>NC_140778.1:122014095-124514095 GCF_044657685.1 Stegodyphus dumicola
CATTTTAATGTAAACACCTAGCAAATAAGAACAGTCAAATAAGCGCAAATTCGTTTCAAGCGCCTACCGTAGTTTCTACCCTCGTAGTATAAGAGAAAGCAACAGAGGTCTCCCTGTGACGTCACGATGTGGTTGACCATTTAACGCGTTTTTCCTCTTATGCGCGAACCTTTTCACTGTACGGACCTTGGTTTTCGATGTTAACATCATTTGGGTTGGGGTACTGATTTAACGTGAATTGGTCTTCGTAATCGCTAGCGAAGATGTTTGCTATATCCTCAGCTTTATGAAAAGCCTGGTTGTTATGTTTAATTGGGCCAATGTTGTTCTCCTTCTTTCTGAGCGCTTTACTAATTCTCCAAACACTAGAATCTGTGTGGGATAGGCTGTCTACAAAATTTTCCCATGCCTCTGAGCGATACTTAATCATCATTAGCCTAAGAATTATTCAGAATTATTCATTAGCATTATTCAGAATACACGCACATGCTTCTATGTGTTAAAAATGGGTAATGCGAATTTGCAGCATTTTAGGTACCTTTTGGCAGCTATGGCGGTGCCTCCACCACGATTATGTATTCGGTCGCTTCTAAACACATCGAAGTTTGCGATCTTTAGGGAGTCAGTCGTCTTGAGATGCGTCTCATTAAAAAGAACGATATCTAAGCTATGCCTGTTAATGTAGTCTTTAATTTCAGTTACTTGACTTTTTATGCCATTACAGTTAAAGAACATAAATTTTGCATAGTTAATATGCCTACTGTTACATGCTAAGTTGTTTTGGATGTGATTATACATAATTGTTCATATCAAACATCTTAATGGCTTCAAGAGCCACGCTTAACTTATTCATCTGGTCATCTGCTTCTTTAAATTGTAGGTACAGAGAGTATAAATTTTTAATAAATCTATTAAAACCTTCAATATCGTTTTCGTCATTATTTTGAGAGGTTTTTCCTCCTGGCTTGGGTTTATTTCTAGTTATCGTCGGTGCGGCGGCGGCCGCGTACGTTTTGGAGTCGGAGCCTTTTTCTGATTGGCTCTCAGTTGAGCGAGTATAATTTTTCGCTTTTTCAGTCATGGCGCTGGGTATGATTTTCTTATTTTCAAAGTGTTTGGGAGAATGTTCCATATTTCCAGGCCTCTTGGGGCAATCAAGATTACACGCTGCGTGCGAACCGTTACAAAGGACATACTGGGCTGCATGTTCTTTTTTATTTTTATATGGGCATTCGAAAGATTTATGGGATTCAGTACAGCGTACACATCGCGGTTCGTTGTGACATGCCTTCTGGGTATGCCCGTACCTTTGGCAATTAAAACATTGCGTTGGTCCGGGCCTACCTTTGTAAGATTTTATAGTAACCTTCATATCACAAAGTATTTAACTTGCCATATTTTCTTACCCTCGTCATTCAACATAAAAAACCGGAAGCTGTGTAGCAATACCGTCTCTCATTCTAGTGATGGGTTTGACTTTAATTATCGGTATTTTTTGAGCTTCTAACTCTTCTTTAATTTCGTCAGCCTGGTAATCCGTGGTGAGTCCTTTTATGACCAATCTGTTACATTTATCTGAGTTTAACAAAAAGGTGTGATACGGAATTTCCTCCTTTTCCAATTTATCCTGCACCTTTTTATAATCGTCGGCGGAGTTTAGTTTAAGAACCATATTTTCGCCTTCTTTTTTGCATTCAAATTTTTCAATTTTTAAGTTATCTTTTAATTCTTTCCTAAAATCCTTCCAGTTAATGGTCTTAGTGATAACTAGCGGGGGAATTTTCCCAGCATACTGTCTGGGTTGAATGAAGGGATTTGGGTTAGGGGTAACCTTATCTTCTTCCAGGACATTGTCCTCTTCCATTCTGTTGCCATCTGAATTTACTTCTTGTAAGGAATTGAATTGATTTGCAGATTTTAGCGGGGGCTACGTTTCCTCGTTCGAACTGCTACGTTTCCTACCGCGTTTTGAAACGGGTGCATCCTGCCAACCGTTGTCTGATTTTTGTGAATTTTGCCTATTGTTAGTATTAGAAAATGCCTGATTTAGAACTTCTACAGCATCTTTGCGATATATCATATAATGTTTCGCTTCCAATTCGGCTCGCATAGAGCAAAGACATTTTTCCTGTTCCTCGGTAATACCTGTCGATTCCTTTAGTTCTTGAAGTTTATCAACATCTTCTTTTAGTGCATAAAACTGCGCGAATAATGCATAAAGACTCTGGCCGTGGGAACTTTCGAGGTGGTCATTCTTTTTCTCAGAACTTCGTGGTGGTTCATAAAATGGCTTAAGACGTTACAGCTATATTCCTTTCCCCTTGGGAAGAACTTTTCTTGAGTTTAGACGAGAGAAAAGTTCACCTCACTTCTGTACTAGTTCGTAAAACAAAACATACAGGAGATAAATATCTCTGTCTTCTAAATAATATCCTCAAGCACGTTTATACATGTTGCGTTCAATAATAATAATACTAATAGTAATAATGTCACTAATAGATAGTTCACATATATGTCAATTAGACATTACCCTTAGAGGTGAGAACTTAATAAATTCAATACATATATATATACACACATTACAATATGCTTAACAGAAAACAAAAATAACTTGTATACTATTCTAGTATTATATTTGCACATCATAAAAAATACATATTCAATAACCGAAGAATCCCCTCCTAGCACAGAGTGTTTCCTCTAGACGACTCAGTCCATCGGCATTTATTTAGCCTCCCTGGGCGATAAACAACCTCAAAGTTGCAAGCCAGCAACTGTACTACAAAGCTAAGGAACACAATAAATTCTACATAATTCTAAAAGGATCAAATACACAATATACAAATACAAAGTACTACAATAAATAAAACAAACAAAAAATTATTGTACTCAAAAACAAGTTCTCGGCTTCTATTGGGACCTAATTCATATAAAATCTGAATTTATTTGGTACGTTTTCGCACTTCCGAGCCTTCATTATGTCTGTGAGTTTTCCACTTACGGTTAAATTTTTTGTTCCTATCTTCCATACTACTTTGCCAGTTATCTGTTCGATTTCGATGTTCAGCTTCCGATTTCAAAACAGCACATCGTGAATGGAAACGCTCCGGAGGTCTTCCTGCACTCCTTTCTTTCCGAGTTCTATCTTCCGAGATTCCAGACAAAAATTCGTCCTGGCAGACCAGCGTCTTTTCCTTAGAGAAGTTTCTCTTTCTTTGTAAATCTAAAGAAGCCCATGCACTTCGTGGGTTAATGACCGCTTTTGTTATCTTAATTTATCCATTTCTTGACCTGTTGTCCGAACGGTGAGGACACTTCACCCTTTCTTTGCCTCGGGCTTTAGCTGACTGGACGGGGAAGCTTCCCTTTTTCATCTGTACGGACGCCCTTACTTTTGTCTCCCTTCTTTTGTTTGGGTTAACGGCTGCATCTCGTCGGGTCATTTTCGCTTGTACTGCATTATCTTTACCAAAGATCTTTATATTACGGTCAATCAACTGCGCTGTTCGATTACGCAATAAATAGTATTCCTGATTGAGATCTTGGCTAATTACTGCTGTTTTGGTAATTACCTTCCCAAACTTCTC
This sequence comes from Stegodyphus dumicola, assembly GCF_044657685.1. Lineage (NCBI taxonomy): Eukaryota > Metazoa > Arthropoda > Arachnida > Araneae > Eresidae > Stegodyphus > Stegodyphus dumicola. The sequence continues at coordinate 122,017,683 of NC_140778.1, forward strand.
TCCTTCGAGTTCTACTTGTGCGAGAGGCAACCGTACCGGTTGCGGGTCCAAAGGATGCTTGATCAAGACAGTTTCTTTTAACAACATTTCCGATGTTACATGATCCCTTCCTATTAAGTCAATGGGGGATCCAGTATCTCTAAACATTTTAATCTTTCGATCGTTGACTTTCACAGTACTAATATATGGGTCAAGCCACATGTTTGGGGTACCCAAAATATCCGAATTATTTACGACTTCCGTGGATTCCGTCGTAGCTTTTTATCGCGGGCACTGGTATTGGAGATGATTCTCTGAGTTGCATTCATAGCATCTAGGTGCTCTCCGTTTTTCGAACACATTTAGCTTCCATTTTTCGGCAGTCTTTTCTTCTTCACCCTCATCACCACAACGTATTCTATCTGCAGGTTCACTTTTCTTCCTTTCTTTAGAGTCTTGTTCGGTGCTTTTAACAAATCCTGTCGGTTTTTTTATGGACCTACGTACTTCTTCATATTCATCTAATTTTCTGACTAATTCAGAGGAAGATATTATATTTGGCCAATCATCCACGAAATGTTCGCGAACGTCGCCGTCTACGCGACGTTTAATTTGATCTGTCAACATTAAGTCTTTCAGAGAATAAAAATCTCGCACTTCCACTCCGTTCAACCACTCATCCAGATAATTCCTCAGCTCGAAGGTAAAATCTTTATATCGAGTACCTGCACGCCGCTGGTGTTAAACAAATTTAACACGAAAAGCCTTTGGGCTCAACTTGAAACGTTGTAAAAGAATTTTTTTCACATAAGTGTAATTATCGAGCTACTCTTCCGGTTCTCGTAGAATAATAGAAACAATGTGCATTGGCAATAAAGCCTTCAAATGCGCACACAGTCTCTTTCGTCCACATTCGCTTTGCGAGCCTGACGCTCAAACATCGCTAAATAAAGAGAAATATCCGCTGATTCGGGATTATATCTCTGCATTAAATTTTGCAATTCTCTTATTGCCCTAGGAATATTATTCTGCGAACTTTCTCTGACATTGTTTGCGTTTGTCAACCTCAGTCGTTCCAATTCAAACTCTCTCTCCCTTTCCTTTTCTAGTCTATCCCGTTCCTTATCTAGTCTCTGCTGTTCGGCTTCTTCGAGCCTACGCTGTTCTATCAGAGTTTCAATAATGGACTCTAGCGTTGCCTCGACAAATTTTTCATCATAATGAGGACTCTGCACAATAAGGTTTTAACACCCTGTATTTTTGCATTGAGGGAAATCTCTAAACCTAATTCCTCAGACAGATTTATGAGATCCTGTTTCCTACCCTTCCCAAGATATGGCATATTTCAAATTCCAAAAATTTCAGATCATACACAAAATAAAATAGTTTTTCAAAAGTATTAGCTGCTTACAAAATCTTTCACACTTTAAAATTAAATAGAATAATACAAAATATTATTGCAATTATGATATGCTTGACATAGACTACTATCAAAATCTTTTACAAAATAACATTGAAATTTATGATATGCTTTACACAGACTACTTCCGATTAGCAAAATTTTAAGGAATTAAAGCCAATTTAAAACAAATAATTTCAGCTTACAAGTTTAAATAAAATATTTCAAACAGGTGATAATGCTCAATACAATAAGCAAATTTCTGAAATACTTTTTGACGAAAGCTCAAGAGAACTTAACTTATAAATAACACATGCCTCTTAAATTTGAAAATTTGACATTAAAATTCGGTTTCTCAAAACCATTCAGGGTTATGAGTGACCTATCAATTTAAACATATAAATGAGACAGCAATTTCAGGTAATAAAATAAATATTGCCTCTACAAAGGTTAATGCACAAACAGACTTACCCCGTTTTGCAAACAAGTAGATACACATCTTTTTATTTTATTCAGAAGCACTTGATCCTAACCATGGCACTATTTGTTTCCTTTTTTATATCACTAAAGAAAACACACTTTTTTCGCTTAGCAGGAAATCACTATTCACTGAACACTATTCGGGATGCAGCAAATCACTTCATAGTAGGTGTCACAGTTGGAGGTACTTCTTTCCGCAAACGCGTATTCAGAGATAAGATCGCTGAAACTTGCTATTGTCCACATAAGAGGAAATTTTCTTCTGTCGTTTTGCAGGCAATTTTTGCACAGTTTTCCACACAGTTTCCCACACAGTTGTAGCTGACACTGTGCGGGAAACGGAGAAGTCTCAATTACTTCTTCCTCGAGGATCCACTTAGCTGCCACCATTTTTACATATAGCCTCTAAAGCTATGATGACGAATTCGAAAGACAAGATGTAGCGTAAATAAATTTATTTGGGTTCTTTCTGGGCTATATGCAAATATATATATATAAATAAAAAAAATAAAATAAAAATAAATAAACTTATAAAATAGTGTTCTCAGAGTACGGTGAATAAATTCCTGTTTAGAACTCAGCCAAGATGAAAGTTCCTGTTTAGAACTCAGCCATGATGAAAGTTCCTGTTTAGAACTCAGCCATGATGAAAGTTCCTGTTTAGAACTCAGCCAAGATGAAAGTTCCTGTTTAGAACTCAGCCAAGTTGAAAGTTCCTGTTTAGAACTCAGCCAAGATGAAAGTTCCTATTTAGAACTCAGCCAAGATGAAAGTTTATGTTTAGAACTCAGCCAAGATGAAAGTTCCGGTTTAGAACACAGCCAAGATAAACGTTCCTGTTTAAAACTCAGCCAAGATGAAAGTTCTCATTTGGAAATAGTTCGAGATGAGGCTGTCTTGAATAAATCGAATCTCTAAGCCGGTGACTGCCGGACTCAGCTGTGTCCGAGCAGGATGCTCTTCCTAAGGTAGCGGCGAACTCGGCTACCTCGCTGTAAATCTCTTGGCAGAGATATTAATATCGCTCTACGCAGAGCGAAGCAAAAATATGCTCGTGGCCGAGCTGGAAAAAAACGAGAGAAGGTTTCTCTCTCTACTTACTGCAATTAACTCTCACCTTTTCTCTATCTTTCTCTGGAACTGCTTTCCATGATTTTGTTCAAGTTGTGCTGGGCGTGTCGGAAAAACTTCTAGGATCCATATTTGTCCGTAATTTTTAGAAGCGCCTCTTGATTGACAAGAGCCCTTTGATTAAAAACTGGATATTATGAATATAGCCTGGGAAAAGGTCCGTGGGAACTTTTCGATTCAAACTATGAGTCTCAAACCGGGTGATCTGAGATACTGAACCTATAAACTGATGAAAGGGAACTGAACAATGTCTCCTTTCGAACAACTATAAGAGGGACAAAAAAGCTGAGATTGCTTTGTGACTGCTGATCACTTCCTCTTTCCGAGAATTCGCTAAGAAATACTCTGTCCGTGGGAACTTTCGAGGTGGTCATTCTTATTCTGAGGACTTTGTGGTGGTCGATAAAATAGCTTAAGACGTTACAATAGCTTTCTCCGAAATACAAATTGTTCCGGAGGCAGTAAATCAATATAGTTCTTCAATCTGCTGTAGATTACCCTTTCAAAAATCTTTCCTTGGCCTGGAAGCAAGCTAATGGGTCTGTACCCATCTGGCGTAGTGTTATCCTTCCCGGGCTTAGGCAATAAAATGACCTTTGCAATTTTCCATTTTGAGGTAAAATAGCTTTGACTGAGGCACGCATTAATAATGCACGTGAATTTTGTCACACATTGCAGGGCAGATTTCTAAGAGTGCTGTTATTAATTCCATCAATGCCTGGGGCCTTTTTGACTTTAAGCTTCTTTATAATCTCATTGATCTGAAAGGGCGTAGCAGTGGCCATGTATATCCTTGCAGTGTAGGCGTTAATCCAATCTTTAACAAAATAGCAAGCCTCGTAGACGAAATTCATGTCCCTGGGCGTCATGTTAGTTCTAAATTGATGTTCTAGATTGTCTGCAAGAACCGTCGATTTGTCTTTATAATTGAGAGCAGCAGAATTCTCAGTGTAAATCGGCTTATTCCCATGTAGGCTGTCTTTTCAAGTTTCGCATGAATATCCAGAGTGTGCCATCATTTGGACTTACATTCTGAATTTTATCCTCCCATACTTCTTTCTTATGCGCATCAATTTTCTTTTTAATTAATTTACTTAATTTGTTCATATCTCTTTTTACATGGGAGCTCCATGTAAGATGCCAAGTTTTTCTCATCCTATTCCTGTCCTTAATCATTTCTCCAATATCGTTTGGCAAAATGCCAGTGTTATTATATCTCCTCACTTGTCTAGATGCTTTGTCAATAGCATTGTTGATCGAACCAGTGATTATCTATATCCTGGTCTGCATTATCTATATCCTCCTGCAAACTCAGAGTATCAAAGATGGGCGATTCTGACTGAGAAACTCCTGGAATTAATTTATTCCACTCAGTCGTAAGGATCATTTCATTTTCAGCCTCTTTAATAGCACCTAAAATAGCAATGACGGTATATGGTCAGAGTTCAATTCATGCTTTACTTTGGTGTATATAGGGATCGAAGAATTTGTCAAAAGAATATCAAGAATGTCTGCATTTCTTGGGTTCTGGGGTCTGTACGTATACTCTTCAGTAACATGCAGAGCAACCGGGTGATTATTAATAAATTTATAGAACAACATTCCATTTTTGTTTGTCTTACGGCATCCCTATTCGGAGTGCTTTGCGTTAAGATCACCCGTTAGGATATACTTATTGGTGTCAGAGAGAACTTTGGAAAGAATACTTTCTGTCAGTAACGTCTTAGGCGGATTATAAAATGAAATGAAATTCAAATTACCATATTGCGATAAGTGCACTGAGACTGTGACCATCTCATGTTCGCCGTTTCTGCCTTCGCTTATCAAACAAGACTGGAGCGACTTGCGCACATAAATTGCGCCCTTCCCCTCTCCGGTGACTCAAACAATCGCACCTATATGTGCGGTAATTAGGCAAATTTATACGCACTCATAGAGTGGCATAGGTCTCCGTGACAAGGGCTATGTCAATATTGTGATTATTAAGGAAGTTTAAATTTCCGTCAGTTTGTTCTGAATGCCAAAATCAATATAGGATCGATTTTTGAAGTGTACTATCAATTCAGATCCTGATTAATGGTAATTTTCCCAATTTGTGTAGGTACAATTTGTCCTAATTGTTGTGTTAAAAGAAAGCCGGAGCTCTTTATGACCGACACAAGTTCGGCCACAAGTGTGCAAATGCAGTTTTTGCTTCCTTGATTGTGTCTGCATACATACCAGTAGACAGGGCTTGTGCAAATGATTTATTTTCTCTAACCCTACTAGGATATAACTTTGGCTTATCCTGCTTCTTTTTAGGGAACATCTCACACGGTTTGAAGTTCGAGGTGTGAGATTGACTGCATTTCGCACAACTTGGGGTCAAGTCAGAATTTTTATTTGGGCATTCAAATGACAAATGTCCTTCTCCGCATTTGACGCACTTTGGTGCATAGTTATAGCCAGTCTGCCTGTGGTGAAATCCTTGGCACTTATAGCACTGTACAGTGCCAGATCTACCTTTAAAATTTTCACCTTTAATTCCTAAATCACATAAGTGAGTTTCATTGTGAATGTCTTTAGATTTGGGTTTCTTAGGCAAAGTAATGAAAAATAGCGGAAGTTTGATAATTTCCCCTTTTCTTCTGCACGTCAGTTGCTTAACTGATTCAACTTTGTTTTCTAAATCCTCTAATTCCTCTTGAATTTTTACAATGCCTGTATCTCTTAAGAGACCTCTTATCACTACTTTTATATCTTTATCCTCAGGAAGTGTGAAAGGCTTCTATGTTGTACATTAGAGTTTCGCCACCTTGGGGAATATGGGGTAGGTGACACTTAGCCGACGGGACACTTAACCGACAGGACATTTAGCCGACACGAACACTTAGCCGATAAGTCATTTAGCTGACACGGACAGTTAGCCGACAAGGCATTTAGCCAACAAGGACACTTAGCCGACAGGACATTTAACCAACACGAACAGTTAGCCAACGGGATGATGACAAGGACACTTAGCCGACCGGACGTTTGGTCGACACAGAGAGTTAGCCGTGAGGACATTTAGCTACGGGACACTTAACTGTCAAGACATTTAGTCAACAGGATACTAAGCCGACAGTGACGTTTAACTGGTACTTACCCAATAATTATTTAAAATTACTATCAATTACAAAATTTCTCGACTTCTCCATAAGTTCAATATTTAGCTTATTTTTTCACGTATCAGTCAAATTCATTTTTCGATTTTTATAGATCTCATATGTGCTTTTAATTATTGTGTTAATTTAGCATTGTTTGATATGTAACGTTCTGTTTGGTATGTATTGGCAAAACGGAAAAAGCGCTGAAATTTCTCGTCAGGGATATGAATTAAATTTCGAAAGGAAAAAAGAAATTTTTTAGCGAAGTAAGGCGGTCATTTGATTAAATTTTCGATCTTCAAAAATTATCCATAAAGCTTCTTCATTAAATCAACTGGGTTCTTTTGAACACTTTCACATCATTAATAATTTTTCTTGTTTACTTAACGATATTAATTTTCCATTCTCGCTCCTTGAAATGCTTTCAAATTTCTAATACCTTTACATTTCATTACTGTTTTACTCAATAAATCATGTTACATTATTTTCTTTACAAAATCGTTTCACTCCTACCACAAATAAAATTTCCTTTTGCTGTCATGAAAAATCTAAATAATGCAATAAAAATTGTTATTCTTGAACTATACTTTTCATAGAAACATATGGTGGTGAAGGGTTAGTTTCGAAATATATATTATTTTATTATTAGAAACAATTAAAAAAAGTGCATCAAGACAAGCAAAGGCATAAATTATTGACCTCTCTAATGGGCTCTTTATGCCACCATACGTGAGATACCCAAATCAGTACTAATCGGTTTCGAGGGCCGTTAAAAATCGCCAAACTATTGTTGATGTCAATGCTGCCAAAAATAATTGCGGCAACCCTAATAATTGATGTAAGAAAGGAAGTATAATAGCAAATAACTATTTAAGATTGATGTTTTAATTTAGATGAAAGGTTAATTTCATATAATACTTTTTTATTATTATAATTTATATGAAAAACGCTAAACATGACTGAATGGAAGCATAAGAGTAAATAACTATTTCAGATCATTATTATAATTTATATAAAAATTGCTAAACATAACTGAATAGATGCCTGCATCGCTATTTCGCTACCGACATATCGCTAAAGCATAATTTCATCTCGCTGTTTGTTCAAACGTAATTTTCTATAATGAATGATGCCTTTTCTTTGAAAATATTCTCGGTAAAGTGCAGAATCGCTCGCTTATTTGTTTCCCCTTTTTACAAAGGTAAAAACAATTGGATTTTTGTCAATTTTCTTTTACTTTATAAGTGAAAATAGGTCGATGTGTACATAGATATATGCGCAGTGCCGTTTTTGTGCAATTCTAGGATTTTTTAAGTGAAAATAAATCGATGTGCACATGGATACCGAGTATGTGCAATTCTTAAAAACGCGTCAAGCAGTGGGTGATTCTGCGCTTTACCCAAAATTCTATTGGCCACTTTTCGTCATGGGCAATTCCCAAATTGTTAAATCCCATAGGATATTAAAAAAGGATTTAAATGATTTTTAAGAAATATAGAACTATATGAACTTACGCAATCTGAAATCAGCGCGTACGCTAGATTTGGCGCGCTGTTAAATGTGCGCGTTTGATAGATTTGGCGCTTTTGCGCGTACATTTTCGCTGCAATTTTTTTGACGGCCCTCGAAACCGAATAGTACCAAAAATTCAGTAACATTTGAGCACGCCTCTCTCTTAAAATACTTAGGTTAATGTTTATAGCACTAAACTGGTGCATTATGTTTAATTTAGAAGTAAAATATTCTTTAAGGTTTTATTTCATTCATAATTGAATTCTATTCTCAAAATCTACATTTTTCACTCCTCATATATCGAAAACGTTGCTGATATGAAGTTCCGGACGTTGGAAAATCTCCGAAGCGAAATATGCAGAAGGAAGAGAACCAAAGCCAGACATCCTGAAAACTTGGCCTTGCTCGCTGCAGCCTGTTTCTCAGCTCCTTCACGAGATGGCGCCACATTATCGTGGCTGCTGACCGCAAACTCAGAGCTCAATACAAGTGTAATTTTGCTGCCTAAGTCCTGACTCTGTGAGATTTTCAAACTTTTGGAAGCCATCGGTTTGGGATTTCGTTTCAATCTAACGTCACCTTCCTGTCTGTTATTGTGCGTGTACTGTTCAGCAGCGAGTGCGGAGTCATTATCAGCTATCAGCAAGAACATCAAATTTGTTTTCCCCGATTCAGTACCGCTCAGAGCACTTTTCGTGCTTTTGGTAACAGCACTCCAATGCATATCGTGGGAGACATCAGCATGATGGGAATCAATTTCATTAGATGCTAACCGGTTAGAACCGACTTGCGCTAAGCCTAATTCAGAGCCACGTGCAGAGTTCAGACTTGCTCGTCGACTTGCTTAGGGAGAAGTTTTAGTACAAAATCCAAATCAATTCTTTCATCCACAGTCAAAGGTAAATCCTTCTCTTTAGAAGTTAATTCCGCATATCAAGCGAAGATTAGTTTGACCAGTGACGTGATGATCAAGTTCGAAGGTCACGTTTATCAAGAATTTAAAGCTGTGTAACTCCATTTTTTCCCCCTCCATATTGACGGATATAAAATCGGACATCAAATTGCGATATGGATAACGCAAGTTCAACAGCCAATGAAAGTGAAACTTCACCTAATTTTTTTCTTATTCATCTTAACCCGTATTGCGCAATAACTTTTAAACCCTTATCACATACGATATTTGTTGCCGGAACAAAAGGTTTGGTGGAACAGTTCTGAGAAACGCTGTTTGGCGAAATAGGGTTACCATGTTCACTTGGTAAACAGGCTGAAAGCCAAACCAGAATCAGTTATCGCTCAGATTGGCGAAAGTGACGTTTGCTTTCAACTGACGTTTGCTTCTTCGTGTTGTTTTGTATCGTTCACACTCTTTTCGTTTTAAACTTTATTGTTAGTAATGGAAGATAATGGAAAGGTGATTGCTATAAAGTTAGTCACTTTGAACTCCACTGTCGCGCCACTATCGAACTCCATGAGAGGTAAGTTTCTCTGTTACGGAATGGCAACGAGAGAGATTGTTGTTCAAAAGATGGATGATCGAACTGCGTTGTAACGATCATTTTTGAGGATGTTGCGTACTGTAAAATGAACTTATTACACTGTGCTAAATAGTATTAAAATGCTATATATTAAAAGATCTTTCATCTGATCTAAATTTTAACAAACCGCTCATTATTTTCTCTTAAACTCACAATGTTCACGACATTTCTGGCGCCCCCGGGTGGGCGTGTTTGTTGGAAACATGTCGGATGAAAGAATAGATAGGGTAAGTTGATTACCTTATACTTCCGTTTTCAAGTTATTGTTTTACTGAAGTTTAAAATACTTTTCTTGCCTAATTTTTATCTGAATATTTTAAACTTAAGACAAAATGGAAGTGATGAAAAGAAACAAAACTGCGCAACGTTCAGCTTTTACTAAAGCATATAAAAGACTAGATGAACTTTTAAATGATGATAATGTTGATTATGAAGAAGCAGAAATGTGCTTTTATTTGTTCAAGAAAAAGGCAGAAACATTAGAATTGACGCACGGTGCTTATTTAGATACTATAACTGATGATAAAGAATTCGAAACAGAATTTGAAATAACAGAGGACTATCGAGAGAAGGCTGTTAGGATACAGTTAAAATCGGAACGATTTCTCGATAATATTAAGAGTAAATTAAACGAAATCCAAAATACATCGTCAGAGAGTAGTCAGAAATTAGTTACTGATGAAAATACATGTAAAACTTTGTGTCAACGCTTACCGAAAGTAGAACTTTATAAGTTCGCAGGTGATTTAAAAAATTGGCTTACGTTTTGGAATCAGTTTAAAAACATACATGAAAATAATAACTTAACGAATGCAGACAAATTCCATTATTTGATACAGTCAACAAAAATTAAATCAGAAGCTAGAGATATTGTAGAATCTTTTCCGGTGACGAACGAAAATTATCCTTTGGCTATAGAAAGCCTTACTGAGAGATATGGGCGTAAAGAACTTTTAATTGATTTTTATGTTCGAGAGTTAATAAAACTTGTTTTGGATAACGCAGCGAAAAGGAAGCAGGATTCTTTGAGTAGTTTGTATAACAAACTTTCAACACAACTTAGAGCCCTGAGCAGTCTTGGTGTAACGACTGATCAGTGTGGAACAATTTTATATCCTCTTGTGGAAAGTGCTATTCCTATTCACGTATTGCGATCGTTTGAAAGACAACGAAAAATTACTGAATCTGAACGAAACATTTCGAGTCTTGATGCAATAATTGAATTTCTGAAAAGCGAAGTTCAGTCAGAAGAAAAAATAAAATTAAACAGAGCGGATATTTTTTCTAAGTCTGATCGTAAGCACTTGGCAACTAGCCAAAATATTCCTTCCGCGTCGGATTTGATGAATCATGAAGCAATACCTTCTTGTTCGTTTTGTTTAAAAGATCATGAAACGCGTAATTGTAAAAAGGCGTTTTATATTCCGTTAGATGAAAAAATGTCTGCGGTAAAAAAGAAAGGTTTATGCAGAATATGCTTGGTTAAAGGTCACCTCAGTAACCAGTGTCGATCAAGTGTTAAGTGTCAGATTTGTTCAAAAAGGCATTTGAAATTTTTTTGTCCTAGTCTTGAATGTAATAAGTCTAGTGAAATGCATAACCAGGAAAATGATGAGAAAAAAGAGAAAACAATCGATTCTTTGCATTCGCGTGCTACGAATGAAGTTTTCCTTCAGACCCTAGTTGTGAACATAGAGGGTAAGAATAAAAGGCGTAAAGTTAGATTAATGATTGATACGGGTAGTTCAAAAAGTTATGTTTTAAAGTCTACTGCAGAAGAAATGGGTTTTGACTTGCAATGGGAGGAAGAATTTAGTCACTCTTTATTTGGTGGAAAGAAAACTGAAATTTATAAACATCAATGTTACAAGATTTATTTGAATAGCCTTGATGGTAAATATTCGTGTAAATTAGATGCTGTAGACCATGATGTTATTTGTAATGATATTTCAAGCATAAGATACGGTTCTTGGATTCGCGAATTAGGAAATAAGGGAATACGCTTAACCGATACCCAAGGGAATCCAGGCCCTATTGAAGTACTGTTAGGGGCAGACGTTGCAGGGAAGTTATTTACTGGCATACGAGAAGAACTAAGAACAGGTTTAGTGGCTATAGAAACAAAATTGGGTTGGACTTTGATGGGTAAAGTACCTCAATCCGAACATCAGCACAATGTAAATATGACTATAGTTTCTATCTTATCTCAAGAAGACCTGCCTATTTCATCGTTGTGGGACTTAGAATTATTGGGTATCCGAGATCCTGTTGAACAAAAATCTAAAGAAGAGTCAAGAAGAGCTATTATGGTTCATTTCCAAGAAACAGTTCGTCAATTAGAAAATGGTAGATACGAGGTTGATATGCCTTGGAAGATTGAGCATGCAGTCTTACCTGACAATTATGACCTATCTTTGAAAAGACTCGAATCTACTACGAAGAAGTTGGAAAAAATCGGATATCGTGAAAGGTATCATGAAGTCTTTAATGAATGGCTGCAGGAAGGAGTGATTGAAGAAGTTCCCCAAAAGGAGTTGTCTTTACCCGTTGTTCATTACCTGCCACATCGTCCAGTCATTAAGGAAACGTCCTCACTATCTTCCATGAAAATTAGACCCGTTTTTGATGCTTCGGCAAAGCTTTCTAATCAGCCATCTCTAAATGATTGCTCAGAGACTGGAATTAATTTGATTGAAACTATTCCGTCTATTCTAGCAAGATTTCGCTTACATGAAATTGGTGTGATTTCAGACATCAGAAGAGCTTTTTTACAGATATCTCTAAATGAAAGAGATCGAGATTTTTTACGATTTCTTTGGTATGGTGATGATGGTAGAGTGAAGACATTTCGTCACACCCGTGTGGTATTTGGCATTACTTGTAGTCCATTTTTGCTGATGGCGGTTATTGACCATCATTTATCCAAAGAAACGTGGAAAGAAAAATATTCTGAATAATTTCTTAAAAAATTACAAGATAGTTTTTATGTCGATAATTGCGTAACTAGTGTACAAAATAATGACGAACTAGAAATATTCATCGAATCTGCAACTAATGTAATGAAAGAAGGAATGTTTGATCTCAGAGGATGGGAAAGTTCTGGCATTCCTGCATTTTCAGAAAGTAAAACATCACCGGTATTAGGACTGGTTTGGGACAAAGATTTAGATACCTTGGAAATAGATACCGAATTTTTGAAATTTGATGAAAGAGAAAAAGTAACTAAAAGGAAAATGCTTTCACTAGTTAGTCGAGTATTTGATCCCATAGGTTTCCTTGCACCTGTTATGATTCAGCCTAAGATTTTGCTGCAGATCGCTTGGAAGAGCAAAGAATCATGGGATGGTGAAGTGAATGATGAAATAAAGAAGAATTTTTTAAAATGGGGAAAACAACTGAAATACCTCAAAAATATAAAAATTCCAAGATGGTTAGGTGTGATGAAGGAATCCAATTTAAGTATCCATATTTTTGTCGATGCCAGCAAGACAGCTTATGCGGCATGCATTTTCTTAAGAAGTGAATCCAGTATGGGTTCAGTGACTGTTCAGTTACTTCAAGCCAAATCACGAATAACTCCAACGAAGACTATTACTATACCACGTCTTGAATTAATGGCCGCTACCATAGGTGCTAGGTCGATTAGTTCTGTGAAGCAAGCTCTGAGACTTCCCAACGTCAAGACTTACTGTTGGACAGATACTTCCACAGTTCTTGTGTGGATAACTCGTCGAGAACAGTGGTCGGTATTCGTTACAAACAGAATAAGTGAAATTAGAAAATTGACAATATCGGAAGATTGGTTCCGTATTTCAACTGACCAGAATCCAGCAGACATTTTGTCAAGAGGTTGTGGACCTAGGCAACTTCAGAAACGCAAGTGGTGGCAAGGGCCAGCCTGGTTGAAGAATCCGAAGGAGCAGTGGCCAAAGTCAGCTGTAAATATTAACGAAAAAGAAGTAGAGATAGAGAAACGAAAGTCAGTCATCTCTGCTAGTAACACAGAGCTAGAGTCAATTCCATTACAGTTAGCCAGAAGATTCTCTAGATTTTCAAAGATGATTAGGGTTATGGCTTGGATACTGCGTTTTCAACCAAAGGCCAAGGACTTAAGAAAATGTAAGGAACTTCAAAATGAAGAATTGTTAAATGCACAAAGGACTATTTTCCGTGTAATACAAAAGGAATGTTACTCCAATGAAGAAACACGAAAAAATTTGAAAGGTCTTCTAATATTTGAAGATGAAGAAGGAATTTTACGATTGAAGTCCAGATTGATAAATGAGGAAGAATCGAAAGATTTTATTTCTCCAATAATTCTACCATCGAAACACCTGGCAGTGAGAAGATTTATAGCCCAAGAACATATTGCTAACAAGCATGCTGGGACATTAACTCTATTGACTATTTTACGGGAAAGATTTTGGATAGTGAAAGGGAAAAGAACTGTCCGGAGTGTTATCAAAGAATGCTTAACATGTAAAAGGCAAAAGGTAAAACATCTTGAGGTACCTTTTCCGCCTCTTCCAAAAGACCGAACAGAAGTAGCAGCAGTTTTTCAAGTATCAGGTGTAGATATAGCTGGACCTCTGTTGACTAAATCTAAACAAAAGGTGTGGATAGTACTTTTTACTTGCGCCGTATTTAGAGCTGTCCATCTTGAGCTAATACCTTCACTGAGTACCAACGACTTCATCCAAGCTATGCGTAGGTTTATAGCCAGAAGAGGACGAATTTCTGTGATGTATTCAGACAATGGTACTAATTTTACAGGACTAAATAATGCTCTGAAACAATTAGATTGGACTACAATTGAAAGTGAATTTAGAGTCAACGAAATTCGTTGGAAGTTTAACCCACCCTCCTCTCCATGGTGGAGAGGCTTCTGGGAACGCTTGATTGGGATTTTGAAAGATCTTTTGAGAAAAAATCTTGGACGCTCCTGTTTGTCTTACGAGGAATTGCAGACTCTCGTCTGTGAAAGCGAATCTATCATGAACAGCAGACCGTTAACTTACATATCCGAGTAACAAGATCTGAAGACCTTGACCCCCTCAATGTTTCTTCAGGACATTCCATTAAATGATGTTCCTGATTTGGATCAAATTGAAAAGACTAATATTGTTTTAAGATGGAGACATATTCAAAAGGTTCGTGAAAATCTAAAACGAAGGTTTAAAAGGGAGTATCTGGGTTTCCTTCGTTCTTCAGTTAACAAAAGAGAAGATAAAATAAATGTAGGTGGCATAGTGTTAATTGGTACAGATGATAAAAAAAGGCTCCATTGGCTGCTAGGGAGAGTACTGGAACTCTTTCCAGGAAAAGCTGGAATCACCAGACTTGTGAAACTGCGAACTGAAAAGGGAAACATATTAAGACCAATCCAACGACTGTATCCTTTGGAATTGACCCCAAATTACAAGCAAGTCGTATCGGAACCTCAGAAGGTTCCGGAAGTGGTACCTGAAAATCCTGAGCTTAATACTGACTCTAATGAAACTGTTCGCGTGTCTCGCTCAGGACGAAAAATAAAACCAGTTAAAAGACTGCATTTATAAACTTCTAAACAAACTTTTGAACTTTCTGTGTTTGAACTCTAAAATATTGATTTCTATTTGCATTCTAATATTTTGAAATATTTCTATTATTATTATGTACGTTATTGTTATTTCAAAATTGTATGTATGTATTATCATTATATTACTGTTTTGAGTTTGTATCCCCAAACTCAAGGTGGGGAGAATGTCGCGCCACTATCGAACTCCATGAGAGGTAAGTTTCTCTGTTACGGAATGGCAACGAGAGAGATTGTTGTTCAAAAGATGGATGATCGAACTGCGTTGTAACGATCATTTTTGAGGATGTTGCGTACTGTAAAATGAACTTATTACACTGTGCTAAATAGTATTAAAATGCTATATATTAAAAAATCGGTAAAAGCGCAGAATAGGCTGCATCAACAAAGTTCAGTATGAGGAGCTGCGTGACGTCATTAAATGGGTGGGACTAAGCTTATGACGTCACAATGTAGTCTCGCATTTACACTACGTGTACTTTCTATTTTCTCTTAAAAATAACAATAATAAATTGTTTATTATTGTAAATTAATATCAAATTATTTACTTTTAATTTACATTTATAACATTTAAGTTTAGGCGTTACTGATAATAAGTATAATACATCGTTTATATTTAAAATTACCATGATACAGTGAGCGAATTCTACCAATTATTAAAACGATAAACAACGTCGCAGTCTCTAATAGTTGTAGAGCTTCAACATTAAATTATTATTTTTTTTTATTAATTTTTTTTATTTATACAAATAAACTATTTTTTTTTAATTTAAATTCATATTGTGGAACATTTCAATTTTATCATTTTTACAAATTACTTTCTTGCTACGTAACGACATAATTCCTTACATACCAATAATTAGACAATTTTCATTATTTCTAAAAATTTTAAACTTTATGTTAATAAAAAAAGAATATTTTTTATTGCATATGAACATCATTACACAGCTTTCATATCAGTTTCTAAAATTCCTAAATCACGCTATATTCTGTGCAGGCATGCTAGAATTCTACGCATTAATAAATAAAAAAATCTAGAATTCTACGCATTAATAAATAAAAAAAATCTAATTTCTCAGAATGAAAGAAAATAATATAATAAAATAAATACTACAAACTTGGAACACTAAGCAATGCTTCACATACGCACACACACACATATTATTTGCAATTACGATACCAAACACTACGTATTAAAATATGAGGTAAACGTTACTTCAAGGGTTAAAGTTTACAGTTTTGCTACTGTTGAGTCGATCGTCGTACTATCCATATATATCGTAAATCGGAAAGCGTTATAAACATATCGAAAAACAAAAAATTAAAAATACAATTTAAATGAAAAATTATGTCTTAAATATAATTCACAATTAAAACAACAATACAAATTTAAAATACACAAACGATATGTTAAACATTGCACATAAATAAAGTTACATTACTCCTCGACATCACGCACAACCTCGTTTTCCCTTTTACACAACGATCAGTATTCGCTCGAAAAACATTAAAGAATTCCACAAACTCGGTTCCTTGTGCTCATTTATCTATTTTCACTTAAAGAAAAATCAGAGAATTGCTCAAACTCGGCATTGCGCACCACATTGGCTTTGCCCATGTGCACATCGATCTATTTTCACTTAAAAAAACATCCCAGAATTGCACAAACTCGGCATTGCGCACCACATTGGATTTGGCCATGTGCACATCGACCTATTTTCACTTAAAAAAAATCCCAGAATTGCACAAACTCGGCATTGCGCACCACATTGGCTTTTCCCATGTGCACATCGATCTATTTTCACTTAAAAAAACATCCCAGAGTTGCACAAACTCGGCATTGCGCACCACATTGGATTTGCCCATGTGTACATCGACCTATTTTCATTTAAAGAAACATCCCAGAATTGCACAAACTCGGCATTGCGCACCACATTGGCTTTGCCCATGTGCACATCGATCTATTTTCACTTAAAAAAACATCCCAGAGTTGCACAAACTCTGCATTGCGCACCACATTGGCTTTGCCCATGTGCACATCAACCTATTTTCACTTAAAAAACATCCCAGAATTGCACAAACTCGGCATTGCGCACCACATTGGCTTTGCCCATGTGAAAATCGATCTATTTTACTTAAAAAAATCAGACATCAAATAAATTCTCCATTGCTCATATACTCAGAAATTTGCTTTCACTTAAAGAAATCAGAGAAGTTTGCAAAAAATGTGTCCAGAAAAATGATACAAAAGAAAAATAAAGCTGCCAGAATAAAGCAACTACCAAACATCCAAACTGCCATATTAAGAAAAGCACCCAATATTTTACTTAATAATAATAAATGAAACTTACCTTCAGTCCTCTCCTTTTGCAGAATATATGGCTGTGATCTCACTGAGAAGTATATGCATCAGTTGGCTGGCGTCGGATTTCTTGTGCTTCCTTCTCCAAATATATTCCGCAAGATAGGAATCAAACTGTCCTTTTGCCTTACTAGAGCCACGGAAACTTCTTTTGATTGCCGCCCAAGTTCCTTCAATACTATTGGTATGCGCACCTGTTTCTGGATCTTTAAAACTCAAGCTATGATTGACTTTCAGGTGCGCATAGCCTTCGAACTCGAGGCAGTCGTACGCTTTCCAACAATCGGATATAATAATCGATCCTGGTAGAACATTCTCTTTAATGATTTCTAGCAATGTTTCGGCACCTCTGTTTTCAACAACTCTAAAGACGCATTTATCTGTTCCTCTCTCAACCTAACCAAAAAACCATTTTCCTTCGACTCTTTTCCCTCTATGATACTTTTGCTTGCCAAACTTGCTTTCGTCGATTTCGACAATGACACCTTCCTCACCCAACTTAACATTCTCCTTCAAACATAACTCCATGCATACTTCTCTACAAAAACTTTTCCAATCTGTCACCGTATTTTTAGCAATACGTAATTCCGTTCGTATAAAATCATTCCCGCACTTACCCAACTACATATAGGTAACTTGCAAAACATCACACATGCTCAATTTACTTTTCGCAAACCAGGAGTTCTTTCGAATTGATTTTGAAATTCGATGCCTACATTCGCCTCCAGTAACTCTGCACATCCACTCAAAACCGTCTATACGGTTTTTTCGCTCTACTATTTTCATATTTGTTCCACAAATCGTGCACTTATACGATATTGCAATGAAACCTTTCTCCATACACCACTCAATAACACATTTTTTATCTCTTCGCTCCAACTGATAAAAGAAATCCAGATTCAAATACTCATCCATTCTGCAGTAAGCACCGAATTAAACACACTCATGAATAATCAAAACATTCTTTAAGCAAAAGAATTCTTTTCTGTATTTTCAGAAGTTACAGTTATAATTTTTAATTCATGCATTCAATATTTTCAATCGTTTGCTAATGATCGTTTTCAATCGTTTGGTATCTTAATAATACATTTGTGAGAGATAATTCGTTGCGTTAAATGCTAACAATACCACACAACACACAAAAGTAGATTTACAATTTAAAAAATCTCGCACAGAACATTATAAACCTACCATTTCAACTCAGTTAAAATATAATATAAGTTTTCTTTAAATACGAAGCTATAGCATACTTGTTTTGAAGAAGAGGCGTAACCAATATTACGTCATAAAAAGGCGTGTCAAAGCATCAGAGATGTAAACACAGCATCGACTGATGCAGCCTATTCTGCGATTTAGCCAAAAAATCTTTCATCTGATCTAAATTTTAACAAACCGCTCATTATTTTCTCTTAAACTCACGACACCACTCTGGCACTTCAAGTAACAGATAAACACACTTCTGGTTATAGCAATCAATTACATCAGTAATAGCCAAATTCTATATACACTAAGAATAGTTTAAAAACGTGTGCTGGATAAGTCTATTTACCAGACATCACTTATATGTATTTTCTGTTGTCTGCATTTCAATCAAAATTTGATGGCTCACTGGAAAATTTGTGACCTGGTGAAAGCATTTTCTTGACTAACTTTATGGCTTATAATTACTGTTCTGTCCATTCAAACAAACAGACAACAACAACAAAAAAAAAAAAAAAAAAAAAAAAAAGCGATCTTCTATGACAAAAATCTATATGGCTGATATTTACATCTTCACAGCCAGCAGATACTATTCAGCAAAATGAAGATCAAATAAAGCATATGAATACATGAGCACTCAAAACATGTGCGAGTTGTTTACTGTCCCATAGAACACTCGGTAATATACCTAAAACACATTAATTATACCAGCTCTAGAAATTAGGTGTGCACATCATGAGTTTGTTTTATGTGATTACTGCAAAGCCTCGAGGGATATCTGCCTAACAGGAGGGATCCTTTTGTAGAAGATTTTTTTAAACTGGCTCGTATACCAGTTACAAATGGGGAAAACCAAGAAAATGCCCATGTAACCAGCCCGTTCGCGGCATTCTAACCTGAGACAGAACTACTAGTGTTCAACGACGCTTCGGCCACTAGTAGGCACGTTCACTTAATTGGAAAGTACAGTTCTATTATGTAAACAGATATGCAGGTGATAATCAGTTGTGCACTGTTTTAAGTAATCAAATGTTATAAATGCACGGCTGTTACATTTCTTATTATTTATTAGTCATGTTTATATGACGTAGATCATACATACGATATAATTATGAATTAACCCAATAACAAAATGTGTACACTCTTTAGTACTTAAATGCTCATCAATTATTTTTCAACTGATTATTACATATCCATAATAATTTGCAAAGAACTGATGACTACAGTTGCTGGCAATTACTTGATCATTATATGAATTAAAAGTAACTTCAAATAAACTTTTTGGCAATGTTCATTTTTGTATTCGTACATACATATATATATACACATCTAATAAATCATATATTTACATACAGAATAGAGAGATGCGATGGGTTAGAAGTTGTTAATATACATTTATTATTATTAATGTATTGAATAAGATTTATATTAATGAATGTATATACAAATGTTTTTCATCATGAATAATGATAAATCCATAAATTTCCAATGTCTCAATGTGTAGCATTTACAATAAAAGTATAGTTTCTAATGAATTTATAATCCAAAATGTATTTCATTAATAACATGAAAATAATAGACAAATTTAATGAGTATTCTCATTATTACATAAGCTATGCTTTTCTTTTTTTTATGCATCTTTTATGCTGTTTAAAATGTGTCCCTGATTATGCAATTAACAATTTAAAAGATAAGTAATTAGAAGAAAAGCCGCGCATATACAAATGGATTTAAAAAAATAATTCAACTTAAAAAATAAAATTCTATTATACAAGTGACAATACACGATCAGAACGAAATACGACAAATTTGGCGACGAACAATTTGTAAACAAATCCGAACTGCAAGAACGTCGTAAAATACTGTCAACTCTGAAATTTCTACGATTATATATTTAATGAATATATAAACATTTTAAAAATGACTCAGGCAGTTATATTATTACAACAAAACAGCAAGAATTAAATCGGCCTCTATTTCCACCGTCCATGACCTCACAGTGAGGGCCATCGCCATATTGAAAGTTACCCGTGATCCTTCAGAAGCAGAACTTTCGTCTGATTGGTTGAATGTTCGAGGAACACATCTCCAGCCGGAACATGTTCCTCCTAGCTAGATGAAGCCCACCAGCGGCCGAGTGGTAAAATCCCTGAACACTGGTAGTTCGGTCCGAATCACGCGAACGGGCTGGCTTGTAACACTGACTTTTGTTCAAAGAATGCCAATGATTTGCAAGTTTCGGAGGGCCTATGGTTCAAAACCATGTACCTCCACATCAGGATTACTAAAAGTGAGCAGAAATAGGAAAAATTGTGCATAAGTAATCTACCTGATGCTAAATAGAGAGAGCCACAGGCTCGAGAAAGTTTAGGAATAGGAATAAGAAATTAAAAAACTTTTATATTTTATACTTCTTTTGGTTTTTATAATTTTTTAACACGATACAAACACTAAAGTATGAAGCGGATAGGAAGGAGTTTACGATTAATAGGCTCATTGGCAAGGTGTTAGAAGAATTGTCGATTATATTTAATCATTAGCACTTTCTGTTATGACGAAAGTGGTGAAAGAAAAGACACTAAAACCTTATAAGTGAGGGTCTTTTTATGGGTTTGCTCCGTTAACTTCCTCTTCACTGACAGATGGCGATACTCTTCTGCCATACTTCGCGTATATTTATAATTGGTAGAAATGTATCAGAAACGAATCCTGTTTGTTATATGCAAAATTAAAAAAAAAAAAAAAAAAAAAAAAAAAAAAAAAAAAAAAACAATTAATCTGCAGTAGACAAAATTGTACCTGATTCAATTTTAAGTTATCCTAATTTTGTCATGTGTAATCACGTGCTACTTGATCCCACTTTTAATTCCTGCCTTATATCAACGTATCAGATATTTTCAAGTATACTTATCGGAGATATTTATTTAACTAAAATCGTACATCGAAATTTTTCAAGAAATTATTTGTATTGTAAGAAGTTAGTATATAGCTACAGAATTTGCTATTTTCTTCAATTTTTTTTTTTTTTTTTTTTTTTTTTTTTTTGTTTTAAACACAGTTGTACAAAAGAACAATTAATATTTTCTATTAATTATTTTAATAATGTAACAGATCTTATTTTGTGCCCACCTTTGACGTCCTTTTGAAATAGTCCACATTATTCAACGTCATGCCGTGACGAGGCATATTCTTATCCAACCGGAAACATAGCGCTTCGCAGGCAAGCCCGGATCGAATAGGTGACTTTTTGGGGGGAAGGGGGGCCTTCTCTTCTCTTTGCGGGGCCCCTTTCAAATCATGAACCTTATAAGAGATGGTTTATGCTTTCAAATATCTTGTACAAACAAATTTTTTCTTGGTTCAACAACTTCTGTTGAATATTATCTATTGTTTGCTCAGCAGAAAGTCTTTTTTGAAGCTCTGTACATTTTTAACATAGCTACCAAATGATTTTTTTGATTTTTCATGTCTTCTCTTTCTCGTTTCAGTGGATTCAACATCTAAATGATAAAATTATAGGTTAGGTATCCATTTTTAATCACATAATAAACTTAAATTTTTAATTTTTAAAATAATTTTTTGTTAATAAATATTATGTAATATAATTAGTACTTACCTTATTCAACAATTAGTAATTGTAGTCACAAAATATGACTATAACGATTAGAAGAATAGCGAGAAACAACTGACATTTGATACTAGCTATACATCCACCACTGGCTGGTACGGTTGCGCAAATAGTTGCACGTGCATAAACCTGCACAGTAGTTTACGTACATAGTGCAAAATCTCTCTAATATAGGACTATCCCAATTAAATTCAATGCATTTGAACTTTTATGGGTATCAGTTTTTTTTTTATATTATAAAGTATATATTATATACTTTGTATATATTATATACTATAAAGTATGTAATATATACTTTATAATATAGAAAACTGCTACCTATAAAATTAATGCACATTAATAAATCTCATCCAGCAATGCGAACTTAAAATAAATATATTTTTAATTACTTGAATAATTCATAATTTATCCATTATCGTCAAAAGCAATTTGCTTTAAATTTCAATTTTTTTGGGGGGGGGTTATTTTGATGGTAACACGGGGCCCTTTCAAATGCGGTGCCCGATTGTGCACATTCGCTCCAATCGCCCTTTATACAGCCCTGTTCGCAGGATATATTCGCTATAACATCAGGTTTAATCGAGTGCTTTCTTCAACCTCAGAATATGACATTAGGCAATTATAACAATTTTAATTTTGGCAATGTTATGTTTATTAGTTCAAATGGGCAATTTGCCCAGTAGGACTATTAATTCTGGTTTGGCATTTTGCGTTGGTTATAAATGTTGGTTCACTTTTCAAATTCTTGCGACCAAATATTACAGCCCTGTGTTATATTTAAAGATATTAAATAATGAAAAGTCTTCAGAAATGTATCTATGTTTCTTGCATTGTGATAAAACAACAGTACCTAGAACCATCACATTTTGAATAACGTACGTTTCCACCCGAATATGGGTATCTGGAAGCTCAAATTTGGAATTAGTGTTATTATCTATTTCTTATTTTGTAAAACGTTAACGAATTTTTGATTAATAGACTCAACGATTTCAAAGCGAACAATGGCAAAACTGTACGGAAAATGAAAAAAAAAAAAAAAATATCTCCACCGCACGAGACTGGGTATTGGAAAATCTAAAGATATGCTTATTTTAAAATTATTTTGCCATATTGCGGTTGAATTGAATTTGTTTTAAGTGAAAATTCTATGATATTTAATAAATAAAGGTAAATTACAAAACGTTAAAAAAAAACAGCTCTTTGGGCGTAATGTAAGATCTGAAAGCTTTCAGATTTTTTTTTTTTTCATATTTTGTAAAACTCACAAATTTCTTTATTAATAAACTCTATGATTTGAAAGCGAGCAGTAGCAACACTATTCGAAATAAAGCATTTTTATCCACAACGCCGGAGACTGTTTCCACTCGGAAAAATGAGGGAGAAAATTAGCATTTTGAGATTTTTTAATTAATATCTGGGCTGAATAAAGTCGTTCGAAGATGATAATGACCGAAATGGCTTCCCACGGATTTTTAGAATCGGAAATAATCTATTTAATGTTTGGCAATCTTATTTTTATATCATATTTTGTAAAACGTACAAATTTTTTATTAAGAAACTACGGGTTGAAAGCAAGCAGTGGCACTGCTTTTCAGAATAAAGCAGATTTTTAACTCCAGCATGGAGCTTGGAAAAGTGAGGACAAAAATGAGCGTTTTCAGGGTTTTTAATTAATATGTAATTTTAATATATTTAGTTAATCGTTATGAAGATGAGAATAGTTGAAATGGCTTCCCACGAATTTTTGGAATTCCGGGGTACCTCTCCAGAAGTTCAACATCCTGCCGTTCTAGAGAAGATAATGCCACAAACAAACAGAGAGCTCACAGTTTCAAGTTCCGCTAATATGCACGAATTATCATGCGAACTTGCAAGACGTGGTACGGCTCTCTGAAGTAGTGTCGTTCGACGTCTGGCTATAGCATTTCTTGACTGACTGCTGTCTTTAGTTAGGCGACGCATTTGCGCGTTCAGGCACCCGGGTGAACACACTATCCTGTATGTAACTTGTTGGTGGCGTACATATTATTTGATGGGCATATCATACAGTGCGGTAAGAAAAGTTCAAATGGAAGTAGAAGGTAGCACTAGGCATGATGAATAGCGAATGGGTCTATGACACTTAGCCGTCTGTACACTTAACCGACACCAGCTAGGCGACAGGACATTAAGTCGACACGGACACCTAGCCGACACGGACACTTAGCCGACAAGGACACTTAGCCGACAAGTCATTTAACCGACACAGACACTTAACCGACAGGACACTTAGCCGACACGAACACTTAGCCGATAGGTCATTTAGCCAACTCGAACACTTAGCTGACAAGACACTTAGCCGATAGGACATTTAGCCGGCAGGACATTTAGCCGACAGGACATTTAGCAGACGGAACATTTGGTCGACACAGAGAGTTAGCCATCAGGACATTTAGCTACAGGACACTTAACTGTCAAAACGTTTAGTCAACAGGATACTAAGCCGACGTTGATGTTCAGTTGGCCACTTACCCAATAATTATTTAAACTTACTCTGAATTACAAAATTTCTCGACTTATAAGTTCAATATTTAAGTTATTTTTTCACCTATGAGTAAAATTCATTTTTCGATTCTTAAAGATCTTATATGTGTTTTTAATCATAGGGCGAATTTAGCATTGTTTGATATGCATCGTGCTGTTTGGTGTATATTGGCCAAATTGAAAAAGCGCTGAAATTTCTCGTCAGGGAATATGAATTCAATTTCGAAAGGAAAAAAAGAATTTTTCTAGCTTGGTATGGCAGTCACTTAATTGCACTTGGGATCTTCAAAAATTATCCGTAAAGCTTCTTTATTTTATCGCCTGGGTTCCTTTGAAACCCTTTTACATCATTAATAATTTTTCTTGTTTACTTAGTAACATTAATTTTCCAATCTTGCTCTTCCAAATGCTTTCAAATTTCTAATACTTTTACATTTGATTACTATTTTACTAAATACATCATGTTACATTCTTTCTTTTACAAAATTGTTTCGCTCCTCCCACTAATAAAATTTCCTTTCCTTGTTATGAAAAATCTAAATAATGCAATAAAAATTGTTATTCTTGAATTATACTTTTTATAGAAACATATGGTGGAAGGGTTAGTTTCGAAATATATATTATTTTATTATTAGAAACAATTAAAAAAAGTGCATCAAGACAAGCAAAGGCATAAATTATTGACCTCTCTAATGGGCTCTTTATGCCACCATTCATGAGATACCCAAATCAGTACTATTCAGTTTCGAGGGCCGTAAAAAATCGCCAAATTATTGTTGATGCCAATGCTGCCAAAATTTGAGAATTATATATACTTAGAATAAGTAAAGTATAATCAAATTATAGTTTGAGTACATATTTACTGTTTCGTGTTCACAATACTTTTAATGCTAGCATTCCTTAATTACAGGATGCAATTACATAATGTAGAAATTATTGCAATTACATAATGGAGAAATTATAGCAATTATATAATGTACAAATTATAGCAATTACATAATGTAGAAATGACATGGCGAGAAAAGTAAAGAGGGCGTGAAGAATCTGTGATCCTCTACGACTACAGGGAACAAAATTGGGTGTGGTTAGAGAACGTCAATCTTTCTAAGTCACGACTACTAAGGGCATGCTTCCCCCCTTTTTTGGCTTCACTTGGACTGTTGAGGGTATCTCCATGAGTTCTAACCTCCTTGCTATAACTAAATACTAAAATGCCTAAAAATGAATTTTTGAAAGTTTTTCTTTAAAATTGATATTTTTTTGCTGCTTTTTTAAGTTATAGGTAAATTTTAATTCCTAGCATTATAACTAATCAAAAATAAGAATACTTAAGAATGAAAAGTAAACATTTTATTTAGCTGGTTTTGTTGTTAAAAGCTTACCTTATAAAGTAAAATGTAATATCTGTTTCTCAGCTTTAGTTTCAACAGAACCCATATGATGGTTTGCTAGGTTTCAAATATTATAAATCTGGATGTAAAGGTTTGACTTCTCCTTCCAGTGACGTCCGAATGATCTGCAAAAATGCAGAAATAATTTTTAAGCAGACTGAAAAGGAGTTTAAATTGAATAAAAAAAATATTATAAATTTCATGACTCTAAAAGTCTTAAAAAGCGTAGGAACACGTATATTTCCTTCTCTTCAAGACCATATTTATGATGATGAGCCAGATAAAAAACCACATGATTAAATTAATTAAAGCAGTGATATTTCAATATTTAAAAATCAGAATGCATCATGCAGTTGCATTTTACAATGAGTCTAAACATAAAATATTCGAAGCAGATTTACTAAATTAATTTTATTTAAGCATCAATAAACCATATTATCTGTTTCTCTTCCTCTCTCTCTCTAAATATATATATATAGGTGTGTGTATTTACATTAATAGATAAGTAGATATAATCTTGTTTTCACAAATATTTGAAATAAAAAGTGAAGTAAGCGAATTTTTCAATGCAATAAATATCCTAAATTGTTTACTTTCATACATATGTATTTATGGATGTATAGTCATTCTGCTTAAAGTATTTACAGGTATATAAAATTACAAGGTTACTTTATGCGCATTAATAAAAATTTAAGATTGGACATATAATATCTTGTATTTTATAGTAATTATTTTTTAAAATTTATTTTTAGTTCCGCATAAGATTTTTTGGTACATTTCCGTTTCGCCGGCGCAAATCTCGCCAAGCAGACTTTGTTGGCGACAGCATACAGTATACACATAAAAAATGTTAGTAAATGTAAGTTCTAAGAATTTTTTTTTGAAGGTATAAACACTCTAATATGGTAAATTTTGTAAAACACCAATAAATAAAGACAAATTAATTTGTAAAAAAGCATTAAGAATTTACTATGCTTTCATGGTTCAACATTCTAATTCGCCGGTTCGTATCACGTGACCCCAAGTGATCTTATCTCACGTAAACTACGGTACAAAAATCTAATTCTCTCAGTAATTATCTACATTAATTTCAAGTTAAATCTTAAATTAAATCTTATGGAATACAAGTTTAAATGCAAGAAGTATTTCAATTCGTACGAATAACTTACTCAGAAATTATGTGAAACCGCAGTGCTTTACTTCGCTAGTGCATTCTCATTAGGTTTGATGAATTTAACATTTGATTTTGCCTTTTCTATATTATCGCCTTCGAGTGAGTGGTATGATTGCATCCTAATTATTTACCGCGAATGGTCTTAAGGCATAAAATTTAACTAGTAAAAATTCTATGTAATTGTATGCCAGTATTAAAAGAAACAATCAATCTGATAAATGGCTGCGACTTGTTTTGAAAATGAAGGGTAAAAGGTTACCAGCGAAGATATTCCGTTTGGTAATAGTTGTACCATTATTGGCGACTTTATCGTTTGCGCCGGCAAAACGGAAAAGTACCGATTTTTTTTATTTACTGCGAATTTTTTTTTAAAATTTTTCATTACACTCAGAAAAGTTTATGCTCCGAATTTTATGAGTTATTAATATTGTCATAAATGATCATCTTTTAATACCATAATATTTTTGAAAACAGAAAAAATAAATAAAACAATCCTTTGTTTCTATAAACATTTGAAATGATAAATATTTGCTACTACTGCCTGAAAATGTTCATAAAATTTAAAAAAAATTACCAAATCTTGTTTAATTTTACCTTATTTGTTTCATAGCATCATGTACTATCAATCTTACTTAATTTTACTTTATTTCTAGGCAAAAGTAAATTCATAAATTTTTTGTTTAGAGTTTTTACCGTTTTATCAAAGTAATGATGTTTAGACAAGAATTACGCTTATGCTCAAAATGCAGTAAAAAAAAATACTCAAAATGCACTAAAAAGTGGTTTCATGAGATATATAAAATCTTATTAGCAAAAACTGTGATTTTTATTATCTCATCAATAATAAAACGTATCACATTTAATAATTAAAAAGAGTTATGTGGTACAAACGCCATATGTTTCAATGTTATGATAAACTAAATCGTCTCTACTCTCTCTTCTCGACATGTGTGTGACGCACGCCCCGTCCACTATTTCTTATAAGGTCCATGCTGGGAACCGGAATTTCGTTCGACACACAATCGTTCCCCTGAGCTCATAGAGACAGGAACGTTTTTTCTCCCTCCTTGAACTTCTTGTTATGATAGTAAGTATGTTTTGTCTCTCTCTCGCATACGACATCCAGTAAGGGCAGTGACATCATCTCTCTCTATCATAAATCACCGGCATGACTTCGAAAATGGAAACCGAAATTAGGATAACGGATCAGGAACTCGAAAAACTCGATATCTTTAACAAACAACAAAGGCTTATCAAAGAAATTGCCTTTTTAAAGGCGAACAATGATTCAAAAGATTTATCAGAAAGCAACTTATTGAAACTTCAAAAACTTGAAAACGATTTAAACAATTT
This sequence comes from Stegodyphus dumicola, assembly GCF_044657685.1. NCBI lineage: Eukaryota > Metazoa > Arthropoda > Arachnida > Araneae > Eresidae > Stegodyphus > Stegodyphus dumicola. Next base: position 122,046,053 of record NC_140778.1, read on the forward strand.
ACCACAAATCGATAATAGAGACTTACTCATCAAAATTCTATACAATTCTTTATCCCCAGACGAATTTCATAAAATTACCAACACCAAAGAGCACTCAATTAACACAAATTACGCGTGGCTCACACAAGCACCTAGGAAAAGACATAGACGTCACTCAAATGAATCTATTGAGGAACTACCTCCTACACAATTATCAAATCAGTTCAGCACCCTTAAAATTGATCAAAACCTTGATGACGGCAATAAAATGGAAGAAGAACAAAACTCCAATACCCAATTCATTAAACCCGCCAAAATAGCTAATAAAATACCCCCAATTATTATTACCGATGCCACAATATCCTGGAAAGATCTTAGGAAGGATCTAAAAGAAAGATTAAGCATTGAAAAAATAGAAGCGAAGAAAGAAGATGGAAACCTTGTAATTAAACTATTTTCGGCAGAAGACTACAAAAAACTACAAAATAAATGTGACAAAGAAAAAATCCCATATCATACCTTCTTATTACATTCGGATAAAGCACTTAAAGGTGTTTTAAAAGGTCTAGACACAACTTATACGGAAGACGAAGTTAAGGAAGCATTAATTGAGGACTACAAATTACCCATAAACAAAGTTAAACAGATGACCAGAATGCGCGACGGCATAGCTACACAACTACCTATGTTTTACATTGAAGCCGCTAACACTCCAGAAGGTAAACGGATGTTCAGTGTCAAACTTCTCCTTGACATGAAAATCAGAATAGTGGCGTACAAAGGAAAAACAGGCCCTACACAATGTTTTCAATGCCAAAGATACGGACACACTCAAAAAGCGTGCCACAATACCCCTAGATGCGTTAGATGCCTAGAAGAGCATCAATCATTTGAATGTCCACAAAAAGGGAAAAAGATTTCTCCTATCTGTGTTCTCTGCAAAGGCTCTCATGCAGCCTGTGACTTAAAATGCCCAGAGCACCCAAATAATAAGCACACCGCAAGAGGCAATAAAGAGCACTCAAATATAATTCCCAGCGCAATGAGCAAAATTCAAAATACCCCTACCATTTCGAGCCAATCAACATCCAGGAAACCACCTACTGAGAACCAATCCTATGCAAGCGTCACAGCAAATATCAAGGAAAAGGAAACAAATACGAAACCCCAGAAAAACCAAGAAATTAACACCAATAAAGACGAGTCATTCGAAGACTTTCAAGCTTTTATTCAGGAACTCTACCAAATTTATATAAAATTCAGAAATGTAAAAGAAAACCAATCTAAACTAAAACTGGCCATGGAGGCCATACGGGTATTCGAAAACCATAATTATGAATAACATCAACATTAATATTAACCACAATAATCAGCATATCAACTACGCAAAATTCACCGCATTCAACAGTAACGGGATTAAAAGACAACTTACAGAAGTGAAAGATTATTTACAGAAAAATAGCATTGACATATTAATGATCTCAGAAACTCATCTACAACCGGCAATCAATTTCAAAATCCCAAATTATGATATATTTCGTACCGACCGGATCCACAACAGAGGCGGAGGAACCCTCATAGCCACAAAACGTTATCTTAATTGCTACCCTTTCAATCTACCCTCACTCTCTAGCATGGAAGCTACAGCCTGTATATTAAATAGTAAAAATACTGAATTTCTTCTTATTTCTGCTTATAAACCACCAAATAACCTCATCAGTACCAATGACTTAGACATCATCTTCAATCTAGGATACCCTACAATAATAGCAGGAGACCTCAACTGTAAGCACCAAAACTGGCACTCCAAGTCCAACAATAATAATGGCATCATCTTAAATAATTATATCCTCAATAGTAACGCTGAAATTTACGCCCCTGAAGACCCCACGTACATCCCTACCACTCTTTACGGTCAACCCGATGTCCTTGACGTCGTCATTACCAATAACATACAACAGACGCCTAATATCCAAGTTGCAAACTGCCTCTCATCAGACCACCTACCCATGGAATTCACACTATATGGACTTAGGCATGGCCTTCCACCCCTAAGAACCAAAATAAACTGGAACAACTTCACTTACCTCCTCAACCAGCACATCCAAGCCACTACCAGCCTAGGTTCAGGCCCAGAAATTGAAGCAGCAATAGACTACCTTAATAATCATATAAATCAGGCCATTAATCACTCCAAATCTGCTAGCAAAGATACCCCTGCCACTTTACCTCCTTATATTCTTCAAAAAATCACCGAGAAAAATAATCTAAGAAAAATTGCTCAAAGAACTCAAGATCATAGAGATAAAAGAAAATTCAACAAAGCCCAAAAAGAACTCAGGAAATTAATGAAAGACCACAACGACAAAGCTTGGAATGATTTTGTATCCAGCTTAAGCAACACCGATCACTCTGTCTGGAAAATTGCAAAGGTTTTAAAAAACAGGAATTACACAATAGGCCCAATCAAAAGAAACAATACCACTATCTCGAAAACCGAAGAACTTGCAGAAATTTTTGCCAGCGACTTTCAATCCCAATTCTCCAACAGCTCATACCCATGCAGTAACGATATTAATGTAATTAATCATGTGAACCATTTCATCTCAGAAAACAGCAATAACCCAAACCTCCCTACCAATCCAAATGAAATAAGAAATATCATAAAAAATCTCAATGTCAAAAAAGCAGCAGGTCATGATCAAATCAGCAATAAAGCCATTAAAAACCTACCCAAAAAAGCAATCATCCTTCTATGTAATATATACAATGCTTGTCTAAGAAATAACTATTTCCCAAACTGCTGGAAGCACGCCATCATTTTCATCCTAAAGAAACCTGGAAAAGACCCATCTAATACAGCAAATTATAGACCTATTTCTCTTCTCCCTTCCATAGGGAAAATCTTTGAACGAATTATCATCAAAAGAATTAAAGACCATCTAAATCAAAATAATATCATCAAAAATCATCAATTCGGCTTCCGTTCAGGATATTCAACTGTACACCAAATAACCAGGCTAGTGGAGTATATCGGCGAAAGTTTCATTAAAAAGGAAACAGTAGCCGGTATATTCCTTGACATTGAGAAGGCTTTTGATAAAGTCTGGCTGGATGGACTCCTTATCAAATTAATCAATTATCAATTTCCACCCAGCCTTATTGTGCTCATCTCAAATTTTCTAAAAAACAGATCTTATCAAGTCAAGGTAAAAAATTCATTATCAACCAAGCATTACCCCACTGCGGGACTGGCTCAAGGTTCTGTAATTTCTCCCACCCTCTTTAATATCTATATCAATGATATACCAACTGATCCAAATGTTCAAATCTACAGCTACGCAGATGACACGGCTATTCTCAGCAAATCCATAAACCCCAAAAAAGCAAATAAAAATCTACAAAAGCATCTGAACATAGTCTCACAATATTTCAAAGCCTGGAAAATTAAAATAAATGAAAGCAAATCCACCCTCATCTATTTCAGGAAAAATAATCTACGACGACAACTTGAAAATATCAGTATCAATAATCAAACCATCCCTCAAGCTAACGAAGTAAAATACTTAGGAGTATTCCTCGATAACAAGCTCACTTTCCGGAAACACATGCTCTACACAAGAAATCAAGCCTTTAAAGCATTTAACGCAATCATTGCACTCACAGGCAGAAATTCTCATCTCAGCCTCAAAACTAAAAGATTAATCTACATTCAAGCCATCCGACCCATTTTATTATATGCATCTCCCGCTTGGGCAGCCACAGCCAAATCTAATAGAGAACTACTTCAAACTCTCCAAAATAAAATGCTCCGTATAATATCTAATGCACCATGGTACATCAGAAACAATACTATCCACAGAGATCTCAAAATTTTGCCACTGAATAGTGAAATCATCAAAAACAGCCACAACTTCTTCTTAAATTGCAGCAAACATCCAGACTCCACAATAACCGACCTTCTAAATTACGACGCTACTCTGATTCAGCGACATAACAGACCGCGTACCATCTTTCATAACGAAAGATGGTAAATGTACATATGTGTATATATTTTATTTTATTTTCTTCATATTTAATCAAGTTACTTTATTTCATGCGATTACACAGAAGGACTAAAAAATTAAGGACTGGCAAATCGCAAATGTGTATATGTGTTCACGTGATCTTTTCAACGAATCAGAGTAGCGCTCGCTTTAAAAATATCCAGATCATCACCCATACCATTTCAGTCAGCACTCAAGCCTCACGATGGAAGGACGTGCGGAACGCAGCCCAAATCTAATGCCTATAATCATCAATTGCTTATCAACTTAAAATGTCATCTGCATACGCCATATCTTCCCGATAAGAAAATGCCATAACTTCCACGGAATCAGCATATATAATGTTTTTTCCACGATTCTAAATGCCACATTCTTACCTTCTCAGCACTAAGGAGGTGCTTTGCTCCGATTGAAACGTTTGTTTCAGGAGGATATTTACAGCTAGGCTCCCTAATAAGGGTATTTTGGCCTGGTAAAAGTCCTTCTCAGGACTGCATACCAGTTTTCAGGCTAAGGATACAGATACAGATACAGATTTAAAAATATCCAGATCATCACCCATACCATTTCAGTCAGCACTCAAGCCTCACGATGGAAGGACGTGCGGAACGCAGCCCAAATCTAATGCCTATAATCATCAATTGCTTATCAACTTAAAATGCCATCTGCATACGCCATATCTTCCCGATAAGAAAATGCCATAACTTCCACGGAATCATCATATATATTGTTTTTTCCACGATTCTAAATGCCACATTCTTACCTCTCAGCACTAAGGAGGTGCTTTGCTCCGATTGGAACGTTTGTTTCAGGAGGATATTTACAGCTAGGCTCCCTAATAAGGGTATTTTGGCCTGGTAAAAGTCCTTCTCAGGACTGCATACCAGTTTTCAGGCTAAGGATACAGATACAGATACAGGAATTTCGTTCAGGCCTTGAGTAGAAGTTGGCCTTGATCCATAGGATTCGTAACGCCCCTCGCACCTTAATTTGAGCTGGGTACGCCCATGATATTCGGGGGATGGTTTACGTTATTCAAATTTCGATGGCTCTAGGTACTGTTGTTTTATCACAATGCGGGAAACATACATACATTTGTGCAGATTCTTCATTAGTTAAATTCTTTAAATATAACACAGGGCGGTAATATTTGGTGGCAACAGTTTGAAAAATTAACACGGACGTTTACTGTGAATCGACGCAAAGTGCCAAAACGAACTCTTGTGTGGATACGAATAAAGAATTTATATTATAATTTATTATAGTATCGGAACCGAACCGTTAATAGCGGATATATCGCGCGATGTTTCCGGTTGGATAAGATATGTCTCGTGACAGCATGACGTTGAATAATCTGGACTGTGTGAAAACTAAGTCAAAGGTGAGTAGAAAAAAATAGTTAAGTTATTAAATAATTAATAGGAGATATTAATTGTAGTGGTGTGTTTAAAACAATAAAAACTGAAGAGCATAGCCAATATTGTAGCTATCTACTATCTTCTTATATAAGAAATGATTTTTTTTTAAATTTTCGATGTATGCTTTTAGTTAAACAAAGATCTCTGATAAATGTAATTGAAAATATCTGATACGTTGATACAAGGGAGAACTAAAAGTGGTATCAAGTAGCACCTAATTACATATGAAAAAATTAGGATAACTTCAAATTTAATCACGTAAAATTTTCTCTACTGCAGATTAAATTTTTGTTATTAATTTTGCATATAACAAGCCAGGATTCGTTTCTGATACATTTTTACCAATTATTAACATACGCGAAGTATGGCTGAAGGGTAGCGCCATCTGTCGGTGAAGAGGAAGTTTACAGAGCAAACCGAGAATCAAGACCTCCATTGTAAGGGGTTTCAGGTTAATTTTGTCTACTGCAGATTAATTGTTTTCTTTTTTTTAATTTTGCATATAACAAAACAGGATTCGTTTCTGATACCAATTATAAACATACGCGATGTATGGCAGAAGAGTATCGCCATCTGTTGGTGAAGAGGAAGTTTACGGAGCAAACCCATAATCAAGACCCTCACTTATAAGGTTTTAGCGACTTTTCTGTCACCACTTTCGTCATAAGGAAAAATGCTAATCAAAATATAGTCTGGATGCAGGATGTACATTTAGTTCAATGCATACGAATATATAACTGACGGCTACGGGAAAATCACTCCTATAGCTGTGAATTAAGTGATAAAGAGATCGTTCGGCGACTCAGGCGAACGCAGTTCGCTAAAGCGGGCTCCCGCGCGGTTGCGCTATCCCGGGATAACCAATGTTGGCGATTTTCGAACTTGTGATTTTTACTGAGCATAGAATGTTCCTGAAATGTAGAGAAAATACAAAACATGTGGTACAGAGAACAAAAGATGGGAAGATGGGCCGAAAATAACATGCCCGAACATTATAGATGAACGGATTGTTGTAAGAAAGGTCGCCGAAGGATCAGTTGCCCACTACAGAGCAGGCGCTACGCTGATTGGTCGAAAGTGGGAAGTCCATGTGCGAAATCATGGCAAGCTGCAGGAGAAAAGGGGTGGAGTCTGGTAGCGCGAGAGGCTGTTATTAGCAACCAATCAGATGCTAGGAAAAGCTGGTACTGAGTATTGGACTAATTTACAGAAATACAACATATTAGAAATAACATATTATACATTAGGAGCAATTAGACAGTCGGATGATTGCCGTGTGAGCCAGAATTTACAAAAAATACAATACAATATAATACAAAACATTGAAATAGAGACAGGAACAGTTCTAGCCCGGTCGGAATTTCGGGCTAAACCTATGTACAGTAAGTAAGCTAAGGTCACAGGTATGCAAATGATACCATATGTTACAAGCTTTTTACACATTAACAACAGCATTATATGAACTTTGAACACACATAATCACAAATATATATACAAATCCTTTTTTTTTTTTTTTTTTTTTTTTTTTTTTTTTTTTCCCTCATATACACAAGTGCGTTTACTGATTATTTGATTTTCTTGGCATTTCTTTGTGCATATAAATTTTTAAACTTTTTTTTTTTTTTTTTTTTTTTTTTTTCTTTCAATAAATATATAAGGATAAAGATTTCATTTGAAATACAACAGCGACAATTATCTGAGCACTGCTAGTGGTCTTCTACGATAACGAGGATGGCGAAAATTGTACGAGAGACGAGGAATTGTACAGTTGCCTGTACGTGGAATCCTTCGGATAAATCTTTTTGATAGATGCTTGATGAAATCACGTATGGTGGGAATATTTAATTCCCTGTGCAATGCCTCGTTACGTATGAACCACCGGCAGCGCGTAATTTGTCGTAGGTAGGTATTCTGGCTCACTTGCAATTTTTTCATCCGAGAGTCACATACGAAGCCCCATGCGGGACCTGCGTATGTTAGGATGGGTCGTAACATGGATTTATAAAGGAGTAACTTATTTGCTAAAGATAAACCACTGTCCCGAGCAATTAAGGGGTTGAGTACACTTTTACGAGCTCGGTACTTTGTAATAACATGGTCAATGTGGGGCTTCCATGTGAGATGGCTATCAAGAATAATACCTAGGTATCGGGCTTGCTTGGTCCAGGGAATTGTACTGTTATTCATAAAAATTTGCCAGGAGGCATCCATTTTAGTTTTATGGGTGAACAGAATGGCCTCCGATTTTTCAACATTGACCTTAACTTTCCAGTGCTGAAGCCAGGTTTCCAATGCATGAACGTGGGACTGGAGTGTTTGTACAACTGAACTAACAGATGCATTTTGGGCAAGGATTGCGGTGTCATCTGCGTACATTGCGAGTGTAGAGTCGTGCATGTGTGGAATGTCGTTCGTGTAAAGACTAAAAAGTAATGGTCCTAAAAGCGACCCTTGTGGGACGCCACTATAAATGGTACGACTTGTGGAGTATGTATTATTAACACGAACGACGAAATTTCTATCACGTAGATAGGAAGAGATGGTGTGTGTAATGTAGGCAGGGACTCCCTGCACTATGAGCTTTGTTATGAGGCCCTCCAGCCAAACCCTATCGAAAGCCTTAGCAACATCGAGAAATATGGCACCAGTAGCTAATCTGTTCTGCAATCCATAGGAGATAAGTTCGGTAACTCTGTATAGTTGATGGGTGGTTGAATGTGATTTCCGAAATCCGTGTTGCTGGGGAATGATGATGTGTTTTTCCTCCACAAACTGAAGAAGTCTTCTCAGGATCACGTGCTCTGCGACTTTGCTAAGTGCCGACAGCAAGCTGATTGGCCTATAACTGATCGCTGCAGTTGGATCTTTCCCTGGTTTTAGGAGAAGTGAAATAACTGCTGTTTTCCACGCCGAGGGGAAATAGCCGTATCGTAGAATCAGATTTATGATGTGAACTAGTTTGAAGACAGTAATGATACCCATATTTTTAAGCATCTTATTAGTGATTTTGTCCCGTCCGGGACTCTTACGCGTTTTAAGTTTAACGATGTGCATAAGAACTTCCGATGGGAGAACGGGAGGAATGTTGTATGCGTTGGGATTGTAATGGAAGTTTGTGACAGTGTCAGTAACAAATTTTTCTGTGGGGGGGTGAGAAATGTTGTGTGTATGAAACTGATCGGCAAAGTGATCGGCAAGCGATTCAGCCTTTTCAGAGTCAGTGTATGCAATTCCTTGCGGGCCATTAAGGGGCGGAATGTTGTTGTAGCATCTTTTGTACTTAGCGGCCGCTTCCCAGATAGAGTTATCTTCCGGGTTAAGCGACTGTAAGTAGTTAGTCCAATCTTTATGTGCCTGTTGTCGTGTAAGGTTCCTGACTTCGTGATTTAATTTTTTGAGCAACAGCTTGTCACTCGGATGCCTGCGTCTCTGCCATTCTTTTCGTGCCGCATTCCTACGTTTGATGAGGTTTTTAACCTCCGCGTTTCTTTGCATTCGACGATCTGGAATGGCTTTGCTGTTTTGCTCGAGTGCTGCATGCATTTCGGAAGTTAGTTCACTCACCAAGTTATCAATCTGTTCCCTGCTGTGTATTTCATGTGTTGCATAGTGTGTGTTGTTTAGAGCTTTGGTGTAAGAGCACCAATTAGTGACAAAAGCTCTTTGGTCTGGTGAGTTAGGGCGAGCAATATCCAAGTTGATAATAACAGGGTTATGATCCGAGGAAAGCTCATCGACTGCTTCGGCTGTAGCATGCATAATTCCCCTGATGAGGAAAAAGTCCAAAACCGAAGCAGTAGTCTCGCCGTAACGTGTTGGGGTGGGGGGAGCTGCGATGGTAATACCGGCCGTATGGGCGAACTGGTGGATTACTCGTCCAAGGTAATTGGTGTTAACGCAGTTCCAATCGCGGTGGTGTGCATTAAAATCTCCACCTAAAATTATTCTATTGTTGAGTCTCGAAAGTAGTTGCAAATCGGCAGCTACATGCTTATGCCTGGGTTTGTTGTGTGGAATGTAAGTGGAGATAACAGTGTATGGTCGTGAGGTGCGTGGAGTGACTGTGATAGCTAATGCCTCTACGGCTAAAAGCTGTGGAAGTGTTATGCGAGTATGAGGGATAGAGCACTTAATGAGTACAAGCAAACCGCCTTCAGCATGCCGCGAGCTCCTGATCCGATCTAGGCGATACAAAACATAATTATTGATACTAAACACTACATTAGGACCAAGCATGTGTTCCTGTATGAGGATGATATCAGGGTCATACTCCTTTAGAAATTCTCTAAGTTCATGGATTCGGTGAAACAATCCCTGAGCATTCCATGTTACGATACGAACACCACTGGCCATAATCAATTCATGCTAGCTATCCCGTTAACGTCTTCAACGACGCGATATAAGATATTAACTTTGTCGCCTAGCGACGTACAATTTTGAATGTTGGGCAATTCAGTTTTGAAAGCTCTGAGAATATGGTTTAGATTAGGGCCAAATGCTTTTTGAAATTCGGACATAATTTGCATCAGCTCTATAAAATCAGATATATTAGACACATTATTAGTTGAGTTAAAATTAAGCAGTCCTGTACTAGCGTTATTGGTGGTAATATTATTTTGGCTAGCAGCATTGACCAATGGTGTCCGCATTGCAGCAGCAGGGCGTGCACTATGGGCCGATCTGAGTTCCGTGCATCTTGTGATCCGACCTTAGCCGCCTGTGCATAGCTATATCCAGACACAGTATTTGAAAATTTTGGAGTTTTCTTCCGTACCGAGGGGAAGCGTGGGCATCCACGATAACTTGCTGGGTGATTACCAGAGCAGTTTGAGCATTTGGGTTCCTCCAGTTGTCCTCTGGTGCAATTTCTGGTCTGGTGGTCTCCGGCGCACTTTACACACTTCGGAGCGAAGTGACAATTCTCGGAGCTATGGTGCCATTTCTGGCAGTTGAAGCACTGCGACACCAGGTTTTTGGTAATATATTTTTCCACCGTGATGGAAAACCTCAGTAGATCTTGTAGTGAATAGATGTCCTCAACTCGGTCGTTTTTAAATAACTGCACCTGGAACAGCGGCATAGGGGCTTTGGTATCATCCATGAACCGGCAGGTTCCTTTCAACGGGCGCCTGGACTGAAGTGTCCTATCCCGATCGACGACTTCGTTGCTTTTCGATTCTTATTCTGGACGTGTTTGTATGGCATAATTTTTGTATGACATATCTTTTCGGCTGGGATACGCATGTAGATGTTTCGATGAGATGGCATAATCGAAAAGTAGGATGACAGAAAGCGACTGCAATTAGAAGCCGGAGGGTAAGTCCGCGGAGGCAGCTTTTCACGGTCGGCATACAGTGAGGCAGAGCTTCCTTCCTCGGTGAAGTCTTGTCTGGAACTGGAGTAGTCGCGCTGGCGTGTTGGAGGAGCTGGTGGCTGTCACGTGCATGCGGCCATCCAATGCCGTCTCTTCGATGCGAAAGCTTAAGGGTTTGCTGAGGGGTATCACATGCAAAGTGTTTGGATTGGTGGGAGTGAATGTAAGAGTTGTTACTGTATGTTGAGTAGTGTAATGTGCCTTAGTCGCATGAACCAAAAGGAGTTCCCCCTTTTTTTTTTTTTTTTTTTTTTTTTTTTTTTTTATTTATTTTGTTTAATTTTTCTAGTTCATTATATTTTTCCATTTTTTCCATATTTTTTGATAGATTTTCTTAGATATACATATAAGTACATGTGATCTATGTATATACATTTTTTTTTTTTTTTTTTTTTTTTTTTTTTTATTACCATGTACATGACTAAGGCACAGTTCTTAAAATGGCTCTTGGTCGTCTTCGATTAGCGGGAAGGTTGATGTCATATGTGAGTGCTGGTATGCTAGGATTATTGGATTTATGTAACTTTGTGTAGAATTTAGTGGATACGTGTTTCATGAATTCGTGTATTTGGGTAATGTTTAGTTCTCTATGAATGGCTTCGTTCCTAACATACCAGTGTGCTTTTGAGATGATGCGTAGTGTGTTGTTTTCTAGTGAGACAAGTTTATTGAGCTGGGTTTTGCATAGATATCCCCAGGCAGGGCAGGCATAAGTTAGGATGGGACGCAACACGGCCGTGTAAATGAGTAATTTATGGTCTATATCCAAAACGCTGTTTCGAGTGATTAGGGGGGCAAGTGTATGTCTACTGCCTCGAAACTTTGAGATTAAGTGGTTGATGTGGGGCAGAAATGTGAGTCTCCTATCCAAAATAACACCTAGGTATTTGGTCTGCTTGACCCAGGGGATCCTTTCGTTGAACATAGTTAAGCTGAATGGTATATTTCTTTTCCAAGAGAAGAGAATAGCTTCTGACTTGGTTACATTAATTTGGATTTTCCAGGCCACCAGCCAGGACTCGATCGCATGAATATGGTCTTGTATCTGTTGTATTGCTGAGCTAAGTGTAGCACTTTGCGTGAGAATCGCTGTATCGTCTGCGTACATGGCGAGTGTAGTGTTGTGTGTATGTGGGATATCGTTCGCATAAATATTGAACAGTGTTGGCGAGAGAAGGCATCCCTGAGGAGTGCCCGCTCTGATATGTTTTATAGTAGAGTTTGTGTTATTAATGCGAACGACAAATGTTCTATCTGCAAGATAGGATTTAATGATGGAGATGATATGTTCTGGGAAACCCAGAGTAATAAGTTTGTATATTAGGCCTTCCAGCCAAACACGATCAAAAGCTTTGGCTATATCTAAGAAGACTGCAGGAGTTTGCAAATTATTTTGAAGACCACTGGAAATCTGTTCAATCACCCTATATAGTTGCATGGTGGTGGAATGATCCTTCCGGAAGCCAAACTGTGCAGGAATAATAAGATTTTTTTCTGCTATAAATCGGTTTATGCTATCTAAAATTACTTTTTCTGTTATTTTGCTAAGAATGGGAAGGAGGCTAATTGGTCGATAGGACGTCACGTGGCCTGCAGGTTTATCCGCCTTCAAAATTGGTGAGATAACTGCTATTTTCCATGCCTTGGGAAAATATCTAAGGTTCAAGATATCTTGAATAATCCTAATTAGCCTGCAGAACATGAGTGCCCCCATTTTTTTGATCATATTTGCACTGACATGGTCTATTCCTGGGCTTTTTTTCTTTTTCATCTGCTCGATATAGCCAAATACATTCGACGGATTGACTAGAATCGTGTTGTCTGCGGGTGTATTTGTAAAATAATGTGTAAGGGTTTGTGAAACTGTGAGTTCCGTTTGAGGGTGTAAAATGTTGTTGAGTGTAAATTGAGATGCATAGTAATCCGCGAGGGACTCAGCTTTCTCAATATCTGTGTGAGCGATTCCTGAGGGGCCGTTAAGGGGCGGAATGGTTTTGTGGCTTACACTATATCTAGAGATTGCTTTCCAGAGCGAATTATCGTCTGGTGATAGCGATTCTAGTGAATTAGCCCAGCAGTATTGTGCATGTGCTTTGGAGAGAGCCCTGACCTGGTGTTGAAGTTTGTTGAAGATTCTTTTGTCAGCAGGGTACCTCGTGCGTTGCCAGGTTTTTCTGGCGTAATTACGTTGTTTGATAAGTTGCTTTAGTTTTGAGTTGCTATTACTTTTTTCTTTTCGTGGTTTACTATTTTGGTTTAGTGCGTTAGTGAGGTCAGATGTAAATTTTTCAATTAGCGTGTCTAACTCATCCTCATTGTGTGGTGTTGTGGGTGTGTACTGAGTGTTGTTGAGAGCTTTGGTGTACATACGCCAATTTGTAATAAAGGCTCGGTGTTGTGGTGTACTACAGTGAGTATCGTCGAATTTCATGATCACGGGGTAGTGATCCGATGATAGCTCTTCCATGGTTTCCACTGTATAGTCGCAATTTATTCCCTTAAGGATAAAGAAATCTATGACAGTGGAGAATCCCAGACTGTAGTGTGTTGGGTTATTCGGAGCTGCAATTTGTAGGTTGGCTGAATTAGCGATTCTGTGTATTGATCGTCCATGTGCAGTTATGGTATTGCAGTTCCATGCCTGATGTTTTGCGTTAAAGTCTCCACCTAAAATTACTCGATTGTTGAGTTTAAAAATTGTATCTAGGGTATTTGTGATTTCTGTGGTTGTCGCTCCCCTAGACACATAGATGGAGACAAATGTGATTGGTTGTGAGTGTGTGGGTGTAACTGTAATTGCCAGAGCTTCGATGGCTGAAGGCGTGGTTAATGTTACTTGATAATGAGGGATGGAGCGCTTAATTAAAATAATTACTCCGCCCGCAGTTCTTCTGGCTTGATGGTGTACAGCATTTGTATTTCTTGGTCTATCGTACCGGTACAATACATAGTTGTTAATGCTGAATTTCTTGTTTGGGTCAAGCATGTGTTCTTGTATGAAGATGATATTGGGACTATACTCATTTACGAAGTCTCTGAGTTCAGTAAGTTTATGAAATAGGCCGTTTGCGTTCCATGTAACTATAGAAAAATCACATGTTGTATTATGCATGTTGTATGTTAAAGATACTTGCTTCTTCGCATATATTAAAAAGTATTAATAGTTTCTCCATAGGCGTTTCTGCATCCTTGAGAGCTTGCATGTTGGTTTTGAGAAGTTGTAGGAGTTTGGATAATTTTCCTGTGCCAAAAGCAGTGTAGATGTCTTTGAGTGTCGTAAAGAAGTCCGAAAACTGGCTGATGTTTGTAGTGTTGTTATTGCTGAGAGTATTAGGTTTTGTTGTGTTGGTGATTGCTTGTGCATAGGTTTTTGTATTTGTAACTGTGGCTGAGGGAGTAATGATGGTGTTATGTGTAGTGGTGTTTTTGTTTGTGTTTGTGCGTGGTTTGGGGAATTTCTCACAACCCCTGTATGAGGCTGGGTGGTTCTGTTGGCAATTGGCACAAATTGGATTATCAATGTGACCAGGTGTGGGACAGTCTATGGTTTTGTGGTTTTGTGCGCATTTAACACACCTGGGTGTAAAAAAACAGTTGTCTGAGGAGTGGTGAAATCTTTGGCAATTGTGGCATTGTGGAACTATGTTTTTGTTGATGTATTTTTCTATGGTGATCATGAAAAGTCCAAGATGTGTTTCAGAGTAAATGTTTTCTATGTTTTCTGTGGGGTTCAGTTGGACTTGGAATAGGGGCATGGGTTGCTTGGTGCGAAAGCGTGTTAGTTGCACTACCTTGAATACAGAATATCCAAGGTGTGTTAGTTCATGTATGATTTCTTCTTTTGTGGTGGTGATGGGTAGTCCTCTGATGACTACTTTTATGGGACGTTTATGGCGTGGGGTAATGATGTAGTGCTCAATGTTATTTTTTTGTAAGTCAAGTGTAAGTTGGCGATGGTCGTCTGTGGTGCTGGGTAGTAGTTTCAGGAATTCGCCGTTTACTTTGCCGTAGAATGTAGCAGTGGTCAGTTTTGATATTTTTTTCAGGTACTCATTGTATGTGGCGCCATCTGTTGGCCTGATCATGATTGGTGTAGGAGTGCTGTAATTTTGTAAGCGTGTATTTGTATCTGAGGTACTTGCTGGCACAGGTGTAGTATTATTTCCTGCCTGGGGTGTAGTAGAATTTCCTGACTGTTGTACCGATAAAGCACTGAAGCTATTTTGAATGGTGGTAATAGTGACTGTTGGTTTAGCAATTTTGGGTAATTTGGCTGTTTTAGTGGGCTTCTTAAATCCGTCTACATCCATTTCCGTGTCCGAGTGAGCTTCGTGTTGTTTCCTTTTGGTATTTGTTTGCGATTGTAATGTATTTGCATGTGATAAATAGAAATCTAACTTACCCCTCAGCTGTCTCAGCTTCTTCCTCCGATTTTCAATATCCTTAAATATGAGAGCCGTGTGGTAGTCTCTATCCGTAACGGGTCGCTGGGCGCTGAGCATCTTGGCGGTATCCACTTGGCTATCAAGGATTGCTTCCATTATGATTATTTCTTGTCGCAGGATAGCTGCTTCGGCGTCTGTGATCAGGCATGGCGGGTCGTTATCCATATCCGGGTCGTTAGGCTTAGTCGTAGCGGGATCCGAGGCTGCGCTCTTGTCCGGTGGTATCGCATCGTCGAGAGTGCCCGTAGGTTCCGCTGGCTGTCCATCCTCCGGAGAGAGAGTCCGCTGCGGTGATATGGCCGTCTATAAAAATATGTCAACAGCACGCGGTGTTCCCAGGTGGTCACCCTCCCAAGTACTGACCGCGCCCGATGCTGCTTGACTTCGGACCAAGGACCAAGGCGTTTGAATTACGGAGTACCTTTGCAATTAAATGCAATTACCTCCACATCTTCGTTCAGGAAATTGGAATGATTAAGAGAAAGCATTAGCTAAAGTTTGTGAAAGAAGCAGTTATGCAAAAAGACAAGAATCGATAAGGGTCCTCTTGTTTGGACACAGGAGGAGAGCGCAGGCATTGATCACAACGGGGGGCGTTTAGCCCCCCTCGCGAGTCAACCGCTTGCGCTCAGATACAAAAGGAGGGCAGCCAGCACGCTGGTCGTGAATGGTTGCCATGGATACGAAACAGCTGATGGAGAGAGGCGCGGAAAAGCCGGGCCCCGGGAAAGGTAAGGTAGATGTATTCAAGCTTTTAGCTAAGAGCCTTGGGGTGGTCGGGGTGGGGGGACGAGGTCATTGACCGAAGAAGGCGAAAGAGTCGAAAAGCGCTTGCTACGGGAGAGAATAAAAAATAATCTGGAAGGAATAAGCTTTGAGTAGCGAAGAACCAGGGGGTGAATTGAAGAAATGCAGCTTGTATTGCAGAGATGAAGCTTTAGCTAGAGGAAAAAGATTAATAATTTAATAAATTTTTAGATTGAAATTATACTAATTCTTATTGAGGTTTTAGCTTTATAGAGATAAAAATAATTAAAGAGTGATATGTATTAGATGGTTTAGATATTTGGAATTATAAGTAATTACATTTTACATTCTTCTGGCAGTAGAGGTCTTGGCAAGGGTGGGTATTAAATAAAAAATATAGCAGCACGGTGATGGATTCGCGAAACGCTATGCCAGATTAGGTCTGGGGGGTATAGGTTAAATGTAGCTGGGTTAGGCCCGTGAAGTACTGAGAGTTTAGTCAGATGAGGTTCCCCGATCGAGCAAACAAACCCTTTTAGGCCGCCTAGGGAAGATGTTATAAGATCTGTCCATGACAGCCCTAGGTCTTTTAGCAGAACTAGGTTCAGCTGGGTTATAGGCAGGAATGTTGTGCAGGACCGGGTTGCTAATCTGTTCAATTCTATTGAAAAATTTTGTCGAAATGTGCTTGAAATAAGCATCCAGGGGAAGAATTTTGAGGTCAGAATGGAGTACTTCATTGCGTACATACCAGTGAGCATTAGTGAGGATGCGAAGCGTGACGTTTTGAAAGACTTGGATCTTCTTGAGATGTGAGTTAGCTGCAGTGGCCCAGATGGGTGCGGCGTACGTCAGTATTGGCATGATGGTGCTTGTATAGAGTAGGAGCTTGTTGCGGAGAGACAGATGGCTGGATCGGGATATTAGTTGCATTAGTTGGTTCCTTGTGGTTTTAGCTTTGCTTATTGCGTATGAGATATGGACGCCCCAGATTAGCTTCGCATCCAGGTAAACTCCGAGATATTTGTAGTAGTCCACCCAAGGTACGTTTTCAGTGTAGAGCTTGAGTGGTTGGAGTTGGCTGTGAACATTCCTTTTTCTGGAAAAGAAAACGGTGGCAGCACTTTTTGCAACATTAATTTTGATCTTCCAGTCAACGAGCCAGGACTCTAAATCTGACAGATATTGCTGGAGATGATGCAAAGTGTGGTGAAGAGTTGAGTGTTGTGAAATAATGGCAGTGTCGTCTGCATAAAGTGCAAGATCGACAGTGGGTGATTGTGGAATGTCGTTTACATACAGGTTAAAAAGATACGCACTAATTATTCCTCCCTGAGGGACCCCAGCAAGGATAGGGCGGGGGGAAGAGAGAGAATTTTTAACCTTAACACAGAAATGCCGATTATTTAGGTAGGAGTGCATTAGTCGCACAAAGTCAGCCGAAAGTCCAAGTCGCATGAGCTTGTATATTATGCCGATGTGCCAACACCTGTCGAATGCCTTCGCTACATCTAAGTAAACAATAGCTGTTGGCATTCTATTGCGAGCACCCGTATGAATGATTTCCACTACTCTCAGTAGCTGGGCCTGAGTGGAGTGTTTAGCTCGAAAACCGAATTGTTGTGGGATGATTATATTTCGGTTTCGGCAGAAATCTTTCAGGTGTCTAAGCAATATTGTTTCGTAAAGTTTACTAAGAGAGGACAGGAGGCTGATCGGTCTGTAATTTTGAGGGACTTTTGGGTCCGAAGCAGGTTTTAGAATAGGAATTACGCAAGCTTTTTTCCAGCTATCAGGATAATATTTTAGCCTAAGCATAGTATTAAACAAAAATGCTAGGTAAAATATGATTTTGACTGGGAGGTTTTTAATCATGCGATTGTTAATATTATCCAGGCCAGGTGCCTTCTTGGGGGTTAAGTCACGTATTATGTATGCTAACTCGGACATTGTTGTTTTGATGGGTTCTTCTGAATCAGGGGCTGTTTCTAGAAAATTATTAACCTGTATTTGGACCTCTCGCCCATGCGGAGTGCAGGTATCGAACAGAGGCCCAGTATTTGGTGAAAATTGTTCCTGTAGACTGTCAGCAAGGCGTTCAGCCTTGTCTGTGTCTGTGATTGCCATCCGGTTATTAACCGTGCCCATTAGGGGGGGAATGTCATTTTTTGGTTTGCGTAGCCGAGCACTGGCTTCCCAAAGGCTATTATTTGTGGTCTTTAGGGACCTAAGATAAGAGTTAAATTTATCATCAGAATACCTTTTGATGTCAGATTTAATCTCGTTCTGGAGTCTTCGTAGTTGTGTTCTGGTAGTTTCGACTCGGGTTCTTTGCCAATCTCTACGAAGACGGTTTTTAATTTTGATTTTATCTTTAATGTAGGCCGGGAGTTTGGAATAATTTGGTCTAAATTTAGGGAATGAGGCCGCATCAAATGCACTTTTAATTGTGCAGGTGAGTTGCTCAATAGAGTTATCTACATCATGATTATTGCTAATTTTGAGGGGGGGAAGATTTTTTGAGTTCAAAATATGCCGGAAATTGTCCCAATTAGTGGAGACTTGCGCCGGTAAATTTTGATTAATTTTGACACAGTTAAGGGTAAGGTGAACCGGGTAATGGTCACTTGACAATTCCGGTATCACTTGTATCGAATGATCTAACGGTATATTTTTGAACAGAGCCAAATCAATAATAGATGGTGCACCTATGCCTCCAGGAAACTGATAATGCGTAGGTACTCCTGGCGCAATAATTTGGATGTGGGCGCCCTGAGCCCAGTTTTTTAATTTGTCACCATAGTTATTGGCAGTGACGCAGTCCCAATTTCTATGGCGGGCATTAAAATCTCCTGCAATAATCATGTTATTTAGGACTCCGCTAAGTTTTTTAAGGTCAGGGAGAAAGTTTGGTCCCTTTCTTGGAGGCATATAGCAGGACGCTACTGCTATGGGGGGTAAATTTTGAATATAAATTTGGACAATAGTTGCTTCGAGAGCCTCCATGTGCGGAGTTGGAATTCTGCTGTGTTTGACAGTGCGTTTTACATAAATAGCAGTGCCACCACTAGCGCGAATAGCGTCACTGTTACTAGCCGCTCTATCATTGCGGTAGCAGTAATAATTAGGAATATTGGCGCTACGTTCCTCAACCAGATGGGTTTCCTGAACAAGGAAGAGGTCCACAGCATGCTCACTGATATAATCCCGTAATTCGTGTATTTTGGGAAGAACGCCGTTCGCATTCCAGAAGCCGATGAGAAGATTGTCTCTATTTGAGGCGTTGAATGTTGTATTTTAAGCTGTGAGAGCACAGTAACTTTCAAAGATGTAAAATGCTCGCTCCGGTCCAGAGGTAGCGGATTTAAGTTGTGGAAGGGCCTTCCGGAATGCTGCTAGTAACAGGTTCTGGTCGATTCCAAACTCCCTTGAAATTTGAAAGACACTCCTGAGTGTGTCTGTGCATGAGTTATCATCTGGAGCTGCAGTCGGGGCTAGAACCTGGGCCGGTGGTTTCTCCAGCGCAGGAACAGTCACAGGAACAGTAGAGATGTTGGGTGCTGCTGCATTACTAGCAGGAACGGACGTTCTTCCGGGATTTGTACGCTTATTTGCTACAACTGAAGAAAATAAGGGGGCCGTGCTGCTAAATGGAGTAGGAGCGGGAGCGGGTACAAAATTTTGTTTCCCGGCACCTGGGATTTTCGAAACAGGATTAGGTGAGATCCTCTGTTTCTGGGTCTTGTTGGCTGGATTTCTTGGACAGTAGTTCCAGTTGGCTGCGTGTCCTCCTGAACAGTTTGCACAAACGTTGGGCTCCTCAAATGGCTTGGGGCAGTCCCGGGCAAAGTGAGGTCCAGCGCATCTCAGACATCGGATGGGAAGCGTGCATACAGCACTGGAATGAAAAAATCCTTGACATCTCCAGCACTGGGAGACCTTTCCTTTACGGCCACGGTGTTTTTCTACTTGTATGTCCATGCCGAAAATTTGAGTTTCTTCGAAGATGTCATACACACTGATTGTTGGATTTAGTTGTATAAGAAACAGAGGCATTGGGTGCCGGGATTTGTAACGTCTTAACTGCGTTACGCTTATCACACTGTAACCCATCAGAGTAAGTTCAGATTTGATTTCCTCCGTCTCAGTTTTCACCGGGAAACCCCGAATGATCACTTTGAGGGGACGATCCTGTTTCAGATGGAATGATTTGTATTCCGCGCCCTGATTTCTCAGGACGTGGTCTACAGATCGATACTCCTCTTCAGAGGTTACTGTGATTCTTAAATAGTGGCCTTTCATTCGGCACTGTGCTTTCGGTACAGTTCGCTGTACAACTTTGACTAAGAATTTCCAGTCGTTCGGAACGACAAAAAAGTGCGGAATATTCTTAGCGGGAGGGGGAGGGGGAGGCCCGCTTTCGCTCCGCTCCGAGGTTTCTTCCTGAAGTTCTCCTTCCTCTAGTGAGGGGCTTGACTTCGGCCCAAGGCCCAAGGCGATATTTTCCGGAGTACCTTTGCAACTTAATGCAATTACCTCCACAACTTCGTTAAGGAGAAACTGAGGTGATTAAGACAAAGCACTGGCTGAAGGGTAATGAAGGAGACCATTATGGGCTGACAGGGAAGGAAGTGAATAAGGAGTCCTATTCTATGGACGATAAATTCTTTCTGCTTTCAACCTGTTTTACTAGGTTGAAAGAGAGAGAGGTGACGGATAAGGGCAGATTCCTGAATGCATTGCATTAATGGAATCGCAAAGATTGAAAGACAGTTAGCCGGGAAACATAATTTTCCAGGGCTCGGGAAAGGTATATTAGGTAATACGGAAAACCGCAGTAATCGCTAATGCCTTGGGGATGGGCTGGGGGGGAGAGAGTCTTACGACTGGAGCAGAGCAGGGGAAGGTGGAACGAAAAGAAGGGGGGGAAAGGATTCAAGAGTAGAAAAAGTTCTCCTACCGCCCGTGGCGAGAGTACAATAGGAGCAACTTTTGGAGCGGAAAGAACCGTGAGAGAAAGTTAACTGTGGAAAAGACGGAGAAGTTTTAGGATAGTTAAAGGGAAGGGAGTTAATGAAAAACGTTAAAAGTTGGAGAGGAGAGGTGGATTAAAAAGTGGAAAGAAATAAAAAGTGGGGACAGAATTGACCAAAAATACCTGATTGCTGTTGATGTTTGAAGATATGCAAGCTTGTACTTGTGCAGATTGCTGGAACAGAAATACATTAATAAAGTGTTTTGAGTAGCATGTGCGGGAGTTAGATTTAGAAGATTAGAATATTAATTTAAACTTCAAAAGAAAAATTAGGCAGTTTAAGTTGAATAAATAATTTAGGTGATAGAATAATAGAGTAATGTTAAAACTATTGCAAGTCCGATTTAAGATTGTCTGGGCCGTGTTTTATGAAAAGATGAGGTCTTGGCAAGTGGAGGGGCATGTTACCTATAGCAGCACGGATATAAAACCGAGAAACGAGGCCGGATTAGGTCCGGCGGGCATGTGGAAGTATGGAATTAATTAAGGGTCGTCGGGTTAGGCCCGTGAAGTGCTTGTTAATTTAAAAAATTTATAGAAAGAATTCCTAGTCAAGCAGACACCTCCGCTTCGGCTTCCTAGGAAAGATGTTATAAGTTCTCTCAAGAACGCTCCTAGGTCGCTTAGCTGAGCTGGGCTCAGCTGGATCATAAGCAGGAAGCGAATGCAAGACTGGGTTGCTTGACTTCGGTGATCGGACGAGAACCGGTACTTTCAGCATGGTATGGCCGTTGACTTTGGTACGGAACTTCGTAAGCTGCACAACTTTGTGCACGTGAAAGCCTCTCGTGCTAAGCGCATTATGAATTTTTGTTTTATCCATATTCGAGGGCAATCCTCGTATAACAATTTTAATTGGCCTTTCATGCCGTAAATTTACCAGAAAATGCTCAACATTATTTTTTTGAAAATAGTCGCTGATGATCCTGTGATCATCCGGCGTTTTTGGTATGATTTTTAAAAATTCACCGCTAATGCGGCCAAGAAAATCAACATTGGGTAGTTTAACAGCCAACTCGTCCAGATAGTTGTCGAATCGTGCTTCCGCTCCTGGTTTGACCATAATAGGGGGGACAGAATTTACGCTCGCCTGTTGCTGCTGCAAGTTATTGCCGTCAGTTAAAGTTAAGTTGTTGAGACTAGCGGCAACGTTAGAATTGACCATATCATTGTTTACATTATCATGAGAAGCCTCGGCTAGAGCATCAAATTTATTTTTAGTAGCAATATCATTATTTGGAGAATTTTTCATGTGTACGGCTCTAGCCGTTTTAATAGGTTTCACAAAGCCGTCGCTATCCGAAGAGTCATTAATATGCGACTTCCTTTTAGCAGCACTGCGCGTAACGGCGGGAGTGTGCACATGAGAAGACTGACTGCCGTTGGAAACTGACTTAGAATTTCCTCCGGTTTTACATACATCAACAGTAGCATCATTTGAATTAGAAATATTTCCATTATTATCATTTACATTATCAATACCAGCTTTGCCAAGATTAATTTTCAAATGGGGAAAATAACTTGCCATAATTTCGCACTTACCTTGCAGTATCTCGATCTCCGGGACCAGCTTGTTCAGTGCCTGGTTCATGCTCACCAATGTCTCCGAAGGGGGGTCCGATGGCTGCCGTATCCGCTCCATTTCGCAGATGGTATCACCATATAATTGCACCTTGGCACGTAGTTTCCATAAGTCCGCAACACTATCAATCAGGTCGTCTTCAGTCATAGCAAAATCCACAGGAAACGGCGTAGAAGAAACAGAAGTTCGGCACTCATCCGACCAAGGCCAACTTAAGGCCTGCCAGACTGAACGAAATTTCGGTTCCCAGTTTTCAGTGACTTTCGCGAAATTCATCACTAGGTGGCGCTCGCATTCTGCTACACGTTCTCTATTTGTAATGTGGCTAGTTATCGACAAAAAGTTCCGCTGTAACTAATAGTAACGTAGAATGGTATATTGTTGCGTGCTAGTTCTTCCTTTTAAAAAAATTTTACGATTGTATTTAAATAATTATTCGCAACATATAACTGTTTGAAGCATTTCCATCTGTTCCATGCAATACAGATTTAATAAACACACATAATACAAAATTTCTTAAACAAAAGCAATCATCACGTAAAATTTTAAAGCTTTAAAATTCTTTTCAAATGTTTCTTTCGCTCAGCTTTTAAATATAAACAAACTTCTTAATATGTGTGTGTACGTGTGTTCAGCTTCATGTTATGTTTTTGTCTTCTTGAAATAAAAATATCATAATATTTTTTATCATTCTGGAGATAATCTCTGTTTTCTGCATAAATGATATTTTAACCTTTCATATATATATATTAATGTAATGCAATTAAAATTTAAGAATGCATCCACGTACATATTTTATAAGAAATGCTAATTGCGTTAGCTTTTTTACGAAATTTTTTACTTTTTAGCTCCCATTTTCGTTATCTTTGATCCAGAAACATTTGAATGTTGTCTGCACTAGCTTCAAAATTTTAAAGTGCATATCTCATTTTAATTAGTGTGATGCTGCAAATAAATTTCTGTGTACCTAGTTCAATGTTTTGTGGTTGCACTTGAAGTAATAGAGATTCATGTCGAATCCATAGATATATGTAATTAATAGATGCAATAGTTTTTGTTTTAGGGAATATGGTTTTATTTTTTAAAATATGCTGTTAATGATATTGAAATTAGCAGTGTCAAAATTGTTTTTTCCCTTAGTCCCAAACTAGTTGCTACACTTCGGTTGAAAGTTTTGTATCGAATGGTGCTACATTTCAAGTAGGTGGAGTCATAAATAACTTTCGATGCAGTTTAGTACATGGACATCAGTAAAACTATAAGGTGTACTACAAGGACTGTAATGCTTGCATACTAGGTTTTCATTCTCAGTTTTTACTTTCCACAAATGTAGCACTTATTTTAGGACAATTTTATACACGCAAATTTAGAGGGTTGGCACGCTCTTAAGCCACGCCCCATTTTGAAAGGACTATACCGCCCGTATTTTAGAAAGATCGTGTTTATGTGATTATGGCCTCGAGGGCTGTCTGCCTATGCTGAGGGATGCCATTGTGGAAGAAATTCTAAGGCCAACTGGCTCGTATAGACAAGACAGATAATTGAATTGACATTTAATTAGCCTGAAGATTTTAAGCGATTACTGATGCAAGAGTCCTTATGAAATGGGGCGTGGCTTAAGGGTGTGCCAAAGCTGGATTTTTGAAATTAATTTGGTACTGATTTAAGGAGGAAATGCTTGGTATGTAAAGTTGATGTTGATTGATTACGTGCCACCCTGAAATTTCTGGAAAATGTGCAAAGAAAATCATAAAATTTTCAGTATCAATAATCAGTACTCAAATGTAGCAACTAATTTGGGACAGAGGGAGTATATAATTCATTGTGATTAATGTCATACATGTTATTATTATATGCTGTAGGTGATATTGAAATGCTTGGTATTATTTCGAATATCAATAGTGTTACGTTTTCTCTTCAGAGCTCTAAATCTGCATTATTTAAAATTTTATTTTTTAATATTTCCGAAAAATGTATTTTATATTAATTAAAAAACAGCAAAATTTTCAGTATCTAAAGCGAAATTTCTTTTAGAATTACTTTTTCTCTTATGTATTAACAAATTTACTTTCATCATTTTTTAATTACATATTTAATAGTGGCTCCAAATTATTTTGTTGCACAGCACAACTGATATTAATACGATGAAAAATTTGCGCTGAAATAATTTATGTTCTGAAGCTACCTGCTAACTTCATACTCTATAAATAATTTTTTTACCCTTAAATTAGAATAGGTAACTCTAATAAGTACAATTAAAAATAGCGTATATCTAGATGCAAGAAGGAATTAAAATCAGAATCAAGCATCCGACGGTTATATATGAAAAAAGAAAAATGGGATAACTTGAAATTTCATGCTTCCTTTTTAAATAAAAATATTTTTAATAAAAAGAAATGTATAATTTCTGACTACTACAGGTTAATCGTTTTTAAATTTTGCATATAACAAGACAATTATTTGTCTCGGGTAGATTCTGCTCATTGTTAACGTCGCAAAGCGTAGCGGAATTGTAGCGCCCTCCTGCGGTCAGTAGAAATTTCACGGAGGCAACCGAAAACACAAAAGAATATTTTCACACTGGCAGGCCTTGAGTGTAAGTTGGCCTTGATCCAAAGAATCTCTAAGGAGAAGGTGGCTGCGTCAGAGCGAAAAGACGCATTATGTATATCCTCTGGTATCTAACCTCCTTGGTATATCCCAGAACCTTATATTAAAGGGCTATCCTTCCACCCTCCGTACCTTTCTGCGCATGTACGAAATAACATCAGATGGCAACAAACCGGCATACCGTCGCCCATATTAGCAATCATTTATCCCGTTGTTCGAAATGGTACTTTGTTGTTGTAGTCAAAGGTATTTTGTTCTAGTTATGTGAAATTCTTTAAAAGTCTTTTTAAATGTAATGCTGTAAGTAAAATGGTTTTGGCTATTGGTGCAAACTTTGCTCTTGGTTTTCATAATGGTCATTCCAAATAATTGTCTAAAAGTTTTCATGGTAATTCTTTTTTAAAGTAGTCGGATAATTATAATGTATTTCAGTGTTTTCAATTTATTTAGGGGTGCTTTTAATCGTCTTTAATTATTTTTTCTGTTTCAGTAATATGAAAATTTTGCTTTTAAAATTTCACTCTAAAATTTTAACTATGAATTCATAAAAATTCATTACGTATTGTATGGCATTTGTTTACCCCCGTTTTAATTTTACAGAAGTAAATGTATTCATTTGTTGAATAATTTTGTATTAAATAGATATTTTGCAAAATTAAGAGTATGAAAAATCCAAGCATACAGCAATTTTACAATTATTAGTTGTATAGCAAAGGTGGAGAATAGTCATTTTTGTAATTTTTATTTAAAAAATTAATTCCTGATTTCATAACTTGAAATTATTTTTGTCCAGTAGCAACAATATTTATGTGCTATAACAATATTTATTTAATTCAGTAAGCCCACCAGCGGCCGAGCGGTAAAGTCGCTGAACACTGGTAGTTCGGTCCGAGGTTCGAATCCAGCGAACGGGCTGGCTGCATAGGCGTTCTCGTGGCTTTCCTCATGTGTAACGTGTATACGAGCCAAATTCCCTTAGAAAGTCCTCCACGAAGGTATTTCTCCCTTAGGCAGATAGCCCTCGAGGCTTTGCCATAATCGCACATACATACATTTGATTCAGTAAACTGTTTACAAAATTTCTTCCCAGGTTTTAATAATACCTATAGGTTTGATCTTCAAGTTAAGTATTTAATCTTATATTAATAAATGTAAGATGTATTGAATATTTTATGAAAAAAGAATGAAATCAGTTATTTTAAAAATTTATGTGAAATTCTTTGAAATACCCTTTAAGTGTAATTTTGTATTTGTTAAATTAAGTGAAATACTTTTGGCTCTTGGCTGCTTGCTCATGGTTTTCATAATGGTCATTCCAAATAATTTTCTAAAACATTTCTTGGTAATTGTGAAGATGCTTAAAATCATTTTGTATCTGTATGTTCTGAAACTTGAGAAAGTCAATAAATACTATTGTTCTTACAATTTAACAAACATTCTCTATTCGTCAAAAGCAAATTGAAAGTTAATTTAAATGAAATTTAATGAAAACAAATAATTCAAAAAATTCAAATTTCATTCCTTGCAACTATGGCACAAGAGAATTATTTAAAATTAAATTTAACTTCAATTTATTCTTTTGAAGCAATTGTTTTACTTAAAATATGTTATTCTTTATTTTAATATTTAATAATATGCTTGATATGAAAAGAATTACAAAATAGCGTTATTTATGTAATTAATTGCAGATTTGTTAGAAATTTAACATCACAGCAGTAGTTAATTTTGTTTTCTCTTAATTCTGATGTTAGTTATAAATTAATGCTAGATATTATATCAAATGAAAAATAATTATGTGGATTTACAGAAAGAAGGGTTAAGGGGAAAATAAGGAATACAAAAATAATAAAAAAATTTTATTAATTCATTTTTTTTTTTTAAAATTTATTTTGCAATTGAGCTTTAGGATGTTCCATGCGAAATATCTATTCAATTAAAGATAAGAAGATAAAAGATCAACTGCACAATTTATCTAAAACAAAAGTCTCTGAATCCTCATAAGTATTAAGAATTTTATTTCATTTAAATTTTGCCTTTGTATGGCTCTCTGTTTAAATTGAAAGTAAAAATTGGATAGGATTTCTATAATTCGCCCGAAATTCCAACTAACATCATTTTGCTCATAAAACTCCGGAAATGTATGAAAGTAAAACATTTTGAGTTATTTCAAACTAAAAAATTACTATTTCCTCGGACTGCGTTATTTAAATTCCACCCTGCGCTGTTATTTCACTGTATAGCTGTGGCTCTTCGGTACAGCGGCGCAGAGGCGAAAAAAAAAAAAATGTTTACATTGCGTGTATAGTGTATAGAAGTTTTTATTCTTCTTCTTACAGATTCTTTGACGCATCGGCAAATGAACACTCGTAACACACGAATTTATTAAGGCAATATACCGGGCAATATGGCCTTCACAGTGCAAAGAATGATAACACAATACACATAAAGTTGACATGACAAACCTGGGCCTAAAGACCCTCAATGTAGTTCCCTGATATTGTAACCACACGCTGCCAACGATGTGGGAGGCGCTGAATACTATCAGCCTCAACATTTGCCGCACCATGTGTAACTCGGGTCATCTGTTGGCGCACAGCATTAGCAATGTCCTTTCGTGTTGCAAACCGCCTACTTCGTATTCATTCCTTAATCTTAGGAATGAGATCAAAGTCACAGGGCGAAAGGTCAGCAGAGTACCAGTGGGTGCTCCAATTCTTCTCATCCCCAACGTCGGAGTAGCTGCCATACACACTCTGCTTTATGTGGTCTTGCATTATCGTGCAGAATTATTGCACTGTCCAGAAGATCCGGACGTTTATCCCGAACGCCACGTCGTACCTGTTGCACCAGGAAGTCCCTGTAGTACTATGCGGTCACTGTTATGCCATGAGGAACAAAGTGGCAAACAATGATTTCTCTGACGTCATACGCGACGATCACCATCAGTTTGACTGGGGAAGGATTCTGAAGAACCTTCTGCTGCCTTTTTGATCCAAGATGTCGCCACTCCGCAGACTGACGTTTCAATTCTGGTTCGTATGCCTTGGCCCAAAATTCATCGATGGCGGTTATTCGTGACAGAAATTGATCTCTGTCTTGTTGCCAGCGTGCAAATTGGTCGGAGCATATTGAATAACGCATCCACCTTTGAACTTCCGTCAGTGCATGCGATACCCACCGCGAAGCAATTTTGCGTAGCTGTAGCTCATTACGCAATATCCTGTGGACGGTGCGCTTCTCAATGCCACTTTCCCTCTCTAACTCCAGTAACGTCCATCGTCTGTCTTCATCCATGAGGTGCTCGATGACGGCCCGTGCCAAGTCAGTCCGCACACTCACCGGTCGTCCCGAACATTGCTCATCACTGGTTGACACACGTCCTTGCTGAAACGTTCCTACTCATCGTGCTACTGTACGATATGGTAGGGCATTATTCCCAAGAGCTTCTACTAATTCACTGTGACTTTCCATCGCATTTCTCCCTCGGAGAACGGCTATTTTGATGTAAGAGCGCTGCTCAATACGGGTTACTTCCATCTTGCACGACAATCACCAACTGAAACTGATTTAAGAGCCCTCGTTACCGCAAAGCCAGCTATCACAGAGCCATCTATTGTTCTGCATACACACTATGCCTGCAGAAATTTCATACGAGAATATACGTTTTGTGATAGGTTCACATATCTACAAGAATAAAATAGTTGCCATGATTTTTGCCCCAACCCTCGTATTTGATGGAATTACTGCAAGGGGCCGCAGATCGAGCAAGTTGCTGCAACTTAGATTAAAATTGAATTCTGTAACAGTGAAACTGATTACTTGCGACAACTCATTACTTTAGAACAGTTTGAAGTGAGATGCTGTGTGTCTTGACAGGCGTACCTCCTCTCTCAGTTGCCTATAAATTTTATTTGAACAAGGCAATTTCATGAAAAAATATTAAAGATTTTATAGAATATGATGGTAATCTCGCCTTTGCTGAGGCTTCTTCAAGCTTCAGTACTCACTTGATTCACCTTACAAACCGCTTTTCCATACAGTATGACAATTTTTTTCCTGAACTACGAGAATTTCAGATTTTTACAGACGGTTCAGGTATTGAGAACGGAGTGAGCTCGACTTTTGTGGTTCTCTCCTATAATACAGAGATTTTTTATGAAAATTTAGGTTAGAATGCATTTAACTCGGTTTAGCAAGCTAAGCCCATGGTCGTTCTGTATGCGTCAAAATGGATATCTACATGTAACATGCATCAACCGCATACTTTCTAAATACTCACTGATTGCCTTTCCTGTCTAAAGGCGAGGCATAATCCTGAAAATAATAATAATATTACAATTGATAAAATTTTATTGAATAATAATCTTAAACATTTTCACAGCATTTTATATGCATGATTGAAAGCGCATATTAATAGTATTCATGGCAATGAGAGATCAGATGTACTAGCCAAAGAGGCTGCTTTGGGGTGTAGTCTCTTAAATACCATATTGTTAACCATACCTCTAAAAAGAAAGCAATCAAGATCATATGTGAGTAGAATTTAAGAACGGAAAATGCAATGGGATTGCTCTGAAAGAAAGATTCAAACGAAAAAAAGGATATCTATTGTTGAACGATATTCACGTAAATCGATTTTTGACAATTTTATTTTTCGAAAAGCGTTTAAAACTTTCAACGCACTGTATGAGTCAGTATAAATTTATAAACTTTCTTTGACATAGCTTCTATATAAATAAAAGCGCATAATGTAGAGCAGTCAGTTCAGACGTCAAGAGCGAACAAGCGTCTGCCCGCGATATAGTCAGTTATTACAAATGCTGTTCTAACATGACTAGCTGTTTTTGACTCACTGGTATATATTGGAACATGCCTGCTATATGTATGTCTGTGGTCAACGAAAAGCTGTTTGTATACAATCTCGCTAGTGTTTCCGTTGTCATGATAGTGTAAAACATCAATAATGTTGATTTGTGCATACTTTCATGATGGGATTTCAAAATGCTGTACTGCTTGGAGGGGTACATCAGACATGGAATGCTCTTCAATTAAAGAGCAAGCCCTTAATGAAAAAGAAGGCATACAAGATGGCCGTGCTTCAGGTAGAATGCCACACATAACTTCAAGCAAGTATTAAGGATGGTCAGTTTGAGATTATATTTTAAAATAACACAGAAGAGACAACCGCTTACGTCTCAGCTGGAGTGATAGTTCATAACGATCATCATAAAGGCTCTACACAGGAGATGTCCTGAGTGCTTCAGAACAAATACGCAGAGACTGATAAACGGGATCTAGTTTTAATAAAACTGTGAGAGAGAGAAGCAGAGCACCAAAGAAGGAACTCAGATCTGGGCGGCTGCCCTTTAACGATTTATACTCCTCTCTAGAAACGATCCAAGGGGCTGCTAACTTATCGATCGACCCAAAGAGCCATAACAATATCTCGCTGAAAATTGCGCATTCCTCATTCCCTTCCCTGGGAGGAGAACAAAACAGTCGATGCAGGCACCGCCACGCGGGCACCAGTCTCAAGACGGCGGAGAAATCTCAAGTCAGATGAACCGGGCCACCGAAAACTTTGTCTTGTCTTCCAAGCGCTTCCAGGGCAAAGACAGCAAGGAAGGATATTTACAGCACAGTATTAAAGTGCCAGGAGCCTACTCTCCTCGTTAAGCAAAGAAGGAAAATCAAACTCCCCGAGTCCATCGAAGGGGTGTTTCCCTGTGGACAGCAGTATATATAAACTATGTAGCGTCTCCATAACCAAGGGGCAGACAATACAATACCAATACGGTCCATACCGAGCCTGAATCTACCATCCTGTAAAAACTGATCCTGTGAAAACTGATATTATATCCTGATGCCGAGGTTGCCTAGGTACATATCCTAACCTGCAAGCAAGAGATTTCTCTTCGTCAACGCCCAGCGTGATTTTAACCGTAAGCAACTGATCCATAGTCCAGTCTAGAGCGGGCATGCGTTCTGTCAATATGAAGTAAAGAGCACCGCTCTCCACCCCAGAAGGTGTTCGCCAGGACTTTTGAAAGATTTAATATTTTGGTTCAATTCCTCCTCAGATGTACGGCATGAGAAATGGAAGTCAATTCTCAGTCGAACAGCACACCTACAAAACATTACTTCAGATTCATCTGGAATCATTGATCCATGAAGATGTAACTCTTTGATCCATGAAGATGTAACTCTTTGATCCATGAAGATGTAACTCTTTGATCCATGAAGATGTAACTCTTTGATCCATGTAGACTCAGGATGGAGACCTTGCTTTCTGCAAAAGTGCATACAAACGGTTTTCTGTTTGGAAAACATAAATCTTTCTCTCACCATTCCTGGACCCTGTTCAGAGCAATCTGTAACTGCATCTCTACATGCCTCATATTTGCCTCTTGACAGCTAATTTGCAGGTCATCAACATATAAGCATCCTAAAACGGTGGAGGAAGTTACTTTAAGACAGAGTTTATTTTTAAAGTGAACTAAGTAACGCTGAGCACATAGCCTTGAGGCACACGCTCTTGTACACTGACTACCAATAAGTATTTGGAGAAACACCCCCAGACCATAATTCCACTCTGCCGAACTTGACTGTTGGCACAATGCATTCTGGCAGGAGACGTTCTCCAGGTACACGCCAGACCCAGACCCTGCCATCCGAACGGTAAAGGATGAACCTTGATTCGTCACTCCAAAGAACCCGTTTCCACTGATCTACGGTCCAATTTCGATGTGCTTTGCACCACATTAACCGAGCAGCGCAGTTGGATTTTGTGATCAAAGACTTATGGGTAGCAGCACGACCATGAAAACCAAGCAGATGGGCTTCCTTACGGATGGTATTCATTGGAACAATACTCCCGGATGCCTGTTGAAACTCTTCGCGGATGAGGCCATCGGTTGGGTGCGGTTCTTTCGAATTTCTCTAGACAGTACTCGTCGGTCTCTATCTCCCAGTTTCGTTGGTCTGCCGTCTCGGGGCACATTCCGACAATCACCGCTTCCCTTCCACTTCTTAATCACATAGGCCACTGTCGATTTTGGGTACTTCAGATCTCTAGATATGTCCGTTAAGGATCGGCCACGTTTGTGATACCCGATAATTATACCTTTCTCGAAATCAGAGAGCTCCGAACTGCAAGGCATCTTGCATGCGACTAAAGCCGATGCTGTTTCCTACACGATATATACCGGTGGAGTACGTGACGTACATTAGGACCGCAGATATCGTCATTTGCATAGGTGTCCAAATACTTATTGGTAGTCAGTGTATAAAGACATTTATAAAACACAGTCATCCTCAAAAGTGTATAATGAAAATAGGCGGGTTGCCACGCAATTCCCGGGAGTGATCACGGAATATGCTTAATCTTCATGCCTTGTCATATGCTTTCTCTAAGTCAAAAAGACATAAGGTGGTTCCTTATCACAAAGGTTTTACGAATGGATGTTTCAAAAAGAAGCATGTTATCCAGGTCCTTCTTCCTTTACAAAAACTGCTCTGTTAAGGCGATACATTATTTTTTCGAAGAAATAGGGATTTTTTGGGTCTTAGGTACAGGGATAACGACAACTGTTTTCCATGCATTGGGGGAAATAGGTTCCTTCCACACGCGATTATGAAGAGCGAGAATGACTTCAGCGTTTCATGATTAACACCGTCTAAACTTGGATTAGTAGATCTGTCTGCTCGCGGTAAAACTCTTCAGCTGATGCACTGTAAAAACGCTCTTACAAGGCTCAGATTTGGAAGATTTAAATATTGTGGGATTTTTCTCAGAAAGCAGCTTTAACAGAAAGAAATATTGAAGGTCAATTCTTGCTCGAAGAAACGGCAGCAAATAGTATTCGCAATTTCTTATGTTCATTCGACCATCTTTTTTCAGAAAGGAAAGTGAGTGGTCTTTGTATATTCTGTATGCTTTTCTTTTCCATACTCATTTAGGTGGCATAAATGTTCCACACACATAGGATATCCATGAATTCCCCTGGTTCTTACGTCTTACTTTCCTTACATTTGCTTTAGCTCTTTTGAAGGCTATAAATTTTGACAAAGTTGGGTCCTACGAAAAATTCCCCGTGCTTTTCTATACTATCTCAGAGTTTCCTGGCACTCATGCTTTTCGATATTTTTGTAGTTTTTCTGATGTCATAGGTATAGAGACCTGCATAATAATATGAGTAGCCGATTTCACGGCTTCATCGATAGGCACATCTTTAAGCATTTCTTCTGCGAGCTTCGCAAAAAATGAGAACCGTTCCTTGTCTGCCTTGTCAAATACGAAACGAGGGATCTAAACATGGGATTTACTACTTTTTGTGCGAGAGTTACAAAAATAGGAAAATGATCGCTATTATAAGGATCATTCCCGCCATTAAGTGAACAAAAAAACAAACAAAAGATAACAGAGGTGAAGTGAACAAAAGATAACAGAGATGGTGAAGAGCTAGCAAGATCAGTAGCATGAAAGGTTCTTGTAGGCTTGTGGAATTAGGTATCTTGTCCATTATTTAGGAGATAGAGGCAGCCATCTTCGATCATTTGTTGTATCTACCTGCCTCGAGAATTTGCGCCTTAATTTCCTCAGAAAGGGATATGGCCATTAAAGTCTCCGATTATGATAGAGGGCTCTGGTAGATGTTTTATCAAATAATCTAAATCTTGTTGATTATAATTGATGTTGTTATTTGTAGGTAGGAAAAGAGAACAAATTGAAATCAAATTCTTCCTATTAACTCTTATGGCTATAGCTTGGAGGCTTGTTCTTAATGAAATTGAGCTGCAACTATTGCCAACTGAGGCTAGAACTCCTACGCTTCCAAAGACACGGTCACTTTTATGATTATGTTTCCTATTCAAACAGTACTTTCGAAGCTTAACGTGTTGCTCAGATTTCAATAAAGTTTCCGGGACTCTCAAGCACACAGGGATTACAGACATTGACTATGTGTTTGATATCCAAAAGATTTTGGTTGAAACCAGGATAGTTCCATAATATGAGAGTGAGCATTATTAGTGCTGTTTGTTCTTTCTGTGTTGCGTTTTGGTTTTGCGTGGAAATAGATGTTTGAAAATTTCTAACCCTTGCTCGTCTTCCATGTTATCCGGAATCAAGAGAGTCCAAAATCATGTCATCAAATGAATTATTCCTAAAACTTCTATGTTTGTTAATTGCTATTTTAAACATATTTTTCTAATTTATTTTGGACTGCTGTTTTTTTTTTTTTTTTTTTTTTTTTCTATATTATGAGTTGGTTTGCCATGTTTAGGGTTACTTACAGTCCACCGAGTTTTAGAGGCTGGTGTTTGTAAGCTAACTGCTGTTTGGGTTTCGATAGACCTAATTGATTTACCATCTCTAGCGAAAGACATGCATATTCGTAACTGAGTGCCTTCAATTCTCCTTCTGGTTTCTGAATAAGATATATTTCTCGTAATTTGAACTTCTGTTGCTGATTCCCTTTGGAACTGAATATGAGAAAGCTGCATGTTCATCCTTGCAATTTATACACAGGGAGTAGCGGTGCAGGTGTCAATATTGTGGCCGAACCATCAAGCAATGCGCACATATGAGTTTCCCACGGTAAGAGATCTTAGAATGATTAAAACGCTGGCACTGGAAACATCGCATCGAGTTTGGTATACATGCTCTTATGGGACAATTGACATATAACAGCCTTAATATTCTTAGGAAGATCATATGAGTCGAAGGTCAGGATCACAGGTTTCGTGTTAATCAACTGATCTTCCTTACGCATCTTGATTCGCCTAGCAGCACAGACATTTTGATCGGCTAACTCGGAAACGAACTGTTCTTCAGAAACAAACAGAAAGTCGCCTTCTGGGATTATGCCGCTGACAAAGTTTAGTGTTTTATGCAGAGACACAGTTACATCAGTTTGCCCCAGCTTGGTTAATCGAAGGAAGGAAGCAGATTGAATAGCCGAAGTTGTAACGATAAGCAAGTCCAGAACGAAGACGTTTTTATATTTCTTGGCTTCCCAATGCAAGAATTAATATACTTATTAATTACTCGTACGAAAGGAGATATCTACACGGAAATGTGGACATATTTTCGGTTTATTAGCATTTGCATGGGTACGTATCTTTTGATAGTAGATTCTTTAAGCGATTCAGTGTTCTGAAGGACGTGACTAGATTCTGGGTTTTTAATGATGTAAATATTTGAAGTCGCCATGTTCGAGAGGAAAAAAGATTTGGATCCGACCGCCCCATCCAACACGGAGCTCAGCAAGGGAACACAAGATTCCTGTGTTTGGGCTAGTCTGACCTATATGCAGACTGAATCCCCACAGTCGGCTTCAGTCATTTCCGAGAGCTGCCGACACTAGGATGAGGAAACCAGCCGATTGACAGCAGTGAGGACAAATAAGTGCCTCCCGTTTAGCTGAAGCAGAAGCCAAAACAGCGTGTTGGGGCAGTTAACTCGCCCCTCAACTACCAGAACCAACGACATGGGTCTCAACGCATGGCAAACACATGGGCATTTTTCTTGCCACTCGAAAACTACAGAGAACAGCTGTAACAGTTTCTCATGATAAGCCAGAGAAAAACCTCAAGAAGGAAAGGAAAAAGTTAAAAAAGGTGGGCAGACAGAAAAGAGGGCATATTACTTGACCTCCAAAATCGTGACATGCGTCTGAGGAATTTTTCAAATGAAAATTTACAATGGAGTATTTTCAGCAGTGTTTGAACAGATTATGCAAAAATTACAATGGATGAGAAAATTAGATTTATATTAAAAGCTGATAATATGAACATGTTCGATCATCTGGAGAATTCTTTGGATTTTCAGTGATAAAAACGAATAAAGCAATATGAAAACATGAGAAAATTTCGCTGAAACACATAAGCAGTATTTTGTTCTAAGACTTTTTGCCATCTCTATCTGGTATCTGGAAAATTCCTTTTTTCTAAAAAAAGTCATTTATTTGCAAATAATTTAAAAGTGCTGTTTGACAGTCTTCAAAAGAAAAGAACTACAGGTCATTCAGAGAATTTTGCAGTAATCTGAAGTGATGAAAATCTAGTAAGACAAGGTCTTAGTGAATATGGGGTGGGAAATAATATAAAACATCACGACATAATAATCAATAAGTCTTTGTCTTACATTTATCGAAATATGAGAGCCGAGCAGGATAACACCTCCATGTTTGTTGAGTTCTGGGTGTATTGTTTGGCTACCTACTTTTAAAACTGCCATTTGGGAATAATATTTTTCCAAATTTATCATCTGACTTGGTGGCAACAATTCATCCTACACAATTCCTTTGTAGTTCCACCATTACAAAATCATCATATTTTTGGGATTCATCTTTGATTCTCTTGATGTAACTAATGAAGGTTCTTCTGATTTACCCCATGATCTTTTTCTTGTAATTAATTCAAAAGTTTTTATGTTAGTTTACTGCATTGCTCTTACAGATCCATGTAAAAGAGAACCACCAGAGACTGTCAACTTTAGGCCACAATATCCAACAGCCTCATTCATTTTTCAGCATCTGATTTACTTTTAAACTGGAAATCCCCTGAATTTAATGCACCTGTCTCCAACCTGATGACATATAAACTGACACCAAGTGACCATCAATCCGACAGTCACTTGTGACCAATGCCCTTAACAATCACCTTCAGTTTAATTTTAATTTAATGATTTAGCTATGTAAATAAAATGTTAAAATACATAATTTATAATACATCCAACTGCTAATTTCTATGAATATCAGCAGCATAATTTTAATTAAACAAACATTTTCAAGTGCCCGACATATTGTTACCAGTGCATTTTTTAAAAATTCATATGAACCTACTCCAGTGTGGTATTCTAAGAAAATGTGATCCATGAAAAACCTTAAAGGGAAAAGTTATAACTTCACACTAAAACATGCATTCTTTACATAAAATAGTATAAATGATTCTGAAATATACAATAAGTATCATTCTTTACTACATGTTAGTAAGAGCAGTTTTCTAGCAATGTCATCTAGAAGTCCCGTATTTTATTTTAATGAAAAGAAGAAAGTTGAAAATGTGACTTTTGAACGTTTATCTTAAAACTAAACAGTTTCAAAAATGGTCTACAAATTTTTCAAAAACATTTAGGCCAATATTACACATGCATTTATTTCAAATAAACAAGTGTTTTGGACAATTTTTCTGCTGGTTTACTATTGAAAGAAAGACACAATGTTTTTCCTTCCCTTCAAAAAAAAAAAAAAAAAAAAAAAAAAAATTGCAAGTTGTTCATTTTTAACCAATCAGCTTCTAATGCTATGAGTTTGTTTGTAATGGACAACCAGTTTCCCCTTTACATGTTAACCCCAAAGTGATTTGTGGTGATTAGCTGTTGTGACAAAGCAGAAAAATTGTTCCAAACAGTTGTTATTCTGAAGCAAATGGATGTGTGATAGCAGTTTTCCATACTCTCCCAACTCCATATGCAATGAAGATGACATAAATAAATGGCAGTTAGTTTGCTAAAATGGAATTGTACCTCTCATCCTGTTTAACATGGTAGATAATAAAGCTAGTAGCCATATTATTGAGGCCAGGTTTGAATTCTGAGGAAGAAATAAATGCTTGTCAATGTACAAAAATCAGAAATGCGGTGTTCAAAGGTGACCATGAATGAAGCTATATTTTAGTGCCCACTATTCAAATATCTGAATTCTAAATTTTAGATATTTGGATACTTGTAATAAATCACTTTTGGAAAAAAACTTTTCACCATTTTAATGACTGAAACTGCACACTCAAAATTTTTAACAAAAACTGATTCTTAGTGACATCTAAAAACATTATACAGTACCAAGTCTGAACGTCTAAAATCCAAACCACAGGATCAATGGCAATTTTTTTAATGCTTTACACTTGTGAATTTGATATTTTTTCATACTAAAACACATGGAGAGTCCTGTTTCTTAATTTCACTTCAGCACCGATGCCAACTTTGCAAATCATTATTTATTATTTTTTGCTTTCATCACCAAGACTATCAACACACTGTAGCTTGAGAAATGACTCGTGCAGCAATGTCTAAACATTTTCTTTTTTTAAATATTAGTAATTGAATATAAAAACGTATAATAAGCTTTTATGTTGACATCATACTTGGCAATGATTACAGATTGCAGCTAACTGGGTTGCGAAATGTGCTGATGAGAAGAAATTAAATAGAAATTTCTTTCCATACGCAAAAAATAAATTTTTGTAACTGACATTGATAGGTCAAAAAATTACATTTAGTGTTTTTTGAATTGAGAATAACTAATTTGTTATTCAGATAAATCCAGGATCATTGCCAAAGCTGAGAATTTAGGGAAGGAAATTTTTTTAGAATTTAGGAAGGTACTTGGCAGCAGAATTTTTGGACCTGCATATATTTCACTGGGCTGCAAAATGTCTATGACCACCCTCGATAAACCTTCTCAGCATTAAGCATATGTGGGAAACAGGCTGAGTATAATAAATAACTAATTTAATTCTATTCAAGCTTAACTTCATCAGTGTGCCAAAGAAGACCGAGTTCAGCAGAACATGTCATTAGTTGTCAATCTCACAATATACTGCCAACAGTGTACAGTTAAGCTTCCTGATTAGCATAGCTAAGTTTTATTATGATAGCTGCAAATTCAAAGGTGTTTAGATATCACAAACAAAAAGTGAAGTAATGGTAATAAATGATGATGATATAATAGAAGGTTTTCATTGTGATGGCAATGCCCAATAATTACTCAACTAAAAGATGGAAAAATTTGTAGTATGGTTCAAAATTCAGCAAATATACATCCAGAACCAATAGTGAAAAAAAGTGACAGAGAGGTTGTTGAGAAAGAAATAAATTATGATTGACAATTTAGTGGGAATTCTCAATGTAGCAATTACAGGACTTGAACAACTAAATTCTGTAAGTGAACAAGGAATTATATCTATCAGCAGAATTAATGAGAAATACTGGTGTAAAAAGTGAAAGAAATTAAACAACTCACACTGAAATAAATGTTTAATAAAGCAAGAAAATAAATAGGCCATCCAAGCAGAAGAGTGGTTAGTGACTCTGACTGTTGTACTGAAGGGCTTGGGTTCACATCTTGGAGAAGGCATGGACGCTTGTATAGTACCTGGAGGCACTTTAAAAATGCAATGAGTTGCAAGTCCTCTCAAGAAGTTGGTAGAATGGGAAGAGTAGTCGGAGACTTTCTAACCCCGTTTCCCAACGTGGGGCCCACGCCCCACAATGCGACTGTTAAGGGGGGCAATTCGAAAATGGACTCGTCCAGAGTTTAAAATGACAAACGACGTTCTAAATATGTTTCATGAAGTCAAAATGTTTCGAAATTTCATTTTTTATTCCCCAAAATAAAGAAAAATGTAAGTGATGTATACGTAAAAAAGTTTTTAAATTGCAGTGCATTTTAAATATTTTATAAAGAATTCTCGCTGTAGACATGGACATTTAAATGCTTTTAAAGGCACTTAAATAACTGACACATTATGCCTTCCAGACGTTTCTCGCACATTTCAGCCAACAAATTTATTTTATTTTTTACTGTAGGAATGACAACCAGTATATTATTCTTTCCTTGAATGGCAACAGCAGCTGCTTTTAGCTTTGTTTATATTGATCTTATACAGTCAAAAGTTGTTAATTCGGACACCCATAATCCGGACCTCAAAGCTACAAACTTTCTGCGCATGCGTCGCGTTCACGCATGCGCACAGGCGTTTACGAGAGCGCATAAGACCCTTACAGCTGCGAATATGTTTGTGCGCATGCGCGTTTAATGTGTAACGAAGTTATACACTAAGCTAAAGTTATCTAATTCAGTTAATGTTGCAGAATGCGTTGTTCCTTAATCTTCGAATTGGATCCAGCTTATTATTTTTTGCAGACTGTTAGAGCAATTTTATAAAAGTAAGCTTGAACTTTTGATTATGTCAAATAGAATTTCCGATATATATTTCCTACAAAGCGAAATATGTTTTGAAATCCGAAATCTGTTTATCAATTTCACGCTGCTCTGCGGCAGGGGGGGGCATAAACGTCATTATTAGATTATGATAGATTAGAAAGATTATGTCAAACAGAATTTCTGATATATATTTACTAATATGTAATTTGTATCTACAAAGCGAAAGTATGTTTTGAAATCCGAAATCTGTTTATCAATTTCACGCTGCGGATTGGAAGTTGATCTGTCAGCACTATCCTTATCTTCAGAGCAGATGTTTTTATTTTATTTGGTTTATAATTCCGTACTAAATGTAGTATTTCATCTCGATATACTCCGTCTTTGATATGATTTAAATCAAGTTCCTTGTCATTATAATTCGCTTCCGATAGTGAAGAAAGTGACCCAGAGGTTATTGAAAACGAAAACATTTCGATTGACAAATTAGTCGGTATTCTCAACACAGCAATTATAGGACTTGAACAGCGGAACTTTGTAACTAAACAAGAAATTATGTCTGTTTAATAGAATTAAGGAGAAAGTATTATCACATGAAATGAAGCAACTTACATTGAAGGAAATGTTTAATAAAGTAAACAAATAAATATTAAGCTTTTTCTTTTTGTAAATTTTGATACCCTTTAGATCATAATTGTTCTTTATTTCATAAATTATGGTTTCATATTTTTAATTTTGTAATTTCTGCATGCCATCTTACCAGATTTAAACTGATGATCTATAATCCGGAATCACCGAAGTCCCGACGAGTCCGGATTAACGACTTTTGACTGTATATATTTCTTTCAGCCCTTAGTGAAATGAGGGGTGCAAGCAAGAAAAAACGTTTGTCGGTATGAGGCATATTTAAAATTTGGTTTCTTACCCGGTCCATAAAAGGTCAACTTTTGTCCTTTTATGCCAATAATGCCTGACCAACAAATCAATGAGACTAGGTTGTCTTGAGGCAAATTTAAAGGCGAAACATAATGCTGATATTAATTCAGATTCGAATTATTTCACTTTAAGGAAAATTTTTGAAAATACAGTAATATTAAAATGTCTATTTACTCATAATGCAACTGTTAATCGTGCTCTTGCTATTTATCAAATTTCATTACTCATCGCTTAATCGGGGAAAAGCCGTACTATAGGGAAGAATTTAATCAAACCATCAATATCAGCATTTAAAACTCTTCTAGAAAAAGATGACAAAGACGTTAAAGCTATGCCACTAAATAACAATACTGTTTGCAGAAGAAAGATTAAATGAGTGAGGATATTGAAATACAATTTGTTGAAAAGCTGAAAACAAGAAAATTTTTGGTGCAAATGAATGAACCTACTGAGAGTGAAGCCGTACTTGTAACTTATGTAAGATATATTCATAAAGGGGATTTTACCGAAGAAATGTTCTGTAAATCATTAGAAAGCACCACTACCTCCAAAGATATTTATAATAAGCTAAAAATTACTTAGACATAAAAAATATATCAATAAAAATATAATACATCTTGTATTGCAGATGGTGCTCCTAATATGATAGTTGAAAAATAAAATAAAGCACGGAATAAGAAAAAGGGTTGCTTAAAATTGATAAAAGATGAGAATCCAGAAATGCTTCTTGTGCATTGTGTTATTCACAGAGAAAACCTGGTAGCTAAAAACAATTTGCCTGTTCTAAATGAACAACTAAATTCAATTATAAAGTGTATCAATGCTATTAAATCTAGGGCCAAATGTGAACGTTTTTTCAAGGTATTTTATGAAGAACAAAATGAAGACTATATGAGACTTGTACTTCACACTGAAGTAAGAAGGCTGTCGAAAGGGAACTGGAGAGATTTATGAAATTATTTGATACTCTTAGTTATTTTTTAAGCCACAAACCTGAAATGAAAAATCCGTTAATGGATGATAACAAGGCAATGTGAGCTATTTAGCTGATATCTTTCAAAAAGTAAATATATTACATAAACAACTTCAAGGAGCAAATAAAACTTATGATGCAAAAGGAAGCTATTTGGTTTCATTATCTTTGTTGAATTATGTCAGGCATATACTATTTACTACGAAAATTTTGAAAAGTCTCATTGGCTCCAAAAATGTGACATGACAACCGCTATACTTGTTATTGTCGATCATCTGAAAATTTTATCAGCTGATTTAAAAGATTTTATAACTTAAAACAAATTGATTTTCCAACTTGGATGATACAGCCAATGCTAGTGGATTTGGCTGATATTTGAAATATGCAGTAAAAAGAACTCGCAGAAATGCAAAATTATGAGTCAATTAAAACGTTATTTAATATAAAAGGAGCGATGACATAGCCTTGTGAGGAAACCAGAATCAGATATCCAAATGCAACAAAATTTGCAAGAGAACTATTGTTACCGTTTCCATCTTCATATTTTGCTGAATGCGGATTTAGTGCCATAAATGATTTGCTGCTAAAAAAAAAGAAAAAGAAATCGGTTGGATATGATGAAACCGGGAGACTTGAGACTCAAATTATCTAAATTACATAAAATTTCTTTGCAGCAAGTATCAAGTGCAAGGAACTTGCTAAATTTGAATAATAAAAATTACTAATACTTAAAATAAAAAACTTTCACTTCTTGAATTTCAGTTCTTCATGTTTTGAAAGTTCACTTACTGTGTTTGCTCAAAACATTTCGTAAGTCATTTCTTCCTAAAAGCTATCATTCAAGTTTCTTTCGTGAATATTTCAATTTTTAAATATTAAAAATTATGTATATGCTAGGGGAAGTATAGAAATTTTAGAGAGGATTGGGTGGGGCATAGCACAAAAAAGGTTCGGAAACACTGCTCTAACCCATCCCACCTGCGTGATCTCCATCAAAACAGGGGGCAGAGCTGAAAAAGTTGTACTGTTGTCTATATGGTGCTCAAGGCTCTTGCCAATGACAGGCACAATCTTGCCACGATTAATTTTGTCAGTTTGTTTTGATGCTACTGTCAAACAAGTAGTAGTAATAAATGAAGATGATATAATCAGTCACAACAACACAAAATAAATATAGCTTTTTTTTTGGTAAATTTTGATTTCCTTAGGGTTGTAATATGCTTCATTATTTCTTAAATCCATATTTCATATTTTTTATTTATAATTTCAACAGGTCATCTTTTTGAATTTAAACTGATGATCTGTAAAAATTCCAAAAAAAGAACTGCCGAAGTCCTGATGTGTCTGTCCAGATAACAGACTTTGTATTGTATTGACTAGACGAATCAATTTTCGACTGCTAGAAACATTTGATTCCACATTACAGTATACAGTAACTTTTTTTGTCCCCCATTATTCCCATACTGTTTAACGAGGACATGCTATGCTTTACATCTATAATTTTTGTTCTACATAAACTTGTCATTTCATCAATTTGTATTTTGAACAGATCCAAATAACACTGTTTTTGCAATGTTTAGTACTAAGAAAATAATTTCATTTCAGCTGATAGTTATGTGTCAACAACTTGTTTCAAGTGCACAATAAAATTAAAAAAAAAAAAAAAAAAAAAAAAAAAAAAAAAAAAAAAAAAAAATTGCAGTTTTCTTGCTTGGCTTGCAATATTTAGGAACAATGTATTATAGCAATTCCTAAATGTTTTCACAATAATAAAACAAATTGTTAGAACACTGTACTTGTACAATCCACATAATTTAATTCTATTTTGATATAATTAAATATTTATTTTTATTAATGTAGTCTTCATGAGGAAAAGAAATGAGAAGACAACGTATCATCTGAATGCTGAAGTGGGAAGAATAATTTTGTTTCATTTATTATGAAGAAAAAAGTATGCATTTATAAAATTCATTTGCTGAGAGCAATTTCTAAAAAGTGCAATGTGGAAAGAAATTCATTCGGACTTTGTACTACAACACCCGTCTAACTTCTGCATTTCAGAAATATGCCCACCTAGTAAAAAAAGGGTCTCTTGACTCTGATGTATAATATCTTATTGGCAAAGGGAGTACTTAAAATCTGTTGCACCAAAAGTTTCTCCATGTGGCTCGTGGTAAGGAAAATGGTGTAAAAGATTCCTGATTTCTAGGGTGTCTGTCCTTGAGCAAACCTTTTCTGTCACCACGCAGATACCAAGATGCAGCCATAAGTGCTTCCTTATCTCACCTAACAGCAATCACAATTTTCTTCAGGTGACTGCATACAGAGATTAGCAACTACAAAATAATAAAAGAAATTATGACTAATAATGAAGAACAAAAGATCTAGGGATATGATAGATTTAAGGATTTAAGATCATTAAATCTATAATATCCTTAGACCTTTTGATTTTTCATTATTAGTCATAATTTCTTTTATTATTTTAAACAGATATAAGGACTTCCTTTTACTTTGGGTCAGGAAAAGTTAATGCACTGATGATAAATTTTACATTATTGTTACAAAATTTCTTTCAAGATTTAATACAGAATGGGATATTTCAGTACACAAGTATAAAGAGAAAAGTAAGTTTCATTTTCATTTATGAATTTTAA
Source organism: Stegodyphus dumicola (assembly GCF_044657685.1). Lineage (NCBI taxonomy): Eukaryota > Metazoa > Arthropoda > Arachnida > Araneae > Eresidae > Stegodyphus > Stegodyphus dumicola. The sequence goes on from NC_140778.1 coordinate 122,090,797, forward strand.
ATTTGCTTCTTTCATAAACACATAATAGTGAAGATTTTTATTTTTGGGTACTTCTTAGATAATTCAGGTGATAACAGATATCATAAAAAAAACTCACCATGAATTTTCATCGCACAAGAACATTAGTATTGATTTTTTATATTACCTCAGTTTTTAAAATAATACTGTATAAGCTTTGATTGTAAATAAAACACAATATTTGGTTGTAGAGTTCTTTAATTAATCATTCCAAACAGTCATTGCATTCCTCACTCTTACAATTAATTCGAACATAAATTTATGTTTAGGTATTTAATGCAGTGAGTGAATATGAACATTTCAGGGTTGTAATACATTGCAGAAGGAAACCAATTACCAAGGCATCTATCTATATGATGAAATTATGAATGCAATAGTATGAGCATTTGATAAGTAAAGAAAATTGTGCAACAAGTAGTCGAAATTTATGAAAAGCACAAAAAGAAAATATAATTAACAGAGAAATCAAGATTCCCAGAATTTGTATTTGCCTGATCACTAGTATAGTACTGAATTATTAAATACTGGAAATTCAATATATCAATATCTTATGTTGTTAGCATATAATCCAAAGGTTTTTCAAAAAGGGCCTATGTTATTAACTACAAACACTTCTTTTTTAATGCATATTGTACTGAGAATCATGTAAGTCTAGCATCATAGGAATTAATCTCAAACTCCTCGATCACTGAGAGTGCTGCATAGCTCCAGAAATTCTACATTTGAAACACCAGTTGATTTTTTACCTCTGGAATTGCTTAAAACTGTTTATATTTAAGAAGATTAATGATGTACAGAACCAAGAATAAAGCTTGTAACCAGACTTCTTCTTTTTTTCTTTTTCTTTCTTTCTTTTCTTTTTTTTTTTTTTTTTTGTTCATTCAATATATGTTTATGCAGCAGCAACATCAAATGGACATTTGCTGTGAACTAACTGATTTAATATAACTTCCTCTGATACTTGACTTAAAGGACATATTCTTTAATAAACATGAGAGCATTTAAATTCAAATGCTCAATGCTTCATGATAAAATTCTAACAGGCATAATCTTTTTTGCTTAATCTGAGTTAAGTTTTATTCTGGAGATTAAGCCACTAAATTTTGCCATGACTGCCTGCAGATGAAAGAAAAAAGAAAAAGACAAAAATGTGAAATAAATACCCCAGGAAATCAGTCCATAATTCATAGTCTGTTATTTTAGTTTGAAATTTACAGTTTAAATAATACACAGAAAATTAAATAACACAATTCCTTTCTCATACATTTAGACATAAATTAAAAAAAGAAAAGTTCTTCAGGCCTTTGTACAACTTTAGGCGCATGCGTCCCAATCGTCCATTTATATTTACAGAAGGAGAAAAAAATGTGCTGCCGTTTTGAATGATGAGAAAATGCTATACAAATCTGATGATTCTTTACACAGGGTGGGTACTTGCCCACTCACACACGTTCATTCGTACAGCCGTGACCAATGTTTTGGGCGGAGTGCTTCGATTAACTAAACATGGCCGGCCAGCAGATATACTTCTATTATAACCGCAAGAGTTTGCAATATAATCTTTACTGCAATCTAAATCAGGCAAGGAAGGCTTATAATTTCATTTACAATGCTACAAGTCAGTAAAATCATAACCTGCCATTAGCAAGAGATGATTTTGTTTTCAAAGGCTGAAAAGGCTGAAATTAGGAGGATACAATGCTCCACCATTCCAATGTAATTATTGGACACAGGCTTCAGAATTATCACAAACAATTAACTCTATGAGAAAAGTCAGTCGTAACTTCCACAGCAGAGTAGAATGGAAAGGCTTCAAACTGACTGTTTATTGAAGTCTTTGGGTGATGCACATATGTACATGAAGTTTTCAGAGTGCTTCAATTAACTAAACATGGCGTACCATCAGATAATTTCTACAGTAACCACAAGAGTTGAAAAGTTCATTGCAATATAATCATTATTGCAATCTAAATTAGGCAAGGAAGGCTTATAATTTCAGTTACAGTGCTATAGTCAGTAAATCATAACTTGCCATTGGCAAGATATGATTTTGTTTTGAAAGATTGAAATCAGGAGGATTCAATGCTCCGCCATCACTTGACACGGACTTGAGAATTATCACAAACAATTATTTCTATCCAGAAGAATAGAAGGGAAAGGCTCCAAACTGACTGTTTATTGGAGTTTTGGGTGATGCACATATGTACATGAAGTCTTCAGACTGAAGATGGGTGCGGTTCAATGTTGGTTCCGAAGCACTGCGATGGATTTTGGGGAGGGATCGGGCTAATGATTCCAAAGAAGCTAATATCTGAAATAAATAGTACTCAAATCAGCATAAAATACATGGCATATAGATGATTTACAATCATATTTTCTCAACTTATTTTTCTTACAGAGAACTAAATATATATATATATTTTGAAATTAGCACATAGATCAAATTTTCACTTCTTCTTTAGCATAGGTATTAAGTATGCACTCATACATTTTTAGCATCTTAAATTCTAAGCATCAAGTATTTGACATCTCAAATACTACATCTATAACAATAAATAAGTAAATTTCCTTTAGGCAGCAAAATAAATCACAAAAGTTTTTATTTTAGGGTAACAATTTCTTAACTAAATTGAACACTTCTAAGATCACCATCCACGTTTCCAGATCTCCTGTGGTTCCAGATAATTTTATTCTTCTGCAAATGTGCTTATCTTAGGAAGATGATGTTCGTACTCATAATTATGTTCTCCGATGTATCAGTTACCTTCAGAGGTGGTCATCTCATGAAAGTGGTAGCCACATGAGGGTTCATACATGACAAGGGAGATACACTTTTGCTCCATATATCTCTTTTAAATAAGTACATTAACAACAACTAAAAATTATTCTACTAATGTTTCAAAATAGAACTTAAGATAGCTTAGGATTTGCTAAATTGGAGGGAAAAAGTATTTAATTAATAGTTTTTTATTACAATGTATAACCATATGACATAATGACTTCTTAACTTCACTATTTATTTTTGAAGATAAATTAACACAGATGAGTGCTAGAATAGCTACATTTTTTAACAGAAATATATATATATATATATATATAAGGAGTAAAGCTATGGGTTGATAAAACTATATCAATTTATGAAATAATTATATTTTCTGCAATAAAAATGGATTAAAACATGACAATTTTTGCTTATTTGTTTTTATTTAAAATAACGAACTTTTTATAAATTGGTCAGAATTCATCTGTACTTTCCATCTCAACTCTTTTGGGAACAGTTTCAATCTTTCATGACTTATATATATATACTCAGTGGTTATAAAATAACTAACGTTATTTGGAGCTGTCTGTAGCTTGAAGGAATAATCCGAATGAAACCAAAACTGATGCAAAGTGATGATAATTGAGAAGGGAAAAAAATGGAACAATAAAAAAAATTAGTTGCAACAATTGACAATAGATGGTGCTTTTGAATGTATAATATATAATACAAGAACAAAGAATGAAAATGTAAAACCAGATGGCATACTTAAATTTTTGCAGAATGTTACAGATAATGTGTTTATGCTTGGTACATGGCGGTGCAGATCAAGCTCAGGTTCCACATAGCCAATGAGCTGGAAGATACAATTCATGCAATGTGCAATGTTCTCAGTTGCGGAATGTAATTAATCAGGAGTGATGTTTTACACATGTTATGTTATGCAATCTTCTAGGTCATTGAGGTTTTAGACACCTTTATGGTACACATATTAGCATTATTATAAATCACAGCATTTCTTAACAAAAGTCTGATTTATGCTATGGCATCTCACCTTGAACCATCAAAATCACATGCAACTGATGCAGATTATGGAAAATGAGCTCTGTTTGAAGGACAGACTATCACAGTACTAGCATTAATACTAGCATTATTATAAATCACAGCATTTCTTAACAAAAGTCTGATTTATGCTATGGCATCTCACCTTGAACCATCAAAATCACATGCAACTGATGCAGATTCTGAAAAATGAGCTCTGTTTGAAGGACAGACTATCACAGCCTACATTTAAACTTGAAATTTCTTTCAACTTAAGAAATAAAAAGGAAGATTACTTTTAAACATATTGATTACAGTCAAGAAGCCCTCCTCCTCTGTATAGATTATGCAAGACAAGGGCTCAGATTATTTTAAATTCACAAAAACAGTGAATAACTTTATAAACTTTTTTCGGCTCGAAAATTAAAACTCTTAGCAATTTCCTGTACAATAACCATTAATATTCCTTAATTATTTTTCAAAATTATTGCAGTGGTTGTTATTTCAAAGAAATAAAACATAGCATTCTCCTAAAATTTGTACGATTAAAAAGAAAAGAGAGAAAAACAAAGGAAGTTAAACTTAAGTTTCTTGACTGCTTGTAATTAATTAATTTTGATTTATTTCTGTGTGATTAAAACTAAATAGTTTAAATTAAAATGTGTGTAAAAATATTAACTTGTTCTAAAAATTCTGTACGACTTGAAAATTGATTTAACTTAAGAAGCTCTTGGAACCCAATAACAGTAATTATATTCAGAAAATTAACAACACCCTTCTATTGTGATTTTCTAGCCTATTGATCAAATAATTCAAGGCATTAATTCAATACTAAATTAGAAAAACTAATTTTTATAGCATCCTACTATTTATAAAAAAAATTATGTTTTCTGTTCTCTATACTTGGACTCCAAATTAAAACAGTAGACGATAACTCATCACCAACTTGATTGTCAACTAGGGTCATCCTGCCTATCTCTTATCACTTTCAAGTGTGTTTGGGAAAGGTGTATAAAATTAAGATATTCCTCTACTCGAATGTGAGTTAGCATGTTCATTTGGCAATTCAGTGTTCTAAATTTGATTTTATAACAAAGCATAACTAATACAATATTGGGGGTTTCCTCACTCCCAAATTCTCTACAAGTCTTTAAATTAAGAAATTGACAAAAATATCTACAATATATTTTGGTTAAGTACACTGCAACGTTTTTATTGCAAATCATCAAAATTAAGAACAAGCAATTTAATTTATTTATGCTTTATATATTCTATAAAAAAAGAAATTAAATAGTCTAGAAAATATCTGTAGCATTATATATTTAAAATTCTTTTTTTTTTCATATGCATAAATAAATACTGTAAATTTTAATTAAAAAAAAACACCAACCTGTCTAAAAAGAGGTCGCTCATCTCTACTAAATTTAATGCAATCTTCAATTAGCCTATTAAGAGCCTTAGGTGTATCAGATCGAGTATTCCTAAGGTCAGGAATAAGATACCCATGACCAACCATGAAAAGAATCTGAAAATAAATTCATACAAATTATGAAAATCTGCAAATATTACTAAAAATTGATTAGCAAACCATTAATATGCATTTAAAAATAAACTTTACCTAGCAGATTTTATAATTAAGGTATATTATGTTTTTCCCTTTAAAAACATATTAAAGTTATAAATAATCATAGTTAATTTAAAAATTTTTATTCACATATTTCTAATTTTACAAACTAAGAGCAACATAAACTAATTCTTTCACATACATAAGTTTTGTCTTGTTTACAATAAGTATTCATCTGTTAACGTTATATCAAATAAATAAAACACAAAGACAAAAGAACGTAAAAAAACAGAACTGGGGGAAAAAAATTCCAAAAGCATTCCCTGTTTTGAAAGCACTGCACATATATTTTTACTTGATTTAGATAAATTTGTACCATATCTAAGATGGTCCTCAATGTTAAATAGATGCATTCTGTTTATGCAAATAACATTTTGTTGTTTAATGTTAACACAGCATAAATAAAAATAAGATTATAGTTTGTAAATAAAATAATTTCTACTCTCCTTTTTCATTTAAATGGAAATGGGTGGTGCGCTTAGGAAACAAAAGGTAACTTTATTTAATTTTGTTCAAAAAGCACGCTTCATATTTTGTTCCATGGAAATAAAAGTCCCCTCTCCCCACATTTTAACTGTTGGATTTATTCCCCAAAGTTTAATATTGATGCATTTCTTAAAAGTCATTTTTCACTAATCACTAAATACTACATGTGCAGTTCACAAAACATAGACATACTATAGCAAGCATACAATAACTGAAAGAAATCATTTTCCTGAAAAGAAAAATTTCATAATATTTACATCCAAAAATCACTATAAACTTCCAGATTTCCCACTTTGTACTCATTTAGCCAATAACCAACATCAGTGGATAATTAAAAAGTTTTGCATTGTATCAAATAACATAATTTGAAATAATTCAATCATGCATACCTTAAAGAGTTAAGCCAAGTAATAGCTGTATTTGCAATTTAGATATTTGTAACAGACAAATTAATTTATTAATGTGTAAATATAAAGTGTCATATTTACAATATCCTTTAATGACTCAATGATTCTAATTAACTTTTAAATATAAGACTTACAAAAATTAGTTTGGCCAAAATTTTACTTCAGCCCACTAACTCTTCTCTAACTTGGGGAGTAGGCAAGAAAAACACATGGAACACAAATTTAAATAAATAAATTTAAAAAATTTATTTCATTAATTATATTTTAGAAAAAAATTTGTTTTTTAATAGATTCACAAATACGTTTAATTAACTGATTAAAAAACATTTTCCTTGATTCAAAAAACAAACAAAAATTTAATATAATCAATTTAAATCTAACATATTACACAACGTTTGGTGGAAAAGGAGAACACACAGTTCACCGAGCCCTTTCCCAAACCTATTTGTTATATGCAGCCCTCTTAGACTTTTGATTTCATGAATGCTAGGCATGTTGATTTCTTGAACACCCAAGCCAAATTGTATAGGATAATGAAACTTTCAAGTAAAATATTTTCAGAGATAACTTTTTACTTAGTACGGTATCTATGCATAAATCCAGAAGGTTGTACTTGGTGGTTTTACTTCAGGTAGTTTTTAGAAACTTTTAATTGCTTTGTCTATTTTTCAACAGCTTGGTATTAGTATTCCATTTTGGAATAGACCAATGTTGTTTACCATGGTATGAAGCAAAATTATTTTTTTTTTTTAATATCAGGAAGAAAGGTTGATTAATTCTTGTCAATAATAACAATTTTTGCATTGGTATACAACATTGGTGCAGTACAAAAACAGAATTAAGCAATCAGAATCAACAAAGAACAAACTGAATGATGCCATTAATAGTTATTCTGTTCAACACAATGCATTAATTAGAAACATATTTTTTACATATCAGTGCATTTATGATCAGCATTTGTATGATTTTAAAGTACAAACGAATGATATTCTTAAACATATTTAACTTTTAATTCATCGGGTATTTTCAAGATTGAAGTAAATAAGGTCATATTATTAATTACAGAGCTTAGCGTGCAAATAAAATGATTTCCTTTCTGCCAAGCAATGCATCATTAAATCAATATATGAGCAAAAATAGGTATTGGTGTCTTTTGAAATTAAAAAATGTACATCTTTATGGTAAACATTGTTTATAGCTGATATGTATTTTTGCCATTTCCATCTTTTTATCCAAATTATATCTTATGTGCTTCCTGATTCAAGGTATTTTTCTATACATAATGTCTTCACTAAGAACTTACCAAGCCACTTACCAGTTCTGCACACGGAAAAGTTTTCAATTGGTGTTTCTCGGCACCAAAATCTTGAGAAAAGGGGTGTTTTGTGGTCCAAAATGTCACCATATCAAAATGTTACAAAAAGTAGTTTTTATAAAAATCGTATGTATCTAATAAATAACTGCTAAAACAAAATAATAACTCTACCTTCTCTACACTGCGGTGTCAAATAGAAACACAACAAAGTTTCGCAAGTGATTATTTATTTACTAGCAGCTACTTAACCCCTTCGCGCCGACTGTCACGTCTACGTGCCAGCAACGAACACACTTATCTACCGGCCAACACGCAGGCGTGCCAGAGCATTGTTGCGTTTTCTACCGACTGTCACGTATTTGTGCCAGTACCTTGGCACATTTTTCAAACTATAATTTCTGCCACAAGATGACACTGTATGTCCATATGGTTTCAGATACATGTACATTAGGCCTTCTACTCAAAATGAGAGAAGCATGACTCACATATGCATGTTTTTGATTATATAAACAAACGGGGAACTAAATGTTTCCGAATGGCCTGATTTATGACGTCTCTTTAAATCGCACTTTATTCGCATGTGGTAGTTGTTTATTGTAAGTAGAAGTTTTATATGTGCTAAAGCGTTGAGTTTTTCCGTTTACAGTTCAGTTTTTAGAAAATAATTAGATCTTGTTAGACGTGAATTCTTTCTGTTTTTACCGTTTCAATGTCGAAGCATCGAAAATGTTTAACAGAGCAAGAAATAGCAGAAATGATGCAAAATATTTCAGATATTGTTTCTGAAATTCTGATATTGATTCTGAAAGATTAACTGAAAGACATTTTCCAAAACTTTGTTCAGAAGAGACTGATAAGAAAATGAGACGACGATGCTTCGTTTGTTCACATTCCCGGAAAAATCCTCCAAAACGGCAAATGAGTTATTACGAGTGCAAGGAATGTAACATAGGACTGTGTGTAGATCCCTGTTTTCAAATTTTTCATACGAAAAGAGAATTTTAAGTACTATATTTAGTTTTCAGATGTATAAAAGTCATAAAATGGTGAGTAATTAAAATAAAATATGTAAAATATGCATTTAAACAAGAAATAAGGTAATTAAAGTATATATATATAAAAATATCTATAAAGCATAAGCTGTTTAAATACTCTATAGAGCATTATTAAACAATGCGTTGATACTTCGGAAATTTCATGGATTTAAGCTTAGTAGCAAAAAAAGCTCCTGGCCCTGGAGAGGCGCTCGCATAAGACACCGCCGGCCTCCGCGATAAGCGCGCGTTTTCGCTACCCGGCTCGAAGGGGTTAAAACTGATCAGTCTGACCATGTAAAGAGAAAATTACAAATACGAGTATTTATAAACCTTGTCAGCAATCCTTGTGAGCTCGAACACAACAAAGTCCTGCATTGAAGATTACAAAGCTATAGCTATTTTTATCCTCTTTAAAACTGCATTAACAAAAATTTAAATAAAGAAAATTAGTTGAGGAAATCATTCTGCTGAAAGAATGCTTGTCATTTTTTACACATGAAGAGAATTCTTGATACCTTAAAAAAGCAGGCTGGAAGAAAGACATTGGCACCTGGCAAATTATAAAATGACAAAACGTGGTCATCTCGGCAATATACTGATTCTCGTGGTGAATAAAGTTCCTTTACTGAGTAATGAAGGCACTTCAAGATAATTCTCAAAGTACTGTAATTACCTGTTAACTCATTTCTATCATGACACAAATTAGCACGGGAGAGTATGTGAATTCTTGTTTTCCAATAACAAAGAATATAAATAAATAAAAAAACAAAATATTGATAAGCATAATTTCACCTGATTACAAAAATAAAGTAAAGAATAATTTAAAAAACACTGATACTGCAAAATTACCTTACTATTGTAGACCAATGCAAAAATTTTGTATAGTTCTATATTATAAAATAGTGGTTTTTTTTTTAAAACAGAGTACATAAAGTTACAATAGATTAAGAGAATGCAGATAAAGTAAAATTTAATAAGAAAAATAATGATGAAACTTACTTGGGGTGAAGAATGAAATTTACATAATTTAAGTTTCATCAATTCAATAAATATTTTCATTAATATAAACCTTTAAAAAAGGGGGGTGGGGGAGATTTGGTGATCTAATCGGGATCTATCTGTGATGAAAAACTGAAAAAAATGCAGCTCTGCTCTGGATATACTTAAGAGACACAGCCATTTTATGCTTCAGAAAAAGAAAAGACTGTATTTCTCTGAGGAATCCATTTAAAAAAACTACGTGTAAGTCATATTTCAGCTAATAATCTGAAAGACTTTATCAATATCTTGTATGGAAATAACAGATGCTTCTTCAAATCTGGCAATACCATAGCAATATGATAAAATTGTTTTTCAAATACTTTCCATGCCTTTAAAATCATAAGGGACACATAAATAAAAGCTGTGGCTGTATCTTCACAATAAAAAACTTTTTTCTTTAAATAATGCCTACCTGATCTTTATTATTAATATGAGAATATGGAAGCTGTCCAGCAACCAATTCATACAAGACAATACCAAAAGCATAAACATCAGACTGGAAAGAATATGGATTCAAGTCTTTCATGCGAATAACTTCTGGGGCCTAAATACATAAAAATCAAGATTTTAAAAATACATAAAATATACACACATTACACATGAAATATATTTTAATACAAATCACTGTACAAGTACCATAACATACAAGTTCTCTGAACAGCATAAAAAACACTTCAATAAAATATTTCCTAAAATTTTATTTTTTGCAATTAATATCAAAATCAGCAGTTTTTATATGGGTAATATTATGCAGACCTTTTAAAAAAGGAACAACTAAATCTTTAATAAATTTATAAATAAATTATACTGTAGAGTCATTAGGACTTTTTTGAAGTGGGAAACATGAAAAATAGGCAATGCTCTCGTCAGAACTAGAACCCGGACCTCTCAATATGTGCAGAGTGTGCTACTGTTACAACATGAAGGCATGCAGAAAGGAGGGAGAAAATACCTTATATACTTCCTCCTTTTAAAGTGTGACTGGGATTTAGGGGACCCATTTGCCAAATCCTGTTGGTGAAGAATCATCATCTACCACCTTTTAGTTCAGGCACCAATGTAGAGAGAGACATTAGGTTTTTGGAAGCAGGGGTATATGAAAAATGAGCAATGCCTTCGCTGGGACTCGAACGTGGACCTCTCGAATATGTGTCGAGTGTACTACCAATTACCCCACGAAGGCATGCAGAAAGGAGGGAACAAATAACTTAAAATACTAATAAATCTGAATACTGAAATCAACTTATTTACTTTCATGCAAAAGGCGATAAAAAGTGAACCAGATGCATAATCATAATAACCAGTAAAATTTAATTTTGGTGTAGAATAAATATCCAGTGAAAAGAATCAATGCATATTTAGAACAATTAATAACATATTCTCTCTCTTCATGGGAAGTTATTCTTTTATAAAATTTACTATATTTTAACATAATAAGATTCAGTTTTAGAAACATAACATTCACATGTGTCTTCAAGAATATATCTATTTAGTTACAATAACTGCAGACTGAAGTAACAAATTTTCCTTATATTCACAAGATTTTCTTAGTATTAGACAATGAAAGGTTAAATTTCACACACCATCCATAAGATAGAACCAGTAGGTTGATGAAATTGTTGAGATCCACTCCACCTTGTTTTCACTGTTGCAAGTCCAAAATCGCCTATTTTTACAGTTGTTAAATCTTCATGAAGAAATATATCTAAGAATATGTTAAGAAACAGCCTATTTATTTATACAAAAGGATTATAATTTATACCAAACTATTCCTTCAATATTTTAGTATTGAAAGCAATCTTTTTTAATATAAAAGCTTTTTCACAAAACTTATGCATAATGAATATCATATTTATATCTCTACATTCAATATAATAACGAAATACCATTTGTAAACCTTATTCAAAAATTTCTTTGCAAATCAGTTGACTTAAATCAAATGTTAATCATTACTTCTTTTTAAATAACAGAATTTTTCATAAGAAATATTAATTAAAAATTTCAATATTTTGCTAAGAAATAATTTTACAAGACAGTAATCATGAGTTTTTATTTATAAACCATGTAGTTTTTATTATATATTTTATTAATACCATTTAGATGATAATAATGTAAAGGTTATGAAAATAAATATTAACGACAACAATACAGATAATGTAATTCAAGATATTTAAAAAGTTTAATTTCATAAAAAATATAATCACAGTTAAACATTGATTACACTAGTACTAATCTTACAAACATTTTTATAAATAAATATAAATCATGTTGATAATTTTCAACAATTTATTTAATTTAATAAATTATGTTGATAATTCAAATATTTTGTATACACAAAAACTTGGCTGAAAAGGATACTATTCGATTTTAGATCTCTGTGTATAATATTTTTTGCATGGAGATAACTGAAAAAAGAAAGAAACAATATTAGAAAAGACTAAGAATGATATAAGCAGTTTATCAATTTTTTAACTTTATTGAAAAATTTAATGATTATGAACAGACATAAATAAAATTAAGCATTAAGAATAATCTTGCCTTAACCACTTGCGCTAAAAAGACGTGCTGAGATGCTTTTGTCTCAAACCGCGAGCGACGTGAACACCACGTCGATAGGCATTTATTGCAAAAATAAAAAAATTGTGGTGCACACGTCGCCTAACAACGAGATTGTTTATTTCTTGAGTTACAGCTCTGGATTGCGCTCGCAGATGCAGAGCAGTGTAAATGAGACACTTTACCGCTTGTTAAAAAATAGATAAAAGATTTAAAATAATTCATCTTTAAAAACATATGCATTTTATGTTTCTGAATAACATTTTATACAAAAATTGCACAAAATATATCGTTACAAATTAGTAAATAAATCTTTAACTAATGAGGCATGACCTCAACAACAGCAATACATTAATTTTACAAGCTATGAAAATTTTGATTCATCAAAAAGAAAAACATAACACTTTTATAAATTATAATAATGTTTCAAATGCTTACAAAAATTATTATGATTAATTAATTTATAAATTAAACATTTTTTATAACATTAATTAGATATATTTATACCAGGCAATTCTGCGCTACGATATGTAACACATGATGTCAGAAACATATCTTACTGATTACAATAATGCAAATGTTCATAAATATTACAAAGCTGATGTATTATAAATAAAAATATTTTAAATTAATATAATGAATGATCAATATGATTAGATACATTATCAAAAATAAAATAAAGCTTTAAATTATCAAAAAGGGGTATACATTGCTTTTAAAGTGCTCAGTTTGTCAAGCAATTACAGACAGAGTAAATTAGAATAATGATTAAAGATCTTATGCTTTGGTGTATGGCAACACACTGAAAGGCTAAAGATATTAAAACAGTTATTTAGTCCAAATAAAATGGAAAGACTGCAAATAACATTTCAAACATAAAAAAAATGTTGCCTCAAAAATAACCACTGCTATTGTCTGAAATTTTTAATTTATAGAGTATCATTATTTAAACAGTGATAGGTAATTACAAGCCTAGACTACTTTTTTATTTATTTATTTATTATTATTATTTTTTAGTGTGTGTGTGCTCATAAGTTATTTTTATTATTGTCACGAGAGTAAGGTGAAAAATTTTCAGCCTGACCTAGAGACTGTGCTCCAGTCAGCAAAAATTTATGTTTCCTGCCTGGGTGCAGGTGTCATTAGTTTAACATAACATTAGTTTGTATGAAAAGTTTCAACTTGTTCTCTTAATTAGTTTGTTTACATGAATTTTCACAGTAGACGACTTGCACGCTATTCGCTAAAATGGATAAACTTGAATACTGAGTGGTCATAAAAAAATTCTTCGTTTTGAATTTGATTAAGCCCTAGATCAAGCCTAAGCTTCATCTGAAGTTGACAAGTTTATGGGGTCTCTGCTCCTTCCATGTCAACTATTAAAAAGCGGGCAGCTGAATTTAAACATGGTCACATATCCCTAGACAATGATCCATGTGAAGAACGGCCAAAAACCGCCATCACACCGGAAACAAGCGAAAAAGTGCATGATATAGTGTTGGACAATAGGCAGAATAAAGGTGTGCGTGATAACTGAAACTGCGGGGATATCGGAAGAAAGGGTGCAAAACATCTTGCATAAAGAATAAGGGATATGAAAGCTCTGTGCAAGATGGGTACAGCATTTGCAGAATGCCGATTAAAAGCAAATGCGCGTATGATTTTCACAGGAATCTTTGGACCAATTCAACAGGGATCCTACAGATTTGTGCAGCAGTTTGTGTCACCATGGATGAGACGAAACAACATTCTAAGCAGCAGGTGGTTCAGTGCCAAAGAAAGACAAGTCAATCGCATCTGCTGGAAAGTTCATAGCCAGTCTGTTTTGGGATGCGAAAGGGAACCTGTTAATTGATTACCTTGCAAAAATAGGCAAATATTACTCCAACCTTCTTGACCAGCTGAATGCCAAAATTCGCGAGAAGGGGCCTGGTGTGAAGAAGAAAAAATCATCTTTCATCAGGACAATGCACCTGTGCACAAGGGTTTGTTGACAATGGAAAAACTGCAGGATTTGGGGTATGATTTGCTCTGCCATCCCCCTATTCTCCTGATTTGGCATCCTCAGACTTCCATCTGTTCCCAAACTTGAAGAAATTTGTTTCTGGGAAGCACTTCGCATCCAGTGAAAAAGTTGACAGGGTCGTAGATGAATATTTTCACAACCTTCACACTCTTATTTCTGGGAAAGAGTAGTGATGTTCGAGAAATGCTGGACCAAGTGTGTTGAAGTCAAGGGAGATTATGTAGAAAAATAAAATCATTTTTAAACTGAAAGTTGCAGTCTTTCATTGTCAGACTGAGAACTTTTCACCTTACCCTCATATCAACTACAAATTTACTGATGAATACATATTTTTATACCTTCAAATGCTAATATACAGTAAGCACATAATGAAGCTAGGCAGAGCACATGAACAGATTTTCTCATAGCATATAACAGAAAACTGGTTTAGGGAATTACCATATTCAAAGATGGCCCATCGTATTAGCAATGACTTGGATTATACTTTAAGGAGATAAATATTTTATGGAATAGTGTAATTACAGACAATAATCTGCATTTCTTACATATATGATCTTATATCTGGTCTTTGTCCTCTGCTATACACAAAACTAGTTAAAAATTAGCTAATATCTTGAAATAACCCTTATTTAAAACTATATTCCTTGACAAGCATATTATGGGCTATAGCATCAAAACATATTTTGCATTTAGGATTCCTCACGCATCAAAAGTAATCGCACATTTATATACTAATTTCAATAATATTAAAAATTTATAATCTTCATGCAATGCAAAAGATCTTATAAACTCTTCTCTATTATAGAAGATAATATTTCAGAATGGTGCAAAGAAGTTAAAATTATACAGAGAATGAGAAATGACACAAATGAATTTATTAGAAAAAGTAGTCATGTATACTATTTTAAAAAAATTCCAAAGAACTTACATAAGCCCCCATCCAATAAAAAGGACCATGTTGCCAACATATAAAATTATATCTTCTCCAATTAAAATAAAACAAAGATGTAATAAAATCATGTACACTAATCAATGAAATTAAAAGGAACTAGTTCACTTAATTTTTTCATGTATGGCTTAAATGATTCTTACAGAGCTCTTTACCCTGGACTTATTTGAAAACTTATGATCAAAAATACAAAATGGAATACTTAATGTTTCTATTAAACAATCACGAACTTAAAAATGTTTTAACATATTTAATGAAATAGCATTTTCTTGATAAACTTATATAATATGAAGTTTAAAAATGATTTGAAAATCAGTAGTTTACAGGTAATTCAGAATATGATCAAAGAAATCATTTTATTTTATTTCTTGAAATTTGGAAAAATAAGTAAATAAAAATAAGAGAAAAAAATTTAAAAAATACTTTTTTATATAAATTTTGCTCTTTTAATACTTAATCTCAAAATAAATATAATTTTATTTGCATTTTTTTTTTGTTAAAGTAGGATTTAAAACACTAAATAAATTCTTTAAAACATTTACAATATGAAAAAATTATATATATTTTACCATAATGACTATTACATTTTGCAAAAGTACCACATACTAGAAACCCCATTAGTAATTAAAAAAGTTTCATCAGTGATGTGAGAAATACTCTACACTATTATCACTGACTCGATATCTGATGAAAAAAAAATTAGAATTAGCCATATATCAACAATCTATGATGTCAGCCTATAAAGAGACTATGAGTGCTTGGCTAGCTACAGCTATCAAAGTAGACATATGAGAAGACTCAACTGAAAAAGCTGAAAGGGGGAACGATCAATAGTGCCCATCAATTTGGTGATTCCACCTTCAAGATTTCTCCAATGTTTCAGATGCATGCACCAATGAACGATATTAAATTGAAATGAAAATGTGAAGGGGGTTAAGGATGCTCAAACGGAACTATAACAGGGTAGAGGGGAAAACTGACAGATGCCTCAATTATTGTGGTGGGCATTGAAGGTAAAACTAAGCTTTTTAGAAAACATGGCTATTTACCTTCACATTACATTTGAAGAGATGCAAATACTTGCACTATTTCTCAAGAGGCATTTGCATTTGAATTCCAATGGCAAGCTGCAGCACATAAACCAATGATCACTACATTGAATGCCTGCTGCTGAGTAAAGTGGTGTAAAACACATCTCCTGTGGATCAGCATCATGTGAAGCAAGGGATCAGATAAACATGTAGTGGCATTCCAATGCCAGGCTGACATTTAACAGAGTTCAACATTCTGAATCTGAAATTTGTCAGAAAAGGAACAGTGGCATAGGTATACTTTCCTTAGTTTGGTCTTGAAGAATTTGGGGGAAGGGGAAATTGAATATTAAATCGAATAATGCAATACTGGACAATTAATTGTATGCTACCTCTCCTACAGTAACAATGCAGAAGTGTCTTTCATCATTTTTTACATCATCTTTTATAAAGCTATTTAAATGATTTGAGGAAATATAAGAGACTGAATTTGATTGGTCAACCCAAATTTCAGATCTTATTCATTTGAATACCTATGGGATGAGGGATGGTCGAGATCCAGGCTAAACCCAAATCTGTTACAGAGCTGCTTGTCATGTTGCAGACATCTAGCATTTGTGTTATTGGCAGACACAAAAATTACATATTTTCAGTATCTAATTTAATATACAAAGTCTTTGTCTTTCACATTAGGTGCCTGATAGTGGCAAACATACTGACCCTATAGCCGCTTTAGCAATTTTTTACAGGTGTTTAGGTAATTAATAGGAATACAATATATTTATTTCATGCAGTGCCCCAGTTCATGCTTTTTTAACCAATTACATACACTATAAAATACATATTGAATACATATGTTTTAATACTTACTCCATGCCTTGTGCAGTTTGCCTAGCAATATCTATCAATTCTAACATTTCAAATTTATGTTCATGCACATGGAGATGCTTGTATAAAGTGGATCCTTCACACCACTGTGTTACAATAGTCAGTTGTGGTTGAGAAACATATCCCATAAATAGTAGTATATTAACATGCCTAGTTTTCCTATAATAATAAAGAATAATTTCTTTAGTAGCAAGAGTTTCCCTAACAAGAGTTTAGGATAAAATAACATGCCAAATAATGATTATTGGAGAAATTAAACAAGAGTCAGTATTATTTGTAAATTTCGCAGGACTAGTTTCGATGGTTTAAATACAGAACCATTGAAACTAGTCCTGCAGAATTTCAAATAGTACTCTGATTCTTGTTGTTTAACTTTCTCTAATAACCCTTACACGATCACAAACAAAAATAATGAAAAATTATATTATTAGCAGTTCAAAATTATGATACATTATTATGATTAGGGCAAGTACTTATATTTACACTTTTCTTAATACAAATAAACATGTTGATTTTATTGACTGGTACAATTTTTCACTTTTGCATCATTTTATTGCATTATGAAAACAATTCTTTTATCCCAACACTGGTACTTATAGCTTATAGGTATTTAGCTAAAGATTATGAAAGAAAATACATGATGCAGTAAAAATTTCTACAGATCTGAATAAGTAGGTAGAAAACTCTTAGAATATTTAAATAATGTAGGCATTACAAGACTTTCTTAAACCACTTTACAGAATTTATAGAAGATACAGTTTGACACAGCTATTACTGAATAATCATCATCCAGTAATTAAATATTCTCAACATGAATAATAATGCTCATGAAAATTCAAATAAATTCACAAGTTACCAGTGATTACATAATTAAAATCAACTTTATTAAGAAAGAAGTTAACATCACTAAGTTAATGCAATTAATGCAAATAATTAAGAAAATTTACGAAAGAACCTCATTTTAAAAACTTCCCTTAAGAACATGCACTGAATAATGCCTACATAAACAAACTAAAACAACTAATAATCAATTTGCATAAAATTAACCTCTTATTTTTTTGGGGGGGGGGAATTTAATATAAAATTCCTATCAAAGTTAACTATTTTAACCTGTAACAGGGGAGGTGAAAAAGTTGAACACAACAGGGGACGTGCGGCCTTAGAGACCGTGCATCATAATATTTTTTAAAAATCGTCTAATTAAAATATCATCATGATATTTCACTTAGATGTTCTTTGAATATTTTACTCTGAAAAGAAAATATGTTTTTACACTTTAAAGTGAATTTAAAGTTTTCCCAGAAAATTTCCCCATAGCCTTAAATTTTTCGATGAAAATCATATGCTGCACTAAATTCTATAAAACTAAAAATAAGAATGCATCTATTTTGAATTAACTATTTTATCTATATCATTTAATATTTAAAGCAAATTTTAACCGGAGAAAATTGTATGTAGCACAATACAGAAAAATTTTGACAGTACCTGAAATATCAGTATTTCACCGATTTTCTGATAGTAAACAATTTACTTTTCGTCTTCTTTAGCACATTCATTGCATAACTTTTGCGTGCATTCCAAACAAACAGGGTCTTGGCAAGATAAACATAAATATGCTGTCTTTCTTTTCTTGCTTGGGGGGTACAGATGACATGTTTTCCTTGATTTTAATTTTGCTTCTTTTGTGCACTGCTCCACATCCTTAGACTCAGCTTCTTTTCCTAAAATTCGCTTTATTGTCAGGCGCAATTCTCGATTTATTCTTGGATTTTTCACTCTTGTGTGTAGTAGTGGTTGGACTAATTCTCTTGCTAATTCTTTCAAAAACATCATTCTGGTCATAACAGGGTTTTGGTTTTAACCTTGGTGCAAAATGTATGCGTTTACTGTACTCATATCTACTAACCGGTAGAAAAGAGCCATAGGCCAACGCGTTGTTCTCCTACTACAGGAATGGACAGAACATTTTTCATCTAAAGCATCAACACCACCTTTGGTTCTGTTATAAAAACCAATTATTTCAGGTTTCTGTGTTTCCGAGTCTGTTTCTATCGAATGATGCAATGATGACATCAAAACCACTGCTCGCCTTTTCTTTGGAACAAATGAAATCAAGGTTATGTCCTTAGTAAATCCATACAATGTTGAATTCTCTTTTCTTGACTTACATGGAAGAAAATCTTTCGGAATTTCTTTTTTATTTTTTTTAACAGTTCCAATGTATGTCAGTCCATTTTTCAACAATTCTGTGGTAAGTTCTATGGAAGAAAATCAATTGTCTGCTGTTACATTCCTGTTCGTATTAAAAATTGGTTTGCTCAAACGCAGAACAGCTTGACTTTGCTGAATTTTTTCCAACTCTCTTCTACGCTAATTCCATCAGAGTCTTTTCCACAATAAAGATATGCATTGTAAGCATAATTATTCCGGGCATCAGTCAAACACATGACTTTTAATCCATATTTCACAGGCTTTTGGGGCATATACATTTTAAAGCGACGCTTTCTTCTGAATCCAACAAGCATTTCATCAATGCAGACGCAAGTGCCTAATGTGTAAGATTTCTGGGAGTTATAAATGAATAAATTCATCACTTCAGAAATAAGTGCTGCCGGATCAGATTTCTTTTGTTCTTCCCTATCATCTGGGTTATCAAATCGCAAATTTGAAAGTAAAAATTTAAAACGTTTCATTGACATAACTACACGAAAAATATCGCGGCCAGTTCCATCCGTGGCAAATAAACATTCAATATCTTCATGATTGGATTTGAAGACTGATGTGTAAATAAGTAAACCCAAAAGAGCTCTCAGTTCATCAACACAGGTGTAGTCAATTTCACCTTTAATCGGACCACATATATTTTTTATTTTTCTTTCAATTTTTAGATTTGTCCATTTCACAATCATGCTTAAAAGTTCTTCAGTAAAATGTAGTTGCCATAAATTTTTTGGATCTGAATTATCAATTTTTCCTTAAGGTCTTAGTCCAGGAAGTCTTACGATATTGTGAGCTGGCCTTCTAACTTTTCGATTTGGTTCAACGGATGACCATTTGAACCGATTTTTTCCATAGTAGTATTTTACGGAATTAGTTGTTTCTAGATCAGAGAAATCATTGCTGTCTGCAGAAAATTCAGAGTCTGTTGAGTGGGCACTTTTGCAGAAATTTTCTTCACAGTCATTTTCTTCACTAAAATCACTTCCAACTTCGTCTAGAATTTTTTTTTAGTTCTTCTGCATAACGCGGATCAGAAGGATAAATGAATCTCCGCGGACCTAACTTCAGAGCCATGTGTTCACTACGCCGAAAATTGTAACACTGAGAGGGAGGTGAGGTCTCACAGACCGCTCTAGAAGAATTTCAACAGATACACTTGCCAAAGCATTCCGATAAGAAGGGGTCAGAAAGAAGGTCACGAAACGTGAAGCTAGGGGAAGAATCCATTCAACTGGACAAAGCATGGAATAGGCGTGATGGGAGGAACATGTGGCGCGGTCCGTCAGACCGCACGTCCCCTGTTACGGGTTAATGTATTTCTCTGTTACTTAACACTGGAACTCTTTTAAAAAATTACATGTGGGTACTTTATAAAATGTCCCTTAAATGTAACAAATACTCAACACAATATAAATAAATGCACATGATAAGAAGTTTTTCAGTATTTAATGATTGTAAGATAAAATTGGTATAAAATATAAAGCTGCACATCTGTAAATGGCAATTTTATCACTTTATTGAGGGAAAGTTAAGCATGGGGGTTAAACTCTCTAATGGGAAGTAAAACT
Source organism: Stegodyphus dumicola (assembly GCF_044657685.1). Classification (NCBI taxonomy): domain Eukaryota; kingdom Metazoa; phylum Arthropoda; class Arachnida; order Araneae; family Eresidae; genus Stegodyphus; species Stegodyphus dumicola. Next base: position 122,111,765 of record NC_140778.1, read on the forward strand.
TCTTACAACAACAGATGTTTTCAAAGTTGTCAGTTTTAAGTTTAATTTTTTTTCGTCATTTTCATCAAAATTACAATGCAGTTTTTCAGTATGACCCCTATTCAAATAAATGCACTTATTTTAAAACCAATAAAAAGCTTATTTTTAAGCCATTGGGGGGGAGGGGATATAGAATTTTTCTCTTATGGTTCACCCCTCCACATCACAAGATTCATATTTTGCACTCAGAAAATATAGGAACAAAATCTAATACATTGGTTTTAATAGTTTTGACAGAAACTAGGCTCTTTTTTAACTATACTATACATAATAAAAATCATACATAAAATTAATTTTGCATAATATTTTTCAGAAACTTACCTTAAAACAGCAACTTCATTTTTGAAAGCTTGAAGCTGAGCAGGAGTGGGATTAGTAACATTTAATTTCTTCAGTGCAACAGGGCCTAAATTTATATAAAATATAATAAGATTAACACTCATATATTAAATATAAGAACTATTAGTACTTCCTTGTAAAAGAGGCCATTGCAATTAAGATGCTAAAATTGACAAATTTGATCTCCCAATCTGTAGCAAGGAAATTCCAAATGTTGTCAAAGGCTTCCTATGGCTATTACCAGAAAGGACTTCATATTTAAAAAAAGCAAGATACAGTGTCTCACAAAAGTGATGGGACACTTGTGCTTTACGAAAGGAAACTGTAGTAAAATAAATTAAAAAAACATGTAAAAATTTTTTGTGGGTGTGTTTCATACTTAAATTTAGTAACAATTATTACATAACATACATTTTCTCAAAATATTAAAATAGTAAGTTAATAAAAATACAATTGTTTAGAACGGAGCAAAAAATGGCTAAATATTTGATGGAAAAGTAAGTGATGGGACACTTACTTTTCCATCAAATACTTATACAAAAATTTTACTTCTTAAAATGTTTTAATATTTTGTTGGATTTTCTTTTACTTTTAAAACGTGATTTAATCTTCTTGGGATGGATTCGACTAATTTTTTTTTTTTTTTTTTTTTTGATTTCTGGAGTGATTTTACCCCATTATTCTTGAAGCAATGATTTTGATTGTTATTTTGAAGAAATGGTGTGTTTGCGAATTCTTGATGCCAATTCTTGCCAAATATTCTCTATGGGATTTAAGTCTGGAGATTGTGGTGGTGTTTTTATTATTTTAGGACAGTTATATAGCAGCCAGAGTCTAACGTTCAAAGCAGTGTGCTTGGGGTCATTGTCCTGGTAGAATTTAAAATCATTATGAAGGATCAATTTTCGTGCTGAAGATTTCAAATTTTGATTTAAAATGTCAATATACTTGTAGTGATCCATTATACTGTCAATAAAAACAAGATTACCAACTCCAGCGGACGACATACACACCCATACCATAACTCCTCCCCCATGTTTTACTGTTGGCACCAAGTTCTGTTTGCAAAATTCTTTCCTGGGTTTTCTCAACACCAAGATTCTACCGTCAGAACCAAATATATTAAATTTACTCTCATCAGCAAATATAAATTCATTCCAGTAATCGGAGTTCTTATTTATGTTGGATTTTGCGAAAGCCAGTCTGAGTTTTCTATTCTTTTCACTTACAAAGAATTTTTTCCTGGCTGCTTTACCGTGATATCCTGCAGATCGAATTACTCTTCTAATAATCTCAGAATTAACAATTACTCCATATAATGCTTGTAAATCAGCAGCAACTTTAGGAACACTCATTCTTGGATTTTTTTAAAATATTTTGAACAATAATTCGCTTTATTCCATTGGATAGCTTTCATGGTCGGCCAGGTCTTCTTTTATCCTGAATCATATGATTCTTTATATATCGTTTAATGATATTGAAAACTGTTAAATGATTTATGTTAGCAGTTTCTCTAATAGATTTTCCACGTTCAATATGCAAATTAATAACTAATTTTTGAATTTCAGTTTCTTTTCGTTTAGCATTCATGGCTGCACAGAGCTAAAAAACACAAAAATTCCAAAACAAACTGGAGAGAAAGACAGCAGACAATTTTATAAATTATTGCCAATTGCTTTTGAGTAAAAATAAAAACCCCCCAAAATATTTTTATTGCAGTACGTAGTAATATCTAATGGTGTCCCATCACTTATGCGAGCCATTTTTTGCTCTGTTCTAAACAATTGTATTTTTATTAAATTACTATTTTAATATTTTGAGAAAATGAATGTTGTGTAATAATTGTTACTAAATTTAAGTATGAAACACACCCACAAAAAACTTTTACATGTTTTTTTAATTTATTTTATTACAGTTTCTTTTTGTAAAGCACAAGTGTCCCATCACTTTTGTGAGACACTGTATGGTGATTTTTTGAGAAAATGAACTTTCCCTTTTTTCAATATTTGCATAAATAATATTTTAACAGTAAATTTAAGCTCTTTTGAAGTAGGAAAAAAACTATATACAATTTCTTTAAAATATTAAATTTAATACCAAGCGATTCACTCCTGACTTATGTTTCTGCAAAAGAAAATGATTTGCATTAAATAATTCAAACACTGTTTAGTTTATTACTGGCCAAAAATTATACTTAGAAACAAAATGTAGAAACAGAAATTTGAATAAATTCTTAGAGGTAAAGTAATATTTTTATAAAATAAGTGGACTATTTTCTGTCATGATAGGTATATTTTCAACTCATCTTTATCTTTTTGTTTCATGGAATAAATTCTTCAGTATATATGCTAGATGACTAGGCCTTACCAAAGTCTTAAAATTATTTCAGACTGAAAAGGAGCTACGCACAGAATCAATATATGGATATGATATAAAAAGCACATAATTTTAGAATAAAATTTTTCAAACAAATATTCTTTTAATATATTTAAAGGTTTAATATTCTGCAGAGAATTTACAAAACTTTTAGCACAGCCTATTAAATACAACCTTGCAAATGTCATTCACAATGCTATTGAATTAAAATAATTGTTTTAGATCATTTAAAAATGATTCTATTAAATTACATGAGAACCTTCAAAAGGTTTTACACATTATTATTGTTCACAACTGATGATAATGCATTCATATTGTTTATTTAATGTTTATGTACACAAGTGATTGAACTCTTGGAATGCAAGTTTTGGTTAGCTGCCAAATTTAAACAGTTTATTAACTGTCAATTTTGTGGAAAGGATAAGTGGTAATGCTTTGAAACTGCATTTTGGGGAATTTGTTCTTCTTTGGTTACTAATTCACTATCGTAATCAAAATCTGAAAATGTAGTTTCTAATAACAGATCGAAATTAGTAAAGCATTCACAATTGTATTATGACATTCATCAGTGCAAATGGAATATTCTAAATTTTAAACATTAAGAATTAAAATTAGATCTCGAAGAGTGAAAATATTTAATAAACATTCCTATTTCCCAGAGTTTGAAAAGAATTCCATCGAAGCATATATATTAAAATGATTGTCGGCAATTAGGTAACATATGGTTAGAAAAATAAAACTGCATGAAATACTTATATAGCAATCAGGTTTATGTTCTCACATGATTTCAATTGCATTCAGACGTTTATCCATCAATGTATGACGGTCTCAACACATGCTGCATCCAAGCCTTACATTGTGCCTCAGTAGGATTGGATGTTTATGGTGCATAGCAATCCAAGGTTGTAATATTATATGCACTGTATGATGCAACAGCCAAATTTACTTTTCACCTCCAGAATGAACTGGCAGCATAAAAAAATGCACCTCAGACCACTGTTTTTCCATATACATTCCGCCAGCATAGTAAGGAGCCACTTTCACACTGTCTTGACACATTCTCAATAACAACACAGTCATTTTTCATAATGAGAAAGTAAACCTCACTATGAAATATGACTATATTACTACCTGGTTAAACTGCATTAAATTTTTCGGGACCAGTGTGTCACATATGCATGAGCAGCCAACTATAACTCTGAGCAGGATGTGTGATATATGAATCATCATTTAAACTGACTGTTAAATAAATTTTGAATAATGTAGACCTCCACTCAAACATGTGCACCTTTAAGCTCAAATTTTGAATTTATAATATATTTTGTAAAATTTTAATGAATTTTTAATTAACAAATTCAAAGGTTTGAAAGCAAACAGTGGCAACACTGTTAAAAATAAAATATTTTTAGAAAGCAGCGCATTGCTGTGGCTGACCACATGCCAGCCTGTTGCCATTCAAAAAAGCGTAAGATACTTAATCTGGACGGTAATTGAGGAATAAGTGATTTAAGAATTTTAAAAGCAATAAACACAATTCTCAAGAATACTTTATCTACTTTTTAATGTGATTGATTTAAATAAACATGTATTAAAATGAGGTATCTACTTATAAATAACCAATATTTTTATGAAATTACACTAGCTAGACATATTGAAATCTAACTTCTTTTATAACTATTTTAAACAGCTGGCTATGAAAAGCCGCTAGTTCTCAAAGGAATAATATAGTAACTATAAAAAATAATGTATGGCAAACTCTATTAGAAATTCTAATAATATGCTGCTTTTAGATATTTGCTATGTGGCATAAGCATGAAGAACGAGATATTTAATAAACAAAGTTAACACACAAAACGTTAATAATAAAAAGACAAAAAAGTCATCAGTAATGTCTAAAAGAGACTGAAAAAATGAGAAAACTGGAGGGGGGGAAGAGACTGACATGAGAAAAGAACGAAAAAATAGAAAAATGTACACCAACACCTAATGTTGCATTGAGAATTCTAAACGTACACTGCTATCCTGCTTTTAAAACTTTTGTAATTTTGCTGTTGAATTGTATACGGCATAAGTGCAAAGAAAATTATGCTTAATAATAAAACTAAAAAGAGGGCGACTTCTCCCCTTGCTTCGGAAACAAAGCCAAAACCATATCTTGAATAATGTAAATAAACAGAGCTGGCTATTAACTGTGTCAGCTGATATAAACACACAAGGATGATTCAGAATGCTTTTAATTTTTGGCGATATGAGGATATATGCAGCATTGTTTTAGAAGATTTATTCATTCCGCTTAGAGTTTGGCTAGGATTGAGGTGAATATTTTAACATATTTCATATTTAACAATTTAATATTAAAAAAAGATAAATGTGAAAGGTTTCAAATTTTAAATTATGTTCAAAAAAGCTTTTTTTTTTTTTTTTTTTTTTTTTTTTACTATTTTGTGTGTTACTTTTATTTATTAAATAGCATGTTCTTCACACTTAAACCCTAAAATTCAGTTCAAGAGCAATATCACAAAATAATTTTAAAATGAGCATATCTTTAGAATTTCTGATACACAGTCTCACGTGCTGGAGATAAAAATGTCCCCCCCCAGTACAGTATTGCCATTGCTCGCTTTGAAATCGTTGAGTTTGTTAATAAAAAATTTAATTTATGCAGATTCTTCATTATTTAATTTCTTCAAATATAATACCGGGCAATAATATTTGTTGGCAACAATTTGAAAAGTGAAACAGATACTCAGTGTGATTCGATGCAAAATCGCAAAATGAAAACAAAGTCCCTCAGGGACTAATAAACTAATTGAAAATGAAAGGATAGTTTTCAATTTAATTCTGACAGCTACCAGAGTGTTCCTCTCATAATGTGTGAGAAACTGGAACAAATAGACTACAGTTTTAATTTATGCATATTTTTTTCCTGTCCTGTTAGCATGGCATCCTAAGGGAATGGTTTGGTGACTGAGGCACCCATAGCAAAAGTGTTAAATTAATCATGATTTTTTCTGTTTATCCACCAGCAGTCTGTAACCTATATACTAATCTTCCTTCATATATTGTCCATACATGTTCATATCAAAATATAATTCACAAAATTTTACACCAAATGATGAATCAAGCAAACATAAAATTAATCTGTAACTTAAAATAGCTGATACAAAAATTTATATTATTTCTGAAACAGTCAATTCACACAGAAAACTAGCAGACTTTACCCGTCGGCAGATTCTATTACAAAAATGAAGCATGTTGTTTTTGTATAAAAACAAAAATATTAGTTACCCATTTAACTTCAAAGCAATAGAAACTCATTTTAAAGCAACACATACAAATAAAATAAAATAAAATAAAAAAAAAAAAAAAAAAAAAAAAAGATAAATAAAAAATAAAATAAAAAAAATAAATAAATAAAATTAATTACATAGATTAAGAAAATTATTAGGTGTACAAAAATATTTCAAGACCTTTACTAAGAACATTTATTTAATACATAAATATACAGATTAACGGCGGGGGGAATAAGCCAATGAAAATTATACATTATCTTCTACACCTTTCGCGAAATGCCCATTTTTGGAAAGTTATAATATTCTATTCTATCACATGAAATTCGAAGAATTTATTCCATACAGTTAAATGCTAAAATTACTAAATGCTGCACAATATAATAACTGTCATATATATACAGTCAAAAGTCATTAATTCGGACACCCATAATCCGGAATGATCTATAATCCAGACCTCAAAGCTACAAACTTTCTGCGCATGCACGTAAGATCTTTATGGCTGCGAATATGTGTGTGCACATGCGCAAAATACGTTTACGCATGCGCGTTTAATGTATAACGGATGGTATAAGCTAAGCTAAAAATGTTGCAGATTGCATTGTTCCTTAATCTTCGAATTGGATCTGGTTTATTATTTTTTGCAGAATGTTCGAGCAATTTTATAAAAGTAAGCTTGAACTTTCAATTATGTCAAATAGAATTTCCGATATATATTTACTAATATATAAAGGATCTACAAAGCGAAAGTATGTTTCGAAGTCCATTAAACAAAAGTGGAATTGCTGCAAAAAATGACCTAACCATTCCGAAATCTGTTTATCAATTTCACGGTGCTCTGCAGAGGGGGAGAAACGCCGCAGAGCACAACGAATTGGAAGTTGATCTGTCAGCACTATCCTTATCTTCAGGGCAGATGTTTTCATTTTATTTGGCTTATAATTCCTTACTAAATGTAGTATTTCATCTCGATGTACTCCGTCTTTGATATGATTTAAATCAAATTCCTCATCATTATAATTTGCTTCCGATAGTGAAGACTGTTTATAGAATTAAAGAGAAAGTATTATTACATAAAACGAAGCAACTTAAACAACTTACACTGAAAGAAATGTTTAATAAAGTAAACAAATAAATATTAACCTTTTTTTTCTTCTTTTTGTTTGTTTTTTTGTTTTGTAAATTTTGATCCCTTTTAGATCATAATTGTTCTTTATTTCATAAATTACTGTTTCATATTTTTAATTTTATAATTTCTGCATGCCATCTTACCAGATTTAAACTGATGATCTATAATCCGGAAAAATCGATAATCCGGAATCGCCGAAGTCCTGACGAGTCCGGATTAACAAATTTTGACTGTATACAGTATAAAGTTCGTAATCCGGACTAGTCGGGACTTCAGCGATTCCGAATAATAGATCATCAATTTAAATCTGGTAAGATGGCATGCAGAAATTATACAATTAAAAATATGAAATCATAATTTATGAAATAAAGAGCAATTATGATCTAAAGGGTATCAAAAATTACAAAAAAAGAGCTTAATATTTATTTGTTTACTTTATTAAAAATTTCTTTCAATATAAGTTGTTTAAATTGCTTCGTTTTTTTGTGCTAAACGCGCATGCGTAAACATTAAACGTGCATGCGTAACATTAAACGAGCATGCGTAAATACACTATACGCATGCGTAAAACATACAAAAAAAAAAGTTTGTGGCTTTGAGGTCCGGATTATAGATCATTCCGGATAATGGACGTCCAGATTACAGACTTTGTACTGTATATATATATCTATATACTCAGCTATATAAAAATACTTAAAAATTAAACAAAATACTGAATTAAAAAGTGTTCATATCAAAAATTAAAATATCATATTAAAAAATTCATAAATTTTTTATAATTACAGTTTAAGGCCACATAAATTATGAGAAAAAAACTGCAAATGTAAAACACTTTTTGTTAACAGCTTTTAACAATACACCGTTAAAATATATACTTCAAAAATCAAATTTAGAAAATGCATAAAAGAAAATTCAAAATATATAACAAAATTACCATGCCAATGCCCTTTATGAACAGTTCCAAAGGATCCTGCTCCAATCCTATGTTCTGTTTGAATTTCATTTGCAGGTATTTCCCAATCTTCGATTGATTCTCTGGGAGCCCTCTGATAGAAAAACACATAATTAGCAAAAAACATTTTGAAGATCTGCATTACGTACATGGACAAAAAAAAGAAATTAAAGGCTAAAGTAAACTAGCACTTTGTAGATAAAATTTAAATGTTTATATGGCTGTGATTGTCATGAAACCTGAACTCAACAAAAAGAGGGTAAATGCATTTCACAGAGCATTAAAAAAATAAGCACTCTATCAGTTGTTTTCTCCTATGAAATTAACACCCAATAAAACTTGAATTCAACAGTTACTCAGTTGAAAATAAATGTATCATTCACAAAAAAGGGGGGAGGGAAGATGGCCAAAAATATATATTCTGAATTATACAAAAGAGGGGTCTGACATATTACCTTGTCACTGTTAAAAATGCTGCTGCCATTAACCATTAATTTTTCACCAAAGATTACGCATTTAATTACACAGTAAAAATAATTCCCAGCAAACCTTTCTACACCTAGTTTTCCTAGTGAATGGTATTAAATTATGATTTACAATTGCACGATTGTTTTCATAGAAATCATCTTGTAACATCTGCATAAAAATGAAGATGCATTTACAGCTAATCTAATTCTTATGATGTATGATGACTACTTCATTTCTTACCTGACAACTGTTTAAAGAATGAAGAATCATGAAATAATATAATAAACGTAACAAATATATAAGTAATCATTACAACAAAATTATATTTAGCATTAGTTTTCTTTCCCTTTTGAAATAATTTGAAATTACTCTATTTCCATACTTTTAAAAGATTCTATCATTAAGATAAAATAACACGCCGGACAAATATTAATTAAGTCAAACAACAAAAATCAGCATTATATTTTCAAATTTTCACAAGACTAGTTTCGAATGTTTTACCGAACCATCATGCTCAGCTGCAAAAGCACAAATGAATGAGATAAGATATAATGATTAGATCATAATGATTAGATGATCTAATCATTATATCTTATCTTGTTCATTTGCACTTTTGCAGCTGAGGATGTTCATCATGATTACATGATCTAATCATTATATATCTCGTTTATTTGCGCTTTTGCAGCTGAGGATGACGGTTCGGTAAAACCATCAAAACTAGTCCTGTGAAAATATAATGCTGATTTTTGTTGTTTGACTTCTAAATTAAGATTCTATCATATTAGAAATCAAATACAACTCCGATCCTAAGCACTACTGAAAGTTTCTGGCAGGCACCAAAATGAGATTGTTGGTAAACAATGCTAATATTTTCACAGATGAGATAATATGTACTAAAATAATTCATTGGTCAAAAAGATGTTTTTCAGAAAATAAAATAATGAAGCAATTAAAAAGTTTGCATTTAGTAGCACCACACACACATATATATGAAGTGTGTAAAAAAAAAAAAAAAAATCAGGATCTCTTGATTTAACCTGTTAACTGGGGAATAAGTTTTCAGTAAAATCGTTTCACAATGGGGGACCTTTTTCCTTTGCAGTAATTTCAGCACATCGCAAAGAATAAATAAAAGAAAATCGTTTTAAAATATTTAATGATATTAAATATTAAAATTAAACATTTTTAATCCAGAAAAACAAATTAATTGAACAAATTTAAACAATTATTTCGTATGATATTCCCTAAAGCAATGAGGCATACACAAAGCAACACTGCAGTCGGAACACCAAAATCTCGATTCTTTCCTAAGACCTTTGGAATAGCATAATTTGCATCTCCTCGTTACATTTACTCTTGAAGAGTCGGATGGTATATAGTCTGCAAAATGTCTTTCAAAAAGTCGAGATGGTTTTGGTGTCAAAGATGATTGTCCTGTACTAGTAGCTGGCAACTGCGATCCGTCTCTATATTTTTCAACACCTTTTTCTACAGTTTCGATAAGGAAATGAAGCCTATCTAGGTGCCCGCCATCTTTCTTGTATAAAAGATATGCATTCAAACCCACCATGTCTAGTGCATGTAAAAATATCTTATAGTAATACTTTTTTACTTGGTTTCTAGCGATTTCATAAGTTTTCATTTGTCCGTCAGCAAGATCAACTCCTCCCATATTTTTGTTGTAGTCAGCGATAACTTCCGGTTTTGATATCGTTTTCCTTCGTTTTTCTATTTCTACAAATTTATTGTCATGGATAGTACTCAATATAATTACATCCTTTATGTCTTTCCACTTCATAATCATTATTTTGTCTCTGTACCTAGCAATATGTTCATCTTTTTTCAAAACACAATTTTTGATATCAGATGGTATTCCCTTTCTATTTTTTCGCATTGTTCCTAAAACATCGGTTTTTCTTCTGCACATCTTCTGAGCTAGATCAGTACTAGTGTACCAATTATCGAGGTATAGCATATATCTTTTATCCAACAAATCGTGGCACAATTCAAGAACAATACGATTTGGTCCTTGTTCTTCTGGATAGTTCGAAATGAAATCACTTATGTATCCGGATTTACTTTCACATATCTTATACAATTTAACACTAAATTGACTTCTTTTCGTATAACACCTTGAATTTGTTTCTCAAATACTTCAAAATGGAATCGATTTTGTAGGTTTTTTTGTTGCACACTTTTAGATCGAAAGCACTGTTATCACTAAAATGTAAAAATTTTACTAACAGTTGGAATCTTTTTTCTGACATAATTTTATAAAAAAATGGAGTCACCAGACTTTCTCGCTTTGTGAAATAAAGCCGATAAGAAGGTTTTCCTATTATTTCTTGCAAAATTAGTAAAAAAGTAAATACTCTCATCTCTCGGTCATCTGTGTCAACCCACGAGAGACATCTTGAATGTGGTTTCATGGAAGTATTTTTTTCAAAAAACTGTCCGGCATATTTGTTTGATTGTTCCACAATAAGTTCTACAAAATTCTCATCGATAAATTTCTCGAAATAAAAAAGGCAATCCTTTTCTTCAGGTCCTTCAAATGTAAGTCTAGATTGAGATAAAAATGGGATTGGCGATCGCAATATTCTTTCACATTTCCATTCAGCTGATGTCGGTTGAGTATTTTGGTCTATAACATCATCATCCTTTGATTCAATGTCCGGACCATCAGTAAAGAAATCGTTATCACTTTCTTCCGAACTGGTACTTATTCTTAGAATTCGACGTCGTTTACCAAACGTCCCGGGCAATATTTCATCGTCACTTTCAGACAATTCAAAAATATTTTCTGCTTCACAATAATTTTTAGCCATATTTATAAAAAACTAACAATTACTCAAATCAACAAGTTATTACTAATATGTAAAATATGGAAATGCAGACTAAAATGAAATTAAGTTGTGCAAATTAGGAGTGTTATCACAATTTATGAGCGGACAAGTGTTTCCATTTATCGATTTTTCTTGAACAACGGTCAAGTGACAGATTGCAAAAAAATGTAAGAAAAATTTCGTCATGCCCATTGAAATAGTCTTCCCAGCATGATGAATTATTTCATCATACCCATTGAAATAGTCTTCCCAGCATGACGAAACATTTCGTCATACGCATTGAAATAGTCTTCCCAGCATGACGAAAAATTTCGTCATACCCAGTTAACAGATTAAAGGTTATGATCAAGTCACATGATCACTAATGTATTTGCTACATTCAGAATTAAGCATGAAATATCTGACACCAATATTAATGTCATCATGACTATCAAATATGCCCCAATGAACTAAAGCGATATTATCCTTTTTCCAGATTTAAAAAAACATAAAGCATGTACTACGTGCCTAAAGTGCACTAATGCAATTTTATCCTTTTTCCAGGTTTGAAAGAACATAAAGCAGACTGCACATTACACCACTATGCTGAGATATATTTAAGACAATGCGATAATTATTACTTATTAAAGCTGCAATAATATATAATCACGTAACACTAGTAAATTGGTTGTTCTTCTGAACATTATACCTTGTTCTTATGTCAAACATGGATACAAAGCTGAAATCGACACCTTTACATGAGAGATTTTCGCCTACTATCTAAGCCATTGGTCTGGACCTCAAACTCAAATTGCATGTGAGCCATTCGAACAACTTACAAGCAACTAAGAGATCTAATTTTTATAATAAAACAAAACTACCTTATACTAATTATTATCAAAATGTAGGTACTTGCATATTAATGCAACCACCTTAGTAGAAGTCGACAAATTTTCAGAATGTGCCAAACTCTGGCAACCATGCACAAGACCATTCTTCCAACGATGCTCAAAACAATCCTTTAATCAAGCAACACCGCCATTTTCATATGTATTCTTTTTCATTGTCTAGCAGCTTTCATAAACAAATTCTGATATTCCATGTTCCATGTTCTAGCAGCATTCATAAACAAATTCCATGTTCTAGCAGCTTTCATAAACGAATTGTGATATTTTCTGCAATGAACTTAGTTTTAAAATATAAATTGGTGGAATTTGGCAGCAACGGATAATTTTAATCACAGCCTACATATTCCCATGAGAAGAGATTCCCTAACTCAGATGCTCAAAAGATAACTACAAGCGGCAATTCTTTAAAAAAAGACTAAAAATTATTGAAACACATAGCATATCACACCTTAATACATTCTCATATCCCATTAAACAGGCTGAGTTCATGGAAGTTTTTGAGGCCTTGCTGAATAATCCAATCCTTATAAATTCCCATATACTTGCTTTTCAGCAGCAAACAACAATAGCTACAAATATCACAAAATAATTCCTGAAGGGATAAATGTAAATGCATACTCCAAAATATTACTAAAAAAATCCACACCATAATTTGTACCTATTTCATAAGAATTAGATTTTCAGAATGATAAATATATATTTTAAATCTAAAATATATAACATATAAAATCAGAAAAGTACATACAATTTTTCTGGTACTCTCATCAGCAGACCGTGCTCGAGGTCTCCAAGGCTTATGGCTATTTGTAGGTGACCCTTGAGCACTTTGCGTTCTGGTAGGACTAGAACTTGGACTGCAATTAGCAACAGTTGCAGCACTTTGGCAATACCCCAATGTAGCTCCACCTAAACAGAAATTGCTTTTAATGAATACACATATCTAAAAAGATTTCATACTTTTAATTCAAAGATTAAAAATAAATCAATATTCAATACACTTTACCTGACCAAGTTATTTAAATTGCTTGAACTTTCTCAATGGATTTTGCAACTTCAGTAGGGGTTAAAAAATACCCATTTGCACCTTCCCCCACCCAATTTATATGTTTATTTTTGTCTTTAATTTTTATCATTCTTTTCACTGTTTTTTCAATTGCTTCCTCCTTTATCTTAAATTTTTAATCATGTTATTTATTCCTATGTTATATTAATACCATAATTTATTTCTATCAGCTTTTTGGTTTACAGTGAAACATAAGAAGGCAGATTTTTTTCATTTAAAAAATATAAAGATTATTACGCAGGATTTTAAATTAAATGAAAATCTTCTGCAATTTTCATTAGGCCAGAGGTTCTCAAAACCAAGAAAATATAGGCCAAGTGGTGGTCAATGATGACCAAGGGTTCGATAGCCAAATACATATCTGCAAATGATTGGCATAAACAAGATATCGTTGATTACAAAAAAATTTATCAATAAAGCTTATAATTCATTGTTCATAGGAGAAAAAAGAGAGAAGGGAAATAACATACAAAAATCATTTAATACATTTTTAAAACAATACTATTTCTTTAACATAATTTTTTAAGCAATAAGTGCAGTATAAAAAATTAGAACTCATGAACACAAGGAAAAAACATTAAAAAATATGAAGAAAGCAAAACTACAGATCTACATCAACATCTGCATTTGGCTTTTTTACCCATGCTGGCTGTTGAAAAAATGTTACTTGTTAACAGAAGTTATGCTCAAATGGCACTTATGTCATTTATATCTAAGTTTGCCTTTTATATTTGACAAGAACATTAAAAGCTATCTGCTGCTCCAATCTCTCATTATTATGAATATGTTGTATGCTCTTTATTATAGATGGTAGTAGATAGCTGTATATTACATGCGGTCTATGAAGAAAACCAATCTTTTGAAAGGGGTTGCTGGAAGAAAAAGTTTGGGAATCCCTATGTTACACTATTTATAAACCCTATGTTACATTACGATTTATATCAGTAAACTCACAGGAATCACACATTTGTTAAGGGGTCTCTCCAAACTTTCAGGAGGGGAAGATTGTATTATATCATAAATATACAGATATACCTTATACTTTACACTGTTATCACTACTTGTTGCTGCTTTTAGCACACAATTGGATTAGGATTTGAACTGCTTTTTAGTTTATGTTTTTCCTTTACATATATATGATATAATAAAAGCAAGGAAAAGCCCGAACACTGTTGATGCGTACTTAAGATCCATATTGAAGAATTCTGATTGCATAGTATGCTAATGTGTTGACTTGGTAGTATCTAAAAAACTTGGCAGTCAGGGCAGCTTTAATTCCATTTTTTTATTTTCCAGTTGATGTTTGTGGCCACAATTCACTTGCCACTCTAGTGTGATTATTCAAAAACATTTACACATTTGATATTATAGCAATAGCACACAAGACAACGAAATTACATCCTAGATGGGCAGAGAGCAAAACTGAAGTGCGTAGTTATGCAATATGGAAGCAGAGTAAGAGAAAAGTTTTGGTTCCCAATTATTACATCATCAGAGCTGCGCAGACCATTAAATGATCCAGAAATGACACAATCCAGAGAAGTTATTATGATTTTTAAAACAGAGAGGGAGAATTAATGTTTTACTGTTAGTTTAAATTATAATTTTGATTTATATATTTTTTATCTTACATATATGTGTGTATATATATTGTTGAGTCATTAGGCTATTTTGAAGCAGAAGATGTGAAAAATGTGCAATGCCCTTGCCAGGACTCAAACCCTGGACTCAAAACCTTGCCAGGACATCTTGAATATGTGTTGAGTGTGCTTCTAGTTACACCACAAAGGCATGTGGAAAGGAAGGAGAATATAACTTGGATACTCCCCCTATTCTTCTAGTTAAAATATATACTCCCCCTTTCAGTTTGGGTACCACATTAGGATTTTGAAAGCATGAGATGTGAAAAATGTGCAACACCCTTGCCAGGACATGAGCCCAGGACCTCTCGAACACACGTTGAGTGTGCTTATACCATGAAGGCATGCAGAAAAAAAGGAGAAAATACCTTATAATAATACATACATAATGAATTAAAACAACATTATTATAATATTAACAAAAAATAAATAAATAATATCTTCAAGAGATGATGCTACCTAAATAAATTTAAGCATTTTGATATTTTCCTCAAAACTTTATAAAGCAGAAATAATTTTTGCCATAGTGCCCAGTAAGCAATTACACAATGAATTTATATCACATAAAATTTGATTATATTAAATAAAATGAGAGCTACACTTAACATTATAATATAAAAAAATATAGTTGCCATACCTTGTGATGCTTGAGCTCTCAGCCTAGAGGAGAATTCCTGGTAAAGAAATAAAATAAAATCAGAAACCTGTTATCACAATTTAGGGAGAGAGAGGAAACCGTATAAAGAAAAAGGGGCTAGTTAAAATTAATACACAAAACAACTTGCATTCTAACAAACATTAAGGGCAGATAGATTTGTAAATATTGATTCTTAATATCAAAAACTACTAAGGCCAGTTCTGTGAAATTACTGCATCTTATTGGAGGCTATTATTTCTACTAGTTCCTACAATAATTTCTTACTTGAAGTGTACTAGATGATCCTATTAAATAATTAACAAATACATTTAGACACTCTATAGATGTGCTAATTAAGATGAAGTCTCTCCATTATATCGTATCATTTCTTAAGAGAAAATACAAGACAATCTTTGATGGTCAAAAGTTTTTTAATGATAATAGAATTTTAATATTAACCCTCTTGCTGCGCATCCCGTGATTTCCACGGGCAACATAGAAGTAGCAAAATTTGCGCGACCCGCGATTTCCGAGGGGATGAATTTTTGCCATCTATTTAACTGTGCAACCCGTTCTTTCCCCGTTCAAGGTTTCCTTTTGGCTTTTCTGTGATGTTTAATTGTTTATTTAGATGTGCGTTAACAGATGGTGTTAGTTCTCCACATTTCTGCCAAATGTACAAGAATACGTAATGTAGCACTCAAAGATGTCTGGCAGGAAGCGTTTTGAGAGTGATATAACCTATATTCCTGACGATATTTCCAACACTGATAGTAGTTCTGACTCTGATTTCAAGTATATTGAAGATAGTTATAGAGAAACTGATGAGAATTTCTCGCATTCCTCTGCAGATAGTGATGAATCTGAAAATTCAGTTTATATTAAAAACGTTCGACAGTGGTGCAATACTGACATGCAAAATATTACATTATGCAAATATTTTCACTAGTATATATGTTTTACCTTTGTATTTTATAAAATAAATCATAATTTAACCAATATTAATTTTCAAAATTTTCCTTTTATATCATTATTCTTCAATTTCAGTATTCTGACAACCTTTTTCTATGATCTAATTCTATATTGAAAAAAAAAAAAAAAAAAAAAAAAAAAACCCTCTTTTACAAATTTTTGGTGTATATTTTAACTCTAAAATATATGTAGATCTGAAATACGTAACAAAAAAATTACGCAATTTTTGAACCTATTTTAATTAAAAAAAAGTATGCAGTGAGAGGGTTAAGAATGCCACACGAACTGAATCCTGGGCCCCAAATTTTTAAATAAGTACATGACACAACACATATTTCCAACTCTGATGACTTAATAATTATTATATTCCAGACTTTAAAATCCAAGAGAATGTAAAATATACAATTATTTATGATTGTGCAGCAACATCTGTGGTCACAATCTTTTTAGGGTTCAACAATGCAATCTGGACTATGCAAAAGTCATGGTATAACAAGTAAATTACCTAAATATTTTTTATATAAAATTTATATAAAAAGTATAATTTTTAGAATATTTTGAGAGGGAAAATATCATTGTATATTCAAGAGACTACAAAACATATTTTTGTCAACTACAATGTTGATAAAATTAATTAACTACTTAATTTTTATGATACGATATAAATTTACACGGAACAAACTTATACACATTGATACTTAAACAGGGTTCATAGCCACATTTTAGTTAAAAAAATAAGCACCTATAAGCACTTTTCAAGCACATTTTAAGGAAAAAAATAAGCACCTGTCTAATTACATTATACACAACTGCATAACCATAAAAGAAAAATTAGACTTGCAATTTAAAATATGAGCAATGCAATACTTATCAAGAGAATGAGCATTACCTCAACCTTGGAAAACAACTTTTTTTTTTTTTTTTTTTTATTATTTATTTTAAATGACAGTTCAATTTACAGAATTAGTTTACAATGATAGGGGGAAAAAAAAAAAAAAAACTATGCAGAACTAAACTATATTACAAGATTTAATGATGAAATTTCATTTCAAAATATAGAAAATAAATAATAATAAGCCATATTAATTGTATTAGCTTGGCATCTAATAATAAATACAATTTATTTTCCCACTCATATTAATATTTAAATAATTTAAATCAAAATTTTGAACATTTTCTAAATTTTCATTGCATAACAGTTTTCCCTTAACATATATTCCAAGCAAAGTAATTTAAGTAAAAAGGAGGAACATTTCTGAAATTAGGAGACGGGAAATTGCTTCATGCAGTCATCCTTAAACGGTAAAAGCTTAACTAACCCGCATACTCCGAAATTGCCGAATATTCCGTATAGTCGAGCGTAACTGGAAAAAGAGGAGGAGGGGAGATTGTAGCCGTTTTTTAGATTTCTCGGCTAAATAAATGATTTTGACATTTTGATATGTGCATCATATAAAAATAGACCAACGGAACTGAGATATATTCTGCTTAGAAAGGACAGTAAAACTCTTTTAAGTGTTCATAAATAAATCTCAGACTGAACATCAAAATTAATTATCTCTGCAAAATATCGCAAACATTATTGCGCAATACGTGCGGCGTAATTCTTCCATATGTGATATTACGCAATCGGAATCAAAAGCTGTTCGGAGAATAAAGAACTAAATAAAGGAAAAGAAAGAGACTTACTAATCTGGGGTGTTTTTGATTCTAATTTTGAACAGATTGCGTTAAATTTCCGCAATTTTCATTCTTCGCTTGGGTTGGGTAGACTGCAAAACTTTTAGTCCTATTCAATCCAGATTGGACAGTGACAAAAAAAAAAAAAAAAAAGTCCGCTGCTTTAATATTAGAGATTTTGCGGAGAAAAGGAAGAACCTCCGTACTGTATAATGTATTGGGGGGGGGATATTCGGACTACTCGATTACTTTCCTTTTATTTAAGCCATTCCGAATATTATTTAGAAAGCTAATCTGTGTAAAAATACACCCATTTTTGGAAGTTTATCTACACTTCAGCAGCTACTGCAACTATATTACTATAAATATTCATACATATGCTCATAATATAAGCATAACGATCATAATAAACATGAATATGAACTGACCACGCAGAACGAGAATGCAAATTATTAAAATCTTGATAGAAATTCAAACGTGTGTAGTATTTGGGTGGACGGAAAAGAATACCGAATTACCGTAATTTTCTACGGTTTTCGCAATTCTTTGACCAAAAGAACGACGTGCACCTGTCTATACTCTCGCGTGCACCATAGGTTACGTTAATGCAGAGAAAGGGGGGAAAGCTATTTCCGGGAGTATGATTCACCATCTGACGTTCCATATAAGGAAGAAAAGTTGTTTATTTAGTTTCGGCTTTGGTACGGGAGGAAAAATGCACGTTCATTAAAAAAAGCACTAAAAAAAAAAAAAAAAAAAAGAAGGCTTTAAAAAAAGTAAGCACCTATAAGGGCCTTTATATTTTATTTTTAAATATAAGGACTTATAAGCACTTGTAAGGACGGCTACGAACCCTGTTAAATAAAATAATGAATCTTTTCACCTCTAAAGACAAGTCTGTCTGGTTAACCATATTATAGCACACATTCGGAGCAGAGGTAGAACGTTCCCTCTGACCCAGAGGAGGAGGATGGGCTCTGGGGACTGCTTGAGGTGGAGATGGGACAGGTGCCTGAGGATAAAAATACTGGTTCGGAAGAGTAGAGGATTCATGGGGTTGCTGTGAACCACCACTGTTCACAGCTAATAAACTAAAATAAAAAAAAAAGATAATTGTGACATGTGATAATCAATTTATAGTTTATAAAACCACACACAGAATGTTTAATTAATCTAATTTCAGGAAAGGCCCCAGGTTTACAAGCAATGCATTTCAAGATCCAAGAAATACTAGATGGTATATATAATATTTGTGTAGCACATATATATAACTAAATTATGTACTGTACAACATTATTAAACTTAAATAAACAATAATAAAGTAGAGCTATATGCTATGTTTGTACATTTACAGCACACTTTCTTTCACACATATGAAAATATGGAATCCTCA
The DNA here is from genome assembly GCF_044657685.1 of Stegodyphus dumicola. Classification (NCBI taxonomy): domain Eukaryota; kingdom Metazoa; phylum Arthropoda; class Arachnida; order Araneae; family Eresidae; genus Stegodyphus; species Stegodyphus dumicola. The sequence goes on from NC_140778.1 coordinate 122,131,476, forward strand.
TATATTAACCTAATTCTTCACGACAATAGAATAGAAGTCTCAAAGTATGAATCATAAAAAATTTCACTGACTGTTTAATTATATAAACTTATCTGTAGTTAATAATAATTAATTATATATATTTCATTTTTATAAATTCATATTATTTTTTCCCATGGCTCCCTCCCCCTCTTCCAGAGAAATGATACAAACATGAGCCATTAAAGTAAAAAGTTAAGGAAACATTCCAATACAACAATAAAAAAATAACTATAATACATGAGATTACTGCCCAATATAATTTCAAGCAGTAGAAGACCAATTCAAATTCAGCTTGCCAACCATTCCAATTCCACTTATGGCTGCCGAAACACTCCATAAAGATATAGGATTAGTTCAAATTGTGCATGCATATTTTGTGATCATTATTAGAATCTGGTCATGGAAATACAGCCAGAAGTTTAAGCAAATTCATAAATTACATTAAAAAATGTATCATAAATATCTTCAAAACAATTTTATTTCAAGTAATAAAATTATTTTACATCCCTCTGCAAAAGCAGCACACAAAACTGCTCTTAGAGTTTTGAACATTCATGCTGAAAAGTTTTAAAATTCAGTTTCTATTTTCTTAATTTTTCAATGATTTGGGAAAAAAAAAAAAAAAAAGCACTTATTTATTTAGAACTGATGCTTCTTTTAACTTCTAGCATATTAATCTCGTCATTGATAAAAATTCCTTTCATTTAAAAAACTGAAAATCTGATTTTTAAACCACTTGTAAAAATACAATTTGAGGCATATTTTGATTGCAGAGATTAACAAACAATCAAAAGTAAATTATAACAGCATGTTAGATCACATACACAATGCATCTTTTTTTTACCATATACCAACAAACCTGCCAAACGATAATTGACAGCATTTATTAAATCTCAACTTGCGGATATATGTTATCGTGAATTTATGAGCTGAGCAAATGACTTGATTCAAATAGCAAACATTAATATTCATTTTTTTTTTCAAGAAAACTTTAACTGGAGAGGAGACCTGGAGCTTTACTTGTATCCTAAAACAAAACATCAATCATCTGCTTGGGTTGAAAAAAGTTCACTACTTCCACAGAAGCAAATAACAGAAAAACATAAATTTTCACAAACCTTGAATAAAAGACTATGTTGATGACTTTTACTTATTAAAAAAGGATAATTCCTGAGCAATTTGCTCCTACAGGGCAGATAGAAAGCACCACACTCAGTTGAACAATTGTTTTTTTTTTTTTTTTTGCACGACAATGTTCAATTATATAATTCCATTCTCATTAAGCTGTTTCTAGAACAAAAATAAGAAGAATCATGATTCTTAACCAATTCATTATTCTATTCACAAGATTGAGTACCTCTAGAATATTTCTCATCTCGAAAGTGAAGTTTCACCTCAAAAAATCATTATTTTAATAACAATGAACAGATTCTGAAAATGAGACATTTAAAACAATATTCCAAACGATCAAGGAATCAAGGGAATCAAGTAGCTGTATGCTTACAAGGACTGTATATTTGAATCTAAGAAATAAGATTTTGTTTTTCTTTAAATTTTGATCTTATATAAATTCAGTTCTAAATCTTTGTGGATGCAATGTGCATGTACATTAGCTGCAAGTGGTCCATTGGGTAACTGTTTAAAATTTTGCTCTTTGTCGTAGTCTTGTTAGTCTTTTCACGAAAATTAGTAATAATGGCTTCAAGAATAATAATCCAGGCAGCTGTGAACTCTTGCCTACAATTTGATTTCTCCATCACATGTCATATTTATAAGCCTACAGTAAAGAGTGAAGCAGAGTTAAAGCAGCAGTTTCTGAATGAAATTGAAAGAGAAATGTGAACAGCTAAGTGTAAAAATTCAAGAATATTACAGTTGTTCATAATCAGTATTATTATCATGGAAATTCCAGAAATTTTATATTGCACAATGTACAAAACTGATACTGAAATTGTTGACCAATGCACATACAAACAAAAAAATAGCATCAGAACGAGCACTTTCAACCACTGCTTTTTTCATACCATGACTGATGATGTGAGGAGTTTCATCTCAGTGTTGAAATAAAATAATATAGTTCAAAGCACAGACTTTTTTCAACCAATAACCGGAATAGTCTAACAGACATCTAAACCACCATCTATTTCCCACCTCCCAGGAATAAAGAATATAACAGTAAAAAAAAAAAAAAAAAAAAAGGTACGCCTTGCCACAAAAGCGATTTTTCTCTCCTGATAAGCTGGGATTCAACTAATTAACTTTTAGCAGTTCTTTTCAGTTATCTCAGGTTCCAGAAAGAGGCCTGATGAGTTGAAAGTTCCTGAGTCTCCTAAGAAAATCTGAAAAGGAAAAAAAAGGGAGGCACTTTCGCCTCTGAAAATGCCACTGCATCAAAAGGTGTCCAGCTCAGTGCAAAAGTTGCAGCTGGAGAGTGAGGCAGGTATCCAGATGTGGTGAGCATGGCTTTTAGAGAGAGAGCTCTGAGCACAAGCAATCAGGAGCCTTAGATACTGTTATAAGCAGCAGCATAAAATTGAGAAAAATACATGAAGCAATAAAGTGCTAGTCAACTCTGTGTATAAAATCCAGCATTCAAATAATTATTCATTTACTTTCAACACATGGACAGTGATTAGATGATGCCATTTGTTTAGCAGCTTTGCATTTTGTTTTCATTTCATGAGGAATTGCAATACTGATTGATGTTAGCCACAACCACACCTCCTGCTATTTAAGTTGTTCTAGAGGGAGCAGGCAGCATTTTTCTGTCTGACCTAAACAAAAACTGAAGGGCCAGGATATAGTATTTGTTTGAAAAAGGTGTTGCTCATACAGGCTGCTGTTTACTGCCATAGTAGTGGGGAGAAAAGAAAGAATTAGATTCTAAAAAATTTAAGTTCAGTTAGCACAGCAAATTGCGCTCTTCGTAAACTTTCTAATTTGGTCCAGCTTCTTATTTTTTCAGACTATTATTATTATTGCACCAAAATTAAAGTTCAAATTTTTTTTTTTTTTTTTTCTTTACATTGGGAAGAGTTCCCAATTCTGCAGCTGTAGTAGGATCTTCAAAACAAAAGCATATTTGGTACTAGCCTTCTACAGGAGCTGCAGTGCAATTCGGCCTATGAGATTATTATTTTAAATTAGGTAAAATAATTACTGATATAGATTTAAAACACTATAGAAGGCAACATTCTCTAATTAATGGAATTTGTGAAGAAATGTGGAATAAAGTTTTAAAACAGCAGAATTTTTTTATTTAACTTTTCTTTTAATGGCAATCAAATAAAGCCTATTAAAAATTACACAAACCACACTTTAGATGCAGAAACTACTTAATACATTTTTTAGCATCCAGAAAAGAAATGGTTTTATAGAAATGCAAAAGATCTATTTTACCTTTCAGGACTTGTCTTAAAATCACTCCAGATATTATTAAAAAACTACTGAATTCATTTAGATATTTCTTCCTTTAGCTTTTTCAGCACATTATTTAGAAATTTCTGATAGTAGCAACATAAAATGTATGCACAGATAGGAAAGTACTCTATATAAATAAAAATAATAATATTAAATTAATAACTTTGAAATACAGTACAATAAAAGCATTCTTGTTTATACATACTATTTAATTCCATGTGTTCTTCATTAAGATATTTTCCTCAGAAAGAATATACATCACATAATTTTCCCCTTACTGTTTTTAAAATGTAAAATTTATAGAAAGGGAGAATATGCAAGTACATATATGGTATGTTGTAGTCTAAGAAAAATTAAATGACTTAATAAGGGTGTCCATAAAAGAATGTCCCGGTTTCAATGGTATATTACAACAGTTTAATTTAGATTATTTATCATATGTTATACATCAGATTGAAGCTAAACTAACCTAGTTTTTTCCTCCACTCCTCCATTTCTACATGCGCACCTTTAGTTATAATGCACACATCCAACCTGCAGTCCAATGCTTCCCAGACTTTGGTTAACAAGTCACGGAGACACAATTTTTTATAAAGCCCCAAAGGAAAAAAACTGTATGGCATTAGGTCAGGTGAACGTGCAGGCCAGTGAAAATAGCTCTGTCATCGTGACCATTATGACCAATCTAATGGTCACGAACATCGATGTTCGACCACGCTCGTACAAAGATATTCCAATGGGCAGAGGCTTCATCTTGTTGCCAAACAAAGTTTACAGGTTTGCCCTCTACTAATTTGGGAAAGAGCTATTCCTGTAACATATCCAGATAAGCATTCTTGTTATGGTAGCTTCAGTGAAACAAACTTGTCCATATACGTGATAGCGAGACACAGGGGAGAAAGCGTTTAATTTTGGGGGAACCTTTTCGTGTTCTAGAAGTTAATGAGGATGGAGAACTGGATTTTCTAGAGGCATTTCACATTCATAAAAATCTTTCTGTTCTAGTTAACGATCCTAATTCCAATCCAAATTTGCCTTCGGCTTTTAGAGAAATTATGTTTTAGTTCTGGTTTCGCCAACAGATGGCGCCACTTGCTTATTCTTGTCTAGGCTTTCTTATCTTATCTAATCATTATTTCCTATCTTGTTCATTTGCGGTTTTGCAGCTGAAGATGATGGTTCGGTAAAACCATCGAAACTAGTCCTGTGAAAATTTTGTAGGTATAACGCTGATTTTTGTTGTTTGACTTCTGAATTAGTATTTATTCGGCGTGTTATTGTGTCTTAATTAATGAGGATGTTCTGACCCTTAGATAAGAGCATTATGGGTTCCATTGGTATTTTCCCAGTCAGATGAAAAACTGAATCATTACAGTACATCACACAATCAAAAATGTCATCTTTCCACTCAACACTTCACTTGCAAAGTTAAAATGTACACCAATGTACCAACTGTAACCGGTATGAATGCATGCGTAAATGCTTTCTTAAGGCCTTCCAAACTGTTGTCTTTGGAAACAGAAGTTCAAGACTTGATTTCCAAACAGATTTCTTAGGGCTACGAAGGTAAAATGCTCTGACTTGGTCCACATCCACTACACACACTTTTGATTATCTGGTGCTTTTACCTTTACAAACACATTCAGTAGTTTCAGATTGCCTATTATCATCAGTGGATATTTTTAGCACATTATGCAACACAATTCAACCTGTTGAACTGGTTGAACTGGAATTACAGATTCACTCTTGACAAACTGCAGAACATAAAATGCTTTATGCTAAGGCATCAGCATTTTGCTTAGGTGGCACTGCAAGCCAGAACACAACAAAGCAATATTTCAGCACGCACTTATCTAAAACTGTTTAAGTTACTCTTTAATTATTATCTTGAATCGAGACTACAAAAACGTACAGGTGATACTATCAAAATTTATAATTAGAACATTCTTTTATGGACATACTGTATATTGAATATTTCTAAGCTTCTGAGCCTGAATACCATTAAGTAAAAAAAGTAAGAAATTTTTAGAAGAAAACATAAAGCTTTTTTTTTCTGGCAAACCCTCTGAATGGAAAATTATTTATACGGGAGTAGTGGTAACAAGAATCATTTCTTGTCACCATCACATTAGCTATTATATCCATCATTTAGTGAAAAAGTAAATTCCAACTTACTATCTATAGTAATTATTTTCTACCCGTAAAGGCTGACAAAGAGTAGGAACACCATTAGCACATCTTTGGTGGAAACGGTACCCACAAGTTTGACAACGAAATCCGTGAAAAAGGAGTTTACGACAGCATTCACAGAATGCAAGGGTAAAGAAGGTTTTACGCACCTAAAAGGAAAAAAAAAAAAAAAATTTAAAGCAGGATTAGAAATTATTACTTCAAAATGTCAGTAAAAATGTTAAATAATATAATGTCAAATATATTTATCACAGGAAAAAAATTTAAAAAATTTTAAGATTCATATATTGCAACTTAATGAAAATCAACATGAATCTTCCATTACAATTTATTTTAAATTTTTAACAAAAACTTTTTTGAATATATTTTAATAAAATAATGAAATTCATACACTGAAAAGAAATATGCCATTAATATATTTCTTACTTCCAATGAAAAAAACAACATTTATATTAGAATACTAATATCACAGATGAAAATCTTTTTCTAAAACATCATAAAAATGGAAAGAGTTACACAATAAATGAAGACAGAAAGAGTTACACAATAAATGAAGCCAGAAAAATTTAGAAGCAATTATTCAAAGATTAATGATGCACAAACTGAGATTGCCATACGAATAAATTTATCATCATTAATTTATAATCTTATTTATAATCATTAATTTGAAACAAAGATTATATAGCACACATGTAACTAAACAGTTTCATGCTCTAAATAATAATATTGCATAAAATTTTAAATGCATTACACTGAAATTACTGAACAGAAGCTCCTTTAAAGTATGCATTTATGTGCTTAAATAAATAAATAAATAAAACACCACAATTTAAGAATTAATGCTGTCAGTTTTAAGAGGAGAAATTCTGCCACGAAACACTTGGGCCACAATTAAGACTGCAAATACATTTGTTTAAAATATATACAATATACTACACTATGCAAATAAATTGGGATAAAGTGATTTTTTTGCAAAATTTTAAGCTGGTTGCCAACTGCCGGTAGGTCCTTCAAATCGGCTTTATCTGCCTTAATGTCCTTTGGGTATCTACTTATAGAACCAGTTTAAACAACAAATCAGAATTATTACATAATTTTAAGCTTATTTATGAGAGAAGAAGAAGTTACTTTTGCATACTTTTCAAGTACATTTTGCATTCATTGATGTTAACCCTTTGCACTCGAGTGGCGCCCAGCCGGTTTAAAGTGTCAATTCGGGTGGCGCTGCTGCAGCGCCCGAGTGATTTGAAGTCTTAAATTAAGCAATGCTGCTATGACACTATGGTCTTTTGTAACTCGATCTCCTTATTTACAATGTGCGATATTTTTCTCGGAAGTACTTTTGTGGACTAGGCTCCGCTGACATTATAGCCAAATCTTAGCTCAGTTTAGTTACTCTCAGTGTAGCATTCGCTTGAAACAGTCTTGGCAGTAAATATAGTAACTAAAAAGTGTTTGAGGCCTAAAAATATGGAGGAAGATCAGATCAGCTCAAACGAATTCGATTTTGCCGCTTTGGATGATGAACTTAGATTGATTTCCAACGGATTATGACACGAAACAAATGAATCCAGTGTAGAAGACAGTGCAGTAAGAGATGTGAGACGATGGAAAATTAGAATTATAGAGAATTAGAATTATAAACGGGAAGCTTCACGTAATACTAAAAGGGCCAAAAGGGAATGCACGGTTTGTTCTGACTGTAACACGCCTGGAGGTAGGTGAGAAATTTCGTATTACTGTGATACACGTTCTGACAAATTTAGGATACATCTTGGATATCATTTTACAAAATATCACACCAAAACTAATTACAGAGTGTAATATTTATCAAACTTTGTTGTTTTCGACATATAAATGAATAAACTGGTGAAATTTTATTATTTGTATATGTTTGTGTGTTTATAAATGTTTTTAAAGTACTTGTAAAGTGTTTGCCGAATTTGGCCAAAATCGTCTTGAGTTGCTGGTTTGCACAAGCAAAAAAGGCCTCGAGTGCAAAGGGTTAATGTACTTAAATTGGATATAACACCTATAATGAGTGCAAAAATTATCACACTCAACAGTCATACATCCATGACTAAAAAATACTGCTTCTGCAGTTGATGTTGAAAAATTGAGATTTTCTTGCATTCAGAAGAGATATGATGAAACTGGGTAATTTTCTTCAGAAAGGAAGGTCAAACGTGGAAGGAAACTAATTCGAAAATCTGATTGATTCCTACTCCAAAATGGTATTATTAATCCAATAAAAACTACTACAGGTACTGATATTCATTCTTCAAATGTGCAGCGTAGATTACTCACTGCTGGTCAGAAGATAAGAATGCCTATTAAAAAACAACTTTTGACACAACAAATGAAGCAAAGCGATCACTGCAAGACAAAAAATACAAATAAATGCTGGGCAACTAAATAACTGGAAAAAGTCATTTTCAGTAATGAGACTTATTTATTTGTTCCTCAGACATGTTTGTTCGTATCTAACATTGTTCCAGAAAGCGAATAACAATTAATAAGATTTCAATATATTCAACAAATCATAAAATACACTCAGAAACAAATGTTTTGGGGTTTTTTTCATTGCAGATGGCACTGGAAACCTAGTTCCCTACTGACGGAATAATGAATTCATCAAAGTATATAGAAATTTTAGAACAGAGGATTCAGCCATCCTCAAAAACCTTTGTAGTGACATTTCAACAAGACTTGGCTACATGGTACAACTCAAAATCTGTCAGAAGGTTTATGTTGAAAAATAAAATTATTGTGCTAGACTGGCTTGGAAACTCACCAGACTTAACCCTTTGCGGTCGTATGTCCACTCTCAGCCACCAAAGCCTTTTTTACCGTTCCGATCGTATGTCTGCTCTCAGCCACCACAGCGTTTTTACCGTTCTGGTCGTATGTCTCCTCTCAGCCACCGCAGTAAGGAACTATACAAATCGTATACTGTATGCATTCATGTATCAGTTTACACTTTTCCTATATGAACCTCAATGCCTAAAGAACCTATTCATGAACCAATACAATGCTCCATCGATTATCTAATCTAAACAAAAGTTGTGACCCAGCGCTCGCCATGCAAGACACAGTGGAGAGTCAGTTGTCTTTGAATGTAATGAAATCGACAACGTTCAATGATACCTTGAAAAATTCCAAAGAATATTTTATAAATTGTATTTAACAGTAATTAGACATTCTCTCTTCTTAAAATATTCTAAAATAATTCCCCAAAATGGGAAAAAGAAAGTTATCACAAGAAGTGTTTGGTGAAACTGACGATAGCGATGAAGAGTTTTATTTTGGCCTCTTGAATACTGACTCTGATAGAGAAAGTGATAACGATTGCAGTGACTCTGATAGTGACATAGTTACCGTGAAGCGATAAGTAGGGCAGTTAACAGTATCCAGTGACAGTAAAACAGAAGAAAATGATGAAAATGAGAATAGTAATATAAACAAATTTTCTACTTGGAGAGACGTTACGTACACAGATCAGCCACAATCAAAAACTAATTTTTCGACGGGATCGAAGAAAAATATCACATGAAGGAGAATTATAAAACATAATTTTTATACAAAAACATGTCACTAGATGAGTGTATTGAATAAAGATGTATCTAAAGTTCACAAAAGAATTACTAAATCTTGTTTATTCATTGTAAACTTGCGTGTTATGTATCCCTGCTCTATCGATGGAAATTAATTCCGACCAGTACGATACCCATCTCCAAATTTAATCTAACCGCAAAGGGTTAAATCCAAATGAAACCTTGTGTCATATTCTCAAGGAATAAGGTTAGTAAAATAGATTGTATAACAAAGAATGCATGATTAAGAATGCTACTAAAGTGTGGTTTCATGATAAAGTAAAAAATACATGCAGTGACAAGACTTGACAGGTCATACGGATGATAAATACAATGTACAATACTGGTGATATAACTGCCTAAAATTCTGATCTCTGCTGCACATATATTTTGCATCAAAACGTAAGCTTTTTTCATAAAAATTGACAGAAATAAAAATATCAAATACTAGAATAGTATAACATTCCCCAACAAAAGTAAATCTAATGTCTTCCCACTCAAAGGGTTAAATTACAGAACAGAGGACATTTGAAGAAGAATTTCAAAAAACAAAATTTCCAATGCTGTACCAAATAGAAGAGAAGTTAGAAGTTCTGACTTATATGTTCTTTTCCATGGCACCATAATCTTGGTTTTATTCATGATACAACCGATTCATATAAATACATTGATATTCTGAGATAAAATTTTAAATTATCACTTAAAAACTTGAGCTAAAAGTTAATTTCAAATTCTGCCACTGAACACATAACAAGCATCAGCATCCCGTGCTATATACCATGACTAACTGAAAAACTGATACAGTCAAAAGTGATTAATCCGGACTCGTCGGGACTTCGGCGATTCCGGTTTATCGATTTTTCCGGATTATAGATCATCAGTTTAAATCTCGTAAGATGGCAAGCAGAAATTCTAAAATTAAAAATATGAAACCGTAATTTATGAAATAAAGAACAATTATGATACTAATTCAGAAGTCAAACAACAAAAATCAGCGTAATATTTGCAAAATTTTCACAGGACTAGTTTCGATAGTTTTACCGAACCACCATCTTCAGCTGCAAAACCGCAAATGAACAAGATAGGAAATAATGATTAGATAAGATAAGAAAGCCTGGACAAGAATAAGCAACTGGTGCCATCTGTTGGCGAAACCAGAACTAAAACACAATTTCTCTAAAAGCCGAAGGCAAATTTGGATTGGAATTAGGATCATTAACTAGAACAGAAAGATTTTTATGAATGTGAAATGCCTCTAGAAAATCCAGTTCTCCAATGGAAGATGTTTCTTGAATAATTTTAGCAGCAGAAAAATTGAAAGTGTGATTTTCGGACCAACAATGTTGAGCAACAGAAGACTTCTGTGTTTCCTTTTTTCTAACATATGCCTCATGTTCCTTGATGCGAAATTTTAAGGCTCTCTTAGTTTGGCCAATGTAAATTAAACCACACTGGCAAGGAATCCTATAAATACCCCAGGAATTCATATATCCGGAATGGGGTCTTTGAGTATAGAAGTCCGAATTTTATTGATGGGAGAATAAACAACCCGAAAGTTAAATTTCTGCAAAATATGTGCAACTTTATAGCTAATTGATGGAAAGAAGGGAATGACAACAGAATTTTTATAATCTCCTAAAATAAGAGTGTGGCTTTTAGTGTGTTGAGATGAGAATTTTTTAACTGCTTGATTAATAATGTTGGGTGAAAAGCCCCTGTCAATAGCTATTGCTTTTAAATAATTTAGTTCTTCGTCAAGGGCTAGTTTGGAGGAGCAAACTTGAAGAGCACGGAAAACATAGGAATAAAATGAAGCTAACTTTTGTTTAGTCGGATGACATGATTTAAAGTGTGGTGGAAGGCAAACAGATGAAGGTTTACGGTAAACTGTAGTACTGAAATTGTATGTGTTACGTGTGACCAGAATGTCGAGAAACGGAAGAGAATTGCAAGTCTCAAGTTCAAAAGTGAACTGAATAGCAGGATCGATAGAATTCATTGTTGAAAGAACTTTATTTAAATCATCTTTATTACCTTCAAACAGGGTAAAAGTATCGTCTACGTAGCGGAACCATGCCGGGAAGTTTAAAGTTTCAAACAGTTTTGATTCATAATAATGCATGTAGATATCAGCCAGGATGGGACTGGCTTCACCCAACATTATTAATCAAGCAGTTAAAAAATTCTCATCTCAACACACTAAAAGCCACACTCTTATTTTAGGAGATTATAAAAATTCTGTTGTCATTCCCTTCTTTCCATCAATTAGCTATAAAGTTGCACATATTTTGCAGAAATTTAACTTTCGGGTTGTTTATTCTCCCATCAATAAAATTCGGACTTCTATACTCAAAGACCCCATTCCGGATATGAATTCCTGGGGTATTTATAGGATTCCTTGCCAGTGTGGTTTAATTTACATTGGCCAAACTAAGAGAGCCTTAAAATTTCGCATCAAGGAACATGAGGCATATGTTAGAAAAAAGGAAACACAGAAGTCTTCTGTTGCTCAACATTGTTGGTCCGAAAATCACACTTTCAATTTTTCTGCTGCTAAAATTATTCAAAAAACATCTTCCATTGGAGAACTGGATTTTCTAGAGGCATTTCACATTCATAAAAATCTTTCTGTTCTAGTTAACGATCCTAATTCCAATCCAAATTTGCCTTCGGCTTTTAGAGAAATAATGTTTTAGTTCTGGTTTCGCCAACAGATGGCGCCACTTGCTTATTCTTGTCCAGGCTTTCTTATCTTATCTAATCATTATTTCCTATCTTGTTCATTTGTGGTTTTGCAGCTGAAGATGGTGGTTCGGTAAAACCATCGAAACTAGTCCTGTGAAAATTTTGCAAATATTACGCTGATTTTTGTTGTTTGACTTCTGAATTAGTATTTATTCGGCGTGTTATTGTGTCTTAACAATTATGATCTAAAGGGTATCAAAATTTACAAAAAAAAAAAAAAAAAAAGCTTAATATTTATTTGTTTACTTTATTAAACATTTCTTTCAATGTAAGTTGTTTAAGTTGCTTCATTTTATGTGATAATACTTTCTCTTTAATTCTATAATCAGACATAATTTCTTGTTCAGTTACAAAGTTCCGCTGTTCAAGTCCCGTAATTGTTGTGCCGAGAATACCGACTAACTTGTCAATCGAAGTTTTTGCGTTTTCACTAACCTCTCTGTCACCTTCTTCATGTCTTTATCCATTTTTTGCAGCAATTCCACTTTTTGTTTGTTGGACATCGAAACATACTTTCGTTTTGTAGATCCTTTGGGAGCTCCAGCATCGGAAATTCTATTTGGCATAATCGAAAGTTCAAGTTTACTTTTATAAAATTGCTCTTACAGTCTGCAAAAAATAATAAGCTGGATCCAATTCGAAGATTAAGGAACAACGCAATCATCAACATTAACTGAATTAGATAATTTTAGCTTATACCGTCCGTTATACATAAAACGCTCACGCGAAAACGTATTCTGCGCTTGTGCACATGCATATGTGCAGTCGTAAAGGTCTTACGTGCACGCGTAAACGCCTATGTGCATGTGTCAACGCAGCGCATGCGCAGAAAGTTTTTAGCTTTCTGCGCATGCGCCGGATTATGGATGTCCGAATTAACGACTTTTGACTGTACTGCCTTTATTTTTCTTTTCCAAAATTAGAAGTGACAACTTTATAATGGGTTTCATGAAGATCATATATCTACATGTCTGATTCTGCAGCTGGACAACCATTACCTTCAATATTTCATCATAACCAACAGAAGCATATTTTATTGTGATGGACTCTGTGAAAATACAGCAAATGTGAAGCGAATTCTATATTAAACTTGGGAAGACACATTGAAATAATATAACATGCATATGGCAAATTTTTTTGCCACTATTCAATACTTCAGTGAGAGGCACATTACGCACAATAACATGCAAGTGATTGAAAAAACACATTTTAGTAGACCATCTCCTGGGACTTTTGATATCAATACTACCAATCATGGGTATGCAGGTCACAGTGAACATTTCCAAATACCTTGAAAACCAATTTGAATGAAACCTTGACTAAGAAAAAGGCTGGGTCTGCTCAAGAAATAGATTTCTTGCTGCAAGACAATGTCTCATGACAAGTTATTGCCAAGGCACTGGTTGCTAAGGCTTTGGAATATAATCTACATATAGCTCATACTTAGTGCTATATGATTTCCAAACATTCTCAACATTTAAAAAGATAATGACATGCACAAAATTTCATCACTGAACCATAAAAGTTGTCAGAGATTCCGCAAAGCAGTACCAGTCATTCTTAAGGAATTCTCAGCCACCTTTCTAGCCACAACTCTTACAATAAAACATCCATCAGTCTCTATATCAATCCACCGAATAGCCACTGCTGAGAAAGTATCCAACCTGCTTTGTTTTTCTCTTCGCAAAAAGGCTTTCATCGATTTCTACTATTTTGTTCTGCCCTCCAATTTTAATGGAGCTCTACTTAATGTAGTGAATACAAACTTCCTGCAGATGATTATTTCAATTTATTGCTGCATTGTTGGCCGCACCCAATTATTCTTTTCCCTATTCAACAGATGTTAATTCTCTTGACCAGCTGTAAATGAACTGATGTGTAGTCACAAATATGGTTCTCTAATTCATTTTCTCAAAAGGCAAGGAAAAAAGGCAGCAATAAGAGTTAATTCACATTCTTGTTCATAAATAAAGGTGACTTATCAAGAGTCATACCAAACTAAAACACAGATGTTATGAGAGAGTTGTGATGTCATACTTATCCAGAACTGGCTCTAAATTGCACTGCTTGGCAAGAGTTTCATAATCAGCAGGATAAGACATACGTATCATAGAAAAATATAAGATCCACAGAATAACCTAAGTAATTGTCTTAAAGTATCAGCTCCAGATTGAAAACCTAACAAACATTTTGTTAATAGCTGGTATGTATGCCATGAAAATAAAATATTTTAAAACTAACAAATAACACTGCTAATGGAGGTGAAGCAAAACTGGAAGACAGAAGGAGGAATTCTTATCCAAAACAGTTAAACAATCCCTTTTGTAAGTATTATATCATTTTATGAAATATACAAAACAATAAATAAATAAAATTACAAAAAATAAATAAAAATTAAAAACTAAATTAAAAAAAACCCACTATTTTTTTATACTGTTATCATTAACTGGATTCTCTTTATGAAAGGCATCAGTATCTGATAATTTTTAAGTGATACTTCAATTGTTTACTAAGCCATTAAGTTTGGAAACTGTTCCTTACAAAAAATTCAAATAAAGATAAGCTACATTAAAAACAAGAAACTTAAATTATAAAAACTTTCTGACAGGACAGATTAAAATTAACTTTGAAACTTCTTCAACATACACGAAAATAAATACCAATTAAATAAATCTTACATAATAACTAATAGTACTTTTGGAGAGAGCCTGATACAACTTACAAAATTATGAGATATGCTAGTAGTAATAGGAATTCTTTCATGAATTTCTACAGTGATTTCTTCACCTTCTAGGGTGCTGATGTCATCATCCCAATTTACTTGTTCCCTAGATTAAAATTACATTAAAAAATAAGATGGAATGAAAACACATACATGATATCTTATAAAGCATAATAAAGTTCAAATGCTGATAAAACTAGTACAAACATCATAAATATATAACCTGTTTTGATTGAAAAATAAACATATTGAATTTATACATTCAGCAAAGGCACAATTTGTAACTATGACTACCATTTAGATACTTAAAATAGCAAAGAGTCTGGTTACAAGGGGGTTTTCCCTTAGAAAGTCCCACATGAAGGCATCTATCTCACTTTACAGGCAATTATATTAAACCAGGGGCTAACAATCACAACTCTGTAGTAAGTAATAAGAAAGTAACTAGTCACTCTAGAATAAATATCAAAATAAAATTTATCAAATGCCTTTGTAATACCTCTTTTTAAAGTTTATAATATGTTGATAAGAAGTGAGTGGGACACCAGAATTTCACCAATGGGTTGTACATGCATAGTTCATAATATATGCATGAATAAAATAAATATCACCCTTGATAAATCTCCATAAAAAACTGGGACTATAACATGAATTTTTGCAGTCCAGTGTTATGAACTATACTTCCCATAAATTATTCAAAAATTGGCACTTTTGGTAATAGAGCATATTACGCATATAAAACTTCTATACAAAATTAAGTATTCTTTAGAATTGACCCCCCTCCATTCAGAAATACACATAAAAATTAATAAAGTATTCCATGTAGAAAAATAAATTCCATAAACAGATATAGTATATATGTCTCCCTGCATACACAATATTCTCCATAGAGAAACATATACTCCTCCTATAGAAACATAAGTAGTCTTGAGAGTTGATGTGGTTCAATGCAGAATGCTGTATGAAAACAATTTTTAGTGGAAGATAAATGGAAATACATCAAGATCCTTCATGAAGCATTGGTTAACCTATATGACTGCAACAAAAAAGGTCTCTTTGCTATAAAAACCAGACAGAAAAAAAGGAAAAACCTGGCTCTGTGTCACTTTCGGTACTCTTCCGTTTCGCCGGCGCAAATCTTGCCAAGCACACTTTATTGGCGACAGCATACAGTATTTTCGCATAAAAAATGTTAGTTCTAAGAATTTTTTATTTTGAAGGCATAAAAATTTTAATATCGTTTAAAATCTTGTAAAAAGCCAATAAATAAAAATAATAAATTTGTAGAATAACGTTAGTTTAAGAATTTACCATGTTTTCATGGTTCAACATTCTGATTCGCCAGTTCGTATCACTTGACCCCAAGTAATCTCATCTCACATAAACTACCCTACAAAAATCTAATTCTTTCAGTAATTATCTACTTAAATTTCAAGTTAAATCTTAATTTGGAATACAAGTTTAAATGCAAGAATTATTTCAATTCGTATGAAAAGCTTACTCAGAAATTATGTAAAATCGCAGTGCTTTATTTCACTAGTGCATTCTCATTAGAACTGATGAATTTAACCCCTGATTTCGCCTTTTCTATATTTTCGGCTTTGAGTGAGCGGTGTGATTGCATCGTAATTGACTTAATTACTGCGAATGGCCTTAGGGCTTAAAATTAAGCTATCTGGTGAAAATTCTATGTAATTGCATGCCAGTATTGAAAGAAACAATCAATCTCATAAGAAATGGCCGTGACTTGTTTTGAAAATGTGGTGTAAAAGGTTACCAGCGAGGATATTTCGGTTGGCATCAGTTGTACCATTATTGGCGACTTTATCGCCTGCACCGGTAAAATGGAAATGTACCGAAAGTTCCAGCAAGAGGTTTATGATGTCACAGGATTATCTTAAAATGGGAAATTAAAACTAAGAGGAGTGGGGAGAGATGTTAAAATCAACTCAACAAGAGAAAGTCTTACATCTAATAAATATAAAGTCCAAACTCAATATCAAGAGAAAGTTTTACATCCAAAATTTTCAGAAGGAATTCCATTTCTTTATCCCAATGACTTTCAATGAGTGAAACTTCATCACGAGAAAGCAACAACTCATGCAACCAATGCATTCTTTGAAAAAATGAGGACTGATACAGGTACTGCATATATAATGAATTCAATCCTTTCCGATGAATTTCTGCAAACAGCGTTCATATATATTTCTGTACATCGAAATTAAGTACTTTTAAGGACCATTAATGAAAAAAGTTAAGGACCTATGAATAAATTCAATTAAAAATATTATCTGTGCCTGAACTTCACTTTTGTAATACCAGCCTAAAAATAAAATAGATCCATAAGAAGGATGCATTATTATTAAACATAAATTAATTAACATAATTATTAATAAGTTTAAGAATAAAATAAACTCTATGGAATTTATCAATTAGCATTAAATATTTTACACTTATAATAGTTGGACATTATTTGAAAGAAGGTAAGTGACATTTTATTTATGTTTTACTAACAGCTTTCTGTTCATTTTTTTAATGTCTCATTTTGTTATATACTTGCTCAAGCTAGAGGTTTAGTAAACAGCAGGTAGATTTTATGTCAAGTGACATTGGTCAAAATGAGAAGTAAAATAATAATCAGCATGATTCATAACAAAAAACTGACTGTTGTCACTGTTGCTGGCTAGAGACAACAGTCAGTTTTTTGACTGTTGGCTAGAGAAAGACCTGCTGATCAGAACAAACCTGAAAGGCCTGATGTAGTCACGGTTGGCAAGTTCTGAAAGTTAGTCGGGTCCTGCCTGATGCAGTTAGTGTCGTAGCTTCGTGTAGAATTCCAGGGGTTGTAATCCAGTTCATATACTTTAAGATTCCAATAAGCCACTAAAGTACCAGATAAGTTGTTTTGTATTATTTTAAGTTTCACTAGATGCAAAGAATAAGCTTTACTTTACATTTCCGTGTTTTATCTTGTGACTACAGTAAGGATTAATGAAAGGTAATAACTCGCTTTAATATGCAGAGATAATTTTTAAGCAGTTAGTTATAAGTAATTAAATTAGGTAGTTAGATAACTTTGTCATTTATTTATATTTCATAAAAAAGCCCCATTAAATCACAATCTAGTAAAATTTCACAATTTAACACTTTCAGCTCCATAGGGACATATAGATCCCAACACATACCAAAATTGGGTCCCAAAGGGATAAAATACATGTAATTTATCACACTAATTCTTAAACAATATTAGGATATTTACACATTAAAAGCTACAAAACATTTATGTTTTGTGGCAAAACCACTCAGCAAAATATTGATGCATCCTTTCAATTTGAAGCCTTCCCAGATTTTTACTACTTTATATCGTCTCTTTAAGCATCTTTTCTAAAAATTATAAATTTCTTTCTATAGTCAAACCAGTGCTTTCACTATTTTCTGTGTGCTTTATCTCCTAATTTGTTAACCTCTCCACAATGTACCTATGAGGGTTTACTTGATCTGGTAAAAGTTTAATAGTCCAAAACCACACGCCAGACTTGAAGCAAATTATTGCTATGTCTGCAAACAACTACAAAGTCAAACAAAGGTTTAAATTAGCTCCTTATTTAAAAAGAACTTAGAATATAAAGGCATGTTCTCATGCTAACAAAATCAATTACAGCTTGTGGTGATGTAATTAAAAAAGGTACAGTCAAATTCAAACTAAAAATGTGGACTAGAGGTCAAAGAATATACAATTTAAATTTCATTTAAGCTGGCCCAGAAGCTTTATCATCATAACAAATTCAAATGTCAGCAACGATAATTTAAAGACAATTATCAGAGCTGGTAGGAACAAATGCAGCGAGCAAGTGGAGGTCAGAAACACACTCTGTCTTACACTAAAAAAACCTCAGTCTAAAAACTGAACTGTCTTAGAAAGTTTGCATTCTAGTGAGGAAATAGAAATGGGAAATTATAGTAAAGGCTGAAATTATAAACAACTGGGTAATTTGCATAATAAATGTACATATCTTTGAAGAATAATTTTCTTTATCTTTATGTATTCAGTTTCTTTCTCCAACATGTTTCCTTTTCATTTTAGAATTTTTTTTATTTAATTAAAGATTTCTGTTACTTAAAAAAAAAAAAAAAACTAAATGCATTTACAATGTATAGAAGAAGCTACTAATTTTATTTCTTTAGTGATATTGAACACTAAGAAGAAATATCAAATATATATGGTAAGGGAAAGTTACAGAGTTGGTGTGGCAGAAATTTTAGAATTTAGTGACACACTGAGCAACATAATCTACAAATAGCAAAACTTTTAAAATTTAGAGTAGGCACTGGAAGCAGAATTTAGAAAGGCACAGGCAGCAGAATTCAGGTTCCACAGAGATTGCATCAAGTGGCAAAATGCCTAGCTCCAGCCCTGCGTATGATGCATTAAGACTTTTTAAATTGTCAGTTTTCAATTTCTTTATCAATAAAAAAATTCTTTTCCATAATGCCTGTCCATGTGGTAAGTTTAGAAGCATTTTTTTATATTTTCCATGCTTGCGCTTAATGAAAAAAAGAGAAAAAAAAAAGAGAAGATAAACATGTTAAGAAAAAGATTCTAGTATCAGAAGTAAACATTCAAATATTATGTTTCTATTGCTCTTCCAGACGTTCTCCAAAAAGTAACAAATTAATCAGAAACTTTGTGTAAAATACATTCATTACGAGTTAAAACCACGGAGACATTTTTTTGTCACATTTTTATATAATTTTCTAGAATCGTGGGTCTATATATCTTACCTTCAAATCCTTCTAAACTTTCCAAGCTGCAATGTATAAAATCCTAAAAAAAAATTACCCCTAGCAATTCTGTAACAGCAAAAAGTCATAAAATATTTTAGGGAAAAAAAAATCAGAGGGGAAAAGTGTAAAATTAATCTTATACAGAAAGTTAATACATATTCTGAGAGTTTTGAATATGTTGAGACAATTACACGAGAAAAACTCTTAACAGAAAAAAATTTAAAAGAAAACATTTTTAATTAATTACATAGCTATTTTGCTTTTGCTAAGAGCTGTTCCATTAATTGTGCTTTTATAGCATTATACCTTGCCCATTTTTCAGATTCAAAATATTATAAAATAAGTGGCCAAAATGGAACTTTATAATATGACAGTGAAAAATAAAAAAAAAAGTATTATTTTAATGTTATTTTGTAAATATAATTTCAATATATTACTATTATTTCAATGAAATTTATCAATGTTACAATGTTTAAAAAAATGGTCGAAAAATTCCCAGATCTTGGAATTAAAAATTTTCTACAGAAACTGATCTTAAAATCGCCAAAATTCGCTAATTTTAGAACCGTTTAATAAAACAATTCACATCCCCAAAAGCGAAAAGTTGTTTAAGAGCTTTTAATTAGAAAAAATTAAATATTTTTGAAATGCTTACGTTTCACTTCTTGCTCAGAAATTCGAGTATCCCACCATTTATATTAGAAATAGGAACAAATTATAGCCCATGAACCCATTCAAAAGATAACCATATTATTATGTTTTTATATATAAAAATTAAAATAAAAAATAAATAAAAATTAAAAAATAAGGACCCTTAAGAACCATACGAACCCTGTGCGAAGTTCCCTGATGTTTCACTTATGGACTATTGTCCCTTTGGCCTCTTAAAAAGAGTTCTTTCTAAATGCAAACCCACCATGATTGAAGGAAAGTAGAGGAAGAAGAAAAGAAATCAATAGAATTTTATGAAAAGCCTTTCTCTCACGGAAATCACAATGTATACAGTACAGGAAAAAAAAAAAAAAAAAAAAAGTCACCAGGTCAAACATTTAAAAAATACCTTTTATCTTTTAAAGATTAATTAAATGGCACTGAAGTCATTCTAAAAATGCATAAACACTCTATGCATAAAGGTATTGAATCAGTAGTTTTGGTTAAAAGTTTAACCACTTCAAGTTAACTCTGTTAGGTATTTATAATACACTTATGTAACATGGTCTCATTTTGAAAAATGGTAGCCAAAATGCACAAAACCATTGGAAAGTGAACAATTTTGATATTTTAAAGTTAGTATCACTCCAAGGAAATATCCTTTTTGCTCAAGAAAGTGACTATTAAAAATTCTAACTGGATGAAATTTTTCAATATTCAAACAGGGGGAGGGGAACTGTCTAGCCAATACATACACATGAATTCTCTGAACAAACCATGGATATTTAAATAAACTTTCTTGAATAGAAAAACAATGAAAATGATATTTTGAGATCGGAAATTTTACTCTTTGTCAAATTCATGGGATCTGGAACTGCGATAACATATTTTCACACATTCACATACTTTCAAACTTTTGGAAAATTTTGCGCTGGAATTCGGGAAGGGAGGGGGAAATCAAGAGAACATTTCCATCATGGCACGTTTTTTATGTCAATGGACACCCATGCACAATTCACCAAGCACAAACATTGCTTCAAAAGCTTCACTAGAATCTGTTTCAGCATCCTCCTTACAGTCCTGGTCTTGCCCCTAGTGGTCTATTTCTTCATGAGAATGATGATGTTGCTAGAATACGATACTTCTACACTAATAAGGATATGATGAAAAATTAACTCACAGGCAGCAGCAACTGCCTATTATGAAGGAATAGAAAAATTTGCTTCCCATTTTGACAAATGACTCTATCTCTTAAATTTTGGAGATTATGTGGAAAAATAGTCTAAGTACATTTCCTATGTAATTAAAACAGAAAAAAACAACCCATCAATATTTTTCCATACTGCAGTAGCAAAGGTTACTTTCCGAATAATAAACATAATAATTATGTATTGTAATAAATAATACTTAATTATAATTATTATTATAATAAATAAATATCTGCAAATAGTATCAAATAAAAACATCTACACATTTACAAAATATTTAATACAATTTCCACTTACTTTCCATTACACCTATAAACAACACACATATCTGCTGTGAGTTTTCGTCGTCTCATAGCTTTATACAATGCATCTCTCACTGTCTGTCCTGGCCTTACCTGTACCTGGGAAGGGAAAAACAGAAGTGTGAATAATTAATCATGCTGATTCACAGTTACACAAAAATTTTTGATGTGACTACATATATTTGAGGAGCCAAAATGCATAACTCTGAAACACGATTAAACATTCAAAGATTCAATAATACATTTTGGTTACTCATGAAGAGAAATAAATGAAAGAACATCCTATGCCTTTTCATAAATATCTCTTTCATTTCCTTTTCTAAATTCCATCAGCACACAAGTACTAAAGCCATGAAGCACTGTAGTTCATCTCAATTCTTCAAAGACATAGGAGAAGAACCTGAAAATTTTTATTGATAAGAGAACTGAACAGATCGGTTGTATGCAGTTTTGTGGATTTTTCTCTAGTGTGTTTGGGGGATGTACATACATGCCTTCTTCAAAGAATAAATTTCATTGCATCATCACCCAACGACCTGTGAGGCTAATTTCACACCTCATGACCTGTGAGGCTATCCCTGTCTCAGCCGCTCCACAGAGACTGAAATTTTACTCTGCTTAATGTTCTAAGAAACATAGCAAAGGCCAAATGAAGAATGGCAACTTTCTTTGAATTCCTATTAATCACACTAGCATACACAGCAATTCCACAAACTGACAAACCACATTTCAATACCATAGTTTTTTCCTGCTACTCCCACACAGAAAACTCGAGGAGGATCCCCCAAACATACAATTAAAACAAGTGAATTTTTCTTTAAAAAAAAAAAAAAAAATCCTTTACAGAAGCAATCAGTCCTTTGGCATCACAATTCTCTTCCCTCCATTCGAATCAGATCAATTAATGATCCAGCCACCTTTTTTTCAAATGCCTTTCCTCTAAATGCCTCATTTACAATCATAAAGCATTCCAATCAATCATTTTGAATTAAAGTTTAACCATTCAAAAATTTCATTGCCCTGTTAGATATCTAAAATGCATAAAAACTGTCTCAAGCTTTTAAAAAATCCATAAAATCCATAAACAAGGATTTTCAATTAAAGTTTACAACTTCTGAATGACTGTGCATAACAATATTTGATATATTGCATACAGATGGAGAACATCATACACTTAGAAAAAAATTAATTTTGATAACTAGTGCATTACAAAGTCATAGATCCTCACATTCAATATCCGAAATGATAAAAAATCTGAACTTCAAAGCCACCAACACTTTTTTTTTTTAAGAATTTTTTCCCTATGATTTACCGCATGCACATTTGATATTTTTTCTTATAATAAAAAATGTGGAGACTGCCAATTCTTAATTTCACTTTGGCACTAAATAAAATACCTGGTTATTCAAGAAACAATCATTTTAGCATAAATTTGTCTGACCAATAGTTTGGCTCTGGAGCTGCTTATCTGCTTGGCATACATTTCAAACCTAAGTTTAGGTCTCCCTCTTTTTCGGGTGCCGAATGGTCTGGCCGAGAAGATTTTTTTAGTTACTCGATTTTCATCTATTCTGCACAGGTGTCCTGTCCATTTAATTCTCTGAATCCTTATATATTTTACTATATCTATTTCTTCAAAGGATTTATAGAGTTAGTTCTTCTCCAGATATTGTTACATTTTATGCCACCAAAAATATTTCTCAAAAATTTTCTTTTAAAGACAGAAATGATACTTTTAGCTTTTTCTGTTATTGCCCAGGTCTCAGCACAGTATGTAACAATGGGTCTGATTAAGCTTTCATAAATTAAAATCTTCATTTTTCTGCTAGTGAAGTTAAAAGTATTTTTTGAGACCGAAAAAACATCAGTTAGCATCTGTGACTCTACTACAGATCTCACTGTAGTAACACTGGATCTCAGGCATTAAATCATTGAGAGTATTAACTTCTGATCCTGAATATTTAAATTTGCCAACAGTTTCAAATTTTTAATTCTCAATTTCAAAATAGGGGCTGCTGTTATTACCACATGGCATGTATTCAGTTTTATTTTGTTTGATTGCTAGATGCATTTTGCTGGCTGCAGCCTCTAGAGATGTAAAAGCCTCTCTAAGTGATTCGGGAGTGCATGCGACTATGTCAATATCATTAGCAAACAGAAAAATCTAAACAGACTTGTTAAAGATAGTTCCATGACTATTAATGTTGGAATCTTTTATGATTTTTTGGAGGGCAAGGTTAAAAAGCAAGCAGGCCAGAGCATCACTCTGTCTGAGCCCATTTGAAACAACAATACGCTAAGAAAGATTATTCTTGATGATTTTAACCCTAAGTTTTGTCTCAGTAAGAGTGATGGTGACCAAATTTATAAGTTTTTCAGGTATTGCAAATACTCTCATAGCTTCAATTAAATATTTTCTGTTTACTGAATCATAGGCAGTCTGAAAATCAACAAAAAGGTGGTGCATTGCAATGCCATATTCATTAGTTTTTTCTAAAATTTGCCTAATGTTAAAGATTTGTTCTGCTGTAGATCTTCCTTTACAGAAACCACACTGGTAATCACATACAATATTTTCTGTCATTGATTTTACACTACTGTTTTAAATCCCTGGCAGCAACCTGGTGAATCATTATTATATTTGACTTTCATCAACCACATTTTTATCAACACGGTAACTTGAGTAATGACTCAAGCAGCGATGCCTAAATAATTTTTTATATTATTAATTGAACAGTAAAAAGTATAGTAACCTTTTATGTTGACATTATGCATGGCGATGATTAGAGATTTAAGTTAAATGCACTAAGAAATGTTGTCAAGAAAAAATTTAACAAAAACTTCTTTTTATATGATAAAAACAAGACTTTGTTAATGATACTCATAGACCAAAAGATTACATTTAGTGCTATTTGAATTAAGAATAACTGATTTGTTCTTCATATAAACCCAGAACTGCCGTCATAGCTCATATGGCCGCACTGCGTGGCAGAATTTAGGAGAGACAAAATTTTTGGAATTTAGAGTAGCAATGAGCAGCAAAATTAATGGATAAAAATTTTTTTTTAATTTAGTGAAAGCACTGGGACCCAAAAATTAGGGGCGGGAAAAATTTAGAACTTATGGAGGTGCCTGGTAGCAGAATTTAGGACCCCCAGAGACTGCACCAGGCAGCGCCATTCATTGACAAGCCATGTGAATTTATTTATCCAGGACTCGGATAAGCCTTAAGCATATGCAAAAAACTGACATAATAAATAAATGAATACAATTCAAGCTTAACTGCTTTAGTGCGCGATAGAAGCAATAAAAATTTAGCAGAAGAACTTGTTTTTCATTACCAACCTCATGACACATAGCCAATAACATATAGCGGACGTTATTAAGCTAAGCTAAAATTCTACTTTACAAACTACCGAGCCTGAAGAAAGTGACAGAGAGGTTACTGAAAATGAAAATATTTTGACTGATAAGTTAGTGAGAACTCTCAACACAGCAATTACAGGACTTGAAAAAAAATGGAACATTGTAACTGAACAAGGAATAATGCTTGGCTATAGAATTGAAGAGAAAGTATTGGCATACACACACACAAAAAAAGGAAGCAACTAAAAACAACTTTTACATTGAAAGAAATATTTAATAAAGTAAACAAATAAATATTTAGCCTTTTTCTTTTTGGAAATTTTGACACCCTCTAGATCATAAATGCTTCATAAATCACAATTTCATATTTAAATTTTTAAAATTTGTACATGCCATCTTGATGATCTAATATCCGGAAAAATCCCAAATTTGGAGTCGCCGAATTTCCGACGAGTCCAGATCTTGGACTTTTGTACCATATAAGACATTATTATTTCTTTTGAGGGCACATAACTGACGTTCTTGGAAGGCTTTAAATCAATGTCATTAATGACAATTTGGCATCTTATTTTCAAACAATATGAACTGCAATGATGACTTTTGTATAATTCAATACAATACAGAAATTAAAAGCATGTACTTCTAAACATTTCTATTAAGTATTATTAATTACATTCAACAATTTTTAAAAGCAGATATAGGAAATAAAAAATTCACATAGGAAAATAACTGCATAGTCCTGAAGCATGTTAAAATAAAATACACATGCCAAACAATCCAAAAACTTATTTTAAATATTTTTAATTACTATTTATTCAGTATTTCCATATAAAAGAGAAACATAATACTTACTGTTGTACGTTGTTGATTGGGTAAAAAAGCTCTGACTACAGACTTTAAAGGCGACCTTGGAGAAATACGAGGACTTGTATCAGCAGCAGTGCTACCTGTATTATTATTGCATATGCATTAACAATATATGTAGTATAATTAATATGCAGTTGTGCAAGCTATTATTCAAAAACTAATTTTTGAATAATAAAGCTATTATTCAAAAGCTATTATTCAAAACTAATTTATTATGACAAACATAATATTTTTGACAACAGCAGAAAACTCTCATTTTCTTAACTCTACTAGTTAACTATTGCAAGAATTAAATACAAGCTAGTTAAAATGCCAAAGTTTGGTCTTTTTAAAATTACTCCAGCAACTTCATTAATTGTTAACATGGCATTTCAAATTAAAATGATACATGTGACATTATTTACATTATAAATTTCACTTTGTACATTATATAACTCACCGTCAATTCACTTCTCCCTTTTGTGAAACAGGACACTTTTACCAATTTACGAACCAAATGCAATTTTTCAAAGTCCCGAATGCAATGCAGTATTGCCCGTGAAGTTGAAGTTGGGCACATGTAAAACTTGTAATTTCAATAATTATTTCTCCCCTCTCCTCTCTTGTGTTGCCACTGGTCTTTTACAGTGCTCTTTTTTTTTTTTTTTTTTTCAAATGTTTTATGCCGGCAATTTTCATCGTAGGTGTATCTTTCCAATGCGATTTATGGTTTTTCAATGCACTGATGAATTTGACCACGAAAAAAGTGACTGTTGCCATTTGAAAATTTTGAAATTTCTTTATTTCATGGTAACTATAACTGTGACAGCTCCACTATTTCAAATCATTAGAATCTGACAGCGCTGCGATCATGAACGATGGAGGCAGCATCTTAGCAGAGCTCCGAAATTTTTAAATGTATGTTCCAGAAAATTTTCCCTTCCCTAAATAACTTTTTGCGCTTTTCTTCTGCAAGGTCTCTTCCATCTAATGGAAGGTTTTATTTAAGGTTTAAGTTCCCATCAAAAGGAATATTCAGATAAATATCCTTCTTTTCTCTAAACTAAATCAAATCTCTATTGCTAAAATGCCTTTAAATTCATTTATTTATTATATTCATAAGTTTCTGGTATTAAACAATAGCTAGTACTTGATTTTAATCAAGTGATTCCTTTCTCGTAACTATTCCATACAGAGGCTACCACCCTTCTCAGCAGCTGTCATTAATCAGCAATACACATCAGGCCTTTGTTGTCTTGATTTGAGGAATTTCTTGAGAGGGAAAATAGGGATCTTGGGCATCGATGAATATATAAGATAGCAGTTTTTGCTACTTTGATCTCCGACGTTTTTCAGTTCACAAATGAGAGATAAGGATAATTATTTCCTTGAATATATCTCTTAGAATTATGAGCACATGTTAATACAGTGTGCCTCAGTTTTTTAAACCAGTACAAATATGTTAAATTAATAAAAAAAATAATTAATAGTAAAATAAACTCTGTAATGCATTTATTTTTGCTGATGTGCTGTCGCACTGTTTATGGATTTGTGATTTTGTCTGATGCTGTTTTCTGAAAAATGTATGAATATACTGGGAACGGTAATAGTTAATTTGTTGTTCTGTCTCAAGGTGAAGGCAAATATATTGCCTAGTTTCCCATGTTAGTACTTTTTAAAAAAAAAATTTCTAATTTTACTTTCCCGTCTTAGCTAGCTTCTTAACTAGACTTAAACTGTTATGTAACTGGACCCCAAACCTTTTTTTTTCCCCATCTACTCAGCTTTACCAAACACGCTCACTACGCACACCTGGGAGGCACAATTCATTGTAAATGAACACAGCTTGCTCCCCTTTTAACTACACTCATGGAGACAATCCTATTTTAGAAAATTTTTACTTCTTTTCCTTCTATTTCTGTAGGTCTTTTTTTTTTTTTTTTTAAATTATTATTTATTTTCTCTCCATTACTTTTGGGCCATTTATTTTAATTTTATTTTGTCCCATCTTTTCTTCCTGGCCTTTTGAACTTATATAAAATACATGAAGTTCCTTTTTACTCTCCTCTGAAATATGAAACTGCCCCTTTTCTATATACCTTTCCTTTGCACCTAAGCTTGATTTTTCGCCCAGCAGTGGAGAAGACTTAGCAGGCGCAAAACAAGTCATCTGTCTACTTTGTCTGTCATTACAATCTTGAGCACATGCCTTCAAATAACAACATCTGAAATTTCATTTCGAATGATTTAGTTGAAAGACTGCTTACGGTTCATATTTTGGGGAGGTTACTTTTTACAACCACCCTGTATATATCCTAAGTCCCCTTTTAGATACGTGGAAAATGCAATCTGAATAGCCTAGCAAAGTAGGAGATACAGAACTATCCATTTTTTTCGGGGGGGGGGGGAAGAGAGCATGTACAACTGCAACTGGATACCTTCTTTTCAGAAAGAAAGAAAACTATGATAAGCATCTTAAATACCTTGGTTTTTCCCTGGAACAAGAAATTTTATGCCTCTGTGGCATGCTAATTTGACTTTTTTTTTTTAAATGTAAAAAGAGGCTTAAAATCTTAAAGCTTACCTATGGCAGGGATTGGGATGCTGATGCATAGACTTTAAGGTCTATGTATACTACTCTTATTTGCCCAGTTCTGAAATATGGTATTCTTTATCAGGCTGTCTCATTCAGTAACTTGAGAAGTTAAAAAGAGTTCAACTCAGTGCAGCTAAAATTATCACTGGCCTTCATAACAGTTGCCTAAATCATATTGTGTTATATGAAGCTTATCTAAGCATAAGTACCTAATAATTAAATTTTTTTGTGAAGATGGAACGCTTTGGCAATCAGCAGAGAGCTTCAAATTTTATTTATAACTGGATCAACAGCTACTACCTCAAGAAAGAGAATGCCTGCTTAGTAATGCTGAGAGAGAAGGTTTGCTGCGAAATGAAGTGGAACAGGTCTTTCTGTTCTGTTGCCTTGACCCTATTTTGTCCTTTTCATGCCGATAATTTTACTATGTTGCTGGAATACTGTTTGATAAAATAACAGGTATGTCAAAATTATGTGTAAAGCTAAAAAAGCCATTAATTATCATTACAGATCTAGTGATGATTGACCCATGCATGATTTCTGTCCAGTAAGAGATATGCATGGTGCCAGTACAATAAAGTGATGGTTACTTGTTTTTCATAAAAACGGGAAAATGCTGTGCCTAATACTAAAATGAATGAGATAAAATCTATTACTGTCGAGCTCTCAGCTACTAAATTATTAAAATAAATGTCTGGATAGAAAACTAAATTATTTAAAAAGTGGTTTCCATAGTATGGGAATATCTGACAGAAACATCTTGTTGTTGTAAAATTGTAGCTGATATTGCAATAAATGAGGCAAGGGTGATTTTAAATTAAGGATTGGCTGGTCAAATCACCACAATGAAAACTCTTGATTTTAAGACTAGGAATTTTTCTGTCACTTTTCTTTACAATCTGATTACAAATGTGTGAAAAGAGCAGATTTTAAATTGAAGTTTTCAACACTAAAGGGCCATAGGTCTTTAATAATAAGAAATAATAAGAATAAGAAAGCAAAGAGCATTTTATAAATCTAAAAAGTCGAACATATGCAGCAAGCACATTTTAAATGCTTCTAACGCACATTTCACGATGTATAATAAAAATTTAATCTTTAAACTTTAACATTTCTGATTTCCTACTTTCCTTTAAGACTTAAAAGAAAGTAATGAGGATACAGATACAAAAGTTTATATGTATGTTCTTGTGGATCTTAATTATGTGAACTTCAATTATATTAACATTGTTACAATTATTATTTAACATAAGAAGTTTTAGATTCACAGAATAAAGGTAATATTTAGCTCCAGTTTAAGATAAGAATTAAGATTCTGCTACAAATCTTTCAGAACTTATTTAGCAGAAAACGGACAGTAAGTGAATTTTTCAAATTTTGTGTTATATTTTAGGTTGTTTAAAAAAATATAAATTTCAAAGAAGACCTACACTGTTAAAGACACATTAAAAATGAAATTAATGCTAAGCAGCCCTGCAAGAAACAACTACAGGGGAAAAATTTGGTTGAGCTTTTCATTCCAGTACCAGCTAATGAAGCAGACAGATCATCTACAAAAGCTCCTGTTTTACTAGAGTTTAAAAATGTCAAGCAACCCTGCAGGAAAGGATATAAGAATGAGAACTTCATTGAACTATTCATTTCAGTTTTAGCTGTCAAAGCAGAAGGATCTTCTACAATGACTCCTATTTTACTAAGGTTCAAACGTGCCAATCTAGAACACTGTATTTCATTTTTAAATCAAAATTCAAACTGCAAATTTAGACTCAGTTATGTATAACTATAGTCAAGAGCTGTCCAATATTCATTTTAAAATAAGCAAAACTTGTTTATTTATAATGGATTGCATTAAAATATTCTTTTTTCTCTCTCAATAAATTATGCTCCTTCAACAACAAGACAGCATTTCATCTGAGCAGTAAATAGTACACAGGCATAATAACCCTATTTGGGAAACAGGAAAATGTGGCCAATGCATATGCATTATTCATCTTTTCTATACATCGACTAAATAAGAAATTTACAAATCTCCCCCTCCTTTTTAAACAGTCTTTTCTAGTGATGTGTAATTCTAACCCTGATATGTTTGAAACTGTTTCATCACACAAATAAAGCATTAAAGCTAACTCCAGATCATTTTCTTCTAGACATCTGGCACTGGCTAAGTACTATTAGGGCAAGATGCTGTTGATTTTCACTTCTGTAAGTATTCCCATTAGGATAAAAAAAAAAAAAAAGAGGGCAAAGCAATTGCCTTTAGCTATCAGTACAAATAAAATGAAACAAAGAACAGTTGCAGCTACAAAGACCATCAAAAGACATATTGCCAGAACATGGTAAAAAAAGAGATTATGATTTGGATGTGCACCTAGTGATAAGGAATTTCATATAAAATATTTACTGATAATATTTTATGCACATATATACTTATTTTTATGTGAATATATATAATATATATACCACTGGGTGATCAAAATGAGCTGTGGTCGAGGCTTTTATTTCACTTGAAAATGCAGCACGAAAGAAGGGTGTAATCATTAATGAAGACGAAACAGAATATATGATAGCCTCTAATAAAACTGTTGATTTATCCCCCTTGAAGATAAACAGTTATACTTTTCAAACCGTAAAACAATTTAAATATCTGGGCACACTGATCACAAGTTTCAATGATATAAAAATTGAAATAAAGAATAGAATATTTATGGCTAATAGATGTTACTACGGCCTTAAAAAACAACTTAAATCCAAACTAATCAACATAAAAACTAAATGAAATTTATACAAAACTTTAATAAGTTGCTATTTACGGAAGTGAATGTTGGATACTTAACTGAGCAGAGAGAGATCTGATTTCAAGTTTTGAAAGAAAAATCCTAAGAAAGGTTTTTGGACCGGTACAACAAAGTGGCATGTGAAGGATTCTCTATAATCATGAACTATATGGAAAATATTGGAAATATGGTGAAAATGATATTGTGGGAATCGTAAAGGCATCTCGTATCAGATGGCTCAGCCATGTGTTTGGATATGATGATACATTTCCAAACGAAAATATAACCTTTTCGAGAATTAAGGGAACAGAAGACGAAACGGAAGACCACCCACTAGATGGATAGATGATGTCGAGCAAGATTTAAGGTTAATTGGAGTTAACAGATGGAATGCTATTGCGCCAAATGGGGTCAGGTGGAGGAAACTTGGAGAGACAGCCTTGGCCTGTAACAGGCTCTGGAGCTTATGAAGATATAATACATATGCAAAATAAACAAGTGAAAACTCCTTAAATCATTTACCTACACATTATATACTTACATACTAGTTTACTTCTGAAGTATAAAATACTTACTCGCTTGAACAATAATTCATTAAGGGAGGGGGAAAAAAACTCTTCAACAATATTTTAAAATTTCTCAAACAAATTTACTGTCTCTGTGTAATGAATAAGAAATTCATTGCACATGGACAATATACATAACATTACAATATGCATAAATGCACTTTATAGATTTAAAAAATAAAAATATTTCAATAAAATTATATTACCAGTAAAATTGGTTTGACTATTATTAGAGGTAAGTTGCATTCCAGTAAGGAATGAATCACTATACAATTTGGCTTCATCACCATCATCCAGAAATTCTGGTGAATCCCTTCCATCACAGTCATTGCCTATCTTTTCTAGTAACCTTTGTTCTTGAATTTGAAATTCATTTAATTTACTTGTCAGATCTTCATATTCCTGGAATAAATGGAAATTATATTTAAATAATGCAACATTTAAAAATGAAACAAACATTTTCAATAAAAAAAGACGATGTGTGCATCACGTGACCTCCTTGTAGGGAATATTAAATTATATGCATTTTTTCCTGCATTTCCTTTAAATTTATTACTTCGAATTTCATCAGAGATATATTTCTCTTTCAACTAATTCAGTTCTCACTTCACACAAGACAAAAATACATAAAAACTCAAAATATTTTCATTAAAAATTGAAAGATATAGAAAACACAAACTAAAACAAACAAGCTCAAAACTAAAAGTTTCCTTTTGGTTCCACTCGCCAAAAAGGCATTGAAGGTGCAGAAAGAATTAATTCACTATCCTGCTAAGTTTTAAATGTAAACAAATATGGCTGATATGGCAAAAAAAAAAAAAAAAAAAAAAAAAAAAAAAAAAAAGGCTTAGCTGCAATGAAACAACATTTAAATTGTCGATAATTCCATGTTGATAATGCATGCAGATAAACTAAAGGCATAAAAACCTTTACCGGAAGATAAGAACAACATAATTAAATCATTTTTAAAGCACAAAATGCACAATTTACCAACATATAATAAAAAAACTTAGCTCATTGAGCCGAGTAACAGAGTAGGCATATATATATTTATATACTTTTTGTGCAGCCGATTGCAACCAAACAGAGAGGTGCACAACTACATGTTCTAACAGTCCTATATACAAAATTTCAATGTTCTGAAGCAACTCATTTTTTAGTTACGCCAGATACATATGAATGTGCATACAGGTGCCACAAAAAAATCTCTTCTGAATCCATTTAAAATCAGTTTTATAATTCGTTACTTCCTTTACATCAAAGAAGGAAATAAAAATGCACAAAAAGTGCTTTATGAAAATGAAATTATACTTATACAGAACATTATTAGGAATGTGATACCCACAAATGATGCAGGGAAGAAGTTACACTGGCATTCAAATGTTAAGCATGCTACAATAAATCCTGCACAAATTTTTGTGGGAACAGAGATTTTACTAATATTTGAAAGTTCTTACAGCATACAAAATAGACAAATTTGTTTAATGTTATTCATGTTTCAAACAATGCATATTTTTGGCGATATGCCTGTATGACAGAATACATTTCACATACACATACTGGCCAATGAATTAGAAGACCAAGATTAATATTTTACTGAACCACCTTTTGCATGGATAACTGCTCTGATTTGTTTGGGCATTGAGTCTATATGCTTCTGGAGTGCATTTATGTCCAGAGAATACCATGCACTAGCTATGCAGCTTTTTAGATCTTGTAAATTAGATGGAAGAGGGAAGTGTTGTCAGATGCGACTTTCCACCATATCCCACAAAATTTCTATGGGTTAAGATCCGGGCTATGCGGTGGCCAGGGAAGGTGTTGGAAGTCAGACTGATGTTCAGCGAACCAATTTTGAACACTTCAGGCATGATGTATAGTTGCATTATCATCCATTAAGTATCTGTTGCCATCAAATAAAAAAAGGAACACTGCAGGGTGCACTTGATCTGCCAGTACATCTAGGTTTCTCATGGCTGTTTGCTTACCCTCCATGAACACCAGGGCACCACTTCTATGCCAGCAGAATATGCCACATAATTTGCTACTCAACTCACATCAGATATTTGCACAGTGCGAGTAAGGCAGGGAGAATTCATGGCTTTATGGGGTTCTCGCCAAATTCGACGTCTTCAATTAGTGCAATATAAGGTGTAGCATGATTCATCCAACCACATTACCCATTTCCAATGCTCAGATGTCCAGTGTCTTCTTTTTCGACACCACTTCAAACAAATTTTTGCATGTTGGGCAGAAGCAAGTGGTTTTTCTCACAGGTACCCAACTATGCATTCCTACCCTCTGCACATGGTTCAAGATGAAATCTGTTGGGAAGAGCATTGGTTGACAATCTGTGTCAGTTGAAATACAGTAGAGTTCCTGTTCTGCCATTCAATTTCTTGGAAAACTGTGCTCAGAACGCAGTTATATCTTCTAGAGAAGGAGTGTGGGTTTCGACTCCAAATTCTGAAAACCTTTGATATGGCTTCTTTTTGAGAACCCAGCGAAATTTGCTGTCTTCGAAATCGAGCACCCTGGTAAATGGGCACCAACAATAAGCCCTTTTTCAAAAGGTGAAAGATCTGCTGTTTTTTCCATTTTACTTCATTCATTATGAAAAGTACTCTTACACGTTAACTTACACTAGCATTCTAACCACGCTGTAACCCACATCATAAAACAATTTGCATACTTCAACCCTAGCACTCGTTCAAATGAAAATCTCAAAGGTTTCTAATTCATTGGCCTGTGTTGATACAGCCATATGAAGCTTCGCCATAAAGCATGCTTGAATTCTTTGCGACTTCATGTTCGCTAAGACCACTGATCCTAGCCTCTGATGTTGAGTGATATAGCTTTCCTCAAATGTCTTCTTGTCCATGTAGCCTACTCATAGGGAACGGTAACACAGCTATTTGTTATTTCATTTATTACATTCTTTCCTCAAGTAACGACTTCTTATTCATCGAAATGCCCCATGACATTTTGTGGCAAATGCTAATTTCCATAGATGATAATGCACAAGCATTCACGTGTTCACTTTGGAAAACAACGAAAAACTAGAGAATATGACAGTAGTGACCATTATTTACAACTTTTAACTCGACTATCATCCATTATGTAATAGGACATAACTTATTTTTCATATTTAAAAATAATCCTGTGGGCTGAAAGTTGCTGACCCTGGAGTAGACCAATGCAAGCAAAAGTTTTATACACATATGAAAGTTATTACATTTTTATAAGGATATTAATTTGACTATAATTACAATTGTTGGTGTTGCTGTCTTGTCCAAGGCATCAGTGCAAAGGAGACAAATAGGGCCAAAAATATCCAGAGCAGCCGCAGCAACATCAATAATTTTCAAGAATAAGAGAAGTTGGTGCGAGAGAGCTATATTAATACTGAAGAGCTTGGCCAAAATAATAGGACAGTCGAAGAGATGGTTTGGAGAAAGTTCGATATCAATACAGTGAGGACAGCTATTATAATTCCATGGACCATCAAAGCATATTTTCATTCCTTTCAAGTGTTTTGTCCTCAGTCTGGCTATGGTAGTGGAAATGACAGGGTTACAATTTAGTGCAGGAATGGAATTCTTCTTGCTTGTTTGGAAGGTTAGTCTTCGGCTGGCTATTGCGTCAGCATCAGTAATAATTACAATTAAAGTACACAATTATTTTTAACCTGAAGAAAGTACTGAAGCTGGCAAGTTTGTGAATATATGAGAACTTACACAACTATCTCATTGTAAAAAATGCAGTCTTTTATTTCTCATGTTTAAAATGCCTGTGAAACTAGCAAACTAAAGAAAGGAATAAAAGAAAAGCCCAACAAAAAACTTAAAAAATTATGTTAAAATAAATAAACATACTTCTGGTTAATGGTAAGAATGTTACAGCCTGGAGTACCTAAATTATTAAAGTTTAAACCAAACAGTATATTTATTCCATCAAATAAAATGGAATCAAGACTGACAAGCAAAAGATTGAAACTACTCTACCACTTATAAATTCCTCAGTAAATGTAATTTAATGAATACGGCAATAAACTAGACAGCATGAGCAACATATACCATTATTTCAGCCACCTGTTTCAGACAACAGAAGACCTTTTTTCAATCGCCATGAAATATGCTGGGTCCACAAATTTTATAGTTGCAAGGAGCACAAGATTATGTCTGCCATTAGTATGGGCCTTAAGAATTATACAGATGACATTTAGACTTCCCAGCTCTGTCCTGATAACATCTAACATCCCAGGGAATAAGTCGTCTCCCACCTATCTTCCCTTACCACCAAGTCACTCAAAAATGTTTTAGGCTCACCATGTATTTTTAGTGCCTCAATACTGCACAGTGTTTGTGTATTTACAAATATCAATGTCTTCTCTTGGTTTCAAACCCAGACCCACTGGAACATCAATAACTACTATATTTTCTGGGCTACACATTATTTATTAAATGGGTTATACAAATGAAGGCAACTTAGGTTAATTGTTTAACTGAGGCAAAGCAATTCGAGGAGTATCTTCCTATGGGGAGAGATGCCTTCATGGAGGACTTTTTTAAAGGAAAACGGCTTGTATCTACATTACACAGCTAAACACATGTAAAATAGTCACAGTATTTATCACACATATTTAATTATTATAGTGATAGAGATGCCATCTGATGTGACAATGGTAGAAGCCTTGAATGCAAGTTTATGAAAATACAGACTTACAAACTCAATTAATAAATGCTGTTTAAATACCAGTCTTCATGCCGGATCTAAAATCCTGCGCTGCTCAGAAGGTTAAAGCCTGTCTAATCTCCTTCTAAAGTGAGCGGAGAAAGTAAACTACACTCAATTTCTGACGATTCTGGATTTAAAAAAAAAAAAAAACTTAAATGTTTCAGATTTTAAATTGCGTCTTTAAAGGGGCGTTTTTTTAACGTTTTGTGTGCTACATTTATTTATTAAATAGCATGTTCTTTGCACTTAAACCCAAAATTTAGTTCAATAGCAATGTCGCAAAATAATTTTAAAATGAGCATATCTTTAGTAGAATTTTTTATACACAGTTCGACGTGCTGGAGATGAAAAGTTTTTTTCCCCCCATAGAGTGTTGCCATTGCTCGCTTTTAAATCATTGAGTTTGTTACTCAAAAATTCGTTAAAGTTTTAGAAAATATGAAATCGATAAAAAACAAATTCCAAAATTGGGAGTTCAGATGCCCATATTCGCAGTAAGATTACGTCGTTAAAAATTGGATGGCTCTAGATACCACTATTTTATCACAATGAGAGAAATATACATACCTTTATGCAGATTTTTCATTATTTAATTTCTTCAAATATAATGCAGGAACATTTTGTGGCAATAATTTGAAAAGTGAACTAACATTTATAGGAATCCGACGCCAAATGCCAAAACGAAAGTAATAGTCCTTCAGGACTCAAATCCCTAGGACTAAAAAGAAACAACTGGATAGAGTTTTGCATCGGTATTACTGCTTCCATCCATAGAGAGGCAAAATGGAAAACTGTTTTAATCCATTTAATAACTAAAGATATATTTTTATACCTATCCTTTGAACACATTTTTTGCAGCCTTTATTATCCTTGCATTTCAGTATTTCTAAACAATTTTACTGCCGGGAAACATTTTTCTAAAAAAACTGCAGCAAGATCTGCTGCATTCAGTGGCAGGTTCTGCTCCAGTAAAAAGACAGAGAACATGCATTCTACATTAATAGCTTTTTGATCCTTTATTTCCACAGAAAAATTTAATTTTTCTTCCCAGTACAACTTATGTTGTCCTTGTGT
Source organism: Stegodyphus dumicola (assembly GCF_044657685.1). Classification (NCBI taxonomy): domain Eukaryota; kingdom Metazoa; phylum Arthropoda; class Arachnida; order Araneae; family Eresidae; genus Stegodyphus; species Stegodyphus dumicola. The sequence goes on from NC_140778.1 coordinate 122,169,072, forward strand.
GCACACATTTTTAAGAACAACGGCTCTTCCATTGCGCGAAATCGAAAAACTGCAATGACAAAGGACAAATGGTACACATAACAATATTACATTTCCTTGATGAAATAACAGAAGTCATCTATGTACGATTTTTGAAAAGTATATGAGTATTTTACATTTTTTGCAGAGAAAAGATAGCAGTTTCTAAAATTGTTTCTGCGAAGGATGTGAAACTTATGCTGCTCACTAGCGAGATGAATAAAATTAAAATCCTCGAGCCTCCTTTGTGCTTATTGGCTATATGGGAGATGATCCGCAGTGGCACTTCATTCTCATTGGCACACTATGTTTTCGGACTCTCACACACAAAGCAGAACACACCGTATCTTACTGATGAAACGACTTCGGTTTTCTTGTACAGTACAAAGTCCGTAATCCGGACGTCCATTATCCGAAATGATCTATAATCTGGACCTCAAAGCCACAAACTTTACGCATGCGCTAAAGAATGTGCATACATTACGCATGCGCGCGTTGAAAGAAATGTTTAATAAAGTAAACAAATAAATATTAAGCTTTTTTTTTTTTTTTTTTTTTTTGTAAAATTTGATACCCTTTATATCATAAGATATATCATAGTTGCTCTTTATTTCATAAATTACAGTTTCATATTTTTAATTGTATAATTTCTGCATGCCATCTTACCAGATTTAAATTGATGATCTATAATCCGGAATCGCCGAAGTCCCGACGAGTCCGGATTACAGACTTTGTACTGTATATGTATCTAGAGGGAAAAAAAAGCATTTTCAGATGCCCAAAATCACTTTTTTGTGATGCAAATAATGAAACATTAAACCACGCTACATAAAAATCATGAGAAATTTTAAAAATAAGATAAAGTTTTGAGAAATATATAAATCAGTTTGGTGGGCACATGGTCAGAAATCGGAAGAATTGGCAACTCTGAAAATCAGTTAATGGGGGGGAAAAACTAATCACAACAATTATATATTTAAAGTTTCTTCACACTAGTTATGTAGTTTTATCTTTCTCTAAGAGACAAATTAAAAAAGAGACATTTTGAAATACTTTCAGGCACTACATTTATATATTAAAAGATAATACTTACAGTTATATACATTGATGGTGGATGTTGGTACTCTGCAAACCTGGCATTTAAAGCTTCTAAATTTCCTTTTGTCAATCGGATCATACTTTGGATATTTTTCAGCTAATTTAGAAAAGATGAAAAAATTAGCATTGCACAGTGATAAAAGTATCAGTAAAAATACATATGCAGAAGTAAATTTATGATAAAGGGTTTATTCACATTTTTTCAAGCAAAACAGCAAAAACAGTTATCAGTTCAGTTAATATACAAAAATAAATAAAAATCAACTACAAAAATACTAAAAATAAGAAACTTCCTTGTTAAAGAAGCCACCAAACTTAGTTGCCAAAATTAGAAAACTTAACCAATAATGTGTAAATTTCAGATGCTGCTTAATACTTATACAATAGCCACTTTAACAAAGAACCGAAAATAATCTACATTATTCTCTGTTTTCAGAAATCACATGCAATTTTTTTTGGGGGGGGATACTTTTAGGTATCGCATCACAAAAGCATCTATCTACTTTTAATTTTTTATGAATATTTACTTTCTCTAATCAATGCAGCTGCATTTATTTATATTATAGAATTCAAACGGTCAGAAATTATTTTTAATTAAAATGCATACTTCATTATATACGTATGAATTCAATACTGCTTAAATTAAAATCAACTTACTTACAAGTTAATGTATATATATATATTACAGTCCATAACACTACTACACCATGAAGGAAGCACAGAACAAATTGAAAGCAGCACAAAAGATAGAATATACTGTGTTATGCACATAACTAGAATTTTAGCACACGCACACATTACAAGAGTACTGACACCTCAAAACTGTATAAAAAGCATATTAAAATGGTGATTTTTAATTCAGAAATTATCATATTTATTCAAACTTTGTGTTGAAGATTTTGCATGTCTTATATATGAAGAAGGAACTCATACAAACACATATATATCAAAATTCAGGTGTGGCAAAGTCACAGCCTACTACGACTGCAGATTAACAGTGCTAATGCTATTTGCATTAGTAAAGTTCCAATAACTGATATAAGAAACTGAAATGAATAAATCAAAGAGGGCAATGAACAGCGATGTGAAGGATCCCAATGGCACCATTCACTACTGTTTGAGACAACAGATATTTTGACTACATAATTATTATGCACAGTCACATCACATATGCTGGATAAAGAAACTGGGTATGTTGCATAGCATTAAGCATCCTCATAAGCAGTGTTACATCTGTACAGCTATAGACTGTCAGCAAGACAAGCATTACTTTGGCTTATCTTGCATTGACACAGGATTCAGCATCAACAATGGTGCATCTAATGATACACATGCATCAATGTTGTGATGGTGCCCTTTTAACAAATTCTGCTTTTGGTCAGCATCCTAATCGCCAAATCCATGTATTGAGGGACCAAAGAGAAAGAATGTCAGAAGTTTGCATTATTTATTATCATTGTAACTGCATACCTTAACTGACGATACAGAGTGCAATCAGAAATATATTCCACCCACCTCTATTCTACATATTGAGTACAGTACAAAGTCAGAAATCTGGACTCAGCGGGACTTCGGTGATTTCGGATTTTTCTGGGTATTAGATCATCAGTTTAAATCTAGCAAGATGACATGTTGAAATTTAAAATATCAAATCCTGATTTATGAAATAACCAGGCAGTTATGATCTAAATGATATCAAAATTTACACACACAAAAAAGAGCCTGTGACATTGCCACACATTTGTTTACTTTACTGACATTTTTTTCTTTCAATTAAGTTATTTAAGTTGCTTCAATTTTTGTGCTAATACTTTCTCTTTAATTCTATAGACAAACATAATTTCTTGTTCAGTTACAAAGTTCCACTATTCAAGTCCTGTAATTTCTGTGTCAAAAATTCCCGACTCACTAGTCTATCGAAATTCTTCGTTTTCAATAACCTCTTTGTCACTTTCTTCACTATCGGTAGCGGTATTTTCTGGATCTAGAACCATACTACAGATTTTGCCATGCGTTAATTGACTGATGATTAGGGCACTGTCATTACAATGAAAAACTTCTGCTATATCATCTTCATTTATTACCGCTTCACATTTCTTTACAAAATCCATTAATTGGAAAACTTCCCTTTTGGTTTGCGATATTTGATGAGCTTCAAATTTGCACCTATCACCTTCCATCATCCTCACCATGAAATATGGTAGCTAACCATAAATTACGACAAGCACTTTTTAAAGTATCTAGAGACACATCCTCTTACAATCTTGTGATGCTCCACTCAGCACACTTTATGCTAAAATATTTCAAAAATTCTTGATCAGTCTTGCCATTATTCAAGAAATTTAACAGTGATTTTTAAAATGCTACTTTATATTTGCATTTCAGAGTGCACACTATTCCAATATCCGTAGGCTGAATCATGGATGTACAGTTTGGAGGAAAGAATAATATGGACACACTATCTTTCACTAAAACTGTGAAGTGTAAGCCAAACAGTTGTCTACAATCAGGATAATTTTTATGTCATCAACTAAACCAATCGAATTCAAATGTTGCTGAGCCTTGGACAAGAAATGATTTTCAAACCAATCAATCATTAATGCTTGTATCCTCCATGCTGTTTTATTTGCAAGATATATAATGGGGAAAATATTTACTCTTTTAAATGCTCGAGGTCATGCATTTTTTCTGATTATGAAAAGTTTACACTTTGCATTCATGCATGCTAAAACTGTTAGTCTCGCTTTAAATCTTTAACACCAGTTGGGAACCTTTTCTGTAGGGTTGCCAAGGTATTTCACAGTGCATATTGCCAGAAAAGACCAGTCTCATCAATGCTGAAAATTTGTTCTGGGGATAACTTTTTACTATTAATGAGTTCAATGAATTCATCTGCAAACAGTTTAGCATTTTCAGTATCAGCTAAAGCTTTTTCCCCTGAAATTTTCAGTTCTTATACCATGGTGATTTTTAAATTTGCTTAACCAACTTGTCGAATACGTGCACTCAGTTAAGTTTCATATCTCTGTGAAATATTTTGGTATGAGTCACTAGCACTGGACCCATCAATGGTATGCTTGTCAGAAATTCAACAAGTTTTTTTTCTGTTTTCTTATGTCATATATAGTTGACTTTTCAATGCCATATTCCTCACATAACTTTGAGATAGATATACTTCTATCCATTTTTTTGCAGCAACTCCATTTTTTGTTTAATGGGCATTGAAACATGCTTTTGCTTTGTACATCCTGTTACAGCTCCAGAATTAGAAACTCATTTCAACATAATCGAAAGTTCAGACTTTAATTTTCAGAAAACTACTGCAATAATAACCGCCTGCAAAAAATAATAAGCTGAGTGAAATTAGAAAGAACAGCACAATCTGCTATATTAACTAAAATTCCTTGGAATCAGTAATGTATAACCTTAGTAAAGTATAATTTAGCTTTAAGATATTAATAGCATCAAGTAGACATTCTTGGCTATGTATTACGAGATTTGCGACAAGAAGAAAGACAAGTTGTTCCACTAAATTTTATCTTGATTCTATCATGTACTGAGACAATTAAGCCTGAATTGTATTAGTTATTTATTATATTTAAGGTTTATACGAGTCATGAATAAATAAATTCCCACATATACTTAATGCTTATAGACGGCAGGCGCTAGATATTTTACACCGCCTGATGCAATCTCTGCAGTCCTAAATTCTGCAAACAAGCAATTAAGTTCTAAATTCTTGCCACCCCTTAAGTGCTTTCCCTAAAGTTTTCCTGCTTTCCCTAAAATTCTAAAAGTTTTGTTGCTCGGTGCTTCTCTAAATTTTAAAAATTTTGTCTTACAAGTTATGGGCGAAAGTTCCGAGTTTACGTAAATAACAAATCAGTTATTCTTAATTCAAATAAAATGTAATATGTAAAAAATCTTTTGGCCTATAAGTATCATTAACAAAATCTATTTTTAGCATATGGAAAGAGATTTTTGTTAAATTTTTCCTTATCAACATTTCTTAGTACATTTAACTTAAATCTGTAATCATCGCCAAGCATCAACATGAAAGGTTACCATACTCTTTGTTATTCAATACTGTTATATTGTTACTAATATAAAAAATTTTTTTAGGCATCGCTGCATGAGTCATTACTCAAGTTGTCATGTGTTGATAAAAGCAAATATAATAAATAATGATTCGCCAGGTTGGCGTCAAGGATATAAAATATTAGTAGGTCAACAATGTTTCTATGTAAAATGTTTCAGTTTGAGATGTATACAAAGCAAATATGCAGCTACAGAGCTAAATTACTGATCACACCAATTTATGCTAAAATGACTGTTTCTTTAATAACGAGGTATTTTATTTAATGCCAAAGTGAAATTAAGAATCGGGACTCTTCACATGATTTATTATTGGGAAGGGGGAATCAAATGTGTATGTGTAAAGCATAAAAAAAAAAAAAAAAAAAAAAAGAAAAAAAAGAAAAAGAAAAAACGTTGGTTGCTTTGAGGTCTGGGTTCTTTTGGACATCCAGATCTTGGACTTTGTACTGTATTTTGACTACTGTTACACTACAGAGGTTTTACTTGCAAGGCTGTGCCATATTTTCAGGGCTTCCATCACCTTACCTTACATAGGACAGCATGAGACTATGTTTCCCATGATGTCCTATATTTCCTAATACATGGGATGTTAGATGTTGAACTTCTGCCTTGGCCAAGACATTTTCTACATTTCTCATAAAATGAAAATGTCTGGTCAATGATTGTGCAGAAACTGGAATGACAATAGCAACCAGTATAAATTGACAAACAATGGCACAGAAATGAAGCTGCATGGATTGTAATGTCCTAAAATACCATCTAAAATCTGTTCCCAGTCTGTAAGTCTATTCTCAACCACCAACATTTGCTACTGTTGCCACAGGCTGATGCTTGTGATACTTATTTCTGCATGTTTCAGTATTTCAAAATTGCCTGAAATTTTATTTTTAGTTTATTAATCATATCATTCCTTTATTACAAATATATTTGTAAAATAAATAAGATTTCTGCATGTTTCTTTACTTTAAAATTGCCTGAAATTTTAATCACATCATTCTTTCATTACAAACATATTTGTAATATAAAATATGACTCTACTATTGGATTTTCCTTCATGATGTAGCAATTTTAATGGCTAACCATGTACAATGCATTACACTATAATATTTTATTAAACTTGAAATTTTCCCTTTTATCATGAAAGAATTCATTGCAAAATTTTCAAAAAAGAATTAAATATTGGAAAAAAGCTTCTGGTACAATATAAAATATTGCAAGCACATAAATCAGAAACGAAACCACATAATTACTTTTAAATTGCTACATACTTGGGTTAAGCTACATATATACACTGTACAATCAAAAATAACTTCCCAGAACAATAGATGTAAAGAACAGGAATAAAACTAATCATAATAAAATAAAACTATTACACTTCAAGTTCATCATTTTATAATTTGTTTCAATACTTCTTTGTCATAGCTGATCCCATTCACATTTGGCAATTTTAGATTTGCACCAACATCTCAGCTATAATTTCGCCAAGCTCGTGAAGCATTAATGTAAAAATAGACAACACAATATATAATAATAACAATAATAATCCCATGTCATTCCCTAAGAATATTTTTAAGAAACCTTATCCTTAACCTTATTATTATTATTTTATCACATGTAATTGTTGCAGTCAATTGCAGCATTTTGACATATATGAAGCAATTTCATGGACGTCAACTCCTCTACTCAAGAATATATAAAGCTAGTAGCAGTGACGAACGATATTCATCGATCTTGGCTTTTAACATGAACTTCTGCTCCTGATCTTCTCTTTTATCACTCGCAGATCTTTTAAAGTCTGCATCAAAGATGCTTTCTCATCTGAAAGGACTGTGCTTAGTGGAATTCCACAGGGCTCGGACTTAGAACCAGTCCTTTTTATATTCTACGTCACAGACATTCCAAACATTTGCTTGAATAATTCTATATTAGTCAGCTACAAGGATGACACTGCTTTTACAGTGAAGTCCGCAAATGTCAATTTTGCTATACGCAAACTACAGGATTTTGTGCCACTAACTGAAAACTGGTGTGCGAAGTGAAAGGTGAAAATCAATGCACAAAAGACGCAATTAATACTCATTCATAGGAGAAAAAGAAAAACCCATATCAAGACTTATTTACTCTCTTATTTAATGAATCTGTCCCTACCGTGAGCCATGCTAAATATCTCGACATCGCCATAAATTATCATCTCAGGTGGACACACCCATACTGATAACATTTGACTTCATGCTCTCAAAGTTATGAATTGCCTCTTCCCTATCAACAGAAAATTTTCCAAGCCACATCTTCGCATGTAGAGACTTACCTATCTCACGACTATCCGATCACTCATGACCTACTGGCCTGAGCCACTGCCACGGATTATGATTTACATAAATTACAGATTACATAAATTAATTAAATTACAGTTCTGAAGCACTTAGTTTGTGCAAACTAAGTAACTAAACTGTGTAAAACTCATCTTTTTTTTTTTTTTTTCCAAGAACAAAGTTTTGCACACCAACTTAAAAATCCCACAATTAGACACTGCCTGCGAAAAGCAAATGAAAAATTCTTTAATGCCAAAGATTGTGATTTTTTAAATTTTTTCAATACTTTTCACTACGAAGTACTGATGGGTGATCGGCATTTAAGACCAATTGCAGCAATCATGATTTTCTGATTTAGTGTGTGTCATATTATTTACATGAGTTCTTCGCTTTCAGTGAAATCAAGAATAGACTCAAAAGCCAGGACCCACATGACCACAGACTATCTTCTCTCTTTTTTATGGGCTTTTACTGAAACTGTGCATTATTTCATGCCTCATACTTATTTTTCTGCGGAATATAGCCAGCCCAGGGATTAAGGGAAAATTTTGTTTTTGTGCTTACCACAGCCTTTTTTTTTTTTTTTTTTTTATGAAAATTAAGTTTATCCATCATTTTGATTTACTTTCTTCTTCAGTCAAGATTACAGCAACTCACGTGACTGCAACCTTATGTTTAATTACATTAACTTCTTCAGTACACTAATGTCTTACGAATTTTCTGTACATAGCATATGTATATAATTATCTTTACTACTGTTACTTTGTTTATTATACCCGTTGTACTTCCCATTTACTGACCCAAGCAGCAATGCCCAGAGACTAGACTCAGGAAGGTAGCTTCCCACCTGTGGACTTTTCACAACTTACCTGCATTCCCGTATTACCATGTTTTGGAATCATATTTACTTGATGATTTACCACCCATAGTTTACAGGAAAATCATGTATTTGTACCTGACATTGTATATATTTTTGTTATTATCATGTTTTTGCTACATTTCTACTATTATCTCCTCAGCCTATCAGATGTTTTGAATGCACCACGTGACTAGACGTCACACTCCCCTTAACTTTTCATCCTGTCTCTGAGACAGGATTCCATGACATGAGGTTCACGACATTTCTCTCTCTCCATTGCTCTTCGCAGCATTAATTGATGACAGCTGGCAAAAAAACTGCACGCAGGTTAGAATCGGCATTTAGTGGAACCTGGAACGATATTCTAGAACTCCCGAAGCAGTTTCCAAAGTGAAGGCACATCTTCCCTTTGGAATTTTTAATTCCTCCAAATGATATCATTCTTAACATAATGTCTCATGTTGTGGCCATTTTTGCATACTTGTTTGTTAGATAAAAACCTCGTTCTTGAAAAAAATGATATGGCATCTACCTCATTACTTGACTAATTAAAGATTATTAACATCAAATTCCCCACCCCAAAAAAGCAATGAATATATTTTTAAGTAAACAATGCAAATTCGAAAGCCGCATCAGAAATGAATAACATGCAAACACGCTACGAGAGCAAAAATATTCACACACACACACACACACACACACAAAAAAAAAAAAAAAAAAAAAAAAAAATATATATATATATATATATATACAGTAAGATCCCGCTTAACGCAAGGGATACGTTTCATCAAAGTAGAGCGTAATGCGAAACAGCACTAAACGAGGCTATCTTTACATGTAAATATTGGGGTTAGAGGAAGATGGCTAGGAAATTGGTTAGGTATTAAATTTAAAAAGTATGTTTTTTTAATAAAAATAAAACCAAACATTTATTTCTTAAAGCCCAAATTAATACCACATTATTATTTCTTGCAAAAATAAAAACAAAATATAAATAACAAAACGAATATTCTTAAAAAAAAAAAAAATAAATAAAATTCTAAGTCAGTCATATTTAGTTAGCCTTCCGCGTTTTCAGTGTTGTGCCTTTTTGTGACAAAAGCATCTAATGTTGTTTGCCTTTTTCTTTTGCGTTGTTCTCTTAAAAGTTCTTCATAAACGGATAGAGCATCTCTAACACCATGCCTTACTTTTGAGCTCCTGTCAAAATTCGGATCATTTTCAATGAATTGATCCATTATTTCAGTTATGGTAGACAAACTCCTTTTTACAAACGCCATCGAAAGTTCTTTTTGCTCTTCTTCTGAATCACTGCTGTCAACATTTTTGTTTTCTTCTTGTTCAGTTAATTCCTTGAGCTCATCATTGGAAAGACTAGCCGCTGCTTCTTGAATTATTTCTTCGACATCTTCCACATTTACCCCTTCAAAATATGTCTGTACAATACCGCACCAAACAAGAAATACAAGTACACTCTTTCGGATATGTATTTGAAACCTATCGCTGCATAATATTTCGGGGAATCCCCGTATGCTGTGAGCGATTTCGTGGAATCCCCGGGTTGAAATAAAAGAGCGCTAAACCGAAACAGCGTTAAGCGGGGTCTTACTGTATATATATTTTAAAAAACAATGCAAATTCGAAAACCTCATCAAAAATTAATTCCATACGAACACGCAGCGACAGCAAAAATGCAACACAGTGCTAATATACGATTACGTGGAGAGGTATATAAACACACAGTTGATGCTATTATACAATCACGTGGCAAAGTATAAGAACATGCAGCCAGATTTTGGCGAGATATCTCAATGATTGGTGATTCAATATTGGGGGTCACTATAACAAAGAAGTACTTTCGTTTCTTTTAGTTAAAATAAAAACATAAATTTCTTCTAGATGAAAATAATTGCATATGAAAGCACCTGGAAAAAATTATCCTAAATGTGGAATGGAAATAATTAGACATGGAAGACATAATATACTTTTAATCTGAAAAAAAAAAAAAAAAAAAAAAAAAAAAAAAAAAAAGAAAAAGAAAAAAAAAAGAAAAATGTTGATGAGCAAGGGGACACTTGAAAACAGAAGTTCACTTCAAAGATTAACACTCTCAGCATTACGGATGAAAACTGCATATAAAAAGGCGGCTTTTGTATTCATTACACATGAACATTTCTGTCAGATTTTAATGTATCCAATTTCGGGTTGGATGTATATTGGAAGAAAAGGAAACAAAGTGAGAAAAATCCTTTAATTATGAGGAAATGCTATTTATTCATGACATTTTGAGGAACTTTGAAATTTCAGGGCTAAACCCGTAATGCTCGGAGGGTTAAATGCACATCACTAATGAACAAACCGATATAAATTTAAGCAGGAATTACAGCATTAGCTCTGAAATGGCAATGAAATCCATGCTGAACTTCAGGCCAATGTTTTAATGCATATACATTTAATACAAGGCAAAAATTTCAGTACTTTTTTTAAAACAGAAGGATGCAGCTCAGTCATAAAATAAACACAATGTTGACATACATGATAACATATAAATTTCTTATAATATTGCGGAGAACTCTTTATTATTATTATTATTTCTCCACTGCCCCAAGAGAGGGCGCTACCAGCTTTCTCCCTCTTCTCCACTAGGGGAAAATTCGGACTGACTACTCTTTCCTGGCTGCCGTCAGTGAAGCACGCGCTCATCTTTCTTCCGCTTCACTTTCATGATTTTTCACATACGTGGATTTGCTAACTATAAAAATGCTTATCGTGCGAACTGTTATCAATATGACTGTGTATCAGTGAATGTGTGTTAAAATATATACCTTTTTCTGGTGTTAAATAAAAATGTTAATATTACCGAGCCAAGCTACCATCGTTATACCTACAGCAACAACACACGCCACCCAAAAATGGCATCCATAGATGAAAGCCATAATGTGTTATCACACATTGTAAGCATTATGTTTATATACACATATAATACTAATACATGATTACTCAAACACAGAGGCAATACACAAGTTTGCACTAGTAAAAACAAATGGTCCAATATGCTTCTCTTATTTTATACAATAAAATCATGCAATTTGTCTCTGTTATCTATTATTTTCACTATATACTGCAGACAAGCTTTCTGTTAAATCTTGTATGTTTTCCACCAACTCCAGAAGACTTTTATGCGCATGTTTTTAAAAGAGCATCAGAAACATAAGAGAGCAAGAAAAAATTCAAAAACATATACAGTACAAAGTCCGTAATCCAGAATGATCTATATCCCGGACCTCAAGCCACAAACTTTTTTTTTATTTGTATGCTTTACGCATGCGCCTAATGCGTTTAATGCATGCTTCCGAAGTGAAGCTTCCACTTCCGAAGAAAGTGACAGGCAGAGAGGTTATTGAAAACGAAAAAATTTCAACTGACAGGCAGAGTCGTAGCTAGGGTTTTCAGCACCCAGGGACAACTGAAGATTTCGCGCCCCCTACTGCTTGCCAAGGATGGAAAACATTTAGTTCTAAAATGTCATAACATTAGTTTGGCGCCCCTTGGATTCTGCACCCGGGGACAGATGCCCCCCTCTAGCTACGCCCCTGCTGGCAGGTTAGTCGGTATTCTCGACACAGCAAATACAGGACTTGAACAGTGGAACTTTGTAACTGAACAAGAAATTAGGTCTGTTTATAGAATAAAAGAGAAAGTATTAGCACAAAAAACGAAGTAACTTAAACAACTTACACTGAAAGAAATGTTTAATAAAGTAAACAAATAAATATTAAGCTTTTTTTTTTTTTTTTTTTTTTTGTAAATTTTGATACCTTTTAGATCATAATTGCTCTTTACTTCATAAATTACGGTTTCATATTTTTAATTGTATAATTTCTGCATGTCATCTTACCAGATTTAAATTGATGATCTATAATCTGGAAAAACCCCTAATCCGGAATCACCGAAGTCCCGACGAATCAGGATTACGGACTTTGTACTGTATATCATTTATATGAATATAAATTATAAAAATACAGAATAGAAGTCTCGTGCATATTAAATAAATCAATGAGCATCATGTGAATTTCAACCTCAGGAGATTCATACGCAGAGATCATCAAATATGAAGAGGTGCATATATGAGAAAATTAGCAGTGTTGATCAAATAAAGATTCAAATGCAGAGGTGATTTTAAATACTCTCACGTATCAAAATATCAACTATCTAGAAATTAATACTAAGTTAATAAGGTAAATATGAAATTGATGTATCCAGGAAGGGCAGACTGAACATTATGCATGATCTCAGCAGTCCTAGGCCAATAACGGCTGAAAGGATTTGTCGATCCGCATCACATAACCTGAGGCAGGAATTAGTCTAGTGTGCATGACAGCAAGTATCCACACATAGTGTGATGAAATCTACAGCATCACAGACTGTCAACATGGTGACCATAGTTGCACTGCTCTTAACGCTGCTGCAGAGACAGGTGCACCTACAGTGGTATGACGAATTGTTGATACAGGACGCAGGAGTCACACAAGTCATTTCCGACAATTCATGCTTCTGTATACAGGTGACAGATGAGAACAGGTACAGACAGCCGGATGGCTCACAGCACCATGCGTTATATCCATAAAGTCTGAAATCTGGAATCATCAGGACTTTCCAGGTATTTAATTATCAATTTAAATCTAGTAAGACAACATGTTGACATGGCAACATTGTAACTTCACTTATTGTTTAGGTCAGATAGAAAAATGCTAACTCCCACTCTGCCAGAGCAGCAAGTGATGTGGCAGCAATAAGGTATCTTATGAAGAGGAAAAATTTTAGAACTTAGGAGCACTAAGTAGCAAAATTGGTACTGTTCTGTTATTGGGACTGATGTCATAACCACGTTTTGCTAAACTCATCAAGCAATTGGTTAATATTAAGTAACCAATGTTACAAGTTATTACAAAGTTTACTCTTTTTTTAAAAAAGAATGTTTTTTCAAAATTAGCTAGGTGAATACAAATTCTAAAGATGTAACAGTAACTTGTGTTTTTATTATTTTTGTACTCATCAACAATATAAAATTCTCAACATATCTATGATGAAACAACTTCCAAAAAATTTCTTTAGGAATGAGGAAAGAAAGTGCTCGAAAAAGCATAAAATGAAAGCTGTACTTGAATTCAAAGAAAGCATGAAATGGTGATGTGAAGATATGATGTGCAAGGAAAGGAAAAAAATATATTACTTTCTCAAAATTGGTTTGAAGAATAGAGAATCAGTTTCTTAAAGGTAATTTGTTTCATTTATGCATGATGTTTACAGTTAACTTCCCTTGAATTTGGTCAATATCATCTTGATATGAATCACTGCACTGTTGTTGATTGCAGCACTTACATAATGGAAGTCTGAGGCTATGCATGAATGTCGCTACCATTAGTTAAAATAGGCGGTGCTGGTAATATTGTCGAAGCTGAGAAAAGATGTTAGTCGTATTCTTCTTCCCCAGTGGGTGTACAGCGGAATTTGCCAAAGAATGTTTTTTAGTTGCTATGCCTAACTACTCTGTCAGAGCTTTGTCAAAAATGTAGACACTCGTTGTCATCCTGTATCAGGATACTGGCATTGATAATTGTTCTGAAATTTAAGTATGTTGTAGTATGGTTTTTCGACTAACAGGTGTCGGTATTGTCAGCACGGTTAGTGAGATAAGAAAATGGCAGGAACATGCTTGACATTCGAGCAGTGTAAGTACATTTTGAAGTGTTCAGAATGCCATCAAAGTGCAGCATCAGGGAAGAGGGCAGTTTGGTATTAGAACCACCAACCCACCTAACAATCAAACACATTGTAGACAAGTTTGAGGCACATGGAATGATTTACGATATTCACACAGGAAGACTGGGAAGAACGCCAACAGCAATACAGCTCAAGTCGGCTCTCATGTTGAAAAAGTTTGAAATGTCAACACAGAAGTCCGCTATGCAATGTGCAGGAGGTAGGGACTAGCACTACAAGTGTACGACAAATTTTGAAAAACGCTCGCTAAGTGGAAATGTTACATAAGACAATGATGATCTCAATCGTCAAATGCAATTTTGTGAATAGTATCAGCAAATAGTAACCAACGATAAACAGTTTATAACAAAAGAAGCATAGTCTGATGAGGCCCAGTTTAAACTAAATGGAACAGTGAATCAACATAACTGTGTCTACTGGGCATGTGAAAATCCACTCATCCATGTTGATAAATCTACCATGGGTTACTATCTGATGTGGACTTGCAGCTCAGGGTTTGATAGGACCTTTCTTCTGTGATGGTACTGTCACTGGAGAAGCGTACCTGCAAATATTAGATACATTAATTCTAGCAGGTTTACATATGTGCTTTATGGATATGATAAGGTCTTCTACCAACAGAATGGGGACCCACCCCACTACCACGTAGAAGTACGAGCTTTCCTGAATGACAATCTGCAGGGATATTGGATTGGACAAAGAGGGGCCACTGAGTTCCCTCCCTGTTTGCCAGATCTTAATCCCATGGACTTCTTCTTGTTCAGAACTGTGAAAGATGAAGCATATTTAAGTAAGCTTCACATGCTCAAGAACCTACGTCAGAAGATTAAAGACGCATGTGCATCAGTCTCCACTGATACATTGACAGCTGCAGTGACTGCTTGTCATTCTGTTAGGTATTTGGCTGCCAATAGCCAACATTTTGAACAAGTAAACATATGCTTACTTGAAAGTTTGTAACACATGCTTGAATAATAATTAAATGTAATTTAGAAAATATGATATATAGTTTTTTTTCCTTAAACAGTGTACATAACTTTCTGGCAGTCACTGTATACTGAAACTGCTGAAAGGAGTACAACACTAAAAAATTAAAAGAGGCCAGATTTGAACATTTCTGCATTAACTATAAATATAATTTTATTGGTCTCAATAATGGTTGTCTTGCGCAAACTATTGAAAGATTTCAAAGTTTGGCAAAATGACAAACATCAAAGCGGTACTTACTACAACCAATTAGATTCTCATTTAATTGAGTTTATGTGGCGGCAAAAGCTTACTAAAACCCAAATGTCTTCAGACATTTTAAATGATATTCACAGTTAACTCCGCGTTAATATTAATTTGTTAAACGATTTTCCCTGATTTTTTGGGGGGGGGATTAAAAATTTCTAATTCTATGAATAATTGTTAATTCCTTAAATTTTTCTTCAACTTGACTGTATCATGAATATTTTGACGCTAATTTTTATGCTTCGAACTTTTCGTCAAATTATCAGCTTTAGGTGATACCTGAATCCGATTCTGATAACAGAATGGTACTGCAAAATTTAGGGATGTGCAACATGCATATGGGTCAGATTCCCTGTGAAATCCTCCATGAAGGCATTTCTTTCCCTAAGCAGATAGCCATCGAATTCTTTGTCATAATCAAATAAACCAAACCACAAATGCATAAGGCATACACTACACAGGAATCCGATTTACGGAAGGCACCGGCTGAACTGTTCTCACAGCTGACAAAAAATAAAGTTATATTTTGCTATAAATTATTAATATGTTTAATTTCTACAGAATATCAACTGTACTAATGACATGGAGCTGAAAATATTGGAGTCAGGCCTCTATATACATAAGTAAATAAACAGAATTTGCTATTTTTTTATTAATAAAATAATAGATTCAGAACTTGTAAAATGCAGTTTACATAGCAATAAATAAAAGACTGTTTTTCATATGATTTGTTATAATTAACGGGTTAATTTTGTACATATTAAAACGCATACAGCAAGATAAAGAAACCATCAAAAACTCGCACGCTTATTTTTATCTTTACACATTTTGTTCTGTTGCTATATCAAAAAATCACATTCTATATATGTAATACAAACTTTTAGCTTTCTAATTATAGAAACATTCAGTTTTGAAATTTGAGAAAAAACTATTAATCTGTCATTTCAAACCCACAAAAGTGATTACTTTAACTATCAAATTTAAATTATAAATTATCTACAAAATTTTTTAAATTAAACCTAAAGAACTAGAACTGGGAATATGTTATGGTGATGCTTTGATTACTTCTTCCCATAAAAAAATTAATATGACTAATAGCAGCAGCAATACTATTTTATACATAGTCTTAAGTTCATATACTATTTTAATTTACAGGAGAAACAATCTTTGTTACAAAAAAAGTATCTAAAAATTTAGGAAAAAAAAAACTTTAAAACACCATAAATTATGTCACTTTGTAAATAAAAAAAATTCTGCCACATGAAAAAAGAATTTTAATGATTACCATAAATTCCCAAATAACTAAATCGTAACAATTCACACAACAAATAAATATCTAATCAAAACAATATAACGATAAAAGGCGGAAGTACTTTACAGCTCGATTTAGAACACCTTAACACAAAAATAAATGAAAATATTAACTTTGTATTTCAGAATACAGGAAAGTTCTGAAATTTCGCATTCATATACTCATGACATTAAATAATTACTAAACATGATTTAAGTTGTATACATATGACAGAATAAGCTGACCGTTTTCAGCTAAGATCGGACTTTATTGTTGTCATAGGGACCATAAATGTTAGACACTGTATATGCAATAATGCGTCACAAAAACGAGTTGTCTATTGCAGAAATAACAAACATTCTAGCCACTTTGCAATGTTCATAATGTTAAAAGTTCATTTCACTTACTAATTATCCAGTTCATTTACCATGTGCATAAAAAAATATTTTATTGAACGATGACTGCACAGCTATATAAGCATACAAAAACAATGTGTATTTTTCTTTACAATTTCTACAGCAATATATAGACAGTCAATTACTTGCAAGCTACAATAATACAAACCTCTTCTAAAAGCAAGCCAGATTTTTCATCTTCAAAACATTTATCTGGAGAATCCAGACGTAAATTTGGTACAGAACCATTATACATACTTTGTGGTACCACCGCCATCTTGCTTACCAGAAGTTTCCCATAATGCATTTCGTGACACGTGACCTTAACGCCGAAGCGGTTTGTGCGCTCTGCGACATAGTATTTCATTATTATAATCTCGGGTATTGAGTGTTCTTATACGCTTTTCGAAAGCTAAATGTTAACCTCTCTCATACCTAACTATACATTATAATTAATGAAATAGCATAAAAGCCGAAACTCGATAGAAATTACCTTCCCTTTTTTTGTTCCTCAAAAGTGCTTTTCCTAGCCAAACATGTAGTACTCTTTCATGAAAAGGATTACATTACGAACATTTATAGTAGCATCTTATAAAGTGCATTTGTTAAAAAATTAAGTTTTCCCAAAAGTTTATATTCACACTTTACTTACCACTTTTAATACATATGGATTGTTATCTCCAAAATTTTTATACCTTAAGCAATTAATTCTGCATTCAAAAAAGTTTCTCTGAATATTTTGTTTCTATAACATATTTACTTAAATAGATTGAACATAATCGTACTTAAAAAAAAAAAATCATAAAACAAGTTTTTCAAATTTAACTCTTAACACAAAGCTATAAATTCAAAAATGTAGGCAAAATTTCATACTACATTTGGTGTGCACTAGATCCCCTGTGAATGAATAAATCTATTTTCACTAATTAAGTCATCAGTATTCTTTCATGTGGATAAAACGATTAAAACTTAGATGTACTAATTTAATTTTTTTTGTGTGTAAAACTTCACATTTTCATATTCTGTGATACTAACTATGTTAAAAAAAAAAAAAAAATTTTTTTGTAGTTATATATAAACCTTAACTTTAAATATATTTTGATTATGATTGCATTACAGACCAAGTAAATTTATATTAAACATTCACTTTGACTAAAATCAAATATAAAATTTAATGTGTAATGTGAGTGGTTTTATATTAATGGAAGTAAATAAACACAAAAAAGAAACAGTATAATTTTATTTATTCATCATTCAATCCACTGTCATATTTCTGAACATAAATATGATACATGAAGTTTACTTCAGCTTCTTTTTGGGTCTCAAGTTATTACAATGGCCACATTTTCGTTTTCTGCAGTTGGTAGCCTTGGGATGAAGACGTGCATAGCACCTGCAATGAAAGTAAATTAAAATGTGAATTGATAATGTAATTGAAATGCATCTATAAAATCATAACCTTTTAAAGCAATCTTACATCATGATTAAAGAACACTGGATAATGTCTTGGAGTGATTACTGCATATTATAAAGGAAATGAAGAATGGTAAATACAAAATTCTGTTTAGGTAATTAAGACACAATAACATGCCGAATAAATACTAATTCAGAAGTCAAACAACAAAAATCAGCGTTATACCTACAAAATACTAGTCCTGTGAAAATTTTGTAGGTATAACGCTGATTTTTGTTGTTTGACTTCTGAATTAGTTTCTGTTTAGATAGTTTATATTTTGGGATACCCCTTGGATTATCAGTAAGTTGTTTCACTTATCGTAATCTGAAGATTTTATTGTGTATTTTTGGAAATCCTATCATGACATGATTGGCTGTAATGTGCGATCATGGTGATTTTGATTTCTCAGGGCTTATTTCTGCGTTCACAAAATAAGCATTGCACTTAGGAAGTACATTGCTTATTTTGTGCTAAGATTAATCTGAAGTTTCTTTACCATTTGGAACAAATGGTAAATAAACCATTAATTGACTGTGTAAATAAAGGTTTACTAAATAATCATTATAAGTGTCCTGTTCATACGAAGAAAATGCATACGGTCAAATGCAAGAATTGTTCAGATGCCTTTGTCCAACACTACAGACTGACATTCCAGCATTATATTATGGAGGATCTTTTTTATTTTCTTATTTTCGTGAATTTATATGTCGATGGCAGTATACAAATTCTAATTCAGGTAATTTTAGGGAGCTTTTGGATGCTGTTCTGAATACACGGAGGGCAGAAATGTCTAATTAAGGCAAGTCGATTATTTTCTGTTAGCACTGGGCATCATGTTTTTCCATTATATTATTTCTTTGTTTGATTGGAAATGCTGTTTACTGAGATTATAATTTTTTTGTTTTAATTATATTTTATTGCATTATGTTGTGGACAGCATTTTACTGGGTAAGGCATCGCATGTAAACAGGAATGGTACCAAAGGGTAACCTGAAATATATTTCCCCCTTCTGTTTTTTCATTACCAAATAGTACTATGTAGCAGCAATTATAGTTGCAATATGGTTTTTGCATTTGCTGTCACCCATCAATACTTATCAGGAAGTTAGATTTTATATTAGTAATTTTAATGGAGTACTATTGCCATCAACTGTGAAATGCAAAAAATGAAGCAATCACAATAGTCTAATACAGCAACACCAGCAAGGATTAAATGCATTGGAAACGACAAGCAGATTTTAAGGTAATAAATTTAATCACAGTTCAGTTTGAAAATTTTTCAACTGCACAAATCTGATTTCCTCTGGCCATAAGATTGTCATCACGTGGCAATCAAATACATAACCAAATTTTAGATTCTACTGTACAACTGCAATATCCCAATGATTCTTTTTTGAAAGAATAGCAGTAAATAATTTCTCAAGTCCTGTTTTGCATCTAAAACAACATTTAACAGTATTTCACATGCATAACATGAATATTTTGCTTTCTAAATAAGTGGTATAGTTCAGATGAAGGAAAAAATTAAAGCACTTCTCTACGTCTTTCAGACTGCTTGGAATGTCGCCTTGTACAGTACAACTGTTAATGGAAACTGACTAATTGTACACTGCGAAATGACTGATAAGTTTAGTCATTCACAACAAATGCTTTAAATATCTAGCTGCAAGGAATAGGGGAGAAAACTGTTTGAAATAAGAAAAATCCAAACTGTGACTACAGATTTACAACCTATGCAAATAATTTTAAATGAAAATAATACTGCTGAATGTGCAATAACTGTTTGTGGAATTCAGTGTTAGAATACAAGCTATATGCAAAGAACAGAAAATTTAATTTTAACCATTTTACATTGATATACAAAAGCCTTCTTAAAAACAAAATAAATTTCAATAAATCAACTCCTTTATTTCTCACCAAAAAAAAAAAAAAAAAAAAAAAAAAAAAAAAAAGCAAATGCTTTTCATGAAAATAAGTTAACAAAATTAAAATCAGAATTTTTAATTCTAACTTATATTGCAGAATTTATTTTTAATAGAAAATATTATATGGATCATAAAAGAAAGAAAACTAACAGAAGAAACATCTGCAGAAACAATATTCACAGCGCAGAATTTACTTGTCATCAGTAACATAACTAAAGATAAACTTGTTAACATTAAGCAAAGTATGTAACAAGTGCTTACTCTGGTATTCTTATCACCTTGACTTGTGACCAAGAAATGTCACAAGTCAAGCTAAGAATCCTATTACAATGCTCTTTCATATAAAATACTCATCACAGATACTGTGCATAACTGCCTATACAAATGCACATTAACAGCCATTTTCAAGGTTGTTTCTCAATGTTTTAACATATTGTGTTACGTACATTTAAATACCATTACCCTAAAAAAACATTTGCAGATTTAACTAATATACAGTGGACAGCATAAAACTAAATTCAATAATGATGATCCCACATGATTTTCCCTAAATATTCCCTAAATTTCAATTAAATTTCTCATAAAAAATGGTAAATAAATTAAAAAAAAAAACTTTTTGGTACTTGTTAGATTTGCTGGTGGACAAAATGAAAAAGAAAAAATATCATCAAATTCAGATGATACACAGGTAAAATTAGTGCTTTTAAACAAGGGAATTTTGTATATCCTATTATCAAGACCAGATTCAGAAATGTATTCATGTATGTACATATGTGTGTGTACACACATATTCCTGAATTCGGTTATGGTTACAGAAAAGTACCTAAATTTTAATAGAAATGCAAAAAAGGGGAAATTCTTATTCTCAAAAATACAAATTTTTACTTAAGAACACAATTTAACTATTCTTATTGCTTAGTTTTGAATTTGATTTTTATCTCAAGACCATGCACATATACTTTACGAGCATTTGTTCCAGATATTTATTCAAAGTGCCACAAAACTAAGAATGGATCATTTTGGATGACCTAGAAACATAAATTGACATTTATTAATACAAGCAAAAATTAACAAAATTATGTCCAACATTTACTGACCAATGTATGTCTGATAAATATTTACATATTAGCTTAATTTAAGACTTATTCTTGGATTGGTTTAATCCTAATACACAGTACACATGGGATTTAGTGACAGTAAACGAGTCATTTTGGTGCTGCCGACAATTTTCAAAATTGCATCAAGGCCCTACCATATACTACGATTTTATCCTTTTATAGAGTATAACATCATCAAATTTTATCTGTACTATTATACATCACCATTCTTCTTTTGCCTAAACTTCAATATATTTTTTGATTTCTACAATTCAGCAACTTTTTCTGAGTGATTTTAGTGCTCTACAGCTTGGAGAGGGAGATGTTTTAATTGGTCTATACATTCTCCACTGTGAGCAACACTTCAATAAAGATAATACTTTGGTACTAAATAACTGTACTGTCAAAAGTCGTTAATTCGGACACCCATAATCCGGACCTCAAAGCTACAAACTTTCTGTGCAAGCGTCGTGTTCATGCATGCGCACAGGCGTTTACGAGAGCGCGTAAGACCCTTACGGCTGCGAATATGTTTGTGCGCATGCGCGTTTAATGTGTAACGGAGTTATACGCTAAGCTAAAGTTATCTAATTCAGTTAATGTTGCAGATTGCGTTGTTCCTTAATCTTCGAAATGGATCCGGCTTATTATTTTTTGCAGACTGTTAGAGCAATTTTATAAAAGTAAGCTTGAACTTTCGATTATGTCAAATAGAATTTTCGATATATATTTACTACAAAGCGAAAGTATGTTTTGAAATCCGAAATCTGTTTATCAATTTCACACTGCTCTGCGGCAGAGGGGGGGGGTCAGAAACGTCATTATTAGATTATGATAGATTAGAAAGATTATGTCAAATAGAATTTCCGATATATATTTACTAATATGTAATTTGTATCTACAAAGCGAAAGTATGTTTTGAAATCCGAAATCTGTTTATCAATTTCACGCTGCAGATTGGAAGTTGATATGTCAGCACTATCCTTATCTTCAGGGCAGATGTTTTTATTTTATTTGGTTTATAATTCCATACTAAGTGTAGTATTTCATTTCGATGTACTCTGTCTTTGATATGATTTAAATCAAGTTCCTCGTCATTATAATTCGCTTCCGATAGTGAAGAAAGTGACCCAGAGGTTATTGAAAACGAAAACATTTCGATTGACAAATTAGTCGGTATTCTCAACACAGCAATTATAGGACTTGAACAGCGGAACTTTGTAATTAAACAAGAAATTATGTCTGTTTAATAGAATTAAAGAGAAAGTATTATCACATGAAACGAAGCAACTTGCATTGAAAGAAATGTTTAATAAAGTAAACAAATAAATATTAAGCTTTTTCTTTTTGTAAATTTTGATACCCTTTAGATCATAATTGTTCTTTATTTCATAAATTACGGTTTCATATTTTTAATTTTGTAATTTCTGCATGCCATCTTACCAGATTTAAACTGATGATCTATAATCCAGAATCGCCGAAGTCCCGACGAGTCCGGATTAACGACTTTTGACTGTATATTGAAACTGTTTGATGCCTAGAATATTTGGTTTGAGTCGACTTAGGGTACCCCTTGTATTATCGCAAAGTTGTTGTATCATTTATGGTACTCTGTAGTTGAATGTTACGGAAACCTATTATGACGTAATTACTGCAGTAAATTTGTAACGGCTTGTGGTTAGAAAGTATATTGCTTGTTTCGTCGTTTAGACGGTAAAATGCCGAATGTGGTAAGATTAATTTAAGTTTCTGCACCATTTGGAAAGAAAGGGGAAAAAAGCATTACTTGACTGGTGTGTAAGTGAAGGTTTACTTAGCAGCCATTATAAGGTGTTCTGTTTGTAGGAAGGAAATACGTATGGTCAAACATCATTACAAAGGATATTTTTTACTCTTATTTTTTTAATTTATGTGGCGATGCCAGTATAGATCCTAGTTCAGATAATTTTAAGAAGTTTTTGGATGCCAGTAAGGAATTTTCTTTGACTAGAGGTGTGAATTCGTAAATAAGGTAAGTGGATATTTCCTTTGTGTAGTGCAAAGATGAATTTCCCTTTTTCATGTTATTTCGGTGTTTAAAATATAGTTTATTGAGATTATATATTTTTTTGTTGGCTGCTCCTTTGACTTTAGAAGTGCATATAGTTTGATGTGTACATGGACAAACTCAAGGAAATGTGCAAATTCTAGTTTGTGCAATTCTGGGATGTTTTTTAGTGAAAATAGGTCGATGTGTTCATGGATACCAAGTTAGTGCAATTATGTCTTTTTATTTTGGCTTTGAATAGCGACGATTTAGCCTAGTTTGCACAATTCTCTGATGTTTTTATAAGTGAAAATAGGTCGATGTGTACATGGATAACAAGTTTGTGCATTTCATTTTGTTATTTTAACACAAGTCAAAGAACTGCACAAATTCGGTATCCATAAATACACTTTTACCGCCAAGGGGTACCCTTAAATACACTTTTACCAAATACTTTTCTAGAAACATTTCCTAAAGGCATGATTATAATTTCAGCTTGACAGCAAAAAATTCTTACACATGCTTTACTTACTTTATAAGAGTTAATAAATTAATAAACTTCACCAAAGATATGTGTTTTGATTTAAATTTCTTCAATGTACTTAAAAATGCCAAATGATATCGGTTAATCTTCGGATTATGGTAATTTGGCGATTTTTTGGTGAAAATTTGGAGACGAACCCTGCTACAACAACCTGCTAGTTTTTTTTTTTTTTTTTTGACGCCATTTTGTTTTCACGAAGTAAAGGCATTTTTTTTTTAACTCAACGTTTTTTTCCCCAACAATCTGCTAGCCGAATTACGTTTATGCTAGAACTTTTATGGAACAAAAGTGCTTAATCATGACGAAGATTAGGTGCGAAATTGGGAGAAAGTGCAGAATCGCCCAGTGCTTGCCACGTTTTTAAGAATTGCACATACACATTAATGTACACGACAACCTATTTTCACTTAAAAAAACATCCCAGAATTGCACAAAAATGGCATTGCACACACTCTTGACTTTATCCATGTACACTGCTAAAGTCCTAGCTAGTAACCTTTATCGCCTTACCAAAATGTGGCCAAACTTCCGGTTACCATATTCCAAAGATTAGCCATAAAATCACAGCAAAAACTAATTTCAGATACAACCTTAACAGAAAATTTAATACAAGTTCCTCAGGTACAACTCTGATATATGCCCTAATTTAACCAAATGTGGCGATATGTGTTCTGCGTAGGTTTTTGGCTTGATTACGTGTTGTATGGCAACCCTGTTGACGTTGAAAATCTTTCGCTGGAGTTCGTTAGATCCCATCATGCTTTGTGTCTGAGAAGCTATGGGGAAAAGATTTAACGGTGAAAGTTGTTGAATTGAAGTTCGGTATAAGGAAATATTGTCGTGGCGATCCTGTTGAGGGGCAATGGGTATTTGGAGATGTGGAAAGAAGGTATGGGATATTATTTGGCTGTGCGTGATAGAAGTAAGGATTTGCGATTATTTGTTATTTTATTTATTTGTGAACCATAGTATGAATTTTCTGGATAGTGTGTCTGGCTGTCATATAAATACAATAGTGATTACGTGGCAGTATGAAATTGGTATTTCTGTTGTTCGAAAAGCATTAATGGTAAGTGCATTGTATTTTATTCTTGTTCTTATTTTGTAGAATGTTATGTTCATTGTTTTTTTAGTACGAATTTCTATCATTATTGGTGTTTTTTTGAATTGTTTGAAATTTATTTTAGTTATTTTGTTGATTAGTGCGTACCGTCTAAATTGTGCAATTTGTAGATGTTTTTTAAAGTTG
Source organism: Stegodyphus dumicola (assembly GCF_044657685.1). Taxonomy (NCBI): domain Eukaryota; kingdom Metazoa; phylum Arthropoda; class Arachnida; order Araneae; family Eresidae; genus Stegodyphus; species Stegodyphus dumicola. The sequence goes on from NC_140778.1 coordinate 122,194,457, forward strand.
AAACAGAACGCTGTGTACATGGTATTCTTTGAAATTTATTGTGTTAATTTATTAAAGCGAGGTGTGCATAGTTCATAAATTCGTTCGTTGCCTAGATGGTGCCATTCGTAGATGCTTTTTTAAGTTAAAACATATCGCTGTATACATGGACTCTTGTCAAATAATTTTGGTAAGAAACTTCACAGTTTTGCTATCTAAATTTTTTGTTTTTGTTTCGGATTTTTAGGTTAAATTGTGTGTTTAAAACGTGGTTTTTGCATTAGCGAAAATCGTGTTTTTGGAGACATTTTAGTCTTAAAGTTCGAAATGTAGACAAAAAATTTAGATAGCAATATGGCAGCATGGAGTTTCGCGCCAAGGCGAGAAATTTGGCACCTTGAGGGCACATATCAGAGTGGTTCCATTCCTTAATAGTCTATTAGCCAGGGCAGAAGGACTTGAAAACTTTTGGGGTCTTTAAATAAATTTATTGCCTTTGCTTGTGTTTGATTAACCAATCGACATTCTCCGAGATTCACAATTCTACTAGATTAAATATCACAGAACTCTTTCATATAAATTTAAAAGTTAATTTCTAAATAATTGACATTACACTTAAACATATAAATACATAAAAATCTGATAAATTATAAAATTATCATACTTCCTGCAAATCATTTTGTCACAATTATATTTCTGAGCCAAAATACGTAGACTGGGCTCAATAACACCGCCACGTAATCGGAGAACTAAGTGAAGTGTAGATTCCTTCTGAATATTGTAATCTGATAATGTACGACCATCTTCCAACTGCTTTCCAGCAAAAATAAGTCGCTGCTGATCAGGAGGAATACCTGAAAATTTACACATCTTAAGCTATTACAGAGGTAAACAAAATTTAACACAGGGAGAGACATAAATCTATAAAATTACAGATAAAATTTAGACTATATTATTTTATAACTTAATATAATTCCTTCAAATGAACAGGAAAAAATTTACAGAACTCGTATATAAAAATATCACGAATTTGTTAAATGAGTGATTACTTTTAACCAGTTATGCATCTTCACTTATGTTTTTCTGTGTCACAATGGTTTTCTAAATATTTAAAAATCAAATAATTTCCACATGCGCTTGAAATTATTTAGTTTATTTCTATCAAGTACTCCGACAGAAACAGCATAGATAGTTTACAAGTTATGATCAAGCTCCACAAAATTTTCATCAATTTGCAAACTTTACATGAGTTATGGATATCGGTAAGCATATAAAAAACTAAAAGTGAATCCCATCAAATCTACTTAAAAGTTTCATTTCTTCACACTCTGAAACCGTTATTTAAGATGTTAATAGGTAGAAAATATAGATCAATTGACGTTTTGTTTTAGTAGTATATTAAAATCAACTTGAAGGGTCATAGCTATATAAAAAAAAAAAAATTATATACCTTCCTTATCTTGAATTTTAGCTTTCACATTTTCAATTGTATCCGACGCTTCGACTTCAAGCGTGATGGTCTTCCCAGTTAAAGTTTTCACAAAAATCTGCATCTTGGAGCCTAAAAATTTTAAATAACTTCATGTCAAACATTTCAGCATGTATCATTAAAAAATAATTTTCGGAAAAATTTGTATTTTGTAGTTTAGATCAGTTTGAACTTAAACTACATCTTTAGAGAGAAAAAAAAATTAAACTTGCAAAAAAAAAAGGATACAAATTTTATAAATTACAAATATTATAAAATCTGAATACAGGAAAGAGAAATCAATCAAAAAAAAAAAAAAAAATCAAATTCGAAAACATTCTTACAGAATTTTAAATTCTCGATGTACTTACCGACTCGTGGCAAATTAACCCTACAATTCACAGATTCTTGATAGAATAGCAAACGCGCATGCGTTTGAATGCCAGGGTGGGTATTAATATTTTTATTGACTAAGTGGCTAGGTCAATAGCGAATACTTAAATAGTAGTCCATAACCTGTAAAAATTTGTATGACAATATAAATATAAAGTAGGAAACTGTAAAATAGAATGCTTTCTTCTAACACGGAAAATAGTTTGCTTTATTATTTACTCATGCATTCAACGCAAAAAATTTTGCAAAGTTTTTATTGAATAAATTATTACTATTATAACACTTCGTTCAACTACTCGTTCTTAATTTCACTTTTGTTATAATCTAGCCTAATTATATATATCATTATTGTCCACTGTCAGACGGTTAGTAGGTAAACAATGGAAATGCAATTCTACCGTTCCCTTCCAATTAGTTGAGGAGACTTTCGTTAGAATGCATTCAATGCTAAGTGAAAGAAAATTGGTAAATGGTTAAACATAAAATGCACTTACCGAATTTATTCAACTAATGAGATGTCTCTCTGTCTGCACATGTGACCTCATCTACATCTCCTTACGCTGTACTTCTGGACCCCACGTTCATTTCAAGCTGATTTTTCCAACAAATAATTGGCAACGGATTTTTAGTAAACAATGTAGATTTTCTTCGTAAGTTAGTGTTTTGAATGCGAGAATTTTATTCATAATCAAATTTATCTGGAAGAATTTAAGCCATCTGATGAGTTTATTACGTAAGTTGAAAACTAAAAGAGATGTTGATGAAGCTATTAGAAAAACAAAAGATCGTGTATTAGTTTTAAGATTTGGAAAAGATGAAGAAATTGGTTGTATGCAGACTGATGATATTGTAAGTCATCATAATTGCATTTTATTTGTTAGTTGTTTAACTTACTTTCTTTAGTGAAACTTAAAGGAAAAGATTCTTTTACCGATTATTGCTATTCATGAAGAAAGGAAATTTTGCGCCTGCAGTTTACATTTCTCACTATAAGCAAACTATAATTGTATCTTGTAGTAAAATTTCATTGAAACGAGAGTGTATAAATAATTTTGTTGATTGCTTTCCGAATCAGTTGAATTTTAACGGGGAACTGCTAAAACATTAATGAAATCGCATGACAAGAAAGTGTATAGGAATCCTGTTCCAGATTATTCCCAAATCTGTTTGTAATTATTAAATATAATTCAATTAAGAAAGACCTCGATGTTGAAAAATTTCAGACTATTCTAAACTATTTTATAAATGTGAGGGAGGAGACCAAGTTGTGTTTACCCACGACAGTGTTAATCATCCACTGTAGATAGTTGCTTTCCGTTTCTGACACTTGTGTATCTCATGAAATAAGATCTTTCTAATAATAAAGTTCATTATATTAGAGTGGAAAAAACATGAACAATTTAAAGAATTATTTACATATCCTATTATTTTTATCTGTATAGTATTTTAATTAATATTCATAAATACTGTAAAAATCAGGAATTCTTTTTTGACGCCAAGATCGGCGGCAGGAAGGTATAATTTCAAGATGGCCGCTACACAAAACCAAAATAAGAAGTCAAAGAATTCCACAAACTCGGTGTCCGATCTATTTTCACTGCACTATAAACACTTTGATCTATTTTCACTCAAAAAAAAAAAAAAAAAAGCATCAGAGACTTTCAGGAAGCTAAAACAAAGTTAAAACTATCATGGTAACTAGAAATGGGCTTTCATTGCCAAAACTGAACAAAATGTGTCGCTAATCGAAGGGGCACCCAATTCTACGCTAGAGGCATAAATACAATAAAGAAATATCAGCATTTTGTTATAATTAAGGCCCACACTTTGTAAACAAGAGTAAGATTATCGATAAATCATTCATGAAAACCATCATCAAACTGGTAGCAGTCCTAACCACTGTCATTTATAATATGCTGTGAAAGAAATTACAATAATTTATGGAGCAAGTGACATGTTATCTTAATTTCTTTTTTCATATAAATATTAATGATTCATGGTTACTGAAATTTGTCTCATCATGAGAAGACCTCTGAATAGTCCATGTATTTTGATTTAAATATTGATTTTTGGACACTTTTTTGTTTTGCCAGCGCAAGCGATAAAGTCGCCAGTAATAGTACAACCGATGCCAAACGAAATATCCTCGCTGGTAACTTTTTACTTATTTGGTTAACTTTTACATTTTCAAAACAAGTCACAACCATTTTTTATCAGATTGCTTGTTTCTTTCAATACTGGCATACAATTATATAGAATTTTCACCAGATAGTTCAATTTTATGCCTTAAGGCCATTCGCGGTAATTAAGTCAATTAGTATGCAATCACACCGCTCACCCGAAGGCGAAACTATAGAAGAGGCAAAATCAAGGGTTAAATTCATCAATTCTAATGAGAATGCACTAGCGAAGTAAAGCACGGTGGTTTTACATAATTTCTGAGGAAGCTATTCGTACGAATTGAAATAATTCTGGCATTTAAACTTTTATTTCAAATTAAGATTTAACTTGAAATTAATGTAGATAATTACTGAGAGAATTAGATTTTTGTAGCGTAGTTTACGTGAGATGAGATCACATGGGGTCACGTAATTTGAACCGGCGAATCAAGATGTTGTACGATAAAAGGATTGTAAATTCTTAAATTAATGTCTTTTTACAAATTTATTGTCTTTTTATTTATAGGCTTTTTTACAAAATTTTAAGCGACATTAAAATGTTTATACCTTCAAAATAAAAAATTCTTAGAACTAACATTTGTCAACAATTTTATGTGTATACTGTGTGTTTTCACCAATAAAGTCTGCTTGGCGAGATTTGCAGCGGCGAAATGGAAAAGTACCGATTTTTGTTTTGCCAAGGACTGAGGAAGGTGTATCTTTCTTCTGAGACAGGGACAGTTTACCTCGCATTCGAATATCTAACATTGGCCATAAATAAAACAGCATTTCAGTGAAAACATTTGAAGAGGCAATATGAAAAGCATGTTATTTGACAACTGGTTCAGTGGTTTCAGAATACCTTATCTAACAATGCAGTGATTTAATTACTGTTGAACAGAACTGACATTGCTTAAGTAATGGGAGAAGCAACTCAACCTTTGCAATAATCTGTACAAGTATCAGCCTTTGCAACAATTTGTACAAGTCTTGATTGGAATTGTTTTAAGAGAGAGTTATATTTTTTTATGGTGAAAGTGCAGAAACACCCACTGCTTGGCTCAGTTTTAAGAATTGCACATACGCGGTATCCATGTACACGTCGACCTATTTTCACTTTAAAATAATATCCCAGAATTGCACAAAAAGGGCATTGTGCACACTCTTGACTTTATCCATGTACACATCGACCTATTTTCTTTTAAAAAGTCAAAGAAAATTGTCAAAAATCCAATTCTTCTTACTCTTATAAAAAGCACCAAACAATTTGACACCAAACAAATGTGAGCGATTCTGCACATTAGCCTTTTTTATATCTTATCTGATAACCAAATAAGTGAATAGATGGCTTTAGAAGACTTGTGGATATAAACAATCTATTTATACAAGGAGCAGGATTTTCCCACATTACTGTATATTTTTTGTTTTATGCTGAGAAACAGATTGATTTATTCTGCTCAGGTTTTGACCAGAGGGGCAACCTTATTCATGTCAAAAGTCACTGTGCCATCTAAATCTATTTCATTTTAATGTCTTAAGTCTAAAAATCAATATTGTATTGAAACACTGACATTTAATCCACAATTATGAAGCTACAAACTTATGCATTCCTCATAGATTTGACGTTTATGTTTGTAATCAGTTTGTATTGCAAGTTCACTTTGACATTTAGAAGGATAAAATCCTTATTCAAAGGAGAGGTGGAACTATACAATATGTACCACAAAATACCTTGGCAACCTCTACAGAAAAGGCTGCAACTGGTGTTAAAGATTCCAAAGCAAGACTAACAAAGCAAATGCTGCAGGAACCCACAAGTGTAAACTTTTCATAATTGGAAAAAATATATGACCTCGACCATTTAAAGGAGTAAAAATTTTCCTTGTTATATCGTGCAAATAAAAGAGTTTGGAATACGGTTTGTTTACCGGATGATGTAAAAATGGTCTTGATTGTAGACAAGAGCACAGCTAATACTTCACTTAAAATTTTAGTGCAAGATGTCTCTATGTTATTATTTCCTCCAAATTCTAAGCCCATCATTCAGCCTATGGATATCGGAATAGTGTGCACGCTGAAATGCAAATATAAAGTATCATTTTTAACGTTCATGTTAAATTTCCTGAATAATGGCAAGACTATTCAAGAATTTTGAAATATTCTAGCATACAGTCTGCTGTGTAGAGTATCAAGAGATTGTGGGTGTGTCTCCAGATACTTTAAAAATACTTGGCATAATTTATGACCAGTTACCATGTTTCACGATGAAGATGATAGCACAAATTTGAAGGCTTTCGGATATCGCAAACCAAGGTGAAATTTTCCAATTAATGCATGCTATAAAGAAATGTGGAGAAGCGGTAATAAATGAAGATAATATAATAGAAGTTTTCATTGCAGTTTCAATGCCTCAGTCATCAATCAATTAACAGATGGCGAAATCTGCAGTATGGTTCTAGATCCAGAAAATACTGCTACCGATAGCGAAGGAAAAGAAAAATTCAATTAACAAATTAGTCGGAATTCTCGACACAGCAATCACAAGACTTAAGCATTGGAACTTTGTAACTGAACAAGAACTTATATCTGTCTGTAGAATCAAACGGACAGACAGTATTAGCACAAAAAAAAAAAAAAAAAAAAGCAACTTAAACAACTTATGTTGAAAGTAATGTTTAATAAAGTAAACAAATAAACATTAAGGTTTTTTTTTTTTTTTTTTTTTTTTTTGTGTGTGTGTGTGTGTGTGTGTGTGTGTGTAAATTTTGATACTCTTTAGATTACAAATGCTTCATTATTTCATAAATCATGATTTCATATTTTTAATTTTATAATTTCTACATGTCATCTTACTAGATTTAAACTGATAATTTAATATCCAGAAAAATCCCAAATCCGGGATCGAAGTTCTGACACCTCCAGATCTCGGACTTTTTACTGTATTAGTCTTCAATCTATTTTTTATACAAAATTTGGTAATGAACAAGGTGCATGATTTGAGGTTTGTCTTTTTGTATCCATGTTTAATTTACTATATGTACAGTTTCATTTACGATCATTTCTGAAGCAGATGCATATTGCGGTTGATCTTTAGATTATGGTAACTTGGCGAAAATTTGGCGACCAACTCTCCTACAGCAACCCTCTATTTTTTTTCCCCGCCGCCATTTTGTCTTCACGAAGTAAAGACATGTTTCTTTTCTTTTTATCTACTGAACACTTCTTCCAACAATCTACTAGCCGAATTACACTTATGCTAGAAATTTTATCTAACAAAACTGCTTAATCATGACAAATATTCACTGCAAAATTGGGAAAAAGTGCACAATACCATACTCCTTACGTGTTTTTCAAAATAACACATACACATAAACCATGTAAACGTCGACTTATTTTTACTTAAAAAAAATCCCAGAATTGCACAAAAATGGCATTGCGCACACTCTTCACCATATCCATGTACACTCCTTTTTTCTCATAAATTGGAAAAATTTCACGAAACCCATTAAAAAGAACGTATATGAAATTACCTAATAACGAAAAAGTATATACCCTTTCCAAATATGAACATTTCCACGTATAAAATAAATAAAATATCCAAAAACTTTTACCTCTAAATTATCTATTGTATTATAAACGTTACCAACGAATTCATACCGCAAACATTACAAATGCTTAGTGTCAAATATTTAAATTATTTCCATGCACGTTTACTTCAACTAAAACGTATACCAAATTCCTACAAACATAAAATTCACAAAATAACTATCATTTAATTGAAATATAATTAAATTCAAAAACACTACTTAAAATATAAATAAGCACATACATTAAATTAATAAAAATTAGCTTACAATCCTAATTACTTTAAACTAAATCATTGCTAATAACAATTTTTCCAATAATACCAAATTACTTTACTTCCACCTTACATTTAGAACAATGCATAAAAATAATATCCTCAAATAATTAAAAATACTAACTTACCTAATCTTCTTCAGAATCTTGATTACGTGTCCGATAAACTTTTCTTATTTCCTCCGCTAAATAAAAAGCAAGCGTATGTGCGCCTGTTTCAGGATCTTTAAAATCATACTTATAGTTCACAGCAAGATACCAGGTAAAATAAATAACTCAATAAAACATCTTTACTTCTATCTCGCACAACCTTAAAGAAACAGTTATTACTACCCCTTTCAATCCCACTAAATACCCATTTCGAATTCAGTTTAGTTAGGGCCATGGGATCCAAAAATTAACGAACACTGTTTCACACAACACAGAATAAAGCCAAATACAAAATTTCCAGATTTTTTCCTGATTTCCCCCCCTTTTCCGATTAAAGAACCATAATTCGTCCATTAATATCACATGACATATCCCATGATCTCTCATTTCCCTCACACAAAATAATGCGTAATCGGAACTGAGTACTGCTCACATTATTACCAAAGTCCCAGGTAGTAACCTTTATCGCCTCCAAAATGTCACCAAACTACCAGTTACCATATTCTAAAGATCAGCCCATATTGCTAGACAGATTAAATAAATTGGTACATCAGTTTGTCAGCTGAATTGCTCTTTTTTGTGCATTATTCTGTTATTTATAGTGAAATGTGGATTTTTTTAGTTTCAAAGAAATAAAAAAGATGATTTAAAATTTTGAATATTTTTGGAAGCTTTATGGCAGACTGTTCTGGCTAATTCTAATATAATTGATTTTGACACAAAAGAGCATATTAAAAAAAATCTAGTTTGCCCCCTTGATTATAAGGTTATTGTTATAAAAATATATTTAAAAGAAACTGCTACAAAATTTTATGAAAGAAATTTTTACTATTACAATTTCAAAAATATTGAAACTAGAAGAGAGAGAGATACAAATGAACATGATGAACTGTTGATTTAAGGTTTAAAAAAAAAAAATGTAACACCAAATTTAGTTAGAGCAGAAATGGCGTACTTTCATTGCTCTGAATAAAAATTAATGGCAAACTTTTATTTTCACGAAATCTAGCACATTGAAGCCTATTACTGAGTTAACTGAAGACATGGAATAAAGATAAAATAGGAAACATCATTAAATCTCATTAAACAAAACAGTAAAATAATGCCTAAGTATGTAAACCCATGTGTTCTCAAGCCCATGTATGGTACATGCATATGTGAGTTTGCTGTTGTCCCGTGTGTACAAAAATATGACAAAAACATGACATATATATTTAATGTTGAAACCAGAAATTCAGGTAATTCAGATATGTTGGATATTCTTAATGTAAAATGTATCACTTAATAAGCACAATTTACATGCCCATTCTTGATCACATTTGGTCTGTTTTACATCTTAAACAATTTTAATGAAAGAAAGTCAAGAAGCAGCAAGCAAGAGAAGATTGCACATATTCTAATTAGAAGTTTAGGTTAAAATTGATGCTCTTTGGATTCAACCTCATTTTGTTTGGTTATTAAGAGGTTTTAGTGTGTAAATTTTAACATTATTGTTCGTTGTAAATTTATGCTATCAACCTTGTATAAAAACCATGTGGCAAGGATTAATTTTGAAATGATGTAGTTTAAAAAGATTTATTATGAGCACATTACTATTTTTAGATTTAAAAAATTAAATAAATAAAATTAATAAACTTAAGTTAATATGTTTAAAAAATTAATTTATTTTGTTTATATTATCAGAATTATTTATCTTTTACTTTTTCTGTTTGTGAAATTGTTAACATTCTAGTAAAATATTAAATATTTATATCTCTCTTTCTGAACAAATTTTAATGAAAATGTATTTTCTTCTATAGATGTCACGCACAGAATGCTTGTTAAGTGAAATGGCTGAAATATTTACAGTAAACCTTGAAAATGTTCCAGTTTATAAGGATTATTTTGATGTAACTCATATTCCTGCAACTGTATTTTTCTTTAATGCACAACATATCAAAGTGGATTCTGGGTATGTAGCAGATCTTTATTTTATTGAAATATGTATTATAGTTTTACTCTGGATATCACCACCGTTTTTGGAATATATCATATATAAAAAATTGCTAATTTTTATGGTTAGGATCTGTTTACAAAAATATATTCAGTGCTCATAAAGACCACTTATTATAACAATCACTACTTGATCATTCTATTACAGTGTCTAGTATGAAAATTCTCAAGCTAATGCAAGTACATTAAATGGACCTCTTTTTTTTTTTTTTTAAATTTCTCTCATCATCTCCTTTTTCTTTAGAATCAGCAAAATGAATACTAACCGTATAACAGTTAGCCTTCTGCAAAACATCATCGTTTGGGATAGTCATTGTTTGGGAAGTGAGAAAGAATATAATATATTAGTATCTCTTATGTGACTAGAATCTTGTGAAAATATGCTTTTGCTTCCCTTGAGAAATATTGCTTTTACCAGTATATAATACATTATACTAACAGTAACAGTATAATGGGATACCAGTTCATGAATGAGAAATAAAACAATGTTAGAATGCTATTTGTATATTGACTTTCCTGGTTTCCTGATACACCACCCAATTTCCCAGTTTTTAATTTTTAGTTTTCTAAGAAAACTGCCAAGAAAAAAATTTCTCAGAAGTAAATTAAATTTATTAAATTAATTAAACTTAAATTGTGCAAGTTTATTCTCAACCATAGTGACTTCAAGTATAATTTTACTTAAAAATTTTATTTCATCTAAATTGTTTTAATCTACTCTAGACATTTGTAGAACATTTTATGAAGATTCAACCATCGTTTGCGGTTAATATTAAATTGAATTTCATTTACATTCAAGACTATGTGAATTATTTATTTATTTTATTTTCACCATGTTTAAAATCACTTTGATTAAAAGCTTTGCTTCTCTGCTGAAGATTTTTCAGTATGAAAGTATTAGAAAATTAGTAAATAAAATTAACAAAGAACATAAAATGAAAAATGTCTAATTAATTGTTAATATATTTTCCATTGGAAATTTAGGTACTATTCGGTTTCGAGGGCCATAAAAAAGTTGCAGCGAAAATGCACGCGCAAAGGCGCCAAATCTAGCAAACGCACCCATTTAACAGCGCGCCAAATCTAGCGTACGCGCTGATTTCAGATTGCGTAAGTTTATATAGTTCTGTATTTCTTAAAATGCCATTGAAATACTAGTTTAATTTTTAAATCCTTTTTTGATTTTAAATACTTTTTTGATATCCTATGGATTTAACAATTTGGGAATTGCCCATGATGAAAAGTCGGCAATAGAATTTTGGGTAAAGTGCAGAGTCACCCACTGCTTGACACGTTTTTAAGAATTGCACATACTCGGTATCCATGTGCACATCGACCTATTTTCACTTAAAAAAAATCCTAGAATGATGCTAAAGCAAAGTTTAAAGTTTGAAAAAAATTAAACATTCAGCAGTAGTAGCAATAAAAGCTCCCTGAGATATGTTGTGCAGACATTGAAGACAATAAAAAATTTTGAACTTAACCAATTTATTAACAATATAATAAATAATAAAACACACAAACACAGAAAATAAATTTCAATCAATATCAGAGTCTTAGGAAAAATATAATATAACCATCATTCATCAAATAATATTTTTACCTGGTCTCCAAAACACTGGCATTCAATACAAATAAAATGTCCTAAACAGTAATTAAGCGGCCTAAAAATGAAGCTGGCTACACATTCAATAAGTCCATAATCAATGGTCAAGAAAAACACCTGAAATTTAAATCAAGTTCTTGAAAACACTTAAAACCGGCCTAACTCCGTTTGCACGAGGAATCGCCGCTCACGTGTTTTAAATGCCGCCTTCATTGAAGAACATGGATGCCGCCCACAGCAGTCACTCATATGGTAGCCTCTGGAACCAAGGAACTTTATTCTGGAACAATCATCTTATGAATATGAACCAAGGAACTCATTCCGAAACAATCATCCCGCGGACAGGCACCAAGGAACTTTATTCAGGAACAGCCATCCCGCAAACAGGAACCAAGGAACTTTAATCACCGGACTGCATGCATCCTTCTGAAGGGGCTGGAAACCGCTCACTCAAGTGCCAGGAAAGCAGGAACTAGAAGGGTTGAGCCAGAGCGACGCGAGATACTTATAGCAGAAGTAGGCATGACGTCATCTCACGGCAACCAATCAGCTATCGACACGAATCGGCTTTCCAGATGACGTAACATCACGTTTCGTTTTTACATCTAAATTAGGTTGAAACAGTCCGTTCTCAATGCAAACAGTGGCAGCAAGAAAAAGAAGTAGAAGTAACTACTATATTACATTAAAAATAAGAACTAAACTAAATAAACATTTCAAGAAGGAAAGATGATGCAGTAAAAGGTTTACAATAAGTTATATTTTCCAACATAGAATTACACAAAAATGGCACTGCGAACACCCTTGACTTTATCTATGTACACATCGACCTATTTTCACTTAAAAAGTAAAAGAAAATTGACAAAAATCCACTTGTTTTTACCCTTGTAAAAGCGGCAAACAAATAAGTGAGCGATTCTGCACTTTACTGAGAATATTTTCAAAGAAAAGGAATCATTCGTTATAGAAAATTACGTTTGAACATCCAACGAGATGAAATTATGCTTTAGTGATAAGTCGGTAGTGAAATAGCGAAGCAGGCATCCATTCAGTTATGTTTAGCAATTTTTATATAAATTGTAATAATGATCTGAAATAGTTACTTACTTTTATGCTTCCATTCAGTCATGTTTAGCGTTTTTCATATAAATTATAATAATAAAAAAGTATTCTATGAAATTAACCTTTTATCTAATTTAAAACATTAATCTTAAATAGTTATTTACTATTATACTTCCTTTCTTGCCGCAATTAATAGGGTTGCCGCAATTATTTTTGGCAGCATTGGCATCAACAATAGTTTGGCGATTTTTTACGGCCCTCGAAACCGAATAGTACCGAAATTTATTAAAATTAGTTCAGTAATATGAATCATGCAATATAAATATTATTCAAGTTCATCTGATAGTCTGGTCACTGGGTTGTTGTGTAATGCAAAAAGTTCCAGTTTTGCATATTTCAAGGTTGGCAGCTATATGTTTGTGGCAGAAAAAAGAATATCTGAGAAAAGATTTCCTGCTAGGCAGAGGCAATGGAAATATCCTTCCATATATATCTTATTGATGCTTTTCGAGGACTTTTTTGAGTAATATCATTTTAACAGAATTACGATAAATATTATGATTTTTAATATAGGAAACAAGTGATACCATCAGTTGAATGATTTTATAAATATTTGAACTAAAAATAACAGTCTTGAATTATATTTTCTTTTGCTGCAAGCTACACATGATTATTGTGTTCTGCATTCTTGGACACCTTGAATAAATTTGAAAGTACAATACAAAGTCCGAAATACAAATACAAAGTCTTGATACAATACAAAGTCCGAAATCCGGACGTCCATTATCCTGAATGATCCAAAATCTGAACCTGAAAACCACCACCAACTTTTTTCTTGTAGGCTTTACGCATGCACATTTCATTCCCCCCTCCGCACATAAGAAAACATCTGGAGAGACCGGTTTCTTAATTTCACTTCGACACTAAATAAAATACCTTGTTATTGAAGAAACAATCATTTTAGCATAAATTTGTACAATCAAGAATTTGTCTCCTTTGCTGCATATCTACTTTTGGCATACATCTCAAACTGAAACATTCCGCATAGATACATTGTTGATCTGATGCCAACCTGGCGAATCATTTTTTATTATACTTTCCTTTCATCACCGCATGTTTATCAAAACATGACAACTTGCGTAGTGACTCATGTAGCAATGCCTAAACAATTTTTCTTATGTTAATAATTGAATAATAAAGGAGCATGGTAACCTTTTATGTAGACATTATGCTTGGCGATGATTACAGATTTAAGTTAAATGCGCTAAAATGTGTTGACGAGGAAAAATTTACCAAAAACTTCTTTCTATATGCTAAAAATAGATTTTGTTGATAATACTCATAGACCCAAAGATTACATTTAGGGCTATTTGAATTAAGGTTAACTGATTTGTTATTCACATAAACCCAGAACCAGAGCTTGTATGGCCGCACGATTCGCAGAATTTAGGACCCACAGAGACTGCATCAGGTGGTAAGATATCTAGCTCCGGCCCTCAATAAGGCTTAAGTATATGTGGAAATTTATTTATTCAGAACTCTGATAAGCCTTAGGCATGTGCAAGAAATAGATATAAGTATAATAAATACGAGGGTTGGAACTGTAATAGTGGCAACACAGCTGGAAAAACGCTACGCAACAAAACCAAAGAATATCGCGTATACCACACGTGAACTACATACCTACCTTACCTCTCAGCAAAAAGACTCGTCCTGCCTACGTCACGCGCATGCGGAGTGACGCGAAGAACGGATCTTTGTATTAGCTCGCGGTCTAAAGTAAGTGTTGTCATGATGTTTTCAAAACAAGAACATTGATGTTGGATAAAAATTGAATGTGCCACAGGTGGTACAGCACGACAGTGTCATCAAGGGCTTCAAGAGGCTTGCGGGGAATCTGCATTGTCTTACAGAACCGTAGCAAGATGGGTGAAAGCATTCAATGAAGGACGGCAAAACATGGCAGACATGCTGTGGCCAGGTCGTCCGAGTGTCAGCGATGCAGATGTGCAAGCTGTTGCCGCACTAATGGACAGTGATCGTCGCCAAACGATTCGTCACCTGGCCGGACAAACAGGATTAGCGCATATGACTGTGCTGCACATTCTGAAGGAACGCCTGTCCATGAGAAAAATAGCTTTATGATGGGTTCCACATCAATTGACAGAAATGAAGAAATGGCTATGATACGATGCTGCCCAGGTGCTCACACCTGGAGCGCTATGAGAGCGAAGGAGATGCTTTTTTACGCCATATCATTATGCTGGATGAGACTTGGGCCCGATTGTACCAGCCAGAACTGAAATGCCAATCAAACGAATGGCGTCATCACGGGTCACCACGACATTCGAAATTTCGTCAGAACCCCAGCAATGTGAAAGTTATGGTGATTCACGTGTACGACTGTGATGGTGTCATCCTAACGCATACCGTTCCCCCACAGCAGATCATCACTGCTCAGTATAACTGCTCATTTTTGGAGCACAATCTCCGACCAGCTTTGAGAAAAAAATGGCGACACTTTCTGCAGAACGCTCCTCTCATTTTGCATGGCAATGCTCGGCTGCATGCAGGGCAAGCTGTGACTAATTTGTTCAAGCGATGGGGCTGGGAAGTGCTTTACCATCCACCATACTCCCCAGATCTAAGCCCTTGTGACTATGACTTAATTCCTAAGATGAAGGAACCACTTCGTGGCACTCGCTTCCAAACTATTCCTGAGATTCTTGCGGCAGTAGACCGGTCCATTCAAACTATCAACAAAACAAGCGCAGCTACAGGTATTCTGCGACTTCCACATCGTTGGAAACAGGTTGTACACAATGCTGGCGACTATATTGAAGGACTGTAAAACATGGTGACATGAATCACTTTTGTATTCCTTGTAAATAAATAATTGCCACTATTAAAGTTCCAACCCTTGTAACTAAACTAATACAGTTCAGGCTTAATTGTCTCAGTGCGTCTTTGAAGCAAGATAAAATTTAACAGAACAACTTGCTGATAGTTGCCATGCTCATGATGTATAACCAAATATGTATAGTGAAGGATAGCTAAATTTGATGGTGATAGCCATTAATTTTAAAGGTTTTTCGTATATTGCAAAAGAAAGGGGAAATTTTCCAATTAACGGATTTTGTGAAGAAATGTGGAGAAGCGGTAATAAATGAAGTGATATAAAAAAAGTTTTTCATTGTGATAACAATGCTTCTCATTCATCAATCAATTAATAAATGGAAAAATCTGTGGTATAGTTCTCTAGGTACAGAAAATACCGCTACCGATTGTGAAAAAAGTGACAGAGAATTTACTGAAAATAAAAAAAATTTCGATTGACAAGTTAGTCGAAATTCTCGACCCAGCAGATACAGGACTTCAACAACTGTAACTGCTATGTCTAGAGTAACTGAGCAAGAAATTTTGTCTGTCTACAGAATTAAACAGAAAATATTAATACAAAAATTAAGCAACTTAAACAACTTTCATTAAAAGAAATGTTTAATAAGATAAGCAAATAACTATTAAGCTTTTTTTTTTTTTTTTTTTGTAAATTTTGATACTCTTTAGATCATAAATACTTCATTATTTCATAAATTATGGTTTCATATTTTTAATTTTATAATTTCTACATGCCATCTTACTAGATTTATGATTTAATATCCAGAAAAATCCCAAATCCAGAATCGCTGAAGTCCCGACGAGTCCGGACTAAGAAATGTTCAGAGAAATATAAGAAAATCATAGACGTTGCTAGTGAGTTTGAATGAAGATGTACCATTTAAAATTAGTGTACATTTATTTAAGATACTGATATACTGAAATTTCTATAATCTGCTGTCTATGAAAATAATACTGAAGCAGGATATTTCAAGCTAGTTTTCATTTTAAATTTGCAGTAGAACAGCATAACTATTTTAATATCCGTAAATAGAAAAATGAAATAAGGGAAAATAACTTTATTTAATTTTATATAATTCAAATTAATGGACAGTCATTTTTTTAAATAAAAATTGTTTTAAAATTTCATGTGCAGTATATGCCTTTAGAAATTAGTATATTATATGCAGCTTTAGACACTTGTGTCTGCTGATATGCTGCCACTAGCTTTTCAAACATATATATAAAAACCTTTTCATTTATTGTTGTTCTACACTAAAAGTCATTATTATAAGAACTATTTAAATTTTAATATAATTAAAATATTTTTGATTTCTTTATTTGCTAATTGTCGTATAGATGTTACTTAACCCGAGACAGATTTATGAGGTAGTTTCAAGGAAACCAACATTCCAAGTGGCCACCAATAATTTTATATAATAATTACAGCACTTACATATTCCATTGACTGTAAAGCAGTCTGATTTAGTGTCACTTATGCATAAGCATGGTGTCATATATGCAGTTTCGTTTGATTTAATGGCAGTTGATTTTTTATAAGCCACCTTTTTTTATCCTTGCATTTTGGGAGAAATTAAGCAAGTTAATAAATGTCGTAAAAGAGAATTTCTAAATAATATTTTAGCTTAAAAAAAGAGATTACTGCTATAATTAAGTAAAAATTAATTTTATTTTCTGATAACTATTTTTATTCATTAAATTCTTTCAAAATATTCAGGTCCGTGTTCGCCTTCTCTATAAAATTTATTGTATGCTTTTTTTCTAATTTTTTGAAGTATAAATTTAGCGGGTATTTTAATTGCTGAAAATAAAGAAAAGAGCTTTGGTAAAATGAAAAATGTGATAATGGTATTAATACAGAATAGATGTGTTGTACTGTAAGACTGTGATGAACTTCTCATATTGTTTGGAGAATTTTTAGAAAATGCAATGAAAACAAGTAATCTGAATTTTTTACAGTATTATTATTATTGTCAAAAGTCATTAATCCGGACCTCAAAGCTAATTGCATCAACGCATAATGCTATAACACATGCGCATAGGCATTTACGCATGCACGTATACGTGTGCGCATGCGAATAATACTTTTACGCATGCACGTTTAATGTATAATGGATGGTATAAGCTAAGCTAAAATTATCTAATTATCTATTTCAGTTAATGTTGCAGATTGGGTTGTTAATTAATCTTCGAATTGGATCCTGCATATTATTTTTTTGCAGATTGTTAGAGCAATTTTATAAAAGTAAGCTTGAACTTTCAATTATGTCAAATAGAATTTCCTATGCTGGAGCTGCCAAAGGATCTGCAAAGCAAAAGCATCTTTCGATGTCCATTAAACAAAAAGTGGAACTGCTGCAAAAAATGGATAAGGGCATGAAGAAAGTGACAGAGAGACGATTTGCTTCTCTAACCATTCCGAAATCTGTTTATCAATTTCACGCTGCTCTGCGGAAGGGGGGGGACATCGCGACGCGCAATGAACTGGAAGTTGATCTGTCAGCACTATCCGTATCTTCAGGGCAGATGTTTTTATTTTATTCGGCTTATAATTCCTCACTAAATGTAGTGTTTCTTCTCGATGTACTCCGATATAATTTAAATCAATTTCCTCATCATTATAAATATCACGAATACACATAAAATAGTTTCCTGGTTGCAATTTTGTAATTTCGACTATGCGTAATGTACGAGGGCCATCCAGGAAGTAGATTACGTTTCCGTCTGTGTCCGCTAGGGGCGGGGCTAGCGCGGCCATCTTGGGGTCAGAGCGTTGCGCAGCTCAGTCTGCATCTAGCCGTGCTAGTGAGAGGTTCGTGCTGTGCTCCGTTCAGATACTGTGACGGTTTGAAATGTCTGCGTTAATTGAAAATCCCGCGAGGTGCGCTCAGTAATAAGGTTTCTGACTGCAAAAAACTGTAAACCGATAGAAATCTATCGGCAGCTTCGTGAAGTGTATGGGGACAACATTATCACTGAAGGTGGAGTGCGTCAGTGGGTCATAAGATTTCAAAATGGCCGAACCAATGTTCACGACGAAGATCGAAGTGGGAGACCCAGCATAGTGACCGCCGAACTTCTCGAAAAAGTCGATGCTAAAGTCCGTGAAAATCGAAATTTCACAATAACGGAACTTTCTTTGAGTTTTCCACAAATTTCGCGAAGTTTGTTGCACGAAATCATCAGCGAAAAGCAAGAAGAGGTAACGAAGTGGTTGAAGGCGCAGGCGGCCGAATTTTTCGACGAAGGAATTTCCAAGCTCGTACATCGCTACGATAAATGCCTTAATTTGTATGGTGACTATGTAGAAAAGTAGTATTTGAGTGTGGCTTTCATCTGTATATAATAAAATTTGTTTCCTATACTTTGTTTATTTTTTTATTCCAAAACGTAATCTACTTTCTGGATAGCCCTCGTATGCTTTACGCATGCGCGTGCTGAAAGAAAAGTTTAATAAAGTAAACAAATAAATATTAAGCTTTTTTTTTTTTTTATAAATTTTGATAGCCTTTAGATCATAATTGCTCTTTATTTCATATATTATGGTTTCATATTTTTAATTTTATAATTTCTCCATGCCATCTTACCAGATTTAAACTGATGATCTATAATCCAGAAAAACCGATAATCCGGAATCGCCGAAGTCCCGACGAGTCCGGATTAAAGACTTTTGACTGTACTTCGATTATTTAAATGGCACTAAGAACCCGTATGTGACTGTGATAAAGCAGCAACAGTATTCAAAATGCTTCTAATGTCAGGCAGACTCCGAGTGATTGTGGTTGTAATTGCTAGTTTGGGGTAGTTACAAAGTGCTCTGATTCGGGTTGTCGCTTTTCTACTGTTCATTAACAAGTGTGCTTATAGCATTGTTTAAGTAAAAGGAGGGCATAATAATACGGAAGTATTTTTTCTACTTCTGACCCCAATCTTGATATAGTTCTAGTTCCTTTATTTTCTCTTCTCTTATTTTTAAAATTTTTACTCTTCAAAATAGTATGGAAAATTGAAAAACTATTATATTTTTGTCATTTATATAGGCATCTATTCAAAGGAGTTTCTCTGTTTATAAAAATAGTGTCAATTAAAAAAGATGCCTCTAATATATCATATTAGATGCATCTTACATTATGTGTATTATAATATCATTTTGTAAAGTTCGTAAAGCTTGATTTCAGTATTCTCGATACTGAAATCATTAAAGAAGTTCGCAGCTTCTGCATGTCCTAGATGCATGCACATTGTTGATTTTTTTTTTGGGGGGGGGGAATTGCAATTAAATCTTAAATTTCAAAAATGAGGTAAAAATTATTTAGGAAAAAAATGGTTACATAAAGTAAAAGGAAATTTGTTTTTAAAAGGTTGTTGTTAAAAAGAAAATAAAATTAACAGATAATTCAGGTAATGATGCAGTGACTCGTAGGAGCATTGATTTTGAGCTTAGAAAAGTAGCTAAACAGAAGGAAATAAATATAAGTAAGCTAAAATATCTGGAACATTTTCAGATTTAAAAGGCATGGGTATTTTGTAGAATTGTGAATGGTCCATATCTTTGAATATATAATTGTTCAAATATCTTTTTAAAATCAATATAATAAATTATATGTACAATTGTCTGTTACTTTAAATTACAAAATTTCATTACTTTGAGATTTATTATCTGCATTTTCCTGAAAAGTTCTCGAATTGTAATATTTTGCTAAGCTAACACGTGAAAGGCAACAGCAGTTTGGGAAATGGTGCTGCACTAAGAATTAAAAGAGCATTGAATTAATAATACTAAAATGTAAGAAACATCCATAATAAAAACTTACCCTTTTCAAGAAATTCTTCTTCTCCTTTTTTCCCCACACTATTGTTCTCCCCATGTATGCAACAATCTGGTTTTGCTTAAAAATCATCATAGAACTTTGCACATAAACTTGACATCATGCATGCTATTATTCTCCCATGTGCTTAGCAGTCTGTTTTTGCTTAATAGGATACAAGAATTGTAAATTGTGGCATTTCTTTTGAAGAAATTGCAGCTCTTCCTTTACCATCAGCTGGCAATTGGCAGTCCCATTATCATTCGTTATGAAAAGAAAAAGTATACTTATTGCAAAAACAAACACTAAACAGAAAAATTAGTGTTAAATTTAAAAAAAATGGAAAGCCATGTTTTTTGGAATGTATATCGCTGCACACATACTTGGGTTGCCACATAAATACATTTTAGAAGTTCATGAGTTTTTATGTAAGTATTTTGGGAACATACCATTGCTTCTTGTATACTTTTTGCAAGGGTACAGATAATCAGAAAGAACCAAATTTTTAATAATGACCATGTAAATCTTGCAGATATGTGTGACTATTATAAGTGTAGAATATAAGATTGTACACTACTTTTAAATATTATAATTATACTTATAATATAATATATTATAAGTGTAATATAAAAAATTTTGTTTGTAATTTAATGTTAATTTTTCAAAACTTTTAGATAGGTGGTTTTTGTTCTCAAACTTGTTTATGGTGAATATCAGATTCTTTAATTAAGACACAATAACACGCGGAATAAATACTAATTCAGAAGTCAAACAACAAAAATCAGCATTATTTTTAATTTTGAAAATATAACGGTGATTTTTGTTGTTTGACTTCTGAATTAGTATTAGATTCTTATATAATATCTACTATGTTGGTTTATGTTAAATAAGAAATGCATACTACATTTTTCAATTTAATTAGTAAAATATTATTTTAAGAGATTTTGAATAGCATAGGTTAAGGAACGTAGATTATTGCTTAATATATTCAGTTCATAATGTAGTGTATTGCTTATTTTATTCAATTCAGATAAGCCTTCATTTTTGGTCTTTAAATGTCCTCAGAAGTCCTTAATTTGCATTTAAAGGAATATTTATGAAGGAATATTTAATAATTTCAGTTTTAAAGAAAGTACTTTTCATTTTTTAGAAAGTTTAGCAGAAATTAGGCGTAAAGAACAATGCACAGACAAATGGCTAAATTAAAATGTATTTCTAAATGGTGGTGGAAATAAAGCATCTTCTTTTCTTGAAATAGCAGAACCCCTTGACTGTTTTATCCCAACAAAAGGCCTTCCTTTCCAAAGATCAACCAGATTTCAAATCCTCTGCCATTCTGAAATATTCTTCTCTTTGTTTATTTCTCCATGTACAACCTTTAGGTGATAATGAAAGAACGAAATGTAATCCAAAGAAACTATCCAAACTGAAGGGGGAAAAAAAGTAAAATAAGGGAAAAATAAGATATAATCAAAGACAACTTTGCAAACCATTTCTTAATTTGGCAAAGGTATCATTTAGTAGATATGTAGCCATTAAATTTTATATTTCAACATTCTATTCAGATTACCAAAGACAAAAGAATCAAAAGTGTACTGTTCAGTAGTTGAATTCATTATAATAGATGCAATGAAGTGAGATTATAGCTGTTAAGAGGTGGGGATGGTAAAAATTTAATTTATAATTGTTTCTATACACATCTACTGTATTATAAATTACTTTAGTAGTTGAATTCATTATATTAAAGGCAATCAAGTGAGATTATAGCTGTGAAGAGGGAAGGATGGTAAAAATTTAATTTATAATTGTTTCGATACAGATCTAGTGTATTATAAATGTAGCATGTAATGTTTATAACAGGGAAATTTTACTCCATTCACCTGATGGTCATTTTAATAAAGCTCAAGTTTTTTTAATTCATATTTACATATTTTAATTTTTAAATGTATCTTATCTAGATCACCTGACAATACAAAATTTGTTGGGCCTTTTGAAACTAAGCAAGATTTCATTGATACTGTTGAGGTTGTGTATAGAGGAGCTATGAGAGGAAAATATATTGTGAAGCTACCAATTGACAGAAGAAGAGTTGCTCATTTTGATTTACTTTATAAAGACTATTGATGTATAATTTTGGTTATAAATGTATATAGTAATGTATATATATATATTTTCTTTATACGACCTTCATGATGGCTTTGTGAAAATGTTCACGTGTAATTGAATTGATAATATATTATGTATGAATGTTTCATGTTATTTTGTAATAACATGTTTCTTGTAAATTAAAGTTTCTTTATTAACTTTTGGAAGATTTTCTTATTCTGAAATACAAATTCATAAAAATACTCTAAAGTAACTGATGTTTTTATTACAATATATTTAAATACTACATGTAATAATTATTACAATTGTTGTCAAGTATTTTTTACATATTATAGCTAAATTTTAGTATATTACAAAAGTAGTTGTCATTTTAAAAAAAGGGGAGTACAATATTTATTATTTTCAGGAAATTTTTATAGAATTATGAGGTGTTGAAAATCACAGAATTTAATTTGATTGAAACTGATTTTCAAGAAAATTTTATTTCTGTTGTTGTTTTAAGACAATATATTGAACTGGTTTTCAAAATAGAATACTTCCCTTTTAAAATTTAATGTTTAATTGCTGACATTTAATTTTATGACTGAGCAAAAATAAGATCAAATTGATACCATTAATTCACATAAATAATTCAAAATAAACTATTTATATAATATATTGGCAGCATACAATAGAATATGTTGATTTAATTTTTTAAAACTACTTTTTTCATGTATTTTAAGTGGTAATTATTTACAGTTATATAAAATAAATACTATGATGCAAATTTAAAAAGAAAACAGTATAATAATAATAAACTGTATACTCTAGATTATGGAAAAGGACAACTTTAAATCATCAATTTTCAAATATTTTCAGTTAGCTGCTGTTTGTAAAAATAAGCCATTCGTAATGTACCCTGCTTTTTTAAAATTATTTTTTGGAGTTTTCTATGGAACCTTAATTAACTACTCAACTTTTTGAATTTTGTGGAAAAGAGAAAGAATGGGTAGAAAGATTTAAAATTTTATCAGAATACAAAATAGATAAATAATTAAAAATATAGGAATTTATGACTGAAAATGATTATTAATGCATTTAATAAATATTGTAATAATTCAGTCTAATGAAGGTTATCAATCATCAAGTTGAAAATAAAATGTAAATAGGAGAGGGAGTGAAAAAAACTAGAAGCTGTCTGGTTTTGTATATTACAATTAAGTTTTGGAGGTAAATAAATTTTTATTGTTGCAGGGTGAAACATGAGATCAAGAGATAGAAACTTAATATTGAGAAATATTTATTTATTCTTACTCTTCACCTGGCTATGTAAGCTGACAGATTATAAGTTTGGCAATCTTTCTATTTAATGACTTCGTGCTATGTATGTTGGCAGATACTCTCACAAGCAATGAAATGTTACATGTAAATAAGAAAGTTTTGTTCACACAATAATAAATATTAAAAAAAAAAAAAAAAAGTCTGGAACAATTTCAGAAGAATATGTGGTAAGAATGAATATGTGGTACGTAAGAATGAATATGGTTTCAGAAGAATATGTTGTCTGGTCATCTTCAGCCTGGCTTGGTATTGAAAAGATGTCTATTTTTATCCTACAGCAGATAGGGCATACATGTTGGATGATGTGTTCCAAGGCCTGAGTATGCGAGAGGGGCAGTTGATCTCTCACCTGTTGTATAAGGCAGATGTGGCCAACTTTTGTGTACCAAAAATCTACTTTGTTCTAAAAAATGCATAGCGATCGACCCATGCATTTTAAAGAGGGATATGAAGTACTTAATATGTTAAATTACTATTATATGTGTATTTTAAATTACAAAACAAACAGTTTACTGACTAAAATTTAGCATCCAGATAAATTTAAGCAACAAAAATTGTCGATTGACAATGTTAGCAAAAGTTAGAGAGAAAGATAGCAAAAGAATGTATATTTTATTACTTAATGACAATACTGAATTTGCATGTGTTTAACCAAGGAATCATAATTAGGAGTGTATTCTGACAAAGATATTATTAAAGAGTGTTCAGTATGTGTATCAGTCAACACAGAACGTTGTTTAGTCTTTGTTAACTTAAGTAGGAAAATGCCGATTCACAAAGGTAAGTGGATCTGGAACAAGAATAAGTATATTTACTACAGTCAAAAGTCGTTAATCCGGACTCGTCGGGACTTTGGCGATTCCGGATTATTGATTTTTCCGGATTATAGATCATCAGTTTAAATCTAAGATGGCATGCACAAATTCTAAAATTAAAAATATGAAACCGTAATTTATGAAATAAAGAACAATTATGATCTAAAGGATATCAAAATTTACAAAAAAAGAAGCTTAATATTTATTTGTTTACTTTATTAAACATTTCTTTCAATGTAAGTTGTTTCGTTTTATGTGATAATACTTTCTCTTTAATTCTATAAACAGACATGATTTCTTGTTCAGTTACAAGTCCCGTAATTGCTGTGCCGAGAATGCCGGCTAACTTGTCAATCGAAATTTTTTCGTTTTCACTAACCTCTCTGTCACCTTCTTCATGTTTTTATCCATTTTTTGCAGCAATTCCACTTTTTGTTTGACGGACATCGAGACATACTTTCGTTTTGTAGATCCTTTGGGAGCTCAAAATTTCTCTTACAGTCTACAAAAAATAATAAGCCGCATCCAATTCGAAGATTAAGGAACAACGCAATCATCAACATTAACTGAAATAGATAATTATATAACTTTAGCTTGCACCGTCCGTTATACATTAAACGCGCACGCAAAACGTATTCTGCACTTGCGCACACGCATATGCGCGTGTGTGTAAAGGTCTTACGTGCATGCGTAAACGCCTATGGGCATGTGTCAACGCGGCGCATGCGCGGAAAGTTTTTAGCTTTGAGGTCCAGATTATGGGTGTCCGAATTAACGACTTTTAACTGTACTATTTGGTAATGCTGAGTTTTTTTTTTTTTTTTTTTTTTTGCTAACATACTTCCAAAAGTCATCTTCAAATACCTTGGCCTGCCAGTTCTTCACCAACCCAAGAGGCCGGAGTCTCATTATTCTCTTCAATTAAGGATTTTCCAATATGGTTATGTACGCATGGTTTCCCCACGTGGAGATTACTTGAGGTGCCAGAAATAGCATGATAAAATTCACGCTTATGCCACCCTATATCAAAGAACAAAGTATCTATATTACCAGAATTCTGTACCTAATGAAAGCATAGGATCCTTCGTATAATAATTGTGGTTGTAGACTTATTTAATATCGCTACTCTAGTGCATTGCAAACAGAATGCCCTAACACCACTTGAATCATAACTGAAAACTTGGTTCTCTATTTATCATGCTGGGCAATCAGTTTCTATTTTCAACAATGCATGCAATCGACCAAAATGGGCTTTGTGACCGACCATTCGATCTCGATTGACTTGTTGGCCACTCCTGGTATAGGGGACTTATCCTGGGAGTATGAGACCATGAAAATGCCTGAACATAATGTAAGCAATCCTGGGTAACATGAACCATATGTGGCCAGGAATAACTCTGCTGAAATATCACACTCTGGATTGTGCCCAAAAATTGCTATATTATCAGCTATTGTAAATTATGACTCCCAAGACCTAAATATTTCTGGTGTGGGAAGTGTATTGTTTGATATCAAGTTTGGGTTTGTGCCGTAGACCTTCCATACTTCACACATGGATGCATATAAGCAACAACCAATTACAACTGCTTGAATTTGGCTTTGATAGTCAAGCATTTTAAAAACCTCAGCCACATGGTCATATCTCAATTGTTGGAAATATCACCACTATCAAACTGCATTAATGATAAATATCATAACTGGAAATGAATTTTGGGGGGCATTCACATAGGGCAAGCCAGTCCATTTATACATTCTGTTATAGAAAACCGCTTGGGCAAAACACCTTTTTTGAGGAATTGGATTTATAAATAGTAGTTATTTTGCAAGTCCCCTTTTGCTTATAATCACATTTTGAAACGCCATGATTCATTTAAAATGGTAGTGAGGTCATCAGATATTACTAATATGGTCAGATGAAATTTCAAATATTTGGAAGATACTAAAAAATGGTAATTAAAATTTGCTCAGAATACAAATATTCGATAGAATATGTAAATATTAAACACTAAACTATGCATATTTAATTTGTTTATAAATACATAAACATTATTTATGTTGACTTGATTTCTATGATTCAATGAATTTATCATTCCCCCTTCCCCCCATGAATACCTAAATCATTATTCTGCTGCTATATAGTATGCTATAACTTAACCTGCATGATCATATAAGCTTATGGTTATAAACTAGTAACAGAATCGGGAATTAACATGTTTGATCTTTTCTCCTAAATCTTTGAACTGTGTTTAAATATCTTATGTGAATTAATGTAAATATCTGTATTTATTCTATAAATAATAGTAATAATCACAGTGGTAATAAAACTAACACAAGTATGATTATGATATGCAGGACATGCTTTTCGTGGAATAAATAAATAACTTAGAGAGAAATTTAACAAAGGGTATGCTTAAGCCCTCTAAAGCTCGCCACTCAATGTTACACCGAATAAGAAACGATATGAGCTTTTCTGCTATTTGTAAATTTTGGAATTAATTTTCAGATGTGGACTTTTCATCTTGGGAGTTCAAAGAAAGCCTAGAATTGAAATCTCTGTGCAAGGCTGATATATGAAATCTTTTTCCAGATAAAACACATGTGTTTGATTTAATAATTACTCTCTCTTGTAGTAGGTACTGATATTGTTCTAGATTTTACTAAATGTAGAAGTCTTTATTTCGAGTGGCTAATAATTTATGATGTTCACTTCACATCTCACTTATGGGCTGGGATTATATTAACCAGCTGTTATTAATCATGTGAAATAGATTAGACATCAATGAAGATTTGGACAAATGAGTCCAGACGTCTCTATATTGAATAATGCATTACTAGCGTTATTCAGTATAAAGAGAATCAAGCATGTGGTGTTTATAGTAACTATATTTCAAGGAGATTGTTATGACAAATTTATGTATCAGTATTTGCAAAAGCTGATACATAAATTTGTCATTGGGATGATGAAAGCCAGTTGGTCAGCTCAGCGAATAGCTCGTCAAGTAGGCCTTTCTGATTTTACTGTGAGGAGGTGTTATAACCAGTGGACAGAAGAGACATCATTTACATGGCAACCAGGCTCAGGACATCCTCGACAGACCAGTCGTTGAGAAGACCGTCGCATCGTACAACACGCACGCTTAGAGCCAACTGCCTCATTGGCTGCCATCCAGACACAGGCAGTAGCTTCATTATGGTTCCCTGTGTCTTCCTGAACTATTTCAAGGTGTCTTGTTGAAGGGCATCTGGTATTGTGGTATTACGTGTGCTGCCAATGACACCCACCGACCGATGCCTCTGTTTGGAATGGTGTCGCACACGACAGGATTGGACTTAAATAGAATGGAACCAGGTCATCTTCAGTGACGAATCTAGGTTCAATTTGACGAGTGATGACAATCATGTTCGTGTGTGGAGGCCCCGTGGTGAACGCCTCAATCCTGCCTTCGCTTTACAGTGACACACCATTCCCACAGTTGGTGTGATGATATAGGGTGCCATTGCTTATGATACATGGTCACCCCTAATATTGATCTACGTCACAATGACAGGCCAGCATGATATCCTTCAGCCACAGGTGTGGCCACTCATGGCAGGGCTCTCAGAAGCCTGTTTTTAAAAAGACAATGCTCGGCCATACACAACACGGATCTCACAAGATTGCCTCCGCCACATTAACACCCTTACCTGGCCTGCTCGATTCTCAGATTTGTCACCAATCGAGCATATCTGGGATAATTTGAGATGGCAAGTTGGACAGCCGACGAGATTGCCCGAACTAGAGGTGCATTTACAGCAACTGTGAAACGAGATATCTCAGGACACCATACGGAACTTGTATGCCTCAATGCCTGCTCATATCGCATCGTGCATTTGCGCTAGAGGTGGTCCAACAGAGTACTAAAACTTCTGTTCATGTGTACTTTTTCTGCAATAAATGATCCTTTTTTCTTTGATTTTCTAATCACTTACTTATATCAAAGTAGTTCTTACATATGTAAAATTTCATTTCATTCTGACAACTCTTTCTTGGTGTGCAAATTATTATGGTAATGAGTATATTTTTGTCTTTATGAGCACATCTTTCTTTCCAATGTCTATTCTTTTTTTTTTTTTTTTTATCTCCACGAGTAGTTTATTCTTCCTGTTGCCTTAATATGGCATTCTAATCTTACTTAGATCTCTGTTTTACTTCTGAACACACTAGATAGGATAGGATTAGTTTTTGCCCAAGACCCTCAGTTTTGAATGACCAGTTATCAGAAACTACATGTTCATATCCTTGGGGAAAAAAAATGATTTTGAGTTTTGAATAATGAACCTAAAACTGAAAGACATCAATTTCAGAAATTCCAGAAACTGGTCTTTCTTGTTGGGGGAAAATTATAGGATTTTTATTTTTTTGAAGGTAAAGAATAATATATGAGGGATAGGAATACACAGTTAAAGATGAAAACCATGACTAATATTATTTTTCTATTACTATTATTGTTCTAAAAATGAACTTAAATATTACAATTTTGATATATTTTTTGTTTAATTTAATATATTATATTATAAGGAATGAATAGCTCATTCCTTGCCTATCGTAAGTGGTCAAAGCATACTAAATTGTTATAATTCTTATTATTATTTGGAAATAATTAAGTGTAATACAAAAGAAGTTAGATAATTCTTTACATATGAGTGTATACATTATTTTATTATATAAAACCCTTTTTATATGTATGTAATATGATACTTGGAGTAAGTTGCAACAGAATGATGATGGTTCTCTGCCTTATAACTAGGAGAGACTTTTCTGCATAATTAGAAAGAGGACACTCTAAGGAGAGACTTGCAGACAGACGTGGCCGAACTGAATATTAATTTTATTGAATATTAATTTTATTGACACGAACTAATTATCGAAAATATATTTTTTATTACACATGATCATGGCTGCAATATATCAATTTATACAGAGACACATGTAGAGTTTTATACAGTGTATCATAATTTAAATAATGACGGAGTTAGCAGCACAATAAAGCAAAGGGAACAAAGTAGTATTTTGACTGCAAGAAATCTGAAGAGAAAGAATAGAGAGGGGGGATTAAGGACTATTGCTAATTTAATTCCTAATTTTGATTTACGTACTTTTTATCTTACACACATATATATGTATATAATATATATATGTAATAAAAAGGAGACAAAGATGTAGCAGTGTTGATGGCATAGCACGTAGAATTCATAGAACATAGTAGATCCATATTGAAGAGGAAGAATTTTGATTGCATAGAATGCTAAAATGTTGGATTCATAATAATTAAGAAACCGGGCAGTTGAGATGGATTAAATTCCATTTTATTTAAATTGACATTTGTGGCCAGAATTCACTTGGCACTCTAATCGTGCATATTTCCAGATCATTACATTTTTTATTCTGAAATGAGTGAAGTGAAGGTTTCAATTCTCAAAATTTAGAGTTCAGGTTACGAATTACCTACGTCATCTGAGCACTGCACAGGCCATGCAAGATGGATTGATCTAGAAATGATGTAATTCAGAGAAAATTTTGTGATTTTTAGAATAGAGAGGGGAAATTAAGGGGTTACCCTTTAGTTAAAATTATAATATTGATTTATATATTTTTTATCTTACACACACACATTATACTAGACTGTTTT
This sequence comes from Stegodyphus dumicola, assembly GCF_044657685.1. NCBI lineage: Eukaryota > Metazoa > Arthropoda > Arachnida > Araneae > Eresidae > Stegodyphus > Stegodyphus dumicola. The sequence goes on from NC_140778.1 coordinate 122,224,740, forward strand.
TAGTTTATAATTAATTAACTTTTCAGCAACATTTTTCACGGAAATGGTTTTGGGATATTCTTATTGTGAAAATTTCTATAATACTGTATATATTACATATTTGTTTTGAATAACCAGCCTAAAAATTGTGTGTATATGATAAAAGTGTGATATAAAATATCACACAGTTTGTCTTAACTTTATGCACATGTCGAGAATATCTCTTTACCTGTCTTTTTTTTTTTTTTTTTTCTGGTATTTTAGATAGCAGGTAATTATAATAAACACAATTTATTCTGATTATTCCATTTCCATAATTTATTTTATATGTAGTTGTATTAAGCAAAACCATATGATATTTATAAAAGAGGTTACAAAATATTTCATTTTCTTTTGAGCAGGTGAATACTATTTAGTGCGAGTGGAAATATGCAGTAACTGTGATTAAATATTGATGCAAAATATATCAGAGGCGAAATTTTATTATTGTAAAAATTGTTATTAATCAGGAGTAATTTTAATTTTGTTTTATGTAGCTACTTTACTAAATATTGTCCATCAGTCAAAAATCTTGGATGAAATATGAATTTGAAATAATCTGAAAGGAATAAAATTAGTGATCTATTAAAAAGTGTAAAATTGTCAAAATAAATAGAAACTCAATTTTAATAATACCGATTCACCGAACAAAAATTATTTTAAAACCTGATACGAAATGACCGAACCCTTTATTATTGGGAAAAAAAAAAAAAAAAAAAAAGGACAATGAATTAAAAAAAAAATATTATTGAGTCAAAATGTAAAAAATAATATGTGTTCAAGATATCTAATATTATTAAATTATATATATTCTTATTGTACCCCAATATAAAGCTAAGATTTTTGTGAATTTTAGGCTTTTTTTAATGTTTTATTGATGTTTTATGGGATTTATTGTATGACAAAAAAATGTCCGAAGTTACTTTTATTGATACGAGTATTTTATCCATTTAGTCCTCTACTAAACTTGAAAGAATTTTTTTTTTTTTTTTTTAACTACTTAAATTTACTACCATAGCGCGACTTTACTACTATGCACACGTCGAGAATATCTCTTTGAATGAATAATGTCTTCCGCTCTTTCCGCTGTTTCGGAGGCGCAAAAACTGGACAAACGGGTGAAAGGCGAAGGACGGTACAAACCGTGCCATGTGACGTTCAATGTTGAGGTATTGGATCAATGATTTTAGAAAAACTGGGAATAATTTGTCATATCTCGTTGCATTAAAATTTTAATCAGCATGTCTTTTAGCAACAGAAGAAAAGTACATTTATTTTCTTGTGATAGTTTACAAATAAAATTGGTTTCTATTTTCGCCCAACTGCTTTTGTTTGCATCTGTTTTGTGTATACCTGTCAATTTGTTATTACCTAAACAAAATACAAGCAAGATCAGTTCTCAACTATCGAAATTAACGTATGATATTATCAAGCCACCCGATCATTTAGAAGGAGTGAAAATGGAGAGAGATGGACATTTAAACAAGGAATTCAGGAAGGAAGTTTTGTTAGGAAACGAAAGTCAAAGCGGAACACATGATGAACAGCTTCTCATATCAATACATAAAAAGTAAAACTTATTTTTCTATTTATATAGTGTCTGGGAAGAGATATGTGAAGTATAAAATAATGAATTTTCTTTAGTTTAAAACTTTTTTTTTTTTTTTTTTGCATAAAGAGCAAGAGAACATAGAAAGGTATCTTTTTCTTGTAATAAGATTTATTTTATTTATTAACATTACTTTTTTCCTTTAATATATCTATTAACATTGCGTTTATATTTTAAAAGCATTTAATTGAATGTTAAACTGAAACTCTGGTAGTTAATCATATTTTTATGAAATCTTTTACTGTTATTTTAGAATTTTCCATAATAAATTTTTAACACTGCTTTGTTTAATGATCCTATTTATGTACTGTAAATGTATTAGAATTTTTCTAACTTTTTTTTAAGTAAGGTGTTGCCATGATAACGCATTATCTAGAATTCTATACAATCATAGTAAACTAAATCATAGTTGTAGTTAGGATTTTCAGCGCCTGGGGACAAGTGAAGATTTCATGACCTCGTCCTGATTACCAAGAGTGGAAAACATTTAATTCTAATATTTTGAACATTAGTTTGGCTTCCTCTGAATGGTGTGATTGGGAACAGATGTCCCTTCTCCCTAGCTATGGCACTTAATTTAATTTGATGATAATAGCACATATATATATGGATCTAACAGTATATCATTTCTGTGTCATTTCCTGTATTGTTAATTTAGTAGCAGAACTTAGTTGCACATAAATGTGCACATATGTTTTTATTATTCTCATGTTATGTTGAAAGGGAAGTCCATATATATATATATTTAATTTAAATTTCTCAGTTTTAATTTGCAATTTGAAAAATTGAATTAATCTAACAGCTCAAATCAGTTTACTTACAAAAAAGCTTAAAAAAATAAAAGTAAGACATTTTCTAGTTAATGCAAAACATATTTTCATACTGCTAAATTCGGTATTTTTAAAAATTATACATATTTTGAAATTTGAAGCTGCATATATGCATCAAACAGAATTCTTTATTTTTGACAGATTATAATTCTGTAATAAATCTGAAAAGAAATGGCAGGTTTAAAGAATTCCTTAAATTCTACTTGTCCTAGCAGCACTGTATTTTACTTATTTGATAAACCAAAAATAATAGATACTTTCTTGTTAAAGTCACCATCACTTGTAGTCGCCAAAATTGGCAAACTTAATCACCTAATCTGTAACATGTAAATTTCCACAGAAAAGCCAGTTCATTATTAGATTAAAAAAAATTTTGAAATTTGCCAGGTTGTAAAATACAGTGTATTTAAAATTTAAATGTATGTAATTTAGATATGAAATTTGTATTTGAATCCACAAAGGAATTTGCATTGTGGATATAGAACCTGTTTGATTTTTTTTTAGGTCAAAATATTCTACATTTTAAGTTTTGAGCACAACTCTATTTTTCTTTTTTATATTTGAGCTTATGCATATGTAATAATTTAGAAGTTATTGACACAGAGATGCATTAAGAAGTAGCTGCAGAAAAGATGTTAGTAGTTGTACCAATATAACCTTTTTTTAAATAATTAGTAACATGAATTATACATCATAATTGGACACAATCTATTTGCCTATTTTTGTTCATATTTTTATCTAATTTGCATCTTCATAACTATTAATTTCAATGAAGTAAAAAACATGGTGTAACAGGGAAGAGCAAGCTGCTTGGTAGGATAGGATAGAAGAGAGAGAGAGAACACAACACGTTCAAGTGGAATTCTTAATTCAGAATGATGTGGTTTTAGTTTATTTTGATTTTGATTGTCTAATAGTAACCTTCTAAAATTATCATTAGCTGAAGCCTCATGTAATTAGCTAATGTAATTATGTATGTCTCATGTAATTATCTAGTCTTAAGTAGTCATTAGCTTATGCAAGAAACATATGACAGATAAATTTTCAAAAAGCAATTTAGAGAAATTTGCTATAGCCCCATTCACAAGAGCAGATTTGAAGGATGGTGAAAACCTGTTCTTCCAATGTGTCCCATTCACATAACAAACAAGTATTAACTGCCTCTCGGAATTAGAGATAGAATTTAGTAGAATGCTCCTACCTCTCTGGAGCAGGGCAAATGGGGAGATTTTACAAACAATTTCCGTGATTGCACAGTTCTCTTAATTTTAGTAAACAACATGGCTGGTGTGCAACTGACTACTTGCTGTACTGTACTGTCAGTTGATAGATATATATGTATGCTATAGCATCCAAAAAACATTAGATGGAACCATACGAGGTATGGAAATTTATAAATGAGTACAGACAAGTTTATCTGATGCTGGGGTATTCTAGAAATACCGTTCAGATTAAAACTGAAGTTAAGACACTCAGATGTGCATATCAGCTTCAATGCAACAAGGAGAGTGGGTGCCTTTTAAATGATTTTTTTTTTTTATTTAAGAACTTCAATCTATTTTTTATGAATATTATTAAATGGTTTTGTAAGGCAAAATGATTTTAAGCTGAAAAAAAATTTTTGCCAGTAATTTTTTTTTAATTAAAATTTTTTTGGAGAAAAATTTAACAATTAAAATATCCTTCTTCTCGTATAATTCTCGGTGTTTCCCCCTAATTTATTTATTGTATTTATTAGTGTTCATAATAACTTTAATGATCGATTTTGCTATTAATGAATAAGTTTCTGAGGAAAAATAAACACATTTTTAGGTAAAACTTTGAAACAAATATGATCTCGATCACATTTTCACTTCAAATAATTCAATTTTTCTTTTCAGTATTTCGAAAAAATCCAGCCTTTTTTCTATAAAGTGTATAATTTTAAGTAAGTAGTAAAAGTATTAAATAATTTAGTTCATGTCTATATAAATTTTAGGACTTTATGTAAAGGGATTTATCAAAAAAATGGCTAAAGTGCAGAATCGCCCACTTATTTGTTTGGCGCTTTTTACAAGAGTAAGAAGAATTGGATTTTTCTCAATTTTATCTGACTTTTTAAGTGAAAAATAGGTCGATGTGTACATGGATAAAGTCAAGAATGTGCACAATGCCATTTTTGTGCAATTCTGGGATGTTTTTTAAAGTGAAAATAGGTCGACGTGTACATGGATACTGAGTATGTGTAATTCTTAAAAACGCTACAAGCAGTGGGCGATTCTGCACTTTCCCCCAAAAAATGAAAAATGAGAAAACACAGCTTAAAGAATGTAAACTATCTAAATAGTCATTAAATCATTTCAAATTTCTTAAAAATTTTATTATTGAATTTCATTACATATGTATATATAAAATAAAATCTAGTGCTATTCAATTGGTTACATAAACATTAATCACAAGCTTTTATTTGAAACCTTTTCTGGCCAGAAATATTGCAAAAAAAATAAGGAAATGCAAGTAGAATTTTTTTTTACCTGTTTTTGTTTTGTGAAATACTTTCAAACAATTTTAATACATGAATTAATTATATCTTTTCTAAAACATTTATAATCAATATTAAAATGTTTATAATTAATATTAATAATAGTAACTTGTCGTTTTATTCATTTTTTCAAAAAGCAAAGTTTGAAATTGGAACAGACATGAAACATTTTATTTAAAAACATTCATGTGTGATTTCTTTTCTTCTTTTAACCATTTGGTCTCGTATATAAATTGCATTTTAAATTATTTTAGATGTATTTTAATTAAAGTTTGTTCCACACAGTTTTCAATAATGCTACAGTCAGCAACTTGATAACTTTCATCATCAAGTTGTGCTTGTCTTATCACAAATAATTTCAATTTTTGAAGAAGCATAGCAAAATTGATAATACGCATAGAAATATTTGCTGAGCTGAATATATATATATATAGATCTGCCAGTTTAAAAGTGAAAAAAAAAAAAATTTCCCCAACCTGACTAATATTTAAATAAATCAGTTTGTACACATAAACAGAGTTTACTGATAGTTGCAGTTGCATTCAATTATATTCCACTTCTTTTACACAGATTTTTTAATAAGTTACTGAAGCAATTAAGAAGTGAAAAAAATAAACACTGGGGAGTGGCATTTAAAAGGCTGTCAAAATTTTTAAAAGCCTTTTTATGCCATTTATTATCATAAGATCATTTCAAAATTTCTCTTCAGCGTAGTACGGATATTAAGTATTTTTTGGAGGAAAAGTTAAAAATTGGGAATTTCATGAATTTTGCGGTAACAAGTCCTCAAGAATATCTGGGGCCAGTGGTAAAAAATGGCTGAAGTGCAGAATCGCCCACTTATTTGTTTGGTGCTTTTTACAAGAATAAGAAGAATTGGAATTTTCTCAATTTTATCTGACTTTTTAAGTGAAAATAGGTCAATGTGTACATGGATAAAGTCAAGAATGTGCGCAATGCCATTTTTGTGCAATTCTGAGATGTTTTTTTAAGTGAAAATAGGTCGACGTGTACATGGATACTTTAGTTTTTAATGACCAAATGGACAGAATTTTAGGATCCAAAAATGGCATGACAAAAACTCTGATAGTGTTTTATAGCAATGGCAAACAATGTCAGAAAACAAAAGACAAACATTAGAGTAAACATAAACAAATGTTAGAAATCCGCCAGTTAGATTCATGTTTGTGACATCATTGCTTGAGGTGACTTAGGCTGTGTTCAGACGGGGGCATAAAGGGCATAAGTGGTTAAAGCCGAACTGCGTTGGCAAGGCAACCAGTCTGTGCTATGTCACATAATCTGGTTTAAGGCTCGTGGCACAAGGTCCCAAGTTTTCAACTTTACGTCGAGTTTGGGATAAGCGTCGATCAATCAGAGTGAAGCTAAAACGAAACGGCTGTGTTTGTGACAGTGAAATTGTCTAAAGAAGACAATTTGAAATTGTCTAAAGAAGACAATTTCACTGTCACATCGAAGGCGACTTTTTTTTTTAATATGGAGCACATCATATCCGAATGATTTGTAATCGTATCCAAACGAAATAATAAGTTGATCTTGCAAGAAATCTATGATGATGATATACATTTTTTAATGAGTTTGCACAATAAATTGAAAAATATGGATGAAACTCGTAAAGCGAAAATTAATACACAACGTGCATGATCCTGTAGATGATTGATCCCATCCATTATTTTTCATTTTATGAAAATTCTTTAAAAAATGCATGCTTGCAAAAATTTTATTTTTTCTGTGTAAATTATTATTATTACTTTCTTTCTGTTTATTATTTTTGTATAAACTATTACTATCATTTTCTTCCCGTTTAATTATTTTTGTATTTAAGAATAAATTTATTGAAAAAGCTGGAAATATTGTATTGCTATTTGCTTCAAATGCTGATTTTCTTTCCAAACAAACTTCATGAATTAATTTTACTAAAACATCAAATCAATATCAAGAATTTGCTGTTTTTTTTTACAGTAAAAATATTACTTTAAAAAAAAAAAATTATTTTCAATTATTTAAGAACAGTCACAATAGTCAATTCAGTGGTGTGAGCTTTGTATAAGTAATAAAAGATTAATCTTTTAAAAAAATGCTTTTATGAATTCCAAGAAGGAAAAAATGTAGTGAAATATCCTTAAAATAACAGTCAACAGTCTAGACGGTTTTGTCTCCTGTTGATGTTCTGTTCTATTTTTTAATTACATTCTCCATGAAAGGAATTCACTTTTAATGAAACTGAATAGCACACATAACTCATAACATGGACTATAATTTAATGAATAATATTTGTTATTATTATCCATTCTTTATTAATATCATTTGAATGGAATTTTGATCATTAAATTCATGCTATTTCTCTGGTAGAAATTCCTGGATAAGGTATGAATGTTTATAATTTTGTTTGTATTTGAAGACTTGGGTACCTAAAATTTGTCATTGTGAAATTACTTTTGAGATATTGGCTGTAAATAGAAATATAGCATATGTTGAAATTAAACTCTTTTTGGTGTTTTAATATGCATGTCTGCCAATGAGTGAAGAATTGTCATAATTTGTCAGCAATTGAAAAATCATTAAAAATAATTACTTGTGACAACAGACATGGATGAAACTTACATCTATGACATCTCACAGCAAAGCAGAGTTTAATTTGAATTACTCATATGATGAACATCAGTTTGCAGAATTATCCACAAAAATTCCTGAAAGTTAGTGTTTACTATGTACTGTAGTCTCTCGAGTGTAACCCTCCTCTTTTTTTTTTCAGAAAAAGGATATGAAATTCAGGGGTGCGGCTTATACATACAAATTATTAGAAATAGATGTATAAAAACAGGTGGCAACACAGCAAAATGTATTTAATGATTGAGCATAAAATGCATTGTTGGGTGAACATTTCGTAGTACAGTCAAAAGTCGTTAATTCGGACACATATAATTCGGAATGATCTATAATCCGGACCTCAAAACTAAAAACTTTCTGCGCGTGCGCCGCGTTGACACATGCGCATAGGCGTTTACGCGTGCACGTAAGACCTTTTACGACTGCGCATATGAGTGTGCGCAAGTGCAGAATACGTTTTTGCGTGCGCATTTTATGTATAATGAACATATAAGCTGAAATTATCTAATTATCTATTTCAGTTAATGTTGATGATTGTGTCGTTCCTTAATTTTCGAATTGGATCCGGCTTATTATTTTTTGCAGACTGTAAGAGCAATTTTATAAAAGTAAGCTTAAACTTTCGATTATATTAAATAGAATTTCCGATATATATTTGTTAATATGTAAAGGATCTAAAGCGAAAGTATGTTTTGAAATCCGAAATCTGTTTATCAATTTCACGCTGCTCGGCGGGGGGATCGCCGCAGCGGGCGCGTAATGAATTGGAAGTTGATCTGTCAGCACTATCCTTATCTTCAGCGCAGATGTTTTTATTTTATTTGGCTTATAATTCCTTACCAAATGTAGTATTTCATCTCAATATGCTCTGTCTTTGATATGATTTAAAACAAGTTCCTCGTCATTATAATTCGCTTTCGATAGCGAAGAAAGTGACAGAGGTTATTGAAAACGAAAAAATTTCGATTGACAAATTAGTCAGTGTTCTAGACACAGCAATTTTAGGACTTGAACAGCAGAACTTTGTAACTGAACAAGAAATTATGTCTGTTTAATAGAATTAAAGAGAAAGTATTATCACATGAAACGAAGCAAAACTTAAACAACTTACATTGAAAGAAATGTTTAATAAAGTAAACAAATAAATATTAAGCTTTTTCTTTTTGCAAATTTTGATATCCTTTAGATCATAATTGTTCTTTATTTCATAAATTACGGTTTCATATTTTTAATTTTGTAATTTCTGCATGCCATCTTACGAGATTTAAACTGATGATCTATAATCCGGAATCGCCGAAGCCCCGACGAGTCCAGATTAACGACTTTTGACTGTATTGTACTAGTTGTGACTGCAGGTCATGGTGACCAATTGTGGGATGCTAGTACTAGTGATAATTGATACTGGTAGTGCAGCCAACTACTGTAGTGATCGACAGTGACAGTGAATAAGAAGTGCTAAGCACAGAAACATGTTCCTTTTGATTGGGGAAAAAAAAAATAATGTATGGTAAGTACTGTTTTCCGCTTAATTGCTTTCACACCTGCAAAATGAAAAAATATATACAGGCTATATGTCACTTATTCTCAAGATTTTTTTAATTAGTTATATTTAGAATATCGAATTTCTCCTAAGAGAAATTATATATCAAAATTGAAGAAGGTTATATATATACAGTCAAAAGTCATTAATCCGGACTCGTCGGGACTTCGGCGATTCCGGATTATCGATTTTTCCGGATTATAGATCATCAGTTAAAATCTGGTAAGATGGCATGCAGAAATTACAAAATTAAAAATATGAAACCGTAATTTATGAAATAAAGAACAATTATGATCTAAAGGGTATCCAAATTTACAAAAAGAAAAAGCTTAATATTTATTTGTTTACTTTATTAAACATTTCTTTCAATGTAAGTTGTTTAAGTTGCTTCGTTTTATGTGATAATACTTTCTCTTTAATTCTATAAACAGACATAATTTTTTGTTCACTTACAAAGTTTCCCTGTTCAAGTCCCGTTAATTGCTGTGCCGAGAATACCGATTAACTTGTCAATCGAAATTTTTTCGTTTTCACTAACCTCTCTGTCACATTCTTCATGTCTTTATCCATTTTTTGCAGCAATTCCACTTTTTGTTTGATGGACATTGAAACATACTTTCGTTTTGTACGATCCTTTGGGAGCTCCAGAATCAAAAATTCTATTTGACATAATCGAAAGTTCACGTTTACTTTTATAGTATTGCTCTTACAGTCTGCAAAAAATAATAAGCCAGATCCAATTCGAAAATTAAGGAATAATGCAATCATCAACATTAACTGAAATAGATAATTAGATAATTTTAGCTTACACCGTCCGTTATAGATTAAACGCGCACGCAAAAACGTATTCTGCGCTTGCGCACACGCAAATGCGCAGTCATAAGAGGTCTTACGCGTAAACGCCTATGCGAATGTGTCAACGCGGCACATGCGTAGAAAGTTTTTAGCTTTGCGGTACGGATTATAGATCATTCTGAATTATGGGTGTCCGAATTAATGACTTTTGACTGTATAAATATGCATATGCATGTTTATAGTACACTGGTGTGCAAAAATTAAGGACGATGTCGAAAAATTAGCATATCAGCTGAACGAAGAGGCAGAGTGGACAGAAAGACCAATCAGGAGATTAAGTAAGGTGATGTACGGTAGCACATGCGCAGATATGCATATAGACGTAATGGGGGAGTGACTGAGTAGTATAAAGCATGTTGTCGGAGTAAGGTCAGTATTTCTGGCAAAGAGATTGCACGCTGTATAGCAGTTAAAATCACACCGAGTTGCTGCCTCAGCGAGAAATGGCGAATAATCAATCTTTTAAACGACATCTGGATGCTTTTACCCGAGGTCGAATCATTGGGAAGTTGGAGGAAGGCCGCAGTGTGACAAGTGTGGCTGCAGAGTTCGGAATTGCTCACAGCATCGTTTCACGACTTTGAAGACAATTTCAAACTACAGGAACAGCTATTCGGGGGTCTAGTAGTGGTCGTCCACGAGGAACCACACCCACAGATGACCGGTATATTGCCTTACAGGCCAGAAGAAACAGGCGGCAGACAGCAGAAGGAATCGCTAGACACACGACACAGGCGACCGGACGACCGATATCGCGTTTTACCGTGGCCAGAAGATTGGACGATGGTGGTCTGTTTGCACGACGCCCTGTATGGTGTGTACCTCTAACGCCTGCCCATCGGAGAAGGCGTTCTCTGTGGTGCCGGGAACACCGGAATTGGAGAGACAATGAATGGGGACGAGTACTCTTTACAGATGAGAGCAGATTCAGTCTGAGTAGCGATTCTCATCGCATACTCATCTGGAGAGAGCGGGTAAGCCGCAATCATCCCTCGAACATCATTGGAAGGGACAGGTATGGAGGTGGCGGTGTTCTCGTTTGGGGAGGCATCAGGCTTGGTAGTCGTACAGACCTTCACATCTTCGACGCAGGTTCAGTCAACAGGACCCGTTATTGTAACGAGATTCTTCTTTCCTATGTGCGTCTTTTTAGAGGTGCTGTGGGTCCGCAGTTCCTTTTCATGGACGACAATGCACCATGTCATCGCACAGTAGCAGCTGAACAGCTCTTAGAGAGTGAGGATATTGAACGTATGGATTGGCCGGCACGATCTCCGGATGTCAATCCCATCGACCATGTATGGGATTTTTTAGGCAGACGCTTGGCAGCTGGTACCTTACCACCAGTAATGATTCCGGAGCTTCGATTGGCGCTGCAAGACGAATGGGCAGCAATGCCTCAACAACTCATTGACACCCTCATTCTCAGCATGGGCAGACGCTGTGAAACCTGCCTAGCAGTCAGGGGCGATCATATCCCCTATTAAAGACTGGATGTTTCTTTCTGGACACTCATCACAGGGATGTTTCGGCCTTCAGTCGCATTGCGCTCCATGCTACTTTTTCAATAAAGCTTCTTTTTATCCCTCTGATTTATCTTTTAGTAAGTGTTGCTTACGTTACTCATGTCCTTACGTATTGGGGATCTTATGGTATTAAATGTGTTGATTTGGAAAGCTTTTGTACAAAGTTATATTGAAAAAACCGTCTCGTCCTTAATTTTTGCACACCAGTGTATAGAGAGTACTACAGTACAATGCAGAAATATTCCATACTGCTTTTGCACAGAAATATGTGCCAGCCAAGTATTGGTCTTTCCAAAAAGTATCTCAAGACCATTTTGTTCTTTTTCTTTTTTTAGCCTGCTTCAGTTGCCTCTTTGTTTATAAGAAGGGCAGATAAGAGCATTCTGTTGAACCAGTAAAACTTTGTGGTGAGCTGAAAAAGCCATAACACAAAATAACGAAAACAAGCAGAGCGTGTGCAGGAAATCAATTGACTTGGAAAACAGCACGCGAAAGGTCTAGACGCATCCATGCATGTGCAAATTTAGCTTCTGTCATTGGCCACAGCTTAGACCCCCCCGGTCTTCCACGTATGAACGGAACTCCCATATTTTATGCCCTTATGATTATGCCTCTATGCTCTTTATGCCACCGTATGAACGCAGCTTTATGGGTTAAGGGATGGAAGACGATGTGCAGCTGAATCAGTCCTGAAGGCGAAACTTTGTATCCCCTTTTCTTCCTAATACAAATGATGGCTGTGATAAAGAGCATTGCATGTGAACGGGGCTTATAAGTAATTACTATGTTAGGGCAGAAAGAAGAAATGACCAAATTAAGATATAGAGTTAAGGGACTTTGCAAATCAAAGCTAGAATTTTGATTTACAGATTTTTTTTTTTTTCCTTACATATATATTACATATATAGTAGTATATGATATAACGTAATTTATAGCCACGGTTTTAAGGTGTGATAGAACATGGTGAAAGTAACTATTTTTGTAATGCGATCTTACAGTGGTAAGCGTAATGTGGTCATGCAGACAAAAAACATGGAAAATGAAAATTCATTTTAATATCAAATATTTTCAATAAATAATGTTTCATATTTACAGAAATTATTCAAATAAATGATTAGTAACTGTAACACATCATAATGATGATAGATCTCATTTATAAGGCACAGATAAATTCTTCTGAAGATCTTGTGATCAGAATTAATGTTGCTGCTGCAGAAGTGTGACATGTCCAGCATCTTTTAAAGTACATGTTTCTGTGTCACTGTTGTTATGAATTATTCCAATCAGTTATTGTTTAATTGAATAATTTTTGTAACTATCAAACATATAAATTTTTGTAACTTTTTTTTTTAAAATTATTGTTGGGAGTAGTTTTTGTACTTGCTGTGTTTCTGCAGTTACACTTCACACACCATCATAAATTATATATTGAAAATTATTGCTAATAGCATATTTTTAACGTACCTTAAAGTTGTGACCATCAACTCTGTTATACATACATACATGCAAAGTATAGAATAAAGAGTATCAATAGTGTATGTAATGAAGAATTGACTGTTTTGCATCAAATTGTATACTGACAGTATGATGTGTTGACTTTCCGATTCCACTTTTGATAAAAAAAAATCTTGGTTATTTTGTTCCTTTTTATTAAATGTCATTTTTCAGATATTGCTAGAGAAAGAAGAATGTTCAATCTATTAATTTCTTCTATGTGTGATTGTTATCTATAAATTCTTAATAAATTTCTTAACTGCAATACAAAGTCCGAAATCTGGACTCGTCGGGACTTCGGCGATTCCGGATTTGGAATTTTTCCGGATATTAGATCATCAGTTTAAATCTAGTAAGATGGCATGTTGAAATTATAAAAGATCTAAAGGGTATCAAAATTTACAAAATAAAAGCTTACTATTTATTTGTTTACCTTATTAAACATTTTTTTCAATGTAAGTTGTTAAAGTTGCTTTGTTTTTTGTGCTAATACTTTCTCTTTAATTCTGTAGACAAACATAATCTCTTGTTTAGTTACATTGTTGAAGTTCTGTAACTGTTTCAAGAATTCTGACTAACTTATCAATCGAAATTTTCTCGTTTTCAATAACTTCTCTGTCACTTTCTTTACTATCGGTAGCAGTGTTTTCTGGATCTAAATCATACTACAAATTTTGCCATTCATTAATTGATTGATGATTGAGGAGCATCTTAATCACAAAGAAAAACTTCTTTTATATCATCTTCTTTATTACCACTTCTCCACATTTCTTTACAAAATCCGTTAATTGGAAAATTTCACCTTTGTTTTGCGATATCTGAAAAACCTTTAAAATCAGTGGTTATCATCATCAAATTAAGCTATCCTTCTCTATACACATTTGGCTATGCATCATGAGCTTAGCGTCTAATAACAAATTGTTCCGTTAAATTTTACCTTGTTTTTATCAGACATTTAAGCCTGAATTGTATTAGTTTGTTATTATATTTATGTCTATTTCTTGCACATGCTTAAGGCTTATCAGAGTTCTGAATAAATAAATTCCCATATATACTTAAGCCTTATTGAGGGCCGGGGGTAACCGCCTGATGCACTCAGAAGCTTAGCTAGGGTTTTCAGCGTCCGAGGGAAACTGAATATTTTGCGCCCCTTTCTGTGTGCGAAGAATGGAAAACATTTAATTCTAAAATTTCATAACACCAATTTGGCACCCCCTGGATATTGCTCCCGGGGACTGTTATCTCTCCTTGCCCCACCCTAGCTATGCCACTGAATGCAGTCTCTGTGGGTCCTAAATTCTGCGACTCATGCAGCCATACGAGCCCTGGTGCTGGTTCTGGGTTTATGTGAATAACAAATAGCCCTAAATATAATCTTTGGGTCTATGAGTATCATCAACAAAATCTATTTTTAGCATATTAAAAGAAATTTTTGTTAAATTTTTCTTTGTCAACATTTTTCAGTACATTTAACTTAAATCTGTAATCATTGCCAAGGGTAATGTCAACGTAAAATGTTACCATACTCATTATTATTCAATTACTAACATAAAAAAATTGCTTAGGCATCACTACATGAGTCATTACTCAAGTTGTCATGTTTTGATAAACATGCAGTGATGAAAAGAAAGTATAATAAATAATGATTCACCAGGTTGGCATCAGATCAGCGATTATTTGTGTGGAATGTTTCAGTTTGAGATGTGTGCCAAAGCAGATACGCAGCAACGGATCCAAATTACTGAGCATACAAATTTATGCTAAAATGATTGTTTCTTCAATAAGAAAGCATTTTATTTAGTGAAATTTCAAAACGAAATTAAGAATCGGGACTCTCCAGGTGTTTTATTATGCGTGGAGGCGGTAATCAAATGTGCATGTGTAAAGCTTATGAGGAAAAACGTTGATGGTGGTTTTGAGGTCCGTATTTTAGATCATTCCGGATAATGGACATCCGGATTTCGGACTTTCAACTGTACAGTCAAAAGACGTTAATCCAGACCTTAAAGCTACAAACTTGCTGCGCATGCGTCAACACATAATGCGTTCACGCATGCGCATAGGCGTTTATGCGTGTGCATAATACTTTTATGCATGCGCATAATACGTTTATGCTTGTACGTTTAATGTATAACGGACGGTATAAGCTAAGCTAAAATTATCTAATTGTCTATTTCAGTTAATGTTGCAGATTGCGTTGTTCTTTAATCTTCGAATTGGATCTGGCTTATTATTTTTTGCAGACTGTTAGAGAAATTTTATAAAAGTAAGCTTGAACTTTCGATT
This sequence comes from Stegodyphus dumicola, assembly GCF_044657685.1. Taxonomy (NCBI): domain Eukaryota; kingdom Metazoa; phylum Arthropoda; class Arachnida; order Araneae; family Eresidae; genus Stegodyphus; species Stegodyphus dumicola. The sequence goes on from NC_140778.1 coordinate 122,240,050, forward strand.
ATGTCAAATAGAATTTCCGATGTATATTTACTTATATGTAAAGGATCTACAAAGCGAAAGTATGTTTCGATGTCCATCAGACAAAAAGTGGAATTGCTGCAAAAAATGGATAAAGGCATATCCTTTGTTTCTCTAACCATTCCAAAATCTGTTTATCAATTTCACGTTGCTCTGCGTGGGGGGGGGGACACGTCGCGGTGCACAATGAATTGGAAGTTGATCTGTCTGCACTATCCTTATATTCAGGGCAGATGTTTTTATTTTATTCAGCTTATAATTCCTTACTAAATGTAGTATTTCATCTCGATGTATTCCGTCTTTGATATGATTTAAATCAAATTCCTCGTCATTATAAATATCATGAGTACACATCAAATAGTTTTCTGGTTACAATTTTCTAATTTCGACTATGCATAATGTATGCTTTACGCATGCGCGCGTTGAAAGAAATATTTAATAAAGTAAACAAATAAATATTAAGCTTTTTTTTGTGTAAATTTTGATACCCTTTAGATCATAATTGCTCTTTATTTCATAAATTACTGTTTCATATTTTTTAATTTTATAATTTCTGCATGCCATCTTACCAGATTTAAATTGATGATCTATAATCCGGAATCGCTGAAGTCCTGACGAGTCCGTATTAAAGACTTTTGACTGTATATATAAATTTATAGCACTTTTTCTTAATGATTTTATCTAGCTTAGATCAAGAAATATGTATTGAATTATAATGTAAATTCTTATGTTAGGAGTCTGAATTTGAATATGTATTTTTTTTTTCTCTTGATCTTTTGAATCTTGTTATGTATTTCTCTAAAATTGCCAATGGTCCATTAAATGCTTGTTTTAAATGTATGTATTTATTTCTGTATTTGTAGAGCTGATACAAATCAAGATGGATTTTTAAATGTAGAAGAATTAGAAATTTGGATAATGAACAAAGTGAAAGAACATTTTCATAGAGCAGTCCGTGATAATTTCTTGATCTTCACATCACTTGACAAAGATCATAATGGTTGGTTCATTCTCCATTTTTAAAATATGGTTACTTGTATGTTTTCTGCCAGGGATTTCAGTTAACAGCAAGATATCTGTTAATATAATAATGATAATCTAAGTACTTGTCATATCACTTGCCACGAAAATCAGGCCTTTTATAAAAGCAAATAGAGCATATGTTCTAAGCCTCCACTTGTTGGTTTATATCTTTAATAATTTAATCTCTTTTTTTCCTCCATCTCATTGCTAATAAAATTGCAAATATGCTAAGTAAAAACTACATTTCTGTGGTTTTTAGTGTTTTTAAGTGTGTGGTGTTATATTATCAGATAAGATTTCTAATTACAGACTTTTCTTTCTGAGGAGTAACAATTTTTAGAGTAACTTCTAATTGTTATTTATATAAAAATTGTTCCTCGTTATTATAATTTGCTTCCGATAGTGAAGAAAGTGACCCAGAGGTTATTGAAAACGAAAAAATTTCGATTGACAAATTAGTCGGTATTCTCAACACAGCAATTATAGGACTTGAACAGTGGAACTTTGTAACTAAACAAGAAATTATGTCTGTGTAATAGAATTAAAGAGAAAGTATTATCACATGAAAACGAAGCAACTTAAACAACTTACATTGAAAGAAATGTTTAATAAAGTAAACAAATAAATATTAAGCTTTTTCTTTTTGTAAATTTTGATACTCTTTAGATCATAATTGTTCTTTATTTCATAAATTACAGTTTCATATTTTTAATTTTGTAATTTCTGCATGCCATCTTACCAAATTTTAACTGATGATCTATAATCCGGAAAAATTAATAATCCGGAATCGCCGAAGTCCCGATGAGTCCGATGACTTGTCATCAATAGCAAAAGAAAATGTTTAATCCTTAAATCATTTCATTTGAAATTACTTTTGTGTTGTGTTTAGAGACTGCATAATGTATTCATTTAATGAGAAAATTGAAAATTTTAAACTGCTCAGCCACAAGCAGAAATATGCATTGGCAGGTCACACATAATTCATTGCTTATGTTTTCAATAGTTTGATTCTATATTCATTGTTGGTACAGGATAATTTTTACTGTTCTGTCATCCTTCAAATAGTGTACATTCTGTAGAATGCAGATACGATATTTTTGGTTCTTTTTCATTTAAGCCATTAACACTTATGGCTCTCTCCCCTTTTTTTTTGTGGTCATATTTTCTCAGTACCAGGTGTGTCAGCAGTTTGGTTACTATCCTGGTGATAGTTGTCTTCGCAGTTATCACTTGTGTAACCATATTTATCTAATCATAATTTTTCGTAAGTGCAATGTACAGTACAAAGTCCATAATCCGGACTCGTCAGGACTTCAGCGATTCCGGATTAAGGGTTTTTCCGGATTATAGATCATCAGTTTAAATCTGGTAAGGTGGCATGCAGAAATTATACAATTAAAAATATGAAACAGTAATTTATGAAAAAAAGAGCAATTATGATCTAAAGGATATCAAAATTTACAAAAAAAAGCTTAATATTTATTTGTTTATTTTATTAAACATTTCTTTCAATGTAAGCTGTTTAAGTTGCTTCGTTTTTTGTGCTAAAGGCGCATGCATAAAGCATACAAAAAAAAAAAAAAAAAAAAAAAAAAAAAAGGTTTGTGGCTTTGAGGTCCGGATTATAGATCATTCCGGATAATGGACTTCCGGATTACAGACTTTGTACTGTATTTATTATTTGAGATTTGGAACACTTAATTTAGATTTAGCGACTACATGTATCCTAAAGGAAATAAATTGTGTGTATATCTGAATGAAGTAATTAATAGTGCATGAAACTGTGGTGGACAAAATATAATTATTTTTCAAACATGAATCTTATACATTCAAATGAAGAAGAACAAATTTTGATCTATAAAACAGATACAAATAGGTTGTTATGTTTAACAAATATATTACATGACATTAAAGAACATTTATGATATGTTTTTGGCTGCTATTATCTAAAAAACAATAGCAGCGAAAAACAACACCTTTTTGTAATATGCTGGCACTCAATGTGTAGGTGTGTAGAATTAATATTGCAGTGCATGCATTTCAAAGCATAAATTTCTCTACCATCATGCTATTTTTAATTTTATGGTTGTTATTTAGTCTTCTATAATTTTTTCAATGCAGTGGTTATTAATTATTAATTTTTTCTTTTAATTTTGCACATTTTATTTAATCAGTTAAACAGTAATAAATATAATTAGCTTTTTTCGTTTTTTCTCATATTTTTTCTTTTTTAAAAAGGGCTTCAAGAATAAAATCAACTGGGGGGAGAAAAATATTACTGATAAAAATTTAGTAAAAGGGAGAACTTTGAAAAAAAGATGTTTCGGAGAAAAAATTGTTTAAAATCAAGAAAAGGGCATGGTGAAAGAAAGAAGCCAATATGGCACCAAAAATGTGTAATATGGCTTTGACAGAAAAGTACCATATACAGTCAAAAGTCGTTAATCCGGTGTAATATCTTGTTATTTAATAAATAAATATGATAATTGTTGAAGTGGCAACGCCATATTTGTATTAAACCGTTACTCAGTGACGTGAGATATTGTTTTAAAAAGATTAGCATTCTGAAGATTTTACAGCTAGGGGTAGGATGAAAATTTTGCCACTTAAGAATTGTATAAAATTTGTCTATCACCGTGAACTAGAAATAAAATTTATGTTCTACTAAGAAGATTGTCTGTTTTGTAAATTACTGCAGAATACATCACAGTCTTTAATTAATTGGAGGCTCTACCGAGATACTGGAAATTAGGAGTGCAATTATCAATTTCGATGATACTGGTCTCCTAATCCCAGAAATTTACTGAATTTTTTAGAACAAGTTTGCTAATACCGATTGCCAAGTTTGTTTGTTTATTTCAAGGAGAAATGGATGTAAGAAGTCTGCCGTTTTAAAGCCAGATTTGAAGCGGATCGTTCAAAGGTTATCTTCTGTGCTTCTGTAACTTGCGTCCGAGCAAAAACTGTCAAAAATAGGATATTGCTGATCTCTGAAGATAAGATTAACTTTTGGTTTTCTTAAAAAAGATTTTATTGAATTTTAATACTTTGTTTCAGAATTATAGTTTATCGTGTAAGATTTTGTTTAAAATAACTGACACTAAAAATATTCAGCTTAAATTTATAATTGATATTTGTGGTAAAGAAGTATTTTAAAATTATTATTTATGCTTTACTTTTATTTGTATTGAATTTTTATGTAGATAATTGATATGTGGAAGCCATCCCGGCGTTTATTAAAAAAAAAAAAAAAAAAAAAAAAAAGAACTGCTAGCTGAATTTTGAATTTGTTGCCAAGCAGGCACGTGGAAAATAAGTAGCAATGTCAAACTGATGTAGTGTGATTTGATTATACTGCAGAATTGGCAAAAGTTTTTTCTTAGTTCTCGCCATCCAGGCATGTGCTAGATAGTAAAGTCATCCTGACATATTACAGATTGTATATTCTAATAGTTGTATTGCCAAACTGGCAAAAATTGTTTTTGTTATCACCAACCAGGTGTGGAGATAGATAGTAAAGTCGTCACCCATTGTATTGCCTAACAGGCAAAGGTGTTTATATAGTTATAGCTAATGAGGCTTGTGAATAGTGAGTTAAAATGTCAACCCGACGTAGTATTATAGTATTTTGTGCCAACCTGGCAAAGTTGTTTAAATAATTCTCTCCAATTGGTTAGTGTTAATTTCGTATTTGAGAAATTAAGTCTCGCCAGAAATTATACATTTTTAGTACAAGTACGATCTTTTAGATTCAATTTCAAAAGGAAGCCTAATAAAGGTAACTTGTGTCAACAGGTCATTCTTAGCTAGGAGTAAAAAACAGGATTTAAAAATACTAGCAGAAGAGTTAGGTTTAACCGTAAAACCTGAATTTAAGATTGCTCAATTGCTTAAACTGATTACTGAAAGTCCCGATTATGATGAGGAATTTACTCGAGAACTACTGGCTGCAATTAGAGAAGAAAGAGAAAGAAGAGAAGAATGCGAAAGTGAAGAAAGAGAAAAAGAACACGAAAGAGAAGAAAGAGAAAAGGAATGCGAAAGAGAAGAAAGAGAAAAGGAATGCGAAAGAGAAGAAAGAGAAAAAGAACGCAAAAGAGAAGAAAGAAAAGAAGAGCTTGAAAAAGAAGAGCGAATTTAAGCCTTTGAGCTACAGAAACTTCAGCTGGAAGCAATGGCTTCCACAGCACAGCCGGTAGAAACTACGCAGTTACCTGAACAGCCTTTAAAAATCAGAATTCACGATGTCATGCCACGTTTCAACCCTAAAGAAGATGAAATAAGTTTATTTCTAGTGTTATTTGAGTGTCAAGCTAAAATAATGAATATACTTGCTGAAAATCAAGTGACTCAACTTATTTCATTGCTGCCTCCTGACATTGTTCAGCTTATTGCTAGAGAACCAGAAGAGGACGCGAAAAAGTATGAATATGTAAAAACTTTACTGTTACAACGATTTAAATTGAGTGTGGAAAAATTTCGACAACTATTTAATAAACACCAAAAATCTACTGAAAGTACTTGGTATGATTTCTACTATGAATTAAAGAATTATTTAGAAGGATGGCTTAATGGATTAAACATTAAAACTTTTGAACAGCTAAAAGATCTCATGCTGGTTGGTCAAATAAAAAAGCGTACTTCTCCTGATTTCAAAGAACATTTTATGGATCAATGGACAACCATAATTTCACCTACTAAGATGGTTAAGAAAATTGAAAATTTTGAAGATGTCAGAAAAACAATAAAACCGAAATTTTCTGCCAGTCAAACTGAGAAATTTAACAAAGGATCATTTAAACCTCGTTCCGATAATTTTGCAAAAACAATAGAGCATCCACCTCATTTTAAGCATTCTGATAAATGGGATGATTCAAAATACCAGAAATATCAACGACAAAAAAATCAATTTCAAAACAAGAACCAAGAAAATTTATATGACAAAAAATATTGACCACGTTGTTTCAAGTGTGGGTCATACGAACATTTTAAGCCACAGTGCCCTCGCTTAAAATCGAATGAAAAGATAAATTGCGTATTTTAGAATAACGATTTATTAAAGACGTATACAATTAACGGTTTAGTTAATGGGTATGAAATGCCTATTCTTCGAGATACAGGAGCCACAGTAGATGTTATTTCTCAAAAATACGTAGATAAAGCAAAAATGATTGGAGAACATGTCTGGTACAATATCTCTTAAATGACCATTTAGTGTGTCTACCGTTAGCTGAAGTTGAAATTAATTGTGAACTTGGTCACATAAAAACAAAGGCAGCTGTTGTTACAAATGATCCTGGCAGATATGTATTGGGTAACAAAACTGCTCAATTGTTCAAAGATAAACAGTTCTTAAATTTAGAAAGGATAAATGCGGTTTTGACACGATCTCAAGTAAAACAATCTCGAGAAGGAGATCGAAGTATAGACACCAAAATGGGGAAAAAAGAAGAACTGTCTGTTATTGAGTCTGGCGAAGATATTTTACCGCAAGCTGATGAGAAAGACAAGGAAATTAAGAAAATAATTAATGCTAATTCAAAGGAATTAATTGAATCTCAGCATCAAAGCAGAGATCTAATCTCAATGCTTAGCGAAGCTAAAAGTGAAAATTTCGGAAATTATTTCAAAATAAAGGAGAAAAAGAAATTAGATAAAAATGGAAATGAAAGGGAAGTAATTGTTGTTCTTGAAAAATATAGAGATCAAATGCAGAACTACACAACTTTGATTCAGAACCAAACAAATAATAGTGCTAAGACTCGGGGTAATTTGGTCAATACTCACCCTCCTAAAAGTCAGGCTTCTGTCAATGCTTCACAGAAATCTGACAAACAATCTAAGTGTTCATCTCTTGATGAGAAAGCTGAAGTTATTTATATGGAAGTTGACTAACCTTATTTACCTGGTGATTCATCTTCTATGGATAATGTGTGTGATTATTCCTCTACAAGTTCTCCAGTTCCTTCTCCAAAAAGCAAAGATGTGTTTGACAGTTTGTTAACAGAAGATGAAAGAACTTCTGATAAAAGAACTCATCAAGGTGCTTCTAAAGCTAAGAAATTAAAAATACGTTCAGAATCTACGCACACGTCAGAAAACTTAGCAAAGAGGCACAAACATGATAAAGGATACTCAAAGTTGCCACATTAGTGAGAGTGCAAGCAGCAGATAAGAACAAAAGTTCATCTCGCAAAGAGAAAAAACTACCTGACAAGAAAGAACTGACAAAATTAAACGATTCTCAGTTAAAAGCTCTAGATGAATTGCCAAGTTCTGGAGTTGAGATGCAAGTCAAAGAGAAGTTTTTAAAGAAACTAAACAGACAAGAGCGAGTTGTTGAAGAAGCAAAACTGCCACAAAAGCCTTTGTCACACTCGTCTGATTTCAATAAGGAGTTTATTTTGCAAATTGATGTTTCAGACTCTGGTATGGGTGTCATTTTAGCTCAAAAAGATGAACGAGGCAATGAACATCCCGTATTATACCTTAGTAAGAAGTTTACAGAAACTGAAAAAAAGTACTGTACCACAGAAAAGGAATGTGCTGCCATAATATTTGCTGTAAAGAAACTTCAATGTTATTTAGACGGGCATACTAAATTCCTCATCATGACCGATCATAATCCCTTAGTTTGGCTCAAAAATAATGTTAATCTAAATCCACGACTTATGAGATGGGCACTAGTACTACAACCCTACAATTACACGATCGTTCATCGAAGTGGTAAAAACCATAAAAATGTAGACGCATTAAGTCGTACTCCCTGGCCTGATTGAATAATTTGTTTCTCTATATAGATAAAAAAAATATTTTGTTCCTTCCTTTCTTCCTCAGTGTATGTTATTATGTTATATCTTGTATTTCAATTCTGTATTGTGCTGTTATTGTTGTTTTTGAAGGGAAAAAAAAAAAAACAAACAAAAAAAAAAAAAACGTAAACTTTAATTTATAAAAATATAAATTAAAGTTTATCTGGAGGGGGGAGAGGTTGTAATATCTTGTTATTTAATAAATATAATTATTGTTGAAGTGGCAACGCCATATTTGTATTAAACCGTTACTTAGTAACGTGAGATATTGTTTTAAAAAGATTAGTATTCTGAAGATTTTACAGCTAGGGGTAGGATGAAAATTTTGCCACTTAAGAATTGTATAAAATTTGTCTATCACTGTGAACTAGAAATAAAATTTATGTTCTACTAAGAAGATTGTCTGTTTTGTAAATTACTGCAGAATACATCACATCGGACTCGTCGGGACTTCAGCGATTCCGGATTATCGATTTTTCCGGATTATAGATCATCAGTTAAAATCTGGTAAGATGGCATGCAGAAATTACAAAATTAAAAATATGAAACCGTAATTTATGAAATAAAGAACAATTATGATCTAAAGCATATCAAAATTTACAAAAAGAAAAAGCTTAATATTTATTTGTTTACTTTATTAAACATTTCTTTCAATGTAAGTTGTTTAAGTTGCTTTGTTTCATGTGATAATACTTTCTCTTTAATTCTATTAAACAGACATAATTTTTTTGTTTAGTTACAAAGTTCTGCTGTTCAAGTCCTATAATTGCTGTGTTGAGAATATTGACTAATTTGTCAATCGAAATTTTTTCGTTTTCAATAACCTCTGGGTCACTTTCTTCACTATCAGAAGCAAATTATAATGACGAGGAACTTGATTTAAATCATATCAAAGACGGAGTACATCGAGATGAAATACTACACTTAGTAAGGAATTATAAGCCAAATAAAATAAAAACATCTGCCCTGAAGATAAGGATAGTGCTGACAGATCAACTTCCAATTCATTGCGCGTCGCAGCGTGAAATTGATAAACAGATTTCGGATTTCGAAACATACTTTCGCTTTGTACATCATTTACATATTAGTAAATATATATCAGAAATTCTATTTGACATAATCGAAAGTTCAAGCTTACTTTTATAAAATTGCTCTAACAGTCTTAAAAAAATAATAAGCTGGATCCAATTCGAAGATTAAGGAACAACGCAATCTGCAACATTAACTGAATTGGATAATTTTAGCTTAGCTTATACCATCCGTTACACATTAAACGCGCATGCGCACATATTCGCAGCTGTAAAGTCTTACGCCCACTTGTAAATGCCTGTGCGCATACGCAGAAAGTTTGTAGCTTTGAGGTCCGGATTATAGATCATTCCGGATTATGGGTGTCCGAATTAACGACTTTTGACTGTAGTAGAACGCATTTTGTTTGTGAAATGACTATAGTCTATAATGATGTAAAATTTGAAATTGTGGAGTGATAAAATACCGTATCTAGGCATGGAAAACATAACGAATTTATTAGATTCACACAAAACATTAAATAAATAAAAAATCATTTTAAATTTGTGTTTTAAAGTGCACTTGTGCAGGTATAGGACTGTTTGTGTTCAAACTTGATGGCTTTAGGTGCCACTAGTTTTCTGCTGTATACAGGGTTGCCACTCAAACAGGAGAATGAAATTCCCTGACTTTTCCAGGTTTTCCAGGTGTGTTTCAAGAAAATTCCAGTCTATCCGCGTAATGTACGTTGGCTGTGCTAAGAGGTAAATTAATTATGGTATTACTTGTATTGTGTAGCAAATTCACTTAATTATTCAATAAATCCCAGAGGACATTTATTCTTAATTATTCTTGGTATATTTTGTTTGATAATTTTGTTTAGTTTTCCACTTAAGAAACTTAATAAAATTTAAGATATATACATTGGATAACAAATGTATGTTTTATTTAATTATTACTCATGATCATCACACAGTTCAACACGAGGCTAATCCGGTCCTTATAAATCACAACACAATGCTAAATAGTTAGGTTAGATTTTAGGTAAATTTAATTTGCGTGAGGTATGTTCTTAAAAGGCACCTTAACACTTGAAAACACAAATATAATTATAATAGTTGTTGTTTTCTCCACTGAAGATTGAGATTAGAATCTGGAATAAAATAAGGCTTTTTTTGCAGACATTCTGCAGCTAAACGAAAGAAAGAAATCTATTTTAATAAATCGAGGTATTTTATATTTATTTTGCAGCATACATAAGGAAAAAATATGTGCATTAAATTTCGTGATGGTATGTCATCATACTGCTATAATTAATTTTAGGATTATGCCAGAGAAAATTTCCTGAAATTTGGAAATATTATTTACTAATAATAAATAAATTTAGAGGGAAGAAGCAACATTAAATTATATGAATAACATAAAAATAATTACTTAAAAATTGAATTAGAATAATCAACGATATTTTAGCGAATATTGTTATATTACATGGCTAGCCTAGATGACTGATTACTATTTTTTTATTTTACTGCAAAATGGCAAGGTATTTATTAAAAAGAAAAAAAAAAAAAAAAAAGAGGTTTAAAAAGATTTTGCGGTAAAATTCTAGTATTACGGTAAGGCTTTGGCACGATTTTGAAAATTGTCGCCAAGACCAAAATGACCCGTTTACTGCGCATCATGATGTTGCCATATCCCATTATTATTCTAAACAAAGAATGTCTATGTAAAGAAGAAAAGGTTCCATACAAGTAAAATGCTATTACGCCGTTAGAATGCGGAGGGAAAATTTGCCAAGGGATTTGGCGACGGAACCTGGCGGCCAGAATTTCTCTCTTCGCGATGTGTACAGGAAATTGAGAAACACGTGTTAAGAAGAAACTCTCTTTGACAAAAAGAAAACTACGAAAATCCGTTTTTAAAATTATTGCGAAAAATCCACGCAATAATTTTAAAAACGGATTTTCGTAGTTTTTTTTTTCCTGAAAATAACTAATCCATGAATTAATTTACTTGCGCCAAAAAATATTTTCTTTTCCTTTAGAGTTTAACCACTTGCGCTAAGACTAAACTTCACGGTTGCGATGCCGTGCGCTACAATATAACAAGCGGTAAAGTGTCTCATTTACACCGCTCCGCATCTGCGAGTGCAATCTAGAGCTGTAACTCGAGAAATTAGGCGACGTGTGCACCACGTTATTTTCATTTTTGCGATAAATGCTTATCGACGTGGTGTTCACGTCGCTCACGGTTTGAGACAAAAGCATCTCGACGTGCGTGGCACGTCTTTTTAGCGCAAGTCGTTCAAGAAATTTTAAACGATATTCATTTTATGAACTCTTGATAACGTGACTTTCGAACTTCGACACCGGTTTCGAGCTTCGGCGACAGATATATCAGACATGCACAGCTGTTTCCCTCTATGATGGAACGGAGCCACGTCTGTTGCAGAGAGGTTTTCCTTCTTTACAATACACATTCTTTGATTCTAACCTCCATGGTACCGTATACTAGGATTAAACCCATTTTGTTTTATACGAGAACAGGTACTTTCTTTAGTTCATGCACATGCGATTCTCGAGAATACTGGAAACCAAAAGTTGCGGGAAAGTTGCTTTGCCTTTCTAAAAGACAATCAAATTGGAGCTGCGAAAATTGGCTCTATGCCAGCTACCCGAATGACACTCACGTGATACATAATTCGCCAAAAAAGTTATCTCTTCCGACGTCGGCGCAAAAATCGCTTTTTTTGGCGGCATCGTTGTATGAACTTCCCTGACTTTTCCAGATTTTGACAAAAATACTTAAATTCCCTGAATCTTTTGGTCAATTTTCGAATTCCCTGACTTTTCCCGGTTCTCCAGGTAGCGTGGCAACCCTGTGTATAGCAAACTCATATCCTTTGTTTTATAATAATGGATATTAGCATCTCCTGTTTGTCCATCTAGTATATCCGTTATTAATTATACTATAGTTTTTTCAATCTAAGCATATCCAACAGAACACTAATAAATATACGTTCTAACCTTATTTACATTATGTTTTCAGTGCATATACATTTAGTTTAAAATTACTACTGTTTTCATTATGTAGATATATTAAAATTGTAAATTGATATAGATAGTTCCATTTAGAAACATGTATCTTAATGTGGTTTCTGTTGTTTCATATATTTTATGTGTGAGTAATATACTAGGTATATTAGTGATAAAGTATACCAATTTATTACCTTAATTTTTGATAGTTTCTAAATTAGTTTTTTCCCATTCTGTTCCAGGTCGTGTTAGCTGGGAAGAATATCATGTAAATTTTATGATAGAGCAAGGTTTCAATAAGACATATGCAAAAAATCACCCAGAGAATCATAAGCATTTAAAAAGGAAAGGTATGTGCACTTTTTTGTTAAAAAAATGCTAAATTGGTTGTGTTATTTTAACTCTTTGAAGGTCAGAATGCCCGAGATGGCCTCTCATTCAAATGACCACAACCACCTGAAACAGTGATGTTGTTTTCTCTATAAGGTATGCAGTTCCCCCCAATGCACTGTGTCAGTTTATTGCAGACAGCTTGTTCTAAAAGGCTTTATTTGCAGTTTCTTATTTTTAGGTTGCATGTGACATTTGAAATCTTCATACTTCTTTGTGCAATAATGGACAGGGAGGGGAGGAAATTTCTGTGAATCTCAAAAGGTATTTCGGTATTTTAAGCATACAGCTTAAATAGGCTTCAGTTTTTTAAGGGTTAAAATGTTCATAGGTATGGCTATACATTCCGTAATTTCATAGGTATGGAATATGTAAAATATGAAACAAAATTAATAAACTTAATTGCAATTAATTGACAATATATCCTCAGATTCATAAATTTTAATTAAACACATCCCCACTTAAGGCTACACTTTGCTACATCCCTCTGCCACATGTTATGTCACTTCTTTCTTTGAAATCTGTCTGCACTGTGACATCTGTAACCCAGTCAATGACTTTCTGGCTATAAATAGGGCTGAGGTGAGTAAGCTTTACTTTTTCTCACTTGCTGCTGCCTGAATAAGCAATCTCTCTTGCTTCGTCATCTTCTTTATTGTCTAAAATGTTAACTACGTGTATTGAGATTGTGAGACATGTTTAGCACCCTTAGTGTTGTGTTAGTTTTAACCAGAAGTATAATTCTGAATAATTGTTCCTGTAAAAAATAAAAATGTTGTTTTGAACAGCTAGCCAGCTTTGATTTTCGCACCAGTCCTAAGAAAGTCATCTTCGCCACGGCTCAATTGTAATTTGGGTTTCATCTTCCCTAAAAAAAAAAAAAAAACTACAACATCACAGAGAACCAACAGGATAATTAAACCTATGACTCGATGGACTTTGAATAAAAGTGTCTCTTGGTTTCCGCACGTTTACCATCCCAGATGTGTTGCTTTCATGCATGGTTACTATTGATGTGTTTCTAAAGGAAAATGTGCAAGTGCTGTGAGAAATTTTCTGTGCACTGAATGGGTATCTAAAACTGTTTTCCTTGGTATACAAGTTGAAAATCATAAAGCGTATGTGTTTCATTGTACAAGATAAAAAATCATTTAACTCGAAAAATAAAAGATTACCTTAAAAGTGTCATTATGTGCCTAGTCCCAGACGATTTGATCTTCTTTGGAGGTAGTGCTTTAGACTGATGTTTATTTATTTTCTTAGGAAAAACTTTCAGATGTTGGAAGGATTTGTTCTATATCGTAAAAACTTAGCCTAAAGATTATAATCCTAGATTTTTCAAGTGAAAAAGAATTTTTTTATAATTGTATACACAAACTGTCATTGCTAGAGAAGTCTTAGGTTTGTAAAATTATAAGACTTGCTTAAGTTTTATATTTGTGTGAAACATGTGGAGATTACAATTTCCATCATTTTAGAAGTCAGAGTAGAAATCTAATTCTTGGATGAAACAACAAGTGTACACTTTAAATCATATCGTCTCTGATACAAAACTGATACTTGTAGATACTTTTCTATTTTACCGTTTTCATCTTTGTTAATGATTCCAAGAGAATTAATTATAAAATGGTTTTTGTATTGTGTTAGTCCTATTTAAAATTGCTTAATAAATATACTTCAGTCCTTCTTTTTTTGTGCATTTTTATTCATTAAAATAAGATGATGATTTGATATTTAATTACAGTAAAAGAGAAAATACTTTTGGATAAAGCTGCTTGGTCAGAAGCTGCCAATTCGGATCCTGATGCTCTGAATATTGATGAGTTCTTGACTTTTCGCCATCCTGAACATAGTCATGTTTCTCTTCTCAACATGGTTAATGATATCATTGGTAGTTTAGGTAGTGTAATGATAAATATTTTAAATATATAAAATATTTTTTAATATTATTCCTGAAAATATGTAGCATTTATAATTTGGTTTCTTAATTCAAACTACATGCTGATAATTATAAAAATGCTATTTTTTGTGAATTACGTTGCAGTTTTCTAAAAAAATTACAGTGTTATTAATAATATACGTATAGGTTGATTTTAAATAATAACCAGGCAACAAAATAGGAAATCTGCTCATTTGTTTTAGTTTCTTTTGTGAGAAATTTGTTTCTAACTATTCATATAATTTATATTTATATATATTATGTATGTATGTAATTTTCTCAATTGCTTGTGAAGTTCTGTTTCATATAGTTCTATAAAACTGAAGAGATTTTGGTCTAAAAATTCAGTATGACTAATGTAAAATTTTAAAGTTAAATGTGAATAAGAATACCATTTTAATGGCTAAAATACATCATCAGACTGAGATTGCCTTGCAAAAAGGATCAGTGTCTGATATATCTACAGTTATAGTAAAAAAAATGGGAAATGTCCAGAATGTCTGAATTTCAGATTTTTTGTCAGTCATCTACAGGTCATGACTGTTAGCTAAGGGCCTTCTGTTGCTGTAGTTATTATCAATGAGTCATATAAAGGTATTAAAATAAAAGGGCTAGGGTGCAAACGGATCCAGTAATAATAATTGTGTATTTCAGTGTTACAGCTTGCAGTCCATTTTATCATAGCTTGCTGTATTTTGTGTACAGAATAATTATTTGTGCACTGTTTTTAAAGAGTTTTTGTTAGAATACTTATGTTATATGAATTATAGTGTAAATACGAGGGCTATCCAGAAAGTAGATTACGTTTTGGAATAAAAAAATAAACAAAGTATAGGAAACAAATTTTATTATATACAGATGAAAGCCACACTCAAATACTACTTTTCTACATAGTCACCATACAAATTAAGGCATTTATCGTAGCGATGTACGAGCTTGGAAATTCCTTCGTCGAAAAATTCGGCCGCCTGCGCCTTCAACCACTTCGTTACCTCTTCTTGCAGCTGTGCGTCGTCATCAAAACGCTGCATAGCCAGCCACTTCTTCATTGCTGGGAATAGGTGGAAGTCGCTCGGTGCCAGGTCGGGACTGTACGGCGGATGAGGAAACAACTCCCACTTAAAAGATTCAAGAACTTTACGAGTGACATTTGCCGTGTGGGGCCGGGCGTTGTCGTGAATCAACAAGATCTTAGAGCTCAACATTCCTCTGCGCTTGTTTTGAATTGCTCTTCTGAGTTTTTGGAGAGTTTGGCAATACCTTTGAGAGTTTATTGTAGTGCCTCTTTCCAGGAAGTCCACCAAAATACACCTTTTCTGTCCCAAAAAACATTCGCCATCATCTTCCTTGCCGACATTGTTTGCATGCATTTCTTGGGTTTTTGGGGAAAACTTGTGTGCCCCCACTGCATTGATTGCAATTTCGTTTCACAGTTCACATGTTTCGTCACCAGTAACGATGCGATCGAGTAAAGAGTCACCATCCTTATGGTAAGCGTCCAAAAAGTTCAACGCTGCAGCCATTCGCTGATTTTTGTGGTCCTCTGTCAAGATTTTTGGAATCCATCTTGCACAAAACTTGTGGTAACCAAGCTTTTCGCTGATGATTTCGTGCAACAAACTTCGCGAAATTTGTGGAAAACTCAAAGAAAGTTCCGTTATTGTGAAATTTCGATTTTCACGGACTTTAGCATCGACTTTTTCGAGAAGTTCGGCGGTCACTATGCTGGGTCTCCCACTTCGATCTTCGTCGTGAACATTGGTTCGGCCATTTTGAAATCTTATGACCCACTGACGCACTCCACCTTCAGTGATAATGTTGTCCCCATACACTTCACGAAGCTGCCAATAGATTTCTATCGGTTTACAGTTTTTTGCAGTCAGAAACCTTATTACTGAGCGCACCTCGCAGGATTTTCAATTAACGCAGACATTTCAAACCGTCACAGTATCTGAACGGAGCACAGCACGAACCTCTCACTAGCACGGCTAGATGCAGACTGAGCTGCGCAACGCTCTGACCCCAAGATGGCCGCGCTAGCCCTGCCCCTAGCGGACACAGACGGAAACGTAATCTACTTCCTGGATGGCCCTCGTATGTGTGTGTATGCCATTAGTTTTTGGTTAATATATACATAAGCAACTGTATTTAGAATTTGAAAATTAATTTTTCTAAATGTTAATTTTCATGAGAACTTCATTTTGTGCATCTGTTATCAGAGAGGGAGCAGGTAGCAGCTAATATCAAATATATACATAGATATCTTGGTAAGACTACATTTAATACTAGTAATAACTACACTTTGATTAAAGCAAGTTTAAAAAGATTCATTGCTCAACTTGAATTAATGTATGCAAAGTGAGCCAAAAGTCATTATACTTTTAAAAATTCATGAAGAATGAGTAAGTTGTTGTATGAGGATGCAGTCTGCAACAGAATTCATACCATGAATTCAGATTTTTCGTAGGCAACAAAGTAATTTTAATTCAAAATTTTGCTGGCAGATGGTGCTTGAATTTTCATCTTTCTCTTCATATGGCATTTAACAGATGCATCACTTAAATGCCATTTCCTGCCTCATTACACAGTTTCACACTATCAAACATTTAGTATGCTCTCACTATAGGAAATCATATTCTGTACTATGTGCTAATATAATTTACTAAATATGTTGAGCATGGGTCTGTAGAAGTAACTTTGAAGGACCCAGATGTTTATAATTTTGCTAGGAATAAGAGATCAGTTCCACCCAAACTTCGAAGTAGTCTCAAAATAAGAAATTTACAGATATTGAAATCCAGGAGTTGAGGAGGCAGAGTAGAATATAAGTGACTAATCTCTGTGTATGCTTGGAGATTTATCTTTTGCCTGTATTTGACAGTTATAAGTATAAAAATTTTTGTGAAATAAAATGCTGCACCTATTGTAAAGATGTCCACAACCCATTGTGAATCAGCAATCTTATCAATAAGGCAAATTCTTACCATGTACGAATATCACTTGATAATGGCAAATGTAGCTTATAAAGGCATGCAACAGATTATGTAAGATGCAGTGCAGTGCTGAACAATTTGGTGGATTAATTTTGTAGTATATTCCCTAGCATTAACTACAATCTGCTTGTACTGTTACTTGGTATGCATAGGATTCTGCGAATGATGGTTTGCTGCTGTAACTTCAAACAGTAATAATTCTCATTTTCTCAAAACATTGCTTGAGAATTGTTGATGTTATCATAGTTATTTATTGTTTTAGTATGTTTTTCCATTCCATACATACAGAACATAGCTAAAACAGCTGATTTTCTAGACAGGTAGAATTTCACAGCAGAGGTTTACCAACTAAACTCAATTCATAAAAACTGTGTAGTAAAGTCTGTAAACATAAATTAATACAAAAAGTGGTAGGCAGCAACTACCAAAACAACTTTTTCTGCATATTTAATGTTTTCTATGGAGCAGCACCATCAATCAGTATAATTCTTAACTAAAACTTTTTTTGCTGCTGGATGAAATGTGAATTCATGTCATAGCAAACTACATCCTCATACAAAACTTTTTAATTTTTTATAAATCTTTAAAGAATCTCACAAAATATGCTTTTTTGTATAATAGAAATGTTAAATAGAACTTAAGTAGAATTATTAGTTGAGTTCATATCTCTCATATAAAATGTAATTTTAACTATACAAACTTTGAATTAAAGGACATTCTAATAAAATCTGCAAGTTATCATTCTATATATCAGGGATAACCAAACTTCATGTCAATAAGTGTGTGTGTGTGTGTGTGTGTGATTATGGCAAAGCCTCGAGGGCTATCTGCCTAAGAGGAGGGATGCCTTCGTGGAGGACTTTCTAAGGGAAACTGGCTCGTATACACGTTACACATGGGGAAAACCACGAAAACGCCCATGCAGCCAGCCCGTTCGCGGGATTCGAACCTCGGACCGAACTACCAGTGTTCAGCGACTTTACCGCTCATGTCAATAAGAGCCACATGTTAAAATTTTAGGAAGTTTGAGAAGCGCAACTAAATTTTACAAAAGCCACAAGCCGACATTTATATCATTTTAAAAGCAGTGAAACAGGTTACATTTAATCACTTTGTAGAAAGAAGTGAAATAATTACTTTCTTATGGACAGTGAGTATTTTATATTCACAAGAGCAGCACTACTTGCCTGGAAAAGCTATACTGTGGCCATTCCTATTTTATATATGTACAAAAATTTATTAAAATAAGTGAAATAATGCTCTTAAAAGTAACTTATTTGATAGTTACAATAAATAAAAAACCTGAAGTTATGTTTTAATTTATGTTATTATTTTGTATAGATACTGATGGGGATGAAATGCTGTCAGAACAAGAGTTTGTAGAAATGCCTGATCCTGATGAAACCAACCAATCTTTAGCTGAATGGAAACAACAGAGAACCAGAGAGTTTAGAGATACTATAGACCTCAATCGTGATGGAAAAGTTACAAGAGAAGAATTACTGGTATTTTTTTTTTTTTTTTTATTTTATTTTTTAAACTCTGTATGTGGATATTTTGTTTGCTTGTAAAGTAGGAATAGTAGTTAAACTTATACAAATATGTCCTATTTAGACAGTATATATATAGCATTCTGTTAGTCCATTCATTAAAATCATATTTCTATAACAATGTAGGTTTAATTTGTTTCTTCAGTTTTATTAATTATCTGCATTAATATGCAGTACTTTCAGTTTATGGTGGATATCTTTTCTTATGCTTATTTAAAAAGTTAATATGCTTTTCTTATGTGTGTTACAATAGAGAATATGTTACACGGTAGAAATATCCAAGTTATAAAAAATAATCACCAAAATACCTTACAGTGGTGTTAAATTGCTTTCAATGGATCTTAATTTAGAATGTGAGCATACAGTTTCTTTTTTGATATTTATCTGCAGACAGGAGGAAATTGTTTTTGCATTTCATAATTTATTACAAATTAACAGAAATGTATCATATTAATAACATAAAAAATGTTTTTATTTCAGATGTATAATGATCCAGAAAATCCTGTGCATTCTAAAATGGAAGCTAAAAAACTCATTAAATTAGCTGACGTT
This sequence comes from Stegodyphus dumicola, assembly GCF_044657685.1. NCBI lineage: Eukaryota > Metazoa > Arthropoda > Arachnida > Araneae > Eresidae > Stegodyphus > Stegodyphus dumicola. Next base: position 122,259,370 of record NC_140778.1, read on the forward strand.
AACAAAGATCAGCTTTTATCTCTGGAAGAAGTACTTGCAAAGAAAGATTCATTTTTAGGAAGCAAAATGGTAGATACAGCTCGTAGTTTCCATGATGAGTTCTAATCTGTGATATTTATTGTTGTTAAATGTGTGTGTATTATAAAATATAGAATAAAATATTTTATTTACCGTTAAATGTGTTTTATTTTTCTACTACTAGGAAAAAGTAATGAATTATCCCCCTCCCATTTTGTTTCCCTTTAAATTCAATATTGGATGTTAATGCACCAAGAAAAACTACAACAGCATAATGAAAATCAGTATATGTTTATTAGTTGAGTAAAATAGTTTCTAATGAACATTGTTTTTCTGGATACTTGAAGCACTCCTGTAAAATTCTTCATTAATGGATAAAAAATTTTTTGAAAGTAATCAATAAAGCAGTCATTGGTAATTTATAGGAAATTAAGAGGGAAAAAGTCCATAAATGTGATAATCAAGCAAACTTTAAATAACAGTTCTTATTGTACTTGGATGATATGGTAGTAAACTGATCTAAATTTAATGCTACTGTATGTGTATTAACATCCTAATGAAGAACATATATATAGAGCTATGTCTGTGCAGAACATAAATTGTTTACAAAGTTTTTAAAAATTTCGATACTGTGATAGAGACTTGTTTTACTGTAATCATCAATCTTCACAGAAGATAGTTCCAGGTCAACATTCCCTGCTTCATCTTTCATTTCTTCTTTGATAGTTGCATCAAATCTATCAATTTCTCTGCAAAGGCTCCTAAAAATTTTTTAGTATTAAATTTTTCATGACAGTCACATATTAACATATAATTTGGAAAGATATTTATTTGAATACTTTTGAACAGTAGATTCATATTTTCAGAAGTATCTATTAATAGCTTTTTTTTTTTTTTTTAATATATCAGCATTTTTACTCTTTTCTATATGCACAAAATATACTGTTTTTATAATACTTGTAACACATTTAGTATAAAACTGAAAACGTTTTTCTACTTTTTACTTTGAAAACTTTTTGGCTTTGTAGATGCTGAGACACTTATGAATATGAGTTACGATTTAATATTTACTAAAATCTTACAAATAGCTTAACCCTTTTAATTACCATATCTAAATAAATAAGTAGTTTTTAAATTATCTTGGGATAACATATTCCTATGAAAAGTCTAGAGCTAAATTTAATGTAATATATGATATGCTTCTTCAGAAATTTATTAGCTAGAATGTATATCTCTAATCATATATATATGCATAACATTTAGCTGCATTTGATACTCATGATTTTATTGTCGTATTTGATGCCTAAAACAAAACATATGTCACCAATTTTCATGCAACATTTGTAAAAATAACAACATATTAAAAAAATTTTTTTTGTACTAGGCTGTTAATGTTTTGCACAGAATTTGATATCAAATTTAACAGTGCTTATTTTTAGTAAGCAATCTCTGAAAAGTTAAATTTAAAGATACAAAATCATTTAAGTTAAAAGAAAATTTGTGGGAAAAAAGTTTATTTGCCAAAGAAACTATTAAAATATTCCACTTGGAGATGATATTTTGGAAACACTAATCAATTAATGCATACTGAAGATTAAATAATTTTAATTATTACAATTAAAAATTTCCAAAATACTGATGAACTTTATTATTGTCTATCAAATTATATCTTATCTAAATTAATTCAAGGCTGTTGTAATCAATTAGTTTGGATAATGGCTATAATGCTGTGTCACAGTTGCCAGGAGTACAGGGCATGTTAATTTTTAGAGACACAGTTAGATAAGGTTTAGTAAACCTCACTTTGTATGCTAGTTAGATTAAATAGAACTATATTTTTTGTAGCTGATGATTTTCTACAGTTTATAAAATAAATTCACGACTGGCACAATATTACTTGATGTGATTATAACTCTTGTCTCCATCTGAAAGGTCTCATAAACAAATTTATCATGCTAAGTTTTCCAGGAAACATCATTCATCACTACCTTAACCCCTTCGTGCTGGGTAGCGCAAACGCTCGCTTATCGCGGAGGCAGGCAGTGTCTTACGCGAGCGTCCGTCCAGGGCTGGGGGCTTTTTTGCTATTAAGCCTAAATCCATAAAATTTCCGAAGCATCAATGCATTGTTTAATAATGCTCTATAGAGTATTTAAATGGCGTATGCTTTATAGATATTTTTATATATACAGTCAAAAGTCGTTAATCCGGACTCGTCGGGACTTCGGCGATTCCGGATTATCAATTTTTCCGGATTATAGATCATCAGTTTAAATCTCGTAAGATGGCTTGCACAAATTCTAAAATTAAAAATATGAAACCGTAATTTATGAAATAAAGAACAATTATGATCTAAAGGTTATCAAAATTTACAAAAAAAGAAGCTTAATATTTATTTGTTTACTTTATTAAACATTTCTTTCAATGTAAGTTGTTTCGTTTTATGTGATAATACTTTCTCTTTAATTCTATAAACAGACATGATTTCTTGTTCAGTTACAAGTCCCGTAATTGCTGTGCCGAGAATACCGACTAACTTGTCAATCGAAATTTTTTCGTTTTCACTAACCTCTCTGTCACCTTCTTCATGTCTTTATCCATTTTTTGCAGCAATTCCACTTTTTGTTTGACAGACATCGAGACATACTTTCATTTTGTAAATCCTTTTGGGAGCTCCAGTATCGGAAATTGACATAATCGAAAGTTCAAGTTTACTTTTATAAAATTGCTCTCACAGTCTACAAAAAATAATAAGCCGCATCCAATTCGAAGATTAAGGAACAACGCAATCATCAACATTAACTGAAATAGATAATTATATAATTTTAGCTTGCACCGTCCGTTATACATTAAATGCGCATGCGAAAACGTATTCTGCATATGCGCGTGCGCGTAAAGGTCTTACACGCACGTGTAAACGCCTATGCGCATGTGTCAACGTGGCACATGCGCAGAAAGTTTTTAGCTTTGAGGTCCAGATTATAGATCATTCTGGATTATGGGTGTCCGAATTAACGACTTTTGACTGTACTTTAATTACCTTATTTCTTGTTTAAATGCATATTTTACACATTTTATTTTCATTACTCACCATTTTATGACTTTTAACATTATACATCTGAAAACTAAATATATTACTTAAGATTCTCTTTTCGTATGAAAAATTTGACAACAGGGATCTACACACAGTCCTACGTTACATTCCTTGCACTCGTAATAACGACATTGATGATGAGAACATTAATTAATTAAGGATTAATGATGATGAGGACATTTTGGACATCTGTATGCCGACGTACTCGGCATACAGATGTCCGAAATGTCCTCATCATCATTAGATTCGCCAGATACTTTATGATCAGAATATATCATAGTATCACTATCACTACTATCAGAATCTGTTTCAGAATCAATATCTGAAATATTTTGCATCATTTCTGCTATTTCATGCTCTGTTAAACATTTTCGACGCTTCGACATTGCAACGGTAAAAACAGAAAGAATTCACGTCTAACAAGATCTAATTTTTTCTAAAAACTGAACTGCAAACTGAAATACCCAACACTTTAGCGAAAATAAAACTTCTCTACTTACAATAAATAACTACCACATGCGAATTTAAAGAGATGTCATAAATCATGCCATTTGGAAACATTTATTTCCCCTTTTGTTTATATAATCAAAAATACGTGTATGTGAGTCATGCTTCTCTCATTTCGAGTAGAAGGTCTAATGTACATGTATCTGAAACCATATGGACATACAGTGCCATCTTGTGGCAGAAATTATAGTTTTTAAAACATTCCAGGACACTGGCACGAATACATGACAGTTGGGACTGAACGGGAAAACGCTCTGGCACGCCTGCGTGTCGGCTGGGAAGTGAGTGTGTTCGTTACTGGCACGTAGACGCAACAGTCGGCGAGAAGGGGTTAAAGATATGACATAGCTTGTCATTCATGTCAACAACATATATTCATCATGCCATCCCATTTTAGCTAGCATTCCACAAGTCACTTCTTGGTCCTTTATTCAATCTTTGCATGGAGGACATATTCCCCACAAAATACAACTAAACACAGATGACGTTACAATTCTTCCTGAAAATGAATCTCTTAGCTCGGTTAAATAAGCACTCCAAACCCACATTCATGCACTGGAGTCCCAACTTCAAGCATGGAAAATTAAAATCAACATAGAGAATTCGGATGTCGTTTTATTCACCAAACAAAGACTGATGATGACCATCAAATTATTATGTACTATACTTCCCTGGACGAAGCAAGTCCAATATCTAGGTGTTATGGCATATTATCTATCCTCTTATACAGAAGTCTCAAAATTCACATATTTTGTTTAAGTACTTGTCTATGGTTATATGCTTGTTCACAAACTAAGAGAATTTAAGTATTTCAACTCTACTATATTAGACATGCCATGCACTGCAGTTAGTTTTTTAGGAATAGAGCTCGTTCAACTCTACTATACTAGGCACACCATGCACTGCAGGTAGCTTATTAGAAACAAAGCTTTTCATCATGAATATGATATTAAAACCATCAGAGTTTTCATGTATGTCTTATAAAGAAATTTCATATGAAGATTCATAACATGTAAAATAGCACAATATGTATTTTAACATGACTACAATGACAAGCACTTCAGAAGAAAACTTCTCATAATATTATGATTACTCACTTAGCCTTTTTCACTGCATTGCATTTATTTTCTCTTTACCCTATCTATTTGATCTCCTTTCTAAATTATGTAGTTCTAAACTGAATCTCTAAATTTTAACCAACCAATCTTCGCCAAATATTTCACCTCCTCTTGTGCTTTCCTTCTCCAGACTATCAGTGCAGCAGCGACAGTCACCTGACTGAACATCAACTAACAAAATTCATTCATCTTATTGCTCTGACTTGCCACAGACAAGTTACTGCTCAACATCTGAGGTACTGCTATCATTTTTTGACCTCCAGTCTCCGATCTTGCTGTATTAGCTTTGTTATATCTAAAAACTCTTTACATGCTTGACTAACCACTGTTAGAAAATCTTCAATATCAGTTACTCTGGTATTACAACAGTACGAGAACCCACTTTGCAAAATGCAGTAGCCTGAAACATTTTTATGAAGTGGGATAGATTCCTTTCAGACAGATTGTTGAAACATGAGAGCTGAATCTGGGAAAAAAGTACTTGATTAGATAGGGTTATATGATTTAAGTAAATCACATAAGGGAGAACAAACTAGTAGAATTTTGCAGTTGTAGAGCAATATGCTAATAGTTGTTCAAGGTGTAAAATATGCCAACTAGTCATGCATACATTCTCATTAAGATTATATTATCTGGTGCAGATTTTCAGCCTAGTAAAGAACACTTTGTATATACAGTATTTCAGATGAAAATTCATAACATTTTGAATAAAGAGCAGTTCCCGAACAAAATCTAATAACTTGACACTAACTGGTCTGAGTAAGTAACTTTCCTGATAACGTTACTTTATTTGTTTATGCTTGTAAATAGTTTTGTAGCATGTTGAGAAATACCGAAAATATTCAACATATCTAAAAAAAGAAATAATAAATTTAAAAAAAAAAAAAAAAAGTTTTCAGATTTTACATTATGCATAGAGGGGCTTTCTTTAACATTTTGTGGTTACCTTTATTTATTAAATATCATGTTCTTCGCACTTAAACCATAAATTTCAATTCAAGAGGCAATATCACAAAATAATTTAAAAAGGGCATATCTTTAGAATTTGAAATACACAGTCTCGTGCGTGATATTTTTTCTCTTCTTTTTTTTTTTTTTTCCTGTACAGTGTTGTCATTGCTCGCTTTGAAATCATTGAGTTTTTTTAACCAAAATTTTGTTAAAGTTTTACAAAATGTGAAATAGATAATAAAACAAATTCCAAATTAGGTTACCAGATGCCCATAGTCAGGTGCAGGATTATATTATTCAAAATTTGATGGCTCTAGGTACCGTTGTTTTATCACAATGTGAGAAACATTTATACATTTATGCAGATTCTTCATTATTTAACTTCTTTAAATATAACACACGGCGATAATATTTGGTGGCAACAATTTGAAAAGTGATAGCCTTTTAAGTTTTCAATGCAAAATGTCAAAACGAAATTAATAGCCCTTCTGGGCTACAAAAATCTGTTTCCTGTTGCTACTAATAATCTAATAAGTAGATTAGTGTCACACATTAATAGCGCTGATTTAAAAATCAAAATATTAGCTATCAAAATATTATACATATTTTCATAATTTACTTACGAAATAGTTGGAACCATAAAAGGATCGAAAGAATCAGCCTTGTTGATATCAATTGGTACACAAACACGACCTGTTTTTGGATGAACACAAAAGGGAGCTTTTAGAAGATGGTTCAAACCTTTAGTTACGTTGATGTCCAAACGTGGGTAACATAACTGAAACATCACTTCTGTGATAAAATGCTTGTTTCTGTTTTTGAGTCCTTTCTAGAAAAAAAAGGTTACAAGTTTGAATAAATACAGAATTTTAGAAGTGAAAAATACAATTTTGGAAAAACATTCTGGAATGGAAAGCATTTTAAAAATTTGCATTAACTTATTTAGAAAAAAAGTTAAGTCCTGAGTTCTATTAAAAAACTATTTTATTACTTAAACAGAACAGTTACTAATATAAAGAAAAATATAGTTTTTCTTTCTTTTATCTCTTTAGTAGGTACATTATACTACAGTATATAAATAAATTAATAACTACCTGTCGAAGTGCAATTTCTTCTATTTGTTTAACTTGAGCCCATTTCTGGGCACTTGTTACACAATCTGCAAGTGAGGATTTCATCAGATCTTTTCCATTTATCTTACGTTAAAGAAAGTTAATTATACAGATAATTGCTTGTTTATTTTTCATCTTCATATCTTATTTGCCTGAGAGGAAGTTTAGCTAAAATTCTCGATTTGTGTTCAGTTCTATTGACAGTCTCTGGGTTTTTCTGTAGTGGTGAATATATAATAAACCAATTTGAAACAAAAGATTTAACTATTTAAGTCAACAGTTTATGAAAAGCATTAAGTCTGATGAAAGAGGGCCCGGTGTTTTTTATAGAAGTTAGAATCGGATATCTCGATACAACAGAAAAATTATCTTATCTGAGAGCCTAAAATAATTTTCATTCAGAGGGGAAAAAAAAAAAAAAAAAAAATTTCTGTAACTATGATATTTACACTACTCTGAAACTTTTTTCACCTATCCATTTTTGTGCCTAGCAAAATGTAATAAAACTTCAACCATGGGATTTTACATCATCTGTCTTCCATGCAGTGCAACTTCTTGATGCCCGCAAATGCTCACCTTCTTGGTGCTAAAGCTATGAGCAACTTTGAGTTTTGAACTATTAGTGAAAATATAAAATATGATAATCTGTGTGTGTGAAATAAACAAGAAGGCCATCAAAAGACAAGTAACTCTCAGAAAACGAAGCACTGTCACTGCTTGAATTTAACTGTATACAGCAGGGGGGGGGGAATGCTATCTGGTTGATCATGCACATAATTATTTTAATTACAAATATTATATAGCTCATTAGTTAAGAAGAAATATCTGCAACAACTTTTCCTATATGCTTGTTTTCTTTGTTTAAATGTTTAAGACAACATATAAAAATAAGTGAAAATTTACAAGAAATACATAGATTAGTTATGCTTTATACATATATATATATAATGGAACTCTAGAGAGCACACACTAATTACATGTCAAACACTTAACGCTAATGTAATTTTAATACAAGCTTTATTTTTTAGCAATAATAAAAAACTAAATTTCTTAAAAACAATAAAATTTATAAAAAATTAATAAATTTGGCTAAAAATTATACATAAAAAAGATACAAATTTTCATTAGTTAATAAATTTTGATAAGTAAAATACCAAATATTTATTCCATTATAAAAATATAAAAGGATATTTTGATCTAAACACATGGCAATAATTTTATCACAGTTTTCTGAGTTGCTGAGAAAATCTTGTTTATCCAACACTAAGTCTTCAAAATATTTTGATACAATTGATTTTGCCAATCTGAGAACAGAATGAATGCATTTTTATCAACACATTATTTTATCATATTTTAAAAAAGAAATATATGAACTTAAATAATGAAAATGGTTTAAAAATATGTATGCAAAATTCTAAAAATTCTGTTAAGAAATCTCTGAGATTTAAATAAATAAATATACTTACTTTAAACTAGGGTGTAAAATATCTGGCAGATAAACCTTTTTTGATTGATACTCTCCACCCTTAAAAAAGGAAATACTTTCACTGCAAAGAATTGACACAATTCAAATAAAAACATTACAGAATTAACCAAGAAAAGAATTAGAATCAAAGGCAGGTAAATTATTAAAGTCTATTTTCATCAACACTGTTAGGAATGATTCTTTTTTACATGAAAACATATCTTTAAATTGTCACTTGGATATTTAAAAAAAATCCACCTTATATCATTTTTGCAAATCATAGAACACCTTGACTGTTAATCCATACAACTGAATGTTTTCTATCCATGTTCAAGAAGAAAAACTCCACTTACTATGTCATTTTGAGCTTTAACTTTTATTCCTTTTCACTAAATCATTTAAATCCTTATCAGACTGGGAAAGGGGACATTCCCACAATACTCCTCTGAATGATACATTTCCAAGAATTCTCTTCAAGCAGGTAGGTTATAGTCTTCATTCAGACTTCTCAAGTTGAATTCAAAATAAATTGTTTATCACTTGCATTATCAGAAGAGAGTTGACATGCATTTTGTGCCTTATTTCTGTTCGCCTTAACTATCTGCAGTATTTTGGAATAAAAAATTGCACTTCAGGTTCTATTTTCAAACTGGTTCTGGGAAACTGTGTTTCAAGGAAATGTTACCTATTACATTCTCCATCTTCTAATGTGATATTTTTAATTTCTAAAATTTCTTCCCGCTTCTACTGAAATGAAAGTACTTATAAGAATTAAAATGGCTAATTTATTATCTAAAGTTAGAAATTACAATGATTTAGAATTTTCAGGGTTCGTACACATTTCCTTACATGAAAATTAAGGACTTTTAAGGACCATCAAAGAAAAAATTAAGGACCTATAAGCAAACAAAAAAATGAATAGAATAAAGCAATTATCCATACAACCGACTTCATGCTTGTAATTTCACTTTAAAAAACTAACAGAAGTGTGTATTATGCACTATTATTAAATTCAATTTAATACTTACCATAAAACAATTTTGAAAATTAAACTAACTCCCTACAAGTTATGAAGTAGATAACATTAAATTAGGGACATAATTTCTTGAAAAACATGTATAAGTGTATTTTACACTAATAACAGTCACTATTTTAGAGATTTACATGATTATTATTTAACTTATTTGATATTTATTTAAACACAGTCAACTACTATTATAATCACAATGTAAGAATATTTTGCAGATTAAAATAACTGATTTGTAAACATACAACTTATTTCCTTGGTTTTTTTGAAAGATACTAGAATAATAAACTGTACAATAAAAGATACAAAACATTTGTGCTTTTTTTAAACCTGAAATCTTTTCAGCTATTTTAACAAAATTTATTTATATCTATTTCCTTTTCTTTAACTAATCTTCTAAGTTCATTTGCTTTGATAAACAAATCAATGTTCCTGCTGGTCTCAGCTTCATCTGCTAAAGCATCTACTTCTTCATTAACATCTTTAATGTCCCTTTGAAGAAATTTGTTCTTCTGCTTCATATAATCAATTTCTTCCTCAATAATATTTCTTTTCCTCTTTGAATTTTCAGATTTAGTTCAAGATTTTTGTTCTTCTAAATACTGAACTTCTAAATAACGAACTCCACTTCTTGCAGAAGCTGCTGCTGATCTTATTTCTTTATTAATTTCGATATTAAGAATACCTCCAGAAAACTTTATGTAATCAAATACTGTGTGTTGAAAAATGTATGATGAGTCACTTAAATTTTCAATTTCAATTGCTTTATTTACAGAGAAGGCCCTTTCCACAGAAGCCTGTTCATGTGACAAGATAAGATTACTTGTCACAGTGAATACTTGAATAGTGAAAATATACATTTTTTACTATATATATATATATATAATTGATTTCCTAAGCAATATTGATTATATTATCTCCTAAGTTTAATTAAAGTAGAATTATTTTAAAAGAGTGAATCCATACTGGTAAGTTATATTTTGAAAGATGTATATATATATATATATATATATACAGTACAAAGTTCAAGATCTGGAATGATCTAAAATCCAGGCCTCAAAGCCACCACCAACCAATTTTTTAGGGCTTTTTTGAAGGGAAGGGGTATGCTTTACGCACGCGCATTAGATTTTTTTCCTCATCATAAAAAAACATGTCGGAAATCCCAATTCTTAATCTCAGTTTGGCGCTAAATAAAATATCTCATTATTGAAGAAATAATTATTTTAGTATAAATTTGTGTGATTAGTAACTTGAATCCATAGCTGCGTATCTGCTTGGCATAATCTCAAACCGAAACATTTGTTAATTTTACACCAACTAATATTTTATATCCTTGATGCCAAAATCGCGAATCATTATTTATTGTATTTTGCTTTCATCACCGCATATCAACGGATGACAACTTGAGTGATGAATCATGCAGTGACGCCAAATAACAGAGTATTATCCGATTACAGATTTAAGTTTAATGCGCTAAAATGTTGACAAGGGGAGATTTAGCAGAAATTTATTTCCTTATGCTAAAAATAGATTTTGTTAATGATACTCATATGACAAACAATTATATTTAGTGCTATTTGAATTAAGAATAATTGATTTGTTATTCACATAAAGCCAGAACCAGCGACCGCACGGCCGCACCAGGCGGCAGAATTTAGCGAAGTTAAACAGAAGTTTTTCATTGCGATGACAATGCCCAATCATCAATCAATTAACGGAGGGCGAAATCTGTAGTATGGTTCTAAATCCAGAAAATACAGCTACTGATAGTGAAGAAAGTAACAAAGAGGTTACTGAACGAGAAAAATTTTTTATTGACAAGTTATTCGGAATTCTCGACACAGCAATTACAGGACTTGAACAATGGAACTTAATAGCTGAACAAGAAATTATATGTCTATAGTATTAGTCTAAAGTATTAGCAGAGAAAACAAATCAAACAACTCACACTGAAAGAAATGTTTAATAAAGTAAACATATAAATATTAAGCTCTTTTCTTTTGTAAATTTTGATACCCTTTAAATCATAAATGCTTCATTATTTCATAAATCACGATTTCATATTTTCAATTTTCTAATTTCTACGTGCCATCTTAGTAGATTTAAAATGATCTAATATCCGGAAAAATCTCAAATCTGGGATCGCCGAAGTCCCGACGAGTCCAGACCTCGGACTTTGTACTGTATAAATATATATATATATATATATATATATAAAATACAGAATGTATATTTTCAGTTAAACTTCTATCTAATAACTTTAGTAATTCATGAAAGTTAATTCTGCGTTTAGTTAATTCAGGAAAATTAGTTTCAATTAGTTGTTTTCAGCTTTAAAAATATTAAAAAATTTTTAATTATTTAATTTCAACTAATAATTGTATTGCCATTAGCAAAAATTATGCATTACTATCAACAACATAGGTTTAAACCAAATACTTAATTGTCTATTGAAGCTTCAAAACATATTTTCGAACTTCACATTTTCTCGGCTAGCGTTACCGAATTTGCCCTTGGCGACCTAAAATCGAAATGGAGCCAACAGATTTCCCGCGAAATCGATAACAGACCCTCTGCAGAAATAAACTCATAATCCCGATATCCCATACATATTAATATGTGCAAAAGAGAATAAACTTCATAGAAGGTGATAAAAAATTAATTTATGGCTTAATTGAAACAAACACAGAAATTAAGCTAAGCAAAACCGTGTAAAAACAAATTGAAATGATAAAACGAAACTTAATTTTCATGTGAATTTTCAGCGCTGACTCTCCCATTCTAGAAATTTCAATTTGTTTCAGACAAAGACCACATTTAAGAATTGCCATCCATCAATATCCAGTCTTTGTAGTCAGCTTGATGAAGCTACAGTTTATTGAAAATGCACTTTCCAGGCATCTCGTTCCTATTGGGGTTGGAAGGGTTGTGGCCTTCCAGGTTGGGATTGCTCTAATTTTGGCAAATATTTTCAGAATCCCCTTTTTTTTTCTTGAGCACCTTCATCATCACTTTCGCCTCTTAAACAACTTCATGCTTTTGTCACAATCTGCCTAAATTTATGGATAACACCTGTTTCGAAAGATTGGGTGAATAGCCAATCAGACACCGATACTTTCATTTGGGTAGCTAATATATTTTTTTTTTTTTTTTTTTTTTTATCATTTGCAATGCAAATCCGCCAACAGATTGGTTAAGAGCCGTGTAATTTTAATTCCATATTCATGAGAAATCGTAATTCACACTTAGAATGGCAATCATTAGAAATGATAAGAAATGTCAAATGAGCAAAATTAAGGACAGTTTATTCATTTTTGAAAAAATTAAGGACTTTTTAAGGACTTTTAAGGACCGTACGAACCCTGATTTTGGAATAACTGCTTAATAAAAGTGTGATAATGATTTTTAAACAAAAATACAAGAAAATTTGTAAGCACTTGTTTATTAACAAACCCTGTTAATACACAGCCAGTAATACCATCCAGACTCAACTTTTCTGCAAGCATTCCAATAACTCTAAAAAGCTCTTTTGAATTTCTCTGGAAAGATGCAGTTTTTTTTTTCTTTTTTTCCTCATTTGATGATGCTATTAATTTTGTCTCTGTCTCTAGACCAAGGAAGGGTGGGAATGACTTATTTTGTTATTTCATTGAAATATTCGAACTAATTAGAGCAAGTGCAGATCTGCTTTGTGTAATCTTCTGGCAATTCTTTTCCTTCTTAGAAAATTACATTTGTATTAATTTTTATTGAATTTTGGATCAAGTGGTTACTGGATTTGTGGAGAAATGAAGCAGAAGCAAAGTTTTATTTCCAAGCACGTGGTATTTTGCCAAGCAATTGCACATATTCCTATTTTCATACAATAAAACTGTGCATAATGAAAGAGACAGGATGTTAACTAAAGTGCTAAAATAAGAACTTTTTTATATAGAAAAGGAAAGTTTATTTAGTAAGTTCAAATTGTTGCAACATAAGCACTGACATCATGAGATTTTTACTCATGTATGGTTGTGAAGAAGCAGTGAGAAGGTTATGGACAGAGCTTGCAGTGAAGGAGCTAAATGTGAGAGAGAGAGAGATCACCAAGAGTCATGTCAATGCAGCCTTGGAGTGAGCTGCATATCTCAAGGGGGTTAGTAGCTGTGATGTAACCTGGAATATACTAGCTACAATAAAGTTCATTTGGCTCCGAATTAAGCTCCTTAATTCTCCTGCACCTCCTTTTACCCTAGTTGCCATGCCTCTGGATTTCTATTTCAACAGACAAGAGTCTCCATCTCAACTAATCTGCATAGCAGCAACAAACATATGATGGAACTTTTTGATTGACGACTTCACCCACTTTCCTCCTTTCTGGACGAGCTATGGACAAATTCAGGCTGGTGCCCACATCTCAGCTATTCACCTTACTAAAATTCCTTGCTATCATACAAACTCTCTCACTTCTTCAGCATTCTGCATTTTTGTTACTGGATTCCTTCATGCTATGATGAATCACCAGTTTTAAATTGGCTTCACCTTGCTACTCTGGGATAGTGCAAGCATGCTGGAACTCACTTTTGCCAACTGTGTTTGCCTGAATTTCACTTCCAAGATACATCAAACCATTAACTAAATTCTGGAGAGAAAACAGTTAAAGAAAGAGAAAATCTCCAAAATTATTGATTCAATTTTTAAAACATTATCCAAGGACAAAATAGTAATGCATCAATAAAAAAACGATTACGCTTATTGCAAATGTTAAGTGTACTTACTGTCAAGAAGATCACAATTTGCTAAAGTGCACAATTCTTTCAACTAGACGTACAGAAGAAAACTGAATGTATAAAAGTTAATAATTTATGTTTCAATTATCTTTCAAGTAGGCATCAGGTTAAAAATTGTAAACATGTACAATAGGAACTCCTTATGGGAAACCTCAACACAATACACTACATATACAGAGGTTAAAAAAAAAAAAGACCTCAATACGAATCTTTTCCTTCTACACAAGCCAACCCATTTAATCCTAAAATTATGAATGATCAGATCCAACTGCAGAGTCAAAAGAATCTCCAAAATCCACTGTTATGTCTGCAAATGCTTCAAACACTAAGCATAGTCAGATTTTACTCTGTTTGGCAGTGAATACAGAAAAAAGCAAGAGTTAATAAAATGCAGATATTTGTTGGATACTGGAAGTCAAAGGTTTGTTATTAATAGAGAGTGTATGGAAAGATTAAGTTTGATCATGAAAAATAGTCTGATTTCAATTTTGTATTTAGGCACTTGTAGCACAGTGAGTAATGGAGAAGTTGATTTATTGTTTACTCCTTATGTTACAGAAAATATTAGTGAAAATTGCCCTTTTGTGTCTTTACCTGAAAATATTGGTGATAATTTTAGCAAACTTGTTTTGTATGATCCATCCCTTTATAAATTAAGCAGAGTTGACATTTTATCAGATGTAAATGTATTTTTAACTTACTTAGATGGAAACATTATTAAGTATGGTAGAAATTTAGTTTTTGCTGTGAGTTCAAAGCTAGGTTGAATTACTACATGGACAATAGCTTTTGAGATGCCTAATCGAGTTCAGTAAACCATGTATGTGTAAATACTGAAGAATTAGTTAAGTCATTTTGGAAATTAGAGAGTTCCCCAGATTCATAGCCTTCTGCAGCAAAAGAAAGGTTGTGTGAGGTTCATTCTCAGAATCTGCTTAATCGTGATTAACACTACAGATATCCAGCTGAGCTTCCTTTCAACATAATAAGAAAGTTTTGGATAATTCACGGGAAATGGCTTTTCGTGGATTTCTTTATTTAGATAAAAGACTTTCTTTAGCGTCAAAATTTTATAATCAGTACAGGAGTTTCAGGCGAGAATATTTATTGTTGGATCATATGGAATTAATTTCATCATTGGACTGTAAATTGGTAATGAAAGTTTTTATATACCTCATCATTTTGTCTTAAATGAGTCAAGCTTAACAACAAAACTAACAGTAGTGTTTGATGCGAGCGCAAAATCATCATTAGGGTTTCTCTTAATAATGCTTTAATGACTGATCCAAAAACCCATGACTATCTGAGTAATATTCTTTTAAGATTCAAGCACCACAGTATTCCAATAACTGCTGATATAGAGAAAATGAACAGACAAATAAAATTTGAGCCTAAACATTCAGCATTCAAAACAATATACTGGAGAGATAATTTACAGCAGCAAGTGTGAGTTTTTAGGTCGAATACTGTAACGATAGAATAACTTCTGTGCCATACTTGGGGAGAAAAGGACTGAAGCAATTAGCAACTAATAGAAGTGTGAATTTTCCTAAAACAGCATAGGGGATTTTTATGTGGATGATGCACTGACATGTGCTGATTACATTCCAGAGGGTTCTGAGCTAGTAGTTAAAATGAACCAAATGATTAGAAAAGGTGGATTAGAACTCTACAGATGGTCTACGAATTAAAGGTCAATGCCAGAAAATGAAAATCTAAAAAGTCTAATTAATGATAAACAATATATGATTAAGGAAACTAAGGCTATAAAAGTTCTTGGTCTGCAATGGGACTCTTCTAAAGGTAAATTTTTCTGTAACTTTATGATGTTAAATTGTCAAGACATTCAAACAAAATGACTATATTACCCTTGACAGTTAAACTATTTGATCCCTTGAGTTGGAGTGCATTTTTTGTCACATCGACGGAAATTCTTCTTCAAGAGCTTATTAACTTTAAATTGGATAAAAGTGGAGGACTATGTGCAAAGAAATCCAACACTTAAATTTTATTTGCATTCTTAAAAATGTTCTTTGAAGATTCAACTGCATGGGTTTTGTGATACACTGGAAAAAAGTTGTGGTGCAGATATTTATGTTATGTCATCTAATCACTCAACTATTTGAGTAAAATTGTTGATAGCAAAAATCAAGTTGCTCTCGTCAAGCCAATTTCAATTCTGTGACTGGAATTATGTGTTGTTATTTTGTTAATGAACTTGATACAAGCAGTTAGAAGTGTATTACAAGTAGAAATTCATTCTATACATACATGGAGTGGATTCAAATATTGCATTACTTCGGTTTACGCCTGAACCTAATCGATGGCAAACATTTGTAGCCAACAGAGTGTCAGATATTCAAGCTACAATTCCAGCTGAAAATTAGTCACATTCAAGGAAAGAAGAACCCAGCTGACTGTGCAGATTTTATCTGATTAATTTGGTAGTTCACAAACTTTGGTAGAATTGTCCAAAGTGCTCAAAAAGAAATTCAATTTTTCCTAAAAGTTCCAAATTTTGAAGAAGAATGAAAACAGTCTTCATATGCTGCTGGAGTAGACATAGAGGAGTTATTGGTGATTTCAAAGATATCATCTTTTGTAAAACTGTAAACAGAGATTGCACGGTTTCTGAGATTTATTATCAAAAATGCCAAATTGCCACCGGCAACAAGAAATTTGGGATTTCTAACTATGAAGAAGTTGGAATACAACATATCATGTTATAATTAAGACACTATAACACACCGAATAAATACTAATTCAGAAGTCAAACAACAAAAATCAGCGTTATATTTACAAAATTTTCACAGGACTAGTTTCGATGGTTTTACCGAACCACCATCTTCAGCTGCAAAACCGCAAATGAACCAGATAGGAAATAATGATTAGATAAGATAAGAAGGCCTGGACAAGAATAAGCAAGTGGCGCCATCTGTTGGTGAAACCAGAACTAAAACATAATTTCTTTAAAGGCCGAAGGCAAATTTGGATTGGAATTAGGATCGTTAACTAGAACAGAAAAATTTTTATGAATGTGAAATGCCTCTAGAAAATCCAGTTCTCCAATGGAAGATGTTTTTTGAATAATTTTGGCAGCAGAAAAACTGAAAGTGTGGTTTTCGGACCAACAATGTTGAGCAACAGAAGACTTCTGTGTTTCCTTTTTTCTAACATATGCCTCATGTTCCTTGACGCAAAATTTTAAGGCTCTCTTAGTTTGGCCAATGTAAATTAAACCACACTGGCAAGGAATCCTATAAATACCCCAGGAATTCATATCCGGAATGGGGTCCTTGAGTATGGAACTCGGAATTTTATTGATGGGAGAATAAACAACCCGAAAGTTAAATTTCTGCAAAATATGTGAAACTTTATAGCTAATTGATGGAAAGAAGGGAATGGCAACAGAATTTTTATAATCTCCTAAAACAAGAGTGTGCCTTTTAGTGTGTTGAGATGAGAATTTTTTAATTGCTTGATTAATAATGTTGGGTGGAAAGCCCCTGTCAATAGCTATTGCTTTTAAATAACTTAGTTCTTCATCAAGGGCTAGTTTGGAGGAGCAAACTTGAAGAGCACGGAAAACATAGGAATAAAATGAAGCTAACTTTTGTTTAGTCGGATGACATGATTTAAAGTGTGGTGGAAGGCAAACCGATGAAGGTTTACGGTAAACCGTAGTACTGAAGTTGGCTGTGTTACGTGTGACCAGAATGTCGAGAAACGCAAGAGAATTGCAAGTCTCAAGTTCAAAAGTGAACTGAATAGCAGGATCAATAGAATTCATTGTTGAAAGAACTTTATTTAAATCATCTTTATTACCTTCAAACAGGGTAAAAGTATCGTCTACGTAGCGGAATCATGCCGGGAAGTTTAAAGTTTCAAGCAGTTTTGATTCATAATAATGCATGTAGATATCAGCCAGGATGGGACTGAGGGGGCTTCCCATGGCTAATCCCTCAGTTTGCTTGTAATACGAGGGCTATCCAGAAAGTAGATTACGTTTTGGAATAAAAAAATAAACAAAGTATAGGAAACAAATTTTATTATATACAGATGAAAGCCACACTCAAATACTACTTTTCTACATAGTCACCATACAAATTAAGGCGTTTATCGTAGCGATGTACGAGCTTGGAAATTCCTTCGTCGAAAAATTTGGCCGCCTGTGCCTTCAACCACTTCGTTACCTCTTCTTGCCTTCCATCTTGCACAAAACTTGTGGTAACCAAGCTTTTCGCTGATGATTTCGTGCAACAAACTTCGCGAAATTTGTGGAAAACTCAAAGAAAGTTCCGTTATTGTGAAATTTCGATTTTCACGGACTTTAGCATCGACTTTTTCGAGAAGTTCGGTGGTCACTATGCTGGGTCTCCCACTTCGATCTTCGTCGTGAACATTGGTTCGGCCATTTTGAAATCTTATGACCCACTGACGCACTTCACCTTCAGTGATAATGTTGTCCCCATACACTTCACGAAGCTGCCGATAGATTTCTATCGGTTTACAGTTTTTTGCAGTCAGAAACCTTATTACTGAGCGCACCTCGCAGCTCGCGGGATTTTCAATTAACGCAGACATTTCAAACCGTCACAGTATCTGAACGGAGCACAGCACGAACCTCTCACTAGCACGGCTAGATGCAGACTGAGCTGCGCAACGCTCTGACCCCAAGATGGCCGCGCTAGCCCCGCCCCTAGCGGACACAGACGGAAACGTAATCTACTTCCTGGATGGCCCTCGTATTTATTTTGGAAAACAAAATGTGTTTGTTTCAAACAGAGTTGAGTGAGAGAAATTAGCTCATCAATTTCGATGCAAGAGAAATGAAATTCGCAAAGTCTGGTTTCTAGACATCTTAATGCACCCTCCACTGGGACATTGGTGAATAATGATTTTACATCAAAAGAAACCATGAGTAAATTACTAGGAGAAATGTTTTTAACCTTTTTTACAAACTCTATTGAATTTTTTATGGTGTAAATGTTATTGTCTAATAGAGTTGAAAATCTAGAAACTAAATATTTAGCTAATGGATACGAGGCAGTTCCTAAATTTGATACAATAGGGCGGAAAGGAATACCACTTTTATGAATTTTGGGAAGAGCATATAATCTGGCACAATTCGCAACAGATGGGATAAGTGAATGTTTTAAGTTGCCTGAAATGATTTGCGAAGATTTGATCGCAGTTTTTATTTTTGACAAGTCCGAAGGTGAAGGATCTTTAGGGATCGGATTATGGTCCTTCGTTTAAGAGTTTAGTGACACCATCGATGTAAGTGTTCCTATCCATGACGACTATCTGGCCAACTTTGTCGGCCTTTGAAATAATAATATCCGGGTTAGAATGAATTTCACGCAATGTAGCTCTTTCTCTCGCAGTTAGATTTGGTTTCAAAGGTTTATTATTGAATTTCACATTATGAGCGATAAGATGCCTAATCATTTCTTTCTGTGAATCTGAAACTTTACTGAACTTGAAAGCTTTTTCGATAGGAGCCAAAATCTTTGGAATCGAGGGTTTACAGGTTTGTGAGAAGTTTAAATTATATTTTAGAATTCTCTCTTGTTCTTCTGAAAGACTAACATTAGAAATATTAACTATTGGCTTGATGTTTACAATGGGAAGATTTTTTGAACTACTTGAACTGGAAGATTGTAACAGAAGTTTTTCGAATTTAACTGCAAGGGCGTTTTTATGACGGTTAACTGCATTCTCCGTTCTAGACCAAGACTTTTGTTCAAGGGCAGTGAATTTTGGATATGATTTAGCGAGTTCCAGATGAAGCTTATAGAGTTCACATTCAATTTTGGACAATTGTTGACGTGTATCCCTTATGACGGACCGAAGTAAGGCAAGCTTGCAATTTAACAGAATTCTTGAAACGCGACTCGAAGATTTTTGATTAGATTTGATTTGAATAAAATTGGGGATCAATTTTTTACATTTACATTTATGTAAAAAGTCAAGATGATTCAGGAATTTTTGCCGTTTCAGGCGTAATTTAGTGAAACGATTAACGGATGAAGGCATGATAAACAATACAGAAAATCAAACTAAATTAACTAAATAATAATAAAGCACACACAAAACAGCAGAAAAATCCCTCACTGAAATTAATAGAAAACAAAACGTTTGTAAGCAAAATGCATGAAATCAGACAAGCAAAGCACAATATCCAAATATACAAATTATAAACACAACTTGAAAATTGCAAAAAAGTATTTACCGAAACTCATGCAATCACAAAATGGCGGCCACACCACGTGCAAAAAAGAAAGCAAAAAATAAGCCTGTTTGGGGCTTCTATAATTAAGACACTATAACACGCCGAATAAATACTAATTCAGAAGTCAAACAACAAAAATCAGCGTTATATTTACAAAATTTTCACAGGACTAGTTTCGATGGTTTTACCGAACCACCATCTTCAGCTGCAAAACCGCAAATGAACCAGATAGGAAATAATGATTAGATAAGATAAGAAGGCCTGGACAAGAATAAGCAAGTGGCGCCATCTGTTGGTGAAACCAGAACTAAAACATAATTTCTTTAAAGGCCGAAGGCAAATTTGGATTGGAATTAGGATCGTTAACTAGAACAGAAAAAATTTTATGAATGTGAAATGCCTCTAGAAAATCCAGTTCTCCAATGGAAGATGTTTTTTGAATAATTTTGGCAGCAGAAAAACTGAACGTGTGGTTTTCGGACCAACAATGTTGAGCAACAGAAGACTTCTGTGTTTCCTTTTTTCTAACATATGCCTCATGTTCCTTGACGCGAAATTTTAAGGCTCTCTTAGTTTGGCCAATGTAAATTAAACCACACTGGCAAGGAATCCTATAAATACCCCAGGAATTCATATCCGGAATATTCTCCCATCAATAAAATTCCGAGTTCCATACTCAAGGACCCCATTCCGCATATGAATTGATTGGAATCTACAGAAGATATTGATTGGAATTTTAATTTCTACCCGATTTCCAACTTTTGGAGGACTGTGAGAAGCTAGGGTTAAGGCTTTCAACTACCATTTAAAGCACTGAGTGGATAATGCAAAATTAACTTCAGAAGAGTTTCTTAGAGTGACAAATCAGAGTGAAGTATTCAACAGTTATCCTATTTCTCCTTTGATAATGGATCTAGATGATCTTGAAGTGTTAATGCCTGTGCATTTTTTGATAGATCATTCAAACGGCCGAGAAAGATTTCAGTAATCTGCTAGGTAATAGATTTTCCCATTGGCAATGGGTAACGAAATTGATCAATTCATTTGGAAAAGTGGTCATATACTTAGACAATTTGTAACAGAGGAGTAAGTGGATGTTTGGGAAGAATAATGTGAAAAGAGAAACTTAAGATATCATTAACCCTTTGATGCGCGCTATATTATTTAAAAAAAATTTTTAACTAAAAACACTAGAAATCGAATATTATGATCTAGAGGCAAATAATATATGAATTAAAAAAAATCTACTCCCGCCCATTAATCTGTGGGTGGTGGTTTCGCTGTAAAAACAGCGCGCATCTAGGACTTTGAAACTTACTGAGTCAGTAGGAAAAAACAACTTACCTTTTTCCGTATGCATTTCCAATGAATAACGAAATTTGCGAATAAAAAAAAAAAAAAAAAAAAAAAAAAAAAAAAAACTGGATTTAAAAATTGCATCAAATATAAATTTTTTACTTTATTTTACAAAGTATATCATCAGAAAAAAAATTATAATTTATGTAATTTTTCTGCAGCGGTGAAAACATAAGAACGTACATAATAAAGAAATTGGAATAAATAGATGGATAAAAGCCATAAATATACCCATGGGTTTTGCATCTTCCATAGAGGTAATTTCGTCAGTTGGGCCATAATCCTCAGAAAATTCGGGAATGGATTTCACTACATTCTGCATTTTATTCCATGTTACATCTGCAATTCTGGAAGGACCTGGTAAATTTATATCATCATTTTCTGACTGATCATCACTTTCATCTTCTATATTTCCATAAGCAGGAGGGAAGGGGCTAAAGGAGTATTTCCTTCTCCTTCACTTTCATCCTCAAAGACCACTGATTCTGGATCTGAAGGTAATTCTTCAAGTAACGCTAATGCATCAGCTATTTCTAACCCTTTGCGAGGCATTTTGAATCTCAACAGTAGAAAATAAAATATTGGCAAAATATTTTAAATTTAATTAAATTTTTTCATGATTTCTATTTTTAATCATTCAAAAATATATTTGCAATTTTTTGGAACCACACAAAATAATTTAGAAAATCACAGTACTAGCATAGAGAGCAAGCATGTTGAAAGCAGAGAAAAATCTCTGGAACGAAAAATATTTTATGGGGGCAGGTGCATGTATTGTTTGGTAATACAGTAACTTTGTGATTTCAAAACCCTTTATCTATATCTGGGTAAAAATAAACACTTCTATTTCAAAGCAGAAAACTTTACTATAAAGAGCAGTGGTTTCAAGGTGTGACCACCGAGCCTCTAGGGGAATGTGAGCATTGTAATGCAATGCTCTAGTGGGGCAGTGGTCGTGCCTTGAAACCACAAAGGAAATACCATAAATATACACAGGTTGTTTATATATGCAGTTTAATTATTGCTGTATTTTTATTGTTTATGATAGAAATAATGATGTGCGATAAAAAAATTTCAAATTTTAAGTTATTAATATAAATAAAAGGAAGTCATTTTGTCTCACTGAAAATGAATTTTAAAAGGCATCCGATTTAAAATACTAAGACCTAAAGAATGTATAGTTCTGCAGTAATTTTGCATTATTTAGAGGTAAAAGATAAGTAATCAATCAGTTTTCACTCAAACAGTTTGGAAACAAGAGCGGGAAAAATTTCGAAAATTGGTGGTTTCAGGTCGCGAAGTGGTTCAGGTCACCACCTGTCAAAGGGTTAAGGAAGATAATATGCCAATTTGTAGCTGGTTACTGGGAAGAGTGGTTGATGTTTTCCCAGGAGGTGATTACAAAATATGAGTAGTAAATGTTACAATGACAAAACATTGTATACTGAAAAGAGTTGTTTTGAAGATTTGAATTTTGCCATTTAAAAATAATGTTGGAACATCTCAGCTACAACTACTAAACATTTATCTTTACGAGTAGTTCCAAACTATCCTGTGATTTGTCATACCTCACTGATTTTCTTTTCTGTTTATTTAACCTAATAGGTTAGGGCAGGTAAGAGTATGTTGCATCAAGAGCAGTGATGTTGTGAGATTTTTACTCACGTATTATTGCAAAGATTCGGTTAGAAAGTTATGGGCAGAGCTTGCAGTGAAGGAGCTCAGAATGAGAGAGAAACCACCAACAGTCACACCAATTGAGCTTTGAAGTGAACTACACATCACATTGGGGTAAGAAGGAGGCTATGATAAGAAGCGTAAAACTGAAGACGAGACCCTGTGTAACCTGGAGTATACTCGCTACAATAAAAGGATTATAGTTCATCCCCATGTGATGTCTGAATTTCATTTTCGAATCAGCAGACATATAAAATAACACATGTAGATACAAACTGCAAAGAAAAAATCTCTTTGATATGACTGTCAAACAATGATTGTTGGGGAGAAGATAAATTTAATCTACCTGCTGATACCAAAAACATATTTTATCACTAAAAAGCCACCAACGGATTATTGATAATATATCAGCAGACATTGATTAATATCCAAGTACTATGGTTAAAAATAAAACAATCGACTAATACCTAAGTACACTATTTTGGTTAAAAACAAGCAGATATAAAAAATTTTCTGCTTTTGTAAATTAACCATATTTCCCATATCCACAAATGCTAGAACAATTAAAAAATAGTTCAGTGTAAAAATTAGCATAAATAAAGAAGAAAATATCAGCAATTGCAGTTTCACTGCAACTAGTCCGAAACTGTCCAAGTGTTGTTATGATAAACACAATGAAAGTGTTTTTACATGAAAATCAAAATATGAGTTCAAATAAAGAAAGATGGGGTTAGAACAGAGTTTTCCATGTCTTCAACAGGAATGGAGTGGAAGTTACATGATTAATCCACTTATTGAGTAAACAGATTTCCAAAGCTTTTAGAAAATCCAAATTGAAAAGTGAATTATTGCGAGATTAATTCATCTGAAGCCAAATTAAAATAGTAGTTTGTAGAAAGCAAATTAAAAGCATAGTAATTAAGTAAATAGATTACCACCCAGAACTGATATTGTTATATAATGATATTTTGACTAACTATTGCAATTTTTTTTAACTTATTCAATTATAAAGCGTGATAAAAATTTTCTTTTTTCAAAAGAACAAAATATTGAAGAATGTATTTCTAATTAGATATAACAGTTTAAACATTCACTTTACCTTGACAACACTTAAATATTCAACAATAGCAGATCGAGCAGCTGGAGATAATTTTCTGGCTTCTTCATCACATACCCAACAATGGATACCTCTTCTACCAGAATAAACCCATAAAAGGTGATTAAATCCAAAATCCTCTAAAGAAATGTAAAAATTATATATTTTTAAATATTACCATAAATAATTTTTGAGTAAAAAATATAGTCACATGACTTAGATAACAATAAATTTATGACATATTTAGATTTCAAAACACAAAACTCTTTCCAAACTAGTACATAGTTCATAAGGAAATATGAACCTTTACAATTATAAATTCATAAGAATATTTATAACTATTAAAAAGTCAATTAAAACTTCAAAAATGAATGTAAGGTTGCATTTACACAAATACCTCGTGTTCCCGACGAAAATGTTGCACGAATTCAAACTACTTTCTAACGTAGTCCTTCAAAATCAACTTGTTGTGCCAGTCATGAGTCACAACTGCCTACAACAACAATTTGGCATGCTTTGAGACGTCAGTTGGTTATTAAGCCATACAAGTTACATTTGTTACAAGCTCTATGACCTGATGACAAACACGAACATGTGGCATTTTGTAACAAGATTATTGATGCTATTGACAATGATAACACTTTTGCACAACGCATCGTGTTCAGTGATGAAGCAACTTTTCATGTTAGTGGTCATGTAAACAAACACAATGTTCGAATTTGAGGCCTAAAGAACCCATATGCAGCCATTGAACATGTAGGAGATTCGCCCAAAATCAATGTGTTTTGTGCGATATCCGGATCATCTGTTTACGGGCCATTCTTCTTTGATGGAAACATGGTTAACCGTCAGCAGTATCTCGTTATGTTACAAAACTGGTTGTTTTCGAGGCTGCACGAAGACAACTTCATTTTTCAACAAGACGGCCTCCCCTCACTGTGGTCTCCAAGTGTGCGATTATCTGAATGAAACTCTACCGAACCGTTGAAATGATCGTCAAGGAGCTGGCAACTTAGCATGTCTTAGATGGCCTCCATGGTCACTGGATTTGACACCCTGTGAGTTCTTCCTGTGGGGCTTCATTAAAGACAATGTTTATAGGCCACCACTCCCACAGAATCTGGAAGAGGTGAAGAACCGGATCCGTACTGTCATAACATCAGTGACGACAGACATGCTTGCCCGAGTATGGGAGGAATTTGAGTATCGATGTGATATTGTTCGTCTCGCTGATGGAGGCCGTAATGAACATCTGTAATCTGAGCTTGAGAGGTTTCTACATATGTGTGCAAAGTTTCATATTCGTATGTCATACATTTAATAAATATATGCATTCAAAATGCGTATATTCTTTTTGAAACACGCTGTATTTACAGTCAGTCGTACATGCCTAGAAAGAATATGTTTACGAAGCATTTTGAAAAGTATTTTTTCCTCCAAGCTATCACTTCCTTAAAATTCCAGATATAAGTAATTATCCGATGCTTGAAGTTCTTTTATCATTTTAAAGACAGAGGTGACAGGATAGCTCCCAACAGGATAGTGGTTAGTGACTCCGACTGCCATACCGAAGGTTTGAATACTGGAGATGTTTGTAAATGTATAGTGTCTGCATGGAATGGGTCTAACACTCTAAATATGCGGTGAGCCAAAAGTCCTCTCGAAAGGTTAATGGTAGGGGAAGAAGGGTGGGATACCCTTGGACCCGTCCCTCCATGGTTCTCTCTCTTAATACTGGGGGCAGAACTGAGCTAAAGTTGGGCTGTCGTATATAAGTGCCAACAGCGGGTGCATTAGACTCTTTGCCACAATGAATGTCAAGGGCTTGTGCTGCTCTTTATCAGACAAGTGAGAGTGGTAATAACAACAACAAGACAGAGCTAAAGTCCTGTAGTATTTGCTTAAGAAGTTTACTTCAATTTTTAAAAAATCCATTTTTTTTTAAGAAGCAAAGAGTACAGAATATCATCAAATACAGAATGTATATACAGAAGTAAATTCTACATATTTTTTTATTATTTACATGAATTTTTACTGCTGCACTTTCAAGTTAGTTTAAAATTCAAATTCATTTATGAATTGATTATGACACAGGCTCAGTTTTAATATGCAGTATTAATCAATGATATTAAGCAGTCATAACTAAAAATAATAATTACAATAAGTAACCATAGCTAAAAATTACCAAACTTTATTTTCAAATTCAACACTATGTGCACAAGCTACATCAATGAGCTTTTATTGTTCTGTTATCGGGACTGGATTCAGAAATGTATGAATGTATGGCACATGTGTATGTATGTGCATATGTATACACACACATACTTGTGCTTATATATATGCATGCATACATGAACACATATATCAATACATTTCTGGATCCAGTCTTGATAACAGAACAGTACCCAATGAGCCTGTGCACATAAATTCTCTTGCTTATTTATTTGGTTTTAAGACACAGGCTACATCAATGAGCTTTAAAAACTGCATGCTGCCCATAAAGTGTGGTTTTGATAATCTGTTTTTTGTGGTATCTTTCAATCACAATTGTTTATGTACATTTTTTGCTTCTGACAAAAACATACTCATCATCTTTTACAGCTTGTATTTTATTGAATTTAATGCTGAACAAAACTTGACATTTATTAAATTGTAATTAGTCCCGTGATGGGTTAGAAATAGATTTCAGAGCTACTACACCATCAGCAGTAATATGCAAACATGTTTACACATGCACACTTAAAAAGAGGGTAATTTACCAATACCAAATTTTCCTTCTAATCATCAACTAATTATCAAGTTTAATTATAAATCATAATCTTTTATAATTTAAGTGTATATAAAATTTTAAAAAGCTTATATTCAAAGCATAATTTAAAACTTCACAAGTATACTTCACACATTGAAATCACTAATGATTTTGACTTTTCAGACAATACAAAGTCTTCAATCCAGACGTCCATAATCCGGAATGATCTAAAATCTGGACCTCAAAGCTACAAACTTAAGTTAAACTTAACTAAACTCAAAGCTACAAACTGCATGCTTTTACGCATGCACATAATACGTTTACGCATGCGCATTTAATGTATAACGGACGGTATAAGCTAGGCTAAAATCATCTAATTATCTATTTCAGTTAATGTTGCAGACTGCGTTGTTCCTTAATCTTCTAATTGGATCCGGCTTATTATTTTTTGCAGACTGTTTGATCAATTTTACAAAAAGTAAGCTTGAACTTCCGATTATGTCAAAAAAAGTTTCTGATTCTGGAGCTGCCACAGGATCTACAAAGTGAAAGCATGTTTCGATGTCCACCAAACAAAAAGTGGAATTGCTGCAAAAAGTTGATAAAGGCATATCCTTTGTTTCTCTAAGCATTCCGAAATCTGTTTATCAATTTCATGCTGCTCTGACGGGGGGGGGGGGCACAATGAACTGGAAGTTGATCTGTTAGCACTATCCTCATCTTCAGGGCAGATGTTTTTATTTTATTCGGCTTATAATTCCTTACTAAACGTAGTACTTCATCTCGATGTACTCCGTCTTTGATATGATTTAAATCAAATTCCTTATCATTATAAATATCACGAATACATATCAAATAGTTTTCTGGTTGCAATTTTCTAATTTCGACTATGCGTAAAGTA
Organism: Stegodyphus dumicola; assembly: GCF_044657685.1. Lineage (NCBI taxonomy): Eukaryota > Metazoa > Arthropoda > Arachnida > Araneae > Eresidae > Stegodyphus > Stegodyphus dumicola. Next base: position 122,287,448 of record NC_140778.1, read on the forward strand.
TGCTTTACGAATGCGCGCATTAAAAGAAATGTTTAATAAAGTAAACAAATATTAAACTTTTTTTTGTTTGTTTGTTTTGTAAATTTTGATACCCTTTAGATCATAACTGCTCTTTATTTCATAAATTATGGTTTCATATTTTTAATTTTATAATTTCTGCATGCCATCTTACCAGATTTAAATTGATGATCTATAATCTCCTAAACCCTAATCTGGAATCGCTGAAGTCCCGACGAGTCCAGATGAAACACTTTGTACTGTATAACACAATGTTTTACGGATTGTGTTTTCCTAATATAGACAAACTGCTTTTAAACATTTGGCCCTGTGAAATTCTAAGCTTACAAAATTTATATTTTAATGATGCATGCATAAATTTTAGTAATTTAACAGGATAAACTAAGATTTTTATATTTTAAGCTATACATGTTATCTTCTTTTCATCGTGGAAGTCAACAACACATGCAATTACAACAATGTCTACTTCTTATAGTTTAAAATATAAAACTGTATCCTGAACTTGCAGTACCATTACTCATAACGATTAAAAAATAATAATACAAAGTAATTTGTGCATTTCCAATTACATATTCTTTCAATTTAATATCTAGTTAAAAGAATTAATCTTCTGCCATCTACATACCCAAATTTTTCATTAATTTTTATGATATTTTTTTATTATGTACTTACTACACATTTTGACAGGATTTTTTAATAGCAAAAAATTTCAAGTTATAAGAATAGTATATAAAAGATGAAAAAAAAATATGCAGGTATACAAACCATGTAGCAGGTGATGGCCAATAGGATCACCAACTATTGTATACCAAAAAGCATGACAGATGCACAATGGAAAAGTACTATTTGTACTGGTTAACAGTTAAATTTCTGTTCTATATGGGGCATTCAAATAAAAACAGGAAGTTATTATTTTAACTTTATATACTTAATGTAATGAAATGAATTACCCACTGTTCCTCTATGTAGTCTGTAATGCATTTGCTCCAGCACCCAGGGATATTTCTAAATTCCAGAACAACAAAAGCTTTTTGACTGCATGTTGGCCCATTCTTGCTCGTCAAACTTACATTTCTCTCCTTCTAAAATTTCTTTAAGTGGACCAAAGAGATAAGTCTTGTTATGCTAAATCACATCTAGACTAATTTTCAAGTTTCATACAAAAATGACACCTTTGTTAGTATAAAAACTGATGATTATTTATTGCATAACACAGTTGCACTAAATACCTTCTCTTCTGACGTGTCAATTACAACTAACAGAGGTGATGGAAAGAGGAACTAGCACTACTTTATGTAAGTTCAAACATACACATGTTTACCCAATAATTATGTTCAACTCTTCACAAGAATGAAGTACAGTCAAAAGTCGTTAATCCGGACTCGTCGGGACTTTGGCGATTCCGGATTATCGATTTTTCCGGATTATAGATCATCAGTTTAAATCTGGTAAGATAGCATGCAGAAATTACAAAATTAAAAATATGAAACCATAATTTATGAAATAAAGAACAATTATGATCTAAAGGGTATCAAAATTTACAAAAAGAAAAAGCTTAATATTTATTTGTTTACTTTATTAAACATTTCTTTCAATGTAAGTTGTTTAAGTTGCTTCGTTTCATGTGATAATACTTTCTCTTTAATTCTATTAAACAGACATAATTTCTTGTTTAGTTACAAAGTTCCGCTGTTCAAGTCCTATAATTGCTGTGTCGAGAATACCGACTAATTTGTCAATCGAAATTTTTTCGTTTACAATAACCTCTGTCACTTTCTTCACTATCGGAAGCGAATTATAATGACGAGGAACTTGTTTTAAATCATATCAAAGACGGAGCACATCGAGATGAAATACTACATTTGGTAAGGAATTATAAGCCAAATAAAATAAAAACATCTGTCCTGAAGATAAGGATAGTGCTGACAGATCAACTTCCAATTCATTACGCACCGTGGCGTTCCCCCAGCCGAGCAGAGTGAAATTGATAAACAGATTTTATATTTCGAAACATACTTTCGCTTTAGATCCTTTACATATTAACAAATACATATCGGAAATTCTATTTGATATAATCGAAAGTTTAAGCTTACTTTTATAAAATTGCTCTAACGGTCTGCAAAACATAATAAGCCAGATCCAATTTGAAGATTAAGGAACAATGCAATCTGCAACATTAACTGAATTAGATAATTTTAGCTTAGCTTACACCGTCCGTTATACATTAAACGCGCATGCGTAAATGTTTTATGAGCATGCGCACAAGCATATTCGCAGCCGTAAAGGTCTTACGCACGCACGTCAAAAGTCATTAATTCGGACACCCATAATCCGGAATGATCTATAATCCGGATTATGGGTGTCCGAATTAACGACTTTTGACTGTACGAAAATTCCAGTTTATATTTGAACATCACTATCTCACAATAGCATAATATTCTTGTAAAACTAAATATCTAGAAAAACTGTTTTATTTAAAACTTCAGTTTTAAGATTTTTCTTCATTATCAATTTAACATTTCCTTTGAATGTAATAGTTTGTATCAGATAAAATCTATGCAGAAATCAAAATATTAAAAGTATCTAGAACAAATACATTATTATTAGGCTAACTTAAAAAAGTATATAGTCAGTATGTTAATCTCCTATATAGAATTGCACAAACTAGGTATTGCACACTCCCTTGACTGTATCCATGTACACGACGACCTATTTTTAATTAAAAAAACATCAGAGGATTGCACAAAATTGGCGTTGCACACTCCCTTGACTTTGTCCATGTACACATCGATATATTTTCACTTAAAAAGTCAAAGAAGCACCCAGTTCTACAGTAGAGGCAAACAAAAATACATAATCTCAATAAACTACATTTTAACCAAACAATAAAATAACATAAAAAAGGTAAACCTCTTATGCATCTAAGCACTACACACAGCAAATAACCACTTACCTTATTTAGAAATGTCCTCGTCTTACGTCTGTGGCAAACAAAATTCCTTAAGAGCATCCAAAAACTTCCTAAAATTATCTTAATTTGAATCCATATATTGGTGTTGCCACATAAATTCACAAAAATAAGAGTTAAAAATATCCTCCATAGTTCCCGAATGTCCAGAAAAAGGCTACTAAGTAAACCTTCATTAACACAGCAGTCAATTAATGCCCTTTACCTCTTTCATTCCAAATCGTACAGAAACTTCAAATTAGTCTTACTACATTCAATCATTCTACCGTCTAAACAACAAAACAAGTAATGTACTTCCTAACCAACACATACCACAAGTTCTTACAAAACATCCCATAATTCAAAATTTATCGCAATCCTGCAACTGATTACGTCATAATAGGGTTTCCATAACATTCAACTACTCAGGTACCATAAATGAAACAACAACTTGACGTTAAACGAAACAACTTGCCGATAAATGAAACAACAACTTTGCGATAATACAAGGGGCACCCTTCAGTCTACTCTAACCAATTATAAAAACCTATACATACATATGCACAATAATTAATAAAAATAATAAAATTAAAACAAATTAGTACTTTATGACTTTACAGAAAGATCTTTATTTCTCCTTTTCAATTTATTTAACTTACTTATCTTAGTATTTTATAAAAAAAAGCTCATGAGAAAAGAAAAAAAGAAACATCTACCTCTTAGTGCTCGGTCTAAAATTTTCAGAGCTACAGTCATGAAAGGCCAGCATTTTTTGCATATATCAGCTCCACTACAGCAAGTTCTAACCTCATCATAATCTGTCATATCAATATCAAAAACCAGTTCTTTCTCAAGTGGATGAAAATTGGAAGCAGTTCGTTGTTCACTAGGCTAAGAGGGGGAGGAATCATATTAAAAAGAATACAAAAAAATATTTTACACTCATTTGAATAATTTTATTGATTTACAATAAAATTCCAAGTCAATTTGTAAATTTCATAAACATTATTGACTGAAAAAATTAATCATAATATATTACCTAATAATATCTTTCTTTGTCCCCACATTCACTACGCTGTACCATTAAAAATCTGAAAATTTTAGCTAATATTTCTTTATCCATATATATAATTAAAAACAAAATAATGCTGTATTGTTTGAATCATGGTAATAGCAACTAGCATCATTTTCCCTTCATCTGCATGCATATGAGAAACTATATATTGACCAAACACCTACATACTTCTAAAAGAGAACCACAAGGAATAAAATGCAATAAATACAAGCAAATGTAAATAATTGCATTAATTTGTAGTGTGTTGTCTTGAAGTTCTGAAAAAGTGCCCAGAAGCTTTAAGGATTAATGATATGTGAAGACTGAATGTTTCAAAATCCAAATTACAGAGAACTTCTAATCAACTGAGGATAGATTAACCAGGTTATGGATTAACTAGGCAGTATCTCCAAAAATAAATAAAATAAAATAAAAATTGTATGTCAAAAAATTGCAGTCACAGACTCTCAACATAAAACAAAACTGTCTCTTGAAAAGAAAACTGTATGGGGGGCACTTGGCGAGATTCCTAAAATTGCATTCGCCAACTTGGGCGATAGGCACTAAGCAATGGGAAGAGTGGTTAGGTTGCTAGCCCAGATGTTAACTAAGATAGGGAAAAGGAAAGGGATATTTTCTTTCGATATGGTAGATACTTTGTGTTGGGTGTCGTGACTTTGCATATAAATGTTTGTGCAGACGATCACGTGATTTTGTCAGTAGACATTTTGAATTCGCTGTTTAATTATTTTCTAAATAAATCAATTACACTTGTAATTAGAATAAGATAATTTTATTTTTACACAAGAAAATTAAAAAACATGCTCCTTTTCCTTACTTATGGCTCACATTATCCCATGTGTATATTTACATATAATTAATTTCTAAATAAATTACACTTCGAATCAGAATAAAATATGCTCTTTTTCTAACTTATTGCTCGTATTTCCAGATAATTTCTAATTAGAATGAAAATTTTTCAAAATGCAATAAAATGATAATCAGATTTGCTAATAAGTTAGTATAAAATATTAAATAAATATTATTCTGCTGTTTTCTACGTCAAGCATTTTTCACTCATTTCTTTATATAGAGGATTTTTGTGGATTAAAAGTTGCGTATATCAGTAAAAAACTTATACCATTAGCCAAAACATGAGCATTTCTTTATTTTTTCACAAAAAAATGGGCTAAAGTGCAGAATCGCACACTTATTTGGCAGGTTGTGTTTGGCATTTTTTAAGAGATTGATAAATGCACCAAATGGTATCCAAGTCAATTTTGCCGTTCTAGAAGGCGGATTTCAGAGCATTTTCGCGCATGCCCAGTATGTATTTTGAATTGAGAACTTCTTGCGAGGCAAAATTCGGAGGATTTTCCCGTGTGCTCAGTATGTATTTTAAAATTTAGAATTTCCGATTGGTGTAGACGATAATAGATGGTAGAGGTGTTTATTATTATTTTAAACAATAATTCGAGAACATTTCGAGAATTCGTTACTGTTTGTTCTTCGGCTGAGCGGAGTGGATTACCCCTTTTCAGGTAAGTGAAAGTATTTTTTATTTTTCAGTATTTTGTAACGATTTTTAGTTTTTAAATTATGTTTTTGTAAGAACTAGATTTTCATATTTTAAAATTTTTTTTGAAGTGAAAGTATTAATTGTTCAGGGTTTTGTAGGATTTTATGTTTTTTAAACTTACTAGGTTTTTGAAACAATTTAAGTTTTTAAAGTTATTAGGTTTTTTTGAAAGGATTTCCAGTTTTAAAAATTTCCCAATTATTTGTTTGGCGCTTTTTACAAGAGTAAGAAGAATTGGATTTTTGTCAATTTTCTTTGACTTTTTAAGTGAAAATAGGTTGGTACATGGATAAAGTCAATAAATAAGTAAAATAGTACATGGATAAAGTCAAGACAGTGTGCAATGCCATTTTTGTGCAATTCTGGGATATTTTTTTTAAGTGAAAATAGGTCGATGTGTACATGGATAAAGTCAAGACAATGCGCAATGCCATTTCTGTGCAATTGTGGGATGTTTTTTTAAGTGAAAATAGGTTGATGTGTACATGGATACTGAGTTTTTGCAATTCTAAAAACATGTCAAGCAGTGGATTATTCTGCACTTTTTATAGGGAATGTATTTTAATTCTTCAGTGTTTTGTAACGATTTTAAGTTTTTGAAGCTCACTATGTTTTCTTAACCACGTTTGTTTTTTAAAATTATTAAGCAGTTTTTAAAGGATTTTCAGTTTTCAAAATTCTGCTTCAACTTTTATTTTGTATTTATTTTAACTGTTCGCCATTGTAAATGTCGCGCCTTGCGTAGTGTTTTCTGGAGACGTTGCGAATCCAGGAGACAAGACGCGAGAGCGCACCAAGTTGGCGATTTTGAAAAACGCGCCAAGCAGTGGGCGAATCTGCACTTTCACCAAAAATTGAATAAAAGTTACTTAAATTTGAAATTTGTATCTTCAAATCTTTGAATAAGATTTATATTTATATTTTTTTGATGTGTTACTCATGTTCATGTTTAATAGTACTAGTTCATATACATGTTCATGTTTAATAGTAATGAATGCAAAATAAACTGAAACTTCAAATAAGTAAAACATAGAAATCTTTGCATCATTGTATTTGCAACAAATGCATAACTGAAATTCATTTGCCGACCACATAAAATTGCTTTATGGGCTGCCAGTTTGCAACCACTGTTATAGACAATGTTCAGATTGCACAAAAATAATATTTTAGGATTTAATTTTTCATAGAATAAAGACAGACAACTTCAAATAACCTTATCCTATTTTATCTAATTGGTTTCTAAGCCATAGAAGCATTTGTTACAAATCTTGTTTCCCTGCAGTTATACAATTCAGGATTACATTTCTTTAAAAAAAAAAAAAAAAAAAAAAAAAAAAGAATAAAAATAACCCTCTTAACCTTATTAATCGAAATTATGTGCACAGACGAATCCGGAATGTAAAATATAAACTTGACTGGAGGACTGAATAGCCTGGAGTATATTTCGAGGATGCAATATTATTGTGGAAATGTATGTATATTTTTTTTATTTTAAACTTTCATCATTAACTATGTGATATACAGTACAAAGTCTTTAATCTGGACCTCAAAGCTACAAACTTTCTGCGCATATGCGTTTACGCATGTGCATAATACTTGTATGCATAATACGTTTATTCATGTGCATTTAATGTATAATGGATGGTATAAGCTAGGCTAAAATTATCTGTTTCAGTTAATGTTGCAGATTGCGTTGTTCCTTAAGCTTTTAATTGGATCATCTTATTATTTTTTTCAGACTGTTAGAGCAATTTTATAAAAAGTAAGCTTGAACTTTCGATTATGTCAAAAAGAGTTTCCTATTCTAGAGCTGCCAAAGGATCTACAAAGCGAAAGCATGTTTCGATGTCCATCAAGTGAAAAGTAGAATTGCTGCAAAAAATGGATAAAGACATGAAGAAAGTGACAGAGAGGTTAGTGAAAACGAAAAAATTTCAATTCACAAGTTAGTGGGTATTCTCGGCACAGCAATTTTAGGACTTGAATTTTGTAACTGAACAAGAAATTAAGTCTGTTTATAAAATTAAAGAGAAAGTATTAGCACATAAAACGAAGCAACTTAAACAACTTACATTAATTAAAAGAAATGTTTAATAAAGTAAACAAATAAATATTAAGCTTTTTTTTGTGTGTGTAAATTTTGATACTCTTTAGATCATAATTGCTCATTATTTCATAAATTACGGTTTCATATTTTTAATTTTATAATTTCTGCATGCCATCTTAGCAGATTTAAATTGATGATCTATAATCCGGAAAAACCCCTAATCCGGAATCACCTAAGTCCCGATGAGTCCGAATTAAAGACTTTGCACTGTATATCGCATTTTTGTGATCATTACTGCATTTATATAAAGAACATGTGTTCAAACATATATAACCATTATTATGGATAATTGTCCAAATTAATGGTAAGAATTGAAAAAGAAGTATAAAAGTTAATAATGCTGGAGTTACATATATCATAATATAAAATACTAAGATGGAAAAGAGTACGTAGATTTACTTAACAATAACTAATCATCTACAATTTGTTCTGTGTAAATGGTTTATCATCTCAATGCAAACGCTGAACTGTGCATTACGCGATTTTCGCCCAGCAGAGCTTTTTCTCTGACATTGGGCTGAAGAGGGAATGGTAAAAGTATATTTTAGGGTACCCCTTGTCGAAACTTGGATACCGAATTTGTGCAAGTCTTTGATTTGTTATTTTGGCTTGCATAACAGCACCACATACTTTCATAAAACTATCTTTTCAGCTTTAATGCTAATTAAAACCAAATGTCGTTCAACGTTAAAACACGTTGAAGATGCTTTATGTCCACCAGTGTCAAATATTGCATCAACATTTAATTTGCTATGCAGCAGAAAACAAGCACGTCAATCTCACTAGAAGTTTCTTCAATTTTTGTTTGCTTGAAATAAATCCTAAAATACTTCTTTTTATATGTATATTATTTACCAAAGAAGTAAATTACTTATAGAAGGATATTTATTTTTACATCTTTATTTTATATTTAACATCTAGGGTAGCGATTAAGAAAAGTTTAAGAAGCCCTGCTCCAGATTAAATAGCTTAAATAAACTAGTATTTTTCTGTTAATTTTAATATGGCATTACTTTTCCTGTATTTTTTAAATGCCTTCGAGTCAACCAGTAATGATTATCGCATAACCAATCCAGCTTTACATTATCTCTTTATACAGCACTTACATTGCCATCCAGCCGGTATAGTGATAAATGCCATACTGATGGGCAAGGCTCGAATCCCAGAGAAGGCACAGATGTTTGTATGTGTGTAATGTCTGTGCAGCAGGGGGGCACTAAAACACACAGTGAGCTGTATCCTCATGACAGGCTAGTTGAGTAAAAGAGTTCGGAGACCCTTGCAGTTGCCCCTGGGGTGTTCTCCCAGAAAAATGGGGTGAAACTGCACAATTATTGCGGCAGAACTACACATGGTTACCAGTGTGAACTTCTGGTGTACTATCTACTTTAACCTCTACCTATTTAGGGTTTTAAACCTGATATTAAGAATAAATCAGATTTAGCTAAAAATTATCTGTAAGCAAATGTATGTCAAATTTATTTTGTTAGCATGATAATTAATATAATTAAATTCACGTTAGCAGAAAAGCATGATATTAAGCATATGCAAGTAAGAATTAGTTGTATTGTTAGAATATTTAATACAATTAAATTCAGGTTGTTAGAAAAGAATATCTTTAAGCATATGAAAATAAAATTTAGCACAGAAAAGTGTATTAAATATTAATATTATTACTGAAATAGATTTCAGATTAATTTTATTTTTATTAAAGAGTTTAAAAAACTTATATACTTGCATCTAGCAAATGCCTTCTTTTTATGGACCTGAAAAAAATCTCCTTTTCTTTTCAAAAGCCTTTGCCATTAAGGGGTATTACCCTAAAAGGATATAATCTTTAATTGCATTTACAGTTTCCATGAATGGAATGTTATGTTTAACTTAATGCTGAAATAGGTATTTGAGTAGGTGATTAGCTAGATTTTCCCTGTGAAGGAAAATTTTGTTCATAATTTTACTTTCAGAGGCCGCCTGTTTGATTGTGTGGACTAAGTACCTGCACCAGTTGCCAGATTAATGAAAATTATGGAATGATTAACAATCTGCACATAACATCCATGCCTGCCTAAGAATGAATATGTCTGCCATCAAATCAGTCGTAATAGTTATTCCCTTTGCCTTGTGCTTCTTATTCAGAATCTCTACTGATCTGTTATTTGTGATGAACATGTTTTTCATAAAGGCAATAACTGTTCTGAGACACACTACTGCAGACAAGCGTATGTCTCTGACAACTTACTTAATTAAAGGTACATAATTCCATCTATCCATTGTTAAAAATTTCAGAAAAGATAGCATGGAAATTAGACAAAATAATGCTAAATAACTGGGGAATCAATTATGTGAGCAACTGTGATAAATGATGAGAGTACAATCCTACAAAATGCAAAATTATGAACAGTTTCGTAAGGTACAAAAAGAATGAAAGATGAGTGGTTGCTACTTCTGAATAAGCGAATCCATTACATTAGCAAAATTGAATTATTATTACTATTTTTGGCAGTTTTTACATATAGCTGGTTCTTTACAGAAGTGCTTCCTAAAATCTGAAACATCTAATCGAATCACTTTTGATATTTCAATACAGATTTATCAGAAATTAAAAATATCCGTTACTAGTACATGATAAACAGTAAAATTTTCATGAAATACTAAATATTTAATTTTGTAATTTGGCATTATGGCAGGGAGAGTGTAAACAAAGTGTGCTTATGCTGCAATTTTCTAATGTTGTTATGATAACATCCCTCATTTAAATGGTTTATTACACATATATTTATCACAGTGTCAATTAATGCAACAATATATTAAGTGATAATTTACAAAAATTATCTTAAATACAAAAAATAAGACACATTTTTTGCAGAAAAACATATATGTAAAAAGCAAATAAACTGATCTACTCAAACAATTGATAAATTTGATAATGTTAAAAATATAGCTCTTACTCGAAAGTTATACACAGCACCTATATCAATTTTAAAAGGGCACTTTTGAACTACTTCCTTTCTCATATCATCTTCATCCTTGAATGACTGATATCGAATATAAACATCATCCTTCAATGTAAAAGAAAATTCTCTGTTTGTAAAAAGTTTATCTGCAAAGTGAAAATAAAATAAAAATAAAATTTCGATAATATCATAAAAACTTAAAACTACAGATATAGTCTATAGCGCACCATCATTATATCTTAACCATTTGTAGTACAAAGAAAAAGGGAAAAAACGATTGTAATAAGTTGGAAGTAAATCCGCGAAAGCACTTGGATCGAAAGAATCCAGGGTTTGTTCAGATTTAATACAGGCATTTTCCCTTATAGCAGCAAGAATTTTGTCATCACAGTCTATTTCCATTTCCGTCATTTTGCTTTACTAATTAATCAATTATAAGCAGCGGCACTACTTTCAAAACAGCAACTTAAATCATAACCACAATCCTACAAGCGAAAGCAGAAAACCCGCCAAAAATCGTTGCCGTTTTTTCTCAACTTATTACAGAATTAATAACAACGTTGCCATTTTCCTATTCTAATACTGAATAAAGAAACCTGCGCTTCTCAACCGGGATTTGCTATTCGTTCGCTATTCCTTTATTTAGTTATTGAATGGCGTGATTAATTGCTGAAGAAACCTGCTTCTCCTTTCAATTCAATATACAGCTCTTTTAATCTGTGGAAGAATTTTACGGGGATTTTATTTTTGATGAAGTCTCAACGTTCTGCGGAACTCCTTCAAAATTAATTTCCTATCACTAAGTCAGGCATTTTTATGCAATTGCTTCAAATATTTCGCAAAAATTTACAATAATATGCTTAATGAACATTTTTCCCATATGAAACTCCTATCTTTCGTAATAATTCCTTGGTAATCCTAGGCAGAGATCATAATTTATTTCACCAATGGTTGTGCATACTGAAGTATTTGGAGTCATGGGAAGAAGCACTAGTTTAACGACGATTTTAGTCAAAATGTTGAATTTCCATTTCATCAAATATTGTTATTCCAGATAGAGATCTTTCACCTTAACCATCAAATTTCAATAAGGTTGTGTTAAGCAATGAGGGATCAACATAATACAAACGTCTCTCTTCTCCAAAGTTTCTGTCAAAATCGGCATATTGATATTGGTGAAATCAGAGGTGTAGCTAGGGTTTTCAGCGCCCAGAGACAACTGAAGATTTCGCGCCCCCTACTGCGTGCCAAGGATGAAAAACATTTAATTCTAAAATGTCGTAACATCAGTTTGGCGCCCCTTGGATTCTGCGCCCGAGGACAGATGCCCCCCTTGCCCCCCTCTAGCTACGCCCCTGGGTGAAATCTCTTCAACTAGTGATAATTTCTAGCATTTTTTGATTTCTTATTTGGTGACTTTCCTTCTTTATACCTCGCCAGGGCTTAATTTCTAAAATTACAAATACCGGATCCCAGTGGTGGATTGACCGAAGAATTCGACCCTGGCAGGAAAAAAAAAGTCTGCCCTAAGGACACCCATATGGAATGTCATTACACTTATAAGTTATAATTGTCATTATTATCATCATGAAAAATAATTTTATAAAATAAAAATATACCTTTGCGATACTGCGATATACTGTATTGTACTGGGTTTCTATTGCCGGAGCAATACTTCCCAGTCATGCAAGGAGTTCCATGCGGAGCCTGATCTTAGAAAATTCCTGATTGAGTTTCCTCTGAGGGTTTTCCTTTTGCAGAAAGGTAACACTTTACTTCATATATATAAATAACAGTGACTAAATAATTATATACACAAAAAAGAACGGTTAATTCATAATCAGCCATTTAAATAGTTTTTAATTCCAGGTGCCTGGACCCTCCATTATGCCTTCAATTTTTGCTTTAACAAAATATCTTTCTCTATGTTCATCAATAGCAGTGACTCCAGATTAGCTTGCTTCATAGTACTCCTTAATTTACATTTTACCATTTTTAATTTTGAAATAGCTCTTTCGCATTCAGCTTGCGTTATAGACAGGGTGAGTACAAACTTATAAGCAAAAAAGACTTTGGCGTACGCATTACTATATAATCCAAGAGTAATTTATATACAGACCAGACGCAATTTTTTCAAAAATTACATATAGCTTTGGATGAATGCTCATTAATAGATACCAGAACACTCTCTCCTTCTGACTCGGTATCAGATTTAAAATAATGATTTTGAATTTAATTTTTTAGTATTTCCCATTTAATTGCTAGGTCTTGATATTCATCCTTAAGATTACCAATTATTATAGCTGCATAGTGTTCTAATAATATAGATGAATAGTCGAAAGAGTTCGGCGGCAATGGCTTCGAAAAGTTTTTGGGATCGAGAAGTGATGTGACTTTATATAATTTTCTATGGCTTACTTTACATAGGTGAAATGATGTTATCCATTATAAAATTACAGACAGTAACTTCGAATTGTTTGATAGAGCAATTGAAATTATAATCGGACGATTCTTCGTCGTCTAGTTGTTTCACTTTTCAGCATCTTCTAGAAGGTAGTTCTTCTATAATTATATCACAACCCAGCCTTTCCAGTTTCTTATTGCAATCCATTGCAAACGATTTTAATGCGTTAAATGTTCAATCGAAGTTTCTAGAAATAGCTTATAAGGAGCTTGTAGCCTCCCTAACAATATTACATGTTAGAGTGTAATCTAATCCTTTAGTCTGCATATATTTGGTTGCTCAGGTTCTGATGCCAGCATTACATTTCTTTTAATCTGTTGACATTTTTTGTCTTCCTAATCTTCGATCATCATGTCCGTCTTACACGTCCTTCATAAAGGCTTAATAGCCAAACGAAAAGATGTACAATGACCTAGTGCTTTATCTCTATAAATTTCAGGCAATAATATGAAATTTTACTCCCGTAAATGTTTATTTTTAAAATCTGTTATTTTATTTTTTAAATTATCCTCCGCCTACAGACTCCTTTCCCAACTCCATTTGATATTTATTTTCTATACACAGGTTAGGTAACCTAGAGAAAAGTTGTATACTACAGAACCGTTAGGCTGACAATAATTTATTTAAAAATTTCTTCTGAGTTATTTTGCTTAGAAATTCAAGACAAGACTATAAGTCATTTGACCGCCTTTATGGGTTCAACAGTTGGAAAGTGCTTAATCCGTGTACCTATTTGGCAAGAACTTAGGAACTAAATTATTATACAGACGTCTTCCGTGTTACGAATGGCCTCCACATCGAACATCTGGGCGTGTCCATAGATATATGAAGAGTTATGCGTTCACGTTATATCTGCATTTGCGAAATTAATTCATTATAGTCCAGACAGACATGTTTTCTTTCTGTAACATTAGTTTTGATTTTCGATGTATTTGAAAAACAACTTAAAATTAAACAGCTACTTAAAGAGTTCGGCTGGTAGACAGACGAATACGTGCTCGACGAAGCGTTTATGTAGCCGGCATGAACTGCTCGATTTATTAGCAATAGGTTATGTATGTACACAATTATCGTAACAATTCAAGAAATGGTTTAGAGAATTTTCAATGATACGCAAGAACTTCGTTATCTTGCAGAATCATTAGGATTTCTGATGCGGGAGGTATGAAAAATGAGCAATGCCCTCGCCGGGACTCGAGCCGTTACCTCTCGAATACGCGCGGAATGTGCTACCGTAACACCGCGAAGGTATGCAGAAGAAAGGGAGAAAATACCTTATAATATATGTCCAAAATTACCAGGACAATTCGAGAGATAGTTTCAAGAATTTTCAATGATGTGTATGAAGTTCGTTTTCTATGTCCAGAATTATCGGGATGATTAGAGAGATAATTTTGAGAATTTTCAATGATGTGCATGAAGTTCATTTTCTATGTCCAGAATTATCGGGATGATTAGAGAGATAATTTTGAGAATTTTCAATGATGCGCATGAAGTTCATTTTCTACGTCCAGAATTATCGGGATGATCAGAGAGATAATTTCGAGAATTTTCAATGATGCGCAGTGGTAGATTCCGTTGCATGCTACGATGAAATACTGTATCAGTCAGGGCCGTCAAAAAAGATACTAATTATAAAAAAAAAAAAAAAAAAAAAAAAAAAAAAAAAAAAAAAAAAAAAACTGAAATTGCAATCATATTCTTTTTTTGGTGTATTCTTGTATTCTTCTATACTGTGTATTGTTGTTCTTTATGTTAATTGAATGGAGAAACAAAATTATTTTGTAAGCAAAAGTCTAAACAAGTTAATAGCTTATTTTTAAATAAATATTCTTTCTTGATTAACAGTTTATCTGCAGTGCTCGTTGACGTGTATCATTTAATTCATCGCTTCTAAAAGACGACTTATGAGTTAAAAAAAAAACTACTCAGTTTTCTTTTAAATCATGATTTGCAATTTACTCAATGTTGCCCAGTACAAAAGTTAAAATTTTTTATTTTCTTGGGACTGAACTTTTCTGAACACAAAACAGTAGATATACGATGTATATTTTCATATTTATATCTAATCACGTTAATCACATATTCATTAATTTACTTCAAAAATTCTTTTGTATTCAGAACATGCCTCATTATTTTTTAAACGATATAAATTTAGACTTGCGGCTTTCAAACGTTCGTAAAATGTATGATGCGGCTCCCATCGTCTTGAAGTTTAGACATTCGTGTTATATAATTTTGAATGCGAGTTTCTGACGATTCGTGTAGTGCAATGGTGCCTGAAGTAACGAACGCTATCGATTTTAGAACTGCTGTCGTCGTCTGGAAAGCCGTTTTCCGTAGCATACTACGGGAATAATTTAATTCTTTCAATTTAAAGGGGAAAAAGTTACTTTTATAATGTATGTTCACAATTTTATAGTTTTTCAGTTTAGTTTACTATGTCTTCCCAGTGTCTCACTGGAGGTGAAAAATTCAGCTTCTGTTGTCCTTTCATATCTGGTTTTTTGATTTTGACAGGCATTGGTTCAGGGCCGGCGCTAGACATTCTGCCGGCCGTTTCGATATCTTTTCCCCCCAACGCCTGCCTAAATTCAAAAAATGTCCTTCCGCTCTCCTCTAAATCCTTCCACCTGATGCAGCAAGTACAATTAGTTATCTACCATCTGCCCGGTACAGCAAGACCAACTAGATACCTAGTAGATATCTACTAGGCATCTAGTTGGCCTTGAGTGCAGCTACACAGATTACTACGGCTCTAATATCGGCCCAGTAACGGTTTCAGGAAATTGTGTAAAGTAGTTAGCTTCTTCTATTTCTTCTTAATGATCTTGAGGTAGCACATGTCATTGTCATTGAATAAATAAGTTTACAACTCTGCGTATCAGGTGGAGTGGAATATCTCTTATATCAGGCCTGGACATTTCTTAAGAAAGTTCCTGACGACTGAAGTAATCCTGGGCTCTTTTCGTTTACTTTTCCTTATTGGAAGAAAATTCTTCAAGCTCTTTAGTTAACTTTAATTCAATCTGACGTCTTCCTCGTGTTTCTCTGCAGCTCTGCAGAACTAAGTGACTAGCGTGGAACGTGCACGACCTGAGGAATACAAAATTTACCCACTCTCATAAATTTATTGCATATCCTGGGTATCCTTTGACATAAAATTAGAGGCATTTCTTTCCTAAAATGTCTCCACCTCTGTGCAATGCTTGAGTGTGATCGAAAGACGGGCTTGTATTCAGAAGTTAGAATCGGACTTTTAGACATGTTTACTATTAAAACAAAATGTCTGTGCTAAAACTGTGGTTCACTTGCATAAAAAAAGTGCCTGAGCTCTTTTATTTAGGGCTCCGGTGCGCTCCGGCTGAAATTATAATTTATCTCGAAAACTGAGAAGTATCGGAGCCGGGATCCGCAATTTAAGCTCTGATAAATGCACACTGTTGTAGACAATATAAATGCACAATTCAATTCCCAATATACTTTACACAAAATGCATAATAAAGTTAAGAATGAAATGTTACCAGTAGTGAAATAACATGAGCCTACATTGAAAACATGTACAGTCGGTCACAAAAGTATTCGAACACCGGTACCCTATCAGAAAATGACAAGATGGCATTTTTTTCTCCTTCTCTCTGTGTGTCGTGTTATTCCATCCTAGGTTTTCTTCTCCCCCCATCTTGGAAAAAAACTGGAAAAAATTGGTTACGATCTCTTTTTGAATGGGGAGATGCCATTTTGAGAAAAAGCTGACGACCCTATATTGGAGAATGAACATGACCGCTCTACACACCCTTTTACTCTCTCTCTCTTTGAATTGGGAAGCCATTTTGGGAAAAAGCAGACGACCCTATCTTGGAGAATGGAAATGAACGCCTCTCCCTCTCTCTTTGAAATGGAAAGCCATTTTGGGACCCTCTATTCTTGGGGAGGGAGAAAACTGAAGTCTGCATTTCGCTGTCTCTGTATACGGAAAGCCATTTTGGGAAAAGCGGACCCTCTTCTGATCTTGGAGAACTGGAAATGAACGCTCTACACGATCTCTCTTTGAATTCAGAAGGTATTTTGGGACCTTCTAATGCTGGAAAACTGAAATGGACGCTCTACGCCTTCTCTCTCTCTCTCTCTCTTTGAGATGAGTAGCCATTTTGGAGGATTCTCCACCACCATCCTAACCTTGGAAAACTGAAATGAACGCTCTACACCTTCTCTCTCTCTCTCTTTCTCTGAAATGGGTAGTCATTTGAAAACTCCCTAACTTTGAAAAAAAAAACAGAAATGAACGCTCTACACCATCTCTCTTTGAAAATGGGGGGTGTCATTTTGAGACCTCCCTCCCCTAAACTTAGAAAAAAAAAACTGAAATGAACGCTCTACACTTTCTCTCTTTGGACATGGGTAGCCCTTTGGGGACCCTCTCCTCTTGGTAGGAAAAAATAGAACTGAAGTGAAGGCTCTACACAATCTTTCTTGGAATGGGATCCATATTTCGGGAAACGTGGATCACCTCATGCTGGAAAATTGAAGTGAACCACCAAGATTGGACTCTATATAATATTTTTTTTAATTGACATCATGACCCTCCTCCAATTTGTTATTAAAAATGTTTTTTTGTTTTGGTTTTTATCCCATTTCCGATGTGATTTCAGAAATGCAATTCCATAACAGTTCAATTTCATTCGAGGTTAAATGATCTAAACAGTCTTTGACCCACCCATCCGTATGATTATTTTCTTCTCCTTCCTGTTGCACCAAATTTTGTAAGTCCATATAATCATTCCATACGGGAAGGGCTGGATCCTCACAAGGCTGTCTTGAAACACTTGGAGTCTCTTTGGGATGAGTGGAGGGATCTAGGATGTCTGGACCCGGCTGCGATTCTACCTCCATGATTTCTGGACCCGTTGGAACTTGTTTACCCGGCTGAAATTCTGCCTCTACGATTTCTGGACCCGTTGGAACTTGTGAACCCGGCTGTGATTCTACCTCCATGATTTCTGGACCCGTTGGAACTTGTGGACACGGCTGACATTCTACCTCTACGATGTCGGGACTTTTTGAAGCTTGTGGACCCGTCTGACATTCTACCTCTACGATGTCGGGACAGGTTGAAGGAGGAGGAGAAGAAGAAGAAGAAGAAGAAGAGGATACTGGAAGAGGTTCTGTCTGTGAGGAGTCCGAAAGAGGCTGCCTGTTTGAACAAGTCAGGGAAGAAGAAGAAGAAGAAGCTTCTGGGTTCTGAAGCGGATCTTGCACGCCAGGTAGGTTCCGGTAAGTCGACCGTTTTTTAAGAGGTAATTTTTTTTCTTCCTCCTCATCTTCAATCGTGATGACTTCAATTTCATTCCGTTGCCGGGTCGATTTTGTTTCGGGCCATGACGGTTTGGTCCAGCTCCTCTTATCATCTAAGGAAGGGATGGGTAAAGGTGGCGGAGGGTTTTCTTCTTTTTCTTGAAACATCATCGGCGATTGGAAAGAAATCTCCTCTTTCAATTGTTTCCAAAGCGAGTACGAGCACCGATCGACGAGAAAGAGACTCTTCTGGGTTGTGAAGATGAGATATTGCGTTTTCGGGGGAACGACATAGTTTTGAAAAGGTCTTAGAATATATTTCTTATATTTCATCCTGTCGCTGACTTTAAAACTTCTTTCCTTCAGATTGGGGGACGATGATTTGTAATAGGCGAGAGGAGCGGCTGTGGTTTGAACAATATGAACTTCGTCCTCAGCCGTCGTTCTCACTCCAAACGTAAAATATCGTTTCGTGAGAAAAATATTCTTCCACCGAAAACTCGTGGGCGGATCCGTATATCGCCGGTCTGTTTGAATGGGCCGTCTCAAAGCTCGATCCATCCGATTCCAAGAGAAGGGAGATTCCTCTTTCGTTTGCTGCGATTCGAATAAATTTCTGTATATATTCTGAACGAGCAGGTTGGAGGATTCGACATCTTGGTTGAAAGAAACGATCGCTTGATGAGGTGGTAAATGCGGAATAAATGTCGCACAATGACACGCCAAAAAAATTTTCAAGTTGGAGATCTGCTTTAGCGTCTTCAAATCCTCCCCGTTCGAAATCCGTTGAGTTGGAAAAACGTCTAATAGCGACATGGCTCCCAATGGAAAAGAAATGATCTCGCCCAGTACTCTCGTCTTTTTATATATATATATATATATATATAGACACACACAGACACACGTAGAGGCTCTATGACGTCCGTTTTATTTGTTTTTTTTTTGTTTCTCTCACTCTTCTTTCCAAGAAATCTTATCTCCATGACCTCTTTTTCTTTTCTTAAAAGATGAATGTGTGTCGGAATGAGGAAGTGAAAGTAATAATTTAATAAACAAAAAATTATCCAACCATGACCTTCTTTTTTTTTTATTTCAAAGTCACCCTTTCCAATCCAAGGACGTCCAGAGATAGAGGAAGCAGGGGGAGAGGAGGAGGGAAGGGAAGGTCACACTCTCTTTCTCTCTATAAATAAAAGGGGAGATCCCCAAAGTCGTATTTTTGTCCAAGTGGATCATGAGGAGGCATCCCCAGCTCACTACGTGTATTCCTTTCAAATATAAATATGTTGATCTTTCCTTTTATATCATCCAAGGAGTCGTTTACCTGAAAGCCTCCGATTTTTCAAAATATGCGGGTTATCATAGCGTGGGGAGTTATCAAAAGATGCGGGACGAATTTTTATCCGACGAAAACGTGTTGATGGCTCGTGACATTCCACCTTTGGATGCACAAATTTTGTTAATGAAACGAGCCAAATATTTTTACACGTCCCACTTTCTAACCGTCTCGCAAATGAATAGGATTATGGATCATCTTGAGAAGACAAAAGGGATTCTCGTTCATTTTAGTGAATGGTTGCACAAATGTTTGCACGAACCTCTCTCGATCGAGAAGACTGGGAAGAATACCTATTATATTCTTCTCGAGGACTCTCCTCCTTCGTCTCATCTTAAGGAGGCTACGACTTTTGAAAAAATCCTCGAGCAAGAAAAAATAGAATGGTGGAACAACTACCCCATCCCTCTCTCCGAGCATCAAGAGGAGCCTGTTCAGAAGAAAAAGAAAAAACCTTTCCAAAAGCCTATCCCCATCCTCCTCGATAATGATGGGGATGAGGAGAAGCCTGTTCAGATTCCTCTCCGTTTGTCAAAACCCGTCGAAGATGAAAAACCTCTCCCTTTCTCAAGACCCCTTGAGGAAGAGAGACCCCTCGAGAAGGAGAGATCTCTCCCATTGTCAAACCTCCTCGAAGATGAAAAACCTCTCCCTTTCTCAAGACCCCTCGAGAAGGAGGGACCTCTTCCTTTATCATACCCCCTCGAAGATGAAAAACCTCTCCATTTATCAAGACCCCTCGAAAATGAGGGACCTCTCGATTTGTCAAAACCCCTCGAGGATAAGGGAACCAAAACTTCTCTCTCTTTCGAAGAGGAGGGACCTCTCAATTTGTCAAGACCCCTCGAGAATAAGGGAGCCGAAAATCCTCTCCCTTTCTCAAGACTTCTCGAGGAGGAGAAGGAGGAGGAGGAGAGACCGCTCCATGTCTCAAGACATGACCCCCCTCTATCTCTTGAGGATCCGAGGGAAACGATTCCTATTGAAAAACCATCTATCGACGATCCCCAGAAAATCGGAGGAGATTACACTTCCATGTAGAAAACGAATCTGCCACAATCATCATCATCATCATAATAATAATATACCCCCTTCTCAACAACAGAATCCTACAACATTTGCAGATAAATGCATTCAAACCAATCCCTTTATAGTAACCCTTTTGATTGGAGAACCCGTGCATTAGCCTCGAAAAAAAATGAGATTGTAGACTGTTTCTATGACCAGAATGTTAAGCCAATAGATAGGTCTAGCTCAGAATTTTTCTTTTTAAAAGAAAATAAATAAATAATCCAAAGACTATTCGTAAATATAAATGGTAAAGTCTCGAGTCGGCTGGAAAAAAATTTTCAGAGCAGAGAAAAATTCTAAAACTCAAAAAAAAAAAAAAAAAAAAAAAACTTTTTGTTAATTTTTATCATGTCTTAGACATGATAAAAATTAAGGACCCCCTTCCCTTTTCGTCTGGGAATGTTGTCTCACTCTTTTGAAAAACAAATCGTGATTCATTCATGGAATGATTGCCATTAGAGAAAGGATGAGTCATGGTCTATTTTTAGAAAGGGTGAAACATCCTTCCCAGACAAAAAGGGAGGGTCATTAATTTTTATCATGTCTAAGACATGATAAAAATTAACCAAAAGTTTTTTTTTTTTCATTAGAGAATTTTATCTCAGCTCTGAGAAAATTTTTTTCTCCCAGCCGATTCGATACTTTATCATTTGTTTTTAAGAATGATTTCTCCCTGATCTATTATTTCAAAATTCCAAGTTTCGCTTCAGAACCATCTGTGCTGTTGAAGAAGTAACGTGATATATGTATTTTTTTTAATGAGTTCTGTCAAGATTGAATTGTGCAGGATCGACCTTGCGAATTTCTTCTCTGTGTCTTTAAATAATAATGATACCGAACCGCTTTTTGTAGAGCGCAATGGAAAAAACCTTTTGTATGGTTAGGACAATTCATGTGTTCGATCCCATTGTATTTGAGAATCTCTTGCGTCGATCCCGAAATGCAATAAATGGATCTTTGCAACCATTTCTCTAAAAACCGCCGTTTCATTTCTCCTCGCACCCAAATCATGGAAAAGGTTTCCGTCAACATCGTTAACACCCATGGAAAATAACTGTACGGAATTTCTCCTTCGTACCACGACAAGCCGTGATAATAATCACTCGCCCACACAGCGGTTCGTTTTTCTTTCTCGGTGAGCATTTGCCATGGAAACGGGGGTTTAAAAACAAATACCCCTCGAGAAGTACCGTCCAATGTGACGTAAGCCAATTCTTTCACAATAAAGGCTACTTGAGAATCGTAGAAACCTTCAAAGTCGAGCACGAGTTCCATGTTTTTTATTTCTTTTTCTTTCCAAGGTGACCTTTATTATCATGATGATGGATGTGTATTGAGATACGCACGATATTATTCAAAAACAAATATATATACGAATATGACCTTTCCCAGAATTCATACGACTTATCACGTGCAACCTTCTCTCGCTCTCTATAAAAGAGGAGACGGCGAGAGAACGCTATCCATTTTTTCCTTCAGGACACACAGCGAGAGAGAGAGAGAGAGAGAATTTTGTTTTCTTTTTTCCTCAATTGAAGAAGATGGACATTTTGAGTGCCAAACCTCTCAAAGATTCCTACATTGTTCTGGACATGGAATACTTTCATTGTTATGATCCAAAGACGGGAGATATATGTTTCATCTTGAAAGAACTGGGCTACATCACTTGCGATTTAACCTTATGCGGATCCATGATTTTTCTCCCTCCTGTCCATTACGATGACTTATCGTCCCGCAATCAAGCTGTGGTCAACCAGACTACAAATAACCGACACGGCCTGCAATGGATCGAGGGTCGTCTTTCCTACGAGCATCTTCCTACGATCCTGAAAATACTGACCGAAAATGTGGAGACGATCTACGTCAATGGATACGATAAAGCCGAATTTTTCAGCAAGCTCTGCCAGCGATCCGTTTACGAGTTTTACATTCCAGGGAAAACCGAGTGGCGGAACAAGTCGAAATGCACGCGACACCAATATTTCCAAAAGATGATTCATTGTGCCGAGAACAAGGTGAGAAATTTTCGATACCATTTGATGGAGGGTAGTTACGTTTTCCGGAAATTACATTGTTACCCCTCCGAGAGCAAAGCTGTCGAAGACGAAGAGGAGGCGGAAGAATCTCCCCAGGAGAACTCGTGCGACGATGAGGAGGAGGAGGAGGATGAACTTTCTAATAATAATAATAATAAATGTCTAAGTTGGGATGCTTTAGAGACCCAAGAATATTGGTCTCAACCCTTATCTCACCTAGACCTGAAAGAGGATCCTCAAGTGTACTCTTTGTGGTCCTCTTCTAAAATTTGGTCTTGGAGAGAACCCTTGAATGTTCATGAATGAAATGGTATGTAAATCCCTAGAGAAAAAAATAGAAGTTCCTTTTTTTGTAATGTGTTGATTTCTTTCCAATCCCATTTCTTTTCCATAACTCCACCCCAATCGACGAGAAGAAGAAGAATTTTCCAAGTTACACAAGACGAATCTTCCAAGTTACACAAGACGTAGAAAGATTTCACAAGGATTTATAAATTACACGCTCCCACGTGATATATGTATAGAGAGAAAAAGACCCTCTGTTCTCTAGCCAATACGTCAAGACTTCCCTAAACTAAGAGAGACCATGAGTACCGAGGAAACCTTAGCAGAGCAAGTGGAAAGACTTTCAAAGAGATTAGAAGAGTTAAGACGGGATAGATTTACAGTTCCGCCGACTAAAGAGGAAACTATCATCGATTTCAACAAACCGCTGTACTTTAATCCCCTACCCCAAAGAATGAGACGAGTGGACTCGCCGTTGAACAGTTCCAATGAGAAACAAAATGTCACTTATTTGAATAGCCAATTTCAACACATGAATATTTCATAAGTATTTTTTTTTGTTTTTTGCCCTAAAGCGTAGGGAGATCGGATCAGTAGTTTTTCCCTTTTCATCGTCGAAAAAGATTGGGAGGAAAAATCTTTCTCAGCTCTCTCAGAAAAATTTTTCAGCCTTAAAAAAAAAAAAAAAAAAAAAAAAAAAAAAAAAAAAAAACCTTTTTGTTAATTTTTATCATGTCTAAAGTTCAGGGTCCATCCATCTTCTTATGTGAAACGGTGACCCTGACGAGATCGAGATAAACAAGTCCTGTGAGTTGTTTTGTAATCTTGACGCGATCCAAGAAAGACTTTTTATTTTTTTTTGAAATAGGCGGGGGGAGAGAGAAAATGTTCTCACGACCCTCAGATATCTTTTCATAAATATATTTTTTATCAAAGTGTTTCTTTCATTCCGATCCTTTTAAGAGGTTGGAATGACCCTGACATTTAGATGGGGTCGCGATCCCGACAGATGTCGCGCGAGTATAAAAGTGTGTGTCCTCCGCGAGATTTCTTCAGAGAACAGAAGAAGACGTGAACTGAGCTGGTAAGTCCCTTTGGTCCTATGAATATGGTTATCTATAAAATCGATTTGATTCTTATTTTTTTTTTAATAATCATAATAATCATAACTTCATTTAAAAAGACCTTTGAAACTTTGAAACTTCTTAACCCTTTGAAAAGAAAAATGTCTCTTTCAAGACGACGACTCTAAAACGTTTTATTGTTTTTTTTTCCCCTTTCTAGATCTTCCCTGTTATACATATATACCTTTTCGATTCTTTTTTTCCTGTTTGTGGAAGACATCACCGTATTCATCGCCATGGCGTGTTCAGAAAACTTTATCGTGCTCGATCTAGAGGGTTTCCAGTCCTACAACCACAAGAAGGGTGAATTTACCTACGTTTTAAAAGAATTGGGCTATGCGACAAAAGATTTTTTGACCGTGGGATCGTTGACGTTTGCTCCTCCTCACCCCTTCCACCAACTGAGTGAAAAAAACCAAAAGACGAATGCCTGGCTGACGAGAAACCGGCACGGACTTCGTTGGAACGAGGGTCATATTCCCTACAACCATTTAGGACGCATTCTCCAATCGCTCACTCACAGCTTCTTCACGATTTATGTGGTGGGATGCCAGAAAGCTAAATTCTTTGCTAAAGCCTTGGATTATCAAAAACCCATGACGGAAATTTATGTGCCAGATGGAATCATTTGGAAGTATCGGGCAAAATGTGCCCGACATCATCAAAGGAGGAAATATTTCCATTGTGCCGAAAACAAAGTGCGCAACTATCGATGGCATATTACGGAAGGAGATTTTCATATCAATCACGTGTATCCAGACAGAACGGAGAAAGAGGAGAGGATTCAGGAGGAAGCAGACAATCCTCTGCAAGCTTTTGATAAGGCCTACGATCAGTTAGAGAAGGATCCGTCCCCAAAAGCGTACGATAACCTCATCCAGAAATGGGATAATCTGTCCTGTTTCCAAGTGATGGAACATCCGGATGAGCATACGCCTTTCCACTTGATGGGCTCTTCTACTTCTTCTTTGTCGTCAACTTCCTCCAATAACTCGAGGAAGACGGAGGGTTGGGGAGACATACCTGAAAATATTCCCCATTACGATCCAGCAGCCTGTTGGGACGAACCTTCCAAAAAATCTCATGAGACCCCCAGAATATCTTCAGAGGATCCAAAGACAAAATCCACTGAGTGTTGGGACAATGAACGGACAACTCATGCTCCAAAATCCACTAAGACTATGTCCACTGAGTGTTGGGACAATGAACAGACGACTCATGCTCCAAAATCTACTGAGACTATGTCCACTGAATGTTGGGACAATGAACGGACGACCCATGCTCCAAAATCTACTGAGACTATGTCCACTGAGTGTTGGGACGATGAAACCGAAAAGACGACAGAGAATTGGGATGATTGATATATACATAAACTCAGGAGAAAAAAAATAAAGAAAAGATTTTTAGAAATAAGTAGGGAAAGGTTCTCCGCTTTCCCTGTATTTATGGAAATGGACTAAGAAGAGAGAGAGAGACGAATCAGGAGACCAAAAAAATGGGTCTTGGAAGGAATGAGTGCAAATGCATTCGATTCCTTCCGAGACCCATTTTTTTGGGTCCCTCTCTCATCCAATCTTGGAAAAGAACTTTGTCCTATTTTTCTAGGTCCATTCAAAAAGAAATGAATCTATCCATAAATTTTCTTAAAAGAAAAAAACAAAAAGATCCATTACCTCTTGACGGTCCAAAGTCGAGAATCTTGGAAAAAGTCATCCACTCTCTCCATCAAGTCAAGCTTCTCTGTAGAAAATCTAGTAGGTGCATGTGCATTCTTGAACACCCGGCAGTTATTATTGGACGCGAAACGTCGAATGCTGAAATAGTTAACAGTGAGCCCATTCTTAAAGAAACGGGAATGTTTTATTCATCCAGTCGAGTGCGGAAAAATTTCTGAGAGCCGGAGAAAAATTTCTCTGGCTGAAAAAAAAAAAAAAAAAAAAAAAAAAACCTCCATTTAGTCTGAAAATTGATGTCTTCAATTTTTCAAAAATTGAAGACATCTATTTTCAAATTTTCAGACTAAAAAGGGGGTAATTTATTTTTCAGAAACTTTTCCCAGCCGACTCGATGTGAATAAAACTTTACTGTTTGTTAAGAATGTTATTTAATGGATCGATTTCAACCTATCGAGTTTCGAGTTTCGCTTGAGTTCCGGCCGTGCTGTGGGCCCACCTGGATACAAGTTTTGCCTTTTTGGAATAGAATTTCCGTCAAGGTAGGCTACTTTTCCTCTTTTTGCATTTTTCATGTCATTTCATTTGTATTACAATATACTGAAAACGGGCGTTCGAACTGATTTCTAAGCTATTTCTATACAAATGGAGCTCAATCCAAGATAGAAATGATGTCTTTTTTTTATTTTGTGGACTGCCAATTTGTATTGGAATATACTGCAAACGGGTGTTTGAGTCGGTTTTCAGTATATTTCAATACAAATGGAGCTCGATCCAAGAAAGAAATGATGTCTTTTTTTTATTTTGTGGACTGCCAATTTGTATTGGAATATACTGAAAACGGGTGTTTGAGTCGGTTTTCAGTATATTTCAATACAAATAGAGCTCGATCCAAGAAAGAAATGATGTCATTTTTTTATTTTGTGGACTGCCAATTTGTATTGGAATATACTGAAAACGGTTGTTTGAGTCGGTTTTCAGTATATTTCAAAACAAATGGAGCTCGATCCAATAAAGAAATTATGGCTTTTTTTTATTTTGTGGACTGCCAATTTGTATTGGAATATACTGAAAACGGGCGTTCACGTCGGTTTTCAGTATATTCCAATACAAGCGGAGCTCGATCCAATAAAGAAATGATGTCTTTTTTTTATTTTGTGGACTGCCAATTTGTATTGGAATATACTGAAAACGGGCGTTCACGTCGGTTTTCAGTATATTCCAATACAAGTGGAGCTCGATCCAAGAAAAAAATGATGTCTTTTTTTTATTTTGTGGACAGCCAATTTTGTATTGGAATATACTGAAAACGGGCGTTCACGTTGGTTTTCAGTATATTCCAATACAAATGGAGCTCCATCCAAGAAAAAAATGATGTCTTTTTTTTATGTCGTGGACAGCCAATTTTGTATGGGAATATACTGAAAACGGGCGTTCGAGTCGGTTTTCAGTATATTCTAATACAAATGGAGCTCTATCCAAGAAAAAAATGATGTCTTTTTTTATGTTGTGGACAATCAATTTTGTATTGGAATATACTGAAAACGGGCGTTCGAGTCCTTTTTCCGACTATTTCTATACACATTCCACTATATTAAAATGACGTTATGGTTGAGTCCAAACAGAGTCGTCCCCGGACAGAGTCGTCTCCGGACAAAGTCGTCCCCGGACAATTTTATACCGAATTTGTATAGAAATATACTTAAAATGGGCTTGGAGGGGGGGGCGCTTTCTAATATATTCCTATATACATTCGGTTGCATTCAGAAACAAAAAGAATGTCTTTTTCAATGGACAGGATGACTATGGAAACCGGATCTCTCTCTCTCTCTCCCAAGATTGGATGAGAGAGTGCATCCTATTTGTATTGTAATATACTGAAAACGGGCTTTCGAGTCAATTTCTAGAATATTTCTATACAAATGGAGCTCTATTTACGAAAAAAATTATTTCTTTTTTTAATTTGTGGACAGCCCTATTTGACATGATAAATGACATGATTTATGACATGATTAATTTTGTGGACAGCCCTTCTAGACATGATAAAAATTAACTCACCCCCTTTTGTCTGGGTATGTTGTCTCACCGTTTCTAAAAATAGACCAGAACCCAGTCTTTTCTTTGAATTATATTCTTTAAAAGGATGAGTCATGGTCTATTTTTAGAAAGTCGGAGACAACATTCCCAGACAAAAGGGGGGTGAGTTAATTTTTATCATGTCTAGAAGACATGATAAAAATTAACAAAAAGATTTTTTTTTTTTTTTTTTTTTTTTTTTTTTACATCTCAGAATTTTTTTTCTGAGCTCTGAGAAATTTTTCCTAGCCGATCCCATTTCGTTTTTCGACTTTCACTTTCAACTCTTCACTTTTCTATAAAAGCATTCCACGTTTCTGTTCAGAACAGTGTCTCTCTCTACCCAAATCTGAAACCCTAGTCACGAGAGAATATGAGACTAGAAAAATAGTTTAGCTTATTGATCTAAAAAATGTCCTATGCTAGAACTCAGAATTATAATCAGAGCGGGGCTTTCCAGTATCCACTTCCAAGATTTTAGATTTGCCTCTCCCAAGATTGGAGGAGAGAGTGGCCCAAAAAAATGGGGCTCGGAAGGAATCGAATGCATTTTGAAATGCACTCATTCCTTCCAAGACCCATTTTTTTGGTCTCCTGATTCAACTCTCCAGTCTATGGAATATTGAAAGCAGAGAACGTTTCCCCTTCTTTAAGCGACTGGAGACCATAGCGCATCATCATCATCATCACCATCGTCCTCTTTCTCATACTTTTCAACGAAGGCTTGATGTCTCTGGATGATTTTGGGGAGATGATGGATCCCGAATTGAGTGATGAAAAAGAGAGGACTCTTTTTCCTTTCTTGTTCGTCTTGCACAGTCTCTCGGAGGGTGATATACGTTTCCCCGTCCTCCTCAATTTTCGTCAGAGGTCTCATGAATATTTTACACATCCAAGGGAAGAGCGACTTGTTATGCAGGGATTTCGAAGCGACGAAGGCCGCTTCATTCGAAGTGAGGACAATCTGGTTCGGTTGACCCCATTCTTTGGAGTAGTTGTCCAAATCGCCTAGTCGAAGAAAATGGTGTCGATTAGGAAAAAAGACTTGGAGAACACTCGTCGTATGCGAGACGTTCGTAGGCAAGAGAGTCAAGATATCTTTGGCATTCCAGTACAGGAATCCTAGATCCACATACGCGTGCACGTAATAGTCATCGTTATATTCCAGTTTGAGCAGCATGGCTTTTGTATTTTTTTTCCGTTCTCAAGGCGAAATACTCGTCTGATATGAACAAGAGCTCGCTGGCGATCCGTTTATATAGACTCCTCAGGGAGAGAGGGAGAGGGGGGGAGGAACAAGGTTGATGAATTCTAAAAATAATAATAATAATAAAAAAAATGATAAAACATGAGTGTTTGTGAAGGTCATAGAGAGATGATTATAAAGTTGTTTTATTTTTTATTTTCTCAAAAGAAAAAACCAAAAGGGTCCCATTCCATACGACATGGCCTTTGAGAAGGTGACTGGGTCATGTGTCTACAAAGTTGATAAACTCTAGAATAAAAAAAGCTTTCATCACGTAGCTCTCGAGAAGAAAATGACAGGGGTCTCTAGGAGAAGGTCATAGGTAGTATACAAAGGATGGTTGTTTTTTTTCTTTCGTTCCTCTCAATCCCATGACCTTTGAAAAGGTGACGGGGTGTTCTTTAGGAAAAAAATAGAAGGTCATAGAGAGAGAGAGAGAGAGGTAGACAAAGTTGATTTTTTTTCTAGAAGTCAACCGTCACGTCGCCCATCACGTGGTCTTCTCGTATATATAGAGAGGCGAGTGGAAGACAGACTCTATTTCCCAGAGAGAGAGAGAGAGACTACTGTGCGTATCCATATTTCTACTCAAGATGATGATCCGCGTCTTATATAATGAGTTTGTGAGCATTCGCTGTTATGTGGATGACGGAAGATTGTTTTGGAACGCTACGGACATTTTGCCTCTGATTCATACTTCCAGTAAAAGAACCTGGGACATTCTCTCCGTGTTTTTCGACGAACACCACGTCTTCAGGAAAATAAAAGATCTTGAGAGTCTCGGCAGTTCTCAAGAGGGATATGTCCTCTCCAGCGAAGAAATGTTACATCTGGCCGAAAATAATCCTAAAAATAATCAGCTTCTGGCCTGGGTGTATAGCATTTTAACTCAGCCGCTGGTTCGAGTTGTACCCAATCAAGCCGTTTACCGACTGCTCTATCCGGGGGAGAGATTTCCCTTCATCACCCTCTTTAATCTGGGAGTGCGCTACATACCGCCTCATCCAGGCATGACGGACTCTTCTACTTACCCTAAACAATATGCCAGCGCTTATTGCCAGACAGACCCCCGTCAAGAAAAGGTCGTCGAGACTCAAACGGATCCTCTGGTGGTCTCTTTAAATGTCACTAAAGTCATCACCTTCTAAAAAAAAACAACCACCACCACTCAAAAAAAAATTTGCTCCTCCTCCAAATTTTTTTTTATCTTCTCGAAAGAAAAAAAAAGAAACTTTTCCATCTAGCCTCTTTCTTTCAATCCCTCTTAAGAGAGAGAGAGAGAGGGAGGAGAAAAGAAAGAGAGTTCTGAGGAGGCAAAAGAAATGGGTCTGGAAGGAAACGGGTGCATTGCGAGAAAAAGAGGGTCCTCTTTTCTTTTCTCGAAATGCACTCTTTTCCTTCCAGACCCATTTTTTTTATCACTTCTTCAAGCCGATCTTGGAAAGGGGGGAATACAATAAATTGTGCGTAAAGTCCATTTCGATCAAGAGTGGATTTTGTTTTTGAAATGAAAACATAATGTTATATATAGATAGCTAAATCTTTATCATGATATTCTTTAAGAATTTCTTAGCCATTTGTCAAAGAAGGGGACTATAATTGAAGAATTTATGAATTTGGGAACATGTCACCCATGGCAAATCTAAAATCTTGGAAGTGGATACTGGAAAGCCCCGCTCTGATTATAATTCTGAGTTCTAGCATGGGACATTTTTAGATCAATATGCTAAACTATTTTTCTAGTCTCATATTCTCTCGTGACTAGGGTTTCAGATTTGGGTAGAGAGAGACACTGTTCTGAACAGAAACGTGGAATGCTTTTAGCTGTTATAGAAAAGTGAAGAGTTGAAAGTGAAAGTCGAAAAACGAAATGGGATGGGATCGGCTAGGAAAAATTTCTCAGTGCTCAGAAAAAAATTCTGAAATGAAAAAAAAAAAAACTTTTTGTTAATTTTTATCATGTCTAGAAGACATGATAAAAATTAACTCACCCCCTTTTGTCTGGGAATGTTGTCTCCCACTTTCTAATAATAGACCATGACTCATCCTTTTAAAGAATAGAATTCCAAGAAAAGACTGGGTTCTGGTCTATTTTTAGAAACGGTGAGACAACATACCCAGACAAAAGGGGGGTGAGTTAACTTCTATCATGTCTAGAAGACATGATAAAAATTAACAAAAAGTTTTTTTTTATTATTTTAGAATTCATCAACCTTGTTCCTCCCCCCTCTCCCTATCTCCCTGAGGAGTCTATATAAACGGATCGCCAGCGAGCTCTTGTTCATATCAGACGAGTATTTCGCCTTGAGAACGGAAAAAAATACAAAAGCCATGCTGCTCAAACTGGAATATAACGATGACTATTACGTTCACGCGTATGTGGATCTAGGATTCCTGTACTGGAATGCCAAAGATATGACTCTCTTGCCTACGAACGTCTCGCATACGACGAGTGTTCTCCAAGTCTTTTTTCCTAATCGACACCATTTTCTTCGACTAGGCGATTTGGACAAATACTCCAAAGAATGGGGTCAACCGAACCAGAGTGTCCTCACTTCGAATGAAGCGGCCTTCGTCGCTTCGAAATCCCTGCATAACAAGTCGCTCTTCCCTTGGATGTGTAAAATATTTATGAGACCTCTGACGAAAATTGAGGAGGACGGGGAAACGTATATCACCCTCCGAGAGACTGGGCAAGACGAACAAGAAAGGAAAAAGAGTCCTCTCTTTTTCATCACTCAATTCGGGATCCATCATCTCCCCAAAATCATCCAGAGACATCAAGCCTTCGTTGAAAAGTATGAGAAAGAGGACGATGGTGATGATGATGATGATGCGCTATGGTCTCCAGTCGCTTAAAGAAGGAGAAACGTTCTCCGCTTTCCCTATTCCATAGACTGAAGAGTTGAATCAGGAGACGAAAAAATGGGTCTTGGAAGGAATGAGTGCATTTCAAAATGCATTCGATTCCTTCCGAGACCCATTTTTTTGGGCCACTCTCTCCTCCAATCTAGGGAGAGGCAAATGTAAAATCTTGGAAGTGGATACTGGAAAGCCCCGCTCTGATTATAATTCTGAGTTCTAGCATGGGACATTTTTTAGATCAATAAGCTAAACTATTTTTCTAGTCTCATATTCTCTCGTGACTAGGGTTTCAGATTTGGGTAGAGAGAGACACTGTTCTGAACAGAAACGTGGAATGCTTTTATAGAAAAGTGAAGAGTTGAAAGTGAAAGTCGAAAAACGAAATGGGATCGGCTAGGAAAAATTTCTCAGAGCTCAGAAAAAAAATTAATTCTGAGATGTAAAAAAAAAAAAAAAAAAAAAAAAATCTTTTTGTTAATTTTTATCATGTCTTCTAGACATGATGAAAATTAACTCACCCCCCTTTTGTCTGGGAATGTTGTCTCCCACTTTCTAAAAATAGACCATGACTCATCCTTTTAAAGAATATAATTCAAAGAAAAGACTGGGTTCTGGTCTATTTTTAGAAACGGTGAGACAACATACCCAGACAAAAGGGGGGTGAGTTAATTTTTATCATGTCTAGAAGGGCTGTCTACAAAATAAATCATGTCATAAATCATGTAATTTATCATGTCAAATAGGGCTGTCCACAAAATAAAAAAGAAATAATTTTTTTCGTAAATAGAGCTCCATTTGTATAGAAATATTCTAGAAATTGACTCGAAAGCCCGTTTTCAGTATATTACAATACAAATAGGAGGCACTCTCTCATCCAATCTTGGGAGAGAGAGAGAGAGAGATCCGGTTTCCATAGTCATCCTGTCCATTCAAAAAGACATTCTTTTTGTTTCTGAATGCAACCGAATGTATATAGGAATATATTAGAAAGCGCCCCCCCTCCAAGCCCATTTTAAGTATATTTCTATACAAATTCGGTATAAAATTGTCCGGGGACGACTTTGTCCGGAGACGACTCTGTCCGGGGACGACTCTGTTTGGACTCAACCATAACGTCATTTTAATATAGTGGAATGTGTATAGAAATAGTCAGAAAAAGTAATCGAACGCCCGCTTTCAGTATATTCCAATACAAAATTGATTGTCCACAACATAAAAAAAGACATCATTTTTTTCTTGGACAGACCTCCATTTGTATTAGAATATACTGAAAACCGACTCGAACGCCCGTTTTCAGTATATTCCCATACGAAATTGGCTGTCCACGACATAAAAAAAAGACATCATTTTTTTCTTGGATGGAGCTCCATTTGTATTGGAATATACTGAAAACCAACGTGAACGCCCATTTTAGGTATATTCCAATACAAAATTGGCTGTCCACAACATAAAAAAAAGACATCATTTTTTTCTTGGATGGAGCTCCACTTGTATTAGAATATATTGAAAACCGACTCGAGCGCCCGTTTTCAGTATATTCCAATACAAAATAGGGCAGTCCACAACATAAAAAAAAGACATCATTTTTTTTCTTGGATGGAGCTCCATTTGTATTAGAATATACTGAAAACCCACGTGAACGCCCGTTTTCAGTATAATCCAATACAAAATTGGTTGTCCACAAAATAAAAAAAAAGACATCATTTTTTTCTTGGATGGAGCTCCATTTGTATTAGAATATACTGAAAACCCACGTGAACGCCCGTTTTCAGTATATTCCAAAACAAAATTGGTTGTCCACAAAATAAAAAAAAGACATCATTTATTTCCTTGGATGGAGCTCCATTTGTATTGGAATATACTGAAAACCAACGTGAACGCCCGTTTTCAGTATATTCCAATACAAAATTGGCTGTCCACAACATAAAAAAAAGACATCATTTTTTTCTTGGATCGAGCTCCACTTGTATTGGAATATACTGAAAACCGACGTGAATGCCCGTTTTCAGTATATTCCAATACAAATTGGCAGTCCACAAAATAAAAAAAAGACATCATTTCTTTAGTGGATCGAGCTCCACTTGTATTGGAATATACTGAAAACCGACGTGAACGCCCGTTTTCAGTATATTCCAATACAAATTGGCAGTCCACAAAATAAAAAAAAAGCCATAATTTCTTTATTGGATCGAGCTCCATTTGTATTGAAATATACTGAAAACCGACTCAAACAACCGTTTTCAGTATAATCCAATACAAAATTGGTTGTCCACAAAATAAAAAAAAAGACATCATTTTTTTCTTGGATGGAGCTCCATTTGTATTAGAATATACTGAAAACCCACGTGAACGCCCGTTTTCAGTATATTCCAATACAAAATTGGTTGTCCACAAAATAAAAAAAAGACATCATTTATTTCCTTGGATGGAGCTCCATTTGTATTGGAATATACTGAAAACCAACGTGAACGCCCGTTTTCAGTATATTCCAATAGAAAATTGGCTGTCCACAAAATAAAAAAAAGACATCATTTTTTTCTTGGATCGAGCTCCACTTGTATTGGAATATACTGAAAACCGACGTGAACGCCCGTTTTCAGTATATTCCAATACAAATTGGCAGTCCACAAAATAAAAAAAAGACATCATTTCTTTATTGGATCGAGCTCCACTTGTATTGGAATATACTGAAAACCGACGTGAACGCCCGTTTTCAGTATATTCCAATACAAATTGGCAGTCCACAAAATAAAAAAAAAGCCATAATTTCTTTATTGGATCGAGCTCCATTTGTATTGAAATATACTGAAAACCGACTCAAACAACCGTTTTCAGTATATTCCAATACAAATTGGCAGTCCACAAAATAAAAAAATGACATCATTTCTTTCTTGGATCGAGCTCTATTTGTATTGAAATATACTGAAAACCGACTCAAACACCCGTTTTCAGTATATTCCAATACAAATTGGCAGTCCACAAAATAAAAAAAAAGACATAATTTCTTTCTTGGATCGAGCTCCATTTGTATTGAAATATACTGAAAACCGACTCAAACACCCGTTTTCAGTATATTCCAATACAAATTGGCAGTCCACAAAATAAAAAAAAAGACATCATTTCTTTCTTGGATTGAGCTCCATTTGTATAGAAATAGCCTAGAAATCAGTTCGAAAGCCCGTTTTCAGTATATTGTAATACAAATGAAATGACATGAAAAATGCAAAAAGAGGAAATGTAGCCTACCTTGACGGAAATTCTATTCCAAAAGGGGAAAACGTGTATCCAGGTGGGCCCACAGCACGGCCGGAACTCAAGCGAAACTCGATAGGTTGAAATCGATCCATTAAATAACATTCTTAAAAAACAGTAAAGTTTTATTCTATTCCAAAAGGGGAAAACTTGTATCCAGGTGGGCCCACAGCACGGCCGGAACTCAAGCGAAACTCGAAACTCGATAGGTTGAAATCGATCCATTAAATAACATTCTTAACAAACAGTAAAGTTTTATTCACATCGAGTCGGCTGGGAAAAGTTTCTGAAAAATAAATTACCCCCCTTTTTAGTCTGAAAATTTGAAAATTGATGTCTTCAATTTTTGAAAAATTGAAGACATCAATTTTCAGACTAAATGGAGGTTTTTTTTTTTTTTTTTTTTTTTTTTTTTTTTTTTTTTTTTTCAGCCAGAGAAATTTTTCTCCGGCTCTCAGAAATTTTTCCGCACTCGACTGGATGAATAAAACATTCCCGTTTCTTTAAGAATGGGCTCACTGTTAACTATTTCAGCATTCGACGTTTCGCGTCCAATAATAACTGCCGGGTGTTCAAGAATGCACATGCACCTACTAGATTTTCTACAGAGAAGCTTGACTGGATGGAGAGAGTGGATGACTTTTTCCAAGATTCTCGACTTTGGACCGTCAAGAGGTAATGGATCTTTTTGTTTTTTTCTTTTAGGAAAATTTATGGATAGATTCATTTCTTTTTGAATGGACCTAGAAAAATAGGACAAAGTCCTTTTCCAAGATTGGATGAGAGAGGGACCCAAAAAAATGAGTCTCGGAAGGAATCGAATACATTTGCACTCATTCCTTCCAAGACCCATTTTTTTGGTCTCCTGATTCGTCTCTCTCTCTCTTCTTAGTCCATTTCCATAAATATAGGGAAAGCGGAGAACCTTTCCCTACTTATTTCTAAAAATCTTTTCTTTATTATTTTTTCTCCTGAGTTTATGTATATATCAATTCAAATACTTTTGAGAACGGTCATCCCAATTCTCTGTCGTCTTTTCGGTTTCATCGTCCCAACACTCAGTGGACATAGTCTCAGTAGATTTTGGAGCATGGGTCGTCCGTTCATTGTCCCAACATTCAGTGGACATAGTCTCAGTAGATTTTGGAGCATGAGTCGTCTGTTCATTGTCCCAACACTCAGTGGACATAGTCTTAGTGGATTTTGGAGCATGAGTTGTCCGTTCATTGTCCCAACACTCAGTGGATTTTGTCTTTGGATCCTCTGAAGATATTTTGGGGGTCTCATGAGATTTTTTGGAAGGTTCGTCCCAACAGGCTGCTGGATCGTAATGGGGAATATTTTCAGGTATGTCTCCCCAACCCTCCGTCTTCCTCGAGTTATTGGAGGAAGTTGACGACAAAGAAGAAGTAGAAGAGCCCATCAAGTGGAAAGGCGTATGCTCATCCGGATGTTCCATCACTTGGAAACAGGACAGATTATCCCATTTCTGGATGAGGTTATCGTACGCTTTTGGGGACGGATCCTTCTCTAACTGATCGTAGGCCTTATCAAAAGCTTGCAGAGGATTGTCTGCTTCCTCCTGAATCCTCTCCTCTTTCTCCGTTCCGTCTGGATAGACGTGATTGATATGAAAATCTCCTTCCGTAATATGCCATCGATAGTTGCGCACTTTGTTTTCGGCACAATGGAAATATTTCCTCCTTTGATGATGTCGGGCACATTTTTCCCGATACTTCCAAATGATTCCATCTGGCACATAAATTTCCGTCACGGGTTTTTGATAATCCAAGGCTTTAGCAAAGAATTTAGCTTTCTGGCATCCCACCACATAAATCGTGGAGAAGCTGTGAGTGAGCGATTGGAGAATGCGCCCTAAATGGTTGTAGGGAATATGACCCTCGTTCCAACGAAGTCCGTGCCGGTTTCTCGTCAGCCAGGCATTCGTCTTTTGGTTTTTTTCACTCAGTTGGTGGAAGGGGTGAGGAGGAGCAAACGTCAACGATCCCACGGTCAAAAAATCTTTTGTCGCATAGCCCAATTCTTTTAAAACGTAGGTAAATTCACCCTTCTTGTGGTTGTAGGACTGGAAACCCTCTAGATCGAGCACGATAAAGTTTTCTGAACACGCCATGGCGATGAATACGGTGATGTCTTCCACAAACAGGAAAAAAGGAATCGAAAAGGTATATATGTATAACAGGGAAGATCTAGAAAGGGGAAAAAAAAACAATAAAACGTTTTAGAGTCGTCGTCTTGAAAGAGACATTTTTCTTTTCAAAGGGTTAAGAAGTTTCAAAGTTTCAAAGGTCTTTTTAAATGAAGTTATGATTATTATGATTATTAAAAAAAACTAAGAATCAAATCGATTTTATAGATAACCATATTCATAGGACCAAAGGGACTTACCAGCTCAGTTCACGTCTTCTTCTGTTCTCTGAAGAAATCTCGCGGAGGACACACACTTTTATACTCGCGCGACATCTGTCGGGATCGCGACCCCATCTAAATGTCAGGGTCATTCCAACCTCTTAAAAGGATCGGAATGAAAGAAACACTTTGATAAAAAATATATTTATGAAAAGATATCTGAGGGTCGTGAGAACATTTTCTCTCTCCCCCCGCCTATTTCAAAAAAAAAATAAAAAGTCTTTCTTGGATCGCGTCAAGATTACAAAACAACTCACAGGACTTGTTTATCTCGATCTCGTCAGGGTCACCGTTTCACATAAGAAGATGGATGGACCCTGAACTTTAGACATGATAAAAATTAATTCTACCCGCCTTTTGTCTGGGAATAGGGTCTCACCGTTTCTAAAAATAGACCAGACCCCATTCTTGGAATTCTATTCTTTAGGAAAGGAGGAGTGATGGTCTATTTTTAGAAAGTGTGAGACAACATTCCCAGACAAAAGGGGGGTAGAGTTAATTTTTATCATGTCTAAGACATGATAAAAATTAACAAAAAGGTTTTTTTTTTTTTTTTTTTTTTTTTTTTTTTTTT
Source organism: Stegodyphus dumicola (assembly GCF_044657685.1). Taxonomy (NCBI): domain Eukaryota; kingdom Metazoa; phylum Arthropoda; class Arachnida; order Araneae; family Eresidae; genus Stegodyphus; species Stegodyphus dumicola. The sequence goes on from NC_140778.1 coordinate 122,325,834, forward strand.
TAAGGCTGAAAAATTTTTCTGAAAGAGCTGAGAAAGATTTTTCCTCCCAATCTTTTTCGACGATGAAAAGGGAAAAACTACTGATCCGATCTCCCTACGCTTTAGGGAAAAAAACAAAAAAATACTTATGAAATATTCATGTGTTGAAATTGACTATTCAAATAAGTGACATTTTGTTTCTCATTGGAACTGTTTAACGGCGAGTCCACTCGTCTCATTCTTTGGGGTAGAGGATGAAAGTACAGCGGTTTGTTGAAATCGATGATAGTTTCCTCTTTAGTCGGCGGAACTGTAAATCTATCCCGTCTTAACTCTTCTAATCTCTTTGAAAGTCTTTCCACTTGCTCTGCTAAGGTTTCCTCGGTACTCATGGTCTCTCTTAGTTTAGGGAAGTCTTGACGTATTGGCTAGAGAACAGAGGGTCTTTTTCTCTCTATACATATATCACGTGGGAGCGTGTAATTTATAAATCCTTGTGAAATCTTTCTACGTCTTGTGTAACTTGGAAGATTCGTCTTGTGTAACTTGGAAAATTCTTCTTCTCGTCGATTGGGCTGGAGTTATGGAAAAGAAATGGGATTGGAAAGAAATCAACACATTACAAAAAAAAGGAACTTCTATTTTTTTCTCTAGGGATTTACATACCATTTCATTCATGAACATTCAAGGGTTCTCTCCAAGACCAAATTTTAGAAGAGGACCACAAAGAGTACACTTGAGGATCCTCTTTCAGGTCTAGGTGAGATAAGGGTTGAGACCAATATTCTTGGGTCTCTAAAGCATCCCAACTTAGACATTTATTATTATTATTATTAGAAAGTTCATCCTCCTCCTCCTCCTCATCGTCGCACGAGTTCTCCTGGGGAGATTCTTCCGCCTCCTCTTCGTCTTCGACAGCTTTGCTCTCGGAGGGGTAACAATGTAATTTCCGGAAAACGTAACTACCCTCCATCAAATGGTATCGAAAATTTCTCACCTTGTTCTCGGCGCAATGAATCATCTTTTGGAAATATTGGTGTCGCGTGCATTTCGACTTGTTCCGCCACTCGGTTTTCCCTGGGATGTAAAACTCGTAAACGGATCGCTGGCAGAGCTTGCTGAAAAATTCGGCTTTATCGTATCCATTGACGTAGATCACCTCCACATTTTCGGTCAGTATTTTCAGGATCGTAGGAAGATGCTCGTAGGAAAGACGACCTTCGGTCCATTGCAGGCCGTGTCGATTATTTGTAGTCTGGTTGACCGCAGCTTGATTGCGGGACGATAAGTCATCGTAATGGACAGGAGGGAGAAAAATCATGGATCCGCATAAGGTTAAATCGCAAGTGATGTAGCCCAGTTCTTTCAAGATGAAACATATATCTCCCGTCTTTGGATCATAACAGTGAAAGTATTCCATGTCCAGAACAATGTAGGAATATTTGAGAGGTTTGGCACTCAAAATGTCCATCTTCTTCAATTGAGGAAAAAAAGAAAACAAAATTCTCTCTCTCTCTCGCTGTGTGTCCTGAAGGAAAAAATGGATAGCGTTCTCTCGCCGTCTCCTCTTTTATATATATATAGAGAGAGAAGGTTGCACGTGACAGGTCATATGAATTCTGGGAAAGGTCACATTCGTATATATATTTGTTTTTTGAATAATATCGTGCGCATCTCAATACACATCCATCATAATAATAATAAAGGTCACCTTGGAAAGAAAAAGAAATAAAAAACATGGAACTCGTGCTCGACTTTGAAGGTTTCTACGATTCTCAAGGAGCCTTTATTGTGAAAGAATTGGCTTACGTCACATTGGACGGTACTTCTCGAGGGGTATTTGTTTTTAAACCCCCGTTTCCATGGGAAATGCTCACCGAGAAAGAAAAACGAACCGCTGTGTGGGCGAGTGATTATTATCACGGCTTGTCGTGGTACGAAGGAGAAATTCCGTACAGTTATTTTCCATGGGTGTTAACGATGTTGACGGAACCTTTTTCCATGATTTGGGTGCGAGGAGAAATGAAACGGCAGTTTTTAGTCCATTTATTGCATTTCGGGATCGACGCAAGAGATTCTCAAATACAATGGGATCGAACACATGAATTGTCCTAACCATACAAAAGGTTTTTTCCATTGCGCTCTACAAAAAGCGGTTCGGTATCATTATTATTTAAAGACACAGAGAAGAAATTCGCAAGGTCGATCCTGCACAATTCAATCTTGACAGAACTCATTAAAAAATACATATATCACGTTACTTCTTCAACATCACAGATGGTTCTGAAGCGAAACTTGGAATTTTGAAATAATAGATCAGGGAGAAATCATTCTTAAAAACAAATGGTAGTCTCGAATCGGCTGGGAGAAAAAAAATTTCTCAGAGGTGAGATAAAAATTCTCTAATGAAAAAAAAAAAAAAAAAAAAAAAAAAAAACTTTTGGTTAATTTTTATTATGTCTTAGACATGATAAAAATTAATGACCCTCCCTTTTTGTCTGGGAAGGATGTCTCACCCTTTCTAAAAATAGACCATGACTCATCCTTTCGCTAATGGCAATCATTCCATGAATGAATCACGATTTGTTTTTCAAAAGAGTGAGACAACATTCCCAGACGAAAAGGGAAGGGGGTCGTTAATTTTTATCATGTCTAACACATGATAAAAATTAACAAAAAGTTTTTTTTCTTTTTTTTTTTTTTTTTTTTTTAAATTGGAGAATTTTTTTCAGCTCTGAAAATTTTTTTCCAGCCGACTCGAGACTTTACCATTTATATTTACGAATAGTCTTTGGATTATTTATTTATTTTCTTTTAAAAAGCAAAATTCTGAGCTAGACCTATCTATTGGCATAAAATTCTGGTCATGGAAACAGTCTACAATCTCATTTTTTTTTCGAGGTTAATGCACGGGTTCTCCAATCAAAAGGGTTACTATAAAGGGATTGGTTTGAATGCATTTATCTGCAAATGTTGTAGGATTCTGTTGTTGAGAAGGGGGTATATTATTATTATTATTATTATTATTATTATTATTATTACGATGATGATTGTGGCAGATTCGTTTTCTACATGGAAGTCTAATCTCCTCCGAAGACCTTTTCTGGGGATCGTCGATAGATGGTTTTTCAATAGGAATCGTTTCCCTCGGATCCTCAAGAGATAGAAGGGGGTCCTGTCTTGAGACATGAAACGGTCTCTCCTCCTCCTCCTCGAGAAGTCTTGAGAAAGGGAGAGGATTTTCGGTTCCCTTATTCTCGAGGGGTCTTGACAAATTGAGAGGTCCCTCCTCTTCGAAAGAGAGAGAAGTTTTGGTTCCCTTATCCTCGAGGGATCTTGACAAATCGAGAGGTCCCTCATTTTCGAGGGGTCTTGATAAATGGAGAGGTTTTTCATCTTCGAGGGGGTTTGATAAAGGAAGAGGTCCCTCCTTCTCGAGGGGTCTTGAGAAAGGGAGAGGTTTTTCATCTTCGAGGAGGTTTGACAATGGGAGAGATCTCTCCTTCTCGAGGGGTCTCTCTTCCTCAAGGGGTTTTGAGGAAGGGAGAGGTTTTTCATCCTCGACGGGTTTTGACAAACTGAGAGGAATCTGAACAGGCTTCTCCTCATCCCTATCATTATCGAGGAGGATGAGGATAGGCTTTTGGAAAGGTTTTTTTCTTTTTCTTCTGAACAGGCTCCTCTTGATGCTCGGGGAGAGGGATGGGGTAGTTGTTCCACCATTCTATTTTTTCTTGCTCGAGGATTTTTTCAAAAGTCGTGGCCTCTTTAAGATGAGACGAAGGAGGAGAATCCTCGAGAAGAATATAATAGGTATTCTTCCCAGTCTTCTCGATCGAGACAGGTTCGTGCAAACATTTGTGCAACCATTCACTAAAATGAACGAGAATCCCTTTTGTCTTCTCAAGACGATCCATAATCCTATTCATTTGCGAGACGGTTAGAAAGTGGGACGTGTAAAAATATTTGGCTCGTTTCATTAACAAAATTTGTGCATCCAAAGGTGGAATATCACGAGCCATCAACACGTTTTCGTCGGATAAAAATTCGTCCCGCATCTTTTGATAACTCCCCACGGTATGATAACCCGCACATTTTGAAAAATCGGAGGCTTTCAGGTAAACGACTCCTTGGATGATATAAAAGGAAAGATCAACATATTTATATTTGAAAGGAATACACGTAGTGAGCTGGGGATGCCTCATGATCCACTTGGACAAAAATACGACTTTGGGGATCTCCCCATTTATTTATAGAGAGAAAGAGAGTGTGACCTTCCCTTCCCTCCTCCTCTCTCCCTGCTTCCTCTATCTCTGGACGTCCTTGGATTGGAAAGGGTGACTTTGAAAAAAAAAGAAGGTCATGGTTGGATAAATTTTTGTTTATTAAATTATTACTTTCACTTCCTCATTCCCACACACATTCATCTTTTAAGAAAAGAAAAAGAGGTCATGGAGATAAGATATCTTGGAAAGAAGAGAGAGAGAGAAACAAAAAAAAAAAAACAAATAAAACGGCCGTCATAGAGCCTCTATGTGTGTCTGTGTGTGTCTATATATATATAAAAAGGCGAGAGTACTGGGCGAGATCATTTCTTTTCCATTGGGAGCCATGTCGCTATTAGACGTTTTTTCAACTCAACGGATTTCGAACGGGGAGGATTTGAAGACGCTAAAGCAAATCTCCAACTTGAAAATCTTTTTGGCGTGTCATTGTGCGACATTTATTCCGCATTTACCACCTCATCAAGCGATCGTTTCTTTCAACCAAGATGTCGAATCCTCCAACCTGCTCGTTCAGAATATATACAGAAATTTATTCGAATCGCAACAAACGAAAGAGGAAACTCCCTTCTCTTGGAATCGGATGGATCGAGCTTTGAGACGGCCCATTCAAACAGACCGGCGATATACGGATCCGCGCACGAGTTTTCGGTGGAAGAATATTTTTCGCACGAAACGATATTTTACGTTTGGAGTGAGAACGACGGCTGAGGACGAAGTTCATATTGTTCAAACCACAGCCGCTCCTCTCGCCTATTACGAATCATCGTCCCCCAATCTGAAGGAAAGAAGTTTTAAAGTCAGCGACAGGATGAAATATAAGAAATATATTCTAAGACCATTTCAAAACTATGTCGTTCCCCCGAAAACGCAATATCTCATCTTCACAACCCAGAAGAGTCTCTTTCTCGTCGATCGGTGCTCGTACTCGCTTTGGAAACAATTGAAAGAGGAGATTTCTTTCCAATCGCCGATTATGTTTCAAGAAAAAGAAGAAAACCCTCCGCCACCTTTACCCATCCCTTCCTTAGATGATAAGAGGAGCTGGACCAAACCGTCATGGCCCGAAACAAAATCGACCCGGCAACGGAATGAAATTGAAGTTATCACGATTGAAGATGAGGAGGAAGAAAAAAAATTACCTCTTAAAAAACGGTCGACTTAACGGAACCTACCTGGCGTGCAAGATCCGCTTCAGAATCCAGAAGCTTCTTCTTCTTCTTCCCCGACTTGTTCAAACAGGCAGCCTCTTTCGGACTCCTCACAGAAAGAACCTCTTCCAGTATCCTCTTCTTCTTCTTCTCCTCTATTCTGTCCCGACATCGTAAAGGTAGAATGTCAGACGGGTCCACAAGCTTCAAAAAGTCCCGACATCGTAGAGGTAGAATGTCAGCCGGGTCCACAAGTTCCAACGGGTCCAGAAATCATGGAGGCAGAATCACAGCCCGGTCCACAAGTTCCAACGGGTCCAGAAATCATGGAGGTAGAATCACAGCCGGCTTCACAAGTTCCAACGGGTCCAGAAATCGTAGAGGCAGAATTTCAGCCGGGTAAACAAGTTCCAATGGGTCCAGAAATCATGGAGGTAGAATCACAGCCGGGTCCAGACATCCTAGATCCCTCCACTCATCCCAAAGAGACTCCAAGTGTTTCAAGACAGCCTTGTGAGGATTTAACCCTTCCCGTATGGAATGATTATATGGACTTACAAAATTTGGTGCAACAGGAAGGAGAAGAAAATAATCATACGGATGGGTGGGTCAAAGACTGTTTAGATCATTTAACCTCGAATGAAATTGAACTGTTATGGAATTGCATTTCTGAAATCACATCGGAAATTGGATAAAAACCAAAACAAAAAAACTTTTTTAATAACAAATTGGAGGAGGGTTATGATGTCAATTAAAAAAAATATTATATAGAGTCCAATCTTGGGGGTTCACTTCAGTTTTCCAGCATGAGGTGATCCACGTTTCCCGAAATATGGATCCCATTCCAAGAAAGATTGTGTAGAGCCTTCACTTCAGTTCTATTTTTTCCTACCAAGAGGAGAGGGTCCCCAAAGGGCTACCCATGTCCAAAGAGAGAAAGTGTAGAGCGTTCATTTCAGTTTTTTTTTCTAAGTTTAGGGGAGGGAGGTCTCAAAATGACACCCCCCATTTTCAAAGAGAGATGGTGTAGAGCGTTCATTTCTGTTTTTTTTCAAAGTTAGGGAGTTTTCAAATGACTACCCATTTCAGAGAAAGAGAGAGAGAGAGAGAGAGAGAAGGTGTAGAGCGTTCATTTCAGTTTTCCAAGGTTAGGATGGTGGTGGAGAATCCTCCAAAATGGCTACTCATCTCAAAGAGAGAGAGAGAGAGAGAAGGCGTAGAGCGTCCATTTCAGTTTTCCAGCATTAGAAGGTCCCAAAATACCTTCTGAATTCAAAGAGAGATCGTGTAGAGCGTTCATTTCCAGTTCTCCAAGATCAGAAGAGGGTCCGCTTTTCCCAAAATGGCTTTCCGTATACAGAGACAGCGAAATGCAGACTTCAGCTTTCTCCCTCCCCAAGAATAGAGGGTCCCAAAATGGCTTTCCATTTCAAAGAGAGAGGGAGAGGCGTTCATTTCCATTCTCCAAGATAGGGTCGTCTGCTTTTTCCCAAAATGGCTTCCCAATTCAAAGAGAGAGAGAGTAAAAGGGTGTGTAGAGCGGTCATGTTCATTCTCCAATATAGGGTCGTCAGCTTTTTCTCAAAATGGCATCTCCCCATTCAAAAAGAGATCGTGACCAATTTTTTCCAGTTTTTTCCAAGATGGGGGGAGAAGAAAACCTAGGATGGAATAACACGACACACAGAGAGAAAGAGAAAAAAAATGCCATCTTGTCATTTTCTGATAGGGTACCGGTGTTCGAATACTTTTGTGACCGACTGTCTGATTATACTGGGAGAACCATGAAATCGGAAAAGCGATGGGTTTCACAGTTAACGAGGCAATCGAAGACAGACTGGGAAAGAGAGATCTTTTTCTTTTTTAGCTGAGAAGCAGATTGTCCTGGAAATCCGTGACTCTGACCATATAATTTCTCCATAGACTCTTTGAACGGTATTCAGGAGACATCCTCCATGAGGGAAAAAAAATCTCCCCTTCCCCTTCTAAATCGACTGGAAAGAGAATGAGGTGGAAGAGATCCATGCACGAGAGATCATACTCTTGAACGTCAGACAAATATGAAGTCGAATAGCTTAAACAAAAAATGCTTGAAAAGTCATCGAGTCTCGAAAATCTAGGCCTCTCTCTCTCTGAAGGAAATGAGAAAATGGGAATCTGCGTTTTTCTTCCTCAACGGCTGACATTCATCTGAAGTAACACTCGAAATGCTTAAATAGATAAACGAGAGTCCATTCTTAAAAAAATGACGCTGTATCGTCAATTGGAGAATCGAGTCGGCTGGGAAAATATTTTGAGAGCCAGGAAAAAAATTTTCTAACTTTGAAAAAAAAAAAAAACTTTTTGTTAATTTTTATCATGTCTTTAGACATGATAAAAATTAACTACCTTCCCCTTTTGTCTGGGAATGTTGTCTCACCGTTTCTAAAAATAGACCATCACTCATCCTTTCTAAAAAGAATAAAATTCCAAGAATGGGTTCTGGTCTATTTTTAGAAACGGAGAGACAACATTCCCAGACAAAAGGAGGGTAGAGTTAATTTTTATCATGTCTAGAAGACATGATAAAAATTAACCATAAGTTTTTTTTTTTTTTTTTTTTTTTTTTAGAAAATTTCTTTCCTGGCTCTCAAAATATTTTCCCAGCCGACTCGATTCCCCATTGACAAGACAGCGCCATTTTTTTTAAGAATAAACTCTCGCTTATCTATTTAAGCATTCCCAGTTTGGCTTTAGATGAGTGTCAGCCGTTGAAGAAAAAGCATCCTGTCACTTGGGAGAGACATATTTTGAGGAGTCAACATGTTGTGTGGACCGTTGAGATCGATTTTTCTCTTCCCATTGTGTGGACATTGTTGAGCGTTTTGTGAAGCTTTGAAAGAATAGAGGGGTTTTGATGGAGAATATTTCTTTTTATTGAATTTTTAAAAAAAGATTTAAGATTGACATTTTATAACAGGTTTTACATGGAAAGAAGGTTTTTCTTCTAGTTTGACGACTTCTTTTTCTTGGGAGATGTTTCTATTGGAAAGATGGAAGGAAAGACGATTCCCACATTGAAGAAGGTTCATGAGAAACTCGTACGGATCTTGGTTCTCTTTTCGAGCCGATATATCATACGGAATCCGGGACATGTTTTGCAATCGCTCCAGTTCCTCCTCGTATTTTTGCTTGCTCGCCAATTTCATGCGGGGACGAAACTGGTCCAGAATATACAATCCCTGGGGTTGAGTCACTCGAGAAAAAGCGACATATTGCTGAAATCGATTAAAAGGTCCGTGCATGTAAATTGCGATCGACGGAAAGGTCGCTCCTTGGGCTTTATGAGCCGTAATCGCTTCGGCTAACATCAAAGGATACTGTTCGCGATAAAATGCGAGTGTTTTTGTCGAACAGGTGTCAATACGAATGGAGACGCGATCGATAGGAGCTAGACTATTCGAAAATTGCAGCCAGACTCGCGTCTCAACTCCGTCTTCGTCCTGGTCTATTTGGTGTAGTGTTCCAATCGCTCCATTCATCCATCCTTTGGATATGTCGAGCGTTTTAGTCAATTGATATCGCGCTCCTCTTTGTAAATGGAGGACGGATTCGAGATTCGCCATCTGAGATCGATGTAAATGTCGACTCCGTTTCATCATCCTCTTCCGCAATTTTTCGCTCTCGGAATAAATCACGTCTCGAGCCAGACACGAACAGTACGTCCCTCGGGATTGGAGACGTTTCATATTATATTTCTCTGCATCCTTGCTCGAAAAACAGAGAATAATAGCTTCGCGAGGAATTTCGTCGAAACTGCGAACGCGGGACTGGAAAAATGCCACATCGTCCGGTTCTAAAAAGTGATTTCTCGTTAAACGATCGAGTCTCTCCTCGTAATCCAGAGAGAATCGCATACATTCGACTAGTTCATAGTAGAGCGTGGATTGAGGCGTCCACCACCCTTCAGAATAAAAAGTGGGCGTGTCGCGAATCGGTTGGAGCTGCTGCAAATCTCCGAATTTAATCATATGCACATTCCCAAACGGCTTATCCGGCACATGACACAATTGTCGAAGTTGCTGGTCGAGGCGCGAAAATAAATTGGATCCGATCGTGGAAACGTCATCCAAAATCACCATCCGTAAAGGAGCATACAGGGGTCTGTAATAGTCTAAAGTCTCTTGGGTCAGAGGTCGAACAAAAGTCCCGTTCATTTGAAGACGCAGGGCATGATGCAAAGTATCTCCCGTAATGTAGACCGCTCCTTGAGCACTGAGTGCGAGTTTGAGAACCGAGCACGCTTCGCTAAAAAGAGGCGTTCGAATCAGAGTTTGGTATAAGACTTGGATCAGGAAAGATTTACCCGTTCCGGCAGATCCTTGCACAATAATATCCAGAGGAGGGGGACGTTTCGATTCAGGTAACGCGTAATAAGTGTACAAACGGACGAGAACGTAGATCAGGAAATTGTATTGCTCTTTATTACATTGTCGAATACATTTTTGATAGGCTTCTTCGGACCACATATCCTTATACTGCAAATTCGTATAGCTTTCCCACTGCTTGGGAGGAAGATGTTTCTTTCGCGGTCGGGAGTTCTTTTTAAGAACAGCATAACGTTCCCTTTGAAGTATTCGTTCTCGCTCTCGATTAGCTGAATTGCTTCGCCAGCGTCGTTTCTGTTCACGCATTCTTTCCCTAAGACGTTCTCTACTGGATAGGCTCATCGTGACACCACTCAAAAAGGTGAAGTGTGTGTATGAAAATCACTTCCTTTAATTTATATATATATACTTTTTGAGGAGGAGGAGGTGTGAAATGACCTCGTCTCGAAACGAACCAATAGCACTTCGAGAAGACTTGGAACGAGATAGGTTTCTTAGAGAGAGAGGGACACAAAAAATATATAAAAAATCAGAATGATTTATCCGTCGACCTCTGCGCTAAAAGTAAACAAACAAAATTTGAAAAGGTCAAGTGAACTCACTGAATTCATCTTAGAAATCAGATAGGAAAAAAAAATGAGGGTACCCATATTTCCTCTTCAACAACATAGACTCATCTAAAACGAAACTCGGAATGCTTACACAAATAAACAAGAATCCATTCTTAAATAAAAATGGGGACGTCTTGTCGATCGAGTCGGCTGCAAAAAATTTGTGTTACTAAAAAAAAAAAAAAAAAAAAAAAAAAAAAAACCACTTTTGGTTAATTTTTATCATGTCTAGAAGACATGATAAAAATTAATGAACCCCCTTTTTGTCTGGGAAGGATGTCTCACCCTTTCTAAAAATAGACCATCACTCACCCTTTCTAATGGGAACCGTTCCAAGAATGAGTCATGGTTTGTTTTTTCGAATTTTCGAATGGGTGAGACATCCTTCCCAGACAAAAAGAGGGGACAGTTAATTTTTATCATGTCTATAAGACATGATAAAAATTAACCAAAAGTTTTTTTTTTTTTTTTTTTTTTTAAACTCAGAAATTTTTTTCAGAGCTCTGAGAATTTTTTTTCTAGCCGACTTGGATGGACAAGACATCTCCGGATTCTTTCTGGAATGGACTCTATGATCTATTTAAACATTTCGAGTTCCGAGTTTCGCTTCAGTTGAGTGTGAGCCGTTCAAGAAGAAGAAACCATCCTGTGAGTGGAGAGAGAGAACTATTCCTTTTTCCATTCACCCGTTGTGTTGAACCGTTCAGATATTTGCTTTTATTATTATTTTTTTTTCCTAACCCACCCATCTTTAAACAATGGAATAGTGTGAAAGGGTCAACCCATTTTATAGATATCAACCTCATACCCTCATCTCAACGGGTCTCGAGTGGGAGGAAGGAAGGAGCAGGCGACGAGAACTAAGCATGTCTGTTTATCGAGTAGACGCATCGGGGAAAGAACGATACCCGACCGACCCCCAACATCCTCACTACGAATTATACGTCACGGATCCTGAAGGAAATCCTATCTTGGCTCGAGACGAAAACGGTCATGAGTATTACGCGGTAGATTTAAACGGAAACCAATACATTTTAGCTCCTCGACGGTATGCCCGAACGGCTTTTGGACGAGAATACTACCCGAAATTTCAAAATGGGGACGAGTATTCGCTTTATACGTCTGTTTTATTCCCTTATGCCAAAGACGAATCGGGGCATGAAATGTATCCTAAAAAGGCGGATGGAGTCGAATATTGTTTAACGGTCGGCGATCGAATTCGTTATGCTCGCGATGCTTGGGGAAACGAGTTTAATCCTCGAAGAGCGGATCAGCAAACGGAATACCTCTGTGAAGAAGTGGGATATGCGAAAAGAGCCGACGGATCCGAAACGTATCCTAAATTTTATATCTACACTTCTGGTTAAGATCTCTCTCTATTGAAAGAGAAGAAAATAATAAAGAGTGTGTTACTGCAATGGAGCATTCTGACGCGGAACCTGTTTCGTATTCCATTTGGTGTGTGAAATGCCGAACCAAGACCGATACGGTCGACGTCCACTATCGCATGTCGAAAAATCGACGGCCGATGGTCACGGGAAAATGTCAGGCGTCTTGAACCAAGAAACAACAGTTTATTACAAATGCTTCCGTTCCACCTGGAATTCAGTTCCTGGATGAGGAGGAAGAAAAAGGAAAATGTTCCGAGTAAGAAGAAACAAGCATATTCAAATCAAAATTGGAAAAAGATGAATCTTACTATTATCTGCTCTCCTAAAGCGGGTGGTTCTCCTTTACAGTTTGGTATACAGACGGATTCGCATAATCCGGTTCCAAGACTCGTGAATTTTCCTCAACCGGCAACTCCACCCTTAGATACTTCTTCTTTGAATGAGTTTTCTAGTATTCTGAAAGAATATCTAAACGTCGTGAAAGAATTGATTCTTCCCCTGCAACGAAATGTTGAAGAAAAGAGCTCTGAATGTGGAAGCAAGGACACGGATCCAAAGCCAAACTCGGAGGGTTGAAAGGGATAGGTGAAAGTCCATTATTAAAAAAAAACAATGGTCATGTCTTGTCGATCGAGTCGGCTAGAAAAATTTCTCTAGATAAGATTAAAAAAAAAAAAAAACTTTTGGTTAATTTTTATCATGTCTTAAGACATGATAAAAATTAACTCTCTCTTCTTTTTTGTCTGGGAAGGATGTCTCACCCTTTCTAAAAATAGACCATCACTCACCCTTTCTCAAGGCAATTATTCCAAGAATGAGTCACGGTTTGTTTTTCGAAACGGTGAGACATCCTTCCCAGACAAAAAGAAGAGAGAGTTAATTTTTATCATGTCTAGAAGACATGATAAAAATTAACAAAAAGGGCTTTTTTTTTTTTATCACTCAGAAATTTTTTCCAAAGCTCTGAGAATTTTTTCCCAGCCGACTCGATGATCCAAACAAGACAGATCCAAATTGTTTCTAGAAGGAACTCTCCCTTCTCTATTTAAACCACTCGTGTTTCCAACTTCAGATCCGTGTGTGCTGTGCACTCAACCTAGATACGCGCTTCTCCTCCCTCCTGGAAAGAGTCTTTTTTTTCTGAGCTCTTAGCATTTTTTCTCAGCTTCATTTCCATTCTCCAGGTTTCTGTCTCCTCCTTTCCGTTAACACTGCAAAATTTCTAAATTTCTCATCACTCGGAGCTTGGAAATCTGTCATCAAAAAAACATGACATAGCTCTGCTTTCAAGGAGTCGGTTTAGATTCGTCAGGATCATGGCTGATTTTCCATGATGGCTCTCCAACCGCAATATTAGAGTTTGAAAGGAATAAGGTAAAAAAGTTCGTCCTAGATATCCAACGAAACGTAAAAAGAGCGACGAGGATCTAAAAAAGCTAATACCCTTTCCAGAAGGGGAGGGAGCAATGGATATTCAGGTGAGTCCACAGCATGGACTGCACGAAAATGAAACGGCTTCCGCAGATAACCGAATGTTCGAGATGTCTGTCGTCGATCAAGTCAGCTGGTAAAATTTTCTAAGAGCTGAGAAAAATGTTCGCATACCTTCACAGAAATTCTTTCCAGGAGGGAGAAGTGTGTATCCAGGTCGAATTCACAGCACAGACTGAACTAAAGTTGGAAACACGAGTGGTTTAAATAGAGAAGGGAGAGTTCCTTCTAGAAACAATTTGGATCTGTCTTGTTTGGATCATCGAGTCGGCTGGGAAAAAATTCTCAGAGCTTTGGAAAAAATTTCTGAGTGATAAAAAAAAAAAAGCCCTTTTTGTTAATTTTTATCATGTCTTCTAGACATGATAAAAATTAACTCTCTCTTCTTTTTGTCTGGGAAGGATGTCTCACCGTTTCGAAAAACAAACCGTGACTCATTCTTGGAATAATTGCCATGAGAAGGATGAGTTTTGGTTTCGTTTTCGAAACGGTGAGACATCCTTGCTTGACAAAAAGAGGGGACAGTTAATTCTTATCATGTCTATAAGACATGATAAAAATTAACAAAAAGTTTTTTTTTTTTTTTTATTACTCAGAAATTTTTTCCAGAGCTCTGAGAATTTTTTTCTACCCCCCAACCAACTCAATGGACTAGACGATGAGTTTTTAAGAATGGACGTTTTGTTATTTATGCAGATATTCCGAGTTTCGCGTCAGGTAAATGCGCGCTCACCTTAGATTGGATTCCCTTCAGACAGGTCTAGAGAGTGGATAACCCATCAAGAATTCTTCGACAGGTTTTTGGAAAAAGAAATCGTCAAGAAGTGAGTATTGATTTTGATATTTTCTTTTCAACCTTGGTTCAGTTTCTAGTACATTCCTGTACTAATTCCATTGTATTTAAAAAAAATAATGTCAGCACGGACTGATCTGACCCGAAACGCTTGCCCATCCATTTGGCTGGAGGGAGGAAAAAAAAAAGAAATTTGTTGTGAAGGATATGTCAGTTTTTTTCTAAAAATAGATCTCTAAGAAAAGAATGAACCTTTGTTGGAAATCTATTTTTAGAAACATGTCTAGACAACATGTTGACAAGAAAAAAATTCTTTTTTTTTCCTGAGAGTGAAATGATTTTTTTCTTTCCACCCACTTTTCTTTCTTTGGGAGGAAGGAAGAACTTCCCTCCCCCCCGCCTTTTTTCCACTAGTATTTATATAGATCCGAGTTTTTCTGCCTACAGGGTTCATTCTCGTTCTTCCTTCTCAACCAAGCAAAACTAAAATGTCGACCGATGCTGTTGCAGTTCTACCTACCCTGGTGGAAATCACGCCCGTCTGTCATCTCGAACGAGCTCATCAATGGGAACCTCTCTCCCGTTTCGAAGAATGGTTTCGGGACCCGGAGCGTATGGAACAAATCGTCCAAGAAACCATGTGCTATTTATCCTGTTACGATGGAAAAATCCTGCATTATTTTTCGTCCATCGACGCTTTCAAGCATTTTGCTTTCCAATCGATGATGGAGGCAGGAACCTTTCGCTTACACGCTTATCTGCGATGGGAAAATGTGATCGCCGTCGATGCTGGAACCTTTTTAAAACTGTTTTACGTTTCACCCGAGTGGGTTCATATTCTTCAAACCGGAGAAGCTTCTATCCGTCTTTATGGATGGGAAATGGAATCAGAAGCCGACGGGTATCGTATGATTCCCTATCGACTGCGAGCTCGCTCCGTGTACATTATTCACGTACCTCTTTACTACCAACTCCAATTTCATGACAAGACGGTGTTTGCCGTAGACGCCCTCTCCAGGAAGAAAATGGAGCCTTTACGAGCGTTGCATCCTGAACAGCATTTTCAATTCCCTGCTCGCGAGGAAGAGAGGAGAAGGAAAAGATCCAGAAGGAGGAGACACCTAAAGAGGTACTAAAAAGAAGTCGGAAGGTAGAAGCATTTTTTTTTCTTTCATTAACGGAAAAAAACAGTGGATCATTCTTTGTATATTTCTTGGAAAAAAAAGAAAAAGACTAATAGTCATAATAGAGGGAGTTAGGAGGGACCCTATCTATATATAGCTCTCTATATAAATCGGAAGCGTCAACAGGACGGTCCACCCAAAACAATCTACCTTATCTTTCTCAGAGCAGAGTGGAAGAAAGGCCAAGATGCGTGGACTCATTGGAAGCAAAAATTCGAGTGGTTTAAATAGATAAGTGAGAAAAGATTTTGAGAGGTGTTGTTTTATGGATGGAGCTGGCTGGGAAAAAAATTGGCAAAGCTCAGAGAAAAATTTCCTGAATTGAAAAAAAAAAAAAAATCTTTTGGTTAATTTTTATCATGTCTATAAGACATGATAAAAATTAACTCTCTCTTCTTTTTCTCTGGGAATGATGTCTCACCGTTTCGAAAAATAGACCATCACTCATCATCCTTTCTAAAATAATAGAATTTCAAGAATGGGATATGTTCTATTTTTCGAAACGGTGAGACATCATTCCCAGACAAAAAGAAGAGAGAGTTAATTTTTATCATGTCTATAAGACATGATAAAAATTAACCAAAAGGTTTTTTTTTTTTTTTTCCAGAGCGTTGAGAAATTTTTCCCAGTCGACTCACTCATCCAAACAAGACATCTAAAATTGTTTCTAGAAGGAGCTCTTATTTTTTTCTATTTAAGGAACTCGAGTTTCGGCTTCCCATCAGTCTGTACTGTGCATTCAACCTGGATACCCATTCTTTGGAGATAGGGGGGGGGAAACTTTCGCAGTTTTTTTTCTGAAACTCTCTATGGATCAGAGAATCTCACACATATCCTCCTCCGTGGATCGAAATGGACTGACCGCCACATCTGTTTTAGATAATAGTTTTGAATTTTCCACCTCCTGCCCAAGATTGGACTATCTCAATATTTTTTTTAAAAGAAAACGAAATTATTTTTTATGATTATTCTACAATTTTTAGTTTCCCCCCACTCTTCAAGAAGAATAAAAGCATAAAGCACATTGAAACAGTTCCGATAAATTTTGAGTCTTAAGACATGATAAAAATTAACTCTCTCTTCTTTTTGTCTGAGAATGATGTCTCATCCTTTCGAATATGTTTCTAAAAATAAATTTCCAAGAAAGAAATGAGTCATGTTCTATTTTTAGAAGCATATCGAGACAACAGGTTATCAACATCATTTGAAAAAGAGGGTATAGTTAATTTTTATCATGTCTAAAGACATGATAAAAATTAACAAAAAGTTTTTTTTTTTTTTTTTTTTTTAAAGGTTTAAAATTTTTCTGAGAGAAATATTTTTCCCAACGACTTATCTTTTTTACTCCTACCTACTTTCATTCCCCCCTCTCACTCTTTCTCTATATAAACGATTGCAGAAGAAATCGCGGCTCATTTTCTTGAGCAGATAGGTCGAGAACAGATGGCTACGGGAGACTTAATCATGACGTGTGAAGACGATGATGAACCCTGTTTGGACTTGCAACCTTCTTCGCCTTTGTATGAATGTGTTTCTTCGGAGAATGAGTATATCACGTCGTGGTCTGATATATCGCCAACTCCTTCTCCTCCACCTGTCCGCCGTAGGATCAAAAAGAAGAAACCTAATCCAATTCGTGATACTCCTTCCCTGAATTTCAATCCGCCGTTATCGCCCATTTCGTCTTCTTCCTCTCATTATTCAGAAATAATGGACCAATCCTCTCCACCACACATGCGTTCTACAATCGAAGAAGATCTTCCCTCCTCATCTCATTCTACTTCTTCTACTAAAAAAAAGAAATATCGAACTGAAATTCATCCGAGTGTCATAGGTGTGCTGGCCATCACGTCTGATGGATACACTCTGACAAACAGTGTCCGGTTTGCCTCTAGAGACATGAAAACGTATCGACCGCATACCAAATGGATTCAGCAATTGAATGAGGATCTGCGAAAACTTCATATTCAAAGACTGTATGTCGCGAATGAACATTGTCGAAAAAAATTTATCAATTGCTACGTGTTGAATCTGTATGGACAGTAAGCTATAAACCTTCTCGTCGTCCACAGCAATGTGGGTATTGTGGAACGAAATATTGTCATCGATTTATGGCTATGATCGCCCTGCAACAAATAGTGAAATATGGTGTCAATAAATATATTCATTGAAGAACCAAATGAAGTGTCTTTTTTTATAGATGATGATTAGTATTTTGTCCAACCTCCTCTGTGTTCTATGACAGATGCAATTCGTCGAGGCATGGACGCGATTAATGTTTCAAAATAAGTTTCTTCCAAACTATAAAAAGCATCGCGGACCAAGTCCCATAATTCCAATCGGTTTCGAGCTACCCGATTCGCTAATCGACGTTCTAATTCCGCCCAAACATTTTCGACGGGATTCAAATCAGCTCCTTTAGGAGGCCAGTCTTCGACCATAGGAATTTCATGTTCTCGAATCCATTGTGTGACGCGTAAACTCGTATGGATCGGAGAGAGATCGTGCATGAACAAGAGACGGTGTTCGGTGATCAAAGGGTTTAAAGAAACATCGGGAGGTTGACTATGATCGAGAAGCACCGGCTCTAAAATATTAGAGAGGTAATAGTCGGCATTTAAATGCTGGATCCCGATTCGACGGATTTGGTTGGGAAATTTTCCGCTCATGCACATCCAGACACTGAGATTAAAACGACCGGAACGTTGACGGCCTTCTAACGCAGAAGAAAAATAACGTTCGTCTTGATAACGCAGGACCTGTCGAGGCCGCCATACGCGAATAGGACCGTACCCGATCGAACTTAATACTTTCTCGTCGGAAAATATAATCCGGGACCAATCGTCGACCGTCCATTCCGCACGTTGAGAAGCAAAGTCGTAGCGTCGTTGACGATGAATCTCCCGCAAATAATCTTTTCGGACGGGGATGCGCGACACTAATCCTTTTTCTTTTAATCGTCGACGAACCGTTTGAGCGGTGCAAGGCACTTGTAATCGACGACCAATATCCGTCGCGGGTAAAAAGGGATCACCCGTCGGCATTTCAAAAATACGTTGATCCATTTCTTGGGTCGTGGCTCGAGGTCGGCCGGATTTGTGTTTGGTTTGATAGTTCTCCTCATTTTCCGAGGAGCGGGAGATCCAATATTGAACTGTGGAAGAAGCGACATTCAAGTGTCGAGCAATTTGACGAACCGTTTGCCCTCGTTCATAATACAAACGACGAATTTCCCGTCTTATTTCAATAGGTGTATACGGCATGATAAGAATAAGAATAATACAAGTAGGATCTTGGTTACCATGTTCCTTGATTTCATTTCAACGTGTCACGGTCCCGATAAAATCGTAGCAGGTGTCAATGGTCAATTGCAGTGCACGGAATGTGATCAAATTCAAGATGCGTATGCTTTTATTTTACGAGCGTCCTTTCCTGATGACAGTGATCCGTTCTTATCAGCTCGTCTAGCTCGAGAATATGCGAATTGGACGGGAGATTTGAACGTACCCTGCACATTTCCTCTCATAGGGATTCCTGGTATTTTACCGATCCGTAATGTTTCCGTCACGTTACGTATTTTATTAAACGGGATTCGATTATTACAATGCGTGAATGCTCCTTTTCGATCCCAGGCCGAACCTTTTGAATCGTATGAATCGCTTGAACGGTTCATGATCTAATACATGGACGAATACGCCCAGCATATTGAAAAAATCGCCAATGAAGAGAATCACTCCCAAGTCGATAAAGCGGCTCTGCACGCTCTTTTCACCAACATGAAATCGCTCATGGAAAATGTCCATCAAGACGAGGACCAACCTTTCAATTTCTTAAGTTATTATCACAAAGTCCTAGCTCCCTACGTAAAAATATGTGACGGCGACGATGCTTCGTTCCTTCTACCTCCTACTTCCAAGGATGTTGAAAAGGATCCCGCTTATCAATTATGTTTGGAAATGAAAGCCTCG
Source organism: Stegodyphus dumicola (assembly GCF_044657685.1). Taxonomy (NCBI): domain Eukaryota; kingdom Metazoa; phylum Arthropoda; class Arachnida; order Araneae; family Eresidae; genus Stegodyphus; species Stegodyphus dumicola. The sequence continues at coordinate 122,345,052 of NC_140778.1, forward strand.
AATCAAATTCGGGCTCGTTATTCTCCTTACACGACCCTATTTGATCTTGTGCACGTCATGATTTATTGCAATTTATGCCGGAACGAACTCAACGTGGTGGCGAATTTCGTGTTTGAGTTTGGAGTTCGCATTTGTCGTCGCCCCTTCTTCTTCAAAGAATCGTTCTTGACCCAGCAATTGCGAAAACTGGTCACTTCTCAAATTACGTACCATCGGAATACAGAATTCTACTACCTCCTTCGAGAGATTCAACAAGGCGGCACGTGCGATGCCTTATCACTAGAATTTATTGAAAAAATGAGTCGAATCGAAACCTTTTTAGCGAAAGTGTTCCTAGGAAAAGCGGATGATCGAATAAAGCAGTTTGCGTTCAAACAAAATTTCCCCTACGTCCTGTTTGTTCCGAAAGAAGACGAAGAGACGACGAAAAAAGCCACCCAAATTGATGAGTACCTCGGATATCTTTTCGGGACCGGGTTTATTATTTCCAAGCTCAAAGGTAAAGGATTAGTGAAAGGTTCGATCGCGACGGGTAAGAAATTTTACCGTCTTGTACAGAAAGTGGCCTTGAAAATACGCGAATTTGAAAAATCCGACGAAGAAATTTTCTGGACGATGGAAATGGTGAAACTGTTCTTATGTTCCGACGGGTATATGGGAAAAGAATTGAGAATGTTACTCAATGTAGCGACGAAGGAATCTCAAGTTCCCTCTCGTCAAGAAATATGTCAAGGAGGAGGAAAAGGAAGAAGAAACGAAGACGGCGAAGAGATGGATATGTCATAATCAAGTAAATCATTGGGAAAAATGGCAGACGCAGAGGAAGAAATCTGTGGAATTTGCCTGAAGGCCTTCAAAGAAACGAAACGCTATAAAGTCTACAATCTCGATTGTGAGCATTCCTTTCATATTAAATGTATAAAGAAATGGATTCGAGAGTATGGTAAAAAGAAATGCCCGACCTGTCGGACACGTATCAGCCAGGATGATATGCTCTATTTTACCAGCGGAACATTGAAAATGGAACATTTAAGAATAGATTCGGATGAAGAGGAAGAGGAGGAAGAACCAGAGGTGGAAGAACCGCCAAGGCAACGACGAAGACGAAGACCCGAAGAAGAATTAATCGATCTGGGAGGCCATGGTCTCATTTTTTCAGGGCCTAGTACCAGTCAGACGAGACCCAGAAGACAGAGAAGAGAAGATTTAGTGGGAGATTATGCTTATATGGATACACCTAGACAAAGTTCACCTACCTCAGATGATGAAGAACGGGAAGTCAATCCTTATTTTGGTCGACCGAATGCATTTTGGAGAGAAATGAGACGACAAAGACGAAGTAGAAGGAATTAGATGATTCTTACAATAAAAATAAATACAGTACGCAAAAATGGAAAAGTAAGACTCACGACTGGTGTATAATATTTCGTTATCAACAGATCCATCTCCTATACATCGTTATATCAACAAATCTATTTCCAAATGGAAAAGTAAAACCGACCGACTGTGGAAAAATATTTCTCAAAAAAATTTGATAGTAAAAAAAAAAAAAAAAAAAAAAAAAAAAAAAAAAAAAAACTTTTTGTTAATTTTTATCATGTCTTTTAGACATGATAAAAATTAACTGTACCTTCTTTTTTATTTTGAATGATGTCACCTTGTCTAAAAATAGATTTCTAAGAATGAATCATGCTTTTCTTGGAAATTTATACTTAGAAACATGTCTAGACAACATGTTGACATTATTCCAAACAAAAAGGAGGGTAGAGTTAATTTTTATCATGCTAAAACATGATAAAAATTAACAAAAAGTTTTTTTTTTTTTTTTTTTTTTTTTTAATATCACATTAGATTTTTTTGAGAAATATTTTCCACCAGTCGGTCGGTTTTACTTTCTTTTTTTGGAGATGTTGATAACGATATATAAGACGATATATAAGTTTCACTCACTGGGTTCTGATTCATTCGTTTTCGCCTTTGCTTTCACGAGATATCGAGACCGCTTCAGCATTTCGAAGGAAGCCCCTTTGATGTTATACTGTTTCTTCAATCGTCGCTTTAGATTAAATAAATACTGGTAATGATTTTTTCCAAATAGTTTGGATGGAGGAGCATTGAAAAGAAACTGGAATAACTTTATCTGATTTGGATCCTTATAGACTTCTAAAGATTTAGACGCAAACGCTTTTCGTTTCTCTGGATCATCGTTTAGATAGCCCAAGATGTGAATCATCCTCAATTCCGTTTCTAAAAGTAATAAGACTATCAGCGACAGTTCATCTGTTTCATAATTGGAGAGACAGTGATTACGGATTTGATTCATCTGCTCTGCTGTAAAACGTTGGTGTTTTCGACGACGAGGTTTTTTGACCACCACCTCATCTGCAGAAGGTAAGAACCATTTTCGTCGAATAGCATTTAAAGCGTTTGAAATATATTTCGCGGAACGTTGTTTTTGATCGATAAGATATTGGTGATATTCTTGAAGTGTTTCGGTATGATTTAGATCTTTATGCATTTGTGAACACCAAGTTTCATATTGATTTTCATAAATAGAGTAGACTAATTTACTAGTTTTTGAGGGAGACAGGATGCTTCTTTTATTTTTGGTATAATGAAGAACTCTTACTTATTTATAATTTTTTTAATGGGTTTTTGAATCAAAAAAAATATTTATAAGAAGAAGAAGAAACAGTAGAAACAAAATGGCCGAATGTTGTCCAATTTGCTTAGACGAACTCATCGCCGAAGATGTAGAAACCATTTCTACTTTAACGTGTCAACATCAGTTCCACACGAAATGTATTGACATTTGGAGAGAAAAAGCATTGACGTGTCCTGTCTGCCGAGAACCGTTTGAAGATGCCCTGCAGAAATTAATTTCTATGTTTCTCCCTTTGCGACGTTCTTTTTTATATGATGTAATTTACGATTATGAAAATCGCATCAGGTTTTCAGACGATGAGGCTGATTTAGATGATTTACTCATGTATGAATTATTGGGACCTTGGGAAACTTCTGATGAGGAAGAGGAGGAGGAAACAGAATCAATCGAACCTGAGGAAGAAAACCAGAGTGAGGAAACTAATTGAGACTGGAAAAAGGAATCGAGACCATAGATGGGTTTGAGTAAATTAGCCGATGACGGATGTAGGGATTGGACTCGAACCGATGGAATGGATTGGGACTGATATTCATCCCATTTCTTTAATCCCATCCGAAGATTTAAAGCCAATGACTTTTTCATATATTCGGAAAGAAGGAATCGCCAGGTTTTGGGACGATACTTTCCAATAATCTCGAGAGCGTTTAACATGCTGAGATAGCATTCTTGAGCTGTCCGACACAGTTTCAAATGAAAGACAACATCCATTTCATTCTCGACTTGCTTCCACCATCTCCCAGTTTGATATTTCCTTGGGTACAGCACTTCATTGTGTGGATATATTTCAGCCTCATCTTCGATCCACGGTTTCATGGTACTGGAAGGAAGGTCGTAGGGATCGCCTAAATGATAATTCAGTAACTGACAATTAGATAAATTGAGATGAAGATGGCTCGTAAAAACAATGAGACGATCGGCATAGGCTGGTTTGACCACCGAGTCTCCAAAATTCGGTTCGATCCAGATGAGAAGATCGCAATGCGTGCCGTCGCATTCGTAAGACGGATCTAACCCGCTGACGAACCAATCGTTGGAATCGTCGAGAAGAATATGGACCGTTTTATGATGTCGAACAAAAAGGGTTTCCAAATGATAGGATAAGAGGGAAGGATGCCTTCCTAAATTACCTAATACAACGGTCACGGGTGCATCTTGACATTTCTTGAAAAGATCTTGAATGGAACCCATGCTGGTTGTTCCGCATACTTGATTCCCGAGACGAGTCACAAAAGATCCCATGCTTCTTATTCTTTATTTTTTTAACGCAGCTCGCATATATTCTTGATCTTTCTGGAATTCCGATTCAGGATAAGGTGGCTTTTGAAGACTGGCATTCACTTCATTATGAAATTGAAACCAGACGTGGGCAAAGTGTTCGCCTAAAAACCGTTCTTTACACGTTTTGAGTTTGGATAAGTAATGATACACACAAATCCCGCATCGGAGAGTTCGATATAAAGATTCTGTCACAAAGTCTCTCCAAAGAGTTTTCGCGAGACGAATATCCTCGTCCTGCTCGTCCTGAACTGAAAACGCTTCGGCCATCCAATGTAAAAGCCGCCAGTAATAAGGACCAAAGACCAACGTGTTGTGGTAATTGATGTGATGAAAATAATCTTCGGCTGAAAAAGGTTGTGGGGATACGGAAATGCCGATCCGGGTCATCAAGTCTCGAATCGCCTGACTTTTCCCCTGGAGTAATTCAATCACCGCTTCGTCTAAAAAGAAAAAGTATTCGCTCTTCCATCGAATACAGTACAGGAGCGTTAAGACGCAGTACGTAGTCAATTTAAAGAGTTGAATCCAACTGTATTCGCCTACCCAAGCTCCAGGTCGTAGAAACGTCCGTCCCCATTTATCTTGGTTCATTAAATTGGCCATGAATAATAAATAGGTGACGACGACTTCATCTAATCGTTGTTGGGGCTCTTCTTCTCGGAAAGCGGTCGTAAAGTGGGTGACGTCAATACTCGGAGGAGGAGGTGGAGAAGAAGGGGTTTTGAAGTGTAAAAGTTCATGAATTTTATGAGCCACGAACGGTGAAACACGAGCCTGGCTTTCTTGGAGTTCGTTCGAAACGATCGGTTCATCTTCTAAATAAGTTCGTTTTAAACGTTTAAAGGTTTGAGCATCCATTCTCTTTACTTAAACCACTATTGACGAAAACGGCAATACCAATCTCCCACGTCTTTATTTTGCACCAAACTGCCGAGCAATTCGCCGAAAGTTGTAAAAATCGTCAGCTTGCGAATGTATCCAAAAGCCAGAAAGAGAAAAATGAGTCCGTTGATGAGGAGGAAAAGGAGAAAGAACCAGCTTTGTGTTAAAATGAGACAAAACAGGATCACGAAGGACGTATACGCTCCAGCGACTAAAAGCGTTCCTAATGTTAAGGAATCCATTTGTTTTTTTTCTTCTTCTTCTCTATTCTTGACCTAATGCCTCGTAATAAAGGGTCCGATACGTAATATTCTGGTAAGCATTATAAACGGGATGGTGGATAAAGAGAAATAATAAAATCCATAAGAGGATCGATACCATATTTTTGTTTTCTTTGTTCTGAGTCATAAGAGAAGAGATAATAATAAAGTAACTCATATTAATTAAAAAAATGGTTCGAAGGGATAAACCCAAATCTGATAAAGCGGAACGAAAATTGCTTCGAATGGAAGCAGCTCCTCCTAATCATGTAGGAGACCCAGTCGTTGACAACCCCCTTAACAATCACCCTCCAAGCAATCCATCTAACCATCCTCCTCCAATCCATGACAATCCTCCTAATAATGATAATGTAGGCAATATTCCTATGGACGTGGATGAGGAAATAATTCGTCGGCATAGGCGAGATCTCCTCAATTACGAAGAATACTACCCCGATCGAATGAAATCAGATAAGCGCTATGCCAAATTGGCTGACGGAAATGAGATTTATGCTAAGAATCGACAAGGAGATGAATTTTATATGCTGGATCCCGATGGAAATATTGTGTTTGCAAAACAAATCTCTCCCATCACCGGTAAAATAACCCCTGTCTATGCCGTCGATCATCTGAACCGTTCTATTTTACCCGTCGACGCCCAAAACCGTCCCGTGTATGGATTTGATAGTGATGGGGAACCCATGTTTCCCATGGAAAACGGAAAAATGGTGTATCTGTTCTACGGAGGAAAAGAATGGTATCCGGAAAATCCTCAGACCAAAGAACAAATCTATGCTTTAGACGAGCACCATCGACCCTATTTTGCCAAAGACGAGCATCAAAAGCCTTACTATGCTCGAAAACTCGATGTCAATCAATTCCCTATCGAATATGCCCCTCTCGATTCCAACGGTCAACGGATCTATATTCCCTTAGAGAACAATAAATTCCAATACCCGTTTAATCTCGTCACAAAACGACCGCTGTTTGAACTCTCTCCGGATCAGGACGAAATGTATTTCCGAAACAATACGCTAGGTGAATATTATCCCGTCAACGAATTCAACGATGAAATTTACGCTCGAGATCGTTTGCACAATGAAATGCCGGCTAGGAACATCGATGGAACCCCTTATTACGCTAAGAGAGCGAGTGGGGACGAATACTATCCCAAGCAACTCAACGGTCTCGAAACGTATATTCGAATTGGAAATAGGGACGAACCGGCCTTAGATGCTTTAGGAGGAGGCATTTATGCGAAAGATGAAAACTTGGACGAATATTATCCGAGAATTTACCACGACGACAATGACGAATAAAGCAAAACGATTACCAAAGGATCTTCGATGGCAAAAGATGAGTATTATGCAGTCGACAATCTTGGAAATCAACGATATAGAAAGGATCGAAGGGAATTTGAAACATATATTACCACTGACGATCCCCGTCTACTGTATGCCCTAGACAAATATAAAGTTCCCCATTATGCTAAAAAACCCGTGTATATCGGTGGAGAAAAAAAATTTGAGGAGTATTATGGAAAAATCAATAACTTGCCCGTCTTTCTAAAGTACCAGGGTCGAGAAATTTATGCCAAAGAGCATTCCGGGGCCGAGATGTATCCCAAAGATTTGTTTGGGAACGACATGATTGCTCGAGATGCCGACGGTCGGTATTATTATGCTAAAGATGAGACAGGAAATGAAAAATATCCATTGTTCGCCGACGATACGGAACACAAGCCCGAATACATGTCTTACGCTCTCGATAAAAACGGTATTCCGTTCTATCCTATCAATTCTCAGGGTAAACCCATCTATCCTAAAAATGCTACAGGCGATGAATTTTATCAAATCCTTCACCCTTTCACTCAGCAAGTCATCTTTGGAAGAGATACCGATCAGAACCAAGTGTATGCGCGGAAAGCGGATGGAGGCGAAATTTACCCGGACAGCGGTCAATTCGCCATGACGAGGCTGAAAGAATTCTTTTATGCTCATGATAAGAACGGGGTCATTATTTACCCGGTCGATCAACACGGCAACGAACGATATTTAGTGACGGACAAAGGATCGTACGATCAATTGATGAAAGATCCGGCCGTGAAACGATACGCCAAAGATGCAGACAATAATGAAATCTATCCGGAAATTATTCATGCCGATAAGCGCATTACCCAAAAACCTTTAGGAAACCGGTACGCTCAAAATAAATTGGGTGAATATTACTACCCGGTCGATCGATACAATAACGAGTACATTGTCCAGTTCAAGAAAGTGAGTGAGGAACAAATCTTTGCGAGTGGATACCCCATCACGTGTGATCAAATCATCATTGTTCCCAATTTAAATGACAAGCCCTGGACGCCTGCGTTTATACGAGACCCTAGAATTGAACCCGAAAATTTGATAGGCTACTTGTACCGATCGCATTCGAAACCGATGGATTATTTGACCAATTTGAGATCTAAACGCGCTTCTCGACACGGGTTCCAGCCCTATAAAGTTATATATAATAACTCGGAGGGTAAAGTGGTCGAGAAAGTGGAAAGCGGTCTTTCAGGACAGGAAGATCCAGTGGAAGAGGAAGAGAAAAAGAAGAAAAGAAAGAAGAAAATATATGCCAACCCGATACAGTCTGACGAAAATAATCATCAATCCACCACCAACTGGACTAAAATCATTCTTTCTATGATAGGTATCTTGGCCATACTTGCGTTCCTAATCTGCATTAATATACTGTTTAAAAACTAAAGTCGTGAGAGAAAGAAAAATATCTGAAACAATCCATTCTTAAAAAGATTGGGATGTCTTATGTCTTGTCAATCCAGTCGGCTGGAAAACATTTTTCAGAGCTAAAAAAAAAAAAAAAAAAAAAAAAAAAAAAAAAAAAAAACCTTTTTGTTAATTTTTATCATGTCTTCTAGACATGATAAAAATTAACTATCTACTCTTTTTGTCTAGGAATGATGTCTCACCCTTTCGAAAATTAGACCATGACTCACCCTTTCTAAAAATAAAATTCCAAGAAATAAATGAGTCATGGTGTATTTTTAGAAACATGGTGAGACATCATTGAAAACAAAAGGGGTTAGTTAATTTTTATCATGTCTAGAAGACATGATAAAAATTAACAAAAAGGTTTTTTTTTTTTTTTTTTTTTTTTTTTAATAACTCTGAGAAATTTTTTCCAGCCGACTGGATTCACAAGTCATCACCATTTTTTTAGGAATGAACTCTTTCTTATCTATTTAAGCATTTCGAGTTTCGCTTCAAATGTGTACGTGCTGTTGAAGAGGGACCCACCTAGATCCTAGTTGACTCATTCATGGGGAAGGAAAAAAAGTATTCTATAACGTGTTGGATAATGTTGGAGGTAAATCTCTTTCTTTTTCATTTTTTTCTAAAGATTTATGAATGACAAACGAAAAAGTTTCTTTCTTGTACTCTTGAAGGCGATGAAAATAAAACAAAGCTTCTTGGAAAGCACAATATTTGGTCCGACCTATATGTTTCGGACAAAACGATGAATATTCATAGTTCATTGGTATGGGCGCGGTATGAAACGCCTCCTTGTTCTTGGAGACGAAATTGAAATAAATAGGACGGGCCAGTATCTGGTACAAAACATTAATTTTCCAATAATGAGGGCAGTAAATGTTTTTATATCCTGCCGTTAGAGCTACGAGAAACGGTTTTAATTGATCGTACGGCAAATGACCCTCATTCCATGAAAAGCCATGCGTTATATCCGCTAAGGGTAAATGAACACTCGATACACTTTGTTTGGCGGAATAGGATAATTCAGACCACGGTATGGGTGGTTCCACGTAGATAATGCCTTGGGAACGATCATGGGTGATATAAGCCATATAGTCGGAAAAGTCATCATTATAAGAAAGATTGATTTCTTTGGCGAGAGGATCACCATTCAATTCGAAACCTTCGAAATTGAGAACGATATAGGATTCCATGTTTTATTTTTATCGGTCATCTTGTTTCAGGAGAACATTGAATCTAAAATCCTCTACGGTTATCACATGAAAATCTCTCAATTTGCCTTTTAGATAGGTGGCTCCAACTAAGTGGATGGATTGAGTTCCATATTTTTTCTTTAATTGTTGGAAACAAATCCGCTCTGATACTTGTACTGCAATAGGTCCTAGACGTATCTTATCCTTGCGAGTGAACAGAGTTATATATTCTATACCCACTCGATGTTGACGAAACTTTTGTAGAAATTGTATTAAGGACCAAGATTGAAGACCCAAGGTCGATTTTAAATCTCTTTCCAAATTAAACGTGGCAGTATGGGAAATAAGAACAATATATCGAAAGGAGGGACCTATTTGTCGATTGAACCGTTCGGTGATTCGCCATGGAAGAAAGGTTGAATGATTCATTTTTTTTTTCAATTTAATTTAATTTTTTTTTCTTCTTCTTCGGTTCGAAGGATTAAACAAGCATGGCAGAGTATTACGATATTTCTGTTTTGAAAACTATTCAATTACCGATTGATCGACTCATCCGATTCGTGATTGGGCAAAATCCTCAACTTGAAAACTATCAAGCGACGTACCGGTTTCTGAATTTATTTTTTGAGATTACGCCTCGACTCGTTCGAGATTTTCAATCACAGGCCGTTGCTCATATCCGTCACGTGTTAGATAATATGTCGCAATATGGACACCTATATCTTTTAATCGATCAGCAGCCCCTGTTTAATGCCCTGGAATGGAATGATGAAGAATTTATTTTATCGAATGAAGAAGTCTTAGACCCTATTCGCAAAATGGCCAGTCAGTTTTTCCCTAAAGATTCTGCTCATTACCATATCACTTGCATCTATCTCTTATATTTTTACGCACTGCTCGCGAATCCGAAATATACTTGGATCACAATGGATTATTTAATGCACGGCAATAAATATCATCAATATTTATTAGCTAAACATGCTCACGAAGAAAAGTAAAAATAAAATCATTAGACGAGAAATTTATTTTTGAAAAGATAAAGCAATATAATGGAATTTTATCCGAATCGATATGGTAGCGAATATTACAAATATCGAAAAAAAGATCCAGTCTTTGTGAAAAGTGAATATGGTCATGAAAGGTATGCCATTCACTCCCAAAAGGGGGAAATCTATCCCGACAAAGGTGATCCTTTCGCTAAAACTCGAGACGGCCTTCCATATTATGCCAAAGATCGGAAAGGAAATGAAAAATATCCTCTACAACGTAAAAAATCCCTCGTTATTCAAATTCAAAACGAATTCGTTATGGCCAAATACGCGGACGGAAAAGAACGATACCCGGTGGATTTCCGAGGGAACGAATATTATTTAGTGAAAAATGAAGAACCTTACGTCCTGAAAGATGCCCAAGGTGAAATCTACTTTGCTAAAACATGTAGTGGAAAAGTCCTCATTCCCTGGAATTATTTTGAACAGTACAAGTATCTTCTCTCAGAACATTATAAACGCACATGCGATGCTGCAGGAAACTGCGTTTATCAATCCACGGTACCCGTTGAAGAAATTCTTAAAAAGTTGTTTCCATGCCTCTGTTTGTGCTTAGCTGAAATACCTACAATGGCTTTTATTCTAGCAGCTACGTTAATGTCAATACCAGGACTGTAAGAACAACGTTCTTATATATAGTCAGTGAGAAGAGAAAGAATGACTCGAAGCTGGCTGAGAAAAAATTCTATAAAAAAAAAAAAAAAAAAAAAAAAAAAAATTCCCCTTTTTCTTCCGAAATTGATGTTTTCAATTTTCGAAAAATTGAAGACATCAATTTTCAGACTAAAAGGTTTTTTTTTTTTTTTTAAATCTTTAGAATTTTTTCTCAGCTGTTAAGAAATTTTTCCAACCCGACTCGATCGACCGGACATCACCCTTTTTTAAGAATGGACTCTCACTTATATATTTCAGCATTGCGAGTTTCACTTCACATGATTCTGTGTTTTTGAAGAAGAAACATTTTGAAATCTGGCTTTCTTCAGTCAACTTTTGTTTTTTCCAAGTCATTACACAATGAAATGTTGGGAACCTACCTCATGCATATGTAAAAAGGTTAGTAATTCTTGTCTTTTTTCAGATTTTTGATGATAACATTATCGTAATAAATAACTTGTCTTTTATGCTGAGGCAGATCAATGGGTTCATCGTCCACTTTTAAATGTTTCGTGGTTGAGTGTTCTCCCTCTTCGTCGTCATGCTTTCGTTTGAGAGACGAATTCAATTCGGCATTTTCAAACTGAAGGGGTTCTAGTATATCCAAAGAAAAGGAAATATTATTTTCGGCTGAAAAGGAACTGAAATCCATTTCGGTCCGTTTCAAATGTCCAAATTCATCATTGAAACGCATAATGAGTTCCGTTTCGTGGATGGAGGTGTCGCGCATCGTTTTCAAAAATTGTCGAATGGCCGATTTCAGTTCGTTAAAGGTCGTAACAGAACCGGGAATGATTTGTACATCGGCATACTGTTTGAATTGTGTAAAAATATCAGTCGAAGATAAAAATTCTTTTTTGAATTCTACTAATATTTCAGGTTCGGAACGGTAACGGATCATGCCGTCCTCCATGTTAATATTGTGGGCCAGATGCAGATAAATCATTAAAAAGAAACCTTTATAGGAATCTTCGACGATAGAATCTTTGGTTTCGAGTAAATATTAATCCTGCATCACTTGTTCTGAGGTGAGGGATGGAGCATTTTTCGTAAACACGGCGTCAAAAGGAATTGCTACCACGCGATCATTAAACGCCTCTGTGGCCGTACACACTGGGAACGTATTGGTAGAAGCCATGAGTTTGGCACTGGGAATCGCTCCTACATTTTGCTCGTACAAATTCCGAAAACTGGTGGTCGAATTACCCGTGATTTCTTTTACGAGGTTTTCGTTTAATTTTCCCGACATTTCTTCAACAGTCACTACCCGACAACAAAATAACGAAGAGGCCAGTTCGGGTTGGGCTGATAGTCCTTGACCACTCGTCGTTTGTAAATTGACGGCTCGAATACGATGACTATAGCCTCCAAAGACCTTCGAGATCATTTGAAAGAATTTACTTTTTCCATTGCGCGTGTTGCCTTTCAAAATAAAAAATTTGCGACCGTAATTGGTCGCAATGAGAAGACTGGCCAGGACATCTAAAAGGTACATGAACAGATCGTATTCGAAACACGTATATTTACACATGTGCACATAAAAATGAAGCATGCTTTGAATGAGCGGGTTGGTTTCTAGTTTGTCATGAAACTCGCGCACTTTTTCCCGCAGCGTATCCAGTAAATCGTCCGTGAGGTCGAGAAAACAGCTTTTCAGGTATTGTAGAAAAAATTTCCGGTCGGTTAATAAACGATAGATGGCTATCAAATCCTGATCGTGACGAAATTGTATCAACTCGTGTCGACTAAAATTGATGCCCAGACGTCGATCCGATAGGTATAATTCCGGAACCGTCCCTCCTACATGACCCGTCAAGAGATTCAGAACCCCATCGTGGGTTCGAATATGCCATTTATGTCGATCCATTTGAATGATTTTACGATCAATGTTGGTTCGACTCAGAATGGACGAGACCACATAATTAATGTTGACCTGTTTCATAATGTCTGTGAAAGGACACATGTTTTTAGTTTTATCGGCAAACTGATTCCGAGCATAGGCCTGAATGGAGGACCAGATGGCATTCATCAGGTTTAGAATTTCTATCTGGTGGGGCACTTCTTGCCAGTACTCGTGGATATTATTCCACATATAGCGTTGAGGTTTCTTACAGGAATTGTGCATGGTAATGACGAGAATCGGAAAATATCGCTCTTGAATTCGATGAATTTGTTCCACGAGCTGATCTCCAGACACCGAATATAAAATAACGCCTTTCATGGTTTTGATAATAGCTTCCAGTTTATCTTTAAATTTGTAAATTTTAGGATTGAGATTCGAACCACAAAAGAGGATCGTGTCGAGAGTAAAATCTTGGGAAATGATATCTATAACTTTACTGTTGATTTTTTCTACAGAATCTATGAGTTCGTGAGATTCTAATATCGTACGCAAATGGGATGCGAGTGTATGGGAGGACATTCGTAAATGTTGACACAAGGCACAAAAGACAGGTAAAAAATAGTAACCTTGATTGTACTGCATAATCGTACGAAGGGGATTGGGATCGGAATGCAAACTAGGATTGTCTAACTTGAGAGCTTGATTCACCGTCTGGAATACATCGTTTTCGATGACGATAGAATTTTGACTTTCCCGGTACCATCGTTTTAGAGCCCGGTTATTCGATTCAAAGTCTGAAATCACAAACCCATTAAACTTGATAAAGTAAAACGTTTTTAACCAATGATGACCTTCGGTTCCAAAATCCTTCCCTTTGTAAATATACATCGGGGTTTTTAGTTTATACACAAATGTAGCCACTTTTTCATCGTCGGGTCCAGCTTCCTCATCTTTGCTAATAAGCGTGGGATACGATACTCGATACAAAGGATCGTACAGTGTCACCACAGGCATCATATATTCATAAAGTTGTTTTTGAATATCCATTGGCTGGAGGTGGAGCAGTTTACGAAAAAAGGAATTGGTATTATCCTTGCGACGTTTAAATTTTGATTGAATGCCTAACAATCGCATGCTGAAAGCATTAGGATTGGTCAAATCTAAACGCCAGGTGGTTTGTTCGTCTACATAAATAATCAGCATGGGTTCGTATTTATTCGTATAGGGCTTGGAGGAATTCACAAGCGTCGCATTCGCTAAAACGTCCAACTGGAAAATAAATTCAGATGTTTCGTGATAGAACCGGGGTTGAAGTTGGCTGCAGAATTGAATATAATCATCATGAGCGATCGAGATTTCCGGCAAATGGACATGAATACCACCTCCTGGACGAATAGCCACAATAAAAGTAAAATGCTTAAGGGATAAAAAGTAAAATTTTAAGGTTGAGAGAATAACAGAATCTACATAATCGTAGAGCATAGATGAAGGAAGGGATGCATCGCATTCGGTTTTAATATCAATATCTAGGATAAGGGAATGATGGGTCGTCGAGCAAAGATCCATCGTTAAAAAAAGATTTTCGGCAGACGTTCGAGTATAAAATCGAGAAAATTGTGCGTAGTCTTTTCGGTTACAGTAAAAGATTCCTCCCGACATCTGGTAGAAAATGTAAGCATCGTTGGGCGCATCTCCAACCGAATTAATCCTTGTTAAATAATGGAGGCTCTGCGACATGATTATATATCTTTAACTTGATTAATATTTCTTAAAAAAATACAAGCAATGCTTTGTAAGTAAATATCCTATAAAATCTCCACGTGCTCCTCTAAAGAATAAATAAACTGAGCACTTTTACCTTCATAAAGTCTGTTCCTATATAATGTTGAATTCACGGCACAAAATGATTTAAAGTAAAATTCGTTTCGCACGTCTTAAATAGATAAACCAGAGTTCTTTCTAGCCAGAGCTCAGAAAAATTCTAAAGTAGATATTAAAAAAAAAAAAAAAAAAAAACTTTTTGTTAATTTTTATCATGTCTTTAGACATGATAAAAATTAACTACCTTCCCATTTTGTCTGGGAATGTTGTCTCACACTTTTGGAAAATAGAACATGACTCATCCTTTCTAAAAATAGAACTCCAATAAAAGAATGGGTCAAGGTATATTTTTTAGAGAGTGAGACATCCTCCCCTGACAAAAAGAGGGGACAGTTAATTTTTATCATGTCTAAAAGACATGATAAAAATTAACAAAAAGTTTTTTTTTTTTTTTTTTTTTTTTTTTTTTTTTTTTTTTTAACATTTCAGATTATCTGAGAAATTTTTCCCAGCCAGCTTTTACTTTTCTAGACATAAACGTTCTTGTTTATGTCCTTGAATGACGTCATCTCTCATGTATATATAAAGCGTGTAAGTTGGCTCTGTAGACTTATTCCTTTCGAGGAAGAAGGCGAGATAAAGTAAGCTCTGTCATGGATAATGAAAAGTATTACAATGTTTCGGATTATGTGGAAGCGTATGGAAATGTTTATAGACAATATTATTTTATAGCTGTTCGTTTCAAACTACCCATCTTCCATGTCGATACTTTGAAGCATTTTAGCCCGGGTCTCGTTCGAGCACCTTGTATTCTCGTGGTCAGTGAAAATCGACTCATTTTCCAAGGAGAAAATTTAGACAAAGTCTATCCGTTTCCTCATGGGTCTTTAGTCTTTTGCGTGCATGGAACAAAAGAGGATCCTCGTTGGATTAACGTCTCTAGAGATACGACCGATCAGTTTTTACAAAGTTTATTTCCCTCTCGAGATTTTATCAAGGTCTACTATGAAAATAATACTTTATTTGTTTGTTCGACCATCAATCCGTTTTCCTTGTTCTGGAAAGTACTTCCTCGCAATATGGCTTTTCGCGCCTTAAGCGATCTGACGATGACCTACATAAAAAGAGAACCTTTCCAGTTAGAGCATTGCATGCGCCTCCGATTTTTCAAACGAAATACGCACGTCTGGGAATCGTGGTCCAACTGGTATCACTATTTACATCCCATGCTCATCCTCCACTTCATACATTTAACGGGACAAGCTGCGAGTGCTCAATTGGCTGCCAAACTTCATAAATTGTGGAAACGCTCCCTTCCACCCTACCTGCATACGGATTCTATTCCATCGGACTTTTATACTTGTGAAATTACTTTTGATGACACGAAATTAACCGGTGTTTGGTTTGTCGTTTTGAATATGTCTTTAGTGATGTATGTTTCGCCCATGATTGCGTCATTCCATCATGAAACGTTCCTCGACGTGAATCGTGAACAATGTAATTATTGGCTACCGTTTTACCGAAATAATGAATTATGGACCCGAGAAGGATTTAAAATATACGTTTCCCACTTTAGAAAGAATCGTCGCTACTTGAAAGAAGTCATGATTTGGTTATCGTCTCGCTCCGAAGAAAAATATCAATATATGTTGCTCGATTTGAACAAAGTAGCCTACCTTTTAATGATTTAAAAAAAGCAAAAAGAAAAGAATGTTACGAGAACTGGTTCGATGTCTTATTCAATACCAGTCCGACCCCACTTTTATATCTTTAAATGTCGTTGATGGTCTCAAACAAAATCTTCGAGACGACGTGATCGATGCTTTTCTCCTGAGTCGACCTTTACTCCATCTCTATCCTCAACTGTATAAAAAGAGTTCGAGCATCATCGATTTCTTGTTTCGCATTTCGGGCTTGCATTTGGAAGAGATTGTTCCGATGGAATCGCAGAACCTGGAAAACAAAATCGCTTCTTTGGAAACTCAATTGGAGGCAGATCGGAAAGCTTTCGAGAAACAAATCGAGACGCTCCAACAAGAGCACCGGAACGAAATGCGTTATTTTCTAGCAGAAAAAGAACAATATGTGAATACCGCTCGATTCGGAAAAGAGCATTCAGTCGTGGATTTGCAACGACAATTGGAACGCCTTACATGGGAGAAAGAAACCCTGCAAACTGAGTTGGAGCAGCTGAAACGGAATCACGAAACCTTACAAACTCAGTGGGAGCAATTGAAACGAGATCACGAAACCTTACAGACACAAATTCGAACGCACGAGTCTGAAAAAATACAATGGCAGAGGCAAATAGTAGAACAACAACAACAACAACAACAATTGAATAATAATATCGAGTTTCCAAACCGTTTGATGAACGAATGGCAAATGCTCCACCAACGCTACGAAACGGGACTTGAAGAATGGATGCAACGAACTGAAAGTTTAATCCGCCCTTTGCAAATGGCTTTACAAGAAACGATCGAGCAACTGAAACTTTTTCCTTCTTCTACAACTACGGTCATTGAAACTTTACCGCTCGAATCGCTTCCTTCTCAGCAGCTCATGATCGAGTCGTCGCGATCTAAATTAGAGCAATTACAAGAAACCCTCGACCAGTTTTTAACATCGTATCAATCGGAACAAAAACAGCACGTCCAGCAATTGAACGAGGAACTGAAAGGACAATTGACCCTTTGTCAAAACGAAAAACGGATGTTGGAAAAGCAGTTGGAACAGGGTCAAAAAGAACGAACCGACCTCCTGCAAAAATGGAAAATCGAGTCCGAAACACATTTCCAGGAAGGTATTCAACGCGTTCTTGACACGCTGCAAAAGAAAAATCCTCATATCGAGACGATTCTTCGAGACGAAATGGCTAAACAAATGAAGGAGTTCCACGAAACGCAGTTTATGACGTTTTTACAGACGATCCTTCCCCCCTCATTTTGGAAACCTTTAGGTGCGAACCAAGATTGGAAAACGTTTTTCTTCCAGCAAATTCAAACGTATATCCAGTATTTACAAAATTGGCAAACCCAGCTTTTGAACCAATTAACACTTCTCGGGAATGCTTTAAATCAATCGCTAACGCCCGACAATTTAGCTCATACCATTCTTCACAGTCTCCCTTCTTCCTCTAAAAGCATGATGGAAGACACGACCCTCTTGCAACGATTGCACGATCTTCAACAATCGATTGAGAACCAGAACGAAGCGAAGGAGGTCCTACAACAAATCCAAGCTCAACTCCATCGGGATCGTAGCCAAGAACATAAAAAGTTACAGCAGAGTCTAGAACATGAAAAACGGCAACGCGTCGCTTTGGAAAAGAAACTGGAGGTCCTGAAAACGAATTTGGTAATTCTGATACGGACTAAATGGAATGCGTATTTTGGGGCCACGGATCACGATCAGATTCTCGCGGAACTCGAAAAAGTATTCCAATTCAAAGAAAATCTAGAGAGGACCCTCGAAACGCAATTGGCGCAACTGAAAGGTCATTTTCCCGAAATACCGGTCGTTCAATTCGATAATTTGGCGTCGAGCATGATCGAATGGGCTCGACAGGTCGAGAATCGCAACGATTGTGAAGTCGAGCTCCGTAAAACCAAAGAACAACTTTTCGAATTGAAACAGAAACTCGATCAAGTCGAAAGTAATTATACGAAATGTAATGAGTACCTTCTCTACGCCAAAACGAAATTGACCACGTTCCTAAAAACGATCCTTCAGAATGACCCTAGTGATCAGAGGGAAGATTGGCCGCAAGCTGTTGTCCATCAACTCCAAAACGTTATTCACGAGCATCGACAATTTCAAGATCTCGTTTATAAACAAATTGTCACGCTTCGAGCCCAGTTTCCGAACGTACCGGATCCTATTGAAGAATTGGCGAATTCGGTGATTTTATATTTCGAGCAGGAACGAGACCTATACCGACGGCAGTTGGAGGAACGTCCTCACATTACCGAAGTGAAAGAACCCACTACTGTACCGGCCATTATGTATCCTACGGATCAAATGGAGGAATTACAGCGGGAAGTGAAAGATTTACAAAACCAACTGGAAGTGTCTCGGTCTCGAAACCAAACTTTAGAAAACCAACTGGCTAAAGCTCTCGTAGCTCCGCAGGATGTAGAAATGTCCGATACTTCGAAATATAAACGAAAGCACGTATCGACGGTCGACGAAGACTATGTAAGAGGTCTGTCATTGGATTTACAAGAGGCCAAACACGCTTTAGATCGATGTCTGGACGAAAAGGCCCACTTGCAAAAGGAATTGGAACACATTAAAACCGAACCAACCCCTTCTCCCTCCGTATCGTCCGATTTCAAAATGCTCAGCGACCTGTTTTATCAATTATACGTGTCCTATTTTCGATTACGATTTGATGTCGTGTACGGAAAAGTCGTTTTTTCGTCGGAGGAATATATTAGATCCGTGCTGAATAAATTGGATTTCGTGGATCGAAGCATTCGATCCAATATGACTGTGAAAGAATGGACCGATGTTTTATTGCAATACATCAAATGGGACGTACAAACTCTGACAGGAGTGTTAGATTGGCAGGGGTCGCATACAGCCTACATTAAAGATGAATTCTTAACCTATTGCATGAATCAAACGATTGAAATCATTGACCGGTACGCGAAAGAATTGAGGAAACAGACCGAGATGTTTAGAAGTCCATAAAATAATAATAAAGGGGAACTATGGAATATTCAGAGTTAATCGATCGTATTCTTGCGCACCCGATTTTAAAAGCGGGGATTGACGAAATTGTTGAAAATAACCCGAGAACGTTAAACCTCGTGAGCCGGGAATGAAAAAATATATTAGCCAACAATCCTCAGTTTCAAGATTTTCAAGCTAAAGCGATCCCGTTCCAGCATCCCGTAGAAAAAGGTTATATTCAGATTGAAAATATTAAAGATTTCAATCATCATTATAATATTCTCGTAGCGGGGTATTGGGTTCTCTGCGCTACTAATTATAAGAGGAATCTGAATGCCCATTCTTTCATATGTAAACTCTGTCCTCCTCTGGTGGACATTACCAAAGCCGTGGCCGCCGATCATTCCCAAATGCTGATTTCAGAACAATGTCGGTTCTTCATTGAAAAATGTAGACCTTCTCTCTGTAAAGCGTGTCGGCAAATGAGTCAACGAAATGATCTGAATTCTCAGATGTCTCAAAATCAATGGTGTTTACGCAAAACCAAAGTGTTTGATGGAACGACCCTTTTAAACGTGTTTCAAGAAACCCTGGACCAAGAATTTGTGAATAACGATATGTTTATTGGTATTTTAAATATTAAAATTAATTCGCGGTACTTTAACGAAACGGACGCTTTGTATTGTAGAGTAGGAGGCATTTGTAGAGATATGATTCTCTTTCAAGAAGATGCTCTGAATATGATCGAAAAACCCGTGTTTCAGTTAAATATTTTAGAACCTTCTTCGAGAAATATTATTAACGAAACCATTTCCACTACCTTCGATAAAGAGAAAATCAAAACTGAAAAGGTGGATCCAGACCAGGTTCCCATAAAGAGCAAGATCAATCCAGATCTGTGCAAACCATTCAAGAAAGAGAAGTCTAAGAAGGAGGCTGAGGATGTAAAAGGCAATGAGGATCCAGTCTATTTAGGTGAGGTTTCTGCCAGTTCTATGAAGAACAAGTTTAGTAAATTTGCGTATAAACCGTACGCTCTCAGGTCTCGTCGTGATCTGGATTAGAAGTTTAAAAAAAAAAAAAAAACTTTTTGTTAATTTTTATCATGTCTCTAGACATGATAAAAATTAACTACCCTCCCCTTTTTGTCTGGGAATGTTGTCTCACTCTTTCGAAAAACAAACCGTAACTCATTCTTGGAATGATTGCCATTGGAAAGGATGAGTTATGGTCTATTTTTAGAAAGTGTGAGACAACATTCCCAGACAAAAAGGGAAGGGGTTGTTAATTTTTATCATGTCTAAAGACATGATAAAAATTAACAAAAAGTTTTTTTTTTTTTTTTTTGATTTCAAAAATTTTTTCGAGCCGACTCCATCAAGAAGACAATTTTTTTTTCAAGAATGTGTTCTCACTTATCTATTTAAGCCATTCGAGTTTCATTTCAGATCGTTTGATGCTGTGGCCTGTGTACAAGCTTCTACATGATGAAAACAGATTCTGTGTCAAGGTATATTACCATTTTGTTTTTTTTTTCCTTTTTACATAATAGAAATTTTTCTGTACTGACTTTTTAACCCCCAACCAAATCAATTTTTTTCTCCAAACCTTTTCGCATTTAGCAAGTTAGGAACCGCGTATCAGAAAACTGCATGGCATTTTTCATAATGAGATTATCGGGCAAGTCCTTTCTCGTCAATTGTTTATTTAAAGCCGTTTCTTTGGGATACGTGATGCATTTGGATTGATAGAGATACGAAGATCCTGTTTCTTCTCCCATCACAACAATCGGTTCAGGGTGACAAATATCTTCTAACGTATAAAACCCAACCCCTTTCTTGTACGCGACATTCGAAATGACGGTTTCGGGAACGAGGTCTAAATTGGGTAGTTTATGAAAATCGAATAAACAATGCGCCAGCAGGAAATTGTAAAAAGGAGAGAATTCCGTTTTAGGGTCGACAAAAAGACCTCCATTCGCCATGTCGCATACCTTTATCTTGTCGAAGAGCGTCGCTACATTTGAATTATTAATATAGTGATATAAACCGCAAAGACGTTGCTGAAGCGTGCTCTTGAAATGCACCATCATTTCTTCTTGCATCTTCGTGGTATTGTTCACGCCTAAACCAATTTCGTTCGTGTTGCCAACACTTAAATTCCGTAGCAGTTCGTAATGGAAACGCCGATCAAACACATCCATGGCGTTATTGCGTTTCAAGTCGGTCGGGTCTTGAGAATACAGGTGGTTGATATAGTGCTCGATGCACGGGTTGAGTTTAAACGTGAGATCGTCCAACTGAACGTCGTGTAAATCGGGCCGGAAATGTTTATCCAGGAACTCGCGTGTCGGTAAAATGACAGTATTTTTCGGAAACGAGAAATTTTCCTTCACAATCAGGAAAGGTCCAACGACCTTGGTATGCGATTCCGATTCCATTCGATGATAATAAATTTGCAATCCATAAGGATTTCGAAGATGGTTCAGGCAGAGAATATTCCGAAACGCCGAAATATTGTCCGACCCACAAGGAATTTTTCGATTACTAAAAATACAATTGGATTCGTTCATTGTCTTGTTTTCTGAAAATCTGGCAAGGGTCAAGAGACATGCGATTTTTTAACAAGTCTGGAGGCAAAGTCGCTAAACAATTTAAACGATTCGACATTCCTGTCAAACGAGCAGGGGAGGTCGCTAAAGTCGTCGCGAAGAATAAACCCCTTCAAAAAGCTTTTGGTAAAGTGTTTAGTAAGAAAGCTCTTCTGACCGCAGGAGCGGTGACGGCCGTCGCGCTCGGTTCTCAATATGTCAACCAATACATTCGGGACAATTCGGGCTGTTTTCTCTACAACGGAGGGGACATGGTTTGTAAACTTAAAGAATTGAGTTGTTGTCAACCCGAACCTGTTCACGGGATCGAATCGTGCACGGGATTTCCTATTCAGCAATGGAATGCGTGTGAAGGGTACGACAACGAGAAAGAGGATACGTGTTGTCGATTATGTGATTGTCAATATCACGATTGTACACCGACGCAAGAATTGAAATGCCGTCGACCCACGATCGGAGAAGCTTTAACGCATTTCAGTCAAGACGTGACGGGTTCCATCACGAGTGGTATTTTGGATGTTTTGGGTAATATACCGTACCTAAAACCAATCTTGTTGGGAATCGTTCTTGTCATCATCGGCCTTATTATTTGGAAATTCGTATAAGAAAAGATGGATATCGTTATACTTCAATCCTTAAAAACTCCTATCGATCACCTTCTTTATCATAAATATCGTCCTCGACTGAATACCGTGGTACCTCAATATATCAAATTTCATAAATTTCCGCCCTTCACGAGCCTCGTCACGCTCGAACTGGTGCGCGATCCAGAAGTACGGGAAGCGGTGCGAGACTATATTCAAACACTGTTTCGAGAAAAAGAGAAATACGGCTATTTGTATTTTTTGAGTGAACAAAACCTCGTACTTCCATTTACAATTCAATGGAATACAGAATTGGTCGTGGATCCATTGAACTTTTTTACTATCATTACGGAAATAGATCAGATAGCCGACCAGTTCGCTCAACGGGGAGATATGACGTACGAAATAACTCGCGTTGAAATACTCTATTTTTTAGTGTTGATTGTGAATATTCAACTCAATTGGATCACGGTCGATTATTTGCTACGATGTAATCAGATGTATGATTACTTGATTGCTGCTCCTAATCGAATCTTGACCAATTCCGAAATGGAAAAGAATACAATATGATCTCCAAGTTACGAAATGTTTCTTCTTCAACCCTCCTGAGCGATCTGAAGTAAAACTTGAAATGTTTAAATAGATAAGCGAGAGTCCATTCTAGAAAGAATTTTGAGATGTCTTGCCAATCGAGTCGGCTGGGAAAAATTTCTGAGAGCCCAGAAAAATTTATGTAGATAAAAAAAAAAAAAAAAAAAAAAAAAAAAAAAAAAACTCTTTGTTAATTTTTATCATGTCTTAAGACATGATAAAAATTAACTCTCTCTTCTTTTTGTCTGGGAAGGAAGTCTCACCGTTTGAAAAAAACAAATCATAACTCATCCTTTCTCATGGCAAACATTGCAAGAATGAGTCACGGTTTGTTTTTCGAAACGGTGAGACATCCTTCCCAGCCAAAAAGAAGAGAGAGTTAATTTTTATCATATCTTAAAGACATAATAAAAATTAACAAAAAGTTTTTTTTTTTTTTTTTTTTTTTTTTAAAGCTCTCAGAAATTTTTTCCAGCCGACTCGATTCACAAGACATTTCAAGATGACGTCATCGTTTCAAGAATTGTGTATAGCAGTGTATAACTTTCGCACTTCTTGTGAGTTGAGTTCCTAGCTGAGCTAAGGGAATCACCATTTCTCAATCTACAGATATTTGTTTCGTTTTTTTCTCTTTACAACAGAACACAAGGAGAGGAAACTGGTCGTTCCATAAATTCAATTCTTAACCGGACAATATCGAGAAATTTTCGAGCTTCCCGACTTAGGCGAATGACGATCGGGGATGATGAATTTCTTGGTATAATGATACCTTCTTCTTCTTCGGTTTCGACCGTTTCGGCCGAAAAGCATATTTTATGTCGAGCCAAAGTTAGAGCCAATTGAAAGAGTTTCAGATTGCCGTACCTGATTTCTGGATCCGTGGAACGATTCTGATGATAAAATTCCAGCCATGATTGAACCAGGTAAGGTAGATGAGCATAGGGTTTAGCAAGTGGAACTGGTTTTTCTTCTTCGATTTTGGTCAGACACCATAAATCATGAGGAATGGAAGCATATCGAACTCGGTGAAGCGCATGCTGACAATCGTATTCGTAACTCTCGAGAAACTTCAATTCGCTCACATCTGTGACGGGATGGAACAGACACGCCGTGTTTCTATTAGCAGGTTGTTTCGGATGAGATTCGAGCATGACATAACTTAACCATAAGAAAGCCTTTTTGTATTCAAACCCGATGACCGTCGAACAGAGTACGACCGGTTGGAGTGGATACGTGGTTTCTGGTTCGTAAAGAATAGGAATCCAGTGCACGGTCGTGGGGATGGCTTGATATTCCATGTACCGCTGATACGGTGATCGAACATATAAAATCGTTTCCGGTTCAGAACCGTTGACGACGAGTCCAATGCATTTCCCGTTAGGATTTGATCGAGTAGCATTTTCGAACCCGATTTGAAACGGGTATTCGATCAAGAGTCCGACCTTCTCAAGCGAATTTCTCTGATCGTACGTATTCAAAATATCTTGGACAATATATTGAGGATGGTGCTGATACGTCCATTGTTTTTGAATGAGCGCCGTACTCTTATTGTACTCAATGGGAAACGGGATGGGTTTCTCAGGATTCACGGACGGTAAAAATTCAATAAAGGAAGACAGAAAAGCCGTTCGCGTTTTCAGAGGATCGTAATAAACGTCCGGTCGATCTTTCCATTCGTTGATGAAATTATAGACGAGGTCATTCTCGTGATGGACCTGGTTGGATAAAAAACAAAGACGATACCTTTTCCCTCCGTCATCTTCTGGTAAATGTAATCTGGGCCCGTTATCATCATCAAAGTAATGTCCTCCTGGATACGGTATATCCCATTCGTCTAAATATAGAATTGTATGATTATTTTGGGAGCGGTACACGTTTTCGAACACGGGATTTTGTAAATACCGTTCGATCGTTTTAGGATCTTTCACAAAAAATGGTGTGGCGAAAAGTTTGAAAAGATTGTGGGAGGATTCCGATGAATTCGGGATCGTGGGGAAAATGACCCGTTCGTTTTCTAAAAGAAGGATCTATGACGCATTGCGTTGAAGAAAAACGGTACACGACAAGTCCGACATTTTACAATAGGCGGCTAGGGCGAGAACGAGTGGTTTCTGACTCGGGACGACTTTATCGAAATGAACGAGTTTTCGAATCACAGAAGGTTGAAGCCGCATATGGGCTAAGGGAAAAAAAATCGTATCTTGAATCACATTGAATCCTCCTAAATGCAAGCCATGAAATTGGCTGTAAAGTGTAGCGTATTTATGAATATTCATTATCCTTTGTTTTTGAGAGGGTCGGATTAAAAAAAGAAGAAAATAGACATCTGAGAAAGTATCCGCAAGTGGAAAAGCTTACGATGAGCCGATTTTATAGTTGGCGTAGTATCCGAACTGACATTCGCTAAGGGGTCTAATAAAATCTAAAATCCATGGCTAGAGAATAGATGGGAAAGTCTTTTATGCTTCTGATAAAAACCGCTCGTTGTAAATCCAGAATCCATTGGTTAGAACGGATGCGGGAAATGTATTTGGAATTCTAATAAACAGACCAAACTGCCTCGAGTATCTGCAAGTAAAAAAATCTTACGATGAGTCAATTTTATGGTTGAAGTAGAATCTTGGATCCATTAAGGATATTGATAGAACTTGTATGTAAATAGAGAGAAAGGAATGAACAAGATAAAATGAGTTATGAATCATTTCTCCGATCCGTTTTTGGATCTAATTATAAGACATTTATGCCTTTTATTCATACTATTCAGCTTTACTGTTTATTTGTCATTACATTAGTGATTTGTCTGACCATCTACATGATTTATAAAACACAGCAAGATAAACATTAGGAAAACTATGTTCCCCCTTCATGGTATTTGTTTTTCAGACATATATATTATGGATTAAGTTATTTCTTTATCAATAGCGTCAGATCCTGGCACCCATTCAAAAAATCATTAATAATAATTTAATATCATTAATAAAATTTTGAAACCTTCTAGTATAAACCTTTTTCTTAAATTTTTGTAAAATAACAAAAATAACTAAAGTTCTAACCCTTCTATCATAACCCCATTACTTGATCAAGGTGCCTTGTTCGAGAAATGGGGTAATAATAGAGGGGTTAGAACTTTATTATGCTTTGTATTTTACGGTTAAAGGATATTTAAAAGGTTTATAGAACCCCTATATTTTTTTAATCAATTTAATTTTTAGATACCAAAAAAGGATTAGATTAAAAAAATATAAGACGGAATCAAAAATAACATATATAATAATTAATATGAAGGGATTGAATCAAGATGAATAATGAGGAATCTACAATTTTATCTGAAAGGAAAAGGAAGAAAAAGGCCTATATGAAACATTATTGGTCATTGGAAAGAGTAAAAGAAGCAAATCGATGGAGATTACGAGAGAGGAGAAGAGATCCAAACGTTCGATTCAAAGAGAGGGAATACCAACGAATGAGACGATGGAAATGTTGGGAAAACTCTCTTCCTAAACATAGACACAAGCATGACAATACAGTATTCATACCATGTCCGTCAATGGAGGAATGTCAAAATATTATTAAACGGATGAATATTTCGGAAGCAACACGAACTAATTATGAATTTTATTTTAATGAATTCTATGACTGGTATCGAAAACATGGTGATGGTATAAAATATCATTATAAGAGAGCACTACAGAAATATGAAGAGTATCTGACTGAGGAAAAAAAGAAATCGCGTAATCAAGTGAAGAATAAACTATGGTTTTTATATCGTTTATTAAGTGTTAAATGGGAGCGTCCGAAGCAAACTAATATTAAAAGGTGTCGAGGCCCTCTTCTTACATTAGATGACCTAAAGAAACTGAAAGAAATAGTTATAAAGTGCTATGAATATGAAGAAATGGCATTATTTATTCTCATCATTCTTGAAACTGATTTAAAAGCAAAAGAAATTTTAAAAATTCTGAACGAAACAGATCTTCGACGGCATTATGCACAAAAAAAATTGGTATCGTCCAATATATGGGATCAACGTAATCGGTTTTTGTATGAATTTCTGGCTTGGGTTATTGCCGGCCCACTTTTCCCTCGAAGATTAGATAGTTGTTCAAGAAAGTTAAAACGATTCTTTCGAAAATATTTTCCGTATCGACCTTTTAATCCTTCCTATACTATCATTAAACGTTCCATGAAAATTGTAGGTTATCGTAAACATATGCTAGAAGAAGCAAAAAAAGAGATGGAATCAAAAACGTAACAGCTTATTTTTTTAAAAATATAGTAACTGTTAACGTTTATAGATTGAGTCGAAATGCTTAGATAGAGTTAAAAAAATGGGAGTGAAGAAATATGTCAGAGAATCAGAGTTATGAAAGAATATTCCATGAAAGGAGTTGGTCAGAGAAAATTTTTTTCAAACAAAATGAAAAATAGGTAAAAAGCAAAAGATTTCCTACCTTTACTGAAGTCTTTGTCATAATGCATATGTAAGCCAATTTGGAAGATGTTACCTCCTTCAACAGCACAGGCGATTTTGAAGCGAAAGTCAGATTACTTAAATAGATATGAGAGAGTTTATTCTAGAAAGAATTTTGAAATGTTTTGTTGAATGAATAAACTAAAAAAATTGTCTGGGAATAATGTCTAACCTTTTCTAAAAATAGATTTGTGAGAAAAGATTGATTATACCTTTCTTGGAAATCTGTTCTTGAAACATGTTGAGACCTGATCGAAACAAAAAAGGGGTAACCAAAAGTTTTTTTTTTTTTCACCTAACTTAATTGACTTGATCCTAACAGTTCATTATGGTTCCCTATAAAACCGAGCTATATTCCTATGTACACATTGAGGTTTTCCTTGAATTATAGCCTTTACTTGTGGAAATTGACACATGCATTCGTGCTGATTGAACCCCCTATAGATAAATGTACCATTTTGACAAACATCTTTCGCCAATTCTCCACAATCTGGTCCATTGTAAAAAGCTGGATCCGTGCAGTAACACGACCACTGATAAAATCCATTTTTTTCCGTAAGAATAATCATTCCCCCCTTTTCAGTTTGACACGGGTAAGGGTTCAGTTTGGGCATACAGAGTCCTCGAACACATTGCATTTCTTCCCCGTTTGTGCAAAGAAAATCACATGTATCCACACACCAGACTTTTTCTCGTCGGCAATCTTTAAGCGGTATCGATTCGTTCATGGGGATGGAATCTGATTCCATAACAGAAGTAGGAAAGAAAAATAGAAAGAGACCAAACATCATTAAGAATATATATATTTCAGCCATCTTTTTTCTTTGGACAAAAAACAAAGGATAAGGATATGGAAAGACGAGTTGATCAACACGAAGAACGTCGATCTTGTCGTCGAACGGCTCTTCAGTCTAAAATTAATACTTGGCGAGATGCTTTAACGGCATGCTTTAAAATCATGGATGATTGGGCCACGATCGATTTTAAAAAATTCCATTTCATATTTGAACGATGGGTCTCGATTCTCAATCGTATCTTGGAAAATCCAATTCGTCGATTGGACCGTTACGAAATGTCCATGTATTATTGTGAAGAGCCAGGAGGACCCAAAGAGATTATTCAGTTATATATTAATGAAACCGAAACCGAGGAAGGAAAAATTCCCGTCTACGTTATTTTTAATCTTTTCGAGTTTATTAAAATTCATCGCAATTACTGCTTAAACTATTCCACTTCGAACAAGATGCTGGTAGATCAAAACAGGGGTACGATCAATATGAACACCTATTATGCTAATCAGGTCAATGTAGATCAAACTCGATTTTATCGTAATGAAACGACATGGCAATTATTATTCATTTTTACTTTACATGCCTTGGCTCATTTAGATGTGTTTGATTTATACGATCGCGCTTATTATGATACACACCAGCACGTTCGAGATTCAGTTTTCTTCCGATTATATTTCTATGGACAAGTCATTTGGGATATATAAAGCAAAAAAAAAAGTCTTATCCTTCCAAAGTTCCTATTGAGTATGTTCAAAAAGTGTTAGAAGAGGAATTAAATCGAAACGTGCGTCGTTCGGAATTAACAGGGACATGTTCGTTGGGGCACGTTTTATTCGACTTGTCTCATTTACAAAAATGTTTTCCCCGCTATAGTCCAGAAGAGTTTATAAAGTTTCGAGACGATAAATTTATAATCATTCCGGGAAATTACTGGTATGACGCTATGAGTGAAGAACCTCGTGTCCAAGACTATGTAAAACGTTTCTTAAACCGTAATAAAGTAGAAATAAATCCAAATATGCGGCGTCGATCTCAACGTCAACGTTCTAGAAGTCGATCGAGAAGTCCAACGAGAGTCCGAACACGATCTCAAAGTCCAACAAGAGTCCGAAGTCGATCTCCAAGTCCAACAAGAGTCCGAAATCGATCCCGAAGTCGCTCTTCGAGTATAGATATACCTATTCGGCATTACTTGGCTCCTCTACCCAAAAAAAGAGGGAGAAAGAGAAAGTTCAAACTCAAAGCTCGTGTTGGCTACGATCAAAAGTTTATAAAAGCCCTTGAGACAAACGAATCAGGTCTGATTTTAAAACCGACTCGAGGAATGGATCGAGATTTAAATTTGCCGGGATCTATTTGTCGGGGTATTCGCCAAGTCTGTCGCTACAAGGATCCTCAAACGAAACGTTACATTAATTTTGTTCGTGACGGGAGTGAAGACGATGAGTATGTGCTGCAACTGGAATATTAATGAATGATGGGATTTTCTAACGGGTTAAAGGCCAGCGGGACAAGAGCTTTCCAGTGATCCGAATAATGTAAATTATAAGGATCGTAATCGTATATATAAGACGGTAAAATGGCTTTATTGGTATGATTCTTCCAAGCATAATCATCTCGAAGAGACAATAATACTGATTTAGAAGTGCATGGTGATAATAAACCTTGAATCATGCGTGTTTCCAGTAAAAGAGATGAACGCGGTCCAAAATATTCGGGATCCATAGCTTGATGAGTGATCTTGGCCGTTTCATAGTTATACACCCACAGTCGTATGGACTGAGGTAAATATCGAGTACTTTCGTCGTGAGTTAAGTTCAAAAATTCT
Source organism: Stegodyphus dumicola (assembly GCF_044657685.1). Classification (NCBI taxonomy): domain Eukaryota; kingdom Metazoa; phylum Arthropoda; class Arachnida; order Araneae; family Eresidae; genus Stegodyphus; species Stegodyphus dumicola. The sequence goes on from NC_140778.1 coordinate 122,375,030, forward strand.
CGAATGGCAGGAATATTACTTTTCAGGTACATTATGAAATTATAAATTTGTTCTTCGAACATCTTGTATTTAAACATATCAAATTCAGCAAGATGGTGGCTGGACAGTTTAACACGAAAACATTTTTCCGGATATTGATTTATAATAAAATGTTTAGGATCGATTTGTCGTCGAATAACCAATTTACTACTATCATCCGAAGTGATAAATTCCAGTTTATACGGATTGGGTTCTTCTAAATATCTTTGATTCAGCTCGAAACATGGAGAGTCGAATCGTTTTCCTTTCCCGTCTGATTTATAAACCATTTTATAATAAATATCCATAACTACATAATCCACTTAAATGGGATATTTTTTCTGTTTCAATAAATCGAGGACGAGTTGTTTATAATCCATCTTCTTGTTTATCTCACAGAAAGCCACGTTCGAATGAGTTGACGAATAGGCTCATGGGGCATGAGTTCTTGAAAAGTATCTAAAACCTCGGCCAGACTGCGTTGTCGACTTTTACAAATTAGTTGATGCGTTACATCGTTGAAGACAACTTTCTCGGAGAGAATGCATTGACCACGACATTTCTTCTTAAAATAATCCGGATGCATGAGTTTTACGTACCGAATAATGTCTCGAGTCGTTCGTCGTTTCAAGAACCGATGCCATTTCTTCTCGTTTAAAAATTCTCGATGACCGATGCGTTCTCTCTTTTCCACATTCAGAGCTCCAATATCCACGAGCACGGGATGATGGTCCGTGTACGCAAAAGAACATAATTTTAAAACGGGAGCCGTTCCTCCGAGTCGATAACAAATACTACACAAGAAAACAATGAACGTGTAAAACGTTTCTGCTAAATATTCCGGTTGAAGAATGCGAGCACTATAAAGTCCAGGATTCATTTCAAAGAGACCTATTGTATATCCCGAACGTTCTCGGAAATGCGTTGCAAAAGGCAACACATACTCCGAACTCAATTGTCGATGAAGAAGGATCAAATCGAAAAAATGTTCGGGCAAGTCACAAGAGCTGCTGGCACTGTAAGATCTCCATTGCATCGAGTGGGAAGTAAACAGGCAGTGGAATCGTCTTTGATTGAAATTATTTAAAATGAGAAAACAGGCATAATCAAAATGCCAAGGACATTTGGAAGGAGCATAATAAACAATTTCTTTCACGTGTTCAATAATAGTATGAGTGGTGGATCGACTCATCTTCTTCTTTCTTTAAAAAAGAAAGATGGTGGTGGTCTGTGTCTTAGATATGGATGAGACGCTTGGATACTTTGAAGGAGAAACATTTCAAATTCGACCCAAAACCAATTTCCTGATCCAGTTTTTACGTCTATCATTTTGTGCAATATCGATATCATTTTGTGGAGTAAAGGTTCGGATGATTATGTCGAGCGAGTGATCAACAGTTCATTGCACGATATTGCACGATATGCGTATCGGATATTTGGCCGCACGCAATGTGAAAAGTCGTGCCGAAAGTATAATATTTCAAAATGTTCGGAACATATCAGAGTCTTGTACGATTACGACATTCTTTTAATTGGGGTCGATGATAACGTCAATGAAAATATGGACGAGCGCTATGATTTAAGAATTCACGTGAAGCCGTACAAGCAGATAGATCCCCGTGATCAAGAACTGTATAAAGTCGTGGAAAAAATTACCCAATTTTGTATAGATCATCAACGAGAGTTGTAGATGAAGCGAGATAGGGTTTTTGCTATGTCAGCTGGGAACCCCATTCCGTATAGAGAAGTGAGTACGAGAAAGTTATGTGTATATAGTTCTTGAAGCAATGACGTCATTTTTAAACAAACCAATAGTAAGCCAGTTTTAAAAAATGATGATTGGGAAAAGGTCGGTTGAAAATCTGGCTGGAAAAAAATCTGTCAGGAAAAATTTACAACTAAAAAAAAAAAAAAAAAAAAAAAAAACACTTTTTGTTAATTTTTATCATGTCTTGTCTCAGCACCATGTTTCTAAAATACACCATGACTCACCATTTCTAAAAATAAAATTCCAAGAAAAGAATGAGTCATAGTTCATTTTTAGAAATGGTAAGACATCATTCAGAGACAAAAGGGTGGTAGTGTTAATTTTTATCATGTCTAAAGACATGATAAAAATTAACAAAAAGTTTTTTTTTTTTTTTTTTTTTTTTTTTTTTTTTTTTTTTACTCTCCAGATATTTTTCTTCCAGCTCTCACAAATTTTTTTTTTTTCCACTCGACTTCATCAACCAAACAAGACATTGCAAAATTTCTTTCTAGAATGAATTCTCGCTTATCTATTTAAGTCATCCCATTTTCGCTTCAAATCAGTTTGTGCTGCTGAAGAGGTAACATCTCCTAAGGCCAGTAGTCTAATAACCAAGATACTACATTCTACTTTGTTCGAAAAGAAGAAATCTATTGAGTAAGAATGGATTATTCGTTGATTATCAAGAATATTCTTTTTTCTCCCATCCTTGAGAAAGCTATCGACGAATTAAAAGAACGTCAAGGTGCTCTCAACTTAATATGTCCCAACTGGGAAGATGTTTTAAATCACGATCCGCTGTACGAGACACATTGTCAACAAAAAGTTCAATTTTCCAAAGGAACTCGAAAAGATACTGTTCACATCCGAAACATTATTGGTTTACAAAATTGCTATAATGTTCTCGTGGCTGGTTATTGGTATTTGAAACCGGGGGAGAATAATGAAACAGGAACTTCGTTCATGACTCGACTGTGTGCTCCTTTAACTAAAATTGGCGAAAGCATGAAAGAGAATCCGCAACACAAATTTGCGGAGAATTGTCGTTTTTTCATGGACCGGTGTGATCCCGCGTTTTGCTCTGCTTGTAAAGGAGCCCAAGATAAATTTCAAATTCATAGAAATATGTGGTGTATACGAAAGAGTCGGATCTTTAATGGAGAGGGTTTAAAAAATACTTTTCAGTGTTCGATTGAAAATATGTTTGGTACGACGACTTCTTTTCTAGGTATTCTAAACCTTCAAATTTCTAACCGGTACACTTTCGGAGAAAATTCGTACAAGGTAGGAGGTTTAGTTCGCGAATTTATCTTATTTAAAGAATCTGTTCTGTTCTCGACCGATCTGGATATCGAAACTCCTCTTTCCCTCCCTGTAGTCGAAGAGATGGAAGAAGGGGAAGAGAAGTGTCCCGAAATTATCGGCATTCCCAATTACTTCAAACCCGTTACTCATTTTTAAATAAGAAGAAAGCATTTAGAAATGGATTTATGGAAAATCCATCGTCGACATTTATTATCCAAACGACGTTACCGATTTTTTGCCAAGATGGCTCAAAAAGAAATGGATCAACTTCCCTATCTCACCCCTCATAATATGTTTATTCATCGAGGTTTATCGGAATCGCTGTTGAGTAACAGTTTTGTGATTACCGATCATATGCTTTCCAGCATTATACACCGAAAAGATAATATTGATCCTCAGTACAGTCAATATTTGAACAAAATCGTTCCTTGCCGCAATTTTAATCAACCTCTTCTCCTTCAGTTAATAGCCACCTCGATCGCGGGAAAGGTGAAACCGGAACAGAAAGAATTACCGATGGACACAAGAGGACTTCCTAAAGACCCAATAGAGGATCCAAATGCTAGAAAAGTAAGTGTTATTAAGGGGGGTCCAGGAACCTCCACGGAGGATGCACTGAATCAAATGTTTGGCGTAAACAAGTAATTTAAAAAATAATGGACGACCCTGTCAAAATGGTGAAGGTTCAACGAAACGATATGGTCTACAGTGTTCGAAAATATTTATTATCGATCCAGAATCTACAAACCAAATATAAACTTTTGCAATATTTTGAACAAATAGGGGCCCAACGAGACAATGCCGGTATGGTGCATGAAGATCGAGGCGATAAAATAAAAGTTGTGAACCTCTATTGAAAAAAAGAAGATGACGCTTTGGATATTTCTTCTCGTCTTTTATCTTTACCTGATCATGATCTACCTGTTTCGAAACGAGTCCCAAACGACTACAACCCCTCCTTGGCAATCCATTTCCTACCACCCTCCTCAGCGGACGACGCTTTATTCGACTTGTATTCACGCAACCGATTGTGACGACGATCAAATATGTTTTCGGGGTGAATGTCTTCCCAAACTCCTTCCCCATACCACTTGTTCTTCAGCTACGGGAGAGTGGGTTCTGGTGAATCAAAAAGGATTGAAATTCGCGACCTGTTTTTGTAAATACCCTCATCTCGTCACGCAAAAAAAACGCGGGGGGAATTGTGACGTAGACATTGCTTGCGGACCTCACGGCCGATTAGAAAGTTTAGACAAAGATCCTTTGAAATAAGGTAAATGTGTTTGCGATTTTGGATACAAGCCGCTTTTGCAAGGTTTCGGGTGTGAAGAAATGACCGCTCACGAACGATTAGCATTTTCGAAGGAAGAAGAAAAAAACAACGTATGGGATCCGACCGTATTTTCCGAAAAGTATCTCGCGTCTTTCCAAAAACCCGGTTACTTCCAGCAGCCCTGTTCCTTCGATGCTTTTACAGGTCAGCCTTTAAAACATACTTTTTATCATGCAGAATTTGGAAGTTGTGTGTGCGATCCGAGGTATGGGAATATCGGGGTGCGACTCGATCATCCCTATTATTTGAAAAATAACGATAAGGGCTATAATGCTTGCGCGAATATTTTTAAAAGCGAACCCGATTCCCCGATCCATCATGTGAAACTGTTTGCCTATTTCTACATGTTTGATTATTCGCCGGTCGCGTTCATCGAATTTGAGAATTTAGACCCGACTCAATTATCCTATCCTTTCAATTATTACGTGGTCCAATCCAAGAAACACCATCTACAAATCGAAGAAACGTGGCCTTTTGACTACATGCAATATGTTTTTAAGTACCTTCCCTTTACGGTGCATACGCGTCACTGCCACGAAGATCCTGTTTTTCATGTCAAAACGTGCTACGAAACCATTATTCGACAAAACCAGCTCACACGTTGCCAGTTGATCGAGCAAGAACTGGATGGAAAATTAAGTCAACACGCGAACGCCTACACGCTCCTGTTTCGATATCCCGTATGTCTTTTTTCAGAGGAGGATCGACGCGTTCCCGAAATTTATCAAGGCCATGTCGTTCTCAATCCTTTCCATTTACTGTTGAAAACCCTCCCAAACCTTCTTCGATCGAACGGTATTCAGATGAAACCGAATGAGGAAGGCATGTGGCATGTCACGTTCGCTCGAGCTCCTTATGTAGAAACATATGCGGCGACGTTAGATCCAGCCGTCTTTCCCGATATTAAAGAACCCACGAAAGCGTTGGAAAAAGGTCATTTCTTTTAAAGAGAAAGAGAGAGAAAATCAAAATAAAAGAAAGGGAGACATATAATCAAAATAAAAATGAAACGCGCTCATGAAGAATCCGAAAAGGAAATGGACCATGGAGAGGGGGAAAAGGAGGAAGAAGAACCTACCCATAAACGAATTAAACAGTCGGACGTGTCTCTATTATTAGAGCTTCAAAATAAACACACGGATCCCGGTCAGCAAATGAATCGAGAATTGGAAACGGCTCGCGAAAATATCTCGTTTCTTATCTACGGAAAGTCATTGAAAAACTGCCCATGAGTAAACATGTTCTAGATTCAACGACCGAAATTCCAGAAGGCTACGAAGGATTTTTAAAAATGTACAGTATCGCTAAAACATGCGTCCATTCGGAAATTCAGTTAAAAAAATTGATGGCGTTTAATTCCATCTTTGACATGTTGAATGGCGTGATCGGAAAAGTCATTCACGATAAATATATCGCTCCATATTTAACGAAACTCGTCACCGATCACGATTTGAATCGGGCTTTTGCCGTATTCCAAGAAACTCTGCAAGCAGACGATACGAACGTATCCACGGAACTCCATTGCGTTTCGTTTTTGATTCAAGACGAATTGTCAAAGAAGGAACCTCTCAAAGTCCCCAACCCTTTGTATAATCGTTTCACGCAGCAAATGTATGCCGTCAGTAAATACGTGACAAGTATATTAATGGCGATCGCAGCGAATCATGCAACGGCATCTACGCCTGACTTTGAAATGATCGGAACACCTAGAAAAGGAGAAAAATAACCAATGAAAAAAAAAAGCTTAGGAATACGAAAGTCCATTAGTAACAAAACATGACAATGTCAGTTGGAAAATTTTTCTAAAAGTTTAAAAAAAAAAAAAAAAAAAAAAAAAAAAAACTTTTTGTTAATTTTTATCATGTTTTTAGACATGATAAAAATTAACTCTACCCCCCTTTTTCTTTTTTGTTGTGAATGATGTCTCACACTTTCTAAAACTAGATTTCTAAGCAAAAGAATAAGTCATATCGTTCTTGGAAATTTATTTTAGAAACATGTTGACACCTGATTCAAACCAAAATAAGGGGTGAGGGGTGGTAAAGTTAATTTTTATCATGTCTAAAGACATGATAAAAATTAACAAAAAGTTTTTTTTTTTTTTTTTTTTTTTAATGGCCAGTTTGATGTGGACAAGAAATTACGCTTTTTTAACCAGAATAAACTTTCACTTAACTATTTAAATCGTCAGTCAGTGCTGTGGCCTGGATCCAAGCTTATACTCCATCATAGGAAAAACCTTCTTATTTGGGTCCATATTCTTAAAAGAATTTCTTTTTTTGAATGTCTATTCTCCATTCGATAAACCACGCAACCAACACCAGAAACACGATCCATCGAAACTGAAATACATAGAAGAGTTTAGGAAAGAAATTAAATCCATGGAATATAGTTTCGGCCGCTTCATGGTATCGTAAACGCCGATCAAGGTTGACGAGCTGTTTAACCGGTTCAGGAGCGATTAATAATTGTCTGTCTTGATTCACCAGAATCACGGAATGAGCCCAATCCACCTCATTTAAAGAATCCACGTTAAATTTTTCTGCCGAGGGGTAATTGGGATAAACATGTTCCGTTACATATCGTAAATGCGCGTCTAAGAGTTGAGCTGTAAAAATAATATTTTTGTGATACGTCAATAACAATTGACTTCTTAGAAATTCTTCCTGATAAGGAATCCAAGCTGATGAACGATCAAGAATCGTTTCCATCATGATATTATTTCATCTACTCTGTTTTTTTCTTCTTTACCTATTCCAATGTTTCATGTACCGAAATTTACTCGTCTATTATTCGGGACAATCGATCCCTTTTCATTTCAATCTTCTTCAATGGTATCGACAAGTCCATCAAGAAATCACATAATAAAGGAATCATTAGTGGATAAAACAATGTTTGGTTTTAATCTTCGTTCGACTCTCGCCATAACCATTTTAATATGTCTGGTGACAACACTGTTCATCATGGCCCTCATCGTATATCGTCTCTCCTACGGCAGTGTGGCTTTCGTTTACGATGCTGCCGATCCGAATAAAGTCACGACCAAAGGAACGACAGCGAGCGATTTCTGGGCCAACAATAAAATGTTGCTCATTGCTCCAACGGTTGTCAATGTGATCAATATACTAATGGTCGGTTTACTACTTTACGTGTAACCGAAAAGAGAATAAAGACTAGATTCAAAAATACATCACGATGGATACAAAGGCTATCATGGTAATTATCTTATTAGGAATTGTATTTGTCTCGTTACTCAATTTCGGCTACCTGGCAACAGCTATTTACAGTGATGCGACACCCAAAACAGGAGCCGAACATTTTAATCAACGCAACTGGATGTTTTACGGAAATATAATGCTACATATTATTGCTCTGATGCTAGGTGGAGGCATTTTTATGAAAAAGTAATGATTTAATTAAAAAAAATATGACAAGACCTACCCAAGATGAATCCAAAATCTTTCAGAGAAATACTTTCATAGATGAGTCACTCGTATTCATAAACACGTTCAAGGTGATGGACGGGCGTAACTTCAATCCAAGAAGAAATATACCAACAACTGCTTTTATTGACATCTTGCCCACTCAAGAAGGAAGAACAAGAATGATCAGAGTCAGCTAGAAAAATTTCTCAAGAGCTAAAAAAAAAAAAAAAAAAAAAAAAAAAAAACTTTTTGTTAATTTTTTTCATGTCTTCTAGACATGATAAAAATTCACTCTACCCTCCTTTTCGTTTTGAATGATGTCAACATGTTTCTAAAAATAGATCTCTAAGAATGAATCATACTTTTCTTGGAAATCTCTTTTTAGACACATGTTGACATCATTCAAAACGAAAAGGAGGGTAGAGTTAATTTTTATCATGTCTAGAAGACATGATAAAAATTAACAAAAAGTTTTTTTTTTTTTTTTTTTTTTTTTACTACTAGAGAATATTTTTCTCAGCTCTCAGAAATTTTCCCAGCCAACTCAATTGACCAGACATCACCATTTTCTTACAATAATGAACTTTCACTTATTTATTTAAACCATCCCAGTTTCACTTCAAATCAGTCTGTGCTATGACCTGAATACAAGCTTCTGTTCAGGTATGTTAATAATATATTTTTTGTTTCTTTGGCTTTTCGCGTTTAGTTTATGTGATTCGTCTTTCGCTATAGAGATCCAATATTTTATAATGGCAATTTTGATTTAAGATGGTCACCATTTTCGCCATTTTCCGTAGCGCTTGATCTGCTCGAGTGTCCATGTTGCGTCTATCTTCATAAGACATATCTAAATACAGCTCATTGGCGTTCGGTTCAATATTTAGGTGATACACTTCATGATTGCGTTCTTTGTCCATGAGAAACTTGAACACATCAAATTCATTTGGCCGGCGATCAGATTTGAACGGTTTCAGGACTCTCGGACTGTAAAGTCGTTTCCCCTTCGGATCAAAGACGAAACCCAGACAAGGTCCACCTTTTTGAGAACGAACTTCCACCTCGTCCGGTTCGACATCTTCTTCGACCTGTCGGCCATTGTCGGAACGATACTGTAATTTAAACCGTCGCCAATTGTCAATAAACGCGTCGAGAGTATCCTCCGATTCTGGAAAATATTGTCGGTAAAGCGTTTCGGCTTGAGTTTGTTCTTCGGGTAATAAATTGGCATACTCCACATATTCAGTGAACAATTTCCGGAAAATAGGATCTTTCTCACTTAAATAAGTGGCCATTTCATCCAACGTCATTTCGTATAACTGTTCGACAAAATTCATGATGGAAGTGCTTTTTTCTTCTTATTATTATTATTGAATTTTCAAAGCGGACATTATATCTTCCATTCTCTCACATTGATAGCGGTATTTTAAATATTTGAAAGATGTGATGGCCATGAGCGCTAGAAAAATGACGAGCGTTAAGACCGTGAAATGAAATTTAAAGTGAGTTTCTTCCTCATGCACAATCAACACGCAAATGGAATAGAGTAATCCGCGCGCTAAAGCAAAGATACCGAACGGTTCTAGCTTCGAAATATTCATGGGGATCCTAAAAGCGACTGGGCAACTCTCAAGTTAGTAAATACTTTATTCCAAAATTCTTCGTGAATAGCGAGCGAATTTTCTAAAGAGGCCTGGAACGTTTCGTACTGAGGCAGAGTTTGAGCAAACGATAAAATACAGTCTTTGGGATTCTGCATCGGCGTATGAACTAACCATTCGCGTAACCGGTTCCACGTCTCGGGCCAACGTTGAATTTCTTGGTTGAACCGATCGGCAATCGAGGGACCGAACGTTTTATTCAAAAACCAAGAAATGCAAGCTACAGTTTGTTTCATAATCGTTTCTGAATTCGTGGTTCCTTACTTTTAAATATTTTTTTTCATTTATTTCAGAAAAAGAAAAAGAAGAGCAAAGAATGAATCATTTAGACGAATTGTTTCAGTACCTTCTCCAACACAAGAAAACAATTGTGTTTGGGAACCTGAGTCGATTACCCTATGTGATGAACGATTACATTTCCAAACATTTATCCCACCTCACCATTTTTGTCATTTGTCCCTTTTATACGTACCCGTCTTCCCCTCATGTGTGTGTGATTAAACCGGAAGAATTGAGCACGAACACGTGCGATTTATTATTCTACATTGAACCTTTTCCGCATACCGCTTTACACCACGACATTAAAACGGCTCAACACCTCGTCATTTTAACGAGCCACATGATTTTTATCGATCGATACCATACGTGTTCCTATTTATCCTATTTTCATTTCCTGGGAAGTTTAGAAAGGTATATGGAAAAAACCAAACAGCTGATGGATTTGGAACAAACGTTCCTTTACAAAACGGATCTACCCGAAGTTAAAGAGTCCAAGAAAGCTCTTTCGATCGGTCCTAGTCCTACCCTGGATCGATGGATCAGTCCCGAGAATCCCGATCCGACTCCCTTAGAAAACATGTCATGGATTTTAATCGATCTCACGTCCTTCCGGAATACGTCGTCACTGTTATTTCATTTTTGGACAGCCTTTGATTACATGCTGAATCATATCGATCGCATTGAAGGCTGGCAATTGTGTTTTAAAACGTCCGCGGAAGCTCGTGCTTATAAGAAACTCGTTCAGAAATGGATCGATTATCTCTGTTGTAGGGAATTCCAGCACGGGAACGTGTTACAATTGAATGAAATTCTCTCCCTCACGCCTTTTTATCGAGCAGGGACGGTCGATCTTCCCATTATTTTAGAAAAGAAACGATTCGGACCTTTGGAATATATTCTTTGCACATCGGTTCAAGATGCGTATCGAGCTTCTATGCGATATAACTTAGATCCTGTCGTCGGATCCGTGTTTCGATTGAAATAAAGTCAGAATGAATGATCCTAATGAGGATGATGTTTCGAAGGAAATTCCACCTCTTGGAACACCCGAAGTTATTTATTATGACGATATTCTACCTTCACAAATTCAAAACCAAGTCGACCTTCCCGACGATTTCGAACTTCAATTTCCTCTCCACACGTATGCCAAATCCGATGTAACCACTAGCCCTTACATTATTCGACCGTCCGTTTCTCCTTCTTCTCGAAGTTCGAGTCCAAGTTCAAGAAGAAGTCCAAGAAAACGCAGTCCGAGTCCAAGAAGGAGCAGAAGTCCAAGTCTAAGCAGGAGTCCAAGAAGAAGAAAAAGTCAGAGAAATCGTAGTCGTAGTTTAGAAATACGTCATTCTAGAAGAAGAAGTCCTGTAAGAAGAAGTCGTTCGGCTTCCTTTTCATCGTCTGCATCTTCTTCTTCCTCTCCTTCCAATATCAATCGTAGAGGAACACAAAGACCCATTCGTAGAAGACCTATGAGAAAACGTCGAGGATACGTTCTTGGATCTCGAACCGTTCGTGTGGGTCCTAATCGATTGCTTCATAAATATGGTAACCATTCCATTACGTTTGTGACCGAAGGTGGGGCCCACATACGAAATAAGAAAATTCCCAATAAAGCTTGTCGATATCTATTAAGTCATTGTTCACGAAGGCATCCAACAGCTCGAGATCGATTGCCACGACAAGCTCGTATTGTTTTGAGAAAGAAAAGAGCTTAAACACAACGATTTGAAAAAGAAACAATATCCAAGCAATTCACAAAAGCCAAAAAAACAATTCAACAAAATAATAAAGTTCACTTACCAAAATGTGTATATAATAGACTTTAACTGAAGATCTTTCGAGGCTGGTATCCAAAGCACAGACTGATCTGAAACTGAAACTCGAGTAATTTTAAATAGTTAAGTGAAAGTCCTTTTTCTGGTTTTATCGATCGAACCAACTGGGAAAAATTCCCAAAGCTATACTAAAAAAAAAAAAAAAAAAAAAAAAAAAAAAAAAAAAAAACTTTTTGTTAATTTTAATCATGTCTTCAGACACGATTAAAATTAACTATCCCCCTTTTGTTCAAATGATGTTAATCTGTTGTCTCGATATGTTTCTAAAAATAGAACATGACTCATTTCTTTCTTGAAAATTTTCTTTTTTTTTTTTTTTCGAAGCTAAATTTTTTCCTACTACCCAACTTTTGCTTCTCCTTTCTACCTCCCCTCCTTTCGTTTCACAGTATATAAACAGCTGGAACTGAGACGATTTTCTCATTTCATACTGAGGACAAGATGGATCAGGAAAACACTGTAACCCTGGAGCCTTTGACATTACCCTTGAAGGATCGTCTCAAGTACGTGTTGGATGAAGTCGTGCTGGAAGAATTTAGTCAATCTAATTTGTTTACGACTAAAACCACCGTTCAGTTGAGAGTTTTAAAAAGAATAGCTAATATGATGATGTTTCCGTGGACCCTGATTCAAGATTTGAAACCTCTTGTACCCGTCCATCGATACTGTTTAAATACCATTTGGCGTTTATGGATGGATGTGCAACAGCAGTTGGTACAAAATAAAACCATCTCCACGCCAGATGAATGGAATATGATCGAGAAAGTTTTATCTAAAGACTATTCTAGATCGACCGATCTAATAAGACTTTCCAACATCTTATTCAAACAACAGGAAATACCTAAGATAGAAGTGTATAAATTATTTGCCGTAGACAGATTGCTGGGCGAGGATCTGCAAAGTATGTTTTTAATCTACAGTACGGAGGAGATGAAAAAACACCTTTAAACGAACAAGAAGCTCTAGATTTTAAAGCAGTTCATGCTCGAATCGTCCGTTGTTTATATCACGAAGTTTCCAAACGATCGGAATCTCTTCTCTACGTGGATGTGATTCGACGTACTATAGAAGAAATAATAAACACTACACCTTCTACCAGTGATGAAATAAGCGAATGGGGTGCATTGTATTTAAAGTATCTTGGAGAGGATCTATTTTCAAATATATTTTACGAAATTAAAGTCTGGAAGACGAAAGAATTGGAACAATACCAGGCGAAAAAGAATCAACAAGAAAATAATTCTCAAAAGAGAAAGAATGTGAGAGAGGATCCTAGAATCAAGAAGAAAAACAGAAATAATATGTCGGACCTTACTTTAGCTTCGAGTGATTATTTCGACCCTTCGATTGTCGATTTGCAACTTGTTCGTTATCCTTCTCCCAAGAGTCCACCTCCATCGGAAAAGGGGGAAGAAGATCCTATTTCTCCTGAGAGTCCACCTCCATCGGAAAGGGGAGGAGAAGATCCTGTAGAAGCTTCCTTCGAAAGACTAGAGTGTGAAGACGAAAATGTAGAAACTACAAGTAGTGAACAAGGCAAAATGAACCCCTAGAGACTCGGAACATTTTTTCCATGGCTCTTTAATGGAATATAAAGAGTGGACAGTCCAATAATACATTGAAGGTATGTGGGAGACTATATATATTTTTTTTTGGAATAGATTTGAATACTTTAGATGCACAAATATTAGACGAAATGAACTTGTTTTTGTCCTTTACAAGAAGAACTACTAACCATGATAAAATGTTTTTCGAATAGCATCCTTTCCAAAATATTTTTTCATCAGGTTCCATCCTCAACTGTAAAAACTGATTTTGACAAGATTTTATAGATAAGATAGTTCATTAAAAAAATTTTTGAGAACTGGTTTTTATCGCTATTCCATACGCAACTGTAAAAACTAAAATTTATAGGATTTTATAGTTGAGACAATTTATTTTTTAATTAAAAAAAATTTTTTTGGAACTGGTTTTTGTATATGTTCCATACGCAACTGTAAATACTGAATTGAATCTCATTTTATACTTGTTACTATATAAAAAATGAATCCTTTTATTTTTGTTGTTAAAAAAGCAACAACATCGAACATTTTTTCGATATATAGGAACAAAGCCCTCCTTCAAGATGAAATGGGATTCGTTTCAAAATAGAAATGAATATACTGTCACTTCTTACGATCTCGATCACGCTATTCGGTATGCTCAAGAAGCGACTCAACTCTATATTTACGAACAAGCTCTTCAAAGTCGGTACGCTTTTATTTTTAAACATACCACCTTCCAAATAAGAAAAGCCGACTCCAAACGGGATTATTACATACCTAAAACCCTCGATCCGGAACAATGTCACGTCGTCGAAAAATTTGTTTTTACGCAAACAGGATGTGACATGATTGCCTGCTTCCCTTTTCAAGAAAATTTAGAATCGTGTTCCCCAGAAGATGAACCGCGATGGATTCGACTCGGAACGGGTTTCAGTTTAGCTTGCCAACCCGCCTGCGATCGTTTATATTCCAACACGCAGCAGAGTATGGACACGGAATATCGAAATGGAAAATGTGTAGCCGTAAATCTCGCCAAGAAATTATTAGCTCTCTTGCCCGAACAAGTTTTCTTTCAATCGAATCATCCTTCTCTTCCTCGTCATCATGCCGGCCTCAATCTCGTCGAGGGTCATTTACGACTCAACCAGCCTTATTGTGAAGCGTACGGTCTTGTTTTCAACGGGTCTGATTGTGTGACGACGACGGGGCAAGATATTGGCGAATTGTTCTTGGGAAGCAGTATCTATCGATCTATTTCCACTCTGCAAAAAAATCATACTTTACCACCATATCCTCCTCATCTTCCCGACTTTGTACAAAACTGGCCCAAGAAACATGTGAAACGGTCCTTGGTTCATGAATTGGCGATTGATGTAGGGATCGATATCGGATTAGAAGCCGCGCAAAAAATCCTTGAAAAACGGATGCCTAAACTCTTAACCAAATTGAGTATGCAGTCTCTTCCCATTCAATCGGCCATCCTTCAAGCCGTCGTTCGGACCCAATTAAGTACGCTCGCAACACTTTCCAGAATCGCCGCGACAGGATTCTCGGTTACTTCCAATGTGCTGACGGATATAAGTATTCTGTCCGCCGTACTAGATATATTGGATCCGTTTCATTTCAATAAAGTGCTGACCGCTCGAACTCTTTACGATATCGACTGGCGATTAGACGTTCAGTTTTATCAATCGGAAACGGACCATGTTCTAGAAATCACACCCGATCTTCTATGGGACGTGTTAGAAGAAGATGCGAGCGATCGATACCTCTTCTTTGCCGAGAAAGTGCAAGAATATTTAGATGCTATCCATAAAGTGCCCATGACCGATCGACCCCAAACGCGAATGTCATTTCTCCAAAAATCACGAACAGACGAAAGAGCCCCGAAAAATTGGATTTATTTCACGATAATTGTTTATTTGTTAACAGGATTCATCTTCCTATTTCAACCCTACATGCATTACTTATGCGTGACCATCTTTTTCCTATTTGTGTTTTATTTTTATCGTCATTCTAAATAAAAGCTGAAGATTTTTGGAGGGGGAAAAAGACGAATGACTTGGAGGGGGAGTAACTAACCAGTGAATAAACTAAAAAATCAGTTAGTACTTACAAATTACAAGAAGATGTTTCTTCTTTCACAGCACAGAGTGATCTGAAGTGAAACTTGGAGTTTAAATAGATAAGCAAGAATCCCTTCCAGAAACAATTTTAACATGTCTGGTTTTCTGGATCAACTCGGCTGGGAAAAAACTGTAAGAGCTGAGAAAAATTTCTAGATGAAAAAAAAAAAAAAAAAACTTTTGGTTTATTTTTATCATGTCTTTAGACATTTCTCCAAAAATCTTCAGCTTTTATTTAGAATGACGATAAAATTTATTTTTATCATGTCTTTAGACATGATAAAAATTAACTACCTCCCCCTTTTGTCTGGGAATGTTGTCTCACACTTTCTAAAAATAGACCATCACTCCTTTCTAAAGAATAGAATTCCAAGAATGAGTCATGGTTTGTTTTTTCGAATGGGTGAGACATCCTTCCCAGACAAAAAGAGGGGACAGTTAATTTTTATCTTGTCTATAAGACAGGATAAAAATTAACCAAAAGTTTTTTTTTTTTTTTTTTTTTTTCAGTTGTGAAAAATTTTTTCCCAGCCGACTCGATGGACAAGATACCATTTTTTAAGAATGGACTCTCGTTTACCTATTTAAGCTTTCCAAGTTTCGTTTCAAATGAGTCCGTGCTGCGGATACTGTTCTCCTGAAGATCTTTCAATAATACCACTTTCTCGGATAAAATTCATCACCATTCGCTTTTTTAGCATAACTTAGATAGATATAGAGAAATTCCTCGTTTTTATGATCTTTCGGGTAATACTCATTTCCATTTTCGTCTCGTGCATATCGGATGTAATTCGTCTCTGGCTTTTCCCGAATTCTATCCTGTATATAATATTCTTTTCCAATGCTGGATTTAGGATAAATCTCTCCTCCCCTCACATTGACAGCATACGTTTTCACATTTACATCCAATGAATTTAACGGGTATTCTCCTCCATTGTTTAATTTAGGATAAAACTCGTCTCCGGAATTGGATTTGGCGTACCGACGAGGAAGCGCTATATATTCATGACCTCGATATTCCACAACGTAATATTCATTTCCATGCTCGTCTTTGGCAAAAATAGGTCGATTGTCATTATCGAAATAATACAGCTCCTGTTTAGGTTTTTTAGGATCTTTTGGATATCGTTCTTTTCCAAATTCATCTATGGTGTAAACCGAAACCATGTTTTTTTCCTTTACCGATCTTGATATTTACATGAGTCACCTCCCTAAAAAACGATTATCCAGTTATCTTTTGATACATCTTTCGAATCCAGTCTTCAATCGATTGGCCCGTCGTTTTGAGATGTTCGGAATTATGAACGGTCAAATAAGCCATGTAAGCAGCTAGACCAAACGTGAGGACTAATAAAAATAAAAAGATGAGCCGGTTCGTTAAGAGGGTGACTGCGACTAGGATGATGCTGATATAAACCGTAGAGTAAAACAATATGCCTTGACCTAAATAACGATCCATTTTTTTCTACTTTATTCCATTTGAATCAACGAGTCAGCCGAGACCGGATAGTCATCGGTCGTGACGGGCTTTTCGGTCATTTCACCCGTGTACAACAACGTCATGTCAGGATCGGGGATGGCTTTTAATTTTCGGTCTTCCCAGTAAGCTGAACGAGGATGCGTGACGAGAATTCTAAAAAACAATTTCATGTCGCGCTCGGTCCAAATTTCATAGACTGAGGTAAGGAGGGGGATACCTTCGGGATGCTGCGTCGCATCAAAAACAGCTTCTCGTCCATCTATTTTATATCGCGCTCCATTTTCCGGTATAATACGACTCAGCTCTTGAACTTCAAGTCGAAGGGTTAATCCAGCCGGTAAAATCCCTTCATAGGCTTCTTCTTTGGGTACGCATACGTGATACCCGTACGGAGTGGCTCGAATTCCTTCTGTGGAGGAAGAAGGACAAAAGACAAAAGGTTGACCCCAATTACAAGTGGCGTATAATACGGAATCGGGAATAAATCGTCCCGATCGTATGCGATGGCCTTCACGACACGTTTTGGGAACACTATAAGTCGAAGCCTGTTTCACGAATCTCTGAGACCAAAATTTCAAACCTTGCCGTCGAACGCGTTTCTTTCGAATTTTTCCCTTTTCGAAAAGACACATGTGAGGAGAAGTGGGTAAATAAATAGCCGTTTTCAATTGTTTGAGGAATGGGTACGGCGTGCAGTCGGGATGAGAACAAATATTATAGCCGGGAATATAAACTTCTTCGTTGGTTTCGTCACAAGAGGCACGAGGTTCATGATCAAGAGTCGTCCAGGGCCGAATCCAATTCGCAACGATCGATAAATGATCGAATTTAAACACATCGAGATGCCGATACTGAAACGCGCCGGGGATGCGCGGTCGACATTCATTTCCGTCAAAAAATGTTTGAGGAGGACACGTTTGAATTTCCCTCCGAACGCAATCAAAATATCGATTGCTCGTATCGCCTATCGCGAGTTTCGACGACGACGACTTATCCTCACAAGCCCATTCAACTGTATATTGATCCGACACTCGATAGCCTGGTTCTAGAACCGTACGTTTTCGGGTTGGATCACACGTGTAAGCTACAGCTCGATCCAAGGATGTTGAAAATGGATAGGACGGAAGATGTTTCGTATACTCGTGAGCGGGAACGACAGTTTCTTTTGAGCTCGGTTGAACATTTTCACAGAAAAGAGGCGGTTGACATGTTTGGGACGTTTCGTCGTACACCATCGGTAAATGGAATAAGGCATCGCCGGTCCATGTGTCCCAGGAAAGAGGACAGGATATAGTGTCGCGAACCATTCCGTTTTCACAAATCGCGTAACCCGGAGAGTACAGAAAAGATCCTTTTTGGACGATGGGGAGAGGTCGTTGCGTATTATCCGGAAATCCGTCGCAGAGATCAGACACGCATCGCCGATAATGTGTCGAATATTTTTCTCCGGGCGAACATCGAATCATTTTCGGTCGATGGCCACGACACTCGATATACGTCACCTCGTCAATCGGAAAATGTTGACCGTCTTCACAGTAAGATACGAAATGTTTTCGCGAAGTGCAAGCGTCGTAGTAGAAAAATGTCTTGGGCGGACAGGCGATTCGAATCGGTTGTTCGTTCTGGCATTCGTAATAAAAACGTCGATTGGTTGGATCGGGTAAAACCGATCCGTCATGCTGATCGATGCAAGAATTGACAGGAATGCAGGTAGAAGGAGAATGTTCTTGACACATGAGCACGTCTAGAACACGACCGTGCCGACATCGATAATAATAATACATCATGGACTTTTCGCGGGGTACAAAACTCTGCGATCGTAATAAAAACAGGTAGAGGTTTTTCCCCGTTACGGGGAGCTGAGTATCATCGGGCTGTCCAAAACATTCATCTTTTTCCCAAATCCGTCCTTCCGCGAAATAATATTCGGGTGGGAGAGGAAACGTCCATGTTTTTCCCGTGGAGGTGTGAAACGAAACCTCGTTGTTGTTTGAGGTCTCGATCTGATATTGGAAACGCGTCGTTGTCGTCCGAGGAGAAGAAGAAACTTTCGGGGACGGGACCGAAAAATTATAGAAATACAAGTAGCAGTAGTATAAACCCAAAACGAATAAAAGTATGGCGAGCATCCAGCCTTTATTCATAAACGAGATGTGCCAATTATGGAAAGAGCAAAAAATTCCGAAAAAGGACGCAGCAGCGTGTTGTTCCAAACCGAATTATCGACATTTTTTAAAACAAGATCGCGCGTTGGATGAAATGCCGGCTCTGTATCGTGAATGTTTATCCTGTCAACAAAAAAGAAAGATCTTGGCGCGATAAAAAAGTAAGTCAGAATGGATTCGTATCGTCTAACCCGACGTTATTTTCGTCAATTGCAACGGCTTCACTTCCTCTCGCAAATGCGGCAACGCGATTGGTATCATCATATCGTCATCCAATACGTGATGGATCCCCAAAAAGGACGCCATTTCACACTTTTTCATCCGGCTATGGATACCCATACAGAAGAGTCGCTGGTCTTCTTTGGAAAACGTCGCTTGTTTCTTACGTTTATGTTGAAACGGATCGTTCACCAAGGTTTGAATGCCGAACAACGGTTACAACCGAACGCGTTATTACCTCTCAAATCGCTCGACGATCCCGTCTATGAAACACAACGCAAGGCTATTCAAAATATTTGGGAGGTCGATGCTCATTGGTATACTACGGAGAATAAAAACGATATTGCCGTGAAGAATACGGCTCCTTTCATCAAAACCGAACCTTAAGCTCTGTAATTTAAAATATCCATCGGATGGGTGAGATGATTCGGATACGACACGATTTCAATCGTATGAGGCCATTTTAGCATGTATTTATAATGTAAAAGATCGTGCCGTCTCAGCGTATCGAGCCGGATAGCTGAAATATAGGTTTTCTCTTCGTTGGTTTTTCTCGTACAAATAACAAATACCTTGATCGACGAACACGTAAACGTCTTGAGGAAACAGTTGCAGAAGCGACTTGTCCTTGGAAAAGTGTCGAATCACAGTATAATGAGAACTCGTAGGGATTGGAACCGGTTCTAATTTATAAAGGAGGAAAGAAAGAAAAATGATACACCCGAGCGCGATCATTCTATGCATTGTATTTCTAGTGACTCTCTTGAATCTTTTTTATAAACCCGATCTCCAGATGCCTTCTATTCCTCCCTCATCATCATTAGCCTTACCAGAAATTTCAACCGAGACGTATTGCCCTTTCCAAATCTTTCAGTGTCCCGATAGCCATTGCGATTGTTCTCAGCTCTGTGAAACAAATCCCACGTTTTACGAAAAACTCACTCTTTCTGATAAAACATGGAATCATCTCGAACCGGGTACTTATTGTATTCCCCAAGGAATCCGGACCGCTTGTCTTTCTTCCTCGGAAATTCCCATTTTTTCGGCCTCGGGATGGCTCTGTGCTCCTCATTCCTCTTTCACCCATCCCTGTCAACATCCAGAAGCCCGTGATCCTTCTCTCAATGTTTTAATAGATCGTCGAACCCAACAACCCGCTCAAGAAGTAGCCGATTATTACGAAACGTTAGAAGATGGATCGTTCCGATACCAGTGTCAATGCCATTCTTTAGATCGACGAGGTAATCGAATGATTCAAACATCTCCGTGGGTCTGTTCTGTCGATTACTGCGTTCGAGATTTGTGGAACGTGCCCGGACTAGGATGGGACGCCGAACGACACGTCTGTGAATGTGGACCCTACGTGCATCGAGTCCTAGGCGATCTATCTTCCCCCTGTGTTTTGGAATATACACACATAGACGAAAAGCATAGGTTAACGGGAAAACGAGAATGTATGACCGACCAATCTGTTGAATTCCGACCGATTTATTGTCCAGAGAATCAGTCGGTTTTACGGTTCACAAAACGGGTCTTGCGAGGCAACACAGCGTACGATTATGTCATTGTACATGGAACAAGTGTTCCTAAAATTTCGAGAGGTCAAGAATGACATCTCATTTCAAACGAATCGAGAAAAACTTTCAAACGGACCAAGAATTGAGTCGGTTTGAAAAGGAAGACGAAAGCCCCAAAGAGGAAGGATGGTCGAAGAGACAAACGTTCGCCATTCATTTACTACTGGTAACGGCGGGTCCTACGATTCTTTTCGCTTTACTGGGCAACGTATTGAAGATTCATTATTATGTCGTCTGTTTAATTCTATTATTTTACTTTGGAGCTCTGGCCTACTTGATACGATACCGATTTCAGTGGCTATTGCAAGCTTTTAAAGAAAGTCAGAAATATATTCGTTGAATATGGGACTTGAAGAGTGGATTATATAAAAAAACTTTGAAAAAAAATGAAGAGGGAGAAGAGGAATAAAAAAGGAAGAAGCAATAATTTAACCATGGCGATGGATCCTGTACTTATTCATCTATCTCCCAAAAATTCTGAAGGTAAAGAGTTAGATTTGGAAATATGGATAAACCCCGATGATACGGATGACAAGATTATAGAAATACATCGTCATGATCGCAAAGACAAAACGAAAGAATTTGAACCCTGTTGTCAAAATCCTTTTTTAACTCCCGCTATCCTCCAACGTAGAGAAAATGAAAAGAATAAAACGATAGATAAAACATTAGAATTGACCAAAGAAGCCATCCACATGTTGAAAGAAGTCTTTTCGGGAAATGGAGAATTCAGTACAATGGAATTTGATGCATCGTCCACTGAGGTAAGAGCTGATTTTAGACAGCCGACCAAAGAACCTGAAGCTGAGAAAGCAACAAGTTGTCAAGGTCGTAAACATAAGAAAAGAGTTAATAAAAAGAAATAGTACATTTAAAAAGACCTCCCCATCTTTCTATGAATTTTTTGAACAATGAACTGTTTTCACGAGACTCAATCCACATCTTTGCTGGATCTAAAGAGAATCTTGAGAGAAGACATGGCTTAAACTGTTTCCAGGAGAGTTGAAGTGCAGGCTTTTTCAACAGCACAGAGGGATCTGAAATATATAGAAGAGAAATTCCATTCTTAAAAAAAAAAAAACTGGGATTTCTTGTCAATCGAATCAGGTGGAAAAAATTCTAAAGGCTTAATAAAAAAAAATAAATAAATAAAAATAAAAAAAAAACTTTTTGTTAATTTTTATCATGTCTTTAGACATGATAAAAATTAACTCTACCCTCCTTTTTGTTTTGAATGATGTCTCACCTTTCCTAAAAATAGATTTCTAAGAATGAATCATACTTTCCTTGAAGTCTATTGTTTACAAACATGTCTAGACAACATATTGACATCATTCAAAACGAAAAGAAGGGTAGAGTTAATTTTTATCATGTCTAAAAGACATGATAAAAATTAACAAAAAGTTTTTTTTTTTTTTTTTTTTTTTTTTTTTTTTAAGGTTAAAGAATTTTTTCTCCCAGCTCTCAATCAAAAATATTTACGATGTCTCGATACCTCTACCTACTTTTATTTCCCCCCTCCTCCTCTCTTAGTATATAAATGGTTGAAAAAGAAATCGGAGTTCATTCTCTTTTGTAAAAAGATAGCGAACACATGGCAACGGATAACTTAGTCATTTCATGTGAAGAAGATCCCTTTGAGGATATTCCAGATACGGAACCCACTTTCTATGGACCATTTTCACCCGTTTTTAGAGTACCGAAAAAGTCTTCTCCTTCTCCAACTCATTCTTTGGAAATACTGTCTTCTCCTCCCTCGTCATCCACTCATCAGCGCTTTAGAAAGAAGAAGAAGTCCTCACAGACCAAGCTCCACCAAAAAATTGTTGGTGTGTTGGCTGTCACCTCTGATGGATATACTCTTACGAACTGCGTCCGGTTTATAGCCAGAGACCTGAAAACACATACGAAGGAATTTATTCAGCAATTGAATGCGGATCTGGAACGACTTCATATTGAAAAACTCTACGTGGCGAATGAACCCACTCGAGAAAAAATTCATCAAAAGGTACATCTCAAGTTTTTATGGACTGTTATTTACAAACCTCAACATCGTCAGCCACAGCAATGTCCATCTTGTCGATCGAAATCTTGTCATCGATTTATGACCATGCTAGCGCTCCAACAATTAGTGAAATTTGCTGTTCATAAATGTATTCATTGAGTGGATAGGTAATCAAGGAATTTTTCTCTCTTTTTCCTTTTTTCAGATGATCCAGAGAAACAAATACTCTACTTCATATGGTTTAGTGGTAAAGACCTCATCAGGACAGGTGGTGATGGTTCATCGAAAAATGCCATACTGTTTTCAAAATTATTTAATTCAGCTTTTAAAAAATAAACGTATCGAACCACCCTTCGATTTGTAAAAAATATCGGTGCTTCAAGATGAATTTGAAAACCATATTTATCCGACTCTCCATCCCAATTTACAAGACGATTATGATCGGTACAAGGCTAAATTAGCTTATGAAGATGAATGGGATTTCCCGCATGGACAAATGGATAAAAGACGCTTCAAGAAAGACGACGACCCTCGATTCAAATGGTTCAGAGTCGCGTATCAGGAATTTGAAGAAGAGTCCGGCTACCGATTCGCCTACCAACCCTCGGACGTGGCTCAGTATCCCTTAATCAAACTAGAATTTACGGGATTAGATCAATGCATTTATACACAATATTTTTTTATAGTCGAACATCCTAAACATTTACGCCGTAATACCTACTTTGATAATTATTCTCCTTTCCAATCTCAAGCTGCTTATAGAATGGCTCTCGAACGCAATATCGGGAGTATTGATGATCGGATGGTCTATCGGGGTTACTTAATTAAAATCGAAGAGGCTCTAAAGTATCTAACACGTCAACAGGAAATGAAAAAGGACGGGAAGGATCAAGTGTTGCTATATTTTTTAGAAGGAGATAAATGGAATCCACCCGATTCTATTTGTTATTTAGAAAAGTAAAAAAAAATGGAATAAGATCCCTTAGCCACCCCGCATTTCCCATTTGAAGAATCCATTCTATCTAATCTTTTTTTAAATGTCTAGGGATGTCATCCGACGCATTCTCTCCGCCAAAAAAACGAGTTCCTCCCACCTACCCCAAAAAGAGAGGAAATTTCCCATGAGTCTTTTCGAGAACCCTCCCCCCTCTCTTCCTATATATAAAAGAAACCGAGAGAAAAGTTGTCTTTTCTTTTTTTTCCATCTCATCCTCAGGAGAAAGAGAGAGAGAGAGAGAGAGAAAACCAAACGCCATGGAGTGGTTACGGCGAGAGTCTTTTTCCTTCGCGATTCGTTTCCGGTTCGCCAAGACGATCCCCCTTACGTTTTACTTGGGGTCGGGCACGCTCTATTTTCGAGGATCGGAACTCGTGACTTGCCTTTCCCAGCAAGGGACTTGGATGAGTCCGAAAGGTCAACGGACTATTCAGCAATGGATCTCTCGAGCCCCTTTTCGCCCTTACCGATCCTTAACGACGGATCTCTGGATCGATACGTCGGACCGCCCCAGCCGGATTCTCCGCCATACCCCTTTTATCACCTTCGATTCCCTGGAAAGACTGCTCAACGATTTGGGTCCAGACGCTCTCCTCTTTTCGACCTGGCTTCAGAGTGTGATGAGAGAACCTCTTCAAATCCAAGAAGATTCTCAGACCGGGGAAACTTATTTTAGTCCCGTGGAGAACAAGGTGATGGACTTTCAGTTTCAAAATTTATCGGAATTGTTTCAATGTGCTTTATGCTTTTATTCTTCTTGAAGAGTGGGAGGAAACTAAAAATTGTAGAATAATCATAAAAAATAATTTCGTTTTCTTTTAAAAAAAATATTGAGATAGTCCAATCTTGGGCAGGAGGTGGAAAATTCAAAACTATTATCTAAAACAGATGTGACGGTCAGTCCATTTCGATCCACGGAGGAGGATATGTGTGAGATTCTCTGATCCATAGAGAGTTTCAGAAAAAAAAACTGCGAAAGTTTCCCCCCCCCTATCTCCAAAAAATGGGTATCCAGGTTGAATGCACAGCACAGACTGATGGGAAGCCGAAACTCGAGTTTCTTAAATAGAAAAAAATAAGAGCTCCTTCTAGAAACAATTTTAGATGTCTTGTTTGGATGAGTGAGTCGACTGGGAAAAATTTCTCAGCGCTGTGAAAAAAAATTTTGAGAAAAAAATTTGTCTGGGAATGATGTCTCACCGTTTCGAAAAATAGAACATATCCCATTCTTGAAATTCTATTATTTTAGAAAGGATGATGAGTGATGGTCTATTTTTCGAAACGGTGAGACATCATTCCCAGAGAAAAAGAAGAGAGAGTTAATTTTTATCATGTCTATAAGACATGATAAAAATTAACCAAAAGATTTTTTTTTTTTTTTTTTTTTTTTTTTTTACAATTCAGGAAATTTTTCTCTGAGCTTTGCCAATTTTTTTCCCAGCCAGCTCCATCCATAAAACAACACCTCTCAAAATCTTTTCTCACTTATCTATTTAAACCACTCGAATTTTGCTTCCAATGAGTCCACGCATCTTGGCCTTTCTTCCACTCTGCTCTGAGAAAGATAGGATAGATTGTTTTGGGTGGACCGTCCTGTTGACGCTTCCGATTTATATAGAGAGCTATATATAGATAGGGTCCCTCTTAACTCCCTCTATCATGACTATGGATTTCCTTCAGGATCCGTGACGTATAATTCGTAGTGAGGATGTTGGGGGTCGGTCGGGTATCGTTCTTTCCCCGATGCGTCTACTCGATAAACAGACATGCTTAGTTCTCGTCGCCTGCTCCTTCCTTCCTCCCACTCGAGACCCGTTGAGATGAGGGTATGAGGTTGATATCTATAAAATGGGTTGACCCTTTCACACTATTCCATTGTTTAAAGACGGGTGGGTTAGGAAAAAAAAATAATAATAAAAGCAAATATCTGAACGGTTCAACACAACGGGTGAATGGAAAAAGGAATAGTTCTCTCTCTCCACTCACAGGATGGTTTCTTCTTCTTGAACGGCTCACACTCAACTGAAGCGAAACTCGGAACTCGAAATGTTTAAATAGATCATAGAGTCCATTCCAGAAAGAATCCGGAGATGTCTTGTCCATCCAAGTCGGCTAGAAAAAAAATTCCCAGAGCTCTGAAAAAAATTTCTGAGTTTAAAAAAAAAAAAAAAAAAAAAAACTTTTGGTTAATTTTTATCATGTCTTATAGACATGATAAAAACTGTCCCCTCTTTTTGTCTGGGAAGGATGTCTCACCCATTCGAAAATTCGAAAAAACAAACCATGACTCATTCTTGGAACGGTTCCCATTAGAAAGGGTGAGTGATGGTCTATTTTTAGAAAGGGTGAGACATCCTTCCCAGACAAAAAGGGGGTTCATTAATTTTTATCATGTCTAGAAGACATGATAAAAATTAACCAAAAGTGGTTTTTTTTTTTTTTTTTTTTTTTTTTTTTTTTTTTTTTTTTTTTAGTAACAGAAATTTTTTCCAACCGACTCGATCGACAAGACGTCCCCATTTTTATTTAAGAATGGATTCTTGTTTATTTGTGTAAGCATTCCGAGTTTCGTTTTAGATGAGTCTATGTTGTTGAAGAGGAAATATGGGTACCCTCATTTTTTTTCCTATCTGATTTCTAAGATGAATTCAGTGAGTTCACTTGACCTTTTCAAATTTTGTTTGTTTACTTTTAGCGCAGAGGTCGACGGATAAATCATTCTGATTTTTTATATATTTTTTGTGTCCCTCTCTCTCTAAGAAACCTATCTCGTTCCAAGTCTTCTCGAAGTGCTATTGGTTCGTTTCGAGACGAGGTCATTTCACACCTCCTCCTCCTCAAAAAGTATATATATATAAATTAAAGGAAGTGATTTTCATACACACACTTCACCTTTTTGAGTGGTGTCACGATGAGCCTATCCAGTAGAGAACGTCTTAGGGAAAGAATGCGTGAACAGAAACGACGCTGGCGAAGCAATTCAGCTAATCGAGAGCGAGAACGAATACTTCAAAGGGAACGTTATGCTGTTCTTAAAAAGAACTCCCGACCGCGAAAGAAACATCTTCCTCCCAAGCAGTGGGAAAGCTATACGAATTTGCAGTATAAGGATATGTGGTCCGAAGAAGCCTATCAAAAATGTATTCGACAATGTAATAAAGAGCAATACAATTTCCTGATCTACGTTCTCGTCCGTTTGTACACTTATTACGCGTTACCTGAATCGAAACGTCCCCCTCCTCTGGATATTATTGTGCAAAGATCTGCCGGAACGGGTAAATCTTTCCTGATCCAAGTCTTATACCAAACTCTGATTCGAACGCCTCTTTTTAGCGAAGCGTGCTCGGTTCTCAAACTCGCACTCAGTGCTCAAGGAGCGGTCTACATTACGGGAGATACTTTGCATCATGCCCTGCGTCTTCAAATGAACGGGACTTTTGTTCGACCTCTGACCCAAGAGACTTTAGACTATTACAGACCCCTGTATGCTCCTTTACGGATGGTGATTTTGGATGACGTTTCCACGATCGGATCCAATTTATTTTCGCGCCTCGACCAGCAACTTCGACAATTGTGTCATGTGCCGGATAAGCCGTTTGGGAATGTGCATATGATTAAATTCGGAGATTTGCAGCAGCTCCAACCGATTCGCGACACGCCCATTTTTTATTCTGAAGGGTGGTGGACGCCTCAATCCACGCTCTACTATGAACTAGTCGAATGTATGCGATTCTCTCTGGATTACGAGGAGAGACTCGATCGTTTAACGAGAAATCACTTTTTAGAACCGGACGATGTGGCATTTTTCCAGTCCCGCGTTCGCAGTTTCGACGAAATTCCTCGCGAAGCTATTATTCTCTGTTTTTCGAGCAAGGATGCAGAGAAATATAATATGAAACGTCTCCAATCCCGAGGGACGTATTGTTCGTGTCTGGCTCGAGACGTGATTTATTCCGAGAGCGAAAAATTGCGGAAGAGGATGATGAAACGGAGTCGACATTTACATCGATCTCAGATGGCGAATCTCGAATCCGTCCTCCATTTACAAAGAGGAGCGCGATAACAATTGACTAAAACGCTCGACAGATCCAAAGGATGGATGAATGGAGCGATTGGAACACTACACCAAATAGACCAGGACGAAGACGGAGTTGTGACGCGAGTCTGGCTGCAATTTTCGAATAGTCTAGCTCCTATCGATCGCGTCTCCATTCGTATTGACACCTGTTCGACGAAAAGACTCGCATTTTATCGCGAACAGTTTCCTTTGATGTTAGCCGAAGCGATTACGGTTCATAAAGTCCAAGGAGCCACCTTTCCGTCGATCGCAATTTACATGCACGGACCTTTTAATCGATTTCAGCAATATGTCGCTTTTTCTCGAGTGACTCAATCCCAGGGATTGTATATTCTGGACCAGTTTCGTCCCCGCATGAAATTGGCGAGCAAGCAAAAATACGAGGAGGAACTGGAGCGATTGCAAAACATGTCCCGGATTCCGTATGATATATCGGCTCGAAAAGAGAACCAAGATCCGTACGAGTTTCTCATGAACCTTCTTCAATGTGGGAATCGTCTTTCCTTCCATCTTTCCAATAGAAACATCTCCCAAGAAAAAGAAGTCGTCAAACTAGAAGAAAAACCTTCTTTCCATGTAAAACCTGTTATAAAATGTCAATCTTAAATCTTTTTCTAAAAATTCAATAAAAAGAAATATTCTCCATCGAAACCCCTCCATTCTTTCAAAGCTTCACAAAACGCTCAACAATGTCCACACAATGGGAAGAGAAAAATCGATCACAACATGTTGACTCCTCAAAATATGTCTCTCCCAAGTGACAGGATGCTTCTTCTTCAACGGCTGACACTCATCTAAAGCCAAACTGGGAATGCTTAAATAGATAAGCGAGAGTTTATTCTTAAAAAAAATGGCGCTGTCTTGTCAATGGAGAATTGAGTCGGCTGGGAAAAATTTTGAGAGCCGGGAAAAAAAAATTCTCCTCCTTTTGTCTGGGAATGTTTTCTCTCCGTTTCTAAAAATAGACCAGAACCCATTCTTGGAATTTTATTCTTTTTAGAAAGGATGAGTGATGGTCTATTTTTAGAAACGGTGAGACAACATTCCCAGACAAAAGGGGAAGGTAGTTAATTTTTATCATGTCTTTAGACATGATAAAAATTAACAAAAAGTTTTTTTTTTTTTTCAAAGTTAGAAAATTTTTTTTCCTGGCTCTCAAAATATTTTCCCAGCCGACTCGATTCTCCAATTGACGACACAGCGTCATTTTTTTAAGAATGGACTCTCGTTTATCTATTTAAGCATTTCGAGTGTTACTTCAGATGAATGTCAGCCGTTGAGGAAGAAAAACGCAGATTCCCATTTTCTCATTTCCTTCAGAGAGAGAGAGGCCTAGATTTTCGAGACTCGATGACTTTTCAAGCATTTTTTGTTTAAGCTATTCGACTTCATATTTGTCTGACGTTCAAGAGTATGATCTCTCGTGGATGGATCTCTTCCACCTCATTCTCTTTCCAGTCGATTTAGAAGGGGAAGGGGAGATTTTTTTTCCCTCATGGAGGATGTCTCCTGAATACCGTTCAAAGAGTCTATGGAGAAATTATATGGTCAGAGTAACGGATTTCCAGGACAATCTGCTTCTCAGCTAAAAAAAAAAGATCTCTCTTTCCCAGTCTGTCTTCGATTGCCTCGTTAACTGTGAAACCCATCGCTTTTCCGATTTCATGGTTCTCCCAGTATAATCAGACAGTCGGTCACAAAAGTATTCGAACACCGGTACCCCATCAGAAAATGACAAGATGGCATTTTTTTCTCTTTCTCTCTGTGTGTCGTGTTATTCCATCCTAGGTTTTCTTCTCCCCCCATCTTGGAAAAAACTGGAAAACATTGGTCACGATCTCTTTTTGAATGGGGAGATGCCATTTTGAGAAAAAGCTGACGACCCTATATTGGAGAATGAACATGACCGCTCTACACACCCTTTTACTCTCTCTCTCTTTGAATTGGGAAGCCATTTTGGGAAAAAGCAGACGACCCTATCTTGGAGAATGGAAATGAACGCCTTTCCCTCTCTCTTTGAAATGGAAAGCCATTTTGGGACCCTCTATTCTTGGGGAGGGAGAAAACTGAAGTCTGCATTTCGCTGTCTCTGTATACGGAAAGCCATTTTGGGAAAAGCGGACCCTCTTCTGATCTTGGAGAACTGGAAATGAACGCTCTACACGATCTCTCTTTGAATTCAGAAGGTATTTTGGGACCTTCTAATGCTGGAAAACTGAAATGGACGCTCTACGCCTTCTCTCTCTCTCTCTCTCTTTGAGATGAGTAGCCATTTTGGAGGATTCTCCACCACCATCCTAACCTTGGAAAACTGAAATGAACGCTCTACACCTTCTCTCTCTCTCTCTCTCTCTTTCTCTGAAATGGGTAGTCATTTGAAAACTCCCTAACTTTGAAAAAAAACAGAAATGAACGCTCTACACCATCTCTCTTTGAAAATGGGGGGTGTCATTTTGAGACCTCCCTCCCCTAAACTTAGAAAAAAAAACTGAAATGAACGCTCTACACTTTCTCTCTTTGGACATGGGTAGCCCTTTAGGGACCCTCTCCTCTTGGTAGGAAAAAAAAGAACTGAAGTGAAAGCTCTACACAATCTCTCTTGGAATGGGATCCATATTTCGGGAAACGTGGATCACCTCATGCTGGAAAACTGAAGTGAACCACCAAGATTGGACTCTATATAATATTTTTTTTAATTGACATCATGACCCTCCTCCAATTTGTTATTAAAAAAGTTTTTTTGTTTTGGTTTTTATCCAATTTCCGATGTGATTTCAGAAATGCAATTCCATAACAGTTCAATTTCATTCGAGGTTAAATGATCTAAACAGTCTTTGACCCACCCATCCGTATGATTATTTTCTTCTCCTTCCTGTTGCACCAAATTTTGTAAGTCCATATAATCATTCCATACTGGAAGGGTTAAATCCTCACAAGGCTGTCTTGAAACACTTGGAGTCTCTTTGGGATGAGTGGAGGGAACTAGGATGTCTGGACCCGGGTGTGATTCTACCTCCATGATTTCTGGACCCGTTGGAACTTGTTTACCCGGCTGAAATTCTGCCTCTACGATTTCTGGACCCGTTGGAACTTGTGAACCCGGCTGTGATTCTACCTCCATGATTTCTGGACCCGTTGGAACTTGTGGACCGGGCTGTGATTCTGCCTCCATGATTTCTGGACCCGTTGGAACTTGTGGACCCGGCTGACATTCTACCTCTACGATGTCGGGACTTTTTGAAGCTTGTGGACCCGTCTGACATTCTACCTCTACGATGTCGGGACAGGTTAGAGGAGAAGAAGAAGAAGAGGATACTGGAAGAGGTTCTGTCTGTGAGGAGTCCGAAAGAGGCTGCCTGTTTGAACAAGTCGGGGAAGAAGAAGAAGAAGCTTCTGGATTCTGAAGCGGATCTTGCACGCCAGGTAGGTTCCGGTAAGTCGACCGTTTTTTAAGAGGTAATTTTTTTTCTTCCTCCTCATCTTCAATTGTGATGACTTCAATTTCATTCCGTTGCCGTGTCGATTTTGTTTCGGGCCATGACGGTTTGGTCCAGCTCCTCTTATCATCTAAGGAAGGGATGGGTAAAGGTGGCGGAGGGTTTTCTTCTTTTTCTTGAAACATCATCGGCGATTGGAAAGAAATCTCCTCTTTCAATTGTTTTCAAAGCGAGTACGAGCACCGATCGACGAGAAAGAGACTCTTCTGGGTTGTGACGATGAGATATTGCGTTTTCGGGGGAACGACATAGTTTTGAAATGGTCTTAGAATATATTTCTTATATTTCATCCTGTCGCTGACTTTAAAACTTCTTTCCTTCAGATTGGGGGACGATGATTCGTAATAGGCGAGAGGAGCGGCTGTGGTTTGAACAATATGAACTTCGTCCTCAGCCGTCGTTCTCACTCCAAACGTAAAATATCGTTTCGTGAGAAAAATATTCTTCCACCGAAAACTCGTGCGTGGATCCGTATATCGCCGGTCTGTTTGAATGGGCCGTCTCAAAGCTCGATCCATCCGATTCCAAGAGAAGGGAGATTCCTCTTTCGTTTGTTGCGATTCGAATAAATTTCTGTATATATTCTGAACGAGCAGGTTGGAGGATTCGACATCTTGGTTGAAAGAAACGATCGCTTGATGAGGTGGTAAATGCGGAATAAATGTCGCAAAATGACACGCCAAAAAGATTTTCAAGTTGGAGATTTGCTTTAGCGTCTTCAAATCCTCCCCGTTCGAAATCCGTTGAGTTGGAAAAACGTCTAATAGCGGCATGGCTCCCAATGGAAAAGAAATGATCTCGCCCAGTACTCTCGCCTTTTTATATATATATAGACACACACAGACACACATAGAGGCTCTATGACGGCCGTTTTATTTGTTTTTTTTTGTTTCTCTCTCTCTCTTCTTTCCAAGAAATCTTATCTCCATGACCTATTTTTCTTTTCTTAAAAGATGAATGTGTGTGGGAATGAGGAAGTGAAAGTAATAATTTAATAAACAAAAATTTATCCAACCATGACCTTCTTTTTTTTTCAAAGTCACCCTTTCCAATACAAGGACGTCCAGAGATAGAGGAAGCAGGGAGAGAGGAGGAGGGTAGGGAAGGTCACACTCTCTTTCTCTCTATAAATAAAAGGGGAGAGCCCCAAAGTCGTATTTTTGTCCAAGTGGATCATGAGGAGGCATCCCCAGCTCACTACGTGTATTCCTTTCAAATATAAATATGTTGATCTTTCCTTTTATATCATCCAAGGAGTCGTTTACCTGAAAGCCTCCGATTTTTCAAAATGTGCGGGTTATCATACCGTGGGGAGTTATCAAAAGATGCGGGACGAATTTTTATCCGACGAAAACGTGTTGATGGCTCGTGACATTCCACCTTTGGATGCACAAATTTTGTTAATGAAACGAGCCAAATATTTTTACACGTCCCAATTTCTAACCGTCTCGCAAATGAATAGGATTATGGATCGTCTTGAGAAGACAAAAGGGATTCTCGTTCATTTTAGTGAATGGTTGCACAAATGTTTGCACGAACCTGTCTCGATCGAGAAGACTGGGAAGAATACCTATTATATTCTTCTCGAGGATTCTCCTCCTTCGTCTCATCTTAAATAGGCCACGACTTTTGAAAAAATCCTCGAGCAAGAAAAAATAGAATGGTGGAACAACTACCCCATCCCTCTCCCCGAGCATCAAGAGGAGCCTGTTCAGAAGAAAAAGAAAAAACCTTTCCAAAAGCCTATCCTCATCCTCCTCGATAATGATGGGGATGAGGAGAAGCCTGTTCAGATTCCTCTCAGTTTGTCAAAACCCGTCGAGGATGAAAAACCTCTCCCTTCCTCAAAACCCCTTGAGGAAGAGAGACCCCTCGAGAAGGAGAGATCTCTCCCATTGTCAAACCTCCTCGAAGATGAAAAACCTCTCCCTTTCTCAAGACCCCTCGAGAAGGAGGGACCTCTTTCTTTATCAAACCCCCTCGAAGATGAAAAACCTCTCCATTTATCAAGACCCCTCGAAAATGAGGGACCTCTCGATTTGTCAAGACCCCTCGAGGATAAGGGAACCAAAACTTCTCTCTCTTTCGAAGAGGAGGGACCTCTCAATTTGTCAAGACCCCTCGAGAATAAGGGAACCGAAAATCCTCTCCCTTTCTCAAGACTTCTCGAGGAGGAGGAGGAGGAGGAGGAGGAGAGACCGCTTCATGTCTCAAGACAGGACCCCCTCTATCTCTTGAGGATCCGAGGGAAACGATTCCTATTGAAAAACCATCTATCGACGATCCCCAGAAAAGGTCTTCGGAGGAGATTAGACTTCCATGTAGAAAACGAATCTGCCACAATCATCATCATCATAATAATAATAATAATAATAATAATAATATACCCCCTTCTCAACAACAGAATCCTACAACATTTGCAGATAAATGCATTCAAACCAATCCCTTTATAGTAACCCTTTTGATTGGAGAACCCGTGCATTAGCCTCGAAAAAAAAAAGAGATTGTAGACTGTTTCTATGACCAGAATGTTAAGCCAATAGATAGGTCTAGCTCAGAATTTTTCTTTTTAAAAGAAAATAAATAAATAATCCAAAGACTATTCGTAAATATAAATGGTAAAGTCTCGAGTCGGCTGGAAAAAAATTTTCAGAGCTGAGAAAAGTTCTCCAACTCAAAAAAAAAAAAACTTTTTGTTAAAGACATGATAAAAATTAACGACCCCCTTCCCTTTTCGTCTGGGAATGTTGTCTCACTCTTTCGAAAAACAAATCGTGATTCATTCATGGAATGATAGCCATTAGCGAAAGGATGAGTCATGGTCTATTTTTAGAAAGGGTGAAACATCCTTCCCAGACAAAAAGGGAGGGTCATTAATTTTTATCATGTCTAAGACATAATAAGAAAAAAAATTTCTCAGAGCTGAGATAATAAGAAAAAAAATTTCTTAATTAAATTATTAATTAAGTTAATTAATTAACCAAAAGTTTTTTTTTTTTTTTTTTTTTTTTTTTTTTTTTTTTTTTTTCATTAGAGAATTTTATCTCAGCTCTGAGAAATTTTTTTTCTCTCAGCCGATTCGAGACTTTATCATTTGTTTTTAAGAATGATTTCTCCCTGATCTATTATTTCAAAATTCCAAGTTTCGCTTCAGAACCAACCATCTGTGCTGTTGAAGAAGTAACGTGATATATGTATTTTTTTTAATGAGTTCTGTCAAGATTGAATTGTGCAGGATCGACCTTGCGAATTTCTTCTCTGTGTCTTTAAATAATAATGATACCGAACCGCTTTTTGTAGAGCGCAATGGAAAAAACCTTTTGTATGGTTAGGACAATTCATGTGTTCGATCCCATTGTATTTGAGAATCTCTTGCGTCGATCCCGAAATGCAATAAATGGATCTTTGCAACCATTTCTCTAAAAACCGCCGTTTCATTTCTCCTCGCACCCAAATCATGGAAAAAAGTTTTAAAAGAAAATAAATAAATAATCCAAAGACTATTCGTAAATATAAATGGTAAAGTCTCGAGTCGGCTGGAAAAAAATTTTCAGAGCTGAGAAAAGTTCTCCAACTCAAAAAAAAAAAAACTTTTTGTTAAAGACATGATAAAAATTAACGACCCCCTTCCCTTTTCGTCTGGGAATGTTGTTTCAACATCGTTAACACCCATGGAAAATAACTGTACGTAATTTCTCCTTCGTACCACGACAAGCCGTGATAATAATCACTCGCCCACACAGCGGTTCGTTTTTCTTTCTCGGTGAGCATTTGCCATGGAAACGGGGGTTTAAAAACAAATACCCCTCGAGAAGTACCGTCCAATGTGACGTAAGCCAATTCTTTCACAATAAAGGCTC
This sequence comes from Stegodyphus dumicola, assembly GCF_044657685.1. Classification (NCBI taxonomy): domain Eukaryota; kingdom Metazoa; phylum Arthropoda; class Arachnida; order Araneae; family Eresidae; genus Stegodyphus; species Stegodyphus dumicola. Next base: position 122,410,184 of record NC_140778.1, read on the forward strand.
CTTGAGAATCGTAGAAACCTTCAAAGTCGAGCACGAGTTCCATGTTTTTTATTTCTTTTTCTTTCCAAGGTGACCTTTATTATCATGATGATGGATGTGTATTGAGATACGCACGATATTATTCAAAAACAAATATATATACGAATGTGACCTTTCCCAGAATTCATACGACCTGTCACGTGCAACCTTCTCTCTCTCTCTATAAAAGAGGAGACGGCGAGAGAACGCTATCCATTTTTTCCTTCAGGACACACAGCGAGAAAGAGAGAGAGAATTTTGTTTTCTTTTTTTCCTCAATTAAAGAAGATGGACATTTTGAGTGCCAAACCTCTCAAAGATTCCTACATTGTTCTGGACATGGAATACTTTCATTGTTATGATCCAAAGACGGGAGATATATGTTTCATCTTGAAAGAACTGGGCTACATCACTTTCGATTTAACCTTATGCGGATCCATGATTTTTCTCCCTCCTGTCCATTACGATGACTTATCGTCCCGCAATCAAGCTGTGGTCAACCAGACTACAAATAACCGACACGGCCTGCAATGGATCGAGGGTCGTCTTTCCTACGAGCATCTTCCTACGATCCTGAAAATACTGACCGAAAATGTGGAGACGATCTACGTCAATGGATACGATAAAGCCGAATTTTTCAGCAAGCTCTGCCAGCGATCCGTTTACGAGTTTTACATCCCAGGGAAAACCGAGTGGCGGAACAAGTCGAAATGCACGCGACACCAATATTTCCAAAAGATGATTCATTGTGCCGAGAACAAGGTGAGAAATTTTCGATACCATTTGATGGAGGGTAGTTACGTTTTCCGGAAATTACATTGTTACCCCTCCGAGAGCAAAGCTGTCGAAGACGAAGAGGAGGCGGAAGAATCTTCCCAGGAGAACTCGTGCGACGATGAGGAGGAGGAGGAGGATGAACTTTCTAATAATAATAATAATAATAATAAATGTCTAAGTTGGGATGCTTTAGAGACCCAAGAATATTGGTCTCAACCCTTATCTCACCTAGACCTGAAAGAGGATCCTCAAGTGTACTCTTTGTGGTCCTCTTCTAAAATTTGGTCTTGGAGAGAACCCTTGAATGTTCATGAATGAAATGGTATGTAAATCCCTAGAGAAAAAAATAGAAAAAAAAGTTCCTTTTTTTTTTGTAATATGTTGATTTCTTTCCAATCCCATTTCTTTTCCATAACTCCACCCCAATTGACGAGAAGAAGAAGAATTTTCCAAGTTACACAAGACGAATCTTCCAAGTTACACAAGACGTAGAAAGATTTCACAAGGATTTATAAATTACACGCTCCCACATGATATATGTATAGAGAGAAAAAGACCCTCTGTTCTCTAGCCAATACGTCAAGACTTCCCTAAACTAAGAGAGATCATGAGTACCGAGGAAACCTTAGCAGAGCAAGTGGAAAGACTTTCAAAGAGATTAGAAGAGTTAAGACGGGATAGATTTACAGTTCCGCCGACTAAAGAGGAAACTATCATCGATTTCAACAAACCGCTGTACTTTAATCCCCTACCCCAAAGAATGAGACGAGTGGACTCGCCGTTGAACAGTTCCAATGAGAAACAAAATGTCACTTATTTGAATAGCCAATTTCAACACATGAATATTTCATAAGTATTTTTTTTTTGTTTTTTTCCCTAAAGCGTAGGGAGATCGGATCAGTAGTTTTTCCCTTTTCATCGTCGAAAAAAATTGGGAGGAAAAATCTTTTTTTTTTTTTTTTTTTTTTTTTTTTTTTTAAAGCCTGAAAAATTTTTCTGAGAGAGCTGAGAAAGATTTTTCCTCCCAATCTTTTTCGACGATGAAAAGGGAAAAACTATTGATCCGATCTCCCTACGCTTTAGGGAAAAAAACAAAAAAATACTTATGAAATATTCATGTGTTGAAATTGGCTATTCAAATAAGTGACATTTTGTTTCTCATTGGAACTGTTCAACGGCGAGTCCACTCGTCTCATTCTTTGGGGTAGGGGATTAAAGTACAGTGGTTTGTTGAAATCGATGATAAATTCCTCTTTAGTCGGCGGAACTGTAAATCTATCCCGTCTTAACTCTTCTAATCTCTTTGAAAGTCTTTCCACTTGCTCTGCTAAGGTTTCCTCGGTACTCATGATCTCTCTTAGTTTAGGGAAGTCTTGACGTATTGGCTAGAGAACAGAGGGTCTTTTTCTCTCTATACATATATCATGTGGGAGCGTGTGATTTATAAATCCTTGTGAAATCTTTCTACGTCTTGTGTAACTTGGAAGATTCGTCTTGTGTAACTTGGAAAATTCTTCTTCTTCTCGTCGATTGGGCTGGAGTTATGGAAAAGAAATGGGATTGGAAAGAAATCAACACATTACAAAAAAAAAGGAACTTTTTTTTCTATTTTTTTCTCTAGGGATTTACATACCATTTCATTCATGAACATTCAAGGGTTCTCTCCAAGACCAAATTTTAGAAGAGGACCACAAAGAGTACACTTGAGGATCCTCTTTCAGGTCTAGGTGAGATAAGGGTTGAGACCAATATTCTTGGGTCTCTAAAGCATCCCAACTTAGACATTTATTATTATTATTATTATTATTAGAAAGTTCATCCTCCTCCTCCTCCTCATCGTCGCACGAGTTCTCCTGGGAAGATTCTTCCGCCTCCTCTTCGTCTTCGACAGCTTTGCTCTCGGAGGGGTAACAATGTAATTTCCGGAAAACGTAACTACCCTCCATCAAATGGTATCGAAAATTTCTCACCATGTTCTCGGCACAATGAATCATCTTTTGGAAATATTGGTGTCGCGTGCATTTCGACTTGTTCCGCCACTCGGTTTTCCCTGGGATGTAAAACTCGTAAACGGATCGCTGGCAGAGCTTGCTGAAAAATTCGGCTTTATCGTATCCATTGACGTAGATCGTCTCCACATTTTCGGTCAGTATTTTCAGGATCGTAGGAAGATGCTCGTAGGAAAGACGACCCTCGATCCATTGCAGGCCGTGTCGGTTATTTGTAGTCTGGTTGACCACAGCTTGATTGCGGGACGATAAGTCATCGTAATGGACAGGAGGGAGAAAAATCATGGATCCGCATAAGGTTAAATCGCAAGTGATGTAGCCCAGTTCTTTCAAGATGAAACATATATCTCCCGTCTTTGGATCATAACAATGAAAGTATTCCATGTCCAGAACAATGTAGGAATCTTTGAGAGGTTTGGCACTCAAAATGTCCATCTTCTTTAATTGAGGAAAAAAAGAAAACAAAATTCTCTCTCTCTTTCTCGCTGTGTGTCCTGAAGGAAAAAATGGATAGCGTTCTCTCGCCGTCTCCTCTTTTATAGAGAGAGAGAGAAGGTTGCACGTGACAGGTCGTATGAATTCTGGGAAAGGTCACATTCGTATATATATTTGTTTTTGAATAATATCGTGCGTATCTCAATACACATCCATCATCATGATAATAAAGGTCACCTTGGAAAGAAAAAGAAATAAAAAACATGGAACTCGTGCTCGACTTTGAAGGTTTCTACGATTCTCAAGGAGCCTTTATTGTGAAACAATTGGCTTACGTCACATTGGACGGTACTTCTCGAAGGGTATTTGTTTTTAAACCCCCGTTTCCATGGCAAATGCTCACCGAGAAAGAAAAACGAACCGCTGTGTGGGCGAGTGATTATTATCACGGCTTGTCGTGGTACGAAGGAGAAATTCCGTACAGTTATTTTCCATGGGTGTTAACGATGTTGACGGAACCCTTTTCCATGATTTGGGTGCGAGGAGAAATGAAACGGCGGTTTTTAGAGAAATGGTTGCAAAGATCCATTTATTGCATTTCGGGATCGACGCAAGAGATTCTCAAATACAATGGGATCGAACACATGAATTGTCCTAACCATACAAAAGGTTTTTTCCATTGCGCTCTACAAAAAGCGGTTCGGTATCATTATTATTTAAAGACACAGAGAAGAAATTCGCAAGGTCGATCCTGCACAATTCAATCTTGACAGAACTCATTAAAAAAAATACATATATCACGTTACTTCTTCAACAGCACAGACGGTTCTGAAGCGAAACTTGGAATTTTGAAATAATAGATCAGGGAGAAATCATTCTTAAAAACAAATGATAAAGTCTCGAATCGGCTGGGAGAAAAAAAATTTCTCAGAGCTGAGATAAAATTCTCTAATGAAAAAAAAAAAAACTTTTGGTTAATTTTTATCATGTCTTAGACATGATAAAAATTAATGACCCTCCCTTTTTGTCTGGGAAGGATGCTTCACTCTTTCTAAAAATAGACCATGACTCATCCTTTCGCTAATGGCAATCATTCCATGAATGAATCACGATTTGTTTTTCAAAAGAGTGAGACAACATTCCCAGACAAAAAGGGAAGGGGGTCGTTAATTTTTATCATGTCTAAGACATGATAAAAATTAACAAAAAGGTTTTTTTTTTTTTTTTTTTTTTTGAGTTGGAGAATTTTTCTCAGCTCTGAAAATTTTTTCCAGCCGACTCGAGACTTTACCATATTTACGAATAGTCTTTGGATTATTTATTTATTTTCTTTTAAAAAGAAAAATTCTGAGCTAGACCTATCTATTGGCTTAACATTCTGGTCATAGAAACAGTCTACAATCTCATTTTTTTTTCGAGGCTAATGCACGGGTTCTCCAATCAAAAGGGTTACTATAAAGGGATTGGTTTGAATGCATTTATCTGCAAATGTTGTAGGATTCTGTTGTTGAGAAGGGGGTATATTATTATTATTATTATTATTATTATTATGATGATGATGATTGTGGCAGATTCGTTTTCTACATGGAAGTCTAATCTCCTCCGAAGACCTTTTCTGGGGATCGTCGATAGATGGTTTTTCAATAGGAATCGTTTCCCTCGGATCCTCAAGAGATAGAGGGGGGTCCTGTCTTGAGACATGAAGCGGTCTCTCTTCCTCCTCCTCCTCGAGAAGTCTTGAGAAAGGGAGAGGATTTTCGGTTCCCTTATTCTCGAGGGGTCTTGACAAATTGAGAGGTCCCTCCTCTTCGAAAGAGAGAGAAGTTTTGGTTCCCTTATCCTCGAGGGGTCTTGACAAATCGAGAGGTCCCTCATTTTCGAGGGGTCTTGATAAATGGAGAGGTTTTTCATCCTCGAGGGGGTTTGATAAAGAAAGAGGTCCCTCCTTCTCGAGGGGTCTTGAGAAAGGGAGAGGTTTTTCATCTTCGAGGAGGTTTGACAATGGGAGAGATCTCTCCTTCTCGAGGGGTCTCTCTTCCTCAAGGGGTTTTGAGGAAGGGAGAGGTTTTTCATCCTCGACGGGTTTTGACAAACTGAGAGGAATCTGAACAGGCTTCTCCTCATCCCCATCATTATCGAGGAGGATGAGGATAGGCTTTTGGAAAGGTTTTTTTCTTTTTCTTCTGAACAGGCTCCTCTTGATGCTCGGGGAGAGGGATGCGGTAGTTGTTCCACCATTCTATTTTTTCTTGCTCGAGGATTTTTTCAAAAGTCGTGGCCTCTTTAAGATGAGATGAAGGAGGAGAATCCTCGAGAAGAATATAATAGGTATTCTTCCCAGTCTTCTCGATCGAGAGAAGACTTGATTTAATCTTCTTGGAATGGATTCGATTAATTTTTTTGTGATTTCTGGAGTGATTTTACCCCATTCTTCTTGAAGCACCGAATTTAATTATTATTTTGAAAAAATGGTTTGTTTGTGAATTCTTGATTCCAATTCTTGCCAAATATTCTCTATGGGATTTAAGTCTGGAGATTGTGGTGGTGTTTTTATTATTTCAGGATAGTTATACAGCAACCAGAGTCTAACGTTCAAAGCAATGTGTTTGGGGTCATTGTCCTGGTAGAATTTAAAATCGTTATGAAGGTTGAATTTTCGTGCTGAAGATTTCAAATTTTGATTTAAAATGTACCGATTTGTACCGATTTTAAAATGTACTTGTACCGATCCATTATACAGTCAATAAAAACAAGATTACCAACTCCAGCGGACGACATACACCCCCATACCATAACTCCTCTTCCACCATGTTTTACTGTTGGCACCAAGTTCTGTTTACGAAATTCTTCCCTGGGTTTTCTCCACACCAAGATTCTACCTTGAGAACCAAATATATTAAATTTACTCTCATCAGGAAATACAACTTCGTTCCAGTAATCAGAATTCTTATTTATGTTAGATTTTGCGAAAGCTAGTCTGAATTTTCTATTCTTTTCACTTACGAAGAATTTTTTCCCGGCTGCTCTACCGTGATATCCAGCAGATCGAATTAGTCTCTAATAGTCTCAGGATTCACAATTACTCCATATAATGCTTGTAAATCAACAGCAACTTTAGGAGCACTCGTACTTGGATATTTTTTAAATATTTCGAACGATAATTCGCTTTATTCCATTGGATAGCTTTGATGGTCGGCCAGGTCTTCTTTTATCCTGAATCATATGATTCCTTTTATATCTTTTAGTGATATTGAAAACTGTTGAATGACTCAAGTTAACCGTTTCAACAGTTTTTCTAATAGATTTTACACGTTCAATATGCAAATTAATAACTAATTTTCGAACTTCAGGCAAAGTTTCTTTTCGTTTAGTATTCATGGCAACACAGAGCTAAAAAAACAGAAAAATTCCAACACAAACTGGAGAGAAATACTGCAGACGATTTTATAAATTACTGCCAATTGCTTTTGAGTAAAAATAAAAACCCCAAAAAATATTTTTATTGTAGTATGTAGTAGTATGTAATGGTGTCCCATCACTTATGTGAGCCATTTTTTGCTCCGTTCTAAACAAGTGTATTTTTATTAAATTAATATTTTAATATTTTGAGAAAATGTATGTTATGTAATAATTGTTACTAAATTTAAGTATGAAACACACCCACAAAAACGTTTACATGTTTTTTAATTTATTTTATTACAGTTTCTTTTCGTAAAGCACAAGTGTCCCATCACTTTTGTGAGACACTGTATTTATTTATCATAGCGACACTTCGATCTGATTCATTTTATAACTCAGAGTGCACAAAAATTATATCATTTGAAGAATTACCACAAGTTTTATTCAAATACTATAATAAATCTAAAACGATGTACAAAAGAAATTAAACAAATAAAAAAGAAAAAGTTTTTCGCAGACGATTCAGCGCCGCTTACCTAATGCGCATGCGCTACTAATTCTCAGTTCTTACTTCGCGGCAAAGCAAAAATACGTAAAAATTCAAAATATTTTCATTAAAATTTGAAAGATATAGCAAAACATAACACCAAATACAGTTAAAACAATTAAAAACAATTTTTCAATTTTTACAATTAAAATTACAGTTTCTACGCCAAAACAAGCTAATACTTAAATTAATATACAGAAAAATAATGCAAAAATTTACTCTGCAATAAACTTAAATGTTAATTCCAGAAATAATTGAGCATAATTTAATTCGCAATAACAAAAGAAGAGGTTACTTTGTTGTAGCAAAGCTTAGTTTCTCTAGATTGGCAACAAATTCCCCATTCTGCTAAGTTTCAAATGTAAACAAACATGGCTAGTATCAAAAATTAGGCTTAGCCGCACTTAAAAACTATTAAATTGTTGATAATTCCACAATTATTACATGCAGGTTAACTAAATGCATAAAAATCTTAAACAGAACAACATAATTCAGTTATTTCTAAAGCAAAAAAGCACAATTTACAAACATATAAGACTAGAGAAACTGAGAACACTGAGCCGAGCAACAGAGTGGATATATGTATATGTTACCGTGAAAGACCGAAATTGGAGAATGTCGACTTTCAGCGGAGAATATCAACATTCACCAAATACGTCGGTGAAAGATCGAATATTGCACTACATTCTTGTGTATTCGGACCCTCATCGGTGTATGTCGACAATCACAGATATGCTCTGGTGAAAGTCGAAAAGAGAGGTCATAAAGTGCCATAATAGTTTCAGTTGTTGCAATAAATAAGATTTGAATCACATAATTTAGTAAGTTTTTTATTACTGTTATTTTATTTTCTCATTTAGAACGTACTGTATAATTAAGCAAGTTTTTAACTCTATTATTTTCCTTTCTCATTTTGAATGTATTGTGTGTTTTAGGTTCTCATGTTCTTAAGTTCTTATTTCAAGTCTCAAGTGCGTTTATTCGCGACTGAATTACGGAGAAGAAAGTATAATATTGTTATATGTTCAACATTCACCATTAGTACATGGTGAATGTCGACATTGACCGGTGTAAGTCAGAAATAAGAGTATTTGGAAAATATTTCGAACATACACCAAGAGACTATGTGAATGTTGACATTCACTGGTGAAAGTCGACATTCTCCAGATTTCGGTGTTTCACCGTAACATATACATATATTTATATACTTTTTTTGGTACAGCCGATTGCAACCAAAATGAAAAGTGCATATCTATATGTTATAGCAGTCCTAAGTACAAAATTTCAACGTTCTGAGGTCACTCGTTTTTGAGTTATGCGAGATACATACGTACAAACGCCACAAAAAAAAATCTCTTCAGAATTCATTTTAAATCAGTTTTATAATTTTTTTAGGGAAAAAGGAGTCCTTTTTTTCAATCATCTGCCTTACGTACAGATGTCACTCAAAAACATTGTTAAATTGCATTCGATACCGGTCAAAATGGTTAATTTCGTTGAAATATGACACCCGAAATTTTTCGCAATTACAATACTTCCTTTTTATTTCGTACAAGGAAGTAAAAATGATGCGTTGAGAGAGTGAGAAAATTGGTCCACCCCGAACGTGGAAAATTTTTAAATACTATAGAATTAATCGTCACTAAGATCCTATTTTAGCACAACATATTAAAAATCATAAGAAAAGTAAGATTAACTATTTCTCCCCTACAATACAAAATAATATTATTAATATTGCAGCTTCCAAAATTGGACAACATATTACTTCAAATATTCAAAACGCAAAACATTTTTCTGTTATAATTGATTGCACACCAGACACATCTCACCAGGAACAGATGACTCGAATTATACGCTATGTTATTGATTCTTACGCAAATAAACACAGCATTGAAGAAAGCTTTACAGATTTTATTGGTACTATTCTGTTTCGAGGGTCGTAAAAAATCGCCAAATTATCGTTGATGCCAATGCTGCCAAAAAGAATTGCGGCAACCCTAATAATTGCGGCAAGAAAGGAAGTATAATAGTAAATAACTATCTAAGATTGATGTTTTAATTTAGATGAAAGGCTAATTTCATATAATTCTTTTTTATTATTATAATTTATATGAAAAAAGCTAAACATGACTGAATGGAAGCATAAGAGTAAATAACTATTTCAGATCATTATTATACACTCATGTCCATAAATTAAGGATAATGCAAAATCAGGCAAAGGAAGAGTTAGAAGCAAAACAAATTTGGCTTATTTGTAAAGCTTATTTATTGAACAAAAGGTAAAGAGCAAAAAAAGATGCTATATGTTTGATATTATTAAAAAAATTAGCGATTTTTTCTCCCTGGAGCAAATTACAAAAAAAAAAAAAAAAAAAAAAAAAACTATTTACAAAAAAACCAATATTACATGGTTGGTATGATTGTTAATACATTGTGTGTCTCCCAGGCGATGCAATACAGTCCGTACAACGACTAGGCATGCTGAGTATCAAATTATCGATCTGATCTTGGGGGATATTACACCACTCAAAAAGCAATGCTCTCCGAAGTTCCGGTAGACATGTAGAAGGAGGTTGACGGGCTGCAACTTGTCGGCCAAGCATGTCCTACACGTGCTTGGCCGACAAGTTGTATCCCGTCAACCTGGATTCAAGTCCGGTGAGAATGCTGGCCAGTCCATACGGGTGATATCCTCCGATTGAAGGCATTCGCTTACGATGTTTTCACGGTGAGGACGGGCGTTGTCATCCATAAACACAAATTGTGCGCCCATGGCGCCCCGAAATAAACGTACATGTTGTTCCAGAATGACGTCCGGATAGATTTGGCTTGTCATGGTTCCAATTTGAACCAACCAGGTCAGTTCTGGAACCCAGAATAATTCCACCCCAAACAAGCACTCCTGCACTACCGTAACGGTGTAGTTCAATGATGTTTTTTTGGTGGTAACGAGTACCTGGAGCTCTCCATATTAAAATCAGGCGAGAATCAGACTGCAAGCTAAATCTGGACTCTTCGGAAAACATCACACAAGCCCACTGTTGCGGTGTCCACAATGCATGCTCTCTACTCCAGGCTAACCGCAGGCGACAGTGAGTTGCAGTAAGTGGAACGCATCTAGCATATAGACCAATCTGTCCTAAGTGTCTGTACACGGATCAAGGATCAAGGAACAAGGAAGTGCAATTTACGGAGTTCATAGGCAATTACGCCTTTACCTCCACATCTTCAAAGGAAATTAAATCATCCGAAAGAGGGTATTGTCAAATAGGGTAAAAATTTTGATAAGCCGAATGACTTGGAGTAAGTGCCTTCACACTGAGTCAAAAAAAGGCAAAAAACTCAGAAGGTCTTAATTTTGCGCCGAAAAAGGGCCAGAATAATTAAGATAGGGGCAGCCAGAAAAAATTTTGACTAGAAAAATAAAAGGTGAAGTTTCCTTGAACCTTGATAATCATTTTCTTTGCATACGTCAGATGAAGCATACGCAGGGGAATCCCGATGCGCGTTCTTCGAGGTGGGAGGGAGGGGGAACCTGTTTACAGGTCGAAAAAGTAGTTCTGTCAGTGATCAGCTGGGAGGGAGAAGTTTCGTTTTTGACCGCTATTCAATGCGGTTCAGTTTAAAAAATCTTTTTCAGTTTTATTGCAGTTGATAGTTTAAAGTATGTAAAATCAGTCCTATTTGACTGTGATTTTTCTTATTAAAGAAACGTTAAGGAGGTTCCTCGAGTTAATGCCGTGTGCATTAAAGAACTTTAGAGGCGGGGGGGGGTTAAGGAACGAGAGGTAGTTATTCACGTGGCTATCAGTGTGCTCATATCTAGCCCGTTTAAATGGCAGAGCTGAATATTCCCTGTTAAGAACCGCTCTGGGTCTTTTTCGGGAAGAAGCAACAGCAGGATAGTATACGGGTAGCATATGAAGCACAGGTTTCAAGGCAAACCGTCTGTACACGGTTTGCCTTGAAATTGTCGTACCAGTGGCTGAAGAGAGCTGACGAAACAGGTCTGAGGCTGTGCTCCGCCTGTTCCTTTTGGCAGTAACTGGCAAATACCGGTCCTCATTCGGCGTTGTAAGTCTGGGGCGACCTGTGCTGTAAAGTCTACTCACATTACCATCATATTGGAATCGTTGCCAAAGCCTGGAGATGACACTCTGGGCAATTCCAAGTTCGTCTGATACTTCCAGTTGGGTACGGCCGCATTCCAGATGGCTGATAATTCTACCACTTAAAAAATCATCCAAATGCGTCCTTTGTGTCATAACTATTCGTTTATTGTACTGAAATGCTTATAAAGCGCCTGCACACAATTTTACTTCTTTGCCTGTATTCTTTACATATCACTCTCTTACACTCTCGTCATTGTGACGTACTATCGGTGTCACCTGGTTACTTCGTGAAATTTGCATATGATTCTTGAAGATGTGTGTAGTGATTTTACAGATGATATATTTATTTTAGAGTTCGATTTCCGCGTGACTCTGAATTATCTTTAATTTATGGACGTGAGTGTAATTTATATAAAAATTGCTAAACATAACTGATTGGATGCCAGCATCGCTATTTCGCTACCGATTTATCGCTAAAGCATAATTCCATCTCGTTGGTTGTTCAAACGTAATTTTCTATAATGAATGAATGCCTTTTCTTTGTAAGAATTCTCGGTAAAGTGCAGAATGGCTCACTTATTTGTCTGCCGCTTTTTACAAGGGTAAAACAATTTGATTTTTGTCAATTTTCTTTTACTTTTTAAGTGAAAATAGGTTGATGTGTACATAGATAAAGTCAAGGGTGTGCGCAGTGCCATTTCTGTGCAATTCCAGGATTTTATTTTTAAGTGAAAATAGGTCGATGTGCACATGGATAGCGAGTATGTGCAATTCTTAAAAACGCGTCAAGCAGTGGGTGATTCTGCACTTTATCCAAAATTCTATTGCCGACTTTTCGTCATGGGCAATTCCCAGATTGTTAAATTCATAGGATATCAAAAAAGGATTTAAAATCGAAAAAGGATTTAAAAATTAAACTAGTATTTCAATGGCGTCTTAAATATAGAACTATATAAACTTACGTAATCTGAAATCAACGCGTACGCTAGATTTGGCGCGCTGTTAAATGGGCGCGTTTGCTAGATTTGGCGCTTTTGCGCATACATTTTCGCTACAATTTTCTTACGGCCGTCAAAACAGAATAGCACCATTTTATTGTAACTCATGGAAAATATGGCGAAGCACTTGAGAATGATGACATGGGAAAAATTAATAAATATTAGAATTATAAGAGAACAGTTATATGATAATGGAGTCAGTATAGCACAGTGGTTTCCAAACATTATTTTATCCGGCTCCCTTAAATATATTTGATCATATGGCGGCTCTCTTCCATTTTATAAAATACTACAAAAAATTTTAGTACTAAACATTTATTAAGATACACTCTTATACACAAGAAAAAACGAATAACAATATTTTATTATTGTCGCTTAATGAGATGGATGTGCTTGCCTATTAGCGCACAAAGTTTATCAAATCTCGGTGTCATTGATGAGATAGCTACACGAAGCTGCTTTTCTACAACCAAACGAGCATGATATTTCGATTTTATTGCAGCTAATGCAGAAAATTCTGTTTCGCATAAAAAAGATGTTCCGAACGGCAGCAATACTTTTAAAGCTTTATTTGACAAAATATTGTATTCACTCTTAATATCTAGCCAAAATTGAATCAAAGATACATTCTGAAATTTTTGTTTTAAAGAAGTATCACAAGATAGTTAAATCAAGTTTCTTTCTCAATACGTGTTAGTTCAAATAGATTTTTGTTTCCTTCTATACTAACTTAAGCGCATAAATTAAAAAGTGGAAACATGTCGGACCTATTTTTTTCCAAATTTGTCTTCCATATCTCCATTTTTTAATGAATGCTTTCATTTTATCTTTTTGAATCAATACATGCCTTTGTGCCCCTTGCATCCATTTATTCAAAACACTCATTTTTCCAAAAATTTCCACCAAATAGGTAAATTTATTAATAAAATTATCATCCCTAAACATATTATGCATCCTCATTATGATTTTCTTCGAGAAAAACTGCAATTTCTTCTTTGAGTTCAAGTACCAACTGAATCACTTTTGTACGAGATAGCCAACGCACTTCACAATAATACAAAAGTGAGGTGTAAGCAGCTTTCATATCTTCACACAGCTTTGCAAATAACGTAACTTTTAATGAACTATTTTTTATGTAGTTTACAACTTTCGTTACTTTTGTAAAAAACGTAGTTAAGTTCCTCATTTGGGCCAACGCCCCTTTGGGCTAAAAATATTTTAAAACAGCATATCTTTAGAATTTCCGATAGACAGTTTCACGTGCTGGAGATAAAAATACTTTATTCCGTACAGTGTTTTACTACTGCTAGTTTTCAAATCGTTGAGTTTCTTAATTAAAAATTCGTTAAAGTTTAAAAATAGCAAAGAGATAATAAAACAAATTCTAAATTCAAGATTCGGACTTCAAAGTGCTCATATTCGGAGGATTACGTTATTCAAAGTTTGACGGTTCTAATTATCGTTGTGTTTTCACAATGCAAGAAACATACACACATTCATGCTGGTTCTTCATTATTTAACGTGTTTAAATATAATACAGGGCGATAATATTTGATGGCAACAACTTGAAAAGTAATACAGCCGTTATAGGGATTCGACGCAAAATGCCGTTTTGAAGTTAACGCCCCTTTGGGTAAATAAATAAAGTAAAATTATTTTTACAGGAGAAAAATACTAGTATTGAAAATGGTGCAAAAATGATAAAAGTTTAAAATCCTGAGAATACGGTACGGGGAGTTATAATATTGTCACAGATCTTCAGTTTGTTTATATAAAATGTTTCGTTTAGCAGCAGATTGAAAATTCTGTAGGAAATGTAATTATGAATAAAAATAAATGAGGTAGTTTCTCTCTTACGACGACTACTGCTCTTCTTAATTTTTGGTAAATATCATTTTTGCTTGTTCTCTTCGATATGGCCAGTAACAAAGAACCACCAGATAGGGGCAAAATTCCTTGGCATGCTACTTTCAGCGATTATGATAGCGATAATGATTCTACTTATTCGAATTATTCAAGAAAATTGACTACATCTAAAGAAATGGCTGTAATTGCTTCAGATGACCCGGCGCTTCAAAGTATACTAATTTCTACTAAGAAAAGTAAATCTCAGAGAAAAGAAAAGAAAATAGCTGATAATACTAAGAAATTCAAAACCTCCCGTTCAAATTTTGAAGCAGTAGTTAACAATCACAGAAAGGTTTTTCCTAATTTAACAGAAGTTATCTCGCAAGAATATCTTAATACTCAGCTTCCGACTAGTCCAAAAGATCTCTCACTCAAATTAGAAAACGAAATCGCCGATAAATTAAACTGTATTGAGTCTATGAAGACATTAACCTACCCATCAGCGATAGAAATCCGTTCAAAGTTACAAGAAGAAATTGAACAAAATCAGTTCATTTTAGCAAGCATTCAGAACACCCCGAATCTCGCAAATTCTAAAAACAGATGATAAAATAATAAATCAGAAGGTTTGGCAAACTCCAAAGAAAACAGCGAAAAATACCGAGTCTACCCCACCACCAGATATTCCGAAAAAAAAAAAAAACAGATTTGAAACTCTTAACGAAAATAAAGAATCTATGGAAGTTACAGATGAAACGCAGACGACTACAACATAGAATAACGCAGAAAATAAAACGGAAATTCTTCCATTAGTCATTCCAGAAAACGATGTTGATTGGCCTGAAAAAGGCAAAATGCTCAGAGAAATATGTAAAAACGAATTTGAAGTTACAACCAAAGTCAGACATTTTTTCCTTTACACTACCACCGAAGCCGATTGTAGAGATATAATTGATAAATTCCAGAAAGCACAGATTAGTTTTCATACGTACCAAATTTCCTCACCCTCTTCAATTAAAGTTATACTTAAGAATATCCCAAAATCCTACACAGAGCAAGCAATTAACTCAGACTTAGAACGCAGAAGCTTCCCTATAATTAAAGTAACGCAATTCACGAAGAAAGCAGAAGACCAAATTGTGCGTTTACCTAGATTTTTCCTTGAACTAAAAAAGAAATTCTGCAGGCAATAAAATTCATCAATTAAACAATATATTCGGATTCAGCATCACAATAGAAAAATATCAGCCCAGAAAACTCCCAATTCAATGTTTCAATTGCGAGGAGTTCGGGCACTCCCAAAATAACTGCTTTAAAAAGGTCAGATGCTGTAAGTGCGACAAAATCACAATTCCAATACCTGTAAATTAAAACCAGATGAAAAACCAACTTGCATTTAATGTCACGAAAATCACGTTTCTTCTTATCGTGGTTGTAAGGTATACAGAAAAAGATTCAATCATTTAGAGAAGACAGAAAAACCACACAGAAATTCCCATTAAAGATGACTTTCCCGAATTCATTCAAGCTTCAGGCCAGACTAATCAAGAAATGCCTAAAAACCTTTACAGTGACAAAGCTAAGCAGAAAAACCCGCAGGAAAATTTAGCAGAAATCATTAACATTTTCAAAGATCAGAAAACCCTTTATCTCATGAAATGAATAACCACAATAGCTCAGATAATTAAATTAGCTGAATCAAATATGCAGAAACTTTGTCTAGCTTTTCAAACGATCAAGATTATTTTGAACTTTGCAGATCAAGATTAACTCGCAGCTTTTCTCAACACAAGCATAGCCGAGCGGCAGAAATCCTCAAGCTGCAGATCCTCACATCGTGTGACCACGTTTACTCCTCTTCTAGAGACTCTGCACTAGGTGCAAAAAGTACGTTCCATCTTACTGGATTCAACTCATGATTAAAAACACCCTACTTATAATATATTGGTAAAGGCCGCACTAGGCCGATTGCCTCTTAATTGTGTTACGACATAGATATAGACATAAAATACGGTACGACCTTCGCAGGATTTTGGAAACTGTCGCCAACACCAAAATGACGCGTTTACTGCTCATCATAAATGTCGCTAAATATGTACCATATATTATGTTTAAACCGATAAAAGCACTAATTGATGAAACTCAACAGTATAGAAATGATTTCTTCGATGCTCTTCACAGTTTGACAAAACCTTTAGCTGAAGAAATGAATACTGAAACTTGCATATTAGAAAAAACGACTCAATATTAATAATATGCTTCGTGAGAAGGTTTCTGAGGATTCGTTTTCAATAAATGAAATTGTATTACTAAGAAAAGGTGTTTGTGAAGTATTAGATCTAATATTCATGCAACTCAATGACAGATTTACAGCTTTGCAAGAGAGCACAAACAATTTAAGTTTTTTTAAATGGACATGCATCAACATTTTTGCTGCTAATTCAAATCAAACAATGCGCAGCTGACTTGGCTTTGAAATATAATACACTGACATAGACGCTTCTGAATTTTCATGTAAAATAGGGAGTTTCAAATAGCAAGCGATGATACTTGAAAATTTAGGTTATATGAATGCTGTCCAAATATTGTAAAAAATTATGATCTATCATTGCACAGTACGTATCCAAACCTTGACACGAACTATGAACTGTCATTGCACAGTATGTATGCATCGCATTGAGGATTTTTTCTAACAATACCTGCTATAACCGTTTCATGTAAACTTTCATTTAGCAAATTGATGATAGTAAAATCGTACTTACGTTCTTCTATTGGACAAGAACAATTAACAGATATGTCTATAATAACAATTGAAAACGGTATTGCCAAAACATTAAATTATAATAATACAATAGATGTATTTGTGAATGAAAAAGCCAGAGAAATTACTTTGTAAAATACGTCAAACTTAAGTTTTTTTATGGTAAATATTATTTTTATTTTGTAACGTAATCATATTGTGAACTTTCCAATTTCTGTTTTTTAAATATGAATGAAACTTTGTTTTCCAATTTATATAAAATATGTTAAACTCTATATGTTTTTATGCCCAATGTTTTCCGACTTTTTTTCATTAAATAAGAATGACAATTGCTTATACGACTTTTTTTTAATACTTAGAAATAAATAATTGTCATACAGCAAATTCAAAATAAACTCATTTTGATGGAGATAATTTAGTTTCAGCATTGTTATCTTTAAATGGGAGGGAAGCGCAAGTTTTACCCTTACCACAGGCACTTGTGTGCTCCACTTACGGCGCTGCTTGTGAATAAAGATATTCGCTAATAGCTGTTTATTGTATTTTACTTTATATGAATGAAAGTGAAACACAGTTATTTGATGTAATACAGCTTCACTAAGATTTAACAGAAAAGTTAAAAAGAAAAAGAGTGTTGTAACAAATTTTTTATGAAATCATATGTGACATGTTTGAATATTTTATTTGTATATTGGAAGTTGATTACAAAGTTATTTATTTTGTGATTTATCAAGGGGAGGGAGTTAGGAAATTACAATTAACTTTTTATTTGCTCATCCTATTTCTAGTACGAAAAGCTGAATTTTTAAAGATTAATTTCATATATTGTATCATCTACTGAGTGTCAAACCGTGTTGTCAATAATTTCTTTGTCGGCTGAAAAAATGCATTTTCAGCACGTTTGAATTTATGAGCTTGTATATGTGACCGAATATTTAATAATATGGATTTGCATACAATGATTTAGTTGCTACGTGTTTAAAAGCCGTTTACGTGCGGAAATGAAGATGATTCATAATCAAGAGCCTTGATTAAACGAAACAAATCAAAACTGTTGCGTGCGTACAGTTTCGTAATGATTGAATGCACACAGAACTGACGATAGCTTTATAAAATTAATTTTTACCAAAAGAAACGCTTTACAATTCCGGAACTTTCCACAAAAATTCTCGCACAGCTGTTCTCAATATCACAGAATACAATCAGTGGTTAATCTTCGGATTATGGTAACTTGGCGATTTTTTGGCGAAAATTTGGCGACCAACCCTGCTACTTTTTTTTTATGGACGCCATTTTGTTTTCACGAAGTAAAGGCATGTTTTTTTTTTTTTTTTTTTTTTTCTAACTCAACCTTTTTTTTCAACAATCTGCTAGCCGAATTACGCTTATGCTAGAACTTTTATGGAACAAAAGTGCTTAATCATGACGAAGATTAGGTGCGAAATTGGGAGAAAGTGCAGAATCACCCTCAGCTTACCGCGTTTTTAAGAATTGCATATACACGGTATCTGTACACGTCGACCTATTTTCACTTAAAAAAACACCCCAGAATTGCACAAAATGGCATTGCGCACACTCTTGACTTTATCCATGTACACTGCTAAAGTCCTAGCTAGTAACCTTTATCGTCTTACCAAAATGTCGCCAAACTACCTGTTACCATATTCCAAAGATTAGCCCAATCAGTATTTACACTTCAAACTACTGAGAACATTAAACACAGCACATGTAAAAAGAAGAAACTCCTATGGAAATCTCTCATTACTCCGAAGTCACGTTAAACAGCTGAGAAACTGTCCTACATCGGTCGCGGACACTTAGCCGACAACCACTTAGCCGACGGGACACTTAACCGACATCAGTTAGCCGACAAGACATTTAGCCGAGAGGGACACTTAGTCGACATGGACACTTAGCCGACAGGACATTTAGTCGACAGGAAGTTTAGCCGACAAGGACGTTTAGCCGACAGACATTTAGCCGATACGGACACTTAGCCGACAGGACACTTAGCCGACTAGGACACTTAGCCGACTGGACACTTCGTCGTCACGGACAGTTAGCCGACATGACATTAAGCCGACAATAAGTTTAACTCTTCCAAATGCTTTTAGATTTCTAATACTTTCACATTTCATTACTACTTTGCTCAACACATTACACTACATTCATTCCCGTAAAAAGTGGTTTCGCTCCTCCTACTAATGAAATTTCCTTTCCCTGTCAAGAAGCAGAGTGATTCGCCCTACTCCTCGCCATACTGGAACTACTATTTTATCTAAAATGCTATTTACACCCTCAGAATGCTATTTACAGGTTAAGCATCCCATATTTATTTATTAATCTGGGATAGGGCTCCGGCACGGGAATTCATACCTCGTGGCCTCCGGCCACCTAACAGAAGTAGGTTTGGTTTATGCAATTACGTCAAAGCCAGAGAGCTATCTGCCTAACGGGAGGGATACCTTCGAGGAGGACTTTCTAAGAAAATTGGCTCGTATACATGTTACACATGGGGAAAACCACGAAAACTCCCATGCAGCCTGTCCGTTCGCGGGATTTGAAATTCGAACCAAACTGCCACTGTTCTGTGACATTCTCGCTCGGCTGCTCGTGGGCCTAACAGAAATAGAGTGACCGTTTTACTTAATATACAACCAGTCTCTTCCAATAAAAATTGCCTTTTTAGACTAGAACTTTATAAATGCGTTCAGAAAAATGTGCACCAAAACTTTCCCTATTACCATGTAGCTAAAACAAAAACGAGAGAGAGAGGGAATAAAAGAGAAAAAAAAATTTAAACTAATGAAAAGTGCAATGGAAATTTATACATTTTTAACAGATATTGAGAAAGCTACATTTTATAAGAAAAACATGAAACAATATAACATATTATATTGAAAATTACAGTCGCGATTTTCAAAACAGAGTACATAATATTATCCAGTTACATGACTGATCTAGTTAAATCTAGCATCGATAGATGGCATCCCATTACGGTGGCTTTTCAGGATGTCTGGCTTTGCTCCGCCCTATCTTGGTGACTCTCTTTCTGCATATTCCACCGATTTCTCTTCCGCGATTTTCCCATGTCCGGAATTTCATATCAGCAACGTTTTCGATATATAAAGAGTGAAAATGTAGTTTTTGCAGAAATGTATTATGAATGAAATAAAACCTTAAAGAATATTTTACTTCTAAATTAAACATAATGCACCAATTTAATGCTATAAACATTAACCCAAGCAAGTATTTTCAGCGTGGTCAATAAAATGTTGCAGAATTTATAATGGCCATGAACAGCCCATTATAGAGGTCAATAATTTATACCTTTGCTTGTCTTAAGAACTTTCTTTTTTGTAATTGTTTCTAATGACAAAATAATATATATTTTGAAGCTGACCCTTCACGGACATATGTTTCGATAAAAAGTATAATTCAAGAATAACAATTTCTATTGCATTATTTAGATTTTTCATGACAGGGAAAGGAAATTTTATTAGTGGGAGGAGCGAAGCGATTTTGTAAGGGAAAGAATGTAACATGATGTATTTAGTAAAATAGTAATCAAACGTAAAAGTATTAGAAATTTGAAAGCATTTGGAAGAGCGAGATTGGAAAATTAATATCATTAAGTAAACAAGAAAAATTATTAATGATGTGAAAGTGTTCAAAGGAAACCAGGTGATTAAATGAAGAAGCTTTACGGATAATTTTTGAAGATCCTAAGTGTAATTAAATGACCGCCGTACTATGCTAAAAAAATTCTTTTTTCCTTTCGAAATTTAATTCACATTCTCTGACGAGAAATTTCTAAGAGAAACTGGCTCGTATACACATTACACATGGGGAAAACAACGGAAACACCCACGCAGCCAGCCCGTTCGCCAGGATTTGAACCCCGGAACCTAGAATATTGAACTCTCGTTCCGTTTATTTAAGAACATTACGAGGATCAGTTTATATTGCAGCTTAATCGAATCTGGAAGACAGAAAATGGAAATGTGCAACAGTAAATTGCTTTTGAAATTAAAGAGACAACATGTTTAACATCACACCGAATTCTTGTGAAAATTACTATCATGAATTTTTAAGAATCTTAGAAGAAGCTTTCCAAATTGGATTTCAAAGTTACTACACTTTTCAAAACACTTTTTTTTAGACCGGTGTCTCGGGATTTCTCCTATCCAATTGGCACTTCTGAATTATAGTTTCCTTAGTCAGTTACTAGTTGGTTAGATAGATGCATAGCTACACGGTTTATATTGCATTACAGAATAGCGGAAAACTAACGTACGGCTTTTAAAACTTTTTATTTGTGCTTTTCGTTTGACTTTCATATCATTAACTATGGTTTAGAATTGTGCATAATGTTTGAGGGTTCATTTCATCATATCATTAACTATGGTTTAGAATTGTGCATAATGTTTGAGGGTTCATTTCATCATATCATTAAATATGGTTTAGAATTGTGCATAATGTTTGAGGGTTCCTTGCATCATATCATTAGCTATGGTTTAGAATTGTGCATAATGTTTGAGGGTTCCTTGCATCATATCATTAGCTATGGTTTAGAATTGTGCATAATGTTTGAGGGTTCCTTTCGTCATATCATTAAATATGGTTTACAATTGTGCATAATGTTTGAGGGTTCATCTCATCATATCATTAACTATGGTTTAGAATTGTGCATAATGTTTGAGGGTTCATCTCATCATATCATTAACTATGGTTTAGAATTGTGCATAATGTTTGAGGGTTCCTTTCATCATATCATTAAATATGGTTTAGAATTGTGCATAATGTTTGAGGGTTCCTTTCAAAGGAAAATTCATTTTGCTGAATAAAGTTGTAATTAATGTTATAACAATGATTTTATTTAAGAGATTAAATTGCAAACCATGGATTTTAAAAAAAGGTAAAAGAAAGTGCTTGAAATGCTTCAGGATAAATGAGAAAAATGAGAACACAAGTAAAAATATCTAATGTCGGCACCACATGACTTCCTTGTACGGCCTATTAAATTGGATGCCTTTTTTTTTCCTCACTTCACTTAAACTTATTTCATTAGAAATATCTTTCTTATTCAACCAGTTCAGTTCTCTCATCACGGCAAAGCAAAAATGTATAAAAACTCAAAATATCTTTATTAGAAATTGTAAAATACGGAAAAACCTGAAACAACAAATACAATTAAAAAAAGTTAAAAAAAAACTTTTGTTGCCACTATAATTCGAGTTTTTAGGCGAAAACAAGCAATTTGGCAACAGGCGCAAAGACAAAACTTTAAAGCTGACTTCTCTCCCACTGGGCAAAAAGACACTGAAGTTGGTACACAAAGTGAATTAACTGAATACGCTACTATAAGAGTTTAAATGTAAACACATAGCCACCAGATTAGGAGTATGCCACTTTTAAATTGTTGATAATTCTATAACTATTCCATGCAGATTAACAATAAGCATAAAACCTTAACCAGAGCATGAAAACAAAATAATTCATATACTTTAAAAGCAAAAAATGCACAGGTTGGCAATATATAAAAATATACAATATTCAGATACCTGTAGAACCCGTTCTGCCAATTGGATTTTGATGAAACTTGGAATATACGTTATATGGACTATGGGGAAAAGATTTCTGCAATAAAAAAACAGTTCAAATTTTGACCACCAGATGGCAATTTTCAAAAATTCCTTATGCAAATTAGTCAAACCTATAAAGAGTCAGAGCTTTCAGTCAGAGCCAGAAAATCATTCTGCGTGCCTTTGTCATTGTTAATCATGCCCTTACAGAAGTAAGATACAGTTTTACTGGTAAAACTGTTTTACCAAAACGGCAGCAATAGCTTAGCCGCATTGCCTGAATATCATTGTTTAAAGGAATTCCGAAAAAGGCCCTTGGCGAAGAATGGTTTGAAGAAGATGATTATGAAATTTGAAGAGACTGGAAAGTTGGCTGGGCTGCCAGGAGATGGCCGAAATCGATTGAGAATGAAACTGTCGAAGAAGTCGCTACTGCTGTGGCTAGGGGAAAAGAGCTTCCAGTTCCCGATATTCTTCAGTCGGTGCCACGTGAGTTGGCGATTCCTTGGTCGACAGTCAAAAAACATTCTGCGAACCATTTTAAAATGGTATCCTATAAGATCCGCTTGGCGCAAATGCTGCAACCACCAAACACGTTGTGCATTTGCTTGACGATTTTTGACTAGAATGATTGTTGGTGACGAGCGGCCTTGGAAAATTCTATGGTCAAATGAGGCGCACTTTTCTTTAGATGGAGCTGGGAATAATCAAAATTGCCGCATATGGGGTGCTTCACCTCCTAATATCCTGCACCAATAACCACTGCATTCTAAAACGTGCTCTGTCACGAGCGCACGGTACAGTAAACTCCTTCGCCAGCAAGTCATTCCTGCTTTTACAGGAACGGGAATGTTTGTAGGCCACTGTCTTCATCCAAGATGGAGCAGCTTCCCGCACTGGGTGCCAAGTGAAAGAACTGCTTCGTGCTAACTTTGGCGAGAATCGTGTAATATACAGAGCTTTTCCGGATTCATGAAGTCCTGGTTCACCCGACTTCACCTGTGATTTCTGGTTGTGGGTATTTCTAAAAAACCGTGTTTATGGAGAAGGAATTAGGACTTTACCTGAGTTGAAAGCCAGCATCAAACGCCATCTTGCTGAAATCCCTCGAGAGTTACTTCGTGCTACCATTGACCATCCTATAATATGATTTCAACACGTAACTGATGTCAATGGAGCACACATTGAGCACATTCTGTAACTGAATAAATTAACGATTCTGACAGATTTCTGTTTTTCGTTAGGCGCCACAATTCCTCCTGGTGGTCAAAATTTGAATTTTTTTATTGCAGAAATCATTTCCCATGACCCATATAACATATATACCAAATTTCATCAAAATTCAATAAGTAGAACAGGTTCTAAAGGGCTCTGAATAGGGTCACTTTAATTATAACCACCTTGCATGTAACGTTGTACTTTTGGCTGGAGATAAAAACAATCATGTTCTAGTCATGGCCGAAAATACTGCTGCGTAGATGAATGGAAATTGAGGCGTAGTGGAATGACCGGCTGGAATTTTGGAAGAAGCACGACTAGCTTGATAGTTAAACATTTTTTTTGAATGACGAATACATATCTTCATAACTCATAGAAGGCTAGGTTTTCTAAACGCGGAACTTTACTGAGTAGTTAGAAAGATGAAAAATAACACTGGAAAAACACATATAAGGCTGAATTCCACAAATAAATTTATTCCTTAATAACGTACAACATCACTGGGGGTGCGCTATGCAACCCCCTAGCTTACATCTTAAACAAAATTACCCATTTTGTACAGCTTACATCTTAAACAAAATGGGCGAAATTAAAAAAGTAAAACTAGCGGCAAGGCGACCCAGCGAAAAGAAGCAGAAGTGAAGAGCGAAGAGAGAGAGCTGCGACGCAACAGACCTTGTATACCGGATTATATTTCAAATCACATGACAGTTCATTGTCGAGATGTTGGGTTCAGATTTCATCGATACGTGCGCATCAGGATTGCAGGGAGTTTAGTTAGAAAAAAATATTGATCTGTTATTTAGAATGAAAACGGGAGTAAAGGGCTATTATTAATTTATTATTTGAAAGATTTTTGAAAGATAGATATTTCATATTTTGCATATATATATATAATTACAAAACAATACTTTTGAAAACAAAATATAAACATGCCTAGTATTTTAGAGCATTAAGCTGCAGATATACACGTTTAGTACAGTCTATTGCAACAAAGGAGGAAGGTACACAATGATATATTATAGTAGTCCGATCTACAAAATCTGAGTGGTCTACAGCTAATCATTTTTGAGATATACGAGGTACATATATATGTACGTACAAGCGTCAAGTAAAAAAAATCCCATCTCAGTCTATTTTAAATCTATTTTACAATTCGTTTTGGGAAAAACTTTTTTCTGTCCGTGTGTACAGATGTCGCTCAAAAAATTCATTCAAATGGATTCCAGAGCGGTCAAAACGGATGTTTTCGTTTAAATATGATACCCAAAATTTTTCGGTTACAGTACTTCCTTTATTTCCTACAAGAAAAGTAAAAATATAACCATTGGTGAGCTACATAATGATACATGTTTAATATATTTAGCACTTCCCTTTTTGACTTAATCAACCATTTAATATTCTCAATAAGGAGCTGCAAGCAAAGAATAAACTTAACACCTGACATGCGTGTTTTTGTTACAGTTGTTGCATTGCAGACACAAAAAATACAACTGGAATGAAATAATTTCCTACATCTTAAATTCTGCTCTGTTATTTCAAATGAAAAATCTCAAAAATATGCAGGAAAAATACCGTTATTCCGGCAAGAATTCGAAGATAGATTTAAAATGATTTGTCGTCCAATCTTACATCCTTTTTATTAACATTAAAAACGAACGCGAATAATTTACTAGGAGATCTACAAATGGAGCTGTTTAATTTTGAAGTGCGTTTATTCTATACAAAGATTTGAAGATACAGATTTGCTTAACTTTTATTTATTCTTCTCAAAAGATGAATACACAGAATTTAATTCTTTTCTAAGGCCATTTATTAACTAAACTCTTCACAAATCGAAAACAATTTTTCTCATAAAAATAATGTAAAATGTTTTAATACATTCTTGAAGCATAGACGGTTGTTTATTTAAATTTAACGACAGTATTTTGGGAACAAGTTCATAGCCCAAAACTAATGGAAACTATTGAATGCAATACAAAAACTGACCATGATATTAAGCAGGTAAAATGGATGGAAACTTAATTTAATTTTACTGTCTGTGATCAACAGATAACATAAATACATGAAAACTTAATTTAATTTTATTGTCTGTGTATGAGGGAGAGTGGATTGTATAAAAGGAAAACAACGAGGAAGATGTTATTCTTAGATGAAGCTTCTCCTTTCAGAAAAATACCAGTTAACTGTATTTACAGGGCATCTTCTTTTATCTTTTCTTTACATATATGTATTACTTTGTTTCACAAGAAAATAGTAAAGTTAAATTAAAATAATTCTCTTGACCATTGCTGCAAGGACTTAAATGCGTATAAAGCTATAAAATTAAAATTTAGTTAAGAAATTTTAATTGCAAAACAATAATTATTGCTGCGAACTAATTTACGATATCATTTAAATTCTAAAAGCATATGTAAATTAAGTATCTAAAATCATAAAAAAATATATTATTCCAAAAAAATTAAATTGCATAAGTGAATAATTGTTGAGCAAGCAGAAAACAGACTTATCAAAGGGAAATTGCCTCCAAACCTAGCTCTTCATTTACTCAATTCGTGTTTCGTCATCCATATAGGCAAGGCTAAAGTAAAATTCAACAGCAAAAGTATAATCTCAGATTCAAATTAAATTAATTCAATTAAATGTTTATTCGAACTTTAATTTAAATTTTGCTAAAAAAATTTTCAAAATTTTTACATCTTTTGCAACATTTGTTTTCACAAACAGTAGCAATTCACAAAGTTTTGCACATTTTCAATGCCTTAAAGTTAGCAACATTTTTGCACACAAAACAAGCATTTTACATTTTACATTATTAAAGTTTACAGCCTAGGTTTTTTACAATAGCTCTCACAGGTAGCAGCTTTACACTCAACTTTACATTGTATTAGCGCCCTCTATTTTTACAGTTAGCAGTAACAAACTTCTCAACTTCACCTAGTTTAGCAAATGCTAGTAAAACTCAGGAATTAGTTCTAGGTAAGTTAAATTAAAACTTGCTATTTACTAGACTTTTTATTATTATTATTATATTTTGATAGATTGTATATAGTTTATTTTAGGTTTAAATGTATAATTCGTGTTGGGGTAGTTTCCAGTAGGCAAGACTTTCTAAATTACTTTGGTTTTCTACTCTTAATTAACATTTAATTAATTTTAACTCTAGTCATTTAATTGCTATTTTCTCGAAATTCCATTGTTTAAATTTCTCTTTTTAGTAATTCACAATATTTAGTTTTACTTTTGGTTTTGAATTTTACCCTTGCTTATGTGGATGAGGAAACACGAATTGAGTAATTGAAGAGTTAGGTTTGGAGGCAACTTCTTCTTGATAAGTCTGTCTCCTGCCTGCTCAATAATTATTCACTTATGGAATTTAATTTTTTGGAATAATATATTTTTTCATTGTTTTAGACACGTGTATTTAATTTACATATGCTCTTAGAATTTAAATGATATTGTAAGTTAGTTCGCAACAATAATAAATTAATAAAATTTTAATTTTATATTAGCTTTATACGAATAAAGAATATTTGTTAAATTCAAATATGTATTACTTTGTATATAAGAGCCATTCGACTCTCTTGAGATTTACAGTATCTTCATTTAAATTTTCCTTTGTGATTTACTGTTACCTATGTTTTAAAATGTTTCTAAAGTGCAACATGGCATTGCCATTAAAATGCATGTGTTGTAGCTTGCTACTGTTTTACCTTTACAACTACACATTTTATTCCATTTTCACAAATTTCGCGGATCTGAGAAGCAGGATAATTTTTCTTTCTTCCTCTTCTGAAGACATTTCCAGTCATCTTTTGACTGAAAAAAATTGTCATCGTTAAATTGTCATAGTTCTTCCTGAAATTGTCATAGTTTTTTCTTGTTGAGCTAATTTTATATTGGTTTTATGGTAACGTATCCAACTATTTTTATCCCGAGATTCTGCTTAGAGACACAAGTTTTCGTTGGTCTTCCCCACCGATAACGAGTCGCTTGCTACATCACTCTCGTAGAACACTACTTTTTTCTTGTCGAACAGGCTTCAGTCTCTGAAACTTATAATTTTATCGGTAGTTGCCTGATAATAGATTTAGCCTCCCTAGCTCATGAAGAATGTGGTCCCGGAATTAATTACTTTCGAATGGAACATTAGCGGCACCTTTGGAAATGCAAGGAAATTTTTTCTTCTTTATCGCCTGCCTTCGCGGTGTAACTGGAAAGCACGTCTGGCTAGCAACAGGAAAGTCTAGAGTTCTAATCTATGCGAAGATATCACGGTTTTCTCACGATTCTCGCAGGGGTGCTGGTGGCAAGCCGATCATGCTTGGACACCCTGCAGATACTGATTTATCGCACACAATATACATGCAATACACGCCGCCAAATGAGAAGGCATTTGCCATTTATACAGATGGCTCAAAGACGGAAAAAGGCACAGGCTGCGCCTACTGTGTACTCCAAGAAGGAGAAATGGTTAAAACTTGGGAAAGACGACTGGCAGACAAAAATAGCGGCAGACCTGCTTGCGAAATCGGCTGCCAATGACTCCAGTAGATTGGAAAACGCAGTAAGTGTTCCGCAGTCCTATTTAAAAAAACCACGCTCAATAGCCTTTTTCAAGAATGGCAGAAAAGATGGGAAAGGGAAAGCACAGGGAGGAGAACCTACAAGTTCTTTCCAAAAGTCACGTGCTCAGTTAATACATACAGCGGAGCACAAACTCAATTCTACACTGGCCATGGTCCCTTCCCACATTACCTTAAGAGATTCGGCATACGAGCATCAGATTTGTGTGAATGTGGTGCGGTAGGTGATGCAGATCACTTCCTCTTCAACTGCCCACAAACCGATAAACTGCATTTAAAAATGCCAAGCAGTGAATACTGGCCACAATGGGCGGAGAATACCCGCGGCAACAAGCAGACGAAAACTAAAATAGAGGAGGTAATCAGGCTTTGCTCAGCAAGATTCTAAGAAATTCTCCCCCTCTCTTGAGAATTGTATCTTCGCAGCATAATTTTAATAGCAATTCAAAATACTACAACAACTGAACATCAACACTAGGAAAATAGCTCACCCCGTAGAATAATAACAGGACTGTAAGAGCAAAACTATTGTAATGTAAGCATATTACTATCCAGTTTATATGTAATTGATAAAAATAATATTGTAAAGCAGTTTAAAGGATATTGAAAAATCCAGTCAATGTGTAAATGAATTACAAGTTTAATTTTGATTATCTCAGTAAAAGTATTGTAAATATGAATTCATATAATGTCTAAATGTACACATAGCTGTCATGATTTTATGTATCTATCATATGTAACTTGTACAAGACAATGATTGTAATCAACATATCTATGTTTATTCACAGGCCTTGTATGCCCATGTAATATTTATATGTATATTCTTACACGGAGGAAATTTTCCCTTCTGCCAGGATGACTACTAACACTGTAAGACTTTTACAACAAAGTCAGGTCAGGGGTTATCTCAGGCGGCGCTCAGGGGTGCTGGTGGTAAGGAACCTGTCTGCTGCCCAAGTGGCGCCCGAACTAAAATGTAGTGCGAGATAATTCGTCACCACCAGGATTTGGTATTGTGTCCTTTCCTTTTCAGTTGCCATTTAAATAGGGAAGAATGTAAGGAATTTTCTCCTTCCTTCTCACGTGACTTTTCGTGGTGTAATCGTAAAGTACATCTGGCTAGCAATCGGAAGCTCTGGAGTTCGAATCCCGGCGACAGCATCATTGCCTTTTCATATTTAAAATAAATATTAATCTGTAAGTTTAACTGTAGTCACACTTTTGATTTACAAAGTGTAACTGATAAAAATGTATCGCATGTACAAAACTTTAGATTTCAAATAACAAATAAATGTAAATTTGAATTTTTCCCTTGCGTTATTAGTGTTATTTCTTATACATATTTTGATAAAGATTTATTAATTGAAATTTAAAATTTAGTTTAAATATTTTTCATTCGGTTAACAAAACATTTTCATTTTGTTAAAAAATAGTGTTCCATCTCGTCAGCTGCTTTCAAATCGGGCATTCGGCTTGCACGCAATTTGAATTTGAGACACTGCTGTAGGGAATTGCGGAGTTTTTTTTTTTCCCTTTAAGTCAAAAACAATAAAGTTAAAAATAATTGTTGAAAATAAGTTCTTAATAAGCTGAGTCATAATTTGTGAAACAATTTAAAAAGAATTCGACTGACCTAAAGCTCTTTTATTTCTGTTTTCTTGTCAAAGAATACTTGGAATGAGTAACTCATTTAAAAAGCTAACATGATTTGGTGATTAGAAAGATCATCCTGGATTATCTTGAAGAATTATTTCCTCTTGATAAAATGAGCTGCAATATTGGACCCAATTCTTTCACCTAGATTTTGAATACACCGAAAAATAAATATTCTTTCACTGTTTTAGCAGAAGAAGCGATTTATCCGGCTTGCTTGCAGAAAATGCTATGAATCGCACCGCATCTGACGCCATGACGTTTTTGCAAGTTATTATCAGAGATAGTGTTTCATTTGGTTCTCAGTAACCTAGGACCTTTCCCAAAACATCTTTTTTTTTTTTTTTTTTTTTTTTTTAAGTTAGATGGAAAGAAAAACACTGCATCTGAGGGCAATCCACTCACAATGGATGAGCTGAAGATAGCTATTGAAAAAAAAAAAAAAAAAAAAAAAAAAAAAAAAAAAAAAAAAAAAAAAAGAATCGGATAATTTTATACTGAAATGGCATGCAATGAGTATTGAAGTTCGGCTGTGAGCATATGACAGCCACTTTAAAAGTCTAATTTAAAGTATTTTTTGTTCCATCGAGAGACATGTTTCGTGATCGAGAGACATACTTGGTATGTACGTGCATCTTCGTATTTCTTTCTGCATATGCATTTCTATATTCCACGATCAATAAACTAGCTTTAAGGTTATTACTTTATTATTACGAAAGGCCCATCTGCGGTAAGATAGCTTCCCCGCAAAGCGGGTTTAGGGTTGCGAGGAAATGGCACGGAATGACAGAGTTGCCAGAGTTGGCTTGAAATCGCCCATTTGGCGTCAAAATTAGCGATATGCCATGCACGGAACGAGAGCATTCTAAAACGAATTCTTACCGGTTTAACCCCAGAATGTTCTCGAAAGCAGGTAAAAAACTACATAAACTATGCCTGTACGCGTAGTAGCAATATATCGTGAGAGTATGTTGAGTTCACAGATTACGAGAGCGACCGAATGGAGTCGGGAGCTGTACTTTCGTGTCTGTGTTACTAATTGTTTATCGGAGTTTTTGGACTACTGTAACGAGTCTTTGGAACTTTCCTGTGTAATACTGACGAATAAATTGTGTTTTGATTCAAGTGTTGTCTTCAATCCAAATCCACACAACATTGCGTTTAATGCAACAATGTATTAAAAACAATATATTAAGAATGATATATACGCAGAACCGTAACAATATATAAAGAACAACATATTAAAAATCCTAGAATTTCGTATTTATCGCAGTTTTAGAGGCAAATTAAATTCTGAATGCTGACAGTTTTAGAAGGCTGTGTTGCTAATTGTTTCAGCGTTTATCGGAGTTTTTTGACGACTGTAACGCGTCTTTGGAACTGTCCTATATAATACTGAGGAACACATTGTGTTTTGATTCTACATCAAGTGCTGTCATCAATCACTTCAAATCCACGGACGCGTAGAACTCAACATATTAAAAATCCTAAAATTATTTCGTATTAATCACAGTTTTAGATGCAAATTAAATTCTGATTGCTGCAAGTTTTAATTTCAAGCAGGGAATAAATGTTCAATAATACGATATTTTAAAGGCGTCTGTTTTACCCGAAATGATAGACACTTTTTAAAGTTAGAAATTCTACAAGGTTGACATAATTTCATACGATTGCTGACTCTTTTTGAAATCCAGTAACAAAAATAAAATAAACATTTATACTAATGGTAACATTTATAGTTCAAAGATCAGTAATTTAAAAGCAACACTGTAGCTGTCTGACAAGATGGTAGACATTTTTCGACGAAAGAAGTTTAATAAAATGCGTAGGAAGGAAATATTAGCTGTTAAACAGAACGAATTTTTAATTGCGAAATTCGGCATTTTGTTTACATTCGCATTAAAATGTCATTCTATGTCGTCTGCTGTTTACTATACAGTTTCATGCGGTTCAAATGCGGCTGTAAGTTGAAAGAATTCGTCTGGAGATACAAACCAGCTTCTTTATTTTCAAATCGAATGAACTCGGAGACAAGGTCGATTCTATCGACAGTGGTCTGATGAAGTAATTTACTAGTATGATGTAATTCAAAGCACTAGGAGGGGCAAGAATGACATACTCCAGTTGCAATATGATTTTTTTCTTTAAATAGAACTTCTTTATTCTTTTTGACATCAAGCAGCATTGCGAAGTCACGCACGGAATGTCATCTCAGAAGAAATCGAAAGACATGAGTTGGTAGCAGTTTAAGTTCTTTAATTAACTGTGAAAGCTGAACATCTTTTTTCGAATACGTTGGAGCTTAGTGAAGTAAGTTCATCATTTATTGTACCTATTTATGTTAAATTAAACGATCAATCGCATTATGAGAGGAAATTAAATGCTCATGTATTATAACGGAAAGTTTAATGGCCGACTTCCTTCTGATGGTAACAAACATTTCAAATCATTACGTTTCAGTTTTTCACAGTATTATACCTTTCATATAACGCGAAGCAGTTTAATTCGAATTATAATTATAAAGCGATACAAAAATGTTTTTAATTATAGAATTCAATGACTTTTTAAAAGTGTTTAGAATTTTTATCCCAGAAGGGCTATTATCATGTTTATTTGCCTAATAGTCGAACACCCCGTTTTGAAGCGGAAAAAATCGCAAGAAGTGTATAATACTGTGTACTAGATTTCCCTGTATAATATTCGCGCCAAGACTTTCACAGTAAAAAATTGGCGACAAAAGTGCGAATATTACGCGAGTAAATACGGTAATTTTGTTTTGGCATTTTCCGTTGGTTCACTATAAACGGTGTTTCACTTTTCAAATTGTTGCCACCAAACATTAGAGTCCTGCATTATATTTAATGGAATTAAATTAGGAAGAATCTGCATGAATATATGTATGTTTCTTGCACTATGAAAAAAATAACGGTGCCTAGGGACATCAAATTTTGAATAACGTAGTCCCCCACCGAATATAGACATCTGAAAGCCTGAAATCGGAATTTCGTATTAGTTTTAATATCTATTTTACATCTTGTAAAACTTTAACGAATTTTTTATTAAACTCAACGATTTTAAAGCGAGCAATGACAACACTATACGGGGGAAAAAATTATCCCCAGGGCGCGAGACTATGTATCGGAAATTCCAAACACATGCTCTTTTTAAGTGTTTTGTGATATTACTATTGAACTGAATTTTATGGTTTATGTGCGAAGAACATGATATTTAATAAATAAAGGTAATACGCAAAACGTTAAAAAAGCCCCATTGGGGGTAATATAAAATCTAAAAGCTTTCAGATTTTTTTAAAAATTATTTAATTAACTTATGAAAGTCTAATAACTATGAAATACTTCAGTTAGAAATGTACTAAATATACCACAATCTCAAGAGTTACCTGGATACAGTTAAAAACCACACATAAATGACTCAATCCCACAAGTAGCACTGAGGAACAAAACAAATCAAATTACCTTAAAAATATTTGAATGTAACGGAATATAAGAATGAAAATGAGTAGGAAGTATTGAACGTAGACAAAAATACTCAAAAGGCACAAGAAGCTGTTAAGATATTCTAACTGGAAACTCAGAAAGGTACATTTAATTAAAATCACGTTCAAGCTTTATTTTAGGAAAAGGGTGTCTGAAAATTTTAGATATGCTTCCTAAAAAGTGATTTCACAAAGTATGCAAAATTAAGATGATTTTGATTTATGTATCGTATATAAAGACTGTTTGTATATTTTCGTTTTTACTTTTTCTATTTCACATCTTCCTATTTTATTTGTTATTATTTTATTTACACAAATTTTTGACTGAAATGCTTAAAACTCATTTCTGAACTTCAGTGTTGAAATATATAGGTATATAATTTTTTCAGTTTATGTTAGTATGTTTGCAGTAGCCGATTTTTCTTTCGATTTTTGCTCCAGTAAAACTTTTACTTTCAATATTGAATTAAACGTCTTGCGTTTAATTTTAGCGCCAACATTTGGTCATACTAATATATATATATATGCTTTTCATATTATATTACGTTATATATATACGTATATTAATATATATATATATATGCTTTTCATATTAGAATCTTAATAATCTTTTCAAAAAGCTTTTCCGTTTTGTCTTGGTTAGGACAAATGTTTCAAATTCTAGGAAAAAAAATTGAAAGCTTATAAGGTTATTTCTCCGGTCTTCATAGTGTAGAGGTCTGCACCCTGGGCGCGTATTCCAGAGGTCCGCGGTTCGATTCCCGGTGAAGGCGTTGCTAATTTTTCATCTATCCTGCTTAAAAAAATACCTAATGTCTCTACACTATACACCGTGAAGATGACATCCGTCCTAGTTCTTGCCGTACGGAATTGAACGTCATTTCTGCGGAAATCAGTTACATTGGCCTGTTATTCAGTATATTCAGTTATACAAGGCCTGTTATTCAGTACATATTATTTTCTTTTGTTACAAGATATTTTGAAAAGCACAGTATTACATATGAACACTCTTATAACATAAATCAATACTATATATTAGTGAAATTAAATTGTATGTATACACATATATGCATTTGGCAGTGCATTAAATGATTGCTGCATTTGGTATATAAATAAGTCAAATGTGATACATTTAAGCGATGACAATCAATGTGGAAGAAATATTTTTACACTACAGAAATATATAGACATTATGCAACATTGTTATTGGTATTTCAAGTGTTAGCTTGGCATATTTACTAATATTGGAATGAACACTTATATTACGAAAGTTAGATAACTGTATGAACAATGTATTGCACCGGATGAGTACAAATATTTGTATATGTCAAAAAGTTGATTCGATGGAACAAAGATTTTTATAACAAAAGGGTTAAATAACTACATTTATGTAAAAAAAATAATATATATATGTATATGTCTATATATATTGTAGGGTTTATATTTACTTTAACTAACATTTATTTTAAGTTTAAACTATCTTTCCTGTCAATCCTTACTTTCCCCTGGAACTGCCAATGCCAGAATATGTAAATTTGAGTAGAACGCGCAAGCATTCAAATTATCAGCGGAAGTAGTATGGTTTAAATAGAAGGGAACAAGTTCGGTGAGAGTTATTCTTACTTCGCGAGCGCGGAGGTAGAAATCGAGAATTAAAGAACCCCGCGTTGCGGCCTATGTGCTTGGCGGGAAGTAGTTGCAATTGTTCCAGTGAGCTTCAAGTCTGCTGAATTAGCTGCGGCTTTTGTAAAACGCGGTGAGTTAGTTATTTTAGAGAGCCTCGTAGTTAGAATATTGTCTTTATTTTCTTTTCAGGTTATTATTTTTATTTTGACTGCCTAGTTGGCACCGTTTGTAAGCGTCAAGAGGACGCAATTGTAATTTAGTACGTTGAATAAAAAGGGACTTAAACCCTTTATAAGACTCTGTGGTTTATACAAGCTTTCACAGTCACCTCTTGGTTGCGTGCTAGTTAGAGGCGCGCAACGTTATAATATATAAAATAAATAAATACTTATATTACAGGAGCTGAAACAGTAATTTAGCTATTTGGGGAATGACTGTGATGAGAGCTGTTCCAGGTTACTTTGTTTTTGCAGCGCAGTAGGTAGTGATAGCATGTACTAGTTTCGATAGAACAACATTGTTATTTTGAATATTATTACACCACGCTGCCCGAAACATGGGTGCTGGTTTTTTTAGATGGAACTTCGCCGTCAAGCGGCATTCAAAGTAATAGTGGTCTGGACTGCCCACTTTCCCACAATCGCAGATGTCTGTGTTGGATAGACCAAACCTATGCAGAACTAGCGGCCGAACTAAAAGGGATGATGATTCTCCATATTCAGGATTTGGCGACTGGGTACAAAACCCCAGTCGCCTTTTAAAAGGGAAGTATATAAGGCATTTTCTAGCCTTCTTAACGTGCCTTCGTAGTGTAGTGGTCTGCACGCTAGGCGCGTATTTCAGAGGCCCGCGGTTCGATTCCCTGCAAAGGCGTTGCTCCTTTTTCGCATCGTCTGCTTTCAAAAATAGCCTAATGACTCTACAAGCGTTCAGATTTTACGTTACGTTCAAAGGGGCGTTTTTTAACGTTTTGTGTGTCGCATTTATTTATTATATATCATGTTTTCCCACTTAAACCATAAAATTCAGTTCAACAGGGAGCATAACTTTAGAATTTCCGATACATGGTCTCGCACGCTGGAGATTTATTATTATTATTATTATTATTATTATTATTATTATTTACCGTATTGTGTTGCCGCCATTGCTCGCTTTGAAATCATCGAGTTTTTTAATAAAAAAATTTGTTAAAGTTCGACAAAATAGGCAATAGATAATAAAACAAATTCTAAATTCGAGCTTCCAGTTGCCCATATTCCAGTGGAGGACTACGTTATTCAAAATTTGATGTCTTTAATCACCGTTGTTTTTTTCACAACGCGAGAAACATACATACATTCATGCAGATTCTTCGTAATTTAATTTATTTAAATATAATGCAGGGCTCTAATATTTGGTGGCAACAATTTGATAAGTGAAACGCCGTTTTATAGTGGACGACGCAAAATGACTAAACGAAATTAGTAGCCCTTTTGGGCAAATTGCTCCTTTGGCATAATAATTTCTGAATAATTTTATTAAAGTTAAATGGGATGAAATATGTTAAACCAATATGAAATAAATGGACCATTTTCAAGGTGACAAAATATATTAAAAATGAGACAAAATCTCTGATGTTTGATTGTCACTTAAAAGCAAAGGCAAAACACCGCGGCAGAGACCCATAACGATCACCCAACAAAATTGTTTAAATTTAAGCAAGAAAAAAGGTATTAGATAAAAAAAAATGTTTAATAATTTTTATTTGTTTACATTTCAATTACATTTAAGGAAATTTATCGTATTACCATTTTACTATCAGGAATTATATAAAATTTCTGAATCAAAACATGGTCGACAAACATGGAAAAACAAACATAGAAAACCTAAACACAGCTCATTGTAACTTTATTAATAAAATAATATACATATATATATGTATGAATCCAAAGAACACGTAGCATGTAAGTTCATGTAATATCCGAAACTCCGTATTGTATTCCGTAAACTCATGTAATATCCGAAGGTGCGAATATTACAGAGATCCTTTAATAAATATTCCACCCAGGAAAATAAGAAATATTTCATGAAAGACAAAACATGTATGGGGAGGAGGAGAAAGACAAATGAAAATATGTTGTATTATAAAATTCTTTATACCAGGGGTTCTGAACCTTTTTTGAGCCATACGCCCCTTTCAATACTGCTAGAAGTTTATTCACCCTCTTTCTCAAAGTCGAAAAATACATTAACTTCATACATAACTTTACATAAACATAAAAATACATAAACTTCGCACATAATACATAAACTTCATACAAGCATAAACTTCATACAAAATATACATAAACTAACATATATATTGTTGCGTGCGTACGGATTCGTTACTAAATAAATGCACAAGTCCGATGAAAAAATGAACAAAAATTTATTATTACCACAACAAAAATGCTTAAATTTTCTCAAATTATCATGCAGTATTACAATATCTCACAGTAGTTATCTTTTAACTACTCAAATGTCCATTAGAACGTAATTCAAAACAGCTAAAGAACGCTAATCCGCGAATTCGCTACAATCAACAAGAGCAGTTTTCTAAACAACAATAAATTAAGCAACTACTACAAACTGAGATGTTTTCCTCCTTTTATAAGATTTTAAAATCACGCGCTAGAATTTTCCAGTACTTTCTCGAAATCAAAAAGAGATATTTATTTATTTAATGCACGCGCTCTTGTATTTTCAATTTTCCGGCTTAGCTTTCTTTTAATATTCGTCACGCGCTGCACTGCGCGAGAAATAAAACCATTTAATTTGTAATTGAACTAACATTAGCTTTTTAAATACCAAATTCGTAACACTGCCCCCTTCCCCCAAGGACTGCACGTCCCGGGCAGTACAATCCCTGGACAGGAAGCTAAACTTACAACTGTGGCATAAATGCAACTGAGGCATAAACATTACATCACAATATCAAACAACATGAACAATAAATGCAATAACTAACTTAAACACATCAAATGCTATCAAATACTAAATACAAAACAAATACTAAATACAAATCAAATCAAATACACATTTAAAAACATAAAGGACCATGGTCTGATACTATTTACAATTATTTACATTACGTACTATGGCCATAGTAATGAGCTAACCTGTCGTAAGAGTTAGAAGACTCACGGATCCGAACCACGACGTCATTCGTGTTCAGCACTGTATATGGACCATCCGAAGGTGACTGTAATTTAGGACTCAGTCCTTTTCGTTGAATTGGGTCGCACAACCACACCTTGTCTCCTTTGTTGGATCTCTGTCTAGTAGCTCTTGTGTCGCATCTGGTCTTCATTTTCTCCGTCGCCAAGCTGACTCGCTTTCGTGCAGAACGGTGCATCCCCTCAAACCGGGCCTGGACATCTTGGATGTGTTCCTCAGGCGATGAAGGCGCATCCGTAGGGCGACTAAACAGGCGGTCACAAGGCAGACGAAGGTCTCGACCGAAGAGCTTCTGAGATGGAGAACAGCTGGTAGTCTTGCGTTTCTTTTCGACCCTAGCATGATTTCGGCGGCTTCCCGAGCTGGGTCTTTCGGACAAGGCGTCGGCATTTCCAAGTGAGGATCTTTTCTGAGGATGTATAGTCATGTCACCAGATGCTGAAAGCAGTTTGTTGTTTTTGAAGTCTAAGGAAAAATTGTATTTCCTTAAAAAGTCCAATCCGAGTATGCATGGATCTGTGATATCCGCCACATAAGCCGTGTGATGGTAGGCGGCACTTCCAAACGTGATGTTTACGTTTAATTTCCCAGTTATGTCGATCTTATCACCAGACGCAGTCTGAAGGGTAACACAGGATGGCGTCCAAATAAGTTTATCTTTAAACTGTTCAGCTAAATCTTTCCTAATGATGGTAACATTAGCTCCTGTGTCAATGATCATATTGCAAGGAACTCCATCGATATTCCCATTAATGGACATTCCGTTACTGTTGCCACTCACTGTATAAATTTTAAGCGCTTTAAAACAAGATTTTTCATTATCTGACAACCTCCGTTCCTCGATATGGTCACTAATTTGTTTACTGCGTCGTTGCTGGGAAATGGTCTTATTTTCCGTACCTCGGGATGTTCTGCAATTTCTTCGTATGTGGCCTTCAACTCCGCAGTTCCAGCATTTTAGAATTAGTTTCTTTTCACTTCTGTTCCGTCTCAAGCCACTGACTTGTCTGGTAAAATCATCTGCTTTATATTCCGTACCCTGGGGTGTTCTGCAATTCCGTCTTAGGTGACCTTCACTACCACATCTTCAACACCTTAGAGCCACTTTTTTCTCGCTCCTACTCCGTATCAAAGCGTCGACTTGTCTGGCTAAATCATCTAAACGAGCCATCAGTTGATTCACTGGCTCATGGACTCGCACAGCTCTAACTGGGTAGCGATCTCTACTAGTTGCTTGCTGGGCTGCCTCGAACTTCATGGCGTACAACAGAGCGCTTTTTATGTCCTTTACATCTGCCATTCGAAGAGCTTTCTGTATTTCAGGATCCCGGATGGCGTCGATGAAATATTGCAGCGACAGGATTTCTCTTGTTTCTGTCGGGCACTCCGAAAAGGCGAGGTGGGACAGCCTTTCAACATCCGTGGCGAGTTCCTGGAGTGATTCGGTGGGCTTCTGTTGACGGGATTTTAATTGAAGCCTGCTGTAGTCTTTCAAACACTTTTCACCAAAGCGCAGTTCCAATGCGCCGGATAGAGCTTCAAAGTCTAGTCTCTGGTTTTCGGGAAGCGTCTGCAGGATATCCGCTGCGTCTGCTCTCAGAGAAGCGGCGAGATGGCAGGCCTTAGTTTGGGAATCCCATCCATTCGCATCCGAAACGATAGAAAATTGTGTTTTATACACCTGCCAGGAGGTCTTCCCATCATATGTAGATAGTTTCAGAACGGAACGAGCAGGCATCGATAAAAATTTGAAACCTTCAGAATTGTTTCCTACCGTCGCTATGCACTTCTTTAGGCTGTCAACTTCTTTGGCGACGGCAGCAGAAACCCTATCATCAATTTGTTGTTCGACGGCAGAAACTCTCTCTTTATATGTTCTTTTACAGAAGAAATTCTTTCTTCTACTTGTTCTTTTACCGAAGAAACTCTTTCTTCTATTTGTCCAACTTTAGTTTCAACCGCGTCTATTCTGCCTTCCATAGCCTCAAATTTATTTTCTATTACGCAGGTAATTTCTCTTTTCATTTCGTGCTGACCTGCTTTCATCTCATTTTTAAGAGATTTCATCTCTTCCTTAACGGATTCCTGGCCCAATTTCATTTCTTCCTTAACGGAGTTGACGGCCCCTTCCATCTTTCCTTGGCTTGATTTCATCTGTTCTTTCATTTCTTCTTTAAACGAGGCAAAGGCTGTTATCAATTGCCTTAACTGCTCTTCCATCGCTCTTGTTATTGGCATTCAAACCCCACTCCTGACACCAAAAATTGTTGCGTGCGTACGGATTCGTTACTAAATGAATGCACAAGTCCGATGAAAAAATGAACAAAAATTTATTATTATCACAACAAAAATGCTTAAATTTTCTCAAATTATCATGCAGTATTACAATATCTCACAGTAGTTATCTTTTAACTACTCAAATGTCCATTAGAACGTAATTCAAAACAGCTAAAGAACGCTAATCCGCGAATTCGCTACAATCAACAAGAGCAGTTTTCTAAACAACAATAAATTAAGCAACTACTACAAACTGAGATGTTTTCCTCCTTTTATAAGATTTTAAAATCACGCGCTAGAATTTTCCAGTACTTTCTCGAAATCAAAAAGAGATATTTATTTATTTAATGCACGCGCTCTTGTATTTTCAATTTTCCGGCTTAGCTTTCTTTTAATATTCGTCACGCGCTGCACTGCGCGAGAAATAAAACCATTTCATTTGTAATTGAACTAACATTAGCTTTTTAAATACCAAATTCGTAACAATATATTTAATACAAATATGCATAAACTAATGTATGTAACTAAATTCAAAATATACATACAAAATATAGATAAACTAATATACACTGGTGTGCAAAAATTAACGAAGTCGAAAAATTAGCATATCAGCTGAACGAAGAGGCAGAGCGGACAGAAAGACCAATCAGGAAATTAAGTAAGGTGATGTACGGTAGCACATGCGCAGATATGCAGGTAGACGTAATGGGGGAGTGTCTGAGTAGTATAAAGCATGTTGTCGGTGTAAGATCAGTATTTCTGGCAAAGAGATTGCACGCCGTATAGCAGTTAAAATCACACCGAGTTGCTGCCTCAGCGAGAAATGGCGAATAATCAATGTGTTAGACGACATCTGGATGCTTTTACCCGAGGGTCGAATCATTGGGAAGTTGGAGGAAGGCCGCAGTGTGACAAGTGTGGCTGCAGAGTTTGGAATTCCTGACAGTATCGTTTCACGACTTTGGAGACAATTTCAAACTACAGGAACAGCTATCCGGGGGTTTAGTAGTGGTCGTCCACGAGGAACCACACCCACAGATGACCGGTATATTGCCTTACAGGCCAGAAGAAACAGGCGGCAGACAGCAGAAGGAATCGCTAGACACACGACACAGGCGACCGGACGACCGATATCGCGTTTTACCGTGGCCAGAAGACTGCACGGTGGTGGTATGTTTGCACGACGCCCTGTACGGTGCGTACCTGTAACGCCTGCCCATCGGAGAAGGCGTTCCCTGTGGTGCCGGGAACACCGGAAATGGAGAGACAATGAATGGGGACGAGTACTCTTTACATATGAGAGCAGATTCAGTCTGAGTAGCGATTCTCATCGCATACTCATCTGGAGAGAGCGGGGAAGCCGCAATCATCCCTCGAACATCATTGAAAGGGACAGGTATGGAGGTGGCAGTGTTCTCGTTTGGAGAGGCATCATGCTTGGTAGTCGTACAGACCTTCACATCTTCGACGCAGGTTCAGTCAACGGGACCCGTTATTGTAACGAGATTCTTCTTTCATATGCGGGTCTTTTTAGAGGCGCTATGGGTCCGCAGTTCCTTTTCATGGACGACAATGCACCATGTCATCGCACAGTAGCTGCCGAACAGCTCTTAGAGAGTGAGGATATTGAACGTATGGATTGGCCGGCACGATCTCCGGATCTCAATCCCATCGAGCATGTATGAGATTTTCTAGGCAGACGCTTGGCAGCTCGTACCTTACCACCAGTACCGATTCCGGAGCTTCGATTGGCGCTGCAAGACGAATGGGCAGCAATGCCTCAACAACTCATTGACACCCTCATTCTCAGCATGGGCAGACGCTGTAAAACCTGCCTAGCAGTCAGGGGAGATCATATCCCCTATTAAAGAGCGGATGTTTCTTGCTAGAAACCCATCACAGGGATGTTTCGGCCTTCAGTCGCCTTGCGCTCCATGCTACTTTTTCAATAAAGCTTCTTTTTATTCCTCTGATTTCTCTTTTAGTAAGTGTTGCTTATATTACTCATGTCCTTACGTATTGAGGATCTTACGGTATTAAATGTGTTGATTTGGAAAGCTTTTGTACAAAGTTATATTGAAAAAACCGTCTCGTCCTTAATTTTTGCATACCAGTGTATGTTTATATGGTAACAAAATATACATAAACTTATGAAAAATATATAAACTTCATATATAACTTACTACATAAACTTTGACTTCTGAATAAATACATAAACATTTATTTAGATTTAGATTATTTTTTAACGTTGTAGAATCATCAGATTATTTTTAAAAGCAGGAGACGTGAAAATGAGCCGTGCCCTCGCCGGGACTTGAAACTGGAACTCTCGAATGTGCGCCCAGAGATTGCCGTTACCTTAACGTTTTGTGTGTTACCTTTATTTATTAAATATCATGTTCTTTGCACTTAAACCATAAAATTCAGTTTCAACACATCATTCAGCACTTAAACCATAAAATCCAACCCCTACCCCGCCGTAGAGTGTTGCCATTGCTCGCTTTTAAATCGTTGAGTTTGTTACTCAAAAATTCGTTAAAGTTTTACAAAATCTGAAATCGATAATAACACAAATACCAAATTTCAAATTTGATCTTCCACATGCCGATATTCGTAGGAGGATTACGCCATTCAAATTTCGATGGCTCTATGTACCGTTGTTTTATCACAATGCAAGAAATATACACACATTTATGCAGATTTTTCATTATTTAATTTCTTCAAACATAATGAGGACTCTAACATGTAGCAACAGTTTGAAATGTGA
The DNA here is from genome assembly GCF_044657685.1 of Stegodyphus dumicola. Classification (NCBI taxonomy): domain Eukaryota; kingdom Metazoa; phylum Arthropoda; class Arachnida; order Araneae; family Eresidae; genus Stegodyphus; species Stegodyphus dumicola. Next base: position 122,453,491 of record NC_140778.1, read on the forward strand.
AACGTACACTTATAGTGATTCAATGCAAAATCGCAAAACGACAACAAGAGTCTTTCAGGGACAAAGCCCCTTTGGACTAAAAATACAAAAACTAAACAAACAATAACAATAAACAAACTAAAAAACAAACAAACAATAATAAATAAATAAATAAAAAATTTAAGAAAAAGTTTAAAATCATAAAACTTGCAAAAAAATTAAAACTTGATTTTTTCCTATCCCTAAACTTTCTTGAGCTAATGTAGTTCCCTCTGATATGCATCATGATTTATGCATTATTCCTATTGATGCTCACTACTTAGTATCATTACTTAGATATTTTTCTGATGTGGAGCTAGTGTGCATCATAAATAGTTATCATGACGCACACTAGCTCCATCTAGTGTGCGCCATGATAACTATTTATGCATTTTCTCTATTGCTGCTCACTACTTAGATATTTTTCTGATGTGGAGGTACATGGTTTTGAACCATAGGCACTCCGTAACGTATAATCATTGGCATTATCATAGACAGCTAAATAAAAGGTTGAAGACATTCATCCCCCCACCACAAGGGCGGGCATTCAACCCTAGTCGAGAACCCCCTCTTTATACCCAACAAGGAGGTTAGAACAACTTGGCTGGAACCTAAGGCCGATGCCTATGCTTGGAATTGGCCCTGACGCTGTGGGATATAGTACATTTCGCTATCATAGAATGGTAACTAGATCACTTAAGTATTGGCCTTGCGACTTAGGCTTGAAGATGAACACAGCCAGGGCAAGGGTATGAAAGAGCCTTTTATTGATCACACACTATTTAACAGAAGGCACGGACTTACGTGCAGCAGCACCCACCACTTGCGACGAGAACTTGTAATTTAATTTAATAATAAGTTTAAAAGTGAAGATGCAGTGCTAGACTACACAAGTCAATTTAAACTAAACTAACAGGTTAACTCCGAAAACCTACACCGGCAGGATACTAACTTGATGGCAAGAAGGGAAGCCGCTATTAAAACTAACAGCTGGAGAAAAACTAGCAAACGTGCTCTTTCACTAGCGAAATCATGCTCTGTCTAACCTTTTCGCTCCAACAGTTTAAATACTCTCGTTCATCTACTTCATTTACATCTTGGCGAGGAAACGCGAGGGGAAATAAGAGAAATCAGGAAAGGTAATTAATATTAATCAGTTTACTAATTTTAATTGTATTACTAATACAATTAAAATTAATATTAGTAAAACAAACTTTAGATAAAAATTAACTGTTAATCAAATAAATAAATCCCCACAAATTCAATATGCAAAGCAAGCGACAGCTATTTGTGTAAACAGAGAGATAATTCTGCCAAGGGCATTTTAGGGAAAACTACTTGTATTACGTTGCACACGGAGGGGGGGGGGACAAAAAAACACGCTTGCAGCCAACTCATTTGCCAGTATTAGATATTAAGTTAATAGCTCTGTTAAATTTGCAATTTTTGTATCTTCAGAATTTTTTATTGCAATGCTTTATTTACTTTTTCTTGGAATATTAAGTTTTAAGAAGACATATGTAAAATTTATGTTGAATTGCTTGAGGTTATTAGTTTAAATCCAATAATGAGATTCAAATTATATAAAACACATGAAAAGGATTTTTCCATTTCATTTTAAATATTTAATATCTAACAGTTGATCAAGTTTTTGATATAGTTTGGTTAGGGTTAACGAAAAGCTTGAACAATTGCTCAAGAATAAAGCGTCCTTTTTGTTGCTTTAAATGTGCTGTATAGATGATACATTTCAAAATTGAAAGTTAACAATCAACATTTATCTTTTAAATTTAGTTCCAAAATTTCGCAATAATTTGGTACAATTCTTAGCCGTTATTTTCCCAGCCAAAATGGCGTCCCTCTCCTTAGGTACCATAATGAGATAAACCAAACTTCTACGAAAACATTCTTTTTCTCAGGATAATAACCGTCACGTGACTTGCAGTAATCAATTAGTTTAACTTAACTTAAAATGAACAATGTAATTACAGTTAGTTGCTTTAGTAATCAGTTACTGTTACTGTAAATACAAAGCTATGTTTTGTTTTAGAGCTCGCTTAAATAAAAATTCCTTTAATTTTTACTTCCTTGTACGTAGTAAAGAATGTATTGTAATCGCGAAAAATTTCGGGTATCATATTTCAACGAAAATATCCATTTTTACTATTCTCACACCCATTTGAATGATGTTTTTGCGCGACATCTGTGCGCAGGGGCAGAATAAAGAACTCTTTTTTCAAAACGGATTATAAAATGGATTTATAAGAGATTTTTTTCCGTGACATCTGTTAATATGTATGTATGTATTTTGCATAACTCAAAAACGAGTAGCCGTAGAACGTTGAGATTTTGTATATAGAACCTCTATAATATATCCCTTTTTCGTGGCAATCGGCCGAACAAAGCGTGTATATATAAAGACATAAGTTAAGAAATTTACAACGTACGCGAAATGCTAGGCATGTTTATACATTGTATTTAAAAAAAAAACAAGTTATATATATATATATATAGTGCCATTCTGTTACCCTGCTCAGTGAGCTCAGTTTTTTTATTCTTGTATTTTAGTAAATTGCGCAATTTTTTTTTTTTTTTTGCTTTAAAAGTGACTTAAATATGTTATTCTTATGTTCCGGTTAAGGTTTTTATGCTTTTAGTTAATCTGCATGCAATAGTTGTAGAATTATCAGCAATTTATCAGTTTAAGTGGCGCTAACCCTAACGAGGCGGTCATTTATTTACATTTGAGATACTTAGTACGATAGTGAATTAAGTCAGTTGGACACCAACTTCAGTGTCTATTTGCATAGCGGAACCAAAATCAAACTTTTAGTTTTGTGCACCGAAAGTTTTGTCTTTCTGCAGGCTGACGGAATCGCTTGTTTTTTGCTTAGAAACTCTATAATTTTAATTGTAAAAATTGCTTTTTTAACTGGTTTTTAATTGTAATTGACGTTTTGTGTTTTTCTGTATTTTACAGTTTTATCGAAAATGTTTTGAGTTTTTATATATTTTTGCCTTGCCGCGAAGTGAGAACTGAATTGATTCAATAAGAAATATATCCGTAATGAAATTCGAGGAAAAAATTCAAATGAAATGCAGCAAAAAGTGTATGTAATTTAATAGGCCGTACAAGGAAGCCATGTGGTGTCCACATCAGATAATTTTATTTTAGGTGTAACAGAAATGTCACACATGCTTGAAAAAGAATAGAAAACTTATTGTTTATTTTTTCCGGAAAAAATGGTTTATGTTTTATTTGAAAGAAATAAAATTTATTCTACGCAGTAATATTTATATATATATTAACATTAATATCGTTGTTAAAATAAGATAAAGCAAATAAAATTCTATCGCTTTACAACAGATACATATTTGACTTACAGCAAAATATGAGGCCATTAACCTCGATTTTTCGAATATCCGGAATGGATATTTAAAGCTAAACTGTAACTTTATCTCATTTGATACATCTCAAAATTCGTTATATAATTTGCAGGTATATCTTGAACGTACTTGTGCAATTAAGCAATAACATTTGTAATTTTTATTCCTAAAACAATCATAAATTAGATAAAAATTTACAAAAGTAAATATATAAATGAAGTAAAGCAGTGGATAAAAGTATAAATGAAGTAAAGGCGGTGGATTAAAGCAATGAAAATTCGGCTTTTATTGGTCATAATTTTTCAAGTGTCAGCTAAATGAAAGCAAGTATTTATAAATCAATCTAAGCACCTTCATCTTAGAACTTCCGTATTAGGCAATGAGCTGTGTTTGCTAATGACAATGTGCTAAGCAACTTCACTGAAGAGCTTGTAAAATATTCTACCTTAGCGTCGGCTATTTATTACAGTCAAAAGGGCACTTGCTATCACTGATGGACTTCAGAATAAAAAAGCTTTCTCATTTTTTCGGGATTCTCTCACCTCTAGACATTCGATCGGTTGAAGACTTATCACCCCCCCAAAAAATAACATGGATTCTTGTAAGCTATTATTCAGTTTTTCAATTTTTTTCTAATTAAATTTACTAAAATAATATTTTTCTGTATTTTAAAATAAATCACTTTTAAAAGAAATTATGTCTGAATATTAATGAGCTTTATTTGGAATGAAATCGATACTTTGTTTTCATTGCAAAACATCAATTTATTTGTATTTTCAAGTCTGGTAACACTGCGTTACTGGCTTTCTGATAGCTTGAAAGCAAGTAAAAGCAATTTCAAAATCCCAAACTATCTGCATTGCGCATGGAAGTTTCAGTTTCAGTTCGCATCTTTGTATATAACTAGTTATTCTTCAGTTAAGAATACGAGGCTGACTCTGGAGAATGTTGTCGATATCTGTATATAACTGGCGACAAGTTTCCACTTTTGATACCGAAGCCCACTTACCACTGTTGCCTGATTATTGCCTTTATGTTTGCTGTCATTTAAGTATTTCCTTTAAAGTTGCCAAACTTGTGTCCCCAACTGAAAATTGTCTGTAATATATATAATGACATTGCACAAACTTCAGAACTTAATTGGTTATAGGCAAAGTGCCAAGTAGGGTCGATTATAAAATGGTCTCGCATATGAAATAATCCTGGAATTCTAAAAATGTTGTACAATGGGAAAAAAGTTATTCTTAGGTAAAACAATCTCATCTTAATATGCGGAATATGTTTTAAAGAAAGATATCTAAATGCTCTAGGCTATTAAGCAAAATTGAGAACGAATGCTTTCTTTTAGCATATAAATTACGGAAGAGAGGCTTAATTTCTTTAGTAATCTATGATGCATTTTGAAATATGCATATAAAATGCTTCTCGGCGTTTCTTTGGAAACACGGTAAAGCAAAATGTGAACGTCTTCTTGTATTCGAGTATATATCATTTTATATTTGGGTAATTATGCATACAATTAGACATTATAAGAATTTGTGTATTTTACTACATGTATTACTTTACTTGAAATTATTAACCGAATTTCCTTTTATTTATAATACAATATTTTAGAATGATTTTAAATCATTTGTTTATATATATTATCAAGGACTTATCTTTCATAATGTTCATGAACCGAAATGTCCTAAATCCGTCTTTGGAACTGACTCTATTCAGTTTGCTTATTTATTTATTATTTATATATGAACATAACTGATATCAACTGTTATGTATCTTTATACAATGAGAAATATCATGCAGAGATTGCATAAGCTTTAGATGGGTTTTAAATGAAGAAATGTTAAGAAAGAGATGGGTTTATCATTTGAATACATACACAAAATTCAATTCACAGGTTTAAATAAGCTAAAGGTAACGGCTGTAGAAAATAACAAGATAGAAAATGCTTGTTTTGGTTTAAAGGAGACACTTGTTTTGGCAGATGCTTTAACCCTTTGACGCGCGCGATATTATTTTTATAATTTTTTTTAACTAAAAACTCTAGAAATTGAATATTACGATCCTAGAGACAAATAATATATGAATTAAAAAAATCTACTCTGTCCCATTGTTCTGTGGGTGTTGAAACCACCGCGCGTCTAGGACTTTGAAACTTACTGATGTAGTAGGAAAAAAAAAACACTCAACAATTTTCCACGCGCGTTTCCAATAAATGACGAAATTTACGGATTTAGAAAAAAAAATGTATGTAAGAATTGCATTATTTTACAAAGTAAATCGTCATAAAAATTAAAAAATAAACATTTATATAATTTTTCTACAGTAGTGAAAATATAAGTACCTACATAATAAGGACATTTGGATAAATGGATTAAAAAAACTCAATAAAATAAAGATAAAAAAGAACTCGGTGGTTTTTTTTTTTTTTTTTTTTTTTTTTTTTTTTTATTATTTCAAAGAACAAATTTTTTTTTGTGACACTGTTCAAAGCATGTTTTGTCTCTTTGGTACGTGCATAGAACCACATTGCACGTTTCGCACATACATCTTGTTCTATGAGGTTTCTTTCTTGTGCTACAAAATGTACACTGCCTGGATTTAAATTTCACTGGTATATGTCCAGCGTTATTTAGTTTCTTTTCATCTGGCACATGAAATTTGTGGTTTTTATGTTAACGGGGGGGGGCTTGGTCTTTTTGGCTTTGTACGGATCGTTCGTTTCCCATTCATACTTATTTTTTTCGTATTTCGTCCCAAAATATTCAGTAAATATTTTTAATTTAAATAAAACTTTTACGCAATTTATAATTATAGCAAAGTATATTTACATTAAATTTAAACCACAGGAAGTAATTTATAAAATCACAATACTAGCTTGGGGAGCAAGTGTGTTGATGTCAGAGAAAAGTAAAAACCTTTTTACTGGGCAGTTGCATGCATTGTTTAGTAATAAAATAACTTTGTGGTTTCAAAGCCCTTTATCTATACGCGAGTAAAAATAAACATTCCTATTTGAAAAGCAAGCGAACGCCATTGAGAAGCTAACGCCAGTGGTTTCAAGGCGCGACAACCGAGCCTCTAGAGGATTGTAAGCTTTGTGAGACAATGCTCTAGTGGTGCAGTGGTCGCGTCCCGAAACCACATAGCAAATACCATACATATAGAGGTTTTTTTTTATGTATGCAGTTTAATTACTGCAATTTTTTATTGTTTATGATAGAAATCATGATGTGCGATGACTAACTTTTGAAATTTTTAAATTGTTTATATTAATAAAAGAAAGTTATTTTGTCTCATCGAAAATGAATTTTAAAAGGCATCCGATCTGAAGTATTAATACCTAAAACATATATGATTCTACAGTCATTTTGTGTTATTTAGATGTAAAAGATCAGTAATCAATTCATTTTCACTCAAAAAAGAGGAGGAAAGAAATTCGAAAAATGGTGGTTTCAGGGCGCGACCACCGCGCGTCAAAGGGTTAAGCAGATGTTAAGGCTGATGCTTGTTTTGGTTTCGGGTAGGTACAAACAGCTAACTACCAAACGGAAGAGATGATCCCTTTCTAAAAGATTTTTAAGTGAAATTGTGTTGCATTTTAATCATTACAGAAGATAACCATTACAGAAGATAACCATTCCAGAAGAATCATCTGTTAAGCATCGGAATATCAGAAACTATGTTGGAAAAGTTTGAGTCGCGTTCGAAAATTTCTTGTAATATTCAGCGCTTATTGAATTCATTCGCTAACGCCACGCTTTCTTTTTGGAGAATTAGAGTTTCAAGTTCTCTCTCTCTCTCTCTCTTTTTTTTAATTATTGTGTGATGGGAAGCGATTTCAGAAATAATCCTGTTTACCACTTTTTATTCCGGTATTTTTAGCTCTCCTTTTCCCACCTCTAGCGAATATTTCTTTCGTTAATCTTCCGCACTTTGCTGGTGACAGCTTTTATCTTTCCATATTTGAATGACTGCATAATTACAGATATAAATTTTTATTTCATCCCTTATTATTCAGTAGTGTTTACATATTTCATCTCACGAATTTTGTTTTGCTTTCATTTTTGAAGATGATCTAACCGTTCTCTAAGTCTGCATTGTCAAATTTTGTCTGTCACAAGGAGGATCCATGCTATTAGTGCTATCTTACGTCGAATGCATTGGGAATTGTATCCAGATTAGCACAAATTACAGTTGATCATACCATTACAAGCAGTAATGAGTGAATCATACGTAATTTATTACTATTATTGGTATTGTGAAAGGATATACCGGAGACATTAGATATTTAGCTGATCAGTTCCTTACTGCAGCAATTACTGCCAAACAATCAGCTTGCCTATTTTCATCATAAGGATAACAGCATGTAACAGACTGATAAAAATAATTGTAACAGATTGATAAATTTATTTCTTTAAATAAATCGGCCACAGACGTAACTACTTCGATAAATCACGGTTAATCTTTAAAAATCACCTTATCTAAGACAGATATTTTACTATGAAAGAAATTACCAAAACCATCGTTATAGCCAAAATAGATATTCTGATAGAGTTCAGTATCTACTTCTCGGAAAAGCTTTATCAAACCTGATGAAAATTTCATGTTCGCTCTCACCAAACTGATTTATCAACCTTTTACATACATATACATATTGCAATGAAAGAGTTGGAAAGCCATTCAAATAAAATATGCATTGTCATGTATATATGGCTGCGGTCAGCCAATCAGCTGCTTGCCTCGCGGTAAGAATCCAGCAAGTGAGACAGAGTTGTCTGCAGAAAGTGAGGTAGGCTGTTTACGCCTGAGTTCGAGTATCGATTTCAGCCAGCGTGGCTGATTAATTTGTAAGGTATTAAACAACTGTGTTTCATCTGAGTTAGTTTCTTAAATCATATAATATCAACCTCATGTAAATATTTGTACATAAAAGTCGTGCTTCTATATAATAACGGATTAAATTTCTAATAATGTATTTTGCCACGTATCTGCCATCCCGACAAGTATGACATGCATAAAATTGTGTACTCTTAAATATGGAGATTCATTTTGAAATTGAATACTATGTGAAGAGTTGTTAGAATCAATTTTATTCCTGTAAGGATTACGTCAATTGATATAACATTGTCCATGCCTCTTCTTAACTACTTCGAATCCTGTCAAGCTGGATGAAGGGAAACAAGTACCTTTGCTTTTTAGCTGTTAGAGTAGGAAATTTCGCTAATTCCAGTTTATAATTCAGATGAAAGTCCTTTTCTTACTATGTAGGATTTTAAAACAGTTGTTGCATTTGAAGGACGCAGGTTTGAATAGCATGAATACGCTTTGTGTAAAATGTTTCTAGCAAATATATTAGAATTGTTTTAGGAGTAAAGCAACCTTGGGGAAAACAAAAAACTTAGTAGATAACTACTAAGATTTAGATATATATATAAAGCATAACAGTTAGAAATATCTGAGTGTCTGTTAATATTATGATGAGCTCATGTACTGTAAAAGTGTAATTACTAAGAATAACAAAATTTTAAATGAAAACACATAATACTTCATTGTTAGAGGCGCAATAACTTTAAGTGATGACAAAACTAGTTTTCTAAATTAAGCACAAAAAAAAAAAAAAAAAAAAAAAACTTAAAAGACTTTAACGCGAATTTAGGCCATCAGATTGATCAGAGAGTCTTGGGAAAAATAACGCTACTCATGTTTACACTGATTCTGGGAAAATTGATGTATTTGTATTGATGCTGATTAGAAAGAATAATTTTGGTTCTATTTGAGGAAGTTATTATCTTCCTTTAGTGCTTTCCACATTCTGTAGACCAAAAAGCTTAGCATAATACATACATATGTAAGATAAAAAATATGTGAATCAAGATTATAATTTAAACTGACTCCTAATTCTTTTTTGTTTTTCTTCTCGGTTTTGAAAATCGTAATAACTTCTCTCGATTGCGTCATTTCTAGATCATTCCATTTTGCATGGCCTGCGCAGCACTGATGACGTAATAATTGGAAACTGAAACTTTTAAACTCAAACCAAAATTTTTCTCTTCGCGTGCTTCCATCTTGCTTAACTACGCATTTCAGCTTCGCTCTTTACTCTGCTAGGACGTAATTTCGCTGTCTTGCCTGCTATCGCTATAATATCAAAAATGTAAATGTTCTTGAATAGGCACTAGAGTGCCAAGTGATTTGTGGCCACAATAGTTGCAACTAAAAAGGGAATTAAAACTGCCTCGACTGCCAAGTTTTTTAGAGATTACTAAGTCAACCTATTAGCTTACGACGCTATCAGAATGCTTCCTCTTCAATATGGATCTATGTACGGATCAGCACTGCTCTGTTTTTTCCTTGCTATTATTACACATATATGTAATAATAGCACAAGTTTGGGAGCACTGAGACATAGACATGCAGAAATACTGATGGCGTAGATACTTAATGCTTAGAGTGTCCATCCATTTTGAAGAAGAAGCAGTCGAGCCGGATTGAATTCCATATTTATTTAAATTCTCATCTGTGGCCACAATTCACTTGGCACTCCAATCGTGTCTATTTCCAGAACATTTCTGATACTATGGCAATGGAAGCGAACATAGATGATAGCAGAAGCGTCTTTACTGGATGAAAGCATAAGCGAGAAGAAAAGAGTGTCGCAGTACTTTAGAGGAAGAAGGGAGGGAGTCGGAAAAGTTTCACTTCCGGGTTTTGATTTACAATCATTTTGATTGGGCAGGAGATATTTGCATTAAGGGTTACGTAAGATCACATGATTATTTTGAATGACGCAATTTAGACTTATGGCGCTATTTTTAGAAAGAGAGCGGAAGTCCTAAAATTAAATGAAAAATAAAAGAGGTTATAGCCAATTAAAATTAAAAGTTTGCTTTCATATTTTTAATCTGACATATATATATATACATATATATTCTATAATTACAAAACAATTGTTTTGAAAACAAAACACAAACATGTCTATATTTTCGCGTATTAAGCTGCAGAAAAATTACCATTAAAGACATTTAGAACTAATTTAAAAACTAATTTTAGACATTTAGAACTAATTTTCTGGTCTTTGTGAAATATTACTTCTAACTACGAAATTTAGAACTAATATTTCACAAAGATCAGAAATTGAAATTCATAATTAATAAATTTCAAATAATCATATAAATGCAACAAAGAATTTTAAAATGTTAAAACCAAAACATTTCAAACAAGCAAAACTCCACTTGAAACTTTTTTATGAAATTTAATGAAAAATGAACAAAAACAGAGGAAGAATTCAATAAACCTCAATGTCACTTCCTCAGGGGAGAGGAACTATGAAATTAATTGAAATCATTCTTCTACAAAAATCCTTGCTTTTCTGTATCCAGAATTAGCCGGTGAACCATTTCAATGTATTTTAATTATAATAGTTCATCCGAAAATTGTGGCCCTTCCCCAAAGCAAGGGGAAAACAAAACAAAACAACAACAACAACAAAAAAAAAATCTAATTAGAAAAATTAGAATAATTTAAAAAAAAGAGAATTCTTTTTCTTTTTAAAAGAATTGAAAACGAAAGTGGAAAAACAAAAGTGAAAGAACAATTTTATAGCAATTTATACGATTATTTGAAATTTATTAATTATGAATTTCAATTTCTGGTTTTTGTGAAATATTAGTTCTAAATTTCTTACTTTATGTCTTTAATGATATATATAAACTTTTTAAGTTGTGCAGTTTTAGTTAAATGCATTAAAAGGAAAAAAGAAAAATTAGTTATGATAGATTCTAAGTCATAAGTTAAAATCACATAATAACCCAGAACCTATCATAACTAAAAGAATATTTTACGTGGTCATACATGGCCGCAGACAGATTTCGTTATCATAGATTCTGGCTCATACGTGATCCAAAATGGTATTTTGAGGCACCCATATATGAATTGCTTTTGAATATGGGCAGAGTTCCAAAGAACAATAAACTTAATAATGCAGAAATGACTAAATTACTTTATGACAAATTTGATTTAAAATTTGTCATTCAACGCCATCGCTTTGTTTTGAATCATGTATGAATAAAAGCAATGCAAAAAAGTACTTTTTAGTGCATATGCTTACTGTTACTTTTTACTTCCTTGTACGAAGTAAAAAGGAAGTATTGTAATCGCGAAAAGTTTCAGGCAGCATATTTCAACGAAAATAGCCATTTTGACCGCCGCTATCGAATGCAAATTAACGATGTTTTTGCGTGATATCTGTACGTAAGGACAGAATAAAATACTCCGTTCCTTCAAAAGAATTATAAAACTGCTTTAAAATTAATTCTGAAGAGAATTTTTCGTGGCGTCTGTACGAACGTATGTACGTACGTATCTCGCATAACTCAAAAACGAGTAGCCTCAGAACGTTGAAATTTTGTATATAGGACTGCTATAACATGTAGATGTGCACCTCGTATTTTAGTTGCAATCGGCCGCACCAAACGTATATAAATATATTTATATATATATCCACTCTGTTACCCGGCTCAGTGATCTCAGTTTCTTTACTCTTATATGTTTGTAAATCGTACATTTTTTCCTTTAAAAATGATTGAATTATATTGTTTTTATCTTCCGGTTAAGGATTTTATGCCTTTAGTAAATCTGTGTGCAATATTTTTAGAATTATCAGAAATTTTAAAGTTGTTTAATTGCCGCTAAGCCTGTTTTAATGGCGGCCATTGATGTTTACATTTGAAACAGGAGACTAGTGGATTTGTTGCCAATCTAGAGAAACTTAGCTTCGCAACAACAAAGATAACGCCTTCATTTATTATTGCCAATTAAATCATGCTTAATCCTTTCTGGAATTTTTTCGAGGAAATAAGCGTTTGAAATTTACTTCGTAATTTTTAATATAGATATTTTGAGTTTTTCTGTATTTTTGCCTTTTTGCGAAGTAAGACCTGAATTAATTAAATGAGAAATACTCAATCGTCTATGAAAAACTGTTTCTTTTTTGTTTTATTTGCTTAATTTCTTTTATACATAATTCTAGCTTTATTATAGTATTGGAATAGAACATGTGGCAACGATTAGATAATTCTTTAAATGATATACATTTTGTGCATTCTGAGTTATAATATGAATGAAATATAATACTGTTAAGTAAACCTAGCGCCAGAGTGTCGCTATGGTAAACAAAGTGAATTTTAAAGAATGCATCTATTCTATTGTGGTTTATGCGCTGTCGGCGAAGTAGGTTTAATTCAATCTAATAAGTTTAAATAAAATGCAAGAAAAAATGCGCATAATTAGTATTCCGTACAAGGAAGTCATGTGGTGTGCACATCAGATTTTTTTACCTTAACATCCTATTTTTGTAACCCCAAAAAGTTTCAATGTCATATAGCAACTGCATTTGTTTGTTTATCTTCCACTGCTCTGTTGCGAAACTCGACCATGGCCGTAATCTTTTTCTGGAGGATTTAGTAAACTTTAACAATATATTTTCGTCGTAAGGTTACAATTTTAGATAACAAAGCAGATGAAGGAACCATAAACTTTTGTTGACACTGAACTTTGTTATGTGACAGAATCTGGCTCCGGAAGAAAACGACGTGGTTTGTCTGTCTTCCTGTCTTAATACCCTTGTTTGATGACCAGAGATGATAATGCAGTCTGTGTATAACTAGCAAACTGTACTAAGATAAATGTGAGAAGAGATCTAAAGTTCAGTATAATTTTTGTCCGGTCTTTGGATGTTATGGTTTTATCTATGTACAGTCTTTTTTTGTCTAAAAGTAGCACTAGTAATTTTATAATGCTGTTATAAAACGGATATTATCAGTATGTAAATTAGAATTGGGATTGTCTACGGCAGCGGTTTTTAGCCTTTTGACGGACGCGTACCATCTAAACAAAAACTGAAAACCTTTAGTACATCCACTACAAAGTACCGCTTTTGAACAATGCTCAGATGGCATAAATTTACGAGTGTTAGAGAAAAAACTCAATCAGGATATTGGGGTTTTAAATTTTGAATTTAATAGTTAAAAATACTTTCCTTCTTTGCGTACCACCAATCGTACGCATATCACCGGTTGAGAAGCCCTGGCTTATGGTATTGTGGTCAACGCCATTTCATAGAATTTTTCAGAATAAAATGAAAGGCTGTAGCCATTTCTTATAAAAAATTATGGATACTAAACATTTTGCCAATTTGTAAGGTATAATATAACTTTTAAACCTCCTTTCATAATGCTATGAATTTAATGATATATGCACGAACAAAGAAGAATACTCATTTGAATTTATTTTTGTGGCATGCCATTTATGATCACATGCAATTAGAACAAAGATGAATACCCATTTGTATTTATTTTTGTAGCATGTCATTTATGATCACATACAATTAGACCAAAGAAGAATACTCACTCGTATTTATTTTTGTGGCATGCCATTTATGATCACATGCAATTAGAACAAAGAAGAATACTCATTTGTAATTATTTTTGTGGCATGCCATTTATGATAACACTTAATTAGTATAATGCAGTGTAATTAATCTAATCTAATTGCACTAACTTAATTACATTATGTAATTAGTACAATTTATATAGATAAATGCATTTAATATTATTGTATGATTTGTCAAAATCAAATAGCCCACTCTATTCGACGTAATGCCCTTAGTACTCTTAAGAATAAGGCCGGAATTACATTTCAAGCGAATCATGCTCCACAGCTGTGAACGGAATCCTTAGGACTGTGATAATAATAACGATTACATGTGAACTCTGAAGGTGTAAAAGTCATTAGCTTCGTTCACACATGTGAAATAGCGTTTAAGCAACAAATAGTCAGGAATGGTAAAGTTGCACATGCGTGAATGGGCAGATGACTCAGCGAAATTTTCGATCAGATATCAATTCCTTTGTGTTTCTGTGTGATTGGTGGAAGTAGAATATTTAACAAAATCTTTGCACCAGTTTCCGTGATGTAGCAATGAAGGTTCGGCCAGTGATAGTTGTGACTATAAAACCATTATTTGAACGCTCGTTAATAAATTCATGATGGAATCATTTCTTGAAATAGCAGAGAAAGCTAAAAACAAGAAGAATTGGGATAAGAGTCGTGAAGAAAAAGGCAGATAGATACCTGAAGGAATTTATAGTAAAATTTAAATTCATTGCGTTGTATTATTTAAATATGGTGTTGGTGTATTTAATTATGGCAAAGCACACTAGGGCTATCGGCCTAAGGGGAGGGATGCCTTCGTGGAGGACTTTCTAAGGGAAACTGGCTCGTATACACGTTACACATGGGGAAAACCACGAAAACGCCCATGCAACCAGTCCGTTCGCTGGATTCGAACTTCGGACCGAACTACCAGTGTTCAGCAACTTTACCGCTCGGCCGCTGGTGGGCTTATTTAAATATGGAAAAATACAAGAGGGATACCTGGGTAAAGGAAAAGATGCCTTTGTGGTGGGCTTTCCAAAGCAAACTGGCTCTTATTCGCATTGAAAATGGGGAAAACGACGCAAACCAATCATGAACCCAGATCATTCGTCTGGGCTTGAACCCCGGTCGAACTACCAGTAATTAACACTCTTAACCATTCGGCGATTAATAGGGCAGTTTAAATGAGGAGCTTATATAATGGAGAGGACTCTGGATCTGGTGCGCTTAATATATTGCCTAAGAAGGACATCAGTATAAATTTTAATAAAGTATAAATTTCAGTATAAATTTTAATAAAGTATAAATTTCGGTATAAATTTTAATAAAGTATAAATTTTAATAAAATATATATTTCAGTATAAATTTTAATAAAGTATGAATTTCAGTATAAATTTTAATAAAGTATAAATTTCAGCATAAATTTTAATAAAGTATAAATTTCAGCATAAATTTTAATAAAGTATACATTTCAGTATTAATTTTAATAAAGTATAAATTTCAGTATAAATTTTTAATAAAGTAGTAATCAAATCAACCACTTTTTTATATCAAAGAAAAAAGGTCCATGATAATAGTTTTTACTAGCAGATAATTAAAATTCGAATAATTCTTGCTTTGAAATTGAAAATTTGAATATTCCTTGTTTCAATTATCTTGGTAAGTTTAAAAAGTTTTTAGAAGAAAGTAAGAAAGTAGTTTGTTTAAGTAAGAAAACGTTTCGATACATTCCTTTTTGTAATATAATATGTTCATTTTTCTTGCTTTGCACGTGACGTTGTCATTTCGTCTGTTACTTATTTAAAATTTTCACATTGTTGTATGTCTTAAAATTAGAAATTAAAGTTAATGACCTAAAACTGCAATAGTATGTTACAAGTGAAAAATTGACAGTTTCACTCAAGCGTATGTCGAATTTGGGCAACACTTATGGAGTCCAACAAAATGTTTGTAAATTTTATGGGGTCCTGTGGGTCGCGAAAAAATCTCAGTCCTAAAAAGGGGTCGCGACTGAAAAAAGTTTAAGAAACCCTATCTTAGAGGGTATTTAACGAAAACAATATTTTTCATGCAGTTTTCAGTGTATTTTGACGAAGTATGACATGCATAATTTAAAGCATTTTAAATGGAAAAAGGACAATACATAAATAAATGATAAACGAAAAGGGAACTAAGGGGAAAAAAAGAAAATTTAATTTAAATTGGTAGTGAAATAATATTTGAATAATCATTGCATATTCAGAAACACGAAACTAATTAATTAATTGAAACTAAATGTATAAATTATAATAAATGTATGAATGGAAACCATTTAAATAATTGTAGATACTAAAATATCCAAAAAGTGAATTATATGATTTTTTCTACGTCCGGAAGAATAATCTGGATGGATCTTAAGAGTCTGGATGGACCTTGATAATTGTATTTTCTGTCGTTCTTACTTTCGTAGAAAACTGTGTACATTTTTCGTTGTTCTTCCTGTGATCAAAATAAAAACACGCATAAATCGTATTTGGTTATGTATGTATGTAATAATGTAGAATTATAGCGAAATGGTTAAAGGCATGACGAAATTAGATGACGTTTATATGCTGATCATTTTTATTTAGATAAAATTTCCTTAAACGAAGACTGCGTCATTACTAAATAAAATGAAATCATGTTTAATAAAGATGTAGGCATTTATGATGAAAATTGATTCATAAAGAGATAGTTGCAATAGTAGTCGAATGAATACATTTTATTTCTTGACGAAATAATATTGACACAGACGTAGAAGCTACGCCAACACAAGGTTATACGCCTATTCTTGAGTGGTTAATTACATTGGTACTTTTTTACATCTATTTAGCAATTAATTTCCTTGAGAGAAAGCTAAATGGTGACAATTAGCTTTAAATAGTGATAAGTTCTTTACAATGAAACTTAACAGCTGAGTGACTGCTCATTTATCTTAACTGTTATTTAATCTTATATATATGTGATAACATTGCATAGTTAAGGATAGCATAGGAACAAAGATGACATTGTCAGACAGACATCCCCGAATTCGACATAATTTTGTTGCTAGTTAAAGTATTTATAGAGACATAATACTGATTCACATATTATTATCATTATGGGTGCACAATGCAGCCCACAGTTTTAAAAGCTTACATTCACCAACAATGGAAACAAAGCAGAGTGGCAAAGCAATACTATAAGCAGCAGCGAGCGGAGTAGATAAAAAAGGAATGCGCAATTGTACCAGTGGTTTTTATAGTAAAAAATTCCTTTAACCCGATTGGACAAGAGCTATCGCACTGCAGCATGATTACATAAACACGAAACGGATTAATTTATTAATTTTCAGATGATCCCAGTTTATTAGTATCAATTTCTAATTTCCCTTAGTATAAGAATTACTCCTACATATATATATATTGTTTCAAAAGAATATATAAAAAAGCTAAATTTTATATATATATATATATATACAAAAAACTTCTTGTGTAAATATGTATATATATGTTATGCTTATATATAAGTTCTCTTTGACATAATTCGCAAGTGCTTATTGTTCTACAAGGGGTAGGATTCTTGTTAACCTAGTACCCTGCTGCTACACCGTTTTTCTTCCGTACCGTAATTTTCAGATAACTCACATTAGATTACAGGAAGACGACGCAGCCACATTAAAACCAGGAATTAAAGTTAGTAATTTGGAATTTCATGTTTATTTTCCACATTTTACTGTGTGTTTATGTGAGTATCGTTTGCTTCATTTTATTGTTGAAAACAGCCTAAATTTTTGTTTTTCTTCCTTTAGTTTTGAACTTTATGTGTGGCAACAAGATAATTGATTGATAGAATTGTGTTTGTGACAGCCATGTAGAATGGCTCGCTTATTTTGTATCAATTATTTCGCATCGCTGACATATTATTTATAATTAGTGTAATGAAATAAAAGTGTAGGAATACAGTCCATTTGTTGATTGATTATTGTTTGTGAAACATATTAAGTTTAAGAACATTTATTGTTGGTCAAAAGTCTAGCCGGAGAGCTAGTGAAGATAGTGACTGTTCTAAGTGTATTCTAACAACGCAAATATGCATATGGTTGGTGAAAATATTCCTCCACTTTGTGAGGTAAGTGGATTTTGAACAAAAATTTGTTTAATTTGTTGTTAAATTTTAAGAACAATGTTGTAATACAACATAGAATTCGATTTCATTTTAATAATAGTGTTAAGTGATTTAAGAACAATTTCTGTTTTTGAACTGATCAATTATGAGTGAACTTATAACTTTTAAAACAAAACGAGCGGTCTTACGCAGGAGTGTTACTAATTATGTAAAGAAAATTGAAACTATTTTAACTGCAGATGAAATTAATTTAATAGAACTAGAGGAATGTGTCGAATTATTGACACAAAAAGAAACTAAGTTAAGGAAGCTTGATTCTGAAATAGAAAGTTTAATTACAGATACTAAAGAATTAGAAAACGAAATAGATAATGTTCAGGAGTACACAGATAAAATTTATTTGTGGAAATTTAAAGGTGAAAAAATATTAAAAAATCAAAATAGTAAAAATAATTCTAATGGTGTAATTTCAGAACAGGTTCTTGACAATATTAAATTACCCAAGTTAACATTACCGACTTTTGGTGGTAATATTACAGAATGGATAGCTTTTAAAGATCTTTTCACTGCTTGTGTAAGAAATAATACAAATTTATCTAATGCTCAAAAATTGCAGTATTTGAAGGCTTCGTTGAAAGGTGAAGCATATCGCGTTATTCAAACCATTCAAATTTCGGATTGTAATTTTGAAATAGCATGGAATCTGTTAGACGAAAGATATTCAAATAAGAGAGAACAAATTTTTGCATATAAACGTTTTCTAAGCTTACCAACTATTCAAAATGAATCAGCATTTGCTATTTTAAATTTAGTTGACAATATTAATGAAGTAATTGGTTCTTTAGAAGTATTGAATCAAACCATTGATAATTTTGGTGACACTTTAATGACTTATTTAATTTTGCAAAAATTAGACCCTTCTACAAAATTATGGTGGGAACGTCAGTTAAAATGTAATGAAATTCCAAAACTTACGACTTTAATTGAATTCCTAAAAAACTATGCAAGAACACTTCAAAATAGCAAATCAACAAGTAATAAGGTACCTAAATCTGTGTTTCAAAATAAGAATAATGTTCTGGTTGCTACTTTGGGTTGTGGTTATTGTAAAGAAGATCATAGTTTAGCCAAATGTTCGAAATTTCTAAATTTATCGGTTCAGCAAAGGATATAATTGTAAAATCTAATCGTTACTGTTTTAATTGTTTATCTAATATGCACTTGCTCAAAAAATGCAAGAGTTTAAATACATGTCAACATTGCTTTAAGAAACATCACAGTATTTTGCACATTGCAAATAATTCAAAGAATTAAACAGTATATCTCCGCCTACGCAATCTATCCCTAAAAGAGAGGAATTAACGAGTCCTAAGGACGTTTCAGCCCCAGTTTGTGCCTCTCATTATGATTCGAATGCAAAAAGTAATCAAACCAGTCACATTTTATTGTGTACTGCTTTAATAAAAGTTCAAAATTCTGAACAACAGTTTGTGAAGTGTAGATGTTTATGTGACACTGGATCTCAGAGATCATTTATTTCAAGGGATTGTGTGAAGAAATTAGGATTACGAGTGAAAGATAATTCCATTTCTGTATCATGTTTAGGAGAATTTAATACTATAAGTAATGGTGAAGTCGATTTAGTATTCACATCTCATTTTAAAAGTGATATTCGTGTATCAACATCAGCGTTTGTACTGGACAAGGTGACAGATAACATTCCCTATGTATCTTTGCCATCAATCATCTTCGATAACTTCAGTGATTTACAATTAGCTGATCCATTATTTTACAAGTCACAACCAGTTGACATTTTATTTGGAGTAAATGTATTTCTGCATTTAATGACGGGAGAAATTGTCAAACGTGGTCCTGATCTACCATTTGCTCTAAATTCGAGGTTGGGATGGATAATTTCGGGTACTACAAATTTTGAATCTACAAATTTTGAGCCAGTATATGTAAATCATTTGAATACAAACATAGATGAGTTAGTAAATTCTTTCTGGGAGTTTCTGGGAAAAGTTTCCAAATGTACAACCTTTAACAAATGAAGAAAAGCTTTGTGAAGAACATTTTAAAAACTCGCATTTTAGAGACACATCAGGTCGTTATTCAGTTGCATTACCATTCAAACATAATAGGGATATTCTAGGTGACTCCCGTGAAATGGCGTACAGAAGATTTCAATACTTGGAAAAGAGGCTGTTATCTATGAAAGAAATTTACAACCAGTATATTCAGTTTATGAAAGAGTACTTTTCACTAGAACACGTAGAATTAGTGCCAGACACAGATTATAAATTAGAGAATAAACACTATTATATCCCACATCACTTCGTGTTGAAGGACTCTAGCTTAACAACAAAATTGAGAGTTGTTTTCGATGCGAGCGCTAAAACAACCACAGGTGTTTCTTTAAATGATACGTTAATGATAGGCCCAAAAATACAAGATGACTTAATTTGTATTTTACTAAGATTTAGACTTCATAACATCGCAATAACCGCTGATATTAAAATGATGTACAGACAAATAAAGGTTCATGAAAAAGATAGAGATTTTCAGAGAATATTATGGAGAGATAGCCCGTATAAACAAATACAAGTTTGTCGTTTGAAAACAGTTACATATGGAACTATAGCTGCTCCATATATTGCAACCAAAGTTTTGAGTCAGTTAGCGATTGATGGAGGATTGAACTTTCCAAAGGCAAAGAATATAGTTTTAAGAGATTTTTATGTTGATGATAAGTTAACTGGTGTAAAAGATAGTGCGGAAGGTATTGCATTGATAGACGAATTGCAACATCTGCTAAAAAGTGGTGACTTTGAGCTTCACAAATGGTCGACAAGTGAACCGTCATTGTTAAAAACCTCTGGCTTAACAAACACAGATAGTGACAATATTCATCGTGTAATAGAAGACAAACCATTGAAAGTTCTGGGATTGGAATGGCATCCGGACAATGATGAATTCAAATGTAATGTCGGTGTAATAGAGTATCAAAGTGTTCCGACTAAAAGAATTATTTTGTCATTCGTAGCAAAACTATTCGATCCATTGGGGTGGATAGCTCCGTTTGTAATTCTCGCTAAAATGATCCTTCAGCAATTGTGGAAATTACAATTATCATGGGATGATCCTGTAACAGAAGAGATTGATCGAAATTGGAGAAATCTATGTAGAGAAGTTAAACTTTTGAATTCTATAAATATACCTAGGAAAATTCTGCTACTTGATTATTTTCGATGTGAACTTCACGGATTTTGTGATGCGTCTGAAAGAGGTTATGCAGCAGTTATTTATATCAAAACTTGCAATAACTCTGACATTAATGTTAAACTCGTAACAGCTAAAACTCGTGTAGCACCATTAAAATCTATTACGATTCCAAGACTGGAATTATGTGCAGCAGTGTTATTGGCACGCTTGATTCAGTCTGTAAACGCTGCATTAGTTATAAATTTTGATTTAGTGCAAGCTTGGAGTGATTCACAAATCGTGTTGTCATGGCTAAGGTCAGATCCTAAAAAATGGCAAGTATTCGTATCCAATAGAGTTTCTGAAATACAATCCATCTTACCACCTGAGAACTGGAGTCATGTTGATGGAAAGGAAAATCCAGCTGATTGTGCTTCACGTGGATTATTTCCTGCAGAACTATTATCTCATCAGTTATGGTGGAATGGTCCTTCTTGGTTAAAGTGCAGTGAGATTGCCTTGTCTAAAAATATTCTTATAGATGAAGAGGCATTACCAGATGCACGTAAAACAGTCTCATTTGTAGTTTCTGAACCTGTACAGAAACTTGCTATTATATCAAATATATCTTCATTTCCAAAGTTACAACGCATATTTGCTTGGATATTAAGATTCATATCGAATTCTAAAGTAGCATATCTAGAAAGAAATACGTCTTTTTTATCTAGTAATGAAATTCGAGCTGCAACTTTCTGTATTGTCCGAATAATACAGCGATTTCACTTTTTTAAAGAAATTCATTGTTTGGAGTTGGGAAAGGACTTACCTACAAACAGCAACCTCCTTAGCTTGGGTCCAATTTTAGATGACAACAAAGTGTTACGTGTAGGAGGAAGACTGAAAAATGCGCAACTGTCAGAAAATGAAAAACATCCAATCTTATTACCTTCAAAACACAATCTGACAGAAATCATAATTAGACACTTTCATGTCAAATATCTGCATGCAGCACCGGAACTTCTTCTATCTTTAATTAGACAGCAATTTTGGATCATAGCTGATAGATCTGCTATCCGAAAAGTAGTAAGATCTTGTATCACGTGTTGCAAACTTAGAGCTAAAACTGCAAGTCAAATAATGGCTGATCTACCGGAATCTAGAGTAACACAATCGCGACAATTTCATCGAACTGGAATAGATTTTTCTGGACCGTTCATGATTAACCATCGTGCAGGACGTGGACAAAAATCATTTAAATATTACGTATGCTTATTTGTGTGTTTTGTAATCAAGGCAGTACATCTTGAAGTGGTAGAAGATTTGTCAACAAAGGCATTTTTAAGTGCATTGAAACGATTTATTGCAAGAAGAGGGAAACCATTTGAGATTTATAGTGACTGCGGTACTAACTTTAAAGGTGCAGACAAAGAAATCAGAAAATGTTTTTTGCAATGTAAGCAAAATCAAGAAATTCACAAATTTTTGTCTTTAGAGGAAATAAAATGGATATTCAACCCGCCATCATCTCCCCATTTTGGTGGACTATGGGAATCGGCAGTAAAGTCAATGAAATTACATCTAAAAAGGACTGTTGATGATACTGTGCTGACCTATCCAGAATTTCAGACCTTGATAGCGCAGGTTGAGGCTTGTCTCAACTCTAGGCCATTGTGTCCAACATGGGCTGATCCAAATGATTTAACTGCATTAACACCTGGTCATTTCCTAATAGGAACGTCTTTAACTGCCATACCTGAACCAGACCTAAATTATAGTTCCTTCAATCACACTGACAGATGGCATGGGAGACAGTTTATTTTTCAGCACTTCTGGAAAAGATGGAGTCGAGAATACCTGTCTCAGCTTCAGCAAAGACCTAAATGGCAAAAAAGTCAAAACAATTTAGAAGTCAATGATTTAGTCCTCATCAAAGAAGACAACCTTTCGCCTCTTAAATGGAGGTTAGGGAGAATAATTGCTGTTCATCCAGGCTTAGATCAAAGAGTCAGAGTTGCTAGTATTAAAACTGGTCATGGTCTCATAAAACGACCAGTCGTGAAATTGTGTCCTCTTCCTATTCAGACTAAAAACTATGAACTGCTTCGCATATAATATTTTGTATTATTTTTCTTATGTTTATCTTTTATTACAGACTAAGAAGTTTCAAAATGCTCCAACTGTTGAAATCCCCTGGGATTTCAACGAGGGCCAGGATGTTTATGTGAGTATCGTTTGCTTCATTTTATTGTTGCAAACAACGTAAATTTTTGTTTTTCTTCCTTTAGTTTTGAACTTTATGTGTGGCAACAAGATAATTGATTGATAGAATTGTGTTTGTGACAGCCATGTAGAATGGCTCGCTTATTTTGTATCAATTATTTCGCATCGCTGACATATTATTTATAATTAGTGTAATGAAATAAAAGTGTAGGAATACAGTCCATTTGTTGATTGAGTATTGTTTGTGAAACATATTAAGTTTAAGAACACTGTGTGTGTATTTTATATGTATGGCTGAATATCAATGTCTGTTTTTTAGAAATCCCTCGTTTTATTTGTTACACTGAGTACCGATGATTGGTAAAATGAGATTGTATGACCTAAGTAAATTAAAGCAGCTGTTTAAATAATATAAAGTTAATGATAAGCCGGTTTCGAGGTTACGCTGAGTTAGTGCTAAGCAGCTTTTATCTTGTGAAGATGTTGATTCTACCCAATATCGATATTGCGAATATAAATAATCATTGTTCAAGACTTTTGTTCGTTCTTAAAAGTTTTGTTCTTTCTATATATCTAGATTATATTTCTAACAACTTCAGGAGTTTGACATTTTAAAGTACTTTTTACCAAAAGGAAGAGAAATCCGTCAATGTACAATCTAACACTAGGTAAAAAAAAAGCAACCTAGTTTGACGTACATTTTTTGAATAAAACCTCTATCGATTTTGAATGCGATTAGATACATGCCCTTCTTCTTCTGGTTGGAAGAAAAAGTTTTTTGGAAAATGGAAGAAGTGATCAGAGTCGAGCCTAAATATCTTTTCCTGAGGCAAAGAAGTAAATGCGCGTCCTTATGTAGAATATAATGCATCTGGCCAATTTGAGGGGGGGGGAAGTAATGTACTAGCTTGTTTCGAAATTTTTAAAATTGAGTACCGTTCTGGGATTAAAATTTTGATTAAAAAAGATCTTGCTCGGGTCTTATTAAAAAATGAAACAACGCTTGGATGATGTATATAGTAATTCGCTTTCATTCTAAAAGAAATGAAACAACGCTTGGATGATTATATAGTAATTCAGATTCATTTTAAAAGAAATGAAACAACGCTTTAGTCATGTATATAGTTATTCGCTTCCGTCTTATTCTACAGTACAAAAATGGGTAAAACAATTTCCCATAAGCCGAAAATCCGTAGAAGGTGATTCTTGTAAAAGACAACCATTGGCGCCATTGACGTCAGAAAATATTGACAGATAGGAAATTAAAAGCCAAGAAGACGGCAGCAAGTTCGGATCCATCCAAAACAGCTGCTTTGACATTCTGCATGAACACCTCACATGTGGAATCTATTTACAAGATGGTTACTCTGACTGGCGTCAGTAATTTAAAGCCAGCAACGTGTCAATGCAATTCATAAACAACAGTGTGGATTTAGAGAACTTGATCCAAAGGATTTTTATTTGTTCTAAAGTGAAATCCGATATTCATGGAAAGAAATTTAATGATAATGGTGGCATTAAATGAATAGTTATGGAACATTTTGAGGATAAAACATCAGATTAATTTTTCAGGGGCAAAGAATAGCTTGTTAAAAAATGTGCAAACTGTATCCAAGTACAAGAAGATCATATTGTAAAATAAGCCATTAAAAGGTTTCCTACTTTTTTTAAAAGTATATCCGAAGGAAGCCTTTGGATTAACTTACATGAATTTACCAGGTTCTTCGCACAAGCACTTCGAAAACATTGGTAAGGTGGAGAGATAAAGGCTATTTGCAGAATATTCTATTGCCAGATCCACAATGATCGGTAATGGTTTGGAGATTTTTCATTTAAATATTAATACGAATATTGAGATTCTAATGTAACGCTGATATTTTAGGATGAAATATTCGAAATCCTTATCTAGCCTTTGAATTAATCTTGTATGTTTCGCTGAAGTTCCTGTTCACATGCGTCAGACTGGATAACACTGGCAGTTAATTCTGGTAAACTTCAGGGCGAACGAGTTTGCTGCGTACAATTTGTGAATTTTTCACATGTGTAATTTAAGCAATAGAATATTCTACATGAAAACGTACCTCGCCGAAAGAAGGTAACACTTCATAATTTATTTATAAATCAAGGAAACAGTAGTATAATTAATATAATCAAAGAAACAGTAATATAATAGGATAATATTAATGCATCTTTCGTCAGTTGAAAGAATTTTTGTCTTAAGCTTACCTGAACTCAGAACTTCAAATCTCAACTGTATTTTTAAATGACCAATTGATCGGATGTTAGATAGTATTTTTACTTCTTTGTACGAAGTAAAAAGGAAGTATTGTAATCGCTAAAAGTTTCAGGCATCATATTTCAACGAAAATATCCATTTTGACCGCTATCGAATGCAATTTAACGATGTTTTTGCGTGATATCTGTACGTAAGGACAGATCAAAAGACTCTTCTACCCCCAAAAAATTATAAAACTGATTTAAAATGAACTCTGAAGAGAATTTTTCGTGGTGTCTGTACATACGTACGTACCTACGTATCTCGCATAACTCAAAAACGAGTAGCCTCAGAACGTTGAAATTTTGTATATAGGACTGCTATAACATGTAGATGTGCACCTCGTATTTTGGTTGCAATCGGCCTCACCAAAAGTATATAAATATATGTATATATACATATCCACTCTGTTACCCGGCTCAACGATAACAGTTTCTTAAATCTTATATGTTTGTAAGTTAAGCATTTTTTACTTTAAAAATGATTGTATTATGTTGTTCTTATCTTCCGGTTAAGGTTTTTATACCTTTAGTAAATGTGGATGCAATATTTGTGGAGTTATCAAGAGTTTAAAAGTTGTTTAAGTCCAGTTAAGCGTAATTATTTTTGCGATGGCGGACATGTTGTTTACATTTCAAACTTGGCAAAAAAGCGGATTTGTTGCCAATCTAGAGAAACCAAGCTTCGCAACAACAAAGAAAACGCCTTCTTTTATTATTGCGAATTAAATCATGCTTAATCCATTCTGGAATTTATTCGAGGAAATAAGTGTTTAAGATTTACTTCGTAATTTTTAATAAAAAAAAATATTTTGAGTTTTTATGCATTTTTGCCTTCTCGGGAAGTGAGAACTGAATTAACTGAATGAGAAATACTGAATCGTCTATGAAAAACTGTTTCTTTTTTGTTTTGTTTGCTTAATTTCTTTTATATGTCGTTTTAGATTTATTATAGTATTTAAACAGAACATGTTGCAACGATTAGATAATTCTTCAAATGATAAACATTTATATGCATTATGAGTTATAATATGAACGAAATGTAACGCTGTTAAGTGAACCTAGCGCCAGAATGTCGCTATGGTAAACAAATATAGTGAATTTTAAAGAGTGCATTTATTCTATTGTGGTTTATGCGCTATCGACGAAGTAGATTTAATTCAATGCAATAAATTTAAATGAAAAGCAAGAAAAAAGGCATATAATTTAATATTCATAAAAGAAAGTTATGTGGTGTACACATCAGATTTTTATAAATTAATTTTCTCATCATATCCCTTTAACGTTGCTTTCTTTTACTTTTACACCGCCTCACCAGTTAACTCTTCGGATTTCAATGTTTTAAATTTCGCGAATATTTCGCGATGGTTACGATTTAATTTTATTCATACGAATAAATACGTTTGTAACTCCTTGTATAATTTAGTTTGATGTTTTTAATTTCACTCTCCCTCCCCTAATTCTTCAAGTCAACAGTTATAAAGCGTTCATTTTTTCCCCTCTTTCTACTAGTTTCATTTTTTCTCGGAAATTGCATTTCTTAAAATTCCTTTAGCGAGATATCTTTTTAAACTTTTTAATTTAGTGATTACAAATGGCTGTAACTATTTTAATTGAAAACTATTTATCGATGTGAATAATAAAGAATGTAGATAGAAGTTCAAAATTTTGTTTACATATATAAATAAATCTTCTATGTTACTCCCCTTATTGACAACGCATAAGTAGTAGCCCATTTGACGCCATATATTCTGAAGCATACCAACGCAAATGCATTAGAAATGCCCATTTTGAGTTCTGCAATTTTTCCGGCAGAGGAATCACATACACCCTGTGATGTCTTTCTATAGGGTTATGTGAAAGACCTTGTGTATGTGCTTTCTTTGCCGAAAACATTTCCAGGACTCAAAATGCGCATTTTTAATGCGCTCGCTTTGGTGACACCAGATACGCTTTAGAATATATGGCGTGAAGTGGACTACTGTTTAGATGTTGTCCGTGCTACCAAGAGAAGTCACACAGAACATTTATAAAGTATGTAAACAAAATTTTGAACTTTCTTTTACATCCTATGTAATTATTAACGATAAATTCTTTTCAATTAAATAGTTATAGCCATTTGTAATAGCTATATTCATTTTGAATCACACTACATATTCTTTCTGTCGGTTACCTTAGAATACTCACTAACGAAACTTAACATTTTAAACATGTTCTTTTATATTAATTTTGGTTATGTTGTAATAAGATTTGTATCAAATCTTTCAGAAAATGTGAATTTCTTTTTTAATTTCTTTAATGCTATTACTAAACAATTAATTTTGTTATTTCATTATAAACAATAGAATAACTCAACAACGAAATGTCGTAACTTTCTTTATATATTTACATGATACTTTTCAAAGAATCCTCCACAAATAACAGCAAATTAAACTGTAGGAATTATTTTAATTTTCTAATAGTAATTTTTAATTTTGAAACCCTTTACTTTAATTTCTTGTTTTCCACCTACAATTCCCTGCCAGAATAAATTTCCAGTATCGCATTTTATGCAAATAGGGTAGAACCAGTATTTAATGGGTAGTGCAGTCAACTTCCGTAGAAGAGCTCAGAAGATTTTCTTACTACGTTTGGCCGTACTCTTACATGCCCGCTAGTATTCGCCGGTGAGGTTTAATTACGGGCCAACTTGGTTAATTATTTTTGTACAGCTCCGGATAAGTTTTTAGTTAGAATTAGTTTTAGTTTCTTATTGTCTATCTTAAGTTAAAGCCCAAATGGAGACTTTCCTGTAAGCCTGAGAGTGGCCAACTGTAAAATAGTATTTCTTTGATTGAATAAAAGGGTATTTAAACCCTTTCTTGGACTTTGCCCTTATAGTTGTAAGAAGACCAGCGGGTAGTCCCTAGACTCTTCCCCAAGGTTCTATTTGCCAAGGACACTAAATTAATTGGAATTTTATTAGTTTCCCCATGCTATTCTAATGAGCTTTTAACTGATAAGACTGTTGCAACAAACTGTAGGTATAGCTCGACCGCCTCATCCACGAACATGAACGCAAACACGCATGCGCCATTCGGACCGAATTATTCTCAAAATAGGGTGGAAGGATGGGGACTTTCTTTTCCTCTAGTATAGCTCTTTCCGGAGAACAGAAGACCTTTCACGTCGCAGCAAATAATCCCGCCCCTTTAGGACGAGTCCATGTGTTTTGGCAGAATGCCAACCAGGGTTGCGCTTGAGACGGTCGAACTATAGTTGCGTTGCCTTCTATCTTCAATTAGTGGAATTTAGAAAGTTCGTTACAGTGAAACAAGAGCTATAGTGCAAATCAATGAGAGATAGTAAAGAATTACTAATGTCAATAGAATGATAATTTGCAGGCAAGTTTAGACTAAGTTATTCATTAATCCTATTAATTCATGTCTTGTTCAGCTGGATTGTTTATTATATAAAATTTTTTTGATACTTCTTGATGTGTCGGAAAATTGAATATTAATTACGGTAATTTCTTTCTTTAAATTATGTTACTAAATTCTCATAGTTAATTTGGCGTCATTTCTAATTATTCACCTGAGACAAGCTTAGAAATTCCTCCACAAAGGCATCTCATCATATTAAGACAGATAGCCCTAGAGTGCTTTGCCGTAATTAAATTTATTAGAAATAATCATAACAACATTGTTGCATTTCAGTCCATCCTTCTACCAATTAGAGAATGGCTCGGTTTCTCCAGAAGATCAACTTTTAGGTCACTTATCAGTAAAATTTCTTTGTTCAGTTCCTTAATACATTATCTTCGATTTCAATTTTGCAAAATTTATAGAATATCTTCTTAGTGTGGTTCGTTATACGTCGGCCAAATTAAAAGACCATGAAAATTTCGCGTCCCGGAACACGAATTTTATGTTCGAAAAGGAGAAATAAGTCTTCGATAGTCAATCATAGTCAGTCACTTAATCATAATTTTGACTTGGATTCTGAAAAATTACCCATTAAATATCATCAGTTAGTGAACTGGATTTTGAAGTTTTTTTCAGCCTTTTAGTTAATGACATTAATTCAATCCACAACCTTCCTGAATCTTTCAGAGTTCTAATATTTTAGTTTTCCATGCTTTATTATAATTTACCACGACAGATGGCACTACATTCATGTTCGCACTGCTTATTTCCGATATTCAATGGTCATCGCTCCTCTGTTATTTTGCCAAAAAGTACTTTACTCCTGAAGAAGATTGGCCTGACCATTTTCCAAATCGACTCAAAATCTACGCCAAATTAAAATTACGTTTTTGCCTAATTTTAAACATCCCCTTCAATTTACATTTGAAATTCTATCATTGGATTTCAAATACAGATAATACTAATTGCTTTTTGAAGTATATAGGCTCACAAGGGAGCAAGGAATACGGTTCCTAATCGTAGGGATATTGCAGTATATGTGGGTTTGGCTACTATATTTTAGAGACGAGTCATCTGCCATTTTGAATCCTCGGATCCCACGAATCTTGAATAAGATTCGATATTTAAAAAAAATCTTTGCGATTTCTTGCCATTTTAATGTTTTGAATCCTACTCTAAGATGCGATTAGAATTAATGAATTAAACGTTTTAACTTCATACTTTAGAAAGATTAATTTTAATGAAGTCCTGTAATTTTTGTCCTTAAAAATTAATGTGAATGCTTACAGTTTCAATGGATTTGGAATACCAGACGCCATCTTGTGGCGATCCTGAGCATAACATTATTAATTTTCTACAGAGATGGTTAATGTTCCACGTTTACACTTTATCTGTGCTAACTCTTCAAATTATGCTCTCCTCCCACGATGCTTCTTTTGATTTAAAAAATAATATAATTAAAAAAACTGAATTGCTACTCAAATATTTTTTACTAAATAATACTGAAAAATGAAGTTAAAGTTTCAACAGTTTTACTTCGTTTGCCAAATTTAATTTGTATCTTCTTAATAAGCACAAATGCATTTTTAAAACGGTATTCTTTTTATTACCGCATCTTTTATTTTTTTAATTACAACTTTTAATATTAAACAGTTTAAAAAAATGATTATTATTTTTATATGAAGGGTTGGTTTAAGACTAATGATTCACGAGATTTGAGAATTTTTTAGGTTTTTGGACTTCCTCGAATTTATTAGAGATATATTTCTCATTCAATTAATTCAGTTCTTACATTGAGGAAAAGCAAAAATACGTAAAACTCAAAATATCTTCATTAATAACTGTAAAATTTAAAAAAAAAAAAAAAAAAAAAAAAAACGTAAAACACCATATACAGTTAAAACAGTTAAAAATAATTTTTACAGTTAAAATTAGAGTTTCTATGCAAAAACAAGCAATTAAGCCAGCGGGCAAGAAGGCAGATTTTTAGGTGCACAAAACTGAAAGTTTACTTTTGGTCCCATTCGGCAAAAAGACATTGAAGGTGCAGAAACCAACTTAATTCTCTATTCTGTTGCGCTTCAAATGTAAACAAATGGTCGCTCGTTAGGCTTAACTCGCCACTGAAAACTTTTAAATTGTTCCCAACTTTACAACTATTGCAAGCAGATTGACTAAAGGCATAAGAACCTTAACCGAAACATAAAAAAACCACATAATTCAATCACTTTTAAAGCGAAAAATGCACAATTTACCAACATACAAGAATAAAAAAAAACTAAGCTCACCGATGTATATATCTGAGATTGGTGCAGTCGAGTGCTACGAAAAAGGGAGGTGCCCAACTACATGTTATATATAGCAGTCTCATATTCAAAATTTCAACGTTCTACGGCTGCTCTTTCTTAAATTATGCGAGATACATACATATTTACGTACTTACGTACACATGTAAAAAAAAAAAAAAACTCTTCTTAATCCATTTTACAATCCTTTTTTGGCAAAAAGAGTGGATTATTCTGTCTCTACGTACAGATCTCATGCAAAAACATCGTTTAAATGGTTTCGAGGGTAGTTGAAATAGGTATTTTCGTTTAAATATGATACCCGAATTTTTTGCGATTACAATACTACCTTTACTTCGTACAAGGAAGTAAAAAGTACATATTCGTTATAATTTCATACACGTTCATATATGTTCATACATGTTTTTGCATTCGTATACTTTCTGAATACGTATTCGTTTATGTATACGTATTCATATACGTTATAAATTGATTTAGTCCTTAATTAAATTTCCAATCCGATATAAATTCAGAGCAGAAACAGGGGTCAAAAGCTGTGTAAAAACGCGAAGAATATGGTTTATTTTCGCCTTGAAAATGTATTTTGTCAGCAAGTGCAAGTAAGTTTAATAACCGAAGTGATCCTAATGTAAAAATATTATACATCTTCTGCTCCATCTATAAACATTTTACGATGGTCATTCGATGAATAAGAAGTAACTATATGCCATTTAGACCAATGAATATCAACAAAATTCTCTTAGGCACAATTTAATAATAAAAGCAATGTACAGAAAATAAACTCTCACTCAAGGAGAAAGCAACAAAAGTTCAGAAGCGTAGTCAATAAATTTAATTGAGCAAATACAAAGTATGAGCTCTTATGTATTTTAGAGTGCAGATTCTTTATGGATTGGATCATCGAAAACAAACCTTTAGAACAGCGAAAAACATTATGGCTCTTAGTACATTGATTTTAAGTGAATTTAACACTAAAATAAAATGGAATTATGGCGAGCCATTTCAAAGAGAAATATAAATGTTGCTGCTTTGTATCAACAATTATTTTTCTTCTCGTTCGTTATTTTTGAGCTCTTTTTTAAACCTCACCTCTTTATTTGTTGAAATTATATTTACTTTAATGATATCCAAATAGCATGCGCTTTGCTCAGAAGTATCAATGTAAAGTTGTTTAATCAAAGGCAGTTGTTAGAAGCAGTTGTTTTTCCATACGAATATTCTAGTTCAACAACTGTACAGCAAAGGAAAGATTTATGGTAATGCGGTTCGTTCTCGATAACGTTTAAGTCTTCTCTCAAGTCGAAAAAGAAGTAAGTTTTACTAATAATTTTCTATATTAAGTAAAATATAATTGGTTAATAAAATACATAAACAAGTATCAGCATTTGATTATTTTATGCAGTGACAGCCCTTTTTAAGAGGACTTCTCTGAAATGAAAGGAATATATTAAAATAGTAATAAATAGAAACCAGCCATTTCCCGTACTTATTAATCTCATTTCTTCCAGTTTTGTTACTTTACGATGAGATATTTCATCACTAAAGTTTTTAATACAGTCAGAATTTTTTAAACTGGTTTTTTATTGCTATTAGAGTTTTTTTAATTTTATGTTTAGAAGTTAGAGAGGTCGATGTTTATGTAAAAGGCAGTCTATCGTTTTATTTATTTATTGTTTAGATGGTAGGACTAAAATTGGCTGTTATTTTAACTATTCTTTTTTCTTCCCATTTTATCGCGAATATGTAAGCTTATGACTTTTTTACGAAGCTATTATTATTGAATTATGAAACTACTGAAATTTATATTACGTGCATTTTTTTCCCTCCTCGTGTACGCAGCGGTCAATTTTCATTAAAAAAAATCAGAGAATTGTACAAACTCGGCATCGGGCACAATATCGGCATTGCGCACATTAAACAAAACATGTATGCATTAATGTTTTTCCTTCCAATGTGCGCAATAATCTGTTTTCGTTTAAAAACGTCATAAAATTGCACAGTTTCGGCATTGCGCATATTAAACAATATATATATATATATATATATATATATATATATATATAAATACGATGGCTTTGCTGTTTGCGAAACAGCAACCTTTAATTAATTTTCTGCAATTCAGGATCTTCCCCTAAACCAGTACCTTCTAGAACATTCGCACCTATTACATAACTTCCTCATATAAATGCTGCGTCATAAGTTTTTCTACATTTTTCTAGAAGCTACTCTGTTACATAACCTTTCATATAAATGCTGCGTCATCAGTTCATGCCTTCTCGCCTTCGTCCTGCTAAGGCTTCCGCTATGCTCCTCTTTCTTTGTTAGAACGTTATGACGTATTCAAGTTTAAAGTCAATCGTATCTAATAGTTCAATTACTGAATAAGTTATTTGATTAACTCCATCTGGAAAAAGTCATCTGCTCTAAATTAAAATAAAGATATGCTTGCTCTTAAAAGTGAAAGTTCTGAGTCGTCATTTTTCTCCGTATTTCAATCACCCCAGCTTCGTCAACCATCTGCCAGAACGTGTAATGGGATAGCCTCACCATTTGCCCACGATGTATTGTAATAAATGAAAACATTACATATATATATATATATATATATATATATATATCCTGATAAAAAAAAATATATATATACATGTTGTTCTGTCGTGTGTACAGGATCTGTCTTCGCTTAGAAAAAAATCAGAGAAATGCACAAACTCGGCGTCACCCACAGTCTCAGCATTGCGCACATTAAATATTAGATAGATTATACGATATATTACTGTTGCATTACTATTGATACATTACTGTTACATTACATTAAGTCCGGTTATCAAAAACCAAAAGGGCCCACCAGCGGCCAAGCGGTAAAGACGCTGAACACTGGTAGTTCGGTCTGAGGTTCGAATCCCGCGAACGGGCTGGCTGCATGGGCGTTTTCGTGGTTTTCCCCATGTGTAGTGTATACGAGCCAGTTTCCCTTAGTCCTCCACGAAGGCATTCCTCCCTTTAGTCAGATAGCCCTCGTGTGCTTTGCCATAATTGAATAGTCCCAAAAAATAAAATGTTGTCAAAATAAAATGAGTACAAAACAACGAAAAAGTAGGATTTCGAGGATAAAATAATTATGTAAAACGGAATGTGTGAGATTTGGCGTGCTCTTTATTCTCCATTTTAACCATTTTAAATTCCAGTTATTTCATAATTCAGTAATAATAGTTTCGTAAAATAAAAACTCAGTAGCTTCTCCATTCGTAAGTGCGATAAATTACAGGAAAAAGAAATGATTAAAACAATCGGACCATTTAAAAAATAAATAAATGAATGAATGAGTAGATCGCATACTACATAATTACCAAAACGTTTTTAGCAAAATCTTTATAAAATTTATGAACTGTTACGTTACCATAAATGTAACATCTTGTAGATTTGTCAAATGTTGTCACTGCGCGAAACATAGGGTCTTTATCTTTCATGGTCTTGCATTTAACAAGCTCTCATGTTAAAGATGTCTTGCATTTAACAAGCTCTCATGTTAAAGATGTCTTGCATTTAACAAGCCCTCATGTTTCATGAAGACTGTTGCCATTCGGAAAAGATAAGATGTTTGGTTTATTTTTCGAATCAAATAATTGTTTTTTCTTAACAAATGGAATTACTTAAACGCGTATTTCTAAATAAGATAGATCTTTATAGTATACATTAATTATATATCTAACAGATATGTATTAAGATGTATTTCCTTTTTATTATTAATAACATTCTTAATAAATTCTTTTGCATCTGACGTACAACACTGTGCGTTTTCCCCAGCTTTTCTATAGAAGACTGGTGACCTTGAAAGTAAAAGGTGTAATAAAAGTAAAATTTTTATCAAAGTTCTTTTGCAACTACCAATGCCCATTCTTCTGTATCTGTTTTACACAAAAATTTAAAAAAGAAATCGCAAAATGGACAAACTTCTTCTACTTCGATACGGTGCCAAAAAGGATGGATAGTAAAACATTTCCATTATTTCCCTACTAAAATTCAGCCTAACTAGGATTTGTTGGATTATTCAAGAAGAAGTACATTTCAACTGTAAACTGTAGGACATTTAGACTTAGACAGTTCTATATTACCGAGCTATTGCAGGTGCAACGTTGCCGGTTCCTTAAATTAAGCCCAAGGGCACATAACATAATAAATTCAGGAAATGGAAAACATCTCGGATGAGAAAACTGAGAACGGAAAAGTGAGAGGGGTACCAAAAGGAAAAAGGCCAAAGGGCATCTAGCAGGTGAACGGAACTTGACAAGATGAAGAAAATCCAAACGGATCCTTCACAATTCAGAGAAACGACAAATGCAAAACATGGCTCAAAATGCTATACAACAATAGCAAAAGTTCAATACTACTATAAAACTACACAAATTCAACACATACAACAGAAAATCAATACACAACGACTATTACAACATCACACTAGCAATCCAAACAACTTCGAGTACAGCACTGTCTTTATCAGATAAAATGAAAGAAATTATGCGGTAATACAATTTTTGTTATAATATAATTATTTTATATTTGTACTGGTGAACAAGGTAGAAAATGATATACTGTTTGACTTCCTGTGCTAAGGTCATCTGTTGAGGATTTTTAAAAACGCCACAACACTAAATATATTATTATTGTTATTTTTATGAAAATTATGAAACTGTGGTAAATCTTAGAATTCATGACTAGATTCTAATAATATAGGACTTAATATTTACCAGCAACTGGAACACTAATTTCTAAATTTCTAGCAAAATATTTAAAATTTTGCACTTTTAAAAGAAGTGTAAATAAATACTAGAGTTAAATAATCAAGCGTACATTTGTACTGCAAATTAAAAAGAAATGTAAGTCATTAATGATTAAAAATGTATTTATTATTCTTTTGAATGTAAGACGATGTTTTTTGGGGACGAAAATGCTTTTCTGGGAACTGTAAATGCCTTACACAAAGCCTGATATTTCCGAATGTATTAAAATTATTTATTACTTATTGTTTAACTTGTAAATTTGAAGAAAGAATATTTAAGCTAGTTCCTAGATTACCATATACAGCTGTATATTTTACTCTGCCAAAAATATCGCGAAGTAAACAAACTGTAAGGAAAGGATTGTTTCCATTGGTGAAAAAAAAATATTTTTAGACCAAAGGGCGTTATTCCAGAAGTACTATTAATTTCGTTTTGGCATTTTGTGGCGTTTCACTATAAATGGCGTTCCACTTTTCAAATTGTTGCCACCAAATATTATCGTCCTGTATTATATTTAAAGAAATTAAGTAATGAAGAATCTGCATAAATGTATGTAAGTTTCTTGCATTGTGATAAAACAACGGTATCTAGAGCCACCAAATTTTGAATAGTATACGTCTCCACCCGAATATGGGCATTTGGAAGACGAACTTGTGAATCTGTTTTATTACCTATATCATATTTATTAAAGCATTTATGAGTTTTTGGTTAAGAAACTCAACGATTTCAAAGCGAGCAATGGCATCACTGTAAAAAAAAATCTTTCAGGGCGCGAGATTTTGTATTGGAAATTTTAAAGATATGCTCTTCTTAAATTATTTTGAGATATTGCTGTTGAACTGAAGTTTATGGTTTAGATGCGAAGAACATGATATTTAATAGTAAATAAAGGCAGCACGCAAAGCGTTCAATAAAAGCCCCTTTATTCGTAATGTAAAATCTGAAAACTTTCAGATAATTTTTCTTAATAGTTTTCTTAAATATAACAACTTACTTTAAAATAAATGTATATAAATAAAGAAGAATGTCCGTACGTAATGAACTTTTGTTTAAAAACTCAGCAATATGAACTTTTTGTGCTGCCACTCAGCAAAAGGGAAGATACTTATGTTTCAAATTTAATCATAAACTCAACGATATGGAAGAAGTTTACAGCCAATCGCAATATATTTGTCTTTCGAATTTAATAAACAGACTCAGGGATTTAAGAGAAATGTGTTGCCACTGCCTGAATTAAAATATTTTTTTATCTTTCATGCATCTATGTTTTATCGTTCATCAATTGCGAAAGACATTTAATTTTTCTTTCATGTTTGTTCTGTTATTAGATAATAACCTAAGTGATTTAAAAGCAATAAACGCAGATTCATATTAGTTATTATTAATTGCTAACAGATTCCGTGAAATTAATTACCCTATCCGGATTCATTAAAAATCATCTATACATATGATGAAGTGTGTCTGTTTGTTTGTTAGTGCATGTATAATTCATACAGATCTACAGTTTTATTCAGATTTGATTAAGCGTTGCACACCTGACCTTCAAAACAAAAGAATCACACAACGGGGTCCATGCTCAAAGCCTTTATATAAGAACGTTGATTTCCCCGCACTCATCTCACAGAGAGTTCACATTTGTTAAAAGGGGAAAAGAACAGAGAGATATGACCGGAAAACAACAAAGTGGAACAATCGCCTATGAGAAGTTTCTACTCATAGCTTTCTAACAGAACTTATGTTAAGATCGGCGGACCTGACGAAATACTAGGAATCGAAGAACACTTTTTTACGTAGCACAAAAATCAAAAGCAGGTCGTCGAATATTTCTACAGTAGTGGCTATTTGGAGCATCAGTGGTGGACTGCGCAGAGAGATTAACGAATGCTTTATTGTTAGAGTTGCAAATAGAAGTATGGCTCAGATTTCCGCAGGAAATGACTAAAGCAGTTTTGTTGGAACCTCCGCCAAATTTTTTGGCTCGATGGTAGCCAACTTACATAATCGAAGGAATAATATATAGCAGGGTTGGCCAAACTTCATGTCAGTAAGAGCCGCACGTTTGAATATATAAATATATATAAATCTTCTCAAATTAAACGATTTTAGTTAAATACATCAAAGAACTGAAAACGATTATTTTTTTTACCTTTTACAGTATTCTTTGTCATGTACGATTAAAATCCCGTCATGCACATATAATAATTGCATTGGAATGTTAATTTCAAAGAATAATAGAAATCACATAATTAAAAATAAGTATGATGAATTACCTTAATTTGTCATTGAAAATTTTTATTTAATATTCGTTATTGTTTACAACCTCAAGATTTAAGTTTTAATCGCATCCGACCAAGAACATTGCGGTGGCTAAAAGATTTATTATACCACTTTTCAGTGTTTTTAAAATCACATAACTTACTTTAAAAAAAAATATGTATCTTATCTGATTCACTTTAAAGCTGATAAACTCTTTTATGCATGACTTTACTCGTTCAGCTATAAAAGCAAAGCAAACAGCAGCTGCAAATCTAAAATACGCGTTGAGTGAGAGAAGACAAAATCTGGCTTAAACTAGTTCTTCACAAAACGCTTTGGTAAACATCGGCGCTGGCCGTTATCTAATGGTGAAAACATGAATTTGAACCCTTTGTTATACATTTTCGACCTTTCCACCTGCTGTTGGGAAATGTTAGAAAATACTGGTAAATTCTACGATATCCAAGCTTTCTGCAGTAGTACGTAGGAATTCCTGTTAGACGGATGGCAATAGACATAACATATGAGTAGTAGACAGAACTACTATTACCAATTATTCGGATTTCTTATTATCTGAAATTCTAGAGCTCCAGATCGTTTGATCCTCTTTCGAAGCCATTAAAAGTTTGCTTTTAACTTATTTACAGTGTCTCAAAAAAGTGATGGGACACTTGTGATTTACAAAAGGAAACTGCAATAAAATAAATTTAAAAGCATGTAAAATTTGCTCTGGGTGTGTTTCATACTTAAATTTAGTAACAATTATTACATAACATACATTTTCTCAAAATATTAAAATATTAATTTAATAAAAATACAATTGTTTAGAACGGAGCAGAAAATGGCTCACTTAAGTGATGGGACACTACGTACTATGCAACAAAAATCGTCTGAAGTAAGCAATAAAAATATCTTTTGGGGTATTTATTTTTACCCAAAAGCAATTGCTAATAATTTATAAAATCGTCTGCAGTATTTCTCTCCAGTTTGTTTTGGAATTTTTGTGTTTTTTAGCTCTGTGCAGCCATGAATGCTAAACGAAAAGAAACTTTGCCTGGAATTCAAAAATTAGTTATTAATTTGCATATTGAAAGTGGAAAATCTAGTAGAGAAACTACTGAAACAGTTAACTTCAGTCATTCAACAGTTTTCAATATCATTAAACGATATAAAAAGAATCATATGATTCAGGATAAAAGAAGACCTGGCCGACCATCAAAGCTATCCAATGAAATAAAGCGAATTATCGTTCGAAATATTAAAAAAAAAATCCAAGAATGAGTGCTCCTAAAGTTGTTGCTGATTTACAAGCATTACATGGAGTAATTGTTAATTCTTAGACTATTAGAAGAGTAATTCGATCTACTGGATATCACGGTAGAGCAGCCAGGAAAAAATTCTTCGTAAGTGAAAAGAATAGAAAACTCAGACTGGCTTTCGCAAAATCCAACATAAATAAGAATTCTGATTACTGGAATGAAGTTATATTTGCTGATGAGAGTAAATTTGATATATTTGGTTCTGACGGTAGAATCTTGGTGTGCAGAAAAACCAGGGAAGAATTTCGCAAACAGAACTTGGTGCCAACAGTAAAACATGGTGGAGGAGGAGTTATGGTATGGGGGTGTATGTCGTCCGCTGGAGTTGGTAAGCTTGTTTTTATTGACAGTATAATGGATCAGTACAAGTATATTGACATTTTAAATCAAAATTTGAAATCTTCAGCACGAAAATTGAACCTTCATAATGATTTTAAATTCTACCAGGACAATGACCCCAAGCACAGTGCTTTGAACGTTAGACTCTGGCTGCTGTATAACTGTCCTGAAATAATAAAAACACCCCCACAATCTCCACAATTAAATCCCACAGAGAATATTTGGCAAGAATTGGAATCAAGAATTCGCAAACACACCATTTCTTCAAAACAACAATTAAAATTGGTGCTTCAAGAAGAATGGGGTAAAATCACTCCAGAAATCACAAAAAAATTAGTCGAATCCATCCCAAGAAGATTAAATCATGTTTTAAGTAAAAGGAAATCCAACAAAATATTAAAACCTTTTAAAAAGTAAAATTTTTGGATAAATAATTGATGGAAAAGTAAGTGTACCATCACTTAAGTGAGCCATTTTCTGCTCCGTTCTAAACAATTGTATTTTTATTAAATTAATATTTTAATATTTTGACAAAATGTATGTTATGTAATAATTGTTACTAAATTTAAGTATGAAACACACACAAAAAAAATTTTACATGTTTTTTAAATTTATTTTATTGCAGTTTCCTTTTGTAATGCACAAGTGTCCCATCACTTTTTTGAGACACTGTATATGTTTTAAGATTTTGGACTAATTTAAACAACACACAAAAAAAATAAATAAATAAAACAGTGTAATATATAATGCTCAAAACCTATTATATTAATATAAATGAAAAAATAACTTACTGTACTGCACATGCTTTGTATATTACACAGAGGTTGTATGTACATTTTTTAGACGACTTTGGTTTGCTATGAAAAAACACCTGCTTGGAAAATAGTTTTGTGACTGCAACTATATTTCTGAAGGTGTAAATTATCGTTTGCTATTTGACAATTTTGTTTTCATTCGAAATGGCGCATTTTAAGAAGCAATGTATGGAAGGTTAAGTTTGTGCTCTTTTCGTAGAAATTTACTCCTATCTAATTATTAAAAACGCAGTGAAAGCCATAGTTTCTCAATATTCAGAGCTGCAATAGGCAATATTGTGAGCAAGAAAGAAAAAAAAACGTCAAAGATTGCTTTCAAGTGGAAAAATTGTTCCAGATACACATCCAAAGAAAAGAAATGTTTTGAATGTTGCTAAGGTAAGATTTTTAATGTTAAAAAATCCGCCAAGTAAAGGAACAGTTGCAAAATCATTAAAATGCTTCGTTTCAACTGTAAACAAAGTTTTTAATGCAGATTTGGATCTTAATAAAGCAAAAAAAAAAAAAAAAACCTAGTGTGTATCGTTTTTCTCTACATCACCGAACGCAAAACGCGATGCAGAATTGTTTATGAGAAACTTTTATCGGAACAAAAATGGACAAATGTTGGCACAATAGATGAATCCTGGCTCTGTTTAGATGACTACAATAAAAAAATCTGATATGTACACCTTATTCCTTGTACGGAATATTAAATTATACGCATTTTATCTTGCATTTCATTTAAACTTATTGGATTGCATTAAATCTACTTCGCCTACAGCGCATAAACCACAATAGAATAAATGCATTCTTTAAAATTCACTCTATTTGTTTCCCATAGCGACACTCTGGCGCTAGGTTCACTTAACAGTATTATATTTCGTTCATATTATAACTCAGAATGCACAAAATTGATATCATTTAAAGAATTATCTAATCGTTGCCACATGTTCTATTTCAAATACTATAATAAAGCTAGAACGATGTATAAAAGAAATTAAGCAAACAAAACAAAAAAGAAACAGTTTTTCACAGACAATTGAATATTTCTCATTCAATTAATTCAGTTCTCACTTCGCGACAAGGCAAAAATGCATAAAAACTCAAAATATCTGTATTAAAAATTACGAAGTAAATCTTAAACACTTATTTCCTCGAAAAAATTCCAGAAAGCATTAAGCATGATTTAATTGGGAATAATAAATGAAGGCGTTATCTTTGTTATTGCGAAGCTAAGTTTCTCTAGATTGGCAACAAATCCACTACCCTGCTGTTTCAAATGTAAACTAGCAATGGCCGCCATCAAAAAATTATTAGGCTTAGCGGCACTTAAACAACTTTAAAATTGTTGATAATTCTAAAAATATTGCATACAGATTTACTAAAGGCATAAAAATCTTAACCGGAAGATAAGAACAACATAATTCAATCATTTTTTAAGAAAAAAATGTTCAATTTACAAACATATAAGAGTAAAGAAACTGAGATCACTGAGCCGGGTAACAGAGTGGATATATATATACATATATTTATATACGTTTGGTGCGGCCGATTTCAACCAAAATATGAGGTGCACATCTACATGTTATAGCAGTCCTATATACAAACTGTCAACGTTCTGAGGCTACTCGTTTTTGAGTTATGCCATATACGTACGTACGTAGGTACATACGTTCGTACAGACGCTACGAAAAATTCTCTTCTGAATTCATTTTAAAGCAGTTTTATAATTTTTTTGGAGGAAAAGGGTATTTTATTTTTTCCTTACGTACAGATATCACGCAAAAACATCGTTAAATTGCATTCGATAACGGTCAAAATGGATATTTTCGTGGAAATATGCTGCCTGAAACTTTTTGCGATTACAATACTTCCTTTTTACTTCGTACAAGGAAGTAAAAAGATTTATTATCATTGAGGAGGAGAAAAACATCTTAAAACATGGTTTAAGAATCTAAAGGTAGTTTTTTAAAGAGATTTATGATTGTTGCTGGTTTTCCATATAACGGCCAATTGAAAATAAAGAGAGTGGAGAAAATGTTAAGATCATCTCCACATATTATCAGGAGCGCATTTTATAAACATGAATTACCATCTCTTTGCCTACAATGCCATCTATCAGTAGAACTGCATCAAGACAAAACAAACAGCCATACAACAAAATTCACTATTAATTTCCTAAAAAAAAAATGGAACAAGAAAGGCTATCAAAGCCATAGCTTCACTCATATTGCTACTAAATCTCCTGATGTACCCCCATGGAATTTTGCGCTTTTGGACGCCTAAAATGAGGATTGTCCAAACATGGACCTTCTTGGATTGAAAACTGTTCATGGAATGGGATAAAATACCCCTTCAGATGCTACAAAATGCTTTATTGTCTTGGAAATTACGGCGTAGAAAGATAGTGTAGAATAAGGGTCATCAAGAAACATTCAAAACACAAAAATATTTCATAAAATATTTCTGCAAATGTTATGAAAATCGTGTAAAAATGTACAAATAGTTTCGGTATTGTGTTTTATAGAATGTATACATTATTTTCAAATATCCTGCATTTAAGGTACTTATTGTTATTAATATGACATTTATTAAAATAAAATTTCGTACACAGTTGAAATTAAGGTCGATTCAGTATGGTGTTTTGTTCCTGAAAAATAAAAAACACAACGTGCCTAAGCTTTCTAAACTCTAACTGAAGTTTCTAATTTTGGCAATTCTTCATAAAAAGCTATTATTCATACAAAATCACTGTATGCTATTTTATATTCCATTTAAGAATAATGTTCACATATATAATGAATCAAGACAATGCATTGCTCTTGCGGTAAGTGTTACGTAGAAAGCTGGGAATTAAGTTCCTCCCTTCTTTCTTTGCATGACTACTGCGACACCGTTGCTTACGCTTTCATGCTGTTCAGACACTGCATCAATCTTCTATCGCTATAGTATCAAAGTTGTAAATGTTTTGGGCACGATTGGAGTGCCAAGTGAGTTGGGTCCACAAAATGGGAATTTAAATAAAGGGAGTTAAAAAGGAATTTAATCCGGCTCGACTATTTATTCTTCAAACTGGATGGACGCTCTAAGCATCTCGTATCTACCCTATCAGCATTGCTGGGCATCTACGTCTTAATATCCTTACATCAGTACTTTAAAAATTCTTCTGTTATTCCATTCTACGGCCAGTTCTAATTACGAATAAATCTACATGGGTTTGTTGTTCTATATTTACAATGAATCATGGCAAAAGTCTTGTTCCAGCGAAAATTTTAATGCAAGTTTGTGCCGCATTCATACTCAAATCATTCATGTCGTGTCAGCAAACTGCAGTTTTATTACATCCATACAGTATTTATTTGAGGATATAACTCAAACAGATGTTAAATTTGAAGTATGTTAATTCTTCAACACACAGACCATATTGGAGGTTACGTTTTTATTATGGCAAAGCACCTGAGAACTAGTTATACTAGATACATTAGAAAGGAATTCCGGCTTGCACAAAATGCGAGTCATCACTTTGGTAGCGACAGCTTAAGGTTGGCGGAAAACTGGGAGCTTGTAAGATCTATATCAAATTTCCTGATAAATAACTTCGACTGGGGTTAAACAATTGACGTTTATTTCTATTTTTAAGATGGGATGTTACTATTCTTAGTATGTAATCTGATCTCTTTGATATAACGATCGACCTTCACCAAGTCATCTCTAATCTCTGAGACAAACCAAGTTTTGAAATTCTGTATTTCGTAATGATCAAGATTCGCGAGAAAGATATATCGCATCTGAGAAACGTAGCTTAATGCGAAAAAAAATGATATAGGCTTAGAACATGTTGCATCATAATTAGGAAACGCGCCTTTTTGCTGCCTAAGTAACTGAAATTCTACTCTTTTAATGAAAGCATTAGACTCTTTTTTTTAACTTTTTGATAAGTAATTTATTTATTTACCATGGTATGTTATTTGCCTTGAACCATTTTTAACTTTCAAAATTTTTATTTTCTGGGTCTCTTAATGACTTCCTTAAGGTTTTAAGTTCTATCGAAATAGTATTAGAGGAAGACAGTGCTACTGTGATGGTTAAAAACATTAGAAGGT
This sequence comes from Stegodyphus dumicola, assembly GCF_044657685.1. NCBI lineage: Eukaryota > Metazoa > Arthropoda > Arachnida > Araneae > Eresidae > Stegodyphus > Stegodyphus dumicola. The sequence goes on from NC_140778.1 coordinate 122,498,458, forward strand.
TTACTATTCATAATTTATTTCACATCTCTTTGATCTTCTCTGAAATTAGATCTCAGTTATGGCCAAATATGATTTGAAAGATTTCTTTGAAACGTTTACGGCTTTTCGCAGCGTTGGACATGTTCATGCTGTAATCATGCAAATGATTGCAAATGAGATTTTAGCATGGATACAGCACTTCTTGCAATTGATGATCGTTAGGAACTTTAATTTGCAATAATATTACATCAAATCTCATATGAAATTTGCAACTGTAGGCTGCTTCGAAATTAGGATTTTTTAAAATTATAAAATTATAATGATTTGATGTAAACTAATGTTTATTAATTTTACAAGTAATTTTCCAGCGTTTCTGCAAATGGAAAATTGTGCAGAATAATGACAAAAATGAGATGCGATTGGAAAATTTTTTAAATTTTTTAGTTTAATTACGTTTTACAATAAAACAACACACCTACAGAATAGAGACAAAAATTTGATTATTAGTCCATAGGGGCTTTGTTCCTGAAGGACTATTGTTTTCGTTTTGCGATTTTACGTCGATTCACTACAAACGGCGAATCACTTTTCAAACTGTTGCCACAAAGTATTATCGCCCTGTGTTATATTTAAAGAAATTAAATAATGAAAAATCTGCATAAATGTATGTATATTTCTCGCATTGTGGTAAAACAACAGTACATAGAGCCATCGAATTTTGAATGCTAATCCTCCTACGAATATGGGCATGTGGAAGACCAAATTTGAAATTTGGAATTTGTTTTATTATCGATTTTCTTTTTTGTAAAACTTTAACGAATTTTTGATTAACAAACTCGAGGATTTCAAAGCGAGCCATGGCAACGTTGTACAGAAAAAACATTTTTTATCTCCAGCGCGCCAATCTTTGTATCGGAAATTCTAAAGATATGCTCATTTTAAAACTATTTTGCGACATTGCTGTTGAATTGTATTTTTTTAGTGCGAAGTAGTTTAAGTACTAAGTGTTGAAGTAGTTTAAGTGCGAAGAACGTGATATTTAATAAATAAATGTAACACACAAAATGGTCAAATAAACGCCCCTTTGGAGGTAATTTAAAATCTGAAACATTTCAGATTTTCTTTTTAATGTAGTACTCTGTTTAGGGCTTTGACTCCATTTTTGTTTTAAAATGCTCAGTGACTACTTTCCTGGTTGAAATTTTTATATAACCTCTGCTGAAACTGTTATAATCTGATATAATATCTGCTGAGACTGTTGAAACTCATATATCTGCTAGGACTATATAAAAAGTTATATTTTGGTTTCCTTCATTCTACCTCACTGAAACACTAAGACAGCTTTCATAAAACTCAGCCCCTCCATTTTAAGAAATTTTAAATAAAGTAATTTTTAAGAAAAGTTGATGTATTCGTACCGAAGGAAATAAATAAGGATCTTTTTGTGTAGTTGTAAATGCATTTGTAAAAGAGATACACTCTGGGATATATCAACCCTTTTACTGAAAACTTCTATCTAGCACAATATGCATCAGCAGCATATAGTTCTTTTTTTTTTTTTTAGTCCGAATGGGCGTTAGCCCAGAAGGGCTATTAGTCTCGAAATAGCATTTTGCGTCGAATTACTTTAAATGTCAAATCGCTTTTCAAATTGTTGCCACCAAATATTATTGCCCTGTATTATATTTAAAGAAACTACATAATGTAGAATCTGCATGAATATACGTATGTTTCTCGCATTGCGAAGAAACAACTACACCCTAGAGTCATCAAATTTGGAATAACATAGTTCTCGACCGAATACGGGCACCTGGAAGCTCGAAGTTTGAATTTGGATTTGTTTTATTGCGTCTATTTCATATTTTATAATACTTTAACGAATTTTTGATTAAAGAAACTCAACAATTTCGAAGTGAGCAGTGACAACACTGTAGGAAATAAAACATTTTTATCTCCAGCACGAGGGACTGTCTATCGAAAATTCTAAAGATATTCTGTTTTTAAATATTTTTAGCACAATGGGGCGTTATCCCAAATGCTCTCGAAATGTCTATATGTATGTAAATGAAAAAAACGCCCATTTGGCCGTAAAAAGTTTTTTTTTTTTTTTTTTTTTTTTTTTTTTTTAGCTTAAATGAGCGTTAGCCCAGAAAGGCTAGTTTTGCAATGACATTTTAAGTCGAATCATTTTTCAATTTTTATTTATTTACTTATTTATTTTATTGTATTTAATGTAGTTTATGCTTCCAAAGAAGTTGCTGCAGTTTTTTGCGCTGCAAATTGATTTTCTAGTCCTTGGCTTCGGTGTCGTTTATTATGTTGGCTGAGATATGTACTCTGCCAGCATCGGCTCTGGAGATTTACTATGAACAAACTGGGTTCCTTGGGTCCTCTTGGGAGGTTGCTCGGTGAGCCAATCTTTTTAGGCGTCGATTCGTAGAGCTCGATCCCTTCATGGTATGATCAGAGAGTTCAAAGTTTCATGAATTCTCCTTCCAAAAATAGAGAGGCGATCAGGAGTGAATGTGGTATGCACAGGGAAGTGAAACCCCATGCGGCGTGCCATATCGCGTACCATATTAGATGGTGATCTACAGTGTTTTTCCTTATGACGGAGCGAAACGTCAACAAAGAGTTAGTCAGTTAGTCCACAAATATTCAATATAAAAGCTTGTAAAAGTTCGAAGAATAAAGTAGATTTAAACTGTGGTATTAATGGCTTTTTTTAAAAAGGAAATTCACATTTTCTTTAACTTCAGAAAGCAAATAAAAATTAAAAAAAAAATTGGAGAAATCTAATTTTATGTAGTGCAACTAAAGATTAGTTTGAAGAAACTTACTTATTACTGTTAAAATGAACACAGAGTACACGGGATGTCTCAAAATAAACTATCTGTCTTGTAAACAAATTTAAATAAAAAGTGTTTGAAACGCGGAAAAGATATCTACTTCCAGATAAGTGTCACAAAAAATTGTAGTATCGATAAATGCCTTATAGTATTCATTTATTTAACCTATTTATCTGCTTTCTCAGTAACTTCAAAACAATAAAACTGTTTCACGCAATCTACGTAGTTTCATGCATCTTAGGTGTTATTTTCTTAACGGTGCCATTAGTAAGGTTTCGAAATTCGGTTTTACGTCGTTACTTTTTATATCAGTATACTATCTTAATGGAACTCCAAGCAAAAAAACTCAAGTGGTGTTAAGCTAAGTGATTAATCAATATTGCCCAGGATTGCGTTCTCCACAAGCAATTCAAAACAATCAATAGAAATCGCGCTTAAACTGGGTTAGTTGGTTATTTGAACATAGAAAGAACATGGGAGCTATTTGATTAAGATGCTTTCATAGAGAACCTTTGTAAAGAGAACCTAGAAAACTACGAAAACCAACCATGCAGCCTGGGTTAGACTTCGCAACAAACAATTAGTATTTAACAATCTTCAAATGCTAGGCAACTGGTGAGGCTCCAATTTAATATTTTATATCTAAATATTTAAAATATTGTTGTATTGTTAGACACAAAAAGCAGAATTTAAGTTTTGTTAACTCGTTAGTAAACTACCAAGCCGTAGTGCAAATGAATATTCAATTGCTTTTGCAATAATTGTATTCACTTAATATTCTTAGAATATGAGCTAAAGAAGGAACGTTCTCGGAAGATTAAAGAAGTGTTTAAATCCAGTGATATTAGGTTTGTCTTACAAGCTCAGGATCAAAACGATTCTGCAATTGCCCGAGTAGTTGACTTGTAAATGACTGTGAATTAAGCAAATGACTTTTAATCTTACGTTTTCAGTCAGAAAACCTATTCCGAATGTTTTGTATTGCATGACAATGCATCTTTTCATTATTCAATAACCAGTCGGAGAACCGCTTGTGTTCGAAAAATAAGTATGTGTACTCAATCGTCCTGCATGTTCTTCAAATTTGTCTTCTTGTGATTTTTTTCTTTCCCAAAAACTAAAGTTGCCTCTCAAAGGAAAGTTTTTTAACATTGAAGAGAAAAAAGGAGTATGACATCTACTTTTAGAGGCATGTCAAAAACAGATTCTCTACAAGCCTTCTCTTCCATTACATGTTGTGCAGTCAGACAAAAAGTTGCATCGGCGTAAATTCTATAATCTATTTTCATTACACTCTGATTACTTTATTAATATACAGTGAATATATACTAAATCTTTTACTTCAGCTTCAGTAATTCGGAATTTTTGACGGAATTGTTGTCGGAACTAGGACTTAGAAGATAAGTCAAATTAAATATTTCGATAAAAAAATTAATTCAAGGTCGAAGTTTCAATATTTTATTTTTGGAGGGAGAGGAAATTTTTTCAGTTTTGGTCCATTATCCTAAGTATATTTGCTTTGATTCTTTATTTTTTCCATAAAAGCGAAAAATTTACGCTTGGTATACATATAACGCATAGCTTCAAATTAAAATTTAATAATATACAGAGTGGTTATAATTAAAGTTCCACACTGAAACGGTCATAAAAGGAAAACTACTGGATCAACTGTTATCCAACTTGGTAATCGTGTAAAGGAGGTCATGGGAATTTATTTTCCGCGAAAAAAAGGAAGTTGGAAACCTCACCACCAGGGGGTGTTGATGATATTGATGTATTTAATTATGGCAAAGCACACGAGGGCTATCTGCCTAAAGGGAGGGATGCCTTTCGTGGAGGACTTTCTAAGGGAAACTGGCTCGTATACACGTTACACATGGGGAAAACCACGAAAACGCCCATGCAGCCAGCCCGTTCGCGGGATTCGAACCTCAGACCGAACTACCAGTGTTCAGCGTCTTTTACCGCTCGGCCGCTGGTGGGCCCACCACCAGGGGGAAAATGGCGCTGTATGCAATATTGTTAAACGAAATATGGGTCGGAATCTAACTTAACCTTTCGTTACACGGGTTTAACATGTTGCATACCTTTAAGAAACTTTGAAGTAGGCAAATTACCATTTAAAAGCGTTAAATTCGATAAAAGTCGAGTGCGCCATCCGTGTACGTGAGAAATTCGTCCGTGAAAACCATGAATTAGTGATTAGAAATTGTGAGATCGCAAATCACTCGCACAAGTGCGTATAATCTGGAAATCGTTTTTTTACAGATCGCTAGTTTGTAATTTTTGAAGCCTGAATTCGGCACTAAAACATGAAGATACTGATTCAAAACGCTTTTAATCGATTTGGGCCAAAGAAATCCCTCATGTTATCTATCTAGTTCCATTGCATTCTCCTACTGCATTTGATTGCACAGCAGTCATTCCACACCGTTTAGTGTTGAATGACAGCTAGTTTTATAACTGAACCATTTTTCTCTGAAGAGCAGGCGACAGCTGGACCACTGTGATTGCAGCTCACTTAGAGTCAATGTTAAAATGTTTCGTGATACATGAAATGCATGGAACTGCAGTAACATGGCATTTTAGATACTACGATTTTTATGCAGGGCTGGGCCTCACCTCACGTGTGTCGCACAGTTCTTAGGAAACATTTCACGAATGAACGTCTTATAGGCCGACAATTCCCCTCTTCCCACCAGACCTCAATCTCTGTGACTTTTGGCTATGGGGTTATCTCAAAAGCACTGTTTATGGTGATATTCTAAACAATTTGGCAGAAATGAAAAATGTCCGTAACATTCCTCCTGATATGCTAAGAACTGCTGTTAAGAATGCAGTAACAGGATTTAACTTGCTCTCGGAAAATGCTGGACGCTACATTGAACATGCTTTGTAACACATTTCGGAAACTATTAAACACATTTTAAACAGATGTTTTCTTGTCTTATTTCATTTACCAATATTGTATACAGCGCCATTTTTCCACTGGTGGTGAGTTTTTTAACTCTTTTTTTTCCCGCGGAAAATAAATTCCCATAACCCTCCTTTACACGATTCCCAAGTTTGATAACATTTGGTCCAGTAGTTTTCCTTTTATGACCATTTCAAATTGGAACTTTAATTATAACCACCATGTAAATTAAACTTTAAAAGTCTGACAGTTTGGTTAAGTCCCAGCTTTAAAAATATATATATTTAAAGATAATATTTTATATTAATCCTCTTAGAAAGAATGTTTTAAGAAGCTAATTTTTCTCTCGCGTTATAGATTGTATAAAAAAACATGATCTTTAATATGATTTAGATTGTTTCAGCCGATATAAGAATCGGGTTACTCGGTGGTACAGAATAAGCCCTGCTGGACTGTTTTATTTCTTTGTCATTTAGCAAAAATCTTTTAATTAAAATATTTATGCTTTGGACTTTGATCTATACTTTGTTTATAGTTAAAATGTCTAGAAAATGAAAAGCTATCTTCAGCTGAAACGCAGTTGATGCAATTGATATTTTAAAAAAATTGACAAGAATGCAAAATTTATGGAAGTCTAGGAATCGAAAAATCTTAATTTTTTTGTGTGAGCACTGAAAATAACTGTAGAAGGAAAGAAGAAAATTAGGGAGAAAAGTAAGCAAAAATGTGCAGGGAAATTTGGCTGTCAGACATACCAAGATGTTTCAAAAAGTTGGACGCTTTTGAATATACCTTCAGGATACTTCAAAGAATTTAGGTGTTCAAAGAGAAAACACTTGGACGTGTACACCACCACCACCAAATACCATCAATTGAGCTTGTGTTAACAGAAAAGACAAAAACGATATCATTACAGATTAAAGGGAAGAGCGACTGGTTGTAGACTATATGGTTGTATAAATTTAAATTACGTTATAGAACATCATATCGTATCATAAATGGAGAATCCCATGATTTTCTCAGTCGAATTATTTGAAGATTCAGGAGTTTATCCAGTGATGTATGTGGATGTCACCTAAAGACGTTTTTTTTTCCTCCTGATGAAACAGTGGCTGAGCGGTAAATCGCTGAACACTGGTAGTTCAGTCCGAGGTTCGAATCCCGCGAACGGGCTATCTGCATGGGCGTTTTCGTGGTTTTCCCCATATGTAACGTGTATGCGAGCCATTTTCCCTTACAAAGTCCTCCCCGAAGGCATCCCTTCCCTTAGGCATAATTAAATAAACCAAAACCTCTTGATGAAACCAGACTTTCCTTTCATCTCATACCTTCAAAATGTTTAGCCTCTAAAGACTAATAAAGGCTCTGACCAAATACTTCGTGATGAACTTTCTAAGAGAAACCAGCTAGCATACACGGTACACATGAGAAAATCCACGAAAACGCCCATGTAACCAGCCCGTTTACCGGGATTCGAACCCCGGAGTGAACTACCAGTGTTCAACGATTCTCTACCGCTCGGCCGTTTGTGGGCCTTTATGAAATGGAAGGCGATAAGTTTATTTAAAATGATTGTCAGAAATACCAAGATTATTTCGAAAAGTTGGATACTTTTTAATATACTTGCAGAATGCCTAAAGAAAAAGAGCAAGAATAAATAAATTTTTGCGTAAAATTTAATATTTTTACTCTTTTTTTAATTTAAAACTTTTTAATCTTATGATATTTGATTCTTGCGATTTCAAAAATAAAATCTTTGACTAAAATATGAATAACATTTTAAGAAACCAAATGTAGGATAAAATTGTGTAAAGCAATGGGCACAATGATTAAACTGTTTAAAGCAGTGTATGCAAGTCATCCTATGTTAAAATGTCCGTTATACATCTCTCTTATTTATATATTTCTTTTCTGAATGGAACATTGAAAGGCGTGTTAACTGTGCTTTACTGTAATTTCTCTTTTAATATATGCAGTTTTCAAATGCATCATAGTCTGGGTTACAAAATATTCTTCGGAAAGAAACGCAATTCAAATAAATAGAATCAAATTCTGGAAAATTTATATTAATAAATATATTTAAAATGCTCAGTTCGAAGGAATAAATAGAAAATTTTAAAACAATTATCTGAAGAGGCAATGCAACACAAACAATTAAAATAAAAGTATAAAAATTTAAAAATTTCCTAAAATAATAACTATGACAAATAAATATATATAAAGAAAACTATTTGAAAAAAAAAAAAATAAATAAACGCTGCACCGTTATTGACGCAGTTTGAATAGGTAAATAGAAATTTTTAAAACAGTTATTCGAAGAAAAAAATGCAACTTAAACAATTAAAATGAAATTCGAAAAAAGAAAAAATTACTTAAAATAATAACAGTTATAATAAAAAATATATAAAGAATATTATTTGGAGAAAAGAATGATGGTGACTTTTTTTCCTCTCACGGGAAAGGAAACAAGGTTGCCATATATTAAGACGTTCGCCAAGTGAACTATTCTTGGCGCAAACTGAACAAAAAGTGCCAACATAAATTTGTGAATTTCTCCGTAAATTTCGCTCCAAATTTTACAAAATTTCATATTTAGGCGTAATTTGAGTCGTAGAATCGAAATATGTAAAAAAATTGGTATGTTATTTCAGAAAAAGTCCGATTTTTTTTTTAAATACCTGTGTTAGAATAGTGCTATATATAAATCTAATATATATCCTAAGTCGCGCTTTCGAGACATGAAGAACGCAATTTGAATTTTGTCAATCGGCCCAGTAGAACGGGAAATATAGCACTGTCACTTTTTTTTTTATTTTTTATTTTTTTTTTTTTGAGCAGTGTACATAATTACTTGTACACAACCTAAAATTCAAATACATGCAAATAAAATATAAGTGTTAATCACGTATTATTGTCTATTAATCACGTATTATTTATTGTCTTATAACCATTACACATTATTATAAGACAATAATACGCGTAATGAAACACTTAAGAATAATGATAACATATCTGCGGGTATGTAAAATATGTATGCAAAATATAAGATATTTGTGTTTCTAATAATAAACTAACAATTGCTGTTAACTCTGCTCCCCTCTTCCTTCTAAAAATGGCAAAGGAATAGGTTTTCTAACATAATCTTTGCTTCCTGTAATTCTCAAAAGTGATTCATCATCTGATATCTACAGCGCAACTATTCCTGGAACGTGACGAAATTTTAACCCAGTATCCGAATATTAATCTGCTATGTGTCTGGAATTTAATTCGCTTAATTTCAACATTTGACAAAAGCAGAAAACCTTGATGTTTGAAAGAAGTCAAGAATTTACGTCTGACGTATTACACCGGCAAACTGAAAAATGAAAAAATAGCTTAACTAATTAGATGACTGTGCAACACACATGTCTCGTTTTGAAAAACATTAGTGTCTCTTCCTGCAAATACAGCTTCTAGCATTTTACATTTCATTTTATGGTCTTATGAGGAGCTTTCAAGCGTCGTTACAGAAAAGATGTTCAGTAAATGATGAAGAGAATCTAATTTTGTGAAAATGCAAGTACTATGAAGAAGATAATTAAGTCGTTTTCTCCGCTAGAAGCTATGCATATTATAGTCAAAACAGGAAGTTAATATCTTAAAATCAGTTAAAAACGTTTATAAGGTCAGAAAATTGGCGAAGCCCCCAGTCTCCCTAGCCGGCCATATGACAGTAAAGGGGGAACAAACTCGTCTAACAACAAACAAGGAGCAAGCGAGCCGACTGAGTTTAGAATCAACTTCCATAGGAGTAAAATGAATTAATTCTAACAGCTTCTAAAATTAAACTAATCTACCTCCGAGAAACCAGGCCCGAGCCCCAAGTAACAAAAAAGTTAAAAATAAAACAAAATAAACTAAAACATACAAGTCAAAAAGGTTGCAAGCTGAAGTTAAATACACAGGCATACAAGCGAACTAAAAAAACTCAAAATAAACTGGTTAGTCAACTGAGAATCAAAGATAATACGAAATCACACATACGACATAAAATTGGTAATCGCCATCAACGTCCATTAAACATAAGATCTTCTTTTCTTTTTGGTGAGTTTGTAAATATTAGCAAGTCCATGAAGTCAAAATTATTTTACTATTCTAATTATGTCCTTATTATTGTTGATAATTTTCATGATATCCTGTGCGAAAACATTCAAGACATTCATCTTGTTGCCGATATTTTGGGTATTAATAATTTCATATCTCGCCCTCACGCTCTCCGTCAGTCTGCAGTCTTCCATAAATGCCTGCCATCGCCATAACTGCTACAGGGCAAACTGAGTTAGCTACCCTGGAGGTTAAACCTTTTCAAATAAGCGGGAAACCTCCCGTGATTAGTAATAATTTGATTTGTATCCATATAGTTCATTACATTTTTAAATAATCGACATTTTTGTTTGAGGATTCCCACACTTGATTGCATTTATATAAGATATCTTCCATCTTTTTTCTTATTGAGATTTTTCTAAACTCAGTAATGTCTTCATAAATTTTACCATCTCCCAGGGCAGCCTCTTTTGCCAGCATATGTGCTCTCTCGTTGCCAATAATACCGGAGTGAGCTTTTACCCAATTTAAATAAATGCTATTTTTTTGTTAATTTCGTTATATAGTTGTTTTATCTTTAAGAACAGACTACTTTTTGTCGCAGGACTATAAAGACTCTGTAACACTGAGCGAACATCTGAATAGATATTTATATAATGACTTTCAGTTAAATTATTTTCAATCCATTGTACAACGTGTTTCAAAAAGAATATACGTATTTCGAATGCATATATTTACGTATTAAACTGTATGACATGCGAATATGAAGCTTTATACACATATGTACGAACCTCTCAAGTTCAGATTACAGATGTTCAATATGTCTTTCATCAACGACACGAACAGTATCACATGGATACTCAAACTCTTCCCATACTCGGGCAAACATGTCCGTCGTTACTGATGTTATGATATACAGCACGGATCCGGTTCTTCACCTCTTTCACGTTCTGTGGGAGTGGTGGTACATAAACGTTGTGTTTAATGAAACCCCACAGGAAAACGTCACAGGGTGTCAAACGACGAGTTGATTTTGAAGGACTACGTTGGAAAACAGTTTGAATTCGTGCAACATTTTCGTCGGGAACATGAGGGCGGCCAGGACTCTTTCCTTTATATACACATCCTGTATTTACAAACTGTCGATACCATCTGCGAATGTTCCACCCATTCGGAGGATCACTTTGGTACCTCAACTTGAAACGCCTTTGCACTGTAATCACGTAATTGCACATCGCAAACTCGAGAACACAAAATGATTTGTGCTGCGGAGTAGCCATAGCCATGTTAAACATGTGACGGTTACCACGCAAAACAGAAGACAACTGACATCTAGCGGCTTTAATATAAACTAGACTATATACTCGTTTCGCCAATAGCCCAGCCAAGGTGCAGTGATCGATAGTTTGGACAAAATAACACTTTGTAATGCGTGAATTCTAGGCTTTAATAGCAATGGCTTCAGCTTGATAAACAGAATTTTTCTTTCTTAATATAATTTTCTTATTTTCTTTTTCTATTATATGGAAGTAAATAACATAAGCACATCCTATACCATCTTCGTAACCTGAACCATCTGTAAAAATATCTATCATTCCATTTGTAATATGATTACGGCTGAAAAGGATACCATCCTTTGGGTGTATTATAAGGTATTTCTCTCGTCTTCTTAGCGTACCTTCGTGGTGTAACGGCCAGCACACTGGGCGCGTATTCCAGAGGACTGCGGTTCTATTCCCGGCGAAGGCGTTGCTCATTTTTCTCTTCTCCTGTTTCAAAAAAATACCTAACGTCTCTACTGTACGTTCCAATTACAAAAATTTCTCAATGTATCTCTTTCAATAGTAACATTCTCATAAATTATTTACTTCTTCAAAGTGTTTCTGGCTAGGAATTTATCATAATAGATATTATAACTTATCGAGAAACTGCCGGTTAAAATAGATACGATTTCGGTAGATACAGTTCGGAAGGCACAAGTTATGGCAATCAGTCAATTTCTCTGCATTGAGTCAATCTGATTAATTTCCCTGCCCGGCAGCCCCATGCTCCAATGCCATACAAAATTCTGGCACTAAAGATATTCAGAAAAATGTCCCTCACAGTGGAACTTTTGATCAAGAGAGCCTCCATGTAAAAACTATTTCTGTAAAACTTTAAGATTTTTTCAATAATGTTCAGTAATGTCCTTAAAATGTGAAATAAAATTTACTTTTTCATCAATTATAACTGCTAAGTATTTCAGTTCTTTCGTAAATTTAATCTTGAATCCATTAAATCTAATATTTGGTTTTCTGGTTTGTTTCCCATCCCGGGGGGGGGGAACTGCATTAATTTTGTCTTTATTAAATATAATGTTTTCTCCAATGCTCCAATCATTAAAGCTTTTATCCAGATTTTTAAAAGTGTTTTCTAATTTTTCAAGAGTCATCGTAAATAATTGCAGAAATGTCGTCAGCAAGGCATATTAATTCAATATTCGTCATGTCAATAACTTGTTACAATGAGGCTCCAGAACAGGAGAGCGCTACAGGAGCTTTGGGGTCATCCTTTTTTGATATTGTAAGTTATAGTAATTTGTTCATTAAAACTTTTTAATGTAGTAGTAGTAGTAGTAGTAGTAACGGAGGACGTGGGCTCCCTCTACCATTACGGTTAATCGGTTCTGCCCACGTCCGCCCTTATCTAGTATTTATTAATAAATCAAAGGTTTTTGCATTGCCATATAGTGTGCCATATAGTGCCATATAAAAAAATAAATAAAAATAAAAATCTTAAAGTAGTACTTTAGAGTCCTTCATGAAGTGTATTTGTAAGTAATTCTTTATAAAATGTCGAAATTTGTCCTTAGTAAAAAACATTTGAAACTTATTCCCTCGTTCGTCTTCAAGAAGTTCTCTTTCGTTCTCCTTCTTTTCTTCGTTCTTCTCTTTCCTTTAATCTTCCTTTCATTTAATCTTTGTTAAATCTTCCTTTCTTCTATCTTAATTTCTGTCCTCCATTTTACATGTATTTTCTTCCTATATATCCTTTATCTTTTTACTTAATATAGTGAATAAGAAATCCATCTTTATGAATTACTTGTTAACATATTCTTTCCACCTTCTACAGAAAAATTTCCTTTTTCTTTTTAAAACCTTTATTTGTAATTTTATACCTTTTCTCTTTAAAGGTTTTCCTTTGAAGCCGCCTTCTTCTGCCTTTCCTTTGAAACCTTTATTTGTAATTTTATACCTTTTCCCTTTAAAATCTTTTTCCTTTGAAGCCTCCTTCTTCTGCCTTTCCATAAACGATTAAGTAGTCCTTCATTAGCTATATCATCTTGAATACTACTCCTTATTTCCTAAATCTTTAGTTATCCTTATACTATGGAGTTTCTTCATCTATATCTCAATTCCTTAAGCTTCTTGTACTCAGCAGCTTCTTCTTCTCTTCCTGTAACTTCCGTTATGTTCCCTTCATTCTTCATATATAGGACAAATAGGAAATCCATCATTATGAATTATTTTTTCTTAAATTCTCACTTCCCTTTTCATTAATTTCATCTTCTTCTCGTCCTTGTGGTTTCTTCATAAGTAACTTGATATCTTATTCTCTATTTTTTTAATAAAACATCTTCCTGTAAAATTTTCCCCTTCTTCTTTTAATGAAACATTCTTATTTAATGAAAAATGTCTGAATTAGTAAATAGACAGTAGATTTTACTGGTTAGCAAATACAAAGGTACATTTATTCTAACTGTAATGTGACATTAGTTCCTTTTCTTATTTCTTTCTATGGCTGAATCACGTAGAGCCTTCCTCTTTTTCCTTTATTGGACAGTTAAGAAAAACATTCTTGTTAGTTCTTGTTTCTTAAGAAAAACATTCCTTCTTCGTAAATTACTTGTCCTTTTACCTTTTAACTTCTTCTTATAAAAGTTAAATAAATTTCTCTTTCTTCTTTGTAGAATCTTCCTGTAAGAAATAAATGCTTCATTTTCGTAGGTAGCTTCCATATTCTTTAAGGGAACTGTTGGAAGATTGCGCTTTAGATTTACTTTTACACTTAAATCGTATTGCTTCTTTATAAATTTCTTCTGCATAGTAAACGCATATTTTAAAATTCAATGCCATTATGAATGTATGGTATTTCCCTGAATAAATAAATTTATTTATTATTATTATTTTTATTTGACATATTTTAATATCACGATTTATTACATACGTTCCATATGTATATTTAGAGGTAATTTTGAAAGCAGAATCCTTTAAATGATATTTATTTTTTAGCATTTGAATAAATGATATAACTTGACATATGTCTTGTCTTCCTAGTATTTGCATTGTTTTCGTGATTTTTTGTACTATATATTTTTGTTTAACTAAGAATTTAGTTAAACTTTTGAAATGTAACAATTCTGTTGTCAAGATAGTTTTTTATCATATCAAGTTATTGTTTCGTCATTCCAACATTACTTAGTACAGAAAGTAGAGACGGCCAAGAAATTGAGTCAAATGCACCCCTGATGTCGAAGGTGATCAGGGCTTCATGGTAGGATAGTTTTTCTATCTCTTATATGCTGGATGAGGTGATATACAGTCATATCCGTGGATCTTTCCCTGCAAAAGTCATATTGTTTATTGCTAATATAATCTGTTGAGTCTATAAGGTATTTCTCCCGCCTTCTTAGCATGCCTTCGTACTGTAGTGGTAAGCACGCTCGGCGCATTTTCGAGAGGCCCGTGGTTCGAGTTCCAGCGAAGGCGTTGCTAATTTTTAATCTTTCCTGCTTTAAAAAAATCCAAATGTCTCTACAATATAAGATCTGATTAGTAATCAACTTATCGTAAATTTTAGCATGAATCTTTAAAAGACATATAGGACGATAGCCTCCATTAGCTTTTCGACAGTGGAATCAGTTTGCCAGTTTCACATGCGTCGGGGAAGATCCTAAGAGCCAGACACTTATTGTACATAATAATATAAAAAGACGAGAATTCTTTAAATAATTCTTTGATAATCTAAACCCGATCCCATCTCCCCTAACCCCCGATCCATTCCAGGGACCGTATTACTCCTAAGTCTTTTAATGACGCACAAAAATCTCCTCTTATGTGAAATTATCCTCAATTTGCCATCTTCATCCATATAAGATCCGTAATATCGCTATCTAAATTATCTTCACCCGATCTTAATATGTCAATTAATAATTTTATTATAAATCTCTTCTGCCGAAGTGGCCCCTTCTCCCAAATGCTGTCTCAAAATAATCTGATTTTTCAATTTATTTCTTCGGGTTTTATAAAAATTATCATTGTAGGTTCTATTCTCCATTAAAACATAATTTTTAAAATCTCTCTTAGTTTTCTTTATACATTTCTTATAATAGGTCAAATTCTTTTTACACAGTATTTTTCTATTGAATCCGTGTATTATCGTCTATATCTTTCACCTGCGAACTTTTTCTGGAACGTTTGCAGTTTCAGAAAAAACTTTCTAAGAATTCCTTTCACCTACGAAGTTTTTCCGGACTTTCTTCTTAAGCGTTCCAACTCTTGAGTCCCCCAGTCAGTTTTAGTTTTAGCATTAATTGATCTTCTGACCTTTAGAAATTTCTCCATAGTACTCATAATTAGATCCTCAATTCCAGATATCCATTTGTTCAGCTCGACAGCTGTCTGTCTTATTATGAATAATCTTGTCTTCATAATCTCTAACTCGATTGTGTATATTTTTAATCATTTTGTTTATTTTCCATGGTTTTCTACTAAAACAATAAATATATTTATTTTCCATAATAACTTCCTTAAATTCAATCATAGTATACTTGTGATCGCTCAAGTTGCCGATATACAAAATATCCATCTCGATTTCATTTGTGTTCAAATTCGGTGACCCAATTACAAGGTCAGTCCATCCGATTTCTATCGGTTTTCACATCAACAGCAGTATCACAAGATATTTTAAAACAGCATATGTTTAGAATTTCCGATACACAATCTTGCGCGCTGGACATAAAATGTTTTTTTCTTAATACCGTGCTGCCATTACTCGCTTCGAAATCGTTGAGTTTGTTAATAAAAAATTCATTAAAGCTTTCCGTAATATGAAACTAGATAATAAAGATAAATCAAAATTCAAAATTCAGGTTCCCAGGTGGGCATATCGGGTAGACGACTACGTTATTCAAAATATGATGGCTCTAGGTACTGTCGTTTTTCTAGAATGTGAGAAACATACATACATCCATGAAGATTACTCGTTATTTAATTTCTTTAATACATGGCGATGATGTTTGGTGGCAACAATCTGAAAAGTGATTCGCCGTTTATAGTGAAACGCCACAAAATGCCGTTTTGAGACTAATTGCCCATCTTAGCTAGCGCAACTTTTGATCTAAAAATTCGGTTGCTGGAAGATCTAATCTAAAGATTCAAAACCCTCAGCTAAAATATACAATCTAGTTTGCATTTTGGTGACAAATACAAAAAAGTTAAAATAATAAATGCAGACTTCAATTGTAAAAACTGTTTAATTAACATAAAATACTTTGCATGTTTAATGTGGAGAATGGTAAAATTCCAAAATAGAACAAGGGATCAATTCTGAAAAATGAGCAGTATTCCTCAGAACATAAATGTACACTGCGGGAAAAAGAAAAATAAATAAATAAATAAATAAATAAAATAAAAAGTTCTAATATCTCCCATTCCACTAGGCCGATTGACAAAATTCAAACTGCGTTTTCATATCTCGAAGCGCGACTTAGGATATGTATTAGATTTAATAGCATTGTTCTAACATAGATATTTTGACACAAAATCGGACTTTTTCTGAAGTAACATACCATTTTTTTTCCATATTTTGATTCTACGACTCAAATTATGCCTAGATATTAAATTTTGTGAAATTTGATGCAAAATTTTCCGAGAAATTCAAAAATTTATCTTGGCACAATTTTTCCCAGTTTGCGCCAAGAATAATTCACTTGGCGAAATTCTTAATATGTGCCAACCAATTTTCCTTTCCCTCCAGTACACCCGACCGGGAAAAAAGGGCACCTTGTTCATACCTTTTTACATTGTGCATGAGCGGAAAACAGGTCACATCGTTTCTACTTCCAAATAATTTTAGTAAAGTGTTTAAACCACATTGGATGTTTTATCGCTTTCAACAAATATGCCAAATTTGAAAACGCTCCAAAATATAAATTCACGTATATCTTTGGAAATTTTGAATAAAAAACTGTAATTTTTTGCAGGTATGCTTAGAAATACGTCTACTTTAAGATGATGGTAAAAATTTTATAGATTATAGCACAAAAAGGTTTTTGAAAAATTTATAAAAATTAGTTTAAAATACAAATTTTCAAAATAAATCATAAAAAATGGGTGAATTTTATTTGGAATGAACCTAAATTTCGAAATGTAAAAGGAAGAATCAAATAAGCTTAATAAAAAAGAGAGATTAATAAATATACACCAAACTCAATTAACATTGAGGAGCTAAAATTTTGAGAGCTAATTTTCTAAAAAACTACTCGTGCTATTTTTACAAAACTTGCTACTTTGGCGTAATGTCAGTCGTAGAATCGAAATATGGAAAAAAATTGGTATTTTATATCCGAAAAAGTCCGATTTTGTGTCAAAATACCTATATTAGAACAATGCTATATATAAATCTAATACATATCCTAAGTCGCGCTTTCGGAACATGGAAAACGCAAGTTGAATTTCGTAAATCGGCCCAATAGAACGGGAGATATAGAACTGTTCCCCCGCCCCCTATTTTTTGGCGCAGTGTACATCACTATTGATATTTACAATATTTTTTCTATAAGACGACCATTCTTTAACACGACTAGAATTTTCAAATACTTTCATCAGAGAGATCACTAAAATATCTAAATTTTTTACGAAACTCAAATAGTTTAAACATTACGTAAACTGAGAAATTTAGTTCTAACAGAAAAGTGGTTTTTATCTTAAACTTATCTCAGTGTGATGTAGTTTATCACATACTAACATATTGCTGTAACATAGCACTGTATAAATAGGTCATTAGAACAATTTGTCCTAATTCATTTACTTCCTGTCTGAACAATAAAGTACAATAATCTACGTTCAAATGAAATCAATCGGATTCACTTTTGAGTTCATTGACGACGCTCACATTTATTTCGAAACTGGCAACTGATTGTATGTATAAAATTTACATTTGTTATGACTATAGTTAATTTTAAATAATTAAAATTAGGGTTAAATTACTTTTAGAGTTAAACAAAACGGAAAGGTATCAAATTTAGAAAAATAGTATAAAGTTATTGAAGATGATGCCAGTGGTCTCTCGGGCAAAGAAGTTTAAAACCGTCGGAATTTTACGATAATTATTAGCCGGAATGGAATATTACTCTCGAAACGGCATTTGAGTCACTGTAAACGGCGCTTCACTTTTCAAATTGTTGCCACAAAAATTATCGCTTTGTATTTATATTTAAAGAAATTAAATAAGGAAAAATCTGCATGAATCTATATATTTTTCTCGAATTATGAAAACAAACAATGGAACTTTTAAGCCATCAAATTGTGACTAACGTAGTCCTCCACCCGAACATGGGCACCTAGAAGCTCGGATTTTGCATTTAGGATTTCTTTTGTTTTTTATTTCTTTTCTTTTTTACTTCCTTGTACGAAGTAAAAAGGAAGTATTGTAATCGCGAAACGTTTCAGGCAGCATATTTCAAGGCAAATATCCATTTTGACCGCTATCGAATGCGATTTAACGATGTTTTTGCGTGATATCTGTACGCAAGGACTTGCCCCAAAAAATTATAGAACTGATTTAAAATGAATTCTGAAGAGAATTTTTCGTGGCGTCTGTACATACGTACGTACCTACGTATCTCGCATAACTCAAAAACGAGTAGCATCAGAACGTTGAAATTTTGTATATAGGACTGCTATAACATGTAGATGTGCACCTCGTATTTTGGTTGCAATCGGCCGCACCAAAAGTATATAAATATATGTATATATACATATCCACTCCGTTACCCGGCTCAGCGATAACAGTTTCTTAAATCATATATCTTTGTAAGTTAAGCATTTTTTACTTTAAAAATGATTGTATTATGTTGTTCTTATCTTCCGGTTAAGGTTTTTATGCCTTTAGTAAATCTGGATGCAATATTTGTGGAGTTATCAACAATTTTAAAGTTGTTTAAGTGCCGCTAAACCTAATAATTTTTTTGATGGCGGCCACTGCTTGTTTACATTTGAAACAACAGGATAGTGGATTTGTTGCCAATCTAGAGAAACTTAGCTTCCCAACAACAAAGATAACGCCTTCATTTATTATAGCGAATTAAATCATGCTTAATCCTTTCTGGAATTTTTTCGAGGAAATAAGTGTTTAAGATTTACTTCGTAATTTTTAATACAGATATTTTGAGTTTTTATGAATTTTTGCCTTGTCGCGAAGTGAGATCTGAATTAATTGAATGAGAAATACTGAATCGTCTGTGAAAAACTATTTCTTTTTTGTTTTGTTTGCATAATTTCTTTTATACATTGTTCTAGCTTTATTATAGTATTTGAATAGAACATGTGGCAACGATTAGATAATTCTTTAAATGATATAAATTTTGTGCATTGTGAGCTATAATATGAACGAAATATAATACTGTTAAGTGAACCTAGCGCCAGAGTTTCGCTATGGTAAACAAACAGAGTGAATTTTAAAGAATGCATTTATTCTATTGTGGTTTATGCGCTGTCGGCGAAGTAGATTTAATTCAATCCAATAAGTTTAAACGAAATGCAAGAAAAAATGCGTTTAATTTAATATCCCGTACAAGGAAGTCATGTGGTGTACACAACAGATTTTTTTTCAATTAGGCTAAAAAAAAATTGCAGCCTTCGTTTGGCGTAGAGGTTGCTTTTTTGCTTAATTTTAAATTTTACAGTTACCTCTATTTCTTCCATTTAATTATTTACTGATTTAAGGAACACAAACTAGTTTGGAAAAGAAAGTGACTGCGCGAAAATGAAAATCTGTAAGTTCAGTGAGCGTTTTTGAAATTTCTAAACAAACTTTCAGTATTCTTTGCTTTATCCGTAAGACAATTTTACGCATTATATAATATTATTCACTTATGGTATTTAAGATTATTAAATATAGGTTAAATTTCTCTGCTAAGCTTTATTCTTTCATGACCTTATCTTTACTAAAAATTTATCTTTGCGATTAATTTATTATTTTATTAATAAAATGACATATCATAATTCAACATCAGCATTTTTCTTTAACAAGCTCCAGGAATTTTCATTACGATAATTCCATCATGCCTCATGTCGATAACAGCCACCGAGTTCTTCTGTTAAATGATTTCCGTTATAGAAGACACAAATTTCTGTCACCAAGAGTGGTCGCCATACAAGTAATAGTTTCTCGTTTATGTCAAAAGATAACATTAACTGTGTGGGATTTTCTATGTGTGTAACTGAAAAACTGGTTCATACCAGTTCTAGTCTGATCATGTATGTAAATCATTAGTGCAAAATATACTCTTAATTTAATGCTTGCAGCTGTCGTTTATCTTATTTTTGGTTTCACCGGTATGAGTAATATCGCATGTAAAAGAATGTATCAAAACTTACCAATTTTCCAGCTTTAAAGTGAGTGAATTATAATAAATTAAAAAATAGGTTTTTATAAAATATGATTTTATGTAAAACTCCTAAAGGAAAAATAATTTATCTTGTAGTTTAACGGGTACAAAAGATTAAATGTGTCTTTTTTTTTTTTTTTTTAAATTTGTCTACGATTTCGTATCACGAATAATAAAAGCATGGGCGTCTAAATAACGATACCTAACAATCGAATTGCATTGTCAAAATTATAAGCCATTATTGGTTTAATCCTAGTCAAAGGTACTCACAGGATTTGGCGATATTTCGATAAACAGTAAACGCTGTAAATAGAAGAAAAACACGCCAATGTGACAATTAAAATCGCAATAACAACCTTGTATTTAGCGTACATAAATACAAGGTTGTTATTGCGATTTTAATAGTACACGCTGTATTTACTGTATTTTACTGACTATGAGACGCAATGTTTTCTTAAAAAAAAAAAAAAAAAAAAAAAATGTATCCAAAATTCATGTGCGTCTTATACTCGAAATTAATATAAAAATGTCCAGTGTTTGATTTAAAATTCCTGTCAGTCTTAAAAATGGTCATATATTCGGTGTCGCGGAAAGTATATTTCACAAGTGCACATCTGTGTAGCCACCGATGGAGTGGCTTCTCGAATGGACCAATGGGCATCCAGTAATATTTCTGTCATGTCCAATGAATGACCTTTCGCGTGCTTTAAGATTTAAGTAAGGATGGTTGAAAAGATTTTGTCACGCAGTTTTCTGTGCAATATAATTAAAGCATCGCCTATTTCTTTTGAAAATTTCCATTGCGATGTTAGATCAAGTATAAGCAGTTATGAAGATTTCAATACCTGGTTGAAAAGTTTGAAATAAATATAAACACATGTTGGATACTCTGCAAAAATATCCATGTGAAATATTATTTAATAAGTGGTAAATACGATGAAGAAAGAAATATGTGATAAACATCTGAACGCAAATGCTATCTTTGCATAAAACTATGCATATGGGAAAAATACACCAATTATATATGTAAATAGAAGTCAGCACATTTTATTGCAGTCTATATGAAAAAGATGGTCTACAATAATAGCCAATGCAGAATTTTATTCAATCTTTACTAATTTGCATTTATACACAATTAGTGTGTTAAATTTCACATTTAATAACTTTACTCTTAAATGTACTGTCTACACAAGAAATACTCATCAAAAAGAATGAATTTATCTTATTCACAATGAATATATTCAGTTTATTCTCCTACAACTTTTAATATTAACAATGGATATAATCTGATCATACACAATATGTATTCAAGAATGCAAGGACTGAAAAAAGAAAAAAACTCACTAGTTTCATTGTAACACTTTACAGTCCTTCTCAGCTCAATTAAAAAAAAATCTATACACTTGAATTCTCTTAATCCACATTTGGTAGTAAATGCATTATATTAGAGGCCAATTGTAACCTGAGTAATTTTCTTGATGTAAAGAACGATAATATGCAGTGAACATCAAACCAAATATCAATGAGTGACAAAAATCGCTAAAGTGAAATGTCAGCGATTAATTAAACTCATAAAACGAAAGCCCTGCGAGATTTTCTACTATTACGCAATAAATTTATAACTGCAAAACAAATGCAAATTAAAACGTAAACAACATACGCTCACATGCACGAAGATTCAGCGTGACAAGAGCAATAGAAGCTCATTGGTCCACTTTCGAAACCCCTCCCTCAGTGGCTACGCTGATGTGCACTTGTGAAATATGTTCGCGGGAAACCTATCTGTATCTGGCAACAGTGGATTCAACTGGCAACACTGTCTCCGTCCCGTCCGCCATCATAAACCCAGAACATTATCTAGCCTTGATGCGTCATTGCAGTCTACAGTGCCAGTGAACTGAAAGTGATTTGTGTTATCGGTAACAGTACAATATTTTTGTTAGTAGCTAGTTTCGCAATGGA
The DNA here is from genome assembly GCF_044657685.1 of Stegodyphus dumicola. Lineage (NCBI taxonomy): Eukaryota > Metazoa > Arthropoda > Arachnida > Araneae > Eresidae > Stegodyphus > Stegodyphus dumicola. Next base: position 122,520,896 of record NC_140778.1, read on the forward strand.
AAAAAATAAAAGTTATTCATATGATGCGGGTTATAAATTGAAAGTAATAGCATACGCAGATGAACATGGAAACAGAGCAGCTGACAGGCATTTCTGCCGTCCACCAACAGGAAAAAAACCATTTGCGACTGACAGGCTAGTAAAGAAGAACTGAAAAAAATGAAGAAGACTAAATGTGGAAGTAGAGAGCTAAATACAAAATAGGTCAAATCTAGAAGATGATGTATTGAAATGGACTCAAGAACGTCATCAAAATGGCATTGGAATCAATACAAAAATGATTCAAATAAAGGGCGTGGGGCTTGTAAGCTAGCGCTACAGTGGAACGTAACAGGATGGTGGAGTTAGTTGATGCTACAGGTTTATGAAGCGCCATGGACTTAGCATGCGAAACCAAAAATTGCACAAAAAAGAAAATTGCACAAGAGTATGAAGAGAAAATATTATCTTTCCATAGCTTTATTATTCAGCATAAAAAAACCCAGTGTGGAGTAAGCCAAATAGCGAATATGGACGAAACTCCTCTAACATTTGATGTGCCAAAAGTAACAGAACTGTTGCCATGAAAGGTGCTAAAACTAACTATAAAAACAAGTGGGCATGAAAAAATGCACTACACTGTTCTCCTTTCATGTTGTGCTGACGGTACTAATGATTATTTTCAAGCTCAAAACAATGCCCAAACCTTCTGAAATACCGGCAGGTATTGTGTTTCACGGACATCACAAGGGTTGGATGGACGAGGCTGGTATGAAATTATGGATTAACAGAGTGGTGGAGAGAAGGAAAGGTGCTTTACTGAAGAAGAGTCCTCTTCTTGTGCTAAATCGGTTTAGTAATCACTTGAACAATTCTGTGATGGATAAATTGAGACAGGGAAATACAGAGCTTGTTGTTATTCCGGGAGGACTTACTTCGCAATTGCAACCTCTTGATGTCTCCATAAACACTGTATGTGAGAGAGGAATGGAACAAATGGATGAAGGACGAAATCCAAAAATCCAACATGAATTCACGCCGAAGGGAGCTCTAAAACAACCTACCATTAAATACGTCAGTGGATAAAACAGTTGTGGTTTATGGTGAGACAAGCTATTATTGTTAAATCTTTCAAGAATTTTGGCATAAGTAACGCTCTTGGTAGCATTGAAGACCATCTTATATATGAAGAAGAAAGTTCAGATGAAGATTTTCAAGGATTTTAAAGGTCAGGATTTATAAACTAAGAATTGTTTTGTAGTCTGGTTTTGGAATCTAATAATAAAAATGGTAAAAATGTTATTTTTTTTAAATTGCTTAAAAATTAAGGTGCGTCTTATAGACCGTAAAATACGGTATGATGAGAAGTAAAAGAGTCATCTTGGTGTTGGCGACAGTTTTCAAAATCGCGCCAAGACCGTATCGTATATTGAGATTTTACCCCCATTTTAATCATTATCAGTTTAAGAGCGGCGCCAAACGCTTGTACTGTTTGTAATATGAAAGTGTAGATGAGTTTTGTGTAATGTATTATTTCATTTTCTTTTCCCATATGATAAATGAATTTTGGCTTTTAAATCATTAATTATTTTTAAGCTTATTTTATAAAGGCTTTTTAAAGAATTTTCTTTTTTGCATGTGTTATAGGTTATCAGTCAAATTATTTAATTTCAAAATATTTTTTCAATAATGCATAATCGCTCTTAACTTTCCAATACTTTTGTTATTATTTAAAATCTTAATAATAAAAAATATTATCTCTACATTAAAATTTTTGTATAGTAGCTTCTAGAGCGGTCATCAAACAAAATAATTATTATAAAAATAAATAAGATTTACTGATTCTAATTAGTGCAACTAATGCAGTTTCACGGGCTGGTAATTAAGAATAACAGAGACGAAATACTGATTTCACTGCTTTAAATCGCTTAATCAGTAACAATCGGGATAAATTTGAGATTAAAATATAATAGCTTATGCTTTGCGGAATAGCAATATACTGGCGCGTGGAATCTAAAAGCATTTTATTTCGGGTAGTGGTAACGTAATTTTTTTAAATCGTTGAGTTTTCTGATTAAGACGAATTAAATATCTTACGTTTTACAGAGTGGTAAGATTTTGCTTTTAAATCTTGTTAATCAAAATGTCATTAAATTCGCACAAAATATAAAATCTAAAAAATAATATTTAAAGAAGAGTGCATTACTTTTTTTTATTAAAAATAATAAGGTTAAAAAAGTCTGAAAGGCTTCAGATTTTAACGCTCAAAAGGGTTTGTTAATGTTTTTATGGTCACGCTAGGCTCGCAGTTTGCTAGAGTCTGCTAGTCTCCTGCTAACTCATTTCTTTTGTCCTTTTAACTTTATTATCAGGCATATTTTTTTCCGAACTTACGCCATATACAATTCAATAGCAAAGTTACAAAACTTTTAAAAGTAGCATATATTTGGAATTCTCAAAATAGTGTGGCAAAACTTTTTGTGCCTTTTTATTACTGACATTTTCGGTATTAAATTTAATAATTAAATATAACATTCTTCGCACTTATGCCACTTAAAATTAAATTCAACAGCATAATCACGAAGTATTTAAAAACTGCATATCTTTAGAATTTCCTATATACAGTCTCGCGCGATGGCGATAAAAATGTGTTTTTCTGTACAACGTTGCCATTTCCCGTACTTTCGCTAATGGTTTGTTCTACATTTATACAATATTTCGCTAATGGTACATTATACACATTTTTCAATTATACACATTTTATACGTTTTCCCCCTTTTTTGTCAGTGCTATCTAGCTTCTGAATTCTAAACCCTTCCTTTACTTCACTCTGTTAAGAGCAACTTATAGATTTTCTGCAAATAAGTTTCTTCTTCGATAAATCGCCACATCTAGCATACATTCGGTCTAACGAGTTACGCATGCCAGTCAGATAATTGGCTGCGTAAGCAGATAGTTTAAAGAAATTCTGAGTGTTTGTCCGATTAACATTGTTTTATCATTTTTGTTTCAAAAAATTCAAAAGGGCTGAGGAGTTTGTTTCATGACTTGGTGAAAATTTCATTCATCATTTACAACATGCAATTTTGGATGTTAAGATAAATTTGGTTAAAATGTTGCTTAAAGCTTCATAAAAGAATACAAAAAATTACATTTCATCCCCAAAATTAAGAAAACGAGCTTTAAAAATGAAAAGCAAATTTATAAGAAATTATAGAGTATGTAGTAGAAAATTTCAATAGGACATCCTTTTAATGAGGCATTAGAGCAAACATTCTCATTCTTTGTTAAAATTGTGTTATACATCATACAAAATAATAATATTAAAAAAAATGATGTTGTCAATGTTTGCTCAAGAAATGTTTCCTTGCTATCCAATTAAAAGCAAAAAGGAGAACATGCAATGAGGTAACAGCAGTGATAGCAGATGATGTCACAGTATTTAAGAATGTTTTTTTGTCTGTAATTATTACGTAATTAAATTGTACACAATCTGGAATATATAAATAGTATTGTCGAATCATCCAATAAAAGCATTATTATCTTACGCCATCTGTAAGATCCTAATCAGTGCAATGACACAGTATCCCATTAAAGTGCTAAAAAACGCAAACGTAAATTAAGTGAACAGCTACTAATATTACGTTGTCCACGGACTCCTACAGATATAAGAATAATATAAACAAAAACATTATTCTTTTTCTTTTGGAATATGTTCTTGTTTTACTGATTTAATTTACATAATCAAATGAAATTATTTTCCGAATTAAACCGCTTAAGAATACAGATAGATTGTTAATAGTAATTTATAGTAATTAGCATTTAAATGATTCCTCTTTCTGTGCTTTTTACTTTGTTGTACAAAATCATGGAAGTATTTTAATCGCTAAATATTTAGATTAACATATTTCAACGAAAATAGCCATTTTGACCCCTCTCCAATTTATTTGAATGATGTTTCTTGCAGGACATCTGTTGGTACGAACGGCATAAAGGACTTTTTTCCAAAAATTGTAAAATGGATTTAGAAGAGATTCATGACGTCTGTACGGGTGTGTGTACGTATATCGCATAACTCAAAAACGAGTAGACGTAGACCGTTGAAATTTTGTACGTGAGACTGTTATAACATTTAGTTGTACAACTCCTTTTTTCGTTGCAATCTCACGTATTTATACATGCAAATTCCCAGCATGTTTCCCGACTCAGTGAGCTCAGTATTTTTATTCTTATATGTTGTGAATTTTTTGCTTTAAAAGTGGTTGAAATATGTTGTTCTTATGATTCGGTTAAGATTTTTATGCTGTAGATAATGTGCATGTAATAGTTGTAGAATTATCAACAATCTAAAAGTTTAAGTGGCGTTTAAGTCCGGAGGATTGTCTAGCTCAGCACTCGATATTTCATCAGTCTCTAAAACCTGAATAATTAATTCCTGGTTATCAAAAATGTTTTTTATTTTTACTTCTACTTGCACACAGTTCTGTTTGGTAGGCACTTGAGATCTGAAAATATGAATTATTATTTCTTCCCTTCCTAAGACTTTTAATCCCAGTTGTTTAGACATACGTTTCTGAATATACGAGCGTTGACTAGCGCTTTCAAATAAACAACGAACTAATTTACTGCGTGACCTACTTTTAAGTTCTACTGTCGCCGTCTGTAAAAATATTTTATTCCTACCGATGCTAATGTGATTGCACGCTGAATTTTGTACACCTTTTGATCCCCCTCGGGAGTCGACGCAGAGTACTCTTCGAAGTTCTAGTTCTGGCTAGGATCTGTACCTAGGCAGTCTCGGCCACGGGAGTATAAAATTTTTGAACTTGGTGGTTCCCGATGGTCCATGGGGTGAGTCTATACTTACTCTTCATGTGCCGGGAGGTGTCAGTCGCCTCCACCAGGGTACTGGTAGCCAAATAGCAAACTGGACCATTGAGAGTCCTGTCACTGCTGTCCTTGGTATTCCACGTAAAGCCTAAGGAGAAGGCCATCCCGTGTAGTGCTGGCAGGTAGCGTCAATCTACTGCCAATCATCGCTCCAAGTGTCATCGCCCACCCCACAGTGGTCTCGGTCCTGCCGGGACGGTGGTTCTGACTGGTCCGTGTTTAGCGGTGGGTTCGCTAATCATTGAGCGTTTAGCAGAGAGAGCTGAATAATTTGTTGGTTAACTCGGTGTTTCAGGTTTTTTTCTCATTTTTGTAACAAAGGGTTGCATTATGTTTCTTTTTGTGGCAGTATACACAAGAGTTTCTCTCAGAGCAGTCTGAAAATCTATGACCTTGAGCCAAACAAATATAACATCTAACTTGCATTCTTAGCACATTTCGTTTTTCATTTACAGTCATTTTACACTTTTCACTATTATGTGTGTTATTTTTGCAAAAAATGCAATTTTCTTCTTTTACGGGAGCTAATAATTCTGCTGCTGATGAGAGGTTAACTTTAGAGTTAAACTTGTTGTTTGTATATTTATAATTACTTTTGTTTTTGTCGAAGTGTTTATTCTTTTCGTTCAATGGAACGAATTTCGATCCGGTTTGTTAACTGCGTACGTTTGTTTGCGGCATTCAATTTCGTTTTTCAAAAAAGCAGTTAAACTTGTAACATCAGATTCCTCTTTTGGATCACGCTTTCGGTGATATTAGAAAATCAAATCATGAGGCAATAATTTCAATAATATCGGATCTAACAAGTGTTCGTACGAACCTGAAGCTACTCTTAAATTACCTAAGCTTCGAATGTTTATTTCACAAGCGTCGTATAATCTTCTTAGTGCATTTAAGTTAGAAGAATTTTTAACTGGTTCTATGTCCAAAAGATTATTCATGTGTGATTTTATAATTTTCTCTGGTTTTCCAAAGCATTCTTCTAAAAGTTCTAAGCACGAATCGTAATTGTGTTCGGTTAACTGAAATTCTTCAACGACATTATATGCTTGCCCTATCAATAATGATTTCAAGTATACGAATTTTTCAATCTTGGTTAACGTTTTATTCTGATCAATCGCAGCTTGAAAACTGTTAAAAAAATCTAACCATTTTCCTGCATCTCCTGAAAATTTTGGGATATTTTGGCAATTTCATAGCCGATGACGATACATTTATTTCAGAAACAGATGTGTTCAAAGAATTTGCATCTGATGCATTTTTCACAGACAAATTTTCATTATATTTATTCAATCTTATTTTAATTCTAAACTTTGCAGACATGATTTGTTCATTGTATTTATCACTTGCAGAAATATCTTTCTCAAATTCTTTAGCGTCTTTAAACTGAGTTTCGATTTGTGAATTCAACATTTTGAACGTGTTTTCTCTTTCGAGAATTGTTTCATTCATCTCCTGCAATTCCTCAATGTTTGTGTTTTCGATATTTTCTGATAACAAAGATTCTATTTTTGTAATTAATTTCGTAACGCTACCGCGTTAATTCATACGTTTCTGCTTCAATTTGTCTAAAGCTTCCATACTAATTCAGAAGACAAACAACAAAAATCAGCGTTATATTTACAAAATTTCCACAGGACTAGTTTCGATGGTTTTACCGAACCACCATCCTCAGCTGCAAAACCGCAAATGAACAAGATAGGAAAAAATGATTAGATAAGATAAGAAAGCCTGGACAAGAATAAGCAAGTGGCGCCATCTGTTGGTGAAACCAGAACTAAAACATAATTTCTTTAAAGGCCGAAGGCAAATTTGAATTGGAATTAATTAGGATCGTTAACTAGAACAGAAAGATTTTTATGAATGGGAAATGCCTCTAGAAAATCCAGTTCTCCAATGGAAGATGTTTTTTGAATAATTTTGGCAGCAGAAAAATTGAAAGTGTGATTTTCGGACCAACAATGTTGCGCAACAGAAGACTTCTGTGTTTCCTTTTTTCTAACATATGCCTCATGTTCCTTGACGCGAAATTTTAAGGCTCTCTTAGTTTGGCCAATGTAAATTAAACCACACTGGCAAGGAATCCTATAAATACCCCAGGAATTCATATCCGGAATGGGGTCCTTAAGTATGGAACTCGGAATTTTATTGATGGAAGAATAAACAACCCGAAAGTTAAATTTCTGCAAAATATGTGCAACTTTATAGCTAATTGATGGAAAGAAGGGAATGACAACAGAATTTGTATAATCTCCTAAAACAAGAGTGTGCCTTTTAGTGTGTTGAGATGAGAATTTTTAACTGCTTGATTAATAATGTTGGGTGAAAAGCCCCTGTCAATAGCTATTGCTTTTAAATAATTTAGTTCTTCATCAAGGGCTAGTTTGGAGGAGCAAACTTGAAGAGCACGGAAAACATAGGAATAAAATGAAGCTAACTTTTGTTTAGTCGGATGACATGATTTAAAGTGTGGTGGAAGGCAAACCGATGAAGGTTTACGGTAAACCGTAGTACTGAAGTTGGCTGTGTTACGTGTGACCAGAATGTCGAGAAACGCAAGAGAATTGCAAGTCTCAAGTTCAAAAGTGAACTGAATAGCAGGATCAATAGAATTCATTGTTGAAAGAACTTTATTTAAATCATCTTTATTACCTTCAAACAGGGTAAAAGTATCGTCTACGTAGCGGAATCATGCCGGGAAGTTTAAAGTTTCAAGCAGTTTTGATTCATAATAATGCATGTAGATATCAGCCAGGATGGGACTGAGGGGGCTTCCCATGGCTAATCCCTCAGTTTGCTTGTAATATTTATTTTGGAAAACAAAATGTGTTTGTTTCAAACAGAGTTGAGTGAGAGAAATTAGCTTTGAATTTCGATGCAAGAGAAATGAAATTCGCGAAGTCTGGTTTCTAGACATCTTAATGCGCCCTCCTTCGGGACATTGGTGAATAATGATTTTACATCAAAAGAAACCATGAGTAAATTACTAGGAGAAATGTTTTTAACCTTTTTTTACAAACTCTATTGAATTTTTTATGGTGTAAATGTTATTGTCTAAGAGAGTGGAAAACCTAGAAACCAAATATTTAGCTAATGGATACGAGGCAGTATCTAAATTTGATACAATAGGGCGGAAAGGAATACCACTTTTATGAATTTTGGGAAGAGCATATAATCTGGCACAATTCGCAACAGATGGAATAAGCGAATGTTTTAAGTTGCTTGAAATGATTTGCGAAGATTTGATCGCAGTTTTTTATTTTTGACAAGTCGGAAGGTGAAGGATCTTTAGGGATCGGATTATATGGTCCTTCGTTTAAGAGTTAGTACCTTCTTTCCGTCAATTAGAAAATAAAAAAGTATAAATATATAAAGTTTGCACATATTTTGCAGAAATTTAACTTTCGGGTTGTTTATTCTTCCATCAATAAAATTCCGAGTTCCATACTTAAGGACCCCATTCCGGATATGAATTCCTGGGGTATTTATAGGATTCCTTGCCAGTGTGGTTTAATTTACATTGGCCAAACTAAGGGAGCCTTAAAATGTCGCGTCAAGTAACATGAGGCATATGTTAGAAAAAAGGAAACACAGAAGTCTTCTGTTGCGCAACATTGTTGGTCCGAAAATCACGCTTTCAATTTTTCTGCTGCCAAAATTATTCAAAAAACATCTTCCATTGGAGAACTGGATTTTCTAGAGGCATTTCCCATTCATAAAAATCTTTCTGTTCTAGTTAACGATCCTAATTCCAATTCAAATTTGCCTTCGGCCTTTAAAGAAATTATGTTTTAGTTCTGGTTTCACCAACAGATGGCGCCACTTGCTTATTCTTGTCCAGGCTTTCTTATCTTATCTAATCATTTTTTCCTATCTTGTTCATTTGCGGTTTTGCAGCTGAGGATGGTGGTTCGGTAAAACCATCGAAACTAGTCCTGTGGAAATTTTGTAAATGTAACGCTGATTTTTGTTGTTTGTCTTCTGAATTAGTATTTATTCGGCGTGTTATTGTGTCTTAATTAAAGCTTCCATGTTTAAAATTGACTAATCACAATATTGAAACTCAGTTTTTTTTTTTTTTTTTTTTTTTTTTTTTTCAAATTTTCAAAGAAAAAAGGAATTGCTTACCTGTTTGCAGGTAATCCATCTGATAATCTTCGAAATTCTAATCCAAAAGTCCCTTGGTGAAGGCACTATAGTAAAAATGTTATTTCTAATCCATAGTTCTATTTGGGAGAGCTTTCGATTTCTATATTCATTTCAAAAAGTCTTAATGACTTTTTATTTACACACATCTTTTATATTATAATATATACATAATTCGAGATTAATTTCAAATCAAAAGATGGGGATTATACCCCCTTCGTATCAAATTCTATGAAGAGAAACCGAGTGAGGACTGCTCCCTTCCCAGTTCATTTTTCGACTCCTCGTTACCACTGGCAGAAGAGAAACTTTCGCTCATTTCGCGTTCGAGTTGTAGCAGTGCTGAAGGCTCTTGGCAAAGGTAGGTGCAATCTTGCACACTTAGCCACGACGAATTTCGTGGGCTTGTTCTTGTCAACCATAGGCGCAATCTTGTACTCTTTGCCACGATGAATTTCGTGGCCTTGTTCTTGTCAACGATAGGCGCAATCTTGTACTCTTCGCCACGATGAATTTCGTGGGCTTGTTCTGATGCGACTGTCAGATAAGTGAGATAAGTCACAACACAATACAGAACAATGCTCACTACAAAGTAATCAAATCAGTACAATAAATAGCGAGTCTGGGTTTCCTGTGAAAATTACTATTTTAGCTTATAACAAAATAGAAATTCATATTAAGTGAAGAACAATGCTCACCACAAAATATTGAAATGCGCATAACATGAAGCGATTTCTGTGTTTCCGTATAGTTCTTACTTAACGCTAAAACTGCTGAATTTTAACTTTATAAATTAAAAGACATTGCTTAAAATTTCTTTTCCATTATTTTCAGTGTATAACTTGTTGTACTTCAAATCATATTTCCCACCATTTTAAAAATATAGTTTATTTGTAGCCAGACTTGAATTTAAGAATTTTTAAATATTTCAGTTTATAGCACCAATTTAAGTAAGGAATTTTTTGATAAAATGTACTGTTTATTTCCTTAATTTATAATAATAAGTGCGATTGCTTTAAGAAGGCTGATCGAAAATTCTTAGCATCTACCTACACCGCTTAATAAAAATTACGGATGGAAATAGGGTACTTGTAACTTGAGACGTTTATGATTCCATTTAAGTGAATGCTAAGGTATGTTGGCAAAATGCGAAATTACATAATTTTGAAAATTTATACATATACCTACAAAGTCTAGTTCTGTTAGGGAGCATACACTATAGATTTTAAAAAGACTATTCAAGAATTATCTTCTAGCCTTGTGAAACAAAACAAAATCAGAAGTGTTACCCTTTTATTCGAACACAAATATTAATAATTGTCCAACTTGGGTTACAAGCTAAGCACTTCCTAGCTTAGCAGAAATAAGTAGCGTTGAACAATTTCAAATATAGTAGATTAGCCTAAAGGCTCTCAGAATAATTTAACGTGAGGAAAGGCTCTGGTTTGTAGAAAAGCGGCTAGACAAAGCTGAATGGCTAGAAGCATTCAACGTCACAGAAACAAATCGCTAATAATCACGGCACAACGTAGCCTGGAATAGGCAGTCACGCTCTAAAACTAACTCCCGAAACGCTTGCTTAAATAGCACTTTTTTTTTTTTTACCTTAATCTGAATATACGCTGGCTATCTCATTTGCATTCTGGCATAAAAAACGTGGGCGATAAGACAGCAATAGGAAAGTACTAAAAATTAACTATCAGTTAAAAATAAGTAGATAAACCTCTTTTTACCTTTTTGTTATGAACCTTTTTGTTATTAACAGATATTCCTTTATGTTTTTCTCTCTGCGCTCATATTTTTATTCATAAAATTATTCTGATAGTTCCTAACAAATCTTAATAACTGATAACTTGTGGTGTTGCGTGGCCCCAATTTGCCCGCAACAATAGTAGTGACTGCTATGAACTGGAAAGTACACAAACTCTTAAGAAGGGTTTAACTCCCTTTTTATTCCACTTTAGAAGTTACAGATGCGTTCACTTGACGCTCACAAACTACGCCGACCCGGCGGTTAAATAAAAATAAGAAAGTACAACTAAAAATGAATAATAACAAGTCACTACCTACGAGACTCTCTAAACGTTACTAACTTAACCGCGTTCTAAGATACAGCTGAGATTTCAGCAAACTTTCTGAATAAAAAGTTGAAAAATTCAACTAACTGCCGAAGTAGGCTCACAGGCCAAAACGCGCGATTCTTAAATTTCTACCTAGCAACCTTCACGCTCGTGAATCAAGAAAGCACACCTACAAACTCGTTTCCCTTCTATTTAACTCAAAATACTTCTGCTGAAAATTTGAGTACTTTGCGCGTTCTACTAAAATTTACATACTCTGGCATTGGCAATTCCAGGGGAAAGTAAGGCTTGACGGGAAAGATAGCTTAAAATAAATGTTAGTTAAAATAAATATAAACCCTAAAAACTAACCAAACAACAGCAGAAATACTAAAAATGACGTATACGAAATCTTTGGAAACTAAAGGGGAATGAATTTCTTAGGGGTGTAGTTAGCTGTCACAAATCTGAAATCATTTGATGTTCGCGATACACAGATGGCGATATAGATATAAAAGAAATTCTAGACATACAAGTATACACAATGGTCTGAATATTGACATATGCGTAATGATGATAATAAAGTTTAACTTTTACAGAACACTTAACTACCAGTTAAAAAAGAAACGTTGATTAAACGCACTGAAACATTCTTAAATGCTGAGAATTTCGGTTTGCATTGGATGCATATATAATTTTTTAAATAAGTTCTGCTTTTTTATGCATTTCTGAAGTGCGAAAAGAAAATTTAGTAAGATTTGGATTTCTGGTAATTCATATTTTTTTTAATTTTATTTATGAAATATTTTATTTTCCACTTCTTTTCTTTTATACTTTTATCTGCACGAAAATCGTTTCGTTTCGGATGAATTTTTAAAAATTAGAATCACAACGTCAGCGCAAAATTGTTGAAATTTCAATTTAAAAAAAAATTTAAGCCACTTTAGTTTACGAATTTGTTACTCGGATTTAGTGTCGTAAAAATTAATATTTGTTTATAGCTGAGGCAGATGATCATAGGATGTCATAATCACAAAATATAGAATATAAGTTGATTTATGCATTTGAAGTAAATGAAAATTACGCACTTTATATAAAACACAACACTGAGAAACAAACAGAAGTAGAAAAATTTCAAAATATTTCGCGCACAGTTTTGCACAACAGTTTGATAGACAGCAAAAGGCCGGAGCTGAATGGAACTGCTGCCAGAAAAATAAAAATCTAGTCTTTAAAAATTACCTTCAGAGACATTAAAATCAATTTTATGCATAAAATTATTGACAGTAAAATTACAGATTAAATAGAACAGTTAAACAGGATAACTGGAAAAACCGCATACTTAGGCTGTGTATTTTCCTAGAATTGTGCATGTTGAAACTGTGTGCTACATTTTATTTAGCCGGTATTTAAAATTAAAAACGTTATTCCAGTATTTATCTATCTCCGAAAGCATTTTCAGATAGTAATTACTTTTATTTACCAATGTTTGTAAATAGTTTTACACTTAGAAGAACTATGTTGAGATTATATTTAAGATTACATACATTATAAGTATTTCTCCCGCCTTCTTGGCATGCCTTCGTGATGTGGTGGTCTGCACACTGGGCGCGTATTCCAGAGGTCCGTGGTTCGATTCCCGGTGAAGGCGTTGCTCATTTTTCATCTCTCAGGCTTCCAAAATAAACCTAACGTCTCTACAACATAAGAAATTCACAGCAACACTATTCTGAATACATGTTTCAGTAAAAATATATCTATCGTAAAAGTTTAAGTTTTAAAAGTTCAAAGAAGCACATAAAAAATATGAAATTATGAAGTTCAAAGATGTCCAAGGTCAATAATGACAATCATACATTTTGTTAAACCTGCCGTGGATCAAAGTCAAATAAGCTTTACAGACAACATACGAGTTAAGAACTACCAGAATTTATGCAAACACTCCTTTGGTTTATACGAAAAGGCCTTTTAATACAAATTCAAAAGTTTTATGTTGCATTAATTCATTCACGGTTTAACATGTAATCACAAGTTTATATCACGGTACTCAAAACTGGTGTTAATCATGCAACAGATTATACGTTATGAAAATTTTACTTGCTTATCACCAGCTGCGTTGCTGTACCGCCTGTTACATGATTATCAGCATTTGTACTCAATTAGTGGAGTATTCTATTGTCGCTAGGCCTAGCGAAAGATCTCCATAGAATATTAAAACTTGTAACGGATAACATTTTTACATCTGCTCATCAGTGGTCCACATGCCAGTTTCTGAAGGTATCTTCTATCCCGATGAACCTTCCCTGATATTGGCTGTAACTTGATCGCGGGATCGGAGGCATATAAGATTTCTAGATCCGGGACACACTCGTATCGTTGGTAGTCAAAATGGAGGGCTATGAGACCTTTAATATCATCAATCAAAAGTGGGCCAAAGGCATATTGTTATTGCATAGACCACTGCTTTGTGACCAAGGACAAATATATTCAGTTTGATCCATTATTCACCATGGTCTTTATTTTAAAACAGACAAGAGTTCGAGAAAGAAAGGATTTGCTCAATAAAGAGGTAGAGTAAAAGTAGAGTGAAGCCAACAAAATGGAAATACCTGAAAAAAAGTTGTAAACAATCCGGTGAATGTAAAACGAAATTAATAAATTCTAAAATTGATAACACTATGCCTTAAATTATCATGAAGAAAACTATATCTTTCTTTTTTTTTTTTTTTTTTCAGATATATTATAAACGAAACTTTTCCTTAGTCAAAGCCTAACAATGGACTTCGAAGATATTCTAAAAGATGTTGGTGGTTTCGGACTGTATCAAAAAATTTTGGTTGTGGGATTTCTAGTCCCAGCCTTCATAGTAATTCCATGGTTTTCAATGAACAGCATATTCTTATCAAATACTCCAGAACATTGGTGCTATGTACCGGAAGTGGCACATTCCAATTTGTCGCTCGAATTCCAGAAGCTATTAATCCGACCTCCTAGTGACAAATCTTGTTCAAGGTATGATATCAATTACTCGCAGATTTTAGAATCTGGCAACTGGTCCATAAATCCAGACTGGCCTACAACTAAATGCGATCAAGGATGGCAGTTCGACAAGACTAATTACGATGCGACAGCTGCCACCAGAGTAAGTATCCCTTCTATGTGATTTCCTATCTAAAAATGCTTACTTGTGATATGTCTGAGCTAGCCTATTACTGTTATCATGTACAATACTTTTTCCTTCTTTGACTCAGAAAGGGTATGCTATCTATAATGAAGCTTTTTTCGTTTACATTTTAATATAGCAATTTTTGTGCACTATTGATAAAATTTGGCTCTTTTACTTCCTTAGCAGTAAGATTAAATATTATATGTATGCTGAAAATTAACTTAGAAAATGATAAAATAGTTTTAATGAGAGGCAAAGCGAAATAAAAATGTGAAACTGATACCCTTCTGCTCTTTGTTTAGGATAGCCATAACGTGATCAGATATCCTGGATGCGTGGGTCAGTCCTGCATTTCATGCAGTGTCACGCGCCATGTCCTGGAGTATCTCCTGCATGCTTTCCCGGGCTTTGTAAATAAAATTGATATGAACTTTGTAAAAGCTGCTTCGTATGGTCATGAAGGCGTTTAAATGCATTCAATATTCAAGCAATCATGTTTTCTGCAAGTACGCTTTATAAAACTCGTGAGGTCTCCCCCACACAAATATAAATAAGATACTCATCTGTGACATAATTTCTGGATTTTTGTTCCAGCTGCGGTTCGTACTTGGAGAATGGATAGAGAGGTTAATCGCTTTTTAAAAATGTGAGATGAAAACACAGAGAGAAAAACTTAACTTCCGAAAAAATTACTTGACAAAGATACTTGATATTATACTACTCAGGGAAGTACTCTATTTAAAGAATATGAAATACCTAAAAAATTAAACCATTGTCTGATATAAAACTGAAAATGAGTGAAACAAAGCGAGATTTTTCTCGTAATCAGAACAAGCATATTGCCGAATTAGAAAAACGGCCGAATGCACGATATAAAAGTAGCTAATGGCCCGGAATTTTTTTTAACAAATTGCGAGTGAACACATACCTACATCCATGTACGCAAATATGCATATATTACCAGGTATAAATTAAAATTATCTCATTAAGAGATTCTGAAAAATATTTTGCAATAAAAATCAAACATTATATCAAATTATTCAGAATATTGTTATGAAATACATACGTGCCTGCATGCATATACACTTACTATTTTCAAACTATTTCATTAGCGAAACAAATATATATCTACGTATAATTTATTAAAATTAATTTATGTTTTACAATATCAGTTGGCACAGTTGCTTGTGGATTTGGTTTTCAACACGTTTAAAAAATAATTGTTAAGGTTGCTTTCCTTGGAAGAGTTCCTTTCTAGAAAGTAGTGCGTTTATATTTTTCTTTGCTAACAACTGAAAATTCAGTATTATCTAGAAAACATTTTAATGTGGACAACGCATTTAGCTTTCAGTATTAGATTACGGTTTGGAGTATACGTACAAACTGGTGTTGGAGAGGAGAAACTGTCAGAAAGGAGAATGGTTCATCGAATGTGTCTATCCTAGTCACGTGGCCTGCCCTACACACATACAGTGAAAAAGAAATATCCCAAGCTATTCATTTTATACTTCTTTCCTTCAGCAGCAATCGCGCACATAAGCTCAATCAGTATACCTATGTCTCTAAAACTATAAACACCGTGTTTATGACAAATGCATGATTGAAATGTGTACTTAGGCTGTCTAAAGTTGCTTCAGTGCCTGCATGTGGTCCGCAGGCCACCAGTTCGAGATGATTGCCTTAGAACAGTGGTGGCTAACCTTTTTGGAGCCGCGTGCCTAAAGCTCTTTTCTTGGGGGACCGCGTGCCCAAAACCTCTTTGATTAATTCCCCACCGGAGAGCACTTTTGCCAGGCACAGTGAAATTTGAGAGGTGGTCATTGTTAGATGTTTGTTTTAGAAAGATAATTGCAAAACCAGCTTTCTGGTAATTATATAATTCCTCAATTTCCCTTCAGTAAACACCTTCCGCTCAGTTTCATCAAACTCGGCAACAATTTTGTGGTTGGTGTTAAAGTGCCGTCTGACACTAGATGTGCGACACACAACACTTTTCCCGTACAGAATGCATAATGCTTTCTTATTGTGTTCAATAACTCCAAATGATTCTGTCCAGGTCTTTGGAAATGATCGTGCACTATCATTGCTGAATTTCGCCTTTTTTGCTGGAGTCATTTGTGAGGGTTCAAGACCTGGAGTATAAAAAATCTGTCTAACAATGAAAGTATTTAAACTCACTAGCAGTTTGCAATAAATTTGAATTCGTTTAGCAAACATTAGCTGCTTCAACTTTGGCATATTCTATGCCATGTAACAAATAATATGATTGGCCCAAACAATTGAAATGTCTTAAACTGGGTCAATAAATATGTATATCATTTCTATGGCGATATATGAAAAACTTATATCTAAGCTTGGGCCCTATGCCAGTGGCATTATGCGATAAGTAAGTAAGTGAAACGTTCAAGATCAGACTAAAACACTTATTTAAATTATATAGTATAACTTTATTGTGATTATTGATTAAGGAAGTAATATCTTAGTCGCGTGCCTGATGATGAGGCTGTGTGGCATGCCGACTGTGGCACGCGTGCCATAGATTCGCCATCACTGCCCTAGACGATCAGTACAGATGGCGCTCGATGCAAATTAAACATACTAATAATTTAAAGCCAAATTGTCTCTTGTGATAATAATATAATTTACAGGCCACCATTACTCTAGGTGATCAGTGCAGCTGTCGCCCCATGCAAATTAAACATATTAATAATTTAAAGCCAATTTGTCCCTTGTGAGAATAAGCCTCCTTATAATTTGCTTATGTTTCCTGTCTTTGGAGCCTTAACCCCGGGGGTTGACTCAGGAGAATTTCTGGGAAGTACTGGCTAGGATCTGTACTTAGGCAGTCTCAACCATGAAGGTATATAATCACTCTTCACAGGACTAGAATCCGAGTTTATTCTCAGGATGGTTCAGGCTTGGCA
Organism: Stegodyphus dumicola; assembly: GCF_044657685.1. NCBI lineage: Eukaryota > Metazoa > Arthropoda > Arachnida > Araneae > Eresidae > Stegodyphus > Stegodyphus dumicola. The sequence continues at coordinate 122,538,061 of NC_140778.1, forward strand.
GGGACCATACTGGTACTGTCGTGTCCTCGCCTTGGCTGTGGCGTTGTTATATCGTAGTTCGTCGTTGGCGGGATGGCACTCAATTCCGTTTGGCATTAACCTTAGGTCGGAAGTTATCCCGCTAGAAGTGTTGTCCTTGGAGCCTGTGTGGTCCGATACTTGCTAGCTGTTTAAACTCTCCTGTCCTTGGAGCCGGGACTGATTTCTACAATAAATGTATTGACATTTCTCCTATTGAGAAGTCTTTAAATGTGGTTGATGTTTTTAAAAACATAAAGACATACTGATATTAAATATCACCAGTAATTATATCCTCTAAAAGGATTATTTTCATGGAAGAGAGAAATGGTTTGAAACCACGGGATTTGTAGCTGTGGTTTTATTATAACATGTGAACAACTAAAAAATATCCAAACGAGAGTATTAATTATTTGAAATGATTAGACCATACTTCAAAGTAAGTTTTTTTTAAATATATATATATATATATATATATATATTTCAGTTGGTTGCTGAAACTGTCTTGTCACACGCTAGTTTTAGTAAAGTCTAGTCACTTTAAAATAGCGAATATTTAGAGTGAATTCCTATATTTTAAACACCTTCAAGTGCGCATCTCAAAGTTGGTTTTATTGAGGAACAATCTTCGATCATTATTCAAAGCACAATGCATGCATGTATTTTGTGGCCAAGAATTTACGAAGGAAGTTCCACCAATTTCATGCAACTGAAATGGTAAAGAAATTTGTGCATTTGTGTTAGTCTTAGCGATTAATTATTTGAAATCTATAGCGATTAATTACTTGAAAACAGTGTACGCCAGAAGATATAGTACGGATGAAATATCTGCGCAGGAACGCAGAATAAGGAAAACAAGCGAATTGAACCTGTTACGTAATACACGGTTAGAGATTTCTTCACTCAAAGCTGTGCTACAGCTAGAACGTTCTTAGTCTAAATGCCTCATAAATTTTGTGATGTAATAGAAGATCGTAAATTAACGGAACAACTCTGGCTGTTTTCAAAGCTGAAACTTTTGTGGCTATTATATTTTTCTCAGTTCAGACGCAGAGAAAAAGGGTTGTATTTTAAACTTCATTGCTCTTCAGAATATACTTGCACTATATAGAAGTTAATTTCTTGGTGCTCTACGATTTTCTCCCAAATAATCGTTACAAGTAATGGGGTTATTTTTGATTGCGTAGTTTGCCAGCCAGCCAAGTTTAGCAGTGTTCTCTAAACAATTCTCATTGGCATACTTCTATAAAAATCAAACAATATGTACTTTAATAAAAGAAGCTATTTTGTATGCAGTTGACTTTTGAAAAACATGAAATTAAACTTTGTATATCCAGTTACGGCCGTATATGCTTCGATAAATATATTCGAGAAGTTATGGAGTTTTAACAGTTATAAAAGCATGCAATATATTCACATAGCGCAAAAATATATGATACTATGTAAATAAATTGAAAATAAAAACATGCGAGATAAAATAAAACATGCGAGATAAAATAAAAACATGCAATATATTTCACATAGCTAAAAAATGTATGATACTATGTAAATAAATTGAAAATAAAAACATGCAATATATTCACATAGCGCAAAAGTATATAATACTATGTAAATAAATTGAAAATAAAAACATGCAATATATTCACATAGCTCAAAAATGTATGATACTATGCAAATAAATTGAAAATAAAAAACATGCAATATATTCACACAGCGCAAAAGTATGATACTATGTAAATACACTGAAAATAAAAACATGCAATATATTCACATAGCGCAAAAATATATGATGCTATGTAAATAAATTGAAAATAAAAATATGAAATTATATATATAAAAATAGTTTCTCATAATATTTCATGATGAAAAATTTTTTTTGTACTTTAAACGAATATCCGTTTATCTCTTTATAGTTCCAGTTGTTGACATAACAGAACAGAATTCTTTCAGTTACATAACAGAATTCAAGTTACAGAATTCAAGTTTCAGTTACATAACAGAAGACATAACAGAATTCTTTCAGTTGTTGTTCATACACACATTAACCAAAGAATTAGAAACCCAAGATCAATATTTTATTCGACCACGCTTTGCACGGATAACTGCTCTGATTCGTTTGAGCATCGAGTCTACATGCTTCTGGAGTGAATTTACGTCCAGAGAATACCATACATTGGCTATGCAGCTTTTTAGATGTTGCAAATTAAACGGAAGAGAAGAGTGTTGTCGGATGCGTCATTCTACCATATCCCACACATTTTCTATAAGGTTAAAATCCGGGATATGAGGTGACCAGAAAAGATTTTGGAAGTAAGACTGATATTCAGCGAACCAATTTTGAACACTTCTGGTACAATGTATAGTTGTATTATCATCCATGAAATATCCTTCGCCATCAGAGTAAAATTGCAACATTCCAGGGTATACCTGATTTGATAGCTCCTTGATGACCAATCCAACGGTTCGGTAGAGTTTCATTCAGATAATCACGCACTTGGCGACACCAGTGAGGGGGTGCCCCGTCTTGTTGAAAAATGAAGTTGTCTTTGTGCAGCCTCGGAAACAACCAGTTTTGTAACATAGCGAGATACTGCTGACCGTTAACCGTATTTCCATCAAAGAAGAATGGGCGGTAAACAGATAATCGGGATATCGCACAAAACACATTGATTTTGTGCGAATTTCCTACATGTTCAATGGCTGCGTGTGGGTTCTGTACGCCCCAAAATCGAACATTTTGTTTGTTTACATGACCAATAACATGAAACGTCGCTTCATCACTGAACACGATGCGTTGTGCGAAAATGATATCATTGTCACGACGAGTTGTTTTGAAGGACTACGTTGGAAAGTAGTTTGAATTCGTGCAACATTTTCGTCGGAAACACGAGGGCGGCCAGGACTCTTTCCTTTACATACACATCCTGTATTTACAAACTGTCGATACAATCTGCGAATGTTCCACCCATTCGGAGGATCACTTGGGTACCTCAACTTGAAACGTCTTTGCACTGTAATCCTGAATTGCACATCGCAAACTCGAGAACACAAAATGATTTTTGCTGCGTAGTAGCCGTTTTAAACATGTGACGGTTACCACGCAAAACAGAAGACAGCTGACATCTAGCGGCTATTAATATAAACTAGACTGCGTATTCGTTTCGGCAATAGCCGAGCCGAGGCGCAGTGATCGAGAGTTTGGACAAAATAACACTTTGTAATACATATATTCTTTTTGAAACACGGAGTATATACGTAGTACTGAAATAATCAAACACCATTTTTTTTTTTCCTATTCATGCTTACTTTTCTTTCTATTTAATGCTTATACAATATATAATACTCATTATTATTTATTCAAATAAACATGTAGACAGAACTAAGTTATGGATATTTATTTAAATAAGCATCAGCTTAAAATTAGGCAAGAAAGGGCTAATTAAAATTAGGCTAAATTAACGTAGCTTAATGGATTTGATTATTTATTAATAGAACAGAATAGTTGCTGTTGCTTATTTATCTTAATTACAATGAAACAATTTTCTTGATATCATGTTAACAACATCAAAGATTAAATATGGTGACACTATGATTAGTATTAGTTAATTAACCCTTTGAAGGGCACCGGTATATAATATATACCGGTTGTTTGTCAATTTTTTAACCTCCGAAAAAATGCTAATTTTTCTACACCAAAAGCTATAATCGTAAGTTTCTAGTGTTTCCTTTCAATTCTAAATGGTAGCATCACTCTATGAATGCTCAATATTTTGCAGTTATGAAATTAATATACCTCTTTGCAAGGTATCATGTTGGAAGATTGATAAATTCTATTGGAAGGAAAGAAAAGATTCAAAACCTGCAAATATATGACGTACACATGCTGAATCTTATATATTTACTTCATTTTTGTCAGAAATGATAATTAACAGAAGATTATTTATACGATTTTAAAACCGGTATATAATATATACCGGCGCCCACACTGAGGGTACCACGCCAATAGATGGCAGCACCAGTCTTCTCCTTTTATACTCTGTGACATGACAGAATTTCTTTATTATTATAACAGTTTATGATGTAATAATTTTTCATGATTAATTTATAAGTCGTTTAAGATTCAGTATTATGTTCATGGAGGAATGGGGAGTTTATTGACTCTGCGCTAGGACTGAATACAAGTATATTAGTTTCATTTATTCTTTGTGTACTCAGCTCGAGTTTCATTCGTCTGTGTTTAGCTAAAATTTTTATTTCAGCACTTATCTCTTTCCTAAGAGAAAGACTCATCGATTTCAAAATTGCCATCTGGGGTCAAAATTTTACACAATTGTGGGGGTTAAATGTGGCATGTTAGCCTCCAAAAGACACCCGTTGCTTCGTGTTTTCCAAAATTCTAGAATGCAAGGAAAATGAAAGAGGTGATTGACAACGAATTTGTCATTCGGGAGTCACGCCTTCTTCCTTTTGTGAGGTGTGATAAGATCACACAAAGGGAAAGCTCACTTAAAATGGAAATGTACTTAAGGTCCATCTCACCCGAAGTCGCGAGCTCTCCGTCGCTCTTCCTTCACGAAAACTGCTGGTTTGAAAGCATGCTTTTATTCTTTAGGGAAATTCTTTGTTAATTTCAGATGAAAGACTAGAGAACACAAGAGAAATCTGCGCTCTCGTTGATACAAATAGGTTGTTTCTGAAATAAATTCTCACAGTTGGTGAAAGGAGGAAAAATATTTCTAAGGCCCGTTTTAGATGCAAACTAAAATTTATCCAAAAGTTGAGAAGGAGCCCCTATGCAGCCAAAGGGGTTGAAAATCAGAATAAGAGCTTTGAGGTGTATCAAATAATAAAATTGTTTAACGGTGTTTCTTCCTGAACAAAAAGATACATTACAACCTATATTTACAAAAAATAAAAAAGGGACTCTTACGGTCCTTGATGATCTAAAGTGTGTGTGCGTGGAGAGGGGGGGGGGCGATTCTTCGTATCATAGTATGAAGCATGGTTGTTTTTTCACATATTATCTAAAGTATAAAATACAACTTCAAAAATGCAACATACTTTCTCAGCTGAGTCGGTCGTAGTGCTTCACTTTTCAATTTTTTTAATTTTCGGCTGAGTTCATCTGCTTGTAATATTATACTAGTTCAGTTACAGCATGATACGATTTACACATGCAGTGTTATATTTGCTAAATTTTTTTATAAAATAATATTGAATTTAAATCAAGTTGAAAAGCTTTTTACCCATATTTTACATAAGTATGTTCAGCTGGGTTGCGTCATCAAAGTGCATAAAAAAACATAAATTTTATTTTTAAAATTTTAAATTTCTGCCAAAATTTAAAAAAAAAATTGTCTTTAGACTTACATAACTATATTCAAGCACTCATCACTACAGACGCACATCAAAAGTACCCACAATTAATTTTAAAAACAAAGATTAACAGTTGGCAGCTACCTGGAAAAAAATGTCCTAGAGGGGCGCCGGTATATAATATATACCGGCTCTCAAAATTCAGGATTTCGCTCTAGATTTTTTTTAAGTCTCAATTTTGTGTCCTTAGGGTCCATAAGTTATAGTTCATGCAAAATTTTACCACAGTTTAAATTATTTTATATACCGCCCCTCAAAAGGTTAACTAACTGTGATTATTATTTTTCTATTAATTTTATTTTTAAAATTATATAAAGGAAGTTTAAAATTTTGTAAAGAGAATTTATAAAAATATTTTCTAATATGTTTATAGATATTAATATGCATTGAGAAGGACAGGGGCTTGTAGGGTTCTAGATATTTTAAAAATTTTATCAAGTTTATTCGCATTTAATTTTATTTAAAATTACTCTACATGCTTTCTCCGCCATTTAGTTCTGTACATTTCATCAGTGCTAATTATGTACTTCTGCTGGTTTATGTTTTTATTTACTAGTTTTTATGGAAATTTGATCTACAGTTCTATTTTCGTGTATTGTTTTTTATAGGGATTCTGTATATGGATACCCATTCTATGTACGATTCTGTGTATAGATACTCCGCTATGGTATAATTCTATTGGTTTTGTTTATGGGTTTTAGTCTATTGTTTTGTGCAGCGATTTTTACAAGAGGTACTTTTATTGGTCTGTGAATTTTTGTGTATTTGTTTTTACAGGGATTTGGCCTATGGGTACCTATATTAGGTGTACGTGTTTTTGTCTACTGGTTTTACGAAGCATAGAACTACGGAGTATCCGTTCTTTTAAATGGCGATATGGCCTATGGGATATGCATAAAGTTCTGATTTCTGGCTATGGGTTTTTACTGAGATTTCGTTTATGATGCCTACAGTTCTACAGGTTTCTACAGAGATTTGGCCTACTCATATCCGTACAGTCGTACGGCTTCTGTCTATAGGATTTTACGGGTATTTGGCCCTATGGATACCCGTACAGTTATACAGGTTTCTGTTTATGGTTTTTATGGGGATTTGGCCTACGGGTACCCGTACAGCCTGGGCAGGTTTCTTTCTATGGGTTTTTACGGGGATTTGGCCCACGGGTTCCCGTACAGTTGGTATGAGTTTCTGTCTGTTGATTTTTACGGGGATTTGGTCTACGGGTAACCGCAGAGCTGTGCGGGTATCCATACGCCAATTAACCGTAAAAAATTGTTATGGGTTTCTACGGGGCATTTTTAGCAGGGAAAGCATCTGTTTTTATGTAAAACAGTTTTAAGTTTACAACAGCAAAGAGATAATTTTCAAAACATTTATAAATTAACTAGAAAGCCCGATGGTCATACGAAATGACCGCTGTTCTAGATATTATAAATTGAAATTAAAATGATTTGTGCAAAGGTGTTTGTTAATTCAAACTGAATTACCCAGGGCAGGCGGCGAGGACGGCCCTTTGCTTAGTGCCCCACGGGGTTTCCTCCTTCTACTTGCTTAATTGCTTAAAGTAAACAGCAATGAAAGAAACCACTGGCGGCACATTTCTTAAGAGCCACCCCTAGCTCAATCAATAAAGGTGATTTAAATAATAAAATGTTAATTCGCATGTCAAAGACCTCTTTGTACACAACATTTCTTGTGTAGATCTTTCCATCATTTTAAAGCTCGCCTTGCAGAGGATCATCCATTATTTTAAATTTTACGTCCGTTCTGTCACGAACTCTTGAACACGCAACATAAAGTTGACCGTGTCCAAATGCAGGTTCAGGTCAAAAAATGCCAGCACGCTCAAGCGTTTGGCTCTGAGACTTATGGATGGTCATAGCAAAGGCAAGTTTTACACGAAATTGTCTACGTCTCAATTGAAACGGCAACACTGTGCCGTGGCACCTTCACCCCATTGGCTAGTACAGTTACGCATGCAGCCAATAAATTATCGGCGACAAATAGACACTTTAGCCGCATATAATAAAGATATTTATTTATTTCATTTTATTTGTTTTTTCATCGTTGCCGGGTTTTGCCGGTTGCATATTTCCGAATTCTATTATATATAGATGTTAAATTTATTTATTAAATGTTAAATGCACGTGCTGTTGTATTTTTAATTTTTCAGACTTAGCTTTCTCATAATATTCGTCATGCGCTACACTGCACAGGGAATAGATAGTTACGCAAGCAACCAATAAACTATCGGCGACAAACATATAAGCCGCTTATATATGTATGTAGATTATTATAAACAGTAAATAGATGCTATCAATATTTTCTTTCAATTTATTAACTGTCTGACTATTTAAATTATTAGGAATTAATTTAGACTATTTCGTATGAGTTACTTATATCAAGCAAAGCTCATAAACCGCAAAATTTCAGTAAAGGAATGAAAGAAATTTAAAAATTAGAAAATTATTAAGCGAGTAATAATCAATTATTTGAGATGAAAATAGGAATAATGAACTTACCATTTATGGAAAAGTTTTGTATACAGTGGGAAGAACTTTCCCATTTTTGTAATGTTTTGTTCAATTTAATGGCTGCATATTTCATAACATTTTTTATTTCTAGTGGAATATGGTCTGCAAAGATGGTCACTACAGTAGTCTGGTTCTCAGCTTAATTTTCATTGGTGATGTGGTGGGAACACCTTTCTATGGATTTCTTTCTGATAGGTAACACTAGTTATTTAACTGATACGTTTCTCAAACCGTGAGAAATAATCTGATATCTCTACCGATGGCCATGTACAAAACGAGTGATAGTCAAAAGCATTTTATCATTTCATTACCTTGATGAAATTCTTTAATAATTACAAGCAATTACACAGAAACTTCGTTTTACTTTTAAAGATTACACATTTTTTATCGTTAATGTCTTTGTTGTGAGAAATAAAATATTACACAATTTTACGAGAAAGTAATTTTATTCAGAAAAACGAATATATTTTCCCTAGCAGAGAAATACTGATTACGATCAGTAAAAATAGTAATCTGAAGAAAAATTATGATTTGAAGAAATTTCACTACTGAACTGAATTTTATGGTTTAAGTGCATAGAACATGATACTTAATAAATAAAGGTAACACACAAAACGTTACAAAAACGCCCCTATGGACGTAATTTAAAATCTGAAACCTTTCAGATTAAAAAAAATTTTTTAACAGTATTTTAAAATCGTAAAAACAGCTCACTAAGTCTGAGCGGATAAGACTGTTAAATGGGATTTGAACACTGTGAACTGCACTATGATCGGAAACGTGCCACGAAGTCCGTTGCATGGCGCTTTTGTGGCTTTTCCAACGTGTAATGTGAAACCCAACCAGTTTTGTTTCACTCTCCCAGAAGGCATCTTTCCCCCTAGGTTGATAGCCCTGGTATGCTTCTCTAATAATAAAACTAAACATTAAAAGACAAAAATGTATTAAAAGAAATATTAAGTCACTATTTCATAAATGTGTTTATTAAGTCTTACTGAAGTATTTATTGACTGAATTAAATATTTATTTAATTAATTACTATCATGATAAAATGTTCATACTAACATATTCTCTACTTCCTAATGAGGAATTATTTATATATTACTGACACTAATTATTCTGCTCCACGATAACTATTTAAAATAAACTACGAACTTTAATGATATATGTAATGTAGTTATAGCATTATGCATAAATTTATGCCTATGTTTGAGCATCCTAATGGAATATATTTCTTTTCAGATGGGGTAGAAAGCCAACGTTTCTCTTCATGGCCCTATTAATTTCTGTGACAGAAATTGGATCTGTATTGAGCCCAAACTTTGTTTTATTCCTAATACTGCGGGCCGTCAACGGCAGTGCCATGTCTACCATATACGGCGTCGCCTACATTATCAGTAAGTGCTTTAGTTAGAAATATATTATACCTTTGTAAGCAAGAAAGCTTTCGGAAAACAATTTTTCCTAAAATAATTTAAATTTCAGTACAAAAATTCTGATGTATACACCACATGACTTCCTTGTACGAAATATTAAATTATATGCAATTTTCCTGCATTTCATTTAAACATATTGAATCAACAGTTAACCCTTTCCGGCACGCTACCTTTTAAAGTTGGTGTTTTGATTTAAAAAAAAAAAACTAAACAGTCTAATTAGGCATAGAGGAGTACACAAGTAAAATTTTGTGAAGATAGCACTCACTTATCGTTTTAATTCTGTGGGTGTGCCCAAAGTGGCTCACTCATTGAAGAGAGCTTCGAAAAGAGTGCTGAAACGAGCATTGTTGTCAATGAACTGACCGATGAGATGCGGGGAAACAAAGAATACAGACTCTCAGTTCTCCTAGATTATCGGTGAGCCCGGTCTGGGCACACCTAGGGTTCGCCATTTGATTTTAGGCAAAATTTCAAGGTAAAAATTCAAAACTAATATAGAATAAGGAGATTAGAATACAGCCAAAAAAATAACATAGAAATTTCTTTTCAAACAATTCCTTTTATACCCTAAAAAAATTCCGGAAGCTTTCTTTGAAAAATGAGGGTCTTAAAAAACTAAACATGGCTAAAATATATGGACTGCTTTGTGTTGAGCTGCCATCTACTATAAAAAAAAGAAGGTTCAGAATAACCTATAGTAACCTATAACTCCTTTTTCATTAGTTGTTTTTTATTTTTCTGTGGGTACAGAAGGAATGTCCGGACACACTGCGCCGCAAAGGGTTAACGAATTTTGAATAAAAATTAACTTCGTCGATAGCGCATAAACAACAATAGAACAAATGCATTCTTTAAAGTTCACTCTATCTGTTGTCATAGCGACACTTTGCCGCTAGCTTCACTTAACAGCGTTACATCTCATTCATTTTATAACTCAGAGTGCACAAAAATTATATCATGTGAAGAATTACCACAAGTTCTATTCAAATACTGTAATAAATCTAAAACGATGTATAAAAGAAACTTAATAAATAAAAAAGAAACGGTTTTTCGCAGACGATTCAGGGCCGCTTATCTAATGCGCATGCGCTACTAATTAATTCAGTTCTCACTTCGCGACAAGGCAAAAATACATACAAATTCAAAATATTTTCATTAAAATTTGAAAGATATGGAAAAACATAAAGCACCAAGTACAGTTAAAATTAGTTTCTACGCAAAAACAAGCTAATAACTTAAATGATAATTCCAGATTTAATTAAGTATTGTTTAATTCGCAATAATAAAGACGTTACTTTGTTGTTGCGAAGCTTAGTTGCTCTAGATTGGCAACAAATCCACTGTTCTGCTAAGTTTCAAATGCGAACAAATATGGCTGCTATGGTAACCAAAAATTAGGCTTAGCTGCACTTAAAATTTTTTAAATTGTTGATAACGCCACATTTATTGCATGCAAGTTAACTAAAAGCATAAAAATATTAACCAGAACAACATAATTCAATAATTTTTAAAGCAAAAAATTCCCAATTTACAAATATATAAGAATAAAGAAACTGAGCTCACTGAGCCGAGTAACATAGTGGATATATATATATATATTTATATACTTTTGGTGCGGCCGTTTGAAACCACAATGGGAGGTGCACATTTACATGTTATACCAGTCCTATATACAAAATTTCAACGTTCTGAGGCAATTTGGTTTTAAGTTATGTGAGATACGTACGTACATACAGACGCCACGAAGAGATCTCTTCAGGATTAATTTTAAATCAGTTTTAATTTTTTTTTTTTTTTTTTTTTTTTGTGGAAAAGAGTCCTTTATTCTGTCCATACGTACAGATGTCACGGAAAAACATCGTTACATTGCGTTCGATAGAGGTCAAAATGGATATTTTCGTGTTGAGATATGATACCCGAAATTTTTCGCGATTACAATATTTCCTTTTTACTTCATACAAGGAAGTAATAAGCGCTTAAATGAACAAGTACATTTAAGCGCTGGAATTATAACTGCAGATTGTTCCATTAAGTCCAACATCATAGATAATTTTGTACGATCTGTTTAAAATGACTTGCTTTTTTAGAATTTAACACATTCTATCCAACAACACATATCCGAATGCAGGTCATATCCTACCAGCGGCCGATATATAAAATTGCTAAACACTGGTAATTCGACCTAGTTTCAAATCCTGGCAAACGGACTGCCTGCATGGGAGTCTTTGCTGTTTTCCCCGTGCGTAACAGAAGGTATCTAATTGCGGCCGCCCCCCTAAATTTTGGAAAATAATACAAATAAATCTATCTATAAATCTCGTATTATTGATGTTATTTAACATACTACTACTTAAAATGATAAAAACAAGTGCTAAACGTATTATCAAAGTACAATTTTGGATTTTTTCTTGCATTTAGAGTTAAAATTAAGTTAAATTTCAAGATTACTAGAAATGTTGCCACAAAAATATTTATCAATATTTTACTTTTATGTTTGTCACTTACATTTATTAAGGTATAAGAAATTAAATGGATTTAAATCCAAGTATTAAAGTAAAATGTCAATCAAGTATACCAATTTGAGTACGTGCACTAGCTACTTGTATTTTTCGTAAAATTTCTCTCTTTTCGTTTACGGAAAGTTTTATAAAGTTACCTTTGCACTTTGCATGACTGAAAGGACTTCCGATCTAATATGATACCTAACGGAAATAGCCCCACCCAGTGGAAATAATTTATTGAATAGATACTTTTTACAGAATTTTTACAATGAATATGTTTGCACTGCAGTGATACTTTTACAGTACTTTTACATGACAGTGAAAATTATTTACAGTCTTCTTTGCATTTGCATGCTACGGTAGTTCAGTGTTTCAAATGATCAATGTACAGTAGTTCAATATTTCAGATGATCTTGGTTGAGGTCCTGGTTAATTGATCAGAAGGTATTGGTTGATGGATGTAAAACATCAGTTATAGTTTCAATTTAGATCATAGGCCGAATGTTATAGTCTTTTTTACAAATGATTATTGAATTAAGTTAATTTTGATATATACGAAATAAATAATAAATATAAATAATGGATTCTATTGTTTAATATTAGAATAAAAAAAATAGTTGATGAAAATAACTGTTGAGATTATTTGTTAAGATTGATACAGTATGTTATTGTTTTTGAAAATTTATTATATAAAGCAGGATGTTTTAATAAATTTTGGGTCCATTCTTTCCAGTACTGCTTTGAAGGTTTATTTAAGTGACGCTCTTTTGCATATTCACATTCGAAAACATATTGGTCCGGACTTCCTATTTTACCCCAATTGCAAATGTTAGTATCTTTGAGTTTGAATCTATTTAAATACATTAGAAATGGACCATGCACAGTTAAAAATGTTGTAATAGTAAAGGACGATGATATCAATTTAGTTGAATTTTTGGTATAAATTTTAAAGTTTTTTGTCATGTTTTAGTGTTAGTCCATCTTTGATTGCCACTGTAATAATAGATCTTTGAATGTGATTTTATAAAGTTACCGTAGTAATAATTTTTTAAGTTGAAGTTTTTTTCGTAACAGAAAAGGTGATAAAATTAAGTTTTTCAAAAAAATAGGTTTAGTGTAAGGCAAATAAAAACACAAGGAGAAATGTTGCCAAGTATGAAAATTAAATTACAAAAATAATCTTAATAACGAATACGAAAATTCAGTCATCTTTCGAACATCACCAAAAATATTCAAATGAAAAATGCTTATTTTATTTAGTTATTTAGAGTAGTCTGTATATCTTTAGAAATTAGCTTTCGGGTTCTTAAACAGAAACTTCCGGTTTACGACGTAGATCAAAAACAGCCACAATTCTGTTTCTATCTACCGGAGAGATAAGGTAAAAGTAGTTTTAGGAAGCTTATTATATAAGCTTTAAAATAAAGTAATAAAACCTTTTCGAAAAGCTGCATCAAACTTGACGATTAGAACGTAGTTGGATACCTTAAATGCAAGATAGTTTCTTTCAAAAAATTGTCCACAAAAGCACTCCTTTCCTTAGACACATAACCCTCGCATACTTTGGCTTAATCTGTAATCAAATAATCCAGTTTGATAAGAGTAGTGATAAATTTCATGACAAGCCTGTGGAATTCTTTCTTCTTTTAAGGAATACCATTCAGCCTTGAACTCCAATGTGTTTTTAAGAAATACTTCTGGTTCTGCACATGGGAAAAAATGATAGCTGTTAAAATTAGCTACTAAATAACTTATAGAAAGTTTGAAATATGAAAATTTTGATCGTTTCTGACGTTCATTTTCTGACAAAATTTGGCGGCATTTTGAAGTTTTATAAGTTAGTAAAATTAGGTTCCACTATCAAATGTACTTAAGTATATTTGAATATTTTTAATCATAAATTTATTTCGATTTTACTGTTAATTATTTTAAAAATACTGCACGATTTTAAAACGAGAAGAACTATTTGGAGATTTCGTGAATTGTTCAGACAATGATGCAATTTATAACATTCTAACTGAATTAAATAATTTTACTTTGCTCTTTGAATTTCTCATATGTATTTACATAAAAGAAAAATCTGATGTGGACGCCATATGACTTTCTTATACGCCATATGACTTTCTTTCTCTTATTTTCATTTAAACTTATTCTCTGGAATTTTGTTAGAGATGTATTACTCATTCAATTAATTCAGTCCTCACTTCGCGGCAAGGCAAAAGTAAATAAAAACTCAAAACACCTTCAATAAAAATTGTAAAATACAGAAAAACATAAACACAAATTATAGTTTAAAAAATTATAATTAAAATTAGAGCTTCTGCCCCAAAACAAGCAATTAGACCAGCGGGCAGGAAAACAGACTTTTCGATGCACTAAATCGAAAATTTACTTTTGGTCCCACTCAGCGAAAAGACACTAAAGTTGGTGCACAAACCGACTGAATTCACTATTCTACTAAGAGTTTCAAATGTAAACAAATGGCGGCTTCGCTAGGCTTGGTACCACTAAACAAATTTTAAATTGTTGATAATTCTACAACTATTGCATGTAGATTAACTAACGGCATAAAAATCTTAACCAGAACACATAAGAACAGCATAATTCCATCACTTTTAAAGCAAAAAGGTGCACAATTGACCAACATATAAGAATAAAACACTGAGTTCACCGAGCCGGGTAACATATACAACCGAAAAAGCGGAGGCGCATAACTATAGCAGTCATACAAAATCTTAAGGGGTGTTGGAATCCCAAAATCTTCAAAAAATTGTGATTTCGAATTTTTGCATTTTCAAATTCTCTACACTTTTATCTTTCTAAAAATAACATTCTTTAATCTCTATGAAAATTAGAACTGTAAAAAACTTAGTTTTAATTTGTCATCTACTGCTTTGATCAATGAGGATTTTTACATAAAAACGCGTTTTTCTCCAAACGTGATTTTTTTATACTCGATTTTCTCAGGAACTACTGCTCACAGGTATCTAAACTTTTTATGGCTTATTTATTATTTTCCCTACTGAAATAAGCTTTTTGTAATTAACTTAGGGGAAAAAAAATTAAAATTTTTTTTGTGTAAGAAAAGTGCTAAATTTTACTATGCCTAACAAAATATTCTTTAATTTACTCTAAAATTCAAAATGTTTTAAAAGCTCGTTTCAGTATAATCAAATAGGTATACTTTAATTACAAAAAAAAGTTCAAGCTTGCATCTACGGCAGATTTTGAGAAAAGGTACATCGACAATGACCAATTTAACATTGTCGGTATAGAGGTTTCTGATACAACGCTGTGAGACCACTCGATTTTGAACTATGCCAGGTACCTACATACGTACGTACGTACAGTCGTCATGAAAATGTTTCTTCTGAATCTATTTTACAATCTGTTTAGGAAAAACAGTTGTTACGAATTTTGTATATAGATAGATGATTATATTGCAATTATATCTGAAATTGTTGTGTATTTCTGCATAATGTAACACGAAAATCTAGAGAAGCGAAACTTGCCGGAAAAGTAAGAATACAGCGACAAGGCTATTTAACATTGAGTAAATGCCTATTTCACTAAATTGACGATATATCGCCAAACTGGCAAAGGTTTTGGATGACTAATTTCTGTTACCGAATTGGCTATAAATAACCAAAATCGCCAAACTTGGCGATATTTTGGTTCTGATCCTCTATGGATGTTTTAACTGGAAATTGATATTTCAACTGAATATTTGTTATTGATGCTCTATGTAGCTGTGACCGCAATTCGGCTCTTCCAGTAATTTCAAGAAGCAGAAAGTAGCAGAAGTATCTCAGCGGCCAGATGAAAACTATATAAGACCGGAGAGAACATCTGCTTTCAGTTGTTAGTTCAGCGTGAGTTCGGAATTCTGAGATTATCACTGGGTTAGCTTCGCTCTTTAGATGTGCTTTGGACTGCGTTGCGTTTAAAGTTCTTTAGGCTGTATTCAGACGGCGGGGTAAAGGGCATAGAGGCCTAGTCATAAGGGCATAAAATACGGGAATTCCGTTCACACTTGCGAAAACGCGGTCTAAGCCGTAGCCAATGAGAGAAGCTAAATTCGCGCATGCGTGGATGTGTCTACAACTTTCCCCCGCTGTTCTCCTGCTCGATTGATTTCCCGCGTTCGCTCTGCTGATATTGTGACAGCGAAATCTTCTGTAGAACGCCGCTTCTCTCTGATTGGTCGACGCTTATACCAAACTCGGCGTAAAGTTGAAAAATTTTGAACCCTATGCCACGAGCTCTAAACCAGATTTTGTGACGTTGCACAGACTGGTTGCCTTGGCAACGGAGCTCGGCTTTAACTACTTATGCCCTTTACGCCCTCGTCTGAACGAGACCTTATAGTTTGAATTGTAACAACTGATTGCACTCTATGATACTGTGAAGTGTTGTACGACTATTTTTATGGGAAGTTTCAGAGCTGTGATGTATCTCCTTTGATAAAATATATTTGACATGTCTCCTTTGATAAACACCATGTCTGAAAGCGGTTGTCTCTATAATTATCTTCTGAACTTCAGGGACCGGATACAGTAGGAAATGGCTGTACAATTGTTCTAGGAAGCTACTGACCGACGCTCTTCCGTCGAATGTCAATGCGGATTCCTTGAAGGCCCGCATTGTTTCAACGATCTAACCGAACCCTTCCATTATATTACCAAGAGTCGGCGGATTTTGTGATGTAGATGAGGCTAGCTCAACTGTAGCATCGTTTTCAGCCATTAGTTCGAATTCTGTTGGGCGCTACATGTAGGAAGTGCAGTTTACATATAAGCTACACAAGCTATAAGCTTAGGGCCCCTATTTTTGTGGGGCTCCAAAAAAATTAAAATATAATATAGTATAACAGACGTATAAAAGGCCCCATATCTCAAATAGCTTAGGGCCTTATCAAGTCTAAATCCAGCTCTGCATGTAGGATCGTGTTCTCTTTGGTAACACAAACTCTACTAGATCCTGCTAAAAAACCTGGGGATTTCTAGTACAGTCGTAGGGAGAAGAAGGCTAAAAATAACTCTTTATTATTATTCAAACTCTGAACGGAAAAGACGTGTACTTCGTGCTTAGGATAGCACCGAGAACGTGCGGTGGAACTTCAGAATCGTTACATAATAAATTCAAAGCTAAAGGGTAGTGCTGGACTAATACTTTAAGTTAAGGCTAACAATGTTGCTTCAGCAACCAGCAAGGACAGACTCGTAACGTCGGCTGGCTAGCGAAAACACGCTTTGAATAAACTCCAAGGCTCACCCGTTGAAATACTTATTTCACTTAACTTAAAATTTGCATCCTGGTGAGGAAATACGAGGGGAAGTTGAGGAGTTCAGAAAAGGTAACATAATTTTTAATTATTAGTTAATTGAATTAAGCGAAACCGTACAAACATACCTGATAAATATTGATATATTAATTCAGAAGTCAAACAACAAAAATCAGCGTTATATTTACAAAAAAAAAAAAAAAAATCAGAGTTATATTTTGTACTGTACTGTTTGTATTTGTTATTTATATATGTAGTTTGAGTTATATTTTTGTTTTTAAAAATATAACTCAAACTACATATAAAAAAATTTTTGTTTTTAAAAAAAATCAGAGTATATTTGTATTATTTCCAAAAAAGAAAAAAAAAAAAAAAAAAAAAAAAAAAAAAAAACAGAGTTATATTTTGTAAATATAACGCTGATTTTTGTTGTTTGACTTCTGAATTAGTATTTATTCGGCGTGTTATTGTGTCTTAAATATTGATATGTTACTGCTAAAGTGTGCAAATTAGTTATTCTGCAGATTATCTAGCTAATCTGCAGATTAATTAGTGTGATCCGTTAAAGTGCGAAAAATTGTTTCATTTTTCAAATTACATAGGTAATCCGAAAAATTACCTAGATAATCTTCACATTACCTACTAGGTACTCGTCAGAGTGAAAATAAGATTTTTTCGGAAACTACAGCAACGTTTCTGTGCCCTTAAATTACCATAATATTATTTATTTATTTTTCAATACCTAAATGCAGTTACTACAATCAAACAATCAAACCATCAATAAATTAGTTAATAGAATCAATAATCAACCAATTAAAAATTATAATACAAAGAATAAAACGGTTTAGAATATTATTGCAACTAAGGAAATTAACATAATGTTATTTATTTATTTTTCGATATTTAAAGAATTAAATTAATACAATCAAGGAGAGGGTGGGAAAGAAAATAAGAGAAACTTTTTAATTTTAACGAGGCGAAAGCCATTAACGTGCACATTACCTAGGTAAAATGTGAAGAACTCTTGATTCCGCCCTTGAACGGAGCAAATCAGTTAATCTGCAGATTAGCTAGGTAATGTGCCACATTAACGATTTTCGAGCTTTAGCGGTAACAGATACACAAATAAGAGATTATTATTATTATTGAAATTATTAATTTTTAACAGGTGTTATGTAATTAAGATGTAATTATCAAGATGAAAGATAAAATGGAAAACGTATTAGTTTCCTCATATGTTTAAAAATTTTTTATTATGTTCCTAAATCAGACAAATGTGTATTTTTTGTTTATTTCCGTAGTTCTCGAACTAGTAAATCCTGATATGCGGACTCGAATGAACGGAATTTCGACCACTTCTTGGACGATTGGTCTTTGCCTTCTGCCTTTAATCGCATGGTTAACAAGAAATTGGATCCATCTCAGCATAACTACATCTGCCACGGCTGCGGCATTACTCTTATTCTGGAAGTAAGAGAATATTTACAAAAATTTGCTTCTAAATAAACACTAGCTATAAAAAATTTCTAAAAAGTAAAATCATAATCTCCAGTTTAAAACATTCTGCTTAAATAATCTGTTATAGTAATCTTTTTTAAAATTTTTATTTATTTATTTTTTTAAGATTACTATCTTGTTGAATGTGTAACTTTATTTTCATTCATATGCATAATAATAAGCACTGTTTGTACAGTATATTGCATATGCAAGAATAGTTTTAATCTTACTATATATATTTCAGTCTTTTTTGTTTTGTTGTGTTTTCTCTTTATTATTCTCTTTATTTTTTATTATTATTTTATCATTTAATCATTTTTATTTTATTATCTTATTAGTTTTATCTTATTATCTTGTTATTTATCTTATTATCTGGGGCATGAATGGAGAGCCCGATACGAAGGTATAAATTATCCTGCTTTATTATCTGAATTATTATGAATGAATCAGAAAAATGTCCACACATAGTTATTAATATATAGTTGTTGGGCAACCCCTCAAGGATGACACAGTCCACAGGATAATTTAGGCAATCCTGGCACATCACTGTAACTGGAACAAAGTTCAACCTTTTACACGATTGCTGACGCTACTCTCAGTTTGTGAACACCACCATTCGTCCAAAACTCCTGGAAGGTTCGTCAATGTTGCCTCCGGAGAACGTCTGCTCCTAGCTCTCTGATCCTCTGCGCTGGCAGGAAACTGAAGGAACGTCAGTCCTTGGCTGCTGGGCATACTTCTTATACAGAAATACAAATAATTTTAAAAGAAAAATCTATAATCCTTCTAAAAATTGTCGCCCATTATGCCGCTGAAAATTGATTAGTGAAAATATAAAGAAAGAAATTAAGAACAAATTTTTCACAAAGACTAAAAATTGAAATTCAATTGAACATCATAAAAATCCTATAAATGTAGAATAAGAATATTTTAAAATGTAAAAATTAAAATAAACGATGATAAGAAAAACCAGATCGGAATTTAAATGAACAGGGAAGAAGAGGAATCTAATCAACTTTGGCATAACGTCTTCAGGAGGAGGTATGTCGAACTCAATTACAAGGTATTTCTCTCACCTTCTTCGCGAGCCTTCCTGGTGTAGTGTTTCTGCCCACTGGGGCCGGTATTCCAGAGGTCCTCGGTTCGATTCCCGACGAAGGCGTTGTTGATTTTTCATTTCCCCGGCTTTTCCAAATAATCCTATTGTCGCCACAACAGTTCCCTTTCCAAAACAAAATCTTGCTTTTTTGTATAGTTTTTGTGAAAAATTTGTTCTAAATTTCTTTATATATATAAATACAGGGTGTTTCGTAGATCATGGGACAAAGTTGGAGGGGTGGTGGAGCGTACTAAAATATGCAATTTTTTTCTATAGGAATGTAGGTTCTAAAGTGATAGGCTAAGGCAGGAACACAAAAACACGGCACGAGAGGAAAATGTGTTTATGTACAAAATCAGCGCAAAGTGTTTTTTTGTAGCAATACAGTATTCGCAATAAATCTTCAAAACCTCTTGCAGAAAAATATGATAACATAAGCCATTTGTACGTGCAGTTAAGAGGTATGGGCCTATGAGGTAGTCGTTAACAATACCCGCCCACACATTCACGGAGAAGCGGGTTTGGAATGCAATGTGGACGTGTACTGTGTTTGGATTATGAGTTGCTCACGCGTGCATGTTGTGGCTATTGAAGTGCCATCCTGTGAGAAAGTTGCCTCGTCCGTGAATAGCACATCCGACGGGAAATCCGCCTGCCCCGCACACTGCTGCAAGAACCAATGACAGAAATGAACTCGAAGAGGGTAATCTGTCTCTTGCAAGGCTTGGACTCTCTGCAAATGGTATGGGTGCAAACCATTTTCATGCAATATTCTCCAAATGGTGGAATGGTTCAGCTGCAGACGACGTGCAATAGCTCTTGCACTTGTCTGAGGTGATCCATGCACAATGTTTAAGATGGATTCTTCAATGCGAGGTTGTCGTGCACTTCTTCCACCCCTAGTGTCAGAGGTGGCTTCAAATCACCCTTTTTCTCACAGAGACCGATGCAACCTCTCGAACATTGTGTGCTTCGGCATACGCCTGTTCGGAAATTTTTCCTGGTATGTAGCTCTGCTCTGCCGTTCCCATTAGCAGCACCGTACATGAGATGCATGTCAGCTTTTTCCCTGTGCATAAACTCACCCAT
Organism: Stegodyphus dumicola; assembly: GCF_044657685.1. Taxonomy (NCBI): domain Eukaryota; kingdom Metazoa; phylum Arthropoda; class Arachnida; order Araneae; family Eresidae; genus Stegodyphus; species Stegodyphus dumicola. Next base: position 122,558,898 of record NC_140778.1, read on the forward strand.
AACGTTCTACATCAAAGTTTCGAATGATCCTCTGATGCATCGGATCGTGGTTTGTGCGCCTCACTACCACTGCATTGCCAGCCAATTACAGCATTAGTTCCTATTACTGTTAGTGTTTCCTTTTTTGAACATTTATTGTGAATACTGTATTGCTGCAAAGAAGCACTTTGCGTTGATTTTGTAAATAAACACATTTTCCTCTCTTGTCGTTTTTTGCGTTCCTGCCTTAACCCGTCACTTTAGACCCTACATTCCTATACAAAAAATGCATGTTTTAGTACGCTCCACTACCCCTCCAAGTTTGTCCTATGATCTATGAAACACCCTGTATAATTACAAAACAATTCTTTTGAAAACAAAACACAAACATGCCTAATATTTTCGCGCATTAAGCAAAAAGAAAATTGTCATTAAAGACATAAAGTAAGAAATTTAGAACTGATATTTCACAAAGACCAGAAATTGAAATTCATAATTAATAAATTTCAAATAATGATATAAATGCAATATCTTTGTTTTAAAATTCTTATTTTATAATGTTAAAAACGAAAACATTTCAAAGAATCAAAACCTCACTCCAAAAATGTTTTTTGAAATTTAATGAAAAATGAACAAAAACAGAAGATGAATTCATTTAACCTCAGTGTCACTTCTTTGGGGGGGAGGGGGAACTTTGAAATTTAAAATCTCTCTTTTGCAAATATACCTGTTTTTCTGTATCCAGAATTAGCTGATGGACCATTTCAATGTGTTTTAATTATAATTATAATACTTCACCCGAAAATTCTGGCCTTTCCCCAAAGCAAAAGGAAAACTAATTAGTAAAATCTAATTAGAAAAATTTGGAATAATCTTAAATAAATAGAATTATATATATATGCTATTTATTTATTTTTATTTTTTCCTTTCTCCCAAATGCTAAATGAAGAAACTTGCTAAATGCACAGAGCAACATAAAAATCACTGTGAATAATGTAAGAGATTGTGCGGCATATAATATGTTATGTAACATAACTTTGTGTGTAATCTGTAATGTTCCAAGTTATATCACTGTGAATAAAGTAAGAGCCTAACGGAACACGAATTTGTGTACTATGTGATATTTTAAGTAAATTAACAGTGCGTAACCTGTAATGATTTAGGTTGTTTCAGTAAATGCAAGTCAGCTGATCGCTTTTTTTTCCTCGGGATGACATTAATCTGTTAGGCACTCCAGCTTTAGGTTGGACATCATCTAGACGACGAGAAGTATTGTATTTATGGATACATTTTTACGAGAAGTGTTCTTCCTGCAACTTCAATTTACTATCGACGTGCTGCTGCCGGATTATTCCAATATATAAGAGTATTAGGGAACTAATCAGGAAGCTTAATTTATATTAAAAATGGAGCGTTAAAGCTCTAGCATAAACTCTTCTAAACGTGTGAATAAACACTGACCGAAAACAAATATATTATGAACAGAAGTAAATACACAAAATATAAACGAGTAAAATTCGTGCATTAATAATGATGCAAGTTAATATTTTACACATAGTATCTGTTCCTTTATCTTGTATTTCCGTTCCGAAAATCAATCTTCTAGTAAATCAAAATAGAATTTGAAGTTCTGGCAAATAGGGAAATGTCGTTGCATCATTAAATACTGCTATAATTTATAAATTTTTATTTGCATTTTAACGGCCAGAGCATTTTGGATGTTAAAAAATTGCCAATATGCACTTCGGATGTCAAAGTTCCTTAACAACATTTTCTTTTACGATTAACAACTGTATTGAGATATATACTTTTGCGCCGTCTTTCTCATATTACAATGTGCTGTAGTATATTTATTTCAGAGAAGGAAACCTGAAAAATGCCCTCGCCAACATTCAAACTCCGTACTCCCCATTTGCCAGCTAGACTTGCTTCCAATTACACCACAAAAGCATGTGGTAAGGAGAGAGAAAATTTCTTACAAGTTGACAAATTTAGGACTGTCTCATAATTTAATATCCTCGAAAACTGAGAATTCGGTGGAGATATACTTTACACTATGCTTTACTTCAAAAGAACTAAGTGGCTATCGAAAGTTACGATGCAATGCTGTACCTAAGTCCTTAGAAATAAAGTCTGCCTCAGTTTGACCCTGCGTACAGCTGAGCAAAGTTATTCATTTATACCAACACTTCATTTTCTAAATGCAGCGCACCTGTGTTCTCCATAGCCAAAGGTCAAAGGACAGTTCCTTACAAACGCATTTTATTCTGTGAGTTAAAATATACAAGCTGTTGTTAAAAAGGATAAAAGTAACTATTAACATTCGGTTCGTCAACTAATAATCTTAATTCTGAATTTAGTTTTTGGTCATTGGACTGATTTGCAGTGACAATCAAGCATTTTAAACTGGGTAAAATTATTCTCTAGGACAGGGGTTCTCAACCGGTGGTTCGCATATCATTGAGGTACGCAAGAGAAAAATAGGTGATACGCAAAAGAAAAAGTATTTTTAACTATTAAATTCAAAAACCTCGTGAAGAAAAAGAAAAATTGATAGAAATTTCCTGTGATCGAACTCGAACTGAATATTTCAAAAATAATACAGTTGTTAACTTTTGTCTGAACCCAAAAATAACTTTAAAGGCATTTCAAAAAAAGGTATTAAATTTTTATCGCCTTTTTGCACAACCTATTTGTGTGAACAAAGTTTTTCTTCCATGTTATTTTTAAAAATTAAATGCAGAACAAAATTAAAAGTGGATTCTAATTTCCTGTTAAAACTAAGTCCTGCCAAAGCAGGTAGACTTTGTATGTAAATAATTTTTACGCTTGTGAAACGTTTCAGTGTATAGCAAATTATGTTTTTCAGCATTTCACTTTCCAATTATTGCTTATCAGAAGAATAATTTTTATGAAATTTTAAAAATGCCTTACAATACATCCTGCAAGAGATGGCACAATTAGAGCTCCAGTCAACTAAAATGCTTTTCATCCCTAGTAATAGATGGCGCCACACGACGCCTTATTTGTTCAAAGTTTATTTATTCTATGGACGGCGGCGCAGGAGCCTCCGTCGTTAATAATCTCTTGGGTTCTAGCACAGCATGTGCACAAGTACTTTCATAGTATTGGATACAACTTTCTTGATTTCTCAAGCATTTAAAAGTCAAGTATAATATATTGGTAAAGGCCGTTAATGGTCAATTGTCTCTTACTAAGTGATAAGATTTAGACATAGACATAATAGCCAATAGGTGTGCAAATGGCAAAATATACTTATTTTTAATATTTCTATTGAGAAATTGAAAAATAATCATTGTAAAATGTAGCGGTGGTAATTACGTTTTTTAGTTTTTATTTAGATGGTACGCGTTAGTCGAAAGGTTGAGAACCGCTGGGATTACAAGGCCTGAATACCATTTAAACCCAAGACCCAGAAGCCTACAAATCTACATTCTGGGGACCTGCAACTTGCCCTATAGCTCTCCAAAATTTTGGTTTTCCCTCTTTCCTAAGAAAAATGAGGAAACATGCTACTAAGGATCCCTTGAATAGGTGCTATGCATCGGGCTTCAGGCTGGTTTAATCAGACTCGTATGATTATGTTGTTAAGCAGAGTAAAAATTAAACAAAATGAAAATACAAATATGTATTTTGCACCTTTCCCAAGTAATAATCTTTCAGATGATTGAAGAAAACTTTTTCTTTTAAGCGATGCTTATAAGTCTCTTACTCTCTTATTAATTCCGTGTTTTCCCCATTTTCTGTGTCTCATCAAAGCGTCCTTGTGTCTTTATGAAGTCCTGTCATTGGAGAATAAGAATTGGCAAAACGTATGATAACCAAATTCAGGTAATGCCCAGCTATATTTCTGCAAAGCACAACTGTAAGTAAATTTAGAGGGCACACTGTGCCTCGACTTGGAAAATTAAAATTTCAAAAGAATGATTAGGTCCTCTACAGTAAAATTTGTTTGCTATTTACATCATCGTTCAGTTCATCATATTCTATTTTGTTACTCTCAAATTGTTATGTCTACAGCTTTTTCAAGATGTTCTTTTTAAATGATTAAGTTTAAATTGAAAAATTCTTTCTTTGCAGACTAATACCCGAATCTCCCAGCTGGTTGATATCCCAAGATAAATATACAGAAGCAACAGAAATTATGAAAAGGATAAGCAAAATAAACGGGAAGAAAGCTCACGAAGGAAACGAACTGTTGCAGAAAATTCAGGTTTGTAAACTTAAATGTAATTTTATACAGTCTAAAATGGTAGAAACAGGACAGCGTACTTTACATATTGATAATGACAGCATGATTCTATTTATTATCTAAAATGGTATAAATAAAAGCATGCTGTTATTACGAAGTAATGGGCATCGTGGTTGTTTCATCGCATGAAAACATCCACAACTGTAGCCGTCTCTAAAGCGTTTGCAATTCTATCTATTAATTACTTATGCTCTAAAAATGTTTAACAAAATGGCTGCACACCTGCATTTAAAATGCATTCATTGAAAATGGCCAAAGCCAATGTGCATTTAGCCGTCTCATAACCGAGAGCTCTTCCCAGAGTGCACCACAAAAGGCGACCGATACACCAAAAATTTAGCCTTATGCAGAATTTGGCCCGGCGACCTGAAATTCAGACTAAAAGTCAGCTCATACTAATCTCTAGCCTAACAATTCTTAACTTTTTTTTTTTTTTTTTTTGCCCCATGCACCCCTTTCAGTATTACTAGACGATCATCCCCCTTCTTTTCCCAAACTCGAAAATACCTATATTTAAATTTAAATAATTTTACAATGTGTTTTATAAATTAAGCAAGAAAAGGTATAGAAAATGTTGATAAATAACAAAGTAGATTTTTACTAGTCCAAAGGGGCTTTGTCCCTGAAGGACTATTATTTTCGTTTTGCGATTTTGCGTTGAATCACTATAAATGTCCGTTTCTCTTTTAAAACTGTTGCCACCAAATGTTCGACTGCTGTATTATATTTGAAGAAATTAAATTATGAGAAGTCTGCATAACTGTATGTATGTTTCTCGCTTTGTGATAAAACAGTGGTACCTTGAGCCATCCAATTTTGAATGACGTAATCCTACTGCGAATATGGGCATGTAGAAGCCCAAATTTGAAATTTGGAATTTGTTTTATTATCAATTTCATATTTTGTAAAACTCAAGGACTTCAAAGCGAGCAATGGCAACGTTCTACAGAAAAAACATTTTTATCTCCAGCGCGGGAGACTCTGTATGGGAAATTCTAAAGATACGCTCATTTAAAAATTATTTTGTGATATTGCTGTTGAACTGAAATTTATGATTTAGGTGCAAAGAACGTGATATTTAATAAATAAAGGTAACACACAAAACGTTAAAAAACGCCGCTTTGGACGTAATTTAAAATTTCAAACCTTTCAGATTTTCTTTTTTATTCATATATATTCATAAACTGAAACTAAATATTTAATAGGTAAATAAAAGTCTGAACGCATTCCCACCTGAAGCTATGAAATTCTCTGGAGGGAATTCCGCCCTGGTTGAGAGCCCTGCTGTAGAGTGTGCAAGATGACCTTAAAATGTCTGCAGTTTTATCCTTTGTTCAATCTAAAACATCTATAGAATATTTGTATGTTGAGTCCTAGTTAATATAATTATTGTCCAAAACATTAATTTCAAACGGTATAGCAGACTGTAATATTGGGCCATATAAAAAGTCTCCGCGGTTTTTTAGCACATTTTTGGAGAAAAATTTTCCTTGTTGAAAATCAGTTTTAATCAAGTACCTACTGATCATCATTATTATCCCCCCCTCGGAGGTCGACGTAGAGAACTCTGCGAAGCTACTGGCTAGGATCTGTACCAAGGCAGTCTCGCCTCGGGGATATAAAATTTATGAACTTGGTGATTCTGAAGGCCCTGGGAAAGGTCACTTATTGCCCGGCCTCGGGGTCTGGCACGTCCTAGCTCGGCGTGGTACTAGTAGCCCGGGGGTTATCCTCCGGGTTCACTGGGTAATGTCCCGCTGCGACGGGCACCCCGAGCGACTGGTAGGTAGCAAATAACACTACCAAGCAGTTAAAAGAATAAATACAAAAATAAATATTATTGAGTCATATAAAATGTCTGTACGGTTTTTGCCACTAGATAGTGTTGATGCCTATATATCCGGCAACACTCACCCGACTGTCTCAAACGAACATGGCTTAAAAGGTGACATTCAGCTTACATTGTTTGTGAAGATAGTTTTCTCATTCGTTGCTCATGTAAAAGGTTACATTGATTTGAAAATGAGTGAAATAGGCTATGTGATGCTTTTTTACTATAAAAAGGTAAAAACGCTGCAAAAACACGCAGAAAAATTTGTGGGATGTACGGTGAAAATGTTGTGACTGAACGATGGATCTAGGAGTGTTTGCTCTATTCCGCACGGGAAATTTCAATGTCAAAGATGCACCTCGATTTGGTCGGCCAGTCACTGAAAATGTTGATGAAATTTTGCAACTGGTGGAGTAAGACCGGCACGCAAGCTGTCAGGAAATAGCGGAGGCACTAAACATCAACCACATGACAATTTGGAATCATAGTACTGGTAGGTAGCAAATAACTAGAATACTGGTAGGTAGCAAATAACTAGTGCCGTGTCCGGGAGACTTCGCCCAGGAAGTCTCCCGGACACCTCTCGGATGCGCCTCCCTCTCTGAGGGGCCAGTGCGGAGGTTGAACCTCCGCGCCTGGTTCTAAGGAGTGGGAGGACCTGTAGTGGGATTAAGTTCACGGAGCAGGAAATGCCAAAATTTTGTTGGTCATTATTATCTATGACCATTTTTCTGGTAGCTTCATAATTCTATCGGTGTAAAACTTCTGTGGTCTATCGTCGAAAAACTTGGCCAAGTAATTTTCAGCGGAGCTTCGGTGGGCCAATTTTTTACTATCAAAAGAGTTTTGCGGAGACCAAAACAAATAGTAGACGATGCAAGATCCGGGCTATAGGGTGGATGCATCAAAACTTCCCAATCAAGTTCCGTCAATTTGTTCCGAGGTATCAAAGATGTGTGTGGCCGCCCATTATCATGATGGAACACAACTACCTTTCTGTTGCCAATTCTGGTCGCTCTTTCTGGATTGCTTCGTTCAAACGGTCGAGTTGTACACAAACACAAGGGCCGAATTGATGGTTTCATCGGATTGAAGCAGCTCATAATGGACAGTGTGGCACCGTAACATCGAGTTTCTTTTTTGGATCCTTCTCTTTTCAAATGATTCCAAATTGTCATGTGGTTGATGTTTAGTGCCTCCGCTATTTCCTGACAGCTTGCGTGCCGGTCTTGCTCCACCAGTTGCAAAATTTCATCAACATTTTCAGTGACTGGCCGACCAAATCGAGGTGCATCTTTGACATTGAAATTTCCCGTGCGGAATAGAGCAAACACTCCTAGATCCATCGTTCAGTCACAACATTTTCACCGTACATCCCACAAATTTTTCTGCGTGTTTTTGCAGCGTTTTTACCTTTTTATAGTAAAAAAGCATCACATAGCCTATTTCACTCATTTTCAAATCAATGTAACCTTTTACATGAGCAACGAATGAGAAAACTATCTTCACAAACAATGTAAGCTGAATGTCACCTTTTAAGCCATGTTCGTTTGAGACAGTCGGGTGAGTGTTGCCGGATATATAGGCATCAACACTATCTAGTGGCAAAAACCGTACAGACATTTTATATGACGCAATAATATTTATTTTTGTATTTATTCTTTTAACTGCTTGGTATTGCTGTAATTCTCAACTGCTAATAGATTTTGTTAATAAAATTGACATTTCTTATTTTTGTCAGGGAATTTTTCCTGATTTATCTTGTATTACTTTTCGTAGTTTGCCAATTGTCCTTACTCGAACCTGTAAAAATTCCATTTCCAGCATTCTTTAAGGGCACTATTCCATCACTGTCATATCAAAAGATGTAGCTGGATTATGAGCGAGTTCTTCTTTTAGGTGGAGTTCATATTCTTTTACAGTGTACGGAAAAAAAGCTAGGATTTATATTTTTAATAAAAGAGAGTCAAAACTTTGTTTTTATAATAGGTAGAGGGTTTTTACATTTTATCTGACTCTTTAATTTACTGTTTTATGAAAAATCAGGGATGATCACAAACTCTTTACTAAAACTTTCAAATTTCACTTTAATTAAAATAAGTTTCAAAATCTTTTTCTATTCATTTAGATTTTTTTTTATAAAAAATTGACCACATTCCATTGCAGTCATTCATATATATAGCCATATGTAATATCAAGGAATTTTTGTATTTCTTGATAATAAAATAAATGATTTCGGTAAAGAATTTGAATCTGGTCATACGCACTGCCACAAGTCTGGGAAAAATGCGTTGGATATTGTACTTCGTTTTGCTTCTTTTAAATTTAATTGTTTGTTTATTACTTTATTCAGAGTACAGACAGACGTTTTAAAAGTTGATTATGTTACGAGTTATGTCGATGGGCTTTCTTTCAGAATTGTAGTTATAATTTTCGAAAGTATGTACCTTTTTGGATAAATATTTGGCATTTTATTTCTTGCCGAAAACAGTAGATTTCGATTTTTTCTCTTTGTTTAAATGGCATTGCTTATTCATGCCTGAAAGATTCATAGATATTTTCCGTGTTGGAAAACTTGCGCTTATGTATAATATTTTTATCCCAAATGGATTTATATGAGCAATTTTGAGCTTATAAAGAATTTAATTGCAGGAATTAATTTATCTCTCAATATAAAGCATTTGCAAACTAACTTTTTAACACTTGCCCACAATCTTCACATGTGCAAACAACATCTGTAAATATTTATTTGATAATTGAGTAATTGTAGTGAGCTGTGTTTATTTGTTATCACTTTAGAACAATAATAATGGTAACTATATAAAATAAAATTTTCTTGGAATGGAAATTCTATGAAACGAAAATAAATTATTTCCGATGGTCACTTGAATCTAAGAAGAAAGTTTAAAAAAATAGCCGGTGATAATATAGGTATTTAAAATGAACCAATTTCTAACAAGTCATGTTCTGTTATTAAATATACAAGCTTATTTAAACTGACCGATCCGATTTTAAATGGTATTATTTTTAAAGCTTACAAAGAATGAGTATCAAATAATAATTTGACTAAATAATGGATTGAAATGTGAGGTCCATAGATGTAATTTTCTATATAAACTGTTTTGGGAAACGCTGCTGTAATAGAACACTATTTTGCATGCATAATAACGCTAGCAAACTAATACGTATTCTCACATTTTTGCAGATAGTATTTGCAATAAACTGTAGAATCATTAGGTATTTTGAAACACTTTTAGTTCAGACTCCACTATAGAGTTTTAGGTTATTTTGAAGCAGGAGTATATGAAAAATGAGCAATGCCCTCGCTGGGACTCGAATCTGGACCTCTCGAATACGTGCCGAGTGTGCTCCGTTACACCACTAAGGCAGGCTGGAAGGACAGAGAAAATACCTTATGAAATTTATGAATTTAATTAATTTGAAACACATCAATAAATTAGCTTAATTTTACGTGCCCAAGAAAAAAGGACAAGTGGTCTGGATACTGTTAGCCTTGGATAATTAGAGGCCTGTTAGAAATTAATTTTCGGTATTATTTTGTTATTCTAGAAAAAACATTTAACATTTTTATTTATCTAGAAACTCGGCGATAAAATCAAGAAACAAAAGGACGGAGAAGATCAGCATTCACCGCTGGATTTCTTTAGGTACCCGACTCTCAGGAAAAGATTTCTGCTGGTTACCATATGCTGGTGAGTTATCCTGTGAAATATTTCCTATTTTTGAAAGACACCTTTACAAAATGTAGCTTACTATGCATATATAACCTTTGGAGAAATGATTATATCGATCTATTTAAATTATGATAATTAAGGTTTATAATAATTAGATTCGTAAATTCTTTGACGTATTTAAAAAATAATAGCTTATTTCTTCGAAGAAACTTCCTTCAGCATCTTTCTGCTTTCTCTTTTCTTCTTAACATCCTTTTGCTTTCGTCTGAGACACAAGATTGATGCTAAATTGTCTATGTAATCTTTCAGGGATAACAGCTTAAATTCGTGTTATAGAATGTCTTTTCTGAATACATCTCCATCAGCATCATGCTATCGAACTGGAAGGATGCTAAATTGTCTATGTAATACTCCAGGGATAATAGCTTAAATTCGTGTTATAGAATATCTTTTCTGAATACATCTCCATCAACTCCAGAGAATATTGATTCTCTGGAGATTCTGAAGTAGTGGAGGAGAGATTCACTCTGATTTCACACCCGGTTTTGTTTTGTTTATGGGTCACAATGATGAAGAATTGTTTTGTTTGTCACAAGCCATGAAGAAAACTTTTTATTGACATTTTGAGAGAAGTTCTACGGAGCATCCGATCCGATTTTACTTCATTTCTGGCATCAATATTTTGGGTATCCATGTGGCGTAAACCTTCGACCTCTCCAACTTTTCTTACGGTAAATCTTTCACTGATGTTCATTTTCGTAACAGTCTAAGAATTTGTTACTCATCTACTCTCTGACACATTTCCTTCGGCTTTAAGAAGTGTTTCTTCAATGGGTACATCTGCACCGCAGTGTAGTCAAGGTTTATATTTGAAGGATGCTGTCCTCTGTCTGAACATGACAGCGAATATTTTGGTGGAAGCAAAGAAAAGTGTTCATAGATGCAATCATAGGTTCATGAATATTTATCAGTGTTAAGCCTTCTTTTATAGACAACGCGTTCATCGAACGATGATATATATTTTATGTAATGGAACATCATTGACTGAGAACATTTAAAATCCTAGTTTAAATCACAGAAAGGCACCTACTGTGTATGCTTTCCTTTTTATAAGATGATGCAGCTATTTCACCATGTTTCGTTACTTGACAAGTATTACATTCTACTTAGGCTTAGAACTTAGTTAATTTTTTCATAATTTCAATTTCACTTATATATTATACATATTTTATATGATCATACATATTATATGATTATACTTATATTTTTATATTATACATAAACTAGATGATCATACATATTATATTATCATACTTATATTATACATATACTATATCAGTGTTTCTCAACCGCCGGTCCGCAAGAAATATTTGCCGGTTATTTTTGCCTTCGTGATTTATTTATGTGAAAAATTGTGCCAATGGGTCGAATTATTAAACTTACCGGTTCGCGAGAACGTACCGAAATATTTTACCAGTCCTTGGAGTAAATCCAGTTGAGAAACACTGTACTATATGATCATACTTATATTATACATATACTATATGATCATTCTTATATTATACATATACTATATGATCATATATATTATATGATCATACTTATATTATACATATACTATATGATCATATATATTATATGATCATACTTATATTATACATATACTATATGATCATATATATTATATGATCATACTTATATTATACATATACTATATTATCATACTTATATTCAGAGCCGTACCAAGATATTTTTTCACCTGAGGCAAAAAGGCGCACCCCTATATGTATATATATATATAGTATATATCAAAATAACTACATTTGTAATTATCAAAAGTAAATGTATTAAAACAAAATATCATAATTCTTATTCAAATTACACCACAATTCTTAAAGTATTTCTTAATCGTAGCTTTATAAATTCAGAAAAATAATATAGTCAATTGTTTATAACTTTCGAATGAAAATGTTAAAAAATTCTTTCTTGATAAATAATAAATGACATCGAGATGCACACTGGATTATTTTCCAGTTTTTCTTGCAATTCTCCCTATTGCTTTATTAATTTACGTTTGCCGAAGCTTTTTCCCCTAATAATAACTAACAAATTTAAAAACATAATTAAAGTAATTCGTATAGCCAGTTTGGCGCACCTTCTAGTGATTCACCTGAGGCAAGTGACCTTACCCTTGTCCCGGCTTTGCTTATATTTTACATATACTATATGATCATACATTGTACTACATATACAATCAAAAGTCGTTAATCCGGACTCGTCGAGACTTCGGCGATTCTGGATTATCGATTTTTCCGGATTATAGATCATCAGTTAAAATCTGGTAAGATGGCATGCAGAAATTACAAAATTAAAAATATGAAACCGTAATTTATGAAATAAAGAACAATTATGATCTAAAGGGTATCCAAATTTACAAAAAGAAAAAGCTTAATATTTATTTGTTTACTTTATTAAACATTTCTTTCGATGTAAGTTGTTTAAGTTGCTTCGTTTTATGTGATAATACTTTCTCTTTAATTATATAAATAGATATAATTTCTTGTTCAGTTACAAAGTTCCGCTGTTCAAGTCCCGTAATTGCTGTGCCGAATATACCGACTAACTTGTCAATCGAAATTTTTTCGTTTTCACTAACCTCTCTGTCACCTTCTTCATGTCTTTATCCATTTTTTGCAGCAATCCCACTTTTTGTTTGACGGACATCGAAACATACTTTCGTTTTGTAGATCCTTTGGGAGCTCCAGCATCGGAAATTCTATTTGACATAATCGAAAGTTCAAGTTTACTTTTATAAAATTGCTCTTACAGTCTGCAAAAAATAATAAGCCGCATCCAATTCGAAGATTAAGGAACAACGCAATCATCAACATTAACTGAAATAGATAATTAGATAATTTTAGCTTATACCGTCCGTTATAGATTAAACGCGCACGCGAAAACGTATTCTGCGCTTGCGCACACGCATATGTGCAATCGTAAAGGTCTTACGCGCACGCGTGAACGCCTATGCGCATGTGTCAACGCGGCGCATGCGCAGAAAGTTTTTAGCTTTCAGCTCCGGATTATAGATCATTCCGGATTATGGGTGTCCGAATTAACGACTTTTGACTGTATACTATATGATTATATGTATACTATATGATATACTACATGATCTACTATATCTGATCTAAAATGACTTCAATTAAGCGGCGTACATTAAATGTCGATGTATAGTTGGTATTCAGTGTTTGCTAACATTTGTTGTTTTCCTCTTCAATAGCAACAACTTCCATTTTCTAAATTTGTTTTCACAGGATGGGTAACTCTATCCCTTATTTTGGTCTCCAGATGAATGTGAAGAACCTCGCAGGTAGTGAGTTCTTGAATTTCTTCCTGGTATCTTTAGTGGAAATACCTGCGCACATATCCACGTGGCTGTTTATGGAACGTATTGGTAGGAGATGGTGTTCTGTTTGCGCATTTGCTTTGTCTACCATTGCTTGTCTTCTTCCAGTAATTTTCCCTCCAGGTAATGAATAAAAAAAGCACGTTTAGTAGATTTAAATATGTATTTAAAAATATTTAATATTAGATGAATGTCAACGCACATATTTTTTTACATCTGCAAAGGATTTTATTATAATCTTTGATTTGTATTCTATGATTAACTCCTATGTGCGTTATCCACCAAAAGTTTCAATAACGGAGCATCGGATCAATGAATAACTTTCCAGTTGTAACTATCTTTATTTATTTTTGAAGTTCAGGATATAATACCGACACCGTAATAAATTGTAAATCCGCGGCCGTTTACAGCCTGTAAAGTCGTTTTCTATGACTATAATAATTTGAACAAACTATTCTTATTCATAACAGGCTCTTTTATACGTGTACTTTATCATACGTTTCCCTATAATGTTATAACACACAACTGAAAATTCACTTTGGTAAATCTGTTGGTCTGCACGTGCAGCCAAGTTTTCTAAATAACTTGTACTACATCCAGAGTCCTAAGTTTAAGGACGTAAATACTATATTCGAAAATGTATTCAATGCTTTTTTTTGGGGGGGGATAGTTTAAATTTTTATGAGCGCAATTTTATATAAGATCTCGACATTTTTTTCTAGATAAGAATATTGTTTTCTTTTTTTAAATATGTATAATTACTACTTTGAACTATCTTGTTATTAAAACTGCATTTTTAAAATTTTTATCGAATAAACGGTCAATAATAAATAATACTGTACGGCCTATAGCGCCATTAAAGACCTTAAAATGACCTTCGTGCTCAGAAAGAGTTCGCCAAGTCGATCCCTTGATAGTCACTGAATTTAAATGTCATCGATTTCCAGGGGGTTAATATCGACCTTGCTGGGAACCCCTGTATTAAAACTTAAGTAGACAAAGAAAACACTTTATACTGCATATTTAACGATGTGCTTATAAAAATATAACATATGAAGATTCATATAAACCTTAATGTTGCATTATTATCCAGTTTTCCTTTGCGTATTTTCACTTTAGAAGGTTAATTCATTATCACTCTATGGAGATTCATTTAATTTGACTAACAGTTAATTTTTAGTTAAAACAGCTTCCCTTTCGTTGTCATTTTCACCCACACTTTCTTACCAGAATGCTAATCAGATAGCTCTGGTTTATTCAAATTAAATTAGAAAGAAGTGCTATTTAGCGAAGGTTTTGGAAGGTGATTTTTAATACGTGTTGAAGAGCACGTTGTTACTTCAACTTACTAGCGATTTGATTCTGTGGTCTTGAGTGCGTCTAGCCAATCAGCTTGTTTCCGCCGGCTTCTATGAGCCAGAGCCTTCCTGCGCATTTAAATTATCCTGTGAACCGTTAGGCTAGTTTAATTACATTTTATTTTATGTTCAACATTACTTGTTTGAATTAAACCAGAAGTGTTGGCTTATGCAAGACCAAGTGGAGCCATCTGTTGAGCGTTATGTGATTGAATAAAGGGTTCTTTACACCCTTCTTCTGTTTTGTAAAGACCTGGGGATAACTCATACAGTCTTCCTAGAGCTCGTTTGCTACCAAAAAGAATGCGACTTATAACCTAAAAATACTTTATGCGTCTCTTCAAACAAAGGTAAATAATTTTTAAATAGTAAATAATTTTTCTTCCCACAGAGTACAGTTAAATATGAGCTGTCATTTCAAAGGAACTAAAAACAGTATTGATATATTGCGACTGTACTTCAAGCAAAAAAGTACTAAAAATCTAAGGCTGATTTAAAAAAAAAAAAAAATCAGATTAATGAAATTTTTAAAATTAAGTCAATGCAATCGGGCTGTATTTTTTTCCTAGTGTATTTGTGAACCGAATCAGCGATCTTATCAAGATTGATATGATTTTGGAAATCCTTGTAATTTGTAGTATATCCAGAATTCTCTGTGATTTGACATGAATGTTCTTCATAATATCCTAGAGGCCGATAGCTTGATAAGAAATATTCTGAATTGAAGCAATTTTAATAAATACATAATCATTATACTTACTGAATTGTTTCAAACTTGCGTATAAACTTTACACGCATCTAAATGAAACTCCATGACATTTTTCAAAATAAAATGTTATTCTTTATTTTTCACCAGAATACGAAATGGTGGGAGTTGCTGCTTCTCTACTTGCAAAAGCTGGCACCAGTTCCGCTTTCATGACTCTGTATCAACAAAGCCCTGAATTGTTTCCCACTTCACTGAGAGGTGTTGGCATGGGCATGAGTTGTACCATCGGAACCGGTTCTACTCTCCTAGTGCCTTATGTAGTCTACCTGGTAAGAAAACTAGGTTGATAAAAATCGTTATATCAACAATTACTGACGGTATGAAATGACCAATTTTCATTATACATAATTTAGCTCTTCGAACAGAAGGAAGGGATTCTATGTAGATATTTATAGCTGAGACGATCTGGCAACTGATATTAGTGAAATATAATTTCAATGTTAATAATGAATCACGTTTAAAATGTGGCCAATATAGAAATAAAAATAGTTAAAAAATGCTTTGTATAATATAGCCACCAATTAGTATTTAGAGTAGCATTTTATTGGGGCCAAAATTTAAAGCAAAAATTTCGATCTAGAAAGTCGATCGATTTAAATCAAGGTTAAAAGCTTTCTCTTTTATTTGGGATTACATATTGGACATGTATACACAACAGGGATTCTCAACATTTTTTATGCATTAACCACTTTTAAAAGAACGCTTTGTCATCGTCTCCTTAGCCTTTTCTGTGTAATACGCAACATAAAATAAAATTATAATAACACATAAATAACTTTAAAAGAACAATAAGACTAAGAATATCAATAAAAGTTTTGAGAAAAATTATTTTTAGTCCAAAGGAGCTTTGTCTCTGAACGACTATTGTTTTCGTTTTGCGATTTTGCGTTGAATCACTATAAATGTCTGTTTGACTTTTCAGACTGTTACCACCTAATGTTAGAGTCCTGCATTATATTTGAAGAAATTAAATAATGAAAAATCTGCATAAATGTATGTATATTTCTCGCATTGTGATAAAACAACGGTACATAGAGCAATCGAATTTTGAATAACGTCATCCTCCTACGAATATGAGCATGTGGAAGACCAAATTTGAAATTTGGAATTTGTTCTATGATCGATTTCATATTTTGTAAAACTTTAACGAATTTTTGATTAACAAACTCAAAGATTTCAAATCGAGCAATGGCAACACTCTACGGGGAGAAAAAAAAAAACTTTTTTATCTCCAGCGGGCGGAACTGTGTACCGGAAATTCTAAAGATAGGCTCATTTGAAAATTATTTTGCGACAATGCTATTGAATTCAATTTTATGGTTTTAGTGCAAAGAACATGATGTAGTATAAATAGAGGTAACACACAAAACGTTAAAAAAAAGCCCCTTTGGACGTAATTTAAAATCTAAAACCGTTCAGATTTTTTTAAATTTATTTTTTATTTTATTCTTTTTGTATTATTCTTTTTAATTTTACAAATACAATCATAAATAAGTTTTAAAATACAAATCAAAGACTTCAATTACATAAAAGTTAGATAATTAATATGATGGCTGTTTTTTATGTACTGATGAAATTTTTTAAATATTTAAAGTGTTTCTTACTTTTTGAGTGAATTTTTGATTTGATTAAAGTCTACTTTTGCTAGGTAATAAGATGGAAAAGTCAGTAATGTTATTCTGTAACAATTTTTATTTTTGGAATATTTCTCTTTTAAAATTCTAAAATTTTTCATCCACATGTGTTTTGAAAAAGACTTGAGCTTGAATCAACTCTTCTTGCATCATAATATCAAGATCAAATATATCGCAGTTCAGCAATTGAGTTTAATTTATTTAATTAAGTTTCTTTATTAATGCATTTTATCGCAGTTCAGCAGTTCTTTGATAATCAGCAGTTCTTTAAACCGTACTGGCACATTCAAATTTTCGATGCCTTGGAAGCCAATATTAAAATCTTCTTTTAAATTTTGCAAGCGCTTTGTATATAAGACATCTGAGGAAGTTATGCGTTCTTCGTATTGCTTTTGGTTGTGTTTTCATGTATTCCTGTATATTACTTCTCTACACTGCATAAAAAATTATATATTTTTACAAAAAGTGTGATTTCTTTAGTACTAAATGTTATAGTATCTTTATACCGATAAATAATTAATTTAGATTTCCAGGGGGTTAGTATATACCTAATTGGGAACCCCTGTACTAGAACATAAGCAGACAAAGGAAACACTTCATACTGCATACTTAACGATGTGTTTATAAAAATATAACATATAAAGATTCGTTTATGCATTAGGTAGATTCCGTTGTAACTGCCTGAACGCAGCGATAATTCGGTACTTAATTCACTAGGTTTCTTGACATTTTATCATTGGTAAAGTTAGGAAGACATAGAAACTATCCGTTCCCATAAACTGACTTATCAAACTGCATCGTGATTAATAAAAGTGTTATCTTTCAAATCTTTTGTGGGCACCTTTCTAAAAGAATGCCTACTCACAATTCACCTCAAGTCGAATGATGATATCAATAAAAGAGCTTTAGGTTTAATTGTGCAATAACACGAAGACTGGTAACATGAAAACATTCAAAGATTTGTTGCTTAATGGGATTGATGCGTGATAACTATAGAGAATGGGTTTAAATATTTTGTTATTACATTGCTTTTATGCCAATCGATGTCCTTCTATTTCAATGTCTCTTACACGTATTTATCTGTATGCAGTTCATTTGAATAAGTAATTCCTAACGTACTAAAATGGTTCATTCATTTGTTTTTCTGTTTAATTTTTAAGAAGCAAGATTCGAATGATAAACATAGTGTGGCTAAAATGCTGAGATTTCCAACAGATTCGGTTATCGTCTGCATATTAACACTCATTATTCAAATTTTAGGGAAATTTTTTATTTTTCTCGAATCTCAATCTTAAAATAGTTTTTTAATTTATAGCATCTTTCATATAATAGTAATAATGAGAAAAAGACGTAAAATGGATTTTAAAAGAGGAAACGAATTAAGGAAAAACAAATTTAAAAATGGAATTTATAGGAATACACTGATATTTATTAAAACCATAAAAATGAAATTTAATAAATGAAGCACACAAGTAAAATTCTTGGATCCTTAAATTCATTTTGTCAACGTAAAAAAAATGCTTCAATAATATTTCAATTTTATTGCATTTTCCTAGCGTACTTTTAAATTAAAGAAAGTATTAAAGATGATTATTCTAAGATTTTAAACAGATTACTATTAAACCTGGAAGAAACCTGTATTATTTCCAGAAACTTAAGAAACAGCAAAAGCAAGCCTCTTTATTTTTAGAGTACATAAAAGCACTATAAAGACAGTGAGGTTTATCTATTTATTTTAACTAATTGTTCATTTTGAGTTGAAAGACTTTCTTATTACCCTCTTCAACCATTTTCATGCCAGAATGTAAATGAGATGACGAGCGTTTATTCAGATTAAGGTAGAAAGAACTGCTATTTAAGCAAGAGATTCGGAAGCTAGTTTTAGAGCATATCTGTCTATTCCACTCCACGTTGTGCTGTGATTATTAACGACTTGCGTTAGCGTTGAGTGTTCTAGCCATTGGCTTTGTCTCGCCGGTTTACTACAAACCAGAGCCCTTCCTGCTCGTTAAAGTATTTTGTGAGCTGTTAGTATTTTACGAGCTACTACACCTTGAAATTATCAGTTGTTACGTTCTTCTGTTAAGCCGAAGTCCTTGGCTTATTGCAACCGAAGTCGGGTCATTTGTTAATTTTATGTTTGAATAAAAAGGGTCTTGTACACCCTTCTTCTGATTTCTGATTTGTTTCATGAGACTAGAAGATAATTCTTCAATAGTCCTTTTAAAGCCTATATTGTATGCTCCTAAAGAAACACGAACTTTATAAGACTTTTTGGTAAATTTAAATTGTAAGGATTATGTTAATTCTATTAACAGTTAAATTTTAAGTTCTTTTCCTGTCAAACTCTTAACTTCAACTTACTACTTCCGGCCAGAACATAGTTTTGGAATCTTGCTGAATATTTAATGAGGAGGAGCGGTATTTAAACCACGAAGTTACTTACAGAGTCAGAGAGAATCAGAGTTTCTGATTTACGCGCGTCTGCCCTTTTGGCCACTCTCTGTCTCAAAGCTGTTATTACGCTCGGCTGTACTCAGGCCCTTGCTAAGTTTCGTAGTCAAATAAGTTAAGGGGCCACTCGATTTGAATCTTGATAGCTTCGGCTATATTTCTTTAGTTAATCTTAGTTTTAGTTTAATTCTTAGTCTCTTAAGTTCACGTCCAAGTGTCGGCTCTGTTAGTACACTCCCAGGCGGAGTTTTGTTAAATCTTATTGGAATAATAAAGGGTTAGTTACCCTTCTATCTTGTTGTTTCTTGTCACCCGAACTTAAGCGATTATTCGCTATCTAGTTCTTAAGACTCATAACTTTCTACAGTAACTGAGATTTACACAGTGAAAGTCTTACAAAATAATGTGGAAAACTTATCAGCGATAAAGCTAGCTGTGAAAATCACTCTGTGTCCGATCTACTTCGGTCTTTATCAATCATGATATCTGACGTACTGAAAAATCTTTTTGATTATTAGTGTTGAAATGCTCTGTGACTAAGAAAACCTTAGAATATCTCTGCAAACTATGCGTTCTTTTTTTAATGAAAGATCCTACTAAAAGTCAATAAAAGTAATATTTTCAAAGTTTTGAGTTATAATGTTTAATATGGTTTCGATTGGAATTCGGATAACGTGTGAAGTAAGAAGATCCTAATTTTCGAATCTCGACTCTTTCACAATATTCGCGGCGTTCAAGAATTCAAATGTTCTATCCGTAGTAATAAAAATTATCATATAACTATGCTGATAAAATGTTATCTAGCAACGAAAGTCTCTGTAAAAGCAATCTTAAATCTGTCTTTATTTGAATTTAGTAGTATCCAAAACAAGAACAGATCGTGATATCGAAGATACGTAGAATCTCGAATATGTGAGCAAAACATTAAAGTATTATCGCTTCGCTTTCCGATGATGTCTTTAGAACGTCATTTTTTAGGCTTAGGATTAGTTCGTTACGTAGTAGTATATTTTTTACTCCCGAGGTAAAAGTTGCGCTGGTATGTTTTAATTGGGATTTAAATTATCTTCTTCTAAAACGTTGCATATCATTGAAAATGAATCATTTAGTATAAATATGTTGCACATTGTTTTAGAATTCCATTGGTTCCATTGACAGCTTATCGTTTTATAAGGCGGAACCATAGAAGTTGATTTTACCTTGACGAAAAAACAAAGTTGTACAAAGGCGTTTCCACATTTTTTAGATGATTTTGATTTGTTGTAAAACATCGTCTGCTTGGGAATTCTATTTAAACTTTTTTTAACCTTTTTTTAACAACTATATTTTTGAAGGTATAAATAATCCTCTGCTACTTGATAGTTCTGTTTCATGCAAAAGGTGCTTTTAAAGAAGCAATGTGCTCTTTCCAAAGGAAAAATATTTGTATCTAGTTATTAAAAACACTTTGAAAGCCATGGTTTTTCGCTATCTAAAGCTGCAACGGTATAAACGATATCTAAAGTTAATACTGTCAACAAGAAAGGAAACAAACGTGAAAGTTTGGTTTCATGTGGAAAACTTGTTCCAAATACATATCCAAGGAAAAAACAGAATGTTTCGAATGTTGCAAAAGTAAAATCCTTAATATTAAAAGAAAATCCGCCAAGACAGTTGCAAAATAATTAAAATGCTCAGTTTCATCTGTAAATAAAGTGGTTAATGCTGATTTGAATCTTAAAAAGGCAAAAAACATAATGTGGACTGTCTTTCTCTAAGCCATAGCGTCGAACGCAGAATGTGCTGCAGAATTCTTAATGTGAAACATATATCCGATCAATAATGGAAAAATGTTGTCTTAGTAGATGAATCTTTCGTGTATTTAAATGAATGCAATAAAAAGAGATCCATTTATTATCATCAAAGGAGAGATACAAATCTTACAGCATGGTTCAAAGAATCTAAAGAAAAAATTTCAAAGGGATTTATGATTGTTCCTGGTTTTTCATATAGCGGCAAATCAAAAATAAAGACAAGGAAGTATTAAGATCAACTCCACATATTACCGTGCGGAAACAAATTTTATATCCAAATTTCAAATATAAAATAGCTACTTTTTACACACAGCGCCATAAATTAATAGAACTGCATCAAGATAAAGCACGTAGCCACACATCAAAATCCACTATTAACTTCCTGAAAAAACTGGAATCAGAAGTGATCATTAAGGGTATATGTCCTTCAGTCATATCCTAAGTCTCTATATTAAGTCTCTTGATGTATTATCGTTGAAGGTTTACGCTTTTGTACTTTCCAAAAAGGGGATTCACCTAATGTCAACCAACAATCATCCTTGGACTTTGGAAAACTGTTAAAGAGGAATAGAATAAAATGCCTTTTCCGATACTACAGAAGGCTGTCTTGGAAATCAGGGTGCAGAGAGAGAGAGCAGAAACAGAAGATTATCAAACACAAGATTTAAAACACAAAAATTTTAAGGTTACTAAATAGAACATTTTAAAACACAAAAGTTTTAGGTAAAATATTTCTGTAAATACAATGAAAACTGTCTAAAAAATGCGCGAACAGCTTTTTTATTGCGTAAGAATATTTAAACAGATTCGCTTTTCGTAGTAAATTCTGCATTTTGCCTCTTCTTAAAGTACATCTTTTATACCTGCAAATTTTCTTTCGAACTTCATGGTAGTTTCTTACAAACAAAAAGTAGTTCTCTCCCTAACAATCAGTTGCATTTGATGTTTTTAATATAGAAGATAATTTTTTGTTTTGTAATTGATTTAATATTTAGTTTATTTTATCACAAAACATGTGT
This sequence comes from Stegodyphus dumicola, assembly GCF_044657685.1. NCBI lineage: Eukaryota > Metazoa > Arthropoda > Arachnida > Araneae > Eresidae > Stegodyphus > Stegodyphus dumicola. The sequence continues at coordinate 122,581,112 of NC_140778.1, forward strand.
CTTTGTTCTCACAGGCTAAATATGGAACGTATATACCATTCCTGGTATTCGCAATCATAACTATGTTTTCTGGTGTGTGCGCATCTTTCCTGCCAGAGACATTAAACAAGAAACTTCCACAAACTGTGATGGATGCGGAGAATTTCGAGAAAAATTTCAAGTTTTGTTCCTGCTCTGCGTAAGTTAATGATTTCAGTATTAAGAAAGATTCAATACTTTCTATTCCTGAATAATTTTACTATGTATACAATAAAAATATTTAAATCCAATTCATATTCTACCTGGAGTAAGCTAATAAAATTGAAAACTGTTTGCTTGCTTAAGCAATAAACCACTGTGAAGATAAACTCGTCTAGCAGTGAGATCAATAGTACATAAAGGCTTAGTAAGTGCAGAACATATTGCTGAAAATTAAATAGTGCAAAAAAAGTGCAAATTAAAAGATATTGAAATTAATAAAAAATAAAATATGAAGAATTTTCATCTCTCGGCATATTATCATCACATGGTTAATGTATCTAGAGAAGTGAATAAAACAGCCTGTTTCTGAACTGACAATAAAACAAATTTACTAAATTTCGAGTTTTGATAAATTACAAAAACAACAAAATAATCTGTGTCTTTACCAGTCCAACCTCTACAAGTTGAATTAAGGCTTAATACAGTATGTTTTCAATTCATTGAAATTTTAAATTTAGTATACTTGGCATGTATTTGTTGTTTTGAAGTTTTGGCATTACTTCTTTTAACGGCTGGTTTTAAATATAAGATTTTACTATGTTTATTATCTTGGATTTCTGGTGGATTAATTATTAAATTATTACGCATATTATAACTAATTTTTTTCAGTTATTTAATTTAACTTTGATACTAAGATAACACAGTTATTTCTTTTAAGGCTTATAATTTTTGAGTTCATTATTAAATTTAAGAAATTTTAGTAGTTAAATTTTAAAAGTTTCTTAGTTTTAGAATGAAATTTGAAGTTTTCATATTTATTCACTTTTTACTTAACATAGGTAATATCAATATTCACTACGCGAATAGCATGTCAATGATTTATTGCAGTGTTGTGGTCAAAGCAGGATATTTAAATTGCTGCAAATTTAAACTTTAGATGAAGCGAACAGAAAAATTCATTTTCGGAGAAGAAAGCTAATATGGGGGAGGGGGTATCTTATTTTAATTTTTTGCCTTTATCCTACATTCGAAAAAAAAGTTTTCCAAATAGCATAAAGAATTTCAAAGTTACCAATAACTGCCTTTTACAGTTCGATTAGTTTTAGAAATGTACTTAAAATACTAGTTCAAGATAAAATTTGGTAAAAGTTTAACATAGGGTTCCCCTTGATATTTTTGGCAATTTTTTAGGACGCCAAGAATGGCTCCAAAAAGCAATGTTTTCAAGATGGCTGCCACCCAAACAATACCAAAGATGTATGTTATTAAAACAACAAAAAAGTACTTAGGCAGTTTGTTGCTGGTTAGGTCTCATCGTCATTGTCGGGTAACTGCTACGCATACATAATGCAAATAATGTAATCTTGGAATTTATCCGCCTTCTCCTGATCCCAATACGGGAGACGCCACATAAACTTTCCAAAGTAGGAAAACGAAAGTGTCATCTAACGACTGCGAAGACCCCGCTTGGCAAACTCAAGTTTAATGTGGTTACACATGCCTTCAGTTTTTTTGGTATGAGCACCAGTTTCGAGCACCTCGCGACAAACCCACTCTTAGCCATTCAATTGATCCTTAAGCTAGACCAGACGCATATATTTCTTATAAACTTCACATTCAGATAGAGAATTAATTAAATCTTCTTCAGTAATCAGTTGTACATTTCTTACCCTTTCTCTCTAAATCTTGAACAAAAAACCGAGTATTTATCTTGTCAGATATACTTCGATATACTTGCAGATATACTCCCGAGTCTGAATCATCCTCCGAATGAACGGAGGTTCCAGTCCTGTGAAGAGTAATTATATGCATCCGTGGCCGAGACTGCCTAAGTAGAGATCCTAGCCAGTAGCTTCACCGCTTTTCCGGTGTCAACTTCCGGGACCATGGAGGTAGGAAGTAAGATGGAGTAGCTCTAAACAGGTTTCTCCCGTACCCTGCTCTGAAGCACCGGCGATTCCCTACGTGGTGACCAAAACATTGGGTCATTTACCATTAACTTCAATGGGTTTTGACGCGATCGGATGTAAATATTTTGTAATTACGTCGTAAATATACATATAAATGTATATATTTTCTTTTTCTACATTACTTCAGAGTCCTAAGTATATGAAAACAACATATTTTTAAACAACATTTCATTCTGAACGGAATTAAATGCTATACTTTTCGCAGAACAGTTTCTTTCAATTTGAATTAAATATTTTCACAAGTTTTCGTTAATTACATTAGAAAAAAAAATTAAGGTAATTCGATTTTATTCGGCTAAGGTACAAAAATTAAGATCAAAGTTTATTGTATTATTAATATTAAAATTATGCATTATTTCTTTTTTATTTACAGAGCTTCTTCCTAAAATACTTTCTTAAATATGACATGCTTTTTTGGCTTCTGAGGCATCTTTTAAATCGAAAAATATAAGTCAATTTATAATTAATGCTCTATTCGGTTCATTTTAAATTAGAGAATTATTAAAAATTAGAGAAATACTTTAAATAGTACTTAACTTTCTCTGAACATTTCTGAAAGGGAATAAAATAAGGATTTTTTTAAAGTATTATTTAAAACTTGTAACTGAGTTATTATAAAATGTAAGGGGAATAATTCTTTTAATTATACTTATCAGATTTTTTTTACCATTAATTTAAACAATACATATTCCAAAACTCTTCATTACTTTCTTAAGTGCGCATCTCATAGCATTTGTTTTACAATGGCTTTTAACAGATTGCTTTCCACTACGAACAATTCTTTTTTAAATAGTTTTATAACGTATTTGTCAACAGGATTTCAGTTTATGTTTACAATTCAATATTAAGGTTATTATATATTTGGATAACATTTATAATCATTATAAATCAGATACATTTAATAATTATATTTCTTCACAGTTGTTTATAAATGAATAAATTCTTCATTTCAAATACATTTATAAATAATTTAATGAATATTTATGTATTTTGTTAAAGGCAGATACATGCTTTTTGCAAGCACATGCATAAATACCCATACATATTTCATATTTTTCATTTCTGGCATGTGCAAATCTTTAATTTCTGTGCATTCACCATATTTTATTTTTAATTAAGCCAAATAAGTAAAACGTGTAAGCCCAAAGGGATTATTTTTCAGATATATAAAATTAAAATGATGAGTTTAAAATGAGGAGCAGTAAAGCCTCTCCTCTAAAAAATTTTAAAAGGTACATGTTACAATAATATATGGATGTGAAAAAAATTTATTTTATTTAAAACATTTTGGCGTTTGGAACATAAAATAAAAGTAGCGAATACTCTATCAAGGATATCGAAAGACGTATACAATTTTAAATGTACCGTAAGGTATTTTTCATTCTTTAAGCATAACATTTTTCTTAAAATCTATATTTTTGTAGTGCAACAGCTTATAATTTTATAAAACAAATTCATAATCAAAATCGCTGTTGTTAGTTATCGAAAAATAACCAAGATGTGATTTTTGCGTAAATGCCACTAAACTATACAAATTGCTATTATCCATCACACTATGAATGTTTCTTTCATGCGAAAGTGTCCCTTTTTCGATTTGTATGGAACTGTCCTGTGTCGAAATACTATCAGAACACTGTCAAGCGAGCTTCTGAATGTAAACAAAGAACACCCCATCTGGTGACCGAAGCTTCGAAGCAGTGCTTCACTTCTAGTGCCGGTTGGCCACTCCTTCCTTTCTTACCTCCATGTCCGGGACGGGGGGGGAATTATTAGGAGAAAAAGTTTTTGCATGGATTAAGGACAGGAAAACAAGAAAGTTATTTATTTTTAATTCCTGAATTTTATTTTCTAGGAGCTGCGAACCGGATCCTGAAACCGAACGGTCTTCTTGGACTCCAGCAACGTTGTCAGCAGCAGATCTGTCCAATTCAATAAAACTCTACTCAGAGCATATGCCGGTGAAAGACCCACCTGTTTTGTTAATAAAGCGGAATTCAACCTCGTCAATTACAGACATACCTCCCATACGGATTTCAACATTGAAAACAGAACAAAAACTAAGATAATTATAAAAAAAGATCTGAGACTTTATGAAGAACTGGAACTAATTTGCTTTTGAATTGAAATTTGGAAAGGGACAGGAAAAAGATTGAGTAAAGCATAACATAGTCATTTTTGAAAGCTAGGTGAAGAAAATTTGGCTTTCTAGTGTACAATATTTAAAAAGTTAACTGCATAATATAAAAACATGTGCTATGTATCCATAATAAAAGTCTTTTATTCACTTATGTACTTATATATTATGTTTCACTTCAAAACTTCACTAGAATTTCATTACGTTGTAACGAAGTAAAGGTACTGATACCATGCACTCTTGTGGCATAACTATCAGTGTATCGATCTGGTAATTCAAAGTTCCTGATTACATATTTCTTTACGATCAAGATTTCAACCATTTGTTTCACCAAAGTTCCTCTCGTTCCTACATTTAATGTCTGAACGAACTGAAATGGAAAATGATATAATCTGGTGATGCATGCTGAATCACCAGATTAGGATAGATCTACTCAGCAGTCCGGCTTGCATAATTCACAAGTGCACATCAGTATCGCCACTGAGGGAAAAGTTTCAAAAATGCACCAATGAGCTTTTGTTGCTCTTATGATGCTGAATGTTTTCAACTGTGCATATGAGCGCATGTTGTTGTTTATTGTTTTATTTTCGTCTGTTTCGCAGTCATAAATGTATGGCGTTTAAATGCTGCTATCATTTTAGTAGAAACCTACTAAATAGTGCTTTCATTTTATAAGTTATAATTGTCAACATTTCACTTTCGCGAAATTTATCACGCACTGATATTCAGATTAATGTTTGTGGCATCACCAGGTCTCTCTTTATACCTAGAAAATGACTCAAGTTACAATTAGCCTCGAATATTGTGCATTTACTAACACTTGTGGATTAATAGAATTTATGTATAGAATTTTTCTATTGAGCCCAAAATAACTGGAAGTGGTACAATGAATCTAGTATTTTCTTATCTCAATGCTTGCATTTCTTTAATTTTGACAGTGTATGATTCAAAATAAGTATTGTGAATCATATGATTATACCTATTTTTAAAAGTTATGTATGAGTAAAAAATTAAATATATTCGTCGTGAATAGCTTATATTAAGATACACAAGTTAGACCTTATAAGCTTAATTATAAATTAAGGTAAACAAGTTACCAAGGTGAGTTATCATCAGGACAAAAATAAGGAACCTATAAAACAACTAAATAACAATAACAGTAAGTTTAAATGACATCCTCAATCTACTCCATAGCCAGTTCCAACGCCGCCACACGAATAAATACAAAACTGACCTAAGGCGTCAAACCGTACATAATTCTGAAACTTAAATCGAGTAGATATCTGTAAATACAGTCAAACTTCAATATCTCTAATCTCGCGGAGGATAAAAAGAAATTAGATAAGGAATTTTCGGAATAATGAGCTTTTGTTTTCTGATAAATATTAGAGTAAAGACACCTTCAAAATGAATGGCATGGAACACACATTAATAAAAATATGAAATGTTATGAATGGTTATTTTTAAGTTTTTAAACTAAAAATAAACGGGTTTTTTTTTTTTTTTTTTTTTTTAGTTTTAGTTTTAACTCAGCTGTTTCTTCAAATGTATAATAGAAACTTAAGTAACTAGAGCTTATCTTAGCAAAATAGTTCTAATATAACTCAGCAAAAATCTCCCTGAGAAAGTTGATTTCCCCGGGAACATAATAAGTAGAGCTTATCTTAGCAAAATAGTCCTACTATAACTCAGCAAAAATCTTCCTGAGAAAGTTGATTTCCCCGGGAACATAATAAGTAGAGCTTATCTTAGCAAATTAATTCCAACAAAACTAAGCAAAAATCTTCCGGAGAAAGTTGATTTCCCCGAGAACATAATAACTCACTCAGTCATTTACCAAACTTTCAATTCTTTCCTTTGTACGACATTCCTTCAATGATATTTCAGTGCCAAGACCCCATTGCTTCAGAAAGTGCAGATGCTCGATAAGCTCGGCGTATGTAAAATTGAAGTGCAAGTTTAGTCGGTGGCTGGGAATATTTCAGTAATACGAATGAGGAAAAAGCAGATATGCATTTTGTTCATTTTTGCATGATCTGACAATGATGTTCGGTATGCACAAAAGCTTTACCATGAGCGCTTCCTTAGCAAGAGGAATCTCGATCACAGGAGCTCACTTATGGCCAATTTTCGAAAAAGAGAAATTTCCATGACGACAAGCACAATACAAGTCGTAGCGAAAGTTTTTGTCAAAAGAGACTATGTCAAAAGAGATCATTCCTAAGTTAGGACAGTAGCCTCGCATCAGAACTAGGGTTGTAGGTCATCACCTAGCTCTATCATATAGCCCAGTTTCCGCGGTGATTTTACATCCATACCATGTGCTCCGTGTACAAGAGTTGTAGCCTAGAGAACTTCCTTCGCACGTTGAATTCACTCGCTGATTTTTGAAGCAGAATGGAACGGACCTGAATTTCTGGTACTTGTGGACTTACTGACATTTACGAGTGAAAGCATTTTCTGTGCCTACAATTTGCATGTTTGGCGAGCTGTATTCACTGAAACACAGTGAGTGTTTATCAGTTCAGAACTTCAGATATCTGCATACTTCAAGTACCCCATATGTCGACTGAAAGTTAATTTTTCCTGTATTATCACATTTAAGACGTATTTCACTCATGATGTGATACACCGAGCTGTTCTGTATTGCTTGATGACCATTATGGTGCTGTCTGAGGGAATACTTTGTCTTTCACTGTTTAGAAAGCTCCTTTTTGGCTGGCAAAAGTTACAATTAGAGAGATGAAAAAAGTCAAACCTCGATATCCCTGATTCTATTTAAAGCCTTCTTTGGTTTGGCTTGTCGAAGAACAAAAATATTCCCTGCATTTTCAGCATCAAGATAATGCATTTTCCCGTAGCCATCTTAAACTATTTCTGCGAAGCTTATCTATCTCGAACTTCTGATGCTGTATCAGAATAACGAATAATTAGCTCAATTTCTATTCTCTTTTTACCGAAAACATTGACTAATCCCCAGCGAGATGTTGTCCCTTACATTTTACGGTGATAGAAGTGATTCTGTTTTGCATGTATGTGTTCATATAAGACGAAATATTCAGAATCTGTATCAATGTTTCGTAAGTCTTTAGGTTCCAAGACCATAATGACAAACCAAGCTATAATTCCTTGGCTGTCTTTTCTTCGGTGAAATCAGCTTTCTCAAGAAGATTTTTCCCTGAGGTATGCTAGAACTAATTTGCTAAGATAAGCTCTAATTACTTATGTTCCTATTATGCATTTGAATGAACAACCGAGTTAGAACTTTAAAAAAAACTTTTATTTTTAGTTTAAAAATTTAGTTTAAAAATCACGTGAAAGATGTAACAGTAACCGTGACAGATGTAACATTTCTCAAAAACATCTGCTTTCATGCGCCCCCGACTGCGCGCACTAATGCGTTCCTATTGCACCTCCGACCACACACTTTACGGCGAACTTTATGGTTTGCTTTGGTATGATTTGTCAGCACATAACGCTTGTTGCATTAGTTTAGAAATCCCTATATGAATGCCTGTCTGAAAATGAAACTTCTGAGTATTAAAAAGTATCACGTTATTTAATTTGTTAATTCTAAATGTAGCGCTTTTATTACTCTACCTGTACACTGCGCACACACACACACACAAAAAGAAAGTTCTTCTATATCTTCCGTTCTACTGGGCCGATTAACGAAGTTCAACTTGCGTTTTTCATGTCTCGAAAGCGCGACTTAGGATAAGTATTAGAGTTATATATAGCATTGTTCTAACATAGGTATTTTGATACAAAATCGGACGTTTTCTGAAATAACATACCATTTTTTTCCATATTTCGATTCTACTACTCAAATTATTCCTATATATTAAATTTTGTAAAATTTGGTGCGAAATTTACGGAGAAATTCAAAAATTTATCTTGACGAAATTCTTTTAATTTGGCCAACAATAATTCACTTGGCGAAATTCGTAATATGTGGCATACCAATTTTCCTTTCCCTTCCATAATGCCGGAGCGGAAAAAAAGGGACCTCGTTCCTACCTTTTTACATTGTACATGAGCGGGAAAAAAGTCACATCGTTTTTACTTACAAATAATTTTAGCAAAGTGTCTAAACCATGTTTTATCGCTTTCAATAAATACGCCAAATTTCAAATCGCGCTAATATATAAATTCACGTATATCTTCGAAAATTTTGAATACAAAATTGTAACTTTTTGTAGGTGTGCTTAGAAATACGTCTACTTTAAGATGATGGTAAAAATTTTATAGATTATAATTCAACATTTTTTTTTTTTTTTTTTTTTTTTTTTTTTTTGAAAAATTTAGAAAAATTATTTCAAAATACAAATTTTAAAAATAAATCATAAAAATGGCTGAATTTTATTTGGAATGAACCTGAATTTCGAAATGTGAGAGAAAGAATCAAATATGCTTAATAAAAAAAGAGAGATTTATAAATATATACTAAACTCAATCGAGGAGCTAAAATTTTTAGAGCTAATTTTTTAAAAACTACTGGTTTCGTTTGGCGTAATTTGAATCGTAGAATCGAAACATGGAAAAAAATTGGCATGTTATTGCAGAAAAAGTCCGATTTTGTGTCAAAATACCTATGTTAGAACAATGCTATATATAAATCTAATACATATCCTAAGTCGCGCTTTCGAGACATGAAAAACTGTCAATCGGCCCAGTAGAACGGGAAGATGTAAAACTATCCATTAAGAAAACGAGTTTTAAAAAATTCTCTCACCGGAAATTGAGTTATTACTTAGCTTGACAGCTTCAGTTTACACACATATTTCGTACATCTTTAGAGTTGACATCCGTTTGGGTTCCGAAACCTCTCCTTCACACATGTTAAGGTAGCGGGAACACTTCAATCATTTCATCGCAAATTTTTTAAATAACAGGTAAATTTTGAATTTCGAGATAACAATGTATGATGAATTTCCTCGAAGGCTCATTTCCGATGCTTCAGACACTCGCTGATTACTAAAATTTCATTTTGGTTATATGGGGTTGTCGGCTATATGTACTGGTTTCAAATATTAAATACTGTATGGGAAAATGAGCATATTCAGCCAAACAAACAATATATAGATTCAAAAATTAAATGCATGAGGCTGTAAACATAAAAAAATTAGCATCTAGAAAAATTCTGCATAGCAACATTAGGAACGAAATGGGTCAAATATAAAATGATATCCTACACAGCTTGTATTTCTATTTTATATTTATAGATTTCCCAAGAGAAAATAGGATTGCATTTAGATTTTGGAAATTTAGTAGATGACATTATTTGAATAACATCAGGCCCAAAATAGACCCAAGAACCATCAGGCCCAAGAAGAACTTCAAGCGTCCGAGCCCAAAATGCCAATTGTTCCATCATTTACCACCTATGGAAGCAGTGACAAAATATCGCGCAAATAGATTTGAAAAAGACCGTAAACATGCAGGAATGATCGTTCTTTATGTCTGCTAGCATGACGCCACAATACAATCACAGTATATTAATTATTTTCGACTTACAACATTTGTAGGAAAAGCGGTATATCGGCAAATAATTTATAGTTGGCTATACACTGAAGTGACAAAACTCATGGGATAGCAACATGCAAATATACAGATGGCAGTAGTATAGCGTAGAAAATGTATAAATGCGAAGTGCTTTGGCAGGGCTTTCATTTGTGTTCAAGTTATAATGTGAAGAGGCTTTGACGTGATTATGGCCGCCCGACGAGAATTAACAGACTTTGAACGCGGAATGGTAGTTCGAGCTAGACGCATGGGTCATTCCATTTCGGATATCGTTAGGGAATTCAACATTCCGAGATCCACAGTGTCAAAAGTGTGCCGAGAGTATCTACTTTCAGGCATAACATCCCACCATGGACAGCGCAGTGGCCGACCACCTGCATTTAACGACCGAGACCAGCGACGTCTGCGTAGAGTTGTCAATGCTCACAGACAAGCAACACTGCGTCAAATAACCGCAGAAATCAATGTGGGACGTACGAGGGACGTATCCGATAGGACAGTGCGGCGAAATTTATCTTCCTTGGACTATGCCAGCAGAAGACCGACTCGAGTGCCTTTACTGACAGCACGACATCGCCTGCAGCGACTCTCCGTGGGCTCGTGAGCATATCGATTGGTCCCTAAACGAATGGAAAACCGTGGCTTGGTCAGATGAGTCACAATTTCAATTGGTAAGAGCTGATGGTAGGGTTCGAGTGTGGCGCAGACCCCACGAAGCCATGGACCCAAGTTGTCAACAAGGCACTGTTCAAGCTGGTGGTGGTTCCATAATGGTCTGGGCTGTTTTGCATGGCATGTACTCGGTCCTCTGGTGCAATTGAACCGATCATTGACTGGAAATGGTTACCTTCAGCTACTTGGAGATCACTTACAGTCACTCAGGGACTTCACGTACTCAAACAAAGATGGGATTTTTATGGATGACAATGCGCCATATCACCGGGCCACAATTGTTCGCGATTGGTTAGAAGAACATTCTGGACAATTCCAGCGAATGATCTGGCCACCTAGATCGCCCGACATGAATCCCATCGAAAATTTATGGGACATCATCGAGAGATCAGTTCGTGCCCAAAACCCTGCACCGTCAACACTTTCATAATCATGGACGTCTATAGAGGCAGCATGGCTCAATATTCCTGTTGGGGACTTCCAACGACTTGTTGAATCCATGCCGCGTCGAATTGCTGCACTTCGCTGGGCAAAAGGAGGACCGACAAAATATTAGGAGGTATCCCATGACTTTTGTCACTTCAGTGTATAACTGGTAAGCTGCTGGTAAGATCATAAAGATGTGCATCTTTCTGAAACATTTGCACAATGGCAGTACCGTCTCATTGAGCTTAGAATGTGTCCACAGAGAGGACTCATTCAACGTGCTGGTGACTGGGTACTTCAGTAGTTAAGCGGGAGACGTCGACCACGGATATTTTCGTGTTTACCTAACAGGCAAATGGAAAGAAGACGTAGGTTTTGCTCTGTGTTACCCCGTTGCCAATGTATTAAATTGGTCTCATGACCTTTCAAACGACCTTCACAACAATGGGCGACTGGGCATTTTACGGATGAATTAAGATTTTGGTCAACAGACTGATTTTAGATGATTATCTATCTGGAAAGCTCTTAAACTCTTTATCTCGCCAACAATATTGCGAAACGAACGAATGTGGAGATTAGGCAGGGATTCTTGGCAACAGCGGCATGGGCCTTTGCATTTTTATCTTGCATCCAAATTTCATGTCACTACAGTACAGTCAATAGATTTACAGATTATGATGTTGTCCGTTAATTTCTCACTGCCATGCGTACTGATGGCATTTCTGTGGATGATAAGGCCAAAATTTGCAGAACCACAGTCGACCAAAATTTATCTCCAAATGGAATGATCAACGAGATTCCCCGGTTTGAATACAATAAATTATGTATTATGTATGCTTGGAAAATGCTCATTTTCTCTCCATTACGCTTCCTGGAAGCTTTGCGAGCTAAGAATATGTCCGCTTTGCGAATGCGCACAGATTAACCAGCCCCTTACAGATGATCTTACTCAGGGTACAAATTGACGCTATCCGGAGTGTTTTTCAGCGTATGCCACCATAAAGAATATTGATAGACCTTTCACAAAGAATGTTTTTTCTGCTCAGAATGTTTACCTTTGTTATTTAATTATTTTATTATAATTTTCTTTGCATTTCCCCACACTAGAATCTTGCGTTACGCTCTATGATTTGTCAGAATTTTAATGAATTCGAATAAATACTTTTTTAACCCTTTTTTTGTTTTTACTTTTTTACGTAATTTTTAGACTGGAGTGTATTTTCGACTTTTTGTTAAACATGTGTATTTTCGAGTAGAGATAGACAGTTGAATAAAATTCATTCTGGACAAATTATGCAAAATTCTTCTGTTTCAGCGTAAGCCGCTCTGCTGTAAGTTGCACTTCGGAAAAGATGCATTAAATTGTCTTTATCCTTGTAACTACACTCTTAAATATACATTGCTATGTTAATTTGCTTAATTCCTTACCCGCAGGAAAACACATAGAGGTACCCCTCACTTTATGAAATGCATTTTTACGGAATCCTTAAAGTACTGTTTTTTGGTCAATGAAAACGATTTTTGCTTTTATGAAAACGCTAAAAAGCAAAAAGAGCTTTCAGCGTTTGTTTTATGAGAGCGACGAAATGTAACTGATTATGATAAATGTATTTAAGCAATAGTTGAAAGATACTTCAATAACCTGCAAAAAAAGTTTTGATATAATGAAAATAATGGCATTCTTGGCAATCAAACTTTCTAATTTTAACTTTCGACATTTGGTCAGAAGAAGCATACAGATTTTAGATACAGTTATCTGATGGGCACAAAAACGATAAAATATTGACTGATGACCTTCGTCCTTATACACCGTTGGCCCTCTATTTCCCATTACCGAATCTCTAGCAATTCGTTACATCATCAGTACCATCATCATTACAGCTTCCAGTTAGATTAACTTTCTGTTTATAAAAGGTTGCTTATGTTTATATGGTACGTGTGCATTTATTATTCATTATTTCATTTACTTTTAGTTTCAGATATGTTATATATATAGTTTGATAGATTCCTTCTGTAGATTTATGACTGTTTAAAGCCATTCTACATGTAAAAAGAGACAATTCCTTCTTTGGCTTTAAACTATTAGCTCAACGTTTCATGGAAAGCCTAACTTTAGTAAAGCGGAGTGTATCTTTTACATGTAGGCCTTTGTATACGAATGAATACGTATGTATGTATGTTTCTGATTATTTTAGTTTCAGATTTTTAAAGCGGAATTTTCTTTTTGTGAGTATTTTTAATTTTGATTTTTAATTAATTCCTTTTTTATTTCTTTGTATCAAGTAAAGAAAGTATCTTAACTGCGAAACATTTCGGGTATCCTGTTTTAACAAAAATATACATTTTGTCCCGAATCCATTTGGACGGTGTTTTTGCTTGACATTTGCATGGCATACAAAATAAAGGACTCCTTTTACCAGGAGCGATTGTAAAATGAATCTAAAATGGATTGGAAAGGGATTTTTTCGTAACGTCTGTATGTACGTACGTACGCGTACGTATGTATGTATGTGTGTATATATGCATGTATCTCGCATAACTCAAAAACGATTAGCCGTAGAACGTTGAAATTTTGTACATCGGACTGCTATAACATCTAGTTGTGCGCCACCCTTTTTTACTGCATTCGGCAATACCCAAGACGCACGCATATATGTATATATGCACTCACTTCCTTACTCGGCTTCAAACAGGGCTTACCCTGCCCTATTTTGCGCAGTTATTGGTACAGAAATGTTTTAAATTACGGAAGTATTCATGTTTTACAATGGCAAATTTGAGAAAAAACATTTTGGCCAAATAGCGAAATCTAATTTTTAATACGTTCTCCCGGCTCCTATGCTTATATTTGGGAAAGTTTTATACTCATCAGGGGAAAAAATTAAAATAAAGTACGAAGATATATTTTTAAAACATCTTACATAAGATGTGAGTGCATTATACACGAAAGAAAAGTTTATTAAAAGATTTAATAAAAAACAATCTGAAAGGTTTCAGATTTTAAATTACGTCCAAAGGGGCGTTTTTTGTAACGTTTTGTGGGTTACCTTTATTTATAAAATATTATGTTCTTTACACTTAAACCATAAAGTTCAGTTCAATAGCAATGTCGCAAAATAATTTTAAAATGAGCCTATCTTTAGAATTTCCGATACACAGTTCCGCGCGCTGGAGATAAAAAGGTTTCCCCTCCCCGTAGAGTGTTGCCATTGCTCGCTTAGAAATCCTTGAGTTTGTTAATCAAAAATTCGTTAAAGTTTTACAAAATAAGAAATCGATCATAAAACAAATTCCAAATTTCAAATTTGGCCTTCCACGTGCTCATATTCGTAGGCATGAACCTTATAAGGTCCATGTTCGTAGGAGGATGACGTCATTCAAAATTCGATAGCTCTATGTACCGTTGTTTTATCACAATGTGAGAAATATGCATACATTTATGCAGATTTTTCATTATCTAATTTCTTCAAATATAATGCAGGACTCTAACATTGGGTGGCAACAATTTGAAAAGTGAAACGGGCATTTATAGTGATTCAACGCAAAACCGCAAAACGAAAACAATAGTCCCTCAGGGACAAAACCCATTTGGACTAATTATAAGACATTTGATTCCTGTAGGACAAAAACTGACAAGGATATTTAATTTCAAAATTTGCAGTTTTAATGTCATTTTCAATTTACTTTAAGAGATTGATAAGTTAAGATAGAATAATTCAAGGAAATAAGTTTAAATGAAGTGCAACAAAATTGCGCACAATTTAATGGGCCGTAGAAGGAAGCCATGTTGTGACTGCACAGAACTTTCGCTTAATATTATATGGCATGAAATAGTTTTTATATTATATTAATGTAACAAAATACGAATTTTTAACTTTGGGCTATAATTATGAAAAATTTCTAATGTTAAATTTCATAATTATTTTCCTTATAATGCTCGTTAAGAGATTCACGCCTATCAATAATTAATTAATCTATGATTCCTATTTTTGATTCCTGCTGCTTTAAAACTGCTCAAAACTCAATCTCCTCAAAATACAGGCTTCAATACGACATTTATTACAACTTTCGCTGCTTTTATCACATTTTTCGCGTACATTATCCTACAGAACAATAGTCTCGGACACAAATTACATGCATTGATCTGATGCATGATCTGAAAACATCTGTCGCGAAATCCAGAAATGTTTTTTTAACAAAAATGAAAATTTTTGTCAACAAAATCAAAAAAATATTTTTGCTGAAATTAAAATTTTGCTTGCTAAATATTTATCAAAACATGCATAAACAATAAGAATACAAAAGAAAAAAAATCAAATATATGTTTATTTTTTACTTGAAATCTAAAATTTGATACCTGCACGATATTTTTGGAATAACACTCGGTAATTCGAATATATAGAGAGCTAAGTATTAAATTTTCAAACTGATTTATTTCAAATAATTTTAATCTATTTAATTTATCTTTAAGTAACTTACTTTAATTTAAACTAAAAATAATACAAATTATGAAAACTTTTCAAGTTGGAAGAAACTTGATAATAATTATTGACAACCTAGTTTCCTTTTCTTATTTGATAAAGTTTTCTTCGGGCATCCTCAGAACTCAGATGTCTCCAGTCGGGATTTGTGAAGACCATTCCGATTATTTAAACCTCAATATTCCTGCTGAAAATATTAATATACCTGTAGACCCACTAGAGGTTTTGGAAATACCTTATAATTTAAAATTGTATGAAGATAGGAAAAAAATACGCACTAGATATCGTTACGAAATGTCCAGGCGCTGTAAGATAGCTTCTTCGCAAAGCAGGTTTAAGGTTGCCATGAAACGGCAAGGGTAGGCAGAATTGCCACATTTGCCGAGAAATCGCCCATTTGACGATATTTGGCGACAAATTGGCGATATACCATGGGCGGATGGAGAATCTTCTGGAACGAATTCTTACCAGTTTAGCCCAGAATGTTCTCGAACACAAGCCAAAACCTATATAAACCCTGCTGGTACGCGGAGAGTCAGCGCGAGATAATTAGTCTCGAGTTAGTTAGTCCGTGCGGAGTCGATCAAGTTGACAGCCGGGCAGGGAGTGCCGAGTGGGTCGTCGAGTACATCGAAAGAGTCTCTTAGTGTATCGTGGTTAGTGTATCGTCGAGAGAGTGTGTTGAGCTCCGGAAACGACTGAACCGTAGAGTCGAGAGCTGTGCTCTGTGTGTCATCGAGTGCATCGCGAGTTGTAGAGTGGAGTGTCTCGAGAGTACGTGGAGTTCCGAGAACGACCGAGTAGAGCCAGGAGCTGTACTCTGGTGCTTTGCAGTGAAGCTGTCTCCACCGTTATAGCCTGATAACCTGAAGGCTTTGTCGCTGATTGTTCCAGCGAGTGTATAGTAGATCTTCGACGACTGTAAAAAGTGACTTTTGGAGCTGTCCTGATTAATATTGGCTAAATAAAGTGTGTTTCGATACTTCATCTAGTGTCGTCGTTATTCACTCCAAATCTACGAACCCCGTACGAACGTGAAGGAAGAAAATAAAGCAACAATATTTACCTGAAAATAAATGCCTTGTTACTATTGAACAATAACTATCCTGAACCGGAATGGATGCGTGTACTTACAGATGGCTCTAGAGTGAATAATGCTGGTGGCGCAAGTGCATATTGTAAACTGTTTTCGCAGTATGCCCCAGTGGGTCATCATCTTTCGAGCTTTTATGCAGAAGTTGATGTTGTCTTTTGGGCTGTGTCTAATTTGAAATCTAGAATTTACTATTTTACAAAGGCCGTCAGTCTTGTTGATTATAAGTCGGTCATAGAGGCAATAGCTCTTCAACACCACTCTGAGCCTTCTTTTGCGTCAAAAATAAAACAAGATATCAGGGAACTAAATAGCAAAAGTACAGAATTTCAGTGGATACCATGCCACGTAGATATTGATGGTAATGAAAAAAGCAGATCTCTTGGCAAAGAGGGGTACAGAGTTATTTAATGATCACAGTTCCATTCCTTTGGATTCCTTTAGAAGAACTATTTGAGACTCAACAACGTATGTGAGACTCAACAGACTTATGTGAGCTTACAATATAGAACTATCAATTAAATCGAAGGGTAAACTCTGGGAAAATATCAGGAATGGGGTTCAGTCGCAGGCCACGTAGAGAGTTGTGGCTGATTTCAGACTGGGTACAGGGCACGACTACTTAGCCGAACATCTCAGCATAACAGGCATACTGCCTGATAGCCAATTAAAATCCAATGCCCTATTTGTAAAACAGACACTATGAATAAGCAGTACTTGCTCGTCAGTGCGAACTTTGACCGTAAGGTATAACATAGTGGGGACGTTTCTCCTGCTGTATTAGATTGCCAGGGATCTTATGTCTTGACCACACAGTTGCTTTATTTCTAATCAATGAAGATTTTTTAAGTCTTAATTTTTGATAGTGTAAAAACTTAATCTTTAATTTTGTAATTTTTTTTTTTTTTTTTTTTTTTTTTTTATATATATAATTTTGAATACACTGTTTGGTTTTTGGCGAGTGGCCTCAAGTAAATAGGTTAATATTTAAAAAAAGCCGTTGGAAACAACAACAAAATTTTCTTCGACCCATAAAGAAAAATGCATATTGTTGCTTTATTTTTCTTCCTTTAGTACGTTCGTTACGGGGTTCGTGCGGATTTGGAGTGAATAACGACGACAGTACTCGATGAAGTATCAAAACACAATTTATTAGCCAGTATTATTCACGACAGCTCCAATAACATGTTTACACAGTCTTCGAAGAACCACAATAAACACGCTGGCACGATCAGCCTTCACGCTATCAGGCTATAACGGGGGGAGACAGCTTCACGGCAAAGCACCGGAAAACAGCTCCCGACTCTGCTCGGTCGTTCTCGGAACTCCACGTACTCTCGAGACTCTCCACGCTACAACTCGCGATACACTAGAGTACAGCTCCCGACTCTTCGATTCAGTCGTTCCCGGAGCTCAACACACTCTACTCGACGATGCACTAACCGCGATACACTAAGAGACTCTTTCGGTGCACTCGACGATCCACTCGGCATTCGCTGACTGACTATCAGCTCGATGGACTCTTTAACTCCTCATAGATTGACTAATTAACTTATTGAATCTCCGCGTACTTGTGTTCGAGAACATTCTGGGCTAAACCGGTAAAAATTCGTTCCAGAAGGTTCTCCATCCGTCCATGGCATATCGCCAAATAGGCGATTTCTCTCCAAATGCGGCAATCCTCCTTTCCTTTGTCATTTTCTGGCAACCCTAAACCTGCTTTGCGGGGAAGCTATCATACCGCGGATGTACATTTCGTAACAATATATTTTCACGTTCTTTTTTCCTTGCTATATACTTGACGCTTGATGGCGTTTTGATAAAGCTTTTAGTCTTTGACTAAACTCATTAAAAGTCATCACGGACTGTAGATGCTAATCGGTCAATCGAGTTTTTTAATTCTTAATTTTCAACAGTGAAAAAAAAACCTGTTCACATATAAATGTATTCCTAAACAAAAGCGATTATTCTCACTGCAAAGATTCGTAACAAAGCACATTTATTTTTTGATAAGTACATATAAAAATTATTCAAATCCTTATCTTCAAATCAATACAATTTATATCCCATTGTGAATTAATTATCTCTGCTTATAGATTTTTTGCTCAGTTATTCAAGTTCATGTTTAATGCTAATGAAAATAATGTAAAATCGGACTTCAAAATAATTAAAATCGTGAAATCTTTGCAACACCGTTCACAAACATATAATTCAAATGTATTCGAGGGTCATATATTATTGCTTCGGAGACCGTATTCGGCCTGCCTGTCTCTAGTTTCAATCCACTGCTGTAGAATGTTCTACTAAATTAAATGAAGTTCTAACTCTTCTGTTTTACGCTTTATAATTTCTATAACTGCCAGATCAAACATTTTGTTGTTGGATCTTCCACATATTTCCATCTCTCGTGAGTTGCTTTAAATCAGTAGATCTCCTTTTTTTTTTTCCCAATAGCATTAAATATTGTTTTCAGAAAGAGCAGTTAAATCATTCAATATTTCATCATTTCTATAGTTTCAGTTTAAATCTTTGAATAGTCTGGAAAATTTGCATTTCTAATTGTATGGCATCTTTCGATTTAAATGTATGTATTTTCCTTCCTGTTCAAATGATTTAAATTCTTTGAATAACTCTCTTCAAAAACAAACGAAAGGGGGTGGAACCTTTCGGATCTAAACAGAATTTTTATTTTTCATTTCTGCCAGACATTCAGGAATTTTTTAGTACATTGTATTTTCTTTTAAAAATTGATTTTCTAGTTTATGGTGACATTTAATGTTATATTATTTAATGGGACTTAAAAAATTTAACTTACAGAAATGTGTCCGTTTGTCTGTTTTCACCACTTGACAAAGAAAAAATTATTCGAAGTCAAAGTGCTCTTTTTCAATGTTGAAAAACGATTTTCCAACCGCATGATTTAATTCTTTAAGAGAATGCGCCATTAAGACTGCAAATATGAAAAAAAGATTAAGGTTAAAAAAGTTTTTATAAAATAAGCTTTTATTCAAAACTCATAAATTAATTAATAACTTAAAAAGGAAAATAAATCTATTTCAGCAAACAAGAGATTAAAAAGTTCACTTAGGAAATTTCACCTACAATTTTATATGATGAATAATAAAAGCGTTGGATACCAAATAGCGGAATATATAAATCGAATTGAATTGTTAAAAAATATAAATATTACTTTTATAAATTTAACAAGGTTCACCCCCATGTCTCTATTATTCACTTAAAAAAATAGTAAATAAATAATGTAAACTATTTAATCTCTTGTTGACATAAAACTATATAAGGTATTTCTTCCGCCTTCTTAGCGTGCCTTCGTGGTGTAGTGGTCTGCACACTGGGTTCGTATTCCAGAGGTCCGTGGCTCGATTCCCGGCGAAAGCGTTACTCATTTTTCATTTTTCCTGTTTCAAAATAACTTAATAACAACTATATAACAACTAACCTAATAACCTCTACAACTATATGATAAATTATTTTTAGCCCTAGGGAACGTTAGCTCAAAAGGGCTATTTGTCTCGAAACGGGATTTTGCACTGCATCACTGTAAAGACTCAATCACTTTTCAAATTATTACCACCAAATATTATCGCCCTCTACTATTTTAAGAGAAACTGAAGAATGTGCATGAATGTTGGTGTTTTTCTCGCAGTGTGAAAAAACGGCGGTTATGACTTTAACGAATTTTTGATTAACAAAATGATTTCAAAGCGAGCAATAGCAACACTGCAGAGAAAAAATTTTTTATCTCCAACGTGCGAGACTGTCTTTCGAAAATTCTAAAGATACGCTGTTTTTAAATATTTTGTTATATTGTCGTTGAATTGAATTTTATGTGGTTTAAATGCGAAGAACATGATATTTAATAAATAAAGGGAACACACAAAACGTTGAAAAAACTCCTCTTTGGGTGTAAAATTTTATTTTAATTTTTTAAAGCATTAACTATTTCATGAGCTTTAAATAAAAGCTTATTTTTATCATTATTCATTTCACGTCATTGCATGCTTAATAAACTCTTGGTCACTAACCTGCAAGCATTTCACTTTTTCGCTTCGCATCGTGAAAATGCGAATAAATGAATCATTGACAGATGAAGTTCTTCAGTTAGTTTCGAATTAGAACTTATTTAATTAGAAATTAGAATTTTATGCTTCAATAGCAGAATTTTTTTTTTTTTTTAGCGAAGGTGATAGTAAGCAAACGACCCTATTTCCGCCGCTATCTTTAATTTCTTTTTTTCTTTTTTAAAGTTCTAAAAAGGATTTGTTGCTTCGTGGATAATATTTCTCTTTTTTTCTCCCGCCTTTCCATACTAGAAGCAGTTCCGTGATCGGATGCATCAGGAGGCGTCAATTTACAGAATAAATATTTTGCACCTATAGCAACACTGACGCTGGTGGAACGTTTTTCTTTAACCTTGAGTGCCAAGCAGAGCAGAAGTTCATGGAAAGTTATGTTTCGATAACCTTGAACTCTCTTTAGCCAAACGATCGCCTGTTTAGTTTACATTCCAACTTTAGAGAAAAAATGTCGGTATGAAATTTTGGTTTTGCTTCTACATGGTTCTCTGCTTCTGCTGAATTTATTTTTCATTCTCAAATTTTTGAGAAAAAAAATTCATTATGTTTGTTTTCAAATATGATAAATTTGAAATAAACAATATTACAGATATATAGTACATTCAAATAGCGGCTTAAAAGCAGATTATTCAGATTACATTCTGGATTGCAATAAATTATCTGAATTGTAACAGAATCAAATGCTCATTATATTCATATCCAGTGTCTCACAAAAGTGATGGGACACTTGTGCTTTACAAAAGGAAACTGTAGTAAAATAAATTAAAAAAACATGTAAAAATTTTTGTGGGTGTGTTTCATACTTAAATTTAGTAACAATTATTACATAGCATACATTTTCTCAAAATATTAAAATATCAATTTAATAAAAATACAATTGTTTAGAACGGAGCAAAAAATTGCTCACATAAGTGATGGGACATTTACTTTTCCATCAAATATTTATCAAAAAATTTTACTTTTTAAAAGGTTTTAATATTTTGTTGGATTTCCTTTTACTTTTAAAACATGATTTAATCTTCTTGGGATGGATTCGACTAATTTTTTTGTGATTTCTGGAGTGATTTTACCCCATTCTTCTTGAAGCACATATTTTAATTGTTGTTTTGAAGAAACGGTGTGTTTGCGAATTCTTGATTCTAATTCTTGCCAAATATTTTCTATGGGATTTAAGTCTGGAGATTGCGGTGGTGTTTTTATTATTTCAGGACAGTTATACAGCAGCCAGAGTCTAACGTTCAAAGCAGTGTGCTTGGGGTCATTGTCCTGGCAGAATTTAAAATCGTTATGAAGGTTCAATTTTCGTGCTGAAGATTTCAAATTTTGATTTAAAATGTCTGTGTACTTGTACTGATTCATTATACTGTCAATAAAAACAAGATTGCCAACTCCAGCGGACGACCTACACTCCCATGCCATAACACCTCCTCCACCATATTTTACTGTTGGCACCAAGTTCTGATTGCGAAATTCTTCCCTGGGTTTTCTCCACACCCAAGATTCTACCGTCAGAACCAAATATATTAAATTTACTCTCATCAGCAAATATAATTTCATTCCAGTAATCAGAATTCTTATTTATGCTGGATTTTGCGAAAGCCAGTCTGAGTTTTCCATTCTTTTCACTTACGAAGAATTTTTTGCTAACTTCTCTACCGTGATATCCAGCAGATCAAATTACTCTTCTAATAGTCTCAGGATTAACAATTACTCCATATAATGCTTGTAAATCAGCAGCAACTTTAGGAGCACTCATTCTTGGATTTTTTTAAATATTTCGAACGATAATTCGCTTTATTCCATGGGATAGCTTTGATGGTCGACCTTTTATCCTGAATCATGTGATTCTTTTTATATCATTTAATGATATTGAAAACTGTTGAATAACTCAAGTTAACTCTTTCAGCAGTTTCTCTAATAGGTTTTCCACGTTCAATAGGCAAATTAATAACTTATTTTCGAATTTCAGGCAAAGTTTCTTTTCGTGTAGCATTCATGGCTGCACAGAGCTAAAAAAACACAAAAATTCCAAAACAAACTGGAGAGAAATACTGCAGACGATTTTATAAATTATTGCCAATTGCTTTTGAGTAAAAATACAAAAACCCAAAATATTTTTATTGTAGTATGTAGTAGTATCTAACGGTGTCCCATTACTTATGTGAGCCATTTTTGCTCCGTTCTAAACAATTGTATTTTTATTAAATTAATATTTTAATACTTTGAGAAAATGTATGTCATGTAATAATAGTTACTAAATTTAATTATGAAATACACCCACAAAAAATTTTTACATGTTTTTTTAATTTATTTTATTACAGTTTCCTTTTGTAAAGCACAAGTGTCCCATCACTTTTGTGAGACACTGTACGTAATAGCAATTAAGCATAACTTTATTTAACTTTGTGTTATTTTATGTACGTACTTTTAATTTTGATTTTTTAGTTACATGTATGATCTTTATTTTGTGTAAATATACGTATTTCAATGCATAATTATTTTGTTTATTAATTATAAAAATAATGTAAGCACACTACTGACCATTAAAATTGCAGTACCAGGAAGAAATGATCTGAAAAATGTCAAAATCACATGAAAGAAAGAAGAGGTTGCGATATGCAAATGATTATATTTCAGCGCATTTAGACGACACAGGAGGGAGGAACGACATAAAACAAAATTTTTGCAGTGGATTTCTCATTCGGAAAGCGCTTTATGAAGTCAGAATTTGCTCAGAATATCGTGTTATACCTCGAATAATAAGAAGAAATGTTTACCAGCAAATTCTGGAATTCCTTACAGGCAGGGTCGTTGCCTATCGAGA
Organism: Stegodyphus dumicola; assembly: GCF_044657685.1. Taxonomy (NCBI): domain Eukaryota; kingdom Metazoa; phylum Arthropoda; class Arachnida; order Araneae; family Eresidae; genus Stegodyphus; species Stegodyphus dumicola. The sequence goes on from NC_140778.1 coordinate 122,604,512, forward strand.
TCGTTCCGTGATATTGCCTGGTCGACATCCAACCACTGTCATGCGAATGTGGAATCAATGGGTTTCTGAGGGTCATCATACTGAACAGCATGCAGGATCTCAACGCCCTCCCATGACTAACGCCTGTGAAAACAGGCCTATTATGAGGACAGCCCTGCAAAGCCATACAATCACATCGCGGACCATTAGTCAGGGAATGGGCATGTTTGCAGCACGCCCAGTATCCGTTCGTACTGTGCCTCGACGTTGGAAGCAACGTGGACTATCAGCATCGCGAACATTACCTCAGCTTCCCTTGACAATGCAGCACTGAGAGAGATGGCGACTCTGGTGCGCCGAACGACAAAGCTGGACACAGGAGTGGCACAATGTCGTCTTTTCAAACGAGTCCCGGTTCTGCATGTAGTATTCTGATGGCCGTCTACGTGTCTGGAGGCTCCGAGGAGACCGCACGTCGCATTCGATATCGGCATAGGGGTCCTGCACCTAGTGTGATGGTTTGGGCAACCATTGAGTACACGACACGCATATCTCTAATTTGAATCGCTGGTAATTTGAACGCAGATCGGTACATATTTTATGTCTTGCATCCAGTGGGTTGTGCCCTATATTCGAGGCCTGCCAAACGCGATCTTCCAACAAGATAATGCAACACCACATGTCGCGTGCCGTATTCTGACCTTCCTCGATACACTAGGTATTCAAGTGCTGCCCTGGCTCACACCGTCTCCAGATCTGTAACCTATTGAAAATATCTGGTCATGGGTTGTTGAGAGACTGGCTCTCCACCTCTCTCCAGCTAGTACGGTTGATGAAGAGTGGCATAGACTTGAAGCAGCATGGAATGAGTTGCCCTTTGTCATCCAAGCCCATTTCCACTTCATGCCTAACAGGGAAAGGGCCGTTTTAGCTGCCAGGGATGGCAGCTGTTTTTTATTTGCACATCATAGTTTGCAGTTATTTAAGTGCAATTACTGATATTATGATTATGTTGTATACCATGTTTAAAATTCAAGGATTCTATTAAAGAAAATATTCAAGGATAGCGATGAAGAAAACCATTCATCTAAATGGAATCGATGCAAGAAAAATTTTGGAAATCCTTCCCTTGGAGCCTAAAGTGTTTGTACAAATAAGTAACAATGTCCAACTAACACACACACGTATAAAATGGTAAATAAAATAAAAGAGGTATTCAAAATAGATGGAATTTGCCTCTTATTACTCATAATTTTGGTGCGAAACAAGAGGAATAATAAGAAGCCATAAATTAGTCTTCTAAATTTTCGTTTTCAAGAAAGAAAGCTTTCATCGCCATGTTATATAAGTTTGTATTTCAGATTCATATTAACGTATCCATACTCACGTATTCATATTTATGTATATTCATCATTACGTTATCAAAATAGCACTCACAGCTCCTTACATTACTTTGGGACTACTGAACACGTGAATGGTTGATGTTATTTTAGAATAGGAAAGCTTTTGCATTTTTCCAAAGTCACCTTATATCTTGACAATGAAGCCGCTCGCATTTTTTGGTAAGTTATTTCTCCAACTTTTCTTACTGAATTTCTTTAAGCAATACTGTTTTTTTTCAATACTGTTTCTTTATTTATTCGTTTGGATCAAATCTAAATTTTGAATCCTTTTATTAATCCCTATTTTAAAAATTTTTAACATAAATTATTTGCGATGTGAGCACAATATTCCACAGGGATTTTAAAAAAATTAAGTAAAAGATTTTTTTTTTCGGTTTTACATTTTTCTAATATTTCTTGTTTAAAGATCAAACAAATCGTCTGCAGGATTTCTATCTTTACGTAATAATAAGTTTTAAAACTAATCTTCAAAATTTTTATAGTAATTTACGAAACATCGCTCTGTTTCTTAAAAGTTAAACTAATCATTGTAAAATTTCGATTTTTGCACCATCAAATAAATCAAAATTTAATCTTCCGAATTTGTTCAACAATTTATATATATGTATATATTTTTAAAGGTATTTACTTTTTAACATCAAACGAATCGTCGTACAATTTCGACACTCAGTAATCAAAAATTAATCTTCCAAATGCAATTTTTGGAATTTCTAAAATATTTTACAGAATTTTACCATTCTGTTGCCTTTTCTCAGATCTCGTATCGAATTTCTGTAAATTCAGTCGTTCATGATTCAAAATCATGCAATGTTTCGCAAAAATTCATTTTAGAATCGTGTAATCTGGGCTGCACACGATCAATTCTCCTCAAGATACATGCCAGAAATGGGCTTAAGTTATGAAATTAAAATTTAGGGTATTTTATAATAAAATTGTAGCTTCACTTCTGGTATCAATTGTGGTAGAACTTTCCTCTGCTAATTTTTCTTAATGGTTCTACTAATTCTTCCAGCCCATCGACAGTAACACTAATCGCGTTTGTTCTGGGACGCCATCTTGTATCAGATTCAATTTGTATCAGATGTTTAACAGTTTTTTAAAGCATTTTTTAATTCCCATCGTAATGTTTAACATGACGAAAAGACATATATGTTTCCAATTATTCCAAAACATGTTACAACAATTGGATCTAGCGTAGCTGACGTAACTCCTACTATATTTAGCGAGTGATTATCACAACTTACAAATAATGCTTCATTACTTTTTCCTATAATTCTTTGCTGAACGCCAGCTATGTGCAATAAATCACCCAAAAAATTATTCTTTGATAGAAACATTTCTGGTGGTAACATCAATATCTACATGCCTACCTGCGAAATTTGCTCTCAGTAACCGATATCAGAAATCGAATCAAATAAAATTCCATAATATTCATTTCCTTGGATGTCATTTATTGGTTGATTATTAAAATTTGGCGGCCGAATTAATAAAGTCGAAGGGCTTATAATATGATAAAAGACTAAAATGTATTGTTTGTGATCGTTTTAAAATAACAAGCGGGAGCTGTACATTTAAAAAAATAGCGGGAGCTGTACGTTTAAAAAAATAAAAATATTTCACTATTTTAGAAAAATAAAGTGTTTAGAAAGAAAGAAGAAAAAAACGTTTGCACACGGTTATATTTGATAGATTTACTGCAAACAGTTTTTATAACATATTTTATCAGACAAATCAAGAAAGGAAATAATTAATTATATTACAGTAATTATTAATTTAGAATTTATTTCCCATAAATTGATCAAAATAAAAATTGAAATTTTCCGGAAAATTTTGTTTGTCTTGGGGACCATTTGGTGCCTCTTTGTGAGCGAAACCCGGAGCATGATAGGGCCCCCTTGCCCTCTCTCGCTCTTAAAAGTAGTTTTTACTTGTGCTATTTTTCGAGCAGTGCGTTTGGAATTGGTTTTCTCCTTATCAACTAAAAGTTACCTTCAAACGCTTAGACGTTTAATTGTTAGATGTGGAAGACCCCATACCATCTACAGTGAATGGACAAAAATATGGAAACACCTTGTGAAATGCATGTTTGAAAAGAAAGATTGATTTTAATGAAATATGTAGGTGGCGTTGGCGTTTTTGACTACTGACGCCACCTATACAACTTCGTAAATGTGCTAAACAGTTCAGTTGTTGTCGGAGTACTGTTATGTGAGGTTGTCATTGCATTATGTCAGAGTTAACACACTTCGAACGTGGGCAAATTGTTGGAGCACGTATGGTAGGTGCTTCCGTAAGCAAGGTAGCCGAGGTGTTTAGTGCTTCAAGAGGTACTGTATCGAAGATTTATTCCGCATATTTGAAAAGCGGAAAAACATCATCTGCTAAATCGCAGCGCGGACGAAAGTGTGTCCTGAGTGATCGTGACAGACGATCATTAAGGGCAATTGTGACGAAAAATAAGAAGACCACAGCTGCAAAAGTTACTGCTGAAATGAATGTTGTGTTACCGAACCCTGTGACTACCAAAACAATTAGAAGGGAGCTTCATAAACAGGAAATTGCTGGCCGTGCTGCAATTGAGAAGCCACTCATCAGTGATGCTGATGCCCGTAACAGGAAAAGGTGGTGTTTAAGTCATAAAGCCTGGACTATAGAGCAGTGGAAGCGAGTAATATGGTCTGACGAGTCTTCTTTCACATTGTTTCCCACTTCTGGCCGAGTTTACGTTTGGAGAGCGCCATCTCAAGCCTATAATACAGACTGCTTGTTGCCAAGAGTGAAACATGGCGGGGGTTCTGTTATAGTTTGGGCAGCCATATCGTGGTTCTATGCTAGCCCCATGATAACTGTGTCAGGGCACATGACTGCCAAGACTTATGTGAACATTTTGGCCGATCAAGTTCATCCCATGGTACAAACTTTGTTCCCCGATGGTGATGGTGTCTTCAAAGACCAAAGCCCCCGTTCACACAGCTCACATTGTCCAGGACTGGTTTTCTGAGCACGATAATTAGTTGTCCCATCTCCCCTGGCCACCACAGTCACCAGGCCTGAATATTATCGAACCTTTGTGGTCTACATTGGAACGGAAAGTGAGTTCTCGTTATCCACCGCCAACATCGTTATCTGAACTTGCCACCGTTTTGCAGGAAGACTGGTATAATATTCCCTTGGCAAACATACAGGAACTGTATTTATCCATTCAGAGAAGATTGCAAGCTGTTTTGGATGCCAACGAGTTTCCTACACCATATTAAGCAAAGAAACGTGTTTTTTTTTAAAGGTGTTTCCATATTTTTGTCCAACCCCTGTATTTCGACAATGGATCGAATTTCACAAGAGATGGCAGATTATCCTAAAGTTTAAATTGGGTTAAAAATCTTAGAACATGCTAGCATCCATAGGATCACATGGCAGTTTTTTGCGCCATCAGCTCTTTGGTGGAGAGAATGATAGGATCATATATTAGGAGTTCTGTAAAGGATTCTTCGCAAGGTTATGAGACCATTAACTCTCAGTCATGAAGAAAAGGTAACAATTTTATGCGATTGTGAAGCAAGAATGTATAGTCTTCCTTTGACATATGGCTCGGAAGGTGTTGTCGATTTTGTCCGATCACACCCATTCGTGCTTCTCCATGCGACTTGAGAAATTGGAGCTTCCTATCTGCATAATATAGATGTAAAGTAATTAAACAAAAGGCATTATTTACGGACGAAAACGGCCTACCTACGTAAAAGGTTTCGAATCGAATATCGCGGTCCATTACGGCACAAGTATGAATATATAAAAGGTTTACAACCTCTGAAAATAGATTCAATTTCGGTGTTGCTTTAATAATTGCTTTTGAGCATACTATGAGTCAGTGACGTCACGAAGTGCAAAACTTGGAAGAGTCAAACAGCTACGAAGATATACGTTTAGCAGTTTTATTTCCAAAACTACGCAATCGAGGAAAAGAAATAGAAGAAAATGAAGTAACTTATGCATACGAAGATAGGAATTACTAGATTTTTTTTTCAGAAAATACAGTGCCACAGCACAATTTGTAGCACTTAGTTTAAATGCAAAGATTTCTTCCATATTCCAATAACACTGAAATGCGGCGGTGAAATGCGCTGAGACTAAAAAGAGAAAATTTTTTTAACACTCATATGGGAATCTATATTTTATCTATGTATTAAGTAAATGAAATATTTATAATTACTTATATTACTACGGTTACAGATGCATTACATTATAATTACCATAATTACTCGCATATTCCTTCCCTCTTGTAAACTAATGTTGTTGTCTAAAAACCGAGAGGGGAATAATTTAATTTCCTTACAATAAGAACGTAACAAAAGAAAAGCATTCATGGATGACCTACCAGGAACTATTTTTATTCACTTAAAAGAAATCTGTATTCCAGTAGAATACATAGTAACATTAACTTTACAACATCCATTGAAATATCTCTATTTCTACTTCCCTCTATCCTTTGACTCTTGGCCACATTTATTGTAGTGCCCTGCTACCCCCTATGCCTCGTTCATTTAATGCTTCTGAAACGGTTGCCTGCTGCAGCTTGAAGTCGTTGATATCGTAGCTGTTGTGATCGTCTTCATCATTGTTCAATCTGTCTTCCATTGTTCAGGGATCTTCGGAATCATCAACAGATTGAAGCTATTGACTATTATTGCATCATCAATCAGAAGCCTTGCTACCAAAGTCTACAAGCAAATTAATTAATAAGAGGAAAACAACCATTAAGTGAACAAAGTCAATTTAAAATTAAGGGGTGTGAGATTCTCTACTGTGTACTTTAAGTTAGAGTTGAATGTGAAGAAGCTTAAGAACTGATTAGCGAATAATCGCTTTAGTTCGTGTGACAGGAAACAAGATAGAAGAGTGCTCTTTATTATTACAATCAGATGTAACAGAATTCCGTTTCCGGCTTCAACTTAAATTAAGAATTAAAACTTAACTAATCTTAACTAAAAAGATATAATCGAAGCTATCAAACATCTAACGGAGTTGGCCTCTTAACGCTAATTGACTGCGTAGCTATTAAGGGACTGAATTACCGCTCTTCCTCAATTTGCATTCAAACGTGATTCTAAAACTACGATCTGGACGGAAGAGGTAAGTTGAAATTAAGAAGCGATAGGAAAGGAAGTTCAACTTAAAATTTAACTGTTAGATAAATAAATATAATCCTTACAGGGGAGCTAGCTTTCTAAACACCTTGAAGAGGTTGAAAATTGTACGAATGCTTAAAACATTTCTAGAATCTTGTGCTACAGGGAAAAATATGCGAGTAAATACGATAATTATATACACAGTCAGAAAAAGATATAAATAAAATTTTAAACAAATATTAAAATAAAGCATAAGCGATAGGTAATTGAGAAAAACGTTTTCCTTTTCCTAAATTAAATTATGAGGAAACGTAAAAGCTAGATGTAAATTCATCACCGAGCTCTGCTTAATCTGTATTCCCGTTCGCGTTAATTAATAAGCCGCCTTTATTTGGTCCCATCCGGGGGTCGACGTAGAGAACTCTGCGAAGCTACTGGCTAGGATCTGTACCTAGGCAGTCTTGGCCACGGGGGTATAAAATTTATGAACTTGGTGGTTCTGAAGGCTCTGGGAAAGGTCACTTATTGGCCGGCCCCGGAGTCTGGCACGTCCTAGCGCGGCGTGGTACTATTAACCCGGGGGGTAACCCCTAGGGTCGCTGGGTAATGTCCCGCTGCGACGGGCTCGGGTAGGAGCATTTGACGACCGGTGCTGCCTGGGGCCAGTCTCCAGGTGGTGCGCTGCTCTTCTGGAGGGTAATAGTGGAGGTTGAACCTCCACGATGTGCCCAAAGGGGGAGTGGACCTGTAGTGTGCTCGGAACAGGGAATGCCCAAATACTATACGGTAAAATATACATAATTGCATTATAACCCATTGTTCTAAATATAACGTAGCAGTGCTACAAGTGTCAAATTATGTAAAATATGACTGAAGTATCTTTCTTTTATTGCATGAAAGAAACCAAACGCATCGAAATGTTACGTGCGTAAGTGTTCGCAATAGATTGAATGCACACAGTTCCGATGATAGGTTGATAAAATTTATTTTATCAAAATAAACACTTCACAGATCCGTAACTTTCCATAAAAATAGTCATACAACTCTTCACTGTATCACAAGGTACAATCAGTAGATGCACTTCAAGCTACTATATAAACGTTAAAGACAACGGAATACAAAGCACAGCTAAAGACCGAAGGTCTACTCGAAACTCACGCTGAGCTAACAGCTAACGACAGCAACAACTAAGAGCAGATGCTGTTTTCGGCCTTATATACCGGGTGACCCAAAAGTCCATTAGCATTTGAAAATGCAATAATTTACAGAATAATGTAATCATATAGGTAGAGAGGTAACAATAGAGTAATGCTTGAAATGACATGGAGTTTTATTGAAAGCAAAAAAAAAAAAAAAAAAAAAAAAAAAAAAAAAAAGGGACCGACATATGGCGCTGGGCAGCAAAATATCAGTGACGCCACATGAGAATCGCGTACGAAATGAATGTAGGAGAGAGGGAATCAGTCCCTTCCACGACTTCTCTATCCTCGCCTCCGGGTGTTGTTCACGGTGTGATGTGGATTTATCACATTAGTCGTGATCGGACCCTTTTTCTTCCAGGAAATGCGTGGTTCTGCTATTTATTCATTCAGTGTGACGGGTGCGAGACACGCTGATACGTTACAGAATCGCATCATCCCCAGTCTGGCTGATAAACACCTGTCGGAAGGTATGACTTTTAAGCAGGATGGCGCTCTACCTCATAGTGCTGCACGTGCGAAAGATCTCTTGCCCACATCGTTTGATAGGAATCACGTGTTGAGCCGCCACTTCCGTGATGCTTGGCCTCACAGATCTCCAGATCTTAATCCGTATGATTATTGGTTGGGAGGTTACCTGAAATCGCAAGTCTACCGCGATCGCCGACCGTATTAAAATGCTAAAAGGCAATCCCGAGGGCAGTTTCTCACCATTCCTACATATATGCTGTACAGTGATGTTCACAACATTGCCCCTCGACTACAGGAATTGTTCACGAATGACGGCCGATATGTTGAGCATTTATTATAAAAAATATAGACTTTGCTAAAAATTAGTTCTTATGCTAATTATTGCTTTTGTTATCATATGAAGCGCCATCTGTTGGCCTTTTTAAGCACTTTTTGTCCTTCAATAAAACCCCATGACATTTCAAGGATGTGTGCCAGTTTTTACCTTTCTACCTGCATTATTCAGTGAATTATTGAATTTTCAAATGTTAACGGACTTTTGGGTTACCCGGTGGTTTTCTCCTGGCCGCCCAGATACTTGTAGTACTTTCTGTTTCCTGAAATTATTGGAGAGTCGAATTATGGTTACAGCTAATACACTGATCAATTACATTTATTTAATGGCAATACTTATTACGGTGATACAGGGACAAGACCAAAATGTCGCCAAATAGTCGCCAAGTTTGGTGACTTTGGGCGATTTCTCGCCAAATTACCGAGATACCTATTTACACAATGTTAAGCAGACTTGTTCCTGTATTCTTACTTTTCCGGCATAGCTTCACTCTCTCTCTCGATTTTTCATGTTACAATACACAGAAAAATACAGCAATTTCACACGTAATTACACTAAAATTACCGTTCTATATATAAAATTCGTAACAATATCCAGTGACTGCATTATAACCCATTGTTATTCATATAACGTAGGAGTACTACAAGTGTCAAAATTTATAAAATATGACTGAATTACCTTTCTTTTACTGTAAGGAAGAAACCAAATGCATCGAAATATGTAAAATATGTGTTTGTTTTCCTTTCTATTGTTGCAAACAGACATCTAATTTAGAAACAAAAGTAAATCCCAAGATGAAAACAGCATTGAAAATTCAGCACCAGTTCTCTTTAATTCTGCAGCTTTGTCAACAAATATGACTGAGTAAATATAGTCGTGATGTTTCATATGCTCATTTAATGCACACAATATTTACAGAATGAATGATAACGTTTTTTTAGCGCGGGACAGAGGTGACTATCTTAGCAAATTAAAGGAAATCCACTTCTGTATTTATATGTATATATTTAAGAAAGACAGGAAATTCGGAAGATAATTTAAAGCTTCAATTGTCTTGCTTCGACAGCTACTTTTCAGCTGTTCATATTCTGTTAATTTACAGTTCGTCAAGCCAATGCCATTAATTTAACGATTTATGCCTGATGTTATTATTCCTCACCAGAATCACATTAAAATTTTACTATTTTGTTGCTTTTGGCGTATATTTTCCTATTACTTATTTTATAACAACTCTTTTCTGTCATCCAGGCTTGTAGAACCTACGTGTCAGGCTTTTTTGCAATGAAATTAATTTTTTATGAAATCTTCTGAACATACGCATCCGCAAAAACTTTTCAGCGGGGGAGAAGACTGAAGACAAATATTTAGATGAATAAATTTTTATTTATTTCTTTGATAAGTCGCCAATATATGTTATAAAATACAATGCATCAGTATAAAAATACATGTACACCTTGCAACAAAAAAATGAAACAGTTCTATATCTTCCATTCTACTGGACCGATTGTCGAAATTTAACTTGTCTTTCCATGTCTCGAAAGCGCGACTTAGGATACACATCAGGTTTTTATATAGCATTGTTCTAACATAGGTATTTTGACACAAAATCGGACTTTTTCTGAAATAACATATTTGTTTTTCCATTTTTAGATTCTACCACTCAATTTATGCCAAAATGCCAAAATTTTTAAAACTCTCACGAGAAGTTTTTAAAAGATTAGCTCGCAAAATTTCATTCCTCCATGTTAATTGAAGTTGGTATGTATTTATAAACATATCTTTTTTATTAAACTTATTTAATTCTTCTTTTGAAATTTAGGTTCATTCCAAATAAAATTCGTCCATTTATTATGATTTATTTTAAAATTTTGTATTTTAAAATAAATCATAATAGAAGCTCCTGTAATTTCTTGATTGCATGGTGTGCGTTTGCGGACTTTACGGCTAATGCCGTATCGTCCGCATAGCACCTAAGAAAGTAATTTCTGCCAATGTGAGCACTAGGGAAGTCATGAACATAAAATAAATACAGGACGGGCCCTAAAATGGACCCCTGTGGGACGCCTGCATTCATGGTGCGTAAACTGGAGATGTCCTTTCCAATAGCCACAGTGAATTTCCTATTAGTGCAATTTTACTTCTTTGCCTGTATTCCTTATATATCACTCTCTTACACTCTCATCATTGTGACGTACCATCGGTGTCATCTGGTTACTTCCTGAAATTTGCATATGATTCTTGAAGATGTGTGCAGTGATTTTACAGGTGATATATTTATTTTAGAGTTCGATTTCCGCGTGACTCCGAATTATCCTTAATTTATGGACATGAGTGTATATCCTAAGTCGCGCTTTCAAGACATGGAAAACGCTAGTTAAATTTCGAAAATCGGTCCAGTAGAGAACGGGAGACATAGAACCATCCCATGTTTTGTGCGACGTGTACATGTACTATACCTGTAAAATAAAAGTGTGTTTTGTTTTAAATCAAAATCAAAACGCTCAGTCCTGCGTGAGGTCATGTATCCCCCCAATCCATGATACTGGATTCTCGTTTTTATAATATGGTAACTTTACATTGGTGAGAAATGATTGACATTAATGGGCACTCCAAACAGTAGGAGACATGTTGATAGACAGGCGATGTAAGGTAATTTGAATTAAAGACATATGTAATATTAGCTAATGCTTAATTTTATGGAAGTTTTATTTTCTCAAATAAGTAGAATGTTTAGATTAAATGCCTCGAAAATCTTTACTTCGTGTTAATATTCGCAATGGATGTCATACATTATATCTTTGTAATAAAGCTCCTTTTTTACTACCTGCTCAGCGAAACCTTATAAAAGTAATACAACTATAAATGTATTTTCATTGGTTACTGACGAACATTAATCATAGCACATAAAATCTGTTTTACGATTAAGAATTGAACATTAAGTATAATAGCTTCAGTTTTCCCAGCAACTTCAAAATATTTTCGTTTTATTTAGGAAGTCAGTGGCATGAGACATAACAATAGTTCGATAATAGTTATACAGTGAATTAGATATTGATACTTTGGCAGTAAAAATACTTTTCTTTAAATTCCGAGAATTATTTATGATTCCGTTTATGGCAACAGAACTTCAGTTATTTTCAAAGTAATAAAAGTAATATTTTTCCGTCACATATATATATATATATATATATATTATTCCCATATTTTTCCTGTCTATCTTTGCAATCAAATTTGATGTCCTATAATACCGGGTATTTTATTAAGGTCAAAGGCGAAATCAGAGATGATCCTCAATACCTATTATGGCAACAATAACAGAATCATTTTATTTTGATTTAGAGGAAAAGTATATTTGTATATAATTTATTGCGTTGTTATACTTTATTGTTTACATGTATGTCTGAAATGTAAACATTATATATTTCCTGCAAATATCTCGTATTTTGTAAGCAATAATGAAAAGTCAAATTATGATTGGTTTCAGCTCATTTACCTGTAGCTCGAATTTCTTTCTGCATTACATCAAAGTTATGCCCTGGTGCAAAATCTTTGAATTTTTAAAGTTTTGTTCAGAACTCCCGTGCCGATAATAGAAAATGAAGCAAAAAAATCAAGGTGCGTTTTCTTACTTTTTGCTCTGAAGAGTAAACGATTTTGCTTTCGATACATTTGTAGGTTATAAGATTTTGTTTGAAAGGCATCATTAGATTTTGTTTGAGAGGCAGCATTAGATTAAAAGATTTTGCTTTCGACAATTAAATTTCATAAAACATTTTATTGTTTGGGGTAGAGTAGACTTTAAGGTACCCCTTGTATTACGGCGAAGTTGTTGTTTGATTTATTGCCAAGTTGTTGTTTGATTTATCGCCAAGTTGTTGTTTCATTTATGGCAGCCTGAGTAGTTGAATGTTATGGAAACCCTATTGTGACGTAATCGGGTGCATGATTCTGGGAAATTTTGAATCATGGGATGTTTTGTAAGCGTTTTTGTGGTGTGTGTTGGTTTGATTTTTCAGACGGTAGAATGGCCGAATGTAGTAAGATTAATTTGAAGTTTCTGTACGATTTGGAGCGACAGGGGAAAAGAGCTTTAATTGACTGGTGTGTAAATGAAGGTTTACTTAGTAGCCGTTATAAGTGCCCTGTATGTAGAAAGGATACGCGTCTAGTCGAACGTAAAAACCGTTTAGATGGATTTGAATGGGTTTGTAGGAAGAAAGGTTCAGATGATCACTATGTGAAGCGTTCAATTAGAGAGAGTACCTGGTTTGGAAAAAGGTCATTTGAGTATGATTGATATTTTGATTTTTACGTAGCTCTGGGTGTACGAAGCGAACTCGAAAATCATGGTAAGTGAATATTTGCTTTTGGTAGTGCTTAAATGTATAACATGTTTTTCCTTTTTTATGTTATTTTATTGTTTGGTTTAAAATGTATTTTATTGAGATTATGTATTTTTTGTTTGCCTATATTATAGAATTTGGTGCTCCTTTGACTTTTTAAGTGAAAGTACATCGATGTGTACATGGACAAAGTAAAGGAAATGCGCAATGCAAGTTTGTGCAATTCTGGGATTTTTTTTTTCAAGTGAAAATAGGTCGACGTGTACATGGATAAAGTTAAAAGAGTGCGCAATGCCATTTTTGTGCAATTCGGGGATTTTTTTAAGCGAAAATAGGTCGACGTGTACATGGATAAAGTCAAAGGAGTGCACAATGCCATTTTTGTGCAATTCGGGGATATTTTTTTAAGTGAAAAAAGTCGATGTGTACATGGATACCGAGTTTATGCAATTGTTTGTCTTGTTATTTTGGCTTTGTGTAGCGGCGATTTTTGGCGGAAGCCAAAATAACGAGTCAAAGAATTGCACAAAATCGGTATCCATGTATCGCCAAAAATCGCCAAGGGGTACGCTAAACTATATTTTTACCATTGTTTGTTACACGGTTTTATTTAGCTTCCTATCATTGTTTGGATAAAACTTCGAAATTTTCCTCCCGTTCTATCGATAACTTTTTAAAAAGATTTTGCATACATACGTGCAATGACACTATACTATTGCACAGTATATTTTAAAATTGTTATAAATGTTTTTTTTTATTATTAATGGTGATTATTTTCTTCACATTGGTTAAAAATCAAATTAATCATATCAAAATGTGATTTTTTCCCCACCGGAAAGATCGGAAAATAATCTTTTTGCAATCTTTTTCCTAATTGATCGAATTCTGAAGCTGAATAAAATTTTACTTACGTTTAACGTGTCTCAAAAGCGTATATATTAGATTTAAATATAGCATTGTTCTAACATAGTTATTCTGACATAAAGTTAAACTTTTTCTAAAATAACATATGATTCTTTTTTCCATAGTTTGATTCTACGCCTTAAATTTAAATTTTATAAAATCTGGCGAGAAACTTACCGAGGAATTTTTTAATTTGCCTTGGCGCACTTTTTCAGTTTGCGCCAAGAATAATTCACTTGGCTAAATTCTTAATTTATGATAACCCTTTCACTGTGTATGAGCGGAATAAAAAGTGCATCGTTCGTTCTTTCAAATAATTTTAACAAAGTGCGCAAATCATAGTTGGCGTTGTTGTCGCTTATAGCAAATATGCCAAATTTTAAAACCCGCCAGTATATAAATTCACGTATGTCTTTGGAAATTTAAAAAAAAAAATTCAAATTTTTTGTAGGTGTGCCTAGCAGTACGTCTGCTTAAAAATCACTGCAAAAATTTTATAGGTTATAATTTCAAAGTTTTTTAGAAAAATTTTTAAAAATTACTAAAAAATACAAATTAGAAAAAACAGATAATAACTGCAAATTTTATTTGTACTGAACCTAAATTTTGAACTGTGAAAGAACACATCCAATAAGTTTAATAAAATAGGAGATATTAATAAAAATATACGAAATTCAATTAACACTGAAGAGCTAAAATGTTGAGAGCTAATTTTTAAAAACTACTCTTTTAGATTTTACGAAACTTGGTGCTTTGGTATAATGTGAGTCGTAGAATCTAAATGTCGGAAAACAATAGGTGTAGCATTTCAGAAAAAGTCCGGTTTTTGTGTCAAAATATCTATGTAAGATCAATGCTTTATATAAATCTACGATATATCCTAAGTCGTTCTTTTGAAACATGGAAAACGTAATCTAAATTTTGTCAATCGGTCCAAGTAAAGCGGGAAATATAGAACTGACACTTTTTTTTTCTTTTTGTCCAAGGTGTACTAAATGGCTAAATCATTGATCCACATCGGTGCTGTGAAAAACAAAATTAGCTCATTGTTTCTAAACCATAAATACTTGGATATTTACAAATTCATTCATTTCTTACCAATGATTCCTTACGTGTTCGTCATAGAATAAAACTGCGATAGTAAGAAAAATATTTTTAACAACCCTAATAACGCAAATGCAAAGTGTCCTATCCATTTTTAAATAACTGCACATTTACCAAAATGGTACTATTCGATTTTTAGGGCCGTAAAAAATCGCCAAACTATTGTCGATGCCAGTGCTGCCAAAAACAATTGCGGCAACCCTAACGTAAGAAATAAAGTATAATAGTAAATAACAATCTAAGATTGATGTTTTAATTTAGATGAAATGTTAATTTCGTATAATACTTTTTTATGATTATAATTTATATAAAAATTGCTAAACATAACTGAATGGATGCCTGCATCGCTATTTCGCTACCGAGTTATCGCTAAAGCATAATTTCATCTCGTTGGTTGTTAAAACATAATTTTCTATAATGAATGATGCCTTTTCTATAAAAAAAATTCTTCGTAAAGTGAAGAATCGCCCACTTATTTGTTTGCCGCTTTTTACAAGGGTAAAGACAATTGGATTTTTGTCAATTTTCTTTTAAGTGAAAATAGGTTAATGTGTACATAGATAAAGTCAAGGGTGTGCGCAGTGCCATTTATGCGCAATTCTGAGATTTTTTTATTTTTTTAAGTGAAAATAGGTCGATGTGTACATGGATACCGAGTATGTGAAATTCTTAAAAACGCGTCAAGCAGTGGGTGATTCTGCACTGCTTCACGCGTTACCTCAAAATTCTATTGCAGACTTTACGTCACGGGCAATTCCCCAATTGATAAATCCATATGATATCAAAGAAAGATTTAAAAATCAGACTAGTATTTCAATGGCGTCTTAAGAAATATAGAACTATATAAACTCACATAAACTTACGCTGAAATCAGCACGTACGCTAGATTTGGCGCGCTGTTGAATGGGCGCGTTTGCTAGATTTGGCGCTTTTGCGCATACATTTTCGCTGCAATTTTTTTACAGTCCTCAAAACGGAATAGTACCAAAAAAATTATGTAAAATTAGTAATTTCGTAGTACGATCTTCACAATAATCACAAAGCCTACTTTTTCCTATCACAAAGCCCGTTTTACTTCAAATTTTCATTAATAGATAGTGCTGCAAATAAAAAAATTTAGACTGAAAAAATTGTGATTAAATAGCATTTATTTGCTTGCGTCGAGAGAACATTTTTCAGTATTGTCAATAACGTAGTGGTCTATGAGCTCTCAGGTATACTTCATCTTTTAAAGTATTATAATCTCGCTAATTTGAATTAAAATGATTACAAGTCAAAATAATTTTTTTTCCAGCTTTGGGAGATGTTTTTAGGTGAAAATCGCGCTTTGATACAACATTCAATGATTTTATAAATTTGAAAATATGTCTAAATTTATGAGTTATTTTGCATTAACAACAAAAGAAAAGGAGAATGGGCATTACTAAAAATATCTTCGCATGCTTTATGATTTAAAAACTATCAAATTAACGTGGTATTTTACAGTTATCAAGATAACAAAAAATTGTCTTTTTTTTTTCCTTTCCAGATCTACTATAAAGTAAATCTTGTTTTCAACAGGAATTGACAATGGATTTCGAAAATATTCTGAAAGAAGTTGGTAGTTTCGGTTCATTTCAGAAAATACTGCTAATGGGGATTCTTGTTCCAGCTCTCATCGTGAGTCCGTGGTTTTCAATGGACGCCATATTCTTGTCAAACACTCCAGACCATTGGTGCTATGTACCAGAGATGGAACATTCAAATTTGTCATTGCAATTTCAAAAGATGTTAATCCGTCCTTCTAGCGATAAGTCTTGTTCAAGATATGATGTCAATTATTCGCAGATTTTACAGTCTGGTAACTGGTCTGTGAATCCCGATTGGCCTACAACAGAATGTGATCACGGATGGCAGTTCGATAAGACTAATTATGATGCCACAGCCACCACCAAAGTAAGCCACATTTTATTCCTCTGAATTAAATAGCAGAAACATACTTGAAAAAACTTGCAAAGTATGAAGAACCAGAGTTATTACTTGTACAGTTAACGCATAACGAATTCTGTTTGATATCTATTGTAAAGTTGTTGTTACATACGGCTTTATTAGAAAAATCAATCCAAAGATATAAAACAGCTCATTGATAAATAATAAAAAAGAAAAAACATTTATAAAGTAAGAATAAATGAACATGAGAACAAAAGTAAAAACTTAAAACTTTAAACAACAAGGAAAGGAACATAAGAGATGTAGTCTTTACAAAGAGTTCATGAAAGCTCTGTCATTCCAATATAGTTTTATCTCCCCACGTTTCTGAGACTCTTTATCTAGTTTTGGGCATATAAAAAGATGCTCTGCATTCTTGATGCCCGAATTTCAAATATGGCATATACCAGATGGAAGGATGCCAATTTTATTAAGATGATGTGCCATGCAATCGTGACCTGTTTGCAGTCTGAAGTTTGCCACAGTCTCTTTACGTAGTTTTTGACAAAACCTTTTTCATGTGTCTTGAATGTTATCCCAGGATTTGCCTGTTGATTTTGCTGTCTGGTCATATTAAACAGCATCCATTAATTTCTCAAAAATATGCTTTTTAAGTGACTGTAGAGGAAGTGGTTTGCAGTCTTGTGGCGCAAGTGTTCCTCTCTTGGCTAGTGAGTCTGCCTTTTCGTTACCATTGATACCTACATATGAAGGGATCCATTGATCCATTTTGTTGCGTTTACAATGAAAGTCCAGGTTTGCCTTATTTCTGAGATAATCTGGGTAACTGTGCAATGATTTATAACTATTATTCTAAGTACTGTAAAGTTTACTATCATATTTTGTCTAAAATGCTTTTTTTTCTTTTGTAGGTCATTAATACTGTGACATTTGTAACGAAACATTTTTAAAGAAATTTTTACGGAATCAGCTAATAAAATTTGTCTTTCAACTGCCTTTGTAATCAAATAAAAATTTTAAATCAAACCTTCAATCACAGAATTTTTTTAATGAATTTTTTAATATTTGTTCCTCGTATTTACTTATAAAGCTACAAAGGCTGTTCGCACATTTTTAGGCAATTTTGCTTTGCTATAAAAAACGTCGTCTTCTTGGAATTTTTTTTAACTATTCTTTAAAAAAGTTATAAATTATCGTCTGCTACTTGACAGTTTTATTTGCATGCAAAATGCAAAATGCCGCTTTTAAGAAGCAGTGAATGGAAAGCTATGTTTGTGCTCTTTCCAAAGAAAATTATTCGTATCTAGTTATACAAAAACTCTGAGAAAGGCCATGGTTTTTCGATATCTATCTAAAGCTACGAAAGGCAACACAATCAAGAAGAAAGGAGAAAAAAGTCAGATTTTTTTTCCCAAATATATAATCTTTGTCCCAAATATATAATCAAGAAAAAAATAAATATTTCGAATATTGCAGAGGTGAGATCTTTAATGTTAAAAGAAAATCCGCCAATTCAGAGGACAGTTACAGAATCATTAAAGTGCTTAGTGTCAACTATACGCAAAGTGCTTAATGCTAATTTGAATCTTAAAAATGCGAAAAAACATTATCTGCATCGTTTTTCTCCACCACATATCGTCGAACGCAGAAAGCGCTGCAGAGTTCTTTGTAAAAAACACTTATTCGGACCCAAATGTAAAAATGTTGTCATAGGAGAAGAGTCTTGGGTGTATTTAAATGACTGCAATAAAAAGAGATCCATATATTATCATCAAAGAAGAGAAAAAAAGTCTTAAAACGTGGTTCAAAGAATGCAAAGGAAGTTTTTCAAAGGGACTCACGGTTGTTTTCTGGTTTTTCATTTAACGGCAAATTAAAAATTAAAGTGAGTGGAGAAAATGCTAAGATCAGCTCC
This sequence comes from Stegodyphus dumicola, assembly GCF_044657685.1. NCBI lineage: Eukaryota > Metazoa > Arthropoda > Arachnida > Araneae > Eresidae > Stegodyphus > Stegodyphus dumicola. The sequence continues at coordinate 122,623,215 of NC_140778.1, forward strand.
ACATATTATCATGAACATATATGATACCCATTTCTCAAATATGAAATATCTTCTCTTTAGCCACAGTGTCACCAATCAGTAAAAATGCATCAAGACAAAGCAAGCAGCCATACTTAAAAATCCACTGTTAATTTCCTCGAAAAGAAATGGAACAAGAAAGGGCATCAAGGCCATTACCCTTCTCTCATATCCCTACTAAATTTCCTGATGAATCACCTATGGATTTTCGCACTTTGAACTTTTGAAAAGGGGATTGCCCAAACGTCGTCCTATAGCGCTTCTTGGACTTTGGAAAGATGTTCTAGAGGAATGAGATAAAATACCTCTTCTGATACTACAAAAGACTTTATTGTCTCAGAAATTACGATGTAGAAAGACAGTGAATAAGTGTTATCAAACAGAACATTTAAATTTTATGTAAAATATTTCTGTAAAATACAAAGAAAATTGTCTAAAATATGTACGAACAGCCTCTTTATACCTTTATTTAGTTTTCACTCTTGACAGCAAAGTAGCTGATACCTTCTGAAGATCGGCTTCCTTATGTTGCCTAGGTTGTTTCCATCTGGGAGTCAGTCCAGGTCTTATAACAAATTTCTTATTTTTCTTTTTAGTGGAACATGGTGTGCAAAGACAGCCAATACAACAGCCTTATGCTAAGTTTGGTTTTTATCGGAGACTTAGTGGGAACACCTGTCTATGGATTTCTATCTGACAGGTATGTCAAATTAAATCAATAAAGCATTTTGTTGTTGCTAATTCTTAAGTCTAGCTTCTGCTAGACGAGATCCACGAGTCTATTTACCTCCAAAAAGTCATAGGAAACTTAACCAGGTCGTCACAGGACAAACCCAGACACCTAAGAATATGTTCCGGAGAAGTCTGCTCATTGTTACATTTCGGACAAATCGGGTGTGTTTCAATATATTAAGTCGTTTCCTATTCTTCATCACTAATGCCTCCACATGCTTGTTGCTAGTAAATTCAGAGTCTAGAGTAAAACCAAGATAATTAGGATGCTTCTCGAATTTGAGTGGCATATCAGCCATAAAAATGTTTGGTTGATAATTATACAACCTCTTATTAGTAGTAAAAAAACTGGCAATAGATTTAGTTGGATTAAAAGTCAGCTTATGATCTTTGAAAAAGCTCCACATGTCTGGTAGGGTAAAATTAATATTAGACTCAATTTTATCCACATCTGAGCCCGAGCTCCAGAGGGCAATATCATCAGCTTATATATCGATTTCACATCTTCCTTTATTACCTTTTCAACACTAGCCAAATACAGAGAGAAAAGAATAGGGCTCAACACTGATCCCTGAGGTATTCCCTAACTCACTTGAAAGCTATTTGACATGGTAGTATTGAGCTTCAATCTGAACAGCCTGTCTCTCAAAAAATCATATATCTAAGATAAAGAATTTTTCATTGCTTAACTCTGATTTCGTTTTTTTCCCAAAATGACACATAGCCTTCCACAGACAGAGATATTACTTGAACTTGACGGATTTTAATACTATTTAAAAAATTAATTTTACTTCAGGAGATCAACATTATTTCATTAGCTAACTTTACATAACTACTGAGTTTTTATGACCTTAAATTTTACATTATAGAATCTTTTACGAGCCCACCAGCGGCCGAGCGGTAAAGTCGCTGAACACTGGTAGTTCGGTCTGAGGTTCGAATCCCGCGAACGGGCTGGCTGCATGGGTGTTTTCGTGGTTTTCCCCATGTGTAACGTGTATACGAGCCGGTTTCCCTTAGAAAGTCCTCCATGAAGGCATCCCTCCCCCTTAGGCAGATAGCCTTAGTGTGCTTTGCCATAATTAAATACACCACCACCTTTTACATCTTTTTTCTTCCCCGATTTTTATCATTTTTGTTCCTAGATTAAAATTTCTTAAATTTTTAAGGTAATGAAAGAAATCAAAATCAACGCGAATTAAAAGCTTTTCTTTAAAAATGGTATCGATACATTACCTTTATTAGAATAAAGATGATAATATATATTAATTTAAATTTTTGTTCTTAGTACAAAAATTCAGAGCTTACGATCCCAATGATTGAAGCGTTGCAAACTTTCTTCTGCCAATATTCCTTACACCTCCTGAAAGAAGAAACGCATTTGGATAACAAATAAAAATTCCTCGTTTTATCATAGCAAGTAAACTCTGTAAGGTAAATGCTTAAGGCTTGAAAGGTATTTATGTTAATTAACACAGTTTGGCCATAATAAGCATTTCGAAACTAGGCAAAAAGATTCAATCGCAAGTAGCGGCCGCTAAAATAAGGAACAAAAGAATAAACAGGGGGAAGGAAATAAGCAAAATTTAAACTAAGCAGGGGTGATTAAGATACAATAACACGCCAAACAAGTATTAATTTAGAAGTTAAACAACAAAAACCAAAGTTATATTTTCAATATTTTATTCATGTCCTGTGAAAATTTGAAAATATTCGGATTTTTGTTGTTTAACTTCTAAATTAATAAGCAGGAGTACTGAAGAAAGGAGGGTACAGGCAACATCTTCTAAATAGTTTCTTCGAGACGGTGTTGCCTCATGCCTTACTCTTCGAGACGGTGTTGACAGTGCGGATGCATTTTATTTGTCAATCACTTCAGCACCTTCCTTAAAGTTGTGCAGAAATTACCGAATCTCTGCAAAACTTTAAGTAATTTTCTGTTCATTTGCCTAGGCAAATCTGTATACTATATTTTGATTCATTTTTAATCATCAGCAAACACACTTAAAAAGATATCTTTCTTTTTTACTCCTTACAAAAGACATTTTATCTCTTAACCACATATTTATGTCTCAATGTTCCTGTTTCGATATATTAAAACTAGGAAGCCCGGCGGTCATACGAAATGACCGCTGTTCTAGATATTATAAATTGTAATTAAAATGATTTGTGCAAAGGTGTCTGCCAATTCAAACTGAATTACCCAGGGCAGGCGGCGAGGACGCTCCTTTGTTTACTGCCCCACGGGTTTTCCCCTTCTACTTGCTTAATTGCTTAAAGTAGAGTGCAATGAAGGAAACACTGGCGGTACATTTTTAAGAGCCACCGCTAGCTCAATAAATAAAGGTGATTTAAATAATAAAATGTTAATTCACATCTCAAAGATCTCTTTGTACACAACATTTCTAATGTAGATCTTTCCATCATTTTTAAGCTCGCCTTGCAGAGGACCATCCATTATTTGTAATTTTACTTCCGTTCTTTCACGAACTCTTGAACAGGCAACATAAAGTTGACCGTGTCCAAATGCACGCTCAGGTTAAAAAATTCCAACACGCTTAAGCGTTTAGCCCTGAGACTTATGGATGGTCATAGCAAAGGCAAGTTTTACAGGAAATTTTCTACGTCACAATTGAAACGGCAACCCTGTGCCGTGGCAACTTCACCCCATTGGCTAGTACAGTTACGCAAGCAACCAATAAACTATAGTCGACAAACAGACACTTAAGCCGCATATATGGGGTGAAGTAACATCAGCTACCCTGAAACGGCTGGCTCCCGGGCTTAACGAAGCACACCGTTGGATTCCGCAGGTCCGTCGCACGCCATTTTGATGAATCGCGTCTTCGTGGTACTTTAATTAGCCGAGATATTAATTGAAAACTAATTTTCCCCTACGTTTTCGCTACATTTTCTACTTTCTTTCTTGGGTTTTCCCTATTAGAAGGATTTGGCTAGGTGCCAAATTCTTTTTTCTCGAATATCTAAGGAACGGTGCTGAGTTGAAATTCAAGACGCATATCCTCGGATTCCATAAAATTCTCCGAATCCATCGATACCGTTCTCATCTTCGTACGACTTTAATAGGGCGAGATATTAATTAAAAACTGCGGAAACATTAATTTGCACACTCATTTTTCCGAGTGGCAACAATAAACTATCGGCGACATACACTTCCGCTTATATATATATAAAGAATTAACTTGGTCTATAACGCTATGCAGTCCATGCGAAAATTATTCCCAAAGATGTATTACTGTAGAAGGGAATATGTAGCATTTCAAATTTATATCCACACAGGAAATTCTGTACCTTTTCGATAGTCAAGATAGCAGTCATAGTTAGTAACCAATTTTGAATTCAGATATCCGTAAATATCATAAAAATAATTGTTTAGGATGTATGCCACAAAAGAAGCATTTCCATTTTCAGTGTTATTCTTGGCTGTCGGATGACGTGTATTGCCCTTTATAAGTGAAAGCTTTACCTGCTGTTCAAAACCTATTCATCCTTTTAATTCCTTTCATGCAAAACTCATCATTTCTACTCAAAGCACAACCTATGATATCCATTCTCCGACTTCTTTATATTTTTTAAATATTTACAGCTGGCTTTCTGGATCATCCTTCCTTTAGTAATGAAGTTTTGTCAAAGATTATTATTTATCCTTTCCAGATGTGGCAGAAAACCTACTTTTTTCTTTGTGGCCTTCTTGGTCAGTGTCACGGAAGTCGGATCTGTACTCAGCCCGTACTTTTCATTGTTCTTAGTACTACGAGTTATCAACGGTACTGCTATGACGACCATATATGCGGGTATTTACATCATAAGTAAGTTGCATTAACTAGTTTCTGTCAACGAAAAAAATATTTTGCATTAAAAATCTTCCGGAAACGTTTTTCTTTAAAAATGTTTATGTATTAACAGTAAACTAAGCACCTGATAGGAATAGTGCAAAGTACATAACTATACATAATATCTCATTTAAAATGCAGCCCACTGTTTGGAATTGCATGTACGAGGTGAGAAACATGCGTACATAAATTGCAACAGTGAGTGGTACAGGAGGATGTCTTAGTGCTGGCTTCTACCCTTCCCCCACAGTCTTTTAATGTTTTTCAAAGTTTATTTTTGAGTATAAATGGGAGAGAAACATGCTATTTAAAATTTTGGATTAGGTACATCTAAGCTTACTTCCTTGCCTAATATTAAATCTATGGTTAGATATTTTTCTTAGCCTATTTCATTGCTCACCTTGTTCAATGATTAAGTTTTTACAAATCTAGCATTTTCTTTGATGTAAACTGGTAAGCATTTTTTACTTCCTTGTACGAAGTAAAAATGAAGTATTGTAATCGCTATAAGTTTCAGGCAGCATATTTCAACGAAAATATACCATTTTGACCTCTTTCCAATGCAATTTAACGATGTAGTTCCGTGATATCTGTACTTAAGAACAGAATAAAACACTCTTTTCCTGAAAAAATATTATAAAACTGCTTTAAAATTAATTCTGAAGAGAATTTTTCGTGGCGTCTGTACGAACGTATGTACATACCTACGTACGTACGTACGTATCTCGCATAACTCAAAAACGAGTAGCCTGAGAACGTTGAAATTTTGTATATAGGACTGCTATAATACGTAGATGTGCACCTCGTATTTTGGTTGCAATAAGCAGCACCAAACGTATATAAATATATTTATATATATATATCCACTCTTTTACTCGACTCAGTGATCTCAGTTTCTTGACTCTTATATGTTTGTAAATTGTACATTTTTTGCTTTAAAAATGATTGAATTATGTTGTTCTTATCTTCCGGTTAAGGTTTTTATGCCTTTAGTAAATCTATATGCGATATTTTTAGAATTATCAACAATTTTAAAATTGTTTAAGTGCCGCCAAGCCTAATAATGTTTTTGATGGCGGCCATTGCCCTTGTTTACATTTGAAACAGCAAGATAGCGGATTCGTTGCCAATCTAGAGAAACTTAGCTTCGCAAAAACAAAGATAACGCCTTCATTTATTATTTAAACCATACTTAATCCTTTCTGGAATTTTTTCGAGGAAATAAGCGTTTAAGATTTACTTCGTAATTTTTAATACAGATATTTTGAGTTTTTATGTATTTTTTTTGCCTTGTCGCAAAGTGAAAACTGAATTAATTGAGTGAGAAATACTCAATCGTCTGTGAAAACTGTTTCTTTTTTGTTTTTGTTTGCTTAATTTCTTTTATACATCGTTCTAGCTTTAGTATAGTATTTGAATAGAACATGTGGCAACGATTAGATAATTCTTTAAATGATATAAATTTTGTGCATTCTGAGTTATAATATGAACGAAATATAATACTGTTAAGTGAACCTAGCACCAGAGTGTCGCTATGGTAAACAAAGTGAATTTTAAAGAATGCATTTATTCTATTGTGGTTTATGCGGTGTTCGGCGAAGTAGGTTTAATTCAATCGAATAAGTTTAAATGAAATGCAAGAAAAAATACGTATAATTTAATATTCCGTACAAGGAAGTCATGTGGTGTAACACATCAGATTTTTTAAGAAAGAATTTAAGAAACTGTTTGATTGAAAGAAATTTAAGTCCTCACGAGTTGAAGCAATGACCAATTAAGCGATTACTGAGAATCTTAGTGGCAGAGTCATTAGGTTATTTTGAATCAGGAGACATGAAAAACGAGCAATTCCCTCGCCGGGACTCGAACCAGGACCTCTCGAATACACGCCGAGTGTGCTACCGTTACACCACGAAGGCATGCAGAAAGGAGGGAGAAAATACCTTATATACTCCCCCTTTTAAAGGGCGACTGGGGATTACGGGACCCAGTCGCCAAATCTTGGTGGTGAAGAATCGTCACCCACCATCTTTTGAGTTCGGGTGCCACTGTAGAGATATTAGATTCTTTTTTGATATTAGCCTCATGAAAAATTAGAAGTGACCTCCCCGGGACACGAACCTGGACCTCTCGAATACGCGCCGAGTGTACCACGAAGGCATGCAGAAAGGAATAGAGGAAGTAAAGCCTACACTGTTGAACGAGCTTAATGGAATATCCCGCTTCCTAAACCATATGAGCTAGATGCTGTAATAAAACACTTCGGTTAATGAACTAAGATATCCCTGTTGTTGAAATAATTTTCTTATCAAAGTAACAAAGAATTGTCGTAGGTTAATTAAACTATATAAATGATCATGCGAAGCGTTTACTTCCCTCTCTCAAACGTTTAACCCGTTTATTGGAAAAACTGTTACACTAGTATGGTTTATTACACTAACATTGCCGCAAGAAAATAATAGAAGAAGAATGACAAATGAGATGCTTCGCATGCTCCTCCGATGGAAGGGACAAGCAATTTGAATTCGTCTGTAAAACATATGAATCAGAATCACAACATTGAGCTTTCAGCCATTTTTCCCAGGTTTAGATTTACTTTATTGTACTCTTTGTTATATTCAAGCTTGTTTTGGTGAGAAATTTGCCTCGTAGATGCTACTGCAGAAAGAACAAGGGCAGGGAACTAATGCTGATTTTTTAAGTTTTGATAAAATAGTGTATTAATTCAGAAGTCAAACAACAAAAATCAGCGTTATATTTTCAAAATTTTTACAGGACTAGTTTTGATGGTGTTTCGGTTAAACCGAACTAGTTTCGAAAACTAGTTTCGATGGTTTTACCGAAACATCATCAAAACTAGTCCTGTGAAAATTTTGAAAATATAACGCTGATTTTTGTTGTTTGACTTCTGATTTAGTATTTATTCGGCGTGTTATTGTGTCTTAAAATAGTGTATGTTTTAAAGATGATTTTGTAATGAAATTATGTGTAGTTGCTTGTATTTGCACGGAATATACTTTCAGTTTTAGTTTATCACAAGAAGTTGAGGAGTAAAAATATCCATGTGAAAAACAAACGTCACTGAGAATGCAGATGAAAAAGGTGTAATAAGTAGGATTTGCTGAAACATTTAATACAATAATTCCCAATCAGTTTGAATCGTGGAGCCCTTTTATGAATCAATTTCTACTGCGGAATCCTTAGACCTACTCTATATCATACGAGTTAATGATGCTTAGAACTACTGTTAGAGGACTGGAGGGAAGAATGGATAAGAGATATAATAAGAGAACGTAAGGTAAAGAGGTATCTAAAGGATTATACAATGTCCGTGTAATGAAATTATATTTTATAAACAATTATTTATTGATAATAGCTCAATTTATTTACTTCAATTTATTCTCAAGTACAATTAGCGTATTTCATCGGGTATTTTGACCATTGCTTATCTCTCCCCCCTCCCCAACTTTTTATCGCCAAGTTTTAAACATATTTGCATAATTCTACCCTTCTTTAATACGCTCAGAGAGCCAGCTCACCTAATATTGAAAATGTATTCTCTGTAATGATAATTTTCGTCTTACTAGCAAAGACAATCTCTAGCAAACTACTTGCGAAGGTCACACTGAACCTTTGCCTTCCAACTGTTGAAACTTACGTCAACGTAATACAAGAACCGCCAATCAGAGCGAAGGAAACACGAACTGACATTCAGTCTACCAATTCGATGAATCAGCTGGAAATTCAACTTCTCTAATAATTTATAGATGATTTGAGGCCTAAGTTGTAGCCCAAGACAATATAAGAATGTTCGAGATGTAAAAAGGAAGATATCTTATTAGATATTATAATGTTAATATTACTATGCATTCTCATTAGAAATTAGGTTTCTTAAAAAAAAAATAATATTGTTACGAATTTTGTATTTAGTTAGCTACTTTTAGTAGAACTATAACTAAACTTGTTTTATATCCCCGTGCAATGCAGCACGAGACATATTTTAAAAGAAAGCTACGCCGGAAACATAAAAATACAGGAGTACCCACATTTAATATTTAATAAATACATATCTCATAATTTATATTTAAATTGAATAAATGTAATTGACTACTGTGTTAGCTGTAACCGTAATTCTACTCTTTTGCTTTCCAGAAATCTCGAAAAAACAGAAATTGCTATTGATTATATTGCGTGATACAACGAAATTGTACGAAATATCTTTGAGAAAAAATCCAGCGTTTTGTTATATTGCTTGTGATAAGGATAAATTTTATTCACTTTTTATCGGACTTGTGCATTCAATCTATTACAAACCCGTTCGCACGCAACAATATTGTGATAGTTAGCTGTAGTTTATCCATGACCACTTTTCATTTGTTATTTTTTTACCGTAACCCGCCCTTCGGAAGTTACGTTATTCTCCTAATTTTCCCCTCTCGATTTTCGAACAGTAAAATTAATAAAAAATGGGGGGGGAATACGCAAAATTATATGATAATACAAGTGATACTATCAAACTTGACCATCAAATTTCTCAAAAAGGTCAGTCACTGAAACTGTATTTATTTTATTTGCAACAGATTTTATAAAATTGGATCAACAATCAGATCTACGAAATAAACTCATATCCTTCTTTTCGATTATTACACTCAATTAAATACATATTGTTTCATTATTTGTTACTTGAAATTCCAGTTACTCATTATAAACGACAATTCTGATTTAAATTTGTGTAACTGTATTATGATTACTATGCATTATGTTCGACAGTAGGCCTAAATTAAGACATTCATAAAATAAAATATAATGAGAAGCAGAATGATCAAGAATGTCTGCTAGAAGAAGTGGTAATTTATTTGACAAATCAAAATGTAATTTCTGGTTTTCTTAGTTTGATTCTGCTTTTTCTTTCTTAGTTTCATTCAATTACGCTTAATTTCTTTCGATTACGTAAATCCTTAAGAAGTGCATTTGAAATCCTTAAATGCATCACGTAGCATAGAATGAAAACTATTGATCTGAGCCAAAGCCAATCCCAGATGAGTAACTATAATCTTACTCGAAATCTGCCTTTACCGCAGTATACATGAATCTTAAATGTAAATCATTTTGTTTTGAAAAACCTTTAGAAGTGCATAAAATACACTACATAAAGTACTCTATTGTCGAAATAAAACGTAAGAAAATTCCGTATGTATGTAATGATAAAAAAATAAGTAAATAAGAAAATCATAAAATTTTTTCTTCTCTGTTAAAAGCCATAAAAATTGATAAATTCAACATGACCCCTAATTACATGGCTTCAGTGCATTCATAAATGACGACCTCATTCCCTAAGTGCACCTAAAACTATGCATTTTCTTAAGCATTAAGGATACAAAGTTCAGATCATTAACTTTTGTAACAATACCATTATATGATTCAGTTCGCGGTTTAATGACAAATCATTGCTTGGCAGCATATTCTAATTATTGTTACGTACATTCACGTTAATAGATTGAATGCGCACAGGCCCGATGATAGGTTGATAACATTTATTTTATCAAAAGAAAACACTTCAACATTCTCGAGTTTTCCACAGAAATACTCGTACAAGTGCTCACAGAATCACATAGTACAATCAGTAGTTACACTTCAAATTACTAAGCCATTTTAACTGTTCCCATCTTCGTACGTCTTTACGACTTTAACGCTGATTTTCGCACTTATTTTTCCAAGTGGTATGGTCAATGTATAACTGTGTACTACGCTTCTTCGGTGAATACGTAGCCCTCACCATTGACGGTGTGAATGATAACCCAGACTAAGAGTACCAAAAATCCCCCCCCCGAAGTTGACCGAGGGGTTATGTCTCATTACTAAGAACGTCAAACTGAACGCAATGCAAAGCGTATCTAAAGAGCGAAGCTAACCCGGAGATATATATGCATTATGAACTCACGCTGAACTGACAACCACAACAACAGCAACACAGAACTGATATTCTTTCCGGTCTAATTTAGTTTTTATCCGGTAGCCGAGATATTTCTAGTACTTCTCGAAATTACTGGAAGGTATAGGAGCATCAGATACGCTTACAGATTATATAGTGATCCATTACATTTATTGAATTACAGTGCCAATTACGGTGAAACAGGAACTCGACCAAAAGGTCGCCAAGCTTAACGACTTTTGGAAATCTGATCTAATTAGAGGGCAAAAATTAGTCACCAAATTGGCGAGATAATAAATTCAAATATCAAATAATTATAATAAATATCAAAATATTAAATAATATTTATATATCAATAATATATAAAATAAAATAAAATATCAATAATATATAAAATAAAATAAAATATCAATAATATATAAATATCAAATAATTATAATAAATAATTATAATAATAGTAGATAATAAATTCAAATGTCAAAATAATTTGGCGAGATATTGCCAGCTTTGGCGATATCTCGCCAAATTACCGAGATACTCATTTATTCAATGTTAAATGAACAATCGCTGTATTCTTTTTTTCTTCCGGCAAAGCTTGTCTCTCTATATTTTTACTTCCTTGTAAAGTAAAAATGAAGTATTGCAATCGCGAAAAGTTTCAGGCAGCATGTTTCAACTAAAATATCCATTTTGACCGCTACCGAATGCAATTTAACGATGTTTTTGCGTGATATCTGTACATAAGGACAGAATAAATTACTCTTTTCCTTCAAAAAAATTATAAAACTGCTTTAAAATGAATTCTGAAGCAAATTTTTCGTGGCATCTGTACGTACGTACGTACGTATCTCGCATAACTCAAAAACCAGTAGCCTCAGAATGTTGAAATTTTGTATATAGGACTACTATAATATGTAGATGTGCACCTCGTATTTTGGTTGCAATCGGCCGCACCAAACGTATATAAATATATTTATATATGTCCACTCTGTTACCCGGCTCGGTGATCTCAGTTTCTTTACTCTTTTATGTTTGTAAATTGTACATTTTTTGCTTTAAAACGATTTAATTATGTTGTTCTTATCTTCCGGTTAAGGTTTTTATGCCTTTAGTAAATCTGTATGTAATATTTTTAGAATTATCAACAATTTTAAAGTTGTTTAAGTGCCGCTAAGCCTAATATTTTTTTTATGGCGACCATTGCTTGTTTACATTTGAAATAGCAGAATAGTGGATTTGTTGCCAATCTAGAGAAACTTAGCTTCGCAACAACAAAGATAACGCTTTCATTTATTATTGCGAATTAAATCATGCTTAATCCTTTCTGAAATTTTTTCGTGGAAATAAGTGTTTAAGATTTACTTCGTAATTTTTAATACAGATATTTTGACTTTTTATGTATTTTTGCCTTGTCGCGAAGTGAGAACTGAATTAGTTGAATGAGAAGTACTCAATCGTCTGTGAAAAACTGTTTCTTTTTTGTTTTGTTTGCTTAATTTCTTTTATGCATCGTTCTAGCTTTATTACAGTATTTGAATAGAACATGTGGCAACGATTAGATAATTCTTTAAATGATATCAATTTTGTGCATTCTGAGTTATAATATGAACGAAATATAATACTGTTAAGTGAACCTAGCGCCAGAGTGTCGCTATGGTAAACAAATAGAGTGAATTTTAAAGAATGCATTTATTCTATTGTGGTTTATGCGCTGTCGGCGAAGTAGATTTAATTCAATCCCAACAAGTTTAAATGAAATGCAAGAAAAAATGCGTATAATTTAATATTCCGTACAAGGAGGTCATGTGGTGTATACATCAGATTTTTTTATTTTACTTTAAACCAAAAAACTACAACAATTTTAGATATAATTGCACTAAAATCTTCTGCCTATCTATGGACAAAACTCGTAACATTATTTATTATATTTAGTCATTGTACGAAAACAGGCTAAAAGATCAGGTGATGAGTTTTATTTGTTTGTTTACTTTTCTAGCCCTAGAGCTAGTGGATCCTAGTATGAGGGCTCGAATAAACGGAATTGCAACAACATCCTGGACTGGAGGTCTTTGCTTACTGTCGCTAATAGCGTGGGTAACGCGGAACTGGATCTACCTAAGCATAGTCGTATCCGTTACAGCGGCATCACTTCTCCTGCTCTGGAAGTAAGTAGTTCTTATGAAAATATACTTCTTTATGAACACACTGGTACATGAAATAAGCACTTATATATAAAATATGTCGCCACAAATTTAGTTGAAAAAAATGCATCCTACTATTATTAACCTAACTACAAAAAATTAAACAATTAAATGCATAAAACAATAACCAATACTGCAACAATACACAAACAACATTGCAATCAAATACATTTAAATATTTACAAAAATTTACAGTAATATTTGTAGCATTTACAATGATATATTTTTATACGTGTATTTAAAAAATGGGGGTATAGCATTGTTTATTAAATTTTAAACATTGTCGTGCACTCCAACTAAAACCATGAATTTAATTTTCATTATTTATATATATTATAAAAAATGTAATAAAACACATATATGTATATACATATATGTGTTTTATTACATTTTTTTACTGTATTTATACTGTACTGTATACTATATGTTTGTTGATCTGGCCTAGTATTGTAACATTTGAAGATAATATAATGCATGTTTTTATGCATACTATATATATGTATATAGCACAGATTAATGTAAGAAAGATTATGGAAAATTTTATCATTTCTTCCTCTTCTCAAAGGCTTTGGAAATATTATTCTGTCATCATAATTATACGTAAATTTAAAAATCTCTTCTGCTTAGAGTAATACCGGAATCTCCGAGCTGGTTGATATCACAAGAAAAATATGCAGAAGCAACAGAAGTTATGAAAAAAATAAGCAAAATAAATGGAAAAAGTGCTCATGAAGGAAACGAACTTTTCCAGGAAATCCAGGTTTGTAAAATCATGTGCAATGTTGTAAAACATAAAATCGTAAAATTCTTAATCTTGTTTAATACATAAATATATTATTGCTTGCGGAAAATTTTAAGCAGGATATTTCAGAATGATGTCAGAAATAAATACCATTAAGTCAACCCTGGTTAAAATTTATGAAATAATTTAAATAAAGCAAATTTTCAAGATCAAACTTTTATGATTATTTTTTAAATTTTCACTAAAAGTACGCAAAAGTTAAATTCTTTACACTAGAAAAACATTTTAATAGCCTAATTAGTAAACAGGAACATCATCATACCATGAAAACTACATTTAATATAATTAAACCTTTCAGTAGCCGATTTGAGACTTCAATCAGGTTTCGTAACAGTCAATGAGAAAAGTATGTTTTCGAATACTTGTAGAGACATTAGCTATTTTTTGAAAGCAGGCAAGGTGAAAAATATGCAACACCTTTCGCCAGACCTCAATTACGCGCTGAGCGGGCAGACCACCACACCACGAAGGCATGCCAAGAAGGCGGGAGAAATACCTTATATACTCCTCCTTTTAAAGGGCGACTGGGATTTTCAGGAGACCCAATCGCCGAATTCTGGGTGAGGAGAATCATCATCCAACACCCTTTTAGTTCGGGCGCCACTGTGGAGACATTAGGTACTTTTTTTGGAAACAGGAAAGATGAAAAATTAGCAACACCTTCGCCGGGAATCGAACCACGGACTTTCAATTACTTTCAATTGAAATTTAATTCAATTCAATTAAATTGAATTGAATTAAACTCAATTCAACTTTCAATTACGCTCTCAGCGTGCAGACCACTACACCACGCAGGCATGCCAAAAAGGCGAGAATAGTTTGAATATTTATCGTTGCGGTCTGCTTTAGAATAATCTTTTCTGGAATCTGAAATGTACCTGTTTATTTAGAAATACCTTCTCACTTTTTTCCTTTTCTTTAGTCTTGAAGATTACATTTATAAAATTCTAATACCTATTAATGATAATAAATTTTAGATATATTGTGCGTGGGAATATATATTGTGCAGAGGAATAGAATCTGAATTTTCACCATCAATTGCAATTAATTTATTGCTGTTTACTGCCGAAGCTTTTCTTGAAATGGGAGAGTTTTTTTACCAGTAAGTTAATACTTTCTACTGAGCCGGGACAAGGCTGAGGCAGGTGAAACAATTGCCTTGCTGTTTACTGCCGAAGCTTTTCATGAAGTGGGAGAGTTTTTTTACCAGTAAGTTAATACTTTCTACTGAGACGGGACAAGGCTGAGGCAGGTGAAACAATTGCCTTGCTGTTTACTGCCGAAGCTTTTCATGAAGTGGAAGAGTTTTTTTACTAGTAAGTTAATACTTTCTACTGAGCCGGGACAAGGCTGAGGCAGCTGAAACAATTGCCTTACTGTTTACTGCCGAAGCTTTTCATGAAGTGGAAGAGTTTTTTTACTAGTAAGTTAATACTTTCTACTGAGACGGGACAAGGCTGAGGCAGGTGA
This sequence comes from Stegodyphus dumicola, assembly GCF_044657685.1. Taxonomy (NCBI): domain Eukaryota; kingdom Metazoa; phylum Arthropoda; class Arachnida; order Araneae; family Eresidae; genus Stegodyphus; species Stegodyphus dumicola. The sequence goes on from NC_140778.1 coordinate 122,638,224, forward strand.
AACAGTTGCCTTGCTGTTTCTGCCGAAACTTTTCATGAAGTGGGAGACTTTTTTTACCAGTAAGTTAATACTTTCTACTGAGTCGAGACAAGGCTGAGGCAGGTGAAACAATTGCCTCAGGGAAGAAATTAGAAGAGCGCCAAATTACTTACAAGAAATTATACATATATTTTAAAAAGAAATTATGATTGCTAACTTTGGAATTTATAAAGAAATATTAAAAGAATGCTGTATTACAAAGTATCCATCATCTTGGTGTAGTGGTTGGCATCGCTGGCTGCCATGCCAATAGGCCTGAATTCGAATTCCAGAGAAGGCGTGAATGTTTTTTAGCGTCTTTGAGGCAAGAGACACTTACAATATATCAGTGAGCCGAAAGTTCTCTCAGGAGGTTTGGTGGTAAGGGAAAAGAAGTAACACACCCTCAGACCGTGCTTCGGGATCTTGTTCATCAAAACTGGGATGGAAGTGCACACTTAGTGCACAGGCACCTACTCCTGTATACTAACAGCGGTTAAATTCTAGGGTCCTGCCCACTTATCCTGTACCCGTTCATGTTATAAATTATCCATCTGAATTGAAAGAAACCTCAGCATTAATTCATTTTTTAAATAGCCGAAGTTTCATCGTATTAGGTCTACAGTTTGCCAACATTAAAATTTATCGTTAGAACTAACGTAATGAAGTTAAGGGGACTCGTACACCTTAAACCCCTCATGATCTTCGAATATGTGACTGTTGCAAGAATTGGATATTTTATTTATTTTAAAAGCAATTACTTCCAACCTTTTACAGCTGACTACATAACATAGCTGCTTTGGAAACTAGTAACCAGAAAGTTTGCGTTGCCACAAATAGTTTTGTAATTTAATCCTCTTTGTGACAAAATATTTTGCCATGTTTCCACCTTGTGCGCATGATATTTTAAAAATGGCTAATGGTACATATTTGAAATTTTATGGAATTCTTTATGTGGGCACTATTTTCTAACTGAACCAAACCAACAATCTAATGAATATTGTAATACTGAAAAATTTTATGGACGAAAAATTTACAAATTTTTTTAATAAAATACATTTTATAAATTCAATACCAAATAAAATAAAAATTTAACATGAAACTTTTAGAATTTTAGGTTCACAGTAGTTTCCAAATATTATAAAAGCTATATATTAAATATGGAATTAAATTATGAAACGGAATGTTTTAAACTGTGTGCGCAAGTTGGAAAGATGACGAAAAATGTTGTCACAAAGCGGATTAAATTATAAAAATATTTGTGGCAACACAAACTTTCTGATTACTATTTCAGAGAGCAGCTATATTATGTAATCAGCTGTTAAAAGTTGGCAGTAATTACTTTTAAAATAAATAAGTTATCTCAATTCTTGCAACAGTCACCTATTCGAACATCTTATGGGTTTTAAGGTGTATGAGTCCCCTTTCAAGCTAGTGTAGGCTAACGTAATGAAGTTAATTCAAGCTAGTGTAGGCTAACGTAATGAAGTTAATTCAAGCTAGTGTAGGCTAACGTAATGAAGTTAATTCAAGCTAGTGTAGGCTAACGTAATGAAGTTAATTCAAGCTAGTGTAGGCTAAGGTATTGCAGAGTAAACTAAACTAGCCTAGGAAACACCATGCTTTCGACTTTAAAGTAATTCTTATGTAGTTTCTTTTAGTTGGAACTAGAGCTCTTACTGCTGTTATTTCGCAATAACAAACGCTCCACAGTCTTCTAACTGAGTGTCGATGGCGACGCAAATAATGACTTAGTCTATTGTAAAACAGCAGAGCTAACGCGTAAGGACGCACTGAAGCAGCATGTGGAAGACTAAGCAAGGATGTTTAAAAACGAAATGTAACATGTTACTAATATTTTTAGGTGGGGGTATAAAATTTGCCACTGACTGAGACGCATGGTTTCAGGTATTTATGATGTTGATCCATACTTCATCTGCACAAGAGCTGAATAACTGGGTTTATTTACGGTTATTTCTGGAATAAAAATAAGTTCCTATAAAATAACTTATTTTTATTTAGTTGGTTCGAAGCTTGCTTTTAAATAAAAAGATTCAGGGAAGATAGAAATGTGGGGTCATCTTAAGAAAAAAGGAATAAATTTTAAAATCTTAAAAAGTTACCTCAAAATCGTACCTCAAAAAATACCTCAAAAACCTAAGATCCAGTGCCTGAAACTTTACTGTAAATTTACCTCAATTTATCACAACTTGTTAATTTTCTAAAATTTTCTTACAATAAATGGCTTTTCTTCCAGATTTAGAAACATTATATAGTGAAATTGTTTCAAAATAAGAAGAATTCTACCACAGGGTTCTAAAAGGTAAACTTTTATAATATAGCAGTCTCTTTAAATTATAAATGGAAAAGCAATTACAGTGATAAATTCGTTTTATTAGGCTCTTTTGACCACCCTTACGCTAGAAAATGCAAACAATCTAACGAAAAATCTTAGTATCCAAATCTAAATAACTCTTATCCAGCTGCGATGCGAAGGTATTTAAAGGATCATCTAGTTGTCCAAATTATCAAAGTAGTATATTTATTACTAATTATCATGCACGACTATCAGGGAATAATTACTTAAGACACCTTAAGATACACCTTAGATCAGAAGCCTGCTCAGTGGTGATAAATAAATAAATTAATTAAGATGCAAACCGTATTTTTCACATTATGAAATGTTAAAAAAATCTTTCGAAGGAAGCTGACTTAAAACTGCTTGTCAACAATATACACATCTTTTGTTAATCTTATGTAAAAATTAGAAATTTCTTTAAAGATTTCTTGCAGTAACAAAACAGGAGCTTCGTTGTCGATAAATGCAATAGATATATATTTAAAAAAATCTTTTCTAATTTATATTATTTATCTAGGAATTTGGGGAGAAGATCCAAAAGCAAAAACTTGGAGAGGACAAGCATTCGCCACTGGATTTTTTTAGGTACCCGACTCTTCGAAAAAGATTCATTTTGGTTACCTTGTGCTGGTGAGATCTTTTGCAGAATATTTTCACTTTTAAGATGCGGTTTAACGCGATATATCATGCACTATTTTATTTCAGCATCCGTTGGTTCAGTGTTTATTGTTTCAACTATTCGCCATTTATTTCAAGGTCCAAAAAATTTTTAAACTCGAGAAATTAAGTGTCCATAAATAAAAAAAAAGGCTTTTAAGTCTTCCCATGGCGGTCTCAAACAAAGGTATAAATATGCCTGAGTTGTGAGGATTGATAAGTCATTGTAATGTTGTGCATTGACAGAAAGGGTAATTTTCATTATTCTCTCATCTTTAATATTTTATGCGACACACTGAATTGTCAAAACTCGAGAGATAGCAACATGCAGATTTTCATGTGTGATCGGATTGCTTAAGAGCTGGTGTTTTATGAAGAAAATTGTCATTTATTGTGTGGTTAAATAAATGAAATTTTAAAAGCAGTAGGCGTGTATGCTATTATGATATCCATGTTTTTAAGATGGTTGGCAATAACTGATATGATGCACCTAAGTGCATCACAGGTGACATTAGATCAAAAAAGTTAATGAACTCATTTGAAATAGACGATATGTAACCATATAGAAAATCACTAATGTTGCATACTGATTGTTGGAACTGCTCATGCGATAGTTACCGGATAACTCAGAGATGGGCAAACTACGGCCCGAGGGCCGACTCCGGCCCGCCGGAAAGTTCTATCCGACCTGCGGATAGAATTTTAATTTGCCGGTACAAAACAAATTAAAAGAAATATATATTTATATATTATATATCCATCTCCTTTTCTACTTTGTTTGAATATTATTTTTTTCTTCCCTTTTTTCAAATGACTGATGATCTTTTTACTTTCTCTATTTTTGTTCTACAAAACATGAATCGACGGAAATAACAAGCATAGACAGCTTCCAATCGGTAAAAGCGGAAGTTCTTTGTTAGTTATAACTGTACATTGACGCCAACAAGCGTTGGAATAGACATATAGGAATCCAATATAGGTGAATTAGACCTCACCATGTCACGCATTTTAAGCTCCAGCCAGCGGCTTCTTCTTTTGGCGCGAGTTCTAATAATATTATTGATTGCATATGGAAAGATTGCGGACATAGAGCATCATTGTGAATAGTGGTGAAATTATTAAAATTATAGCGTAGTTAGTGCTTCTTTGGGTTATTCGTGAATTATCAGGCCGTCAAATTTTTTTCAAGAAGCTACACATACAAGTTACACTGTAGCATACAATATTGCTAAAAATAATAAAGCTCTCATGATGGGGAGTTCGTTAAAGAATGCATGCTCCAAGTTTGTGATGTTTTAGTCCAGACAAGAAAAATAATTTTGAGACTGTTAGCTTATCTCGGAAAACAGTGACTTCTAGAATCGAAGACATCGATAAAAGTTTGACATCACAATTACAGTCACAGGTTGGCCAGTTTAAATTTTGCTTCATGATATTTATAAGAGGTGTTGATGAGAACTTTGAAATTACCGAGGTACTGGTGTGCATGCGTTATTTAAAGGGAACTACTTTCACGAATTTCAGGAAGGGCTTTTAACTTTGAAAGTGCCTATAACAAATATATGTAATATGACCAATGGGGCACTAAATATGATAAGAAAAAAAATCTGGATTTCTTAGACTCTAATCAAAACTATCCCGAGAACAATGTTATTCTACATTGCGTTATTCATCAAAATGTTCTGTGTAAATCTGCATTAAATATGAAAACCGTGCTTGATGCAGTAGTGAAGTTTGTAAATACTATTCCATCTCGTGGCTTACTCACAGGCAATTTCGAGATTTTCTTCACTCCGCTCAATCTGAATACTCTGATGTACTGTATTACACGAAAGTAAGGTGGCTTAGTGCAAGATGTGTTTTCGAGCCAGTTTGGCAGCTGAAAGACAACACTGTGTCGTTCTTCCATGATAAAGAGTGTTCTGTGGAGTGCGAAATGTTAGAAGATACAGAATTTCTTTCAGACTTTGCATTTTTCACAGATTTATTTGTCATATGATCAACTTGAATGTCAAGATGCATGGGGAAAATCAAGTTATCGACGAAATATGGGTTCATCTCGAAGCTTTTAAACTAAAACTTAATCTGTTTGCTGGGCACCTATAGCTAAGAACAACTTATCTCATTTCCCGAGGTTAAATTCAAGCTTAAGAGAAGCTTAAGAATTATGAAGATGGCTTGAAAAAACTGCATTTTGAGTTCGAACGCAGATTTCAAGATTTCAGTACCATTCAAACAGAATTGGTTATTTTTACCATAAATTGTGAAGCAGTGAGGTCAGATTTGCAGCTTGAATTAATTGAGTAGCAATCTAACAATCATCTCAAGCAGTTATTTCTAAATATGCCAAAGTGAGTGCCTCTAAAGGTAAAGAGTATTTCTGAGCACATAAAAAGACGTTATTGTGAAATATCACTGATAATCATATTCTCTAAGGCGATCGCTTTCAAAGAAGACTGAAATTATTTGGAACTGCGTGGGTTTTTTTAGATGGTATCACTGTGACATGTGAAACAATTCGGAAAATCCAACTAAATGTGTTAATTGCTTGAAATAATAATCTAATATTTTAAAATTTATTTCGAGGGAAAGAGTGCCGAAACTGTCTGGTTCTTTGGCTTTTATAAGAATCGGATTGTTTCATAATAATGTATTCTTTTCGATATTTTACAGATTTTTTATATTTTTGGGTTTATTCTTAGACAAATTCTTCGTAGAACGATTGCAATTTAAATTATGATTCAAAACTTGCTTTCAGTTCTAGTTACATTTCAAGTTATGAAGAAACACAGAAGAATCACACTTTAATATGGCATATTAATTACACTCACACACAAAGAATTTAGCCGTATTTGACCTAAATAAACTGCTTATTTTTAAGTCTGTCAAAAGGTTACATTGTGTCATCAACTGGAAAAAACTAACTAAGAGTACTAATTGTTTGAAACAATAATAATTATGTTCTAAACATTAAAACATCTAAATGCCAGTATTTTCTAACGGTGTACTTTATTTTGCCATTTACAACTGTAATATTCTCCATTTTCTTCGCACAGGATGGGCGACTCTATACCTTATTATGGTCTCCAGATAAATGTGAAAAATCTGGCGGGCAACGAGTTCTTGAATTTCTTCCTCGTATCCTTAATAGAAGTACCTGCACATATTTGCACGTGGCTTTTCATGGAACGTATTGGCAGAAGATGCTGCTCCGTATGTGCGTTTGCACTGTCGTCTTTGGCTTGTCTCCTTCCAGTTGTTTTCATTTCAGGTAATTAGTCAATAAAGAAGTATTTGATCCTAAATTTCATATTTTATTTTTTTACCGCATATTTATTTTATTTTAGTTTTGGAAGTGTTTAGGCTTCCAAAGCTAAAATATAATTCATAAAAGGTTCAAATTAAAGTTCAACATTTTAGTATCTTCTAAGCCTAGATAAAACCCTGTCCATATGCAATTTTTTTATCTAAATAAGTTTCTGTGCACTTGCAAATGTTATCAATTAGCAGCATAAGCGCAAAATGTCTGTATCATTACTTCATAAATACAACAGGATGTTCCTACCATCGCCTTATATACCATATAGTTTACCATAGCTGTTACATTCGAACTCAGCAATTAATTTTATAAATGTTGTCATTGTTAAACATCAGTTGGTTAAGGTATTAATCAGCTGTAAGAATAAGGTAAGTACTGCAACAAGCAAGAACTGTAAGAACGAGCTAAGGGTATTAAATTGAATGCGATGGAGCGACACTTTAAGTATCCTCCAAACAGGTGAAACATGGTTTCTGGTGAACATTGGCCATTCTTAATTCTGGGCGCAGAAGGGGTTGGTTATCTTCGAATGAGGAGCTCAAAAATTCATCACGGCCACGGTATTTAAAGAGATGTCAAAAAATAGCCTATTTCACGTTTTTTAACCTTTCATAAAATGCTGTAAAAATGTATATCAATTAGAAGGACTCTACTTTTTATAAGTATTAATAGAAAAGCCATAGAAAAAGACCTCCTATAGGTCCAAGTTCAACATATAAATGAAATAACTATTTACCTTGAAAAAACAAATCCTTTTTATCTTCCACAGAATATGAAATTGTTGGAGTTGTTGCTTCTTTAATTGCCAAAGCTAGCACCAGTGGCGCTTTCCTGGCTCTGTATCAACAAGGCCCCGAGTTGTTTCCCACACCACTTAGAGCGGTTGGTATGGGTATGAGCTGCACTATCGGCGTCGGTTCAGCACTTATTGTGCCCTACATAGTCTACCTGGTAAGAACTCTAGAACTATACTTTTTTTTTGCTTAATGATGCATAGTTGATCTAAAATGATCCATTTTCATGCATTACCTTCACAAATTGTTAAAAGGTACACTACGCGAAAATGAAAAAATGGGTTCGACAGTTCGATATCTCCCGTTCTGCTAGAGTCTAGCAGCTAGACCGATTGACGAAATTCAACTTGCGTTTTTCATGTCTCGAAACCGCGACTTAGGATATGCATTAGATTTATATATAGCATTGTTCTAATACAGGTATTTTGACACAAAATCAGACTTCTTCTGAAATAACATACCCATATTTTCCATGTTTCCATGGCCCACCAGCGGCCGAGCGGTAAAGCCGCTGAACACTGGTAGTTCGGTCCGAGGTTCGAATCCCGGGAATGGTCTGGCTGCATGGGCGTTTTCGTGGTTTTCTCCATGTGTAACGTATATACGAGCCAGTTCCTCTTAGAAAGTCCTCCACGAAGGCATCCCTCCCCTTAGGCAGATAGCCCTCGAGGTTTTGCCATAATCACACAGACCAGCACACAATGTTTCCGTTCTACGATTCAAACGACGCCAAACTCCCAAGTTTTGTAAAAATCGCCCGAGTAATTTTTAAAAAATCAGCTCTAAAAAATTTTAGCTCCTCGTTGTTAATTTATTATATATTTATTAATTTCTCTTTTTTTTTATTAAACTTATTTGATTCTTCCTTTCACATTTCGAAATTCAAGTTCATTCCAAATGAAATTCAACGATATTTTTACTGTTTATTTTTAAATTTTTTATTTTTAAATAAATTTTTGAAAAAACATTTTGAATTAGAATCTATAAAATTTCTATCATCATCTTAAAGTAGACGTAAAATTACAGTTTTGTATTCAATATTTTCGAAGATATACGTGAATTTATACACTGACTACCAAGAAGTATTTGGACACCTGTGATAGAAAAGAAAAACTAACTTTATTCAAAATCAATAGTTGGTAGAGCCTTCACGAGAGGTAATTACAGCGTGGACCCTCCAGGGCATACTTTCCACAAGTCTTTGTATGACAGCTAGTGGTATTTTCTTCCACTAGGCTTGGAGAAGACATAGAAGTTCCTTCACCGATTTTGCACGGATGGTGCACCCCTGAATTCGGCGATGCAACTCGTCCCAGAGGTTCTCGATAGTGTTCAGGTCTGGACTCTGGGCAGGCTAGTCCATTTGATGAACTTCATTGGCACCATACCAAGCCTTGGTTAACGTCGAAACATGACAATTGGCATTGTCGTCCTGAAAGTAACAGGGGTCCAACCCGTAAAACTGCCACAACGTAGGAAGCATATTGTCATCCAAAATAGTGCAGTAGGCATCGGAGTTGAGCTTACCATGAATGGGGACCAAGGGTCCCAGCCCATACCAGGAGACACACCCCCAGACCATAATTCCACCTCCGCTGAAGTTGACTGTTGGCACAATGCATTCTGGAAGGAGACGTTCTCCAGGTAGACGCCAGACCCAGACCCTGCCATCCGAACGGTGAAGGGTGAACCTTGATTCGTCACTCCAAAGAACCCGTTTCCACTGATCTACGGTCCAATTTCGATGTGCTTTACACCACATTAACCGAGCAGAGCGGTTGGACTTTGTGATCAAAGGCTTATGGGCAACAGCACGATCATGAAAACCAAGCAAATGTGCTTCCTTACGGATGGTATTCATTGAAACAATACTTCCGGATGCCTGTTGAAACTCCTCGCGGATGAGGGCCATCGGTTGAGTGCGGTTCTTCCGAATTTCTCTGGACAGCACTCGTCGGTCTCTATCTCCCAGTTTCGTTGGTCTGCCGACTCGGGGCACATTCCGACAATCACCGCTCACCTTCCACTTCTTAATCACATAGGCCACTGTCGATTTTGAGTACTTCAGATAGCTAGATATGTCTCTTAAGGATCGGCCACATTTGTGATACCCGATAATTATACCCGTCTCGAAATCAGAGAGCTCCGAACTGCGAGGCATCTTGCATGCGACTAAAGCCGATGTTGTTTCCTGCACGATATATACCGGCGGAGTCCGTGACGTATCTTAGGACCGCAGATATCGTCACTGCATAGATGTCCAAATACTTATTGGTAGTCAGTGTATAATGGCGCGTTTTGAAATTTGGCATATTTATTGAAAGCGATAAAAAATCAAATGTGTTTTAACACTTTGCTAAAATTATTTAAAAAGTAGGAACCATTTTTTTTTTTTTTCCCCTTATGCATAATGTAGAAAGGTAGGAAGGAGGTGCCTTTTTTCCGTTCCGGCGTAATGGAAGGGAAAGGAAAAATTGGTTGCAATATATTAAGAAGTTCGCCAAGTGAACTATTCTTGGCGCAAACTGAAAAAATTGCGCCAAGATAAATTTTTGAATTTCTCCGTAAATTTCGCATCAAATTTTGCAAAATTTAATATCTAGACATAACTTGAGTCGTAGAATCGAAATATGGAAAGAAATTGGTATGTTATTTCAGAAAACGTCCAATTTTGTGTCAAAATACCTATTAGAACAAAGCTATATATAAATCTAATATATATCTTAAGTCGCGCTTTCGAGATATGGAAAATGCAATTTGAATTTCGTCAATCGGTCTAGTATAACGAGAGATATAGAACTGTCCGCCCCCCTTTTTTTTCGCAGTGTACATTGTGTAACTTATATATTTCATATATGAGAAAGTTATGCAAACAAAGCAGTATAATGACTTATGTTTATAACTACCTGATTTCCCTATAAAGGTATTTAATTTATTTCTTTGTTGTCACTTAGCGAAACTTATCCCACGAGAAAATATTTTATTAATTCAAAAGTTTATCAGAATTAAGAGATGTGGCAGAAAAAGTAATGCAAATGATCTTAAAAAAATTCGTACTCGAAAGGACTTTGAGGGAAATTGTATGCTGTATACTACCAGACACACAGCTGAATGTAGTCCGGTATAATTGCCCTTAATTATTCCATCAAAAGCATCTGAATAACAAATAACAGACGATGACAAAATAACATATGTAATAATCAATCATAATATACCATGTTCCTTTGACTCTAAAATGTTATTGAATTTTAGGACCCATGCCATAATTTATACTCCCAGCAGGAAAAGAAACTTTTATTCTAAGAAAATCAGTGAATGAAATAAAAGTCTAAAATGCGTTTAGCAAATATTTAATCTTGATTTACGTGCAGCGTCCCGGTTTATCAGTAAGCATACTGTTTATTGTTTCCTTCTGAATGATTCCATATAAGAACCTTTAGTGCTTGTGTGTGCGCGTGCTTTCGATTACTTTTATATTAATCAATATTAGAGCGTGATAAATTCTTATCTTCACTATTCCATAACAAACATCGACAGTTATGGAAATGTAATGGCTGCCATGTCTGACGCAAAGAAATATTCATAAGAAAAAACTCGCGATTCGAAAATGTATTACATTTTTAGGCGCTTATGTCAAGCCTCAGAATCAAAGAAATTGCATACGTTTTATCATGCTCTAAATAATTTCCTATGTTTCTAATTTAATTATATTAATTATATGTCATTTTATAATGCAATGCATGTTCTCTTTTTCTTTTGAGGCTAAATATGGAACATACATACCATTTCTGATTTTTGCAATGATAAGCATGGCTTCTGGTGTATGTGCATCTTTCCTACCGGAGACATTAAACAAGAATCTTCCACAAACTGTGGCAGATGCGGAGAATTTCGAAAAAGATTTCAAGTTTTTTTCATGCTCTGCGTAAGTTAATTTTTTAATGGTTAAATTCCGCAGTTGTAATTAATGCTTTGTAATGTCTCCAACTACTTTGTCTATGCTTGACTTCATAGAAACCTAGATGAACTACGTAGCGAGTTATCGCTGAGTCCAAGCGTGTAAATGAAAGCGTCCAGAGAAGGGTTTAATTCACTCTTTATTATCTCAAACTAAGATCACAGATTGCTCTTTTCTCGGGCCACATGGATTTTAACTCAAAATAAAAAAATAATAAACTAATTGAATGCTAAATTTGGAAATGAAGCCACGAATTTGGAATTTGTTTCAATGTCTGTTTCATATTTTGTAAAACTTTTATGAATTTTTTATTAACAAACTCAGCGATTTCAAAGCGAACAGTGGCGACACTGTAGGGAATAAAACATTTTTGAAATTCTAAAATTTGCTGTTTTAAAATACTTTTAGTCCAATGTGGCATTAGCTCAAATACTCTCGAATCGTGTATGTGTCTGTAAATGGATAAAACGTCAGTTTGGGCTCAATATAAAATCTGAAAGATTTCAGATTTTTTTAATCTGTTAAATTTAAAACCAAGCTTTAAATTATTTTACACCATAAAATGTACGTGTAACAAACTACACATGTGTGAAATCATTAAATTATCTGACTATTTATTAAAAGACGTATCATAATTTAAGTTTTCAATTATATAATGCAGTATAATGAAAATGTCAAGTCGCAAATATTAAAGATTAAGTATATCGACATCGATGGAGCTATTGTAGTGTAAACTGACTCCCATGAAATAGAGGCATGGAAAAAGTGCAGCAGAAAAAGTAAGACGATTTAAACATGGCGGAACAGATATGTCTCTGTAGCTAGCGTGTTGTTTCCTGCTTTATTTTATTGAGAAGTTCAAATTTTTTAGTAGATATGTAAAGATAGTCTTTGGAACAACGCGCATGTGCAGTGACGTGAAATTACTTGCTCTCGCTGTCATTAGCCGTAGAGCACTGGTCTCATGAACACCGCACGTTTGCTGTTGAGCGTCTTTTCAACAGTTGCTGTTGAGTGTCTTTTCAACAGTTGCTGTTGAGCGTCTTTTCTTGTTTACGCACAGAACGTTGTGTCGCGAACGTTCTGCGCGCACACAAGCAAACGTAAAGAAGGAGCGAGAAGCTATGCTACAAAATACCAGGCGTTCTATGCATCACCATACCATATCACTAGGATGTCAGCCAGATGTGTGCGAAGGATAATACACCAGGACTTAAACTTCCATCCATAAAAACTGCAGCTTGTTCACCTGTTGCTTCTTCAAAATTATAACGCACGTTTTCAGTTCTGTTTCAGGTTGATAGGAGTAATGTAAGAGGATCCAAAATGACTGCATTTATAAATCACGTGAGAATGCACACTGCCACATCAATGGATGTGTTAATTGTCGTTACTGAGTTAACTAGAAACCTAAGTTTGACTCATTAGGTGCCTCTTTATAGTCCAAAAGTAACTTTGTAGTGTAATTGTATGTTAGAATGCAATTATTGTGCCATACGTTTCTTCAAAATGAAAGTGAACACATTGTGAATGTTACCTCCACCCGGTATATGTCCGTGCTGGTAAATTTTCTAACCTCAACTCAGAAGATGCCGTCTTAAACAGGTTTGGCTTCAACGAGATGGAGCCACATCGCACACAATCAGTGCAACCATGACCATAGTTCGAAAAATATTTCCAGAATTATTTCTCATAATGGCGATGTTGCGTGGCCAGCACGCTTACCAGATCTGTCAACGTGCGATTTCTTTTTGTGGGGATATTTAAAGCCAAAAGTGTACATAAACGACCTGCAGTCTCGGATGACTTGCGTGACTCTATTCCGACATAAAATCCACCAAACCTCACCGGACATAAGGAGAAGAACGATAGGCTTTGTGCGGCAACGTGCAGAAGTGTGTTTGGAACTCAATGGTGGACACTTCATTAACATTGATATCAAGAAATAGCAAACGATACATTTCGCTTTGGTATGTACTTTCTAAAAACGTAACCGTTTCTGCAGTATACGTGATTCACCAACAAACATTTTGCATATAAAAATCATCTAACTTTTTCTGCCGCACCCTATAATCTACCGCAAAATTAAGCGAATGTGTATATTTTGGCTCTTGCAAATCATCTGATGACTGAAAAAATAGTGTGAGAACAAGGCAAAATGACCATAGTTACGGTAGGGTGAATAATTACTATGCATGTAGAGAGAATCCTAAATTTACGATTCTTTTATTGTCTTTGCAAAATAACATAAGGTTGATATCATGTTGCTTTCCAATTCAAATTCAATTAAAAAGTGAAAAATAAGACAATCTTCTTATTTATAAAAATTATTTTACAGGAGCTGCGAACCAGAGCCAGAAGCCGAGAGATCTACCTGGACTCCAGCCAGGTTATCAGTAGATGATCTGTCCAGTTCAACCAAATATTTCTCGGCGCATATGCCAGTGAAAGATCCACCCGACTTATTAATAAAGCGAAATTCAACCTCATCAGTTACAGCCATTTCTCCTACAACGAATTTTATATGACAACCAGCATAAATGCCAAATTTTATCAAATTGAACAATTTATGAAGTATTTTGACTACACACGTATTTAAATCTAAATTTAGAGACAACAATGCCGCCCACATTAGAAATAGTGATATTTCTGAAATTTTGGTGAAATGTAAATTTCATATGTAAACTGCTTAAATCTATAATATTTGATCTGATTTCATGATTTTCATTCTTTTTATTTTCAAATTCTTCTATATTTATTTATAAACTCAAATTAGAAATTCACTGTAATTTAAGCAACCTTCAACTGCTACGTTTTTTTAATCCTGTATTTTGGTAATTTATGTATTTTTTCCTTTAAAGTGATTGAATTATGTTGTTCTTATGCTTCGATTAAGATTTATATGCCTTTAATTAATCTACATGCCATAGTTGTAGAATTATCAATAGTTTAAAAGTGTAAGTTAAGCTAAGCGAGTTCAGAAACGTCCAACGGGTATTCCTTAAATAATTTATTGTGCAGAGGAGGAGTGCTTCAAGAAGACCTCTTCCCGATTCTAATTAAATTTAGAAAACGCGTTTTCGCCTTTACTGCTGACATCACACAGATGTTCAGAATGATTGAAGTTAATCCTTCGCAAACTGAGCTTAAAACATTTTATGAAAAGATAGCAAATTCGCAATCATTAAGATTTATCAGTTACGAACTGTAACGTATGGAACTGCGTCCGCCCCATGCTTAGCCACTGAAGTTTTACAGCTTGCCTTAGATGAGAGAAAAGACTTTTCTTTAGATTCAAGAACAGTCCTTCAAGATCTTTACATGGTAAATTGCCTTTCTGGGTCTTCAGAATTCAACGTGTTAGGAAAACTTAAATCAGAATTGAAGCAGGTTCTCCAAAGGGAATGAATGACTTTGCATAAGTGGTGCAGTAACAAGGCACCAAACCATTGAACTGCAACAGTTCGCGATTGATTGAACTTCTGAAAAAAATAACAGTTAAAATGCTAGGAATGTTTTGTAATTGCTTAAGCGATTCCTTTACATATAAAGTAAGTATAAGCGCTAATGTTAACTTCACCAAAAGTGATGTACTATTTCAAATAGCACGCATTTGTGACACACTCGGACTCTTGGTTCCCGTTGTTGTTAAAGCAAAGATCTTTATGAAATAGTTATGGTTTCTTAAACTAGATTGGAACAAAACCTAAATCAGAATTTCTTAATTTTTTTGGTGTCCATAATATTTACGAAAATTTTGTGGGATCCCCTAAATAGTGAGCAAATCCGACACACACGTGAGTGAAACTGACTCTTTCTTTCAATTGTACTGTAATCTACTATTGCAGTTTCAGGTCACTAACTTTAATTTTTAAAATAAAATGAACGTTTTTATTATAAAAAATTGCATCGAAACGTTTTCATTTTTTCTTTGTCTGTATTGTCTTATCTCCACTTATTTTCAGATACATTATTTTAAAATATTTGGTAATTGTAAAATTATTATAAGTTAAATAGCAAAATTACTAAAATATTTTATGTCATGTGTGTATATTAAATATGTGTGTCCAACATCGGTGAAGTAAACAGTTCACTTCTTTGCAGCAAATCGAGCGTTTCCCTTACAAAATTCATTACAATTTTAAGTCTAGAACTTACTGTATGCCTTCTTCTGGCAAAACTAACGAAGAAAATTCTAACATATGTTAGTTAAATTTTGAATGAACACTGATTGCACTCTGGTTCTACGATAGCCCTATCGTGGATCAAAACCCCTTCAAGTTTGTTTAAGACATTTGTAGGCAACCAACTATCACAAATCCAGCAGATATTCAAGGATTTCGAATGGCAACATATTCGGAGTTGAACCCTGCAGACATTATCTTCAGAGAACTAGAAGTTAAAGCACTTGCCGCTACTGAACTTTGCAGGAAAGGTGATTTGCAGGTGTGTGATTATGGCAAAGCCTCAAGGGCTATCTGCCAAAGGGGAGGGATGCCTTCGTGGACGACTTTCTAAGGGAAACTGGCTCGTATACACGTTACACATGGGGAAAACCACGAAAACGCCCATGCAGCCACCCCGTTCGCGGGATTCGAACCTCGGACCGAACTACCAGTGTTCAGCGACTTTACCGCTCGGCCGCTGGTGGACCCCTTTGCAGGAAAGGACCAGACCTCTCAAAAATAAATTTACCTGTTCCTCAGACTTTGCGAAACCCCTGTAACTCAACTGGTAAACTTTATGCTAATGAACTCAAGACTGTTTCTAAAGTGATATTAAGTTTAAACAATGACTCTTTTTATATATATCTTACTTAACAACAGTAACAATTTTCATAAACGCCCGCCATTGGAGGGGAAAAATTCATAAACTAATTAGTATTTTAGTTTTTATTTTTTGATTTTGCAAAAGGTACAAATCTCCTAAAACCCATACAGGGGGACTTAAGTGCGAAGAATATGAAAGAGCAGGAAATTATCTGATAAAACATCTGCAGGTAAAGTATTTTCGAGAGATATCATCTTTAGAAAAAAGATCTTCAGTTCCACCTACGCGTAAGCTTAAATTTTTAAACCTTTTTTAGGTCCATTAAACAGATTTATAAGAATTAGGTGACTAAAGCTAGTCACATGGAATTTGTGTCAGAGCTTACTTCAGAAGCTCTGTTTGCTACCTTAAAGAGACTTTTTTTGCCCGATGCGGCAAGAGTTCAATAATTTTTAGCGATGACGCTGCGAACTTTACTGGAGCTTCTGCAGAGTTAAAACATTTGTATTAATTAAAGTCAAACAGTGAGAACATCTCGAGTCTGTTAGCCTCAGAAGGTATCAGTTGGAGATTTTTGCCTCCTAGGGCACCCAATTTTGGCGACCTTTGGGAGGCGGGTGTGAAGGCCCTCAGGTAACATCTAAAGAGAGTTAGGCTAACTCTAGAAGACTTTCTGCTAGCTCCGCTAGGCTAACTCTAGAAGACTTAAGACTAGAAGACTAAACTCTGGACTCAACTCTAGAAGACTAAAATCAATAGTTCAAATCGCGTACATCCTCATTTCGCGGTCATTCTCACACTTATCTGATACAGATGGTTTTTAAGTGTTAACTCTGGTTTTTAAGTGCTAACTTTTAAGTGTCTGATACAGATGGTTTTTAACTGTTTAATTTTCTAATAGGAAAACCACCAAATGCGATCCCAGAACCAAAGTTAATTAACAAAAGAGATAATCTTCTAAGCAGGTGGCAGGGGACTCAAAACTTCAAATCATTGAAAATGTTTGCAAAGTAGCCATCTGCAACAGCGCTCTAAGCGGGTGCTTAAAACGACAAATATTACTCCTCATATGCTTATTATATTAAAAGACTCTCAACTTCCCATCTGCAATTGAGCTTTGGCTCGAATTATTACTGTGCTTTCAAGCCTTGACGGAAATGTCGAAGTTGCAGACATACGCACGCCAAAGAAGACCAATTTCCAAAATTTGTATTTTACCCATTATGGATAACGATATTCCTACTGTAAGATAATTTATTTTGTTCTCACTGAATTGTTAATTAGTGTATTTGTTGTAAGTTGTGTCTGAAATAATGTAATAAATCAACGCCGGGCGGGATGTTCCGTACTTGTTACGTTATCGTTTGGCCGATGGAGATTTTCCTCCGCCGCATTATGGTTATTGTGGATTTACTATGTTAATCTATTAGATAACAAGAAGACAACAAGTAGTTAAACGCTATCACTAATAAAACGCATCTCTTGTTTTTTATTACTCTAACTACGCCGCAAGTATCAAGTCAAGAATTTATGACAATTCTGTATTAATTTCTTTACAATTGATGCCATTAAAAATTCTTTAATTGTAAATTCATTTTGCAATCTGGGAATTTATCTAAATAGTCTACAGTTAATGTCTCTATCTAGTGTTTGTTCATATAAATCATAATATTTGTAGCTTCTGTTTGTATACAAGACTATAATAAAAAAGATATAAAAAGATAAGTAAATGCCAAACAGGCAATTTAAGTTTTACTGCTCACAATTTTGGCGTGAGTCGTCAAAAAGAAAAAAAGGAGTTTATAAATTAATCTCAGCTATTTCAACGTAGAACTTTCATCTTCGGTAATGGCACGTGGTCGAGTTGATAATAACGCTTCAAAGCTTCCACTGCGAGATCTCGTAAAATTTCGTACTTCATTTCTGTGTATTTATTACAGCATTATAAGTCAAAAAGCACTTGCTATCACCTTAGACTGATTTCAGCTGATCACGTGACTGGCTGACGGATATTAGAATAAAAATGCTTTCGCACCTTTTTTTCAAAGTCACATAACCTTCCGGCATTTCTTTCGCGACTTTCCCCCAACAACCTGGATTTTCGTAAGCTGTTTTCACTAACTTTTATTATTGAATTATTATTTTACGTAACATTTTTGTGACGATCAACTTTCTTTTTATTATTGTTGAAAATACCTGACAAACAGTATATTACTTTGATTATGAATAACCACCCATGTAATTTAATTAAAAATTCTTTAACAATAACTATAAAATTAAAGTGCGAAAAATTTTTCAAGCGCTTTTTATATCATTTTTTTTTTTTTTTTTTTAAGAAGAAAAATTCTGAAAGGTTTCAGATTTTAACATTCTCACAAGAGTTTGTTAAGGTTTCTTACGCTCTCTCTGATCCCACGGTCTACCAGTCTGCTGTTACAATCCCTCCTTCTAACAATTTTTTTGTCTTTTTAGCTTTATTATTAGTCATTTTCTTCGCACTTACGTCATATGCAATTCAACAGCAAAATTACAAAAATTTTAAAAGCAGTACAGTAGTATATGCTTAGAATTCCTGATGTAGCGTTTAGTGTTGGCATATATTTTTCTGCTTTTTTTTCAATCTTTTCTCATTCATCATATCAATGTTCAGTTTTCTTACTAAAACTGCTACGCAAAACTTTTTTTATCTTTTTATTATTAACGTTTTGTGTGTTACGTTTACTTATTAATTATCATGTTCGGTACTTTTCCGTTTATCGCCTGCGCCGGCAAAACGGAAAAGTACCTCAATTTCTAAAAACCTTCCATAAAATTTAATCGATTACTTAGGAAATGCGTATTTTTTGCTATTCTTTGACATTTTTTAATTTACTTGTTCCGAAAATTGCGATTTTGCATTGGTTCACTATAAATGTCCGTTTCATTTTTCAAACTGTTGCCACCAAATGTTAGAGTCCTGCATTATATTTGAAGAAATTAAATGATGAAGAATCTGCATAAATGTATGTATATTTATCGCATTTTGATAAAACAACGGTACCTAGAGCCATCCAATTTTTGAATCACGTAATCCTACTTCGAATATGGACATATGGAAGCCCAATTTGAAATTTGTAATTTGTTTTATTGTCGGTTTTATATTTTGTGAAACTTTAACCAATTTTTGATTAACAAACTCAAGGATTTCAAAGCGAGCAGTGGCAACGTTGTACAGTAAAAACATTTTTATCTCCAACGCGCGAATCTCTGTATCGGAAATTTTAATGATATGCTCATTTTAAAACTATTTTGCGATATTGCTGTTCAACTGAATTTTATGGTTTAAGTGTGAAGAACATCATATTTAATAAATAAATGTAACACACAAAATGTTAAAAGAACGCCCCTTTAAACGTAATTTAAAATCTGAAACCTTTCAGAGTTTTATTTTATTATTATTAGTCCAAAGGGATTTGAATCCCGAAGGACTATTAGTTTCGTTTTGGCATTTTGCGTCGGACGGATAAATGTCGGTTCACTTTTCAAACTGTTGCCATAAAATGTTAGAATCCTGCATTATATTTGAAGAAATTAAATAATGAAAATCTGCGTAAATGTATATATATTTCTCACATTGTCATAAAATAACGGTACATAGAGTCATCGAATTTTGAATAACGTAATCCTCCAACGAATATGAGCATGTGGAAGACCAAATTTGAAATTTGAAATTTGTTTTATGATCGATTTCCTATTTTTTAAAACTTTGACGAATTTTTGATTAACAAACTCAAGGATTTCAAAGCGAGCAATGGCAACGTTGTGCAGAAAAAACATTTTTATCTCCAGCGCGTGAGTCTCTGTATCGGAAATTCTAAAGATATGCTCGTTTTAAAACTATTTTGCGATATTGCTGTTGCACTGGATCTTATGGTTTAAGTGCGAGGAACATGATATTTAATAAAGAAAGGTAACACACAAAATGTTAAAAAACGCCCCTTTGGACGTAATTTAAAATCTGAAACATTTCAGATTTTTTTTATTATTATTTAAATTTTTTTCCATTTTTTTTCTTTCAATAAAACCCCATATCATTTTAAGCTATGTGTGCCAAATTTTGCCACTTTACCTACATTATTCCATGAATTATTGAATTTTCAAATGTTAACGGACTTTTGGGTCACCCGGTATTTATTTATAGTGCATTTTGTGAGAGTGATAGTTCAAGAGTTTCATTAATTTCTTTTTCTATACTGCTCCGTTATTCCTGTCTTCAATTACCGCAGCTGCATGACTTCGGAATACTTATTTATTAGCCGGTTGCAAAATGATAATGGCCCCTCGTAACTATTAGAAATGGCCTAACAGCGGCAGATCAGATCAGCGTGTTAAACAAAAGCTTGATCTTAGTTCCAATTCCCGCAAACTGGTGATTAAATGGATGTTTTCGTGGTGAAAGGGGGGTTAGTAGAAGTGAATGTAACAACAGAATGGTAGACTGCGAGTTCAGTGAGAGCGTAAAAAACATTAATAAAGCCCTTTTGGGCGACACTTAAAATCTGAAGCCTTTCAGGGTTTTTTTTTTTTTTTTTTTTTTTTTTTCCTTTTACTTTTACTTTTATTTTTTTGGTTAAATCCCATGTTATCAATCAAATTATTTACTTGAAAAGTAATGCTTCTATAAGCATTATCGCTGCGTTATTTCCAACAATTTTGTGACGTCAAATAATCGAACGAAAATCCATTTACTTTGCCAAAAGTTAAGAAATTACGTTAAAATCTCATATAAACAAGAGGTTCCCCCCCCCCTCTCCATCTGATACAACTTTACTCCTGCAAAGAGTAAAGTTGTGAGAGTTTTAGTTTGTTTTTGAAACAAAGATACTTACGAAAACATATTTCAATACTTAAGTTTTAAAAAAAATTAAGCCAAATAAAAAAAAAATTCTTTTCACCATACTGCATGGTTATCCACAATGAATGAATGCGCACAATGCAGTTCGATAGCTTATCAGGAAATAGTTTTAAAATGAATTGCAAATTTTGGACCATAGAGACAAATACTGTGAGTTAAATAAAAAAACTTATAATCATTCTTGTTTTTTAAAAAAATGAAAGGTTTTCTTAATAATTTTTGAAAATATCCGACCTTCATAATAGAAACATTTTTAATATTAGAATTTTAAAGTCCCATAAAAGAATATGATATTACCTACCACAATAACTTTAAGAAAATAAACTCTTAAAACTAAAATCTGAGAAAAATGTATATAAACTTATCATGTATTTCTCCCACCTTCTTAGCATTCCTTCGCAATGTAGTGGTCATCACGCTCGGCGCCTATTCGAGAGGGCCCACCAGCGGCCGAGCGGTAAAGTCGCTGAACACTGGTAGTTCGGTCTGAGGTTCGAATCCCGCGAACGGGCTGGCTGCATGGGTGTTTTCGTGTTTTTCCCCATGTGTAACGTGTATACGAGCCAGTTTCCCTTAGAAAGTTCCTCCACGAAGGCATCCCTCCCCTTAGGCAAATAGCCCTAGTGTGCTTTGCCGTAATTAAATACACATACACACAGATCCTATTCGAGAGACGCGTGGTTCGAGTCCCGGGGAAGGCATTGCTCTTTTTTCATCTCTCCTGCCTTAAGGTTGATAAGATAAACAACCAAAAAAGGTTGCTGGTGTAACGGATCAGAATAACATGCCGGACCTATAGTGCCCATTGAGAGGTGAAACAGGCGGAATAATAAAAGTAATCCCTCCTGCTTCCAAATAACGTAATGTCTCTACAAACTTATGAAACGGAAAACCAAAAATGGCTTAATAGATCATGCCTCGAAGCTTTGTTTCCCAGCCAGTGCGGAAAGTAGAAGCGATATTTCCCTTTCTGTTTCACATCGCAGCTTCTTTTAAAAAAATACATAGAAAACCACCTATTTTAAACCATTCTTGTTTTAAAAGAGGCAAAGAGTTTGTTTTATAATCTGTGAAAATTTCAAAATTTTTTAGCCAATACATGTTTAGATGTGGAAATTTTTAAATAATGGGCATCAAATAGTCGACAAAATAGAGCAATTTTCGAAAAAAAAAAACAGTTTTAAACCATTTTTGTTTTAAAAGAGGCAAAGATTTTGTTTGATAATCCGTGAAAATTTCAAAGTTTTCTACCTAGTACATGTTAGGTGTGGAAATTTTAAAATAATGGGCATTAAATAGTGGAGAAAATGGAGCAATTTTCGAAAAAAAAACAGTTTTAAACCATTCTTGTTTTAAAAGAGGCAAAGAGTTTTTTTATAATGTATGAAAATTTAAGAATTTTTTAACCAATACATGTTTAAATGTGGAAATTTTAAAATAATGGGCATCAAATAGTCGACAAAATGGAGCAATTTTCGAAAAAAAGAAACAGTTTTAAACCATTGATTTAATAAGAGGCAAAGAATTTGTTTTATAATCGACGAAAAAGTCAAAGTTTTGTAGCTAATATATAGTTTTACATGTGGAAATTTTAAAATAATAGATATCAAATAGTCCAAAAAAATTTTCGAGAATTTGGCAAGTCAGAATTGATGCTGAAATTTTGACACAAATTTTATTCAAAAGTTTTTTTCGCTCTATCCGATGATGCAAACAGCAAATTTCTGAGTTTTATAGCTCGTGATTTAAACGAAAATATGTTCGAAAAATCATTTAAACATTAAATTTCTAATTCAAAGTGGCAATTTGCCCTGAAGGACTCTTAATTTTTTGGCATTTTGCGTTGAAAACTATGAACGGCGAATCATTTTTCATATTGTTGCCACCAAATATTACCGCCCTGTATTATATTTAAAGAAATTAAATAATGAAGAATCTGCATGATTGTATGTATGTTTCTCGTATTGTTATAAAACAACGACACCTAGAGCCCTTAAAATTTGAATAACGTAATCTTCCGTAGAATATGACCATGTGGAATCCCTAATTTGAATCTGAAATTTGTTTTATTATCGATTTCAGATTTTGTAACACTTTAACGAATTTTTGATTAAACAAGTAAACGATTTCAAAGCGAGAAATGGCAACACTGTACAGAAAAGAAAAAAAATTATCTCCACCGCGCGAGACACTGTGTCAGAAATTCTAAAGAAATGCTCCTTTTAAAATTATTTTGCGATATTGCTGTTGAACTGAATTTTATGGTTTGAGTACGTAGAACATGATATTTAATAAATGAAGGTAACATGCAAAACGTTAATAAAACACCCCTTTGGACGTATTTTAAAATCTTAAGCCTTTCAGATTTTTTAATTTTTAAAAAAGTTTTAATCTAGTTTTAAAAACCTCGCTTCACGGCATTGCATTGCATTCCATAAATATTATGTGTACAAAATTTGGACTCCGTGCTAATCAGAAAGCAATTTAAAATTCGATAACAAATTTTACGCCAACAGTGAGCTAAATAAAAATGTATAATACAATAAAAAGTAATTAAATACCAGCTTGTCGATTACAAACTTGTCGTTTTATTACCTTTTTGAGTTCTGCTTAACTTTCGGTTTAATTGTCTTTTTACTCAAACATATGAAAGAACATAAATCAAAATTTATGGCAAATGAATTTGGTTATCTTCAGAGATCTTCTGTTGGCGAAACACAGAAAGATTGCCAAAGATATGTGAAGATACTGAATTTTTCCTGGAGAATTTATTAAGCTTTTTAACAATACATTTTAACCGCATTCTTAAAAGTTCGAGGTAACAGAGAAGGAGCTATAAATCTTTGTCGACATTGAAAAATGTTACTGTGCGGCAGGAACCGGCCACGGAAGAAAAAAAAAGAGAAATATGCTTTTCTTCATATCTTTATTCTCTCTCTTACTGACAAGAAATGATAACGCTTACTATCTGTGTAAAAAATATGCAATTTAGTTAAACTAAAGTTCACGACCTTCGCATTCCAGGTTTTGCATGAGCTCTGCACAATTATAAAGATCTTAAAAAGAATATACTACCAAATGCCTAGCTTCACTTCTCAAAAACAAGACAAAAAAAAAAAAAAAAAAAGACTGAAAGGTTCAAATTTTAACGGTCCCTCCAAAGGTTTCGTTAAGGTTTTTTTATGCTTTTGCTTAGCCTTTATTTTTTATAGTCCAAAGGGGCAATTTGCCCTGAAGTAATATTATTTTTGTTTTGGCATGTTGCGTTGGTTCACGCGTTTTGCTATACAGCTTACTTTCGAGGATTTTACCTTCTTTCAGATACTCTTTATACCACGGTAATTCCACCAGATACAAAGCATGATCTTTTTGTTCGTCAAATGGCGCTTTGCGACGCTGCCGACGGGCTCATCGGGAGTAGTCCAACTCCCTTTTGGCCTGTGTTCTTGTAGTAAATCCACATTTCATCACAAGTGACGATCCGGTCCAGAATTTTGTTCTTGCGTTGATATTTGAGCATATTAGAGGCTCAAACACGTCTGTCCTTATCTGCTTGAGTCAGTCCATGCGGCACACAGCGATTGAACTTGTACGTCAAGTTTATGCTATGCATAGCGCGATTAATGTACGTGGCACTAACGTCTGTTGCGTTTTTCTTTTCTGACACCAGTTGTTGCGTTATTTTCTTCCTTCACGTTCGTACGGGTTTTGTAGATTTGGAGTGAATAACGATGAAGTATCGAAACACACTTTATTTAGCCAATACTGATCAGGACAGCTCCAAAGTCACGTTTCACTGTCGTCTCGTCGAAGATCTACTATAAACATGCTGACACGATCAGCGACACAGTCTTCAGGTTATCAGGCTATCACGATGGAGACAGCTTCACTGCAAAGCACCAGAGTACAGCTCCCGACTCTGCTGGGTCGTTCTCGGAACTCCACGTACTCTCGAGACTTCACGCTACAACTTGCAATGCACTTGACGACACACAGAGCACAGCTCCCGACTCTTCGGTTCAGTCGTTCTCGGAGCTCAATACGCTCTCTCGACGATGCACTAACCGCGATACACTAAGAGACTCATTCGGTACACGCGAATCAAATGCTATCAAATACAAATCAAATACTAAATACACATTTAGAAACAAAAAGGACCATGGTCTTACACTATTTACAATTATTTACACTACGTACTATGGCCATAGTAATGAGCTAACCTGTCGTAATGAACGACTTTAGGTTTAGAGTTCGAAGACTTACGGGTCCGAACCACAAAGTCATTCAGCCTGTTTAGGATTGCGTTGGTACCATCCCAAGGTGACTGTAATTTCGGACAGATTCCCTTCCGTCGAGTCGGATTCCACAACCACACACCTTGTCTTCTTCGTGGAATTGATGTTCAGTAGCTCTTGTGTCGTATCGGGTCTTCATCTTCTCCGTCGCCAAGTTGACTCGCTCTCGTGCAAAGTTGTGCATCACTTCAAACCGGGTCTGGAGATCTTGAATATATTCCTCAGGCGATGAAGGAGCATCCGGAGGGCGACCAAACAAGAGATCACAAGGCATGCGAAGGTCACGGCCGAAGAGCATTTGTGATGGGGAACAGCCTGTAGTCTCATGGACAGCACTGCGGTAAACCAGTAAAAACAGTGGTAATTTCTTGTCCCAGTCCTATTCGCTTGTGGAAACCACTAATGAGAGTTTATTAAGGTTGGTTCGATTGAACCTGGATGTAATGGCGTCGTTTGGCTTTTGTCAATGCCGAGTAGTTTGCATAGTTCTTTGATTACTGCCGAGGTAAAATTCATTCCCTGATCGGAATGTAACTGCAGAGGCACTCCGAACCTGGAAATCCAGTGCTGTACCATCACCTCAGCTATTGTGACAGCCTCTTGATCAGGAATAGGGTACGCTTCAGGTCACTTAGTGAAGTAATCAATGACAACGAGTATGTATTTGTTGCCATCAACAGTTCGTGGCAGAGGTCCCAAGATGTCAAAGGCGATACGTTCAAAAGGCGCACCTACGTTGTAACGTTTCAGCTTGCCTCGGCTGCGTCTCTTCGGTCCTTTCCGACCTGCACAGGCATCGCAAGATCGGCACCACTTCTGCACGTCATCCTTTGCATTATTCCAGTAAAAGCGCTCACGAACTCTCTGCAAGGTCTTCATTATTCCAAAGTGACCTCCTGTAGGGCTGTTATATAGTTCTTTAAGGACATCAGGAATACAGGATCTTGGAAGTATCAGTTGCCATCGGAACGTCTTCCCAGTATTGTTTTGTTGTAGGACTATAGATAGAAATGTCCTGCCATGTAAGTTTTCTGTTTGATGACTCCATCAAATCAATTATGGGTTTAATGTCACGGTCTTCCTGCTGGTCTTTCCTTACTACATTATCACTTCACGGGTCTGGATCAGCCGATGTTGATGTCGTAATTTGTCGTGCTACCGGACTCAGCAGCTAGTATTTCGCTTCGACCCTCGAACAATATCGGCAGCTTTCTGGGCAAGGTCTTCTAGACAGGGCGTCGGCGTTTCCGTGTGATGACCCCTTACGATGACGGATAGTGATGTCATATTTCTGGAGTCCCTGTATCCACCTGGCTATTTGACCCTCAGGATTCTTGAAATTTAAAAGCCAGGTCAATGATGCATGATCAGTGCGGAGCAGGAATTTCCTGCCGTATAGATAATGATGGAAACGCTCTACTGCTTTGACTATGGCGAGCAACTCTTTCCTGGTGACACAGTAATTCCTCTCCGGTTTAGAAAGGCACTTGCTCCAGTAAGCTACTACACGTTCTTGGCCGTCTATTTCTTGGGACGAAACAGCACCGACACTTTCATTGCTTGCGTCCATGTCGAGAATAAATTGTCTGTCAAGCTGAGGATACGTCAGGATTGGAGCAGATGTTAAAGCTTCCTTTAAGTTGTTAAATGCATCATCGCATTCTTTTGTCCATAAGAACTTTTACTTGCTCTCTGTCAGCTTGTGAAGGGGGACTTGCGATGGAAGAAAAGTCCTTCACGAATCTCCTATAGTAGGTGCAAAGCCCTAGGAAGCTTCCCAACTGGTGGACATTTTCAGGAATTAACCGCTGATACCTTTTCAGGATCCGTGTGCACACCTTCTTCAGAGATGACATGTCCTAGGTAAGTCCCTTCCTTTCGGACCAATTTGCACTTAGTGGGACTCGGCTTCAGATTGGCTTCTTTCAGTTTCTGAAGCACCTTTCTAAGATTTTCTAGATGTTCTTCAAAACTCTTTCTGACGATGATGATGTCGTCCAGGTATATCAGACAGGCTTCGTAGGAAAGACCTTTCAAAACAGTCTCCATGAGGCGTTCGAATGTTGCCGGAGCATTACACACTCCAAACGGCATCATTTTGAATTGCCAAAGCCCTTGTCACGTAGTAAATGCCGTCTTTTCTTGGTCATCGGGATGTATTTCTACCTGCCAATACCCACTCTTTAAATCAAGTGTTTAGAACCACTTGCTTCCAGAAAGAGTATCTAGAATGTCATCACTTCTAGGAAGAGAGTAACTGTCTTTCTTCGTAACTTCATTCAGCCGGCGATAGTCAACGCAAAATCTTGTTGAGCCGTCTTTCTTTCTGACAAGTACGATGAGAGATGCCCATGGACTTGCTGAAGGCTCGATGACATCGCCTTCTTCCATATCTTTTAACAGTGTTCACACCTCTTCCTGTTTAGCAAACGGTAGACGTCTTGGATGTTACTTGATCAGGGGATGATCGCCGGTATCGATTCTATGTTGTGTCAAACTGGTTCGACCCACGTCAGAAGACGAGCGGGAGAAAACAACTTGAAGATCTTTAATGACGCGATCGGCAGCATTCCTCTCTTGATCGTTTAATGGAGCATTCTGCAATAACTCCGATGTAATGCTCTCTGAGGACACGGAATCTGAGATATTACTCTTTCTTTCAGCGCTGGTTACTGAAGTACATGCTGCAACCACTTCACCTTTCCTAATAACTCTCGCCTTTTCAGTTACATTGGCGACTGTCACCGGGATAACCATTCTGGATAGGTCAACGAGTGTTGAGGCTACTAGTACTCCTTTCGGGCTATTACAGTTATTGGAATATTCTATGATGCCGTAGCGGAAATTTCTATTTTCGGCTATGGATCTAGGACAGTGCTCCGCAACCGGTGTGCCGCGGCACACTGGTGTGTCATGAGTAGGATATAGGTGTGCCGCAATCAAATACATGTATCTGACATTTGGCAATTTTTTATCATGTATTTAATACACAATGACAATTTTTTTCCTTAATGTCTATTTTAAATGTTTTTATATATTTCACTGTTGTGTGGTTGTGTGTGTGATTGTAAGTGTGTCAGCATTTGAATTTTTTCGACACTTCCTTGATAACTCGGAACTCAAAAACTTTTGTGTATAAATCAATACATATATACATTAGCTTTTTGTGTGCCACGAAATTCCAGAAAGATTTTTTGTGCGTCGCAGGTGAGAAAAGGTTGCGGAGCACTGATCTAGGAAGTAAAAGCTCGGTTCTCCATCATTAGTTCCGAATAGGGCTATGTCCTCAGATGTAGAATGCAATTCGTTATTTTTAAAGTCTAAGGAAAACCTGTATTTCCTTAGAAAGTCCAATCCGAGTATAAAAGAATAGTGATCTCTGCTACATATGCCGTGTGATGGTAAGCGGCATTTCCGAACGTGATGTTTTTAACGTTTACTTTTCCGTCGATGTCGATCTTCTCACCGGACACAGTCTGGAGGGTAACGCAGGGCGGCGTCCAGATAAGTTTGTTTCCTAGTTGTTGAGCCAAATCTTTTCGGATGATGGTGACGTTGGCTCCTGTATCTATAGTCATATTGCACGGAACTCCATTAATATATCCTATTACGAAAGGTCCATTACTGCCGCCTCTAACTGCAGAAATTTGAAGCGCTTTAAACTAGGGTTTTTAATTATCTGGCAACCTCCGCCCCGCGAGATGGCCACTAATTAGTTTCCCTGCTGCTTGCTAGGAGAGGTCATAATATCCTTACCATGTCCGGTCTTAACATCCGTACGTAACGACGGAACCTGCAGTTTCGTCGTATGTATCCTTCAGCACCGCAGTTCCAACACTTTACGGTCGGTTTCTTGTCACCAATATTCCGCTCAAGGCGTTCAATTGTCTAGTTAAATCGTCTAGACGAGCAGTGACTTGATCCCCTGGGTCCTGGACTTGAGCAGTTCTGATTGGATGGCGGTCTCTACGAGTGGCTTGCTGGGCTGCCTCGAATTTCATAGCGTACACTAGAGCGCTTTTCAAATCTTTAACATCCGCCATTCGCAGTGCTTTCTGTATTTCAGGGTCCCGGATGCCATTGATGAAGTATTGCAGGGGCAGGATTTCCCTTGTTTCTGTCAGGCACTCCGAAAAGGCGTGCTATAACAGCCTTTCAACATCCGTGGCGAGCTCCTGAAGTGTTTAGGTGGGCTGCTGTTGACGGGATTTTAGTTGAAGCCTGCTGTAGTCTTTCAAACACTTTTCCCCAAAGCGCCGGATAGAGCTTCAAAGTCTAGTCTGTGATTTTCGGAAAGCGTGTGCAGGATATCCGTTGCTTCTGCTCTCAGAGAAGACGCGAGATGACAGGCCTTAACTTGGGAATCCCATCCATTCACATCCGCAACTATAGAAAATTGGGTCTTACACACTTGCCAGGATGTCTTTCCATCATATATAGATAGCTTCAGAGATGAACGAGCAGGCATCGGTAAGAATTTAAATCCCTCAGAATTGCTTCCTTCTGTCGCTATTCTCTTCTTTAAAGTGGCAACTTCTTTGGCAACAGCAGCAGAAACCCTTTCCTCAATTTGTTGTTGGACGGCAGAAACTCTGTTCAATTTGTTGCTCTACCGCAAAAACTCTTTCTTGAATTTCTCCAACTTTGTCTTCAACTGTATCTATTCTTCCTTCCATAGCTTCGAACTTGTTTTCTATAATGCAAATAATTTCTTTCTTCAATTCCTCTTGACCTACTTTCACTTCCTCTTTAACAGATTTCATCTCTCTTCTAACGGATTCTTCCATCTTTTGCTGACTACCTTCCTTCTTTTCATGACCAGATATTATCTCCTCTTTAACGGAATCTTTCATCTCCTCTTTAAATGATGCTTGGCCAGCTTCCATCTTTTCTTGGAATGCAGCAAAAGCAGTAATTAGCTGCCTCAATTGTTCCTCCATCGCTCTAGTATGGCATTCAAATCCCACCGCTGCCACCAAAAATTGTTGCGTGCGTACGGGTTCGTTACGAAATGAATTCAAGTCCGATGAAAAGTGAACAAAAATTTATTATTATCACAACAAATATGCTTAAATTTCCTAAAATATTCGCGCAGTATTACAATATCTCACAGTAGTTATCTTTTAACTACTCAAACGTTCAACAGAACTTAAACAGCTAGAGAAAGCTAATCCGCGAATTCGCTACAGTCAACAAGAGCAGTTTTCTAAACAAACTCTTAAAACAATAACAAACTAACTAATCATCGAATTGAGAGGTTTTCCTCCTTTTTATGAGATTTCAAATCGCGCGCGAGAATTTTCTGGAACTTTCTCGAAAACAAAAAGAGATATATTTATTTATTAAATGTTAAATGCACGTGCTCTTGTATTTTTAATTTTCCGCCGTAGCTTTCCTATAATATTCGTCACGCGCTACAGTGCACGGGGAATAAAACAATTTAATTTATAATTCAACTAACATTAGCTATTTAAATACCAAATTCGTAACAATATGAATTTTTAAAGTCTACTGACTTTTGGATTTCTAAATTTGCTTGCAGAAGATGGTCGTGGCTTAGCTTTGTTGTGAGAACCTATCAAATAAAGCATCTGTATTCAAATGCTAGAATAAACACATTTCTATTACTTTATTTATACGTTCTTTTCAGAAAATTGAAATTTAAAAATATTTTTGAATGAAAAATAGTAAAAAGTGATCTGACACAAAGGTTTTAATTAAAATTGATTTCTGCTTACTTTGTCACAATTTACAGTGCTTTGCATTTAAGTTAATTTGCAATGAAAAGATATTTATCAAGTATTCAAAGTAAAAACTTTTTTGACATCATTCACTCTGTTTTTTAACTTCAAGATGAAGAAGAAATTTTTACTTTTTTCTAATTCTAATGTCTGATATGCATCAACATTGGCTCAAAAAAGAAGAAAATTCAGTTCTTGATGATTGATGAAAAAATTTGCTTTGATAGATTTGGCAATACCAGACCTATCATTTGTTTTCGTTTAAGAGAAAAGGACATTCGGATAAAAGCAGTTGGGACGTTATATGATAAATACGTTATTTGTAAACAACATGGTCCTAGTTAATGGTACATTATTTATCCATTTTGTTGATTCTAATGCAAAGTTTAAAAAAAAAAAAAATCTGAAAGGTTTCAGATTTTAAATGAAATCCAAAGGGGCGTTTTTTTTAACGTTTTGCGTGTTACCTTTATTTATTAAATATCATGTTTGCACTTAAACCATAAAATTCATTTCAATGGCAATGTAGCAAAATAATTTTAAAATGATCATATCTTTAGATTTTCCGATATACAGTTCCGCGCGCTGAAGATAAAAAGGTTTTTCCCCCCGTAGAGTGTTGCCATTGCTCGCTTTTAAGTCATTGAGTTTGTTACTCAAAAATTCGTTAAAGTTTTACAAAGTATGAAATCGATAATAAAAGAAATTCCAAATTTCAAATTTGGTCTTCTACATGGTACGCGTACCACCGGTTGAGAACCCCTGCCTCAGTATATCGTGAGTTAGTGAATCGTCGAATTTTATCTTAGAGTGTGTTGAGCTCTGAGAACGACCGAACCGAGTCGGGAGCTGTACTTTGGTGTATCGTCGAGTGCATCGGGAGTTGTAGCGTGGAGAGTTTCGAGAGTACGTAGAGTTCTGAGAACGGCCGAGCAGAGTCGGGAGCTGTACTCTGGAGTTTTGCCGTGAAGCTGTCTTCACTGTTATAGCCTGATAGCTTGAAGGCTGTGTCGCTGATTGTTTCAGCGTGTTTATAGTAGTTCTTCGACTACTGTAAAAGTGGTTATAGAGCTGTCTTTGAATAATACTGGGTAATAAATTTTGTTTCAATACGTCACCAAGTGTCGTCGTTATTCACTCCGAATCCACGAACCCTTAATGTGAGGAGAAAATTGTAACAATATTAAGACTAAATTTAAATTAGCGTTCTCATCTTACTTCTGTTAAGTAAAATACTTAAATCAATGTATCTCATAATGATAGGATGGCTCTGAACTTTTTTCATCACATACTATACTGTAATTATAGTTTCATATAGCACGTTAAATTTTATGTAACATTATTGTTCTTAATTAATTTAATGATTCATTCCGTTAAAGACTTTGATTTCTTTTATTTTATCTATATTTCCATGCTACCAAAACCAAATCATGATATTAATTTTTACTACGAAGTTTTTAGCTAATAAATTAATAATGTATATGTTTTCTTTTTGGAGCTGGAAACTGATAGAAACGGAGAAATGGAAAGTACTTGTAAATGAAATGTATGCCTCCTTGTTTTTTTAACTTCCATTTGTTCCGTGTATCATTTCAAAATATTGCACGCAAGGCTATTCAGAGTCCTTTCCAAATGAATAAATCAAAACATATATGCTGGCATTTCGTCGGCATTTTAAATTCAATATCCGTTTACGAGTATTTTTTTTTTTTTTTTTTTTATCTTTTTGAGATCATGTTTCGTGTCTTCATTAAAAAGATTTGTTCTTTCCTAATCTAACTCATTACATGCCAAATTTCCAAATGACAGCAGAAGTGCTAAAAATAACTTCTCGAAATTAGCAAGGGGGGATTCGCAGAACTAGATGTCATTGATTTGAAGTGACATGATTTGAAGTTCATAACAGACAGATGGCGTTCCAAACAAATGGGCGAAGTTGTCCGGAAACAAACAGTGATTGCAAATTGGTCTGATTCAGAGTGTTGGATCGCGATAGTAAAACTTAATCTTACAGAAACTTTATCATTAAATAAGTAAGATATTTGGATTAAATACACTGAAACATTCTGCGGAATTAAGGATTCATACAATGGATATACCCGAACTTCCGGTCACAGTTTCAGACTGCTAATGGATTTTCGCTGCCTTCAGCGTAAACACTGCAAAATAATTTCCGGTAATATATTTCCTTTTTTCTTATTTATGTCTTATAAATTAATATGTTTTTCCATATTCCCTGCTTTCTGAACAGTTTCTTGTTTTTATTAGAGATAACTTTACTTGGCAATCTAATCTTCTCCGTTATTTCGTACTTTTGTATATTATAGCTTATAAATTAGGTTAGTTTTGATACTGACACTCCAAGAAAATATTAATGTTTACTGCTTATGAATTTGATTTCATTAATAATAGTTTTTGCAGTATATCTGGGTCAGTTAATGTGCTTTTCCTAGTCACAGCCGGAGGAAATTTCATACTTAGTAAGTTGTAGAGACACTGTGTAATTTCTGAAAGCATGAAAGATGAAAAATGAGCAATGCCCTCGCCGAGACTCGAACCACGGACCTCTCGATTTGCGCCGAGCGTGCTGACTACTACACCACGAAGGCATGCTAAGAAGGCAGGAGAAATACTTTATGTATTTCCCCTTTTAAACGGCGATTGGAGATTAGGGGACCCAATCGCCAAATCCTGGTAGTCATCCACCACCTTTTATAGTTCGGGCGCCACTGTAGAGTCATTAGATATTTTTGAAGCAGGAGACGTGAAATATAAGCAATGCCCTGGCCAGGACTCAAAACACGGACCTATCGAATACGCGCCGAGTGTACTGACTACACCTCGAAGGCATACTAAGAAGGAGGGAGAAATACCTTATAAAGTAAGCTTTGTTTTTACAATTCTCAAACAGTGCTGACGATTTATACAATGGATAAATGAATGCTTGAGTCACTCGTTTATTACTACAAAGTGAGTCACTCATAAGGGATATAAGTCACTCATTTTGCCTTGTGAGTGAATCATTTCGCAAGGAGTAGAGGATGTAACTTGTTCAAAATGTATGAGAATATCATGGATTGAATTCCAAAATCCCTATGCTTTTCTACTTGAAATGATTAGGTTAGTAGATCTGAGGGACACGGAGCTGTTAGCACATCCCCTCCCCCTAGAATTCATCAAATACTGCAGATATTCCCAGAATTAATCAAATATTTAACTTTCATTGAACGCAACAATTGCCCAAAAGTTGCGGCTAGAAAATTGGCCAAAAGCTGCGTATAACCAGTACTAAGAGAAATGCATTTCTCGGAAAAGGTGCTTATTGCATTGTACACCGTTTGATCTTATAAGGCTAGTAGTGTATATTAAAAATGTTCTGTAATAAAAAAAACAATGAATTAATTCATATGATAGTTTCACATGACAGCTGATTCGTGTACTTATCATGACATAAAAATATTTCTTTTTCTTTTTGCAGATCAATCTTAAAAGAATTTTGCCTTTATCAGAAACTTACAATGGACTTCGAAGATATTCTAAGCGATGTTGGCAGTTTTGGACTGTATCAAAAAATTTTACTTATGGTAATTCTCGTCCCAGCCTTCATTCTAACTCCATGGTTCTCACTGGATATCATATTCTTATCCAATACTCCAGACCACTGGTGTTACGTACCAGAGGTGGCACATTCAAATTTGTCAATGGAATTCCAGAAGCTATTAATCCGGCCTCCTAGTGATAGGTTTTGTACAAGGTACGATGTCAATTATTCCCAAATTTTACAATCTGGCAACTGGTCTGTGAATCCTGATTGGCCCACAACAGAATGTGATCATGGATGGCAATACGATAAGTCTAATTACGATGCCACAGCCAGCACCAGAGTAAGCAACACATTTTGCATCTCTGAATATAAATGGTAAAAAAGCATTTTAGTTAATTAAGATACAATAGCACGCGAACAAATATTAATTTAGAAGTCAAACAACAAAAATCAGCGTTATATTTTCAAATTTTCACAGGACTACTTTCGATGGTTTTACCGAACCATCATCTTCAGCTGCAAAAGCGCAAATCATTTGCGCTTCTGGAAACTAGTCCTGTGAAAATTTGAAAATATAACGCTGATTTTTGTTGTTTGTCTCCTAAATTAAGCATTTTAGTTATTTTGAGATCTATTGACAGCTAAATAACATAACGATTCGTATAATAATCAGATATCGAATCTTATCTAATGCCATAAATCTACGTTTTCTATTACTCTGCATCTTTCTTTGACCTTCTATAATAGGTCAGTAATATTATGTTTAAAATGAAACATTTTTTCAAGAAGTATTTATATTATTATAAATTTATTTCTTACCAATCTTTATAATTAAATAACATAACGATTCGTATA
The DNA here is from genome assembly GCF_044657685.1 of Stegodyphus dumicola. Taxonomy (NCBI): domain Eukaryota; kingdom Metazoa; phylum Arthropoda; class Arachnida; order Araneae; family Eresidae; genus Stegodyphus; species Stegodyphus dumicola. The sequence goes on from NC_140778.1 coordinate 122,673,428, forward strand.
ATAATCAGATATCGAATCTTATCTTATGCCATAAATCTAGGTTTTCTATTACTCTGCACCTTTCACTGACCTTCTATAATATGTCAGTAATATTATGTTTAGAATGAAACATTTTTTTCGAGAAGTATTTATATTATTATAAATTTATTTCTTACCAATCTTTATAATTGGATGAAAAATTGCAAATACATTCCTTCAAATACAAAATTATTTTAGCGATGAGATAAACAGAGAGAAAATTACCTTAGAAAAAAGTCATCCTTTATTCAGTAGATATACATCTTTAGAATGATGAATAATAAGGGTTCGTGGTTGAGATTTACACTTAGAAGAGCAGAGATAAAAATGTATTTTAACCCTTGAGAGTAGTTGACGTTCTGTATGCTTCTATAAGTATCTTTAAAAAACAGAAATTCAGGGGGAGGAGGACATAAGTCTTATGAAAATATTATCAGTGGTGAGAAACTTTCCAAGGCCGCTTACTAAATGTATAGGTCTTCTTGTATATACTTTTTATTATTATTATTAGAATTACTACTTATTTCTGCAGAAGAAATAAAAAATATGTTCTTTTTTCGGTAAAATTAAAAAATAAATTACGTTTTATTTCCATAAACACACAATCCATTTCAATTTCAACTGAAATAAAATTATATGTAGTTATCTTTTATTTACTTGGGCTCTAAACCTAAGCATATTAGCTAAAAAAATATTAACTTCTTCATGGATAAAACGTTTTTGCTCCTGTAGAAAAGGAACCCAGATAATATCACCCTTCAAATTTATAACCCCTTAATTTTAAGCAGATAATCTTTTTATTTTTGCACCAAAATTTGCAAAGGAATATCTTTTTCATTAGCTTAAAACCAGCTGCATAACCTAGCTCTGTTCAACAAACAGTAAATTAATGTATTTGCGTAGAATGTAATGTTTTACGTAATAAAATACTAAAATTAGCACTAAAATAATATCTCATATTTTTAGAAGCAGAGTACTTGTTACAGCTGATAAAAGAATTAAGGAATAAGCAAAAAACCAATTTGCCATTGTAAAGCACAGTAACCTACTTTTACAGGTTACGTAATTGCTGTACATTTTTACCAATCCAAGTGTGATTACATTCCTCTAAAAAACAGCACTAGCTTCTCCTACATATCATACCTATTCATTTAAATATCAATATAAACCAATTTTCCATTTAGGAGCTCCTCTATGTAACACTGCATACGGTGCTTTTATTTAAATTAATAGCTTCTTAAAAGCACATTCTATTTTATTATTTAATGAATGTAAAAATTATTAACAACATAAATAAATTAATAATAGGCTATTGGCTGACGAACAACAACAAACTATTCGAATAACTATGATATAAATTGCAATATGTCGATGTAAAATATCGACATCTATCGACGCTTGAATCCGAGAGTATTAACATTTATCGATGTCTAAGGTAAAATATCGATACCTGAATCCAGATAATCGGAAGTGTATTGCTGATTTCTTTCCTATGCTTATGATTCAGCGTTCCATCAATTTCTGCCTCATATTTTGCGTGTCCAATGATGCGAAATCAGATTAATGTTCAAAAAGAGTTTCTTTATTATGCTAGTTTCTTACTGAGCGATAAATCAATTGTTAATATCATTGATCTTCCTGCAAATTATCTCCTATTTTTGAGTTAATAAATCCAAATTTTGATTGTAATAAATCAAATTCTGTTACTTGAATGTTACACGATTAATTACGCACAAAATAATTAGTGAATCTGTTGTCTGCAAACAAGATAACGGCTGTAAAAAAGTGCAAGTATACAATTAATTCAAGACCATATTATAACAATCTAATTCAAATTTATTACATTAACTAAAAGATGCATAGGATAAATTGTGTAAAAGGCATACAAAAAAAAACCACTGAAATTTTTTTAATTAGTAACATTTTGAGACTAATAACACTTAACAACTATAACATTTTTTTTAAGCTGCCATTCTGTAATTTCCTTAGGGTGAGGTTTTTTTTTAATCTTCAAAGAAAAAGTAGAATATTTATAGCGCTTAAGAAGAAAAAAAAAGGTAGTGTAACTATATAAATAATTTAATTTGCTATTACTTAACGTTGCTTTTTAACTGGCTGTTGCTTACGTGCTTAAGAATATTTTATATATGTTTGAAATCTGTCATTCTATAAAATGGTTAGGCATTGTGTATAACGCCTAAAACTAGTCAGCAATGTATGAAGCGCTTCATAATTCACACATTTTGTAGACTTTCTATAGAATGCCAAATGATAAACCGGCAAAGTAAGAAATACATTTCCGATTCATTTCGAAGAACCGAAACTACTTAGTGGAAGTTAGTAAATGATGTAAAAAAGCCGAAATGACTATACTAAGAAGGAACCACGGGACTACTGGCTGCTGAATTTCTAGGATGTGATGTTTGTGGAAAATAAAATTACATTCATTTAGCCTGTTAAAGAAAGCATCAGTACTATACAGTATTACGTCACGGACGTTGAGTTATTTCCCGTACTTCACGAAAACTCATTTGAGTGCCGGACAGAGACGACGTGACAGAATGTTGAAAGAACTTTCAACCAAATACAAAAACGTTACGGGTAATGATACTGAACTGTACAACTACCTTTGTAAGCCCTGCTAGAAAAAAACAAAAAGGTATTAAAAAGGGCATTGTTTTGTGAAACATATGAGTGTTTATGAATTCTATTTCCGTTGTCAGGTAGATCTTACCGATTCTCACTCTTAGCCAGATAGAAAATACAAATTTATTATGCTGTATCAAGATCATCTCACTATACTTTTTTATGTATTTAGAATAATAGTTTTTATTGGCACTCTTTTATTAATTTTTCAAAATAACTTTGAGGAATGAACGTCGTTTAAATAATAGCCTCATCATAACCTTTCTTTTCATACTATGCATAGACAGCATCTGTCAGTCTATAGAATTCCTCTATACAATGCCTAGACAGCATCTGTCAGTCTATAGAATTCCTCTATGCAATGCCTAGACAGCATCTGTCAATCTGTAGAATTCCTCTATACAGTGCCTAGAGAGCATCTGTCAGTCTGTAGAATTCCTCTATACAGTACCTAGACAGCATCTGTCAGTCTATAGAATTTCTCTATACAATGCCTAGACAGCATCTGTCAGTCTATAGAATTCCTCTATACAATGCCTAGACAGCATCTGTCAGTCTATAGAATTCCTCTATACAGTGCCTAGACAGCATCTGTCAGTCTATAGAATTCCTCTATGCAATGCCTAGACAGCATCTGTCAGTCTATAGATTTCCTCTATACAATGCCTAGACAGCATCTGTCAGTCTATAGAATTCCTCTATACAATGCCTATACAGCATCTGTCAGTCTATAGAATTCCTCTATATAATGCCTAGACAGCATCTGTCAATCTATAGAATTCCTGTATACAATGCCTAGACACCACCTGTCAGTCTATAGAATTCCTCTATACAATGCCTAGGGAAAGCATGCAATAATTCTCATGTTTCATATTTGCCTAAAAAACGTCCAGCATTATATACAATGCCTAGGATTCTACAGATTGCCGGCGTTTCATACTTTGCCGGTAACATATATACCAGTATTTTGATCACTAAAAGACAAATTTCTTGATACTTTATCAAGAATATTGAAAAATAATATATTTCGAATTGATAAGTTTAAAATTGTTACTCTGATAGATAACATTTCAATATTTGCTAAAGCATTCCTGATCATTTATTCAGTAAGCATAAATTAATTCCGATGCTTGATAAGGCATTTGTCATATTTAGCGTAGTAATCTTATCGCGGGGAAATAAAGGCGAAGTTCCTGCTATGGTAATGAGATAACGGTTGCAAAGCTGTCTTACTCTATTATCCTTTATGAGGCGCCTTTATGAGAATATGAGTCCCATCTTTTAGGAGATGCTTTTGAAGACGCATCCAGAATCCAATAATGATTCTCGTTATCAGGTTCATAATCTGAACTTGATAAGAGAGCAATTTATTTATTTTTTCTTTGCCTGAAGATATATTGTTCTTCAAATAAAGAGAAGAATTTTGAATACTTCGCTTGGAAAACTTTCTTTTTCACAGATTCCTTTAAATACCTGTTTTTCATTCTTTTAGCTAGAAATTTTCGGGAGACACTGAACAATTAAAAAAGGGAACAGATCAAATTTCAAAAATGGTTACAAAATTAAAATAAGCAAGAACTTATATATACACTAAGATAATAAGTTTCTCATGACAGAATTAACATTTCACTATACACACTGATAAAGGCAAGTGAATGCTAAGCAGCACAGCACATTAACTATATCCCTGTTATACCAGTTTAGTAAATAATATATGTTTTGTACTGGCTAATGCTATAATGCATATATTACCGTGAAAGACCGAAATTGGAGAATGTCGACATTCACCGGAGAATATCAACATTCACCAAATACGTCGGTGAAAGACCGAATATTTCACTACATTCTTGTATATTCGGACCCTCACCGGTGTATGCCGACCATCACAGATATGCTCTGGTCAAGTCGAAAAGAGAGGTCATAAAGTGCCATAATAGTTTAAGTTGTTGCAATAAATAAGATTAGAATCACATAATTTAGTAAGTTTTTAATTACTGTTATTTTATTTTCTCATTTAGAACGTACTGTATGCTTAAGTAAGTTTTTAACTTATTTTACTTTCTCATTTTGAATGCATTGTGCGTTTTAGGTTCTCATGTTCTTAAGTTCTTATTTCAAGTCTTAAGTGCGTTTATTCGCGACTGAATTACGGAGAAGAAAATATAATATTGTTATATGTTCAACATTCACCATTAGTACATAGTGAATGTCGACATTGACCGGTGTAAGTCAGAAATAAGAGTATTTGGAAAATATTTCAGACATTCACCAAGAGACTATGTGAATGTTGACATTCACCGGCGGTGAAAGTCGACATTCTCCAGATTTCGGTGTTTGACCGCAACACATGTTTATATACGCCTGTCATCAGTAATTAACAACTCTCCAAAGGCATATTTTTCGCCTTTCATAGCAAGGTATGGCACATTAGGTATGAAATTACAAACAAAAATGTTTTAGATAATTAACGAAATTAAATTCATTGATATAGGAAGGGTTTAGAAGGGAGAAAAGGCTGAAAATAAACTACCTCTGATCCTAGTATCATGTAGACTTTCGACGGGGCGGAACAAAATGCTAAAGATTGTAATACCCGGATTAGAATTTTGACATGCATAATATTCTTATACATGGGAAAAGGGTGTTAAAGAAATCTTAATTCGTTACCACTTTTTTCTAAGGCGTTGGGTTGTTTACGCGAGATAAAATTTCATTTTCTCTACTGTAATCTTTTCTAGAGAACAAGTCTAATCGTAAGGGCAGTAAGTAATGTGTTTTGAATCATACTTTCATTAGCTTCAGAAACTGTGTATTTTATAATGCTTTTTGTTCCTAGTGGAATATGGTTTGCAAAGACAGCCACTATAGCAGTCTTGTTCTGAGTCTAGTTTTCATTGGTGACTTGGTGGGAACGCCTATCTACGGATTTTTATCTGACAGGTATGCCAACTTATATTTTGGTGAACCATTTTCAGTTGTTACACTTTGATTTCATTTTTTACTTAAACTAACTCACGAAAATGCATTCTGTGCTCAAACGTTAAGTATTTCCAAATTTTAATGAAAATTTAAATCATTTAAAAAAATTATGTGAATACTGCTACCAAAACTTCTCTTTTACTTCTTTTTATTCAACATTTTTTTTCTGTTCTTTTGATTGCTTATTCGTCTCAGTTAAATCTGAAAATTAATTTTAGACCCGCTTCTAACGAATCATGAAAATTTTTGCAAATGCGTTTCTAGGGTAGTAATAAAATATCTCATTGGAATTTTTGTTTTCAAAATTAACTACAATATTTTCTTTTTAAGAGTATATTTTTTTTCCTTTTTCTATGTTTTTTTATGTTATTAATGATCTCAGAATTTGGACATCATCAGAAAAATAAAAAATAAAAAATATTTTAATAAATGAAGTTCTTTCAAAATTACACTAGCAACAATTTATCGAAATTTCGTAATTTTTCAAAACATTTTTATTTTTATAGCTATTTTTTCAGAACTTAAATTGGCCCTAGCCCGGCTCCGGCACTTCTTAGATTTTGGGATAAATCCTAATGGTAGCCGGAGCGCACCGGAGCCCTAAATAAGAAGACTCCGGCTCTTTCCTTATGTAACTGAAGAAGAAATTGAGCAAAAATTTTATGTCTAAAATTTTATTTTCAATAATAAATTTATATTAAAAACCCATTTGAACTTCTGAATGCGTGCCTCTCTTTCCTTGGGAAACAAAAACCTTGGACAGAGTTCGAGACTTTTAAAGAAAGAAAAGCCTCTACCTACATGTTAGTTACTCCCCAGAAAGTACAATAAATTTCGGAACGAAAAATTTCCAGCGTATTCGTCCTTCCACGGAAAAGAGCGCCTGCAGACGTTTCAACGATGGAACACTGGAGGATGACATTAGTCACTTGTTACTTTTTTCTCAATTAACCCTCAGATTAGGGAAAATTTATTGCCCTGTTACATTTTGCTTCTGAACTAGAATTAATTTGACAGTAGATCGTGGTTAGAAAATGTTGGATTCTTATCTTTTTGTTTTTATACCTGGACATCATCCCTTAAAATATCCTCTATATTCTGCTACTGTTTATAGAACTCTTGTCTAATATCATTAGTGATGCGTTCATTGGTGTGCTAGAAAAAGAATAGTTTTTATTTCTGTCATCCGTTGACGTACTATATTTTAATCAGAGATTAAATTCAACCGAAGACCAGTTATGTTACATCTTAGTTTTTGAGTGAAATTTATATTCCATACGGAACCAAAAATAAGGTTCATTGTTTTGTTTTATTATTTAACTATTTACTATTTATTTAATCTTTTCTTTTCTGTTTCTTTTATATTTTATTAAATTTTAACTTTAATTATATTTAAATGTTCTATTTATTAATTATTAGTCCAAAAGGGCTTTGTCCCTGAAGGACTATGAGATGCATTCCGATGACCTCATTGATCACGTGATACCTTTTGTAAACAAGCAGTGCAGATGACCTCAGAGATCACGTGACTTATGTACAGGTAATGCAAACAAGCAGGGTCATTCTTTCTCTTTTTCTCTTGCGGAATGTATCTCGTTGTTTGCATTTTGCGATTTTGCGTTGAATCACTATAAACGGCGAATCACTTTTCAAACTGTTACCATCAAATGTTAGTCTTGCATTATATTTGAAGAAATTAAATATAAATGAAAAATCTTCATAAATGCATAAATGTATGTATATTTCTCGCATTGTGATAAAGCAACGGTACATAGAGCCCTCGAATTTTGAATGACGTAATCCTCCTATGAATATGGGCATGTGGAAGACCAAATTTGAAATTTGGAATTTGCTTCATAATCGATTTCATATTTTGTAAAACTTTAACGAATTTTTGAGTAACAAACTCAACGATTTAAAAGCGAGCAATGGCAACCCTCTACGGGGGAAAAAATTTTTTTATCTCCAGCGCGCGGAACTGTGTATCGAAAATTCTAAAGATATCTCATTTTTTATTATTTTGCGACATTACTATTGAATTGAATTTTATGCTTTAAGTGCAAAGAACATGATATAGTATAAATAAAGGTAACACACGAAACGTTAAAAAAACGCCCCTTTGGATGTAAATTAAAATCTGAAACCTTTCAGATTTTTTAAATTTTTTTCTTTCTTCCTTATTTTTTAATTATTAATTATTTTATTAGTCATTAATTTATCTATTTTTCTTATTCCTTTGGTTCTTGTTTTACTTTCGCCTTCCTTAGCCCTCGGGCACTTCTAATTTTAAAAGTTAAGCTCTGCATTATATGGTTTCTATTAATAATGGTTTTTTATGTCAAAGATGTAATGCGTCATGTTGAAAGCTTCACAAATTCAAAGGATGACAAGACTGGAGCTCAAAACCAACTGAAAATGTAAATGAATTGAATGTAAATTTACGCCATTGGGTAAATTGAAACTCGTCGAGGGGAGGGGAGATGACGTAGGGAATACTTGATAGCACGTTGATTAGAAGAAATAATTTTCTTACGGTGAAAATCAATCTATTTTCTTTCTTTATTTTTTTAATTATTTATTTTCATGCAGGATAAAAAGTATAAAATGAAATTTACAAAACTTTTAATTTATGCAGTTCTAAATTACATAGTTTTATTAATTATTTTTAAATTTTTAAAGCTAAGTGCCATAAAAATAATGCTATAGCTACTATAAACTATCAGTTACATATGACTATAAATAAAATTACGGATTGAATTTATAGCAAGACATTAACTGAATTTCAAGGAACGCTAGAAATGGCATGCAGAAGAAGCATGCACTAATTTACATTTCTTTTCAACTGACTTAAATTTCTATTCAAACCACACTGTTGTTAGCACCTATACAATTTTATTTTTAGCTACATTTTATCAAATATATTTTACAAGCTATTAAAAAAAATTCTTACTATTTTATTTTTTAGTGAATTTAACTAAAACCGTGTAACTTGGAAAGGTTTTTAATGTAATTTATTTAAATTTAAAAAATAAATAAATAAAATTCAGTCTTTAATTCTATTGACTTAGTTTTTACATTCAAAACTGGTTTCAGGTCATATAAATATTCAGGCTACCCGAAACAGATATTAGATATCGAGGTTTCAGTGTTAGTCAGATTGCAGTCACTACTCCTAATAGTGACTATTAGGTACTTTCATTCTTCGATAGAAAGTGATGTAGCGCATCACTTTCTATTGAAGGATATGTGAATTAAGTATTTACTTCGGCTGAATTACATTGTCACCCTACAATACATTTACTTGTACACCTCACTCTTTCACACCAATTTGTTAAATTCGTAGAAGTTATTAAAATCTTTACGAACTCTTGACCACCATATACGTAAGGTAAACTTTCTTAATTGTTATAATTTACGGAATGTGTTTTCTGTTTCAGATGCGGTAGGAAGCCTACGTTTTTCTTCTTGGCCTTCTTGATTGCTGTCACAGAGATCGGGTCGGTACTAAGCCCATATTTTTGGTTATTTTTAGTACTGCGAGCAATCAACGGTAGTGCCATGACCACCATATACGCAGCTGTTTATATCATAAGTAAGTATCCTCACTAACTAATATTTTGAAAAAAATAATGTTTTGTGTTTGTGAAGTTACAAAATTGTTTAGAAAATGACTTTCCTTATAAATATTTACTATCATATATAAGTAGTAAATTTAACAATATTTTTAATAACATTCAAATAGCAAAGAGATGTAACTGTTTATGCATGATACCTTATATAAAACACATTTTATACTTTAGCGTTAAGTCTATTTGAGAGAAAAATATTAAAAACGTGCATAAAAATACATGGAAAGGAAATTTAAAATAAATATTGTTACTTTTTTTACTGACACCAATTGTTACGTTATTTTCTTCCTTCACGTTCGTATGGGTTTGTGAGGATTTGGAGTGAATAACGACGACAGCACTTGATGGAATATCGAAACACACTCTGTTTAGCCAATATTAATCAGGACAGCTCCAAAACACTTTTACAGTCTTCGAAGATCTACTAAAAATACGCTGGAACAATCAGCGACACAGCGTTCACACTATCAGGCAATAACGGTAGAGACAGCTTCACTGCAAAGCACCAGAGTACAACTCCCGACTCTGCTCGGTCGTTCTCGGAACTCGACGTACTCTCGAAACTCTCCACGCTACAACTCGCGATGCACTCGACGACACACAGAGCACAACTCCCGACTCTTCGGTTCAGTCGTTCCCGGAGCTTAACACACACTCTCGACGATGCACTAACCGCGATACACTAAGGCCCATATCACACGGCGTTTGTTTCATACGAACAACTGTTTCGGACAATTTTTCTGCCTGGTTTACTATTGAAAGAAAGACGTGCGACTTTTTCCTTCCTTTCGAAAAAAGTTGCAAGTTGTTCGTTTTCAACCAATCAGCTATCAGCGCCGAATGCTGTTAGCTTGTTTGTAATGGACAACCAGTTTTCCCTGTGTTAACCCCAAAGCGAGCTATGGTGATTGGCTGTTGTGACAAAGCAGAAAAATTGTTCCAAACAGTTGTTCTTTCGAAACAAACCGACGTGTGATAGCAGCCTTAGAGACTCTTCGATGCACTCGACGACCCACTCGGCACTCGCTACCCATCAAGTCGATCGACTCCTCACGAACTGACTATCTCGCCCTCTACGAGGCACACTAACTAACTGCGGACCAGCAGGGTTTATATAGCTTTTGGCTTGTGTTCGCGAACATTCTGTGGGAAACCGGTAAGAATTCGTTCCAGAAGGTTCTCCATCCGGCCATGGTATATCGCCAATTTGTCGCCAAATATCGCCAAATAGGCGATTTTTCGCCAAATGTGGCAATTTTGCCTTCTCTTGCCATTTATGGCAACCCTAAACTGCTTTGCGGGAAAGCTATCTTACGGCGCCTGTACATTTCGTAACAATATACACGCAGACTGCTAGAGTATATAACAGACTTGATTGGTCACGATCATTAAACACAAGCCTCTATCCTTCTCGCACTACATGGTCCACCAGCGGCCGAGCGGTAAGCATATCTCACAAGTGCACATCAGCGTAGCCACTGAGGGAGGAGTTTCGAAAATGGACCATGAGCTTCTATTGCTCTTGTGAGCGTATGTTGTTTAAGTTTTAATTTTCGTTTGCTTCGCAGTTATAAATGTATTGCGTAACATTAGAAAATCTCGCTGTGCTTTCGTTTTATGAGTTTAATTAGTCGCTGACATTTCACTTTCGCGATTTTTGTCACTCATTGATATTTGGATTGATGTTCACTGCATATTATCGTTCTTTACATCAAGAAAATTACTCAGGTTACAATTAGCCTCGAATATAATGCATTTACTAACAAATGTAGATTAAGAGAATTCATGTGTATGTTATTTTGAGCTGAAACAGACTGCAAGTGTTACAATGAATCTATTGTTTTCTTATTTCAGTGCTTGCATTGTTTTGATTTTGAAAGTGCAAGACTCAGAATACATATTGTGTATGATCTGATTATATCCATTGTTAACATTAAAAGTTATATGTGAATAAATTGAATATATTCGTTGTGAATAGATAAATTCATTCTGTTTCATGAGTATTTCTTGTGTAGACAGTAGTGAGCAGTTATTAAATGTGAAATTTAACACACTAAATGCAAATTAGTGAAGTTCACTTTGAATAAAATTCTGCATTGGCTATTATTATAGAACATCTTTTTCATATAGACTGCAATAACAAGTGCTGACTTCTATTTACATATATAACTGGTGTAAATATTTTTCTCATATGCATAGCATTATGTAAAGATAGCATTTGGGCTCAGATGTTTATCACATATTTCTTTCATCTTATTTATCACTTATTAAGTAATATTTCGCATGAATATTTTTGCGGAGTATCCAACATGTGTTTGTATTTATTTCAAATTATTTCAACCAGGTATTGAAATCTTCACAATTGCTTATATTTGATCTAACTTCACTACGAAAGTTTTCAGAAGAAATAGACGATTACAGAAATTTGTACAGAAAATTGCGTGGCAAAATATTTTCAACCATCTTATTTAAATCTTAAAGCGTGCGAAAGGTCATGTGACATGACAGAAAAATGACTGGATGCTCATTGGTCCATCCTAGAAGCCTCGCCCTCGGTGGCTACACAGATGTGCACTTGTGAAATATGCGAGCGGTAATGTTGCTGAACACTGGTAGTTCGGTCCGAGGCTCGAATCCTGCTAACGGGATGGCTGCATGGGCGTTTTCGTGGTTTTCCCTATATGCAATGTGTATACGAGCCAGTTTCCCTTAGAAAGTTCTCCACGAAGGCATCCCTTCCTTTAGGCAGATAAACCCTCGAGGTTTTGTCGTTGTCACGTAAACCAAAACCGAAATCTTCTCGCACTACGATTGTTCAGTGATTTGAGTTTGACCCGGATTCGATCCCTGGCGAATAGACTTGCCGGCATGACTGGTTTTTGTAGTTGTCTCTGGTGTGAGCATTCGTGGAGATTTGCCATATATTCAGGTAGCCTAACCTCACTTTCCCACGTTGCATCTTTTTATATTTTTCAACGTTCATGTTCACACTTTCTTCATTGCTTGTATTTAGTTTAATAGGTTAATTATTGCAAGCTTTTTCTTTAAAGTAAACTATGCAAGGAAAAATCTGACTGATGGTAGATATTCATTAGTAAAACTTATAATGTAACCGCCAGAGAAAATTTATGTACGAAAGTACTGATTATGTTCGTATTGTCCTGTTGCCCATATGTGTTCTGATCAATGGTAGAAGTAATGTACAAAAAACTGCCTTAAAATACAATATTCTAATGTAAAATTCTAACATAAAATCCTAAAAATAGTCTATTATTAGAAAAAATCTTTTCTGCTGTGGCACCAGGAACTGAAGAAATCAATTATAAGTATGCTTACTATATTAAATAATACCAAAATTCTCGAAGTGCTAGTTACGCTTTCAGGTAGATTAAAAATTACTCAAATGTTGAGAGAGGAATTTATTACTTTTAATATAAAAATGTAGTACCGCAGATTTCATTGAGACTTTAAATGGTAATGAAGCGTTCAAATCCAAGTATCATCATTCTTATATTTAGTTAGCACATATTGTTTAATTATATATGTATAAAAAAATTTTTAGTATAATGCAAACCTAAGAAGATATAATTTAAAGCGGTTAATGTATTAATAACAGCTCATATTATTTTATCACTATTTTGCATAGTTTTAGAAGTAATTTTTCTTTTTCAAACAAGATGGCTTTGAGCATATTTTATTTTCATACAGTTTTGAAGATTTCTTCGTTCTGCAGATTGATCATCCTAATATTGCCTTTATATTTTGATGTTTATGCGTTTCAAAAATAGATGCATGAAAGCTATAAAAGTGATTCTTCTGCATAACCCTCAAAATGAATAAGTAGAACAGACTGCAAAATTGCAGCTGCTTTTATTCTTAATGAAACTAAATCCCTTATATTAGCATCAGTTTTTTCGTCATCAGTTTCGCTTACAAATTGCTGCACTGTAGATAAGAAATAGGCTGGGGTATAAGTGTTTTCCAAGTATAGTGCTTTAAAACAGTTGATCAAAAATTCAGCTGATAATAACCATTTTTTAGGTAAAAAAAGGTTTAAAAGGTAGTAACAGCATTTCTCTTCTGCATTCTTATCAATCTGTTCACTATTTAATCAGATTATGCCCGCTGCCCTGGATATTTCTTCGTGAAAATTTAATCTTTACTTCGCTATGATTAGTGCCATATGCAAATGAACCTGTTAATCTGTAAAATCTTTCCTTTCCGCTTTAGTGTCGTATTTATGTGCTATAAAATAAAATTAAAAAAAAAAAAACCATGAAATTAAAAAATACAAAAAAAAAGTTTAAAATCATAAAACTTCCAAAAAAATCAAAACTTTATTTTTCCTACCCCTAAACTTTCTCGAGCTAATGTAGCTCCCTCTAATGTGCATCGTGATAACCAATTAGGCAATTTTCCTATTTCTGCTCACTACTTAGATATTTTTCTGATGTGGAGGTACATGGTTTTCAACCATAGGCACTCCGTAACTTATAATCATTGGCATTGGCATCTTAGTATTCTCCAAATGCTTTCGCCCACCAGCGGCCGAGCGGTAAAGTCGCTGAACACTGGTAGTTCGGTCCGAGGTTCGAATCCCGCGAACGGGCTGGCTGCATGGGTGTTTTCGTGGTTTTCCCCATGTGTAACGTGTATACGAGCCAGTTTCCCTTAGAAAGTCCTCCACGAAGGCATCCCTCCCCTTAGGCAGATAGCCCTAGTGTGCTTTGCCATAATTAAATACACCACACCACACCACCAAATGCTTTCATTACCTCATTCTGAAAGGCCCAAAAATGGCCGAGGGGTAAATTCGCTGAACACTGGTAATTCGGTTCGGGGCTCGAATCCCGGCGAACGGGCTTGCTGCATGGATGTTTTTACAGTTTTCCGCATGTGTAACGTATATACGAGGGAGTTTCCCTTCGAAAGTCTTCCATGAAGGGTACTTAATCTTAGGCAGATAGCCCTCGAGTGCTTTGCCATGCCTAAATAAACCAAACCCAACCTCATTCTGAAGCTTTCGCGTTATGCTTTTCTTCCGAGGAATTGCGACACATTGTTCCACAACGAGGTGTGGAAGGAGGTACAAGTAAATGTTCAATTTTAAAGATGAAAAATAATGTCTGGCATATGTCACCAACAACTTTCTCTGCAGCTGCACACAGTCTCAATGAAATTCTTAATCACTTTTGACATATCTGCTTGTCGAGGTATTTAACAGCTCTTTTCATTTTCGTTTTTAAGTTATTTTCTTGCTTCTTTTTAAGTTCGGATTTTTGTGACGTGCAGTAACAATGCCAAGCATAAAAGTGGTGTTTTCAACAGAGCGGCTGGATCGAGGGGTAGTGATTGAATGTCTGCTATCGAACCAGCATCCTCGAATTCCTTTATCAATTTGAGAATTGTTGTTTCACTGGGTGCACTTTCACGTCCAAAGATTGCAGTCACGTTCTTAGCAGTTTGTACATATCACGCGCCCTTGTAATGAATGATCAAAATCAAACTCGTTGTACTTCTGTGCAGCCCTGTATGTCGACTAAGCTGCAACGAAACTGCAAAATCGACTGATATTGCTAAAATACGAGCACAGTCAGGTAAAATCAAATTCTACATACTTAAATCGGACCATATGTATGCAAGAATATTTTCATTATCTAAAAACAAAGCACTTTTTTGTGGGTAGGCACGTTAAATGTAGTGCTTTTGGTAGGACACCCTATACCTGCATTGGCATAAAGATCAGAACTTTTAATAGAAATGTCTTATTGCTAAATCAAATGACGTAGTCTAATATCTGCTGTTCATGTAGTTTGTGATGTTTGAATTTTTCTTAGAGGAAAACAAAAAGTACGTTATTTTTCAACCTTTTCACTCATCGCGTCGCTGTTTAGTAGGTTTATCGCGGACGCAAGCGAAAGCACTTAGTCATGGAAGAATATGGTGATATGCACTTCACTGTGAATGCTCAGGTCATGTGACGTTATTTCTTAGTATAACTACTGAAAATATTGAACTGCTTCCCAAGAGGCTTTCGTATCTCATTTCATGGTTTAATGCCGTATCATTATTTGACAACGAAGCTCTGTTTATGACAACTGAAGTACGTAAGCCATGTGTGAATGTAGATTAGAGGATCAGCTGACAAATTTAATTTTTTTCATTAATTTATTTTCCTAGTTCTGGAGCTCGTAGATCCTCGTATACGGGCTCGGATAAACGGAATCTCCATCACGTCGTGGACAGTGGGTCTTTGCATGCTGCCTTTAGTTGCATGGCTAACGAGGAACTGGGTTTACTTAAGCATAGTCACATCCTCTACAGCGGCATCACTTCTTCTGCTCTGGAAGTAAGAAATAGTTATATATTATAAGTTTATTTTTGTATAAATGCATTGAGACTGTAAGAGATAATTCTGGACGGGAGATTAAAATCAAGTAAAGAAGTTAATCTGCTAATGTAATCTGCACTATATGAATTTCAAAAATCCGGGTCTTTTACACTTTTATCTCAATAAAAATTTGTCTTCTCTTCTCCCCTGAAAAATCATTTCTCTGTCTTTCATTTCATTTCTCTATTTTCAAGCTTTCGTTCTTTTATCATTTTTCTTGTTATTGTGCATATTATCGAGAAATAAAAGGCAATGGAAAAAGTAAACCAAATGGTGTAAATTAATGCAACATTACTAAATCAGTTATTAAAGCATATTCTTGAATCCATTGAGAAATAATTAGACCGACCAATCACTGAGCGGTAAAGCCATTGGTAATTCGACTGAGGCACGAATCCCCGCGAGCGGATTAACTAAATGGGCTTTTTCTTGATTTTCTGTATGTGTAACTTGGTTGCAAGGCAGTTCGCCTTAGAAAATCCTCCACGAAGGTATCCCCTTCTCTTAGGCAGATAGCCATCACGTGCTTTGCTGTAAACCAAATCAAAATTTTTTTTTGATTACTTCTATGTGATACTTCTAATGGATGAGTCTACGTATTTTCGCAGAGTGCTAAGAGTGATCTCTCTTCCCAGACTTGAATAGTACCGATTTTGTTTTTCTTTTTTATCCAATGGAGAGCTCTTAGCCGATTTCAGCTGCCAGACGTGATGGTCACTTTATTATGGAGGCACCTAACAAATGGGCATAAAGGGACCTC
Organism: Stegodyphus dumicola; assembly: GCF_044657685.1. Classification (NCBI taxonomy): domain Eukaryota; kingdom Metazoa; phylum Arthropoda; class Arachnida; order Araneae; family Eresidae; genus Stegodyphus; species Stegodyphus dumicola. Next base: position 122,689,851 of record NC_140778.1, read on the forward strand.
CTGTGAAGGGACGTTACTCCTACTACTACTACTATGAAAAGGACCGACAGTTACAACCATGCCTTCTCCTGGATTCGAACCCGGGTTGTATCGCATTTGACTCCCGCAGCCACCATACCGTTTGGGCGGCGTACTGGAAAATAATAAACTCTGCAATCTTACTTACAAATGAATATACTTGTAGAGTACATACTTACAAACTGAAATGCCTCAAAGGCAGCATTTTAAATTTGAAAGAAAGTGCATAAATATAACTCACAGGTTCATGCTCTTTTCTGACTCCTAATGAAGAAAATTCTTGTGTGTTAAGAGAACTTGCATATCAAGGTTCAGTTTTCAGCTCCCCAAAAATGAAGATTTTTACTCCTCTTGCCCTGAGTATAGATAAATTTACACACTAAATATATTTCTGGATAATACAGCTTGTCGAAATCTTAATAATTTAAAGATTTCTTAATGTAAATCAGCGGTTTTACTTTGTGGCTCGTTTATCCCTGGAAGTACGCGAAGGCTTAGTCAGGGGTATGCAAAAATTTATCAGTAATAGCGAAAGATAACAAAATATTATTATTAATGCTATATTCAAGTTAAAAAATGTTGTTGAATGAAGGGAATGCAACTGGCAAGGTTCCCAGTGTGACCATTACTGACCGAAATATGTAGAAACACAAAGGAATTAGTTGTAATTAGTCCCTCTCATGCTTGTCATATTACTCGACTCCTTAGTATGTAGCCACGCTTTTTCCTCGCTCTGTCGTGACGTACCACATAAAATTATGTTCATTTAAAGCGCGGTTACAGCCGAAAACATCGCGGAGAGAACAACGCAAGGCGAAAACGTCGTGGTACAAAAAATCGTGGGAGAAAATAAAGCAAAGAGAAAACATTGCAGTTCTAAAAAAACATCGTGGTACAAAATATCGTCGTCGAAAATAAAGTGGTTCAAAAACTTCGCAGTTTAAAATTTCCGTCGTCGAAAATATGGTGGTAAAAAATAAAGTATCTAGAAACCATCGCATGACGATAACATCGCAGACATGGGTTTTTCAGGCTTTAATAATTTTAAATACATATTCGCATAATGATTTGTGAGCGCAAAGCAATTTTTTGAAAAACAAGAAATTTAAACAAAACAAGAAATAATTTTCATTGTCAGAATATCAGATTAACAAAAGTGAAGAAAATAATCTTAACGTAGCAATTTTTTTTTATAGATTAGGTCATGCTGTTACTTATCGCTCTTTTCCTATTCTTTCTTAGGTTATACTTTTCATGAAAAATTATCAGTAAAACTTTATAAAAAATAATTTATTAATGACCTTTGTTAGTTAATGATGTCAGTTTAAAATAATGTTAAGCGCTATAAGTTGCATTCATTTTCTATGCTTAAGTTTCCATTTTACATTTTCAGCAAATATTTATTAGTTAATAAAAAATTATCCTTCTTCCGCTCACAAATCATTATGCGAATTTTTTACAATTTTTAAACAATTATTAAATTTTACAATTATTAAAACCTGAAAAATGCACGCCTGCGATGTTATCGTCATGCGATGATTTGTAGACACTTTATTTTTACCACGATATTTTCGATGACGATGTTATTAAACTGCGAAGTTTTTGATCCGCTTTATTTTCGACGACGATGTTTTGTACCACGATGTTTTAGAACTGTGATGTTTTCTGTTTGCTTCATTTTCTCCCACGATGTTTTTTACCTCGATGTTTTCCCCTTGCGTTGTTTTCTCCGCGACGTTTTCGCAAGCGATGTTTTTGCCTCAATGTTTTCGGCGGACACCCAAAGCGCAGTTGAACTGAGAATATAGCAGCCACCCAAATAGCATTCAGTATTAAGGATATCATCAAATCAGTTATGCAGTTCTGTATCTTTACCCAGCGACACGCAAATCAGTTTGAATGCGAATTTTGTTTTAAACTAATCTGTGTTCTTTGGAAGTTGTTAAATCCAAAGTGATAATCATATGAAAATGGATAAGCAATTAAAGTCAATCTCCTTCGACAACATTTCTTTAAAGCAGCCTCAACATTAGTTTATTGGTTACATTTTTCAGGCATTATTCGTTATAAAGTTTATTAATTTATAGAATTCAGATAATACAATAGTCAGATACATTGCATGAATACTGGAAATCGTCGTTAGAATGACAGTTTCTGAAAGGAGATATTAGGAGCACTCGATAATTATAAAGACTTATTAAGGGGTACTCCAGAGGGCAAGTTTAGGAATCCCTGAGGTAAATTATTCAAGTCTGGGACTCAAGCTTTAACGAGGAGTGACATAATTAAAATGCGATGAAAATCCATGAAATATTGTGCTAGAGGTGGGAAGAGCCATAAATTTCCTCGAATCTATTGGATCCTTCATATAAGAAAAGAGAGGAACACATATTCATATTAAATGTTTTTAATTAAAACAAAATTTGAAATATTGAAAACACAAATTTAAGAAAATAATTTTCAAAAATACACCAATATTTATTACGAAGATACAAATAAAACACATAATTTAAATTCTGAGATAAAGTTTTAAACATGATTTGAAATATATACTTATTTGTAGCTTTTCAACTCCTTTTTAACTAAATCAACTAAAGCACGTGTAGAGGGAGAAGGATTATTTCAAGAATCCAAGGAGAAGAAACAACAAGATTTTCATGAAGCAAAACACAATAAACGGGCATGATGTGGGAAAAAAAACCAATAAGGGACCGGACCTTTTTCCTCTAGCTATTGTTCCCATGTGATTACAAGTCAAATCAAGCGGGAGGTAACCTAGAAATGTATGTTTTAAAGGAACAGACTATAACATTGGCCATTTATCCATTAGGGTAGTTTCCAACTGTCTGAATCTGTTGGAGGAGGTAAACGGGTAGAGATAGCACGCTCGAGGGCATCTCAAAGACTTTCAATAGGATTAAAGTCTGGGGAATATGGCGGCCACGCCACACGAGAAATGCTCTCACTCTCCAGGTACTTGTTAATGATGCTTGCTCGATAGGGCCAGGCATTATTGTCCATAAGGAGGAAATCAAGGCAAACTGCTACAGCGTATAGTCACAAAACTGGTTGTAGAGATTCGTACTGATAAGGGACAACCATCATAGATAATGTTTAAAGATGTACAACTGGATGCGACATCCCATCCAATTTGCTGCCCACACTATTATGCTACCACCTCTGAATGCCTGATCCCGTGTTCTGTGCAGACACTTATCATCTGATTCCAAGAAAATCTGGAATGGACCGTAAACAGGACGTTGGGCAAATTTTGCATCGTCCAATTGAAATGTTGAAGACACCACTTATCTTGCCTCTCTAGACTGGGTAATTAGAAGAGCACAAATATTTGGTATTCTAGAGTACAGTCCCTTTACGTGAAGCCCTAGAGTACAGTCCCTTTAAAACTTGTAAAGCCCTCGCTACACAAGAGCTGACAGATATTGTCTTATCAAGTGACGCTGCAGCCGTGAATGTAACAATTTGTGGAGGTCACTCGTCAATTTCGCTTAGCTATTATAGCGATATACCATTCTTCAGAAGAGGTAGTGACCCTTTAATCGACACAGGTCTCTAGACAACTGTTGACTTGTTTGGAATTCTTTTCACCTTCAAGAAATTACCTAAAAATCAAGGGGAGGGGAAGCTACATCTTTAATTGATCATCCTGCTCCAATGCGTCTGACAGCATGCCAGTAGTTACCATTAGGGTATTTTCCAGCTGTCACAGACTGTTGAAAAACGTGCAGACACGACACCTTCGAGGGCATCGTAAACAACAACAGCAGTAAGTCTCTTGACCACATTACGGGTTCACTCCCTCTTTAGGATAAGTCACAGAGGTTCAACCTCCGCTATTGCCTCTCCAGGAGAGCGGCGCACCACCTGGTATTCCCCAGGCAGCACTGGTCGTTTGATTTGCTACCTGCCAGTCCCTCGGGCTGCCCATCGCAGCGAACCGGGGGCGCTACGCCCCGGGTACTAGAGCCGTACCGCTCAGGACTTGCCAGACCTCGGGCTGGCCAGCAAGTGACCTTTCCCAGGGCCTTTAGAACCACCAAGTTCATAAATTTTATACCCCCGTGGCCGAGACTGCCTAGGTACAGATCCTGGCCAGTAGCTTCACAGAATTCTCTACGTCGACCCCTGGGGAGGGGAGAGGGCATCGTTAAGATTTTCAATGGGATTAATGTCGAAGAATACGACCATTTGCTTTCTTTCAGCCATAGAAACACGAATATCATCAAAAATTATCCTGCAGAAATTATAAATACTCCTCATCAGCATTTAAATGAACCTCTTCAAATCCTTCAGACTGCTGGCATCTTCAGAGTCTGCTTAATTAGTATACGTTTAGACACTTAATCGTGATTGGCTGTAATATACGGTATTTGTGTATCGCCATCTGCATCCGCGTCAGTTTTCAGCCACTCATTCATCTACGCTTTCGGAAAGTGTAATTTGCATTACGTGCTTTACGAATGGGAGCCACTGTACATTATTATATTAATCTTATAATCTTAAGCATTTGTTCCAAAGATAACACAACATTTTTAAATTGCATTAAAAATTATTAAATTCTGTTTTAGACTGTATATTATTTTGATGTTAAATCATGTTGCTAATAATCATGCTGCTAAAAATCATGTTGCTAAAAAAAATAAATATCTGGCCAAAGTTATGTATTTTTAAAACCAAATGCTTAAAGGAAGAATTACAAATTTAATTTTAAATGCTTAATATTTAGGATATTTTCTGTATTCGTAATGGTGTACGTTATATACTTATGTGATATATACTTTAAGATTTTAAATGTCTGAAATAGAATTCAGCGTGCCAGATTAACATAAAAATCTTAGTTAAGATTTTCTATTTCTGAAATAGAATTAAATGTGCCAGATTAACATAAGAAAGATTTTAGATATTCAGTTTCTAAAATAGAATTTAGGGTGCTAAATTAACATAAGAAAGATCTTAGTTAAGATTTTTCAGTTTCTGAAATAGAATTTGGGGTACCAGATTAACATAGGAAAGATCTTGGTATTTCTTTCTTTACAAAACTTTAGAAATGTTATTCCTTTAGGATAATTAGGTGTTAACTAAAATTTCCTTCACTCCAGATTAATACCTGAATCTCCCAGTTGGTTAATATCCCAAGAAAAATATGCAGAAGCAACAGAAGCTATGAAGAAAATAAGCAAAATAAATGGAAAACAAGCACACGAAGGAACCGAACTATACCAGAAAATCCAGGTTCGTTAAATATTACGAATTATTGCAAAATATGAAATGCCAAATATGTAAAACTAGCTTCAGTTTTAAATACTCAAAATTTTAACTTATAATTTTATTACTTTGTATTGCTTGTTATAGTTATATATTTGTTGTTTTATAAGATTACTTCTATAAGATGTTTCAAACCGATAATAAATATCTTTTGAATGACTTATCGTAAACTTATGGTTCCATTTTAAAAAATGAAACAAATAAAGCAGACTTTTGGATATTATAATCTTTTGAGCATCTGAGATATTTTAATAAAAATATATAAAACTTAAATTTTTTAACACGTATAGCCGAAAATAATATTGAAAAGAAATCAGAGCATAATTAGCAAGAAAAAATAAACTGTGAGATTTTCTTTAATTTAAATAACCAGTTGTTTTATCTTTCGAATCTTTACTGTTATTTATCTCGTTTCGTTTTCACACTTGAATTCAAATGTGTGCATTTAAGTTAGGTTTTGAGACTGTTAAATTCACACTAGTGAAATCGAGCCAACTTTAAATTTCTCTGGGAGTCTTTGTTTATTAGTTATTTAAATTTAGCTCTATATTTGAATTTCTGCTTTGCGTTTCTCACCATAAATGCTGACAGACTTGTAAGTACCATGTTTGCCTTCTGTTCATCTTATTAAGTTTTAAATAAAGGGTCTTCTACACACTTCTCAGGTTCTTGTTGTACTTCAGACATAAAGATAAGTCGCCAAAAAGTTTGTCATGAAATACTTAAAACCTTACAACACTCTTGCCATGTGATCAAAATTACTCTAGCTACCACTAATTAAAGTTTTGAATGTGTACTTAGCAAATACACTCTTTTGCAAAAAAATCGAAGCACCAAGAACGGCTTTTGCGATCGTGATGGAATTTAGTATGCAAAAACATTTTGATCGAACATGCAAATGGTCGGATTCGAGTTCGAATTCGATCCATATTCGAGTGGAAGACTACTTATCAATGACTGTACGTGACGAGTGGAGGACTATGTCATGCAGATTCTTTATTATTTTAATTTCATTAACTATAATACAGGACGAAAATATTTGGTGGCAACAATCTGAAAAGTGATTCCACGCTTTTAGTAATTCGATGCAAAATGGCGTTTCGAGTGTAGTAGCACTTTGGGACTGACTTACTTTTGGGCTAAAAAACATTATTGCTGGTGTTACTGCAATAGATATATAAAAACTATTCTTAATATGTTTTAATGTTTTATTTATCTAGGAACTTGGGGAGAAAATCAAAAAGCAAAAAATTGGAGAGGACCAGCATTCGCCACTGGACTTCTTTAGATATCCGACTCTTCGGAAACGATTTCTCCTAGTTACCATGTGCTGGTAAGTTCTTGTGCAAACTATTTAACTCCAGAAATCCACTTGAATCCAATATATACAATTATGTTCCCGTATCCATTGATTCAGTATTCATAGTTTTAATAATTTGTATGAAAAGAAGATTTTGAATATTAAAGCAATTCATTACGCCAAGGAAGAAAATCAGAAATAGCAAGCCTATTTTCCTATGAAAGTCTTGACCTGTAACATGAATATGCTGGCAAGATTCGAACTGACTAGAAATCATTGAATTCCATGGGTGTTGAAGTAGATTCAAGATTAAAAAACTCCAATCTTCGCACCTTTTTCTTTATTCGGATCCTTTTAATCCTAACCTTAAGATCCATTAAATATTTTAACCCCAAATCTGATCTTTTTAACCCTAACCAATAAATATTTTAACCCCAAATCTGATATTTTTAACCGTAAACACCAAATATTCTAACTCAAAATTTTGGATAGATTAACTTTAGGGGATTAAGGTTTTATTGAGGTCTTCATTTTAATTCTTCTATTTCCCTTTTCTGTTTCAAAAGTACGAATTGTTTTTTTACTAATTTTCCTGTACCGATTAAGCCAGTTCAAAATTAAGCCTTTTCATACTTTCTTACGGGGCCCCACCAGCGGCAGAGCGGTAATGTCGCTGAACACTGGTAGTTCGGTCCGAGGTTCGAATCCCGCGAACGGGCTGGCTGCATGGGTGTTTTCGTGGTTTTCCCCATGTGTAACGTGTATACGAGCCAGTTTCCCTTAGAAAGTCCTCCACGAAAGGCATCCCTCCCCTTAGGCAGATAGCCCTAGTGTGCTTTGCCATAATTAAATACACCACACACCATACTTTCTTACGTAATCCTGCAATACGGATAGCTCTTATCTAATCACAGATCAAGACACTTTTCAACTATCTCATTTTTCTAAATGCGTAATTACTTCTTTCCCCTTTTTTTACTTCGCCTTGTTTTTGATAAGACGCGTCATGTTTCGGCGGTTATGTTTCGGCTAACCTAAAGATGTACTGAGCTATACAAAATTATGAGGTGTGTATTGCACCCATAATGATGTGTGAATGAGAATGTGAATCCACAATTAAGTATCGCGATTCCTAAAATCCATTACAACTCTTACCCAATCCTCAATCTATTTATAAATTTTATACACACACATATACGAGTATAATGCAGTAACACAATTTTTTTAAAACAAAAATATTCCAATATTATTTCTGCGCAATACGCTGCTGAAATATTAATCAATTATACATAAAATAGTATGAAATTTAGAACCAAAAGCACAAAGACATGAAAGAAATTAAATTTAAAATTAGTGAAATCCCTTAATCTTCCAATAAAAATATTAAAAAAAACATCAAATCAGTGTTTTTAAACCAGAAGAAATCTGGAAAACCACAGAAATACATAAAATAGGAAAGGGAATGCTATTTAAACCTGATTAAACGTTATCAACGTTATCAGATTCAAATGAACACCTCCCTTGTAGGAAAACTACCATGTTTCTATTCATCCAAAATTAGCTGATAAACCATTTTAAATTATTTAATTATAATAATTCTTCTGAAAAACTCCGAATGCCTCCTCTACACAGTCGCTTTCCTTTCAAAAGAAATTAAAATACACAAAAACAAATTTAAATTCAACAAATTCAATGCCTAATAAAGTAAAACTGAAATATATACCATTTACTAATATTAAAATTCAAATTAAAAGGTAATAATTTACAAAATATATTAATAATTAACAGAGAAGAAAAATTTTGAGCTTACTATTGGAAGAACAAAGGACAGTAATTCAAAAGGAAAAAGTTTGGTTGCCTGTTTGGCGTTACTGGCGACACAATAGGCATTGATAGGCATTGAATTTATTTCACTTAAATTTGTTTTTGTGTATTTTTATTTCATGTGAAAGGAAGCCAACTGTGTAGAGGATACATTAGAAATTTTCGGGTGTGCTATTAAAATTAAATAATTTAAAATGATTCATCAGCTAATTTTGGATAAACAGAAACGTGGTAGTTTTCCTAAGAGGAGGGGTGCAATTGAATATAATCTACCGCCTCTTGATAACGTTCAGTTGTTTTAATTGTAATTTTTTCCTATTATATGTATTTTTGTGTATTTCTGTTGTTTTGGAGATTTCTTCTGGTTTAGAAACACCGAGATAATTGGGTTCTTTTATATTTTTTATTGGAAGATTTAGGGATTGTACTGGTTTTTAATTTCATTTCTTTCATGCCTGTGTGCTTTTGGTTCTAAATTTCTTACTGTTTTACCTCTGTCTACATATGTATATTTTTGATGGCAACAATTTGAAAAGTGACTCGCCATTTATAGTGGATGACGCAAAATCCCGTTTCGAGACTTTACGTTCGAAAGGGCGAGAAATAGGCTGACAATAACATTTTTTGTTTGATTACAAATTTGCTATAATGAACATGGATTTTTAAAACTTGTATCGCAATTTCAAGCAGAAATCGATACATTTGGCAACGCCGATTCGTAACCCATAATTCCAAAACACTGGTTTTACCGTTTTGTCTGCATTGGATTCAACTTGTAAATGCGAACAAATATTTTCACCCATAAAATTAGGAGCAGCCTAACTACTAAAAATTCAGATGCTTGTACTGATGTTTGTACTATCTTAAGACGACTAATTATAAGCCAGACGTGACTAAGTTGTCCTCCCAAATTCAGCATCAAGAAAGCTATTGATATCAAAGACGAAAATAAAGTTCATTCAAGTATATTTGTTTTTATAATAATTAGAATTCTAATAATAATTTTTATGTTTGTAGTTTAAAGCATACTGTAATTATTTTCTCAATAAAATTTATCTCATTGTTCACCAAAACAGACTATTCTAAAATGAAAATCCCACTGACCCGAAACTTCTTCTTAATACACACCGTTTGGCTGATTTTGACCCGCAGCCAGAAAAGATTGTCAACGCCTGTTTTAGATTAGCAGTCCAGTCCTTCTTTGAACCCATACCTGACACTTTCTTTATTTTCTTCCCATAGGGTAGGAGATTCTATTCCTTATTATGGGCTCCAGATGAATGTAAAAAACCTGGCAGGTAGCGAATTCTTGAATTTCTTCCTGGTGTCCTTAGTAGAAATACCTGCACACTTAAGCACGTGGCTGTTCATGGAACGTATTGGTAGAAGATGGTGCTCAGTTTGCGCATTTGGATTGTCTTCTGTAGCCTGTCTCCTTCCGGTTTTTTTCCCTCCAGGTAAGTTGTTTTTTTTTTTTTTTTTTTTTTTTTTTTTTTTTTCCTTCAAATAACGAGACAGTTCTCCGAACGCAAGCCAAGAAAATGTGACTTTAAAATATAAATCCCGATAAAAATTCAAACAATTCATTTTAAAGATGATTTAATTTTAAAATCTAAATTTACTATCCTCCAGCACACCGTTGATTTATGGTTAGAAAGTTAGAGTGACCTGGTTAAGTGTCCAGTGACCAACACAGATGCTCAACAATTTGTTTCATTCTTTCATTCGCCCTATGCTTTTAACTTATGACTTGAGCTCTAGTGACAGACAACTTGTAGCCTGTAAATGCTGTTGGCAACAAAATGAACCAAACATAACAATCAAGGCCGTTGGTCGCAAGTTACCTTCAAGTTGACAGAAATTTATACTCAATAGGTCACCACAGTGAACTGGTTAAGTGTCCAGTGAGCAACACAGATGCTCATCAATTTGTTTCATTCTTTCAATCGCCCTTAATTTTAAAATCTAAATTTACTATCCTACGGCACACCGTTGATTTATGGTTAGAAAGTTACAGTCAACTGGTGTCCAGTGACCAACACAGATGCTCATCAATTTGTTTCATTCTTTCAATCGCCCTATGCTTTTAACTTATGAATTGAGCTCCAGTGACAGACCACTTGTAGCTTGTAAATGCTGTTGGCAACAAAATGAACCAAACATAATAATCAAGGTCGCTGGTCGCAAGTTACCTTCAAGTTGACAGAAATTTATACTCAATAGGTCACCGACGGCATTTTACTAAAGTCCAACCGAGTACACAGATGCACATTAAACTTGTTGGTCGCTAGTGATCTTTATATTGAGGGTCACTCGGGGTCAACCCAAAGTCACCAACATGGAGCAATGAGGTAACTTTAGATACATTAATTTTAATTTTAAACACTATCTAAGCTCTGGCGATCTATCGGTTGTATGGCTATCTAAGCTGTCAGATTGTAGGTTTTTTTAACCCGTAACCTTGATCTTTTTATTTTTTTAGTTTATAAGGTATTTCTCCCGCCTTCTTAGCATGCCTTCGTAGTGTGGTGGTCTGCGCGCTGGGCGCGTATTCCAGAGGTCCGTGGCTTATTTTTCATCTATCCTGCTTCCAGAATACCTAATGTCTCTACAGTGGAACTAAAAGGGTGGTGGATGATGACTCTCCACACCCAGGATTTGGCGATCGGGTACCCTAAAAAAACCCCAATCGCCCTTTAAAAGGGGGAGTATATAACGTATTTCTCGCGCCTTCTTGGCATGCCTTCGTAGAGATCGTTTTAGATTTATTATGGTATTTGAATAGAACATGTGGCAACGATTATATAATTCTTCAGATGATATAAATTTCCTGCATTCTGAGTTATAAAATGAATCAAATGTAACGCTGGCTTTTAAATGAATCTAGCGCCAGAGAGTCACTATGATAAACAAATATAGTGAATTTTAAAGAGTGCATTTATTCTATTGTAGCTTATGCGCTATCGACGAACTAGATTTAATTCAATCCCAATAAGTTTAAATGAAATGCAAGAAAAAATGTGTATAATTTAACGTTTCGTACAAGGAAGTCATGTGGTGTACACATCAGATTTTTTTCTTAACAATTCAAGGTCTGTACAGAAAATACTTAAAAAGCGTCTTCGCAAGAAATTCTGTTGCGTGTCTTCATAGTTTATTTTTTGTGTAAGCCAAGTATGAACCATTTTCCCTTAAAAAGTACTCGAGAAATACATTTCTCCTTTTAAGTAGAGAAATCTCTCTCATTTAACAAACTAATCTTATTGGCTTGAATAACCCACGGTATTTTTCTTCCATAATACCCTTCTGAAAATCATACCAGATTCACATATATAACCTGATATATAAAGAAACAAACCCGAAATATTTGTAGAGATCACGCGAAATTCAAGAGGAAGATACGCTTGCAAATACACTGGTTATCACAAATTAAGGAAAAATCACAAAAATCACGATTACTGAAAATGTTACATGTAAAATTTTATGAAACTTACCCACAATATACAACACATAGTAAGGTATCAAATAACATAAAAAAAAATTACCAGACAATTATGGTAGTATAGAAATTAGCACATGTATAAAATGAACAAATCGAAGATGTCAGTTTGCTATAGTAAAAGTAACTTCTATATGAAATATAATCGCCTCTAGAAGCAATACAGCACATTCAGCGATGTGTGATGCTTTCAATTATGCGTCTATCAGTTCCACAGGAAGCGAGAGCAATTGCCCTTGCAAAGCAATTGCAAACACGGCAAGGGTCTAAGAGGGCGGATCGAGAGCAGCTAGACGTTTCCCTAAAGCATCCCAAACGTGCTCGATAGGATTCAATTCCGGTGATCGAGCTGGCCACTCCATGCGCATAATTGTTTTCCTGTTGAAAATAATCATATACGATGCGAGCCCTGTGTGGTCTTGCATTGTGGTCCTGTAACAGGAAAGCATCACCTATTGCCCCGGCATATGGGCGCACATAAGCATCAAGGATGTCATCTCTATAAACATGAGCATTCACGGTTCCCCTTGGAAAAACATGGAGGTCTGTGCGTGCACCCAAAGAGATGCAACGAAAACACAGACACTGCCTCTTCCGTATGCATCTCTTTCACGGATGTTTGACAGATGATAACGTGTTCCAGGTTCTCTCCATATCAAACAACGCCTACTATCGCTTTCTAGACTAAACCTGGACTCATCCGTAAAGAGAACAGCCCTCCATTGATCAGGCGTCCAGTGGACATGTTGTCGTGTCCACTGAAAACGGTCCCTCCTATGGCGTGACGTGAGCAGCACGCAAATGGTTGTTCGCCTCGCATACAGACCACCTTTGTGAAGCCTTCTATGCACATCAACCTTCCGGTGGCTGCAGCAAGGGAGGATCTAAGAAGAGTCGGAGTAGCGTTTCTATTCCTGCGTGCACATAATGTCAAATATCGGTCGTCGGCGCTCGTCGTAGCATTTGGCCGTCCTTGGCTGAACCTCCTAGGTGCCGAATCTGTGATTTGAAATTGCCTCCAAAGTCTATGAACCACAGAAGGACTCTCATTTAGCCATCTGGCCACTTCTGTTTGACTTTGTCCTACGTCTAGTCTCCCAATGGCTTTCTATCGTAGTTCTGCAGGCAAATGATGCCTGGAGATCATTGTTACGAATCGGCTATCTCAGATTTCTGATGTCACTATACAGTGAAATATGTGGGCTTGCTCTCAAACATGGACTTTTATGCTCCTCGCAGATTACGTATTCGGAGTGCAGCGCCACTAATTTGCATATTGGAGTTTTACTCAGCTACTCTTACTTGGCAACATATTCAAATTTTACACGGTTTGGCTTATTTTTGAGGGAGTTATTTTTGTGAGTTTTCCTTAATTTATGATAACCAGTGTATAATAGACCCGTCATTTGAAGAATATAGAATCTTCGGTATGTCTCAAAAAATATGCTAACCATTGCTGTAAGATAATATATTTCAGCATCAGGAAGATATAGATTAGTCTGGACACCTCAGAGGCAGCGATTAATGTTTAACTTTACGTTAGAATGAGTTGTCAAAGGTTACACTACTGGAGATAGTTAAGACTGGAATGCAGCAGACACAGGAACAGGATCGTCTATTAGTATTTTATTTCTCATTTGAATCCATCCATCGGGGCGAGTAATGGCAAACCGCACATTGAGTTGATCAATGTTAACGAGTTTCGCTTACTGCGCGTGCTCAATGGTCTACCGTTGGCGTGGGAGGAAATGCTGGCGACTAAGCATAAGCAACCCTACACAAGCCTGTTCATCATGTAGATTTTATCGACTGATTTTATCGACTACCGAAATTTGTTTGTGCTCAATGCATCTGCTTCTGTTTCATTTCATTTTGGTTTATTTTGTTCATAAACATTATATTTAGTATCAGTTATTTATAATAATTTCCTTGACTTTAATTAAAGAATTTAAACTGAATTTATTCTTTAATTTGTTGAAGTATATACGAATGGAACGTTTGGTAAATACGCAATTGCTTTTATTCCTCAGAAGTATGATCAATAAAGATTCAACTAATAATATCCTATCATGTTTCCTATTTTCTAATCATTCTTAAACGAAAATTTGCTTATTTTACAATCGATATTTACACTATAAGTAATGAAGCAACTTACAACCTAACAAGTTTTAAAACTCCGAACAACAGAATATCAACCACACACCGTATTTATCTTCTTTTAAAATCATACCAAAGCCATAATTGCGCCAAATTCTCTTCTGGGCATGCGCGCTATGCGAAATTCGTTCAGCATTGATCAACTGAATGTGCAGTTTGCCATTACGCCATCGGGGCAGGCAAGTGCATTATATACGTTATATACTATTGTTACGAAATGTACAGGCGCGCTAAGATGTCTTCCCTGCAAAGCAGTTTTAGGGTTGCCATAAAATAGCAAGGGAAGCGACAAAATTGGCGATATACTATGGACGGATGGAGAACCATTTGGAACGAATTCTTACTGGTTTAGCCCAGAATGTTCTCGAACACAAGCCGAAAGCTATATAAACCCTGCTGGTCCGCAGTCAGTGTGTGTGCCTTGTCTAGCGAGCTGATAGTCAGTGATTGAGCGACTGTCTCGAAATCTAGCGCCGAGGGGGTCGTCGAGTGCATCGAGAGAGTCTTTTAGTGCATCGCGAATTAGTGCATCGTAGAGTTTTGTCTTAGACTGTTCTGAGTCGAGAGCTATTCTCTTGTGTATCGTCGAGTGTATCGCGTGGAGAGTCTCGAGAGTACGTTGATTTCCTAGAACGACCAAACAGAGTCGGAAGCTGTACTCTGGTGCTTTGCGGTGAAGCTGTCTCCACCGTTATTGCCTGACAGTGTGAAGGCTGTATCGCTGAACGTGTCAGCGTATTTATAACAGTTCGTCGACTGAAAAAGTGATTTTGGAGCTGTCCTGAAAATATTGGTAAATAAAGTGTGTTTCGATACTTCATCAAGTGTCGTCGTTATTAACTCCAAATCTACGAACCCCGTACAAACTTGAATGAAGAAAATAACGTAACACTACATACATTATATATATATTATAATCATATACGTTAGGACTTATATGATTTCTATGCATACCTCCAATAGTTTCGGAGGTCGAAATGTATCATCTACTGTAGCTTACAAAATAATATGTTTGACAGCTCTTTTCTTGCTATGCTGTTTTCTTGCAATTCTCTTTTCTTGCTGCATAAACCTTCCTAGGACTTCAGAGACATATCCAGGACTATTATTTCTTCTAATTGCTTTGGCAAACATGCTGGAGTCTTGAGTAAGAATAGAGTTTATTAAAAGCTATATTCTTGAAAGTGTAGAAGATACAACACAAGGGGGAAGGGTTTAACTACCTTTTATTCTGTACATTTTACAGCTGTTCTCGCACTTCGGGATACAAAGACCAGCACTTATGGTCTGAAACGTAAAAATTAAGAACAATCTAACTAAATTAAGTAAGAACTAAACTCAAATGCTTCACAAAGACTAGTAACACTAAGATTGGCCTTTTATATCTTTACGTATGCAGTACACAGAATGCGGGCAAAACTACAATACGTCTTCAATATCAAGAGGACTAAACCTCTGGTCTTAAAGGCGGACAGCAACTGACTGAAAAGCGCGTTTGAAGTAAGGTGGCGAGAAGTCTCACTCTCTAACTTTTTCTTGGCTAAAAGCCATAACTTAAATACTTAGAGAATTACATACTAAACCGCGTTTACTCTGGCCAGAAGTGGAAAATAAGAGGGGACAGTAAAATGTTAAAATAAAATAAACGCTAGTAAAACTTAAAATCCTTACATATAGATCTGTCATATAACTATTTACCTTTTTTAAAATAATTATACTGATCTGTCATTATAACGCAAAGAAACATCTGTTGTTTTTGCCTTTATTTGTAAAATTCAAAATAACTTTCGGTTTACCTTTTACAGGTATTAATGTACTTAACGTTCAGAGTTGTGTCCGAATTCAACATGTAACTCAAAGAATTATGATATTATTCAAAATGAAAAAAAAAAATTTTTTTCCCCCACAGAATATGAGATAGTGGGAATTGTGGCATCCCTACTTGCAAAAGCTGGCACCAGCGCCGCTTTCATGACCCTGTATCAACAAAGTCCCGAGTTGTTTCCCACCTCACTTAGAGCGGTCGGCATAGGTATGAGCTGCACCATTGGCACTGGATCGACGCTGATTGTGCCCTACATAGTCTACCTGGTAAGAGCACTAAAAGAGTAAATTTATACTGGTCTTATCTTCCGACTGATGCACTGACTATTTTAAATAACCTTTTTTTGTTCTATTCAGTCTTTAAGTTCTGTGACACCACGCTCTTCCTTCAAAGCATTATACGGTATCACTAATGGTTTTGGAATAGACGCTACTCCACGAATGTTTACAGCATACAGTGTCCTGAACAGTTCTGAAGGATATGCGGTTTTAGAGATACATGTTCATCTCGATAGTTATTTGGGACACTTTCGATCATCATTCGCTTCATTATCCTTCTATCCTTGAAGATTATCTTCCAATATCGTCCGTTAATTTGTTTTGAAAATGAAATTTTGCCATTTTTTTTAAATGTTTATAAACTATGTGTACTTTTGCAACATCCCCAAGCTATTCTTGTCGCTGAGATTCCAACGAGACGACCTCCCATGATTCTTGCAAGTAAAGCAGGTCAAACATAATGATGTTTGCTTGCAGAATATTCACATACAGCCTGTGCAACATCGTTATATGGTCCCAAATGGGGTCGAATTATGACCAATTTTATATATCGGTGTTCATATTTATTTTGTCCATCGTCTGCATAATTAGAGACGTCGTCTATTAAACGTAGAATAGTATAAAGTTCATAAAATTTACAAAAACATTTACTTAACAATTAGCTTAGATTACAAGAACAATACGTTTATTTAAAATTGCTTAGTTCTAAAGAGTATCTATATTACTTGAGGTTCTCGTGACATCCCAGTTACGCGAGCTGTTAAAATATCTTACACATATTTTATTACGTATTCGCATTTATAAAAAACACTATTATTATATTAGAATTTGGTTTACTAAACATAATAGCACCTAGTTATCAGTATGTATATAATTTATCATCCCACCCGAATCTATATCAGAATCTGATCTCCTGATCCATTGATTGATTACCCACGTGTTAATCAATATTAGAGTCTGCGATGTCTTCATTGTCCATAATACTAATATATCATCATCAGAAACATCAATAACATACTTTAATGTGCGGAAATATTCAAAAGCAAATTGAAGCC
Organism: Stegodyphus dumicola; assembly: GCF_044657685.1. Lineage (NCBI taxonomy): Eukaryota > Metazoa > Arthropoda > Arachnida > Araneae > Eresidae > Stegodyphus > Stegodyphus dumicola. Next base: position 122,707,093 of record NC_140778.1, read on the forward strand.
AAAGGGTGGAAATTCAAAGTGCCAAATGAAAGTGCTTAAATACTCGAAACAATTCGATTCTAAGATACATTCCGTTTTTAAAGAAGCTCATATGGGTAAAAAGATATTTCTAGAATAAAACACATACTGTTCTTTTTCTAATGTCCCGCGCAATTCTCAGTCTTTTGAATTTAATTAAGGTGAGTTTCAGTTGATCGTGAAATGCATGTTTTCCTTTTGCAGGCTAAGTATGGGACATACATACCATTCCTGATCTTTGCAATGATAAGCATGATTTCTGGAGTGGGCGCATCTTTTCTACCCGAGACGTTGAACAAGAAACTTCCGCAGACTGTGGCTGACGCGGAGAATTTCGAAAGAGATTTCAAGTTTTGCTCATGTGCAACGTAAGTTAACAGTTTCTTTTGTTTATTAACTTTCGTGTATGACTTTAAATATTCATGTTTCATAAGGCTGTTACTTATTCACCGAAAATATACCGTATGCACATATTTTAGAAAAGTAGTAAACATAAAAGCTCAAATGTGGGTAAAACACAACCCTTCCCTGTCATACAAGCTTTGTTGCAAAATTACAAGGAATATTTTAACAAAATTAAAAATATAAATAATTACAAATTTATCTGATTAACGGTGAGGTAATATTATCGTTTAAAATTTATAAATTAATTTAGAATAAACATCAAGTTTTTTTTAATGTAGATATACAGGGTGTTTATAAATGAATGGTACGGTTTTAAAAATTAATAATAAATCGATGTATTATCTTAACCGTGTAAAACTAAACAGTAAACTTAGGCAACTGGACAAATTTCTCATATGCTACCTGCTGTTTGCTTGTAATGCTTACTGCGCAGTTTTGCTTGTAATGCTTACTGTCAGTTTCCAAGATGGCGCAGTAACAGGCATATTCACAAAACCTACAGACCGTTTTTTCTTCTGTTTGCTCCAATTGGTTTAAACAGGAAGCGTATGGTTACAGAATCTTGTGCTTGACGACTTTCGCTTCATTGCCTTTGCTATTTGTATATAAGTGTGGTGTACCGAAAAATTCCACACAATTCCCCTTAGCTTTCATTCATAAAATAAAAATTATCGAATGAAATAAACGCTATTTCTCCTCGCTTTACTGAAAGCCCACAAGGTATGTTTGTCGTTAATTACCTAGTCTATAAGGCGATAAGTCTCCATTTTAAATATGACCTCCAAAGCAGATGTTTCATCCATTGAGGGCATACCGTAGAATAAAAGGTCTGTAGGCTTTGTGAATATACCAGTAACAGGGAAAGGCTTTCTGTGTACTCCGTTTTGAGGGTTCCACACCTGTGGTTTCAGTGTAGGCGTGAGTTTCGTGCTTATATGGGTAAAAAGATATGGTGCACAGTTTTTGTGCATCATATCTTTTTACCCATATAAGCACTTAATTCAGATATAAGTGCACTTAATTCAGATATAAGTGCACTTAATTCAGGTATAAGTGCACAGTTTTTGTGCGGTGTCTCGCGAGAACGTTCACAGCCCATTTATCTTCGAACAAGAAACTGTGATCGGTGTCTCAATTCTAGGTATGGTGGAAACCTGATTGTTACCCTAGTTCAGGGGTTCCCAACCCTATGTTCGCGGGCATCATGGCGCTCGCCGATAGTTTAACGTGTGCCCTTCGCTGTGCGATCATTAAAAATGTTTTATTTTAAATAAAATACTATGTGAAAGTTTTCTCATTTTTAATGAAACAGAAATTGCGTACAACACAGATATTAACACAAATGGAAATGCAACAAGTCTGTTATTTATGTGCATGTATTATTAACTCTATTCAAATATAAATCCACCTTGGAAAAATCCTAGTTGAATACCACTTGTGATGATTACATTTTGAAACTGGACGGTGCTCCGCCCCATTTACAAAGGAATGTATGAGAGCTTCTTAATCGTGTTCTTCACCAACGTTGATTGGACGGGGTGCAACAGCAGACAACAACCTTCTCCCCTGGCCACCCCGTTCGCCGAATTTAACACCATGCTGTTTCTTTCTTTAGGCGATTTTTAAAGACCGAGTTTATGCACCTCCAATGCTCGTGTCTCTTACGGAAGTATGTGGTCGGATTTATAATTTTGTTACATTTGGTATGCAGAAAGAATTTTCACAGAAGTAATTTATAAGTTTTCAAAAGCTAAAAATATGTAACTAATATTCTCGCGCAGTTTTATTACTTTAGAATCATAATTTAATAACTAGAAAAATCCATTAAATGAGAAATATTTTTTAATTTATAAAAATCAGGTTGCGAACTGGGTAGGTGCCAATACTGAAGCCCCGTATTATTTTCTAGCACGCGAATTCTGTAAGTTTCTGTGAATAACATCTTCTTTTGGAAAAAAAAATTGATCAATAATTTTCACATCAGTCTACATGGAAATGCCAGTCACTGTTTTATGACCATTCAAATCTTTTCTCAAAGCTGATATTTTGTTTTTCGTTACTTACAAATGCAAACATTTTCCTTTCCAATTTGTATATGGCCCCTGATTATAATTTCCAATTTTAAAACTAAAATCTTTGCCAGTTTTTGAGGTATGGAAATCAAACATTTTCCATTTTAATTTTTATCATGAACACAAAACTTCCTAAATATAAATGTAAGACCTAGAAAAGCATATAAAAAGTTAGATTTCTTAATTTTTAGAATTTATTTCCCTTTAATTTTGAAGTGGAAAGCACGAATATTGGCATCCTTTAAAACATTTTTGTAAGTGGACGTATATGTCTATGACCAGAAGTTGCGAAAATATAGGGCGATAGAGGACATTTCTGGACCAGATGTATAATGCATTGCATATACAGGGCGATTCTAAATTGTTTTTACAAATTAAGAGGGGTGATAGTACTCATTCAGATGAGCAATAATTACCATAGAACATAGGTTCGCATTCCACTCTGAGAGGCAGAAAAGAAGAATATTAGAATTCCAACCTCAACTTACAACATGTTGTTACAACATTACAACATTACAACAATGTCGGAAAGCGAATGAACGAGACCAAAAGTTGCGCAATCAGTTTAGTGAAAAACTCACAGAGAGTGCACAAAACGGATAAAACCGAAAACTTGACGTTAGAGTGTTAATTCGAGCTCAGACTGTGATGGCAAACACTCAAAGGCACATCTTTGGTTCGCAAGGTCTCAACCTCGCAAACGATTGCAGCAAGTTAATTATCTAATCAAGGGCTGAATATTATCAACTACAACAGTTCATGCTGCGTTCCAGCTGTGAGAACTTCGTGTCTCATAGAACGGCGCTTCAAGTAGAATGAGCACAGCACAGTAAGGCCAGGAAAACAGGATAGAAGATGGCGAAGGGGAAAAAAACTGCTCCGTTGATAATATCAAACGTACCTTGAGTTGGAGTTAGTTGATAATATTCAGCTGTTAATTAGATAATTAACTTGTTACAATCGTTTGCGAGGTTGAGACCTTGCGAACCAAAGATGTGCATTTGAGTGTTTTCCCATCAAATTCTGAGCTCGAATGAACACTCGAAGATCAAGTTTTTGGTTTTATCCGTTTTGTGCACTTTCTGTGAGTTTTTCACTAAACTGACGCAACTTTTGGTCTCGCTCATTCGCTCTTCCAACACTGTTGTAAGTTCAGGTTGTAATTCTAAAATTCCTCTTTTCTGCCTCTCAGAGTGGAATGCGACCCTATGTTCTATGGTAATTATTGCTCATCTGGATGAGTACTATCACCCCTTTTAATTTGTAAAAACAATTTAGAATCATCCTTTATAGTAGTATTTTACTCTGCATGTAACACGCCAATGCTTTTTAAGCACCTAAAATGAAAAATTTCTTCGATATATCTATCAACCATTCTTTGTCCAAAACTTAAACATGGCATTTTTTAATTAGAAGCTGAATGTGCTGAGGACATGCGACATGCGACGGGGGACGTGGGCACCACCCCTTTACCGTCGGTTAATTGGTGTAGCGCCACGTCCACCAATATCTAGAGTTGAACCTTGAGTCTTTCAAAAGAGCAATTACATGGCCATACAAGGGCTGTTAATATTTAGTATTACATTCTTGTTTGCTGGTTAACATATTCTATGGATAACGTGATTTACAGAGTTACATACTGACTTTGTCTCTCATTTCCGGCATACAATGCATATGCATTACCTGAATTACATTAATCTTACATTGCGTTGGATTACTTTTGTGTACAGTTACAGTTTTTAGCTGTACATTTCAATAAATATAACTACATTACTTGTAGATTGCATATAAATACAGTTTGCATGTACAGTTACATATGCCAATATTACATGTGCCTTGCGTTACATTATTTTTATATACATACATAGTCAGGCACGCCTGCTTCACATATTACTTAATTTTACCTACACTGCTTAACCTTAGGTTACATATACTTGCAGTTGCATATAGATACATGCAGATACATTCTGATTAATTTTTTAGATACAAATATTTACAAACATAATAGTCTTACAGGTTACTTACATTACATGTTATTTGGGTACTTATTGCAGAATTTTCCAGTACATGAAACATTTAATTCCTCGCACAGCTCGGTCTTCTTCTTCAATGGCTCGACAGCCCTGGGTGGGTCCTGGCCTTCTCCAATAACCTTCTCCAGGCATCTCTACTTTTGTGGCAACTATTTTGCAGTTTTTAACCTTTAAAATATTAAGATGTTTCTCGACACAATCAATCCAACTTAGCGGGGGTCTGCTCCGAGGTCCCATGGGATTTGCCAGAAAGATTTTTTTGCAGCAGCGATCTTAATTCATTCTAGCCAGATGGCCAGCTCTGGAATTGTAAGTCTCTGTAATTTGACGAATTTATCAATATCAGATTGTTTGTAAATTTTATAGCGTTCTAAATTGGATCTTCCCTACCAAAAATAAAATAATTTGACAGCGACGAAGATATTGCAGTTATTTTGACATAATAGTTTTTAAGTAAGTAACACGTAATATTTTTCAAAATAAATTTGGAAATTTTGGCTCCTAAAAATTAGATGATGGAAAATACAGGATCACAACAAGACAAAAGCACCAACCATAAGCAGAACAGTGTGGATAATTATTCCATATATTGATAAAAGCTGTAATTTTAAATTCATAACACTTTTTTAAACATTATGCAATATTGAAATAGTATAGCTTTTAGTTTAAAAATTTAGTTACCGTATTTGCCGGCGTATAAGACGCACTTTTTTTTTCTTTGAAAATAGGTCTGAAAAACGGGGTGCGTCTTATACGTCGATACTCAGTTTTTGATTACATTCATTTCTGGAAGTTTCCTCTATTCGGAATTATGCAATTTTTTTTTCTTGTTTCCTTTCGGAGTGCGTGAATAGTACAGTTACGTAGAAATCAGTGAAGAAACCTGCCATACTAGTATGGGAATAAGCCTCGTTCTCACAGAACAGAAGGTATTAAAAATGAAGTGTCTGGGTTTTTACGAAGAAGATTAAAGTCTCTAATCGATTGGGTATTTGCAGAAAATATTGCTTTGTATTTGTAATACTTTATATTTAAAATACTGTAAACTCATTATCATAAGTTTTAGCCTTCAAAAATGTGTTTAAAAAATGGGTGAGTCATATACGCCGGCAAATGCGGTAATTTAATTTCCTTATACGTAAATTTAGCTAACGCTCATACTGTGGCGTATTAAGAAGAAGAAAACGAGAATATTTTCTTATATATGAAAATTGTTTTATAGGACTTGTGATCCAGATCAAGAAGCCGAACAATCAACCTGGACACCAGCTATGCTATCAGCTGCAGATCTCTCCAATTCAATGAAACATTTCTCGGAGCATATACCAGTGAAAGATCCACCCGTGTTATTAGTTAAGCGAAATTCTGCTTCATCTGTTACAGATATTCCTCCCGCAACAATTTCTACATGATAAAGAGTTCAAGTATTAAGACAATGTTTACCAAAACTTGGACAGACTATGATGAACTGTCGCTTGACATACATTTAGAGAAAGACTTTGGAAAAGTAGCACAAATCAGAGGACATACAGACTTTTATGGAAACTTGTTGAATTATTGTTTGTATCATGTAATAAACAAGGAGAACAGATAGTATAACTGGAAACTCAAGTTTTCTAGCCTGAAGAGCAGTATATAACAAAATCACCCACGCTCACTTCATTGCCTGAATTGCCTGAATTGCTTGCTGTTCATTGCCTGAATTGCTTGCTGTTTGGAACCATAATTCTTAATGATATTGCTGCGTCGATACTACTCAAGAAACCTTTTTTTTTTTTTTTTTTAATATTTTTCTAAAAGTATGTTTTTGAAAGTAGTCGTTTTCCTATTTTTTTAGTAATCGACGGTAACAATGTTCTATTAAAATCTATTCTGCTCTATCTCAGGACTTGCAGTTATTCTGATATGCACTCACTCATGCTGCACTTATCTTACTGCTGCTATGTTCAGCTCCATTTTCGCTAATCAAAGTTCAATCACGTGACTTATTTCAAATGGAGTATGAAGTTTAGTATACCATTCACTATTTCCTTCGATATTGTAATTCAAACGTGTAACCATTTTCCTGTTTCACACTGTACAAATCTTCGAAAGCAATTTGTATTGGAAGAAGATGTGTAAACTGAATCTCCAATAAAAACATTTTAGTCTTTTTATACGTAATTTCTTTTCAGAATTCAAGTACAGCCACCTAACCGGTATAGTGGTTAGCGCCGCTGGCTGCCGTGGGGGCCGAAGGGACCGGCCTCGAATCCCGGAGAAGGCAGGGATGTTTGTAAATATATAGTGTCGGTGTGGTATAGTGGCAATTAATAAACATAAAAATACATCTTTGCAAGTGGACTGTAGTACAATTTTTATTTAGCGCTTTCAACTTTAGAACAACAACACAGCAAAAAGTAAAGCGAGAAAGTTACAATCAAAGCTGTTTCAAAAGCTGTTTCATTATATATACAGCTTTGTTTACAATTAGCGTTTGCAAGAACGCAAAAACAAAATGCGAGCTGCGCATTGCAAAACTATATCTCACAGACAGGCAGACGACTCTGATGGCCGAAACACATTAATTTGAACCGTAGAATCGAAATATGGAAAAAAATCGGCATATTGTTTCAGGAAAAAAGTCCAATTTTTGTGCCAAAATACCTATATTAGAAAAATCTTATATATAAATCTTATATATATTCTGAGTCACGCTCTCGAGACGTAAAAAACGCAAATTAAATTTCACTAGTCGGCCCAGTAAAACGGATACACAGAACTGTCCCCCCCTTTTTTTTTTTTTTTTTTTTTTTGTGTGTGTGTGTGTGTGTCTGTTTGTGTAGAGTGTGCGTATATACAGACATAACCAATAAATCTCTTCTGAATACACTTTATAATCCATTATAGAAAAAATAGTCCTTTATTCTGTCCTTAAGTACATCTGTAAAACAAAAAAAATTTTTAAATAGATTCGAGAGAGATCAAAATGGTTATTTTCGTTGAAATATGATACCCGAAATTTTTTGTGACTTCAAGGAAGTAAAAAGACGTACCTTCATAAAAAGACCAATAAGTATTTGGACACCTATGCAAATGACGATATCTGCGGTCCTAAGTACGTCACTGACTCCGCTGGTATATATCGTGTAGGAAACACCATCGGCTTTAGTCGCATGCAAGATGCCTCGTAGTTCGGAGCTCTCTGATTTCGAGAAAGGTATAATTATCGGGTATCACAAATGTGGCCGATCCTTAAGAGACATATCTAGCAATCTGAAGTACCCCAAATCGACAGTGGCCTATGTGATTAAGAAGTGGAAGGTGAGCGGTGATTGTCGGAATGTGCCCCGAGTCGGCAGACCAACGAAACTGAGAGATAGAGACCGACGAGTGCTGTCCAGAGAAATTCGGAAGAACCGCACCCAACCGCGAGGAGTTTCAACAGGCATCCGGGAGTATTCTTTCAATGAATACCATCCGTAAGGAAGCACATCTGCTTGGTTTTCATGGTCGTGCTGCTGCCCGTAAGCCTTTGATCACAAAGTCCAACCGCGCTGTTCGGTTAATGTGGTGCAAAGCACATCGAAATTGGACCGTAGATCAGTGGAAACGGGTTCTGTGGAGTGACGAATCAAGGTTCACCCTTTACCGTTCGGATGGCAGGGTCTGGGTCTGCCGTTTACCTGCAGAACGTCTCCTGCCAGAATGCATTGTGCCAACAGTCAAGTTCGGCGGAGGTGGAATTATGGTCTGGGGGTGTTTCTTCTGGTATTGGCTGGGACCCTTGGTCCCCATTCATGGTAAGCTCAACTCCGATGCCTACTGCACTATGTTGGATGACAATGTGCTTCCTACGTTGTGGCAGTTTTACGGGTTGGACCCCTACTAATTTCCTGACGACAATGCCAGTTGTCATGTTTCGACGTTAACCAAGGCTTGGTATGGTGCCAGTGGAGTTCATCGAATGGACTGGCCTGCCCAGAGTCCAGACCTGAACCCTATCGAGAACCTCTGGGACGAGTTTCATCGCCGAATTCAGGGGTGCACTACCCGTGCAAAATCGGTGAAGGAACTTCTATGTCTTCTCCAAGCCGAGTGGAAGAAAATACCACTAGCTGTCATTCAAAGACTTGTGGAAAGTATGCCCCGGAGGGTCCACGCTGTAATTACCTCTCGTGAAGGCTCTACCAACTATTGATTTTGAATAAATTTAGCTTTCTTTTTCTATCAAAGGTGTCCAAATACTTATTGGTAGTCAGTGTAATGGAAACTACTTCATGTTGCATTTACAGAAAACCATGTTGAATTGTCATGTCCAACAGTCTTGTCTACTCGATTATCCTGGATGTCCGCTACAAATGAATCACCAGCTTAAAGAAGGTGAATGACAATTCCTCCTTTCAAATTTTCAGAACATGATATATACAAAAGCTTTCTTATCTCATTTCAGTTTGAATGCGACACTTAGAAACTAACCAAGCCTACTACAGACAAATGAAAAGACATTTTAAATTATATAAAACTCCATTAAAATCAAACTTAATTGAACTCTATAACGTAAAAAAAATCTTATCAGTAATTATAACAAAAACGAATTCTTATTATACAAGTAAAACGATTCATGTTTGTCAGTTCCGTTATTTGAATAGGCAAAATCCACTCATATTTATTGGAAATGAGTTACGATTTTTGAGATGCATGATAAATTTTCTATAGTAATTCTAGTGAAAGGTGAGGAACTCTGCTGTTTTATTTCGGGAGGAGAAGGGGTAACGGAAATTATTTTTCTATATATGAGGTACCTTATTTTTTTAATTGTGCATAGACTTGTTCCATACTTTTCTTTGTTCTCATATTGGTGGTTCATATTCACTAACAGTGATAATAGAGTGAAACATAAATAGTGCGAAATACACAATATAATCTAAACTATCTGGTCACTTATAAAATAGTTATGGTGTATATACATGTCTTGTACAGTAGAAATTAATGTGGAGAAGGATCCTCTTCAGGTGTGATGACAGCAGTCATTCTATTAAAAAAGCTATCCACAAAATTTTTTATGTTTGATTGCCTCATGGAATTCTTCATTCTTGCAGAAAAGTAATCTGTCTCACATATATTAAGATTACAGCTCTGAGCCAGCCAGTGTATTCTGAGAATTTTTATGTCAGAAACATATACCCAATGGGTTGGAGCACAATTGTGCCGAAACACGAAGGATTCCAAACCACAGGTTGCTATAACGTGGGTTAACATTGAAATGTTTACAGTGCTAAAATAAACATCTGTCTTCATACTTCCCTTGACAGATACCAAGGGCCCAAGGCAAAAATACAAGAAACGAGACCATATCGTAAGACTTCCTGCGCTAAACCTAAGATAAAAATATTGTAATTGTTGCTCACTTGGCATCCTCCACAGAGAAACATGATCGCTGGACTTTCTCGCAATATACCTGAATTCATTGTTCCATATGACAATTGCTGTGGTTCAGATTACAGTTATGTTTTGCATTACACCACGTTAAGTGATATGCGACATTAATCGTAATAATGTATGGTTTATGTGCAACTGCTCTTCGGCAAAAACCAAAATCTTCGACTGTCCATAAATTATCATTGTGCCATTATATCAAAGAGTACTGTGGAATTTTCCAACCGATCTCATAAGATTTTATTCAACTAATCTACAAAATATTCTTTGGCTGCTCTGTGTCAAACTACATGATCCCTTGACCATGGTTGAACACATAATTCCTATAACTTTCCTCTTTGCAATCACAGCATTCATAATTTGAATTTGCTGAAATTTCATCAACATATTTCCCATACTGGAAACAACCACTTACCTTTTCTCTTCCAAATTCAGACAGCTGATGCTATTAACTGTGGGAAACAGCATCTTCTCTAAAGGCCTTTGCCATCTAGGTTAAGGTTTGCTATGATAGGTTTGCCATTTAAGTTAAGGTTTGCTATGATAGGTTTGCCATCTAGGTTAAGGTTTGCTATGATCCATTGCTGTGGTCTAATTGAGACTATGATTTTCAAAAACAGAGGGACATATCTTCCTTTCTCTTTTATCGACCGGAAAAAAGGATACATCGTTCATACTTTTAAATAATTTTAAAATGATTGATCTTTTTGATCTGCTTCTAAGATCAAAAAGATCAATCATTGAAAAAACGATCATTTAAGATCTTGTTGCAAATTTAAATTACTAAAAAGACATAAAATAATTTGTGTAGAAATAAACTCTGTATTTGAGCATTATAATAATTCTCCTTAATTTTAAACAGCCTAAGTATGATAGTTGTCATGCTCCTCATGAAAGTAAAAAATTATTCTAAAACTTAAAAACAAACTGGACATCTCATTTTTCTTCTTATGAAAACTTTTTTTTTTTTTTTTTTTTTTTTTTTGTACAGTGACAGGAATCTCTTGTTTTTAATATATATATATATATATATATATATATATATATGAGCCAAAAGTTCGTTTAAACTTTAAAAAATTCATAAAAGAGGAAGAAATTACGACAAAAAAGTGAGGTTTGCAAGAAAGGTCTCAAAAGAATGTCAAATTTGTTTCAGCAGTAAAAACATTTTTAGTTTCAAATGTCACAGGTAAAGGGCGATGACGACCTGAAACACAATGAACAGGACAACAGTATGCTCCATTCATTTATTCTTTCAATAAACAGTGGTTCAACATAACCTCCAGAACATTGTAACAAGTAAGGTGATTCACAATGCTTATTACAGCTTAATGCAACACGTCGGAATGAATTGCGAAAACCTTAAGACAGACAGAATCTTTGAGTTCGGCATATGTTGAAGGGGATGAAAGGTGTTAGATATTCATGACTGTGCTAGCCGATAGATGGCAGTGCCTCTAACCTTACTGTAGCTAGGCAAGTGCACGGTAATTGTGCTGCAACACTCTTGTTACTTGCCGGCGACCATGTAGCATCAATGTCTCTCTTATGTATAAGTAATCTAATTTAATCTTATAAATAAATAGACATAAGACTTAAAAGCATAATATCTGTTTGATGAGTCAACATATATAACAAACAGTACACAAGGGATTTCAAATAGCCCCACAACCAGAATTTGACCAGAGTGAGTTCGGGTGATCGTGGAGGCCATGCGATCTTGCCATCTCAACAGATCACCATCTTCACCAAAGTTACTCAATAGGAATTGTTTTATTCGATTGGCATAGTGTAGCAGTACAGAATCCTGCATAAAGCTTATTATAGATAAAGCACATCTTTGATTTAATGCGGACACGACATTCTGAAAGTGAATGAGAAATCCTCGTGTATCATGTTTTTTTATTGCAAGATCAATTTGGATAATTCTGTTGAATCTCTCGCATTTCTGAGCCCTCTACCGGTGACATTTTTAACTAAAATTTCTTTTGCTGCTTAAAAAAAAAAAAAAAAAAGACTTCCTTGCAAGTCCTTTCCTGAAAGCCGCACTTCGTTTTCATAATTTCTTTCTTTTTTTATGAATTTTTAAAAGTTTTAATGAAATTTGGCTCACCCTGTATATAACGTCAGAACAGAAATTGCAAAGCTCATAAACAGTACAGTCTAAACTTTATTTTAAAAAAAGAGATGGAGAGTTTGTACATAAAATAGATTTTTTTATATTCTGCATGAAGTATTATATCATATCAAAAGACAGATAAGCAAGTCTAAGACTGTAGCCTAAAAGAAACGGACCTTTAAAACTGATTCCAATTTGCATTCAAGCACAGAACAGTATAGTTAGAGACATGCATTAAATTTTACAAAGAACGTTTTCTATAATTTTGTAATTTGCAATCAACATTTTCCCAAACCAATGTCACTGAATTGCAAATAGGTTAACTGCTAAGTGTAAAAGAGAGAATGCTCCCCATTACTCAAAGACACTACATATACAATTTTAATGTTTTATCTAGGATTTGATCCATCATCCCATAACTACATTCACCAACCACCAAAAAATCTGGAATGGCAACTACCTTAATTAATTGCTTCCCATTTATCAGTTCCCCTCTCTTGGCAGATTTACATTTGATTAGCATTTAGTCTCATATTTTCAGTTTCATGACTGCAGCAAACACTCTCGATACAGTTTTGTAACAGTAAATTTGTAATTAATGTTCTTGTAACAGTTAATTATAAGTGCAAAATTTAAAACTTCGGAACAGCATATTAGTTTAGAGTAGGGTTTTGAACCTTTTTTTTTGGCCCGATGCACCCCTTTCACCATTGCTAGATCATTTCCACCCTCCTTTCAAAAATTTGAAAAAATATATATTTACATTTATCTATATTTAGATGATTTTTTAATACATTTTATAAATTAAACAATAAAAAAAAAGAGTAGAAATTGTTGATAAATATTAAATTTGAATAAAAGTAGTTTTTTTACATTCATAAAACTTAGTACTTAATAGCTAAATAGAAGGCTGGCTGCATTCCGCCTGAAGTTATGAAATCCTCCCAGTTTAGAGCAATAAACCATATTTTTATACATGTTATTAATTTATCTCTTTTATAAATTGAATGAAATAACAAATACATTAATTATAACAATGTACCAAGAAATGCAAAAAGTCATCTCGGTTGTTTAATGTCCTTAAAAATAAAGAAAGGAATTAGATGCAATTATTTAAAATAAAGCTTCAAAAGCTCTCTTTTTATTTACATAACTATACAAGATTAACACAAAAAGATTATATAAATAACTTTTTACAAATATATAATATACTATCAATATGACTGATAAATATACATTTTTATGTATAAATACAGAAGAATTTATTGGCTAGGGGAAAATGACATTAAATCTCCTTTGATCGATTTGCGACATTTTTGTATGCCTTTAGGAGCAGGTGTGTACAATAAGCTCACTTCAGATAATTCAGCGACTTGCGCAGACTTGAGAACAGGACTAGATGCAACAACATCTTGCAAAACTTCCCTAGCCTTTAAAAAATAAATAAAACAGAAATAAGCAATAATGTATGAATTTAAAAAGTGAAGGTTATGAAGAAAATGTGATTAAAGAGACCGAATAATTCTATACCCAGACACAGTATACAGCAGCAGAAACATCTTTATTAATAATAAAAATGCTACAAATATGCATAATTACCAGCTGAATTTGTTGCCAGTTAAATGAATTTTAAATTGCCGCATTTCTTCATGTATTTTTCCCTCTAGCATTTTACAACCACATTTTGAAAATTTTAAGAATATTTGCAGAATTTTCTCCTTTCTCAATTCATTCAGAAAACGAGCTCCCCTAAATTTTAAATTGAATTCATTTATGTACCAATTGTTTTTGTCTTTCTAATATAGACAAACCCTTGTAAACTATTTGTGAAGGTCTGGCCAGATCTTTCTCATCTAACTGTTGAACTTTATGCCAGCTAATACAATACAAGACCTGCCTAGTCACAGTGAAGCAAATATGAACTGACACTCAATCTATAATTTTACTGAATCAGCTGTACACTCACTTTCTCTAGTTATTTATGGATGATTTGAGGTCTAAAGAATAGCAGAGACAACAATAAAAACAGACGACTTTCAAGTTACAGGGAAGAAGAAATTAACATATCATATTAGATATCCTAATGTTAATACTTCTAATACATTCATATAGGAATGCAGATTCTTTCAAATAATATTGTGATAGTTACATGTAGTTTATAATGAATACTCTTTATTTTCTATGTTCTTACCATAACTATGTCTTTTGGAAATTAAATTATTCTCATAATTTTCCTCTTTCGATTTTCTGATGATAAAATTATGAAAAATAAGAAATGCAAGGAAATAAAGTATATCAGATATTTCATTAAAAATAAGTTTTGCCATTTCTAAATCATAAGCCCTTTGATAAGGAAAGCAATTTACAACTTAAAAGTATGCTATGTTGAATGGAAAGATTAACCATTCAGCAATTAATCAAGCAATTAATGATAACATCTAGTAATTCATCGATTATAATAGTATTATTAAAAACTATAACACATAAATAGGTAAATTAAAAAATTATCCCCAGTGCCGTTTCCACCAAATCTGTAAAAGTCATTTCTTTTAACAATACGCATTACAGTGGTTTTAAAATATTTTTAGAAAATAACAAAAGCAAATTTTTAGAGTTTTCTTCTAAGAGAATAATATGTTATTTTCCATATGTAACACCAACAGAATGGCATTTATGAAGAATTTTTTAACTTGAGGTTTCCATGCCTGAGGAACTGCATATAAATTGAACATTAATATAATCGATACCATTTATTACTTTAGTCATTACCGTTCAGTTTAATAGGATTGGAGAAATAACAGTAAGTGCTATAAAGTGACGAAACTCTGGGTATTATTTGGCGATATGGTGAGCAATCATACACATGGAAAATGACAGCTGAAGCTAACTATGTCTATTGTGCACAGAATGAAGTGGGGGGGGGAACCATAGTTTTAAGATTCTTTCTCATGCTTTGGATTCAACATTCTGGTTTCTATGAAAACTATAAACACAGAAGGCAGAAAACCTATAATCACAAAGTAAAACATTGAGATAAGAGTTTATACAGTTGTCTAAGTTACCCCATTGTGAATCACATATTTGAGAGCACAAATTTAAGATTTTATTGCTATCATCTGCTTCAGCGTATCTGCAGTAACTAAGACTGATTAATCTACTACCTGCAGTAATTGTTACTGCCACATGGGCTACATCTTTGACTATGGTAAATCTAAGCCTTGTCTTATCCTAGCTATTCTGAATGCATACCTATAAACCTTTATGAAATCAAACTAATTTAGGCTTTATAATTGTCTTATACTAATAAAATTAAATACATATGTGTTCTGCCAGAGAAGCCACCTACCATCCTCTACAGACAACAAACACTACAAACAAATCATTTTATACAATGCCAAGCATATACTATTATTATTGATAGAAGCAATTTTGAGCAATTATTAAAAACGTTATTGTAAAAAAGTATTTATCAATGAAAGTGCAGATAAATAATTTGTTTCTTTTCACATGTTATTTCTTGTGTTTCACTCTTGGTATGTCATTTGCACTGATACATTCCCACACAAAGAATGTTTATTGCAATGTGTGTTCTACCCCCTTTGAAATTGTAACCATCATTTTTGTTAGTCTCTATATATATTAGTTAAATCTGATATATATACACGCACAAAGATAAAAGATTTAAAATGTTGTATTTCATCAAGACTGCATCAAATGTAAAATATTTTATACATTTCATTATGATATACCGTATTTGACGGCATATAAGACGCACTTTTTTTCCTAAATTTGGTCTCAAAAAAGTTACCTGTGTCTTATACGTGAAAGATACAGGTTAACTTTCAATACTGAATGCTTTTTTTAGGCTGGATAACGGTCTAGACACATATAACTTTTTCTACATCTGCTATCATTATTTTGTGCATGCGTGAAATATCTGTCGCGAAAAAGCAATAAAGCTCGAAGCTGATGTCGACGTTCGAACAGGTTCGGCGGTCACATTATGTCTATGGAGCCTTTCCTTCTTTACATAGACTTTCTTTAACTCAGCCGACACACATATCGGTATCGGTGCTACTCTGTATAAACGTGTCGGTACCGGTGCTTAAAACTATTTGTTTAAAAAAAAAACCTGGAAATTATGACTACAGGAAACAAGAGATTAAGCTATACAATTCAGTATAAACTAGGAGTGCTAAACTACGCCGAAGTGCATGGAAACAGAGCAGCAGCAAGGCATTTCGGTCCACCACCTACCGAAAAAATTATACGTATTTGGCGACTGCAGGAAGATCAACTGAAGACTGCTAAAAAACAAAAACATAACCTTCGATGCCCAGCTCCATCTTGGTCTGAACTTGAAAATGCCGTAAAAATGTGGGTGATAGATAAGAGGAAATCTGGGATAAGTGTTTCAATTAAAATGATAATCATCGAGGCCAAAGGATTTGCAGAAAAACATGGGAATCAGAACTTTTCAGGGTCTGAGTGCTGGTGCTACAGCTTCATGAAAAGGCAAGGCTTATCAATACGCACAAAAACAACTATTGCACAGAAAATGCCAGCAAATTATGAAGAAAAAATACTAGCATTTCATAGGTTTGTTATAAATGCACGCAAGAAAACTTCTTTTAAGCTCAGTCAAATAAGAAATATGGATTAATTCTACTCACATTTGATGTACCATCCAACAAGACTGTGAGTATTAAAGGGCCTAAATCAATAACCATAAAAACCACAGGTCATGAAAAAAACCGATATACGGTAGTTCTAACATGTTGTGCTGATGGCACAAAACTACCCCCGTTTTTCATAAATCAAAAGAAAAACTCATCCGAAAGAAAAACTTACAGCAGGTGTAATTATTCATGTTCATCTGAAAAGCTGGATGGACGAAGCTGGAATGAAACTGTGGTTACGGAACATATAGGCGAGGCGACCTGGTGGACTCTTAAGAAAACCCTCTCTTTTGGTTTTGGATCAGTTTAGCATCTATAGAACTGAAACCATAAAGAATAAAGCGAGAGAATTAAAAAGCCAGATATCTGTCATTCCTGGTGGACTGACTAGCCAACTGCAACCTTTAGATATATCGGTGAATAAGGCATTTAAGGAAAAAGTGCGAGAACGATGGAACAAGAGGATAGGAGAGCCACATCACGCCCTCACACTCTCAGGTAGAATGAAGTGGCCCTCTATTTCACAAGTGTGCGAGTGGATAAAAAGATCTTGGGAGGACGTAAAGGCTGAAGTAATTGTTTTAAGTCCTTTAAGAAGTGCGGAATCAGTAATGCTCTTGACGGAACAGAAGACGATGCATTATTCGAAGAAGGTGATACTAGCGATGACAGAAACAGTAGTGATGACGATATTCTCGTTTTCGATGATGATAGTTTATGATGATAGTTATTTTTATGGTTTTGAAAGTGATTACAGTCTAATTTCATGATAAGCAACGTTTTCCTTGAATCTGTGTTTTTTGTTGTTTCTGCTTTATTTTGTGTTATGTTTGATTGCTTGCTGTTCATTCATTTATTCATTATTGAAATTTACATATCATGTTCAAAATAGCTTGCCGTTTGTTAATTTTCCTTAGTAAAACTAGGTTTCGTAATTGCATTCAATGGTTGTTTATTTGGCTTTTATGAAACGTGAGAACTAAAAGAAACCACATTTTAAGTTATTGTGGAACCGCGCTCTCGCGCAGACAATTCAAACTTTTTTTCCCTTGTGTGTGGCCTTCTAAATAAGGATGCGTCTTATATGCCATCAAATACAGTATTAGAATTTGCAATACTCAGAAAGAATGCAGAAGTCAAATGAAAATATTAAGAATAATGCAACAATCATAAATGTATACTTACCGAATCATTATTCAAATTTAACCTTCGAAACGGACCTGTTAGCTGTGTATGTGAAGATACATTGCTAATACTGTAATCTAAATAGAAAATCTATATTATAAAAAAAGCATTACAAGAATCACTTTGGGTAATATTCAGTCCTACATAAATTAAGACTAACTGCATTTCAGAAAAATATCATTAATCTTAACATTATAAAGAACACAGAACAACAAAAAAGACATACATTTCATTATTTCTGTTTATAAGAAATGCCTGTTAACCCCTTAACATACAAATAAAATACCATTTAATTTTGGACACTCATATGCAAGCTTAGAAATAGAATGTTCTATTTTGAAATTTACATTGTTATACAGTTAAAAGTCTTTAATTCGGACCTCAAAGCTACAAACTTTCTGCGCGTGCATGTTTAATGTATAATGGACGGTATAAGCTAAGCTAAAATTATCTAATTATCTATTTCAGTTAATGTCGCAGATTGCGTTGTTCCTTAATCTTCTAACTGGATCCGGCTTATTATTTTTTGCAGACTGTTAGAGCAATTTTATAAAAGTAAGCTTGAACTTTTGATTATGTCAAAAAGAACTGCCGATTATGGAACTGCCAAAATGGATGAAGGCATATCCCTAGTTTCTCTAACCATTCCGAAATCTGTTTATCAATTTCGCGCTGCTCTGCGGGGGGGGGGGGGGATGAACTGGAAGTTGATCTATGAGGACTCTCTTTATCTTCAGGGCAGATGTTTTTATTTTATTCAACTTATAATTCCTTACTAAATGTAGTATTTCATCTCGATGTACTCCATATTTGATATGATTTAAATCAAATTCCTCGTCATCTATAATAATAAAAGCAAGTGTAATGTGTCTGTCTGTCTGTCTGTCTGACCGAGCTCTCCAGCCAAATCTATCGCACGCAGGGACCTGGAATTTTTTATACGGAAGCACAAAGGGGCTGGCCACCAGACCTCGAAGCCCGATTTTCGATTTTTGAATTAGAAAAATTTTAAAAAAATTATTTATAATTAATTAATCACGGTTTTTTTGACTCACTGATATTATTATTTGTTTTCAAATAACGTTCGATTGTAACAATTGATTTCTTTATTCTAGCGTTAGTTTGCTGTTTTGACGATACATTAAATCGATTAATTACAATTCATTTCTTTTTTGTAGCTTATTATTTATAATTAATTAATCACGGTTTTTTTGACTCACTGATATTATTATTTGTTTTCAAATAACGTTCGATTGTAACAATTGATTTCTTTATTCTAGCGTTAGTTTGCTGTTTTGATGATACATTAAATCGATTAATTACAATTCATTTCTTTTTTGTAGCTTATTATTTATAATTAATTAATCACGGTTTTTTTGACTCGCTGATATTATTATTTGTTTTCAAATAACGTTCGATTGTAACAATTGATTTCTTTATTCTAGCGTTAGTTTGCTGTTTTGACGATACATTAAATCGATTAATTACAATTCATTTCTTTTTTGTAGCTTGTGGGGGGGGGGAAGAGAGAGAGACAGTCTACATGTCCTACACTACTATTCCTGCGCTATTCACTTATCTGCATTTTCTAAATGCACGGCAACGCCGGGCGGGTACAGCTAGTTAAAAATATCATGAATACACATCAAATAGTTTTCTGGTTGCAATTTTCTAATTTCGACTATGCGTAATGCGCGTTGAAAGAAATGTTTAATAAAGTAAACAAATAAATATTAAGCTTTTTTTTGTAAATTTTGATACCCTTTAGATCACAATTGCTCTTTATTTCACAAATTATGGTTTCATATTTTTAATTTTATAATTTCTGCATGCCATCTTACCAGATTTAAATTGATGATCTATAATTCGGAATTGCCGAAGTTCCGACGAGTCCGGATTAAAGACTTTTGACTGTATAACAATAATAACTATGCGGCTTTCGCCAAAGACAGTTCTTGACATCTCAGAGACGTCAAAGTCTACAATGGCACATGAAATCAATGATGTCTCATGGACATCATTGTATGTCAAGGGGTTAATACATTGACTGTCAACTGCCATAATACATGATTTAGCTGACAAGACTAAGATAACTTGTAAGCTGTTGGATTTATACTCTATTCTATTTTTATATTATAATGACAAATATACACACATATGACCCACTAATTTAGCAAAACAACAATTTAAAGTATGTACGATTACATATTACCTAACAGTTACAGCTATTACAAAAGTCTCTGTTACAAAGTAACTGAGACCTTTTGAAAAAAAATCTGATGTGTGCACCACATGATTTCCTTGGATGGAATTTTAAATTACACATATTTTTTGCTGCATTTCATTTAACCTTATTTCCTCGAATTTCATAAGAGATAGATTTCTCATTCAATTAATTCATTTCTCACTTTACAACAGGGCAAAAATACATAAAACCTCAAAATATCTTTATTCAAGATTGAAAACTATAGAAAAACATAAAACATCAGTTACAGTTAAAACAATTAAAAAACAATTCTTTCAATTAAAATTAGAATTTTTACACAAAAACAAGCAGTTTGTCCAGCGGGCAAGTAGGCAAATATTTCAGGGCAAAAAACTGAAAGTTTACTGTTGGTACCAGTTGGCAAAAATAGAAAAATGCAGAAACTGATTTAATTCACTATTCTGCCAAGTTTCAAATATAAACAAATATGGCTGCTATGGTAAACAAATTAGGCTTAGCCCCACTTAAACAACTTTTAAATTGTTGATGATTCTACAACTATTGCAAGAAGATAAACTAAAAGCATAAAAACCTTAACCGGAAGATAAGAACAGCATAATTCAATCATTTTTAAAGCAAAAAATGCGCAATTTACCAACTAATAAGAATAAAAAAAACTGAGCTCATGGAGCCAAATAACAGAGTGGGCATATACATATTTTATATACTTTTGGTGCGACCGACTGCAACAAAAAAGGGAGGTGCACAACTGCATGTTATAGCAGTCTCATACACAAAATTTCAACGTTCTGAAGCTACTCATTTTTGAGTTATGCAAGATACATATGTACAGACGTCATAAAAAAATCTCCTCTGAATCCTTTTTAAATCATTTCTGCAACCTGTTTTGGGAAAAGGAGTCCTTTATTCTATCTTTATGTACAGATGTCACACAAAAACATTGTTAAATTGTATATGATAGCAGTCAAAATGGATATTTTCATTGAAATATGATATCCAAAAATTTTCACAATTACATTACTTCGTACAAGGAAGTAAAAAGGGGGAGGGGAGAGAAAACATTATTTTTTAATGATTATTACATATTATATTTTTGATAATGATATAATTAAAATAATTAATACATAATTAAATATACAGTTAAAATAAATTAATCTTTGAAATGCAAATCCTGAAAATGGACATCACAATCAACATACAAATATCAAGACAAAGTGAACAAAATTATTTACTTAACCAAACAATACTTGTTAATTCAAAAATTGCAATGTAGAGCACTTCCACCTGATCCTATGTTATCTTTTGTGCCATTCATTAAAAGGAAAAAATACATATATAGCAGAATTTTGATTATTAAGTTTCTAAGGCATTTTTCTGTTCATGGAACAGCAATCACCATCGGTCATAAATGTTGGCATGAAGCAAACAGAAATGGAAATGACAACTCTTGATCACTTGTGACAGACACCATTATATTGAAGTCAAAATATAAGAAAAGAAGAAATATGGACGAGTTTATGATAGCAATATCAATATATAGCAATACCTCTTTACCAAAAAAAAAAAAAAAAACCTTAAAGGAGATTAGGATATACTGAATTATAATTCAGAATAGTTCACACATAGCTGAATGTTTTAATCAAGCCTGCATATCACCTACACCTTAAAGATAGAAATTTCAAGCACTGCATTGCTTTCTAGTTCAAGGCTGAGACAAAAGTAGTTATTCACTATCATTGCTATAAATAAGCCAATGACTGAATAGTACAGGATGTTAAAAAAAATGATAATAGGTATAATTTAAGTATTTGATTCAAAAAATAATAACCAAACTTTATTAAATTGAATTCAAAGAAGAAATTAGTAATTAAGGATTTGAATTTTAAAAAAATTTTACACAAGACCATAAAATTCAATATATACTTTATATATTTAAAAAAGCAAGACAAAACATAATTAAGAATAAAAATTTATATATAACAATTATAAAAAAATAAAACAAGGGTGGTTAGTATAATTTTGAATTTTTACACATCTTATCAAAGATTAGAGAGACATATGAAAGAGTAAGTAATAAATTAATTTTTTTTTCAACTTTCCACATAACAAACTTGGCAAATAAATTGAACTATCTCTGTCTGTAATTGTAATTACAGACTACAAACACGTAACAGATTCAGTAAAAAGACGTAATGTTTATAGTGGTCACGCAAGTCAAGATGGGCCCTGCATTCCAAAGTGCCTCCTAACAAAATCTGGATTAAAAGAAATTGTAAATATCATGTCAAAAGATAACAGGCCTCAAAAAGTTCATATGAAGGAGGATAAATCTATCAAAATGTTTACTAAAATTTTGTCACTGTGTAAATATTAAAATTTTGTACTTTGTAATAAAGAAAATGCATTACTGTATTTATTTGCTAAAATGTTATTAATCTATCAAAAATTTAACTTTTTTACTACTCAGGCATTTTATATAAAACGCAGAAAAAATATTTTCATGTGAACAAGGCCTAGAGAAAAAGACGCAGAATATGATAAATAATGTTAATATTTCAACCATGCAAATTATAACAATGTCAGTCCAGTAGAAGAAGAACGTCTGAACACTGAACAAATTCAAGGAGCTAGTATCAGTAATACAATTTAAAGTAAATTTTGAATATAAAAAACAGAATAACTTCATCCTCAATTTCCCATAGAAAATGCATAGAATTTCCTAATTTCCTACTTTGTTAGCAGTTTAGCACTAAGCATCAGTTTTGTATCAGCATTTCAACATAAAATCGTATATTTTTAATAATTTATAACATGGGACAGAAAACACACTCAAAAAGTGATATTTTTGAAAAGTAAATTCATTTTTTAGATTCTGCCTAAGGTAAATATTTTCAAAATCTTCACTCAGAATCAAAATTCCTGGAGATATTATTTAACACAGATAAAATAAAACACAGAAAATTTCCTGAATGTATACTTTGCTGCCCAATCGGTATAGTGGTTAGTGACACTGACTGCCATACTGATTGGCCTGGGTCCGAATCCTGGAGAATGCATGGATTTTTGTATGCATAGCATGGGGCACTTAAAATAGACAGCGAGCCAAGATGGTTCTAAAGAGGATTGTGACAGGCCCTCAGACTGCCGCCCAAGATGTTCTCTCTCTAAATTGAGACGAAAGCCTAACAGTTAGGCTTGGCAATACCTCAATCACCTGTGGCACTATAGAGGTATTAGCCTTCTACCTGTACCTGTATATATACCTCACAAAAAAGTTTACATATATCCTCTTAAAAATGAAAAATAATAAAAAAATGAAATTGGTTTAAAAGACTCCAAACAAATTTTGAACAAATTCAGAGCCTGTCTCACTTTTCAGTACAATTGTGCTAGATTGTTTAACAAATAATGCAGAAAAAACAAAAAATGAATTTAATACAGGTCCAAAATGAAATTCTGAAATGAATCCAAAATGAATGAAGAAAAAAATGTTTATATTTTGATTTAGAATGCAAAAAGTTCAAAATAATTATGAGCAAAGAGTTCAAGCTTATGCCAAGTTTTAAATTCAGATTATTAACTAGTTAAATGTTTTCAAGCTATTAAATTGGTATTTTGACATTACTTTTAACATCACATTTAATATGTTACCAAAATATCAACAGGCCTGACTAAGAATAAAACGTATTATATAAATGTCAAAGGGAAATAATAGTGCACAAGCATGAAATTTCACAAAAACATAAAATTATTTTGCTTTCTAAAAGCTAATAGAAAAAAATACTATTAAACATAAAGTAATCAAGAAGTTTGACTACATGCTCTCAGCCACTGTGGTACTGTCTGTATGTCACAAAAAGTACTGTCACCAGTGTGTCAAACAGAAGGTGTTTATAGGTACACTTATTTCAAGTAGGGGTTGAATCAGATGAAAGCTTTACTTTTAGCAAGTGATGGCTATGGAAAAGACAAAACAATGTTGTAACAGGTATTTTACTTTAGATAAAAGTCAAAAACCCTATATCATCGATTCTTCATGAAGTGCATCAAGATGGCAAACTTAATATTTTTTGAAGACCCCTATGAAAAATGGATTAGAGCTTATTTTTCTGGTAACAGACAGATGCAGACATTCTGTTGGGAAGTAAATTCAACTATTGTAGATGCATGCAAAATTTGAGTTATCTGGTTTTAAACTGAAAATTTTTGCAGTAACTGATTATTAACACTAACACAAGGCATGCATGTATATGTCAATAAATCTGTTACAATACCATGCTATGTTAAAATTTAATTTCTAATTGCTTAAATGTGATATAATTATTTTTATATTTCTTTATTAATAAATACAGGACATTAATTTGTTACATTAATTTTATTTAAACAGAGTAAGAAAAAATAACTTTTGAAGTGTTGACTTTAACAGATTAAAAATTACAGTTGAATATATGGTTTGGCATGAAAATGAATTTTCTCCCAAAGATTAAAAATTAGATCAGATTATTTGATTACAGCAAAGAACATAACGATTATCTGTGACTGTTAGAGGAAAGATGCCTTTAAGAAAGACTTACTAAGGACACCTAGCTAATATCCACATTACACATGAAATAATCTCGAAAATCACATGCAGTTAGCTTATTTGCCAGGATTTGAAGCTGGATTAAACTGAATTAAGAATTAGCTATAGATGGAGTTTATTGGTTTCAAGGTGTACCTAATTCTTGGGAGAAAAGCATACTTATTCACAAAAGGAAGAAGGAACAGGAGGTTAAGGACAGAAGGAAGAAAGATACAGAATGCTATAAAGTTGTCACATTTCAGCCATTCAAATTATAATACCAGTTTGGAAGAAGTATTAAGTCTGAACATACAACAAATTCAAAGCATCAGCAATACAGTTAGAATAAACTCTGAATAGAGAGAGAAGGGGGATCAGAGAAGAAAGGGGACCAGAGAAGAGGGGAGGATCATAAACATGATTAAGAACACGTTATATAAAATTTTCTAGACAGTTTTGGTCTTCAATCAGAGTGGTCTTCTTAGAGAAGAGGGGAGATCATAAACATGATTAAGAACACGTTAGTATAAAATTTTCTAGACAGTTTTGGTCTTCAATCAGAGTGGTCTTCTTAGAGAAGATAACTATCAGTATAGAAATTGTTGATCCATGCTATGAATTTAACTAAATGAAGGCCAGTAAAGAAAAATACTGAAATAGAAATGTAATAATGGATTATGGTGCCTTAAATCTTTTTTTTTTTCCCTAGCAATTCACTTAGAACTTTGCTTCTGAGTGGGATTTACTACACGATTTACTTTGTTTAAAAAATATTTGCAAACTATAAGACTTAAATTGTTTAAGCTTCATAATAAAGTTTTACGACATATTCGTTTATTATTTAGAGATCTTAATTTTATGTTCAGGTAAACAAGTCTATTGATTTCGGAAAATTTAATTCTTTACCAATCCATTACAACAATTTTATACCCTTAATTTCTCAGTTACAACAAAATTTACCATTTACAGATTTGACACAACTATGTATAATTTATTTATGCTATGCTTTAACCCTTAACTGCCACAGGCATATATATAAATGCACCTGGCTCAGCCGATGTGTTAACTGCCCCAGGAGTATATATACGCCCTTCCAAAATACTATCATTTGCTTTGCGCTGCTACCAGTAAAATTATTTGCAAAGCTTTGGAATGTAACACTACATGACCTTAACAGAGTATGTGAAGGAGGATACTACTATTCCAGAGAAGAGGGGGGAGGAATTGGAGAGAGATGTTCCTGAAACAGTGAAAGTAATGACTGTGTGGTTATTGCTGGTACTTCAAGTAAAACTTTTTTTTTTTTATTCTGTGTCTTTTGTTTACTGTTTGTAGTAGGTGCTTTACTTACAAATATGTTTGACAGTGATGACAGTGAAATAGATGATTACTTTCTGCCATCTTGAGGATTAGACACCTCAGAACATGGTATTACATCAGATGAAGAGGATTACAACTATTCTCTGAAAAATGCTTGATGTTGGGTACAACTTGGCATGTAAAACTTGCCTATGGCATCGAATCAATTCAGAAGAAATATATTTTTTTAGTATACTGATTTTACAAGGTATGACACTGAAACTTGATATTGCACTTTACTGGACTAAAAATAAATTGATCCAAACTCCATTTTTGGGGATCTTTTTATCCTTTTTAATTGTACATCTTTTTTATTACACAAACATCATTTTTATTATACTTTTACCATAAACATTAAATTTTGTATTTTCATTTTTTCTTTTATTATTATTATTATTTTTTTAAGTAAATAGTTTTTAGACAGCAAAACTTGCTCTTATTCCCCCCCAATACATTGCATAACTACACGTGCTTGTGTAAAAACAGTGGCCCTGGAAAGTAAATTTTGTACATTTTAAGTTATTACTTTACTATTTCACCAAGACATGGCACATACTATGTCTTTTTTCTTTCACAATTTTCAGTTGATAAAATTAACAAAGGAGAAAATACACAACTCCATGCAATATTCAAGACTATTTAAGAAAATATTATCCCTACCTACCTTCTTTGAAAATTTGTTTTTAATACCTTGTTATATAGTTACTTTATACAGGAAATTGCTTTAATCAGAAACATCAAATTTCATCAAAATTAAATGATGCAAGTTAGTCCTACTTCATTTATATATTATGAAATGAAACTCAAAAGTAAAACTAACCTTTTATAGGTGTACCTATAAGTGTGATGTTCTCATCACTGATCATAGAATCTATACTGTCAAATGGATTTGCTTCCAAATTTGAGAATGCAAGTTTATGACGAGGAGTAAAGTGGAAATTCTTAGAACTCTTCACATGAGATGTCCTTGGTGTAGATTTTAATACTGGCCTTGGATTACTTTCACAATCTTCAGGTACATTTTGGAATTTTTTACTTTCTTCAAATGTATAGGAATCAACTTTTTCAGCTCCTAAAATTATAAGAACTTGTGACACTATCAAAAATAATTGTAAAAAATATTTGAATGTGAATATTAATACTCAGTTTATATCCAAATAATAGATGAAATATAATTAAAGAAGATATCTTTAATGCATAATAAAAAAATGAATCATGATCTGAGTCAGTTTCATTTGGTTTCTTCTAGCCCACTTTCAGAAAAATGCAAAAATTAATTTAACATTAGAAAAATACAAGATATCCCCTAATTATTTACTAGATAACAATCAAAATTCATTAATTTAAGAAGTAACTTCTCACAGAAAGCATTAGGCCATCACATTAACCCTCACGCTGTGTATTTTTTTATTAAAATAGATTTAAACATTAAGTACTTTTTATTACATATTTCAAATCTACATACATTTTAGATTTAAAATATATACAAATTTTTGTAAAAGAGTTTTTTCAAAATATAAAATTAGATCACACAAAATGTTTGTCAGAAAACTGAAATTTAAGAATAATCGTATAAAAGCAAAATTTTGAAAATCAATGTTGGTTTAATTATGCTTTATTTTGTGAAATACAAAAGTAAAACCTAGATCCTAGCTTGCAATGTTTGCAATTTGAGTTTCTTTGTAAATTTTTTTGGGCCAGTTTCAGTTTTTATTTTTTTATTGTTATTCTTTTTAATTTTTTTTTAAAGCAACAAAACAGCACACTATCTACGAGGCTCTTTTTTTATGGGATTTGGGAGTATTGAAATATCTAACAGTTAGTCTCACAGTATTGAGAGTTGAACTACAGACACCTTTGAGCTTTGAAAAGGGTATGCAAAATGGTGCAAAACATGCTTGTATATTTCGCAGAAATATGAACAACTAACGCCACCTGTCAAACCAGATCTGAATAAACAATTAAACACCACAGAAAAATCAAAATGAAACCATGAATGGGAAAAAAGCAGGTTGCACAGTGAAATAGATGAGGGAAATGGATCTCCACAGAAATCAAGGGGTTGCACAAATTTTGCTACTTCTATGTTGCTGGTGGAAATCGGGGGATATGCAGCAAGAGTGTTAAATGATTCAAAAGCTTCTCCTTTTTAATAAATTTTTACATGAGACAGTGTTTGATCAACAGAGGTATCACCCAGAATCCATGTCCATAAACAATCCATTGTCCATAAACAATTCATTTATGGACATGTGCAAGTAGCTTTTTCAGAAATGAAAAAAAAAATTCCTTCAAACAATTACTTTAATGCACTTTAAACATACCTTACAGCCAACAATGTTCAAGCATGATTCTCCAATCAAATAAAATTAACAGATTCTTATGAGAACGTAAAGAAGTTATAGACTTGGTGGAATTTAACTGCTGGTTTAAGGTATCAATAAACTAAAACTTGGTTACTTAAGATGCCCACCTAGAGAATGAAGCTATCAATGCCAGCTTTGCACTCTGCATCATACATATAGCTATATGGATAATGTAAAGCTAGTGATGGTAGCTTTGTAATTTGCATGGTTTATACTATCTACCCAAAGTACCCATGTAAAGTTTATTATTAAAAAAAAAAACAATATGTATTGAAAATTAAATCGATGAATTTAATGGTAATGCAATAAAAACAACTTTTTCTAAAATATATTTTGCAATAAAGATTTTTATGCAACGACTAGTTTTAAATACCCTACTATAACTACCACAAAATTAATTGTACAAGAAATTATGCAGCAGATGATTTTTCTAATTTAAATACACTTTTAAGTATTTTTAATGATTCAAAATATTTAAAAATACATTACATAATTGGAGCACAGACAAGATTATATACAGCAAAAAGAAAAAAAATGTATCAGAGTTTGATAAATATACCTTTTATTTCAGCTTGAAAGCTACAAGTTTCAAGAGATAAATTTTTATCCTCTTCCAACCTTGTATCATTACAAGAATTAACAATACTTTTGGCTTCTGTACTTATTTGCAGTGGATTTATTGGAGTAGACCTGAAATAAGTAAGCATAACTAAGCAATTAAAGTAAATAATTTTAAACTTTGAATTAGAGACTAATTTCATACTGATATTTTATTTACAATCATTATATTGACATAATTTTCTATGTAAGTAAAATGAGTTACAAATATTGGATACAAATTTTAGAAAATGAAAATGTTTAATTAATTCATATACTGTAACTAGCATAACAGTTGAGATAAAAGTTTTGCAGCTTAAACAGATAAAACGTTCATTTTAAAATTAGGCAAAATTCTAACCTGTATTATTAATTTTATAGAAAAGCTATACATATAAAAAATAACAGCTTTCTAAAGTTCTTTAGAAAAAAGGAGGGAAAGAAAAGAAAAGTAAGGGGGGAAAAGGTATTTACTATTATTTACATATTACCTTTACCTAATCTGAAATTTAAAGCCTTTTCTCCTATATATCATGCAGAAGATATGAATTAGATATGAACTAGAATAAGTACTTAGCAAAATTGGGCCCTCCCCAGCCATGGGTTTGCAATAATAATAAATTAGGATCTCCTTTCTTATTTAATGTAATTTTGGTACTGATAAAATATTTCAATTAAAATTTATGATATTAAAAAAAATCATTTTGTTAGAAATAAAAGCAGTAAAATGCAAGTTTCATTCTTTCATTCATCTAAAATAATTTCTTGCTCAATATCAGCTCAGCAATAAACAAGCAAAAGGTTAAATTTGGAACAAACTAAATGGACACGTAGCAAATTCTTGATTAGTATGCAAATAGGTTATTGAGTAGTGTAGCAAATTCTTGATTAGTATGAAAATAGGTTATTGAGTAGTGTAGCAAATTCTTGTTTAGAATGCAAATAGGTTATTGAGTAGTGTAGCAAATTCTTGATTCTTTCTTGAGGATAATTAGTGCAGTATTTTATCTTAAGAATGGCTTGAATTATATAAAAGATTAAAGCATGGAGAACGTAATGGTAATAAGATATTCTTATAAACTCCTTTTTTTTTTTCTCTCTTTTGTTCAGCTAAACGTAATTTAAGATGTAAATATGCTATATAAAAATAATACATGAAGCTGCAATTAATAGGAAATACTCATTACAAGATAACTATGGTATTTCACATAAGCCTTTCTTTTTAAATAAAAAATTTTTTTTAAAAAAACTCAAGTTCAAGCTTACGTTCGTCTGTCAAGCCTTTTTTCATCCAACATGACAAATGGTTGTTTCTTTTTAAAGCAATAAAAAGATAACCCTTTCGGTGGCTCAAACAAGAAATTCTGGGGAGCAAAAGAATCATCAGGAGATCTAACTTCAGTACGAATAGAAACATGTTTAAAGCTCTGAGTAAGTTTCTTATTGGGGACAAC
This sequence comes from Stegodyphus dumicola, assembly GCF_044657685.1. Classification (NCBI taxonomy): domain Eukaryota; kingdom Metazoa; phylum Arthropoda; class Arachnida; order Araneae; family Eresidae; genus Stegodyphus; species Stegodyphus dumicola. The sequence goes on from NC_140778.1 coordinate 122,737,586, forward strand.
TTTTAAAGAAGCCTTCTTGAGTTTTTCACTGATATTTTTGGATCCAGTATCTAGAATACAGAAAACAAATTAGCATAAAGTTTTAAAGCCTTTCTTTCTCTCTCTCTCTCAGAAAAAAAAAAAAAAAAAAAAAAGGAAGTAAGTTTGAAGAAATAAATAAGCCTAAATAGATTGTAATATCAATGAACATTTTTAATGACAGAGATTAACTTAAACATAGTTGCGTACAGCAGAGAAAAAAGGGGAAAGAAGTAAGAATGGTATACATATACATACATACGTAATAAACAGTTATGTCATCATTCATCACCGCGCGGATAAACGCGAACGGCGCATGCGTCAGGAGAAGCTCTCTTAAGCTAAACGTCGTATTATAATTTATGATACAACAATCCCCCTTTCGACGTTTGGCGGCTGAAAAAAAAATAAACATTAATCATTTATAGTTATTCCAATTAATTTACAACACTTAGAATATTTCGAAGCAGTCAATGTTTTTGTCAGTACATCAGCAGGCATTTTCTCTGTTGGCACATATTTAACGTCTATTTCATTTCTTTCATAAATTTCACGAATGAAATGATGTCTAATATCTATGTGTTTAGTGCATGAGTGATAAACAGCATTTTTCATAAGCTTCTGTGCACCTTGATTATCACAATATATAATGGTTGGATAATCAGCAGTAAAATTTAATTCTTTAAGAAAACGACGTAAATAAACTGCTTCTTTGGCACTTTCTGAAAGACTGATGTACTCTGCTTCAGTACTTGATAATGCAACAGTTTGTTGCTTTCGTGATTCCCATGTTATCGGATTTCCAGCTAGCTTGAATAGGTAACCTGTATACGATTTTCTAGTATTAACATCAGACGCCCAGTCGGCATCGGTATATCCAATAAGTGCTTTTCCAGTCTTTCGAAATTTTAAACAATAATTTTTAGTTCCTTTTAAGTATCGAAGAACGCGCTTTGCAGCCAACCAGTATAATTTTCCAGGATTGTTATTAAATTGGCTCAGGTAACTGACGGCATATGTAATATCCGGCCTAGTAAACACAGAAAGATACATAAGCGAACCAATTAGACGGCGATAAGGTATATTGTTCACTTCTTCCTTTTCGGTTTCAGAAGGACACATTTCTTTACTTAATTTTACACTAGGATCTAAAGGAGTTGCTACTGGTTTTGCATCTTGCATATTAAACCTTCGTAGAATATTATCAACATATTTCTGCTGAGATAAACTAATAGAATTATTATTTACATCTTGATTAAATTCTATTCCAAGACAATAATGAAGTTTGCCTAAATCTTTAACATGAAATTCTTTAGAAAGATAACCTTTAAGTTCAGCATATAAATCACAGCTATTTGTTGCTATTATTAAGTCATCAACATATAAAATTAGAATTAACTCACCTTGAGATGTTTTCATCCTATATACACACTTATCTGATTGTAATGGTTGTAATCCAAAGTTTTTGAGTTTTTTGTCTAATTTTTCATACCACTGTCTTCCACTTTGTTTCAAACCATAAAGAGACTTTTGCAAAGCATAAACATAATCAGGATTATTTTGGTCTTCAAAACCTTTAGCTTGTTCCATGAAAATTTCTTCTTTTAAATCTCCGTTAACATAAGCCATAACAAAATCTAGTTGATGTAACATAAGGTCTTGTTCAGCACTGTATGCAATCACAGTTCTTATAGAGCTTGCTCTGGCTACTGGAGCAAATGTTTCATTAAAATCAATTCCAGGTTCCTGTGCAAATCCTCTAGCAACCAATCGAGCTTTTCTCTTTTGAACTGTTCCATCTGCATTATATTTCATTCTAAGAACCCAGCGACATCCTATTACCTTTTTGTTGTGTGGTCGCTTTACTAATTTCCATGCACCATTTTTAACAAGTGCTTCATACTCACTTGGCATAGCCTTATTCCATTCTTCAGCATAACTTCCATTTAATGCTTCTTCTAATGTCGGATTTGTATCTTCTTCAGCAATTTGTGCTTCTTCCTTTTCTATGTTTATACTGTGGTACTCCTTTTTTGGTCTTCCTGGCTTCCCAGTCTTGACTTTCTTTGGACGACCTGCCCCCCCTTTTAATCTGCATTTCAGGTAGTGCTTCGGAATCAGAATCTTCATTATCAGATGATTCAGCAGATGCTTCTGCCATATTTGAGGGGTCTTCCGTTATTTCATCAGCCGATAATTGATTTACATTCAGAGGTTCTTCCTTCTTTTTATCAGGAATATTTTCGAGAAATAAAACTTCTAAATCTTTATCATAATTAGTACAGTTTTCAAATTCATCAATGAATCTAACATCTCGGCTTATAACGATTTTTCTGGAAATTTTATTCCACAGCCTGTATGCTTTCGATTCATTTGAGTATCCTACAAATATATGTTCTTCTGATCGAGGATCGAATTTCCCTTTAGACCTTTTATTAAGTACAAAACATTTCTGTCCGAATACTTTGAAGTGAGATACAGTTGGCTTGATGCCAAAAAATAATTCATAAGGTGTTTTGTTTACTCCCAGGCTTCGATTTGGGCAACAATTACGAATATAAACAGCACAGTTCAAGGCTTCAGCCCAAAAGGATTGGGGAAGATTACTTTGTAGTAACAAACATCTGGCCATTTCAGTTAAAGTGCGGTTCATGCGTTCAGCTCTCGAATTCTGTTGAGGAGTCATTGGTGCAGAGAATTCTCGTTTAATCCCGCATTCTTGAATATATTTATTAAATTCTTCTCCGAGATATTCGAGACCATTATCAGTCCGAAGGATTTTTATTTTCTTTCCTAGACGATTTTCGACCGCAGCTTTGTATTTAATGAATGCATTTTTCACTTCATCTTTAGTTTTAAGAAAACTGACTTCGACATAACGCGATTTGTCGTCTATGAAAGTAACAAAATAACGCGAACCAGCATGGGATAGGACTCTCATAGGTCCACACAAATCTGAGTGAATCAAGTTCAGTAATTCATTACTTTGAAATTTTGATTCTTTTTGAAAAGGTTGCACAGTTTGTTTACCTCGGATACAGACTTTGCAGTCTTTTAGAGATTCCGTGTTATTAAAATTTAAATTTCTAACCATGTTATCAGACTTAAGTCTTTTCAAATCAGACTCATTTAAATGACCTAATTTAAGATGCCACTTTACAAAATCACTTACCTGTGCTATTGCAGCTGTTTCAGTGCTTGGATGTATATAATAAAGATCACCATGACGAATAGCCTGCACTAGTATAGATCCATTTGGTTCTATTATTCTAGCATGTCGTTCTGTAAAAATCACTGAACGATTATTTGCAGTAGCTTTAGATGCTGACAGCAAATTACATTTTAATTCCGGAACACATAACACATTTTTGAGCGTAAGTTTAATTGTCTTATTTCCGTTAGGTACTGTTATAAGGACAGTTCCAATTCCTGTAATTTTTGCTGTTTTGTTAACTGCTAACTTTATGGTTGAATTCGTTCGAGGGTGAAATTCTGAAAATAACCTTCTGTCATTGCACATGTGAGATGTACAGCCACTATCTAAGCACCATGAGGAGATCTTCTGATAAACATTGTTTACTGCTAAACTAATCTGCTCTTCATAATTAGAAGCCATCATAGAACCTTGATTTCCCCTATTTGATTGTGCATATTTTCTATCAGCTATTTTCTTTCTGCATTCAGATGCCTTGTGCCCAATTTTCGAGCAGTAATTACACTTCAAGTTTCGAAAATTTCTTTCAGCAGGAAAATTTTTGTTTGAATTTACCTTCCATTTTTCCTTTTTCTTCTGTTCTTGATTTCTTCTTTTATAATCAGTATAGTATGCATTCTGTGAATCTTGAGATGATTTCCTTTTTCTTGCTTCCCATTCTTCTAACATTTTGATTTTCAAAGATTCGGGACTAGGTAACTGATCTCTTGATTCGATGGCGCATCTAAAATTTTCAAAATTTTCTGGAATACTGTAGAGCAAAAGAATCGATAATAAATCATCAGCTATGTCAATTTCCATTTGTTTAAGCTTATCAACTATTTCGAAGAAATTATTCAAATGTTCAGACATCGTTTCGCTTTCCGCCATTTTTCTAAATAAAAGCTGTTTTAATAATGTAGCCTTCTTCGCAGGTCCTTTCGATTCATATACGGCTTTGAGTTTATTCCACACAGCATTTGATGTCACACAATGCTTTATATGACACAGTTCACTAGGATTAATAGCAAGAATTATATCTGCGCGAGCTTTTTGATCAGCTTGGAGCCATTTCTTTTCGTCTTCGGTTCCTTCAGCAGGTTTTAGCACTTTACCGGTTACATAATCCCAATGGTCGTTCTTAATCAATACTGCTTCTATTTGTAATTTCCAACTGTCAAAATTATCTTTTCCGAGCTTTTCTATAGTAGTCAAATGCGACATAATGTAATACAGTCTCTCACAGCCAAATAAAAACAAGATTGAGCGCTATAAAAATAGGCTTAACTGAACGCTGATCAGTTCTTACCGTTGATTAGACGTAACAGTTCTTGCACTGAATTAGGCTTAAGAGTTCAATGCTCAAAAACTTCAAAATGTTCATTTTAAAATAGGTATTTTGCTAATTAGGCACAGTTGAAACGTTCCTGGGCCCATAACCATTGAAGAAATAAATAAGCCTAAATAGATTGTAATATCAATGAACATTTTTAATGACAGAGATTAACTTAAACATAGTTACGTACAGCACAGAAAAAAGGGGGAAGAAGTAAGAATGGTATACATATACATACATACGTAATAAACAGTTACGTCATCATTCATCACCGCGCGGATAAACGCGAACGGCGCATGCGTCAGGAGAAGCTCTCTTAAGCTAAACGTCGTATTATAATTTATGATACAACAATCCCCCTTTCGACGTTTGGCGGCTGAAAAAAAAATAAACATTAATCATTTATAGTTATTCCAATTAATTTACAACACTTAGAATATTTCGAAGCAGTCAATGTTTTTGTCAGTACATCAGCAGGCATTTTCTCTGTTGGCACATATTTAACGTCTATTTCATTTCTTTCATAAATTTCACGAATGAAATGATGTCTAATATCTATGTGTTTAGTGCGTGAGTGATAAACAGCATTTTTCATAAGCTTCTGTGCACCTTGATTATCACAATATATAATGGTTGGATAATCAGCAGTAAAATTTAATTCTTTAAGAAAACGACGTAAATAAACTGCTTCTTTGGCACTTTCTGAAAGACTGATGTACTCTGCTTCAGTACTTGATAATGCAACAGTTTGTTGCTTTCGTGATTCCCATGTTATCGGATTTCCAGCTAGCTTGAATAGGTAACCTGTATACGATTTTCTAGTATTAACATCAGACGCCCAGTCGGCATCGGTATATCCAATAAGTGCTTTTCCAGTCTTTCGAAATTTTAAACAATAATTTTTAGTTCCTTTTAAGTATCGAAGAACGCGCTTTGCAGCCAACCAGTATAATTTTCCAGGATTGTTATTAAATTGGCTCAGGTAACTGACGGCATATGTAATATCCGGCCTAGTAAACACAGAAAGATACATAAGCGAACCAATTAGACGGCGATAAGGTATATTGTTCACTTCTTCCTTTTCGGTTTCAGAAGGACACATTTCTTTACTTAATTTTACACTAGGATCTAAAGGAGTTGCTACTGGTTTTGCATCTTGCATATTAAACCTTCGTAGAATATTATCAACATATTTCTGCTGAGATAAACTAATAGAATTATTATTTACATCTTGATTAAATTCTATTCCAAGACAATAATGAAGTTTGCCTAAATCTTTAACATGAAATTCTTTAGAAAGATAACCTTTAAGTTCAGCATATAAATCACAGCTATTTGTTGCTATTATTAAGTCATCAACATATAAAATTAGAATTAACTCACCTTGAGATGTTTTCATCCTGTATACACACTTATCTGATTGTAATGGTTGTAATCCAAAGTTTTTGAGTTTTTTGTCTAATTTTTCATACCACTGTCTTCCACTTTGTTTCAAACCATAAAGAGACTTTTGCAAAGCATAAACATAATCAGGATTATTTTGGTCTTCAAAACCTTTAGCTTGTTCCATGAAAATTTCTTCTTTTAAATCTCCGTTAACATAAGCCATAACAAAATCTAGTTGATGTAACATAAGGTCTTGTTCAGCACTGTATGCAATCACAGTTCTTATAGAGCTTGCTCTGGCTACTGGAGCAAATGTTTCATTAAAATCAATTCCAGGTTCCTGTGCAAATCCTCTAGCAACCAATCGAGCTTTTCTCTTTTGAACTGTTCCATCTGCATTATATTTCATTCTAAGAACCCAGCGACATCCTATTACCTTTTTGTTGTGTGGTCGCTTTACTAATTTCCATGCACCATTTTTAACAAGTGCTTCATACTCACTTGGCATAGCCTTATTCCATTCTTCAGCATAACTTCCATTTAATGCTTCTTCTAATGTCGGATTTGTATCTTCTTCAGCAATTTGTGCTTCTTCCTTTTCTATGTTTATACTGTGGTACTCCTTTTTTGGTCTTCCTGGCTTCCCAGTCTTGACTTTCTTTGGACGACCTGCCCCCCCCTTTTAATCTGCATTTCAGGTAGTGCTTCGGAATCAGAATCTTCATTATCAGATGATTCAGCAGATGCTTCTGCCATATTTGAGGGGTCTTCCGTTATTTCATCAGCCGATAATTGATTTACATTCAGAGGTTCTTCCTTCTTTTTATCAGGAATATTTTCGAGAAATAAAACTTCTAAATCTTTATCATAATTAGTACAGTTTTCAAATTCATCAATGAATCTAACATCTCGGCTTATAACGATTTTTCTGGAAATTTTATTCCACAGCCTGTATGCTTTCGATTCATTTGAGTATCCTACAAATATATGTTCTTCTGATCGAGGATCGAATTTCCCTTTAGACCTTTTATTAAGTACAAAACATTTCTGTCCGAATACTTTGAAGTGAGATACAGTTGGCTTGATGCCAAAAAATAATTCATAAGGTGTTTTGTTTACTCCCAGGCTTCGATTTGGGCAACAATTACGAATATAAACAGCACAGTTCAAGGCTTCAGCCCAAAAGGATTGGGGAAGATTACTTTGTAGTAACAAACATCTGGCCATTTCAGTTAAAGTGCGGTTCATGCGTTCAGCTCTCGAATTCTGTTGAGGAGTCATTGGTGCAGAGAATTCTCGTTTAATCCCGCATTCTTGAATATATTTATTAAATTCTTCTCCGAGATATTCGAGACCGTTATCAGTCCGAAGGATTTTTATTTTCTTTCCTAGACGATTTTCGACCGCAGCTTTGTATTTAATGAATGCATTTTTCACTTCATCTTTAGTTTTAAGAAAACTGACTTCGACATAACGCGATTTGTCGTCTATGAAAGTAACAAAATAACGCGAACCAGCATGGGATGGGACTCTCATAGGTCCACACAAATCTGAGTGAATCAAGTTCAGTAATTCATTACTTTGAAATTTTGATTCTTTTTTAAAAGGTTGCACAGTTTGTTTACCTCGGATACAGACTTTGCAGTCTTTTAGAGATTCCGTGTTATTAAAATTTAAATTTCTAACCATGTTATCAGACTTAAGTCTTTTCAAATCAGACTCATTTAAATGACCTAATTTAAGATGCCACTTTACAAAATCACTTACCTGTGCTATTGCAGCTGTTTCAGTGCTTGGATGTATATAATAAAGATCACCATGACGAATAGCCTGCACTAGTATAGATCCATTTGGTTCTATTATTCTAGCATGTCGTTCTGTAAAAATCACTGAACGATTATTTGCAGTAGCTTTAGATGTTGACAGCAAATTACATTTTAATTCCGGAACACATAACACATTTTTGAGCGTAAGTTTAATTGTCTTATTTCCGTTAGGTACTGCTATAAGGACAGTTCCAATTCCTGTAATTTTTGCTGTTTTGTTAACTGCTAACTTTATGGTTGAATTCGTTCGAGGGTGAAATTCTGAAAATAACCTTCTGTCATTGCACATGTGAGATGTACAGCCACTATCTAAGCACCATGAGGAGATCTTCTGATAAACATTGTTTACTGCTAAACTAATCTGCTCTTCATAATTAGAAGCCATCATAGAACCTTGATTTCCCCTATTTGATTGTGCATATTTTCTATCAGCTATTTTCTTTCTGCATTCAGATGCCTTGTGCCCAATTTTCGAGCAGTAATTACACTTCAAGTTTCGAAAATTTCTTTCAGCAGGAAAATTTTTGTTTGAATTTACCTTCCATTTTTCCTTTTTCTTCTGTTCTTGATTTCTTCTTTTATAATCAGTATAGTATGCATTCTGTGAATCTTGAGATGATTTCCTTTTTCTTGCTTCCCATTCTTCTAACATTTTGATTTTCAAAGATTCGGGACTAGGTAACTGATCTCTTGATTCGACGGCGCATCTAAAATTTTCAAAATTTTCTGGAATACTGTAGAGCAAAAGAATCGATAATAAATCATCAGCTATGTCAATTTCCATTTGTTTAAGCTTATCAACTATTTCGAAGAAATTATTCAAATGTTCAGACATCGTTTCGCTTTCCGCCATTTTTCTAAATAAAAGCTGTTTTAATAATGTAGCCTTCTTCGCAGGTCCTTTCGATTCATATACGGCTTTGAGTTTATTCCACACAGCATTTGATGTCACACAATGCTTTATATGACACAGTTCACTAGGATTAATAGCAAGAATTATATCTGCGCGAGCTTTTTGATCAGCTTGGAGCCATTTCTTTTCGTCTTCGGTTCCTTCAGCAGGTTTTAGCACTTTACCGGTTACATAATCCCAATGGTCGTTCTTAATCAATACTGCTTCTATTTGTAATTTCCAACTGTCAAAATTATCTTTTCCGAGCTTTTCTATAGTAGTCAAATGCGACATAATGTAATACAGTCTCTCACAGCCAAATAAAAACAAGATTGAGCGCTATAAAAATAGGCTTAACTGAATGCTGATCAGTTCTTACCGTTGATTAGACGTAACAGTTCTTGCACTGAATTAGGCTTAAGAGTTCAATGCTCGAAAACTTCAAAATGTTCATTTTAAAATAGGTATTTTGCTAATTAGGCACAGTTGAAACGTTCCTGGGCCCATAACCATTGAAGAAATAAATAAGCCTAAATAGATTGTAATATCAATGAACATTTTTAATGACAGAGATTAACTTAAACATAGTTACGTACAGCACAGAAAAAAGGGGGAAGAAGTAAGAATGGTATACATATACATACATACGTAATAAACAGTTACGTCATCATTCATCACCGCGCTGATAAACGCGAACGGCGCATGCGTCAGGAGAAGCTCTCTTAAGCTAAACGTCGTATTATAATTTATGATACAACAAAGTTTTTAAAGTAATTTTTTTTAATTTTTCAGAATTTAAATTTTAATGTGAAGAAGCTAAATGTTAAATTCTCAACTTGTAAATTTCAAGAATAATAAACAGCCTTGTAATATTTGTTGAAAGCCAGCACTAAAAATCCACAGTATTAATACAGATAAAAATTCTTGATGCTAATAAAATATTTTAAAATCCTTCTAAAGGAATTTTATACTATCAAAAATCCCTGAAGAATAAAATGGCTTAACTTTCCCCCTTTTTTTTCAGGCAATTCACTTAAGTACACTGTTACTAACATATAGCAAAAATTTAAAAGATTTTTCATTTATTTAAAGATTTCACATTATATAATATTAATTGTTACTAAATATTGCAGAAATTTTTCTTCAGTATAAAACAGCAATAACACTCAAAATTTGCTTCAACCTGAGCATAACAAATCTATGCCACACTCTTTCAAAAAATGAACAGCCATATAAATAAGAAATCACATTGCTAGAAGGTTTGAAAAAGAGATTTAGCTGCTGAGAGCAGCCTATTTTTGCAAAACACAATAAGCTAGGAAAGTGAGGTTTAAGATGAAGTCATTAATATGCTTTAAATTTCTTTCATACTGGATTTTTTTATAAAGCAATCTTATCCATGTACAAAAATTTTCAATTTAAGCTGAGAACAGGAATATTGGAAAGAATTTTAACATCCTTATAGGTAGATACAGAATAAGAACTATATAAGTCATTTTATTGTTCTGAGATGTTAGATAGCTTTTGGTCAGTTTGAAAAAGCCTTGGAAAGTATTCATATAGTATATGAAATTTTGTGCTTCACTAGCAAAAGGTTTCACATAACAGGTGAGTTAGGTAAGATATCATAAGAAAATCTAAAAGATGCTCTCAGCAAACTAAAAGGGTATTTAGTTACATAATGATGTTTTTATTGATAAATAATTTCTTTGTCAAAGATAAGTTCATGCCCACTCAAAAACATAAAAAGTCCATATCGGAGAATTTCAAATTTCAGGCTATGGAACTTGTATCGTGAAATCTGAAGGAAGTCATACATTCCTGTATGTAGGTTTATGAACAAGAATATACTATGTCCCCCCTAACCCCCAAATGTAGAAATTGACTATTTATGTTCAAGTTGGTAACATTAAGCTTCAGAATATCAGTAGCAACTAGAAGGAATTGCTATTTCCATACCCAAAAAGTGTATTTAAATTATTGTTGCATAATCGAGAAAATATTGTTAAGAATTTTATTATTACTATTTTTTATTATTATTGTCTATTTTTCAAAAGTGTGTTTTTGTTTTATTATTGTGTGAAGCTGTAACTATATGTCTTTTCTTGTGTGGCAACAACGCTTCTGTAATTCTTCAATTTGAACTTTTGGATGTGTGCCAAGTTTGATGGCGTAATGCTCTGGTGAGAGCGTCGATTGATTGTGTAGATGAAACATGTTGTTTCAGAACGTTATTTCTTTAAAATATGTAAAATAAATGTTTTGTTTTCTGAACTCGGATTATGCAAACGTTATTTAGTTTCAACATAAAAGTTTGGCGTCCGCGACAGGACATTTGTGTGATTTCGAGTAATTTTGATTTAGGCGTTTTGTTAAAATGGAGTTGTTAAAAGCAAAACGTAAAAGTGAACGTACTTCGTTTACGTTAACTACGAAGATTGTGGAAGAAGAATTGCCTACTTGTACGGATCCTGAGAGATTGCAAGTGTTGTTGGGGCAACTAATTGACAAATTTGAACACTTGGACAGTACTCAAAGCAGTGTTTTAGAACAAACCAAGGAAGCCGATTTTGAAAATGAATTTAATACGGCTGAAGGATACAGAGATTCCTTTATAGCTTTAAAGGTGAAACTTCAGAATAAAATTGGACAATTGAATTCGACGAATGTTACTACAGATATTGCTTCAGTTTCGATTTCGGATCCTAAAGAAAATAAAAACAGGAAGTTCAAACTTCCTAAGCTTGAGCTGAAAAAATTTTCTGGAGATGCAAGAGAATTTTTAGGCTTTTGGAGCCAATTCTCCAAAATTCATGAAGATGCGGATATTGTGCCGGAAGATAAATTTTTGTACTTAGTGCAAAGTGCAGTACCTGGCTCAAAGGCAGCTCAACTTTTGAACAGTTTTCCTGTTACCGCCGCGAATTATCCTAAAGCTATCGAGCAGCTGAAAGAAAGATTTGGTAGAGAAGACCTTCTGGTGCAGATCTATGTAAGAGATTTGCTTGGGCTTGTTACAAAGAATGCTACAACAGGCAGAACGGCGTCGGACTTAGGAGTACTTTATGATAGTATAGAAAGTAAATTACAAGCGCTGGAAAGCTTAGGACGCACCAAGGAAAAGTTTGCTGATTTCTTGGGACCTTTAGTAGAGTCGTGCCTACCTGAGAATATTCTACGTGCCTGGGAGCGGAGTCGAACTTCTGAACAGGGACAGGAAAAGAGTTCTGAAAGAACGCTTGAAAAACTAATGTGTTTTTTAAGGCATGAAGTAGAATCGGAAAAAATGATTAGATTAGCACAATCAGGATTTACTCATTCTGTTAAGCGTCTTAATAAAAATGTTATTTCAGGTAATTCAGATTTAGCAACAGCTGCCGCGCTGATAAGTACAAATGAAACCAGTAAAGGTAAGCAAAATGTTTGTATATTTTGTGGTAAGCCTCATATGAGTGCTAAGTGTTTTAAAGCTGAAAATATGAGCTTAAATGAAAAGAGGCAACTTGTACAAAAAAAAGGTGTTTGTTTTTCATGTTTAAGAATTGGCCATTTAAAAAACCAATGTAAAGCCAATATTAAATGCCCCATTTGCAGTTGTGATCATATAAAATTTATGTGTCCTCAGAATGTTAGTTCTGTAAAACAAAATGACTCTAAGTTGGATGTTTCCCTTTCTAATAATAGTAAGAGCGAGAAAGTTTATTTGCAAACTTTATGTGTTCTAATTAAAGTTAAAGATCGAGAGAGAAAAATTAGGATTCTTTTGGATTCGGGATCCCAACGATCATACGTTGGGGAGAAAATTATGAAGCGAATGAAGGCTGATCCTATTCGACAGGAGAAAGTAATTCATGGTTTGTTCGGGGGGAGGGAAACTGCGCCTGTAACCCATTCTGTTTTTGCTATTGACATAAGCAGTTTAAATAACACTTTTAGGTGTTGTTTTGAAGCTTTTTCTGAAAAAAAGATATGTGGATTTGTTCCAACAATCAAGAATGCTCAGATTATAGAGGAATTGAAAAGCAGGAAAATTGAGGTCAGTGACACATTTTGCGAGGAAAGTGAAATTGATTTATTGATAGGTGCAGATGTCATTGGTAAACTGTTAACTGACGAATACCTAGAATTACCCTCTGGTTTAACTGCAGTCAAAACAAAACTGGGTTGGACGGTTATGGGTAAAGAAAAGGATACTGTCAGGGATAATGCCCTAATAAGTCTTTCCTTACATGTAAATAATGCTTCTTTGAAATCTTTATGGGAGCTTGAAGGTTTGGGTATTTCCGACCCGACGGAAAATAGTAAAACGAAAAATCTTCATTGCGACTATGAGATTGATTTTCAGAATAAATTATCTATTCGGCCCGATGGTAGATATGAATTAGAATTACCCTGGAAATGCGAATCTACCAATTTATCAGATAATAAAAGCATTGCTTTCACACGTCATCAAAAAATGATAAAGAGGGCAAAAGAAAATAATTCTTTGAAGGAATATCAAGAAGTGTTTAGAGAGTGGGAAAATTTAAATATCATAGAAAAGGTTCCGGAAAAGGAATTAAACAATAAATGCCACTTTTTACCACACAGACCGGTTATTAAGATGAATAGTGAAAGCACTAAGGTAAGACCCGTTTTTGATGCTTCATCTTGTGAAAAGGGAAAACCATCTTTGAATCAGTGTTTATTGAAAGGACCTAATTTAATAGAATTAGTCCCTGATATTTTAGACAGAATGAGATTTTTTCCTATTGGTCTGAGTGCAGACATAGAGAAAGCATTCTTGCAGTTAGGAATTTCTCCGAAGGATAGAGATTACTTGCGATTTTTCTATCCAAGTGATGAGGGAGAAATAGTGTATAGGCACTGCAGAGTAGTTTTTGGGGTTTCCTGCAGCCCTTATCTACTAGGTGCGTCTATTAAATATCTCTTGAATAATTGTCCATCTGACTTTTTAGATGTGGCTGACAAATTAAAAAATTCGTTCTATGTAGATAATTGTATTACGGGTGTTTACAATATTGAGGAACAAGAGGATTTAATTCAAAAGGCCAAAAGTATTATGTCGAGAGGCAGATTTAATTTAAGGGGATGGGAGAGCAATGTTGCTTCCAAATATACTACAAAACATTCTGGGGACACACCTCTTTTAGGAATATTGTGGAATTTAGACAATGATACTTTAAGGTGTAATATAAATATAAATATGATAACTTGTGATACTAAGGTAACTAAGAGACTGATTCTGTCTATTGTACAATCAATTTTTGATCCAATTGGAATACTTGCACCAATAACTTTGCTTCCAAAACTTTTGTTACAAGAAACATGGAAGTTGAAATTTTCTTGGGACGAGGTATTGCCTCATGATTTTGTAAGTAAATTTTTTGTGTGGTTGTCTGATATACGTTTGTTGAAAAATGTGGCAATACCCCGATTCATTGGAACCTTTGCAACAGTTGAATTGCATGTATTTGTCGATGCCTGCAAATATGCTTATGCAGGATGTATTTTCGCGAGAAGTGTTGATACATGCAGTGTAAAACTTACTCTCTTAAGAGCAAAATCTAGAGTAGCTCCTATTAAGAATTTGACGATTCCTAGATTGGAATTAATGTCCTGTTGCATTGGATCCCGATTATTATATTCTGTTTGTAAAGCTCTTAATGATTTTGATATAAATGTAACTTTGTGGTGTGATTCCACAGTCGCATTATGGTGGGTCAGAAATCCTGGTAATTGGTCGAACTTTGTAAGCAATCGTGTTAAAGAAATTACTAAGTTGACAAAACCTGAATCATGGAGGCATGTGCCTGGTAATATGAACCCAGCAGATGTGTTATCTCGAGGTTGCTCTGCTAAACAAATGATTAACTCGGAGTGGTTTAAGGGACCTCTCTGGCTAAGAGAAAGCCCTGAATTTTGGCCTACCAATATTGTTTGTCAGCCGAGCGAAGCTGACTTGGAAAAGAGGAAGGTAAAACTTATTAATGTTAACTTTTCAGAGGATACCACTCCTTGGTATGCAGAAAGAGTTTCTGATTATGAGAAAATTATTCGTGTAACTGGTTGGGCGTTACGTTTTATTTCTAACTGTAGGAAGAAGTCAAATTTGTGTAAAGAATCTAAACTAACTGTTGCTGAAATCATAAATTCCGAAAACGTTTTGATTCGGTTGGTTCAAAGCTCAAATTTCCCTGACATTGGAGCTCTTAATCCACTTGATGTATTCATTGATAATGAAAATATTATAAGAGTTAAAACTAGAATATTGGAACGTAAAGACAATTCTGAATTTTTAACACCAATTTTGTTACCGAGTAAATGTATCTTTACTACATTGTTAATTGAGTCAGTTCATAAGAAACATTGTCATGCTGGAACTCAAATGCTTCAATCTATTTTAAGAGAAAGATTCTGGATACTAAAACAACGTAAAACTGTGCGTAATGTGTTAAAAGGGTATGTAATATGTCAACGATATAAAGCGAAACCGATGTCTTGCGAAGTGACTCCTCTTCCTGAAGATCGCGTAGGAGATTATAGGGCTTTTGAAATTTTGGGAGTAATTTAGCTGGCCCATTGTTTTTGAAAGACGGTAAGAAGGTTTGGATGGCACTCTTCACATGCGCTATGTACAGGGCAATCCATCTAGAACTGGTGACTTTGTTATCAACAGAATCTTTTCTTTTGGCTTTAAGACGATTCATAGCCAGACGTGGCAGACCACGAACTATTTATTCTGACAATGGGACTAACTTCCGAGGAACGTATAACGAAATGTCTAAACTTAACTGGGACATAATAGAGAATGAGGCAAAAATAAAGAGAATAGTATGGAAATTCAATCCACCAACAGCCTCCTGGTGGGGAGGTTGGTGGGAACGGCTAGTTCGCATGATTAAAGAACTTTTAAGACGTTCTTTGGGAAAATTGCTTTTATCTTATGAAGAACTGGAAACCTTAATTTGCGATTGTGAGTCAGTAATTAATTCTCGACCTTTAACATATATTTCGGAGAACTCTGAAGATGCTATCCCTTTAACTCCGTCAATGTTTTTAATTGAAAATTGTACTTCGAATGTAGCAGATATAGATAAAATTGACTCTCAGCATTTTTTTAGAAGAATTAAATACCGCACAAAACTTCTTAGATTTAAGGAACCGTTTCCGAAAAGAATATTTGGGGCAATTAATAATGAAACAACCACAAAATAAAGTAACCCGGTTGCCTAAAATTGGGGAGATAGTCTTAATAGGCGATGATTTCAAAAAACGCTTGTATTGGCCTTTGGGTAAAATTATAGAGAAAATTCCTGGTCGGGATGGCAAAATTCGAACAGTTAAACTAAAAACTCAGAATGGGATTTTCATAAGGCCCGTTCAGCGTATTTATCCACTAGAGATACAACTAGATGAAAATTATTTAGTTGAAGAGCCTAACGTTAACGACGATAAGAAAAACGATCAGACTGACGTACAGCATATAAAACAGAAATTTACGTCGTCAGGACGGCTTGTTAAGAAGCCTAATGTACTAGACCTTTTTAATAGGATAACATATGTTTTCGAGTCGTTTGCCACTGACTCAAAAAGGGGGGAGGATGTTGCATAATCGAGAAAATATTGTTAAGAATTTTATTATTACTATTTTTTATTATTATTGTCTATTTTTCAAAAGTGTGTTTTTGTTTTATTATTGTGTGAAGCTGTAACTATATGTCTTTTCTTGTGTGGCAACAACGCTTCTGTAATTCTTCAATTTGAACTTTTGGATGTGTGCCAAGTTTGATGGCGTAATGCTCTGGTGAGAGCGTCGATTGATTGTGTAGATGAAACATGTTGTTTCAGAACGTTATTTCTTTAAAATATGTAAAATAAATGTTTTGTTTTCTGAACTCAGATTATGCAAACGTTATTTAGTTTCAACAATTATTTCTTGCCCATTAGTTTTCAGTATTTTATTTCCTCAAAGACCTAAAGATAGAGTTTCGATATACATGGCTTACACATTAAACATCGTAAGGAGATGCTGGAATATAGATAAAAATGAACAGCATCTTCAAACGTCCATTGCCGAAAAAGCACCAAAATGAGATTTTAGTATGAAGAAATGGCAATTAAAGCAAAACAAATCAGCTAACATTTGGAAGACAGCCATACGCCTAATCAAAAGAGGGTTATTCTAAGCAATAAGAAAACATTTTAAGTAATTGAAAAAAAATTAATTCAAAAATTCTACTTTTGTTATATCTCAGTATTTCGGATATGAAGATGAGAGTCTAATTTTAATGCCAATGACTAAAACTTGGTCTTTGCATCAATAACCAGATACCAATGCTCAATTTCATTTTCATTGAATGAAAAAAAGGTTCTTTTCCTTGAAGGGCATCTATCTCTGCGTTCTTTCCCCCGACTAGGAGCAATCCCGGCATGCTGGCTGTCAATTTCTAGACAGACTACTTCTGGAGAAAAATTAACAGTCTTCACAGAGACTAAATCTATCGTTTATTCAGTGGCAGGTTCAGGCTCAGCAGGGACCTATGGTACTGTCTTGCTTGGTTGTTAGGATGCTATATGGTTTGATATCGAAAGTTGTTCTTGGGGGTTTTGCTCCCCTTGGTCAACACTGGGGGACAGTCGATGTCAAACAAGCATTCTTTGATGTTTAGGTAGATGCATAACCATACACCATTGACTTTTGCAGAATTAACCAGACTTTCACAAAGTCTGGGTAATTGTAAGTTGTTGTAATCATAATGTTGTAATAATTGTTGTAATCACATTGTCCGCCTGGTCCTCCTTGGATCATCTCTAGGGGTTGGGCTGATTAACTGCATAAGGCTGCCTCAAGCAAAGCCTGATCCAGGTGCCCCTTCCTCCTTGTGCACCGCCTCTGGGTTCTGCACTCTCACTTCACAAGGTATGTTAAAAATACATAATAAGTATTTGTATTGCATATAATCCTTGCTCAGAGGATACATAAAAACATATCTTAATACTAATAAAAGATTATGCATTTTCATAAATTAATTTTTATTTTCAAATTAGTTCATTTGCCAGATATATGCTTAAGCAATATGTCATTTTCATACAGAGAAAAATATTTGGGTAGCAAAATACCCAATGGTTGATGAAAAATATATAAAGGTTTACTACACAAGCAATTGAATAAATAAAATTTCTTTTAAATTTTTGAAATCCTATCTGAATGTATATAATCACATTCTGTAGATAATCGATTTCAGCACGCTTTGATTAAAACCAACAAAAATCACAATAAAATACATAGAAACATAACATAGTGGTTAAACATGACATAACTTTACCATGGCACTTGGAGTTTTATGTGAAAAGATTAAAATTTCATAATTGAAGAATATGTGAATAGCTGCATTTATAACTCAAAATTATGCTCAGTTTTTAGTTTTTCCCCCCTCCCATGTTACATGAATTTCATATACAACAATATAAATCAATTACCTTTCTCTATATATTTACAAAAGCATACAACATTTGTTTAAACGAATATGAAAATTCACATGTTTAGATTGACATTATGAAAGACATATTTCAACAGTCAAAATGATTAGGAAACTAAATGTTTACCAGACTGATCCTGTAAACTACTGGTTTGCTGTTTCTTTGATAAACTGCTGCATGTAATACTTGAAGCAGAATTTCCTTTCAGCTGAAAGAACGAATTTACGAAAGAACGAGTTCTTAAACTTCCAATATTACAAGTAATTCTTGAAATAAATTACCTCATCACAATAATTTTTTTAAAAACCTAAATTTTTCATATTAACAGACTTTTACAACCAATTTCAATGTCTAACAAATTTAGCAAATTAGCATCAAATTCAACCGTGCTTCTTATGTGCATTTCTCAAATTTTCTATACTATTAACTTTCTTCATAGAAATTTTGATGATCTTCACCTTCGTAAATTTTTTCAACAAGCTCAACAAAAATTTCCAGCAATTACTTCTACAGCAAAATGTCTGTATGCTTCAAATACAACCAAAAACTAAGAAGATTCTGAAGAGTTAAGGGATTATCTCATAAATATTTATTGTAAATATTTGTAAAATTGTATATAATCAATACTGGGTTCTTTCTTTTTACCAATGAAGGGCGAACTCTTTTCAAAAGTCTCTATTATAGGCCGAATTGAGTGAAGATTTTATCTTTTTCCAATTTTCCTTACTTTTTGGTGAGTATTTAATAAGTTTTGATTAAACCTGTTGAATTTCAGTTTCAATTAATTAAGACTATTACAATAAATTTCTTACTTTAATTAAAAACATTTTTTTTTAAATTAAAATTAATTTTACTTCAAAAAAAATGTTTGTCCTTTTTTTTCAAAGACATTTTCGATTTTTTACAATCATTAATAATTTGCAACCTTTTTTTCACATTACGTTACAGTTAGCATTTTTACAATTTTTTACACATTTTTAAAATACTTCACAGTTAGCAAAAAAACTTTTTGCAACAGTACACATATTTTACAGAATAGGTTTTTAAGATAGATCTAACAGATAGCAGCTTAACACTCAACTTATACAGTCAAAAGTCGTTAATCCGGACTCGTCGGGACTTCGGCAATTCCGGATTATCGATTTTTCATCAGTTTAAATCTGGTAAGATGGCATACAGAAATTATAAAATTAAAAATATGAAACCGTAATTTATGAAATAAAGAACAATTATGATCTAAAGGGCATCAAAATTTACAAAAAAAAGCTTAATATTTATTTTTTTACTTTATTAAACATTTCTTTCAATGTAAGTTGTTTAAGTTGCTTCGTTTTATGTGATAATACTTTCTCTTTAATTCTATAAACAGACATAATTTCTTGTTCAGTTACCAAGTTCCGCTGTTCAAGTCCTATAATTGCTGTGTCGAGAATACCAACTAATTTGTCAATCGAAATTTTTTCGTTTTCAACAACCTCTGTGTCACTTTCTTCACTATCGGAAGGGAATTATAATGACGAGGAATTTGATTTAAATCATATCAAAGACGTTGTACATCGAGATGAAATACTACATTTAGTAAGGAATTATAAGCCAACTAAAATAAAAACATCTGCTCTGAAGATAAGGATAGTGCTGACAGATCAACTTCCAACTCACTGCACGCCGCAGCGTTTCCCCCTCCCAACCCACCGCACAGCAGCGTGGAATTGATAAACAGATTTCGGAATGGTTAGAGAAAAAAAGGATATGCCTTTATCCATTTTTTGCAGCAATTCCACTTTTTGTTTGATGGACATCGAAACATACTTTCGCTTTGTAGATCCTTTGGGAGCTCCAGCATCCGAAATTCTATTTGACATAATCGAAAGTTCAAGCTTACTTTTATAAAATTGCTCTAACAGTCTGAAAAAAATAATAAGCCGGATCCAATTCGAAGATTAACGAACAACGCAATCTGCAACATTAACTGAAACACATAATTAGATAATTTTAGCTTATACTGTCTGTTATACATTAAACGTGCATGCGCACACGCATATGTGCAACCGTAAAGGTCTTACGCGCATGCGTCAACGCGACAGTTGTGCAGAAAGTTTGTAGTTTTAAGGTCCAGATTATAGATCATTCCAGATTATGGGTGTCTGAATTAACGACTTTTGACTGTATTAGCGCCCTCTATTTATAAAGTTAGAAGAAACACACTACTTAACATCACTTAGTTTGGCATGCTGCTCCACTCTCCAAATACAAATATAGTTGGTAAGTTAAATTAAAACTTAACTATTTACTTGCTATTTTATTATTATTTATGTATTTTTTAAAAATAGTATCTAGTTTCCTTTTGATTTATTTGCATAATTCGTGTCGGGGGAAGTTTTTTGTAGGCAAGATTTAAATTACTTTGGTTTTCTAAAAAATTTGGTTTTTCTACTCTTAATTGACTTTATTTTTAATTCTAGTCTTTACTTGCTAATTTCTCTAAATTCCACTTGTTTAAATTTCTTTTTAGTAATTCACAACATTTGGTTTTGAATTTTCCTTTTACGCTTGCCTACATGGATGACGAAACACAAATTGAATAATTGAAGAGTTAAGGTTTGGAGGCAACTTCCCCTTGATAAGTCTGTTTCCTGCCTGCTCAACAATTAGCCACTTATGGATTTTTATAAATTTTTAGGATTAAAAAATTTATTGGAATTATATATTTATTCATAGATTTTGATATTTACTCTTGATTTACATATGAATTTAAATGATATTGAAGATTAGTTCGCAAGAATAATTAATCATTTATTTGTAATTCAATTTCATTTAAAATTTAAATTTGCTTTTTACGAATAGAGAATATTTGTTAAATTCAAATTTCATTCCTTGCAGCAATCGTGCAAGAGAATTATTCAAATTTCATTCCTTTCAGCAATGGCGCAAGAGAATTACTTAAATTTAATTTAACTTTACTATATTCTTTTAAAACAATTATATACATATATTTATATATGTTTGGTGTGGCCGATTGTAACCAAAATACGAGGTGCACATCTTTATAGCAGTTATATATACAAAATTTCAACATTCTGAGGCTAGTCAGTTTTTAGTTATGTGAGATACGTAAATACGTACAGATGCCACGAAAAATTCTTTTTAGAATTCATTTTAAATCAGTTTTATAATTTTTTCGGGGAAAAAGAGACTTTTATTCTGCCCTCACAGACAAACGTCATGCAAAAACATCGTTAAATTGCATTCGATAATGGTCAAAATAGATATTTTCATTGAAATATGATGCCTGAAAATTTTCCCGATTACAATACTTCCTTTTTACTTCGCACAAGGAAGAAAAGTTAACCACTCTAAGATATACACCAGTATTTGTATTTCATAGTCTTTGGTAGATTGTCATTATTCAGCGTCCATGAGTGTGACAAATATGCAGTTCAAGTTTATTTGAATAGAATTCTAAGTAGGACTTAGCAGCCACTGAAAGGAAAAAAAATATTCTGAGGCCCTGTTTCAGCCACAAAAAAATTTATCTTTGGAAGAGAAAAATGGTAGGAAATATTTGAGTTCTGTGAGATAGTGAAGTCATTAAAAGCATCAAATAGCAAAAAATATGAATTTTTGTAAGAATCTGTTATTTTTTAATATTGTATCATAATATATATTTATAAAACATATATATATATGAGTCGTTCAGAAGATAATGCAATTAAGTCCAATTTTTGATACTTTGATTTTTTTAAAATTTTCATGAAATAAATAATATTCTTCTTAGTTATTAAAGGATTTACTCATTGCTTCCTTTTTTCTAGGTCAGATAGCCCTTTTTTATAGCTTCTGAATATATTATATAATAATTTCAGAATCCGTTGTCAGTAAGTCCACCTTTTTATCAATATTTTTTTACATAAACTTTTAAATAAAAATTAAATTATTCTTCTTTCGATATTTGTTGGCAACACTGAAAAACAACAAATTCATAGTAACTGTTACTTCTACTATTTAGAATTGTTCAAGTTTTATGTATGTGCTTTCTTTAATTTGAAATATCTAAACTTTGGTTAAAACATAAAAATATTACATTGAAGTGTTTGTGAAAATTATTTTAGAGAAGATGATGTTTGTTATGATGAATAAACATAAAACTTATGACAACAAATGTTATTGTATTATTTTTACATAAATTTCTTACCTTTTTCAGCTGCCATAAGATACAAGTCCTAAAATTTTTAAGATGCTGTCATTGTTCCAATAAATACTTACGTTTTTATTTACACATCCTGTACATATCTTTTTTTGGGGGGTGCAGAGTTTACACTTAGAGAAAAAGACTTTATATACTTTTCTGATCAAATTAATAAACCGCGAATTTTAAAAATTAATGTATCAAAAAACATTAATAATTTTCTCAATTTCTGTTTTCTTACCACATTGGCTTCTGAGTGACTCATATATAAAATTTACATCATAATTATTTTATATTTCATAAGACTATTTATTTGGCGAGTTAAAAAAATATAGATATCAAGAGTGGTATTTTCTATATACATTTTTTAAAAACTTAATTTTTGTTTCTTTATCACAAGTAAACACAAAAATAACTCTATGCAGATCAAACAAAAAATGCTGTCCATATAACTGTCTGCATGGTTTTGTACTAGAAACTAATATATGTAAAACATATCTAATATATATTATCTTTGGATTGTTCGAAAGTTGAAAACTTAATTCATGCCTAAATTTTAGAAAAATCAGCATTAAGATCATATTATATTTTGTTAGTACTATCTACAGCTTAGCATTAGCTCCATATACTGTTTGCATAGTATTCATAGCTGAAGTAGAAATCTGTTAAATATCAAAGTTTGTTAAACAATTAAATTTTAAAATAAAATTTACATGATCTACAAATAAACATGGTGACATTTAAATTTTAAAACTTAATTGCAATATGTCCCTTTCCCCCAGATTATAAAAAATAGTTTACCTCTTTTGGTTTGCTCGATTTCACAAATTCCGATTTACATTCGGAAGTCTAATAAAATAAAGCCAGTTAATATGTCAAAATAAATATTAAAATTAATTTATACTATATAAAACATATTAATCTGGATAAAAAATTAAATATACCTGTTGCACTGATTTAGGGCCAGGAATTTTTGATACTGCTGATTTAGTTAGTTTAACTGGAGGAATCTAAGAAAGAAAGACGAATGCCATCAAGAAAGGAGCAAGTCGAATACAAATTTCAAACAATTTTAAAATATGCAGATTCTGATTTACAATGGGAAGTCTAATAAAATGAAAGCCAGTTATTGTGTCACAGATATAATACAAATTAAAATGAAACTAAACATAAATATACTAAGCTGGATAAAAAATTAAAATATACCTGCTGTACTGATTTAGAGCCAGGAATTTTTGATACTGTTGATTTAGTAATTTTAACTGCAAGAATCTAAAAAAGAAAGATACTTATCAGGACAGAAGTAATTCAAACATAAATTCCAACCAGTTTCCAAATATACAGCAACTCCTCAAATTAACATTACATATAAGTAATATGTTCCATAAACCTTCTCATAGCTTAATTTTTTACAAATTCAATATGTAAGTTGCATAAGTTAATTCAATATGTAAATTGTATAAGAGAAATTTCAACATTAGATGAATATTATTTATATAGTATTATTTTATAAATAAGCACATGAATATTGTTTTAATGCAAGAAGTATGGCTTGTGAAAGGAGGAATTGTTTTAGAATCTGTATTTCTAATGGATAAGTTTCAGTTTAAATTTTACGTCTTTTAATCACTTATGTAATCATAAAACTATGCAAGTCATATATTATGCAATTCTAGGCTTATTGTACATAACAAATACATAAAGATTTTAAACATTATATATTTGTTGAAATATTTAACAAATATGTCCTATACAAGCTATAACACTGTTCTAAGTACAAAATAACCTAAAACCAGTTTTTTTGGTAGACTGGTATTAAAAGAAAAATTTTGTTCTGATAATAAAAAAATAAGTTTTAGCAGTCACCTGTGTTTATCTAAATATATTATTATTTTTGCAATACTTATCATCAACTATAGGAAGATATGACTATATAATTAAAGATTTAAGTTACGTCAAATAATATGTTACCAAATAGTTTAAATAAATAATATTAGAGGAGTTCAAAAATATCTCAAAACATTTCAATTTATACTTTTGGTGCATTTTTAACATTTAAATTAATTCTAAAATAACTTGATTTCCAATTTTTTCCATAGACTAAAATTTTAAAAAATCAAATATAAATAGAAATCAAATATAAATGAGCCTTTTGTTTACACAAAATTTATTTTATAGAAAACATCTACATTTTTACTAATTATGTTTCTAAATAATCTCATCCTTTTACAATACTTTTTTCCGATGTTTCGGCAATGTTTTCATTTTGTTCTCGTAGAATGAAGGTTTAACGGGTATCTAACCAGTTGGGCACAAATATTTCTACTTGATCATTGGTCTCAAATCACTTGCCTCCTAGTACTTCTTTGAGGGGTCCAAATATCTAAAAATTACATGCCGATAAATTTGGATTATAAGGTGGATGATCAAGCATTTTCCAACAGTTTCTGCTGCAATATTTCTGCTGTGTGGGGTCTGGTATTGTCATGGAGGATCAACTCTTCATAGATGGGGCAATTTCATCTTACTGATATGGATACTGAAGCCTAGACTTATATTGATGCCCTGATGTCCATGTAAGAAATCCACTAGTAGGACCTCCCCCCCTCTCCAGTCCCAGAAACCATAGCCAAAAGTTTTCCCCACAAACAATCAGGTTTGAGCTTTCTTGAGGTTTCCTTCTCCATTTTGTGCATGAACGCTTTCTTTGGGAGTGTAAAGATGCACCCATGTCTCAACACAGGTGACAATTTTTTGCAAAAAAGCTTCCTCTGCTTCTTCAAAATGAATTTGAAGCAATTGAGAAATGCAAACTCGTGCAACTTTTCATTCAATAACTAGATTTTTTGGAAGTCCAACTGTTTTCTAATTAGACATTTCCATAGCATACATCAAGTTCTGTAATCTGAAGCACTAAACAGCATGGATCTCTTTCAATAAGCTCTGAAATATATGCAATGTTTTCATTAGACATACTGGTATGAGGGCAACAGAGATGACCGCATTCGCAACACATTCAAGCCGAGCTTGAATTCGTTGCACCAAACCTTCATTCTTGACCATGAAAGGGGAGCTTCCCCAAACTGGGCCTGCAGTCTGCGGTAAATTTTGACCGGTTTCATATTTTTATATACAAGGAACTTTCTAATTATGCAGAACATAAAGACGGGCACAGTCCTCTCACTCATCATAAGGGCTACTAAATAAAGCACAGAACAAGCTGGCTGCTATGATTCTCTTACTCTAGGTATCCCCACCAAACGACTTCAACTGCCCAAACACTTATAAATATCCATCCCGACACTCAGCTAAAATATTTTTTCAAAATTAACAATACAAATAAATATGTTTTCAGAAAGACAGCAAAAAACCTATATATTTCAAAATGTTATGGATGATTCTTCAGATGTTATGAGAATATAAGGTTAGATGTTTTGATAGCGCTGAGTGATTATTAAATACAGTAAAATGAAATTATAACTAAAATACAGATCTGATTTTAGAAAAGTTTAAAGCTGAATTTGCATGCATCTTGCCTTAAGTTATAAAAATTATACCTTTGGCTCTAAAACTGCAAATCTACATTTTGTAATACTCTTTCTTGCACATATTTCCCAAATCCTTTTTAACACGTAGGAAAAGAAAATATGTTCTTCTAGATGCACTTGGAAAAATTTATGCAGAAGTATTACTGAAATTTTCTTTTAAATATTTTGTGTCATGTAGAAAAAGGAAATATGTTCTTCTGCACTTCAAAAAATTAATGCAAAAGTCATAACTGAATTTTTCTCAAAATCTAATGTGCATCAAACTTACAAGTACATTTTTCTTGAAACAGTTTTAAAAATGCTGACAAGTATTATTTGTATAAATATATAATTTTGGCAGAGGTTACATGTTTCACAATAAAAAAATATACTTAAAAACAATATTTGTAAATGATCTACAGCTCACCTCGCTTGTTACTTTGGGTGCAGCGATGACAGGTTTTTGTCTCAGTGTCATATCATTTGAATTCTGCAAAAGGTAACCAAATTTGTTAAACAATAGAAGCTGCAAGTATTCAGCTCTATAATATATATAATTATCCTAGATGACTAATCAACAAGAGTAATTTAATATGACTTTTTGCACTGATACATAGACAAAGGCTATATAACAATTTTATATACCTAGGCTATATAAAATATAGCAAAAATGAAAAATTAAATTAATGTTGATAAATTTAGCTACTAAGGTATTTGTTTGCACTGATACACAGACAAAGGCTATATAAAAATTTTAAATACCCAGGCTATATAAATATAGCAAAAAAGAAAAATTAAATTAATGTTGATAAATTTAGCTACTAAGGTATTTATACATAGCACATCTTTAAAACTTTACGACTAAACTTGTTCAAAATCAAAAATTAAAGAAAACACCCTTATTCTTAGACTTTAATATGCAGTCTTTATACATCTAAACAATATTTGGCACATTCACTTAGTTGATCGATTCTTTCAAAGAATTCATCTTTTTTAATACATTCAGAATCTGGTTAATTTCTTGTCTCTTCATTGCTATTAAAATAACCTCTAAGGTGAAGATTTTCATTTAAAAGCTAAAATTTTGTTAGTTTTCTGAATATCTTCATTATTATTAAAATAATCTTTAAGGTGATGGTTTTCATATTAAATTTAACTTTTTTTAAACTCTTAATTATACTTAGCATTTTCCTGATGCAAAATAAAAAATGTGGTAGTAAGCATTTTCCCACCAACTATGAACACTTGCACAGTCAGTCATTTGATGAGTAGATGGATGCCAGTGGATGTTTGAAGGTATAAATTGCTTTTTATTTTGTTTGATAATCAACAGGTACAATTTACAAATATAGCATATAAAAAGCTTAAATACGAGATCACATTTGTACAAGTCATTCTGAAAAAAAGTCTAGAAATAGCAGTTTTATATTTTGTTACATAATCAACAAGTATTCATTACAAATATAGCATATAAAGAAACTGATAGGAATCATATAAAAACTTAGGTGAAAATGAAGATCTTATAAAAGTGTTGCGACATCAGGTTAAGCCATTAATGGAGCTATATCAGAGTGTAACAGTGTTGATGCAAACAAGTCAACTTAAAGATGAAAACCAAAGATAATCATTTTAGCTGCAATGAGATTAATACCTCTTTCTTGCAATTTTCATGTGACATTGAGCAGTAAATATATATCAGCCCAGAAGAAGTTGTGTTGGCATATGGTTATCAACACCAAGCGAAAACAAAAATACTATAATGGTATTAAAAATATCTAGATCTGATAATATAAAATGTATGCCAGTCCATGTGTCAAATCAATGAATTTTGTATTACTGTTATTTGTTATCCTTTTGAGCACTTTTTTAAAAAGATAAATCATTAACATGTTTCTTTGGACTTTACTTATCTTGCCTAGCTGTTGTTCATGTCTTACATGCAACATTTCCACGCATATTTTCCATTACAAAATTTGCTTATTTCAGTCCTCTATACCTGCCTTCACATTTTTGCCAAATACTAATTTAAAATCCCTCTGTATTATTCATATTAGAAAAAATCCAAAAATGCAAAGTATTATTTGCAGATGACTTATCTTTAGCTAGGCATTTATCCTTGGTCGAGCAGTTAATAGTAAATATGTCTACACAAGGTACAAAATTACCTCAACACAAAATAATATGACAAATGGCACATCTTTACCAATCCCAGAAACCTGAATGCCACAGTCTTTACAAAAGATAGCTTGTATTGCTCATCAGAAGAAATCTACCTTTTCAGGCAACCAGTTATTTGGAGTAATAAACATTAAATAATTCCATGTCACTCAGCTACAAATTCATTATTAAAGATCATTTTTAACCCTTTACTCTGAACCTTCTTTATTTATAGTAAATGGCAGCTCAACACAAACCAGTCCCTATATTTTAGCGATGTTTAGGTTTTCAAGACTCTCATTTTTCAAAGAAATCTTCCAGATTTTTTTTTAGGGTATAAAAGGAATTGTTTGAAAAGAAATTTCTATGTTATTTTTTTGGCTGTATGCTAATCTCCTTATTCTATATTTTAAATTTGGATTAAAATATGCTCTTCTCAACATGAAACGAAAATATCCAGTCTTCAAAAAAATAAATCTTCTCTATCTTTAATGTTAAGAAGTATTCTCACTGCAATCATCAAAAGGCACATCAACAGTCCAGAATGTTTTCAGTAAATAATAGTGAAAAAATGTAAGTGTCAACATGAAAAGGGAAAATATTCTTTCAAGATACATTCCTTTTCTTCTTTAAGTTGGAAACATTCCTAAGCATGCTTCCAACTACAGATCCGTGATTGGTGGGTGAATAATAATTGGATATATGAATAAATTGAATGATGTTTTAAAGATTTATTATGATAACAAAATATTGTGTCAAAGCTAAAAATATTTGATGGTTAGATAATAATTACTTAAAATTTAAATAATATGAAAGCATCAAAGTTTGAAATTTCTCTCAGTATTACATTCCTTAAACTAAACATCAGATACAAGAATTTAAAGAAAAAAATCACAAAAGCTCATTTTAAATCCATTTGAAAATATACTGCTATTTCCTATAGTAAAAATGAGAATATGAAAAGTGAATCTTTTTTTTTTTTTTTTTTTTTTTTTTTTCTTTTTGGCAACTAAATGTAAAACAAACTTTCTCTAAAAATTAATTCCTCAAAATGTAAAGTGTTTCAAACTGAGTCTCTCTATATATTTTAGAATTCTAACTGTCTATTCTGAAGAACTAAAAGCACTGATAATGTATTAAATGGCATAATCAAATCAAAATTGCAATGTTAATTTTTAAATTATGTTAAATCTTAAATAAGTCCTGCTGAAGTCGCTAGATCAATTGTAAATATTTTACTTGCTTTCCTTTCATTGTTTCCTTGCAAATTTACTGTTTCTTTAAATGATTATTTTTTATAAAATATAAATTACAAATAATTAAATGCGAACATCAGTTTTTCTGAATGTTAAAAAAATTTGTAAGCCCATTTCGGATTTGTTTTCTATTGAAAAATCTATACTTCATATTAAAGTTACCAGATAGTATACTTAAAGCTATTTCAATCGATTTCCTGAAAAACAATGAAAAAATTGGATCATTAAAAAAAATACTGGCAGAAAGATAAGAAAACCATGATTACTGCATGAAAAGATTTGTTATTGCCTATATGTTTGGATAACAGAAAACTGGTTGAAAAAAGGAAAGAATTACTTCCTTCATACATTCCCCCAACTGCAGATAAAAATAAATTTAGGATTTTATTATATATTGCCATGAAAAATTTCACCTTTCAACTTTCCATCTTAATATATCTGTAGATTTTCCAATGGACTTGAAAGAGAGGTGGGAATTTTTCATAAATCTAAATTCACATTTTAGGAAAAAAGCTTAATAAATATATTCAGTGTGCTAGATGTTATTCATCTTTTAAGCCCTTTCAAGAGCAATTGAAATAATCCATTTTAATTTTGTTGCTAGCAGTGAATAATTTAGAATTAAATGGATTTCTTTTTTAAAGTCTACATAACCACTGACGTGCTATATTCTTTTATTCTGAAATTATTTAGGTACTTTTCCGTTTTACCAGCGCAGACGATAAAATCGCCAATAATAATGATACAACTGATTCCAAACGGAACATCCTCGCTGGTAACCTTTTACGCCTCATTTTCAAAACAAGTCGCAGTCATTTCTTATCAGATTGACTGTTTCTTTCAATACTGGCATACAATTACATAGAATTTTACCAGATAGTTCAACTTTATACCCTAGGGCCAATCGCGGTAATTAAGTCAATTAGGATGACATAGGTTTACATAATAGTTTAGGTTAGGTTTTACATAATTTCTGAGTAAGCTATTCGTACAAACTGAAATAATTCTTGCATTTAAACTTGCATTGCAAATCAAGATTTAACTTGAAATTAATGTAGATAATTACCGAGAGAATTGGATTTTTGTAGCGTAGTTTACATGAGATGAGATCACTTGGGATCCCATCATATGAACCGGTGAATCAAGATGTTGAACCATTGAAAGCATAGTAAATTCTTAAATTAATGTCTTTTTACAAATTTATTGTCTTTAATTATTGGCTTTTTACAAAATTTTAAGCAATATTGAAATGTTTATGCCTTCAAAATAAAAAAATCATAGAACTAATATTTGTTAACATTTTTTATGTGTATACTGTACGTTGTTCCCAATAAAGTCTGCTTGGCAAGATTTGCGCCGGCGAAACGGAAAAGTACCATTATTTATATTAAAAAAAGTAATTGGATAAAACATAAAAACCTGGACTTAAATATAGGAAATCTTAAGCATATGAAAATTTCATACAGTTGATATCATAAAACATTAACTTTTTTTAATTAATGACGCAAAAATGCACAGTTATCATAAATTCAACAGAAAAGTTTAGGACAAGCTGCAATACATTTTCTGTTCATCATGTTATCAGGCCTTTTATAGTGTAAATCTTTAAAAATAAGTCTATCAATTCTGAAAGAAAATATTCTCTATTTTAATAAACTTTTAGAAAATTTACATTTATTTTTAAATGTGCTTTTATATTTGAAAAAGCAGTAAAATAAAAATAATGGTAAAAGTATATTTTAGGGTACTCCTGGGCGAAACTTGGCAGTACATAGATACCGAGTTTGTGCAATTCTTATTATTTTGGCTTGCATAACAGCGATTTTTGCGCCAAAAATTGTCGCTACACAAAGCCAAAATAGCAAGACAAAGAATTGCACAAACTCTATCCATGTACACATCAACCTATTTTACCTTAAAAAAATCTCCGAATTGCACAAAAATAGCATTCCACACTCCCTCGACTTTATCCATGTACACGTCGACCTATTTTTACTTTAAAAAAATTCCAAGAATTGCACAAACTTGCATTGCGCACTCCCTTCACTTTGTCCATGTATACATCGATATATTTTCACTTATAAAGTCAAAGGAGCACCCAATTTTACAATACAGGAAAACAAAAACTACATAATCTCAATAAACTACATTTTAAACCAAACAATAAAATAACATAAAAAAGAAAAAACATGTTATACATTTAAGCACTGCAAAAAGCAAATATCCACTTACCCTATTTAGAAGTTCCTTTGTCTTTAGTCTGTGGCACACAAAATTCCTTAACAGCATCGAAAAAATTCCTAAAATTATCTGAACTCGAATCCGTATATTGGCGTTGCCCCATCTAAACTTTTCTTCCTAGAAACCCATTCAAATCTATCTAAATGGTTATTACGCTTAACTAGACGCATATCCTTCCCACACACAGGACACTTATAATGGCTACTAAGTAAACCATCATTTACACACCAGTCAATTAACGGTCTTTTCCCCTTTCGTTCCAAATCGTACAGAAACTTCAAATTAATCTTACTACAATTAAGACACAATAACACGCCGAACAAATACTAATTCAGAAGTCAAACAACAAAAATCAGCGTTATATTTTCAAATTTTCACAGGACTAGTTTTGATGATTTTACCGAACCACCATCGTCAGCTGCAAATCTTATCTTGTTCATTTGCACTTTTGCAGCTGACGATGATGGTTCGGTAAAACCATCGAAACTATTCCTGTGAAAATTTGAAAATATAACGCTGATTTTTGTTGTTTGACTTCTGAATTAATCTTACTACATTCAGCCATTCTACCATCTAAACAATAAAACCAACACACACCATAAAAGTGCTTACAAAACATCCCATGATTCAAAATTTCCCAGAATCATGCACCCAAGTACATCACAATAGGGTTTCCATAACATTCAACTACTCAGGCTACCATAAATGAAACAACAATTTATCAATACATGAAATAACAACTTGCTACATTAATTGTGTGGACACATTTCAATATGTATATCTGAACACTTAAAAAAATTACAACTTATATTTTTAATATATATATATATGAGTTAATATATATATAATTTGGCCACTAAGAGGATTAAATATTTTATAAAACTTGAATGAATACAAATATATATCCTTATATAAAATGCAAATATGAATTTGGTATATTACCTAACATATGTTTGTACTGTAGAAAACCGAGGACACTAGATAAACAAAACATTTAATACTTTGCAACAAAAGTCTTATCTAAATTTTTCTTTAAAAAGTTATTAAACAAGTTTAACAGAAAAATGATGCACACAACTTACTGATTTTTCTAGGCTTTTCATTAAGGATGTTCCAGAATTTGGATCATATTTTCCTACTTTAAAAACTGGTTTCCTTAACTTTAATTCCATTTGCTTCTTGAGCAGTTTTTCTTCTTTCCATTTCTTCAGCATCTCTAGTCTTGATTCTCCTTTAAACTGAGGCTTGGCTATTACATACCAAATTAAAAATTTAAGCACTAAATACAGAAGTTTTTATAACTATGTAAGTAGATACCATAATACTGATATATCAAAGGTAATTTTTAAAATGTGATGGTATATAAAAAATATCATATGTATTGTAAAACGCAAATAACCGAATTTTGCTTAATCAAAATAAAGAATAAAGTCCTATAAAATTAAAAGAGGGTTTAATCCTAGTATCCGGTGCACACGGGATTTGACTACTTCTGGCGACTTTTATGATAAGCAGTAAAAACGGAACATATACCACAAGTAGAAACGGGTATTCAAAGAATATATATAGTATATTCAAAGAATATAAATACATAGTATATACTATGTATATAGTGATAGTATATAGTGTACTTTAAGTATATATATATAGACGTTCTTTGAGTCTATATATATACTTAAAGTACACGGAAATTGTATATATGTAAAATTTTTTAGTATATATATATAGACGTTCTTTGAGTCATTTTTGGGTGTTGGCGATAATTTTCAAACTCGCGCCAAGGCTGCACCATATACTAGGACTTTACCTAAAAGAGTAGTCTGGAAGTTTGTGTCTGCTTAATAAAAATTGTATAAAAAGTGCAGAATCGCCCACTTATTTGTTTAGCGCTTTTTACAAGAGTAAGAAGAATTGGATTTTTTTCAATTTTCTTTGACTTTTTCAGTGAAAATAGATCGATGTGTACATAGATAAAGTCAAGGGAATGCACAATGCCAATTTTGTGCAATTCTGAGATGTTTTTATAAGTGAAAATAGGTCGATATGTACATGGATACCGAGTATGTGCAATCCTCAAAAACGCGCCAAGCAGTGGGCGATTCTGCACTTTCCCCTAAAAATTTTACTTTCACATACTTTACCTAAAAGAGTTACAAATTTTACCGAGAATTCAACAGACGATACAAAAATTATAACTTACTGTACTCTTTATGCATAGAGCAACCTTTCTAAAAGCGATGTAAAAAAATTTTTTAATAAATTTTTAAAACTTATTAGAACATTAAAAATATCACATATACAGTAAAATGCAATTAAATGAATTCCTCTTAATCAAAATGATGGAAAAAGTTCTATAAAATTAATAGAGCAGTCTGGATGTTTGTCCCCCCTTACTAAAATTACTTTCACATAAAAATTTCCCTAAGAATTCAAAATATACTATAAATTGTACTTTAATAACTTACCTTCACAGGTTAATTTTTTATCTTCTGTAGTCATAGCACTTTCTCGAACTTTATGGATTTGATGACTCCTAGCTAAATTTCTACTTGTTTCAATTTCTGTAGACTTAAAATCTTTAAAGTTACATGTAAACTTCAAAGGTTTTTTTTTATACATATCCATAACGAGCGAATAAATTCGTGAAATAGTAAAAAATGTCACAAAGTATAAAACACTAGAAATATAAAGTGCCAGCCGTAAAGAAATATTTACGAAACTAGCGCCCATCTGAGTTGAGTCGAGTTGAGACTGCGTTGCTCAATTTGCATATAGAAACCTTCACATCGCACTAAAATATAAATTGTTTTAAATTCACCTCTGAGTTCTAAAAAGAAATCTGTCTTTTTTCTTCGGAGGGGAGAGGAGGGTTCGATTTTGATAGAGGTGGTGGATGGCTGAACATTTCTCCAAACTGGATGTCGAGACAAATAAGACCTAGAGTAAGACCTAGAGTGGGATATCTTGGATAATTAAAATCAAGACGAGGATTTTGCCTAGGAACAAGAAATCTGAAAACATTACTGGTCCTTTGTTATTCTTCAAATGAGCTTGATGTTTGGAATAAACTTCGTGCTAGGGTAATCTAATTTTGAATGAATATGTAGTAATAACATATGATATTGCTCTGGTAAACCTTGAGTGAGTAACTCTGATAGAATTTGGTCAATTAATTGCAAAGCAGACCTTAACCTTAATTTTTGTCTAAAATACTTATCTATGTATTACTAAAATACTTATCGTCTTCAGAACTAGAAAAATGTTCGAAATTTATTTTTTAACAGATCCCAATTATGTCTTTTAATCTCATATTTTTTAATAGATCCCCATCTATTTCCTCACACTTCCGAATATAGAATGTCGATGCTTCTCCTTTCAGATAATTTGGAAATAAGGCTAATTCTTCTTTTCAGAAAGTTTCTTTAGACTGCAGCATTTCTCATATTCATCAACGTGATAATCTTTGGTTCCATCAAAAGTGTGGACAAAGATAAATGAATTTATCTTTGTCCACAGAGACAATGTCAGAAATATTTTCAGATTAGAGCATTTCTGTCATTAACTGGAATTCTACATTAATTTTAATTTGGAATACAAAAATTAATTTCAAATTAAATCTTAATACAAGTTTAAATGCAAGAATTATTTCAATTCGTACAAATAGCTTACTTAGAAATTATGTAAAACCGCAGTGCTTTCTAGTGCTTCGCTACTGCATTCTTATTAGAATTGATGAATTTAATCTTTGACTTTGCCTTTTCTATACTTTTGCCATCGGTTGAGCGATGTGATTGCATCGTAATTGACTTAATTACCGCCCACAAATGGCTTTAGGGCATAACATTTAACTATCTGGTATTGTATGTCAGTATTGAAAGAAACAATCAATCTGATAAGAAATGGCTGCAACTTGCTTTCAAAATGAGGAGTAAAAGGTTACCAGTGAGGATATTCCGTTTGGCATCGGTTGTAAGATTATTGACGACTTTATTTCCTGCGCCGGCAAAACAGAAAAGTACCTAAATACGTAATTAAGGAGGTTAAAGTACTACTAATACTAGAACAATGTTCTAACCTCCTTGCATGAAGCGAGCACTTGTGCTTGTATTATTATTGTATTTCCATGGATATGAGATTTTTGATTTACCCAATGATGAAACCTCTTCCATACAATTTTTTCAGGAATGAAAAATTATTCGCTCTAAAAGAAAGTACAAGAAAACAATAAAATGAAGCTCCATTTAAAGTTCGAAAATTCAGAAGGAAGCAATGAAATGAGATATGACGCGCCGAGGGGGGGGGTGAAGATTACGTTCTCAGAATTGGGTTGAAGGATCTAGAATCAGTTTCTTAATGTCAATTCGTTTCATTTATGTGTGGTTTTAAAATTAATTTCCCTCGAATTTTGCCGGTATCAACTTGATATGAATCATTCCACTGATTGGAATAGTTATATAAGGGAAATTTGGGCCATATATTAATGTCTAACTGTCAGTTAAAATATGCGGTTCTAGTAATATTTTCATAGCGAAAAAAAGCATTAGTCACATCCTTCCACCTCAGTAGATGTATGCCGAGATTTGTCGAGAAATAAAAGAATGTTTTGTAGCTGCTGTGCCTAATCGCTCTGCCAGAATGCCAGAGTTTTTTTTTTTTTTTGTTTGTTTAAAGTTAGTGAAGAAAATATTGTTGAAAAGCTTAATTTCTAAACTCAGAAGTGCCAAAGCCTCACAAAAGACCGTCAGAAAATGAAATGAAATAAATAACAAAAACAAATAAAATTAATAATAAAAAAGATAAAATAAAAAACAATTAAAATTGAAATTCAGTAAAATGTAACGAGATAAAAAAATTAATAAATTATTCAATTTATGATGAATAGTTAAAGAACAAAATAAAATACCGTATAAGGATTTTAAGTTTTACTAACGTTTATTTTATTTTAAAACTTTACTGTCCCCTCTTATTTTCCACTTCCGGCCAGAATAAACGCGGTTAGTTGTATTTAAGTTGTGGCTTTTGGCCAAGAAAGAGTTAGAGAGTGAGACTTCTCACCACCTTATTTCAAACGCGCTTTTCAGTCATTTGCTGTCTGCCTTTAAGCCAGACTTGCCAGAGGTTTGGTTTAGTCCTCTTGATATTGAAGACGTATTGTAGTTTTCCCCGCATTCTGCTACTACAAACGTAAAGATATAAAAGGCCAATCTTAGTGTTACTTGCCTTTGTAAAATATTTGAGTTTAGCTCTTATTTAAATTTAGTTAGTTTGTAGTTCTTAATTTTATGTTCAGACCACAAGTACTGGTCTCTGTATCCCGAAGTGAGGGAGCGGCTGTAAATTGTGAAGAATAAAGGATAATTAAACCCTTCCCTTCTTTGTCATATGTTCTACAATTTCAAAGGACATAGTTTAAAGTAAACTCACTGTTCTACTCAGGACACCCTCATGTTCTCCAAAGCGATTAGACGAAATAGGAGTCCTAAACACTGAAAAACATTAAAGGCAACTCTCGATCGGAAAGTCTAAAAATTTACTGCTTTTAAAAATTTTGTAATTTCACTGTTAACTTTTATGTAAGTTCCGTGTTTGATAATAAAATTAAAAAGACAAAAAATTATGCTTGCAGGAGTGAATCCAAGAATAGATAGGTAAACTACGACTACAGCATAAAAAACCTTAACAAACCCCGGTGTTACGTTAAAATTTGAATTCTTTCAGATTTGGTTTCTATTTATTTATTTACCTGCTTAATGTGATTTGCGTTGATAATTTGGACAACATATAGAATATTCTGCAAACCTATGAAGTCATTACTTGAAAACCAGTTTCTTGAGTTATAAAGATGATAAATAACAAGAATCAGTGTAATGCTTGTATTTTGCAGGACGGCACCAGTAGCTTGACTTCTTTCCAGTCATTCTTATTACAGGGTTCGTACGCATTTCTGCACACGGAAATTAAGTACTTTTAAGGACCATTAATGAAAACAATTAAGGATCTATCAGCAAATGGGAGCTGAATAAATTCAATTAAAGATATTATCTATGCCTGAACTTCAATTTTGTAATATCATCCTAAAAATAAAATAGATCCGTAAGTAGGATGGATACATTACTATTAAATATAATTATTAATAAGCTTGAGAATAAAATAAACTTTATGAAATTTATCAAGTAGCGTTAAATATTTTACACTTATAATAGTCCGACATATTTGAAAGAAGATAAGGGACATTTTATTTGCGTTTTACTAACAGTTGGCTTTATGTTGATTATTTTTGTGTCTCCTTTTGTCACATACTTGCTCAGTCTAGAGGTTTAAATAGCAGGTAGATTTTACGTCAAGCGGCATAGGTTAAAATGAGAAGTAAAAATGCATGATTCATAACAAAAGACTAGCTGTTGTCACCACTGCTGTTTGCCTAGAGCTACCTGCTGATCAGAACAAACCTGAAGGCTCTGATCTAGGCAAGGTTGGCGAGTTTTGAAAGTTAGTTGAGCTCTGTCTGATGCAATTAGTGTTGTAGCTTCTGTAGAGTTCCAGGGGTTCTAACCCAGGTAATATACTTTAAGGTTCCAATAAGCCAAAGCACCAGAGTGATAAGTTGTTTTGTATTATTTCAAGTTTCACTAAATGTGAAGAATAAGTTTTACATGAATTTTACATTTTTGAGTTTATCTTGTGACCACGGTAAGGATAAATGAAACGTAATAACTCCCTTTAATATGCAGAGATAATTTTTAAGGGTAAGCAGTTAGTTATAAATAATTTAATAAAATTAGCCAGTTAGATAACCTTAGTCCTTATGGATTTACATGACCAGTATTAGGTTTTATTTATTTTTAACAATATTTTTTAAAAAACGGCCCTATTAAAATCACAATCTAATACAATTTCACAATTTAAAATATATGTAATTTATGACATTGATTCTTAAACAATATTAGGATAATTACACATTAAAACCTACAAAACATTTATGTTTTGCAGCAACAACACTCAACAAAATATTCATGCATCCTTTCAATTTGAAGCCTTCCCAGACATTTTGGCCTTTTCTTTCTCTTTAAGCATCTTTTCTAACAATCAGAAATTTGCCTCAATACGCAAACCGATGTTCTCAATAGTTTTTGCGTGCTTTATCTCCTAACTTGTAAACCTCTTCACAATGTACCTATTAGGGTTTTTTTGTTCTGATAAAAGTTAAATAGTCCAAAATCTCCACACAGACGTGAAGCAAATTATAGCTATGTCTGAAAGTAACTACAAAGTCAGACAAAGGTTTAAATAAGCCTCTTATTTAAAAAGAACTAAGACCGTAAACACATGTTCTTATGCTAACAAGCCCAACAGCGGCCGAGTGGTAAAGATGCTGAACACTGGTAGTTCGGTCCAAGGTTCGAATGCCGCGAGTGGGCTGGCTGCATGGGCGTTTTCGTGGGTTTCCCCATGTGTAACGTGTATACGAGCCAGTTTCCCTTAGAAAGTCCTCCACGAAGGCATCCCTCCCTTTAGGCAGTTAGCCCTTGTATGCTTTGCCATAACTGAATAATCCAATCCATCCTTATGCTAACAAATTACAGCTTGTGGTGATGTAATTAAACAAGAAGAGTTAAATTCAAACTAAAAACGTGGACTCCTGGTCAAAGACTATACAATATAATTTTAATTTATGCTAGCTCTGTAACTCTGTCATCATAAGAAATTGAACTGTCAGCAGTGATAATCCAAAGCAGTTACACATGATCTGAGTTGACAGGAACTAATGCAGCGAACAAGCGAAGGTCAGAAACACATTCTATCTTACATTCCAAAAACTATCTAAGTGATTGCATTCTTGTCAAGAAAGCGAAATGAGAAATTATAGCAAAGGTTGAAATTATAAACAATTGGATAATTTACATAATAATAACTGTACATGTCTTTGAAGAAATATTTTCTTTCTCTTTATGCATTCAGCTCTTTCTTCAATACATTTCCTTTTGATTTTAGAATTTAAAAATTTCCAATATTCTAAAAAAACTAAATGCATTTAGAATGTATAGAAAAAGCTGGTAATTTTATTTCATTAGTCATATGAACATTCAGAAGAAATATGAAATATATATGATTAGGAGCCGTTACAGAGCTGGTGTGGCAGAATTTTTAGAATTTAGTGACACACCAAGCAACACAATCTAGAAATGACAAAATTTTTAGAATTTAGAGCAGGCACTGGAAGCAGAATTTAGGATCCACAGAGATTGAAACAGGTGGGAAAATGCCTCGCGCGAGCCCTGTGTATGATTCGATAAGACATATTAGATGAATCTATCAAATTGTCAGTTTTCAATTTCTTTATTAATGAAAAAATTCCTTTCTATAATGCCTGTCCATGTCATAAGATTAGAAGCATTTCTGATACTCTCCATGCTTGTGTCTAGTAGAAAATAGGTAAAATAAGGGGATGATAAACATGTTAAAAAAAAAAAAGATTTTAGCATCAGCAGTAAAACATTCAAATATTGTGTTTTCAATGTTCTCCAAAAAGTAAGAAATTCATTGCAAACTTTCTGTAAAATACATCCATTACATGTGAATACCATGGAGGCATTTTTCAGGAAGCTTCTAGAATCGCGGGTCCATAAATCTTGCCTTTAAATCCTCCTAAACTTTTTAAGCTGCAGTATCTAAAAACCCAAAGAAAAATTACTCTTACAAATTCTATAACAGCAAATAGCCAGAAATATTTTGGGAAAAAAATCTGAGGGGAAAAGTGTAAAATTAATTTTATGGAGAAAACTGATGCATATTCTGAGACAATAACATGAGAAAAACTCTTACCATTAAAAAAATTAAAAAGAAGATACAATTAATTACATAGCTGTTTTGCTTTTGATAAGAACTATTTCATAAATTGGGCTTTATAGCATTATACCTCATTTATTTTTCAGATTCAAAATATTGTATAATAAGTGGCCAAAATGGAACTATATAACATGACAGCAAAAAATAAAAATGTTTTATTTTACTGTTATTTTTTAAACATAATTTCAATATGTTACCATTATTTTAATGAAATTTATCGATGTTACGTTTTAAAAAAAATCGTCAAAAAATTCCCAAATCTCAGAATTAAAT
Organism: Stegodyphus dumicola; assembly: GCF_044657685.1. NCBI lineage: Eukaryota > Metazoa > Arthropoda > Arachnida > Araneae > Eresidae > Stegodyphus > Stegodyphus dumicola. The sequence goes on from NC_140778.1 coordinate 122,778,207, forward strand.
TTCCTATAGAAACTGATCTCAAAATTGCCAAATTTAGAGCCGTTTAATAAAAGAATTCACATCCCCAAAAGCGAAAAATTTTTTAAGAGCTCTTCATTAGAAAAAATGAAATAATTTCAAAATGCTTATGTTTCATGTCTTGCTCAGAAACTCAACTATCCTGCCATTTATATTAGAAATAGGAACAAATTACAACCCATGAACCCATTTAAAAGGTAACCATATTTGTCAGTCAATCGCCAAAAATATTCCTCAAAAATGCTAATTCATACTAAAAATATCAGTCGTAAAAACAGAAATTTCTTATGATTAAAATTAAGGACCTTCTATCCATTTTGGGCAAAATTAAAGACTGTTAAAGACCAAATATCAATTTTAAAAAATTCTAAGGACTTTTAAGGACCGTATGAATCCTATATTACCATCTCATTCATTTGCACTCAGCTGAAGAAGTTGATATTCAAACCATCGAAACTAGTCCTGCAGAATTTACAAACATTACATTGATTCTTGCTGTTTAACTTCTCCAATAATCATTATTCTGTGAGTTCTTTTAACCCTCCTTCTGTGCTTAGTTTTATTGCTTAGTATTTTGTTGACAGAGTGAAATGGCACAATATTCTCTTTCAGGTACATCTTCAGTTTCTTCTGAATGCTGTTTTACTGACTTATTTCGAATCATCGCATACAGAATTTCTTGACGGGTTATAAAATCTCCTGAGTTAATGTATGTTAACAAAACATGCGAGATTATAAAAAAGTTATGAAGAGTATTAATTAGAAGTTTAAAAACACTTTTTTTGGGGGGAAAGGGGTTTCATAAGAGTAACCCTTTTCCATTTTAACTTCATTTTATATGCAACAAAATTTATTTTGTCTCATTTACCTGCCTTGTCAGACATTTTTAATCACTTATCCTTTACTCCATACAAGGAAAAAAAAAGGTCCTCCATGAAGGCATCCCTCTTCTTCAGCTGATAGCTCTCGCATGCTTTGCCATAATTGGACTAATCAAACCAAATCTCTCAAATATTAGCAGACTGGAAAGAAGAAATATTTAAATTTTGGGCTGAGAACTTTATGAACTTCTAGATTCAATATTCCATTTGCCACAACATAAATGAAAGACTACCAAAAGTGGGCAACAATAAGCCCTTGGCTGAGGCGAAACCTCCCCTTGTAGATAATAAGAAACACTATACAGTTGTTTTCTTTCCCATTATTGTGTTCTTAATGATGCATAAGCCATAGCATGCCTTGCATAAAAATGAATTTTAAATCTTTATTGAAAAATTTTAAAAGTTTCATTTTATTATAAAAATATTAATATAAAATAATGTTAATGCAACAAACCTAACTGTAGTTATGAAATTCAAATTTTGTATAATTATACATCTCTAATGCACATTTTGAATATAAAATTGGAATTATATATATAAAAACTGTATAATTTTAAAAAAATCCTGAAGTTTGTTTTGATTTTAATATTTGATTATGTTACTTGCTTGTTATGTAAAACCTAAATAATATGCAAATAGGAATCAAACTTGGTAATTAAGATAAAAGCAGTTTTGATTTTAACTCAACTTAACTGCTCCCTTTCCCTATTAAAATGACCAGCTTTTGACTTACTCTGAAAATATGGAAAAAGAAGTAGTGTTCACAAAAAGTATTTATTAAGAATATAGTATGTAAATAAACACTTTTACTTCCAAATGATTACATATCAATTTAATGATGAAATTTTTAGTCACAAGCACAAGCAATATATAACAGAAAATTATGAAATCAAAAAATAACAAAGACTGAAGAAATCACATTGGAATGTTCACAGTGGCGCAGCTATAAGGGACTGGTCTGTCACAGGAGGTACATTTCTCACTTGAAACATTTTACAGAGGTTAGTCATGTGGAACTTCGAAGCATATAAAGTAAGATGTGATTCTGAACTGTACCAAATTAAATTGAAGGAAAAAACTGTTTTTACTTGAGGTAATTCAAATAAATCTCCATGAGATTTCAAAAACAATATACCCTTGTTATATAATTTTTTTTATTCCATGAAAACGTTTGTATGAAAATTACGAATATCAACTAAATTTTGATCACTGTCACATTAATAATAGAAATTTCCTTTTTAAGAGAGAAGTATTTCAAGATCTTTATTTCTGTTTCAAAAGTTTCTTTAATAGGCTACAGTATATATGGAACTTATTATGTTTGTATGCCTAAAAACTGACCTCAAGTTTTTTTCTTTTTTACTTAAATTTATACAAAATAATTTTTGAGATTAAGATTCAATTTAAAAATTATATTATTTTAAATATAAAAATACGCTTACAAATTCAATAAGTGATATTCACTTAATTTAAATCATAAAATTACGCCTTTTACTAGAGGAGAATAACTTAAAAAAATTCTCCATCTTTATTGATAAATCATAAATAAGCACAAAATGTACAAAATAAAAGTGATTCTTTTAAACAGTGGTCACTGTATTCCCTGAATAGAGATCATTTAAGCATCAGTTCCCCTTATGTACAGATGCTTTATCAGGCAGGTTGACCTGCTATGGTCATTTCTCATTATTTTGAGTATTTTGCAAGAGATGGATTGGCATTTTGTAGCTGAAGGAACAATCAGTGTAAAAAATTGACTTTCACTGATACATTACATGGTAGTTTATTTATTTTCCAGAAATATATGTACAGCACATAATACATAATAGAAGCATAAAAGTGATTATTAGCCTACGTGTTTAAGGCTTTTCATACTAAAACAAACTACGTCATTATACAATATTGTATATATTATCAACACATATGAGGTTAGGTTAATATTTCAAACATTTATTTTGCTTAAGTAAAATTTAGGGCAAAAATTCAGCATACTGACAGATTCAAATTACTTAAAAAAAATAAATAGTTCTACAATGGCTCTGTTTATACACGTATAGACATTTGAGAGTAAATATAATGTCCAAGCTCTTATTTATATAATTTTTATATAACAATGGTAATGAAGATCTAATCGCAAGGGGAAAATGTAATTAAATCTCCTTTCACGCTCTTCCGGACAGACTTTCTTAAATTGAATTGTGGCGTATACAATAAGCTGACTTTTTTGGAACGAGTTCTTGTATTTGAAAATGAAGTCATAGCAGTTGGAGAAGATATATCTTGTTCTTTTAGAACATCAGATTCCGGAGTAAACAGTAAACTGGCTTTCTGTGAACGAGTTTTCATACTTGGAGATGAAGGTGTGGCAGTCAAAGGTGATCCATTTTGTTCTCGTAGAACACCATTTATCTAAAATATTGACAAGATTATGGCATTTTAATATATAAATTGTACATAACATTTAATGGCATACAGCTATATATAGTTAACTAGAAAAGTGTAATATATAAGCTTAACTGATTTGAAATTTAAAGAATGTAAAATGCTAATTTAATGCTTTACATACAAAATTTTGTAATTTATGGTTTTATACATGGTTATTCATAATTCTATGCTGCATTTTAAAAATTTATAACACAAATAAATTAAATAATGTTTAACCAGATTTGCTGATATTTATATGAAGATCCATTATGTCTCACCTGCATGCCCAAAACTACCATTTCAGTGGCAGAATTCCTGAAGATTAGAAAGAGTGGAAGCACAAAAATAAACTGCACAAGAAAAAGTCACATGGGAATAAAATTCGAAGTGTGGAATAACCAACAGCATTAATGTATTTCTTCCTGGTCTGATGCATCCATCCATATTTTCAATAAATTTTTATTATTAAATTTAAGTTGACAGAAATGGCAATTTGATCAAGTCATTGCTTGAGTTTTGATAATGAGTACATATTTGTTGTTTTTGCCATTTTGTAACATAATACTTTTTTTTTCTTTTTTTTAACATGAGATTAAAAAATGCAAATTCTTAAGTCCATTGCTCATAATTGTTATTTCGCATTGTATCATAATTTTTTTATTTTATTTTATTTTATTTTTTTTTTAAATCTGTTAAGCCAAAGAACCCTTGGGTGTTAAGCGAACAATAATTATCATTGCTTAATTTCATTTTCAAATGCCACAAAAGCTGTTTTTATGTATGTGCGAAGGGAGGTTAGTATTTTTAATTTGTAGATTTATCAGGGTTCGTAGCCACATTTTAGTTAAAAAAATAAGCACCTATAAGCACTTTTCAAGCACATTTTAAGGAAAAAATAAGCACCTGTCTAATTACATTATACACAACTGCACAACCTTAAAGAAAAATTAGACTTGTAATTTAAAATATGAGCAATGCAATATTTATTAAGAGAATGAGCATTACCTCAACCATGGAAAACAATTAACTTTTTTCTTTTAAATTTTAAATGACAGTTCAATTTACAGAATTAGTTTACAATGAGGGAAAAAAAAAAAACTACGAGATGAACTTATGCTTTAGCGATAAGTCGGTAGCGAAATAGCGATGCAGGAATTCAATCAGTTATGTTTAGCAATTTTTATATAAATTATAATAATGATCTGAAATAGTTGTTTACTCTTATGCTTCCATTCAGTCATGTTTAGCCTTTTTCATATAAATTATAATAATAAAAAAGTATTATATGAAATTAAACTTTCATCTAAATTAAAACATCAATCTTAGATAGTTATTTACTATTATACTTCCTTTCTTGCCGCAATTCTTTTTGGCAGCATTCAAATCAATGATAATTTGGCGATTTTTTACGGCCCTCGAAACCGAATAGTACCGAACTAAACTATATTACAAGATTTAATGATAAAATTTCAGTTCAAAATATAGAAAATAATAATAAGCCATATTAATTGTATTTGTTTGGCACCTAATAATAAATACAATTTATTTTTGCACTCATATTAATATTTAAATAATTTAACTTAAATCAAAATTCTGAACATTTTCTAAATTTTCATTGCATAACAGTTTTCCCTTAACATATATTCCAAGCAAGAGAAGTAAAAAGACAAGTAAAAAAGAGGCACATTTCTGAAATCAGAAGATGGGAAATTGCTTCCTGCAGTCATCCTTTAACAGTAAAAGCTTAACTAACCCACATACTCAGAAATTGCCGAATATTCCTTATAGTAACTGGAAAAAGAGGAGTGGTGGAGATTGTAACCGTTCTTTAGATTTCTCGGCTAAATAAATGATTTTGATATTTCGATATGTGCATCATATAAAAATAGACCAACGGAACTGAGAAATATTCTGCTTAGAGTGCACAGTAAAACTCTTTTAAGTGTTCATAAATAAATCTCAGACTGAAGATCAAAATTAATTATCTCTGCAAAATACCGCAAACATTATTGTGCAAAACGTGTGGCGTAATTCTTCCACATGTGATATTATGCAATCGGAATCAACAGCTGCTGGTATTCAGAGAATAAAGAACTAAATAAAGGAAAAGAAAGAGACTTACTAATCTGGGATGTTTCTGATTCTAATTTTCAACAGACTGCGTTAAATTTCCGGAAGAGAATCAATCTTCGCTTAGGTTGGGTAGACTGCAAAAACTTTTAGTCCTATTCAATCCAGATTGGACAGTGACAAAAAAAAAAAAAAAAAAAAAAAAAAAAAAGTCCACTGCTTCAATATTAGAGATTTTGCGGAGAAAGGGGAGAACCTCCCAACCTCCGTACCGTATAATGTATTGCCCCCCCCAAAAAAAACATTTTTTTTTTTTTTTTTTACTATTCGATTACTTTCCTTTTATTTAGGCCATTCTGAATATTATTCCTTAGAAAGCTAATCTGTGTACAAACACATCCATTTTTTGGAAGTTTATCTATACTTCACCAGTTACTGCAACTATATTATTATAAATATTTATGCATATGCTCATAATATAAGCATAGCGATCATAATAAACACGATTATGAACTTACCACGCGGAACGAGAATGTAAATTATTAAAATCTTGATAGAAATTCAAACATGTGTAGTATTTGGGTGGGAGGAAAAGAATACAGAATGTACCGGAATTTTCTACCGTTTTCGCAATTCTTTGACCAATAGAACGGCGTGCACCTGTCTGTACTCTCTCGCACACCATAGGTTACGTTAATGCAGAGAAAGGGGGGAAAAGCAATTTCCGGGAGTATGATTAACCATCTGACGTTGCATATACGGAAGAAAAGTTGTTTATTTAGTTTCGGCTTTGGTACGGAAAAAAATGCACGTTCATAAAAAAAAAAAAAAAAAAAAAAAAAAAAAAAGGGTTTAAAGAAAAAGTAAGCGCTTATAAGGGCCTTTATATTTTATTTTCAAATATAAGGACTTATAAGCACTTGTAAGGTCCACTACAAACCCTGTTTATTTGCCATCACCTGATGGATAATATGTGTTCTTCATACTAATAAAACTAACTTTGATTCAATTGACTGCTGCTGACACATCTGAGAGCATGCATCTGCTGTTTCAGTTAAGGATAAGTCATCTTTACCTTTTTCTCTAGGAGCCATCAACAAGTGGCAAAGCTGTAGGAGATTTAGCGTAACCCAGGGTGTACCACGAGCAGGCCTCCCACACTACACCCCTGGCTGATATGCTTATGAAAAAGGGGGCTACGGTTCTCCAAAAGCCAAAAACAAGTGCACGCCTCCATTCTATTAAGCTACTAACATATTAAAAGACTTTTAGAGACTTTGCCACTCGTGCTTGTAAGGGCAAGCCTTGGAGTGTTCTCTCATCAAACCCAGCTTTTGTTCCTGACCACCCGCGAACAGTTGTGGTTGCATCTTTTAGACTATTGATGGGACATGACTGTCTACAGAATCATTTATTTTGCATTGGACTAGCTGATTCGTCATTGTGTGTTTTATGTAATAGTGGACGCCGGAACATTTGGACGAGTGTGAAGCACTGACAAATTTTTCTTGTAGTTTTCAGCGCTATTGGCAGGCAAGGAGTTTAATGGCCTAACGGCCAATGTAATTGACATTTGACAAATAAATAAATAATTAAAAAATAAAAAATCTTTACCTTTATCAAAATGGATATGAAATCACTAATAACAAAGAATCCAGTTGCTAAAGGAAATTTAACTAAACTGAAAGATAAAATAAATTCTGATATTACTAATGCAGATGGAGCAAAAATCTGACTTTTAAAACGAAACTGAATAATTTAAGTGCAGATGTTTCATGCATTTTTGATAATATTTATGTAACATGTAAGGAAAGGGAAATTGATAGCTACATTGAAGAATATCAAACAGTTCAAAATACAATTGAAGATCTCTACTTGAATATGGAATGAAAACATGTAGAGACATTAGGATTTTTGGAAGTACGTGAGATGAAAAATGAGCCATCGCCCTCGCCGGAAATCGAATCACATGGACCTTTGGAATACCGGCCCAGCGTGCAGAACCACTACACCATGAAGGCACACTGGGAAAGCGGGAGATATACCTTATATACTCCTCTTTTTAAAGGACGACTAGGGTTTTTAGGGGAGCCAATCGCCAAATCCTGGGTGTGGAGAATCCTCATTCAACACCCTTTTAATTCGGGTGCCACTATAGAGATATTAGGATTTGTGGAAGCAGGCAAGATGAAAAATGAGCCACCACTTTGCCGTGAATTGAACACGGACCTCTGGAATACCAGGCTAGCGTGCAGAACCACTACATCACGAAGGCACATTAGGAAAGCGGGAGACATGCCTTAAGTAATTCAAGCTATACACATTTTAGATTTAAATTACAAAATTTCTTGGGATTTCCTTGAAGATAGATTTTCAAATAAATGAAGACTAGTGAATCCATTAAGAAACTTGTTACACAGCCAAAGGTTGCTGATTCAGCAGACACTATTTTGAAACTAGTTGATGTCATTTATGGATGCATTCATTCTCTAAGCATACTACAACATCAAGTAGGGATTGGCGATGCACTAGCAACTCGTTTACTTGCAAAAAAAAAAAAAAAAAAAATATATATATATATAAAAATACATGTATTTGCTATGGGAGACAATTAAAGGGCAACCAACAAGGAACATTAAATGAATTACATAGTTTTTTAAAAGAACATGCTAGAACACTTCACAACAGTAAAACCAGTTTTAAGGAAAGGAAAATAAATTCTAAAGTCCCATTGTTGGTATTCAAAATTATTACAAATTGTCCTTATTTTTAAAAATATTATTACTTATGTAAGTGCAATCAGTTCAGTAAATTGCCTGTTTACATGCACTTTGAATTTGTGAAATTTAATAAACTTTGTTTTAATTTTTATCTAATGTGCATAATGTTGAGGCTTGTGAAAGCTTGAACAGAAGCAAAACATCGCATAATAATAATCATTCATTATTGCATTTTACGAAATCTTGAGATGCTGTTTTACCTGCTATTAATGAAAATACTACCCAAGGTAATGTTTCTAATAATTTTAATCACATAAACTCTAATTTTGTGGAATAGTGGAACCATAAACAAACAGGTTTTGTTATGCACTGCTGTAATCAGAGTTCATGATGCAGTATGTAATTTCATACAATGTCGAGCCTTGTTGGTTCTGGCTCACAGGCAAATTTTATTGCTGAGATTTGTCTTTTGTAAGTTCATCTGTATAGAAAAATCACAAGGACCCAGATATCTTCCCTAGGATCAACGGCATCTCAAACAAACGGATAACTGGAGATAACTTTCTCTCCCCCCAATTGGGTTCAGAACCTTTCTTTACAACTTCCGTTTTTGTTTTAGACAAGGTTAGTTGAAACTTATTACACGAAACTTACCACATTACCATAAAATATTGTGAACTCTTTCAATGATCCAGTTTTGCCAGATTCTAAATTTTATTAATCTGCTCCAATATATATTCTTTTAGGAATCAGTGTTTTCATGTCACTTGCTTTGGGTGAATCAATTAAACGGAACCGAAAACTTCCAACAGCTGTTTGTTCGAAATTAGGTTGGATCATTTCCGAAGCATCATTATTTAATTCTTACGTGAATTCTTGAATATCATTATTTAGAGTTAAGTACTGGGGGATCAGTTATGAAATTTTGGACTCTTGAAACAGTGCCGGAAGAAATTGTTGTCTCAAAATCTGAAGAAAAGTGTGAGAAACATTTTAAACATTCTTGTAACAGAGACAATGCAGGCAGATATATAGTAAGATTATCATTTAAAACATCGCCATCAGAATTAGGGGATTCAAAGGAATTAGCGTTGAGGAGAATTTTACTTTTAGAAAAAAGGCTGGTTAATGAATCTGAACTGTATAAAAATTATATAAGGAATTTCTTGATGAATATTTGCATTTGCAACACATGGACGTCATACCTGATTCTGAAGGTGTCCCTCCAGTGATTTGTTACTTACCTCACCACCCAAGTTTTAAACAATTATGCACTAGCACTAAATAAAAATTCATCAGCAAAAACTCCAGCAGATATTAACTTCATGACTTATGCTCATAGGCCCCAAAATTTAACCAGAATTATTTGACATTCTCGTCTGATTTAGAACATATATTGTTGCTACCTGCGCAAATACAGGAAAAATGTATGGACAAATTCAAGATATGAATTTCCAGTGCATTCTTTTGGAGAAATCATGTGAATGAACAAACTCTAGAATATCGACTCTTAATGGTGACATATGGAACTTCCCCTGCACCTTCTTATCAACTTGCTCTCTTCTCCAATTAATTTTAGATGAACAAAAGGATTTTTCAAGTGTTCGGAAGTTGTCAAATCTAATCTTCTACGTTGATGATCTTCTAACAGTGCTACATCAAAAACTACTGCCAAAAATTAGTACAGTCAAAAGTCGTTAATCCGGAATCGTCGGGACTTCGGCAATTCCGGATTATCGATTTTTCCGGATTATAGATCATCAGTTTAAATCTCATAAGATGGCATGCAGAAATTCTAAAATTAAAGATATGAAACCGTAATTTATGAAATAAAGAACAATTATGATCTAAAGGGTATCAAAATTTGCAAAAAGAAAAAGCTTAATATTTATTTGTTTACTTTATTAAACATTTCTTTCAATGTAAGTTGTTTAAGTTTTGCTTCGTTTCATGTGATAATTCTTTCTCTTTAATTCTATTAAACAGACATAATTTCTTGTTCAGTTACAAAGTTCCGCTGTTCAAGTCCTATAATTGCTATGTCGAGAACACCGACTAATTTGTCAATCGAAATTTTTTCGTTTTCAATAACCTCTGTCACTTTCTTCGCTATCGAAAGCAAATTATAATGAAGAGGAACTTGTTTTAAATCATATCAAAGACGGAGCATATCGAGATGAAATACTACATTTGGTAAGGAATTATAAGCCAAATAAAATAAAAACATCTGCGCTGAAGATAAGGATAGTGCTGACAGATCAACTTCCAATTCATTACGTGCCCGCCGCGGCGATCCCCCCCCCCCGCCGAGCAGCGTGGAATTGATAAACAGATTTCGGATTTCAAAACATACTTTCGCTTTAGATCCTTTACATATTAACAAATATATATCGGAAATTCTATTTGATATAATCGAAAGTTTAAGCCTACTTTTATAAAATTGCTCTTAGAGTCTGCAAAAAATAATAAGCCGGATCCAATTCGAAAATTAAGGAACAACGCAATCATCAACATTAACTGAAATAGATAATTAGATAATTTTAGCTTATACGTCCATTATACATAAAACGCGCACGCGAAAACGTATTCTGCACTTGCGCACACTCATATGCGCAGTCGTAAAAGGTCTTACGCGCACGCGTAAACGCCTATGCGCATGTGTCAACGCGGTGCATGCGCAGAAAGTTTTTAGTTTTGAGGTACGGATTATAGATCATTCCGAATTAACGACTTTTGACTGTACATGGCATAGATAATCTTCTGTGTAGAGATGTTTTCAGACTGCAGAAATAGTTATCTAACATGTTTGACATATAATAATTGTCACAAGAACTCAGAGAAAATGCTCTTCAGTTGGTTACTTGCAAAGAACAACCAAGGAAGTGTTGGGAATAAACTGCCATCCCCATGGTGACACATTTGATTTTAGTACACTACCGATTGTCACTAAAGGGAATGTGCTGTCAGAAGTTGCGAGACTTTTTGATCCATTAGATTGGTTAGCCCCAACTGTTATTTCTGCAAAAATATTTCTTCAAGTCTTGTGGATTGACAAGTTAGATAGAGATGAATTTCTTACCCAACAACCATGGATAATTTGGATACACTTTCATGGAGATTTAAATTCGCTTAGTAAATTAAAAATTCCTAGAATGTTTTTAGCTGATAATTATCATAGAATAGTTACATGCTTTTTGTGATTCATCTGAGAAGGCATATTGGATGCTGAATCTTTTTCTGAAGAAGAAATTAAAGTGCCATTGATATGTGCGAAAACAAGAGTTGCACCACTTAAAGTGTAATCTTTGCCAAGAGTAGAATTATGCGTTGCATTATTGTTAGCAAATTTGCTCAAGGCAGTGATGAAATGTTTGCTAATAATTGTTCTTGCTAGTAATTGTTTTGCATGGGCAGATTCTACTATCACCTTATTTAGGATTGCCTCTAAATTTTAGCTTCAAAGATAGCTTCCTTTCATAGCCAATCAAGTGTAAAAAATTCAAACATCATTCCTGAGGTGGAATGGAATCACGTTCAAGAAAAAAAATAATCCTGCTGATAATGGTACAAGAGATTACGACCTAATGAATTATTTGGCTGTGATTAGTGGTTAATTAGACCTTCTTGGTTACACAATTATTATCAGGAATCTATATAAATGGACATTTAATTAATTGGACAGTCAAGAAGTATCCAAGGAAGAAGGAACAATTTCCAATTTCACTAAAACTAGCGATGAATTCTTTATTTTCAAATTTTCCTCTTAGCCAAAATTATGTCGGATTGTTGCTTATTGTTTAATATTTATCAACAACTTTTTGAAGTGCATTTCACGTGATTTCTTATTAGTCAAGAACTTAATAATGCGAGTTGTACGATAATAAGAACTTTACAATATTCTGAAATTTCTGATGAAATTTTAAGTAAACCATATATTTTCCACTCTTTAATGGCACCGAAACGTTAAACACCGAAAAGTCCATTCCTTGAAGAAAAAGGAGTTATTTGTGTTGGAGGACGATTAAGGAGTTCATTCATTCTAGAAAATCAAAGGCATACCACGTTATTCTTCAAAAATTCTACCTTTCTAAGTTTATCATTAAGCAAAATGATGAAATGTATCTGCATACAACCTCTTGCACTTCTACTTTCTATAATAAAACGTTTGGATTGTTTACTGGTAGATATGAAGCAAAAACTGAAAAACATTTTTGACTAGTGGAAGCTGAAACAAACTAGTTTTCCAAACTTTTTGCGAAAAATGGAACCAAGAATATCTCGGTTACAACAATGAAATAAGTGGAAGAAATCTCACAAAAATTTATTGGTAAATGGCTTAGTCCTGTAAGAGAAAGAAAACAAACCACCATTTCAGTAAAAATTGGGTAGAATTATTCATAATAACTGTTATGTAATGCCGTCAATAAACTTCGGAAGATATCCACAAGACAGTTTTATGAATAACTTTATTGAATGAACACGAGACTTTTAATGTATTAATGTTTTAATGACGCGAGTTTTATGTATCCTTTTTTTGTGGATGGCATCAGTTTTCAGCATTGCCATGCACGTTCTAATCCGTGTTTGCTTAGTGATAGAAGTGTTCTATGAATTTAATGTTGATATGGATTAAATTGAATTCTTATATTGTATTTTGTGTTCTGTTTATTGAATGATATCCCTGCTTTACTGTGAAAATACTGATGTCAAGTGTTAACAAAGTTGTTTATTCGTCAAGAAACATGTGCAGAATTCAAGTAGATAAGATTTTTTTTTTTTTTTTTCTATAAATATTGAAATTGTAAACAGATATTCTAATAGTAGACTCACTGTGTCTAATTATTATTAAGGTTTATATACATATATTAAGAACCTGTGCAGAACAACCGTTGACGGGTAGTCTTGGCGTAGTTCTGATATTTTTTGATAATGTTTTCATTACAATAACAATGCTTGAGTTCTGAACATTCAAACTGCCAATAGAGAAATTCAAAGACTTATTTTCAAACTCTGCCTTTTGCCTGTCAAACACTGTGAATTTTAAAACTTTTAGAACATTAGCTTACTAGACTTTTCAGTTTTTTTATTTTGCATTTTTTTTATAATTTGTCACTAATATTTTTTATATATTTCAGGTCATCTTGTTTTTTCCTTTGAAACTCTTGGAGTGTTTCAAGGCACACTGTATGCTATTATTAAATTTAAGCTGATGCAGATGGCGCTGCTATTACGAGAACAGTTTACTTTTATGTTTTATTTTTTTAAATTTATTTGATCATGACTGCTCATGCTTTGGCGCTGAGAGTATACGATTTGTTTTTTCGCTGTTACTCATACCATTTTTCCCCCCTTTGAGAACAAAAAAACGCAAATTCATACAGTCCATTACTTATCGTTATTTCACATCGCATCATCACAGATACTCCCACAAGTTATCTCATTAATGATCTCTCATGATAGCGAGTTGGTCAGATTGCCTTGTTAAAAGAGAATAATCACTTTTCATTCATCTGTGGATTTTCAATAGGTTAAAATAAATATTCCCATTGGCACGTGGATGCTTGCCACATAAACAGAGGTGTATACAATTAATTTTCGTAAAATATATTAAAAATATAATAAATTTACCTCTGTTGCAGTATAATGTAATTTTATATTGTTTGCACAGGCTTTTATTATAATTTTGTTCAGTATTTCACAGAATTAGTGACTATGGATTTTAACAGTCAAGTTTCAGCAATTTTCCCGATAACTTCATTGGGGGGAGGGACTTTAACAAAGAAATTACACTGTTAAAACTGCTGTTAAAGTCATAAAAATTCTTACATATAATAAAAAAGGAGAGTTATATAACATGCATCTTTAGATTTAAACATCATATAGCAAGAATTCAAACAATTACCTAAATCATAAGAATTGTATCAAGTTTTCACTCAGAAATATAAAAATTATTACACTTTTGAAAATTAATTTAACAAAATTTACATAGAACTTCATTAAACTAACTTTACTAATTGCATCAAATATAGATGTTAAATAACTCTTCTGATTTTTTATAGATGAATAGATGTTATGCCACAAAGCAAACTTTCCTTATACCAACGTTATTTTATAAATGGGTAAGAATGGGAAAACCAGCACCCATTACAGATAGATGTTAGGTAAATATCACATACATTTTTATTAAGATTTTATAATAAAAATAATAATAATAAAAAAAAAAGCAAAGTATGCTTTAAAGATATCACATTTTTTTTAAAAGATAAAAATATTAACAGAGATATAATAGTACAGAGATGCATTTTTTAGCAATTACTTACCAACTGGTCTTCTAAATGCAGACGATCAAAATCATATGTCAGACGAGTGTGACGTGGTGCAGAAGGACGCCTAGTATCTAACAGAAGAAATTTATTTGAGCATCAAAGTATCTTAACCAGTCAAAAAGTATAAAAAATTACAATAAAATGTAAATTATCACTGTACAAAAATATCAAAATTAAAATCGCAAAGATTTTCTTTTATTGATAATTTATTGTTGATAAAATAAGTACAATAAATATGAAAATACTCAAAAATCACAAGAAATAGTATTTCTATCTGAAGTTTTTTAAATAATTAAAAGAAGCATATTTTATAGAATAAAATAATTTTAAATAGTATAATTATTTCAGCAAAAGTACCCTAAAAGAATGTAATAATAGTTACTTAGTATAATAATTAGTCATATGCAATTCAGTGAAAATATTTCTTTCCATTATACCTTCTAAGTGATTTATTGTCACAGATTTACCTGTTCAAACACAGGATCAAATTTTAGGAAAATACTTCATTGCAAACTATGCTCAACTATGCTTTATAAAAACAGTTTTAAAAATTTTCATTATTATGCTTAAAATGTACTTCTATTTCTTTAGAAGGACGTTGAAACACTTACTGTTTGACATTTGAATGTTTATTTTTATAGCATAGCTGTGTACAACATGCAGAAATTTCTTAAGATCTAGGTTCCCCCCCCCCCCCGTTTGGCAACTTTCATTCACAATCTGAATATTATAGAATATGATGAACATAAGCACTGTCAATTAGTTGTCCTGTAGACATTTAGAAAGGAAAAAATATAAGAGAAAGAGGAATAACCTTCTTCAGGTGTATCCACTAATGAAATATCCACTTCATCTAATAAACAGTTTGAGCTATTCAGTATATTATCAGATAGTTTTGAAATCCTACGTGAACGACGAGGTGTCACATGGGTTTTTTCTGAATACTCCACTCTGGAAGTTTTAGTAGTTGAGCTTTGTCCTTTCTGTACAGCACTCTCATTTTGCTCATTTATAGTTTCAAGGGATGACTTAACACTCTGCCTTGTCAAATATTTATTTGATTTTCGAGTATCTAAAATATAATACACCAAAAAACACTCACATAATATGATAACAAAGGCAAAGCAAATAATATGCAAAGAAAATCTGAGATTCATTAGAAATATTATAAAAAACAAGCTTAGTTACTCAAACTTGTATTTATTACTTATTTAAATTTCAATGTTATATTAAAACTTTAAATTAATTTTTTAATCTAAATATTATTTTAGATGGAAATATATATATATATATAAATATAAATATATATAATTAAGTCTAATGTTAAGTATAATTTTGAAAAATTAAGTTTAATACTAACTTTTAAATTTAAGCATTAAAATGTTGCTGCTCTCAAAATAATAATTATGTTTTGTTGAGTTGAAAGTTTAAAATTTCAAATGAGTGAAAAATAGGTTATAAATTTGCACACATATTATAGAGAAAGGTTTTAATAAAAAATATAATTGAAGATAAAGAAATAATTTTGGCAATCTTTGAAAATTATAACAGTCAAAAGTCGTTAATCCGGACTCGTCGGGACTTCGGCGATTCCGGATTATAGATCATCAGTTTAAATCTCGTAAGATGGCATGCAGAAATTCTAAAATTAAAAATATGAAACTGTAATTTATGAAATAAAGAACAATTATGATCTAAAGGGTATCAAAATTTACAAAAAAAAAAAAAAAAAAAAAAAAAAAAAAGAGCTTATTATTTATTTGTTTACTTCATTGAACATTTCTTTCAATGTAAGTTGTTTAAGTTGCTTCGTTTTATGTGATAATACTTTCTCTTTAATTCTATAAACAGACATAATTTCTTGTTCAGTTACAAAGTTCCACTGTTCAAGTCCCGTTAATTGCTGTGCCGAGTATTACCGACTAACTTGTCAATCGAAATTTTTTCATTTTCACTAACCTCTCTGTCACATTCTTCATGTCTTTATCCATTTTTTGCAGCAATTCCACTTTTTGTTTGTTGGACATCGAAACATATTTTCGTTTTGTAGATCCTTTGGAAGTTCCAGCATCGGAAATTCTATTTGACATAATCAAAAGTTCAAGTTTACTTTTATAAAATTGCTCTTACAGTCTGCAAAAAATAATAAGCGGGATCCAATTCGAAGATTAAGGAACAACGCAATCATTAACATTAACTGAAATAGATAATTTTAGCTTACATTTTCCGTTATACATTAAACGCGCAGGCGAAAACGTATTCTGCACTTGCGCAGTAGTCAAGGTCTTACACGCACGCGTAAAACGCCTGTGCGCATGTGCCAACGTGGCGCATGCGCAGAAAGCTTTTAGCTTTGAGGTTCGGATTATAGATCATTCTGGATTATGGGTGTCCGAATTAACGACTTTTGACTGTATTACTTTTAAAATAATTTACATTTACTGTTATGATTTATGACAAATATTTAAATATGCAAAGTATACAATGTTTTTCTGCATTAGAAAATTTGTGTATATAAAGGAATATTCCTCATATTTACATTCTCCACCTTAACATATGAATTTAACCTTCTTAAAGGTACTTCCGATTCTCACTATAATTTGCAATGTGTCAAAGAAATACTCCAGACCTTCATTTCCATCCCTGTCATGAAATCATTAAGTCAATATGGTAAGGACACATCAGTTCCTGTAGCTCGTTTGACCTTTCATACATCATTCCTTTTGTAAATGTTTCAAATAGTATATTTTTCATATATCTCTAAAACAAGACAATTAACTGAAATTCTCTTACCTAAAAGACATAAAAATCTGACCTTTAGTTATAGGGATTTATAAAATTCCTTCTGAATGCAGTTTTGCGGGCATTGCTCAGCTTTATAAACATTATGCATATGAGGGCTATCTGCTTAAAGAAAGAAATGCCTTTGAAGTGATCAACATGGTGCAAGAGACCTCATTGGCTTCGAGTGAGTAGCTGCTTGCTCGTGTCACCATCTATTAGCACCGGTGAGAAGTACCGCAGCAAATGAGTTTTGCATGCACGTGAAGATGGTAATGACCTTGGGATTCGATCCTGGGCCTGTTTAATGTGAGTGAATTCTCTACCACTAGCGCAAAAGAGCTCCCATGCATTAGGTTCGTGAATTCTAACTCTTTCAAATTTGCGAGCATCGCTACATCTTCAATGATGATTTTCTAGTGGAAACTAGCTTGTAGTCTCATTACATGCCAACCCATCTGCCTGTATTTGAACCCAGAATGAAACATCACTATTCAATAGTAGTTAACTACTTGGGTATTGATGGGGCATTTGCAGGTACTGAAATTTACAAATCATTAATAATTAGTGTAGGAGATTCACAGGTAATTAATAGTTAATGTCAGATGGGGGAATACTACTCTGCTATTGTGACAAAATGGGCAGTTTTCAATATCCATCAGTTAATCAGTATTATTACCTACACCAATTTGTCCATTAACTTGAATTTCATAAAAACTTGCAAAGTTTTCTCCACAGTAATATCATGAAATATAACTTTTACTCCAGTCTTATTAGAAGAGGGGGGGGATATGTTCCTTTACTCTACCATTTAAACATTCCAACAAATAACCCCTGCTTGATATGGGTGTGCAGCTAACAAGAAACAAGCTAAAATAAGTTGCTATAAAACTCAGACAGTTATATTTATTTGTGCTAATTTCATATTAAATTTTTCAATTTTTTTACTGCTCATATCATACAAAATCAATATTTTTATAAGTGTCATTGTCTAGATCCATGAATTATTCAAAATAAATAGTAGGGAAAAAATTAAGAAAACAAAACATACATGATTTCAGTATAAAAACTGTAAATTTGTCAGCAGTAATTAAGCAGAACACAATACTGAATAAACTATTTTTTTTTTCAACAATAAAAATAAACAAAAGCACATACTTTGAAAGCAAGCCTTCATTTCTGGTTGAGGTAAACAGTGTGGAGATGAATCTAAGGGATCTCTCTTCTTAGCAGTTAAGTCAGTCACATTTTCATTCAAAACAGGACTTTTATTTCGATGACCATTCTTGGCAGAAATACTAGAACTGCTATCTTTATTATCTTCAAGAGATTCTTTGTTTCCATTTACTATTTCGACATCATTAACTGGACTACCTCTGTAAAAGATATTTATTTGTCAGACAAACCAAATCAAAAAGCATAAAAATCATATCATCTAAATATTACTCTGATCTTTCCAGCAACTGCAAAACAGTGTATTAAAATCAGATGCAAATTCAAGGAATTTCTTAAAACCATAACCTAAGTTTTCAGATAGATATTCGAAATATATATTATTTGTACACATATAAGAATATATCTAGCTCCACTTTCCCATAAAACATTCAGAGATTTCCTTTATTAGATTACCTGTAAGTTACAGAGTGCATATGAGATGATTCCCTGAAGCAGTATGCAAACATTTACGACTTAGTTTCAGAATCACATAATATCACAACATAAAAATATTCAGAATTAGGCATTAACTAAACAAAAGCTAAATAAGTTTGACAAATTTCAGGTGGTAGTTAAGTCCTCCTTTTTTTTAACAGCAACATTGAATATTCCCTTTACCTGAAGCATGACATGCTTTACGCAGCAAATGCTTCACATAGAGGATTCTTAAAGATTTACAGAGTAAATTTATGAATGTCTGCAAGAGCCCTGTATAACACAACAGTTAGTTAAGCTATTAAAAAATGCCATATTATGAGAATTTGGGCTTTAGGAATGAAACAGCTAGAACCAGTAATAATAATATACACTCGTCAAAAGTGAAATTGCAATGCCAAAGAAGGAATACGCATAGTGATGTGAAAATAACAGGATAGGTAAAGATAAGACACATACGCAGAAGATAAAAAAAAAAAAAAAGAGGCTGCTCAGAGTATGATGTGAGACATGAGACTGAGCATTGTCCTGCTGGAATAATGTGGTGAGGGCAGCCTGCACAAGTGGCCGAACCACAGGCATGCATAACAACTTGTGTTACGTACCTGCTGGATGTTAAACTGCCAGTAATGAGCACAAGGATTGTCCACTGTCTGACCATGATAAAATTCCAAACCATGAAGCTCGGTTTAGGGCCGATGAGATAATTGACGAGGTGGGCTGGCCAGGTAATGTGCTCTGAGAATTCACCACACATGTCCATGACTGTCATTCTTCCATAAGTAAAATCAGGATTCGTCTGAAAACAATACCCAATGCCATTTGTTCCTCCATTGAAGATAACGTTGATACCAAGGTAGATGGGCAGCCCTAAGTCGAATGGTTAAAAGAACCTCAGATTCTGGCCACTGTGTGTGCATCCCTGCCTCATGCAACCTGTTACAGATGGTTTTGCAGGAGACAGATGCCTCTTCTGATAATGGTGGGTAAGCTTGAATATGACTAACCGCAGCAAATGGGTCCCCACGAAACTGTCGACGAATTGGCCTATTAGTGCAATCTGACATGCACCTGGATGATCCACTGCCTCTTTGCTGTGTCCTCAGATGGTCCTGCGTTCATCATGCCCCACATCGCTGAATCGTACTTCCGTCCCGCTCAACATTTGCATGCATCGACAAATTGTACATCGAGTTCATGCAGTTCTAGGATGTATTCTCGTTCTTCTGACGATAATTGCTGGTATTCAGCTTGCTATTATCTCCAAGGTATTTTCTAAACTTCTTCAATAATTCCCTTACAACAATCTGTCATTGATAGCATATACAGAGCGAGCCAGCTACTGGCTTTCATAGCAAGAAACTGGGTATTATGTGACCATACGCCAACACAAATTTAATCATTTGCTATGTACCCGATCCTGTTATTTTCATATCATTCCTTGCATGCCTTCATGGTGCTGCAAATTCACTTTTGATAAGTGTATAAGTACCGCATATTCTAGCACTTTTAATACAAAATACAAGATTGAAATTTATGGGTGTTTGAAAATTGTCCATTAATGAAGATTTAACTGTATTTGCAAATTATTTATACTTTCTCATATATGAAAGATACTCATACATAGGGGAAGGGAAAAGGAAAAAAAAAGAAAGAAAGAAATCCATTACATAGGCTTATTGTTGAGCCTTTTCAAAATTTCTGTAGGGCATTCAGATAAGCGAAACGAATTCAGACCCCACAGTGGTTGAAATACAAAATCCTCAGGTGCAAATGAGGTCCTTCCTACAGCCTTTTCAGATTTGGAACTCTCAGCTTTAGTTTTAAAATTTTCTGTAGCAGCATTTACAACTTCTTTCTCCACATCATTTTCTTTCACAGTCTTCCTCTTTGGCGTTTTCAGATTTTGTTTTTGTGTCAGACCTAAAATAAAAAAATATGTTATTAAAATAATTAGGAGGACAGATATTTCTTGAGTACATTTTACAATACAGCAGGATTTCAAATAAATGTATTTTTTCTTATAAATATAAAACAGATTAAAAATCACCCCAACACGAATATTACCATTTATCTTATTAATATGTATACCAACATGTATTTGATTTTTTATTCATAAGATTTATACAAATTCTAGTAATTTGGAATTATTAAAAACAGACATAAATTTTCTTCTATGAACTTAAAACCAATAAAACATTGCATGAATTGTAGTTTAAAGAATCTCAAATGAAACAAAATTCCTCATTATTCATATTTATGCATTTAAGTGAAAAGGATAAAAGAATGCTTGATAATTTTTTAAAAAGCTATATTACTAAAAATTTATTCGAAATAATGGTCTTAAATGGACATGATGAGATCAATAATAGGCCCTTGCTTTAAAGATGGTATTATGGATGTTAATAGAAAATTTTTAATCACACAAAAGTACATTCACATTATAATACGAGATACTAAGAAGGAAATAAAATATTCTAAATTCACATGGCTAAAATTACATTTAAACATTAAGTAGGAGCTTTTGCAGATAACCCAATTCCAGCTCAGCTGATAAAGTAGCCATCTACAAAAATTCCTACTTTTGCTTATATTTAAATATGATTTTAACATGTCAACTTAGAATTAACTTAGAATATTAGAATTTTACTTTGTTTTTAACTTTATTCTATATGTCTTTTAAAAATATTAACACGTCTTAATTTTTCAGTATGATATGCATTAGCTGAACATTTGTTTGCATGCAACAATGGTAGCAATACCACAAATGATATAAACAGAATTTTATTGATAAGGAATGGGACATCATTATGCAACACACTGCTTTATGCAGCATTTTGTAAACTGTAGTCCACGGATCACATGTGATCTGCCTAGCCTTCTTTTATAGTATTCCTAGATTTCCCGAAAGACAAAAAATTAAATTTAAATTAACTGTACATAGCATATTATAGCTGAAAATCTGAGTTTGGAAATTAGTACAATTGTCTATCACTTTTTCTCCCAAGAATGACACTTCACCAGTTACTTCATTAATATGTATACCAACACTAACAAAAAAGAGGGATTTAGAGCACTATTAGTATGGGTTCTTATCTGCATACATATAAATATAGAATAGCTATGCAGGAATTGGCAAGCTCATTTACTTCATTAATATGCATACCAACATTTATTTGATTTTTTCTTAATAAGATTTCAAAATTCAAATAACCTGGAATTATTAAAAACTGATGTAAATTTTCTTCTGTTAACTTAAAACTAATAAAAAATTACATGAATTTTAATTAATTGTATCTAAAAAATTAAAGTGTACAGGTAGTTAACATATGCTAAAAAATGCTTTTAGAAGGGGACAAAAGTAAGGTGCTTCACAGAACTTCTAATTTATAAAAGTGGTCTTCACTTGAAAAAGTTTGTGAAACACTGGTTTAATGCAATCATGCTTGTCCACAGCTATTTTGATGATACATAATCGTGAGAAAAATATTATTAAAAATGTCAGTGCAGTTTTACTTATTTAATGGAAATACACTACAAATATGTTAATGAATATATTAATGTGACTTTAACTAAAAGTAAATTAAAAATTTCTCAATCATGAGTTGCCCACAGTCGTTACTTAAAAGTTCATTCATAAACCAATTATTTACATAGCATTTCTAGAAATTTTCTTCCTAGCTATCTTAAATTAAATCATTAAAAGGGTAAGTTTCTCTCACTTTGGCCCCCATAGTACTTTCTTGAAGTACTATGTGGTACTATGCTTCGTTGCATCAGGTTTAATTAATTATAATTATTGGTTATAATTTATTAAACTTGGTATAGTGGAAACTACTTTCTGTGCAAATGCGGCAAGAACTGGCAGAAACTTATCAGTGAAAACTTATTGCAGTACAGTAAGTAGTAGAAGAAAATGCATTTAAAAATTAAATAAGTTCAGCATAAGGTTTGCGGTATAAATCCACAGGTTACATAATAGCTTTCATCATTTCATAATTTTTATTCAGCCTAATTTTTTCCACAAAGTTGTTTACGGAGGTCACTCTGAAATTTTTTATATACGCACAGATGATACGCAGGAAAAAATTAATGGTTAGATTTGAAAATAAGAGCTACTTTAGCCTAGCAGCTGATTTTTTAATGGCCAGTTGCAAGTAGTTTAGCACAGAATAAATTTTAGGCAGAAGGTAAAATAGAGCTGGCACGAGAACATTATCACACTATGTTTTTAAAGTGGGATTAAATCAAGAATGCTTTCAATGTCTACAGTTAGCATTAGAAATAAAGGTCCATCTTGTGCTACTGTATTCAGATGGTGTACGGAATTTCACAGATGTAGCAACTCTCTTCAGGATAAATAATACAGAGGAAGGCCATTGTTAGCAACAATCCTGGATAATGTGCCTGCCGTAAGGAAAATATTAATCAATGACAATCATTGCATCTACCAAATGATAAAGAAGGAAATTAACATTGGATTTGCTGCCATACATAAAATTATTCATGAAGAATTGCATATCGAAAAACTAGTTTGCCGTTGGGTTTCACATAATTTAACTGAACACCAAAAAGAGATATCAGAAACAGTAAAGAAACCCTTAAATTACTTAAAGATAATGGCACCACATTATTTCTAAAATTGTAACTGGTGATGAAATTTACATACCATTTTTTGACATTTCAATATGTCAAGAAAGGCAAAGTATGGGTCTTTGAAGATGATCCCATGCCCACAATGGTAAAAAAACAACGTGCAATGAAAAAGTAATGTATGACATTTTCTTCAGAAGTACAAGACTGGTCACAGCCATCAAGCTGGAAGGACGGAAGACTGTCACAGCTGTCTTAAAGAAATTCTTCAAGAAGTGAATGTTAGATGATTCATGCTCCACCAAGACAATGCATATTCTCATTCAGCAAGATTAACATTTGAGTTTCTTGAATTAAAATACATCAAACAGATAGAACATCCACCCTATTCACCCGAACTACCTATGTGTGACTTTTGGCTATTTTTAAATCTAAAATAGGTGTCATTTTTTTTCCAAAAATGAGATTGATGAAATGCATTTTTTCATCGATTCCAAGAAATGAACAGCTTGAGGGATTTAATCATTGGAAAATTCAGCTATAGAAGTGCACTGATGTTGAAGGAGACTACTTTGAACACTCCTAAAATTTCATAACTTCAAAAGCCTATCTGAAAAATTTCAGACTGACCCTCGTATAAGATAAAATTAACTTCAGTGATGTTTTAAAACCCAGACAAGGTGGAGAATACTTTTTGATTCTCAACAGAACTTGCAAATAATGTCATCATGACCCAAACAGAAGTTACGAATGTTCATTTGCAGTTGTTTTTTTCAAATCAAACCACTAACTAGGAAATGAAACATTTTATAAAATGAGAGCTGCCTTGCAGATATGATAGAGAAGCTGTCTGCCATAGCCATGAGCTTGGGTCTGAATTTCAGAGAAGGCATGGATGTTTGTAACTATATAGTGTCTTTGCAGCAAGGGTCATATAAAAAATAATATTATTTGAGGGATTAGTGGTACATGAAGAGAAGTGGGATACCCTTGCACCTGTCCTGCAGAGTATTCGCCAAGAAAACTGAGATGGAATTTTATCTTTCTCAAGAGTGTAACTTAATAGCCTTTTCAAGTACAACTCAGGCAGCATTCTTGTGCTGCAATGGTTAAATGACTGATCAATTTTGGCCATTCCCGATGAAAGTATTAAGTTGGAGTTCATTTCGGTTAGAATGTACAGGTGCAAGGTTTTTCAAACTTTTTTTGCAACATGCTCTTTCATTATGAGGAATATCATGTCAATCCATATATATAGTCCCTGCTACTTATTAACCCCTTAACTGCCGCGGGCGTATATATACGCCTTGCTCAGGCGATGCTTTGCGCTGCTACACCTAAAATTATTCGCAAAGTTAACGCATCGGCTGCGCATCTGGGGCAGTTAACGCATCGGCTGAGCAAGGCGTACATATACGCCCGCGGCAGTTAAGGGGTTAAAATCACTTCCATTCAAATATACATAAATTTATCATTAGGCTGAGTTTAATAGATGGTGATTTCTGTATTGCAGATTGTGATATCAGCCATGAGCTTACCTAGTAAGATACTAACAGTTAATCTAATAATTAAAAATAAATATTTAAGGTATACTATTTTCATTATTTAATATGGTCTCTTTTTTCTCCCACATCATTTTTACTTTCTATATATGACAGTCAATTTTTTTTCACATCATCTCAGTATAATCATATACAGTAATTTTCCGTATTGATGCACGAAATGTTGGCTACAATTTGTAGTTTCCCTGAAGCTTCTAAATAAAAGCCTTGTTTTCAAAACAAATTTTTAACTGAGTTTTGAGAAACTGCCCACCCTGCAAATACTGAACAAATGTGCATATCCTCTAGCAAAGAAATTGACTAGTCATCTCTTTTAAAATGTTTTCATTTTTACATGATTCAGTTTTTTTCATCATTTTTTAAATGAGATCTTTTTTTTT
The DNA here is from genome assembly GCF_044657685.1 of Stegodyphus dumicola. NCBI lineage: Eukaryota > Metazoa > Arthropoda > Arachnida > Araneae > Eresidae > Stegodyphus > Stegodyphus dumicola. The sequence continues at coordinate 122,803,612 of NC_140778.1, forward strand.
GTAATGGCCTTTGAAAGCTTTCATAAAATCCTGGTTCAAAGGCTGAAGGAGGAAAATTGTATTTCTCAAAAATTTTGTTGCAGTGATAAATTGAGGGTAAATTCTTGACCTCTTTCGTGCACAGAGTTTTTCTGCTTTTGCCAGTAATCAATTCTGTCTTCTTAATTGTTGCAGCCACATGGCACGTAAATAACATAAAACCTAATTACCTCAATTTCTTGAAATCAGCTGCTGTTTAACTTTAAACATTAAAATGTGGTCTGGTAACGTTTTGCAAAACAAACCAGTTTTGTCTATATTATAAATTTTGAGTGGCCTGCATTCCTGACCAGGGAAAATATCTTTCATCCAGTTATCAGCCCACAATGATGATCTGACCTTTGCTTCCCACCATATAGCTTCTGACAAACAATGTTATTTCTCCCTTTCAATCTTGTGAATCATGAATTCCTTGACACAAACTTTTTTCCTACCATTTTAGTAAATTCTGAGGTTTCTGTGGTCAAAACAACTTTATAAATAAGGACATTTGTTAGCCTCAGAGCTTGAAACTATTTTAAAAGAACAATTTCAAAAATTCTTGATTTTATATCCCTTTACTGCTTGAAAATTTTGCATTTTTTATTAATTTTTCATCATAGTTGTTTTAAGGAAATTGTTTGGAAAATTCCAGTTTAAATGCAGTTATTCTTTGGCTACCCTTAACAAAATTTATATGTCATGGCATTTAAGTATAAGAATTTTACTCACATTAATTCATAAATTTTCAATGAAATTCATTGATTTATTTTCTTTATTTAAAAAGGAAATCAGATTTCTTAAGAAAAGATTACCTGACTGTGGTTTCCGCAACCCACGTGTAAGACCTGGCACAGGAACTTGAGAAACAACTTTCCCTTTAGGCTGAAACATATTACAAATAAATAAATAAATAAAAATTAATGCATAAAATTATATAATGAAACTAAAATTTCAAAACAAAACTTATTAAGAGCTAGAGTTATAAAATTAATATTCACTTGAAGATGACACATTAGGTTAAACTGAAGACGTAATAAATTTTTATATAAGTGTTTTGTTTAGCAAACAGCTAAGCTAATTTTTTTCAAATATATAATAGAAACAACCCCATGCAAAACATTACTGCATTATAATGGTGCTGAAATTTTAGTTCAAAGAGAAGATAATATGCATAGTAAATGTGTACTTCGATTTTATTTCTCTCAAATGATCCATGTCAGGAAATTGTGCCAAGAGTGCAATTTATAAAGAAATAATGCAATAAAATAATAATTCAGCTAACAATAACTGTGAGAATAATGCATTTACTTATGTATCTATTTTTATTAATTAATTAATTATTGAAAATTCAGAAGGAAGAAATGATGCAGCATATATCAGTTCTGCAGGTATAGATAAAAGAAGAACTTTGTGAATTAAAAAACAATAACAAAAATACAGATGTTGTATTAGAATTGTATTCTGCACTTCCAAGAAGACAAATCATTCAGTACTATTCTTTTATTTATACAATGTAAAATTGCTGTAGATCCATACCTTGCCTATAGAAAAAAAGTTTCTAAAAGATATACTGGAAAATTTACCGGAAGAAATATATGAGTGAATTCAATAAATACTATTACTATATAAAACTTCATTTAGAATCAAAAAAGGTAAACAATATATGCAATAAAACGATCATTAATGGAATAACAGAATGAGGTTTTATTGTATATACTACATAGTATTTTATATGGTTTGTTTTGGCCATATATGTAGTTCTGCGCATGAGATGAATTACAGCAACTACTCTGAACACTGAATGAGGAACTTATTTTTAAAAAAATGTCACTGAAACATCATGCTTCCATAATTGGGAAAATATGATTGTATTGCAGAAAGACAGTGCATATGCATATTTGTCAACTATCTCATAAGAACGTTTCTGACAGTGGTCCCTAATCTTTTTTAAATACATACATCCCCCTCTCCTTCTCAAAACTCTGAAAATACATATACATTTAATTAAATTAAGATTATTTTCAAATGTGCTTTATAAACTAAAGAAAATATATAGAACATGTTGCTAAATACCAAAATTATTACTTTTTATTCAAAGGTAGTTTTATATTCATAACCTAAAACTAAATATTTGTCTATGAGGTCATTTCATGCTACCAAGGTTTACGAGATTTTCGGATTTGTCAATAGTTGAAAACATTTGGGATAGATGGGATGGGATTTACAGGCTCGACCAGAATCTCTTTACAAGTCAGCATACTTCTTCAACATGTATGACGAGTAATACACAATGACACCAGATGATATTAGTATATTTTAGTATCACAATAAACAACAAAATACACTAAAAATGATGTCTTTAAAAAATATATATATATATATATTAATTATTCTTTTGCTTTGAAAATTTTATCATGTCTTACTTCTGATCTCAGCCCTCAAGTTTATAAATTTCATGAAACTTGCCCCACTCCTTCATTTTGTTGCACTTTACATTTTACTCTGCACTGCACATGCTTCATTAAATGAAAAAATCCATTGTGGACCCCACAACTTCCTTGTGTGGCCTATTAAATTATACACATTTTTTGCTGTACTTCATTTAAACTCACTTCTTCGAATTATTCTAACTTAATTAATCGACTGAAATTCTTATTTTTTCATAATGGGTATAAAACTTTCCCAGATTAAAGTATAAGAACTGGGAGATTGCATTAAAAGTTATATTTTGTTATTTGTTGAAAATTATTATTATTTTTTTTTTAAAATTTGATATTGCCAAAGCATGAATATGTCATTTAAAACACTTCTGTAACTGGAAGTCTATGACTACAACCAAGGATTGGAAAAATAAAAACCGGATAAGGGGAAGGTATGTGTGCGTGTGTATATTCATATTAATGACTAATATAAAATAATAAGCAATTTTATATATACACACACACATATATATTATGAATATATGTATATATAATAAAAAAAAGCTAATAATATTGATGGCATAGAATGTAGAACTGTTGTATTTGACAGATGCTAATTCATAATGAAGAGCAAGAATTTTGGACACTCATTATAACGAAAGCAAACTTAGATATAACAATGTTGTAGATATATTGATGGCATAGAATGTTGATCAGTAATGAAGAGCAACTTGGCATCTTCATTTTAAAAACACATTGCGGCCACAAATAACTTGGCACATTACACATGCCTATTCATAAGCACTTACATTTTTGATATTCTTGTGATAGAAGAAGAGCAGTAAAGCCGTGTCTTAGCGAGAACAGAGATAAAAGCAAAGTGCACAGTTATACAATATGGTAGCTTATTAAGAGAAAGTTTCAGTCTAAGTTCTGAATTAGCTATGTCATCAGCATTCTGCAATTCATATGATATGGACTGATCTAGAAATGATGTAGTCCAGAAATAGTTATTACTATTTTCAGAATTGAGAGGGGTAAATACCCAGATTAAGAATGAGAAATCAAAAGGCTATTGCTAATTTACACACATACACATATACAGAGTTCGTACACATTTCTGCACATGGAAATTAAGTACTTTTAAGGACCTTACTGAAAAAAATTAAGGACCTATGAGCAAATAGCAAATTAATAAATTCAATTAAAATAATATATGTGCCTGAACTTCACTTTTGTAATACCATCCAAAAAACAAAATAGATCCGTAAGTAGGAAGCATTATTATTAAACATAACATAATTAACTTAATTATTAATTAGTTTAAGCATAAAATATACTTTATGAAATTTATCGAACAGCATTAAATATCTTACATTTACAATAGTTCGGTATATCTGAAAGAAGATAAGAGACATTTTATTTACGTTTTACTAATAGTTAGTTTCATGCTGATTTTTTTTTGTCTCATTACTTGCTCAATCTAGAGGTTTAGTAAATAGCAGGTAGATTTTATATCAAGCATCATAGTTTAAAATGAGAAGTAAAATCATAATCAGAATGATTTATAACAAAAGACTGGCTGTTGTCATCGCTGCTCTTTACCTAAAGAGAGACCTGCTGATCAGAACAAAACTGAGAGGCCTGATGTGGGCATGGTTAGCTAGTTTTGAAAGTTAGTTGGGCTCTGTTTGTTGCGGTTAGTGTTATAGCTCCATGTAGAGTTCCAGGGGTTGTAACCAAGTTAATATACTTTAAGGTTCCAATAAGCCACTAAAGCAACAGAGGTGACACTAAGTTGCTTTGTATTAATTTTGGACTCACTAGATACTAAGCATAAGTTTTACACAAATTTTTACATTTTTGTGTTTTACCTTGTGCCATGCTAAGGAATAATGAAAGGCAATAACTCACTTTATTATGCAAAGATAATTTTTAAGGGTAAGCAGTTAGTTATAACTTAAATTAGGTAGTTAGATAACCTTAGTCATTATGGATTTACATGATTACTATTAAATTTTACTTATTTTTTAACAATAATTTAAAAAGTCCCTATTAAAATCAGAATCTAATACAATTTCACAATTTAAAATATATGCAATTTATGACATTAATTCTTAAATGATATTAGGATAATTATACATTAAAGCTACAAAACATTTATGTTTTGTAGCAACAACACTTAACAAAATATTTATGCATCTTTTTAATTTGAAGCCTTCCCAGACATTTTGGCTTAATTTATATAAATTTTCTTCTCTTTAAACATCTTTCCTAACAATTAAAAATCTGTTTGAATACACAAACCAATGTTCTGATTAGTTTCTGCATGCTTTATCTTCTCCTAACTTGTCAGCCTCTCCACAATGTACCTATGAGGGTTTAATAGATCTGGTAAAAGTTAAAAAGTCCAAAAACTCCCGATAGACGTGAAGCAAGTTATCGCTGTCTCAAAGTGACTACAAAGTCCGACAAAGGTTTAAATAAGCCTCTTATTTAAAAAGAACTTAAAGGCATGTTCTTATGCTAATTAATTCAATTGCAGTTTGTGGTGATGTAATTAAACAAGAACAATCAAATTTAAACAAAAAAAAACGTGGACTAGTGGTCAAAGACTATAGAATTTAATTTAAATTTAAGCTGGCTCAGTAACTCTATCGTCATAACAAACCCAAATGTCAGCAGCGATAATGCAAAGACAAAAAGTTGCAAATTATCAGAGCTGGCAGGAACTAATGCAGCGAACAAGCGGAGATTAAAAACACATTCTGTCTTACACACCGAAAACCTCAGTTTAAAAACTTTCTAAGTGATTTGCATTCTGGGGAGGAAATAGAGACTGGAAATTATAATAAAGGCTGAAATTGTAAACAACTCGGTAAGTTACATAATAATACCTGTATATATATTTGAAGAATAATTTTCTTTCTCTGTATGTACTCAGTTTCTTTCTTCAAAATGCTTCCTTTTCATTTTAGAATTTTTTGATTTAATTAAAGATTTCTGTTATTCTAAAAAAACTAAATGCATTTAGAATGTATAGAAAAAGCTGCTAATTTTATTTCTTTAGTAATATGAACATTCAGGAGAAATATGAAATATATATGGTAAGGTCCGGTTACAGAGCTGGTGTGGCATAATTTTTAGAATTTAGTGACACACCGAGCAACAAAATCTAGAAATGGCAAAACTTTTAGAATTTAGAGCAGGTATTGGAAGCAGAATTTAGAAAGGCACTAGTCAGCAAAATTTAGGAGCTACAGAGATAAGTTTAATGTTTCACGTGATTGCACCAGGTGGGAAAATGCCTAGACCTGTGTATGAAGCATTAAGACATATTAGATGAATCTTTTAAACTGCCAGTTTTCGATTTCTTTATTAATAAAAAATATTCTTTTCTGTTATGCCTGTCCATGTGATAAGATTAGAAGTATTTTTAATATTTTCCATACTTGTGTCTAGTGAAAAGTAAAGAAACTAAAGGGAAGATAAGCATGCTAAGAAAAAAATTCTAGTATCAGAAGTAAAACATTCAAATATTATGTTTTCATTGTTCTTCCAGATATTCTCCAAAAAGTAAAAAATTCATTGCAAACTTTCTGTAAAATACATCCATTATATGTTAATACCATAGAGACATTTTTCATTTTGTCACATTTTTCTAAAATCTTCTAGAATGGTGGGTCTATAAATCTTGCCTTCAAATCCTTCTAAACTTTCCAAGTTGCAATGTCTAATGTCTCGAAGAAAAATTATGCCTACCAATTTTGTAACAGCAAACAGCCAGAAATATATATATATATATATATATATATCAAATTGGTCTTACAGTATTGTACTAACTACCTTGCTTGTTAATTTATATATATATATATATATATATATATATATATATATATATATAATTCCAGATGGAAAAAGTGTGAAATTAATTTTATACAAAAAACTGATGCATATTCTGAGAATTCTGAACACTGAGACAATTACACAAGAAAACTCTTATGAAAAAATTAAAAAGAAGATATTTTTAATTAATATGTTATTTTTAAAATATAATTTCAATATATTACCATTATTTTAATGATATTTATCAATGTTAGAATGTTTAAAAAAAATCGTTGAAATATTTTCAGATCATGGAATTTAAAATTTTCTATAGCAACTGATCTTAAAAATCGCCAAAATGTTGATAAGTCGCCAAATTTAGAGTCGTTCAATAAAAGAATTCACATCCCCAAAAGCGAAAAGTTGTTTAAGAGCTCTTCATTAGAAAAAGTGAAATAATTCGAAATACTTGTTTCACTTCTTGCTCAGAAACTCGAGTATCCCACCATTGATATTAGAAATAAGAACAAATCATAACCCATTCAAATAACCATATTTATCAGTGAATTGCCAAAAATATACCTCCAAACTGCTAATTCACACTCAAAATGGCAGTTGTAAAAACAGAAAGAAATTTCACATGATTAAAATTAAGGACCTTCTGCCAATTTTGGCCAAAATTCAGGACTTTTAAGGACCAAAAATCGATTAAAAAAAACTTAAGGACTCTTAAGGACCGTACGAACCCTGATATATACATATGAGGACTAAAATATGGAGTGAAAACTAAAGGTTACCTCTAGCTTTTGGGCTAATCATATGTTAAGCATTTGAAGACACCGAGTATACTTGGGTGAATCACTAGCTTTTGGGATAATCATATGTTAAGCATTTGAAGACACCAAGTATACCTGGGTGAATCACTGTGTGGTGGTTTTATCATTTCGAGGTAAGTCGGGCAAATGAGGGATAGGGTTTATCACTGTCTGCGGAACACCAACATTTCACAGAAAGCACTTTGCGAAATGATGGTCTGTACCATGTTTGTTAATCCTCCAGCATGAAGCTGTATAACATACTCCAGATGATGGTGTTCATCCCTATAGCATCTAATGTGTATTCAACCATCGCTATACTCCAAACTGAGGCAATAATCATTGAAAAGGATATTGATCTGCATAGCTGCAGATGTCAATGGTTTTTCATTAAGGAAATCCTGCACAAAGAAATGCATGTATACAATCCATAATGCAACACACAGATGAACTGTTGAAGACACACCTGTAGCAGTGCTCCAGCATTGTGTAAACTGTTCAGATAAAGCTGCATTGTGATGCGAATGAGATGCCTGTCATCCCATGCTGACATCGAATTCCGTGGTTTACTGACAGGTTTGCAACCTGTTCAGTACTCATGAGCCCTTTACTTCCGTATATGCATTACTGACAAAGCATTATGTCCCATACAAGCTTCAATTTTACATTAGGAAAATCCTTCTCACGGGCTGATTATTCCCCACCCACCGCATTCAAATTGTCTATTTGAGGCTCCTCTACTGTATATGAAGGACAGTGATTTCTCATAAAATCTGTATTGCTTGCAGATAACAAACTCTACTTTTAACAGTATTGTTACAACCTTCTGTTTACACCACTAACATGACAATTCAGAGGGAACTGCTCAGCCTATGCATACACTATAACTCAATTCTAATCATTTGCATATTATACTTTGTTTAGGATTTGATGTAAGTTTCAGTTTATTCATATGCTCACCAGTAGCTGAGCGATAAAGGTCGCTGAACATTTGTAATTTGGTTTGGGATTAGAATCCCGGTGAATGAGCTGCCTACCTGGCCATTTTTGCAGTTTTCTTGCACGTGTAATATATCCAGTTTCCCTTAAGTCTGCCATAATTAAAATACACCAAGAATACAATAATAAAAATTATTATTATCCACATTATTCCTTCATGGTGCAGCACACTGACACCACAGAATGTAGAATCCATAATGAACAACAAGAATTTTAATTGCGTAGAATGTTGATCCATAATAAGTAGGAAAATAGTAGTCGAGGCAAATTAAATCTTCATTTTTATTTCAGTAAACATTCGGTAACTACACAGACAATTTGGCTCACTACTTGTGCTTATTTTGAAAAGTTTACAGTTTTGAGAACTTTGTAGTTAGACAACAGCAAGCAACAGACCATTCAAGCTGATGAGTATAAAGAAGTACTGCAATTATCTTAATTCCGAATGAGTTAGTTTCGGTTCTGAATGCATTTGAATAGATAACTAATACTGCTGTAAAATTATTATCAGCTGTTTCAGTTCTATTTACATCATCAGTGTTATGTAAGAGTATATGATATGGATTAGTCTCAAAATGATGCAGTGCAGAAAGAGATTACTATTTTTAGAACAGAGAGGGGAAATAATTTTAATTTAAGCACTAAGAGGTTATTGCTAATTTTAATTATAATACATATTATACATATTTTTATCTCATATATAATTGAAAAATATTTAATAAAAAACTATTTAACACTGTACAAAACAATACAACAGAATATAAATCTAATAAACGTGGTAAGCTACCAAACACAAAGAAAGCAAATAAATAAAACAAAATAAATAAAAAATTTAAAAAAGAAGCATAAAACTGTAAAAGAAACATAATAAAACAAAGCAATAAAAAGTTTCTAAAAAAATTTGATAACCCTCTGGTTTTTGTCAAATCGGACTAAAAGAATCATCAACAGAAAAATGTTTCTGCCTTATATATGGATGAACCGCAAAAGGAAAAGTAATCAAACAATTAAATTGAAAATTAATTTTTTTTCTAAATTAAAAGAAATATATATATTTAAAAATTAATGTTTTTAAAAAGATGATATTTTAATATATGTTAAAATACTTTTATAATTTTAAATTAAAAAGAAAAATTAATTTTCAATTCAATTGTTTGATTACATTTCCTTATACAGTTCATTCCAACATAATTCAGAGATGTGTCTCTGTTCATATTTCTCTTAAAAAAACAGAGAATTTTTGCTATTTTTCATTTTTATTGTTAGCCCAAAGGGCTATTAATTTGGGTTTGGCATTTTGCGTTGAAAATTTTAAATGTTGGTTCATTTTTTAAACTATTGCCACAAATACAGCCCTGTATTATATTTAAAGAAATTAAATAATGAAGAATCTGCATGTATGTTTCTCACATTGTGATAAAACAACAGTACCTAGAGCCATCAAATTTTGAATAACATAATCCTCTTCCAAATATGGGCAACTGGAAGCCCTAATTGTGATCTATTTCATATTTTGTCAGAAATTAAAGAATTTTTCATTAACAAACTCAATGATTTCAAAGCAAGAAATGGAAACACTATACAGGGAGGGGGGGCATTTTTATCTCCAGCTCACGAGACTGTATTGGAAATCCTAAAGATATGCTAATTTTAAAATTATTTTGCAATATTGCTGTTGAATCGAATTTTATGGTTTAAGTGCGAAGAACACGATATTTAATAAATAATATCATGTTCTACACAAAATGTAAAAAAGTATGTTAAAAAAAAAACAAAATGTATCTACACAAAATGTTAAAAAAACACCCCTTTGGGCGTAATATAAAATCTGAAAGCTTTCAGATTTTTTTAAAATTTGATTCTGTTTCAGAACTAATTTCAAAATTTATGCTTCATGTTGCTTTTTGTTTTGTGCTCTCTTCATAGCTGCATAGATAGCTTACCACTTTTGGTAAATTTATATGGTGTTGTATTCTTTTCAACGCTATATATATAATTAATGAAATAAATTTACCTGCAGCTTAGATTTAAATTCATGTTTTGTACTGCTTTGATTTAAAGTTAATCTTGAAACCTATTTAGAAAAAAAAAAAATATATATATATATAACAGTAGAGAATGATGCATACATTTTAAAAGCAGTTTTAACTCCTCAGTGCAGTAACTTAGCTCTCTTCACTTATATATAGAAAAATCTATAAGAGATACAATACATCAACAATAAAAATTTGAAATAAAAATTTAACCAAAGATTGCTTATTTGAAATCATAACACTGAATTAATGAGTCCCAATATCAATCATCTGCCCCTTTATACATTGTTTCTTCCAAAAAGACTCTCCTCCAAAATACTACAGTTTTTAAAATATTTATATTCTCTAATCACCTTATCATTTTCTGACCCATAACTCTTACTTGGTAATAGTTCTGTATGGCTCCTCCTACCCAAAATAGTATGTTCTATTAATATTTTGGGATCTTTACATATTCCCATGATCAGTAATAATGTTGCTTATCATCATCATCATCATCTATGCCATTCATTTATGCCTTCAACATTCATATGTTAGATATGGGATCAGGCTATTTTTGCCAGGTATCTGGTACTCATGATGTTGATCATCTAAGCTCACATTTAAAAGCATTTATACACACAGGGTTCATAAACATTTTTGCACACAGAAATTAAGTACCTTTAAGGACAATTTATGAAAAAAAAAAATAAGGACCTATGAACAAATGGGAACTGAATAAATTCAATTAAAAATATTATCTATGCCTGAACTTCACTTTTGTAATACCATCCTAAAAATAAATAGATCCATAAGTAGGATAATACATTATTATTAAACATAACTTGATTAACATAATTATTAATAAGTTTGAGAATAAAATAAACTTTATAAATTTATCAAGTAGCATGAAATGTTTTAAACTTATAATAGTTGGACATATTTGAAAAAAAATAAGTGACATTTTATTTATGTTTATGTCAATTTTTTTTATGTCTCATTTTGTCACATACTTGTTCAGTCTAGAGGTTTAGTAAATAGCAGGTGGATTTTATGTCAAGTGACATAGGTTAAAATAAGAAGTAAAATCACAGCCAGCATGACTCAACAAAAGACTGACTGTTGTCGCCACTGCTGCTTGCTTAGAGAGAGACCTGCTGATCAGAACAAATCTGAATGACCTGATGTATACACTGTTGGCATGTTTTGAAAGTTAGTTAGGCTCTGTCTGATGCAGTTAGTGTTGTAGCTTTATGCAGATTTCCAGAGATTGTAACCCAGTTAATAAACTTTAAGGTTCGAAAAGCCACTAAAGCCCAAGAGGTGATAAAAGTCTCACTAAATGTAAAGAATAAGTTTTATCTGAATTTTTACATTTTTGTATTTTATCTTGTGATTATGGTAAGGATTAATGAAAGGCAATAACTCCCTTTAATATGCAGAGATAATTTTTAAAGGTAAGCAGTTAGTTATAAATAAATAAATTACATGATTAGATAACCTTAATCATTCTGGTTTTACATGGCCACTATTGAATTTTACTTATTTTTTAACAATATTTGTTAAAAAGCCCTATTAAAATCACAATCTAATAAAATTTCACAGTTTAAAAAACATGTAATTTATGACATTGTGTCTTAACCAATATTAGGATAATTACACATTAAAAGCTACAAAACATTTTGTAGCTTTTAATAGAATAAGATAAACATCCTTAACATGACAGAAGTTAAATGAATGTTAAAAAAGTCATCAGAACTGTCTGATTTGGTTATGAGGATTGACCCAAATGAAGAAAGACATTTTATGAGAGGTATTGAAAAATTTGCATTTGTTGGTGAATTGTGTCAGACATTGTCCAAGCAAAAATCACTAGCTATTTAAAATATATATATAATTGTAATAAATTACTGTATCATTTTCTTACTTACTAAGCAGTAATAGAAATCCTTAAAATTAACAATTGTTTCATTTCTTTTAATTTGAACTATACCTAACTCATGTTCTTCCATATAAAGTTTAACTTTGCAGAACTAACTTTGCTACACGCATAATATGTAGCCCCCACATTTGGCAAAGGTTTACTGCATACATATACAATGTAATACAGACTTTTGCTTAAAATTGCTATAAACATTTATTTCTATATTTAAATGCTAAAAATAATTAGAATGAATTATCTGAAACAGTTTAGCCTCATTTTATTCAGATAAATGGGATTCCATTGCTGTAGACATACATAAAAATGTGTTTAAAAATATAATACAAAAGTTTAGAAATATGTCAAAAATTAAATAAATAAGGAAAGCAAGAAAAGTATAACAATTATGTAAAACTTGCAAATTTTTTTATTTTAATAAGTATACACTGCACAATATTCATATGATCATACAACTAAGCATAGAGATTTTGACTATTATTCAATTTGAACTAAAGAGGAAAAAAATCAAATTAAAAACTCCTAAGTCATTTCTTCCTATATTACATGTACAAAGAATAATCAATCTGGCTTTAAAAAGGACAAATTACAGACACATATTTTTCTTGTTTGATTGGCTACACTCAACCAATACACTTTTTCCCAGGAGAAAGAAAGAATGTGAATATTACAATGAATATTTTAATTATGTACCAGCAGAAAGTAATTTTTTATTCATCTGCATGAGAAAATAACTTTCATTTATAAAAATAAAGCAAGCTCTAGCAGGCTTGTAACTTTCTCAAAATTTTCCCTTTGTAGCAATAATAGTCGCAAAATCAAAAAAATTCAACACTTAATTTAAAAGCTGATGTTCCAGATGAGAATTATAATCAAGCCATCAATATAACTGAATACACTTCTACATTTGCTTACCTTTTAACCTCAGTTACTACAGAATTTTATTTAACTAGTGATTGATGACTAACTTAAATATAATTTTATTTATTAAACATGCCACATCACATATTTGTGGTCTTTATGATTATCCATAATTAATTATTAATACTTATGTTAACCAATTTGAGACAGTGTTAAAATGATGGGTGAAGGCTTAGAGAGTGAATCTCAAACATCAAGTGACAGCCTGATATAAGGTCTTGGCATCTGTTATGCAGACCTTGCAAGAGCTTCTGGAATTTGCCATTTAGATTTACTAAGCATCTTTCATAAGTAATTATTTTATGGTAAAAATATATCAAAGAGAATAACACTTATGAATGCGTAATAAAACTCAGGCACAGAATGCTTGCACAATATCCGAGTTAAGTGTATTTGTCATGAGTTGAGTGTCAAGAGTATTTGTCATGACACCATCCTTTATTTTCATACTTGCACCATTCTTTAGTCTTCTAAGCAGCAAAGCATTTTGGATCTACTCATACTCAGTTGGCTGAGATATATTAAAGAAAATCAACTCAAATTAATTTAATGATGTTGGCCTGAAGAAACTGCAAGGTTTGATTTGACTAAGGATTGGTTCTTACTATAAACACAATTTTATATATTTTTCAACATGCCACTTTACATACACAAGTGGATATTCTTTATGTTTATCTATAAATAACTAAATATGAATAATCATAAACTTACGTTAAATTAATATATGAGCTAAAAAAAGAAGCTGGAAAGGTATTTATGAGTGATTTATTGGGAACAAGCTCCATCTTATAAAATGAGAATTCCCTGAGTGCAGTCTCACAAATAATGAAAAGCACTGAATTGCATCATACATTGTTTTCTATCTTTAATTAAAACAATGAGCCATTTAAAAGGTGCAATAAAAATTTATACCACATATTTTCACTTGTTTTATTATGAATAACAATGACTGCTACATCTGAAACTTTTAGTAAATGAGATACTATTACTGATAGCAAATAATAGCTGATTCTCATCCAGTTTGGTTCATTTACTTAGTTTTTACAAGCATTACTTACCTAAACCATCAAATTAAAATCTTAATTTGGTAGCTTTGCATTCATAGTAATAAATTTTCTGAGTTGCATGCATTTAAGATCATAAATATGCAAAGAAAATTTTGTGCATTTAACACTGAAAGGTTTTGAAATACACTTTATGTTTAATAAAAATTTTCAAAAATACATTAGAAAGTTTTAAAATATTATTACTAGATAGTCGTAATAATCCTTTACTGCTAGAGTAATTGCTCATTTGTTGAGCAACTACTTAAAATTAACTAATAACTTTTTAACAATTTAATTGCTTTCCTAGAGAAATTTAGAAATTATCACAAATAAGTAAAATTGAGAACTAAAATTTTATAACTTCAAATCAAAATTCCATATACTTGTTGAACAGGCTTGCTTGATTGAAGAGAAGGTTTGCATTTTGGAGTAACGTGAGAGATCTGTTAAAAATATAAACAGAATTTTTTTTATACTTTCAGTATAATTACAGAGTTATAAATTAGTAATACAAGTATCCCCTACTTGCTGATAATCTGCTTTTTAAAATCTTTTATTAACAGTCAAAATTCATAGTACTATTTCCAGATTTGGGAACTTAGAAGTGTATAATGTATAAAATTAAATCTAAATCCTTAAGTGAGTTGCAGCTTAATGCTCTTTTTTTTAAAAAAAATATTTAAGTATTTTTTCTCAAGTAGTGAAGTACTTTTTTCTAAATATGTTACTTAGTCATTAAATACATCTGGAGATTTTAAATTGGGCATTCGGTGTTAACAATACATAAAAAACAGCACTTGCTGTCAAGTACATCTCTGTTAAAGTAGACAATTGTCCAATAGAAACTTACAAAGCATTGAAGCAAGTTATGACAAAAAAATATTCAAAGCTTTTGAAGTGCCATTAACATTGGCAACACTTGCATTAAAGATTATGAATAAGTGAGCATCAGTTACAAAGAAATTGACATTATCTCTAGGAATACAGAAATTTAATTCCACAAAGAGCTGGAAAGTGTAGTCACACTAAAAGTATCAAAGGATAATTGTTTGGCTTAATCCTCAAACTGGTTTTTTTTTTTTTTTTTTTTTTTTTTTTTTTTTTTTTTAAATCTTTTCGAAACATAATGTTCTGCTAAAGAAGTAAATCCCAACTTTGGATTGTTAACTTCAAGTATTATTACATGACACAGTTCTACTTATGAATTGCTCTCCGAGGAATGATTTGTGGTCAATCATGTCATGCAACAGTATTCAGATTTCTTGTCACACAGTTCTTATTCATATTAGTATTATGTAATTTCCGAACATTTCTTGAAATCATGTTGAATTACGAGTTCTCACTTTTCAGTGTCGAAGCACAGTAAAACCTTGGAGAATATGTACCAGATGTGCTTTGGAGATGTTTGCAAACACTGGCAAAAGAATACAGCTGTGAAAAATCATTATTTTGAAGGATGTAAATTATATCGTAGGGATACAGACATTGCAGTTTCAAATCACAAAATGATGTGAAACTTATTTTTTCTTTTTTCATAATTTACTTCATGTTTTCAGGGTTCATAACCACATTTTAGTTAAAAAAATAAGCACCTATAAGCAATTTTCAAGCACATTTTAAGAAAAAAAATAAGCACCCGTTTAATTGCATTATACACAACTGCATAACCTTAAAAATTAGACTCGTAATTTAAAATATGAGAAATGCAGTATTTATTAAGAGAGAATAAGCATTACCTCAACCATGGAAAATAATTACTTTTTTTTTTTTTTTTAAATTTTAAATAACAATTCAATTTACAGAACTAGTTTACAATGAGAGAAAAAAAAACTATGCAGAACTAAACTATATTACAAGATTTAATGATGAAATTTCAGTTCAAAATAGAGGAAATAAATAATAATAAGGTATATTTATTCTATTCGCTTGGAACTTAATAATAAATACAATTTATTTTTCCACTCTTATTGATATTTAACTAATTTAAATCTAAATTCTAAACATTTTCTAAATTTTCATCGTATATCAGTTTTCCCTTAACAGATATTGCAAGCAAAGTAATTTAAATAAAAAAGAGGAACATTTCTGAAATCAGAAGACAGAAATTTGCTTCATGCAGTCATCCTTCAACAGTAAAAGCTTACCTACCCGCATACTTGAAAATTGGTGAACATTCGGACAGCGGAGCGGAGAGGAATCGACTGTAGCCGTTCTTTAGATTTTCCCGCTAAATAAATGCTTTTGACATTTCGATATAACAAAAAAATATTCTGCTCTGCAAGCACAGAAAAACTCTTTTAAGTGTTCATAAACAAATCTGGGACTGAACATCAAAATTAATTATCTCTGCAAAATATCGCAAACGTTATTGCGCAATACATGCGCCGTAATTCTTCCCTACATGATATTACGCAATCGGATTCAACAGCTGCCGGTATTGGGAGAATAAAGAACTAAAGAAAGGAAAAGAAAGAGAGACTGTTTTTCATTCTGATTTTCAACAGACTGCGCTAAATTTCCGCAATAGAATCATTCTTCGCTTCGGTTGGTAGATCGCAGAAATTTTAGTCCTATTCAATCCAGATTGGAAAGTGATTAAAAAAAAAAAAAAAAAAAAAGTCTGTTGCTTGTTTTGCAGCGAACTATAACAGTTTCAATATTCGAAATTTTGCGGAAAAAGGGGAGAACCTCTCAACATTCATACTGTATAATGTATTGGCCAAAGAAATGAAATTATTTTGACTATTAAATTACTTTCCCTTTATTTAAGCCATTCCGAATATTATTCCTTAGAAAGCTAATCTGTGTTAAAACACAACCATTTTTGGAAGTTTACTATACTTCAGCAGTTACTGCAACTATGTTATTATAAACATCGATACATATGCTCATAATATAAGCACAACGATCATAATAAACACAAATATGAACTGACCAAGCGGAACGAGAATGCAAATTATTAAGATCTTGATAGAAATTCAAACGTGTGTAGTATTTGGGTGGGAGGAAAAGAATGCCGAATATACCGGAATTTTCAACTGCTTTCGCAATTCTTTGACCAACAGAACGACGGACACCTGTCTGTCCGTGCAGACCAAAGGTTATGTTAATGCAGAAAAAGGGGGGAAAGCTATTTCCGGGAGTATGATTCACCATCTGACATTCCATATTAGGAAGAAAAGTTGTTTATTTAGTTTTGGCTTTGGTAGGAGGAAAAATTGTGCTTTCATTTAAAAAAAAAAGCACTGAAAGCAAAAAAATAAGCACTAAAAACAAAAAAATAAGGGCTTTAAAGAAAAAGTAAGCACCTATAAGGGCCTTTATATTTTATTTTCAAATATAAGGACTTATAAGCACTTATAAGGACCGCTACGAACCCTGTGTTTTGCTTACTTAAAAGGAAAATACTTTTTTTTTTTTTTTTTTTTTAAATACAGAATTTCTACATACACAGTGAACTATGCTAAATTTTTCGCAAGAAAATTCAGTTACATGTTAAAATGCTTAGAACTAGATTTTTAATTTAATGATTTTTTGGCTTCTGGATGCATTCTAATTTCTAACCTGTTGAGTACACAGGGGATGCTTGTATATCCTAATTTACAATACACAGATTCTTAGCCCAAAATAAAAAGCAACTATATCATTTAGAAGCAACAGACTTGCATAAACTAAATATATTAAGTTAGGAACATGAACTGAATACTTTTTAATTTGAAGGAGAAAATTAAACATGTATAGGAATACATATTAGTTGCCAAATTAATGCTATAGAGAAAAAGATCTTTTAGAAGTGAGTACATGATAAATGTGATGATGATTTATAAAAATATTTATTATATAGCAAATATTCAAGGAAAAAAAGGCAATAGAATAGACATGACAATTTTATAAAATTTGTAAAACACACCTGTTTGCCTGGTTTAGGAATGCCTGTTTTTGAAGCTGACTGTTTAAAACCTGGAGCTGAAGGTATCTATAAGTAGTTAAAAAAATAATAATTAATCAGATTATAACATTGCAGATTGAAATGCGGCTTTGTCAACATATTCACAATTTAATATTTGGAGTTTCAGTCATGTGTGGTTTATGACTAAGGCTGCCAACTCTGTCAAGGTATAATAAGTGACACTACAAAATATATTAATTCTTTTATTATAATAATTTAAAATTATTGGAACACAATTTTAGAATTAATGTTCATGTGAACAACAATTTCTTAAAACTTCGAAAGCAATCAAAAAAAAGTTTTACCTCAGTATTTTAGGTAATGATATATCGACTCATTAACCACAAATATAAATATTGGGGTACATTCCGTTTTGCTGGAGCAGGGATTAAAGTCGCCAATAATGATACAACTGATGCCAAACGTAATATCCTCGCTGGCAACCTTTTACGCCTCATTTTCAAAACAATTTGCAGCCATTTCTTATCACATTGATTGTTTCTTTTAATACTGGCATACAGTTACACAGAATTTTTACCAGATAGTTTAATTTTATGCCCCATAGCCATTCGCTATAATTAAGTCAATTAGGATGCAATCACACAGCTCACCAGAAGGCGAAAGTATAGGAAAGTCAAAGTCAAGGGTTAAATTCATCCCTTCTAATGAGAATGCACTATGGAGTAAAGCACTGTGGTTTTATATAAGTTCTGAGTAAGCTATTCGTACGAACTGAAATAATTCTTGCATTAAACTTGTATTCAAATTAAGCTTGAAATTAACGTAGGGAATTAGATTTTTGTAGCGTAGTTTACATGAGATGAAATCACTTGGGGTCACGTGATATGAAAAGGCGAATCAGGATGTTGAACCATGAAAGCATAATAAATTCTTAAATTAATAGCTTTTTATAAATTTATTGCCTTTATTTATTGGATTTTTTACAAAATTTAATATGATATTAAAATGTTTATGCCTTCAAAATAAAACATTCTTAGAACTAACATTTGTTAGCCTTTTTTATGTGTATTCTGTATGTTGTCAATAAAGTCTGCTTGGCGAGATTTGCGCCGGCGAAACGGAAAAGTACCAATATTGGTAACATTTAAAACTAAACTTTTAATTTTTAATATTATATTTCTGCTGATTTTTGGCAGACTTGAGAAAATGTACATAACACTTTATTTTTGACAAATTTTGAACAATTTTCCTCCAAACTAAAATATATAAATAATTTGTTTCTCATAAATTTAACCGAATGCCCATTTCCTTCATTTTTCCTTTTAGCTGACATAAGACTAAAAATTTTTTCACAATGTGCTGATACTGCAGGTAGACCCATGTCCAAGTATTTTTGTTATTCTTCTGTTATCAGGGGACTGGATTCAAAAACATACATGTGTAACATATATACAAAACATTTATGTTTTGTAACAACACTCAACAAAATATTTATCAGTGATTTTAATTTGAAGCCCTTTTAAACATTTTGGCTAGTTTATAATCGATTTCCTTCTCTTTAAGCATCGTTTCTAACAATTAGAGAAATGTCTCAACATGCAAACCAATACTCTCGCTAGTTTCCGAGTGCTTTATCTCCTAACTTGTCAACCTTTCCACAATGTACCTATGAGGGTTTACTTGATCTGGGAAAAGTTAAATAGTCCAAAACCCCGACAGACTTCAAGCAAACTATCGTTATGTCTGAAAGTAACAACAATATCAGACAAAGATTTAAATAAGCCTCTTATTTGAAAAGAACTTAGATATACAATTGAATTTAAATTGAATCTGGCTCAGTAACTTTATCATATGAGGAAATAGAAATGGGAAATTACAGTAAAGGCTGAAATCATAAACAATTGGGTAATTTACATAATAATAACTGCACATATCTTTGAAGAATAATTTTCTTTATGTAATCAGTTTCTTTCTTCAGCATGTTTTCTTTTCATTTTAGAATTTAATTAAAGATTTCTGTTATTCTAAAAAACACTAAATGCACTTAGAATGAATGTATAGAAAAAGTAGCTAATTTTATTTCTTTAGTAACATGAACATTCAGAAGAAATATGAAATACATATGGTAAAGGTCGGTTAGAGAGCTGGTGTGGCAGAATTTTTAGAATTTTAGTGACACACCATAAAACAAAATCTAGAATATATCTAAAATCTAGAAATAGCAAAACTTTTAGAATTTAGAGCAGGCATTGGAAGGAGAATTTAGAAAGGCACTAAGCAGCAGAATTACACAGAGATTACATCAGGTGAGAAAATGCCTAGTGCCAGCTCTGTGTATGATGCATTAAGACATATTACATGAATTTTTTAAATTGTAAGTTTTCAATTTCTTTATTAATAAAAAATCCTCTTCTATAATACTTGCCCATGTGATAAGATTAGAAGCATTTTTGATATTTTCATGCATGTGTCTAGTGAAAAGTAGAGAAAACAAAGGGAAGATAAACATGTTAAGAAAAAGATTCTAGTATCAGGGGTCAAATATTATGTTTTCCTTGTTCTTCCAAACGTTCTTCAAAAAAGTAAGAAATTCATCGCAAACTTTCCGTAAAATACATCCATTACTTGTTGATACCATGGAGACAATTTTTCATTTTGTCACATATTTCTCGAATCTTCTAGAATCGTGGGTCTATAAATCTTGCCTTCAAATCTTTCTAAACTTTCCAAGCTGAAATGTCTAAAATGCTAAAGAAAAATTATCCTTACCAATTCTGTAACAGCAAAAAGCCTGAAATATTTTGGAAAAACAAAAAGAGGGAAGAAGTGTAAAATTAAATTTATAGAGAAAACTGATGCATATTCTGAGACAATTACATGGGAAAAACTCTTACTATGAAAAATTAAAAAGACATTTTTAATTTAATTGCATAGCTAATTTTGCTTTTGCTAAGAGCTGTTTCATAAATTGTGCTTTAGAGCATTAAACCTTGTTTATTTTTCAGATTCAAAATACAGTCAAAAGTCTTTAATCCGGACTCGTCGGGACTTCGGCGATTCCGGATTATCGATTTTTCCGGATTATAGATCATCAGTTTAAATCTGGTAAGATGGCATGCAGAAATTATAAAATTAAAAATATGAAACCGTAATTTATAAAATAATGAGCAATTATGATCTAAAGGGTATCAAAATTTACCAAAAAAGAAGCCTAATATTTATTTGTTTACTTTATTAAACATTTCTTTCAACGCGCGGATGCGTAAAGCATACCTTACGCATAGCCGAAATTAGAAAATTGCAACCAAAAAACTATTTGATTTGTATTCGTGATATTTATAATGACGAGGAATTTGATTTAAATCATATCAAAGACGGAGTACATCGAAATTAAATACTACATTTAGTAAGGAATTATAAGCACAATAAAATAAAAACATCTGCCCTGAAGATAACGATAGTGTTGACAGATCAACTTCCAGTTCATTGCGCGCCGCGACGTGCCCCCCCCCCGCGCAGAGCAGCGTGAAATTGATAAACAGATTTCGGAACGGTTAGATAAACAAAGGATATGCTTTTATCCATTTTTTGTAGCAATTCGTTTTTTGTTTGATGGACATCGAAACATACTTTCGTTTTCTAGATCCTTTGGGAGCTCCAGCATCGGAAATTCTATTTGACATAATCGAAAGTTCAAGCTTACTTTTAGAAAATTGCTCTTACAGTCTGCAAAAAATAATAAGCCGGATCCAATTCGAAGATTAAGGAACAACGCAATTATCAACATTAACTGAAATAGATAATTAGATAATTTTAGTTTATACCGTCCGTTATACATTAAACGCGCACGCGAAAACGTATTCTGCACTTGCGCACACGCATATGCGCAGTAGTCAAGGTCTTACGCGCACGCGTAAAACGCCTGTGCGCATGTGCCAACGCGGCGCATGCGCAGAAAGTTTTTAGCTTTGAGGTCCGGATTATAGATCATTCCGGATTACGGGTGTCCGAATTAACGACTTTTGACTGTATTGTATAATAAGTTGCCAAAATGAAACTCTTTAATATGACAGCAAAAAATAAAAATGTTTTATTTTAATGTTATTTTTTAAATATAATTTCAATATATTACCATTATTTTAATGAAATTTATAAATGTTACGATGTTTTAAAAAAAATCGTCGAAAAATTCTCAAATCTCAGAATTAAAAATTTCTATAGAAACTGATCTTAAAACCGCCAAAATGTTGATAAGTCGCCAAATTTAGAACTGTTTAATAAAAGAATTCACATTCCCAAAAGGAAAAAGTTTTCTACTTTTTAAGAGAAAAAATGAATTTCGAAATGCTTATGTTTCACTTCTTGCTTAGAAACGAGTATCCCATCATTTATATTAGAAATAGAAACAAATTATAACCCATGAACCCATTCAAAAGATAACCATATATGTCAGTGAATCGCCAAAAATATTCCTATAAAATGCTAATTCACACTCAAAATGGCCATCGTGAAAACAGACAGAAATTTCAGATGATTAAAATTAAGGACTTTCTGATGATTTTGGCCAAAATTAAGGATTCTTAAGGACCAAAAATTGGTTCCAAAAAATCTAAGGACTTTTAAGGACCATACGAACCCTGTAAAGTATTTCTAAAATTTTGCAGCTAATTTGGCATGCTCTTGGCCATTTACCAGAGGCAAGTGCGGCATCCTTGCCCTGGCTTTGATTCCATGTATATTTAGCTTTCAAACGAGTTTCAACCCACCAGACCTCAGTTCAGCCTCTAAGATCATTAGCAATGCTGTAAGGTATGGCTGAACCAGTGGTGCAACTAATCTTACTATATGATCGGTAGGTGGCACAAATGTGTAAGCTAAAAAAGTCCTGTAGAAATGTGTAATTTTTATCTCTCAGTTCTTAACTAGTAAAAATTATAAAACAAAAAGGACAGCATATAATATTTCCTGTATTACATGGAACTCAGATGATGATTTTGTTTGCTAAGCCACTCTAAACAACAAGAAAATCTGGATTTGAATAAAACAATTAAAGAATTTAAATTGTATTAAAATTATACAAAACAGACTATTTAAATATTTTGCATACAAAGTAAACAAATGAGATTATATAACTTATTTAAGGTTAAAGGGCTTGCGTTGTACATAAAAATTAACTGTATACACTGATAGTGATTATACCTATATGAAAAGAGCTACATGAAAAAGCTTTTTTGTTTCTTACAAAATAACATGAACTATAAAAAATATTCATGATTTATTGCTATCAAATAATTTTATAAATATTAAACCCATCAGTTTTATAGTTAGAGGCCCAGTGGCACAGTGACTAGTGCATAGCGCAGCAGCACCACAGGTATGGGGTTCGATCCCCGGGCTATGCAAGGTCGTCTCAGCCTTTCATCTCTTGATTTCCATCCTTTGGTTCGATAAAATGAGTACCAAGTTCGCTTGGGGACTAAACATTGGGGGTCTTGCAACAGGCTGACCACTTGTTCAGGGCATATGCTTACACACCCTGGGGCCCACGGTCAAGAAAGCAGATTTCAGGACACTGCTGGACTTGACCCCACTAGGACTGTTACGCCACTGAGTTTAGTTTTATAGATAACATTGATATATTAAACAAAACATAATAGATAATAAAACTTACTTTGCTCTTTATTTGAGAAATGCCATTATTCAAATTAATAGACATATTTGACTTCAAACTGGATGATGCCTATAGCAGAAAATATGGGGAAAAAATCCATATTATAAGTAATTCAATAACAACAAAACTATTAAAATTTTTAGTTACTAAATTTAACAATATTTAGCCCTTCCATATAATCGTTACACACTGGAAATGTAAGCAGCTAACTACTAATCTGTGAAAGTTAAATTTAGCTCTACACAAGTACTATTTTCTCTAAATTGACGTTAAAGTTGATAGTAAGAAATTGCTGTTTGATGGCTGCATGGTTCAGTATCATTTTAGGCAGAAAAACTACACTGTTACATTAAAACATTCATCTAAAAGAATTTAAGCATTTATTTATACAGTACAAAGTCCGTAATCCGGACATTTATTATCCAGAATGATTTATAATCCGGACCTCAAAGCCGCAAACTTTTTTTCGGTATGTTTTATGCATGCACATAGTGTGTTAATGCATGCACGTTGAATATATAACGGTTGGTATAAGCTAGGCTAAATTATCTTTACTGACTCTAAGGCATTTCAGTTAATGTTGCAGATTGCGCTGTTCATTAATCTTTTAATTGGATCCGGCTTATTATTTTTTGCAGACTGTTAGAGCAATTTTATAAAAATTAGGCTTGAACTTTCGATTATGTCAAAAAGAGTTTCCAATTCTGGAGCTGCCAAAAAATCTGCAAAGCGAAAGCATGTTTTTATGTTCATCAAACAAAAAGTGGAATTGCTGCAAAAAATGGACAAAGGCATATCCGTCTCAAAATTATGCGAGGAGTATAGCATTGGATGACACAAGAAAAAAGAAAACTTTTTGAATTTTTTGTGGAAGCATCTTAAATAACTTACATTGAAAGAAATGTTTAATAAAGTAAACGAATAAATATTAAGCTTTTTTTTTTTTTTTTTGTAAATTTTGATACCCTTTAGATCATAATTGCTCTTTATTTCATAAATTATGGTTTCATATTTTTAATTGCATAATTTCTGCATGCCATCTTACCAGATTTAAATTGATGATCCCTAATCCAGAATCGAAGTCCCGACGAGTCCGGATTACGGACTTTGTACTGTATATGTTTTTAAGTAAACTCTAAATATAGTGCTAGAAAAAATTCGGTACTTTTCTGTTATCAGGACCAGAATCAAAAATATATGTATGCATGTATGGACGAATGTGTTCATGTCTGTATACATACATTTTTGTAGGTATGTATGCGTGTGTATACATACCTACAAAACATACATACATATCTGAATCCAGTCCTGATAACAGAAGAGTATCAAAAATTATCACCACAATGCTATGTTTGACCCATATGTTTATGTTTATCACAGCCTTAAACAACCAATTTCTTGTTTTCCTTCTTTCCTATCTAAAAGGCTATTTGGTACTAACTCGTATTTAATATAATGCAGGCAGCAGCTTTAAAACACTGAAGAGCTACTGACATGTGAACCAAGACTACTGTACATTTGGATTATTAAATCTTTTTCTGAAGGTCAAGTACATATTTTCTGTATTACAAGAAAAAGAGAGAATTTTATTTTTTCCATTTATTTTAAAGTCTGTCATTATTGCATCATGAATAATGGTGCAATGTAATCATGAAATTCCTGAATTAATGTTCATCTTGAAGTGGTAAGAATGAACATCAATTCAGGAATTTTCTCTTCCAGATTTTCAGTTGTTCAAGTGGATGAACTGACAGCTACCAGATATGAACATCTGCAAATTAAGCACAAGCACAACTTTATTGATCATGATACAAGATGCCATATGCAAAGTAGAGAAATAAATATCAATGTGGCACTGGTTGCCACATCTAGATTTCTAGCTTGTCAAATAGTTGCAATATTTACCAAACAATCTTTTAGATAAATACATCAATTCACAATACATATGAAGTATATTTTGCAACAGCATCTTACATAATGCCAACATACCAATGCAATAAAAAAAACTAAAAATAGTTTATTATGGGTTTAATTTTTCTTATGATTTTGTTCTTGTTTTAGAACAGTAAATATAATACTTTTGTATTATCCCACTGACCCTGAAAGTTGTCTAACATCAAACTATGAAAATTTGTGGAGATCCTGCTAAAGTCATGTCAATCGTTCTTATGGAATCCTGAAGGAATTTACATCTTTTTATTTAACAACAATTGACCCACTTTGTAAAATGGCTTTTATCAATTTCTACCATTTTGTTAGGCCCTACAACTTTGTTGGAAGGTCTGTTTAGAACACTGTGTGTACAAACTTTTTGCAGATAATTGTTTCAATCAGTTACTGTTTTGTTGGCCCTATTTAGATGTTCATATCATGACCATTATTAAAGCACAGTTTTTTGACGGTAGGATCTCACAGTTTCAAAAATAGTACATTGTCTGGTGCTCTGTAGATGTCAGATTCTCCCCCCCCAAATGTAAGGAAAATACAGAACAATTAATTTATATCCTTGTTTATAATAATAATAATACTAACAAAGTGGCTTATTAAATAAAAGTGCAGATGTTATGAGTGTGTCATAATGTCACACTTATCTATAACTGGCACTAAATCAGACTGCTTAGCAAGAGCATCACAATTTGTGAGATAATACATATTGCAAATACATTTGTTTTGGTTGAATACTATTGAATGACTATTATATCTGTCATAACATCTGCTCACATATATCAGTTTGTATCCTTTTTTATCATCAGTTACACATAGAATTGATATTAACTTTGCTAATAAAATTTTAGTATTTACTTTCATATCTACTATATTAAAAATCTAATTTGAACTTTGAAAATTTGATTTCCAGTACAGCATAATATAGATACTGAACAAACTAAATTCAAATAAACTTGGGAAATTCAATAGTAGCAAAAAACAACAGATATACTTTTATTTTCAAAATTGATTGACAATAGCAGATGAAATGAGGAGGAGGAATACTAACCTTAAATTTCGGTGTGCTACTCGAAGGATGGAATATAGGATTTAAAGGCACAGCAGTTTTCCCTATCTTAAATGCTGGCTTCTTTAGTTTTGCTTCCAGTTGCTTCTTTAATAACTTTTCCTCTTTCCACTTTTTTAGCATTTCTAATCTGCTCACAGCTTTAGTTTTTGGCTTTACTGAAACTTATAGAAGGAAAAAAAAGTGACTTAAATAGGTAAAGGAATTCTAACTCAGGGGTGTGTATTTTTGAATTAATTCATTCATAAAAGTACAAGACCAAAAGCAACATTTATTTACTAATAACTAAAGATTCTTAAATTAAAACAGTATGTCAAACATGCTTTGATTCACACATTTCTGTCTCAAAATATCCTAATTCTAATTCAAATAAAAACAACAGCGAAGTTTAGATCTGTATGCTAGAGACATTTAGCAGATAAGATAAAACAGTTCTATGAAAAGAATTTACAGAATTATCACATCTGGCCATCCTTACTCAAACACTGTTCTCACTGATCGGGCACTTCACGAATATAAAAATTATTTAAACTTATGCCTATACAGGAATAATAAAACACATACATTATATCTGAAAAACAATAGTAATAAAACAGTAAAATTAAAACAGTTTCCCAACTGAAGCTTTCTTGTTTCTTAAATTTCTGAAACAAGACGCAATTCTGTTGGATCCTTAGCCTTCTTGTTACCATCAGTTGTATCTTTCTTCATTCTCTCTGCAACCTTTTTCATTTCTTCAATAATTCTGACTTGATTTGAAAGTAGTTAGTCCTTATTTTCTATATGATCATTTACAGATTTTACTTCTTTCTGCAGTTTTGAAATCGCAGCATTTGGTTTCTCTATATTACTTCTGATTTTTTTAAAGATTTTTCATTCATTTCAAATTGCAATTTCATCACCTTTAACTCAGTTTCAAGAGCCCTTTTTTGCAGTGTTGAATATCACACTGTTCTTGTAGTTTTAACATACCTTGCTTTTTATGTTTTACATCATTCTGCAAGTCATTAATTTTTTTTTTTTTTTCTTTTTGATGGCATGTAAGTGAGCTCTTCCCCCTAATTTCTGTTTGATTGAAAAAGGCTGATTGAAAAAGGCCCTTCTGATGCCTGAAGTTTTGTAACTTGTCTTAAATTTTTTATTTAATCACCTTAATCCCTCATAGTATAACATCCAGTGGATGAGTTATTTTCTCTAAATTTCTTGTTCAAAGTTTTAGGGTTGAAACCTTAGTTTCAAGATGCTGAATTTGTTCCCACTTAGCATATTCCTCTTTTATCTTTGCAGTGTCTTTCTCTGTCTTTCTGAAATTTGCAAATAAGGTAAAATAGTAATCAACAAAAATCGCACTTATCTCTGTTGTTCTTTCCATAAACATCTTGGATGAAGAAGTGAGTAAATTTCTGCTTATCATAGCGAGTTTGGGCTCCATCTTTCCAGTGCCCTCAGATTTTTTTGGGATATAAAGTTTAGCATAGGCAGAAGAAGAAACCATGCAAGAAACTGACAGCTTATCTGTAATTGCAGCCATAAAATCTAAAGGACTCGAACACAGCTTACTTGAACTATCTCTGAGTGAAAGTTAGAATTTTGCCACGTCTGCTTTCATGCATTCATTAAAATAACTTTAAACTAATTTTTTTTTCAAGCAAAGTTTTTTTGGGTGCTAAATTATAATTTAACACTGTGACTTGCACATCTCAATCAATCAAAACCCTAGTTTCTTGACCATCAATTTAAGTCTATTGAAAAAAATCAATAGAGTTAACTTATGAATGAATTGTTCTTATTTTTATGAATGTTTGATTTTAACATTTTAAATTAAGATTCCCCGTTGTATTGTACTACTTAGAGAATCAGAAATTATTTAGTTTATCAAACTGCATTTTTCTTGAATTACAGTTAGAAAATTAAATTTGATCTGCAAATAATTTTTTTTAAAATTAGTTTTGGTTTCACTGTAAAATTTTCCTCTAAACAAAATAAGTATTGCATTCTTTTTGTAATTTTTGGGACTTGAATAATGACTCACCCTGTTTTATACCAATTTGCGATGCCACGTCTTTATCCAATGAACTAAATATTTTATCAACAACTATTAATTCACAATCAGAATTAAAATCGGCTACTTTCTTCAGTCAGCATATAAGGTAATTAAGATAAATTAACATGCTGAACAAGTATTAATATAGAAGTCAAACAACAAAAAGCAGCGTTATATTTGCAAATTTTCACAGGACTAGTTTCGATGGTTTTACAGAACCATCATCCGCAGCTGCCAAAGCACAAATGAACAAGATAAAATATAGTGATTAGATAAGATAATGGCTGAACAGGGGTTAAGCTACTGGCACCAGCTATTGAAGAAATGAGAACTAAAACATAATTTCCTTAAAGGTTGAAGGCAAAGGTGGATTGGAATTAGGGTCATTAACAAGAACAGAAAGATTTTTTTGAATGTGAAAGGCCTCTAGAAAATTTAATTCACAAATGGATGATGTTTTTTGAATAATTTTGGTTCCAGATAATGATTTTACATCAAAAGAAACCATAAGTAAGTTTCTAGGTGAAATGCTTTTATTTTTTTTTACAAACTCTATTGAATTTTTTATGGTGTAAATGTTATTATCTAATAGAGCTAAAAATCTAGAAACTATATATTTAGCTAATGACCGCAGTGCCTAAATTTGATACAAAAGGGCAGAAAGGAATGCCACTTTTATGAATTTTGCGAAGAACATATAATCTGGCACAATTCGCAACAGATGGGATAAGCGACTGTTTTAAGTTGGCAAAAAGGATTTGTGAAGATTTGATTGCAGTTTTTGGTACTATTCGGTTTCGAGGACCGTAAGAAATCGCCAAATTATCGTTGATGCCAATGCTGCCAAAAAGAATTGCGGCAAGAAAGGAAGTATAATAGTAAATAACTATCTAAGATGGATGTTTTAATTTAGATGAAAGGTTCATTTCATATAATACTTTTTTATTATTATAATTTATATGAAAAAGGCTAAACATGACTGAATGGAAGCATAAGAGTAAATAACTATTTCAGATCATTATTATAATTTATATAAAAATTGCTAAACATAACTGAATGGATGCCTGCATCGCTATTTCGTTACCGACTTATCGCTAAAGCATAATTTCATCTCGTTGGTTGTTCAAACATATTGTATAATGAATGATGCCTTTTCTTTGAAAATATTCTCGGTGCAGAATCGCTCACTTATTTGCTGCTTTTTACAAGGGTAAAAACAATTGGATTTATGTCAATTCTCTTTTACTCTTTAAGTGAAAATAGGTCGATGTGTACATAGATAAATTCAAGGGTGTGCGCAGTGCCATTTTTGTGCAATTCTCGAATTTTTTTTTAAGTGAAAATAGGTCGATGTGTACGTAGATAAAGTCAAGAGTGTGAGCAGTGCCATTTTTGTGCAATTCTCAAATCTTTTTTTAAGTGAAAATAGGTCGATGTGTACATGGATACCGAGTATGTGCAATTCTTAAGAACGCGTCAAGCAGTGGGTGATTCTGCACTTGACCCAAAATTCTATTGCCGACTTTTCGTCATGGGCAATTCCCAAATTGTTAAATGCATAGGACATCAAAAAAGGATTTAAAAATTAAACTAGTATTTCAATGGCATCTTAAGAAATACAGAACTGTATAAACTTACGCAATCTGAAATCAGCGCGTACGCTAGATCTGGAGCTGTTAAATGGGCGCGTTTGCTAGATTTGGCGCTTTTGCGCATACATTTTCGCTGCAATTTTCTTACGGCCCTCAAAACAGAATAGGACCCAGTTTTTATTTTTGAGAGGTCCGAAGGTGAAGGGTCTTTAGAGATTGGATTTCATGGTCCTTCGTTTAAAAGTTTAGGGACACCTTCAATGTAAGTGTTCTTGTCAACGATGACTATCTGGCCACCTTTGTCCATTTCGTGCATTGTAGCTCTTTCTCTCTCGTTTAGATTTAGTTTTTGAAGGCTTATTGTTGAATTTCACATTATGAGCGATAAGATGCCTAATAATTTCTTTCTGTACATCTCAAACTTTACTGAATTTGAAAATTTTATTGATAGGAGCCAAAATCTTTGGAATCGAGGGTTTTGATGTTTGTGAGAACTTAAAATTATATTTCAGAATTCTCTCTTGTTCTGATAAACTAACACTAGAAATATTAACTACTGGCTTAATATTTACAGTGGGAAGATTTTTCTGAACTGTAAATTGGAAGACTAAAAGAAGTTTTTCAAATTTAAATGCAAGGGTGTTTTTATGACAGCTAACCACATTCTCAAGTCTAGACCAAGACTTTTGTTCAACGGCAGTGAATTTTAGATATGAATTAGCGAGTAACAGATGAAGCTTATACAGCTCATGCCCAATTTTGGATAACTGTTAACATGTTATGATGGACCAAAGCAAGGAAAGTTTCCAGTTTAAGAGAATTCTTTAAATGTGAGTGGAAGATTTTTGATTAGATTTGATTTGAATGAAATTGGGATTTCATTCAAATCAAATCTATTCAAAAATTTCTTTCAATTTTTTACGTTTACACTTTAGTCACAAAAGTCAAGGTGATTAAAAAATTTCTGTCGTTTCAGGTGCAATTAGTGAAATGATTAATGGATGAAGGCATGAAATGCAGAAAATACCTTGAATAAGAACGTAAACGAGGTTTTTTAACAATATTCACTTTAATTTATTAATATTGCGTAGTATTTATTGAAATTAAATAAATTTATCCAATGGTAAAAATTTATATTAATTTATTTTTTAAAATTGTAGTAACTCTTGTTACAGGGTTCGTAGCCACATTTTAGTTAAAAAAATAAGCACCTTCAAGCACATTTTATGGAAAAAATAAGCACCTGTCTAATTACATTATACACAACTGCACAACCTTAAAAGAAAAATTAGACTTGTAATTTAAAATATGAGCAATGCTTAATTTATTAAGAGAATGAGCATTACCTTAACCATGGAAAACAATTAACTTTTTTTAAAATTTTAAATGACAGTTCAATTTACAGAATTAGTTTACAATGAGAGAAAAAAAACTATGCAGAACTAAACTATATTACAAGATTTAATGATGAAATTTCAGTTCAAAATATAGAAAATAAATAATAATAAGCCATATTAATTGTATTCGCTTGGCAACTAATAATAAATACAATTTATTTTTCCACTCATATTAATATTTAAATAATTTAACTCAAATCAAAATTCTGAACATTTTCTAAATTTTCATTGCATAACAGTTTTCCCTTAACATATATTCCAAGCAAAGTAATTTAAGTAAAAAAGAGGCACATTTCTGAAATCAGAAGACGGGAAATTGCTTCATGCAGTCATCCTTGAACAGTGAAAGTTTAACTAACCCGCATACTCAGAAATTGCCTGAATATTCCATATAGTAACTGAAAAAAGAGGAGTGGTGGAGATTGTAGCCGTTCTTTAGATTTCTCAGCTAAATAAATGATTTTGATATTTTGATATGTGCATCATATAAAAATAGACCAACGGAACTGAGAAATATTCTGCTTAGAATGCACAGTAAAACTCTTTTAAGTGTTCATAAATAAATCTCAGACTGAACATCAAAATTAATTATCTCTGCAAAATACCGCAAACGTTATTGTGCAATACGTGCGGTGTAATTCTTCCACATGTGATATTACACAATCGGAATCAACAGCTGCTGGTATTCGGAGAATAAAGAACTAAATAAAGGAAAAGAGACTTACTAATCTGGGGTGTTTCTGATTCTAATTTTTAACAGACTGCGTTAAATTTCCGGAATAGAATCAATCTTCGCTTCGGTTCGGTACACCGCAAAAAACTTTTAGTCCTATTCAATCCAGATTGGACAGTGACAAAAAAAAAAAAAAAAAAAAAGTATCTGCTGCTTCAATATTAGAGATTTTGCGGAGAACCTCTCAACCTCCGTACTGTATAATGTATCGGGGAAAAAAAAAAATATTTTTTTTGACTATTTCATTACTTTTCTTTTATTTAAGCCATTCTGAATATTATTTCTTAGAAAGCTAATCTGTGTAAAAACACACCCATTTTTGGAAGTTTATCTACACTTCAGTAGTTACTGCAACTATATTATTATAAATATTCATGCATTTGCTCATAATATAAGCATAACGATTATAATAAACACGGATATGAACTGACCACGCGGAACGAGAATGCAAATTATTAAAATCTTGAAAGAAATCCAAACGTGTGTAGTATTTGGGTGGGAGGAAATTTTCTACCATTTTCGCAATTCTTTGACCAATAGAACGACGTGCACCTGTCTGTACTCTCGCACACACCATAGGTTACGTTAATGCAGAGAAAGGGGGAAAAGCAATTTCCGGAAGTATGATTCACCATCTGACGTAGCATATAAGGAAGAAAAGTTGTTTATTTAGTTTCGGCTTTGGTGCGGGGAAAAAATACGCGTTCATAAAAAAAAAAAAAAAAAAAAAGAGAGGATTTAAAAAAAAAAGCACTAAAAACAAAAATAAGGGCTTTAAAGAAAAAGTAAGCACCTATAAGGGCCTTTATATTTTATTTTCAAATATAAGGACTGATAAGCACTTGTAAGAAACACTACGAACCCTGTGTTATGTCAAAAAAATGTCAATGGAAGGACAATCATATCGCTTATAGATTCACTTGTACAACATAAAAGGATGGTACGCAACGACCACATTATATTTTATGTTACAAAATATTTTCCAACTGCAATCTTAAGCCCTCAAAGTTGTTAGAAGATTTCAACAATCAGCATGGCGGTGAATCAGTACTCTTCTGTTATTACGGCTGGACGTCTCGATAATAGAAGTGTGCGGGTGAATATGCAGGATATAGCCTTAACATCTTTAAATCTACAAAAGCATGATTTGAAGCCAGCTGTACTACTACAAAGTTTAATATTGCAGCAATTGAAAAACTTACGCTAGAAGCTTCTTATCAAGAGCGTATCCGTACGCTAAGAAAATAAACAGCTGAAGAACTAGCAAAACCATGTGCATTTGAAATTGCCAAAATTTTTGTTCGATTCTGAAGAATAAAAGAAAATTCAACAAATACCAAAATTGAATATGTGACTCAATTGTGGAATAAAGATCTCAGTGCCGATATTTTACTGCAAATAGCAGAAGATATCAAAGTTAGCCCTCTAACGATAAGCATCCAACTGGAGGAATCAACTTATGTTGATAATTGCAGTCAGTTATTAGTATTTTGCGATACATTAAAGAAAATTAAATACTAGATTTTCTATTTTGTGAACTGCTCGATTTAATAACAAAAGGGACTGAAGTTTTTAATTACATTAATTAAAAAAAACAACAAATACCCATGAGTATTAAAAGCTGTTTGCACTGATGGTGTCCAGCAATGTTGGGTAAAAATTCTGGATTTATTTCATATACGAAGAGAGAAACAACACAAGTTACTATAATGAACTGCACGCTGCATCGTTATGCATTGCATCGAAAACTTTGCCAGAGAATTTAAAACTACATCAGTGAATATAGTTAAATACATCCAAGGTTGAGCATTTAATCATCATATTTTTCATGCTTTGTGTGAAGAAATCGGTGCTGTTCGTACTGCGATTATTCATCATATGGAAATATGGTGGCTCTCTAAGGGCCGCACGCAGACCAGGGCTTTTAAATTGCACGAAGAAAGTATACAGTTTCTTATTAACCAAAATAGTGATTTAGTGGAAGATTTGGGAAATCAGACGCTTTGTGTTGGCTGGCCTAACTAGCAGATATATTTTGCAACAAGAATGAAGTAAGTACCTTAACACAAGGATTTGGCAAGAACATAATAACAGCTGGTGAAAAATTAGCTTCATTTACCGAGAAATTAAAACTTTGGAGACATCGAGTTGAACATGGGAATTTAGCAAACTTTCCTTCGCTGTATTCAGTTGTTTTTGCAAAGCACGAGTTCTGCATTTATTAAGTGTAAAATTTGGCTAATCTTTGGATTATGGTAACTTGGCGATTTTTTGGCGATCAACCCTGCTACAGCAACCTGCTATTTTTGTTTGGACGCAATTTTGTTTTCACGAAGCAAAGACATGTTTCTTTTCTTTTTATTTACTCAACACTTTTCCCAACAATCTGCTAGCCGAATTACACTTGTGCTAGAAATTTTATGGAACAAAACTGCTTAATCATGACAAATATTAACTGCAAAATTGGAAAAAAGTGCAGAATCGCAAACTTTTTGCCGCATTTTTCACAATCGCACATACACAGTAACCATGTACACGTCGACTTATTTTTACTTAAAAAAAAAAATCCCAGAATTGCTCAAAAATGCCATTGCGCACACTCTTGACTTTATCCATCTACAGTGCTAATTTCTCATAAATTACAAAAACTTGCACGAAAATGCAGGAAAATTTTGTGTATCTTTAAACTTGGTAAAAAGCAAATATATGAAATTACCTGATCGTGAAAAAATATGGTTGATCTTTACAATATGGTAACTGGTAGTTTGGCGACATTTTGGAGGCGATAAAGGTTACTACCTGGCACTTTGGTAATAATGTGAGCAGTACTCAGTTCCGATTACACATTATTTTGTGTGAGGGAAATGAGAGATCATGGGATATGTCATGTGATATTAATGGACGAATTACGGTTCTTTAATCGGAAAAGGGGGGAAATCGGGAAAAATCTGGAAATTTTGTATTTGGCTTTATTCTGTGTTGTGTGAAACAGTGTTCGTGAATTTTTGGATCCCATGGCCGTAACTAAAGTGAATTCGAAATGGGTATTTATGTATGTATTAATTTAATGTATGTGCTCATTTCTATTTTAAGTAGTGTTTTTGAATTTTATTATATTTTAATTAAATGATAGTTATTTTGTGAATTTTATGTTTGTAGGAATTTGGTATACGTTTTAGTTGAAGTAAACGTGCATGGAAATAATTTAAATATCTGACAATAAGTATTTGTAATGGTTGCGGTATGAATTCGTTGGTGACGTGTATAATGTAATAGATGATTTAGAGGTAAAAGTTTTTGGATATTTTATTTATTTTATATGTGGAAATGTTCATTACTTTTTCGCGATCAGGTAATTTCATATATGTTCTTTTTACCGGGTTTAAAGGTTGAGAAAATTGTCATGTATTTTCGTGAAATTTTTCTAATTTATGAGAAAAAAGCAGTGTACATGGATATAGTGAACAGTGTGCGCAATGTCATTTTTGTGCAATTCTGGGATGTTTTTTTAAGTAAAAATAAGTCGACGTATACATGGTTTAGTGATATTTTAATTAAATGATAGTTATTTTGTGAATTTTATGTTTGTAGGAATTTGGTACACGTTTAAGTTGAAGTAAACGTGCATGGAAATAATTTAAATATTTGATACAAAGTATTTGTAATGCTTGCGGTATGAATTCGTTGGTGACGTGTATAATGTAATAGATGATTTAGAGGTAAAAGTTTTTGGATATTTTATTTATTTTATATGTGGAAATGTTCATATTTGGAAAGGGTAAATACTTTTTCGCGATCAGGTAATTTCATATATGTTCTTTTTACCGGGTTTAAAGATTGAGAAAATTGTCATGTATTTTCGCGAAATTTTTCTAATTTATGAGAAAAAAGCAGTGTACATGGATATAGTGAAGAGTGTGCGCAATGCCATTTTTGTGCAATTCTGGGATGTTTTTTTAAGTAAAAATAAGTCGGCGTGTACATGGTTTATGTGTATGTGTTATTTTGAAAACGCGTAAGGTGTATGGTATTGTGCACTTTTTCCGAATTTTGCAGTGAATATTTGTCATGATTAAGCAGTTTTGTTTGATAAAATTTCTAGCATAAGTGTAATTCGGCTAGTAGATTGTTGGAAGAAGTGTTCAGTAGATAAGAAGAAAAGAAACATGTCTTTACTTCGTGAAGACAAAATGGCGGCGGGAAAAAAAAATAGAGGGTTGCTGTAGGAGAGTTGGTCGCCAAAAAAACGCCAAGTTACCCACTATATCCATGTACATTGCTTTTTTCTCATAAATTAGAAAAATTTCATGAAAATTTTGTGCATGGAAATAATTTAAATATTTGCAACAATTTTTAATGTTTGCGTTATAAATTGGCAGGTGACGTTTATAATAGATAATTTAGAGGAAAAAGTTTTTGGATATTTTATTTATTTTATACGTGCAAATGTTCATCCTTCGAAAGGGTATATACTTTTTCGCGATCAGGTAATTTGATATACGTCTTTTTTACCGAATTTAAAGACTAATTTGGCAGAAATGTTTCAGTACTAATCACAAGGGAAAGAAGAAATTTGAGACATACCGGCTTAAAGCATAGCCAGTGGAAGAAAGAGAAGTAAAATTACAAAGGCAAAATAAGAGGTAAATACTGAAATGCAGAAATATCTTGTTAAGACCTGTATATGCAAAAAGCCTGTACATGTTTGAATAAACTTAATCTAACTTTAAGTAGTATTCAAAGTATTAAGGGGAAAAGTGATAATACTCTTGAAAAGTGATTAAGGGGAACAAGAATGATATATGTCTGAATATTACTTTAAACTATATGTAAAACAGTATAAAATAAGTTTTCTTTTCTTTTAAAACTGCAAGAAAGCATAATAGCAGGAATATTTTTTGAATCACCCATGCAATAATTAGCAGATTAATGCATATAGATAATTGGATCCTAGCAGAGCCTACACCCTTGTCGCACCCACTTATACGGCACATATAGATGTGTACATGGACAAAGGGAGTGTGCAGGTTTGTGCAATTCTGGAATTTTTTTTTTAAGTGAAAATAGGTCGATGCGTACATGGATACCGAGTCTGTGCAATTTTTTTACTTTTATTTTCAAGTTGGCGATTTTGAGAAACGTGCGAAGCAGAAGTGGGTGATTCTGCACTTTCCCAGTTTGTCACCAAGGGTGTGGGCTCTCCTAGGATTTTACACATATGGATTATTTACAATAGCATTATTGCTGAACTTTTCAATTGTTTAAGAAACCTCTATAATAACTTGGAGATTAAATAATTTCTTGAATAATCAAACAATCATCTAATGCATGAAGAGAAAGATTTTAAAATACAAAACTCTAATCTTGTAAATAATCAATTTCATCTTAATACCGTGGTTTTAAAATAAAATAAAAAAAAAACATTAATTAAAATACATAAAACCACCAATTCATTTTAGCATTAATTATTAAAACTAGTACTTAAATAATTCAAAAATGAGAAGAAAAGAATTAAACAACTTACCCTCAGAAACTTTTTTGTTTCGTTCGTAATCAAATGTTTCAGAGCCTGTATTTTCCTTAGAATTTTCCACTTCACTATTATCGGCGTCCATTCCACGAAGCAAACTAAGACGAGTGTGCCTGGATAAATTTCTGTTTGCATTTATTTCGACAGATCTCAATTGTTTGCTCAGACCCGAAAAGCGCAAAGGTTTTTTTTTATACATATCCATTTTGTAATTATATATAAGCAAACTCGAAAACCGAATTTAGGCTCAATTAATGATATAAAAGTTCTGAATTAAGGAAATGCAAAAACTACACTATCTAAAGCAAAACAAATAAAACTGCCTTGGAATGGATTAACACTAATTCAAGTTAGCAGTAGCAAACATGAAACATTTAAGAATTTCGAAAAAAAATCTAGATAGTGGCACTTATCAAGGCAAAAATTCGAATCAAAGAAAAGAAAACAGTTCACAGAGTTATAAGAAACATATTTCGCTCTAAATAACAAAACGCCAATTACAAAAAAGCGCCAGTTTTTAAATTTCTAGAGTTGAGAATCACTTGACTTCTGCTAGCTCATAAGTAGTAAAATTCATTACTGTTAACTGAAGATGCGATTATCAACTTCTCCTGATGAAAAGTAAAATTAAAGGAAATATTCTTATCATTGTTTCTTTTGTTTCTACCTTCTGCCCGTTAGGTATGGCAGTCAAATTCTCCAGCTCAAGATGCCTCAAAACCCAAAATACGTATTTTCTCCAAAACATGCAGACATATCATGGAGATAAAAATCTTTGGATAATCAATCATAGGAAAAGCCCGTATCCAGTCATATAATCAGTTATGCATTTTTTCTTAATTTATCATTTACCTCGCTCCTTCAAGAGAAAATGGGCACATCAAGGAATTTACACACAAGAATTCTAACCTCCTTTTTTAGACATCATGCATGGGGTAAAACTGAACAAAGATTTCTTAATTATGAATTAATTCCAGAATATTGCTCTATGAATGCAGAAACTGAAAATTGCAGAATTTCCTGGATTTAAAAATTTTGTATTACTCTGCAATTATTTTAAATAATGATAACATTATTCCTTAATCCCATGACATATTTTGTATTTATGCCTACTACATATGTATTTTGTAAATGTATAAAAAAACGCCTTTAAAATATGTTGTGGTACAGGGTTTTGTAGTAGCTTAAAGCTATTGTATGAAGCCGAGTAAAAAAAGATGTTTCTACATCTTGACACTAGAGAATAAAACACGATCTGTGTGTGTGAATAGTTGCGTAAATAAAGTAATTGTTAAGCGACGGGGAGTCATATGTTATAAGAATTAACAGGAATCACGTTCGGGTCACCATTTGTAAGCGTGATGGATGGGATTCGTGTTAATTTTTATAACTCATGACTACACTCCTCTTAACAATTACTGTTAAATAAGCTGAAGTTTTTACAGATACTTGATGAAGTCTTTACAGATACTCGAAATGTTTAGCTCTCGAAAGTAAAGGCAATGTGTGTCGCCAGCTGGTCGCGACGCCAGCTGTTACGAAACACCAGGATATCAAAACAGTCTTATCCTACATACAAGCACAGCCGCCTCTACATCCGTCCCATCCTGTATGTAGCAACTCTAGTAAAAAAGACAACAATTATTGTGGATAGCATAAGGATATACTTCTATATCTACTAATATATTTAATATTACTATATATAAAACTCAACTATTTTAAAGAAAAATTTTCAGTATCATTACAATAGGGCCAAAAACTTGTTGTAGACGTTTATTTTTGTTATGCAGAAAGGAGTTGTCAACTGGCAACACAATGCGCGGCGCGTAAATGTGTAAATGTGTGTGTTATAAAAAAAATGTTGTTCTTAAAGCGCCATAATATTTAAATATTTCAATTTGATGACTCAAAATGGGATATTTAAAGTGTATTGAAGTAGAAAATTTCAAATCTTATAGAGGAAAGCAGGAAATAGGATGTTTGAAGCCATTTACAGCCATTATTGGACCCAACGGTTCAGGTATGTTATTTTTATAGCGATAGTATTGAAATTTGTCAATTCAGTTATGAATAGAATTCTGCAATACTAGTTTAGTTTATTTTTATTTCTATTATATGACAGCTTATTTATAATTTGTTTCAAAGCCAAAACTGCAGTTAAGTTTTATAAATTTCTCGCTCTGACATAGTCTGAAAAAAGAAATATTCTTTTCGTGCTATATTTAAGGGTTAGAGCCTTTCTTTTTATTATTGTCTGTTCTTCAAAAAAAAGGGGTGCAGTTAATTGAATAGTTTATATTATATATGCTTTTTAGAAGAAAATAAACGTATAAACGGAGTTCCATTGCTTGTGTGTATATTCCGACGATTTACACAGTACTGCGTACTATGTCATTATAGAATTCCTTGTGTACGCATATTTTGAAGTATTATTATGTAAATTGATAAAATTATGATTTAATAATATTTCATACTTAGCTTTGCAACATATATTTATGTGTTCGTACATGTAACGTGTTTACACTTTAAATTCTACATTGTTCTTTTCAGACTTGAAGATTTTCTGACTTTTAGGTACTTAATTTGTTTGTGGATGTTTAAAAATATTCAGTTATTGGAATATTTAATTTTTCAACTAATGGCCTTTCTGCTTCCGGAAACTTCCCCAAATATTGACTATTTGAATACTAAATGTATCTTCTCCGCTTCCCCAAGACATTTAATTTTTTTCCCCCATTCTTGATATTGATTCCTTGCAATAATAATAAATAAGTCTTATAGCTATGGAGAATGCTGTGCAATTCCATCAGATTAATGTTTGTACTTCCTTGGTTATTTTTTGTTTATTCATTTTGATGGTGGATTGCCACAACATGTTTTCCATGCCAATGTAGAATATTCTGAAATGTTTAGCAGTATTCCACGATTCTCATTACATATATATAGGGAAAAGGAACTACTTTGATATACCCTCCCAAATCGGAAATTTGGCGACTTTTTTTCCTCGCCAAGCAAAATACCTGTATTTGGCACCTTTTTTTTCTCGCCTGGATGGATTCTTGCTAAATACAAATAATTAATACATAAAAAATACGGAATCATTAAATACAAAAAAAAAAAAAAAAATACGAATAAATGACACTGAATAACATATTATATACAATTTTAACAAATGCAATTGAAAATACGTGTCGGCAATCTAATAAAAAGAATTATTTATACAGAAATTTTGAATTCCTCCCAATTTACCCCAGCAGCAATTTCAATAAATTTATTGAAACAATCAACATTAGCCGCTAAACATGATTTACGAAACATGTACATCGCAAGGTAAAATTTATAATCTGCCTTGCGATTGTATGTAGGCAAAGAAGCTTTAACATGCCTCCACGTACTTTCAATTGTATTTGTATGACACCCGGAATCGGGGTCTACAAATGTTAAAGAATGATTTACCTTTAAATGCTCAAAACCCTCATCCGTCAAACAATCATAACTTTTCCAACAATCAGAATAAACAGACGTACCTGGCTTAATCCATTCCTGGTTGATCTTTACATTACGGTAACTTGGCGATTTTTTGGCAAAAATTTGGCGACCAACTTCCCTACAGCAACCGTCTATTTTTTTTTCCCCGCCGCCATTTTGTCTTCACGAAGTAAAGACATGTTTCTTTTCTTCTTATCTACTGAACACTTCTTCCAACAATCTACTAGCCGAATTACACTTATGCTAGAAATTTTATCAAACAAAACTGCTTAATCATGACAAATATTCACTGCAAAATTCGGAAAAAGTGCACAATACCATACACCTTACGCGTTTTCAAAATAACACATACACATAAACCATGTACA
The DNA here is from genome assembly GCF_044657685.1 of Stegodyphus dumicola. Classification (NCBI taxonomy): domain Eukaryota; kingdom Metazoa; phylum Arthropoda; class Arachnida; order Araneae; family Eresidae; genus Stegodyphus; species Stegodyphus dumicola. The sequence goes on from NC_140778.1 coordinate 122,845,357, forward strand.
CGCCGACTTATTTTTACTTAAAAAAACATCCCAGAATTGCACAAAAATGGCATTGCGCACACTCTTCACTATATCCATGTACACTGCTTTTTTCTCATAAATTAGAAAAATTTCGCGAAAATACATGACAATTTTCTCAATCTTTAAACCCGGTAAAAAGAACATATATGAAATTACCTGATCGCGAAAAAGTATTTACCCTTTCCAAATATGAACATTTCCACATATAAAATAAATAAAATATCCAAAAACTTTTACCTCTAAATCATCTATTACATTATACACGTCACCAACGAATTCATACCGCAAGCATTACAAATACTTTGTATCAAATATTTAAATTATTTCCATGCACGTTTACTTCAACTTAAACGTGTACCAAATTCCTACAAACATAAAATTCACAAAATAACTATCATTTAATTAAAATATCACTAAACCATGTATACGTCGACTTATTTTTACTTAAAAAAACATCCCAGAATTGCACAAAAATGACATTGCGCACACTGTTCACTATATCCATGTACACTGCTTTTTTCTCATAAATTAGAAAAATTTCACGAAAATACATGACAATTTTCTCAATCTTTAAACCCGGTAAAAAGAACATATATGAAATTACCTGATCGCGAAAAAGTAATGAACATTTCCACATATAAAATAAATAAAATATCCAAAAACTTTTACCTCTAAATCATCTATTACATTATACACGTCACCAACGAATTCATACCGCAACCATTACAAATACTTATTGTCAGATATTTAAATTATTTCCATGCACGTTTACTTCAACTAAAACGTATACCAAATTCCTACAAACATAAAATTCACAAAATAACTATCATTTAATTAAAATATAATAAAATTCAAAAACACTACTTAAAATAGAAATGAGCACATACATTAAATTAATACATACATAAATACCCATTTCGAATTCACTTTAGTTACGGCCATGGGATCCAAAAATTCACGAACACTGTTTCACACAACACAGAATAAAGCCAAATACAAAATTTCCAGATTTTTCCCGATTTCCCCCCTTTTCCGATTAAAGAACCGTAATTCGTCCATTAATATCACATGACATATCCCATGATCTCTCATTTCCCTCACACAAAATAATGTGTAATCGGAACTGAGTACTGCTCACATTATTACCAAAGTGCCAGGTAGTAACCTTTATCGCCTCCAAAATGTCGCCAAACTACCAGTTACCATATTGTAAAGATCAACCATATTTTTTCACGATCAGGTAATTTCATATATTTGCTTTTTACCAAGTTTAAAGATACACAAAATTTTCCTGCATTTTCGTGCAAGTTTTTGTAATTTATGAGAAATTAGCACTGTAGATGGATAAAGTCAAGAGTGTGCGCAATGGCATTTTTGAGCAATTCTGGGATTTTTTTTTTTAAGTAAAAATAAGTCGACGTGTACATGGTTACTGTGTATGTGCGATTGTGAAAAATGCGGCAAGGAGTTTGCGATTCTGCACTTTTTTCCAATTTTGCAGTTAATATTTGTCATGATTAAGCAGTTTTGTTCCATAAAATTTCTAGCACAAGTGTAATTCGGCTAGCAGATTGTTGGGAAAAGTGTTGAGTAAATAAAAAGAAAAGAAACATGTCTTTGCTTCGTGAAAACAAAATTGCGTCCAAACAAAAATAGCAGGTTGCTGTAGCAGGGTTGATCGCCAAAAAATCGCCAAGTTACCATAATCCAAAGATTAGCCAAATTTTACACTTAATAAATGCAGAACTCGTGCTTTGCAAAAACAACTGAATACAGCGAAGGAAAGTTTGCTAAATTCCCATGTTCAACTCGATGTCTCCAAAGTTTTAATTTCTCGGTAAATGAAGCTAATTTTTCACCAGCTGTTATTATGTTCTTGCCAAATCCTTGTGTTAAGGTACTTACTTCATTCTTGTTGCAAAATATATCTGCTAGTTAGGCCAGCCAACACAAAGCGTCTGATTTCCCAAATCTTCCACTAAATCACTATTTTGGTTAATAAGAAACTGTATACTTTCTTCGTGCAATTTAAAAGCCCTGGTCTGCGTGCGGCCCTTAGAGAGCCACCATATTTCCATATGATGAATAATCGCAGTACGAACAGCACCGATTTCTTCACACAAAGCATGAAAAATATGATGATTAAATGCTCAACCTTGGATGTATTTAACTATATTCACTGATGTAGTTTTAAATTCTCTGGCAAAGTTTTCGATGCAATGCATAACGATGCAGCGTGCAGTTCATTATAGTAACTTGTGTTGTTTCTCTCTTCGTATATGAAATAAATCCAGAATTTTTACCCAACATTGCTGGACACCATCATTGCAAACAGCTTTTAATACTCATGGGTATTTGTTGTTTTTTTTAATTAATGTAATTAAAAACTTCAGTCCCTTTTGTTATTAAATCGAGCAGTTCACAAAATAGAAAATCTAGTATTTAATTTTCTTTAATGTATCGCAAAATACTAATAACTGACTGCAATTATCAACATAAGTTGATTCCTCCAGTTGGATGCTTATCGTTAGAGGGCTAACTTTGATATCTTCTGCTATTTGCAGTAAAATATCGGCACTGAGATCTTTATTCCACAATTGAGTCACATATTCAATTTTGGTATTTGTTGAATTTTCTTTTATTCTTCAGAATCGAACAAAAATTTTGGCAATTTCAAATGCACATGGTTTTGCTAGTTCTTCAGCTGTTTATTTTCTTAGCATACGGATACGCTCTTGATAAGAAGCTTCTAGCGTAAGTTTTTCAATTGCTGCAATATTAAACTTTGTAGTAGTACAGCTGGCTTCAAATCATGCTTTTGTAGATTTAAAGATGTTAAGGCTATATCCTGCATATTCACCCGCACACTTCTATTATCGAGACGTCCAGCCGTAATAACAGAAGAGTACTGATTCACCGCCATGCTGATTGTTGAAATCTTCTAACAACTTTGAGGGCTTAAGATTGCAGTTGGAAAATATTTTGTAACATAAAATATAATGTGGTCATTGCGTACCATCCTTTTATGTTGTACAAGTGAATCTATAAGCGATATGATTGTCCTTCCATTGACATTTTTTTGACATAACACAGGGTTCGTAGTGTTTCTTACAAGTGCTTATCAGTCCTTATATTTGAAAATAAAATATAAAGGCCCTTATAGGTGCTTACTTTTTCTTTAAAGCCCTTATTTTTGTTTTTAGTGCTTAATTTTTCTTTTAGTGCTTTTTTTTTTAAATCCTCTTTTTCTTTTTGAAATGTTAAGTTTGTTTTAAAGAAATATTGTGATAGTTACCTGTAGATTAACCAAAGCTGCTTTTGTTTATTGTGCTTGTACTGTAATTGCATTCTTCAGAAATTAAATTACTCACATAATTTCACCTTTTTGATTTTTGGACAATAAAATTAGTTAGAAGAGGGGGGAAATGTGGTACATGCGTATAGTTTCATTTAACTATTGTTAAAGTATGGCTGTCTTTGAAGAAAATAAATATGAAGGATGCTGAAAAGCTAACATGACAAAAAAATATGAATTCCTCGGGTATTTACAGGATTTCTCGCCAGTGTGGCTTAATTTACATTGGCCAAACTAAGAGAGCCTTGAAATTTCGCTTTAAGGAACATGAGGCATATGTTAGAAAAAAGGAAAAGGAAGTCTTCTGTTGCCCAACATTGTTGGTCCGAAAATCACACTTTTAATTTTTCTGCTGCCAAAATTATTCAAAAAACATCTTCCATTGGAGAACTGCATTTTCTAGAGGCATTTCACATTCAAAAAAATCTTTGTTCTAGTTAACGACCCTAATTCCAATCCATCTTTGTCTTCAGCCTATAAAGGAATTAATTTTTATTTCTAATTTCATCAACAGATGGCGCCAGTAGCTTATCTCGTGTCCAGGCTTTCTTGTCTTATCTAATCATTGTATCTTATCTCGTTCATTTGGGCTTTTGCAGCTTAGGATCATGGTTCGGTAAGACCATCGAAACGAGTCCTGTGAAAATTTTAAAAATATTACGCTGATTTTTGTTGTTTGACTTCTAAATTAATATCTGTTTGGCGTGTTATTGTATCTTAATGATAAAAAATGTTCATGTGTTAGGTTGATGAACATGACTGTAAAAAGGCCATAGACCAGGGGTTCTGAGCCGGTGGTACGCAAGAGAAAAATAGGTGGTACACAAAGAAGCAAAGTAATTTTAACTATTAAATTCAAAAATTAAAATCCTAACATCCTGATTCAGTTTTTTCTCCAACACTCGTAAATTTATGCGATCTGAGCTTTATTACAGTGTAGTGGTGGTACTAAAGGTTTTCAATTTTTGTTTAGGTGGTAAGCATTAGTCAAAAGGTTGAGAACCGCTGCCATAGACATTTATAGTGGCCCATACTGAAATTTATTTGCATATATCAGTGGTTCTCAAACTGTTTCGTTTCATGCACCTCTTTTGATAGAAGCTTTACTCTTTGAACAGATGTGCCAGACGTACTGCGTTAACGAAAATTTACTGCCGAAAATTTTTGGTTGGAAAATCCTGTTTTCACAGACTAGTTAGACTTAAAATGGAAAACAAAGGACAACAACAACAAAAACTTTAAATCCTCTCTCTGCCTTTCGAAAGGTACGGAACAGCATGTTTTTTGTGTCTAATTTGAGAGTGAAGCAACACAGAAACAAGAAATTTACAGGACATGTTCACTAAACAGTTCTTTAATGAATGCGACATAAAATGTTTCTAAAGTTCAACAGAAAAATTAATTACAACAAAAAATTGCACTCTTGGCAGAGAAATCCATTCTTGCATAAATAGTATTGTTGTGAAACTGATTAGTTGTATCTAACAAATATTAAAAACAAATCTCTTCATTTTGATGTACGAGACACAGATGGCGGTGGCTGTCATTGAAGTAGAAAGAAAAAAAGGGTTTTTCCTTTTCGACCTCGTGACGTGAACTGATTAAGATGTGAAATAACTTTCGGGGCCAGAAAAATTTCCCGACAATTGTTAAAAAATGTATATATTTTGTGTAGGGTAGAGAGAATATAATTAGATAAATCAACTTCTTAGAGTTTTTATTCAGATTCAACATCACACTACCCAGGTAAGTGAGGAAGTTTTGTCTTTAGTTTTTCTGGATTGCTCGGTATCGGGGATAAGTGAAGGAAGTATTTTTATTTTTAATGATATTTAATGATAAGACTATGTTTTAGTAATAACATAAAGTGGTGTCCCGCGACAGAACTCTAAGAAATAAACTTAAAAAAAAAAAAAATATTTTAATGGTTATAGATAGTTTTTGATGTATTAAATTAAGTTTAAATTCAAAACTATTTTTTGTAAAGCAGTTTGTTTTATTTTGAAAGTTAACTATGGAAGCTTTAAAGGCTCTGAAACTTAAACGGGCAGTTACTAAACTACAAAATGTATATTCAGATATAAAAAATGTAGATGATAAAATTCTTGATTTGTTAGCTGAAGACGGGAAAACTTTAGATGATGATGTTACTAAAGAAATCGAAAGTCGCGAGGTGTATTCTGATGATTTCATAACACTAACTCGGCAAATTAATGAAAAATTGCAATTTTCAGATGAAATCAATTTAGAAACAAGACCAAATGATGGTGCTGGTATTTGTTGTAGTAAGATTAAACAGTATAGACTTCCGAAAATCGAACTTAAGAAGTTTGATGGGGAATTGATAAATTGGCTACCGTTTTGGTCGCAGTTTGAGAAAATTCACACTGACCCTGATTTATATGAAAGTGACAAATTTTCCTATTTGATTCAGTGTATGAAGCCCGGATCACGTGCTAAAGAATTTATTGAAAGCTATCCGGTGACTTCTGAAAATTATGATAAAGCTGTTTTAGCTTTGAAGGAACGTTTTGGGAAACCTGAATTATTAGTAGAAGTGTATGTTAGGGAACTAATTAAATTAATTGTTTCCAATGTGAAGGCAGATCACAAGGATAAATTACCTCTTGATAAACTGTATGATAAAATTGAAGCTCAGTTGAGAGCCTTAGAGTCTTTAGGTCTTAAATCGAGCGAAAACACATCGTGGTTATTTCCGATGGTGGAATCGTGTCTCACAGAGGATCTTTTAAAGGCGTGGTAAAGGAGTTCACTCTTTAACCAGCCTGAAGGAACTGATCTTTCTCGCCTTACCAACTTAATGAAATTTTTAAAGTCTGAAGTGGAGGGTGAGGAGAGATTAAAATTGGCGCGTAATGGACTCGATGGTGTTAGTCGTAAAGAAGGATATCATGATAAAGCAAAGAGGGAAACAAAAGGTAAATTTAAATTTAAGAAACAGGGAAATGTTCCCACTGCCACAGGTTTTCTTACAACCAGAGAACATGCATGTATTTTTTGTGGTAAAATGCATGATAGTAAAAATTGTTACGATGCGCGTTCATTATCTCTTAATGAAAGGATTTCTAAAGTTAAGGAGAAAAAATGCTGTTTAAAATACTTGGAACCAAATCATATGGCAAAGTTCTGTAAACAGTTTGTTAGGTGTTTTGCTTGTGGTAAATCACACTCAGTTATTTTGTGTCTGGACATTAATAATGAAACTGAACCTCCTACAGAAAAATCAGAAATAGACAACATACATACGGCTACAGCCAGGCAAACTTGTACCGCTGACGTAGCTTTAATGACTTTATGCATAAGAGTATCTGGTGTCAAAAAGCATAAAGATGTTAGAGTACTCTTAGATTGTGGTTCCCAGAAATCGTATATTTTGAAATCATTAGCCACTGAATTGGGGTTACCAATTATTTCCAAAGAAAATGTTGCTCTTACTTTATTTGGAGGTGCCAGAACAGAGGCAAAGATGCATAACAAATATTTCGTAAAATTATGTTCAGCCAGTCCGCGTAAGTATTCAGATCTAGAATTTGAATTTTTAGATCAAGACATAATATGTGGGGATATACCTCGGGTACCCAAGGGTCCGATATTAAAAGAATTAAGACGAAACAACATTTGGTTGTCGGATCTGGGAGCAGATTGTCCAAAAATAGAAATGCTCATCGGTAGTGATATTTATGGAAAAATTCTCACGGGATCAGTAAAACAATTAAAAGGAGGACTAACAGCAGTTTGTACGAAACTTGGTTGGACAGTTTGTGGTGTATCGGAGGAATTTGTTAATCACAAAGATAAAGATGCTTCCATTTTGTGTGCAAGTTTAGTGGGTCAGGACTTTAAAATCTCCAATCTTTGGAGCTTAGAAACGATCGGAATATTAGATGCTCATCAGAATTCAACTAACGCTGCTGAGGAAGAAATTGCCCACGAACAATTTTTCTCTTTCCAGAAACGAAGATGGTCGTTATTGTGTCGAATTACCTTGGTTAGTATATAACGCAGAATTGCCATCAAATCGTCATGTAGCAGAAAAAAGATTGTTCAGTGTCACCCGAAAACTCAAGTCTTTACATAAATATGAAGAATATGATAGAATTTTTAATGAATGGATAGAGGAGGGTGTAATTGAAATAGTACCAGACAATGAACTGAATTATAAAGGGCACTACTTACCGCATCACCCAGTATTTAAACCAGACAGTGTCTCGACTAAGATAAGACCTGTTTTTGACGCACCATGTAAAGTTAATAGATCGCCCTCCCTTAATGATTACTTAGTAAAAGGACCAAATTTAATAGAAGAAATCCCTTCAATTTTGTTAAGATTTAGAGAAAAATACATTGGCGTAACCTCTGATATCCGGCGTGCATTTTTACAGATTGAATTACGGAAAGAAGATAGGGATTTTTTAAGATTTTTATGGTGGGAGAAAGATAATGTACTGAAGGTTTTCCGCCATACGAGGGTAGTTTTTGGAGTAAAGTCTAGCCCTTTTCTATTAGGAGCGGTTATTTCAGTTCATTTGGCACAAGTACCAAAGGAACAAAGTTCTATTGCTCAGAAATTAAATGAATCCTTTTATATTGATAATTGTGTGACTTCTGTTGATAACGAAAAGGAGCTTGTGAATTTTGTGAAATATTCTACTGAAATATTAGCTGAAGCAAAAATAGACTTACGTATGTGGACCTATGGCCCAGTAGAAAAAGATGTGGAACTAACCCAAAGTACTTTGTGCACTGAGTCCACAATAGAGAATTCTGTACCAGTTTTAGGGATTATGTGGGACAGAATAGAAGATAACCTTTATATTGAAATTAAGACTGTATTGGTTTCGGACGATTTGTCTAAAAGAGAGGTTTTGTCAGTAATGCAGACAATGTTTGATCCTTTGGGTTTCTTGTCACCTGTTTTATTGCCTGCAAAGTTACTGCTACAGGAAATTTGGGCGATAACAGCAGACTGGGATACTCCATTACGAGATAGTATCAAAAGTAAATTTTCGAGGTGGTATAATAAATTACAAATTTTGAATAAGTTGAGAATACCGCGACGTATAGGTTTTGGAGATAGAAGTTCCTGGACGCTTCATGTATTTTGTGATGCTAGCCAGCATGCTTATGCCACGGTAATATTTTTGAGATGCGAAACTAAAGAAGAAACATTAGTCAGTTTTGTAATGGCTAAGTCAAGAGTCGCACCCTTAAAAGAACTTACTATTCCCCGTCTAGAACTTATGGCTTGTCTTTTGGGCGTGCGTCTTTCCAAATATGTGACAGAAGCTCTTACATTAGATGACATCCCGAAATATTTTTAGACCGATTCCACCACGGCCATATCTTGGATTCAAAGAAATGATGCGTGGAGGATTTTTGTGGGCAATCACGTGAAGGAAATTTGCGCTTTCACTAAAGCAAATCAGTGGTCATATGTACAGGGTCATTCTAACCAAGCTGATTTACCTTCTCGACGATGTTCCCCTCTTCAGTTTTTCGAATTAAATTGGTGGAGAGGGCCTGTTTGGCTCAAAGACCCTAGAGATAACTGGCCAAAATTAGAGTTTAAGCCAAATGAAGCTTTAGTTTTTTCAGAGCGCAGGAAAGGCATAAATTTAAATGTAAATCTTAGTATAACTACAAAAGCGGATAAAGTTAAGTGGTGTGAGAAGTTCTCTAAATTTTCAAAAATGTTAAGAGTTTTAGGTTGGATAAGAGATTTATCAAAAATTGTCGAAAGAAAATTGTAAGTAAAGAGCCTTTTCTGTCTGCTTCCAAGATAAAGGAATCTAAAATTATACTTCTTTCACTTGTTCAGGGGGAGAGTTTTCCAGAGACTGGAGACTCCATCAATGGTCTTTTGACCGTATGAGATCAGAGTGGTTTAAGAAGAGTAAAAATGAAAATCACCGAACGAGATGATTCTTATGCATTCCGGTACCCGATTTTATTACCTTCTAAGCATTATATTGTTGACTGTTTAATTAGAGATTACCATTTAAAGCATTCTCATGCCGGCGTACAAGCATTAACTGTTATAATTAGAGAAGAATTCTGGATCATTGGTGCAAGACGCCGAATTAGATCGGTGGTGAAACAGTGCGTCCGTTGTAAACGATTTTCAGCAAAACCTCCAACTACTGCACCCATTCAATTACCATTAGACAGAGTTCGAGATGCTTTCGCATTTGAAGTTACCGGCATAGATTTATGTGGCTCTCTGATTCTCAAAAATAAAAACAAAACCTGGATAGTAACTGTTTACGTGTGCTGTATATAGATGTGTACATTTGGAACTAGTGACATCTGTAAGTATCGAATGCTTCATTCAAGCGTTTCGTCAGTTCATAGCCAGAAGAGGTCGGCCATCTACAGTTTACTCAGACAACGGCACAAATTTCGTCGGTACATCTGCATTGCTGAAAAAGGTTGACTGGGTAAAGGTAATTGCTCAGGAAACTTTGCATCCCATCACTTGGAAGTTCATTCCGCCCACTGCTGCTTGGTGGGGCGGATGGTGGGAGCGTCTAATCCGCACAACCAAGAATTTGATTGTGAGAGTCTTAAAACAAGCTGCAGTCAATTACGTAGAGTTACTCACCGTCATTTGTGATGTGGAAGCCATAATAAACTGTTGACCACTTACTTATGTGTCAAATGACTCTGAGGATCTTCTACCATTAACGCCTTCTATGTTCTTACAGGACATTAAGGTTTCAGGTACAGCAGATTTGGATACTTTAGATCGAAATAAACTCTTGGCTCGTCGGCGTTTCTGCCAGGAACTTCGAGAACAATTTCGTAGCTGTTTCCGCAAGGAGTACCTTGGACAGTTAGTACAAAAGCATGGACAGAAGGACTGTGAATTAAAAGTTGGAGACATCGTGCTAATAGGTTGTGAGAACCTTAAAAGAGTGAACTGGCCAATTGCTCGTGTCCAAGAACTTTGTACAAGCAGAGATGGACCTGTAAGAGTTGTAAAAGTGAAAACTAGAAATGGCATACTGATTTGTCCTGTACGTAAACTGTACCCTCTAGAAGTGTGTTCCTGTAGTAAGGATACCATTATTTGATTTTTGATTTTCCTTCTGAAAATCAAAAAGGTGGGAGTGTTGTGAAACTGATTAGTTGTATCTAACAAATATTAAAAACAAATCTCTTCATTTTGATGTACGAGACACAGATGGCGTTGGCTGTCATTGAAGTAGGAAGAAAAAAAGGGTTTTTCCTTTTCAACCTCGTGACGTGAACTGATTAAGATGTGAAATAACTTTCGGGGCCAGAAAAATTTCCCGACAATTGTTAAAAAATGTATATATTTTGTAGGGTAGAGAGAATATAATTAGATAAATCAACTTCTTAGAGTTTTTATTCAGATTCAACATCACATTACCCAGGTAAGTGAGCAAGTTTTGTCTTTAGTTTTTCTGGATTGCTCGGTATCGGGGATGAGTGAAGGAAGTATTTTTATTTTAATGATGTTTAATGATAAGACTATGTTTTAGTAATAACAAGTATATCACAGTTTTTTGAGGAAAAATGGAGGGGTAACATTACAAAAATGATTTCTAATAAGGAATGTGCCTATCTCTAGTTGCAATACATTGGTGGCAGAGACATTCTATGCTGTCAATTAAGCTGTCGGTCAGTCAAATGGGAAGCAACGACCAGACGCGGAATAATCCTTGTTCAAGCTCATCTAATGATCATCTTTAAGTACATCTAATAATGTACTTAAAGTAGCAACCTGTCTTCCAAGGTCGTCCTAAAGATGCTGTATTGAATTCAAGTCTGGGGATTGAACTGGCCATTCCATCTGCTCTTACAGTCTGCAAAAAATAATAAGCCGGATCCAATTCGAAGATTAAGGAACAACACAATCATCAACATTAACTGAAATAGATAATTAGATAATTAATTATACCGTCCGTTATACGTAAAACACGCATGCGAAAATGGATTCTGCTCTTGCGCACACGCATATGCGCAGTCGTAAAGGTCTTACACACACGCGTAAACGCCTATGCGCATGTGTCAACGCGGCGCATGCGCAGAAAGTTTTTAGCTTTGAAGTCCGGATTATAGATCATTCCAGATTATGGGTGTCCAAATTAACGACTTTTGACTGTATAAAAAAAATGTTTGGGCATCACTGCATGAGTCATTACTCAAGTTGTCATGAGTTAAAAAACATGCAGTCGCTGTTCCTGTTTAATTGGAGCACAATAAGCTGTAGTTGATTTTGCTAGTATAAAACATTCCTTTATGTTTTAAATTGTTTTTAAATAAGAGATTTAATTAAACCGTTATCTGACTTTGTAGTTACTTTCAGACATAGCGATAATTTGCTTCACACCTGTCCGGTGTTTGGACTGTTGTGCTTTAAGTGGGAATATTGGTTTGCATATTGAAACAAATTTCTAATTGTTAGAAAAGATGAAGAGAAGGAAATTGATATAAATTAACCAGAATGTCTGGAAAGGCTTCATATTAATGAGATGCACAATTATTGTTTAAGAATCAGTCATAAATTACATGTATTTTAAACTGTGACATGTTAATAGATTGATTTTAATAGTGCTTTTGTGACAAATATTTTTGAAAAATAAATTTAATAGAGGCCATGTCAATCTATAATGACTAAGGGTACATAACTAGCTAATTTAATTATTTGAAACTAACTGGTCATCTTCAAAAGTTATCTCTGCATATTAAAGAGAGTTGTTGCCTTGCAATAATCCGTACCATAGCCACAAGATAAACTACAAAAATGTAAAAATTCAGGTTAAACTTATTCTTCGCATTTAGTGAGACAATACAAAACAACTTATCATGTTTGTGGCTTTAGTGGCTTATTAGAACCTTAAAATATACACTCACGTTTGTGAAAATTGCAACACCATGAAGGACTTACGCGAGTGAGCTGAAATTTTCAGGAAATGCAAAGTAGCGCATGATATGCAAATGATTAGAATTGCAAATCCGTAGCGCATGCGTAGGCTGAGCAGCGCCCTCTGAACGGCTGATGGATCCGAATAAATAGACGGCTGTAGCGAGGCGTGTATGGTTATCGGTGGTTATCTGCTAGTGGTAAACGTTAACTCAATCTGTACTTATGCCTCGTCGACGAAAGAGAGCGAGATTTGAACAACTTACAGAGTTTGAACGAGGGAGAATCATCGGCCTTCGTGAAGCTGGATTGTCGTATCGCGCAGTAGCCTCTCGTGTGCAGCGTAACAGCAGTACAGTGATGCGCGTTTGGAAGCAGTGGACGGACGAGTGTCGGACAACTCGGAAATCCGGGAGTGGACCCCGAAATGTGACATCAGCTCGCGATGATAGACACCTGGTCCGCATGGCGCGTACGGACCGTACAGCTTCCTCTAGACAATTGGCAGCACTGTGGTCAATAGCTACAGGTGTTTCATTGTGTGCTTCATCAATTCGTAGACGTCTGCTGCAGTGTGGACTGCGCGCACGGACTCCTTTATACAGGATCCCCCTAACGCACGACCATCGCCGCCTGCGGCTACAATGGGCCAATCAGCATAGAGACTGGCGTGCTGATTGGCAGCATGTCGTGTTTTCTGACGAATCCCGCTTTAATTTGTGGTACCATGATGGCCGCATTCGTGTCAGACGCTATGCCGGTGAACGCCACCTTCCGAAGTGCATTATCGAACGCCACAGTGGACGAACACCCGGAGTTATGGTCTGGGGCGCCATAGCATATCATAGACGATCTCAATTGCTACGAATTGTGGGCAATCTGAACAGCAACCGGTATATCCGTGAAGTTCTACAGCCCGAAGCTGTTCCCTTCCTTCAAAGCTTGCCAGGCGCTGTATTTCAACAGGACAATGCCCGCCCTCATACTGCTCGGATTGTTAAATCCTTCTTTGCAGCGCAGCAGGTACAGCTTCTTCCTTGGCCTGCGTGTTCCCCGGATATGTCGCCAATTGAACATGTGTGGGATGTCATTGGTCGGCGTCTTGCTCGTGATCCTCGTCCTGTTGCGTCTGCAGACGAACTTTGGGTACGCGTACAAACGATATGGAATGCTCTTCCTCAGTCAGACATTCAAACTTTGTTTGACTCCATGCCACGTCGTGTAGCAGCACTTATTGCGGCGCGTGGTGGCCACACAAAATACTGATTCTGATCTCTTGTTCTTGTTTGTTTGCTTTGAACATTTAATCATTTATTTGTACCACTACCACTCAACTGTGTATTAAATTGCATTCAATTATGACGATTCCTTCTTGGTGTTGCAGTTTTCACAAACGTGAGTGTATTAAGTGGATTACAACCCAAGAACTCTACACGAAGTTCTGACACTAACTGTGTAAGACAGGCAGAGCATAACTAACTTTCAAAACTTCCCAAATATGCCTATAATCAGTCTTTCAGGTTTGTTCTGATCAGCAGGCCTCTTTGTAGGCAAGCAGCAATGGTGGCAACAGCGAGTCTTCTGTAACGAATCATGCTGATTATGATTTTACTTCTCATTTTCACCTATGCTGTTTAACATAAAATCTACCTGCTATTTACTAAACCTCTACGCTAAGTACGTGGCAAAATGAGACATAAAAAAATCAACATAAAGCGGTTAGTAAAACATAAATGAAATATCACTGATCTTCTTTCAAATATGTCCAACTGTTATAAGAGTAAAATATTTAATGCTACCTGATAAATTTTATTTTAGTTGAATTTTAGTTAGTTTTAAATTTTATTTTATAAGTTGATTTTATTCTCAGTTATATTCATTAAATTATGTTTAATAATAATGCATTCTACTTGTGAACCTCTTTCGTTCTTAGGAGGCCCACCAGCGGCCGAGCGGTAAAGTCGCTGAACACTGGTAGTTCGGTCCGAGGTTCGAATCCCGCGAACGGGCTGGCTGCATGGGCGTTTTCGTGGTTTTCCCCATGTGTAACGTGTATACGAGCCAGTTTCCCTTAGAAAGTCCTCCACGAAAGGCATCCCTCCCTTTAGGCAGATAGCCCTCGAGGCTTTGCCATAATCACATACACACATACGTTCTTAGGATAGTATTATAAAAGTGAAGTTTAGGCATAGATAATATCTTTAATTGAATTTATTCAGTTCCGATTTGTTGATGGGTTCTTAATTTTTTCATTAATGGTCCTTAAATGTCCTTGAAAATGCTTAATTTCTTTATGCAGAAATGTGTATGTATTATAAACTTGACCAATTTGTCTAAGTCTACATTTATACTGTGTACCATACTTATGAATTTACTCAAACTCCACAAATGCTCTGATCATACTGATACAACTTGTACATACATTGCATGGAAGATAATTATTTTTACAATTTTATTAATATTACAGAATTATGTTTAAGAAATGAACACATTGAAATATTTTTATAAGTACATAATTTTAAATGAAAAGTATAAAATTTAATATATAAAAAAACTTTGACTATAAATTTAAAAAAAAGGTTTTTATACAATAAGCTTTTATTTAAAATGGATGTAATAATTAATGTTCTAAAAGGAGAAACATAATTTGTTGTATATTTTATTGCGATTAGCCAATTAAATAATTCTATTTACAAAATTCATTTAAGATTTAATTTTGCAAATGATAAAAGCATGGGGTAAGCACATGATAAATTAAAAAGTATAATAACTTATATACTTGACAATGCAATTAAATGGGTAGATTTTGTTACTTAGGTACCCTGTGCTTATTATTTATAGCATAAAGTTGTAGATGAATTCTGTAAGTAGAATTGTTTTATGTATTATTTTTATTAAACTATATGAGTACTAGCTTTTTTTTAATTAGATTATTAAAAGTTGTGTTTTATATTTGATTTCCCTTTTGATATTTTTCCTCTTGTGCCTAATTCCCTCATTCACAGTAAAACAATTCATCTAAGTCATTTGTTAGATTTTTCCCACAGGTTTGAAATAGATTTCATTGTTTCTTAATTTCTCAATATATCAAACTGAGAGTTGTTATAAATGATAAATAGATCATGCTGTTTGCATAAACTTGATTTCATATACCTTTTATTTTATTTCAGGAAAGTCCAATTTTATGGATGCAATCAGTTTTGTTTTAGGAGAAAAAACATCATGTCTCAGAGTAAAGAAATTAAGTGTAAGTTAATGTCTGTCTTTTTTTTTTTTTTTTTCTTTCAAATTGTGTGCTTGTTACAAGTTTTACAGATGACCAATGATTAATAACAAAGTTTGGTGGCATTTATGGTCGAATGGATATACCAAAGACAAAATTATAATCAAGTAAAAATTTTTCACAGTTCATGTCATAATAATAAAAATAATTTGCACATGAGTTTTTAGTTTGAGTTTGAGATTTTTTTCATTTCATTTATCTGCATGCTTGTGAAGTGCATGTGCACTCTCTCAAGTTAAAAATAAAACTCAAAATTAAATAAAAAGAATTACAAAAGTTTTTTTCTTTCATTCATAGCATATAGGTTTTTTTTTTTTTTTCGGGGGGGGGGTTCCCACCACTAGTTGAGTTTATGTGGTGGAATATAAAAGCTGTGATAGCTTATTTGATGCTATATTTTCTGCTATTACTGATTTGTGGCATTGTTAATTTATTGGTAAATATTGGATTGGCAACTAAGTAATTGCAGATTTTTTTTAGAAAATCAAAGACAATTTTTTCATGGAACTAAATAACTTTATTCTGTAATGTATTGCCCATTTCGATAATGACCTTTTGCCATCTTTCAGGCAGCATCATAATCCCACGTTCATAAAACTTCTGGTTTTTATTAGCAAAAAACTGAATCAGGTACGATTTGACATCATCATCATTATTGAAATTTTTACCATTCAAGGAGTTTTTTAAAGATCGAAACAAAAAGTAATCAGATGGTGTAAGGTCAGGACTATATGGTGGATGAGACAAATAACCAAGCTCCAATAATTTTTGCCGAGTGACCAAAGATGTGTGTGGCCTTGCATTGTCATGATGGAATACAACACCTTTTCGATTTGTCAATTCGGGCCGCTTTTCTTCAACTGCATTGTTTAATTTCGTTAGTTGTTCAATGTAGACATCAGAATTGATCGTTCGGTTGGGTAGTAAGAGTTCAAAGTAGACAATTCCTTTGTAATGCCACCAAACTGATAACAAAACCTTCTTTTGATGAATATCAGCTTTTGATGTTGTTTGAGTTGGTTCACCTGTCCTGCTCCACGATCTTTTCCGTTTGATATTGTTGTAAAAACCCCATTTTTCATCGTCAGTTATCAGTCGTTTTAAAAATGGATCCTTTTCATTATGTTTCTTTAGCAAATCGCAGCTGTTAATGCGTTGCATTAAATGCGTTTCTTTCAGTTCGTGAGGAACCCATGTATCAAGTTTTTGAACATAGCGAAGTTGTAAGTGATTTTCAATGCATGTATGTGATACATGAAGCTTCTCTGCAATCTCACGTGTTGTACTGTGACAATCCGAATCGATTATTGCTTTGATTAGGTCGTCATCAACTTCAACTGGACGACCAGAGCGTTTTTCATCTTTGAGTGAAAAATCACCAGAACGAAATTTGGCAAACCAATTTTGACACTACCGTTCTTTTAAGGCTTCGTCACCATAAACAGCACATAACTTTTTATGAGCTTGCGATGCGTTTTTCCCTTTGCGGAAATATAAAAGCAAAATATGACGAAAATGTTCCTTTTCATTTTCCATTTTTCAACGAACGCCAAACGAAAACTACGCAGCCGATCAAAAAAACTTTTTTACTGATTGACAGCTGAATTGCCAACTATCAAATAACAAAATGTGTTTTTTCATTTGTACTACGTCTGCAACCCTAAAAATTCAACTGAAGCCATCTATCTATGAGTGAAATCCGCAATTACTTAGTTGCCAACCCAATAGATAACTTTTTTAAAGTAGGAATTTATATTTTTACAAATAAAGTAAGGTTTTTCATCTTCCCCACTTTTTTTTTTAAATAAATATATATATGTAGTTCTGTTAAAACTCCATTATTTATAAAAAGCTTACCCCCCTCTGTAGTTGTAATAACTTCGCTACCTTTTCCTTGGCACTTTGGTTGTTGGAAAAACCAAACAGTAACATTGAAAACACCCATTTTTGAAATAAACAAAACTCTTACATATCACATTTTAAACTGATTAAAATGGCAGAGTAATTGGTCATCTGAGTAATTCTTTTTTTTTTTTTTTTTTTTTTTTTTTTTTTTTAAATGTAGGAAATAATAAAGTTGATGAAGTTCTGCCAATGTAAATTTTTTAGCATAGCTATAGTGAGATAATTTGCTAATTGATTGTAAGTTATGTGAATGCTTATTTACCTCATATGTAAAAGTGAAATAAATATCCCTTATTGGGCAGTCCCCTTCAGAATTTTAAAACTGAAGAATATTAGCTCTTTTAGCTGAAATTGAAAAGTTGAAACTGAAATTTCTATAAAATTATCTAGTGTGTTGAAAACTATTTAATATAATAAAAATTATGTAATTTATTTTCCAGCTTGTTATTTTATGATATGTTTAAAATAATTACAGTATGAAATCCCAACATCTAGTATCCGGAATGGCTAATATCTGGATCTATTAATTAATTTCAGTTTGGCACTAAATAAAATACCTGCATGTTGAAAAAACACAGTCACATATTTACATAAATTTATGTAATCAATAATTTGTTGGATCTATAGGTGCATTTTTGCTTTACATCTTAAACCAATACAATCTACTGAAGTTCATCACTGATTTTTCACCTTCTGAAAACTTACATCCATGATGCCAACAAGGCAAACTTTTTTTTGCTTTCATCATCACACGACTATCAACTCATGGCAGCTTGAGAAATGATTCTTGCAGTGATGTCTAAAACATAAAGAATTCATAGGCTTAAAGGTTACATTTAGTGTTTTTGAATTAAGAATAACTGATTTGTTATTCAGATAAACTTTAAGTATATATCAGAATTAGTCAGGGGCTCAGATCAGCTATAAGCATATGCAGGAAATAGACATAATTATAATAGTATAGCTAATATTATTCAGCCTTAACTTCAGTGTACGATAGAGCAGGACAAAATTTATAGGAACAACATGTCTTGAGTCACCATTCTCGTAATACATTGCCAATAGCATATAGTCTGTGCTGGCTAATCATTAAGCTATGTTAATAGAGACAGTACTTGAAATCAGTTTTGTAGTTTTAAATGCTGAAAATATCTCTGAAGATGCAAAGAGGTTGCTGAGAATGAAAAAATTTCATTTGACAATTTAGTAGGAATTCTTGATTTGTCATTACAGGACTTGAACAATAGATCTTTGTACAAGAAATTATGTGATATAATTTATGAAACTTACATTATAAGAAATGTTATATGAAGCAAACAGTTATTGAGTTTTTTTTAGTTATTAAATTTTGATTCTCATAAGATAATAAATGCCTCATTGTTTCATAAACAACTGAACCATATTTTTAATTTTATTATTTCTGTATATCTTCCTACTGAATTTAAACTGATAATCTAAAAATTTGAATCGTCTGACGAGTACAGATCTGTAATTTTTGTACTGTAATTTTTGGAAAATCATGCATTTGATTTTTATTTTTAATAATTTTAAACTTAATATTCTTCATGTATGCTATTTTACTTAAAGCATTAGCTTAAATAAGATGAGAACCATAGAGGGGATCACATATTTGTAAAACTTTTTTTTTTTTTAATTTTTCTATCTAGCAGATAAGATATATGTATTCAACAATGTTTATTCTAACATTTTTAAGCACATGTGTATATATAGATACATGTGCCTAAAAATGTATATATATATACATACAATAAAATGTATGCAAACGGTGAGTGCAGTGTACTGTTGATTATCCAAGGTAATGCCCAAGCAGATAACAGTAATTGAAAACCATGGATAATTCAAACTGTTAATTTTCTTGTGGTGTTGCATGTTTCTATTTCTGAAACAAATCTATAATTTGTTTTTGAGAATGTTTAAATATTTATCAAATTTCACTGTGTATTATTTTAAATGTTATTTTATAATTGTATTCAAATCCTCTTTGGTGAACAAAAGTCTAATAAAGTTTCATCAGAAGTCTTTTCTGTCGCAGAACTAATGTAATTGTCAGTATCTTCTTCATTTGTATTTTCAGTACCACTCTCTGCCTCTTCTATTCTTGTGACATTTGAAACGATATCTACATCTTTCAAGCACTGAAAGCCCATCTCAGTCAAATCACCATCGAACCATTTCTTGATGTTTACCTGATCGAAAGTTCCAAAGAATTTTACATTTTCTGGCATACAACTTCAGTTATTGCCTCAACTTCTTCACAATTGGATAAATCTCCAATTTCTATAATAGGAAGAATTTTTTTTCTTTTTACTTTGTATATAGCATCCATTACAGTCAGCGTTTTCCAGAATTACGTTAAGTAATCATCTTTTTCACCAAGAATTATGAGAAGACGAGATTGATAAAATCATTTCACTGATATTGTGCTTTGGTACATCAGCTGAACTAAACTGGTAACATTTGGTGGTAAAAATTTAGTTGTCATTAGACCATCTGTTATTTTTATACATTCTTGCACATAGGGCATATACGTGTGTGGGCACAGCCATGCATGGATAATCCACATCTAAAGTGCAGTGTAGTTAGCAGCATATTGTAAAGAAAAGTGCTGGTATGCTAAGTAGTTGAGATATTTTATAATTATAATCAAGAAAGTATATTCTCCTCATGATTATTTCTGGAATTTGAGGGGGCAGTTTCAGAATTTAGTAAATTCAGATAATGAAAAACTGTTTTTATCTACATACATAATATTTGACATGAAATTAAAATTTTTATTTTACATAAATTCAGTGCATTAATAATCCTCTGTTTTTAAAGGAACTTATACATGGAGCTCCAATTGGAGCACCAGTTGCATCTCGTGCACATGTAACTGCCATTTATTGTGAAAATGAAACCACAGAAATTCACTTTACACGAATTGTGGCTGGCTCATCATCAGAGTACAGAATTGATGGAAAGGTAAAAATAATATGTTTTTATTCCTCTATGAAAGGAATGATAATTTTGTAAATTATTTATATATATATATTAGGTATTGAACTTAAATCCAGTTTTTCTCTCATAGCCTGTAAGCCATAATGATTATACAAGTCGTTTAGAAAGTCTTGGAATAAATGTAAAAGCAAAGAACTTTCTGGTATTTCAAGGGGCAGTTGAATCAATTGCTATGAAGAGTCCTAAAGAAAGAACAGCTCTTTTTGAGGAAATTTCTCAGTAAGTATAAATATTCAGTACTTTCATGCCTCTTTTGAAATTCCAAAGGAATATGCATATTATCAGCAAAGTGATTAAGACATCAATGTACATAATGTGCATAATTCCCAGAACACTCATGATGATTAATATTTTTTAATTAGTAATATACTTGGTTTTCATGTGAGGGAACTTGTATTCATACTTTAGTTGTAGAGTCTCACTCTTTTGGGAAGCATACACAAAGTCAAGACTCTGAAAGACATAACCGAATTATCGCTATGTCTAGAGTGCACACGGAAATGTAAGAAGGGTGTAAAAGACCATTTTGTTTAGAATTCCAAATAATTGATCAGAAGGCACTTCTTCTGCTTAGAAAACCAGCTAACATTTATGGTGTAACTCAAAAAATCAGGAATTTTAAATTAAACTAAGTTAAACCAGATGATAGCCAAAGGCTGCGCAGAAATGATTAATGTGATGACCTTTAATGCCATGGCAAGCACTCTTAGCAAGAATTAAGCAATGCCTGAGACAGAATGCTAATATAGAATTTCGACAGGTAATGGGGCCTTTCAACAGGTGGAACATAATCTAAGCAGTCTAAAACCTCCCTTTAAATACTATATCATTCTATCTCATATGAATATGCACAAACTAAAATTAGCATTCTGGCAGGAAAATGGAACGAGAGAAATGACTGCATATTCTGAACATAAAATAACTGGTTAGATAAAATAAATACCTTACATAGTATAAAGCATTATAAAAATTATTAAGCAAACTTGGTGATTCAACTTTCTGAGTTCTGTCAGTGGGTAGGCGATCTCTGCATACCCAGGGATATAATCGCGATAATAATTACATAATCTTAACAGGCTTTTAAGATCTCTCTTCGTTTTCAGCATTTCCAGTTTCTTGATTGCCTTTGCCTCTATTTTCTTCTTGGGATCTGGCTGATGTTTCCCTGATCGAATAATGTGTCCTAAATATTTAATTTGAGGTTTTGCGAAGGAACATTTAATTGAATTGATAGTAAATCCAGGTGACTCTAGTTTGGTGAAAACTTTATCCAGATTCTGGAGATGAGTGTCATAATCATTGGAAAATGTAGCTATGTCGTCAATATAGCTGTTTTTATCTACATATCGAAAATTGTCGAAATTCTTTCAGCATGTTATTCATTACTCTCTGAAAAGTTGCTGCTGCATTCCTCAGGCCAAAAGGTAACACTTTAAACTGATATTGTCCTCGATGAGTTTTGAAGAATGTTCTCCATGGGACTTTACTTTGTTCCTCCATGGGAATTGTGCGATATCCTTTCAGTAAATCCAATGTTGTTATGACATTGGCTGTTCCTATGCTGTACATTAAATCAATAGCATTTTGCACAGGAAAGTCATCTGGCTTCGTCACTGCATTTAATGCTCGATAATCTAAACACAATCTAATACTTCCATCTTTTTTTGCTGCCACAATCTACTGGATGAGCTATTTCTGCATTACTTTCTCCTATTAGACCCAATTTCAGTAATTCTTCTACTTCTTCAACCTTGATTTTCAATGCTTGAGGAATCCTGTAAATGTAAGATTTCTTTCTCTCCATATTCGGTATTAATCTAATTTTCTGAGCTTCAACTTTAGCTATTTTCAGCTTTCCAGTGAATAGTGAGTGCTTGGTGTTTATTTATAAGAGTGATTAACTTTCTTCTTTGCTGCAGATTAAAGTTTTCTAAATTTAGATTCGCATCTGTTTTTAAATCTAGGGGGATTGAGAGATCTTTTTCTGGCAAAGTTGTAATTCCTCCAAATTCTTCTTTTTCAAATATCACTCCGACTGCATTGACACTAGCTTGGAATTTTCAAATTTTATTTGAACGAACAAGTTTGATCTTTCCATCAGGTAGTTTTACTTTATACGAATAAGGTAGACAATGATTCAAGATTTCTCCTGGTGCAGTTCAGTGTGCATAGAGTTTGTTATTTGAATCTGGGATGACTATATAGACTTGTTCCCTGATTCTGAAATTTTTTGGTATTGATCTCCAATTAAAATACTCGGCATATTTTTATTGTTTCTCACTTGCAATTAAATTGGCTTGTTCCAACCTTATTTTTAAATGCTGTAAGTAACCCACTGCCAATTCACTTAGATTAGGTGGTATAGATATCTTTCCTGACCATGAAGACTTCAGTACTGCTAAAGGACCTTGTCTTCCATACATCAACTGAAATGGTGAGACTCCAGTCGTGCAGTTTCCTACTTCCTGGTAAGCAAAGAGCAAGTATTGGTACTTACATATTATGCTTTTGAATGTGAAACTATCACCAAGCAATGTGATTTAGAGCCAATTTTGGGTAATGGTGCCATCATAACACACTCATAACAACTGCGCTTTTCCCTGATGCAACTCCAATCAATTTTCAATAAACCATGTGTCATCAGGTTTGACTGCATTCCATTCTAAGCAAGGCTTCCAGTAAAATTGGAGAACCTAATAAAATAAGAGGAAATCAACAAAAGCCTTTTTCACAGAGCACAAAAACAAAGTGGGTCGAATACTTCCTTAGCAGTACTTATTTGATAGATGGTGCCCAGAGATATTATCAAATGTTTTGTTATAAAGAATTTCGGAAAGGAGTGTGGCGCAGAATTCTGCATTAACAATTGATGTAACTTTGGCAAGATCTCTGCTTACTTTCGTGGGTCTGTGGTAGCAAACATTAGCAATCAACAGGATTATATATTTTACATCTATTTTTCATTTTTGAAGGATTTGGTTTATAAAACTGTTTATGAATAATTTGAATTTTGATGAGGGAAATTCATGTTTATTAAAAAAATTAATTAAAATTAACAGAAATTAATTTAATGCAGTAAAACAATTCTTCATAATGGTTGTGTAATGTTACATGTATCAATAACTTGGCAGAATATTTTAGTGGAATCAAAAATACATTCCTAATCCTTTTGTGCTTAACAGTTTAAGCTGTTTAAAGATCATTTTTATGGTAGAAGCTATTTTCAATGCTTGATTTTTATAAAAAATCATCAAAAATACTGTAATTAAGATCCAGCATGTTATAACCTGCTGCTACAATTGCTTATTTGTATTAGAATGTTAATTTAATTTTTCTTTTATTAGCTCAATTGAACATAAAGAAGAGTATGAGCGTTTAAAAACTGAAATGATGAAAGCTGAAGAAGATACCCAATTTACATATCAAAAGAAAAAGGGTATAGCTGCTGAGAAAAAAGAAGCCCGTTTAGAAAAAGAAGAAGCTGAAAAATATCAGCGTTTGAAAGAAGATTTGGTAAGTTAACATTCTAAATTAACTGATTTAGAACAATAAACAATTGGAAAAAATTCTACATTTTTGGAGGACTATTGTAACAACTGAAATATTGTCGAATTTGATGCTTGGGATCCCAAATCCTGGAAAATCTACTATGTCCATGCTAGGAATTGAATTCGTGATCTTCTGGTTGTTATATAGATGTATTGACTATTGTACATCTTTTTTTATTTATTATAATTTTTTTAAGAAGCATTTCAGATAAAGAAGAGTAGTCTCTTGTCTTCAGGAATGAGATATTTGTGCATCTTTAAATCAAAGGGATTTTTATTTTTAAAGTATTTTAAAATTTAATATACTCTTATGCATTTAATCATTTTTTACATGGCAGATATTCTATCATGAACATGTTAGTTTTATTGAACTGAATATTTTCTTCAGGCCTAAAAGCCTGTAAGGGTTTTGGTAGTATATACAGTAATACAAACAGAATATTTTCTACATGAAAATAATTCTGATATATATTGCTTGAAATTTTAATAGTATGTATATTTCATAATATGTGAAATTGTTTAAAAATAATAGTTGTCAGTAGTTATCAGACCGTAAATACAGGACTGGTTTATAGTTCAGAAATTAGTGATGTGCAGATATTAATCTGAATTAAAAAATGATCAGATACAAAGCTTTCAAGTTAGGAGTTAAGGTTTGCAGAGGGAGGGGTTATGCAAAAATTACTGGAATTAACAGAGAATTAAAATTTTTAAACGAGTAAATTAGATGATAAATTGTTATTGATACACTTTATAATATTATACTTTATATGGTACTTTTGTCATTAAAATGTTGAAAAATTGTTCTCCCCTTTTTTTTAAACTTAGTTTTTATTACATAAATGTGAATTATATTTAAAAGATGCTGCCTTATTTTTCTAAGAAGTCCTGTAAATCTTTTTACAAATATAAATTTCTAAAAATTACCATTTTACTCAGATGCATGAAAACAAAGCAAATCTCACAAAAACTTGTGTTTGTGAACATTTTGAATTTTGATAAATTGTAGAAAAATCTTGGGGGGATGAATATAAAATTTTTTGTTAGATTATCTACATTATATTATTTGTACTGTAGATTATTTGTATTTATTATTAGATTTCTGACCCCTTTTCAGATACCTTTCCTTCAGAAAAGAGAAAAAGTATATGAGAGCTTTATAATCATTTTACTCTGATTGAGATAAATGGATTTTATATGCCCTGAGTACATCAAGATATGAAAAATATGCCAAGCCTATGCATTTACTCGAAATTTGAATCCTTGCTTGTTACTTTGCTTACTAATCCTTGCTTAATGGAAATTGTTTGCTCAAACTTCCATATCAGCCTGGCGGAATGTACTTTTGTAAATATATGATATTATATGTGTCGCTTCTGCCTTGCCATTTTAATTTTCTACCGAAGTTATGAATAAAATTCTAAATATATAGTGAAATGACAAATAAAAGTAGAAATGCTCAATTAAATGTCAAAATTGTGGAGGAATTATCTGGGAATGTAAATTGCATCTCTCTTACATATTTCTGTGTGATTATTTTAGTGTCCACAGAATTAATTGTGATGAAGACTGAACTTTGAAAATGAACAATTTTTTTGTTTAATCTTTTTCTTTCTTTTCCGCCCTTGAGATTTGAAGAGCAGGGATGATATTGAAGTCTGATTTTCCAATTTTGATCAGTCTATTGGTTTGAAAAAGATAAGTCATTACTGCCTGTTGCATTATTCTAAAAGTTATTTGAGTGTTTTTTTATTTCCTTGTATGAAGTAAAAAAGAAGTATTGTAATCGCAAAAAGTTTCAGGCATCATATTTCAACTAAAATATCCATTTTGACCACTATCGAATGCAATTTAACAGTGTTTTTGAGTGACATCTGTACATAAGGACAGAATAAAAGACTCTTTTTCCTCCAAAAAAATTATAAAACTGCTTTAAAATTAATTCTAAAGAGAATTTTTTGTGGTGCCTGTACGTACGTATGTATGTATCTTGCATAACTCAAAAACGAGTAGCCTCAGAAAGTTGAAAATTTGCATATAGGACTGCTATAACATGCAGATGTGCGCCTCGT
The DNA here is from genome assembly GCF_044657685.1 of Stegodyphus dumicola. NCBI lineage: Eukaryota > Metazoa > Arthropoda > Arachnida > Araneae > Eresidae > Stegodyphus > Stegodyphus dumicola. The sequence continues at coordinate 122,871,470 of NC_140778.1, forward strand.
ATTTTGGTTGCAATCGTCCACACCAAACGTATATATTTACATACATATCCACTCATTACTGGCTCATTGACTGGCTCAGTGATCTCAGTTTCTTTACTCTTATATGTTTATAAATTGTGCATTTTTTGCTTTAAAAATTATTGAATTATGTTGTTTATCTTCCGGTTAAGGTGTTTATGCCTTTAGTAAATCTGTATGTAATATTTTTAGAATTACTAACAATTTAAAAGCTGTTTAAGTGCCACTAAGCCTAATATTTTTTGCCATGACGGCCATTGCTTGTTTACATTTGAAACAGCAGAATAGTAGATTTGTTGCCAATCTAGAGAGACTAAGCTTCACAACAACAAAGATAACGCCTTCATTTATTATTGCGAATTAAATCACGCTTAATCTTTTTTGGAATTTTTTCGAGGAAATAAGTGTTTAAGATTTACTTCGTAATTTTTAGTATAGATATGAGTTTTTTATATATTTTTGCCTTGTCGCGAAATGAGAACTGAATTGAACGTCTGTGAAAAACTGCTTCTTTTTTGTTTTGTTTGCTTAATTTGTTTTATACACCATTCTAGATTTATTTGAATAGAACATGTAGCAATGATTAGATAATTCTTTAAATGATATAAATTTTGTGCATTCTGAGTTATAATATGAATGAAATATAACGCTGTTAAGTGAACCTAACGTCACACTGTCGCTATGGTAAACAAATATAGTGAATTTTAAAGAGTGTATTTATTCTATTGTGGTTTATGTGCTATCGATGAAGTAGATTTAATTCAATCCAATAAGTTTAAATGAAATGCAAGAAAATATGCATATAATTTGATATTCCGTACAAGGAAGTCGTGGTGTACACATCAGATTTTTTTTATTGTTTTAATGAATTGTAACCTGTCTATTGTTCCAAGCATCCAGTGTTTCTGTTAGAAATTGTTAAAACTATGAATTAAAAAAAATCATTTTTGAAATTGTAAACACACAATTAAATGTGTTAAATTAAACATGCACACATTGTCTGATCTCCAGAATTGCGCTCTCATTGTTCTCAATGTGTTGTTTAGCTTTTCTTTCACATGTGCCAAAAGGCATGGGAGTTGTATAACAGAAAAGTACCATAAAAGAAAGAAAGAAAACATTTTTGCAATGCTGGCTGATTTTTTTTATACCCTATATTATATCATTTAAGTGCACATAAGATATATAGCTTTTACTTTAGTTTTTTTTTTTTTTTTTTTTTTTTTTTTTTTTTTTTTTTTTAAATCATTTTTCTGTAAAATACTGCCTGAAATCTTTCTTTCCTTAGTTTCGTTGTATTTTAAAATGAAAAACTTATTGAAAATATTTAATGTATAGAGTATTTTTTTCCATAATGTATTGAAATATTTGAAATTTGTTATAGGCTACAAAACAAGTGCATTATTATCTTTTCAAACTTTATCATAATGAACAAGACATTGAAAACATGACTGAAGAACTGGCAGAAAAAAATAAAGAATTAGAAAAGGTCTGTCGCAAAAGGGAAAAAATTGAGGAAGAAATCAAAGATAAGAAGAAGGAGCATGGGAAAATGCAAAGGGAATTTTCTAAAATAGAACAACAGATTCGAGAAGCGGTAAGTAATTTTAGTATTTTATAAATCTGGAAAGTCTAATTAGAAAGACTCGAATATTTTTAATTGTTCCTTATGCTGATATTGCATAATGTAAAAGTACATAGATGTTTTAATTTTATTGTTCTGTTTTTATATATGTATTTAATTTAATATGTATTTAATGTCTTAGGAAGTTGAACTGAATAAAAAAAGGCCAACTTATATAAAAGCAAAAGAAAGAACAACGCACATGCAGAAAAAATTGGAAACTGCTAGGTAAGTGAAATGTCCTCCATATTGTGAGCCATTGTATTTATGTAGTAGCTGTTAATTTTTAAAAACACATTTATGGAGTTTTTGCAAATAAACATGTGATAAAATAAAATGAAATTTTCTTTCTGTATTTGTAAAATTTTCTCACAGATCTTGCAGTTAAATATATGATCGTGTTATATTTGAAATCTTGAAATTGCCTGTTTTTTTAAAGGAAAGAGTCTAGTCTAGTCATAATCTGTAATTCTTGGTAGTGTAGTTTAGTTCAGAGATCTAGTTTTTTTGCTTCAACTCCTTTAAAAAGTACAGTTTTCTTCATTGACACCTTTAATTTTTCTCTGTAATATACAGCGTGCAACATAATCATGATACAAATAATTGTGGTTTATGAAATTTGTTTTATTATTATTACAGGGTTCGTACGGTCCTTAAGAGTCCTTAAAAGTCCTTAAGTTTTTTGGAATCGATTTTTGGTTTTTAAAAGTCCTTAATTTCGGCCAAAATCAGCAGAAGGTCCTTAATTTTAATCATCGGAAATAGCTGTCTGTTTTTTACGACTGCCATTTTGAGTGTGAATTAGCATTTTGGAGGAATATTTTTGGTGGTTCAACTGACAGATATGGTTATCTTTTGAATGGGTTATAATTCGTTCCTGTTTCTAATATAAATTGTGGGATTTTCGAGTTTTATAGTAAAAGAAGTGCAGCATAAGTATTTTGAAATGATTTCATTTTTTCTAATGAAGAGCTCTTAAACAACTTTTGGCTTTTCGGGATGTGAATTCTTTTATTAAACGGCTCTGAATTCGGCGACTTATCAGCATTTTGGCGATTTTAAGATCAGTTTCTGTAGAAAATTTTTGATTTCGAGATCTGGGAATTTTTCGACATTTTTTTAAAACATTGTAACATAGATAATTTTCATTAAAATAGTGGTAAAATATTGAAATTATGTTTAAAAAATAACATTAAAATAAAACGTTTTTAATTTTCGCTGTCATATTATAAAGTTCCATTTTGGCCACTTATTATACAATATTTTGAATCTGCAAAATAAGCAAGGTATACGAAACAATTAACGAAACAGTTTTAGCAAAAGCAAAATAGCTATGTAAATAATTTAAAAATGTCTTTTTAAATTTTTCATGGTAAGAGTTTTTCGAATGTAATTGTCTCAGAGTATTCAGAATTATCAGAATATTAAGTTTTCTCTATAAAATGAATTTTACACCTTTTCCCTCTGATATTTTTTCTCAAAATATTTCTGGCTTTTTACTGTTACAGAATTTTTCTTTAGGATTTTAGACATTGCAGCTTAGAAAGTTTAGAAGGATTTGAAGGCAAAATTTATAGACGCAAGATTCTAGAAAATTGCAGAAAATGTCTCCATGCTATTAACACGTAACGAATGTATTTTGCAGAAAGTTTACAATGTATTTCTTACTTTTTGGAGAAGGTCTGGAAGAACAAAGAAAACATAATATTTGAATGTTTTACTTCTGATACTAGAATCTTTTTCTTAATGCATTTATCTTCCCTTTATTTTTTCTAATTTTCACTAGACACAGACATGGAAAATATCAAAAATGCTTTTATTCTTATCAGAAGGACAGGCAATTTTTTTCTTAGTAAAGAAATTGAAAACTGACAATTTAAATGATTCATATTATATGTCTGAATGCATCATACACAGAGCTGGCACTAGGCATTTTTCCACCTGATGCAATCTGCAATCTCTGCGAATCCTAAATTCTGCTTCCAATGCCTGCTCTAAATTCTAAAGTTTTACCATTTCTAGATTTTGTTGCTTGGTGTGTCACTAAATTCTAAAAATTCTGCCGCACCGTCTCTGTAACCAGCCCTTACCATATATATTTCATATTGCTTCTGAATGTTCATATTACTAAAGATATAAAATTAGCAGCTTTTTCTATGCTTTCTAAATTTAGTGTTTTTAGAATAACAGAAATCTTTAAATTCTAAAATGAAAAGGAAACGTGCTGAAGAAAGATTCTTCAAAGATATGTACTGCTATTAGTATGTACAGTTATTATTATGTAAATTACCCAGTAGTTTATAATTTCAGGCTTTACTATAATTTCCCATTTCTGTTTTCTCACCAGAATGCAATTCGCTTAGATAGTTTTTAAAGTGAGGTGTATGGAGTGTAAGACAAGAGTGTGTTTCTGTTCTCTACATACTTGCTGCATTAGTTCCTGTCCAAAATGAGACATAAAAATATCAACATGAAGCTAACTATTCATTTAGAAGTAAAACAACAATCTTAATAAGTCTAACTGTTAGTAAAACGTAAATAAAATATCACTTATCTTCTTTCTAATATGTCCAACTATTAAAAGTGTAAAATATTTAATGCTACTTGATTAATTTCATAAAGTTTTATTTTATTCTATAACTTATTAATAATTATGTTAATTAAGTTATGTTTAATAGTAATGCATCCTACTTTTATGTTTAAGACGGTATTACAAAAGTGAAGTTCAGGCACAGATAGTATTTTTAATTGAATTTGTTCAGTTCTCATTTGCTCATAGGTCCTTAATTTTTTCATTAATGGTCCTTAAAAGTCCTTAAATGTACTTAATTTCCGTGTGCAGAAAAACGTACGAACCCTGTATTAGTAGTAGTAGTAATTATACAAAGCTTTTCAGAAATAAAATCGCAGATTCTAATCACACAAAAGCTTTATTTTAATTAATGCGCTAGTTACGCTTGATTTATTGATGCAATTTTTTAATATTTGGCATTTCCTTTGTTCAAAAACATTCAATGCATTTTTTGTTTTTCATAATAAATTATTGACTTGCATATCTTCTACTAGGTAATAAGAGGGAAAAGTCAATAATGTTAGGTAACAGCTTTTTATTTTGAGATATTTCTGTGGAATCGCTTTTAAATTCCAAGCACGTGTTTTTAAAATACTTGTGCTTAAACTTCCTCCTTTAACCCTTTGACTACTAATAGAATATATATGTCCAACTAAAAGTTTAAAAATCTGTTATCCAAAGGGTTAATGCAATCGACTCTTCTTGCATCATAGTATCGAGATCAAATATATCACAGTTCAGCTGTTTTATGAACCATGCTAGCATATTCAGATTTTCATTGTCATGGAAGTAAATCTTTTAAATTTTAGTTCAGCGGTTTTATGAACCATGCTAGCATATTCAGATTTTCAGTTTCATGGAAGTGAATCTTAAAATCTTTTTAATTTTAGAAGTGGCTTGTGTATACCAATATATATTTTGAACTTTTTGTGTTCTTTATATTTTTAAAGGGCCAGTATGTGTGTTTTCCTGTGTTCCTTACTTTTTACTTTTTTATATTGCACATTTGTGTAAAAATTTTATGTATTTTTAAAAGGTATTATTGATTTAAAAATATTATGTAAGTTTTGTGAAATCTTTTCCATGTATTTATTTTATATGATTTATTCTTCTCTATATAATGTAGCTTTATATCAGTAACAACTGATTATCAGTTTTACGATGTTAATAACTTTTTATTTCCATGTACGAAGTAAAGGAAGTATTGTAATCGTGAAAAATTCTAGGTACCATATTTCAACGAAAATATCCATTTTGACCGCTATCAAATGCAATTTAACGATGTTTTTGTGCGACATCTGTTCGTAAGGACAGAATAAAGGACTTTTTCCCCAAAAAAGAATTGTAAAACTGATTTAAGATGGATTCAGAAGAGATTTTTGTGTGGCATCTTGTACATATGTACATATGCATATATCTTGCATAACTTAAAAAATAAGTAACCTCAGAACGTTGAAATTTTGTATGTAGGACTGCTATAACATGCAGTCGTGCACCTCCCTTTTTGAATGCAATTGGCAATGCCAAAAGTATATAAGTATATATATGTAAGATTAACAAAATACGATGGCAATGCTAAGAAACGATTGGCGACCTCAAAATTAACTATTCTAAATTTTATTTTCTCCCTCCTAAGTTCAACTGTTCTACCACATTCGAGATCTTTCCATGATACATAACAACCTAAAATTAAGCAATAGCTTCTTAGGTAAGCGGCCCTGAATTGCATGTGAAAAGCTGTTTCTTTTTTATTTGTTTAATTTCTTTTATACATCATTTTCGATTTATAAAAGTATTTGAATAGAACCTGTGGCAACAATTAGATATTTCTTCAGGTGATATAATTTTTCTGCATTCCGAGTTATAAAATGAAAGAGATGTAATGCTGTTAAGTAAACCTAGCGCCAGAGTGTCGCTATGGTAATTAAATACAGTGACTTTTAAAGAGTGCATATATTGTATTGTGGTTTAGGCGCTATCGACGAAGTAGATTAAATTCGATTCAATAATTTTAAATGAAATGCAGGAAAAAATGCGTATCATTTAATATTCCATACAAGGATGCCATTTGGTGAACACATCAGCTTCCCCCCCCCAATCAATTGGATCTCCTTTATGCAGATCGATTGTCTATGCATATCCAGCTCTCGACAGCCAATCAACCCCTTATCATAGCTGCCAGCTGTTCCAATTTTTCATCCCATTTCATGGTAGACTGCCGAATCTCTTAGTTTTTAATTTTTAGCCTTTTTTTTTTTTCTGTTATTAATGCAGTGTCAACTTTCCTTGGAGAAAACCAAGGTCATTGTAGAGCATAACAAATAGTAATAGGCCAATGCGACTGTTCTCAACCACATGAGGCAGGTGAAGAAGAGCATGTTTTTCATTGAAAATATAGAATCTGTGCCAATGCTAAAGTAAGTGAAGTGGTATGCCTAACTCATTTGAAGTAAAGAAATTGTTTTTGGTTTTATGCTGCTTTTGCTCACATGTGCAATTAGTTTCTTAGGAATTAATTTTGTTATCTGTCAGTTAAATACAGTGTGCCAAAGTATGCCAAAATATTATCCAAGCTGTAAAGAATCTTACTCAAAAGAATTTGAATTTATTTCAAAATTTTCAAAGGGAGAAACCACATACTTATTGTTTGATATGCTCAGTGCATTTCAAAATTTCTCATAATGGAAAAGGAGATGTAGCCATATGTTGCAAAACCAAGAAACATGGACCAAAAGATTTAAGAGAACAAAAAGCAAATATCAAAAGCAATTTTAATGCACAAAATAATAGCATGATATGCGCCAAATGTTTAATGACATTATTTATCGTAGTTCACATTTCACTTCTAAGTTGTGCAAATGTTGTAGACCCTTTACAAAAATGGGAATCTTTCTTGGCAATAAAGTTGCAAAACGGTATGCCTGTGCTCAGACTAAAATAACTGCTGTAGTTAAGAAATGGGTTTAAAAAGAAAAAAGTGTAGTAATTAAAGATTTGCAACTCAAGCTATTCAGTATTTCCACTAATGGGAATAATATAGATAAAAAAATTATATTCTGTGCTGCTTTCTTTGGACACTGTTTGATAGAAATTTCCCTTCAAAATAGCAAAGTTAAGGGTAGCTAGGAAAGTAGTACAGCACAATTAAAGTAACTGCGAAACTTACCAGTAAAAAAAAAAAATATTGACTTCAGTCTAGGGTTGCTTTTTTGCCTAATTTTATAAGGATAAACATTCATAACTTGTTCTATTAGTGGGATTTGTTAATATGACTTTCTGTTTTTTAACGTAATGGCAATATTTGATCCATTGGGGGTTAAACCGAGTCACTTTTCTAAGGCTTAATACTTTGTAAATCTGAATTTTGTTATAAACAAAATTTTATTAACTCAAAAACTAATAATAAGGAATTTTTAACTGGTGAAATTACTTTTCAATGTGCCCTAAAGTATACCTGCTGTAGAGAGTGCAACTTTCCTGCTACAGATTAAACTTAACAGAAATGTTCATTTTGTTTGAATTTTTAGGTTATTTGTTTATTTTTATTGATCCTCCTCCAACTAATAACCCAAGAGGACAGATACTGTGAGGTCAGCCCTGCAAAATCATACAACCACATAATGGACCATTAGTCAGGAAAATGGGCATGTTTGCAGTATGCCCAGTATCCGCTCGTGTGGTGTGTCAATGTTTGCAGCCATGTAGACTATCAGCAGGGTGACCATTATTTTGGCTTCCCTTAACACTGCAGCATAGAGAGAGAAAGACGGTGACTTTGGTGCACCAAATGACAAAGCTGCCAGAATGTCGCGTTTTCAAACCAGTCCCGTTTCTATGTGCAGTATTCTGATGACCATATACGTGTCTGGAGTGTCCGAGGAGACCACACGTTGCCTTATTGCATTTGATATCGGCATAGGGGCCTAGCACCTAGTGTGATGGTTTGGGCAGCCATTGGGTACATGACACACACATCTCTAGTTCGGATCGTTGGTAATTTGAACACAGATGGGTGTATTTCTAACATCTTATGTCCAGTGGTTGTGCCTGATCTTCGAGGCCTGCCAAATGCCATCTTCAAAAAACATCACATGTTGCATATTGTGTTTTGACCTTCTTCGGTACATGGAGTATTCGATTGCTGTCCTGGCCTGCACAGCCTCCAGATCTGTCACTCATTTGAAATGTCTGGTCATGGGTTGCTGAGAGACTGGCCCACCCACCCCTCTCCAGCTAATACGGTTGATGAAGTGTGGCATAGAGTTGAAGCAGCGTGGAATGAGTTGCCAATTTTGTCATCCAAGCCCAATTCAACTTCATGCCTAATTGGTTAAGGACCATTATTTGCCAGGGGTGGCAGCTGTTTTTACTAACTTCGTACTACTACCCTTGTAAACCCCTAAACTGCTTTAAAATTTAATCGTTTTGTCTTCATGCTATACTGTTTGCATACAATAAATATCTTTTTTGCATTTGCTTTCCTTCCTGGTGTTCGATTGAATGGCCAGCAGCATAGATCCTTTATTTTTTAAATTTCCAAAGTTTATTTTTGGCTATGGAGTAAACTGCTGGTAACTCAAATCACACTTAGATTTAATATTTAAGGGATATTAATGTTTTTTACATGTTAATATATTTTTATTTATTTATTTATTTTTATTATTTTTATTTATTTATTTATTTTTAATCATAAGAATCTGGGAAGGGTGTCTTAAGAGAATGGGGGAAAAAAGTATTTTAAGTGAAGTAACTTACATTATTACCTGACTATGAAATTTAGGGCAACATAAAAGTTTATTTCAGAAATTAGACTTAAACCTTTTTAAAAAGATCTGTTGTATTCCATTTCTAAAAAATTTCATTTTGTGTGTGGAGCAGATAAATCAAAAAAGAATCTGGTGCTCATCCTCTAGATAACTTTTGTTTTTTTGACTCGCTTTTTCCCAGAACGAAGTTAACATAAATAAAAAATTTTCGGTGCACATTGCAAACTATCTTTTTTTTTTAAAGAATGCTACTGCTTTTATTTGATACAAAATTCTTTTTTTGTTTGTTCGTTCTGCATGGCTTTATAGAGCTACTGCATTACTTCCCAAACTATGAATATATGATATCTAAGAATAGCTTATGTTCAAGCATTTCAGGTGATTGATATTCAGAAGAATGTGATACATAATATTTATTTTGTTTTATGTAGCATTTTATTTATTACAGGGTAATTGATTACTGCCGATTACTTTTTCATGAATTTAACATAAAATTACATTCTTTTCATGTAGGAAATCTTTAAAAGCTGCTAAAAAAGTGAATGAAGCGCACGAAACAGAAATAAAAAGTTTGGAAGATGAGTTGGCTGAAGTTGAAAAAGCACAACAAGATTTCGAAGAACAACTTGCTGAAGAATCCAAGTCAGAAGGTCGAGATCTGACCCTTCAAGATTCTCAAGTATGAAATTTTATCATTATTCTTTTTAATTATTGTTTTTTGGTGGAATTTAGAATATACTGTGAAGTTGCAATAGACTAGATGGAATTTTTTATGCAGTTGTAATAAATTGTCATGTTACATTATCTTGGACTTAAAAGATGCATGAAATTCTGAGAAATTAATGTTGTTGTTATTACTGCAAAAATGCAAATGATAACAAAATTTCTTAAGTAGTGTTCTGAAAGGAGTTTAATATTAAGGCAGGCGAAGCAGTTTTCAAATTTATCTCGATCACACAATCAATTACATCATAATAGGGTCTCCATAACATTTAACTACTCAGGTTGTGGGGTTCCACTCTTTTATCTAACCGCTAAATGTGCAGGAAACTCGTGAACAGATAAGCAAGTAATCTCTTAAGTTCGAGAGCAGACTTAAAACTCAAGAAGTATTAATTGCCCTTTAGTATTCAAAATAAGAATGTACAGTCGGCTCCTTTCTCAGAGCGTACAGCAAAGCCTCCACTTGGGATTGCTAGCTTTAATCTCAGGACGGCTAGGGGTAAGTCGGGCTTTCACTTTTCGTTCAATCAGGATAACTCTTGCATTTTATAAATGCTTTATTATTACAGTAAATATATACATATATACATATCATTATGGAACATTCTTAACATATTCACGAATTAATCCTATTCTCTCGCTTCCCAATTCTCGATTGATATCGTGTGCCCCCTATCGGCAGCTTTTCTACAATGCCATCTATCGGCTGATAACATTCAGCCATTCTGACCTGACAATTGTGCCGATTGTTCGGAGTACAAATCCATTTTATAATTAATACATTTTTCTACTTCAACTCTTATACACAATACTTAACATACATATTACTAGTACACTAAGAAGAATACACATTATACAGTCAAACGTCTTTAATCCGGACTCGTCAGGACTTCGGCATTTCCAGATTATCGGTTTTTCCAGATTATAGATCATCAATTTAAATCTGGTAAGATGGCACGCAGAAATTATAAGCTTAATAATTATTTGTTTACTTTAAACATTTCTTTCAACGCGCGCATGCATAAAGCATACATTACGCATAGTCAAAATTAGAAAATTGCAATCAGAAAACTATTTGATGTGTATTCGTGATATTTATAATGAGGAGGAATTTGATTTAAATCATATCAAAAACGGAGTACATCAAGATGAAATGACATCAATAAATAAATAAGCCAAATAAAATAAAAACATCTGCCCTGAAGATAAGGATAGTGCTGACAGATCAACTTCCAGTTAATCCCTTCCCCTGCAGAGCAGCTGTGAAATTAATAAAACAGATTTCGGAATGGTTAGAGAAACAAAGGATATACCTTTATCCATTTCTTGCAGCAATTCCACTTTTTGTCTGATGGACATCGAACCATGCTTTCGCTTTGGCAGCTCCAGAATCGGAAATTTTTTTTGACATAATCGAAGGTTCAAGCTTACTTTTATAAAATTGCTCTAACAGTCTGCAAAAAATAATAACCCGGATTCAATTAAAAGATTAAGGAACAAACGCAATCTGCAACATTAATTGAAATAAATAATTTTAGCTTAGCTTATACCATCCGTTATATATTAAACGAGCATGCGCAAACACATTATGCGTTCACGCGTGCGCAGAAAGTTGGTAGCTTTTGAGGTCCGGATTATAGATCATTCCGAATTATGGACGTCCGGATTAAAAACTTTTGACTGTACTAAAATTTGATATGATAATAAACTTACTAAAATATTTTCACATACATAAATTCACATATTTTTTGATACATTAGCATAATAGTCCAAAAATTTTCTGTAAATCATTACTAAATACGTTGTATATATGAAATAACTCAATTTTTATCATTTCTCAAATTATTCAAAACAAATGCACTAAAGTCTTTCAGCTAATGTTCAAAATTTCAAAGTCAATTAATGTTCAAAAGTTCAAAGTTTCTAAAGTTTTCTATCAGCAAACATACGTAGCTAAGCACACACACACACACACACACACACACAAAAGGGGGGAAAGATCTCATCTTAATCACAGGGGAGAGCACTTCCATCAGTCCTTACGAACAGATCTGATTGGATTCCGTCGAGGAATTAAGCTTGATAACTGATCAGTATCTTGATCATCATCGTCAGAGTTGGGATCACACCTCCATGGCTTCAGCTGGCTCACATGAGCAGTGGTAGTGAAGTAGCGACCTCGATTCTTCGCTTCTAGTTGAATTATTCTGTAGGTATCGCTAGGTAACATTTCCGTTATTATAAATGGCCCTCGATATTTCGGCTGTGTTTTGGTAGGTTGACCTGTAGCCTTAGGAGCGCATCTCATCACAACTATTTCTCCTTGCTCAAATATTAGTGTACGACACCTCTTCCCATCAAATCTCTTTTTCATTTTCACTTGCTGTTCCTCAGTTCTTCCTCGCATTTGCTATCGTTCACATGGATCAATTGGGTCCTTTCGTAAAGAGTTCGTGAGGTAATCAAGAACTATTAGTGATAATTGATAACATGACTAGGTTCATGAGAATTTTTGCAGTTAAGAATGCTAGTGCTAAAAATGTTTTAGTCTTTGAAAAATTCTGCTAACGATTTTGGACTACCAGAAAGAATAATAAGTGATAGAGGATCTTGTTTTACTTCTCACCAATTTAAGCAGTATTGTACAGATATCGGAATATATCATACTTTGAATTCTACCAAACACCCCCAAGCCAATGGTATGGTAGAGTGCGTCAACAGAACAATTTTAGAAACAATAATGATAAGTTTGATGGATAAACAACACAGAGATTAGGATTCAAAAATAAAAGAGACAGAAAGAAATCTTAACAGCATGGTAAACAAAACTACGAATAAGACTCCATTTGAAATGCTACATGGATATTCTCCCAGATTTAATGATGGAATACTTAGGAAGTTAGCAGATAAAGATTCAGATACATGGAAAGACCCGCGAGAAATCCAAGAGCAAGCGTGAATAAATATATACATATCATTACGGAACATTCTTAACATTAATCCTATTCTCTCGCTTCTCAATTCTCGATTGATATTGTGCGCCCCTATCGGCAGCTTTTCTACAATGCCATCTATCGGCTGATAACAGGATTGAGCTCAAAGTAATAAAAAATAAAACTTAACTAAAGCTTAACCAAGAGATATAGCCCAAGCTATCAAGATTTCTAAACGGTTGGCCTCTAAATATCAAATAAACTGGCGAAGCTATCAAGGGTCTGAAATATGGCCGAGCGTAGTAATAGCTTAGAGAGACGTAGCCAAAAGGCGAACGTACGCTAGTCAGAAACTCTGGCTCTCTAACGAAGTCAGTGGAACTTCCAACTTAAATACCACTCTTACTCATTTACATTAAACACAATTCTAAAAACACGTTCTGGTAGGAAATTGTAAGCTGAAATTAGGAAGGACTGGAAAATAGCTTTAACTAAAGATAACTTTTAAAAACTTAGGAAAAAACCTTACAAGGTTACCATAAATGAAACAAGAACATGGCGATAAATTGCACCCTTAAAGCTACTCTAACCGAATAAGTTTTCAATAAAAGAAAATGTGCAGAAAATAGTGAATTTGCATTGGAACAAATTTAGTAATAAATATATCCTTTTTTTTTTTTTTTTTTTTTTTTTTTTTTACAATAAGTGTATGAAAATGAATATCTGAGTAATGAACCATTTCAGTAGTGAAATGAGTTTGTAGCAGTTTCTGAACATGTTTTGAATTGCTGAAGAATTGCAGCAACAGATGCATGGAAGTTTGCCAATTGATTCGTAATGTATTGAGCTGTTAGTGGAAAAATACAGAATTGAGTGAAAGCAGAATTTTTAAACACCAGTAAATTGATTTTTTAAGAAAAGTGGAATTTTTCTTGTGATTATGAAAACGTTTTATAGATATTTTATCATTGTTTTGTGTCTTTTTGATGTTATACATGTCTAATAATTTAGTATGTGAGAGAGAAGATAAGTAATTTCAATTGTGATTGATGTTTGTAGATGGTGTTGGCATGTAAAATTCGTAACTCTGTAGTAACTTTAGTGTTTGTAACTTTCTTTAGTGTCTACATGCTTTATTCCTGGACAATGCAAATTAGAAGCATATTTTGATTTACACATCATTATGGATGCAACCTACACTCAATATCTATATTTTATGACAAAATACTATAGACGATGAAGAGCTGCTGCATGATAGCTGGAAGCAAGCTAGCGGGGAAGTGTCATGCATTCAAAAGAAAAATATGAGAGAGAGTCAGAAAATTATGGATCCTAAAAAGATTTTAATTCCAATAGAAATCGTATTTGCTAATAAAGCTGAAACGTACTTTCCTTAACAGAATTATGCATGGTCATATATAGATGAATTCAAAATGTATCAGCAGTTACAATTTTTAGGACAGAAAGGGAATGTACCCAAATTAAAGTGTATGTAAGAAAAATCAGTTAAAAATTAGAAGTTTGCTTCACATATTTTTTTGGTCTTGCACACACATATAGGTGCATGCACAACCACAAATGAAATATTTTAATAAATAGTTAAATGAATTACAATACTTGTGTACATTCTTTTATTTAACATGGCATTTTTCCATGACCACTTTTCTGGTTAAGTGTGTTAAGTAAGGGATTGCCGTAATATGCATAGTAATAGAAGGTATAAACAAATTTGTAATGCAGATTCCAGGTGAGCAAGCTAGCCAGATGAGCATTTTCGTTTTTCATCCATGTATAGAAGCCAGTTCCCCTTAGAAAACCCCTTCACAAAGGCAGATAGCCCTCGTGCGCTTCGCCATACAGTAAACCAAACCATTACTAAAAGTAATGTATAAGTAGCTACTTATGTAATAATTAATGTGTTTGTATTGCCTGTTGTCATTTTTAATTATGACCTCATTTGTCTATATTGACATATTTTTTTAATGTTTTAATATAAGTTTTAGTATTTATGATTTATCTGCGTACTTCTTAAATTTTAGGTTGAAGAATACAATCGTCTTAAAGAAGAGGCTGGGAAACTCTCATCTCGTTATTTGCAAGAATTAGATTCTGTAAATCGAGAACAAAAGTCAGATCAAGACCGGTGTGATAATGAAGGTCGTAAAAAAGCAGAAGTTGAATCAAAAATTAAGCAGAAGAGAGCTGAACTTGAGGAGAATGTTCGAAGGCTTGAGAAGCTTACTGAATACATAAGGTAATATTTTTCTTTAAGGAAAGAGCTTTTAAAATAGCTTTTAATAAACTGAGCTTTTAAAATTTTTTAAATGCGGTATTATTCAGAAATGTTCGTGCATTTTGTAATATTTAAAGTTTAAAAACCTAGTCTTCAATAATGGTATATAATTTATGAAAATGGCAATACTGCAATTTATTAAAAATTATTGTGCATTTTTTAGAACAAGCGAAACTGGCTTAGCTGAATTACGAGGGCAGGAAAAAGATATTGGAGAAGAAGTTCAGGAAGCAAAAAAGAGAGTTGCTGATATTAATGAGGAATTAGAATCTATATTGAATGAGCTTGGTGATGCAAAGGTAATTAATTGCATTTAAGCATCTTTATTAATGGTTTTCAATTGTGAACTTTGTACAATTTTTTATTAAAGAGAGGTTATTTCCTTATAAAAGCAGCCACTGTGCAAACCTCTGGCGACATCTGAAATTTGCATATTGCAGATAGGGAGATCTTTATTTCGGCAATTTCGATAGCAAAGTTCAGTGACTGGTTTAACAAGGAAGCACCAAAAGACTGCCTATGCTGTAATAAATCCAAAAGCATTAAACATTAATAATAACAATAATTTCCTATTTTCAGGATTTAAGGCTGAGTGCATTGAAATATTGAAATTAATGAATTTAAAAAAAATGTATTTTATTAAAGCCAGCTTTTAAATTAATTAAAATCTGTAATAATTTGTTGATTAATGTAAGTAATATTTAAGTAACTTCTGTTGCTAAATTTATGCATGACAACTGTTAATGATAATTTAATAAAGTATGTTTTCAAATTATGTAATAGGTTGATAAACATGAAGATTCAAGAAGGCGAAAAAAGGCGGAAATTGTTGACCATTTTAAGCGACTCTTTCCTGGAGTAGTAAGTTTTTTGTATATAATTTCTTACTCTGCATTTCAAAGCAGTTTTTATGCAATTTTTAATCTACTCAGTTGGCCCTTTTGTTTTTCACATATTTATGTGTGAAGTTTTTGAGCTATTTCAGCTGAAATACTATTTCATTACCTTTTTTTTTTTTTTTTTTTAAGAATATGTAAATTTATTTAATTTTGTTTCTTTTAGTATGATCGTTTAGTGAATATGTGCCAGCCTATACATAAGCGTTACAATGTAGCAATTACCAAAGTGCTAGGCAAAAATATGGAAGCAATTGTTGTTGATACTGAACGAACTGGCAGATCATGCATTCAATATTTAAAGGAACAGATGTTAGAAGCGGAAACATTTTTACCCCTTGATTATATTGATGCAAAGCCTTTGAAAGAACGATTAAGGTAAGATTTATTCAGTGTCTTTTCATTTTACAAAATTAATCATTCTATTTACATTTTGAAGTAATCTGTCTTAAATTAGTGTTACATTTGTATATAAGATAAACAAAATATGCAGGTATTCCATGAGATACAGACACTGCCTTTATATGGGATATGTATGTAACTTGGATCTATGATGAATGTGTAAGGTTTATGTTAATCAATCAATTATTACAATTTGAACCCTTCCGTATCCTTTTCAGAATGTACATTAGTTGTTAAGTATTTAAGTTGTGGTTTTGACTGAATTAGAGTTACAACTTTTGGCAGTTCCGCTTGCAGTTATGTCTGATCGACATTCCTACCAAATTTTATGCAGGTTTTAGCCATTTTGTTAGCTGACTTGAAAAGTGTACCATTAACTACTTGAACCAGCTAAGAACACCATTTGCAGAGTCTCCAATTACATGGATTTGCTTTAAATTTGAACTTTTGTTATTTTAAATGCGTATAAGTTGCAAAATTTTGCTTTGTAGCATAAATGGTGCCATTTGTTAATTTTAAAGTCTTATAAGAAGGTTATTTTAACCATCATAAGGACTTTTGTCATTTTGACTCAGAGTATAGTGATAACTTGCTTGTCAGTCTAGTAGGGTTTGAAAGACATTGCTTTAAGCTTATACACAGTTAGAGCATATCAGTAATAAGGATGATGACTTTGATACTCTTAATGATTCATATAAGAAATTCAGTGTGTATTGTAGTAATAACATCCCTATGTTGCAGTAATAAGTCAGAGTATATTATGTAGTTTTTTAAAATTCAAACAAAATAAAAAATACAATAAATAACTAAATACAAATAAAATTTGAAAAGATTTGGATTTTAATGTCGCACCAGAGGTTTTATTAACGTTTTTTATGCTTTCATTGAACTTAACTGTCTGCTATTGCACTCGCTCCTACTGGCACAACATTTTTTGTCTTAATTTTATTATTAAATATTTTTTTGCCACATAAAATTCAAAAGCAAAATCATAAAATTTTTAAAAACAACATATTTTTAGAAATTCTGATACAATGTTAAGTGTTGTTATATATTAGCATAAAAGAACTAGCAACCTAAATTAAAATCTTAGTTTTGCATCAAATTATCAAAAATTTTTGCATTAAGTTATCGCTAACTAGCCATGCGGGACAGCCAATCAGCTGTCAAAGTAAATTACTATAAAAAGTAAATGTATGCAATGCCTTATAATCCAGGTAGTATAATATCATGAGCCCAGCTATTAATTAATAAAAGGTATAAAGAACTATATTTATTGCTTTAAAATCATTTAGTTTGTTAATCAATAGTAGGCAAATTAAATTTAAAAGAAAAATTTAATACCTTACACTTTGCCAAATGACAACAAACTATCATATGGAAGTAAAGTTGAACAAAGGGAAATGTGTGTGCATGTGAAGATTGTTAATGCTAGTAATAATATTTTAGTAGTAATAATCGGGCAAATATTATGTTCACCAAATGCAAAATGTGTACTGTATGTTATACATATTTTATTTATTTATTTACTTTTCCTTGGCTAGAAAATATTTAAGCAATTTAGTTGTAATTAAAAAAATAGAGAGTTAAATGCATTTGATCATAAGTTTCTTATTACTTTATAATGTCCTTCTTTATACCTTATTGTGTGTTTATATTGAAAATCATATTTTAGGAATATACATCAGCCAAAAAATGTGAAATTGCTGTATGATGTTTTGCAATATGATCCTCCAGCAATTAAAAGAGCTGTACTGTATGCAACTAATAATGCACTTGTGTGTGAAACTGCAGAGGATGCAAACAAAGTAGCTTATGAACTTGGTGACAATAAACGATATGATGTAAGCAAATTCAAGTTTTTATACAAGCCTGAATAGATAAAATAATGATTTTATTCATCTTTTTATCCTTTTTCCAGACATTTAATTTATCTGCTGCTTAAAAATTGCTATAGTTTGATCTGTATGTAAGAATTCATATTATACTTACTTTTAACTCCTATTTTTTGTAATATTTTTTAATATGTGTTTAAAATGAAAAAGTATAAAATATTTTTAAATATCATCTGTGGCTGTTGTTGCTCTGGAGTTGTAAACTACATTTTAAATGATTTGTAGAATTTGGCTTCTATTTATTTTAAAAATGCCATTTTTAAATATCAGTGATTTTTTAAAACTGCTAGTTACTATGGAATGTGGCTTTTATTTGTTTTGAAAATGCCATTTTTAAATATCAATCGTTTTTAAAGCTGATAGTTATTGATATAAAATTCACTAATGTAAATTTTGAAGTTGAATAAAATTTTTAAAATGCTGTGAATCCTTTTGGGGCAACTAATCTTTAACAGTTACCAGTCTTGCCGAAAGTACAATGAAATATCTGTACTGATAATTATAATATTTGTTTCCAAAAACTACCACCTAACCTAATTGAGGTTATTAATTGTATTACTTGCAATTACTGAAAATGTTTTTATTTTGGCAACCTATATGCATATATTCTGAGCGGTTTATGTGCAGTATATACTTATTTAGTATACTGTAGATGCCCAATAAGGATGATTGCAGGCTTTATTACCTTAAATTTTGACTTTAGATATATTTTCAACTACAGATTTTCTCAAAATAAGGCATAAATTGAATGAAAACAGGAAACAGTTCAGCGTTGGGAGTAGTACACTTCTGTAGGTATAAAATCTACCTTTTTTACCACAGATCAAAGACTTTAGTACTTTTCTAAATGCACAGTTTAGAGAGATTCAAGCATGAATATACTGATTTGAATCACTCTAGAGTTTTTATTGCTAAGCTATTTCAAATGAATTTTTACCCTATTTAAGGAGGAACCAAAAAAAAAAAAAAAAAAAACTCATTTTTGATAATTAATAATACCATACTCTGTAATAATAATAATAATTATAAAAAAAAAAAAAAAAAGCTTGTTAAGAACTATGTCCTTTATGAAACTCTTGAATTAAAATATCTCAAAAAGTAAAGTTTCTTGTTTTAGTGATTACTAATCCTGTATTAGATAAAATAATGTTTGTTATGAATACTGTAGCCGAATCCATGAAATTAAAAACGCCATGAATAATGCGTAAAAGTATAAAGTTTTTATATATTTAACTCATTAAAAATTAGTGAATATTTTATAATTTGGCCTTCCCTTTTTTAAACTCTATAGAGATAAACTATAAAAAATTTTATACTCAGAGCTTTATTTTTCGTGTTGAAACTTTTTATGCTGAATGATTTTTGTATTTGGAAATATATATTTCTGATAAATATTTAAGGAAATAAAACCTCTGATCACCTTTTTTGTTTGCTTAGGGAGGGAAGGAAGAGTAAAGAATAATATTTTTTGGAAATATTTTATTTCTTTGTTAACAAAATGATTTACTTCAGATATGTGTACTAAATATTTCTTCTTTTCTGTCTAGGCTGTTGCTTTGGATGGTACATATTATCAGAAAAATGGATTTATATCTGGTGGTAGTACGTAAGTAAAGTTTTCATTTGCTTTATATTTTTAAATAAAGTCATTTGTCAATAGACGTCTGGGATAAAACGAAGCATATTTATCAGAAAATACAGTTAAAGTATGTTTAAAGTTTTAATATTTGTAAAATAGGAATTACGTGTATTAATCGTAGTTCCTTTTAAAATGGATATATCCTTTCCTCTCCCATTTTATTTTATAAAATGAAACTAGACTTCAAATTTAACAATTTTGATTATTTGACTTTAAACTTTACATCTTGAATATGATTAAAAGGTATTTAATTTAAATTTATAACTTTTCTTTCACCTTTCAAAATGAAACTTTATTTCATGCTTTAAAGAGATTATTATTTTATAGTGATCTGGCAAAAAGAGCCAGGCGATGGGATGAGAAAGCCCTGCACAATCTCAAATACAGAAAAGAGAAGCTAACTGAGGAATTGAAAGAGATGATGAAAAAGACTAGAAAAGAATCAGATCTGACTACTATTCAGTCTCAGATCAGAGGTTTGGAAACTCGATTGAAGTATTCCATTACTGACAAAGAAAATACTGTAAGTTTTTTTGTAGGAAGTAGAAAATAAGTTTTCTAGGTTATCTGAGGTAATTATTGTACTAATGTAATGCAGTAATTGTTATTAATATTTAAAGAGAAAAACTTAAAATTCAATAACAAGTTCTGCATGTTTTTATTTTATTTTGTAAGACTAAATGGTGGATCTCAGAATTTTCATGATTTAAAAAAAATTTTTACATCATTCTATTTAAATTGATTTTGCTGATTCTTCAATTATTTTTGAAGCTGTAAGCATGGTACAAGTATTCTATACTAGATGCAGCATGTGAAAACTGGGAAAAATAATCTGTGAAAAAATTAGAGTTAAAATTTTATTTTGTTATTGGGAAGGGAAAATTGGAACTTATTTCCTGTAATGATAAACTAGAGCATGAAAATAGATTTTATGGAAATTTACACATCAGGTGTGATATATAAAGTATTAGTTCTCCAAGTGATATAAGGCATACATTTGCACACAGGTAGCAAGTTTCATGTGGTAGCAAAAAGGAGGAAAAATAACTTAAGTTATAGCATAACTATTGTAGAGACATTAGGTTGTTTTGAAGCAAGAGACATGAAAAATTAGCAATGCCCTTACCGGGATTTGAACTTGGACATCTCAAATACATGCTGAGTGTCCTACCGTTACACTATGAAGACATGCTGGAAGGAAGGAGAAAATAACTTATAATACTATAAAAAATTTTCCTTCATTTTGTTCCCATTAAGCGTCATGCTCAAATTCTAAAAAAGAAGGTGTCTCCAATTTTGTAATTGATTGTCATTCATATATGATAAAACTGTAATAAGACTCTAGGAAAATAAAGCAACAGGAGTCAATTCTTCTTAGTAATTAATAAATCCATCTGTGCAGTGATTACAGCATCCGTTCTCATAGTTAGTTGTCCCTAAATCTTTGGACTGTGTCAAGTAGTTATTTTATGCTTGAGTAGAGTACCTGACTCCACCAATCTTCATTAATCTAGAAATTCATCTCTGTTTAAATTGTAACTAATTTTTCAGTTCTTGCCTAAAATCCTTCATTTCACTGAAGCAGATAGTCCATTTTGGGATGTCTAATTTTCCACTCTAGTTAGACTTGAAAATGGGCCAAGTACTATTGTTGTGATGGAAGGAACATGGCCAAAGAATTGTGGCAATCTGGAGAAACCAAGTTATTCCTAATATCTCTGCATGCAAAATGTATATTGTCGTTTATTACAACCAGCGGGTTCATGCCGTGCCATCTGAAACTGTTCCATAAATGCCATCACTTGCATGCTTTTTGTGATGTATGTATATACTGTTGGTAGAGATATTCTTTGGTAATTATCAAATCTATGTGTTTCAATTCAGTGTGAAACTAATAAAGCAAAATTCATTATTTCGTAGTATTAAATGGGTCATTGTATGAAGTCTCTTGTTCATATCTGCAAGATGGTTCGCTCATAGCCCAAGATAGCACAAGAAAACTCCTGCATAACAATCTTGTCTCATTGACATAAAATATTTATTCCATAGTCAGATTTTTTTTTTTTTTACCATAATTTTTTTAAATTTTTCTGCAAATTCACTCGTGGGCACTTGATTGAAATGTGTGTGCTTATCAGGTACCTCTTACTCATGGACTGACTGCCTTTTAAATGAATTGATTGAACCATCTAATGTAAAATCTACAGTTGCTTTGCACTTTTGTTTGCCCATCTAGAACTATAATGATGTGTCATCCATAAAATGGATTTTTTTTTCCTTATCCTCTTCACATCTTTTTCTGGCTGTCTATTTTCTAGACTGCAGTTTCTTAAGATTTTCTGTTGTGAGATATATTTCTCATCCTTCAGTACAAGAGGCCCACAAGCAGCCAAGCGGTAAAGTTCCTGAAGACTGGTAGGTTGGTTCAAGGTTTGAATCTCATGAACAGGCTGGTTGCATGGGCGTTTTTATGTTTTCTCCGTGTCTAATGTGTATATGAGCCAGTTTTCCTTCGAAAGTCCTCCACAAAGGCATCCCTCCAGCAGATAGCTTTTGAGTGCTTTGTCGTAATCAAATACACCACGCTTCAGTATGAGATGCAGTGTTTCTTCTGTGTGTTGATTGGAAAGCATACATTTGATTGATGGATATGCCAGACTTCAAGAATTTGTTGTTTCCATGTTAAGATGTTATTTTAGCCATTTCTCTAGCAAATGGTCTGAGTCTTCTGTAGTTAATAACTGAATGAAGCAATTATGTAAAGTATAATATAATGATATTTATCTATTACTGCAACCATCTTAATAAAATTTGCCAGATTTTCAGACTGTGCCAAACTCTGCCAACCAAGTGTATAAACATTTTTCAAACAACCATACACATAAGTCCTTTAGTTAAGCAATGTCACCATTTTCATATGTTTTTTGTCCTATTCCAAATTCCAACAGTTTTTATATGCAAATTGTGCTATTTCTTGCTTTCAAGTCGAATCAGTCAGCAAGGGAAGAAACTGCAGTAAAAGTTCCATGGGAATACAGTATTTTGTTGCAAAATCACAAAAGAGAACAATGATGAAATGCATTTGGTAGATAACTGGTACACAATGCCAAGTTTCTGCTGTGATTTTTTTTAACAATAGCATTATGACACTTTCAGTATACCTATAACTACGATCAGCGATCATTTTGAGCTAATGCTTATAAAGATAAATTTTGTTTGTTTAATAAGTAAATAAATTGAGTAAATATATGTAACCAAAAGATGATTTAATGTAACAGAGCAAAATAAAGTATGTAAATATATTAATTGAAGGATAATTTAACATAACAAAGAGCTAAGGAAAAAATATTTGCTCTAGATATTTTTAAACTTGTTATCATTTAATAAATTGCTCCATAAAAATTTTCAGTCTGAAATAAATATAGTAAAAATTACACATACTTACATTTCTTGGTTTTGCAGTACATACATATTACTAATTTTTTAATTTTACCTGTACAGGTTCCACAAGCGTATTTTTTACAGTATTCATAAGTATTCAAAGTTTTATTGCCTCTGTGTGCATTTATTTGACGTTGTTTATGCTTATGGGAAGGGTTGCCGCAAGTATCAATTCTCGTTTCGTTAGATACAGAAAGTTGTGAATTTTGAATTAAATGTATATCTCTTGAAGCTCCTCAGCCATATTCAGGATAAAATCACGGCGGCTGATGTTCTTGTATTCAGTTGTTTCTTTGTAAACTATCCTTGCATTTATTGTGGCCAAATCAAGAATATTTATTAAAAAAAAAAAAAAAAATTGAACTAGCCAGTGTCTGAATGAAGACTTCACTGAGTATTTTCTGACCATCTGGCTCCAAGCATCAACTTTGTATTTGGTCGAATCGTAAAAATTCAAACTGCCGGTGTCTTTTTTCATCAGATAGGAACTGCAATGTTGGGCGCGTGGTATTCAGAAGCAGGATGTTCTTGTTTCCCCCCCCCTTCTTGATAAGATGTAAGCATTATATTGTCATGCTTAGCAATCTTATTAAAATAGAGCTCATCCCTGATATTTTTGAAAGAATAAGGTACTTTTCTTTTTGAATGATTTATTGTGCCAATGCAGCCTATCCCTGTACTCCTCATTTCTCTTACTAATTTCAGCGAAGTAAAAAATGTCAGTTGTTAGGTTTCTTCCACTATAGTATAGGTGTTGTAGTACTTCCGGTATTGTAGTAAGGTTTCATCAAGCGAAAAGCTGCATGTTCACCTATTGTTTCTCCACCTGGTCTTGTTTTATCCTTTCCCAAGTATGGAAACCTGTTCAGTAAATATTTTGACTGCATATCAGTAGCAAGTCAGAATTTAATGCTGAATTTGTCTGTTTTCTTAGGCATATATTGAATAAATCAACATTGGGTTTTTATGGGAAATAATTGTTTATCCACTATTATAGTTTCACCTGGTTTATGACATTTCAAGCAGTTTCTGTAAGAGCATTCCAGATATCTGAAACAGGAGTAAATGGATTACTTTGCAGTCCGTGAGATCTAGTTGATTTCTTGTCATAGCACAAACATTTCATAATTTCCAAAAATCTGTCCCTAACCATTGTCTCGGTGAAAAATGCCCGGCCCCAAGGTTTTGACCATAAACTCAAAATAGAAAGATCTTTTTGCAGCTCCACGAACATACAACAGTGAAATGAAAGCGTCTAATTCATCGAGTGGCAAACTCCGGTTTAGATTTTCGGATTTCTTACATTCCTCTTCTTCAGTGCACTCCTGAATGTGATGCAATATTTTTTGTTGTTAAACAATCTTCACCCCTGTAGCATTTGTTGAAATATTTCCTATTTTCTAAACTGGACCATCATTTGCTTTTTTTTCATCGTTTTAAATTTCCTTACTTTGGATACATCTTCCTCATTCCTGAGTTCTGTTTTGTTGCCTTTAACTACTTTCTTGAGCTTAAGTGCTGCCATTGATTTCACTTCTGAAAACTATACTAGTAGAAGGGAATGTAATATTTTGATCTAAATTTTTAGCTTTCTTTTCTGTTTTGTGAAGAGATTATCCATCAGATGAATCGGATTTACTTGTTTCAGTAGCAACGATCCAGTCCTAATCGGATAAAATGGATTTAGTTTCAATATGAAATTCTTCATCAGGTTCAGTTTCTGAAGCAGAATCGTCATCGGAAAAACTTTCAAAAACTTTCATCATCTCTTCCTTTGTTAGGTATTTTCTACCAGCACTCATACGCAACATGACAAAAAGGTCAGAACAATAGAACTATCTAAATGAAGTAAAGTACATTTGTGTCTACTGAAAAATAACCTTTCTTGAAACAAGGGAAGAGCACAGACACATGGCGTTCCAAGCAGGGTTTTTAATCCCTCCCCCTCCTCCCATTCTCACTCACTTCTGTGATATGCAGTCTTGCCAAAAATGCACCTGTTTATCTATCAGGAAACCTGAAATAGCCAAGAAAAGTCATAAAAATAATGAGAAATGTATAATTTTTTGGATATGATCAAAATGACCTATAGCTGTAATTGTAGGTATAAACCATAATATTGGTGAAAGTAATTATTTAAAATGGACCAAAAAGTATGTAATATTCCTAAGCTTTTAGAAAAAGTCCAAAAATATCAGAGTTGTAAATAGAGAATTAAATATATATATATATATATATATATATATATATATATATATATATATATATATATATATATATATATATATATATATATATATATATATATATATATATATATATATGTATGTAATTTTTTAATTGTATTTTAAAATTTTTAAGGTGCTTTTTCTTTTGATATGTTAATAATGTTAGCCAACTTATGGTAAATATTGACAGTTTAAAAATATCTTCCAAACAATTCGCACCTCTACCCCAATGAGAAATAATATTAGAACTATTCAAAATCCAAAGATATTCTAAATCCTGACCTACACTGTATAATAGCAAAGGCAGAAACATATTTATGTGTATTAGAATGAAATGAAAATAAAAAGAGACTGAATAGACATAAGCACAAAATTCATTAATTTGTTATTAATTTGATAAAGGAATATGCAGTGAATGCTCTCACTGTGTCAAAACAGTGCTACTTAGAATAGCTCTCCTTTAATTTATGTGACATAAAAATAATAGAACTTTCTGACCAACTTAGTGTTGCCAGTTGTCTAGTTTAATCATTACTTAAAAAAAAAAAAAAAAATATGCTGAGAAATTATCCAACAATTTCTATTATAATGAATGCTTTTGTATAATTGATTATAAAACTTAACCTGCAAAGCACTTGAAAAAAAAATAAATAAATAAATATAATTGAGTTATATTAACCAGCATGTGTATTGTTTGATTGTCCTGTTTTATTGTAGTTCTTCAGATAATATAAAATTTAGAGTCAATATTTTATAATGGAATTTAAAAGAAAAATACTTTAAAGCTACATTGAAATCTTTGTCATCACCTGTGTATTGTGTAGTGAACACCTCTTTTTTTCCCCCTTTTTTAATACATAGTGATTCAGTCAATACATATTCAATGTAGATTTTGTCAGCATGTTTAAAGATGTTCTTAAAAATGTTTATGTTTATGTTTTCAATAGGAAAAGAGGGTTATTGCTGGATTGGAGAGAGAGATAGCTGCTTTAGAGAGAGAGTTGGACACATTTGAAGTAATTTATTCTTTTAAAAATCTTATGTATGATAATAAATGGTATGATTATTAAGTGTGATAATAAATTATACGTAATACAGTCCGAAATCCAGAACTCCAATTTCTGGATAACACGTTTTTTATTTATTTAATTTTTATTTTTTTAGAAATTTTTTTGCAA
Source organism: Stegodyphus dumicola (assembly GCF_044657685.1). Classification (NCBI taxonomy): domain Eukaryota; kingdom Metazoa; phylum Arthropoda; class Arachnida; order Araneae; family Eresidae; genus Stegodyphus; species Stegodyphus dumicola. Next base: position 122,898,078 of record NC_140778.1, read on the forward strand.
AAAAGGAGAAAGAATTAGATTCCAAGAATAGCATATGCTTAATTCTTCATGCATGCACAGTAGACATTTTTTCATAATAAAGCATATGGATCTTTATTCTTGTTTTCACTTCACAAATAAAGACCTTTATGTTTTAAGAAACACAGTCATTTCCTATCATAAATTTGTATGATAAATAATTTGGCTCTGAAACTGCCTTAGTGCCTCACATACATCTCAAATCAAAACATTCTGTCGCTGGTTTTATGTCTACTGAATATCATATAACACAGACTCGAACCAACTGTGCTTCGAAGTGTTAAGTTTTTCAAACAGGAGAAATTTAAATGAAATTTGTAAAAATAGATTTTGTAAATCATATTTTTAGGTCATTTAATGCTGTTTAAATTTAGAATGAGTAATTTGTTGTTCTGCGTATTACTTATATGTGGGAATTTTTTTCAGAGACTCAGGTAAGCTTTAAGCATATGCGAGAAATAACCTATATCTATGGAAATTATTTGTTATCATAAATAGCAACGCTAATATAATTCACACTTAACTTCCTCAGCACGTAATAGGAGTAAGATAAATTTTAGTAGAACCACATGCCTCTAGTTGCCAATCGGATGATACATTGCCAGTAGCGTATAGTGGACATTCGCTGAGCCTTATGATGGCGGCCGCGAATTTAAAGGGTTTTGGATATCGCACAAACAAAGAGCAAAATTTCCCAATTAATAATGGAATTTGGGAAGAAATGTAGATGAAATTATAGAAGTATTCCTTTGCTGTTACAATGCCCCCAATAATCAATCAACTAATGAATGGCAAAATCTTGCAATATGGATGCATATCTAGAACATATTGCTACCAATGGTAAAGAAAGTGACAAAGAATTTGCTGAAATTGGAAAAGTCTCAATTGACAATTTAGAGGCAATTCTTGATATGGTAATTACAGGAGTTTTGTAACTGAACAATAAATTATGTCTGTCTATAAAATTAGAAGGAGAAATATTAGCACAGAATTGAAGCAACTTAAGCAAATTGAAAAAAACAATAATAAAGCAAACAAATGAATATTAAGCTTTTTTTTATATATTTTGATTACCTTAAGGTAATAAATGCTTCATCATTTCGTAAACAATTATTTCAGATTTTTAATTTTGTAAGTTCTACATGCCATCTTACTAAATTTAAACTAAGATCTAAAATCTGAAATTACCAAATTCCTGGTGAGTCTGGATGTCGGACTTGGTATTACATAATGATATCCTCATCATATTGTGTTGAATAACTATTTACTTTGGAAGCATGCTTTTACACATCTGAAGTGTGTTGAATGGTTTGCTTAGAATAAATGCTGAGTTTTGTTTTTCCTCCTTATATTTTTTTAACGTTGTTTTTCTAGAATACTAATTATTTGCATTAAATCGGTTGTAGCCTAAAATATCTGATCTTGAGGAAAGAATGAAAGATCGAGAAAGCAGGATTCAAGATGTTAAAGAGTCTATGAATACCGTTGAGGATAGAGTTTTTGCTGATTTTTGTCGATCTATAGGAGTTGAAAATATCAGGTTAGTTAAACTTCTATATATCATTGTTTTGTTAATTACTTTGAATCTTTGTAAGTTTGTACAGTTTTAAATCTTTAGCCTAAAAAATATCTTTTGTTATTATAGGTTGTAAAGTTTTTATGTTAAATTTTAAAATTTTTAATTAACTATAACAAAAAGAATTTTTGGGAAAATGATTGCAAAAATTTTGCTTCTTAATTTTTAAAAGAAATAAAACTGTAACTTAACTAATATTAGAATTTTTTAATAATATTTTATTGTTATAAAAATGTATGATTATTTTCTAGTTATTTATATTCATTCTTTAGTTAGTGAGATACTAACAGATATGTACAGGCATTAAGAAAAAGTCTGTTCTGAATCCAGTTTGCAATCCTTTTTTGGTAAAAACACTCCTTTATTCTGTACACATACTTATACTAGATGCCACGCAAAAACATCATTCAGCTGGCTTCGAGAGGCGTTGAAATAGATATTTTTCTTGAAATAAAATACCCAAAATTTTTCATTATTAGAATACTTTACTTCATACAAGGAAATAAAAATGATTTTTCCCTCCAAACAAGTAACAAAAAAAATTTTGGGGCTAATAATTGCAAAAATTTTGCTTTTTAACTCTCCAAGCAGCTAGCCTCTAAGTGCTAGAATATTTTTTGTGATATCTATAAGAACGTATATATATATGTGCATATTAAAATATGGCAAAGAAATTAAGGCAATATATCAAAAGTATACAAACCAAGTATGAAATACCAGGAGAGTTTTTACATTAAAATAAAAAAAAATCATTTGTTCTCATAGTAGTTTTGGGAAATTTGTGCTTTCTTAGCGAAAAATATCTGGCTACTCAGAGAGTTAATTTTTAAAAGAAATAAAAATGTAACTTAACGAATATTAGAATGTTTCATTAATATTTTATTGTTATTACAATGTATAATTATTTTCTAGTTATTTGAGTTTTTACATTAAAATAAAAAAAATCATTTGTTCTCATAGTAGTTTTGGGAAATTTTTGCTTTCTTAGTGAAAAATATCTGGCCACTTAGAGGGTTAATTTTTAAAAGAAATAAAAATGTAACTTAACGAATATTAGAATTTTTCATTAATATTTTATTGTTATTTCAATGTATGATTATTTTCTAGTTATTTATATTGCATGCTTTTTTTCCCTCAGATACAATTAAAAACTTTAAATATGGTTAAGTATATAGTAAAAATTTGAAGTGGACACCACATGATTTCTTTGTAAGGCCTATTAAATTATACACATTTTTTGCTGCATTTCATTTAAACTTTTTTCCTCGAATTTCATTAGAGATATATTTCTTATTCAAATAATTCAGTTCTCTCTTGGCACCAAAGCAAAAATAAATAAAAACTCAAAATATCTTGGTTAAAAAATTTTAAATTACAGAAACACATAAAACACGAGATACACTTAAAACAGTTAGAAAAAATTTTTTTTTTTTACAATTAAAATTAGAGTTTCTATATAAAAACAAGCAATTCGGCCAGCGTGCAAAAAGGCAGATTTTTTGGTTCACAAAACTGAAAGTTTGCATTTGATTCCACTCTACGAAAAGACATGGAAGGTGCATTAACTGAATTCACTATTCTGCTGAGTTTCATGTATAATTAAATGGCAATTCATTAGGTGTAACATACCATTTAAAGTTTTAAATTGTTGATAATTGTACAACAGTTTCATGCAGATTAATCTATTTCATACATTTCAGGCATAAAAATCTTAACAGCAACATAAAAACTATGTAATTCAAACATTTTTAAAGCAAAAAATGCACATTTACCAACATATAAGAATAAAAAAAACAAGCTCACATAAACTAATATCATGTAGCAGAGTGGGAATTTATATATATATATTTATATAGGATTGGCCCAGCCGGTTGCAACAAGAAAGGAAGGTGCACATCTACATGTTATAGCAGTCCCATATACAAAATTTCTACAGTCTACGGCTACTCATTCTTGAGTTATGTGAGATACTAATGCACATATGTACAGACATTAAGAAAAAAAAATCTGTTCTCAATCCATTTTTAAATCCAGTTTACTGTCCTTTTTGGTGAAAGCAATCCTTTAGTCTGTCCGTATATATATACAGATGTTATGAAAAAACATTGTTTAGATGGCTTCAAGAGGAGTTGAAATGGATATTTTTGTTGAAATATAATACCTGAAATTTTTTCTCGATTACAATACGTCCTTTACTTCATGTAAGGAAGTAAAGATCGTTTTTTTCCCCCTTTCCGCCCCAAAACCCTTATATCAAATAGACAGAAAAATATTTTTTAAAGAGCTGAACATTTTTAGCCAGATTTCTAACCGTCAAACTTATTAAAATTTTTATTCATTACTTTATACATAGCTATAGTTTTGCATTTTAGGAAGTAATGGTTTTGATGAAAAAAACTTATTTTTATGTAATTAGATTAATTTTTGAATATGTGACATGCAAACATATGATTTCCCATTATGAATCGAAACTGAAAGTACTGACCTGTATTTGATAGTGCCATCACTGTCTCCTGCTTTGCTGGAAAACCCTGTCCATCTTGTACATACAACCTAATTAATAGTTAAATTCAAATAATCTACATTTGTTTTTTGATGTAAATAAATAAATAATTATATTTTTAGAAAATTCAGCGCTACAAATTTAATGGCAGTTTTTCTTATATGTTTAGTTTATGGGGCTGACATGCATAAAAATTTGTTTTTTAAAACTTTTCAGATGTTGAATTCATATTTAAATGCACTACTAGGCCTTGTCACAATATGTTTGTTCATGTGCTCTGCAATGAGTAAGCTTGCTTGCATGGAAAATATGCCAAAGAAAAGGGGGCTAAATTTTCTTTTAATAAATCCGAATTTCAAGTGTAACGTTAACTGTTCGTAGCATTATTAAACCAGACCAGAATGATAAAATTAGTGTAGAGATTCAATTCAAAGAAAAGTTTGTTAAACATTCTTTTATTTTCTCTCATGAATGTAAATGAAAAAATTATTTTGAAAGTAATGTAATGATGGTTATGCAGTTAATGAACATAAAATTCTTTACTTCCTCAAAAAAATTTCACAGTCATTTTTTCGTTTCTTTTTGCTTTGTTTTCCCTTTATATTGACATTTTATTTACAGAAAATTGTGTAACAGTTTTCTGTTCAGTAAATTTTGATTACATAGTTCTTACGATCTAAGTGTATTTTGGCTAGGTAATTTATGTGCAAATAATTCAAATTCAATGTAAAAACTAGGGAGAGAAAAGTATAAACAAAACTCTGAAATACATACTTATGTGTAAATTCTCCACTTTACTTAGCTCTAGTCGTAAGGTATGTGGAACATCCGATTTTTGTTGTATTTAAAATGGTATTTTAGGTAATTTATCATTTATCTCTTAACTTTTAAATTAGGTGAAATCATATTTATTAAATTTTACACAAGGTTAGGTGTGAATATTTTATTATATATGTATAGGTATATATATACAGTGGTGGCCAAAATTGTGGACACTTTTGGAAATTTGTATGCTTACGTTTCGCAAAATGCAAACTTGTATATATCATTTTAAAGAGAATTTATTACTGAATTCAATACAAAACACAAAATTCAATTATTTGCAATACAAAAAAGTTATATGTACTTTAATATAAATAAAAAACACAGTTATGAATTGGTTTGTAATGTCTAGCTTTCCTGGCCAATCACTGTTCTTCTTCTGAGAAACAATCAAATGTTAGTAACTGCCAGTAGAAGCTGACATCATGTTTACACTTGAAACAATTCAATATTTTGCTTTGTTCTGTAGAAGGAGGACCTGTTTCTTATACATTGCAATGACAAGTAGGAATTTTTGTAAAAATTTTTAATATTTAGTCAAGAAGCAATGAGATCAAATAAAAGAGTAGATTGGACACCTAGAAAGAGATGTAATATTATTGTGTTACGAGAAAGTGGTCTTTCCTATGCTGAAATTGCAAGACAGGTGGGTGGTTCAGTGACTACATCTGGAGTCCGAAAGTCTTGTTTACGATATCAGGAGACAAACTCAATAAAAAACAAAGAAGGAAAAGGCCGAAAAAAGTGCACCACATCTTTGATGACAGAGGAATAAAAAGACTATGTCTCCAAAATAGAAACATGTCATCAGTGGCCATCAGAAATTATCTGAATGATGCAGGTGTTTCTGTCAGTTCAAGAACAATCTGGAGAAGATTAACAGATGTTGGACTCAGAGGTAGAATTCCACGAAAAAAGCCTTATGTTAATTTTCAGCAACGAAAAAAAAAAAAGACTACAGTGGGCAAAGGAACACATTAATTGGACAGATGATCAGTGGTCACAAGTTATATGGAGTGATGAAACTAAGATATCGTTATTCGGTAGTGATGGGCGAAAATATGTAAGACGTAGAGTAGGAGAAGAGCTACATCCTGACTGCATTCAAGCAACTGTGAAGAACCCAGGTAGTGTTATGATTTGGTCATGCATGTCAGCAGATGGTATTGGTCGCCTTCATGTCATCGATGGGACACTGGATGCCAGAAAATACATTGACACTATTCTAGAACCAAAACTTCTACCTTCCATCAGAGATCTCTTTCCCAACAATGCTTCGTTTATTTTTCAGCAGGATTCTGCTCCTTGCCACACAGCCAAAATATCGAAAGAGTGGTTTCGTACAAAGAGCATTAAGTTGTTGTCATGGCCAGGAAACAGTCCTGACCTCAATCCTATCGAAAATTTGTGGCACCGTTTGAAAACTCTTGTCTGAATGAGACGCCCATCAAATAAAAGGGAACTAATTGAGGCTATAATTGTTTCCTTGCTTCATGTAATAACGAAAGAAGAGCTTAAAACTCTTGTCAGCTCAATGAAACGTCGATGTGAAGCTGTAATCAAAAACAAAGATTACCCTACTAAGTACTGACAACACACTGAAATCATCACTATCTAAGGTATATCGATAACTATTATCGTTTAACTTTTTTTTTTATTGCAAATAATTGAATTTTGTGTTTTGTATTGAATTCAGTAATAAATTCTCTTTAAAATGATATATACAAGTTTGCATTCTGTGAAACGTAACGTTTTCTATAAGCATACAAAGTTCAAAAACATAAAAATTTCCAAAAGTGTCCACAATTTTGGCCACCACTGTACACACACACACACACACCGCTGTAACTGCCAAGACAAATGTTCTTAACTGGAGAAACTGCAGCGTATGGTAAGATTTAATTGGTGGAAGACAATACGAAAACATGTATATATGTCTTACTAGATGCATCTTTTGACTTTTTGAAACATCTCTAAAGATGCAATATTATTTTACGTGTGAGATTGTGTAATATTTGGGCTGATAAAGTTTGTCGCACCAATGTTCAGAAAGTTTGTAGAAAAAAAATTGTAAGGTAAATGCTGTTTAAAATATTTTTTAAAAAAGTTATTACTTAGTCCTTTTTGGAATAACATCCATTAGCATATATTTGCAGTAGAAGACCAAAAGTCTGCTGAGTATGTGTTCATTTTAGAGTTTTGTAAATTTCATATCATAAACTAAAAATTTAAAAAAAAAAAAAAAAAAAAAAACAGAGAGAGAATTAATGAGAATAGATCATAAGCGTATAATAAAAAAATATTTTGAACATTTATTTACGATAGTTTATTTTAAAATTTCTGGGTTTTCTAGTTTAGGCTCCCCTTTTTAAATTTTGCATTCTTATTGTTCTAAATGTGTTGTCATGCTATTACTCGCAGGAAAATTGCCATAGTGATGAGATGAGGAAGATGCTACTTTTCTTTTTCCCTTTTGTTTTGCAATTAAAGTTACAAATTCCTATAGTTTTCCATTTATCGGGTAACAGCCATCACCAAATATAAATTTTAGTGCAATAGCTTGAAACAGTAATTGTAATCCTAAACATATTTTCAAGATGCATTACTGTTAAAAAATTGGAAATTGGTATGAAATTGGAAAAAATGTTTTGTAGAATTTTGTGAAGTAAGTAATTTAATCAGATCAGTTTTGGGGATTTGCAGTGTTCTTGTATTACCATGATCATTGGATGTCATGTTATTTCAGAGTTGTAGCCCTCTACTATCTTATAATTATCTGCATAATTTTCTTTCACTATGGACAGTTGTTTCATAAAAAAAATTACTTGCAGATTCTATCATTCTGCTCTTGTCAGGGCATAAATTCTATCTTGGGTCTTTTATTAAAATCTCTCACAAAAAATGTGTCTTGATTAAAGCATGAACAGTCACTTTTTTTTTTTTTTTTTTTTTTTTTTTATGTGGTGTGTGATGAAGTAAGTTCAGCCCATGGGAAATAGACCTCGGGGCAGACCCCAGCTAAGATGGATTGATTGTTTTGAAAAAGATCTATTTTAAAGGTTAAAAACAAGAAAACAGTTTCCAAAAGTAGAGATGCCTGGAGAAGGCCAGGGCCCACATAGGGCTGTCGAGTCATTGAAGAAGAAGTTTCACAAAATATTTATTTGGCAGCAATTTTAAGGGTTAAATCAATGGAATTAATATGATAGTCTACTTCAGCTGCGAGAGAGGAAATATATTGCAGATATTATCCAAATATTGCCAAAAATTCTAAAAGACACTTGCATTTCTCACTTGATATAGAGGTTATGTAGATCAGTTTTCTACTGTATTTTGTCCAACCCTCTTGCCATTCCTGAAAATATTGGGTGTTTTGATATTTGTCATAAAATGGCCATCCTGTATTTTAGGTATTTTTAATTATCATAAAACATTGATCCAGTGAAACTATATTGATAAAAGAGAAGAATGTGTCAGAGATCAAGAAATAAAACATATGTGATGTTTGTGGGATGATAAGAATTTGTTTTTGGTCAAAGAAACCCAAGCTCAAATATTGTTTATTGCTCGTTATTGCTCGAAAGAGGACATTATGCTGAAAAAATTAAAGGTATGCTAAGGCTGCTATCACACATCCGTTTGTTTCGGAAGAACAACTGTTTGGAAACATTTTCTGCTTTGTCACAACAGCCAGTTATCACACATAGCTTTGGGATTAACACAGGGTAAACTGGTTCTCCATTACAAACAAGATGATAGCATTCGAAGCTCGCAGCTGATTGGTTGAAAACGAACAACTTGCAATTTATTTTTAAAGGAAAAAATAAAATTGCATGTATTTCTTTCAATAGTAAACCAGGCAGAAAAATTGTCCGAAACAATTGTTTGTCTGAAACAAATGTGTGTGTGGTTTGGGCCTAACTGTGCTATAACATGAACTAACTATACATTCTAGATGATTTCACTTCACTCATTTCTCCTTTTGCAAGTTTCACACGTGTTACATGACTTTTTCATGAATCTTTGGAATAGAGCAATAATTCTGCCTACTCATCAACAGCATAATTTTTTTAAAAAATCGTTTTTCACAAAAGTAGCCCTTTGCAAGTGCAAATTAATGCGTAATTTATTTTAGTGTTCTTGACAGTTGAATAATTAAATGATGCTTAAAATATGCTCATTGGTCTCATTTATTACAGATGAACTTCCTGTCCCGAAATGTGATATATTTCTACTATTCTAATAAAATGGTACATATGTATTACAAAAGAAATGTTATTTGTTGGCAGCAGTTGTGTTATACGTCAAACAAAATATTTAATAAATGTTTCCTTTCATCTGAAATATGATTTATTCTTGTAGGCAGTACGAGGAAAGAGAGCTGAGAGCAACTCAAGAAAGAGACAAAAGACGGCTAGAGTTTGAAAATCAAAAGAATAGAATTATTAATAGATTGGAGTATGAAAGATCTAAAGACACACATGGCAAGTTTAATTCTGAATGTCTTATCTATATCATATATGAAGTTAACACTTGAAAATTTAATATATGTAACTTGTAAATTAATAAATTGATTTTTATGTAGAAAATGTTAAAAAATGGACAAAAACTGTGGAAGACGATGAAAAAGAGCTTGAAAAATTGAAAAAGGCTGAAACCACACAGATGCAGGTTTTTATGTTTATTTATCACTTTATAACATTACAAGATATATTTTAATATTGAAATTCATATTTGTACAAAATTCTTAGCTGTATAATATTTTGAGGTTTTAAAGACACATTCTCCTGTTTGACATGGCATTTTAAATTTGGTACATAAGTAACTCGTAGACTACAACTGTTGCAGATTGTCAGTAGTTTCTCTGAAAAAATTTTAAAACCTTATGAGCTTTCTGCTTCTTCTTCAGGTTGAGTATGTTACGTATTGGGCACCTCTGCTGAGTAGCATTTTGTGCCAAACGCATCAAACCCAATGCTTCCATGCTCCATTTGTTTGTGTCACCCACTTTGGTCCATTTGTTTGGGTCGCCACTCTTTATAAAGTCTAACAGCCCCTTAATAGAGCTCAGGTGTCTCTATTAAGGGAGAAGTCTGTAGGAACTTTAGGTATTCTCTATGCTAAAGAGTATGGAGAATACCTAAAGTAGTCAAAGTTATCAAAAGTTCAAGGTCAGTAGCCTGTTCCTCCGATAAACATTTTTCAGGATGTCTCTCAATGAGTAGAGCTATCCTTGTCTACCATAGGAGCCTCCCTGAAAGTATAACCTTCATGTATGTCTCTTTTAGCAGTCTTCAGGGCTGAACTATGAGCTATGGAAAATACTGAAAAACCTATGAGTTTTATTGAAAGGGGGGAAATGATATGCAAAACGGAGCCAACTTATTCCTCCAATAATTGGTGAAATCCTTGTTATGTTAATTTGTTAGTCTTGTGGATTTTCAAGAGTAACCAATCGCAGTTCAGAAAATTCCGATCCAGTTCAAGCACCCTGCTTTGAAGGGTTACTCTGCAGGTCTGGCTCTGTTATATTATGGTGAGAAAATGTAGCGCACGCTTCTTGCAAATTTCGATTAAACTGGAAGATTTTTAAGTTCGTGAAATATGACACCACAGAATGGGATGCTAAAATTAACAAGCCAGAAATTTAAACTCGTATTCTACAGAATTTCCATGCATTAAAACATCTAAAACTAAACTCAGTGGCGCAGCAGCCTTAGTGGGCCAAGGACTGCAGTGCCCGAAATCTGCTTTCTTGACGAGCATATGCCCTGAACAAGTGGTTAACTCAGGTCTCAGGACTTCCAGTGTTTAGTCCCCAAGCGAACTTGGTACTCGTTTTATCGATCCACTCAAGGGACGAAAGGCTAAGTCAACCTTGCCCAGCCCGGGAATCGAACCCTGGACCTGTGGTGCTGCTGCATGATGCTCTAGCCGCTGTGCCACCGGACTTCTAAAGCATCTAAACGTTATGTAAATTATGCACTTTATACTAGCAACAAAGACTTTTTAATTTCGCATAGTGTAAAAGGCATGCATTTTCTCAAAGACATAAAGAAATTAGTGCTATAAAATAGAAAGAAATACAAAATTGTTTTCATAAAAGATGAAGTGGATGTTATTTAATTTGATTTTTAATTGAACACAACTTCCCAATTTCAGTTTTGAACCATTCAAAGTAACTTATAAAGACAATGTTTCAGATATTGCCATAGCAAAAAAAAAGTATATTTCATTTAAATGCAACCCGGTGAAAGAGTTTTTCTATTTAAAAAAAGAAAAAAGTGGGGGAGGAAAAAACCTCATTGAAAAAGTTCTAATTAAGAACTTAAGCTTGCAGAGCATGCTGCTTAGAAATCTTTACATTTATAATTTATAAATGAATTATAATTCTTTTTGTTAATGTTAACATATATATTTCTTGCACTTCTTCTGGAATTTAATTTTTTTTAATTATTATTTTCCTGTAGAAACCGAATCAGAAAACCTCAAAGATATATGATTTATAGACTCTAATTTACCCTATGATTATTTATGATTTAAAATTATTTGTTCCAATACTATATATTAGTAGATTTAGTACTACTTCTGCTTAAATAATAAAATGAAAATTTCTAAAGGATGCCTATAATTTACAAAAAAAGTATTTTTAATTATTTAATTTTTTATGTTTATGTATTTTACGTTACAGCTGACTACTAATTAATGAACCAATTTTAAAAAATCTGCTTTGGTTGCACATCTTCAAAGTTTTAAAAATATTGTTCTTTGTTGCAAGTTGTAGTATGTGATAACTTTAAGATTTGTATGCTGTATAGTTCTGTTTGCTGTACACTTAATTGAGCAACTTAAATATACAGGGTGTTTCATATCGAATTGGACAAAATGAAACTATAGCTGTGAATGCTGTAATTATTATATTTTGATAAATCAAATTTACAGTGAAACTATAGTTATCCAAGTTTCTGTGGATGTTCTATATGTGTCCCTCCGGTGACACTGCAAATATCTATGTAGTATTGCAGTTCCTGACACACTTGTGATAGAATATCCTTTGTTAATAATTTGAGCATTTCAGTTATCTTCTGCTGCAGTTGCTATAAGTGCTGAGGAATTGGAGGCACAAGTATTTTGTCTTTAAGAAAATCACAAGGGGGTTAGATCTGGGAATCTCAGTGGCCAAGAAAGCAATGGCAAAGAAAGCAATGGTTTGAGCCAGCACAGCCAGTCCAGCGATGGGTAGATCGCTGGATTGGCCGTGCTGGTGTATGTTGGTGGTGCACTATGCTGTGGTACTGTTGGCTACTTAGGTATACTATACCATGCTGGTGTATCCTTTAAGTACTAGTGTATGTTTTTATGCCTGTGGAGTGCCATCTTGCTTCAGAATGAAGCCAGAAAATCAGGGTTGCCACGCTACCTGGAGAACCGGGAAAAGTCAGGGAATTCAAAAATTGACCAAAATATTCAGGGAAAAGTCAGGGAATTTAAGTATTTTTGTCAAAATCTGGAAAAGTCAGGGAAGTTCATACAACGATCCCGCCAAAAAAAAAAAAAAGCGATTTTTGCGCCGACGTCGGAAGAGAACTTTTTTGGCGAATTATGTATCACCTGAGTGTCATTCGGGTAGCTGGCATAGAGCCAATTTTTGCAGCTCCAATTTGATTGTCTTTTAGAAAGGCAAAGCAACTTTCCCAGTTAGAATCAAAGAATATGTATTGTAAAGAAGGAAAACCTCTCTGCAACAGACGTGGCTCCGTTCCATCATAGAGGGAAACAGCTGTGCATGTCTGATATATCTGTTGCCAAAGCTCGAAATCGGTGTCGAAGTTCGAAGGTCACGTTATCAAGAGTTCATAAAATGAATATCGTTTAAAATTTCTTTAACGACTTGCGCTAAAAAGACGTGCCACGCACGTCGAGATGCTTCTGTCTCAAACCGGGCGATGTGAACACCGCGTCGATAAGCATTAATCGCAAAAATGAAAGTAACATGGTGCACACGTCACCTAACAACGAGATTGTTTATTTCTCGAGTTACAGCTCTGGATTGCACTCGCAGATGCGGAGCGGCGTAAATGAGACACTTTACCGCTTGTTATATTGTAGCGCACGGCACCGCAACCGTGAAGTTTAGTCTTAGCGCAAGGGGTTAAACTCTAAAGGAAAAGAAAATATTTTTTGGCGCAAGTAAATTAATTCATGGATTAGTTATTTTCAGGGGGGAAAAAACTACGAAAATCCGTTTTTAAAATTATTGCGTGGATTTTTCTCAATAATTTTAAAAACGGATTTTCGTAGTTTTCTTTTTGTCAAAGAGCGTTTCTTAACACGTGTTTCTCAATTTCCTGTACACATCGCGGAGAGGGAAATTCTGGCCGCCAGGTTCCGTCGCCAAATCCCTTGGCAAATTTTTCCTCCGCATTCTAACGGCGTAATAGCATTTTACTTGTATGGAACCTTTTCTTCTTTACGTAGACGTTCTTTGGTTAGAATAATGAGATTTGGCGACATCATGATGCGCAGTAAACGGGTCATTTTGGTCTTGGCGACAATTTTCAAAATCGTGCCAAAACCTTACCGTATACTAGAATTTTACCGCAAAATCTTTTTAAACCTCTTTTTTTTTTTTTTTTTTTTTTTTTTTTTTTAATAAATACCTAGCCATTTTGCAGTAAAATAAAAAAATAGTAATCAGTCATCTAGGCTAGCCATGTAATATAACTATATTCGCTAAAATATCGTTGATTATTCTAATTCAATTTTTAAGTAATTATTTTTATGTTATTCATATAATTTAATGTTGCTTCTTCCCTCTAAATTTATTTATTATTAGTAAATAATATTTCCAAATTTCAGGAAATTTTCTCTGGCATAATCCAGAAATGAATTCTAGCAGTATGATGACATACCATCACGAAATTTAATGCACATATTTTTTCCTTATGTATGCTGCGAAATAAATATAAAATACCTCAATTTATTAAAATAGATTTCTTTCTTCCGTTTAGCTGCAGAATGTCTGCAAAAAAAAAAAAAAAAAGCCTTATTTTGTTCCAGATTGGGAAGATTCTAATCTCAATCTTCAGTGGAGAAAACAACTCCTATTATAATTATATTTGTGTTTTCAAGTGTTAAGGTGCCTTTTAAGAACATACCTCACGCAAATTAAATTTACCTAAAATCTAACCTAACTATTTAGCATTGCGTTGTGATTTATAAGGACCGGATTAGCCTCGTGTTGAACTGGTGATGATCATGAGTAATAATTAAATAAAACATACATTTGTTATCCAATATATATATCTTAAATTTTATTAAGTGGAAAACTAAACAAAATTATCAAACAAAGTATACCAAGAATAATTAAGAATAAATGTCCTCTGGGATTTATTGAATAATTAAGTGAATTTGCTACACAATACAAGTAATAACATAATTAATTTACCTCTTAGCACAGCCAACGTACATTACGCGGATAGACTGGAATTTTCTTGAAACACACCTGGAAAACCTGGAAAAGTCAGGGAATTTCATTCTCCTGTTTGAGTGGCAACCCCGGAAATGCTTCTACCAACTGAGGGAATGACTCTAATAGTGTATTTTGGTAAATACACCCTTTAAACATAACTGTTAATGCAGCAGAGCATGTTCACCGTTGGAGAATCACACTCATGTCCCATTACACCATGTAGAATTTTTGTGCCCCAAACTTATAAATTATGAGTTATTATTATTTGCAAGAAAAAAAGTGAAAAGTGGCTTCACCTATAAATACAAGTGTGGTTATGAAACCATCTGCTTCCATCTTATTTTGCAAATTCTCATAGAAAGCTTTACACAGCAGTTTGTCGCAAGGTTTTAACACCTGCAACATCTGTAAGGTGTATGGCTGGAATTGTAGACATTTACAGAACTTGTGCCACACTGTTACATGAGGCGAATTGAGTTCAGTGCTTGCATGATGTGCTGATTTTGTGGACTTCGTAGAAATGTTTCATGAATTTTCTCCACCACTGCTGTTTATCCTGGGTTGATTTTCTTACACAAGCTGCTCATGTTCTGAAACTGCTTCACACACCGTTCAATCTTGTGGTGATGTGGTGGTTTCTTTACCAAATTTTGCACAAAAATGTCTTTGAATGACGATAAACGATGATGTTTTGGCATATTCCAAAATACTGTACGTTTTCCTCTGCATGGATACTGCCATATTAACAGTGCCTCTAATTATGATTTTGTAACTGGAAGATTTTTTCTGTTGCCAGATAAAACTTGTATAATTGCAGTTTCAGAATAAATTTGTTTCTGCTTAACAAATCAATTACAGAATTTTCACTGTGCTATTCTTTTCATCTCATTCAATATGAAACACCCTGTGTATTATTACTTAGTGCTTAAAAAGTATTAAATGCTTAAATTAATTTAAACAAGATATTATTTTAAAAGCATTCCTTTCACATATCGAGCAGTTTTCGATAGTTGAAAAAATGGGGAAGCAGTGTTGCATCGGTGGAAAAAGATAAGTGCATAAAATTATTATGTTATTCACATTTACTTTGTGAACAGTTTTCTAGCTTGTTTGGTCATGGAAAATTTTGGTTTGTTATGAAAAATCGGAAAATGTCAAGGAAATTAAAAGTTGAAATTTTGTGAGAACCTTGCTTAGAAACAAAAGAATTAAGCTATTTCACACTAGAGAACAATTAGCTTAAGAAGTAATCTTGATAACATGCAAAGCCTGCTTAAAGAATGTGGGAAAAAGTTCAGAAATTAAGTGAAAGGGTGAAGCAAAGATTTAAGTTCCAGCTGCCAAGGTAAGCAGGTTATCCAAAACTCACAAAAGAATTGCAGTGCAGCAAACACTTTTTTTTTTTTTAATATGCATATGAATTGAATCTTCTGATTAAATTTGATGTTTACATTACTTGTCATCAGTAATCCTGTGTCTGTGTGTGTTAAATGTCAGGTTATTCTGGTCATAAAAAATATTCTATTCATGGGGGGGGGATGTTTCATTTAGCATGTCAATTGCACTGGTTTTTATTATTCTTTTACAGCTTATTGATGATGAAATGCAAAATTTAGAGCGATTGAAAACTTCAAAAATCAACAAAAAAACTGATGTTGACAAACTGGAAGAATCAACTTCAGAAATTCGTAAACGATTAGCTGCTGCTCAGAAAGATATTACATCTGCTCAGAAACAAGTCACCGCTCTAGAAACTCGACTTGAACAGAAAAGAGCAGATAGGCATAGTTTGTTTCAAACTTGTAAGGTAAATTATATTTAATATTCCTTACTTCTATTTTTTTAATTTCAAGTATAAATTTGTTCATAATTTTAAGAAACATTTTAAAAATCCATGTAAAATAAACCACATGATGATTTTTGGTAATTCTTATGCTGATAGAGGAAGCCATTTTTTAATGGGAAGTTTGGTTGTATAATTTCTGTAGTTTGGTAATAAGAGAAAGCAGTATGGCATTTTGTAAATGTAAGCAATCATTTTGTATTGTAAAATACATGAAGACTTTGCTTATTTTGATTGTAGCGATGAACTACATTAAGTGAGTAAATGCTGTTGAACATTAGTATTTTGATCTGAGTTTAAATTGCTGAAAATGGCTGTATGTTGTCATATATAATATGATACACATATAAGCCAATTTTATTCAGAAAGTCTTCTGCAAAAATGCCTCTTTCTTTTAGACAGAAAGTTCTTTTGCTCTTTATCATAGTAAATTAAACAAACCACTCCCATTTAATCTCTTTTATCATTGCAAATATATCTGTATTGCAGCAACTTTCATGAAAAGTATGTGGGGAGAAATTAACCATCTCATAGGTCTGTCAGGAAAATAAGATACATGGAGGATTTGTGCAATGGGGGGTGGGAAACCTTAACAAATTGATCTGAATGCATTCAAAATTGATATCATTACTATTTTATTTTTTATGAATAATCCTGTATATGTATTTAAAGTTTTAATGGGTGTAATAAATAGTTATGATGAATGTGATTGGAATTTTATTACTTAAAATTAATTTTATTTTTAGTCCAAAGGGGCTTTGTCCCTGAAGGACTATTGTTTTCGTTTTGCGATTTTGCCTTGAAAACTTTAAAAGGCTCTATCACTTTTCAAATAGTTGCCACCAAATACTATTGTCCTATATTATATTGAAAAAATTAAATAATGAAGAATCTGCATAAACATATGTATGTTTTTCGCATTGTGATAAAACAACGGTACCTAGAGCCATCCAATTTTGAAGGACATAATCCTACTGCGAATATGGGCATCTGAAAGCCCAAGTTTGAAATTTGGAATTTGTTTTATTATTGACTTCATATTTTGTAAAACTTTAACAAATTTTTTATTAACAAACTCAACGATTTAAAAGCGAGCAATGACAACACTATACCGGAGGGAGGAACCTTTTTATGTCCAGCGCCCGGAACTGTGTATTGGAAATTCTAGATATGCTCATGCGATATTGCATTTGAATTGAATTTTATGGTTTAAGTGCAAAGAACATGATATAATCCTAAAGATATGCTCATTTTAAAATTATTTTGCAATATTGCTGTTGAACTGAATTTTATGGTTCAAGTGCGAAGAACATGATATTTAGTAAATAAAGTTAACACACAAAATGTTAAAAAAAATGCCCCTGCCCCTTTGGACGTAATTTAAAATCAGAAACCTTTCAGACTTTTTATTATATATATATATATGTTTGTATTTTTATAATTTTTATTTATTTCTTTATTTAAATACATGTGATTGACAAAATTCTATACTGTAATACTCTGAATTGAGGAAGAATGTAAAATGATAAAACACTTCTACTTATGTGCCTGTTTAAAAGGGGAAATGATATCTGTAAAAGTCAAATTTTAAATTTAAATTGCTTTGTCAACTATTCAACAAGTGTGTTATTAACTGATTAGAATTATTTATGCGAGTCATCCAGAAAGCTTTTCATGACCCATAAAAGAAACAAAGAAAGATGCAGCATATTTCAGCTACTTCTCAACATAAAAACCACAGGAATTATTACACTTATACCGTGGAATAACTTTTTTAGTATAGTGTCACAGAAGTCTGCCAGCATGCCACAGTTGTCTGCTCGTCATCTTCTGTAGGAAAATGATGCCCAAGCAAAAATTTCTTCATTTGAAAGAACAGGTGAATGTTGTTGGGAGTAAGATGAGACTGTAGGGTGGATGTTTAAATACCACCCAGCAAACCTTCTGAAGCGGACTATATTTGTGTAATTTGTCATATGCTGGTGACTGTTGTCATAGAGCAGCACAACACCAGTACTGAGCATTCCACACCTCTTGTTCTGAATTTCTCATTGCACATTCTGTAGTGTTGCACAGTACTGTTCATTGTTCATAATAGCAAACCTCAGCAAGAAGTTGACGAGCAGAATGCCCTTTCCCAGAAGTCCATGCACATCAATTTCTGTGAGGATGCAGGTCTACTTGAATTTGGTCTGGCACGGAGATCCACTTGTGATGCCACTGCATCGACTGTTGCTTGTTTTTTGGGGGTAAATTGAGAAACCCTTTTTTTTTTTTTTTTTTTTTTTTTTTTTTGTCATCCACAACAATCTTGTGAAGGTAATGATTGCATTCATCTTGATAGCAGAGTTCCTAACTCTCCCGATTTCCGACCATACTCCTGCGATGCCCATTTACAACATATTTCTCCCGACTTTCTCTTATGCTTAAAATTTCTCAGGATTTTTAATCTAGCATGGCTTAATATTTCGTTATTTGCATCCCCCAAAAAATATTTTTTGGCTTCTGAAAGTGCTTGTTTTCTCTCTACTTGCCTATAAAACTGAAGTTGTTTCATCAGTAAGACATGGCATGTTTCTGCTTTGTGTGCAAGAGTTTGAAAACGTGTTCTAGTTCTGCAGTGAGCCTCAAGCATTGCTGTGGGTCATCTGCCATATATTAGCCAATGAGCACAAAGCAAAATCAAGGCTGTTATTTTGTTCGTCTTGCCAGTGGGCAGAGTAAGTTTCACGCACTTCCCTAACACAGTTTAAAAAACTGCGATCTGCTGTCTTAGTTATGTTTGTTTCCCATGCTTCTCCAAAACAATTTTAAAAACTGCGATGTCGTGTCTAAATTATGTCTTCGAAAAATGTAAAATACTTATGATTATGTTAATTTTATTAATAGTTAAATTTTGAGTTAACTCTCCTATCAGTTCTTAACTTCAACTTACCACTTCCGACCAGAATGTAGTTTAAGAATCACATCTGAATACATAATGAGGAAGAGCGGTATTTAATCGCAAAGTTTTTCAGTCTTAGGGAGAGAGATACTAGCTATTCTGGCTGCACACGTTTGCCTTTTTAGGCTACTCTCTCATAAGCTATTATTACGCTCGGCCGTACTTTAGGCTCTTGATAGCTTTGCAGTCTATTAACATTAAGGGGCAAACTCTGTTAGAATCTTGATAACTTCAGCTATATCTCTTTAGTAAGCAGAAGAAGAAATAAAAGCCAATGTCTTTACGCACTACAACAACGTTAATGTTGAAGGATTGGGAAATTACGACTTCCGCGTAAGATAGCCACATTCACAAACTACCCAGCTTGTGTTTTCGCATTTTAGGCCTTTTGCAGCACCATTTTTTAGTGATGTTGGAAACTTACTTTTCAGATGATCCTCATAATCTTCCATAAGCATTTTGTCTCCTCATGTAAAATATAATTTTGCATGGAATCAAAAATTAAATTGAGCTATTAACTTTTACTGCTTTCATTGTAGTTGCTCCACAAATATGTAAGTGATTCACATATTAAAAATAATATTGTTTTTATTTCGAGAAATAAAAATTAAAAAATTTATATTTAAAAAAAAAAAAACCACTGATTGATTGATTGATGAGATTTTTGAATAAAACTCTGAATTTGATTCAGAATCTGTGTCTATCTAAAGCTGCTGGTTTTTTTTGGGGGGGGGAGAAGTATAATTTGCATTGTGTTTTAGATGTTTAGAGATTATTCATATTTTTGGAAGAACTTTGTTAAGAAATAAATGCAGCAAAGGAAATGTCTCCATTTTATTTTAAAGTAGCTGAAAATATAGATGCATAAAAATTATGTTGCACTTTTTTGTTCCTTTCCTTTTAGTTGGAAGATATTCGAATTCCAATGATTGAAGGATCAATGGATGATATTGACCATACAACTTCCAGTCAGCAAGATGATATGGATATATCAGATGTTTCTGGCAGCCATAGCACTCAAAGGATTTATGAAAAAGAAGCAAAGATAAAAATAGATTATACCGATCTTTCAGATGATTTACGAGAGGTAATATTTTCATGAAAAGTTTTGTAATTTTTCCTCGTTAATTTTTCATGTTTGTTGTTGTAGTTAGTTCTTTTAGAAATGCATTTAAATTTTTTAATATAAAAATTTTGCTAAGATTAATTATCCAATATTAATTATATATATTATTTTGACTAACCATATTATGATCTCTGCATTTATCTTTCAGCATTTATATAAAACATTAAAAAAATAATGTACAGGGAAACTAAAAACTTTTCTGCATAATTAAGTATGTTTGTCTTGACTATCTATGAAACTGCCTTGTTTTCTCTTTAGTATTAGAGGGTGGTATTGTTTAAAAACGAAATTTACCATATGTAGTGTCATTTTGTATAGAAAAACTATAAGTCTATTAATAATTTTCTAAATTTTTGCAAGTTTTTATGTTACTGTTATTAAAGCAGATTGATTTGTATTCAGAAATTCAGAACGTAGGAAAAATCTGATTAAAGTACCCCACTCACCATAATAATTCTAGCCTCAGATGATCACAATTGCTATAGCTTTATTTAACTTTTAAGTAATTGCATTTAAATAAGACCATTAAAAAATTATATTTTCCGTTTTGATTTAAAAAAATAAACTTTGCTGGTTCCAAAAACATACAAAAACTGTGTAAGTTTGAAATACCAAACTCTGGTAAATTAAGATAAAATATAAAAATTAGGACATAAATGTCTCCTTTTTAATGAGAGGATTTTTAAGAAATTTCTTTTGAACACTTTTAACAAAGATTTATGAATATTTTGCATAATTATGCTCTCTTTATGCCAACAGTATTATGTATAAACATTTCCTTTCAGAATTACATCTGCTAGGAATAAAAATATATTTTAAAGGCCTTAGTTCCAAACAGCATTTACTTGAATATATCCATGGGCACACCGAAACTTCTAGAAATAGGTTTGTTGGTGTAAAATTGTTGAATTAATGCAGATATAAGTGTAAGGAAATTTGGGAAACTGACAAAATTCATTCTTCAAAGTTGAAACAATGATTTATAAAATCAATTGGGAAGCACGAATTTTTAAAGTAAAAGGAACCTTAAAGCCGCAGAACTGCCATCACAACATGATTGTGGTGCAAGAATGTTAAAAAAAAAATTTAAATGTTGCTGTGGAGCAGTATGTTTAGTTTTTCAGATTTTTGTCAAAATGAGTTTTTCCATTATTTAAGTACATATTTATAAAATTCAATTCGTGAATCAAATCAGAAATTTTATGTTATGGTGTTACTCCCCAAAATGGACTGACTGAACCTATTTCAAGTTTATCTGTAAGAAAGAATGAATTATTGAGGCACTTATCCCCCCCCCAAAAAAATAAAAGATTTGATTTTTAAGATTTCTTTTTCTTCTTCCCTTCCTCCCAACGTGTTAGAAGAAAAATAGATGTACTTAAATTTTTGAACATATTTGTCAATATCAATTCAAATTTAAAGCAATTTTATAAAGGAGAAAAATTTTCAGGCATTTATATGTGATTATATGTAAAAAAAAAAAAAAAAACTAGCATTTCAATAACTTTCTGATGTAATAATCTAATGTTTCTAATGTATATGAGTAACCAAAAATGTAGTATTGAGAATAATTTTAATAATAATGTCTGGTATATAAGAATAAAATATTGTAACTGTATAATGAGTTTTAGGAAAATAGTTCAGTTATTTATAATTAAATGTTTTCGGGTTTTCACTGTTGAAAAGTTCTTGCTTCTCTTAAAAAAATTATGTTTCAAATGCTACCAAAAAACAGTTGTATAGCACAGTAAATGTGCTTGTTATGTGTACATAAAGGACATAAAACAGCATGAATGAAAGTTTCATATTATGAAACTCAAAAACCAAGTAGGATATGTGAATACTGAATGAAATAACGTGGTGTGTGTTAATTTAGCTAAAATATTTATGTGGCTACTTGAATAATGCAAATTATTTGGCTAACAGCCTTTTTTTGTTAAAAATTAGTCTCCTCAAATTATAGAATTTAGATTGGATATTAGTCAGTGCAGCCTGCTCAGATAATAATTTTAAATAAAATAGGAGTTTAAAATGATAGAAAAAATTTCTTAAAAGAAAAAAAAATTCGAAATTTTACTTAGATTCATAACATTTTTAATGCATAAAAAAGAAACCACGCAAAAGGAGAAAAATCTGTCTCTTAATTAAAGTGTAGCATACTGAATGCGTGAAAATCCAAGTTAATTTAATGTTAGCTCATTCTGCTATATTAGCATGCATATGGGTAGGAGTTTGGAATTTTTCCATCATCAGTTTAAATCAAATAACGTGCAGAAATTATAAAATATAAATAATTGGTTTATGAAATAAGGAAACATTTATAAAAGAAAAAGGAAAAAAAAAAAACCTTGATAATTATTTGTTTGTTTTAATAAACATATCTTTCAATATAAGTTAATTTAGTTAAATAAGTTTTTTTTTGTGCTAATATTTTCTCTTTAATTCTATAGATAGGCATAATTATTTGTTCAGTTATGATATTAAATTGTTCAAGTCTGTCTCGCCAAGTATTCCCACAATACTGTCAATTGAAATTTTTCATTCTCTACAATCCGTGTGATATTTTTTCCATATTGGTAGCGATATTTTCTGGATTTTGAACCATGCTATAGATTTCACCGTCTATTAGTTAATTGAGAATGAGAGCATTGTTGCACAAATTTCATTACTTGGAAAATTTCACGTTGTGTTTGTGATATTCGAAACCTTCAAATTCATGGCTATCATTATAAAGGTTAGCTAGTGTTCTTTTTGTACATGACTGGCAACTAGAAATGTGTGGTTCTCTAAATTGTCTTCTGCTAATGTCTTGCCACTGAGGAAGGCAGGCCAGAATTGCATGGTATTTATTATAGCTATTATTCACGTATGCCCAAGACTTATCTGAGTCCTGAATAAATAAACTGGTTATTATTAATTCAAACATCACAAGTGTAATCTTTTGTAATTTACAAAATCATCCTTTTTGTTTTCATATGGAAAGAAATTTCTATTAAATTTCCTCTCATCAGCATGCTTAACACTTTGCACTCTTTGATCACTGTCAAGCATAATTAAAGGATCATTAAAGGTAACTACGCTCTTTGGGATTCTGTTACTAATATTTTAAAAAAATTATTTAAATATCACCTCATGAGTCAATTCTCAAGCTGTCGTGTGGTGATGAAAGCAGAAAGTAAATAATGATTTGCAACGTGTGTGTCAGGTTAAGTTATTCATTAGGTATAAAATTGATCATGTTTTGATGTAGAACATTTCAGTTTGAGATGTGTGCGAAGCAGAAAGATGGCTCTGCTGCCAAATTATATTGATCATCCAGATTTATGCTAATAAAAAAAAATGTTTTATAAAATTAGGCAAAGCAGCAACCTTTTGTTTGTCGTACATTTTATTCGAGACTATTGATTTCAAAGGCAAATAGGTGCAGGTCCTTCTTCATCAAGAGCAAAGAAATCTGCCATGGTTGTATTTATTCCCAAAAGGAGAAAAAAGGAACAAGAAGGTAGCACCATCTGTTGACAGAAATAGTAATGAAGATTCTAAAATTAAGTTTATGAATTTTAAATGCATTAGGAAGAACACTTAATTGGAATTAAAGTCATATCTTATTCTAGGTTTTACTTTAGTACATTTTGCTTCTGTGTTGAAATGATTGTTTCTTCAGCGTGGAGGTATTTTATTTAGTGCCGTAGTAAAATTCAGAATCAAGACTCTCCATTTGTTTTATTATGAAAAAATGTCAAATGAGCGTGTGTAAAACATAACAAAAAAGTTTCTTTAAAGACTTCTTACAGTAGTAATAAAGGCTCCTTTTCTATGTTTCCCAAACTGTTTTAAGTATTTCCTAAAATAAAAAATCTGAAATTAAGTACAATTTTTCTTTTGAATTCTATAGTTGGACTCGAATGAAGATATAAAGAAAGAAGGTGATAGATTATTCAAAGAAATAAATGATATGCTATCTCTTTTACGAAGAATTCAAGCACCAAATATGAAGGCTATGGAAAAGTAAGGAATACATTTTTCATACTTGTAAACTTTCATATTATTTAGTTTTTCTTTATTTTTTTATGTAATTGATTTTAATTTTAATTTAAGAAAATTTGTTTTCTGCCAGTAATTTTTTAAGGTTTCTAATTAGTCATTTAAAATATATCTTTACTAATTTATCATTTAATCTTCTGTCCTCCCTAATGAATATAATATTTGTATATATACGTATATGTATATTCTTCTATGTCTATTAATTTATACAGATTTCAATAATTTTTTATTGTTTTTACAATAATATGAGAGTGCCAGGGAATGTTTTTTCTAAAGTGAGGATTTCGTTTAATTCTGTTCTTAATGAATTCCTTAAATTCGGAAAAATGTCTTACTCATTTTTATTTTAGAGTTTTTGAGAAATGTTATGACTTAAGCAGACTAATTTCTTTCTAATAATTGAGTTTTGTTCATATTTTAAGAACCAACTCTAGCAAAATGATTAATTTTATCTTTACTTGGAAAAAAAAAGACGAAACACTCTCATTTAATTTGATTATTGTTATTTGATAGTGGATTGGTTTGCTCCCTTTGACAAGTCAATTAATGTATGATTAATGGCAGTGGCTACCTTTTAATAATTTTTACTACCATAGAAATGTATATAACATTTTTTTACTACATTAGAATTCTAAATAATTTCAAATACTGCTTAAAAACTGACTAAAATTTATTTTAATCATTCGTCACTTTAATTAAATTTCTGTTCCTTGAAGATGATATAAGAAAAACCTTTTCTAATAATGTATATATATATACATATATACAGGGTGTACCGTAAATGTTGCGACAAACTTCTAGAGGAGGCAGGGCACATCATAAGGATTAAGAATTGCATAGGAACCGATGCCCAGAAACATTACCCTACGCCGCCAGGGAATGCTCTACAAGAGAGTGCTAGTGGAAAGTGAGGATTGCCTCATTCGAGCAGTAGCTACTATACAAAGAGCATGGAATTCTATGCAAATGGAGAACTTGCAGACATGTACTTAGTGTACTCGATAGGTAACAGGTCTGGAGACCTGACAGGCCAGTTGAGGACATCAAAACATCGAAGACATTTTTGGGAGTTGTGCTGTATGTCCTGCAGGAAAACTGAACCTGGATGACCTGCTGGTATAATTTGCTGCAAAACATTGTCAACGTGCCTGCGAGCAGTTAGAGTACCTCGCAGCACGACTAATGGTGAATGGCTCTCCCAGTTGATCGCTCTCCAGATCATCACACCCTGTATTCTGGCTGTGTGCCAGTTGGTAACAAATGGTGCATTGGACTGCTCACCTCTTTTTCTCCAGACATGTGTGCAGCAGTCATCAGCATTGAGAGAAAAGCATGATTCATCGCTGAACATCACATTTCCTCAATCAGACACTATCCAGCTTGAGTGAAAGCGGTACCATGCAAAATGACACTTCTTGTGGAGGATTAATGGTAAGCATCTTAATAGACATTGAAATCTGAGCCCAACATCACCTAGTCTTCCATGAATTGTATTTCTAGATATCCCGGGATCCATGCAAAATGGCAAATAGCATTGAATTGATCATAGCGTAACTGTTGGTGCAGATGTGGCAGCTCTTTTAATTGGTCCAGGATGTCCTGAGCTACTATGGAGGCTGACGATGCCTTCACTGAGCCACTGGTTCCAACAATGGACACTGACCATTATGCTGGCCCATTTGCTTGTTCGACAGACTGGCCTCTTTTAGACCTATGATGCAGCCCCTCTCAAAGTCTTGACTACTGTTCATAATGCCGTCTCAAGTATGTGTTAAATGCATCTTTCAATGCAAATTATGCATCCAATGTCCTGTATTTATGTATTTCAAATTTGACATTGCGAAAAAATGAATATTTTCATCATTTAAAACACTTCTGTAAATAGAAGTATACGACTACAACCAACAGTTAAAAATAAGGCTGTGTAAACCAGGTAAGGGTGTTTTGTGCTGCCGATTGCAGTAAAAATAGAAGGTGCACAGGTGGATGTTACAGTAGTCCATATGTACAGATATCACACACACACACAGAGAGAAGGAAAAAAAAAAAAACTTAAAGGTTTCAGATTTTAAAACAAGTGTCTAAAGGGGCGTTTTTTCAACGTTTTGTGTGTTATTTTTGTTTATTAAATATCATGTTTGAACTTAAACCATAAAATTCAGTTCAATAGCAATGTCGCAAAATTTTTTAAATCATATCTTTAGAATTTATAATACACAGTTCCGCGTGCTGGAGATTAAAAGGTTTTTTTTTTTTTTTTTTTTTTTTTTTTTTTTTTTTTTTTTTTTTTTTCCCGTAAAGTGTTGCCATTGGTCGCTTTTAAATCATTGAGTTTGTTACTCAAAAATTCGTTAAAGTTTTACAACATATGAAATCGATAATAAAACAAATTTCAAAATTCGATGGCTCTAGGTACCGTTGTTTTATCACAATGAGAGAAATATAGATACATTTATGCAGATTTTTTATTATTTAATCTCTTCAAACATAATGCAGGACTGAAGTATTTGGTGGTAACAGTTTGAAAAGTGAAACGGACATTTATAATGATTCAACGCAAAATTAGAAAACGAAAACAATAGTCCTTCAGGGACAAAGCCCCTTTGGACTAAAAATCATCCCAATGTATTTAGGAACTGTGAAAATAGATATTTTGATTGAAATAGGATACCTGAAATTTTTCACGATTACAATATTTTCTTGACTCTTCATACAAGGAAGTAAAAAGTGTAAAATTTTGTTTTTAAAATTTTTTATAAAGTACGTAAATTTGCAAAATTATCATAGTTTAAAAATTTATCATTTGAGATTCATTTCTTAAATAGAAAAGTTTTTTATCACATTTCCTTGTCTCCAAGTAGATCTCTGAATCTTATTCTTTTTAATTTTTAGTCTTTTCTAAGGAAAATAGCTTCCTAATAAATGAAATTTTTTGAATATTAAGTTATCTAAATCTCATTTCCCATCTTCAGAAATTTTCAGGATAATTTTTATTAAATTTTATTTTATCTGAATTGTCTTAATTTACAGACTTTGTAAAACTTTTTAATTAAGGTTCTACTAATTAATGTTTAAATATATTTTCCATCAATAAATAGTACATTGTTTAGTCACACAATAGTATGTGTGTTAATTATTAATTGTATTATCACAGTATTTGAAAGTAGTATGATGAATAAAATTTATTCTTGTAAGAAAAGTGTAAGAAAATTACAAAATGAAATTTACTAAAGAACATAAAACATAAAATATCAAATTAAATAATGTGATATTTTTCATCAGAATATTTATAAACAGTGTTATAGCCTGAATCATGCATTATTAAGTGAAGCTCTTTTGAAGTGGTGTTGCCATGCAGTTCAGTAACCTTCCACTTTTTCATATTTCGTGTTTTGCATCTATGCATATTTTAGTTTTATATTGCTTATTTAAAATTATATACATAAAAAATACTGAATTTTAGTGAAACTCATTATAAATCATTTTAAATAGCTTTAGTTTATTGAGAATATTTAAAATTCACTTTTCTTGGAGTGATTAAAAATGCTTAAAGATATTCTGGAGTTCAAAGAGAGAACAGAAATGTTTAATAAACTTATACAGTATTTAATTATATATACTCTGTTAGTTGTATTTAATTTTACTACAATAAGCAGATTAAAAAAGTATCTAAGAGAGTAATGGTGATATTAAGTACAAATTTATTCGCATATGGTTTCTAATTATGTAAATTTTTTTTCCACCCATCATCTTAGAAATGGTTTAATGTTGTGTGTCCAGGAAAATTTTACAGCTCATAATTGCACCCCGTGTAATTTCCCTCAGTTGATTTTCATCTGGTATGGATTTAAATAGCAGGAAAAATGATGTAATTAGATATAGCATATAATATAAATTGGCTTAAAATATCAAAAAATGTGTTGTTCTTACATAATTTGATGCAATATTTTATATTAGTGTTTGTTTTTATATAGGCTTGATGGTGTAAAAGAAAGATTGAAGGAAACTGATACTGAATTTGAAAATGCTAGGAAAAGAGCTAAAAAGTCAAAACAGACATTTGAAAAAGTGAAAAGGGAAAGATATGACAAATTTATGAAATGTTTTGATCATGTATCCAATAGGATTGATGAAATTTATAAGGTAAGCATTTTGTTCATATTTCTATTATTTATCAGTTCTTGTAAATAACAGTGCATTAAAATTAGTCTACTGATAATGTTTTCCTTAAATTTTTGTTTTTATAAACATGCTTTTTCTATCTGTTTAAATTTCATAACATTTAGTTTAATTAAAAAAAGTTGGTTACGAGTTCCCAAAAACTGTAATTAAGGAATAATAATTTATTCTTAATTATGTGGCTAGAAGTTTTCCATAAAGTGATATTTAAATTTTTTTGTTCTGTGTAGTTTTCCATTTGGTTGCTATATTGTTTATTGAAATTCATTTATATTGATAAAATAAAATGGACAGTATCGAAATGTTTTCAGTATAAGTGGCAGTCTAGTTGATAAGTGAGGAAACTGCTGCATACATTATAGCATAGTGTAATAAGTTATGAACTGTGGTACACTAACAAAAAATTGGAATAAAAAGTAGTCATTTTATTTCTGTTGTAAAGGCTTGAGAAACGTGCAAAATTTAAACACATGCTTAGATATTAGTCAGCAAATGCAGTTTCCCCCTTTCATTTGGAAAATGACTGTAAAATTGTGTTATTTATCTGATTATGACAGAACACACTAGAGTATCTATCTAAGAATGCCTTCATGGAAAACAAACTCCATAGATTCAGTTTGAAAAAGGTGTTGATAAAGAACTTCAAAAGAAACAGCATTCCTTGAAGTTGCAGGTTGTGGGAGTTGTTAACAAAAAAATTGTTGGGGTTTTCCTCCCTCTTTAAAATCTAAGGTATTGAACCCTCTTTTTTTGAACAGGAAAACAAAATGTATTTTCAATACTAATGTTATCTCACTCTCTTTCTTTCTGTGGTCCACTTCCACAATTTTCTGTAATAAAATACTGTGATTAATAAAGATGTGCAATTTTTTTTCCGTAATTCATTTTGAAACTTATTTTCATTCATTGGTTTTTACTGGTACTGGGGGGGATTAGCTGTTTTATATAAAATTTAACAAAATATTCTTTTAAGAGTAATATTTCCTGTAAATGTGGTTATCATTTATGTATATTAATAATTTGCATTTGTCTTGCAATCTAAAAGCAAATTACTAGTCCTTAAATTCTGAGTTTTGACCAAATTGTCGCCAGTTATCAGACTTATTACTGCTGATAAAACGTGTTGTTATAATATATTTTTTAAATAACATATTTTTTTAAATACATGCTTTTTTTTTTAGATTATTTGAATTTTTTCTGAAGAGTCTTATTTGTGTATATTTTAAAATCACTTGCAAGCCCTTCTGACATGCAGTATTAACTGATCAATGTCATTAGATGGCATTGATGCTGATTGTCATTCCAAAAGTTATTGCAGTATATTATAAAGAATTTTTGGAAATATTTTCTTATTCTTCTTCTCAGATTGCAATGGAAATGAAATCTCTTTTAAAATATGTAGATGAAAATTTTGTAATTCCATCCAGAATTTAATGCTGCTATTAGAATTGTTCCTTATACCCCTGCATACTTAAAATATATGTTACTTTTCAACTTTTTAGGCTCTCACAAACAATCAAAGTGCCCAGGCATTTCTTGGTCCTGAAAACCCAGAAGAGCCATATTTGGAAGGTCTGAATTATAATTGTGTAGCTCCAGGAAAAAGGTTCCAGCCTATGAGTAATCTTTCTGGTGGTGAGAAAACTGTTGCTGCTCTGGCTCTCCTGTTTGCGGTCCACAGGTAAGGCAATTGTTTAACAATATTTCTTTGTGATCATATAAGAGAAAAATGCTGATTCAAATTAAAAACCCTATTTAAAGTGTTTGCTATAATTATTATTCTTTTAGATGACATTGTAACAGATTTAAATAATATTAAAATCTTGTAGTTTAAATAATTTAAATAGATGAACATTAAGGTATTTGTGAATGGCAATATTTGAAACCAGACTCGAGTGCCTCGTGCAGATTTCGCATGAAGAATGTAATTTATTTTTAAATGTTAGAATATGTTTTCTCTTCTTGTTTGTATGTCGCCATTTTTTTTAATGTTAAATAAAAGTTATTGCTGTGTTCCATCATTGGAGTTGCTTCATATCGCCAAAGAAGTATTACAGTCATAAATATTTTGGAGGCACCGACCGAGATCGAATAATCGTGCATATTTTTATTTTATTAGTTCATCACTGAACGTAATATTAGTGATACCAGATTATTACTTCCTGTTGATATTAAATTGCCTTATTTTATTAGTTCATCACTGAACGTAACTTCCTGTTGATATTGAATTGCGTTATTGTATTAGTTCATCACTGAACATAACTTCCTGTTGATATTGAATTGTCTTATTTTATTAGTTCATCACTGAACATAATATTAGTGATATCAGGTTATTACTTCCTGTTAACACTGAACTGCCTTATTTTATTAGTTTATCGCTTGAACGTAAACTTAGTGATACCATTTTAATGCCGTTTCTAACTAGAGCTCAAAGGAAAAGAAAAATATCTGAAGAGCAGATCTTGGAACCGATGAAGGAAGAAAATAAAGCATCCAGAGATGTATTTGAAGAAGAAGTTAAATCACCAGAATTAAACGTGGAGGATGTTCATGAAAATTTGAAAAACGATAAAGAAATTAATATTGAGAATCATTTTGCAATGCAGCGTTATCATCACCTTTCGGCTTTTGATTTAATATAAAAGCCGCTACTAATAGACGAAGAAAACAATTGTCGAAAGCAAATGACAAATGAATATTATCCGAAAGGCACAGATGAACTGAGGAAAGGCTTTGCTGTGAATTATAGCCGAGGAACTGGTCCCCCATGGAAGAGATCTATGTGCCGTCAAGAAAAAAAAATAAGAAGACTAATTTGAATACTGTCCATTTTCTTCTTATTTAAATGTGGTGTAAAAATATTTGTTTAAAACTTAAAATTTTCGGCCTGAAAATTTGGAAATTTATAAGAGAAATTACCTTTTCTCTTTAAGCGTTTGAGCAAGCCGAGCTTATAAACTTTTGAAATTTACAGAACTTTTCCCTTCGGCAAAAGTTTCTCCGTTGGGGGAGAGGTTGTAACAGATTTAAATAATATTAAAATCTTGTAGTTTAAATAATTTAAATAGATGAACATCAAGGTATTTGTGAATGGCAATATTTGAAACCAGACTCGAGTGCCTCGTGCGGATTTCGCACGAAGAATGTAATTTATTTTTAAATGTTAGAATATGTTTTCTCTTCTTGTTTGTATGTCGCCATTTTTTTTAATGTTAAATAAAAGTTATTGCTGTGTTCCATCATTGGAGTTGCTTCATATCGCCAAAGAAGTATCACAACATCTTATTTTATAGTATTCAATAGTTCCAGTGCTAAATCTATACATCATTAGAATCACAAAGCAAAAGTACATCCTTCTTTATAAAACACTTTTTTGGGGGAAAATGGAGGATATTTCTGCCAGCATCTCTAATTAATCAGAAAAACTCTTATTTCTATTTCCTTAAATTAATTCTTATTTCTATTTCCTTAAGGCTCAGAAATCCATAGTCTTGAAGTTGGCAACAACAGAAAATGTTTAATGTAGGTTTGTAGTGCAAGGATAATTTCATTAAGTATAATAGTCCTGTTTTTTGGTTAGAATTTCAAAAAAAGAGAGAAGTCTTTGAGTAGACTTACAGCACAGAATATTAGCATGGTATACCCTTTCATAAATTTCCAGTACTTAATATATACAAAATGTGCACTACTTAAATACTTTTTTCACATATAACCACTAGCAAAATACTTGGCTCACAAGATATGGATGTGCCACACCAAGCAAATGCATAACTTGCAATAAAGGAAGTGCACAACAAAACAATTTCTGTGAGTGATAAAATAATTTACTGCTATGC
Organism: Stegodyphus dumicola; assembly: GCF_044657685.1. Classification (NCBI taxonomy): domain Eukaryota; kingdom Metazoa; phylum Arthropoda; class Arachnida; order Araneae; family Eresidae; genus Stegodyphus; species Stegodyphus dumicola. Next base: position 122,930,441 of record NC_140778.1, read on the forward strand.
AGTAATCATTGTAGGACTGCTGTATGCATATTTTGCTGCATGGGCACAGTTTGGAACTTTCAGATCGTCTCTGCAGTTAGTTGTTCTTAAGTTAGATAAATAGTAATGTCGTTATATATATTATACATATTAGCCTCAGGTAACTTGAAATAAACCATATGTAGTTTTAAATGATTAAAGGGAAATTAGCTATTTTATTAGAAATACGAGTTTTGTCATTTTTTGCTCAAAATTCTATGCTGTTCATTCTCTATCTTCCGCATAAGCATTCATGTCTGAAGTTATATGAAAATAGAGTTTTAAATTGGTGATTCATTGTTGGTGCTTTTCAGAATTCCTAAAATGTATAGAAATCTCATCATTTTACTTTTAAAAAAATTTTCCTTTCTTTCTTTGTTAGATTTCACATTGTGAAAGTACATTTTTGATTCATTAAGCAAATAACGAACTAAAAGCTGGCAAGGTTGTAGATCATCATTTCATTATATCATACTAACTGTAGAGGAAACTGATTCACTTAAATGAGAAGCACATTTTAAAATTAAAAATAATCTTTTCCTTATGAATTACTAACTGTTTTCTATGAAGAGTTCTAAAAGAGCTGATACAAATTATAAAAATGACTAGTTTTTCAAACATAGTACCTTCTTCCTCACATCCTTATATTTGGATTTTTTTTTTTTTTTTTTTTTTTTAATTATGATTATACATATACAGCACATGTGGAAAAAGCAATTTTTTTAACTTGTTCAACTACTAGAATCACTTTCTCTCTTTCTCAACAAAACATCTAATATCAAAACAAAAAAGGGGGGCCCTTTTTTGTTGCAAGTACCAATTTGTTTTTTTTGTACAGTTCATGAAATTTATTATATTTGTGGCTGAAAATAAATTATTCTTTTTCAGTTGTAAAAGAAATTTATATATTTAGGTAACTATGTATTTTTATACCATGTCCCTTCTTCTCTTTCATTAAGTTTTCCAATTTCCATTTATAGTTATCAGCCTGCTCCATTCTTTGTGTTGGATGAAATTGATGCTGCTCTGGACAACACAAATATTGGAAAGGTATTTTTTTAACTATTTTAATGAGTTGAAGCTAGTTTTATTGAAAAGAATTAATGAAAAATTATGTGTATCTACAATATTTATCTATACACAGTTTATTTTCTTTCCTTTTTTTTTTTTTTTTTTTTTTTTTTTTTTATGGTAATAAGATTTATTGAAGATAGAAAAAGATTACTTTTGTTATATACCCTTAATTTAGTTCTTACCTTCAACTGAATTATGTGGCATTTGTCATCTAATACATATAAAGATATGCAGGCAAATTAGATTATTATAGATGTAGCAAATTAAGTTATTATACTGATATGAAGTAGCAATGTAGTTGTATAGAAGCATAAAGTAGCAAAGCAGAATGCTAATTTGTTGATATTATTTTTCAAAAACAAATTTTGTTCAGAATTTTATAAAAAGTGCTTTCACAGACAGTAGCCTAAAATAGCTATTAAAAAATGTATTTAAAAATGCATTCATTCATTATATTACATTTATATATGTAATGGTTTTAAACAGACCAGTTTGTATTAATAATAATAGGGATGAAGAACTGTGTTTATTCATTTTAAATTGCTTAATTTGTATAACAGTAGCAGTCAGTTTAAATATATATATAAATATATTTTATGCACAACACACTAATGCAAGTATTTTGTTTTATCAGTGGCAACACATTTCTTTTAAACCGGTTAGTGTATTGAATAAATTTAAAAGATAAATAACATTGATAAACAATGTAACAGTGGAAATAAAATTGGGTGCCTTAAGAGAATGGAGAAAGATAAAAGCATTAATAAAACTGTCATTGGTTTAGGTGTTGATGAAATTCTTTTTATAAAAGTTGATACCCTGTCAATGTACAACATTGAGTATGTGGGGCTCTATATATTTTCAAAATTTGGTGGCTGTAGGTGGTGGGTGCCATTTTTCCCTAGTGTGATGAACATGCATATATACAGATTCTTTATGATTTAATAATAGAGACATAGATTTTAAACTTAAGATAAATAAGGAATTTTTTGTGAAGTGTATTATAAATTAATAACTAATGTACTTTTTTGAAGTGCATTATGTGTTATTGTATTTTTAATACCAAAGTTTATGTGTGTGTATAAAGCCAGCAAATATATTTTTTATAAAAGTGTAAATTATGCTATTTGAATTTGTATTTTGTTGTTATTAGTGCTTGACTTCATTAATAACAGTGGGATACAACTTCATCTGTCCCATAAATTAGATATTTGGGGCTGGGGAATTACAAATATTTTGTATTCTAGCTGTCATTTTTTTATGTAAATTCAACTAATTTTTTATCACACTATAATATAGCTATTAGTATTATTTAATATGAAATATTCAGCCAATGTTTTGCTTCTAGTATCATTGGGGATAGGGATCAAACACAAATCCCTCCTGTTATAACAGATATGAGATCTTAATATTTTTTTTAATGTAACCTTAATTTTTAAAATAAATTGTTTTCAAGAGAAGGCGTTATTATATTTTTAGCGCAGGCAGCAGATTTCTGTGATGTGTATGTGTGTATACAGTAGAACTCCAATTATCTGAATCAGATGGAATTGGATCCCATTCAGATAATCAAAACTTCGGATTATTGGATTTTTCTCGTAGAAGAAAGATTTTTCCAAATTATGTACGCTTTAATTAATTACTGCATGTTGAAAATAAAAGAGAAAAATTATTTTTAAAGAAAAAGAGACTTTGATTAATTGAAATGAAAAGGCAAATGTTCATGGTATGTAATGTGTACAGTACTTACAAGTGCTGAAAGCCATTGCTTGCTGAACATCTCGGTCAAAGCAAGCTGTTTGACTGTCTTCATTTGTTTGTGGGCAGACAAGTCATGCATCCGCTTGACAGTGAGAAGTTGCATATAGACACACTCGAGCTGATGCTACATCCACTTCACTGCAGTTTTAAGGTCGGCAAATGCTTTACTAGCTCATGTTCCTGTGTCTGTTTCACCATTAGGGCAGTCTTCATCCTCAACATTTTCTTCTTTCACACTTTCAACAAGTTTATCACCATTTAGAATTTGAAACCCAGGGTGTGACGAATGGTGTGTGCACCATCCATTTTGCTGTATCCTCAACACTAACTTCTGAACATCCAGAAATTTTCAAAAGAATGTTTTTTAATTCCTCAAGTGACACATCATCCTCATCTTTTCCTGTCTCTTCCCTTCCCTTTTCTTGAGCTTCTTTTTCCTTTTTCTCCTTTTGCTTGTCTTCAGTTGATTCTTAGAAATTCTAAAAGCTATCAGCGATTTGGATAATTGGAGTTTTGATAACTGAAGTTGTACTGTATTTTTACAAAATTGATTTCTTTAAATTTTAAAATGCCAAAAGAGAAATATTTGTCTAATTTAAAACATTTTTGTAACTGGAAATATATGTTTAAAAGCAATATTTATGAAAATACGGGCTTAGGTAAGGACGTTACAGAACGCATTGTGTGTATAATATATAGAGAGAGAGAGATCAATGCATATCATTAGGAAATCTATTTAAAATACAAGCATATTTGATGATGTATGATTGTCTCATGATTTAAATTATAAACACTTTCATAATACTTCCTGGAATTCAACTGTTGTAGTGGTAATAAAGGTAAAAAATTTTAATGTTTTATGTGGCATTATTTGATTAGTTAATATATCTATATTGTCTATAAATGCAACTGATTTTAAACGAGTTTGATGTGCTGATTTAATTTATTAAAACCAAAAAGAAAGTGTAATTGATTTTTAAGAAGAATTATATCTAGCTTTATTATATTGTTGTTAGGTGGCTCGCTTTATAAGAGAACAGACAGAAACATCATTTCAGTGTATCGTAATATCTCTGAAAGAAGAATTTTACGGTCATGCAGACTCATTAGTTGGTATAGTTCCAGATGTAAGTATTAATTTTTAATATTTTACTTATGAAATATGTACTTTCTAAAATATACAAACTGCTGTCCAGTATGATGGTTAATGGAACTAGATGCCATATTGTTGGTCTCAGGTTCAAATCCCAGAAATGATATCCGTTTGTATTTGTTTGTATTTGTTTATTCCCCTTTATTGGGTGCCTCCTGGGCAGCATTGCCATTGAAGAGATGGATAAATAACTATGTGTTTGGCCATTCCCAACATCTGCTTAACAAACATATGGCTAATAGAGTAGGAAAAAATTTACTGTTATTATATAGTTATGCTATTACATTGTCAGCGTGTTTGAATTTTATTGGTTGCTTAATTATCATAAGTCTGTAAAATGTGCTAGCCATCCTCTCAAATAACACGGAAGGAAATACCTTCACCTTTTGTGAGAATTCAGCATTTACGGTATGAAATATTATTTATTACATGAGTTTCAAATAGCTCTTTCAGTTAATTTACATTTATAAAAATGTACATAGCTAATTGTATTTTAAAAATGTATAATTTTGATATTGAGTATGAAAAGTGACTTAACACCCTTAACTGAAATTTAATTAATTGTTAGTCCTTAAACTCAATTGTTCAAAAATAAGATTTAGAACTGAATTGTTGTTTAAGATATTATATATAATAAAAGTGATTGTAATTTTTCTTGCATTGTATTTTCTTTTAAAATGGAGATAAGTTTCCAGTTTCCTGAATGAAGATATTAAGTAATTTAAAAATGTATGAGTAATAAACAAGACTATATTTTACAATAACAAATAACATATTTCATGATTCACAAAAAAAAAAAAAAAATAATAATTAAGTAGTTAAGTATTTCTGGCAATAGCTTATTTCCTGGTAGCATATTTATTATGTTATGAGCTAATATAAACAATTATGAACATTTTATCCTCTCTGTGTTTCTCTTTCTTCAGCATCTTTTTGAATATCAGAGCCTATCAGTCTGATTTTTCCTTCAGTTTCAGAAGTGGTACCTAATTCCCCTTCCCCTCTTTTTAGCAGGAGCAATATTGAAATCTTAATCTTTTATTACTTTACATCTTAATTATTTAATAATTCAGATGTCTGAAAGCTTAAACTTATGTGCTTCTTATTAGTTTAGAACATAAATTCTGCACTGCTCTTTTTTATAGCTGAAGAACCAAGATGCTAACCCAACTGGGAAAATATGCACACCAAAGAATAATTTCTGAGAAAAAATAATTGCATACTATTTAATTTTATTAATTTGTAGTCAGAAAGAATGTATCTTGAAAAAAAGTGCTGGTGAAACTTAAATCGTTTTCAGAAAGAGATTACATGTATAATAAATAAACACATGAAGGGATAAATATAGGTTTTTGATTGATTGGAGCATGTTTCAAATTGTGTTGCATTTTGAATTAAATTCTCATCTATTTAAATGTAATCTTAGATTTTTATTAGTTTCAAAATCGAGTTATTATTACGCATTTAAAGAAAATATGGCAAAAGTCTTTTTCAAAGACCATTATTCTGCCAGATCTCTTGAAATAACAAGCAGTTTTTTCCGAAATTAGCTCACATTTAAAGTTGAGATTTGTTTAATTTTAAGGCTAATAGTGAAATTTTTTACTTATTAAGCATCATCATTATTGTAATTGTTTTTTTCTTTTAATTTATTTTATTTTGCTATTTTCTTTTCTGTTTTACTTTATAAATGGTCAGCAAAATCCAAAAAGTATTAGAAATATTTTATATATTTTGAAGATCCCTATCAGCATCACTAGAAATATATAGTACTTTTATAAAAACTAACATACATCTAAAGCTGACTTTTGCCTATTTTAAATACTATAGATAACAGTTTAGATATAATATAGTTTGGAAAGTGCATATTGTTTGTTTAATGGAGTATTGCAACAGGAACGAGAATATTTTTCCATAACAATTACTTGAAAAAAAAATTTAAAATATTTACCTTTGAAACATAGCATAGAACCATTACAAAGAACATACACATATCTTTATGTCATGACAGCTTCCAAAAGTCATTGTGTAGTACTTATTTTTGTTTACGCCAAGCAAGAGTCAAATTTTAAAACTAAGGAGCAGGGTAGAAAAGACTGTACGACAAGTCCACCCCCAAAATAAGGGGATGCCTTCAGTGTTGTCCTGACGAGGAGCCAGCAGTTGGTTTTTTTAGATATCTCCTTTCACAGAGAGGCTGAAAAGATGATGCATTTCAGTTAAATCAAGGTCTTAAGATCGAGAAATAATACACACCTAATGGAGTGTCTGGTTCACTTATGTTGGAAACTTCATAGGGAGAGTAAACATTGCATCATTAAATGTTGGAGCCATCTCAACTAGGGATAAACTTCGAGATTTTTTAGGTCTTTGACCTTTATCAGCTGTTTTTGACAATCACACCCTTTTTCAACCATTTCCTTTGGTTTATAACCATTGCATTCATCACAACTTTATATGCAGTGTTCAGTATAGGAAGTCACTTCTCTTCCTTCTCTCTTTTAACATGTCAATAATTTTGAGATTCCTCCTCTGATACTTTTGGGATTAATTTCACAATATCAGTGTGGGTAGTACCCCAAATATAAACACACTACCCATTTTGCTTGAACTATTTTAAAAGCATTTTATTGGCTCTTGTGTAGTTTAATTACAAAGAACACAGCTCAGGGTTCGTACTTTTTATCCTAATGGCTGTTTCCAAAAGGCACTGCTCAGCATGTTTATTGTGATCAGTGGCAGAATCCAAGTTCAAAATTTAAAGGGGGGAAGAGAAAAGTCCTTGGAATGAGTCCAATCTCAAAATGGGGGGAGAAAGTTACATAGCTTTTTGACAGTGTCACAGTATTAAATAGTTTGGAAATTGTCAGTGAAATAAATATGGTCATTGCACATTTTTTCTATTACTAAAAAAAGCATTATGTAAAAAATATTTTTTATCATTGTTTTAAAACTGTTTTTGTTTTCCCTCTCAAGCCTGGAGAGTGTACTATCAGTCGTGTCCTAACTTGGGATCTGACCAAATATCCAGAGTGACGTGTTGATACAAGGGAAGAGTGATGTATTTCTCAACAAATTGTCCTCAACATGCTGTATTATCCTTTTCGTGACCAAGCAAAATAAGGATATATATTATGCCTTATATTATAAATATGATATTCTTGAATGGTACAAGGATGAAATTGATGTAATTCCTTAAAAGTATGAAGGAATCTGGACTTCTCTATTTCTTATCATATTGTTAAATATTCATTTCATTATTTTAGATTTTAAGATTTATTTCATGTTAGAGATATATATATTGTACAATGAAATTTTGTTTTGCTTTTAAAATATTCATTGTATGTTGCATTACTTCTGATTCATGGTAACAGACACTAATTTTGTATGAAAATGCAATTGAGGGTCATAAGTTATAAGCATACAAAATGTAACAGAAATTGAACTTGCTAGTTTTTTACAGTACAAAATTTCTTTAATCTGTTATCTTATCAGGGTTGCCATGCTACCTGGAAAACCGGAAAAAGTCAGGGAATTCGGAAATTGACCAAAAAATTCAGGGAAAAGTCAGGAAATTTAAGTGTTTTAGTCAAAATCTGGAAAAGTCAGGGAATTTCATACAACGATCCCGCCAAAAAAGGTGATTTTTGCACCGACATCAGAAGAGATTACTTTTTTGGCGAATTGTGTATCACATGTCATTCAAGCAGCTGGCATAGAGCCAATTTTCGCACCTCCAATTTGATTGTCTTTTAGAAAGGCAAAGCAAGTTTCCCGCAACTTTTGGTTTCCAGTAACCTCGAGAATAGTATGTGCAGTGCATGAACTAAAGAAAGAACGTGTTCTCGTATAAAACAAAATGGGTTTAATCCTAGTATACGGTACCATGAAAGTTAGAATCAAAGAATATGTATTGTAAAGAAGGAAAACCTCTCTGCAACAGACGTGGCTCCATTCCATCATAGAGGAAAACAGCTGTGCATGCGCGATATATCCATCGCCAAAGCTCGAAACCGTTGTCGAAGTTCGAAGGTCACGTTATCAAGAGTTCATAAAATGAATATCGTTTAAATCTCTTTAAACGCTAAAGGAAAAGAAAATATTTTTTGCACAAGTAAATTAATTCATGGATTAGTTATTTTGGGGGAGGGGAAACTACGAAAATCTGTTTTTAAAATTATTGCGAAAAATCCAAGAAAATCGTTCTTTGATAAAACGTTTCTTCTTGGAATTTTCGCAATAATTTAAAAATGGATTTTCATAGTTTTCTTTTTTGTCAAAGAATGTTTCTTCTTAACACGTGTTTCTCAATTTCCTGTACACATCGCGGTGAGGGAAATTCTGGCCACCAGGTTCCGTCGCCAAATCCCTTGGCAAAGTTTCCCTCCGCTTTCTAGCGGCATTAATAGCATTTACGTGTATAGAACCTTTTCATCTTTACATAAACGTTCTTTGGTTAGAATAATCTCCATATATGGTACAGCGGGATTTGTCGACATGATGATGCGCAGTAAACGGGTCATTTTGGTCTTGGCGACAATTTTCAAAATCGTGCCAAAACCTTACCGTATACTAGAATTTTACCGCAAAATCTTTTTAAACCTTTTTTTTTTTTCTTTTTAATAAATACCTTGCCATTTTGCAGTAAAATAAAAAAATAGTAATCAGTCATCTAGGCTAGCCATGTAATATAACTATATTCGCTAAAATATCGTTGATTATTCTAATTCAATTTTTAAGTAATTATTTTTATGTTATTCATATAATTTAATGTTGCTTCTTCCCTCTAAATTTATTTATTATTAGTAAATAATATTTCCAAATTTCAGGAAATTTTCTCTGGCATAATCCAGAAATGAATTCTAGCAGTATGATGACATACCATCACGAAATTTAATGCACATTTTTTTTTCCTTATGTATGCTGCAAAATAAATATAAAATACCTCAATTTATTAAAAAAATATCATTAAATATATTTATTTCTTTCGTTTAGCTGCAAAATGTCTGCAAAAAAAGCCTTATTTTATTCCAGATTTGGCAGATTCTAATCTCAATCTTCAGGGGAGAAAAACAACTCCTATTATAATTATATTTGTGTTTTTAAGTGTTAAGGTGCCTTTTAAGAAGACACCTCACACAAATTAAATTTACCTAAAATCTAACGTAACTATTTAGCATTGCGTTGTGATTTATAAGAACAGGATTAGCCTTGTTTTGAACTGGTGATGATCATGAGTAATAATTAAATAAAACATACAATTGTTATCCAATGTATAAATCTTAAATTTTATTAAGTTTCTTAAGTTGAAAAGTAAACAAAATTATCAAAGTGAGTGTACCAAGAATAATTAAGAATAAATGTCCTCTGGGATTTATTGAATAATTGAGTGAATTTGCTACACAATACAAGTAACACCATAATTAATTTACCTCTTACCACAGTCAACATACATTATGCGGATAGACTGGAATTTTCTCGAAACATACCTGGAAAAGTCAGGGAATTTCATTTCTCCTGTTTGAGTGGCAACTCTGTCTTATTTCTTTGGTCAATTTAAAAGGTACTTTTTTTTTAAAAAAAGAAATATTAATTCCACATGATCTAGCTTTAGTAAAATAATTCATACAGTGGGAATTTATACAAACTTTTTAATTCAGTTCAGTGAGTAAAAATTTTTTTTTAACAGTTTGAAAGCACTAAGTGTTGAATTTGAATTAAGTTAAACAAATTTGTATATATACATAAACTACTATAATGCTAAATTATTTGTAAAAGGAGTCAAAATGTGCAAGGTACAAAAATTTATCTCATAGAAAGAACATCCTTTGGAATGTCAGGCTTTATAAATTGATGACGAGAGACCTAAATTTGGCATTCATTTAAACTAGTTGTATTCAAACTTTATGGTTTATGACTCCGTAAAAGTGCAGACAATCCCGAAGAATAATTTTGCAGTCCCAATCAGAGTATTCACTCTTAGTTATGTAATATTAATTCAGATTTTTAAGGATTTTTATCTACCTTACTATTCTACTATAAATTTTAACGACCCCAAATAGTGTCACAACCTATAATTTGAATGCCACTGATTTAAACTGGTGGCTCCTGATATTTTATAGTCAATGCCATGCTTAACATAAGTGACATATTAATTTTATCAGTTTGATGCAAATTATTTAAAAGACGCATTCTTCGAATTCTTTTACATTTCACAATTTGCAGAGGCTTCATTGCTCAAATATAATGTTAAACACAGAAGTAAAATTTTAAAATGTGTGCTTCAAATTCGAAAATTTTATGACACATTTCATGAATCATTGACTGTAGTGAAAAAAATATTGTTAGTACAGAAATTTTTAAAATAATTAAAATTTTATTTTAAGTTATATAAATATTCATAATTTTTCAGCAATCCAAATGTTATCCTTTTAAAAAAATCATTTAAATTTAAAAATGAGTATATTGATTGTCTGTCAAAGATATTGCTTTTGTGACTTGAAATAAGCAAATGACATCTTATTTCTGTTCTTCATAGGGAGTAAAATTTGACAATTAGATATGAAATAAATTCTAGAATTTGAAATTCACTTTTACTGCTTATTTGTCAATATTTGTGTATTATTTATCACAGATTTAATATTGTGTGTGTCCACTTCCTTTTTTAATTGAGATGTAAAGAAAGTTTACTTTTTCTTTAAAAATAAGAATAGTTATCTTTTTTTAAAAAATTATTATTATTATTTATTTGGATGATTCTTGTATAAGGATTCAAGATATGATTGCATTTGGCTTGAAATGAAGACAGTATGATTGCATTTGCATTGAAATGAAGACAGTGTTTATAAATTTTTATTTATTTTCAGAAATTAAACCAAGTCTTAAGTTGCATATTATGCCTTGTATGCAGTCCTGCATATTATTTACATCAAAATTTAATAATAATCTTAATTTTATAAGGTAGCTTTAATTTCAGTGTATTGGTCAAAGTACTTATTTCTTAACTGTGGATTTATGTATGGTATCTGAAAACTGCTATTTTTTATGTCCCTGATTTTCTCTTTATTATTGTTTGTTACATCTTTGAGTATGGAGTAGTACATATTTATTGTCGATAACTGTACATTGTTCTTTAAATTCATTATCATTTTCATTATTTACTATTGCTTTTATTCTGTAATAAACAATTTGTACAATAAATTTTTATTTAGAAAACCATTTTTCTTGAACTTTTTTTTTTTTTTTGTTTGTTTGTTTGTTTGTTTGTTTGTTTTTTTTTAAAATTTTTTGCTTTATTATATAAGTTTGCCTAAATGTTGCAGAAATAAAATAATACAGTCCTTGGGAAGATGCAGGAAACCTAAAACAACCATCTGTGGTGTAAGAAGGTTTCTCAAATTTTTTTCCTGTAGGTTTTGAATGTGGTTGGTTGCCATGGAGAGATGATGTTCAGTGCCTGTGTTTACTTTTAAATAATATTAGTAACTATAAGATGTGGTAACCATGAGAGGTGTTGGCATTTACACTTTGTTTTATAAATTCTCCTAATATCTAAAACAAATATGCAAACTCTCTTGATTTTCACCTGTATTCTTGCCAGTCTGATTTACAACGTATTTCTGCCACTTTTGGGGGGTGTGGAATTTCTTGCAATTTTTACATAAATTAGTTATTTCATTATTTGCTCCCATAAAAGCCATTTCAGCATCTGAAATCACTTGATTTTTCCATAGGTTACATATAAAAGTAAGAAAAACACCAAAGCAGTTTTATCAATAGCCATACATATGAGAGGAGATATTTTTGAAAACATGTTTCAGTTCTCCATTAAATATCAGGCACAATTGCAGGTTACCTAGCATACATTAACTAATCAATACAAAGTAAATTTAGGACTGTTGTTTGCACTTTTATCTGACTGATATTGTCTGTCCAAGCATTTTTTAAAAACTTTTGTGGAATACTGTTAGATTCTATCAACAGATGGCACCACATGTATCATAAATTAGCTCAATAAGTAATAAAATTGAACTTTTAATCTCTTGTTCTAGAGGATTTATGATTTTCACTTTTCAGCAGTGTTTTTCTCTTAAAATGTTTTATTACTGCAATGCCTAATAGACTATAGTAACAAGTTTATAAGAGTTACTTCAGTAGTTTGACTCTTGTCAAGCAAATCAGCAATTTTGATATTTTGCGAAGTTATTTAAAGTTTAGCAAACATACTGCTTTTATAATGTATCTTCTGTCAGATTTTGATTTATCAGATGTTTGTACATCAAATGGTACCATTTGTTTCATTTTGACTTGAATAGTTTTTGAGAAATTTAACAAGAATGTGTGTGCCTAATTTTGTGAAATGTGAACTGCTCTGTTTATATTGCTTCTCTTGTCAGCTGTGGAATCTGCAAACATTTCTGTCTCAGATGGTGATTCTAATTGAATTCTGACTTCATTAGAATTTGAGAAGTTTAAGAAAAAATACATAATAATATTGTAATAATTTATCATAAGAAATCTTTCCATAAAATTTTGAAGGCAAGTTTGTTAATTATTAAAATTAACAAACTTGCCTTTGATCTTTAAATTTCTAATTAACTACTTGTTTTGAAATTTAATTTTTTGTCTTATGATTTTGAATGAACTTTTTAATTGTTTACTTCTGTTTTTGAATTTCAATGAGAGTGTAGGGGATATGTCTTCTAAAGTAAGCATCTCGTACAGATTAATTGTTCTTAATGAGAAACTTTAAGGTTATTTGCTATTTTGTTTTACAAGAGTCTTTTATGGCTTAAATGGACTAATGTGTTTATTTGGATTGAGTATTAATTGTACTTATGGTTTGAATGTAGCAAATAATTTGATGCTTACTTGGAAGTAAGATGAAACACTCTCTTATTTTAGTTGTTGTTAATTGATGGTGATTGGTTTATCCCCTTGATAAGTCGATTAATCTGCGATCAATGACAATAGCTGCTGATTCAAAATTTAAAATTTTCTTTTGGTTTTGTATTTTTGCGTTTAAAGACTTTTCTTAGCCGATTTGTAAACAAGAATTGAAATTACTATTTTAAATGCTTTACATTCTAAAAAACTTTTTCTTTCATGGTTTTAAATTTTAAATTTAATTTATATTCCTTGGAGATGGTATATGGAAAGATTTCTCATTATGAATTATTGGTTTATTACTTTGCAGCTCTAGCGCAAGTTTTAGGCTTTTTAATTTACTTTTAATTACTTTATTTTGAATTAATAATATTGTAATATGCCCAAGAAAGTATGTAAAAAGCTTGATTGTAATAACAATTTACGAGCTTTTTGTAAGCAGGGAAATTTTCACCTTATTCTAGTTTTCCCGAAATTTAGTTAAATATATTTAACCCAAGTTCTAAGAATTATTTAAGATGACCGTTTTCTAATTTTTCTCTGAGACTGAAAATAAACATTTTCATAAATTTCTGTGTATAAATACCAGCAGTATTCGTAATATGATAAATTAAACTTAAAAGACTGAGTCGCCGAATTTGCTAATATCAGCATTAACTATAACAATATTAAGATGAATTAATAATTGATTAATATGGTATCAACTTGGATTTCTCGATTTCGGAATTCTGCTGCTGGCGGCCCGGATCGGGTGCATTCAGTTCTGGTTAAACGACTGTTTGGCATGTTTCCATCATTTTTCGTTGACATATATAATGCTTGTTCCCTCGGAGTTGGAAGTTAGGTCGACTCATTTTGTGGATATATTGATTACAGATAGATTAGTTTATTTTATTAGCAGAAACTGTCCGTTTAGTGACAGCCAATTTGGATTTGTCTCTGGAAAGTCTACAGAAGATGTTTCATTTGAAGTTGTTGAATTTATTAGAAATAATAAGAAGGAACAACATGTGGTATTGGTCTCGTTGGATATTTTGGCGGCCTTCGACTCTGTGGATTGGTTTTCATTGCTCCAACGTTTGATAGAACTGAAAATCCCTAAAAATTTACTTAATCTAATTAAAAACTACTTCATTGATAGGAAGATCTTGTTTAATTGTTTTGGTGATAAACATAAGGATTCTGTTTTGAATATATAAAAAGATTGCCCACAAGGACCCTGCAGCGCTCCCCTGTTTTGGAATGTTATCATTGATAAATTACTAAAATGGGAAGTACCCCAAAAGGTTAAGATTTACGCTTATGTTCACAATATCATGATTTTAATTAAACACTATTCATTGGAAAAAATTGAAAGATCTTTCAGTGATATTTGTAACATTTTAGAAAGTTGGCGAAGGGATGAAAAATTGAAATTTGATTTAGATAAAACAAATGCTTTATTTTTACCCAGGGGTGGTAGGAATGTGAGAACACCAAGACTAGTGATGGGCAACTTCGGTATCTTCTTGTACACGGCAAGAGAGTAACGGGTACAGACAAGTACCCGGTACAAAATACCCGTTACTCAAGTAACCGTTACTTTGAAAAGTACCGAAAACCAATTTCAAGTACCGAGTACCCAAGTAACGAAATACCGGAGTAGCGGTTTGCTGTACCGGAGTACCCTAGTAATGGTTTGGTGTAAAGGAGTAGCCTAGTAACGGTTTGCTATACTGGAGTACCCTAGTAACGATTTGGAGTACTGAAGTACCCTAATAACAATTTGGAGTACCGATGTGCCCTAGTAACGATTTGGAGTACCGAAATACGCAGCTAACGATTTTGCGCACTGAAGGAACTCTGCCACATCCCCACATATTTGATTTTATCTGTACGGAGTAAGATTTTGAATATCAGAAAACATGTCAACTACAGATGTGTCTGAGGAGCAGGAGAGCGCGGCGGGTTGTTTCTGGTGTTGGGTTTGTGTAGATTGTCTTTGATGGCCAGTGGGGGTTGGGAGGATTGGCGTAGGAAGTGGATGGATGGAAACATTTTCGCTTTCGGTTGTGTCTTGTGTGCAGGTGCAGCAAAATCGATGGGTGCTCTATCAATTTCGTGAAAGGGGTCGTCCATAAATGATGTCACGCTTGGAGGGGGTGAGTTAGTGAAATTGTGACAAGGCGGGGGAAGGGTTAACAAGAAGTGTGACATCATATTTTGATTAAAATAAAAATGTTTAAAATCAGCAGATTGAATTTTTAAGTTATTTTAAAATTACCAAAATTTGAAGGTATTTCCTTAATTGGGGCGAAAGCTACTTTCATGTGATTTTTTTTTTTTTTTTTTTTTACTTACATTCCTTTCTTTCCAAAAAAAAAAAGGCATTCAGAGTAGGTTTTGAGAATAGGGTAGCGGCAGAAATTGTAATTTTATTGCTATTGTGTATTAATTATGTTTTTTGCTGTAAACTTTTCTCTTATTTCATACAAAATAAGTGCACGAATCATTATTATTGTTATATTTACAGATGTCATTAAAACATATAGTTTAAATTTGGACTGCCAGGTCAAAGGTCACCTCTCTTCCTATCAGAGGAGCGTCGTCACGTCCTGGGGGTAAAGCAGGCGTTGACAATCCTCCGTTAGGCACGTGACCTGGGTTTAGTTTTTGGCGAGATGAAAATCTGTTTTTAGAAGGGGGAAGAATTATCATAAGTGGGTCAGTTATCTTTGTTCTTTCATTAGAAAAGTTTAAAATTGCGTCTATATTTTATGTTGATTGGCTTAGTGATCCACTAGATGCTGTGACATTTTCTGAAGTAGGTACAGCGGGATAAAAAAGGATCATATTTATTTAAAAAGGATCATATGATTTACGTTGCCCTATTAAGCAAGCAAACGAAAAATATTTTTCATGATTTATGCTAAAAATATATTGAGGAAAAGGAAGTAATCTAGTTGGTAGTTGATTCCATTCACCAATCCAACAACAGCAACGTACCAAATCAATCATTTCAGATCAACGCAGTTTTCTCCTACAAACGATGAAAAATTAAAACATGCATAATTTGGATTGCAAATCATCTAGCGCTCCCCTCCCTTTCCCTCCTGACTATACCGACTCCAATCACAAGCCAGCAATGCCGGCGACAGTGACTCCAACTGCTACTATTCCCCCCACACACACAACGAACGGCCTTTCGAAAAATTTCCATTTCACACTCGTCCTCCCGCGCACACAAAGGCAATTAATTATACTACCTCAGACTCTAGTCTCCGTGACGAACGGAACAGAAGTTCCCCCCTTTCACGTTTGCCATTCCATGCCCTATTTCAAGGTCATTCATGGACACAAGGAGCGCATATCACCATTTTGCAAATACAACCAGATACTACTGTCCTCGTACCAAAACCAAAGTGAGCTGAACCCTCACCGATCCTCCAGTAACGAACACCGAAATACCGAGAAGAGACACATATTTTCGTTACAAAGTAGCGAATACCGAAAAGCACCCGTTTCAGTACAGAAGTAACGAATACCGAAAAGTGCCCGTTTCGGTACAGAAGTAACGAATACCGAAAAGTACCGATTTCGGTACTGAAGTAACGGGTACTTGGATGTACCGATATTTAGTACCCGTTTCGGTAGTACCGACTCATCACTAACCAAGACTGAGATTTTTAGGGAAAAGAATACGCTTTGTTGAAGATATAAAATTTTTGGGTGTTATCACTGACAATAAATTGAATTTCGTCAAACATTTTAAAGAACTTCAATGGCAAACAGATCAGATTTTATTGTACTACAAAAAGACTTTTTCAGCTGACGTCTTAGCAACAAAATCCTCCATCCTGGGGTTAATTTACCAGAATCTTATTTTTCCAATGATTATGTACAACAGGGATGTCAAACTCATAGGTACACTTGGGCCAAACAAACAAGGTTTAACTTTAGGCGGGCCGAAAAAAAAAAAATATATCAATTTTCATAGAAACGTAGATTTATTTCGAATAATACAATAATAAACATATATATATATATATATATATTTCTATAGAAAAGAACCAGAAAAATTTAATGTTTACGTCCTGATACTTGACATCTTTTCTCTGCTATTATCTTTCCTATTTCGGGAGAAATTTTGTTTGCAGTGATAACTTTCAACGCTGACCCAAGGTGAGCATCATTAATACGATTTCTAATAGGAGACTTATTACCTTTCATGACTGAAAATAACTGCTCGCACCGATAAGTGCTACCAAACATGGAAATAATTTCATATGCGAATTTTCGAGTATTTTCAAACCTGGCTGGTAAATATTTGTAAAATTCACGCACGCCCACTTCAATAAATTTTGCTTTCGAATTTGAGTTGCATTGAATCTCGATCACCTCCATTTGCATATGGCTAGGTACTGAGTCAATACTTATTGAGAAAATCGAAGGAAAAAAAAAAAAAATTGTCTTCGAGGGAACTAAAATCATTAAACCTCGTTTGAAATTCAGTTGTTAAATTTGCAATTTTTTCTGCGTATTTTTGATACGAACAAATATCATCTAAACTTGATTTGTTCATGCTGCACGTCGGGAAGTGCGTCAAATCTTCATTTTTAAGTTGTTTTTAACAAAGAACTAGTTGACATTTGAATGCTTTAATTATGTCAAACATGTTCGTAATGATATGATCTTTTCCTTGTAACGATAAATTTAAATCGGTTAAGTGTTTGGTTATATCAACTAAGAAAGATAAATCTTGTATCCATATTGGATCGTAAAACAAACTTACGTCTTGATTTTTCGTTTTTAAAAACTGACATATGTCTTCTTTCAAATCCCAGAATTGTTTGAGAATCTTGGAGCAAGATAACCAACCTACCTCGGTATAGTAGGACAAACCCGAATATTCACTATCGAACTCACTTAAGAAAGCAGTGAATTGACGCTGACGTAAACCTCGAGATCTTATAAAATTTATAACTTTTTTTATATATGACAAAACATTCTCCATATTTATTACTTTCGTGCCTAGAACTTCTTGATGTATAATACAATGCATATGATGAATGTTTGAAACGTGAATTTCACTAAGTTTTTTTCTTAGTAATGCTACGAAGCCCTTGTTTTTCCCGGTCATTGATGGAACGCCATCTGTAGCTACAGAATTTAATTTTGGCAAAGGTAGATTGTCTTTCTGCAGAAGTCCAAAAAACACAAGTAAATATATCTTCTCCTGTGGTAGTACCAGGTATCGGTATTAGTTCCAGTAATTCCTCAAAAATGTTAAAATTCTTGTCACAAGAACGAAGAAACACTGCTAATTGAGCTTTGCCACTAATGTCCGTGCTCTCGTCACAGGCAATGGAGAAACTTTCGAAACTAGATGATTTTGCTTTGATCTGATCACTTAAATTCGCGGCTAAATCAGTAACTCTTTCCGCAACTGTATTTCGAGACAATGAAATTGATTGAAAAGCCTTCACATTTCCAGGACAAACAATTTCTCCAGCTTTCATTAGGCATTCCTTGATGAAATCACCGTCAGTAAAAGGCTTCGAATGTTTAGCTATCAACTCGGACAAGACGTAGCTTGCATGTACCGCCGCTTCACTTTCTTGCAATACTTTACTAAACATGGACTGTCGCTTTTTCACTCCTAACTTGAGCTCTTTCAACTTTTCTTCTCTCATTAATCCTTCGTAATTGTTATATTTCGATTTGTGTTGTTCGTAATGACGTTTAATATTATATAACTTTGGTACATTAATAGTATTATTACATATCAAGCAGATTATTTTATCTTTTATTTCACAGCAAAAATATTCTAATTCCCATTTTTTTTTGGAATATTCTATGTTCGTCAGCGATTTTTCGTTTAATTTTACTACCACTTGGTTTTGATATAGACATACTGAATACAAAGGGCTGGAATAAACACGGTTAACGTTAAAAAGTTAACAAAAATTTATTCTTTCCACAAGAGATAAATCAAAATGCTGAAATATTTCTTCAAAAATATTCTAACAATACCACAAAATGTCAAACGTTTAGCAAAAATCAATTCAAAACAGAGAAACTAATTCTATCTCACAACGAAATCGCTACAAATCAATCACAGCATTAAGTAAACAAACAGTTCGCTAGAACTACAGCTACTACTGAGATGAGTTGTTTGTCTCGGCTTTTATAAGCTTTATAATTCATTTCTCGAATATACTGGAAACATCTATAAATATCTGGATTTTTGTTGATGGCAACAGCAATTACGAGATATTTATTTATTAGGTATTAAATGCACGCGCTGTTCTATTTTTAACCTTCCAACGCAGCTGTCTTTTCAAAAATCGTCTGCGTTGCTAAGGCAACATGAAGCAAATCTAATTACAAGTCTAAATAAAAAAAACTAAATAAATAAGTAACTATGAAATCCATAACAATATGAATTAAGTAATAATTAATAATAAAGCAAAGTATCGTACAAAACTATGATTGGAAAAGTGAGACCATAAGTTCGGCCACTTTCGGCTATCGGGGGATGCGTACAAGTTCTGAGTGCACGTGTCCCCCAAAAGCCGAAGGTAGCTGAACGCAAGCTACTCACACGCATTTGTAATTTAAGTAGTGTGTGTGTCAGCTCGCTGTGAGTAATCTAACAACACTGAATAAATTATCGTTAATTACTTAGCATTAAACATTTCATTTTTTTTTCTTCGTCGATATGTTACTTTATTATTATATATTATTATTTGCCGATATATTGGCCGGGCCACAAAAATATTTGTTGTGGGCCGCGAGTTTGACATCCTTGATGTACAACATAGGCGCTTGGGGACACAGAGCAGGGCAGCTTGTCAGGGTGAGGCTTAAGCTTAACAGTACAAGAATTGGCCATTTTTATGACAAAGAAATTGTTGATTCTAGTGCATGTGATGTATATATACAGATGGGTCTGGAACTGAGGGGAGGATTGGCACAGCATTTGTTGTATATTACTTTGGTGTCGAAATTGACTGTATGAAATTTAGATTAAACAATTATAACTCTGTCTTTCAGGCAGAGTGCGAGGCTCTATATCATGCCTTAATTTGGATTAACAGATGCGTTGCTTTACAAAATGTGATTAATACGAGTATTTACACAGATTGTTTGTCGCTGCTTCAATCTCTCTCCCGCCCAGACAACGCCAATCCCATCATCTTGAAAATTAAAAACTGTTTACAAACTTTGAACAGGTATTTAGATGTAATACTGCACTGGATCAAAGCTCATCTGGGGCATATTGGAAACGAGAGATCTTCTTTAATTGTTTTGGTGATAAAAATAAGGATTCTGTTTTCAATATAGATAAAGGTTGCCCACAGAGATCCTGCAGTGCTCCCATGTTTTGGAATGTTATCATTGATAAATTACTAAAATGTGAAGTCCTCCAGAATGTTAAGATTTACGTCTGGCCAAGGAGCAGCCTCCAATATGGATATCCCTTTTATCGAAATTTCAGGATCTAAACAGATGGCCATCACCCACATGAAGAAATTTTATATTGACAAATGGAAAATCATGTGGGAAAATTCACCAAAAAATAAGAAAGTAAAGGATACATGAAAATTATCAGAATTTCTAAAAAAATGGCTGATTTTAACAATACTGATTTAAACCATATTCCTACTGGCCATAGGAGATTTCCCTATTAAGATATTCAACTTATGAAATAATGAACTTTGTATTTCTTGTCATGCCATTGGAAACACCAAACATTTTGTGGAGGACTGTCCTGTTTTCGCCGATCAGTGGAAGCTTTACAAGATTGATAATGATAATTTTGATATCGAAGCTTTTATATCTTTTGCACAAGATGTCCTTAAATTTATTAATGCAAATCGAGGTGTAACTTATGTACGGTCCCTGAATATGATTCTAGATTTCTATATCATGTATCTTGGCTAACAGGGTGCTATCCTGAATTGTCATAGAGAACATACTGCTGAACACCAAAACTTTGAAAACTTTGAAAAATGTGAGTTTTATTTGGCTATAGTTATATACTCTCATGTTCATAAATTAAGGATAATGCAAAATCAGGCAAAGGAAGAGTTAGAAGCAAAACAAATTTGACTTATTTGTAAAGCTTATTTATTAAAAAAAAGGTAAAGAGCAAAAAAAAGATGCTATATGTTTGATATTATTAAAAAAATTAGCGATTTTTTCTCCCTGGAGCAAATTAAAAAAAAAAAAAAAAAAAAAAAAAAAAAACTATTTACAAAAAACCAATATTACATGGTTGGTATGATTGTTAATACATTGTATGTCTCCCAGACGATGCAATACAGTCCGTACAATGCCTAGGCAGGCTGAGTATCAAATTATCGATCTGATCTTGGGGAATATTACACCACTCAAAAAGCAATGCTCTCCGAAGTTCCGGTAGACATGTAGGAGGAGGTTGACGGGCTGCAACCCGTCGGCCAAGCATGTCCCACACGTGCTCTACTAGATTCAAGTCCGGTGAGAATGCTGGCCAGTTCATACCAAGGAGGTTAGAATAGAAGGACGGAAGGTTCAACTCAAACGGTGAAGCTTGGCGGCCATGTTCCTGTTATCGCTGTGACTTGTGCAAGGAAGTCTGTAATTGCAATATTCTTTTTCTTTTCTTTTTGAAGCATGTTAGCTTGTGTTGTATATGGATGCACAAATAGATTTTCGAAAAAGATTTCTGGGATTACTTTTCACGCGTAAGTATTGATTTTCTTTCTTTTTTTATGTAATTGGATAACTATGGTAAAAAATATCACAATGCCATGTTGTTTTCTTTCCAGATGTGAAAAAAAGGACTTAATCAAAATATGTTAAATACATTTTAATGCTTCTGTTTATAGCTGGCATCTTTGTTCTTTAACATACAATGATGTATGCTAGGATTTAAACTGTATACTTTGAAGTTTCTAGGTAATTCTTTTGATAATTTTCATGAAAAGTAAGACATCATTTGTTGCTATTTTTATGAATTGTAAAGGTGTTAAATAAAGTAATGCTTTTCTTTATGTATTAATTATTATTCATTTTTAAGTTTTTTGAACTATTAAGAATATAATTTGTGCATTTGATCAAGATAAACTAACTTTTCTGTTGTTAAAAATTTTTTGCATAAATTTACAAATTTGTGGGCAGTATAGCGATAAAAGTAAGTAAAATATGTACACAACTGAACATGTGGAAAGATGTGTTCAAAAGTATAGGTATAGGTATATTTCTGTAATTCAGCTTAATTCAAGGCAATTCCTATGAGATTCATAAATATGAAACGCACATAAACTGATATCACTGAATTCACATAAATCTGTTTTATTTTATTAACATTTATATTCTTGTTGTTATAAGGTTGTTGGTTATGAAAAAGAATCTATTTAAAACTTTCATTTAGAAAAAATGCAACCTGTGACTATTTTTTTAGATAATTATCTGCTATTAGTTTCAGGTTAAATATATTTTAAATGATTCTTTAATAAATTGCAATATTGTGAATAAATCAAAAATATCACTTAAGCCCCGTTCACATGCAACGCTCCTTCACACAGCTGCCGTTAGCAAGAGGAGAAAAAGGAGACATGAAAGAGTTTCGTCTTTAGGACCCGTTCAGAAGACCACCCTCTGCCTTCCCCTTTACACCTAAGCCCCTCTGTGAACAATCACGTCTCCGAATTGGCAGATTTCTAATACTGTTTACACATTTTTAACGTTGTTTATTGTTGTTAATTTTGTAATCTGTACTTTCGCAACTGGTACCTGAACTTTCGTAATGGTTCCTGAATAATATATGCTTTTTAATTATTATTATTATATTTTATAAGCTGTTATCTTGGTGCTTGTCGCTATGGTTAAAAGATGGTCATGGATTTTTAAACTGCTTCCCAATAAGATATAGAACTCAAACTTTGTACATACACTACTTGTGGATGTGGTGTCACGCTTTTGATTTTTAGAGGATTAGATTTTTTTCAAATTTAAAGTTGAAAAAACTTTTTGCAAATATTAACAAATAAACTGAGAATCTCAGAATATTACAGTTTCCACCATAACGCACTGTGGAGAAAAAAAAATTAACTGAAATTTTTAGCGTAATTTTTTTTAAAAATATTTTTGGAGAATTTTTAAAAATCGTTCATATTTTTAGACTTTTTGACGCCCATTAATTTTAAAATTTCATATCTAAAAATATATCGGTTACAAACTTCGACATTTTCACAGCTTATAAAACAAACTTTTCGCATTTAAAAAAAAGGATAAAGGAAATTAATTGGAAGATTTTTTTATTTTTTTAAAGATATGCAATGAAGCAGAATGGGAAATATTGGTTCTTCTAGGCATCAATTCGAAACATCGGTTTCAAAGTAATAATCTCATCATACCACACTATTTTTATGACATTATTTATGCTATATAAGTTGTTATTGTTGCCAGTTGTTAGTTCAGCGTGAGATTGGAGATATTTCTGAGTTAACTTTCTCTTAAGATGCGGTTTGCATTCCGTTGTGTTTAACGTTCTTATTAGATTGAAGCATAACTACTGATTATACTTAGTGATATTCTAAACACTTATACGAGTATTTCTGTGGAAAATTCCAGAACTTTGAAGTGTTTATGTTGATAAAATAAATTTAATTAAGCTATCATCGGATTTGAGTGCAATGACAATCATTCACGAACTATTATCAATCTATTGCAAACCCGTACGCACGCAACAATATTATAATTAATTAATCTATTAAAATTGTTTTGAACGTGTTTTACAAAACAAAAACAGGTAAAGAAAAATTCTGCTTGCGTTTTATGAGTTTTTGCAATTTTTCTGGCCGCATAAGGTTTTAAAAAAAGGTTTGTAATTTATGTTTACATTTACCAATTGAATAAATAGCACTAGGTTTAATTTATATACATATGTGTCTATCGAAATTCAGTAATAAAATTTTAAAGATTTGAAATGATTAAATGTCTATTTAGACAGTTTGTATTCTTTAAATTAAAAATGCAAACTGAGAAACTTTTTGCATTTTTTTCAATAAATCCTTTTACTTAAAGTCCTAAAACATATACAGGTATGGACTAAATTTTTTATTAATTTTACTGTTTATTTAAAATTATATACTTTATAGAAACAAAGATGGGTTTTACAAAATACTGAAAGGAAAAATTATTTGAAATCAAAATGTGACTGAGATCATATTTGTTTTAAAGATTTTAGATAAAAGTGTACTTTTATTTTTTCTCAGAAACTAATTCATTAACTGCAAAATCAGTCCTTGAAGTTATTAAAAACACTCTATAATAAATACAACAAAAAAAAAACCTTTTGTCTCACAAAACAATTTAATAATATTCATAAAAAGTAGATGAAAATGCTTAAATTTTTTTTAAAAAAATCATTCAAAAGGTATCGAGTTCCTTGTCGCGTTGAAGCCGATATGCACTTGCCTTAACTTTAGATTTAATTTGAGCGATATTTCTGGAATACCTAGCATCAGATAACCTTGTCTGTATTTGTCTATAATTTCCATATCTTGTACAGTTCTATCTAATTTTTTGGGATATGCTATCGCATCCCCAGACATCTATCAGCGCGATTGTTTCGCTGACAGTCCAGCGAGCAGTAACTAAAATTAAGTGAACCGCGCAGTATAGTACGGGAAATCTCCACATTTGCCCTGCTCCCGAGAGGTAAGAAACATTCAACCAAGTTCTACCTCCAATTCGGCGAGGCAGTTAATGCTTGTCCCATGTGAACGGGACGCGTAATGGCAAACCGCACATTGAGTTGAACAGTGTTAAACGAATGTCGCATACTGCGCATGCCCAGAAACAAATTTGGCGTAATTATTATGTTAGCGCGATTTGAAAAGAGGATAAATACGGTATGTAGTAGATGTACCGCCATCTGATTGTAAACAAATCCGGCGTTTAAGTCTTCGTTGAGTATATGTATGTAAAGTAATTACTGTGTAAAATTATATTTTTTTCCTGTACTGCTCCAACAAGTGGAAAGTTGAACGATACGATCAAGTTTGAATTCGATTGAAGAGTGCACAAAATGGGTAAAGGAAGTAGCGTAAATGCAGATGCTCCAGTGGATAGTGCGAGCTTCAAACCAAATGCTATTGCGAGATTGCTTTCAGGTATGTATATATTTTCCCATTTCAGTAAATTTGATATGTTATATGTGCAATATGTGATATATTGTATTTTAACACATATACAGTTCATTAACATTTCCTAAATTTCTATAATGTAGCATTAAGAAAGATGTTTTAAGAAATTTGTTTCCTTACTGTTTTAATTTTTTCGAAAAGAAACATCATTTTCGAGAAACTTCAAGAAGAAAGTTATTAGCGTAATTTTATTACAGCTAAAACTGATGCAAGGTACTTGAGTCTTTTATCTCAAAATGTGCTGAAATGTTTTGGTTGAAGTTAATATAAAATAATGTAATGAATTGTGGTATAACTGTAAAGAATTGGTAAAAATAAAATATAATTAGCTCAAATTTACTTAACTCCTTATATTATCAAATATCTATTGAATAGAAAAACCTGTTGAAATATTAAATGTAACAAGTTCTATATTTAAAAGGCAGATGATTGTACAGCATGTAGGAATTGATGATGATTTTTAATAATCCTAAAGTAATAGTAAAGTCAACAATAAAGTATATTTTGATGTATGTAATTTTCATCAATGATTGCATAAAATTGCACTTTAATATAAAGTATGCTTGGATTGTTTTCATGTATACTATATATTATTGCAAATTAGTTCTTCATAAAATTGTATATTTCTGCTGTGAAAAAGTATGTATGCAATCATGCAAGTTGTAGGAAAACATGTACATGTACTGCACATATACCAGGACGACAAGATAACAATTATGACTGTCAATCATCATTTGCTGACTGTATCTGTCAAGCTGACTACACAGACTATAGTAGCCAAAGATAAGTTGTAGAAAGTGTGTTTCTGAGTTGAATATATGAATTAAAGTTAGTAGGATAATTATTCTTAACTAAATAATAAAATTTAAATAAAACTCCTTATTTCATTTTTTATAAATTCTCTTATTATTATGATGTGATTTCACAACCATTGACCCTCTCCTATTGTTAAATAATTCATTCAGCACTGAACAACATATTATTTTATTGGTATAAAAATAATATATTTTGTGTGTATGACCAAGTTATGATCTAAGATTTTTCAATACTTGAATCATCCTTTTAAAGATTTTTATAAAATGATTTTTTTAATTTCAGGCATTGGCACAGTGAATGGCAGCTGAAAAATTTTGACCCTTGTTTCTGGAAGTGAAATGTTAGATGTAAGTAATGATGTCTGAGACCCTTATCACACGGCATTTGTTTCACATGAACAACTTGTTTCGGACAATTTTTCTGCCTGGTTTACTATTGAAAGAAAGACATGCAACGTTTTCCTTCCTTTCTAAAAAAATTGCAAATTGTTCGTTTTCAATCAATCAACTATCAGCTTGTTTGTAATGGGGAACCAGTTCCCCATGTTAACCCCAAAGTGATCTATGATAATTGGCTGTTGTGACAAAGCAGAAAAATTGTGCCAAACAGTTATTCTTCCGAAACAAACTGACGTGTGATAGCATCCTTACTGTTAATAATATTGTGAAGCACTATGTTAAGCCCAAAGTGATCTATGATAATTGGCTGTTGTGACAAAGCAGAAAAATTGTGCCAAACAGTTATTCTTCCGAAACAAACTGACGTGTGATAGCATCCTTACTGTTAATAATACTGTGAAGCACTTAATTGTATGCTTTGCTAATGAATATGTACTAGGCAATTGTGGCTATTATGAAAGAGGTGAAATTTCAAATACAATTGTTTCAGTTACAATTATTACAGATATTATTTAATTTTGTAATAATGCTAATTAAAAATATGAATTAAGAAAATGCAAAAATTAGTGTATAAGCATACTAAATAGTTCAGAGTAAGACTTGTACTTAATTTATAGTACGCACTCATTCACACATATGATGACTCGTACACTGATATAAATTTGATATGCTTTTATACTGTTTACATGTCTTCTATATTCAGATTTGAATCATCATCTGCCAACAAATTCAGTTAATCAGGCATTGTTGACCTTATTAGTTTCTTGCAGATGTGTGAACTTTGGAAACATTTTTAGATTTAGTGTAGTTTTTGTTTGCTTTTCAGGTTTTCACATAATACCAACTAGAAACATTACCTCTTCATTTTAAAGGTCAAAGAGATAAAAAAAAAAAAAAAATTAATTAGTTAATATCAAACCTAAAATGTACTTTTATTACACAACTATTATTTAAGCCATCCAAATGGGCGCAATATTTTTATAATACTTTTATTTAATTTTTCAGTATATGTTATTGAAGCCATTCAAATCCCACTTGGGCATTTTCAAGCATATTAGTTGTTGAATATTATGTCTGACTCTAAACACACAGGCAAAGTATGTATAATTATTATGTAATTTAACCTATCTTTCCTTCAAATATTTCTTTAAAATTACACGAGACAGGCATACATTTGAGCTTTGATTAACAGACTTAGTGTAGTCGCCATGACGGATAAGAAAACAGATGAATAATAGACCACCCATAATCACCAATATATAATGCAAGGATATGAGAATAAAGATTGCTTATTAGCATAATAGTGCACTGAATATTAGATATAAAAATTATAGAACTGAAAGATTTGTCACGTATCATCTTTGCTTATTATTATATATATTGAAAATAAACAGTTTGCTTCTGCAACAGAATAAATATCGAGTGTCTTGAAATGTTTTGTATACCTGGAGCTTTACAGTTCAGTACATTATACAAAGAGCAGTATATATAATGATTATCAGGTCTGTACAGAAATTTTTAATGGAAAATTCTTGTGTATAGATTTAGTTGATATTTCTTATCTTGTGTACAGATTTAGTTGATATTTTGCAAGACATGGCAATATTTCAGACTTTTACTGTAATTACTGTGACAAAACAA
Organism: Stegodyphus dumicola; assembly: GCF_044657685.1. Classification (NCBI taxonomy): domain Eukaryota; kingdom Metazoa; phylum Arthropoda; class Arachnida; order Araneae; family Eresidae; genus Stegodyphus; species Stegodyphus dumicola. The sequence continues at coordinate 122,958,367 of NC_140778.1, forward strand.
TCATTAGAAAATTATACACATATGAAAATTATTAATATTACATTATGTAACTTATATTAATAATTTTCATACGTATATATGTAATATTTTGGCAGGCACAGGAATGACCAAAGCTTGACAATATAACTACATCATTGTATGGCCAGGCATTGTTATGGCTGGATAGAAGGTTGCAAAATGATGACAAAGAAGGATTTAGCTTTTTGATCCCACATCTTTATTCAATTCTCTCAGCAGATCATTTTGCCTTTAGATGAAATTCTCAAAATTATATATTCAATATTGATTTAAACTAAGTAAGATTAAATTTAGACTTTACGTCATATCTGCTTTAACAAAGGAAAGAACAAGATGGCAGGAGCAGCTGCAAGGTCTTGTAGCAGCGGTAGAAGAAAGCAGTCTGACGAAAAATGGCATGTATTCAGTATGTGTACTAGCGATTATATAACATGCCAGAATGTTCTCGAAAGTACTGGTCTAGGATAAGATCCTGAAACTGCAGTAAGTTAATTATAGGTTGCATGCTTGCGCAGAGCAAAGCCACTGTATTTTCTATATTTTACATGTATATAATACATATTCTTTGTGTCTTGGTGAATACATTCTACCTCGCTGGCAGGTAGCAGAAACTGACGATCAAAAGATTGATGAATATTTAATAATTTTGATGAGATTATCTAGGAAAGTAAAATAGTTTAAAACGTATTAAATATGGTTTTCCAGAATGTTTCCTAGCATAGTTTTTAATCTCAGACTAAATGATACACTGGAAGTTCATATTCTTGTGTCATAAAGTATGCTTTATTGTAATTAGTCTTAGATTGTAAAGTTAAATTTATGAAAATATGATGAGTTAAAAATGTATTGCAGATATTAAACTAGATTTTTATATGCAATTTTGAAATTTTAGAGATCTTGCTTCATGTAATTATTTTTAATGTTTTTATTAAATTCTTAATTAATGCTATTATGCATGCATTAGAAAGTGAAATGAAATAATACTTAGGGATATCATTTGGCTGCATTCTGTTGTTTCTCAGTTAAACTATTCTGCATTCAAAAAATTACTCAAGGATTCTCACGAATACCAGCTCAAACAGTTCCAAAGTATTTCTGCAAACTATACATAATTACTTAAGAATTGTATCTTTTTGATAATATTATTCAGCCTTTACAAGTTACTGCCAAAATTATTTTGTAAATCAGAAATCTTCGAGGGGATTAGTGTGTCTCGCATAGTTACCCTGGTGCCACACTATAACACTGAAATTGATAGATGTATAATTGAATGTTTAATCAAAAATGTCTAATTCCTCTTTTATGATATTTCAATAATTGATACTACTGAAACAAGAAATGTTGGTACATTAACATTTTCTTAATATTCATTGTGTATTTGTTATGATGCATGTATTAATGTCATTACAAGTTAGCATTTGATAATGTTTGTTTCAACAATTTAAGGTTTGATGAAGTGCCACAGAGATTATCGCTTAAAGAATGCGTGCAGGCCAACCACCAACACAAGATATTAAAAGAGCAATGAAAATGAAGATTTAACTATAAAGAAAAATCTGACTAATATTATTACTCATAACACTTAATTGTTTCGTATTATTGTAAATTTATGTGAGTTTTCCTGTATTCTGTTTATTTTGCAACTTATGTTATTGTAAATTCATGTATGTTTTCATTCTTGCTCTGTCATGCATTTCATACTAATTGTTTGTTGTGCATATTAATTATATGTGTATATTACTTCATTGAATTACTGTATTTGAATTTTAATAAACCTTTTTACCATTCAGTAGTACTTTTCCATAAAACCCTGAACATTCTAAACATCCCATATCCTCAATTCTAAATAATACTTGAGTTTACTTAATTCATGTATTAATAGCAGATTTGAAAAATAATACAAGAGTGACATATTTTGAGGTAAAATAAATACTGCTCAATTGGACATTTTAAAATGTTTTTCCTTTTAATAGAGGAACATTTTTTAAGGATTTAATTATTAGTATTTGAATATTGTATTAATATATGATTAATTAGTATATGAATATACTGTGTGTAATGAATAAGTAAGGCAGTGAATAAATTTTGAACAATTTCATATGAAGGAATATGATCTGCCTGGGTTAAAAAATTAATCTTTAAATCCTATTTATGAGATTATATGGCTGGAATCTGTAGCCCAAAAGCAGTTAAAGCAACCCACCTCCAAAAAAGAAGACATTTTAAATAGTTTCTTCTAAAACTTGAAATATTTAAACATTACACGACCCTAAATTTCTAGTGAATTTAAAATACTCATTTCATTCAGTTCAGCTACTACTATTAAAATGTTCCTCATGATTTTGCAAGGTGAAGACCACAAATGTTCTGCCCTCATAACTAATGATGATATAATCAGCATGAAGTAGACTTCAGCGTAAGGAATATGGAACTATATATTTTGCTCTTTGTTTATTAATTAGCTCACTTTTAAAAAATTCATATCATATAGTAAGTAGTATTCATAATTTTTCTCATTTTCTTAATATTTCATTGAAGTATTTAAATGTTAATTTAATTAGCAATACCTAATAATGTCAAATGCATATATTATTATACAGAATGGGATTCTGACCATAACATTCAGGCAAAGTGATATACATGTTAATTTTTCAACAAGTTTCTGCGTTATGCTTTTTACTCTCTACACGATGTTTAATTTTTAATTATTATTTTTTATTATTTGTAGGACCTTAGGTCCTACAAATAATAAAAAATAATAGTAATACCAGAAAGTGTGACTTTCTTATATTATCCAACAGGAGACCTATGTTCACATCTTATATTTTGAATTTACAGTTTTCTTTTGTAGATGACAGACACCATATATTCAAAAGAAATTAACATGCTTCTGGATATATGCATGTATTTTTCATATTTACAGCTGTTGCATGTGATGTTATGTAATTGGGTAAAAAATGAAAGAATTAAGTTTATTGACACCAAAACAAATGCATACTTCGATATAAAGGCTGCATAAAAATGAAAATGGCTAAATTAAAATAGTGAATTGAGGTTGTAGAATTCTCATTTATTTTTTTTAACCAGCTATTTTATGATAATTAGCTTTTCTTTTTTCCTTTCCATTTTCCTGCCAGGATGCTAATTTTGAGTGTATTCAAATGAGGTGAATTCATTTCGTTACTTTTGATTTACGCCATAAATGCTAGCTGATTCCGTATGAACAAGCTGTGCACTCTGTTAATTTGTCCGAGTCTATAAAAGGTTTTTTTTACACCTATTCCAAACCTCTGTTGTAATTTCCAAAACATAACGAGAAGTCGCTTAAGTTTTCCAGAGTTCTCACACAGTATATATTACCAAAGTGGGTGAAACTCGTATAAGGTGTAAGAAAGACCAAAAGGAGATTTATTAAATCAAGAAAAGTAATCGGTGGAAAAGGCATTTAATCTTAATAATGAAAAATCGAATTTTACACCAAATATTCAGACTTTTGTAACTGTTTTATATTTAATTAGTGAGAGTTTAAAATAAAAATTACCTTTATATTCATAACATAGGTTACATTCTGTTAATTTCCCATAAATAAACATAAAGAATACATTGACAAAATCATTGTACTAAGCTATTTTCATTGTACTTCAAATTTAGGTTGTTTTCATGAAATTCTTTTATTAAACATTAACTTATACTTGATAATCAATCTTCAAGTTCGAAAATAAGTTAACTGTAATTGCATTTGTTTTATGATCAAATATTTTAATTTGGCATTTGAGCATTTCTAATGGCATTTCTTTTTCTAATTGACATCTCTGCTCTGTTAAGGTTATAACCAGTTAAATTGTTACTGTGTCTCTGAAAAATCAACAGCATTCTTAAACACCATTTTAAAAATATTTCTGTGTGTAGTATTTTATCAGTAGAATTTTTCCTAAATAAATACAGAAGTTGTTATGAAAACATTTGAGAGTACATGTCTTGAAAGAGAAACAGTATTCGTAGTGTTTAGTCAATTATGATATATTAACAGCTATCATAATTGCATGTATGTTGTATGCATTATACATATATATATGCATAAAGACCCAATTTTGGCAATAAGTAGAGCTGTCACAAAATAATCATAAAGTCTAATGGAACGTACTCGTCACACATACTGGGGAGGAATCAAATTTATGTACGTATTTGCCACTCTTAAAGAATTTTTTTTTGGGGGGGGGGAATTACAAATGTACCAATTTCTCATTAATATATAATCATTTGTTAATATTAAAGGAAAAATTTATTTCTTAACTTAACTAAGCCAGCTAAGTCATAGACCGAAATATGTGTTTCTGCAGATATTCAGAACTTCCGGAACTACGAATACATTCACAGTTACAAAATATGTAAAATATATTTCTTTTAAATGCTTGGAATATTCGGAAAAATATCTAAATTCAAAGAAATGGTAAAATACGTTTCACTTGCAGATTTTTTGTTATTTATTTGATTATATCACCATTAATAACAATGTTCACCCCCCCAGAATAAAAAATATATTGTTTATGTACTGAAGTCTTGGGTTGTTTCCCTTGACAAGTCAATTAATCTATCATCAATGACAATAGCTACCTTTTAAATACTTTTAATTTTGGCACTTAAAATGTTTGCATTTCAAAATAATATTTCTATGCAGCTTTTAAATAATTTTTAATGCAACAGAAATCTAAATAACTTCAAATGCTGGCTAAAATTCATTCCAATAATTCATCGCTTTAAACTTCTGTTCCTTGCAGATGATACAGGAAAAACCTTTTCTAATAATATATTTCTAATTCTACCAGGAATTATTGATAAATAACCCGATGAAAAAATTGATACAGGCATAGATGGAGAAGATGTAAATAATTATTACGAAATAATGTGAAGCAGTGTTTGCATTCAAAATGTAAGATGTTATACTTATGAAATTCTGCACTTCACTTTGGAACTGTACGAATTTTCGCTCAGAAAAAGACTGAAATTCAGGATATATTAGTTACACTTTTAAAGAATAAAAAGAATTCAGAATTTACCATACGTTACATTCGTACATACGCAAAGAAGCACGGACATACGTAAAAAATATAGCAAGTGTTTGCAAATAACATTGAAGAAATTTTACAATTCCTTAATGCTGTTTATTTAATTCTTTTAAATAAGAAATAAAAGCGCGAATATACGTTAACAAACTAAGCGGGAAAATTCAGTTTACATTACTGAGAATTACAACATGTAAACAAATTACATCTAAATAACGAATTATTAAACACAATATATGGTAACAATTATTAAATGCACTGTTAGACAAATTAAAATGAAACATATATTAGAAAAATAAGCAAGTGCAATCGGTATGAACGTTAAAATAACGAATAAAGAAAGTCCCACAACACTCGACAGCCATGGAGATCACGAATGAGCTAGCGTAGGGTTGCTTTTAGTCGCCAATATTTCTTCCCGCGCCAAAGGTACACCATCAAGCATGCGCAGTAAGCGAAATTCGCTTAACACTGTTCAACTCAATGTGGGGTCTGCCATTACGCGAACGGGACACGTTGGAAGAACCGGTTTTCACTACCGGTCGAATCTGCTCTTGTGAATGAGGCTATAGTGGAGGAAACTGCGAACTCTCCCTCCTTCTATTCTAACCTCCTTGGTCCATACATCGTAAGCGAATGCCTTCAATCGGGTGTTATCCTCCGATTGAAGGCATTCGTTTACGATGTGTGCACGGTGAGGACGGGCGTTGTCATCCATAAACACAAATTGTGCGCCCGTGGCGCCCCGAAACAAACGTACATGTTGTTCCAGAATGACGTACCGATAGATTTGGCTTGTCATGGTTTCAATTTGAACATGCAGGTCAGTTCTGGAACCCAGAATAATTCCACCCCAAACGAGCACTCCTGCACCACCGTAACGGTGTCGTTCAATGATGTTTTCTTGGTGGTAATGGGTACCTGGAGCTCTCCATATGAAAGTCCGGCGAGAATCAGACTGCAAGCTAAACCTGGACTTGTCGGGAAACATCACACAAGCCCACTGTAGCGGTGTCCACAATGCATGCTCTCTACCCCAGGCTAACCGCAGGCGACAGTGAGTTGCAGTAAGTGGAACGCATCTGACAGGTCTACGAGCATATAGACCAATCTTCCCTAAGCGTCTGTACACGGTCTGCCTTGAAATTGTCGTACCAGTGGCTGAAGAGAGCTGACGAGGCAGGTCTGAGGCTGTGCTCCGCCTGTTTCTTTTGGCAGTAACTGCCGAATACCGGCCCTCATTCGGCGTTGTAACTCTGGGGCGACCTGTGCTGTAACATCTACTCACATTACCATCATCTTGGGATCGTTGCCAAAGCCTGGAGATGACACTCTGGGCAATTCCAAGTTCGTCTGATACTTCCAGTTGGGTACGCCGACATTCCAGACGGCCGATAATTCTACCACGTAAAAAATCATCCAAATGCGTCCTTTGTGTCATAGCTATTCGGTTATTGCACTGAAGTGCTTATAAAGCGCCTGCGAACAGTTTTACTTCTTTGCCTGTGTTCCTTATATATCACTCTCTTACACTCTCGTCATTGTGACGTACCATCGGTGTCATCTGGTTACTTCCTGAAATTTGCAGATGATTCTTGAAGATGTGAGTAGTGATTTTACAGGTGATATATTTATTTTAGAGTGCGATTTCCGCGTGACTCCGAATTATCCTTAATTTATGGACATGAGTGTAGTTAAATATCACATAATATGTAAAATAATAAAATGCACACATTAAACAAATTTAAGGTCATAATTCAATTTTGCTTGATTTGATCAAAATGCATTATAATATATATCCAAGATTATGTTACTACAAAGGCGAAGCGCCCAGCTCCCCCGGCCAATAAATTCGTTCAGCCATAAAGCTTTTAGGGCCAGCCCGACAAAATAAAAACGAACAGAAAAAAAAAAAAAAAAAAAAAAGAATAAGCAGTTAAACATGTAATAAAACGACACACAAAGAAAATGAAACACTCTAACACTCGAAAATTTATGGGATCTGAGCTTTGTTCAAGACTGGTGGTGGTAGTAGTACTTTGTAGTGGTAGTACTAAAGGTTTTCAATTTTTGTTTAGGTGGTACGGATTAGTCAAAAGGTTGAGAACCGCTGATCTAATTAATCAACATACGTGTACGTCACGTTCTTTTACTTTTGAATTAGTGACATGCTATTTTCTCTAGCAAGGATAATTTATTCTATGCGTTTTATGTTCATAAGCTTTGTAAAGTATACATTTACAAGGTTGAAAAAGTAATTAAAAAATTAACTAAGACATTTTTTAAATTTATTTTTTCAAAGCAACAAATTACCGCATTTTTCTGTGTATAAGTCTCGACGTTTTAGCAAATGTTTTACCAGTAAAGAACAAGCTCTTGATATTTACATTTAGCGAATTTAAATCAAAAGAAATTAATTAAAATTAAATAAAGATATTTTGTTGTGCGTTATTATAAAGATATATGTTTGTTATATGCAGGTTAAAAATCATTTGCAAGTTGTTTGACCACAAAAGATGTATCATAGGGTAGGTAAATAAAAAATAAAATTTTTATTTTATTTAATTTGTAATATATTACATAATAAAATGTCTTGGCACCGGTATCCCATTTGGAATTGTCTAGCGATTATCTAAGTCTTTGCTTAAAGCAAATCCTGATGAATATTGCTGTCTTTCATTCCACCGTAAACTTTGTTATCATCCGTCTAATAATATCACCTTCAGTTCCGTCAACAGTATTTTTCAGAAAACTCATAACTCTAAATTTCAAAATGGTAGAATATCTTTTTTTATACGGGTGTCTTTCCCGATATAGCAGACTTGAAGAACCGTATTTTCCTTGTACCTCAAAATGCAAAAGACGAGATAAAATCTCAGGACTGCTTGAAAACGGTTATCACAACTGAAAACTAAAATAAAATTCTGTCCGCTGTGCTCGAAGCGTTAAATAATGCGTATGTCCAATGAGTTCAGAAACCATTGCTGTCAGAAATGCCCTTTCTTTCTTGTTTTCTTCCGTATACTCCAAATAGAAGTTGAAGGTGAATTGATACTTTCAGCTTGACTTATAGTTGTAATTCTACCCAGATGATCAATTATTAGCGACTTTAGTGATATATATATATATAACGCTAAAACGATTCATACAGCAGTTTTGGCACATGTGGAATCAGTCTTCTGGCTCTTGGTATTCACAATAACGTTTCACATACGTTTTTCATTTTTTATATTTTTCTTCTGGTATTTTAGTAATCTGAAAATCATATTAAAAAAATGCATGCACATTCTGAAAATTGTGAAATGCGTAAACCTAATAATTTTTTTATTCTTTTGCACATGAAATTTTGGAGAACATAAAAGCAAAATTAATTCAAAGTAGAAAATACTTTTTCTTTCTATTCAAAAGTTAGACAATTTTGTATGCCATTGTCTTCTGTGAGATACATAGGGAAAATAGCTTTTGATGGAAATTATATTTCAGTGTTTTAGTCGTCCTCTGATACCCCGGTACCGTTTCCGCTTCCAGAACCTTGTAAATCCTTAAAACGATAAACAAATAAAACGTTACTAAATGAATAAATAGTAGTAGTCAATATAATAAAAAGAATTTCAGGTTTAGCTCGAAAGTAATAGAGAAATTAATTGCTAATAAATCAAAAAGTGTTTGCTTTTATCAGACAGCATTTAGTACCATTCAGTAGAAGAAATTCATTTGTTTTAGCAATGTCAACATCACTGAGCATTACAAGCGAAAATTTCGCGAATGAAATGGTCGAGGAAAAAACAACGCAAGACAAAACCTTCGACGAACAAAACATCGCGGGAGAAAATAAATTAAAGAAAAAACATCGCAGCATCTTGGTTTAGAACACCGTCGTAGAAAATAAAATAATTCAAAACTTTCACAGTTTTAAAAAAATCGTTTTATGACATATTCCAACAAAAAGCAAAATTCCTATAAATCCTCATCAGATGATTGACATAGTGAGGATAATGGCATATAGATCATGGAATTGTAGGCAATTGAATAATTAATGAAACACTTTTAATATGGGTAACCTCATACAGTCACTAAGCTTCCTTCTTTTATATTAGGTTTCTTTTATGAAAAATTACTAATACGACTTTATAAAAGAGATTAATTAAACAATGATTTTTTAATAGTTAGATATGGAAGTTTAAAGTTTTATTAACTGCTTTATGTAGCTTTAATTTCCACATATTTTCTGTTTGATTGTCTCATTCTTGCTTTCTCCGTAAAAATTTATAAGTTTATTCAAAAATATGAAATATAGAGGTAAAAATGTTTTTCATTTTTTCTTATGCTCACAAATCATTATTCAAACGTACATTAAAAATTTTAAAATTTATAAATACATGTCTGCGATATTATCATCATGGATTGACTATGATACTGTTGTACAGTTGCGCGCCTTCAACCTGCACGCAACCAAGTGGTGACAGCTGAAACTGGAAATTAGACAGAGTCCTGCGAAGGGTTTAAGTCCCTTTTTACTCAACTTTAGAAATTACAAATGCGTGCTCTTGACGCTCACAAACTACGCCGACCCGGCGGTTAAAATAAAAAATAAGAACCTGAAAAGAAATAATAACAAGAGACTAACTACGAGGCTCTCTAAACGTAACTAACCTCACCGCGTTTTACAACACCGCTGCTAATTCAGCAAACTTTGAATATCACGTTGAACGATTAACAATTGGCCGAGACAAGCACACAGGCCGAAACGCGTGGTTCTTCAATTTCTGGCTAACTACCTCCGCGCTCGTGAAGTAAGAACAGCACACCTTCGAACTCGTTTCCTTTCTATTTAACTCAAAATACTTCCGCTGATAATTTGAATCCTTGCGCGTTCTACTAAAATTTACATATTCTGGCATTGGCAGTTCCAGGGGAAAGTAAGGCTTGACAGGAAAGATAGTTTAAACTTAAAATAAATGTTAGTTAAAATAAATATAAACCCTACACTGTATACGATTATGCTTTCAAACTAAGAAGTTTTTGAACTGTTTTATTTTCTCACATGATGACTGTTACCGCGATGTTTTAAAACTGTGATGTTTCTGCCTTCCTTTCTTTTCTCCACGATGTTTTGTACGATTATGTTTACCTGTTGCGTTGTTTTTCTCTGGGACATTTTATTTGCAATGTTTTCGGCGGATATCACTTCAGTGCCCTTTCTGGCAATCGAACAATATGGTCGCTAATCGTATAGAACAGGATTTCTTAAACGCTTTTCAGTCGCAACCCCCAGGACCCCATAATACAAAAATTTTGTAGGTCCCCATAAGTATTGCGCAAATCCGACACGCGCTTGAGTGAAAATGGCAATTTTTTTCACTTGTACTGTAATATACTATTGCAGTTTTAGGTCATTAACTTTAATTTCTAATTTTAAGACATAGAACAATGTGGAAATTTTAAATAAGTAACAGACGAAATGACACTGTCACGTGCAAAGCAAGGAAAATGAACGTTTATATTATAAAAAGAATGCGTCGAAACGTTTTCGTTTTTTTTTCTTTGCCTGTATTTTCTTTATCTATTTTTAGATGCATTATGTAAAAATATTTGTAATTGTAAAATTATTATAATAAGTTTAATAAATATCAAATAATAAGTTTAATAAAAATCATTTTTCGCGACCCCCTGCTGCAGGTCCCGCGACCCCTTGGGAGTCGCTACCCACAGTTTAAGAAACCCTAGTATAGAAGATGCTTTTGTTTTCTTGAATCTTCAAAACTAAATTTTGTTCTGTCTCCTTGTTTGTGAAGATGGTATGGATAAAGTCTGTACCTGTGGTAGACTGGCTATTCAACAGACCAGCACATGACGCTCGGAGGTGGACTAATTCTTGCGACGATATATCAAAGAGAGAATTTTGTTTAGTCTTTCCCTTCTACAAATCTGAATAATCTTAAATGACACATCACAGCAGCTGCCGGAATTCTTGACTTGAGCATACTCAGAAATGTTTAGGAACAGCTTGACTATTATATTGATACGTGTCGTTTTACAGAACAGATACATGTAAGAATATTTGTAAGTTAACCATACCAACTCTCTGCCAACAGGGATCATACTCTGCCAACAGGGTACGTATTTTAGCATTTTATAACTATTTTATATTGCAGAATTTCCTCGAGGGTTGGAAGATATTTGGGAATTCGGAAATCTTGTACTAGGCTAGAAAGAATAAAATTTTTTTTAAAAAGTACTCAGTTTGTATATTAAAAATAATTAAGATTCATACCTCATCATCACTGAAATCAGGACAAAGTTTTGCTAAAAATAAAGAAAAAATATAATGAATAAAAATTAATAATTCGATAAAATTTCTTACGACACATCATTTAAGTTTTTATTTCCAGCAGTTGGGAATTAATTTGTAAACATTGCATCAAAAAAAGCACATCAAAAGAAAGAAATACATATTGTTTTAACAGCAGAATTTATTTCAGTCTACAGTTAGTGAAATAATATAATACAGTGATCAAAAAACATCGAGAATGATTCATTTGAAATTCGTGCTTGCATGAAGATATTGCTTGGAAATTTTTTCAGAAGTTGATGCAACATTTATCGACATTTGGCAATACTTTGTACTTCATTTCCTTTAACTATTAGCAAATAAATTCATTTTTACTGGAGGGGGCTATTTGATGAAACTTCGAAAAAACGTATGTTCTTATAATGAAAACGTTTTGCTTTGGCAATTTTCCAAAATGTTGAATGTGACTGGAATGAAGAAAAATAAATTTAATTTTGATTTCTAAATGGAAATTCTACTGTAAAGCATCTGAAATATTGCAAAAATGCAATTATGAAGAAAACGTGTTCAAAAATAAAAGCTTTTTTTTTTTTTTTTTATCAAAATCTCTTATATTGTTACATTATTCGTTTAGTTAAAAAATGTAAGCTGTTTATGAAATATAAAGAATGCATCAAAGACGACGCTTCAGTAGACCATGCACTTCAGTTAATGATCAACGGGTCCGGTTAGGTCAGAGATAGTGTTCTTAGTGATCGTTTTTTAATACCTAAGGCTATTATTAATGCTTAGGGCTAGTATTGCCTTTTAATACTTAAGGATGTAGAGACATTAGGTATTTTCGGAAGCAGGCAAGATGAAAAATTAGCAACGCCTTCGCCGGGAATCGAACCGCGGACCTCTGAAAAACGCGCCCAGCATACAGACCACCACACCACGAAGGCATGCCAAGAAGGCGGGAGAAATATCTTATATACTCCCTCTTTTAAAGGGCGAATGGGGTTTTTAGGGGACCCAGTCACCAAATCCTGGGTGTGGAGAATCATCATCCAACACTCTTTTAGTTCGGGCGCCACTATAGAGACTTTAGGTAATTTGGAAGCAAGAAAGATGAAAAATTAGCAACGCCTTCGTCGGGAATCGAAGCACGGACCTCTGGAATACCCTCCCAGAGTGCAGAACCACTACACCACAAAGGGACGCTAGGAAGGCGAGAGAAATATCTTATAAGGCTATTATTAATGCTTAAGGCTATTATTGTCTTTTAATACTATAGGTTATTATTGCTTTTAATATTTAAGGCTATTATTGTCTTTTATGTATTATTGTCTTTTAATACTTAAGGTTATTATTGCTTTCTAATACTTAAAGCTATTATTGTTTTTTAATGCTTAAGGCTATTATTTTAATACTTAAGGCTATTACGTTCAGATAATATTTTTATTCTCTACATTTGAAAGATTATTTAGTTTTGCGCCGTGTAGATTCCTGAGATGTTTCAAAAAGGTCGAATTTTTTCCGAAATCAACAACGTACGTAAGCTTCCTAGAAAATGCTTTTTCCAAGCGAATCCTTTTTATGTCCTAACGCATAAACAAATCCACAAACATGATTGTATGCTTTGAGTGCAGATACAGCTTAACAATCAAATTATGACTGCTTTCTTTGACTGTCGTATTTTTTCACATCACGGATTTCTATCACCTAATTCCATAATAGCATTTACAATATCCACAGGTCAAAGGCATTCCAATGGAATCTAACAGCTCGAAACAGATTTGTAATTTAAATTTGTTCATGAAAGAATACAAATTTCAATTGGAAAAAGTCCCAGGATATGTTGTTTGCCAATACATACAGCTATATGGATGATATAATTACTTTCAATAATAATAAAGCGATAGAGAAATTTAAAATCTATCTTAACTGTCTCACACTGAATCTTACTAATTCTAATCAACGAATAATAGACTAACTTGAATTGCAAGTTATTAATGATTACATTATTAATATTTTTGACAAACGAAGAGATATTAAATTCACAACTATTAAATTGATCCAAGATTTCTAAAAAAGTAATAGGAAATACTTTTTTCAGTCAACTCAAAAGAATTAGGAACATCTATACAGAAATTGAAGATCTTAAAAGTGAAATTTCAATACTTATTAACACTGTAATTTATTACCAAGTTCCATCAAGTTTTATCAGTTTTTGTATCGGAAAGGCAGACATTAATTTTAAAATTCAATCTTTTAGTTTAGGAGATATAAAGGCATTATCAGAAACCTTTATAAGAAGTGTAACTTCGACGTCTTTAACTGGCAGATTTGTAAAAATACAGGGTGTTTATAAAGTCCCGCACCCATTTTGATGTTTAATAACTCATAAAATAATGAAGATATAAACAAACTTATGGCATTTATTGATTGGAATAACTTACAGTGTCTCACAAAAGTGATGGGACACTTGTGGTTTACAAAAGGAAACTGTAATAATATAAATTTAAAAAACATGTCAAAATTTTTTGTGGGTGTGTTTCATACTTAAATTTAGTAACAATTATTACATAAAATACATTTTCTCAAAATATTAAAATATTAATTTAATAAAAGTACAATTGTTCAGAACGGAGCAAAAAATGGCTCACATAAGTGATGGGACACCATTAGATACTACTACGTACTACAATAAAAATATGTTTTGGGGTTTTTATTTTTACTCAAAAGCAATTGGCAATAATTTATAAAATCGTCTGCAGTATTTCTCTCCAGTTTGTTTTGGAAATTTTGTGTTTTTAGCTCTGTGCAGCCATGAATGCTAAACGAAAAGAAACTTTGCCTGAAATTCGAAAATTAGTTATTAATTTGCATATTGAACGTGGAAAATCTATTAGAAAAACTGCTGAAACAGTTAACTTGAGTTATTCAACAGTTTTCAATATCATTAAACGATATAAAAAGAATCATATGATTCAGGATAAAAGAAGACCTGGAAGAAGACCGACCATCAAAGTTATCCAATGGAATAAAGCGAATTATCGTTCGAAATATTAAAACAAATTCAAGAATGAGTGCTCCTAAAGTTGCTGCTGATTTACAAGCATTATATAAAGTAATTGTTAAACCTGAGACTATTGGAAGAGTAATTCGATTTGCTGGATATCACGGTAGAGCAGCCAGGAAAAAATTCTTCGTAAGTGAAGAGAATAGAAAACTCAGACTGGCTTTCGCAAAATCCAACATAAATAAGAATTCTGATTACTGGAATGAAGTTATATTTGCTGATGAGAGTAAATTTAATATATTTGGTTCTGACGGTAGAATCTTGGTGTGGAGAAAACCCAGGGAAGAATTTCGCAAACAGAACTTGGTGCCAACAGTAAAACATAATGGAGAAGGAGTTACGGTATGGGGGTGTATGTCGTCCGCTGGAGTTGGTAATCTCGTTTTTATTGACAGTATAATGGATCAATACAAGTATATTGACATTTTAAATCAAAATTTGAAATCTTCAGCACGAAAATTGAACCTTCATAACGATTTTAAATTCTACCAAGACAAGCACACTGCTTTGAACGTTAGACTCTGGCTGCTGTATAACTATCCTGAAATAATAAAAACACCACCATAATCTCCAGACTTAAATCCTATAGAGAATATTTGGCAAGAATTGGAATCAAGAATTCGCAAACACACCATTTCTTCAAAGCAACAATTAAAATCGGTGCTTCAAGAAGAATGGGGTAAAATCGCTCCAGAAATCATAAAAAAATTAGTCGAATCCATACCAAGAAGATTAAATCATGTTTTAAAAGTAAAAGGAAATCCAAGAAAATATTAAAACCTTTTAAAAAGTAAAATTTTTGGATAAATATTTGATGGAAAAGTAAGTGTCCCATCACTTATGCGAGCCATTTTTTGCTCCATTCTAAACAATTGTATTTTTATTAAATTAATATTTTAATATTTTGAGAAAATGTATGTTATGTAATAATTGTTACTAAATTTAAGTATGAAACGCACCCACAAAAAATTTTTACATGTTTTTTTAATTTATTTTACTACATTTTCCTTTTGTAAAGCACAAGTGTCCCATCACTTTAGTGAGACACTGTATATATTTTCCTTTTCAGATTTGAATATCTTTACTTTTGTAAATATCGTCTGCGCGTGTGGTTAATTTCAGATAATTTCATTTCCCCGTCTAAATATCTGTACTTTTCTAAATATCGTCTGCTTATTAATTGCATTTTTCTCTCTTTTGCTTTTGGAAACTATTGCAATGTTATGGACTTTTTCCTTTGGGGATTTGTAAAGGACAACGTTTACAGGAGGAGAGTGTCAAACATTGATGACCTAAAAGCCAGAATTACGACTGCAATGGCCTCTGTGGATGCCGACATGCTTGCCGGTAACTGGTGTGAAATTGAATATCGACTTGATATTCTCCGTGCGACGAAGGGGGCACACGTGGAAGTTCATTGACAAGGGTCATGAAACTTTTTGAGTCTATCTAACTATTTATGTTATTAATTTTAATCTATCTTTATTATTTTATGAGTTATTAAACATCAAAATGGGTCCGGGACTTTATAAACACCCTGTTTATAAAATCCCTGTTTATAAATCTAAAACATTTTCTAAAATTTCTTTCTATTCTGGCTGCTATACTTTTATTAAAAAAGAGCCAAATAATTTATGTCGCAATTAGAACTCGATTTGCGTGAAGAATTTAATCTTTTTCGCTATCTTCTCTTTTTTCTAAGACTTGCCAGAAATTTTAAAAATAGATTCTTACTTTGTAGGGATTTATATTTATTTTAACTAACAAGTTAAAGATGAGACTTTTCTATAAGCCTTCATTCCTCTAATTGTCAGGGCCAGAATAGTTAAATGTTGTAGCGCGTGTGAAGGAATGCAAATTTCTACTGCGAAGGAAGTATTTAAAAGCCGATTTTCGGTAGGAGAAAAGGGGGGAGTTATGCTCTAACCGCCTTCCTTTGCCGTAGGTACGTTTGCTTATTGTTGGTTCAAGTGGCTTAATTGCATTTATTTGCTGCCACTAGCTTCGAAGGGGGTTTAAGTTACGGGATCTCGCTGAGCCCTGTAGTCTAGTTCTATCGTTTGTTGATACAGTAGAAGTCCAGAAATCCGCAAAGCCAGAGGATCCGCACCAGAGTTTGTGCGGATTTTAGGATTTTGCGGATTTCAGGGCAGAAAAGATAAGTCATAATATTCAGACTAAAAGTGCAAAATAAATAAGTCGTATTAGATGCATTTAATTAAATTATTATATACATTATTGCAATAACTTATTATATGCATTAACTTATTATTACATATATAAATTGATTATATTATTAATTGTATTATATCAATACAGTATATATTATATTGTATTGCATCGAGGTTTGCCGATTTCGCCTCATGCAAAGATTTCCGGTTTCGGATTCCGGTGTTAGAATCACTATTGCTGAAAAATTTCAACAGCTTTTCTTTATTTTTCTGTATATCATACACAATCGTGTCGCAATTCCGTACGATTCTGCTATAAGCCGAGGAGTAGCACCCGCCTCCATCTTTTGCAGAATTTGCACTTTTTGCATTACCGTCAATGCAACGTGTTTACGTTTTTTAACGTTGCAAACAGTAAAATAATGAGTGCATTTCTTTTCTGTCATTGTATTAAAAAGGGTTGAAGTTCAAAATATTCTTAAATTATCCACAAAATATCCGGATAAAAAAAAAGGCAGCACTAAATAATCTCGTGAAATAACAAAGCTCAGAAAATACAACAACGTGAATCGTGAACTTGAAAGAAGAGTTGAGTGAATCGTCTGCTTTTTTACCTCGATGCAGAACAAAGAACCTGTAAGGAATGATTTTGATGCAGAATTCGGTATTTGACTGTATCTTCAAATTTTTAGTTTCGTTACTTGATTTTCAGTTACCGCCCAAGCAAAGGCGAAGTTTGTTAGCGTCGAGTTGACGCATTGTAAATTTTCAAAGATCTAATAAAGGGTACTTTAACCCTTCTCTTGTGTAGTTTCCTGCTACGCTAGTTTTCATAAAGAAGTTTATATACTGGACTATACAGGTTGCTCACGAATTTGAAAGCAATTAGTAGTTTTGTCTAACCATTCCATAGATCACAATCAGTTTTCCTCCCTTCTTATTAACTTTCCCGCCAATCTTAAATTTGGCAACAGAAAAAATACGCTTGTCTTTGGGCTTAAAGACGAGAACGCCAAAAGATATGTTTTCTGCTAGATGCAACAGGTAGTAAGGTAATGGGAATTTCTTTCATCAGTACCTTTTAAGCTTAATTATTCTAATTATCAATAATTCAAAATTTAATTAAATTAAATTCTGATGTGACTTTTATTGGAATTGGTGCGTAAATGCATTGTTAATCAGTTTTAATTTTTGACTTCTCACTCAAACTCTTAACTTTTCGGCTAACCTGCACAATTTAATAGGATTTATATTTATTTTTAATTTCATTTTTTTTTTTTTTTTCGTTTATACACAAATACCAACTTGATAATATTCTAGCTCAAATTAAGGGAGCCGTACGCGGAGGGGTAAACAAATATGAAATTATACTGAAGAAAAATGGAAATCAGAATTCATCATTTGCATTTATTGTGAGTAATATACGCATTTTTAAATCCCTTTCAAATTTCATAGCTAAATAATGTATGCTTACCGTATTGTTCCTCTCCTTTTTCGTAGTCATCCACACTATTCCCAGGACATCTGGCTCCACCATTAGCTGGTTTAGGATTGTTACACTGTCTTTTTCTAATTACTGAATCTTTTTTGCAAGTCCATGGACCCCAATCACTCCATCCGCCATTCACTAAATAACAGAAAATATAAATCTTAAGAAACTTGTACATTTTTCTTGAAATTTCCAATTAAAAAATTATAAGTGTCAGATCTCATTTCTTAAAAAGCATTCCAATTCCAATATAACTTTTACAACACACTAGTTCCTATGCAAACTATTATCTTTCTCTTTCTCTTACGTTTCTCTTACGTATCCGTTTTTAACACCACTGCGATGCATGACACAGAATGGTATATATGAATGAATGCAATTAAGGAGTTTCTTCCTGTACTACCAAAACACCTACTTTGATAAACTGTATTGATTCTCCATCATAGAGAACTAAGAAGAGAAACGAAAGTGAAGATAAAATACTATGTATCGCGGGTCAATCAGAGGTGAAAAGAATCCGAGGCTCAGTCTGTAATGGAGTTAAAAATCTAGCAAATTCATCCGAAGGAGTTATACACAGTATTGCCGAAACTCGAACCTTGGACCTCTCGAATAGTGTGTACGACTGTTACACCCCGAAGGAATGCTGGAAGGAGGGAGAAAATACCTTATACAGTATTTAAAATTATTTGAAAAGTGAGTCTCCGACGTACCAGTAATTTTCTGGTAGAAACTACCATGCCGAAATTGATTTTAATTTTTGAGATTCTCAATTTTAAAATCCCCGTGGACCTCACTGCCTCGCACGAGCCAAGAGACATTTAATATCAGTCGCAGAAGCTCGTTTTGCACAATCTGTAACTTGGCAAAGTCGTTACCAGGCTGCTTTAGTATAGGTGAAAATAGTTTATGAATTATTTTCTTTCTTTCTGCATGCCTTTGTGGTATAATTGGAAGCATACTCGGCGCGTGTTCGAGAGGTCTAGCGTTCGAGTTCCGGCGAGGGCAAAGCATATATTTCACGTTCCCTGCTTCAAAAAACCTAATGACTCTACAAGGGGCGCCGGAACTAAAGAGGTGGTGGTCGATAATTCGTCACCACCGGAATTTGACAGCTACGCTCTTTACTCCCCAGTCGTCCTTTAAAAGGGGGTGTATTTTCTCTCTCCTTTCTGCATACCTTCGTGGTGTAATTAGAAGTATAACTGACGCATATCCGAAAGGTCAAGATCCGAGTCTCGGCGGGGGGCATTGCACATTTGTAATGTCTCCAGCATCCAAAAAAACCTAATGACTCTACAAAGTATGTTAACACTAGGCGTAACTCTTTCTCTCTCTATCTTACGCACACACTCAGAAGCACTCTTTTTTACACTGAATACTCAGATCCAAGCTCTTTCCTATGAGATGCAGAGGTCGAGTTTCGATCCTCATAGTCTTATGGATACTGAATGAGATATACACTCATACTCGAAAAATAAGCAACAAGCGCTAAAAGGAAAGGTACGAATATAAAAAAAGGAGAATTTAAACATATAAATTTACATATGAGGTAGAAGATGCATCGCCGACTGCAAAATAATGGCAACGAAAATTAGCATGAAGCGCAATCCTGCAGTCACACCGCAACGCCTTAAAAAGGGGCATGGCGGATCTATGCCTGAGTTCGCAAGCAGCAATAGTTCAAAGTAATCCGAGATAGCCAAAGGGAAAATCATGAGCCTAAGATACCATTTGCACGATGGAATGCATTGCAGGACTGTTGGGATGTTGCAAGTTGGTTCAAGACAATCTGTTATTACGAGAGAGCTAAATGTGCATCGTAATGTCATCAAATGTCTGTGGAATCGTTACCAAGGGGATCAAAACCATTGTAGAAAACGCGAAACTGGACGCCAGAGGATTAATACGCATTAGGCGTCGCATCTCTCTGCTGCTGCAAGATGTCCATATCTCGCCAAACCAGATTGCGTCAACTGCAAGAAGTTGATTGTTCGTCAGATGACCTGCGTTTGTGTTCCTTTGTGCTTATCGCATGTCAGAGCGCTGTCATGTTATAGTTAGGCCCGTGAACACTGCAGATGACGTTAGAACAGTGGGACATATACTCTTTATAGATGAGTCTCGATTTAATACACTAAACAATTCCCGAAGGGCAATGATAGGGCGGAAACGAGGGACATGCTATCGGTCGCCAAGCATCGTCGAAAGACACCACAGAGGAGGAGGTTTACTTGTGCGGGCTGAGATGGTAATGAACAGCTGCACCGACCTCTACGTGATTTCTTTTGGTTCCGTCACAGACGTCCGATATCACGACGAAATTCTACACCCTAATGTGCGACATTTTATCGCTGTGACGGGTGCCGATGCAATGGTTATGGACGCATAAAGCTCGAGTTGTGCGGAGTTACCTGAAGAATAAAACCATTTCACATTTACCTTGGCCTGCTAGATCATCGGACCTGAATCTCCTAAAGCATGTGGGGGAGCATAGTGCTGCTGGAACTGCTGTTTGTGTAGTCTGCTATATAGATTGCAAGTCGTCGCCATCGTTCTCGTCACCGTTCAGTCTGTCTTCCCTTGTGCTATGATTTTCAGATCCATCAAAGCTGTTAGATGTTCTTGTTTTCTTGAAGCTCTTCACTGTAACAGCTGTATCAGTCTGAACCCATGCATCCAAAATCCAAGAACAGATCAATTAGTAAGACGAAAATAACCACTACGGGAACAAACTCATTTTAAATTTAGGAGAATTATCTTTCTGAACACCCTGAGGACGGGGAAATTGACGCTAATATTTAAAACATTTTCAGAATTTTGCGCTAAAATGTAGCGGGTGAATTATATGAGTAAATACGGTAAATAAATCAAATCAGTCTTAACTACTAACCTATTTGAAAAGTAAGTGAATTTTGATGTATGAAGTTACTAAAACACTTTCTGCAGTAATTGTCGTTATTAAAATACTTGTATTCTGTAATAATTTAGATTAGCTGCTTAGTCCCCCCAATGACTTTAATAGCATTTATGTATTTACTTACCTTTGCAATTTAAGGCTGCATGAAGGTTGGGGCACAACCCCGTTTCAAGGAATGTGCCTTGACACATAGTACCATTGTGAGCTGGAAGAGGTTTGTTGCAGCTGCGTTGTCTGAAAGAGACCGAAGTATTTTCTGCTTGTTTACAATCTGGTGTGTAGCAGCCACCCCATTCGCTCCACTCAGACCATCCACCATTCACTAAAAGAAAACTCACTTTATAACACGAGCATAATTAAAATGGAAACTACATTAGCATCCTACACTAATGGGGACATACGAATAGAGCTTGTGACATTTATGATTTAACTGACAATTATCTTCTTTATTTTATTAATTGCTTTCCGATGTTCCTTGTCTAGTAGCGATACTAGCTTAGACCAGAAGTTAATGCAAATTGTACGCCAAGTCGCATAGTTTAAAACTGGGCGTAATCTTAACCAGACACTCAATGGATCTTGTTCAGGAATACAGATGACAGATGAGAGAGGGCCCCGGACACACATTGTCTGAATTCTGCAACTGTTTAGTAACAACACCTACGGTGCCCCACAAGGAACGCATCGGAAGTTTATTAAGACGCTACATATGCTGATGCAGACATTAGACTATTTTACATACTACTACACAGATACTAAATTTTTATAGAGACATTAAACAGAAACACAGGTTCTAAATATTAATGCAAACATTCCGCAAATGCACAGATATTAAATAATACTACTAAATACTAAATAGAATGCAGACACAGATACTAAATACAAATGCAGATATTACGCAGATACACAGATACAAAATACAAATGCAGACATTGCACAGATACACAAATACTAAATATACTACTACATAGTACACAGATACTACATACTGATGCGGACATTATGCTATATATATTACATTTTGTTACATAGATATTAGAAACTAATGCAGGCACAGGTACTTGATACTACACAGGTACTAAATATTTATGCAGGCATTATACAGATACTATGGCGTTTGGGCTTCCCTGCTCCGAGGAAACTTAATCTCACTGCAGGTCGACTCTCCCTTTGGGCACATCGTGGAGGTTCAACCTCCACTATTACCCTCCAGAAGAGCCGCGCACCACATGGAGACGGGCCCCAGGCAGCACCGGTCGTCAAATGCTCCTACCAGTCGCTTGGGCGGGCCCGTCGCAGCGGGACATTATCCAGCGACCCCGGGGAATAACCCCCGGGTTACTAGCACCACGCCGCGCTAGGACATGCCAGACTCCGAGGCCGGCCAATAAGTGACCTTTCCCAGAGCCTTCAGAACCACCAAGTTCATAAATTTTATACCCCCGTGGCCGAGACTGCCTAGGTACAGATCCTAGCCAGTAGCTTCGCAGAGTTCTCTACGTCGAACACTATGTTTATGTATATGTATATGTTAAGTATCTGTATAACCCCGGGGGGGTTATACAGATACTAAACATATAAACAACATACAAATACATAAGCAGTACACTGGAGCAAAGTGCTCCAGCGTGACACAAGTCCCGCCCTAATTGTACGCCAGCGTGACACAAGTCCGTCCTAATGCCTCCCATTATATATTTTTATTTCTTAAAAGGTCGTTACATGCTAGTCTGGCACTAGCATGGGCCACGCCTCTGTGAGTGGGCACGATGTTATGTAATGGTCTGGGAATCCAGCTTCGCCGCGTACACAGATGTTAGAGGAAAAAAAATTCCATGAAGTATTCCGGAAAGGGACACGGCCGGTGACGAAATCGGGTTATGATGGTCTTGAATTAAGCGGTCGGGGGAAACTTTGTTGTAAAAGACATGGGTTTTTTTCCATGGGGAATTTCGTCCTATTCATCCTGCCAATGTTGTAATGCAGTGGTCAGGATTCCTCTCTTGAGATGGGATTTAAAAAATAATGTGGGCACGTTTTGAGCATCTCTGTTGCCTGCTGCCTCTTTTGCAAGGTCATCTACTTCTTCATTTGTTCCGGAATACAGCCGTTCTCTTGCGAACTTGCTCGCAGGGTATAATTTTATGAGGGCAATTCACGCTAAGATTTATTTGAGCTAACGGGACATCTGGCTCAGCCAACATAGTTCCAAGGTATCAGAGTCAGTTGACACATGAAACCGACTCCATTAATTCAAACAAATCCTAGTGTGAACGATCTTTCTTCTGTGTGTCGACTAGGCTCACCAGCGGCCGAACGGTAAGATCGCTGCAGTTCAATCTGGGGTTCGAATACCGGCGAACAGGCTGGCTGCATGAGGGTTTCGTGGTACTGTCCATGTGAAAGGTGTATAGAAGCCAGCTTTCCTCAGAAAGTTTTCCACGAAGGCATTCCTTCCCTTAGACAGATAGTCCTCGAGTGCTTTGCCGTAATCAAATACACCAAACCTATGTGTCGACATTCTCCGCGGTGACTTCCTGTTTCCGCGGTTGTCACAAAGGTTCCTGTTTCCGCGAAATCATCAATCTTCATTAACCCCCTTCCCAAAGGGGTTACATAGTGGGGGGGGGAGGCGAATGGACCTCGGCCTCACCCGAAGTGTAGGAAAGCAAAAAAAATTAGATTTAGGAAAAAGAATTTTGAAAATAAATAATCGAAAAATATTTACGATCTCAGATCTTTGCACGAATGAAGTTAATACTGTATTTAAAAGGAGAGAAAGATGTTCAAACTCTGCGATGATTTTGGCAATGAACTAAAAGATCATTTCCTAAATTAGAAAACAATATTCTTCCAAAATTCTGCATAAAGGCGAGGCGAGTTATAATAAAATCTTTCAGAACAAGTATTCGTTCTAAAAAGAAGTTCTAAAATGACGTTCGTTCTTCTAAAACGACTTCTGCTTTGGTTTTAATTGCGCCTTTGCAGCTTTTAAATCTTTCATTTATGCAAATCCAATAAACTACATTTTCCTTATTTCTATTCCGAATTCGATACTGATAACCTTCATAAAGGGCTAAAGATTTTTTTTTCTTTTAGTTCCAATAATGTCTAAAACATCTATATTGATTAACATAAGATGTTAAAATAACAGCTAATATTGTAGCAGAATTATAAATAGAATGAAATTAAAGATTTCGAAAGGAGCCTAAACTTAACGAAGACTAACTTAGTCACAAAGAAACTGCCCAGCTCTTCTTAATGACTTATCATGACATTCCCTGAGGAGTTGTGGGAGGGGGACTGTACCAACACCTCCTAACAGAAGAAAGCCAGGACACTGGATTGTGACGTCACAAGTAGTCGTCTGAGTCGAAACTCCGAGAAGGCAAAGAAACGAAATAGGTTACGCGCTAGTGCCGCACTTAACATTGCTTTCACTATTTGATATAGATATTTGGGTTGGATTTTATTCAAAGATTGAACACTTTTGTCGTTTATAATGCAAAACGATTAATATCGATCGATTAATATTTCGAATTTACTATTTCAATTTTCGATTAATATTTCTCGGATTTTAATATATTAAGAAAATAAATAAATAAGATTTTTATAAATTCTTTGGCCAAAGATAAATGCTAAACATTCATACCTTGTAGGTTATATTCAAAAATAACATAAATAATATTGACCATGATTTAACTACAGACGTTTACCGTCAAAACTATTTTAAATTATAAAAAATTACTTCACAGAGAAACATTGTGAAATATAAAACAACTTGTTCCTATAAATCTACTAACAAACATATTGTGCATGAAGACAGTTGTTATTGGAATATGGTTTAATTTCTATCAAAATATCTACTTCCCTGCTTATTAAAGAATAATTAAATTAAAAAAAAAAAGGATTGCAGGCGTTCTGTAAAAGATAAGTATTTCCTTAAGATCGTCCTTTCTATTTCATGGTTTAAATGGTATGAAGTAACACTTCCAAAATTTAAAAAGGAGGTGGTGACTTCTATAAGGAGGTGTTGACTGTACTCTCCGAATTCACCGGAATAGGAAGAATTTTGAAAAACGCGCAAAGAGGAATCGAAGAAACAGAACTAATTCATCTCCGCTACATGTGAAGCTCAGTACGGAGAATACCGAAGGTTTGATGGAGCTCGAAAATTAGTTTATTTTCCCCTTCCCAACCAAAATACGTATGTTGTAGATCTGCATAGATTTTGCCCCGCATTCGCCTCGCATTAGTTGTAGAATTATCAACAATTTAAAAATTTAAAGGTTGAAGTGGAGCTAAGCCTAACGAGGCTGCTATTTATTATCATTGGAAACTCTCAGAAGAATAGAGAATTAAGTCAGTTTCAGTATTGTCTGAAAAATTTGTCGTCCTACCGGCTGTCTGAATCGCTTGTTTTGGCGTAGAAATTCTAATTTTAATTGTAAAAATTGTTTTATTAAGCTATTTTAAACTGTATTTGGTGTTTTAGGATTTCGGATTTTACAACGTTTAATGAAGATTTAGTTTTTATTTATTTTTGCTTTGCCTCGAAGTAAGAACTGAACTGATTGAATTAGAAATATATCTCTAATGAAATTCGAGGAAATGAGTTTAAATGAAGTGCAGCAAAAGATGTGTATAATTTAATAGGCCGTACAAGTTCTATATCAGATATGTACTACAGTTCTTCAAATATTATAAACAGAAAACACGGGATGGGAAAAAACAACCTACTCCCTTTCTTCTTTCTTTTCAAGGACGAATAAAAATCGAAAAGTACTTTACATATAAGACTATTTTTATATAATCAAATAAGACAAAGAAAATTTTGAAACTTTAATTTAATGACATATGTAAAAATTTTAATGTAATAGGAAACATAAAACTTGACTTAATTGTATGCTATAACAGCCGCGTCTGCGACTAGGTGCCCGGAAAAGACTTTAAAATGTATAAAAAATATATAATTAGCCGGTGTAAAATCACTCGTTCCTGTAAGAGAAATGAAGAATTCTGTTCATTGCTTTTAAACTCCTCAGTTAGTTCATCAATAAATTAAATTTGAAAGAAGAAATAAATGCCTTATGATTTATCGAATGATAATAAGCCAGTGCTTGGAAGAAAAAACTTTTATTTCAGACAGCAGCAACATGTTTCTTGTAAATCGCCGCGTTTTCTGATTAAATTTGAAACATTAATATCTTACGCTTTGCCGAGTGGCAACACATTGCTTTTAAATACCTTATGATTTGCAGAATGATAATACACTAGTGCTTAGAAGAAAAAACTGTTTTCTTTCGGACAGCGGCAACACATTTCTTGTAAATCGCTGAATTTGGTGATTTAATTCGTGAAACAAATATATTGTCCAGTGGCAGCACATTTCTTTTAAATCGCTGCGTTTTATGATTAAATTTGAAACTTAAACATCTTACGCTTTGCCGAATGGCAACACATTACTTTTAAATCGCTCAGTTTGTTAATAAAAGTTTCATAAAGTTCGCACTAAACATAAAGTAAATTAAAAAAACAAATAAAAAAATTCAGGCTTAGAGGTAAACATCATTGGGTGGAAGAATTAAATGTATTTAAAATTTGACAGCTCTAGATGCCACCGGTTTCCCTCAATGCCAGGAAAATACATATATACGTGCATGCATACATACATACGTAAATGCTTATATACACTGCTGGCCGTTAAAATTGCAACATTGCAACATCATGAAGGAAAGCATATACAAAAAACATTTATTGTTCGTAAACAGTATGGGATGAATCTAAAATGATTAAATTTGTAAGCAGTTTGGGTGTTTACAGAGGTGCGAAATTAGTAGAAACAGCTGCTCCCTTTGCCATCTAAAGCGGGCCTTACCTGGTTAGGTATGGAGTCGAACTAGGCTTGGATGATAGAAACGGGCAACTCATTCCATGCTGCTTCAAGTCTATGCCACACTTCATCAACCGTGTTGACTAGAGAGGGGTGGCGGGCCAGTCTCTCAGCAATCCATGATCAGATATTTTCAATGAGCGACAGATCTGGAGACGGTGCAGGCCAGGGCAGCAATAACATACCCTGTGTATCGGGGAAGGCCACAACACGACTTGCAACATATGGTCTTGCATTATCTTGTTGGAAGATGACGTTTGGCAGGCCTCGAAGATATGGCACAACCACTGGATGTGAGGTGTCAGCAATGTACCGATCGGCGTTCAAATTACCGTCGATCCAAACTAGAGATGTGCGTGTCGAGCACCCAATGAGTGACGAAACCATTACACCAGGTGCAGGGTCCCGATGTCGATATCGAATGCAAGCAGGAGACGTGCGGTTTCCTCGGAGGCTCCAGACACGTATACGGCCATCAGAATACTGCACAAATAACCGGGACTCGTCTAAAAAGACTACGTTGTGCCACTCTTGTATCCAGCTTTGTCATTCGGCGCATCAAAGTCGCCTTCTCGCTCTCTGCTGTACTGTC
Organism: Stegodyphus dumicola; assembly: GCF_044657685.1. Classification (NCBI taxonomy): domain Eukaryota; kingdom Metazoa; phylum Arthropoda; class Arachnida; order Araneae; family Eresidae; genus Stegodyphus; species Stegodyphus dumicola. The sequence goes on from NC_140778.1 coordinate 122,985,869, forward strand.
AAGGGAATTGCAGGGCCGACCTCACAATATATCTGTCCTCTCGGGCGTTAGTCATAGGAGGGCGTTGAGATCCTGCATGCCGATGAATATGACCCTTAGCTACCCATTGATTCCATATTCGCATGACAGTGGTTAGATATTGACCATTGTGACGGGCGATATCACGGAACGATAATCCACACTCTCGATAGGCAACGATCCTGCCTCTATCGCATTCCGAAACTTGCTGGTAAGCATTTCTTCTTATTATTCGAGGCATAACACGATATTCTGAGCAAACTCCGACCTTACAAAGCGCTTTCCGAATGAGAAATCCACTACACTTTTCTTTTATGCAGTGTTTCAGATGTCGTGTCTCGCTCCTGTGTCGTCCAAATGGGCTGAAATACTAATAATATGTACATCCTAACCTCTTCTTCCTTTTATGTGATTTTGACGTTCGTCAGATCGTTGCCTCCTATCGTTGCAATTTTATTGGCCAGCAGTGTGATTGCACACATTAATACATGCATGCATACACGCATACATACATACATACTTACAATACATACATGCATACATACACACTATTCTTCATTATTTAATAACCGATATTAGACTTAAAGGTACTCTTTGTACTCTGCGCCTGTTCCGCAGATAACTCACCTGGGCAGAAAATAAGACTTCCGTTGCAGCTTCGTATCTGCATCTCATCCGCTTCACTTCTATCGCAGTCTGCACCTCCGTGTTGAGGAGGCGGTTCATCACAAGCCCTCCATCTTCTTTGTTCGCCTGCTCCACAGGTTACTGAGCATGGAGACCAGTTCGTCCAATCAGACCACTCGCCATCAACTAAAAACATAAGTACATGAGAAATTATAATTGAAACTGAGACACACTAATGCAGAATTACGCATTAACGCTTACATAGTCGCCTCCAGATGTGTAACGTAAGGAATATTGCTGTCCAGCCGTCAAAAGATAATTTAAGGGCGTTAGGTGGTTCTCATGACATTTTAATAGTCATAAGTAGCAAAATCAGAAGTTCATTCATAGGCAACTAGATTTTGATTCGTTAAAAAGAATAGTATAAGAATTTTTTTAAATGATCTAACTATTCAACTTTGTGTTCAGATGGCGTAAAACCGACCAGTCATAGCTAAACAAGCACGCGGAACGAACACGCGGAGCAGTCATAGCGAAACAAGCATGCGGAACAGAGAGATGGAAAAACTTCCAGCTCTCTGTTTTAGTTTTAATTTATTTTTTCTTAAAATTTTTCTTAAAATCTTACTAATACCTTACTTACTAATATGTTCTTTTAATTTCTAAGTCTGTAGACACAATTTATGTAGCATATATCTATTTTCTCTGATTAGTTACGACTTAGAGCCTGTTGAATAAGTGGGAACAAAATTAAGATCTTTTATACCTTGTGACTATCATAATTACGATATTTAAGCCATCATATGCTTTAAAGAATTTGTAACAAGAAGCACTGTGTTACACCAGAGTTCAGGTAAGTTTTAACTTTTTGAATATATTGCGTTATATTTATTTGCAATAAATGTTATATAATAAATCTAAATTATATGGAACACAGTAAGCAACCCTATACAATAAGAAGCAGAAACAAAAAGTTGAGAGAATACATATTTTGTGCATAACTGTGCTTTTAAAACTCAAATGGAAAGCTATGAAAATAATACATAATTAAAATAGGAAAACCCTATATTGTAAAAGAAATAATCTAACTCTAATGTGCATGTGTGTATTACGTTGGTTTCGAAGTGACTAGTTTCGTTTCTACTTTTCTTATTGGACGTAGCACGACTTTGACATGCAATCTAAGTGCCTTAGATTTAAAACAATTGGTCACTTACTGGAGTACCATCTGATGTTCTTTTTGAGACCATAATCATAAAGCATCGTCATCGAACCCATTTGTAATTTCTCCAAGCGTACAACATTACTTAAGTCTTTCCTTTGATTCAGCTAGGGTACAAAATGTTGAACGGATTTGCGGTTTTGGAGCCATTCGTTCACTGCACTCTTTATTGACGGAATTCACACAGGTATTTTTCACTGTTCTACTGAGGGATTGGCATTTTTAAATATTTTTACCCCGTAAATAAGAATACAAAATATGCAAAATATATGCACATATATTTCACATATTTTGTATTCTTATTCAGGGGCACTATTTTACATTCATTTTAATCTTTTGTGCAAAAATTTTACCACCAAAAATAAATGTAATATAATGTTAGTGGTACAAATACCACAGCTTGAGAAACGTTCTTCTAAAGTCTTTCATTTCTGTTTCATCGCAACAAAATGATCAAGGAGATGGAAGGGAAAATGTTATGCAAATTTACCAAACTCCTGAACGCCTTGCTACGACTGCAGTACTTTCCAACCAATTTCCAACCAAAACAGCTATCATCGCACCGATTCTAAAACCAGAAAGGATCCCACTCTGGCTGCATTGTACAAGCCGATAAGTTTATTATCGACCCTAAGTAAAATTGCTGAAGCTGTCATACTGAATAGAATACAAGACTTCTTAAAAGACAATAACATCCTCATCCCTCAGCAGTATGGGTTCAGGAGTAAACATTTCACCACGCACCAACTCTATCGTGTCACTGGCATATTCACAAAGCCTACAGACCATTTCTCTAGGGTCTGCTTTCATTGGATGAAACATCTGCTTGGCGGTCATATTTGCAATGGCGAGTTATCTTGCAATGGCGAGTTATCGCCCTGTAGGCATGGTAATTAACGCCAAACAAACGGAAACAGCGTTTATTTTATACGATATTTTTTTAGCTTATGAATGAAAGCTTGGAGGAATTGTGTGGAATGTATTTTATATAACTTACTGATCTTATTAATAGTTTATTTGTATTTGAATTAAACTTTTTAAAAGTACGTAATTGTTTTACAAGAAAAAGGTGTTTACATGGAGATAGTATATGCACTTTTTCGTCATTTCTGTTAGAAAGAGCCTGTTGTGTAAATTTCCATAGCGCATTAATTTATACAAATAAAGGAATATTAAAAAAATAAACCAAATGAAAACATTCAGTAAACATTTAAGGGCGTCGGATACCTATTCTTTTTTACCTAAATTATGAAAAGTAATTATTAACTAAAATTATATTTTATTCCATTATGCGCTATTTCTATTGAAACGCTTTTCGGGATCTTGGATCGTAATCTTGCTACTGGTACCTACTAAAAGAGTACAAACCAGTAAATAAAAATAAGAAAAATTAACAAAAATAGAGAAAATAAAGGCGTTTAATTTTTAACACCTCACCCAAACAAATAATGACGAAGTCATTCAATAAAGTTAAAATAAGAATAAATCCGTGTAGAGCAGAGTTTATGATAGCTACGAGCGAGGATAGAACCGGCGATGAAGAAGTCTGAGACTTGTTTTGCGCTCGTTACCTCCGAGCTGCGGTTTCTCCGGTGAGTTATGCACAATTTTTGGTACACCACGCTTTAATACAAATTCTAAAGGCGATGAACCAAAAGTCGCCAAGCACTAGGTTCTGTAACCCTACGTTTCCTGTTTTAACCAATCGGAGCAAATAGCAGTAGAAACGGTCTGTAGGCTTTGTGAATAAGCGTATCACTGAAATGATAGCAGAAGGATTCAAGAAAAGACTCATCACAGGAGCTCTCTTCCTCGATATTTCGAAAGCCTTTGACTGTGTATGGTTATAGGGCCTCACCTACAAATTAATCACTCTGGGCTGCCCAGATTACATCATAAACATTATTAATTCCTATCTTTACGATATACGCTTTGTCGTTCGTTATAACAATACTCACTCTACACGTAAAGTAACTTTCGCCGGCTTGCCTCAAGGAATTTTACTTTCGCCCACCTTATTTTCAATTTATACGAACGACATCCCTCACAACCCCCTCACTACACTAGCACTTTATGCAGATGATACTGCGATCCTCTATCAAGACACGTCCATGGCCGCAGTCGTACAAACATTACAAGAACACATCAATGCACTAGAGTCCTGGATGATCAAATGGAAGATAAAAACGAATGTGGAAAAATCTGAAGCTGTGTACTTCACTAAAAAAAGAAATTTTGACCTGAATATCACCCTCAAGATGTACGATGTCAGCATACCCTGGGCCAAGCAAGTTAAATACCTCGGTGTCATTTTAGACCAAAAACTCCCTTAGACCCCATACATCACATATATTTTGAATAAGTTTCGGCGTACTAGAGCATTACTCAACCCCTTAATTGCCTGAAACTCCGTTCTATCTATCCAAAACAAACTTCATGTATTCCGATCCATGCTGCGACCAATTGTTACTTACGCCTGTCCCGTCTGGGGTTATGTATGTAAAACCAATATGCTTAAAATCCAGCAATGCCAGGATATCACTTTAAGAAGAATTTCCAACAGTCCCTGGTTTTTCTGAAACGAGGCCATCCATAATGAATTAAACATTGATAGCATCAGCATTTGCATTGCAAAAACATTCTTTAATAATATCCGAAAAAGTCAATAATAGTTCCATTCCTAGATTGAACTACGACTACACTGATGATGAAAACAAAAAAATCTGATGTGTACACCACATGACTTCCTTGTACGGAATATTAAATTATATGCATTTTTCTTGCATTTTATTTAAACTTATTAGATTGAATTAAACCTACTTTGCCGACAGCGCATAAACCACAATAGAATAAATGCATTCTTTAAAATTCACTTTGTTTACCATAGCGACACTCTGGCGCTAGGTTTACTTAACAGTATTATATTTCATTCATATTATAACTCAGAATGCACAAAATGTATATCATTTAAAGAATTATCTAATCATTGCCACATGTTCTATTCAAATACTATAATAAAGCTAGAACTATGTATAAAAGAAATTAAGCAAACAAAACAAAAAAGAAACAGTTTTTCACAGACGATTGAGTATTTCTCATTTAATTAATTCAGTTCTCACTTCGCGACAAGGCAAAAATACATAAAAACTCAAAATATCTATATTAAAAATTACGAAGTAAATCTCAAACGCTTATTTCCTCGAAAAAATTCCAGAAAGAATTAAACATGATTTAATTGGCAATAATAAATGAATGCGTTATCTTTGTTGTTGCGAAGCTAAGTTTCTCTAGATTGGCAACAAATCCACTAGTCTCCTGTTTCAAATGTAAACATCAATGGCCGACATTAAAAACAGGCTTAGCGGCAATTAAACAACATTAAAATTGTTGATAATTCTAAAAATATTGCACACAGATTTACTAAAGGCATAAAACCCTTAACCGGAAGATAAAAACAACATAATTTAATCATTTTTAAAGCAAAAAATGTACAATTTACAAACATATAAGAGTAAAGAAACTGAGATCACTGAGCCGGGTAATAGAGTGGATATATATATATAAATATATTTATATACGTTTGGTGCGGCCGATTGCAACCAAAATATGAGGTGCACATCTACATGTTATAGCAGTCCTATATACAGAATTTCAACGTTCTGAGGCTACTCGTTTTTGAGTTATGCGAAATACGTACGTACATACGTTCGTACAGACGCCACGAAAAATTCTCTTCAGAATTCATTTTAAAGCAGTTTTATAATTTTTTTGAACGAAAAGAGTATTTTATTCTGTTCTTACGTACAGATATCACGCAAAAACATAGTTAAATTGCATTCGATAGCGGTCAAAATTGATATTTTCGTTGAAATATGCTGCCTGAAACTTTTCACGATTACAATACTTCCTTTTTATTTCGTACAAGGAAGTAAAAAGACTCGGAGCAGTACTCCGGCACTTAATTTAATTGTACCTTGCTGTGCTTTCATTCGGGAGTCATTGTCCTATGTTTTTAATTAGTTTTCTCATCGTTAATTTCACTTCTAGTACTATTTTAGGTTCTTTTAAGACACGCATAAGTGTCGCCATCTACATTTAACACCATGCTCTATTTATTTTATTTTCGCTACCATGCTTTACAAAGTATTCTTTTTTATTCATTTCTCTCCCACAATAGTTATTTAGGCCAACTTATATTATCTCAGCACATGATCCTTTTATTTCCACACGTATTTGTTTTAATTTTGCCAGTTTTAACTATTCTGTAATTTGAATTTTCGCTAAGTAGGATTTATAATTTAGCCCCGCTCCTGACCAATGCCTGACGAGCACTCTCTTTCCTATGCACTCTCTTTCCAGGTAGACCATTAGACCACGTGACCCAGTGGCTCCTCCCAGCTCCTAATAGACCTCCTCTTCAATTCATTCTACCTTCATTTGAGCGCCGCACAGCTCTAGCTGTGATGTCTGCTAACGCCAGCCACGCAGTAAAGAAACTACAAGACATTATGCCAGAAATTGAAAGTTGGTGTACCAAGTGGAGAATTTCAATCAATGCCCGAAATCCCAGTTGCTGTTACTTAGAAGGAAACACACTCAAACTCAGCTCAAGAGAAAACTCTATTTGTTCAACGAAGTGGTCCCACAAGTGTCAAATGCAAAATACCTTGGGGTTATACTTAATGAGAAACTGACGTGGAAAAACCATATCACAAACGTCAAAAAAAGGCCTTCACGGTAATAAATAGCTTAAAGCCCCTGCTGAATAAATATTTTAGATTAGACCTACGCAGAAAACGGCTTGTTTACATCATGAGCATAAGGCCGATTATAACTTATGCATCACCCGCCTGAAATACGGCCAACAAGAATGACTTACATAAGCTGCAGCTACTGCAAAATAAGATTCTTAGACTGATCACAAATGCTCACTATTTTGTAAGTAATGCCATGTAACATAAGGATCTGAAGTTAAGTAGCATAGAAGAATTTTCTCAGAAGACTCGCAACCAATGATAAGTCAGCTTGCAACTGGTCACACCCCTTCGCCATTAGCTCCTGCCCATCTGGACTCACACTTCGAACTTATTCTCTTTTCAGCGCCCAAAGAGCAAACATTTGATGACAGCCGGAACACATCAAGCAGAATTCTTGATAATCTCGGCATAAGTGTAACTTGGAACTTGGAACCATAGAAGAACATCTTCATAAGCTGAATAGAAGTTTTTACCAGAAAGCCGTTAACTGTGCCCATCTGTCAAATCTGAACACACTGAATTATGTGATTTTGGAGGAGGACTGTAATATTAGACCGTTAGCGGCCCACCTCACCAAAGACTCAAATTTTCCTACTTAGGGTTACTCGTGCGTAGCTACATGTATATAGTATATATATTGCATATAGACTTGTTATTGTAAAGTACTATTCTATTTTTTCGTTTTTTTTGTTTCCTTTTTCACACAGAATTATGACGATATACTTACCACGTTTTGTCTGTTCATGTTTGCTGGATTTTCGACCGCGCGATGTTTCGATCCCCTATTACCTACCTTCTCATTACCTACGGGTTTAATATACTCACAGTCTAACGTGAGGCGCCCATGTGGCAATAAATTGATTGTGCCGGCGATACCTAATCAGTCAGTCAGTCATTTGAGCGCCGGAAGCCGTGACAGTAGCATGCGACATCTAAGATATGCCTTTTCCTACAGTATTGCCATATTTATTGCTCTTGACATCTCCAGCTTATGATTCGATTGACTCCTAGAACTGTATTTACGTAAGGCTCATTCGTTGCTTATCACGTGAATTTTTTCTCAGTAATAAACTACACTATGTTATGCCAGGAAAGATATGCTTTTCCACACGACGCTACACACAGGATGTGGCTTTCCCAGCCTAGGGGCCTGTAGAAGTGCCTTCTGTTTCATCATCACTGTACTGCGTTTGCAAGTTTTCACTCATGTTGTCAACAAACATTCTTTATATCCTAAATTATATTGTGGTGCCAATGTTGAACGCCAGATGGCGCTAAGCTGGTATTTCGTGAAATTTCCATGGACCTTGAAATTTCTCTCTGACGTACTCAGTTAGACTCCAAACATATTGAAACAATGACGGTGACAGATTTAAAGTTGTAAACCAATTTGCATTACATTAAAGTGGATTAAGTTTATACTAACTTATTTATACATATATTTTAATGTAATTAAACGTGTTGTCCCAATATAAAAAAGTTTTGATCGCCTACAAAGTACCTACTATTATACTAACTGAGTACACATAGCTATACGCGACAAAGTCAGTGCAATAACACGTCTCTATTGCTAATCTGAGTAGGAAAATATTTAACGGAGCAAACTGGAGGCTAAAGCACATGTTTTGCAATAGGTTAGTGTACTTCCTCGGCTGATGGACCTGTCAAGCCGGCGACCGTTGAAGAGAAGGTGATTATGAAGACACGTGCTACATGAAGGTTGAAGAACAATTAGCTTCTTTAGGGACACCCACATGACACAATACTATTATTTTACTTATGCAATATTTTTAGTAATAATATCACAAAAAGTAGAATGTTCTCAATAAAAATAGACAAATTCAATACTATCTATTTATTTCTCTTAATCATTGCTTTTAGGTTTATTTTCGGAATTTGAGTCTAATCGTATTCTAAACATACTTTATTTTTTCTTAAACTGTTTCTTAGAATCTTACTAATACCTTACTTACGAATATTTTCTTCTTTTGATTTCTAGGTAGGCAACGTCATTGCTTCTGATGTTTAAAACGTCAGAAGTTGATGTTGAAAGTAGTATAGACTACCTTTAAACTGAGAATGTTTCACTCGAATGCTTTGGGTATGTTCAAAAATGATTTTGGAACTTTCTAATTGTCTCTAAATGCTCAGTATTACGATTAATTTCGCTATTTCATTTTTATAATTGGAAACATATTCTTTTCATTCTGCTTGTGTTTACACTGCATTAAACTCCTTTTTTAAAAAACTCGATTTTTTAAACTTTTCTATTAAGAAACAAACTGTAACTTAATATGTACTTAATAATAATTACTAAAGTAATTTTATGAAACTTTTCATAAATATTATATGAAATATTGTGAATTAAACGGAATAAAAGCTTAAATTTTTGAACATATTAACATTTTTTGCAGTCAGTTTTGTAGAGAGGGAAATTTCTCGAAAAATAGCTTGTACATGTACTCAAATAGTTACATTTAGTTGACATTTTACTTTGTCAGTTGGATTTTAGTACATTTAAAACCTTATGTCGTAATAAATATAAGTGAAAAAAATAAAAGTAAAATATTAATAAAATTTTTTGTTTAGTAATCCTTAAATTTTAACCCATTTTAAACCTAAAAGTGGAAAAACACCAAAAATTATATTTTGGTAATATGTTTAGGGTCTATTTATGTCACTTTAAGAATCATTCTGCTAAATAGCACCAATAATAGATTTCTTTGTATTGTTTTTCAAAATTCAGATATCGAACGTAGTCGTATACCTTACACGGGTTAATATGAGAAACAACGTCACTCTAGTGGCGTAGCTAGGGTGGGGCAAGAAGGGACATCTGTCCCCGGGCGCAGCATCCAAAGGGCGCCAAATTGATGCTACGAAATTTTTTAATGAAATGTTTCCCATTCTTGGCATACAGAAAGGGGCGCAAATTCTTCAGTTGTCCCCGGGCGCTGGAAACTCTAGCTACGCTCCTGCGTCACTCTTAAAATTCCACACCAATAATGATTTCTTTGTACTTTTTTTTTTTTTTCTTTTTCTAAATTCAGATATCGAACGTAGTCGGATACCTTAAACGGTTAATATGAGAGACAACGTCACTCTTAATTCCAAAGTGCAGTTAATCTGAGGTCACTTAAAAGAGTAGAAAAGAGGAATAATCCTTATATTAATTAATAAAAGATACTATTAACACGATACCTGTATTTTTAAGAAGTTTAATTTGGATAATAAGTTCATTTAATTATGTATATTAAATCAGTAATTAAAACTTTGCGTAACATCATTAGAAATGAATATTTCATTGAGTAAACATCATTTAAAATGGAGAAACGAGTTATAAGTGGCTGTAAAAGAATAATATTTATAAGAGATCTTGAACCGTGTCATTAAATCCAAAGTTGAATAACTTCGAGTTTTGTGCAGTTGCTTACAAAGAAGAAAGAAGGATATGTAGGAAAAATTAACCAGATATAATTGATATAGAAAAAATATAACTAGACATGTGCTTTTATTCAAAATTTTTTTGGGAACATTTTTAACTTCCAGCCTCTCCAAAAGAGTTTCTGTTATATATTGTTATCTTTTTATTTGACTTGAAAAGAATGAAATTTTTCTTTCTTAATTCTTTCGACACGCTCTTCTCAATATCTTCATAATCAACTATAAAATTTTACTTACCGGGACATCTTTCTGGCGCTTGGCAATTTATTTGTTCATGATTGAGACCTTTGCATTGAGCTCCACCTGCAGAAGGTTTAGGACGGTTACAAGCTCGATAGCGATGCTGAATACCACCTCGGCCACAAGTCACAGAGCACGAAGACCATTTGCCCCATGAAGACCACTTTCCATCACCTAAGTACATAAAATTATTCCATTGCCATTGGTGACTGATAATATTTTAATTATAAAACGTCTATCAGAAATGATAATTTTCAACTTATGAAAATAAAGTGAGTCTATTAGTTACAAAACTAGAATTAAACTAAATTTAAAAGGCACACATGTAATAAAATAGCAGTATATCACCCGAAGTTTGGAAAATATATTGCGACGCATGTGATAGTCATCTGTTGCAAAAATTAAGTACTTAACAATTTGTTTAAGGTGTACATTCTATTTATAAAAAAGCTCATCTTGTAAGAGTTAAAATTCATAACACTTTGCAATTGATTTAATGTAGAAATATTGCTGCGCATGCGCGGTGTGTTTGATAGCTTTATGAATAAAATAGAGGCTACTCAACATTTTCACTTTGCATTGAAAGTGAAAGCATTCGCTGATCACTTTTACTTCATAATACTTTGCAATTGATTTAGTGTAGAAATATTGCTGCGCATGGGCGGTGTGTTTGATAGCTTTATGAATAAAATAGAGGCTACTCAACATTTTCACTTTGCATTGAAAGTGAAAGCATTCGATGACCACTTTTACTTGAAAGCAACAGGAAATAGCCTGTTGGTTTGGATTATTAATAAGCCTTTTTATAGATAGTCATTTCGATGACAAATTACGATGACTAAGCCATCGTAATTTGTAATCTTGAGGCTTCTCTCGTCGGTCAATTTAGCTTGGCATATATAGTAAGAGACAATACTTACTTAACAGAAGAGGACAGCACTTTATGCTTATCAATTAGATCTCAGTCATCATTTACGTTCTGCTGATCTTTCGGAATGATCACGATTCCTTTAATTGTTATGATTGCTTCGTGGACTTTTATTTTGCCATGGTTATTGACTTTAAATGCTATTATTAACTTTAAATGCTATTACTGACTTCAAATTGCTTCGCACTTGCTTATTCTTATGCCATACGAACTTCAATTGTTTCTCATTGCATATCTATTTAATTGTCTCCACGACTGGTTACTTTTACAACTATGCGCTGATATGCCTTTAAAATTATTGCTATTTTCATGTAAATAATTGCTGATTGTCATTTTGATTATACCATTTTCACCTATCGCATGCCATTTGCATTTCAACGAGATTGCTTTTCAACGAAGAATGAATGACTCTTCCTATTTTGCTCTCACCCCCCGGGTGTTGGTGTTCTTCAAACACCATTATGTACCTAATCAACGCGAAATGCCATAGGCACTACGATGAATTACAGGTAATGATTCTAGAAAATCAAGGCCTGATCGAAAGAAGACAGATTCGGATTCAGATTTACTTACTTACCACCAGCTGTGTTGCTGGTACCGTCTGTTAAATGACTATCTGCATTTGTACTCAGTTGGTGGAGCATTTTATTATCGCTAGGCCTAGCCAAAAATCTCTATAGAATATTAAAATTTGTAGCGGAAATTTTAAAGTTACTTCGGAAGATGCGTTTTTGTGACCTGTGGTTATTAAAGAGGCCCTGCCAAGACTTTGACTGTGCTGAATGAGGATCTTATCAATGTTTTATGCACTGTGATTTTGAGTTTACACAGAATGTTTACTCTAGAAGTCAGCGTTAACTTGGATATAAGAAGTTATTCTGATTCATTATACTGAACAATATCAACTGGGTATATTAATGTGCATTATATGTGCTGTTCCTCTCGTTTGTCAATTTAGCTTCGCATATATAGAAAGAGACATTGCCATCACTTTGTTTTGATTGAAAACATCTCAGGAAAAAACGACAGTCTTGCACACCCTTTCTCTAAGCACCAGTACCTGTATAGGCCATTCTTACAGACAGATTTCAAGTGTCGCCATTCACATATACATCATATTACCACCAGTGCTGTGGAGTCGGAATCGGAGTCGGACAAATTTTGGGGTAAAAGGAATCGGAACTGGAGTCGCTAAAAATAGGTCAACTCCGTCTCCAGTTTTTGTGGTACAGTTTGAATTTGAAATGAAATTAAAATGAATTGAAAAAAATTAATGACAAGCTGACTTATCATTTTTATTTATGGACTGTATACATTAATAAATAGTTTTTTTCTATTTTATCGACATATTAATAAATAAATATAAGGGAGGAGGATGGATGTGATATTTGCCATTAGTGATTAAACTGATTCATTTAATTACAAATCTCACTGGCAAATTTAGGTAAGCAGCAATAGCAGCAAGAACTCCCAAAATTGATGCCATTCTTAGGAAGCGAGCAGGAAAAGGAGCAATTATTGATAAAGCAATGCGATAAGGAAGTACATATTTTGACGATAAAGTCTAGTATCTTTTCTACTGAATGTCTTACTCCCTTGTAAGTAGTTTTCAAGACTGACCGTTTCTGAAGTTCCCTTTTAGCTCACTAGATGGCAATCAAGAAACATAAGCCAGTAGCTGATGCAGCAATTCTTCTTCAAGAAAATAAGCATCAGCCATCGAAGACAACCACGACGATCACCAAGAAAAAGCCTATAAGAACAGTGTGGGAATTTCAGCACCTGCAAAGTTGCACTCTACTTGAAGAAGAAAAACTGTTTCCGTCAATACTCTACAGACTGATTTGTAGGGATGTGTTCTGTGGGCAGTGGTCACTGACATTAACCACGAGAAGTGTTAATTTTTTTCAAGCGTCTTGGACAAAATATGTGTAATTGTCGCAAATAATTTCGTTGTAACACCTGATATAGTAAATAAAACAAGAGTTTTGCTGAAAAAGTTAATTGCCTTTTCATCCCCTCAGAGAGTTAAACACGCAGCATAAATTTGGAACTCCGCTACTACTCCTCACGAAATCTTATACCGCAGCTTAAATACTGCTTCTAAACGCACTTAGATTCCGCATACTACGCCATTAAAATTTACATTCCAGCAGGAAACTGAAATCAGGAGGGAAGGGAAAGTCAAAGTAAAAATAATTGGTTAGAATAAAATATGGTCTTTATAAGCTTACAAACTGAAACAAAACTAAGCAATACAAGAAAAGAAAATGATAAGGAAAACAGTTTTATTAATAACTTACGTGGGCATTCTCTGATATTAACGCATTGCTCAGATTGTTGGGAATCTCCTTCACAATCCTTTCCTCCATTTTGTGGGGCAGGATTGTTGCAGGCTCTGTAACGATGTCTCACACCTTCTCCGCAACTGATTGAGCATTCTGTCCATTCACCCCAATCTCCCCAGTTACCATCCGCTATAAAACGTGCAGTGCAAAACAGTCATGAAATGAACAGAATTTTGGCTGGTGAAAACGGAGTTGCACATCACGCTGCTCTACGAGATGCACTAAAACTCTTTTTATAGAAATTACGAGAAAATAAAGATCGAATTTAGGAACTACTTAATGGAAATAAGTCAAACGCTTAAAAACTGAAGGTTATTTAAACACATTTACATCATTTTCTGAATATAAATTGATTAAAAGTAGGCAGAAATAAATCTGTACCTGCGCATCTGAAGGGAAACTCGCAAATTTGTGTGTCCAAATGGTTGCCAGGACACCATTTGCCTCCTCTCGATGGACGTGGGTTGTCGCAATTCCTGTGTCGTTTTCTCAGGCCTTTACCGCATGTCACAGAGCAGGCATTCCACTCTGACCATTCGCCCCATTGACCATCTTCTATAATGAAAAAGAAGACTAGTTTATTTGAGTTATTAGTTTATTAGTATGTAGGGTTCTTAACTCCTTTTGTATATGATGACCGTTGAGGAACCTAATGAACTATGTAACGACTTAGGTCCCAATCACATTATGTTTCGGCTACGCGGGACTTGAAGTGAAAGGGGAGAATTCTCAGAATCTGCACAATTCCGGTAAACACACGTAGCTGGGTTACCAATCTCACTTACTACAAAGACTTGAACGCCAAACAGTAATCGATTATCGCTCAAATTGGGATCACGTGATCCTTCAGAAGCAGAACTTTCGTCTGATTGGTTGTCTCTATTCGGGACCCGAGACATTTTTGGTGAGGTTTGAAAAAATCCCACGTAGCCGCAACATTATTTCCTTAGCTAGGCGGGACTTCGCTTCCAGCGGGGCTCTTTTTTCTAGGAATCCTCCCATTTAAACCAGTGCTACCAGAATCTCGTTTCTTAGAAAAGTCCCGTCTAGCAGGGACTGTAGCCATTTGTGATAACCTCTTTATAGTTGAGTTCAGTTACACTTTTATTCACTCAAATAAGAATAAAAGTCAGCTACTTCTAAGGCTTACAGGAAGCCTCTACCCGGCTTTAACTCAGAAACAAGAAACGAAATTATAATTAACTAAATGAGACTTAGCCAAAGCTAGACACAATTATCCAACGTAGTTGGCCCTTAAGTTAAACTAGCCGGCGAATATCAAAAGACACGTAACGTAAAAGTTTACTATTGGGTGCCGCTTGTTTCTTGGCGATTCTTTTTTGACGCCAAGATCGGCGCCAGGAAGGCACAATTTCAAGATGGCCGCTACAGAAAACCAAAATAAGAAGTAAAGGAACTGCACAAACTCTTTGTCCATGTACACATCGATCTGTTTTCACTTAAAAAAACATCCTAGAATTGCACAAACTAGGCATTGCGCCCTGCCTTAAATTTGTCCATGTACACATCAATCTATTTTCATTTAAATAAAATCAGGAAGCTAAAACAAAGTTGAAACTATCATGGTAACCAGAAGTGAGGTTTCATAGCTAAAATTTTAAAAAAATTGTCGTTAATCGAAGGAGAACCCAATTATACACTAGAGCCGACACGTAATATACGGTCGAGCGTAACAGCTTCAAAAGTGACTTAGCCAGATGGCAGACACGCGCTACTAAGGACTCCTAGCGCTCACTATCGAAGTTAGTTGAACCTTTCTTAAATACTTGCAATGAAAATAACTCAATTTGCATTCAACGCGATTCTAAAAACTCATTCTGGTAGAAAGTTGTTAAGTGGAAACAAGAACTGATAGGAAAGGGTTTCAAAATTAAAATAACTGTTATAAAACCAAAATATGCCTTACAAGTATTTCAAAAGCATGCATAATATTTTTTATGATTGTTTTTCAGTTTAAAGGTTTGGACCAGCCGGTTCTCAAGCTTTTTTTGCCTCACCCACCTCTTTTATGATTGCTAGACAATTCTTTCAACCGATTTTAGAAAATTCGAAAAATCCTTATTATTTACTTAAATTTAGATAATTTTTTAATGCGTTTTTAAGTCAAACAAGAAAAAATTTAGAAAATGTTGATAAATACCAAAACTTGAATAAAAGCAGTTTTTTATATTCATAAACAAAACTAAACAGGTAAATAAAAGGCTCACCCCATACCTCCAAAACTATGAAATTTCTACCTGGATTATAAAAGCTGTCGCCAAACATATTCCGTCTATAAACGTCTGAAAGTGAAATCATTAAGAAAAAAATCGAAGAAAGGTATTTTATACATATTTAGATTTCTTTTTTTTTTAATACAATCAGTTTCAAATGTCTCCTGGACTTTCAACCTTTCTAAGATGACTGACTACATGTGAAAGCTAGCAGATCTTCTGACAAGTTAAATAATATCGGTATTGAATATTAACTTAATAAAAAAACCTTTTAACCTTTTCAGGGGCGGTGGTTTCGCCTTGAAACCGCATTTTCAACATTTTTTTTTAATTTAGAAATTTTGGTTTCATTTTCTCAGAACTGCTGCTAAAATTAAATTACTTCTTAAAGCTGATAACAGATGGCAGCACTAAACCTTTTTGGTCATCATTAATTGATACGGAATCGTTCAAAAATAGCTTGTTTTTGTCATTATTCATTTTGGGCTATTTTAAGAACAAAAAGCCCAACAATTTTTAATTTTTACACAATATATTTTATAATCAGGCATCAATGATTAATGAAATGTCCTTAGTTCACAAAAAAAAGTAATGGAACCCTTTTAATTTTGAATGTTTACAGCGCGGTTTCAGTATGAAACCACCGCCCCTGTGAGACATCAAAAAATGATCAGATGACGCAGTCGCGAGATTTTTTACAGCTGTATTTATTGCTTTCGGATCACTGCTGTAAGCAGTTGCATCATATCATCGTTTGAGTGTCTTCAAAGATGAGGATTTATGGAGTTTTTGAGAGAGGAAAACATTTCTTATTCTTTAGAGAGACACAGAACACACTGAAGAACATTCACAGTTGCGTTTTTATTCTGTTTCTCTTAGCCGTCGCTTTTCTCATTCTTCTAATTCACAGTAAAATATTTGTATACATCTAAATTTATTATATTTCCAGATATAATTGTCTTAGTTTTAAACTTAATTTTTAAAAAAATTTCATAGTTTTATGTAAGTAATTTAGTGCATTATTAGTTACTTTTTGTCTCATATTTTTGTTTCCTGTTTTAAATTTTTTATTTACTCGTATATTTAAAAATACGTGTTTATGCAAATATTACTTACTTCATTAGTTGTTCAGTAATTTACTAGTATAATCTGCAATGTGGGTTACGTTCAAATACTTTCCAGCAAAGTAAAGATAAATAAGCAAATGCTTAGTCTTAAATGCTCTAGACGGGCGCTGGTTTCAAGGCGAAACCGGTCCCCTTTCCATAAAGGGGGTCGAAAAAAAATTTTTTTTACACTCATTTATGTTGTCTATAGGACCATTGCATGTCATTATGCTTACTTTTCCGGAACTTTTAAAAATTTATAACATTGCGCCCCTGAAAGGGTTAAAACAGAATACCTTTTAATATGTCCGCAGATCACTTAGGTGTTTTCCCGGACGCCAGTTGTTGAGGCTTTTCTTTTCTCTAGATCAGGGCTTCACCGATGGTACGCGTACCACTGGTGGTACGGAAGAGAAAAATAGGTCGTACGCATAGAAGCAAAGAATTTTAACTATTAAATTCAAAAATTAAAACCCCAACATCCTGATTGAGTTTTATCTCTAACAATCGCAAATTTATTCGACCTGAGCTTAGGTTCAAGAGTGGTAGTGGTAATATAGTACTTTGTAGTGGTGGTACTAAAGGTTTTCAATTTTTGTTTAGATAGTACCCGTTAATTAAAAGGTTGAGAACCGTTGTTCTAGATATTTGGAATGCTGTCGAAAATTCTTCTTGTAATGCAAGATTTTATTTCAGGGTGTAGAAATAATCTTCTGATTTGGCGTGTAAGGGTGTTAGGGTAATCGAAGCTATACAGATTCTGTCTTGTAAATAATGAGACTGAATTTTTCACGCCAAGCAGAAGGCCAAAGGTGCGGAGTTTGTGGGCGATATGAGTGGTATTGGTTGTCAGCTTCCGTCTGACAGTCAGACCAGGGTTCGAATCCCGGTTAAGGTATGGATGTTTTTAAATATATAGTAGATGTGTAGCATGAGGACATTCAAAATATACGAAAAGCCGAATTTGCTCTAGAGTGGTTTAGGGGCAGAGGACGAGAGGTGGTAAACTCTCGGTTTCGTTTTCCTGGGCGTTTTCCTTCAAAACTGGAGCCGAACTGAGCAAATTTGTATTGCCACCTACATGATATGGTGCTCAACGCTCATATCAATGACTTGCACTCCCTGTCACGATAAAATTCGTGTTCTTGTTCTGATTGGGTCAGACAAGTAGGATTAACCACTACAAGAACACAAACAAAATTTCATTGTTTAAAAAAAATGCTCCGTGCCAAGGGAAAGGACACTTTCGCGGGGGACTTTCTAAGGAAATTCGGTTGGTAGTCATGTTAGGCTGAGTTCAGACGGCGGCGTAAAGGGCATAGAGGCGTAGTCATAAGGGCATAAAATACGGGAATTCCGTTCACACTTGCGAGAACGGGGTATAAGCCGTGGCCAATGAGAGAAGTTAAATTTGCGCATGCGTGGATGTATCTACAACTTTTCCGCGCTGTTCTCCTGCTCGATTGATTTCCCGTGTTCGCTCTGCTTGTTTTGTGAAAGCAAAATCTTCTGTAGAACGTCGCTTCGTTTTACCTTCGCTCTGATTGGTCGACGCTTATCCCAAACTCGCGTAAAGTTGAAAACTTCGAACCCTATGCCACGAGCTCTAAACCAGATTTTGTGATGTTTCACAGATTGGTTGCCTTGGCAACGGAGCTCGGCTTTAACCAATTATGCCCTTTACGCCCCCGTCTGAACGAAGCTTTACACATAGGGAAAATCATGGAAACCATGCAGGTAGTCCACTCGCCTAGGTTCGAACCTGGATCGAAATATCAGTATTCAGCCCTCTTACCAGCTCGGCCACTGCAACTGTAATCTTCGGAGCACAGTGTGTAATTTTCTGAACTACAAATTTTGTTTGTAGCACCATTTATTTTTTGACTTCAATAAATTGAAATTTTAAATAATCCCTTTTATAGTCTCATTGCTCCTGTTTCAAATATGCTGATAATTCCATAAAAGTAATTGATCTGGTTGTCTTAGGGGGGGGAAAGCAAAATATTAGAATTATTAAAGAATTATCTAAACATCATAAGTCAGTTTAATTAGTTGATTCAATCTCATGTAATAACAAAAACAATCGAATTGGCGCTATACGTTACAAAATTACGTTACAAAAATTGAAATGTTAATTAATTAAAATTTGAATTTGTATTTGTATGATTTATATTATTCAGATTCAAACTAATGACCTTGGTGAATCAGGATGTAATTTGTAACTTTGAAATCGGAGGAGTACTGGAAAAAAGTTCTAAATTAAAATGCACAATACTAAAACTAATTGTTTCTTTTTTAAGATATTTTACCACACCATCAGTGGATTTAACTGTCAAACACATTACCGCACTGTAGAATACTGCATCTTGTGATTAATCCAGGCACTGCATCGCAATAATTATTAATGTAACAATGAAGACTATGAAAAAATTCTGTCTCTCTCTAAATAAAGCAGTTCTATTGCATTGAGGTAACAGAAGCCTCATGGTCCTCTTCAATTACAAAACAACATTCTAACAAAAAATGGCCAATCGGCCTTTTACTGAAGAATTGAAATGGATATTGGGAGACTTGAACTTGTTAAATAATGACAGGTACAGGTTGAAGCCAGGCTGGCACCTGTGCATATCTGTAAGTATATTAGGTATCATCGGGCCTTGATAACCCTTAAGCTTCCGCCCCAATTTTTAGAAAAAACACCTAAAGGGATTTTCAAGGTCCTCCAATCCTTTTCCCCTACCATCAACCTCTCGAGAGGACTTTCGGCTCACCGTGCATTTTGAGTGCCTCTTTGCCGAAAGGCGATCCAAGAACAATCTCTTCAGAAGTGCGATCCTGAGAGAATTTTCGGCTCGCTGTGTATTTTGAGTACCGCTTTGCCGCACAGATACTATACGCTTACAAAACAGCCATGCTTTTTCCGGATTCGAACACGGGTTCATTGGTACGGCACTCAGCGTCACTAACCACTATATCAGTTAGGCCGCGTTAGATTAGAACAGATGACAGGCGAAAGCAGGGTCCGGACACCTAGGCGAATTACACAGACCTTTTCGGGTATAGATCAGAACCCGCAACTATCTAAAGCAACACCCTCTCGACTTCCCACGAGGACAACATCAGTAGTTTAGTAACAAAAAATAAAAGAAGCTGTATGTGGCCATGAATTGGGCAGAAATCATACAAACATTCTAATTATAATATGTTCTTACTTAAGACATTTCCGTAATAATACTTCTTGCAATAAAATAATAATTATTATAAAATAATACTTCTTGCAAAATGCTAATAAGAAGTCCAGGTAAAACGGCGAACGCTAAATTAAGCAACGCATTTTATAATCTCGAAGGTAAAAGAAACATTTTATCTATTATTGACTGGCAATAGCGTTTATATGTCGCAAATATGATTTCATCGTAATAACTGGAAGAGATTTTTTTTCTAGCTATTGCAAATTAATAATCTAATAAACAGGTCCAATGCATTTTTTAATACGTACCATAAGAAACAAACACGGAAAGTTTCGAAGTATTTTATGCCAGTTACAAATTATGAGTCATTTATGCGAGTTACAAATTATGAATCATTTGAAGTAATAAAAAAACATAAAATATAGAAAACTGAGTTGCAACTTTCAACATTCTATTTTGTTTTTCAAGAATAAAAATATCTTATTTTTTATTCCGTAACGTTTGCTGAAATAAAAGGCGATTAAATGGGATATAAATTTCCCTCCTTTCCATAGGAGCACTGTCTTATAGTCTTACTGCACTGTCTTACAGTCCTATAGAAGTAGATACACACTCACAAAAACTTTTCAGTATGGTTTTTCTTTGTCTTAACGATGCCAGATTTACGAAATAGATTTATAACTATACGTATATTTAAAAAAATCTGAAAAGATGCAGAATTTAACGTTCTTCGTGTTGCCATACATTTTTACCTCTTTTTCAGTTTTTCTCAGTTCATCATATCAATATTCAGCTTTTTAATAAAATGCCTAACAATTTTTTTGTCTTCTTATTAATAACTTTTTATGTGTTAACTTCATTTATTAAATATAACATTCTCGATTTATTTAATATCACTTACGCTACATAAAATTGAATTCAACAACAAAATCACCAAATATATTTAAAAAGAGCATATCTTTAGAATTCTCTATAGAGTGTTAAAGGTTACCACATATATTTTTATATTCTCTATATTATTTCTTTAAATTCTGACCGCTGTAAGATAGTTAACATAAAAAAGTATGTAATGATTATAACCAATCCAGCTGTGGAGTCCAGCTTAATGAGTTAATGACTCCATCAGCTATTCATAAAAATATTGAATATTTCTAACTGGACATCTTATGAATTTAATGCATGTTTATTTTAATCAGTCATATTAAAAAGTAGGAAAATATCATTAAGAATTATTTTTATTGTTTTAAAATAGCTTAGTTTATTATTCAAAAACCTTCTAGATTAAATTTGAAAGTATCTTAGTCGTTACTGAGCGGCAACCTCGGCGCGTGGAAGATAAAAATGTTTCATTTCCGACCGTGGCAATACATTGCTTTCATTCAGCGGAGTTTGTTAATTGAAACGAAACATTGAAATCTTACATTTTCTGAATAGCAGCAGTCTCGGGCGCTGGAGATAAAAATGTCTTATTTTGAACAGTGTTGCTACTGCTCGCTTTCAGATCGTTGAGTTGTTAATCAAAAATTCAGTAAAGTTTTATAAAATATGAAATAAATAATAAAACAAATTCGAAATCCGCGTTTCCAAGTGCACACGTTCGGCTGCAGGACTAAGGTTTATCAAAATTTGATGGCTGTAGGTACTATTGTTTTTTCATAATGCAAGGAACATTTATATATACATGCAGATGCTTCACTATTTAATTTCTTTAAAAATAATATTTGATGGCAACACTTACGAAAAAAATCCCGTTTCGAGACTAATAGCCACTTTTGGGCTAAAAAATAGAATTTTTACATAACTAATAGAATAATAAAATAAGACGACTATAAAATAGATATTTGTATAATGTGTAAATTTTGAATTCCTTTACACTATTATTTAATTTAAAAACTTACCTCCTAGAACGAGATTCCATGAGTACGAAAGAATAATAATTATTATTGACAATGGTATTCGGAAGTTAATCGATGAGGAAAACATGATAATCAGCTTTGCACTGCAAACGATTGAATGCGTTTAACCAAACGGCATTTCAGTCAGGAAGGAAGTATCACATGTTTCCTCAAAATACAGACTGGCTTCGAAAGTGAAACACGAAGAAATTTATCTTGAAAGGCCTTAGCTTGCTAAAGATTTTTAATAAGAGTTTTACAAGTTATAATTATCCTGCTGAATTACATTAGTAATAGTAAAACTGAATATAAATTTTCAGTTTGTAAGAATAAATTTTTAGTCGGTTAACTGATAGATTAATGCCATTTTTCTTCACAGAATATTACATTAAAATGCATCTATGAAAATATAGTTAATAAATTATGTAAAATATTAATTTGATTCTTCTCTTTAACAATGTTTTTATTATTATTATAAAAATGTTATTACAGCAAAAAGGAGAAAAATTTTAAATTAAAAATAAAATATAGATGAGCTAATTATTTACCAAATGTTGTCATAAAAAAAATAACTGTACAGTACAACTCCAATTATACGAATCGCTGATTATCCGAATTGCTTTCAGAATTTAAGAAAAAGAGAGAGGGAAGCGATAAGAAAAGATGATGATGACGTGTTACTTGAGAAAGTAAGAAACATTAGCTTCAAAATTCCTGGATGTTCAGAAGTTAGATATCCTGGATGATACAGCAAAGTGGATGGTGTGTGATTCGCCAGACCCTGGGTTTCAAATTCTAAATGATGATGAACTTATTGAAAGTGTGAGAGAAGAAAGTGTCGAGGAAGGAGATGAACTTAATGTCGAAGTTGAAGCAGACACGAGATCATCAGCTAGTAAAGCGTTTGCCGGCCTTGAAGCTGCGGATAGATCGTCAGCCCGATTGTGAGCACATGCAACTTATTGTCAAGCGGATGCGCAACTTGGCTATGCGAAAATGGATGAAAACTGTCAGCCTACTTTGACCGAGATGTCCAGCAAGCAATGACTTTCAGCACATGTAAGTATTGTACAGTACGCTATATAACATATACGTAAAGGTGTTTCCTTTTCATTTTAATTAATTAAAAACCCCTTTTTCTTTAAAAGTAGTTTTTCCCTCCCATTTTCAACGTACAGTAATTAATTTAAGCTATTTAAACACAATTTTAAATACATTTTTCAGCTTAAATGCTAATTTGCAATATTACCAGGACTAGTGAAATTTCATTCATATGACACAGATGCTGCAAGGTACTCAATATTTTTTCCAGACTTCGCAAATTTTTGCAACAGACTCGCTTTGATAGCGTCAAGAATGACGACCTTGAAAACCACTACCCAGCTGCTTAAGACTTTTATATAAAATCAGTTTCCTTTTCACCTACTCAAATACTTCTATTGAAGGATTTCTATATAGAAGGCAATATAAATATATTCTATTTCTACTCAATTCTCAAATACTTTTATCCGAGGAAAGTGTCTGCGAGCTTAATACTTTGCACTCTCATGCCCCTGTGAGGGTGTAGGGTCATTAGGTTTGTTTAGGAAGCAGGAGAGATGAAAAATGAGCAACGCCTTCGTCGGGAATCGAACCGCGGACCTCTGGAATACACGCCTAGCGTGCAGACCACCCCACCCCGAAGGCATGCCAAGAAGGCTGGAGAAATACCTTATATAATCCCTCTTTTAAAAGGCATTCCTTGGGATCGACTGGTAGGAATTTCCGGAACCGATCCCGTTTATGGAAGGAGACCCGAGGTTCTTCCTGACCACTGGCTGGACTTTTGTCCAGACAGCTTCGTTTCCTTAGGTAAATAATCAGTCTTCCCATAAATTAGAACCACCTTGTATTCGGTGGTAGGTTCAGGTTTGGTAGGGATCGTACTGGTACTGTTTTGTCTGTGACCTTGGTTGTGGGAAGGTTGCCTCCTGATAAGAAGGGCTTGTCCGGGGTGAGGCGTTGGCCACCGGTCAACTGGCTGGGTTCAAGGCTCGGCGATGGATGATGGCAACATGTCAAGTCCCCGTGAGAGTTGATAGGAGGGAATGGCGCCCCTCCGGCCAGCCTCTGAAGGTTGGATTTATAACTATGTACGGCGGCCAAAGAGCTAGCCAGGTAAGAGTCCACCTTTGGTATTCGTGTCCCCTTTTAAAGGGCGACTGGGGTTTTAGGGGAACCAATCGGCAAATCCTGGGTGTGGAGAATTATCATCAACATCTTCTTTTTAGTTCGGGCGCCACTTGTAGAGACATTAGGATTTTTTGAAAGTAAGAGACTTGAAAAATGAGCAAATATCTTCACCAGGAATCGAACCGCGGACCTATGGGAGCGTGCAGACCACACACCACGAAGGCGGGAGAAATATCATATAAGACGTCATCGTAAGCCTGACATGCCGTTAGTGTATTAAACCTACAAGATATCGAACACACCACGAAGGCGGGAGAAATACCATATAAGGGGTCAACGTAAGCCTGGCATGCCGTTAGTCTATTAAACCTACAAGATATCGAAAACCTACATGATCTTATATCGGCATAGAAGTGCGCCCTAAGAACCGAAGCTTCATGGCCTTTGGCCATCTAAATGACACCGCCTCAGAGTTTTGGGCACCATATTTGTGCTTTCAAGGAAATTCGATGATGCACTGTAGATTATAAACTGGTAATAATGAGAGTAATTCTTCTTCTTCTTCTTCTTTTTTTTTTTTTAATTTCTTTTTATTTAAGATTACTTGTAAGGATTATGTTAATTTATCTAACAGTTAATTTGAGTTAAAGTTACTTCCCTATCCTTTCTTAATTTCAAACTTACAACTTCGGCCAGATCGTAGTTTTAGAATCGCGTCTGAATGCAAATAAGGAGAAGTATTTAACTGTGAAGTTCTACTGACTTCGTTAGAGAGAGAACCAGTGATTCTGACTAGCTCGCGTCCGCCTTTTAGTCCCTTGATAGCTTCGCCGCTGTTTAGCGTTAAGGGGCTAACTCTGTTAGAATCTTGATAACTTCGGCTATATCTTTTTAGTTAAGATTTAATTTCTTAGTTTCTGAGTTCAAGCCCGAGTTGAGGCTTTATTGGAAAACTCCAAGAAGGAGTTCTGTGAATTTAATTCGGAATAATAAAGGGTATTTAACCCTTCCCAAGTTTTATTTTCTCTCTCACGAACTCAAGCGATTATTCGCTTAACAGTTCTTAAGATTCTTCATCTTTAACTGTAACTTAAAAGTTCACAGGTTAGAATCTTACATACTTATTAATAATGAGGCTTCAAATCCAAGTTGCTGCAATACGCTTTGTTTAATTTCTAATATTTTTAATGTGAACACCCATCAAACAAAAAGTTCTAAATAGAAGTGAAATATTCAAAGTAATATTAAAATTAGCAATAAGCAACTTTAATCTCGAGTTTTATTCAAAATCTGTTCCAAACTAAGCTTGTTTTATTCTATCTGAAAACTATAACTTATTTGGAACACTAGTACTGTCGCATAAACTGTTCAGAGCACTAAATTTCTATTATTTAAAACTTTTGTTTTTTAAAATTTCCTCTAAACGCTTAGTTCATCATAAAAGAAAGAAGAAAAAATTATTCATTACCCTTTTAGAAATACTTGTTTTAATCTAATGTACAAAGAGATATACAAATTTTATATCATAATTTACTAATATGCTATGTAAATAAGTAGTAGGATAGTGTTGTAGAGACATTAAGTACTTTTAGAAGCAGGAGTCATGAAAAATGAGAAACGGCTTCGCCGGCAATCGAACCACGGACCTCTGGAGTACGCGCCCAGCGTGCAGACCACCACACCAAGAAGGCATGCTAAGAAGGCGGGAGAAATACCTTGTAATATAACTTATTTTTTCCACAGGACTGTTGAAAATATAATAAAAATTGAAACATTAAAATATGTTCTGTAGCTATCTATTAACTTCTTCATATAAAATTAGCCTTAAAAAATTAAATATATGGCTTCAGTAAAATAATTATCTCTGGTAAATACAACTGAATTTACTTGATGCTTATATATAATGCAGGATTTAAAACTGAGATCTAGTAGACAGTGTTTACATATGTAGAAAGTGAAATAACATAAAACTTCTTGCTTTTTACTAAATTAATATATTTCTATTAAAATGAAACGTATAATTTTGTCTGCTACGGATTAATCTTTTTTAAATTCTGTATGTAACGAACCAGTATTTGTCTTTGATACATTTCTGCCAACTGTAAACATGCGCCAAGTATAGCAGAAGAGTACCGTCGTTTTCCGGTTAGTAGAAAGTTCATGGAGGGAACCCGTACACTGACAGGACTTGAGTGTAGTTGGCTTTGCCCAGTACAATATTGCCAACGATCATTGTTTCACTGCTCATCATTATCCCTTCAGTGTAAGGACTGAATTAACTCTTATTGCTGAACAGAATTGGAAATGCTAAGATTCTATTAAATTATGTAGTATGCAAAGAACCGCGTGGTGTTCATTTGAACATGCAATAAGAGCTTTGATATAGCGTTTTCATTTTCAGTATCTAATTCGAAAAAAAAAAAAAAAAAAAAAAAAAAAGAAAAAAAAGAAAAAAAAAAAAAAAGAAAAAAAAAATGTCCGCTTCTTTGCTTTTTTAATTAAACCTGCCTCTTTGGAATTATTGATTTAAAAATATTTTAATTAATTTTTCTAAGATATAGTGTTGCACCATTATGAGAAAAACAATTCAAATGATCCAGTAATAATTTCTGCTTTGGAAATATTACGGTATTGGAGCAGGTCTTATCTTTTCAAACAACCCCCTCTTAGAAGCATGGAGGCAAGAAAGGAAGGAGGGGTCAACCCCGCACTACAAGTGAAGTACTTAAAGTTTCTAATATCTTGGTTTCTAGCATGAAATCTTTCACCAGTTTTTAAGGTTCGTTCCTAAGAATAATTCATTAAACAGAAGTTAGTAAGAATAAATAAAGTATAATTCAAATTTTATTTTTTAGGTTTATTAGGTCTGGCTACCAAGTTATAAATAAACGTTTTTGAATTCATTATCAAATTTTAAACAGTTTTTTTAAAAATTTGTGTCTTAACTTTTATTTACAAAAAACATGCACATAATCCTAAGTTTCATATAACAAAAATTAGTATAAAAGAAGTACATCAAATAAATAATCTCTACATTCAGTCACTATTAAAAGCTAATTCAGTCTAGACCAAGGATGTCAAACTCGCGGGCCGCATGCGGCCCACAACAAATATTTTTGCGGCCCGGCCAATATATCGGCAAATAATAATATATAAAAATAAAATAACATATCGACGAAGAAAAAAATGAAATGTTTACTGCTAAGTAATTAACGATAATAGTAGCATAAAAATGGGCGTTCTGCGGCAGGAGGGTCAGAGGGTCAGGGGGCGTGGTCACGAGTGGAGTTGAGGTGTTTTTAGATTGCTGATTGAGTTGTAGACCTCCTGCTTTTCATTTAAAGTTAGTTTTTTTAAATTGGCAACGGGAAATATTTTCTGCATCTTAATTTTGATGATATAGCGATGCTGCCCTCTATTAATGAAAAAGTGAATTATATGTTTTAGAAATATATTTTTTAAGTCTGGTGTTAAAATTATTCAATGCGCGACTCTGAAAACAATGTAAAAGAAACAAATATAAAAAAGACTTTCCTTTAATGTAACTACAAGATACTCGTAATTTGTTTTTATTACTCAATTTTATTCTGATACTTTTATCCTTTCTAGTTTTAAATGAAACTTTAACTTATTTCTTAGGTTTTCTGTTCATAATAAAATATTCATTTACTGTCATATTTTTTTAATACTTAACGTTTCTAATTTATAATATTTTATTTAATTTCCACATACTATTATTTTTTCATACCTTTCATAAATTTCAGCATACCCTGATTTTTAACTTATATGTTATATTTCACAAACGTTCCTGCACATGCTGTTTATTTGTACATTACTTAATTTTAGATGCAATTTCACACTTTTTTTAACATTATAATGTTCAATATATTCTGAATTTTAACTTCATTTACTTTTTTTAAACCACTCTAGTATTCTATACACACTTTAACTTAGTGGTTTGAAATTCTATTTAAAAAGAAACGTTTATTTTTCGTGATCTTAGTTCTTTTACTAAATTTTCTACAAAATTTCTAATTTCTTTCACATGTTCAACGATATCTTCCTTACATTACCGAATATTTTTTTAAAAAAGTTAAGTCTATAACTGTTAATTACTTCTCTTACGTTCATGATTTCCCTTCCGTGTTTATATTTCTTAATTCTAGTTTAACTTATTTATTATAATGTTTTTATTTCTGTCTCATCACTCGTAATTCCAACATTTTATCCCTTTTTATTTATTTTAACGATATGGATTGTTTTCATTTACTCCATATTCAAACATTTCCTTACAATTTTTAAAATACTTGTTTTATTCTCCGATCATAATAGATCATCTACAGGTTTTACTCAGAAATTTCCATTCACAACTTTACAGTTTAAAACCATTTATATCTAACTGTATTTCTTTCTCAAATAGTTTTACGATCTTCAAAGTTTCTAACATCATGTTTAGTTTTAAATCCCTATTACCTTTAAGTGTGTTGATAATTTTCATTTCTAATTTTACATCCACATTCAGTGTTTCATCCACACATACCAAAATATTTCTTACATCTTCTGATATTTAGTCTATGTCATATTTCAGTACTTCAAATGAATTTACACTGCTCACATTATTATTTTTTCATGTTTTAGAGACACTGACTATACTAATTTTACTATTTTTCCTACACTAATTGCATCTATGTCAGCACTCATGATAAACTAGCAATTGTTTTGCATCACATGCATAAAGAAATTCTTAAAACCAACTTTTTCAATATCGTACTCAAATACTGTTTTCCAGATGGGAAATACCAGTATTCTTTGGTTTTACTCTGTTACATCTTTTTAAATTTTAACATCTTACTTTTAATTCTAACATACATCTTTTGAACAGTTTTTTCTTTTAATGATAGCCTTACCTTATTTGTTCAAATTAATTCTTTCATTCACCTTCTTTACTACCTTTCAGTACCTTCATAATTCACTATGCAAACGCAATGTCTTTCATTGACATTCTGTTTAATACGAGTAATACTACAAGTTTCGTTAATTGACAAAAAGCGAATTATTTCTCAGTTCAAAATAGAACTACTATATTTTTGCACAAACATTACTTTCATCCATTCAAGACGCCCCTTAACCTGTAACTGACATAGCGATAGAAAAGGAGACTCTTATCATATACTCTTTCGACATTTGAGGTTTTTAGAACTTCTTTGACAAGTATATAAGTACCATCAGAAAATATACTTGACATTTTTACCCAGTTTAAAGGTAACATACTGTTATAAGAAAGGTTTTAGTTAAATTTATAAGACAAATAAACACATTTCGTGCTAAATAAGCATAAACATTTAGATTCAGAATATTTCTTTTAAATCCGATGTAAGACTTGAATTTCATTCATGATACGGATTGTCTCTTGATTTTTTTTTGTTTTACATTAATAGAAAATTTTTATTTTACAAGTTCAGCTTTTAACGAAATAAAAACTACGATACACCTGCTGTTTTTAAGAAAAGGAACTTTGATATATTTCTGGAAATGTAAATGCTTTTAGAGTTTTCTTTCAATAACGTTGATTTTCATTACTTTACTAACTTCAATAATTCTCTTATTAGCTAATATGAATGAAAGAAGATTGTCAAAAATGTGACACAGTATAATTCTTACGAACATACGTACCTTTACCAGCATACAGATATTACCGATTGAAATGAAGAAAGATACAGATATTTTACTCCAATCTACATTAAATTAAAAAATATTTAAACTTTCATACATTCCAAAGAATAAACGAAAATTCAATAGATATTGTCATGTTTGTATATATGAGATAAAAGTTTTATGAATGGTATTTAAAGTAATGCTTAGAACTTCATAAAAGCGAACATTCACTATGTTAATACACATATCATTAGTTATTTACATTAATCAATGTAATATTAATCATTACATGTACTATATGCATATATATTTAAAGTTTAATTGTCTTACAATTGAATAATTAACTATTGAGAGAAAGAGGTTAATATCTTGCACTATTTAATTCACATGGAACAAATTTTCCCATCAACCACATTGAACCACATTTATTAAATTTGCCAAAGCTCTTTTATTTCTGCATTTTCACACTCACGACACATTTTAAATGTAACTATTGATTACCATTTCAAACACCGATATCATAACTCAGTGTAAAGCTACATAATAACTCATTTTTTCCCTACTAACTACAATTTTATATATTCAAGAAGTACATCTAAGACATGATCATTTTCTATGTTCTAGCAAATCGATTCAATTGCGAACATACTATTAAGACCTGCGATTTTAGAAGACTTGCATGTATTAACGATGTCAACGTTTCTTCGTTTTTGTAAGATTCGTATCAAACCATGTCGCATTCGAATGTGGTGTAAGAGATCACTTTTTCTTTTAAACACTTGTAAACAATGGATGCAATTTATAAGAAGAGAAGTATCATGCTGTTTCAAAACATCATCATCAGCATATTTCTGTTTCTTTTGACACCGGCAAAATTAAAAAAAAAAAAAAAAAAAAGGTTCGTGAGATTTTCTTCAAATTCTGTTTTACTTGAAAAAATGTCCGAACATTCAATACGATGTAAAGATTCATATTATTTTAAATTCTTATGCTCACTAAATATTTTTTATCATGATTTACTCTTAAAAGTAACTTTATAAGTTTTCATATCCTTTTTACATGAAAAGAACTTGTGATTATTCACTACAAAATTCTAAGACGAGAAGCTTCGCGACTTTTCAAACTATAAACTTAAATTTCTTAGGACATACACTACATCTGATGTTTCTTTCATGAGATTTCAAATATCTCTTCAGATTACTCGTATTCAAGAAACCTCGCAAATATATCACATAAGTTCAGCGAATAATCGCTTCATAAACTCTTAAATTTGCAACACGAGTGAATCACTTGAAGCATATACTGCACTGTAAACATACAATACTTAAAAAAATTGTTATAAAAAATAAAAATACATTCATTTCACCAAGAAGCTTTTCTATTTAAATACATTTATTTATTTCCAAAGAACAAGTTTCTGTATTACACATAAAATATACTTAGAATTTTCTTACATTAATTAACATCAAATTAACAGCAATATCCATTTACTGACATTTGATATACATGTTTGCTTTAAAATTAAAACTAAAATTTCAATATATTTCTATTAAAAAAACAAAAGGAAAAAAAAATAGTCATAACATCAAACAAACAC
Source organism: Stegodyphus dumicola (assembly GCF_044657685.1). Taxonomy (NCBI): domain Eukaryota; kingdom Metazoa; phylum Arthropoda; class Arachnida; order Araneae; family Eresidae; genus Stegodyphus; species Stegodyphus dumicola. The sequence goes on from NC_140778.1 coordinate 123,017,303, forward strand.
AGAAATTTAAATAGAATAGCTGTACTTATATTAATGCATTTTTATAATCTTCATAACATTTCGATTCAAAAAACCTATCACAAAATAAATGAAAATTTTTTTTCATTTATTGAGAAATTACTGGAACTAATACCGATGCCTGGTACTACCACAGGAGAAGATATATTTACTTGTGTTTTTGGACTTCTGCAGAAATACAATCTACCTTTGGCAAAATTAAATTCTGTAGCTACAGATGGCGCTCCATCAATGACCGGGGAAACAAGCAGTGGCGTAGCGACAGGGGGGCAAAGGGGTGCATGATGCCCCGGGCGCCGCTCGTAGAGGGGCGCCAAATGGTCTCCAAACAAGATTTTCCGGAAAATTTCAGTTTTTATTTTGTTCGATCTCTGGAAAATATATTTAAAATTAATAACTATTGTAATATAATTAATTATTTATTTTCTTGATTTGTTTGATAAAATGTATAATAAAATGTTTGCAGTACATGAACCAAAACGTTCTTTCTGACCATTTTATTTCTCCAAAGTAGAGATATATTTTTATTTTTTTAAACGAAATGCACGCATATCTCTCGCTTTTTATTTTAAAACGATAACACGACCTTCTCCCGAATTTCTCAAACATATCTAGTTTCCAAAATCCGCTTCCATAATCTGGAAATGACATTTTGGGAAAATCCTAACGCTTCCGCTACAATGGATTGCATTTGACTCTCCTGTAAACGACTGATGGCCTTCTAGTCTACTGATTCTACTAAGTCATCTTTGCTGAGACATCGGACTGACTGCTGCAAACAGTCAACTCTTGTCAATTGTTTTTAATCTCCTACTACAAAAGGAATGCTGCAGGTCGCTTTTCACTCCTTATCTTAAACTCATAGTTTTCGACGTCACAGACTAAATTTGCATATTCCCAACTTTTTAAACGTTATAATTTCCCCTTTATAATCTCTTCTATTTCCTTTTGTTCAAAAAGGTTATCGATTACATGATTTTCATACCGAACCCACAATATCCCCTAATTGTTTTGAGTAGTGAATGTTACTTCATGACGTTACTCCGCAGTAGAAAAGAAACGGAACCTAAAATTCCACTACAGATCTATAGAGAAAATGTTTTTCCAAACCTAAGAGTCGCACTTTAAATACTACTTACTATTTCGTTATCAAATGCTAGCTATGAACGTTCGTTCAGCAAATTAAAATAAATTTTCACATATTTACAATCAACGATGGGCCAAGATCCCCTAAGTCATCTAGCATTTTTAAGTGTGGAAAGAGAAAAATTTGAAAGGATCGACTTTGATGATGTAAATGATAAATTTGCTTCATCCAAGGTAAGAAAAATGTATACATAGTAATTAATTGTATTCATGTATTATATTATTATTAATAAATATAAGTGCCCGACCATGTCGAGGTGCACGTGACGTAGAGTGATAATTGTTTAGATGCGGAAGGATACTGCAAATTTGGTGCCGAAATTAAATCATTTTTGCATTTTTGGAACGCTTCGCGAGATTCTGTGGTCCAGGTTATAACACGTTTATCGTTTTTCTTGTTTCCAACCGAAAAAGAATTTAGAGGTGCTTGTATGGTCGCTGCATGAGGTAAGAAACGTCGATAAAAATTGAGCATGGCAAGATTCTTAAGTCGTTCACTGAAGATGGTTCGGGTATATCGTGGATAGCGGTGACTCTATCTGGAAGGGGTCGAACGCCCTCAGCGGAAACTTCATGACCAAGAAAGGATACTCTTGGTTGGCCAAAAACGCATTTGGAAGGATTAAGACTGACATCGTACCTTTGAAAACGTTCAAAAACTGTTCTCAAATGTGATAGGTGTTCTTGCTCTGAAGAGGAGGTGATTAAGACGTCATCAAAATAAGGTACACAAAAGTCGAGGCAGATTAACACCTGATTCATGAAGCGTTGAAACGTTTGAGCAGCATTGCAGCAGTTTTTGGAATATCAGCTGGGTTAACGGGCACTTGGTGATACGCCCGCTCAAGATCAAGGGTTGTAAAAAATAGCTTTTCCGTCTGAAACTTGCATACAGTCTTGAATGTGCGAGACTGGGTAACGAGCAGGAATTGTAGCTGCATTTAACCGACGATATTGGCCACACGGGAGCCAGTTACCATTTCGTTTCCGAACTAGATGGAGCGGACTTGCCCATTAACTTTCTGAAGGACGGCAAATTCCCTGTTCCATCATGTATTGAAATTCCTCTTTGGCGGCTTTAAGCTTGTCCGGAGGTAAGCGTCTTGGTTTAGCTGCAATTGGAGGTCCGGTAGTTTCAATATAATGTAGTACATCGTGCTTGGATTCGGAACTACCCATAACTGGGCGCGTGTTTGTAGAGAATTCTCTGAGAAGTTGACGCCATGGGGAGTTACCCGAAATCAGTTTAATGCTGAAATCTTGACTATTGTGAATTACTCCCGGATAAGTTAAGTTGGTTGTGGAATCTATCAAACGGCGATTCTTAAGATCGACAAGCAAAGAAAATTTTTGAAAAACGTCAGCGCCACTAATAGGACTTGAAACAGTAGGACTTGAAATGAATGGCCATTGGATGTTGCGGCGCAATCCTAAATCAACAGATATCAGGCGTTCACCAAAAATTTGAACAGGAGTTCCATTTTCTACATAAAGTTATAGCTTGGTAAGGCCCTTTTGTTCGTGAAAATGTGGTGGAACGACAGAAACATCAGTCCCGGTGTCTACAAGAAACCTTAAGCCCGAATTCTTTTCGATGACGAAAAGGCGTGCAAAATTCCGGCCGCTGTCGTTCACAACTTCGAGCAACGGCCCTTCTCGTTTCCCTGGTCGTTATAACGACACACTGGGTGGCATTTGTTTGCCAAATTTGTGGTGATAAAAAAAAATAGCCGTGTTACGAATACCCGGCTTTCATAACGTTTCCTCAGTAGGCTACGACGTGTATTTCAACCACGGGATGTGGAGCGGTTGCGCTGAAAAGGTTCAGCTTAGATGGCTACTAACTGAGCAACCTGTTTGGACAAATCATCAATTTGAGCCTGTAACGCCACAGTACCTGGGCCAGGAGCCTGCACTGCGTGTATTTGCGCTGGAATGGCCAACTTGTGAATTTTATCAGCGATTTCGGGAAGATTTTTAAGTGGCTCCCTACTGGCCGCTAAAATGGTTTGCATGTTAGATGGGAGTCTATGTATCCATAATGTTTTAAGAATATTATCCGTTAGGTTACCGGTGGCTAAGTCTGACATTTTAGACAGCAATTGAGAAGGCCTCCTATCACCCAATCGTAAATCGTGCAACAACTGCTTGATTTTGTCTATGATTCTTCACAAACAGAAATTAATATTTTTTAAAGATTTGTATTTGTCCGTCGCCGGTGGATTCAAAATTATTTCACGAGCTGATTGCAGTACCTCTGATTCTAACGCGGAGATCGCTGTATAAAATTGAGTTTCGTCGGCAGTAATGTGACTTAACTGCGCATCCAATTGAATGAACCATAACGATGGGTCTCGGCGACAAAAAGGTGATGGCTTAACTGCCACTCGCGCCAATTGTGAAGCAGCATCGTTGTCGACCACTTTATATCAATCAAATTCGCACAATAATAATATGTATAGAAAAATAATCAATATGTTTATAGTGACACAGTTTCTTGGTACTTGAAATCAGAGAAATTGGCGGCTCAAATGCTGTAGACGATACATATATCCACTAAAATTATGACAGAAATATGTTGACTCACCAGAATGCGGCACAACGCTTTAAATGACAGGTGAAATATCTTACTTGCATCTCATCACACTGGATAACTTACTGCTGCTCAGAATTTTGACATATGAACTCCATATTCGTGCAACATTGAAGGTTGCTATTCGTAATAAGTACGGGTCACCAATTATGATAGTACAGTTTTTTGAGACAGATCATTAAATAATTATAACAATTGAATAGAATAAATATTATTTTGTTCTTTGTTGCTATGGGTTGGCAGAGACTGGCAGAGTTGAGTTGTAGTAGGCAGGTTGCTACATATCTATTTATCTATAATGTATATTAAACTTTTAATTGTTTAAAACCTGCACTTTTTAAAAACACTTATAACACCTTTTGAATTAATTCTAGATCATCGTATGCCTGATTTTTCCGCCGACACAGATGCATTTCCGAATCCAAGGATAGTGTAGTTAGGTAGTGACTATTCTTAATATATTTTTGAGTATTTTATGGCAGATTCAGCATTTTATTATTATTTGCATTATTTTCTTATTACGAATATATTCTATACATCATATTACTGAAATTTTTTATTGTGTGTGTGGGGGGGGCAAAAAGGTATTTTGCCCCGGGCGCCAGTCATGCTTGCTACGCTACTGAAAACAAGGGCTTCGTAGCATTACTAAGAACAAAACTTAGTGAAATTCACGGTTGAAACATTCATCATATGCATTGTATTATACATCAGGAAGTTCTAGGCACGAAAGTAATAAATATGGAGAATGTTTTGTCATATATAAAAAAAGTTATAAATTTTATAGGATCTCGAGGTTTAAATCAGCGTCAATTCACTGCTTTCTTGAGTTAGATAGTGAATATTCGGGTTTGTCCTACTATACCGAGGTACGTTGGTTATCTTGCTCCAAGATTCTCAAAAAATTCTGGGATTTGAAAGGAGAAATATCTCAGTTTTTAAAAACGAAAAATCAAGACGTAAGTTTGTTTTACGATCCAATATGGATACAAGATTTATCTTTCTTAGTTGATATAACCAAACACTTAACCGATTTAAATTTATCGTTACAAGGAAAAGATCATATCATTACGAACATGTCTGACATAATTAAAGCATTCAAATGTCAACTAGTTCTTTGGCAAAAACAACTTAAAAATGAAGATTTGACGCACTTCCCGACGTGCAGCATGAACAAATCAAGTTTAGATGATACTTGTTCGTATCAAAAATACGCAGAAAAAATTGCAAATTTAACAACTTTTGAAACGAGGTTTAATGATTTTAGTTCCCTCGAAGACAAATTTTTTTTTGTTTTCTTCGATTTTCTCAATAAGTATTGACTCAGTACCCAGCCATATGCAAATGGAGGTGATCGAGATTCAATGCAACTCAAATTTGAAAGCATAATTCATTGAAGTGGGCGTACCTGAATTTTACAAATATTTACTAGCCAGGTTCGAAAATACTCGAAAATTCGCATATGAAATTATTTCCATGTTTGGTAGCACTTATCGGTGCAAGCAGTTATTTTCGGTCATGAAAGGTAATAAGTCTCCTATTAGAAACCGTATTAATGATGCTCACCTTGGGTCAGCGTTGAAAGTTATCACTGCAAACAAAATTTCTCCCGAAATAGGAAAGATAATAGCAGAGAAGAGATGTCAAGTATCAGGACGTAAACATTAAATTTTTCTTGTTCTTTCCTATATAAATATGTATATATATATATATATATATATGTTTATTATCGTATTATTCGAAATAAATCTACGTTTCTATGAATATTGATTTTTTTTTTCGGCCCGCCTAAAGTTAAACCTTGTTTGTTTGGCCCAAGTGTACCTATGAGTTTGACATCCCTGGTCTAGACTATGGGTTCTCAATCAGAAGGAATACTCCAAGGGGAAATTTTATAGTTTCAGTGGGTAAATCTAGTCAACCTTTTGATTACATGTTAAGTATGTAGTTTTAGTTTGTGAATATAAAAAAAAAAACTTTTGTTAAAATTTTGGTATATATCAACATTTTTTATACTTTACTTGTTTAATTTATAAAACGTATTAAAAATAATCTATATTTAAATAAATGCATATGTATTTTTCAAGTTTTCAGAAGGAGGGATTGAATGATCGTCTAACAATGGTGAAAAGGGTACATAAGTGAAAAACTGTTGAGAACCACTGGTCTAGACTAAGCCAACTTAAATTAAATATAGAATTTTATACTTAAACGAGTCTTTAGTTCTTACTGTAGAGCAGGGATGTCAAAGTCATAGGTACACTTGGGCCAAACAAACAAGGTTTAACTTTAAGCGGGCCGCAAAAAAAAAAAAAAAAAAAAAAAAAAAAAAAAAAAAAATATTCATAGAAACGTAGATTTATTTCGAATAATACAATAATAAACATATATATATATATATAGAAAAGAACAAGAAAAATTTAATTTAATCACAGCATTAAGTAAACAAACAGTTCGCTAGAACTACAGCTACTACTGAGATGAGTTGTTTGTTCTCGGCTTTTATAAGCTTTATAATTAATTTATCAGATATACTGGAAACATCTATAAATATCTGGATTTTTGTGGATGGCAACAGCAATTACGAGATATTTATTTATTAGGTATTAAATGCACGCGCTGTTCTATTTTTAACCTTCCAACGCAGCTGTCTTTTCAAAAATCGTCTGCGTTGCTAAGGCAACATGAAGCAAATCTAATTACAAGTCTAAATAAAAAAAACTAAATAAATAAGTAACTATGAAATCCATAACAATATGAATTAAGTAATAATTAATAATAAAGCAAAGTATCGTACAAAACTATGATTGGAAAAGTGAGACCATAAGTTCGGCCACTTTCGGCTATCGGGGGATGCGTACAAGTTCTGAGTGCACGTGTCCCCCAAACGCCGAAGGTAGCTGAACGCAAGCTACTCACACGCATTTGTAATTTAAGTAGTGTGTGTTTTTAAACAGTCGATGTTAAATTATTGATGTTATTGTTTAATTATGATAATAATTTTGCTCGCTGTGAGTAATCTAACAACACTGAATAAATTATCGTTAATTACTTAGCAGTAAACATTTCATTTTTTTCTTCGTCGATATGTTATGTTATTTTATTATTCTATATTATTATTTGCCGATATATTGGCCGGGCCGCAAAAATATTTGTTGTGGGCCGCATGCGGCCCGCGGGCCGCGCGTTTGACATCCTTGCTGTAGAGTCATAACATGTTTTTTTAATGTGAGAGACATGAAAAATAAGCAATGGCCTTGCCGCGACTCGAAGCTGGACCTCTCAAATACATGCCGAGCGTGCTGACCGCTACATCATGAAAGCACGCTGGAAGGAGGAAAAAATTACCTTAAATACTTGCCCTTTTAAAGAGCAACTGGAGATTAGGGGGACCCAATCGGCAAAACCTGGTGGGGAAGAATCATCATCAACGACCTTTTTTTTTTTAAGTTCGGGCGCCACTGTAGACTCATTTGAGCTTTTTTGATGCTGGAGAAGCAATGCACTCGCCAGGACTCGAACCTGAACCTCTTGAATATGCGTCGAGTGTACTAACCGTTACACCATGAATGCATGCTGGAAGGAGGGTGAAAATAGTATTCCCGTTATGCATTATTTCAACCTGTTCTATCAATTCTACTTTGCGCTTCCTCACCAGAACGTAAACAAGTTAGTGGATAAACGTGTTTAGGATGCAAATGAGTTAAGAGTATGGCGAAGCTTTTGAGATTGAAAGGGAATGCGAGTACTGGATATGTCAACTTCTGCTATCAGGCTTTAGCCATTGCATAAAGCGTGCCATCAAGTTAATTGTCTAAGCAAGTTTGTTAGTCTAAACTTTAATTCTATTATTTAATTTATTACCTATTATTTATTGTTAAGGTTATCAGTTGTGCTGATACTTTAGCAACTCAATATTGTTACAGATTTTGTATTTAATTTGCTATTTTTGGTAGAATTTAGTTAAAATTGTTTTATTTCCCTGCGTAATGCAGTGCGTGACGAATTTTAAGAGAAAGCTATGCTGAAAAAGTAAAAATACAGGAGCACATACATTTAATAAATAGATATCTCGTATTTTATATTTAAATTGAAATGATGCAGTTGTGTGTTAGTTGTAACCGTGATTCTACTTTTTTGCTTTCCAGAAAATTCAAGAAATTACAAGAAGCCTCTCGTAACTGATTAAAAAGCTTATAGAAGCCGGAGAAAAACCTATCAATTCAATTTTTTACTGTTTTTGTTGTTAATTGTAGCGATTTCGAAGTGAGATCGGATTAGCTTTCTCTGAATTTTCAATTGTTTTCTATTTAATGTTTTAGTAGTTTAAAATATAACTACTGTGTGATATTATATGAATATCTGTGAGGAAAAGTTTCAGCATTTTTCTTTATTTCTTGTGATAAGAATAAATTTTGTTGACCTTTCATCGGACTTGTGCATTCAATCTATTACGAACCCGTACGCATGCAATAATATTTTGACAACTCAGTTGTTAAAGTAGCAATACAACAATTTAAGTATTTTTGTATCGTTGTACTGATACTTTAGCAACTCATTCTTCAAAACTGAGTTGCTAAAGTATCAGCACAACTATACTTAAATGTACACAGTAAGCATAAATATGTAGAATGAAGTAAGCTTTGTAAACAATTTTATGGTTCTAACTTAATTTTTGACAATAAACACTGATGTAAACATGCCATGTTTGCAAAAGTGATTTGTAATGTGGGAACATCACACCTGTATCTACTGCGATATGTAATGGTTGAAACATGATGCCTTTATCCATTACAATAGATAACACTATAAAACATGCATCTGTACAACTATATAACTACAATCAAAAGTCGTTAATTCAGACACCCATAATCCGTACCTCAAAGCTATAAACTTTCTGCACATGCGTCGCATCGACGCAGTGCGCGTTCACGTGTGCGAAAAGGCCTTTACGGCTGTGAATATGCGTGCGCGCATGCGCATAATATGTTTACGCAGGCGCGTTTAATGTGCAACAGACGGTATAAGCTAAAATTATCTAATTCAGTTAATGTTGCAGATTGCGTTGTTCCTCAATCTTCAAATTGGATCTGGCTTATTATTTTCTGCAGACTGTTAGAGCAATTTTATAAAAGTAAACTTGAACTTTCGATTATGTCAAATAGAATTTCCGATATATATTTACTATTATGTAAAGGATCTACAAAGGATCCATTAAACAGAAAGTGGAATTGCTGCAAAAAATGGATAAAAGCATATGCTTTGATTATCTAATCATTCCAAAATATGTTTATCAATTTCACGCTGCTCTGCAGGGGGAGGGAAATGATGCGGCGCGCAATGAATTGGAAGTTTATCTGTCAGCACTATCCTTATCTTCAAGGCAGATGTTTTTATTTTATTTGGCTTAGAATTCCTTACTAAATGTAGAATTTCATCTCGATGTACTCTGATATGATTTAAATCAAGTTCCTCGTCATTATAATTGGCTTCCGATAGTGAAGAAAGTGACACAGGTTATTGAAAACGAAAAAATTTTGATTGACAAATTAGTCGGTATTCTCGACACAGCAATTATAGTACTTGAACAGCGGAACTTTGTAACTAAACAAGAAATTATGTCTGTTTAATGGAATTACAGAGAAAGTATCACATGAAACAAAGCAACTTAAACAACTTACATTGAAAGAAATGTTTAATAAAGTAAACAAATAAATATTAAGCTTTTTCTTTTTGTAAATTTTGATACCCTTTAGATCATAATTGTTCTTTATTTCATAAATTACAGTTTCATATTTTTAATTTTATAATTTCTGCATGCCATCTTACCAGATTTAAACTGATCTATAATCCGAAATCGCTGAAGTCCCGACGAGTTCGAATTAACAACTTTTGACTGTATAACATAATACTGCAAGCAGTGGTCTATATGTTAAGCACAAGGTGCCCTCTTGTAAACGGTTCTGTTGAATAAAATGTTTCATCCTTCATCCTTTTTCTCTTGCTACTGAACACCATGTTGATTTGTTAGTTTGGTTTGGTTTATGTGATTATGGCAAAGCCTTGAGGGCTGTCTGACTGAGGGAAGGAATGTCTTCGTGGAAGATTTTCCAAGAGAAAGTGGCTTGTTTACACATTACACATGATAAAATACATGAAAACACCCATGCAGCCAGCCCATTCACGAGATTCAAACCTCCGTTTGAACTACCAGTGTTCCTTGAATTTACCGTTTGGCTGCTGGTAAGCCTTGTTAACTAGTGAAGTCACTAGCAGCAGAAGGTTATTAACACTTTGCATGCTCTTGTAAGCAATTAGACCTTATAACTCATTAGTTATTTCCATTCTTGAAGTTATCATTCATATATAAAATTAAGTAAAATTCTACATTATATTAGGGTTAAGTTATATATATATATATAAAAAAAAAAAAAATTCTACTGTTTTCAAAAGAAAAAAAATTTTGAGCATTTGTTGAGATAAGCTGGCATGTATAACAACTTACATATATTACATTTTAAAGGTGCCAAAAGAAATTGATTGGTAGAACAAATCTCACCTTTTCTAGACATCGTTCCTTTGAAAAAAAATCTGAGAAAAAGTTCAAATAGCGGAAAAAAATAAATAATTACATGAATAAAAAATGAAATAAAAGCTGCACATTAAGAAAGCACCAGTCAGGCAGTTTTTTTTAGCTATCATGTAGGCAACAAGACTCACCAGGGGCCAAGCGATAAAAATGCTGAACGCTGGTAGTTCAGTCCGTGGTTTTTATTCCAGTGGAAAGGATGACTACATTGGCGTTTTCATGGTTACTTGTGTAACGTGTATATGAGCCAGTTTCCTTTAGAAAGTCCTCCACAAAGGCAACTCTTCCCTTGGCTTAGTGCCATTTTGTCCTTTCTCTTTTCATGCCCAGTTCATAATAGTGTCGTTTCGTCCACATCTATTCTCTTTCTCGTTTCATTCGCTGTTCGAAATGTCACCTTATGATTGAGAAGACATGGTAAGATGAAATGACCCTTACTGCTTTGATCTGATTTAATTTTTGAGTTCTAATATTTGTTAACATTTCCTTTAGATAAATTTATTCTGAGCAGAATATTAAATTTCAGGCATGTTCAAGACGTGCGTTTTTGAATCTAGTTCCATTTTTTGTTAAATAGTGTCCATTTCTTTTTTAATTTTACATATTTCTAAAGCAATTGAACCACTGTACCTCTGCTTTGACAGAAAATCAAAATGTACGAGGCATATTCGGGAAAAAAGTACCGTTTTGAAAAAAAAAAAAGTAAAACAATTTTTTCGAATGCAATTTTATTTTTACATGAAAATACATGTCTCAAACTATTTTTCAACATAGTTTCCGCCAATGATCAAACACTTGTCATAGCGGATGACCAGTTTTTGTATACCATCGTCAAAGAAACTTCCTGCCAGTTTCGATAACAACGACTCCACAGCATTTTTCGTGTCATCGTCATATATAAAGCGCTAGCCACCAAGCTCGCGCTTCATGTGCAGGAACAAATGATAGTCGGACGGCGGGTGATCGAACTGCTCCCAATGAAACTGTCTAATTAACGATTGAGTGACACCAGCAGTATGGGGCCGAGCATTGTCATGGAGCAACACAATTCCTTTACTGAGCATTCCTCTTCATTTGTTTTGAATGGCAAGCCTTAGTTTTGTTAAAGTCTCACAATATTGTGCCACATTAATGGTTTCACCTCTGGGAAGAAATTCAGTAAGCAAAACGCCTTTCCTATCCCAGAAGACAGTGCACATGATTTTTTGTGATGACATTGTCACTTTGAACTTTTGTTTTTTCGGAGAATGAGTGTGTCTCCACTCCATCGATTGTTGTTTCGATTCTGGTGTGAAATGACACACCCAAGTTTCATCACCTGTCACAATTTGGTTTAAAAAGTTTTCTCCCTCATCACTGTACCGTGTGAGAAATGTCAGGGCATTACCAAATCACTTTGTTTTGTGAACATCAGTGAGCATTTTTGGAACCCATCGGGAACACAGTTTGCGATAATTCAAGCGGTCAGACACAATTTCGAACAAAACAGTATGTGAAATTTGTGGAAATGCCTCTGAAAGAGTTGTCATTGTGAAGCATCTGTTCTCATGAATTGCTTCATCAACTTTCCTTACCAAATCAACCGACCACTCCGAGCCTCGGCGTGGACATTTGTTCGACCTGCATTAAACATTCTTACCCACTTTCTCACCATTCCATCACTAATCGCGTATTCACCGTAAACTTCTGTCACTTGACGATAAATTTTGGCCGGTTTAACATTCCTCACATTCAAAAATTTAATCATGGCACGAATCTCACAGTCAGCAAGAGAACTAATTGTCTTAAACATTTTGAATGTGCACAGCAAACTGAAAACACAACATAGAGCAACCAAAATGGCGACAATTGAAAGTCAGTGAACAAGAAAGACTGGTGCGCATGCGCGGGATGCCTACCACAGCGCTGCGACGGCACTAGAATGAAACGGTACTTAGTTTCTGAATACGCAACGTAGCAAGTCACAACTAAGATATAAATCTTTTATTAAAAATATAGTGAGCCATCTATAAACATGATCATTCACGGTTTTAAAGGATTTTCAAGCTCTGTAGATGTTGTGGTTTTAGAAATGTGATATTCACTGCCAATGTTTATTGATGTTTTAAAAACAATACAGTTCTCTTTCAAAACGTGATCTCTTAGAAGATATAAGAGCAATATAACTGCAATTTTTTTTCACAATCAGCTTTTATATACAATTAACTGCTTTCTGTATATTTTTCATGTTATATAACTGATATCCATATGTCTTTAACAAATATACAGCAAATGCAAGACAAATTATTAAAAAATTACAATTTGAAACATTAATACTAATTTTCTATTACTATACATAATACTATTAATGAATGATGAATTTATATAATTTGTATAGTTAGAATCTAAAAACGATGAACTTTGAATCTGATGCCTATAAATATATATTCATATAGTTACAAAATTTTATTGGAAGTTATTATACAAATAGTTATTTGTAATCTTCACAAACTCTAATTACATGCTACATATTTATTACTATAGGTTGAAGTTACTGTACTTAAATTTGTAGATACATTCAATTCTAAGTATAAGAGATGTTCCCTCCCCCCCCCAAATAAATAAATAGATAAAATGAAAATTAGAAACACTTATATTCCAAACCGCTGTAGTTGAAAGATTAAGGAGTTACACACAGAATTAATTTTCTGATAGAGTGTCAGTTCACAGTTTTAATTTATTCAAATCTAAAAGAAAGTAGCTCTAGAAAATCAACAAATTATAATTGTTACATTCAAAAAAGCTTTCAATAAGAAATATGTTTAAACTTTGATAATAAGCTCAGTCTAAATTAAAGAATTAAATATCTCTTAACCAAGTTTTCATTGTGTTTAATTAAATAAAACTGTTTTAACTATGTTAAAAACTAAAAAGGAAGAAAATATAATTCAAGTGTTTTTCAATTAAAAAGTTAATAGTTTTAATAATGAAACATAACTATATTTAATCTCAGACATATTTCTTTAAAAATAGCATCTGAGGAACTTCACAATATCTTTCATTCTCACATACACATACCAAAATTAAATAAGTAAATAAATAATAAAATGCAGATTTATCTTTGAAATGTTATAGCTAATCCCTTATTCAGAGAACAAAAATTTTGCTTTGTACCTAATAAAATAAACAAATAAAGTAGTGATAAAATATACAGACATTTTTTTTTATCATTAAAATTCAGATCTGAATACTTCATTTACTGTAACTAAAATTATAAATACATTTTATAGTTATAAAAACCATATTGGCCTTTTCATTATGTTTGCTTTCATTGGTGTAGGTATTTGTCACAGTGGGGAATTTTTTTGTGGGCTTTAGTCAGGGAACCGCTTCAACAGAATCTAATTTTTCTATAGATTTCTACAGCTATAACGTCACATTAACTTAACCATTTCCAATCAATATATTGCCCCATGCCATATAAAACTGTATTTGTATATAATATCTTCCCCCCAAATTACATATGGCATCCACATATAATATCATACCCTTAAAGTACTTCCTTTGCTGAAAGAAAGGCATGCTTCCAGTTTTCCAAAATTTTTACAACAATATTTACCTATCTGAGAAACATATACATATAAAGTGACAGTTAGTAATACAGTATTCTAAGTGGTAGTAGTACAGTAAGAGCCTGACTACCTGGTTATGGAACTAACTGGAATCTTTTAAAACCCCCCTGCCCTTAAATAAAGTATGTAAACACACAGAATCACTAATTATCACATATAGTGTGATTTAGCATCAATAATGAATAAGTGTGACGCTACAACACAGTTACAAGATCTTTACCATAGTTTTTGTGAACTCTTTTAGTTCTTGATACAGTAGCTTGATAACCTGGTTCAGGTTTTTTAAAGAACGATATAGCTGCTTATTTATCCGATTTCCCTATCATTTTGAAAAAATTATTAAAATTTGGGACCTTTCTTCTACCTAACACCATGCAGTGGAGCATTTCAAAGTTACTGGATCAGGGCACAAAGAAAAGTTTGCATATGTGATTTTATTTGAAAATGGATAAACAATAATGATAAAATATGAAAACTTAAGATAACCAGTTTTATGTTTATATGTTAGATTCATAATAAATATTTGTTTATTAGATAACTAAACACAGAACTATCTGTTCTTCAAGGCTGGTGCACTCACACCAGAAGGTAAATTTGTAGAATTTAGAGAAGTACCAAATAACAAATTTTTTAGAATTAAGGAGATAGCAGAATTTAGGATCCAAGCAGATCATATTGGTTTTTACTCTTTAAATTTTTTACTGGAATGACTGGCATGAATTTGGCAGCATCACCACCAACTTCCATGGTTCAACAGGATTTCATAATCAGATAAAACGCTCAAACATTGGCTTTTACTTCTGAAATACATTTCTCCCTTAATTTTAAATGTAGGTTTTTGATATTCAAGTTGATAACAAAACAAGATGATGCTTTATAATTTTAGACAGGAATTTCTTCTTCCATTCGTATGATTTTTCTGTTGTGAGCTGCATTATTTATACGCTCAAATATCCAAAATTTTCACATATCTGGCATTTCTCAAGTGTTCCAGATAATTCCAGCTTTTATTACAATTTAAATTACCCATTTAACATTTTACAGTTAAGTGCTGATGCTTTTATATTTTATGTAGACCGCATATTATAGCATTAAAATTAACCATTTTAAATAGTTTATAAAGTTTAATCTGATGTTAAGTATATGCTTGAAAATATGCTACATTTCATAAATTCATCTAAGTGCATCATAACAATTGATAATAATTTTAAAATTTGTAAAAAGGAATTAGACAGAATAAATACAAAATTAAAAATTGTAAATATTTATTATAAATATTAAATATAAAATTTTTATATAAAATATATTAGGACAAAGACAAAATATATAAAATACTTTTTAAAGCCAGTTTGGCAAAGAAAATTTTCAATGAACTAAAATAATAATAATTACAATAATAGAAAACTGTTTTTCCCCTTATTTAAATGTTAATAAATGAGTGCTGTAGTAATGGTAATTTAAGAAGTATTATCTTTAAGATTACATGAAAAACAATCTTTTAAATTTAGGTGATTTGTAAAGTATTCAGTATTCAGAAACTTTATTATGAATTTTCTATTATAAGCATGGTAGAAACTTAAGTTTTCTCTAAGAGGAATAAGATAATAATAATTGTGAAATCTAAATTAAGAAGAATGTGGTTTTTATCTTCTTAGCCAAATGTGACTTTTGCTACATCCAGATATTAGCATTTAGTCCTAAAAGATAAATAATGAACCCAGATTTTATTAACCACCATGATATTGGCTTTTCCTCATTTTTGAATAAATCTAAGAAATTATTGATAAAAACTAAGCAGTTATTAAATGAGGCACTCACTGTACAAACTTAACAGTAATATACATCATCGATGAAAACATTTTGTAGCAACGTGCAGCCAATTTCAGTGTCAGATGGCAGCCAGATGAAAATTTGTTTTATTCAGAGTCGATGATAGTCTGAACAGCTTGGCAGAAGATCATTGGCCTGCTACTGCAAGGCTCATCACGAATACTTTTCTGCCCTTTAAGAGAAGTTTTCTTCTTTGATGAACTAACTACCTGCATATTCTCTGTGTTTTCATTTCACACTTCTGTTCATTTACTATGGATTTTAACAGCTGTTCAATTATTAGCGATTAAAATACTACCTTTTAATCGGTAATAACTGAACATCGGTAATAATTGACAGGCTACATTTTACAATGAGATGGATCAAGAAGCAAAGGCCTCATGTTATTTTGCCCCTAATTGGATTGGATGACTTGATTACGGCAGAGCACTCAAGGCCATCGGCCAAAGGAAAGGGCTACTTTCATGGAAGGTTTCTAATGGAAACTCGTTCATATTGTTATGCATGGAAAAAATCATAAAAACATTCATGTTTTTTCCACGTGTAACACAAGCCCACCTGTTCACTAAGACTTGAATCTGAACTACCAGCATTCAACAATTTATCTGCTTGATAAAATATGGATACTTAATTTTCATGCCCTACATATATATAATCTGTAATCTGGCACACAAAAGCCAACAAACTGACTTAAGCAGAATACTTTGAAGGACATAGAGGAAAATAATGTGATAAAAAAAAAAAAAAAAAAAAAAAACTATATATTTAAAACATATCAAATAAATAAAATTTATTACATTTTTTTTTCCCTAATGAAAACTGTACAAGATAAATCACATAATTTACATAGCTCTTGAAATTCAGGTTTTAAAAAAATGAAAATGTTCTGGACATGATGAATGACTTCTCTCAGCATGTCAATGGGAACAATTTTGATGCAGAATCATGATAGCCAACTTCCTATGATCTGGTAATACAGAAGTGTTTGAAACAGTTGTAATTCAATGATCTCCAACAGCAGTTGTGATCCATAGAAAAGTGTTTTCATGCATTTCTGTTCCTAAGCCTCATTCTGTTAAAATAAATAAATAAAAACTTTATTTAAATGATATTTAATTATTAATATTTTACTTTCATATATAAAATTAATTTGAGTGCTGTTTTGACTGCTCTGGAAAATGAACATTCTGTTCAGTTCTAACATACAGTTTTCTCCCACTCCCAAATGAGAGGTAAAATACAAGATTAATTTTACACAGTTACATTTAGTTCTATTTAAAGAGATAACATTTCCTTTCCAGAGAAGCATACTTACTGAGAGAAATTTTTTTTTAGGATACCAGAAAATTATAATTATTTTCTGCATATGTTTTTTAATTTCCATTTCATGTGGAATATATGAAATATAATATGACAGAGTAGAAGTAAATTAGTAATAAATGCAAATTTAAATATATAAAATGTATCCGGAAAACTTGGATGTAAACTGTCAGAAGTGCTATATTTCTACCAACCTTAGGATTAAATTGCATATTTTTTTATTCACACAAAAGCACTTTACCAACTGTCCAAATCTAGGTGCTAAATATGCTGTATCTTTTTTGAGCAAAAACAACCCTGCTACATAATCATCTCCTACTATCAGGCATGAAAGTGCAAGTTGGCAAAAAAAAGCTGAACAACACGCAGACATAAAATTACACAAAAACTAATTGTGCAAGCGCAACCTAAAAATAATAATAATAATAATAATAATAATAATAATAATAATAATAAAATATCAACCTTTTAATATAAAAAGTAAAAAAAAAAAAAAAACAAATCACCAAGAGATTGTAATGAATTAACCTTCTTTAAGATGCTCTTTATGTAACTTAATTTAACAGTTGATACATGAATACTGTACACAACATTACAACACACTAATATACATATTTATGTTATAGATTACTGCCCATTTTCAGGCAATGACAAGTTTTAGAGATAAATATATATATATATATAACTGTTATATAGTTTTATATATAGCTTTCAATTATCTTCACTTTTAGCTCAATAAACAGTACTTTATATAACACCAGAAAAAGTAGTCATATGAGATAATATAGTTACAAAATAACATATAGTTAAAGGAGGAATACAAAAAATAACTATTTTGTCTCAGTCTCACTCGATCCTGATTAAAAATTTTTAGGGAAAAAGCTTTTTCTTTTTTGCGAGTTTTGCAGCCAACTTTTCTAATTTCCGTTTGCGAGCTAGTCTCAATTTCTTTTTCAGCAGCTTTTATACAATCCATTGATACTTTTTTATTTTCTTCTTTATTTTCTGCAATGTTTAATTGCCTTTTCTTTCTTTCTTTCTTTTTTTTTTTTTTAGATTCTCGCTCCTCCTTTTCTATCTCTAACTCTTCTTTGTACAGTTTATGAGCATTCCTTAAACTTTTACATAGAGTTTTGTGTACTGGAGAATGCAAGTGGTTATCCATATGTCCGACAGATGGCGTCAGCACCGATCGCTGAAATTATTGAAGTCAGCTCTCGTTTGAAGGTTGCTTGCAGATGCTTTTCAAAATTCATGATGTAACCACTCCAAATTGATTCTGGCCCTTATTCGACACCAAAATTACTAAATTAAGTCCTTCAGTGTTTAAATTAAGTCCTTCAGTTTTTTCACTGTGGAAGGCAGTTACTTTTTTTTAAATTAACATTTTGGCATTAAATTTACGTCTTTGCGAAACCCTCTTTTTGGCGATAAAGATAATTCTTTGACGATGTGGGAATAAAGGCTACATGCCTAAGAGCCCCGTAACAGAACCCTTCCTTGGTCCTTTGATTTGATATTCGTATGCATCTAGTTCCGCCTTTCCACATAAGCCCCACCTACTTCGCCTTGATGCGAAACAACGTATTTCGCGATCTCGGCTCAGGTAAACTTGAAAAGTTCGCAAGAAGCGGTGCCCGCGTTTGATCACTAACCCGGCATAATATTATACGATGGCATGATGTAAAGTTTTTTTTTACAATGAAAAGAGCAAGAGAGAGAGCATGTCCTCCATTTACCCCCCCCCCACATTTGCAGGTTGCGATTTCTCAACGGTTCTGCATCTATCTCAGAAACAGCCCGGGTGACGTTAAAAAAAGCGGAATTCCGCGAAAACTTTCATGCCTGTGCTATGCAGCAGCATAATATTTTGAAATTGCAATTGCAGTGCAACTTGTAATGATGGGGATGTTTGCAAACCCCAATGAGTTGAAGAATAAGTACACAAGCTGTGATAAGTATGGGAGCACTGAGTCCTGGCTAACTGAAGGGTATATGAATAAGTTTTGACAATGGTTATGATGGTAATAAATTGTGAGAGTTGGAATTTAATTTTTACAACACTGAAATCACTGAACTTTTTGTTTTTTTGGTAAGAATTTTAGCCACTCAAAAGGACTTTAAGTCCAGGTACTAAATACATTAAATCTTTTTATCAGCATGAGAGATTGCTTCAAATTTATTAAAAAATGAAATATGATACCCAAAATTTTTTGCAATTAAAATACTTCCTTTAATTTGTACAAGGAAATAAAAAAACTAAATGAAATATAATAAGAATAAAAGTTAAAGCAGTCAGACAATATACAAATTGATACAACAAAAAGCAATACTAAATTGGAATTGACAATGCTATAAATAACGCATTACACTAATTTTGACAAACTTTCAGTAACTGAAGTGAATTGACAATTTTCACTAAAACAAAAAATAAAAAAATTGCTCTCAGAAAGAAAATAAGAAGTATTCATACACTTACACTCTGTTCCTAACACTTAAATATCGTCTTTTTTTCCTCATACAGTTAAATGGAAAATGATTAAAAAATGTCAGCAATGAAACAAGTTTTCCAGATCATTTGGTAGTTGGTGAAAACAGACAACATATCTACCTAAAAATAAAATAAAATTGCATGCAGTTTATGAATAGATTGTAATTTTACAAGAAATGTTTAAATAGCAAATTTAAAAACACAGTTTTTTTGAAATTATGCCTATATTTATAAAGTATATAAATGAAATTTAGTAAATAAAGTACACAATTAAAACACTTGAATCTTGAGGTACATTTTTACAATATAACTTGACAAAATATATTTGAGTAACAGTTCAGATTTTTAAACACTTTACGGGTTATGGATCTAAAACTCTGTATCGAAAGATGGCCTTCTCATCTGTTTCATATGAAAATTTCTGTCAGTTCCTGATAAATAAATAATTGGATGTATATTGAAAGAAGTTCATGAACAAAGTGAAAGCATAATTTTGGAATTATAATCAAGAAAATACTGCTTATTCATGACATTCTGGGGAACACTGAAACAATAAAATTTGTAATGCCCGAAGAAGAAGGGTTAAAGAAACTTTTTAAAGCAAGTGTACAGGAAAGATTATTTCAGGAATTAACATAACACTACATATAAAATGCCATATTCTTAAAAAAAAAAAAAAAAAAAAAAAAAAAAAAAAAAAAAAAAAAAAAGCAAGATTTGGGTATTCAAATCTCAAATCTTTTTCAAGATTAATTCAACCTCAAATCAGCTTTCATATGGAACTGTCCAGAAATTCAATCCAGTTTTCATATTCAACTGGAAAGTTTGCTAATAAATCAGACAGTAGTATGTTATAAACAGCATGCTATATAATATGATAGATGCAGCTTCTACAGGCCACTGGTAATGCTGGAGTTTTTTGGTATCATTAGTACATAGTAGTGTAATTTTTAAATATGCAAAAATACTAACAGAACCTACAGGTGACTGACTGGTCAGCAATGACAACACAGTGAATTTTTTTAAAGGGATAAATGCTTTTGAGAAAAATCTCAAAAGAAGCTGATATAAACTATAAAAAACACATGCACTCAATAGGAATGAAATCTAGGACAAAATAAACATGTTCTAAAGTTTTAGTTACTCAGGCAGTGACAGTACCTACCATATTACATAAGGTTAATATACATGAAAGAGGAGATTAGATCTACACTGAAGGTAGTACAAGTGAGGCATTTGGCATACCAGAAAATGACAGCTAATGCAAAATTCAAATTTAAATAAGTAACTACTAATGACAAAATGGTTTTAAAATAATTAAGGGATGTAATTCTGAGATTTGATTCAAGTGTTAAAATCTATTGGCATGGCTCTAGAGTAAATATTCATATATGAGGAAAGGTTTATACTTACTTATTACCAAAAATTTTGTCTGCATCAGGAGCTCCTTTAGGATGATGATACTTTTGTCTACGATCACGATTCAAATTCATCACAGAAGGTCTTTGTTGAGCTGCTAACATTTCTGTAAAAGTTTGTAATATGTAAAAAATCAATTCTTATGTTAATGCCATATAATAAAATAAATAAAAAGTTTGTAACTTCAAGTTAAAAATAGTCACAAAATTTTTAATTTCTGCAAAGGTATTAAAAAAAGTTCACTATAATTAACACTTAATAGGTGATACTATCAGATCAAGTTTTTAAATCTATACAGTTACAGTCAAAAGTCGTTAATTCGGACACCCATAATCCGGAATGATCTATAATCCGGACCTCAAATAGCAATGATCTATAATCCGGACCTCAAAGCTAAAAACTTTCTGCGCATGCGCCGCGTTGGCACATGCGCACAGTCGTTTTATGCGTGCGCGTAAGAGTCTGACTACTGCGCATATGCGTGTGCGCAAGTGCAGAATACGTTTTTGCTTGCGCGTTTAATGTATAACGGACGGTGTAAGCTAAAATTATCTAATTATCTATTTCAGTTAATGTTAATGATTGCATTGTTCCTTAATCTTCGAATTGGATCCCGCTTATTATTTTTTGCAGACTGTAAGAGCAATTTTATAAAAGTAAACTTGAACTTTCGATTATGTCAAATAGAATTTCCGATGCTGGAACTTCCAAAGGATCTACAAAACGAAAGTATGTTTCGATGTCCAACAAACAGAAAGTGGAATTGCTGCAAAAAATGGATAAAGACATGAAGAATGTGACAGAGAGGTTAGTGAAAACGAAAAAATTTCGATTGACAAGTTAGTCGGTATTCTCGGCACAGCAATTAACGGGACTTGAACAGCGGAACTTTGTAACTGAACAAGAAATTATGTCTGTTTATAGAATTAAAGAGAAAGTATTATCACATAAAACGAAGCAACTTAAACAACTTGCATTGAAAGAAATGTTTAATAAAGTAAACAAATAAATATTAAGTTTTTTTTTTGGGTAAATTTTGATACCTTTTAGATCATAATTGTTCTTTATTTCATAAATTACGGCTTCATATTTTTAATTTTAGAATTTCTGCATACCATCTTACGAGATTTAAACTGATGATCTATAATCCAGAATCGCCGAAGTCCCGACGAGTCCGGATTAACGACTTTTCACTGTATTTAGGAGATAAAATTTGTTCATACACCACCTATTTGGAGTTATAATATCCTGTAAGATCCATGAGCCAGAATTAATATAGAATACCATTCATAAATTTTGATCTAAGTTTATCAGTCCTCAGCTAACAACAACAACAACCAAAAAAAAAAAAAAAAAAAAAAAAAAAAAAAAAACACTAATTTAATTTTGTTATCTAAATCAGGTGGAAATTTCATAGCTTCAGGGGGGAACGTGATCAGCCTTTTATTTATTTCTTTAGTTACAGTTTTATGAATACAATAATACTTTTATTCAAGTTTTAGAATCTATTAACACTTTTATGCTTTTTTTTTTTATTTACATAACAAGTTTAAAAACAATCTAACTTTAAATGAATTTATATATGCATTTTTTGAGTTTCTGGAAATGGGGGGGGGATGATGATTTTCTACGAGAGATGTTTACGATGTGCATGGGGCTAAAAAGGTTGAGAACCACTGATCTAAATCAAAACAAATGTTGATTGAGATTATAACAACAAAATTGGTAAACAGGATAAATTGTACAAAACTATATCATATATATCAGCATGCTAGAAAAAAAACAAAAACAAAACAGCAATTTATTGGAAGAAAGTGTTTCCTTACAGTTTGTATAAAAAAGAGAGAAAAAAGAAGGGGTTAACTAGTATTTCATTATTGCTTTCAGCTTAAGTTGCCAAGATTTTGCATAAAATATTCAAGTATCAAATTTACATTTATAAATCTGTATTAAAAATTTTTTACACCCCTTTGTCAACATTTTTACACAAGGTCTATATAAAGAAATGGATAAATACATAAAATAATGTTACCTTGATAATCTTCTTCTTCTTGCCTTTCATTTATATTTAATGTTAATAATTTTACATGCTGCTTTTCCATTCTTTCAGCCTACGAAATAATAATAATAAAATAAACAAAATATTTTTGCAAAAATATCTCACTTTAAAATTTCATTTTCTCTATTTTAACTATTTTATTTCAGTGCTCGAATGCTACTAAAATTATTTTTAATGGAATTTTTCCTTGTTTAAGAATACAAAATAATGTACAGCAGATGTGACGCTTGCTATTATTACAACAGCTTACAAACTTGTTTTAGATGCTGATAAATTTCTAGTTTTAATTTATTATATACATAACATAAAGATATAACTAATTATTAATTGTAAGAGGTACAAGATATCATACATGCATAGTTAAATTGGCTTACATAAAATTTTTTATTAAGCAATTTTCTTGTGTGGCAAAATCACTAATAGCTAACGAATTTTGTTAAAAAAAATAATGATAGAGTAAAGCATGAAATATACTGAATAATCTACACGAATTCTCCATGTGATTTTATGCATGTTATGGTAGAGTATTCAGTTTTCTTTTACTGAATTCAAACATAAGTAATTTAAAAATGGTACTTTGTTTCACAAAATAAAACTAAGTTTATAGTATTTTAAATGGAAGTATTAATTTCATTAAACACATGTACCCCCAAATTCAATTTTAAAATTTCACAAGCTGATATAAATTTACTTTATAGTTCTAGTATGAATTATGATTTAATGTGTTTAAAATACTTTTCTGTAGTCAAGGATTATAGCTGCCAACCTTAAAATCTGGATATTTTTCTGAGAAAATTGGATGAAACCAGGAGGTTTTCATGCTGCACGGCAACAACATTTTAATGGAACTCCAAACCGACTAAATTAAGTCAGGTTATTGAATTATTTTTAATTCAGTTCTGTTGTAAAATATATTAGCATTTAATTGGATATTCTACCTTTTATGTTCTTTGGATAATTTCTTTGTCCAATTTTCTTACATTTTTATATGAAGATAATTCCAAAGAGTGAAGGAAGCTTTTATTTATAAAATTACTTTAAATACAATGAAAATAAAATTAATAATTGGCTTTCATGTGCAGATAAACTTACATACAGGGGATACATGTGCAGATAAACTTAATAATGTACTTTATACTGAAGTAAACAAAATTAAATACAAATATTGACTGATTAAACATTGCTTGAATATTCAAATAAAATCTAAAAATGTCTACACTAGGTTAAGACAATTAAGATCAAAAGGAATTTAATAAGATTCATTAAATGTAATAAGAAAAAATAAAATTCAGATGAAATAAAATTTAATAAGAAAAATTATACTGAAAATCATTAAAGGTTGGGGACATAGAATTTGCCCAATTTTAGTTTCATTAACGTGAAAAATTTTCGTTAGTAAAGGCTAAAAATTAAAAACAGGGAGATTTGATGAAAAACTGGAAGTCCTGTAAAACTGGGAGAGTTGGTAACTATGTTATACACTTACAGCAGAATTAAATTAAAATCTACTTTATTCTGTTTCAATTTTTTCCCAAATAGTTTACTTGCTTATTAAAGAAATAAAATTGGAATTTTCTTTCAAATAGTAAAAATGAAAACTAACTTACTTCTTCTCGATCTTTCAGGTTTTGTGCAAGCTCTGAAGTCACAGGTACAGCTAAATTTTTAAACTATGCAGGGAAAAAAAAAAAAAAAAAAAAACTATTATATATTTTACTTAGTTTTCTCTTATTTTGTTTATAAGTTTAAAAAATTAGGATTTTCTTAATATATTCTTCATATGCATTTTTATAAAAAAGTTTTCGTTTCACTTTATGTGATGAAAGCAATAAAAATTTAATTTAATGCTTAGTCAATCTTGTACATTATATATAACATGCAGTTGCTAAAACTGCAATACAGACAATTTCTTTTCAATTCAACAAACGAAATTTTATCATTTGTTGGGCAAAATGGGAATAATTAGAATGTGCTTTCATGTGCTGAACTTATGCCCCAGAAGTTATGATAACATTAATTACAAGAAATAA
Source organism: Stegodyphus dumicola (assembly GCF_044657685.1). Classification (NCBI taxonomy): domain Eukaryota; kingdom Metazoa; phylum Arthropoda; class Arachnida; order Araneae; family Eresidae; genus Stegodyphus; species Stegodyphus dumicola. The sequence goes on from NC_140778.1 coordinate 123,042,409, forward strand.
CAGAAATACACATTTATAAAATATTCAGGGCTTTCTGACTCAGTTTCAACCAATGGTAGAACAGACATATTTCTGCTACTTTCTAGAAGCCATATGACAATAGTCAATCTATGCATGCATGCACTGTACATATGTTTGACTTCATGTGGATTTACAAGCTTTATACGAGGGCCATCCAGGAAGTAGATTACGTTTCCGTCTGTGTCCGCTAGGGGCGGGGCTAGCGCGGCCATCTTGGGGTCAGAGCGTTGCGCAGCTCAGTCTGCATCTAGCCGTGCTAGTGAGAGGTTCGTGCTGTGCTCCGTTCAGATACTGTGACGGTTTGAAATGTCTGCGTTAATTGAAAATCCCGCGAGCTGCGAGGCGCGCTCAGTAATAAGGTTTCTGACTGCAAAAAACTGTAAACCGATAGAAATCTATCGGCAGCTTCGTGAAGTGTATGGGGACAACATTATCACTGAAGGTGGAGTGCGTCAGTGGGTCATAAGATTTCAAAATGGCCGAACCAATGTTCACGACGAAGATCGAAGTGGGAGACCCAGCATAGTGACCGCCGAACTTCTCGAAAAAGTCGATGCTAAAGTCCGTGAAAATCGAAATTTCACAATAACGGAACTTTCTTTGAGTTTTCCACAAATTTCGCGAAGTTTGTTGCACGAAATCATCAGCGAAAAGCTTGGTTACCACAAGTTTTGTGCAAGATGGAAGGCAAGAAGAGGTAACGAAGTGGTTGAAGGCGCAGGCGGCCGAATTTTTCGACGAAGGAATTTCCAAGCTCGTACATCGCTACGATAAATGCCTTAATTTGTATGGTGACTATGTAGAAAAGTAGTATTTGAGTGTGGCTTTCATCTGTATATAATAAAATTTGTTTCCTATACTTTGTTTATTTTTTTATTCCAAAACGTAATCTACTTTCTGGATAGCCCTCGTATTTAGCCATCTTTTTGCTGAACAGCATCCACTGGTTGCTGTTCTAAAAACCCACTGGTTGCTAAAAATAATTTTTAAACTAAATTTCGTATGAAAATAGAGAGGGAAAAATCATGCATATAATTTCATTTCTGAAGGACACAGTTACAATGTAAATACCATTCATACAGACTTATTTGTTATCATCAAATTTCTAGTTTTTTACAAAATGCTTCATCTTCGTATTTATGAATTAACAGTATCTATGAAGTCAGTAATTTTTTAACAGTATGTATGAGGCATAGAGATAGCCAAACAAATATTTTCTGCCAATTCACAAAGTCCCCAATGAGTTGGCAACTTTTTGTGAGAGTGCAGATAATTAGAAAAAAAAATCACACATAATTTTATTCAAAATAAAATACTCTTTATTTATTAAGACTGTTTATGAGCACAGTTATATATAATAAATATATAATTCCTACTTTACTTAAAAAGATGGTTAGAAGAAAATATGATATATGTATTATATATTCATGAACACAACTTGCAGAGAACTAAAATATATCACTACATTTCCTTGCTTTTTTTTTAAACTAAATTTCGTATGAAAATAGAGAGGGAAAAATCATGCATATAATTTCATTTCTGAAGGACAGAGTTACAATAAGAACATAATATATGAAAAGTAGCGATGAATAAACTACAGGTAACTATCATAATATTACTTTTTTAAAAGGAAATCTACATTCCAATAAGAATACAATATCTAATAAGATATCTTCCTTTCTACTTCCCTGTAACTTGAATCTCGTCCGTTCTTATTGTTTTTGCTACTACTTAAATCTTAAAATCATCCATAATAATTACAGAAAGTGAATGTGTAGCTGACTCAGCAAAATTATAAACTGAATGCCAGTTTGTGTTTGCTTCATTGTTCTTAGTCAGTTCTTGTATTAAGATGGCATAATAATTAAAAGGAAAAAATCTGTCGTGATCTTAGCAAGTAGTTTGCGAGGGTCTGCCTTTGTTAGTAAGATAAATTTTCAGAAGTTTGTGTTAAAAAGCTAGGGAGAAAAATCTGTGAAGAAATATGGTACTTTCTAATATTATGCAATACAATATTTATAATGAGATAAATTATTAATTTGATGCTTTTCATATGTGGTGACTTGTTTTAATTTGTTTTTTCTTTATTTTTTATGATCATTGCAGCTTTCCAAGTTTTTACAGTCTTTTTATAATACTCCCATTTTTAATAAATTCATTTTCTACTAATTTTTCTCCTTTTTTGGTATAGTGATCAGTACCTCATACATAAGCCCTTTCACATAGGGTCAAACTTCCAGCATTCAATGTTTTAACCACTCCGCCAATGGCAGGGTATACGGGAAGTAAGCATATAAGCTAAATAAAGGCATCATAACTAAACTGAAGTATACATGTGTATTTCAAACATTAAAAAAAAAAAAAAAAAAAAAAAAAAAACTACAGATTACAGTGAAAAAGAATAATATCCAAAATGCCGATTTATTGTCTACCTTTTTTTTTTTATGTTTGGAAACACGACAATTAAATATCACAGTGTAAAAATCTTCTTTTGCACATGACCACATATTAATCTTAACCTTTTATATGTACAAAATGATCATTTGTGTATACATAGATCTGCATTTTGTTCTTAAAAATTTTTAAGAAAAATTCTAAAAAAGCTAAAATTTTAATAAGCCAGTATAAAATATATTAAAATGGACTGAATTCCATCTTAAAGGAGAATTAAAATTTTGAGAAATGAAAAGATTTAGAGATAAAAATTCCTAACACAGTTTAAAACAGCACTTCAATGACTAAAAACAAGAGACAATTTTAGTAAGCTTGCTCTATAATATAAATCCAGTTAAACACTAACCTGCTGCTTGTTACCTCTTCTGGTCATAAGTACAAAATTTATTGTGGGCTTTTCTTCTTCTTTTAGTTCCAATGCAGACACTATAATTAAGATACACTTCATAACTAACAAAATCTCTATAAATTATTAAACACATTATCTGATGTACTTCCATCTAGAGAAAGTTAAAAATATAAATAACAACACATACTTGTTTTTTTAGCATTTGCACCTTTGATAGTCATTGGAATCACTATATCTACTTGTGGTTTTACTGATTCTTGATTACGATGCTACAAATGAAACATAGATATGTATCACAATGATTCATCTTACCTTAAGATAATATTAAAAGAGACCCAATAAATATAAAAGCAAATTTTGAAAACACTAACCAAAATACTTTCAGATAGCATTTTATCAAAAGCAGTCATAAAATCTTCATCCTCTGCACACTGAACTTGTTTGGTGACTGGTTTAACAACAGGTGCATCTTCATTAGCATCATAGACTGGATCATTATCAACATCACTCTGCGACATACCATGCCTACTGTTCACTTCATTTTCATCCTGCAGGCAAAACAAAGTTTCAGAAGAACATTCATTAAAATTTCAGTTCAACATCCTATAAATATATTCCTATATTCAAATTATTTGTAGAAAATGTTTCTCATCAGAAAGAGCTTTCTAATTTGTTCAACAAATTGTAGTACTTGCCAAGATCCTTTTTTAATTATATCTTGTCACTGTGCATGCATTACCTGTGTGACATGAAAGCATGTTTTTGGTGGAAGATAAGGTGCTGCACACATTTTTGATTAGGAAATAAATTAAGATGGCATAATAATTAAAAGGAAAAAATCTGTCGTGATCTTAGCAAGTAGTTTGCGAGGGTCTGCCTTTGTTAGTAAGATAAATTTTCAGAAGTTTGTGTTAAAAAGCTAGGGAGAAAAATCTGTGAAGAAATATGGTACTTTCTAATATTATGCAATACAATATTTATAATGAGATAAATTATTAATTTGATGCTTTTCATATGTGGTGACTTGTTTTAATTTGTTTTTTCTTTATTTTTTATGATCATTGCAGCTTTCCAAGTTTTTACAGTCTTTTTATAATACTCCCAGTATATTTCTATAAAAATGGTATTCTTCATTCTCTAATGTGACACACAGGGTATGTACAAGGATCTAATCTGATTTTGAATGCTTTTTTTGGGAAGTCCTATGCCAGACCTAAGCATGACCAATATTAATCTGTGATGGGCATTCAGAAACTTAGTACAAAAATTTTTGGCAGAATTAGACACTGCTACGCCATTAAGTCCAGAACATGTGTCCAAATGGTCACTGCATATATTGTCAATATCACATAATGGGCAAGATGAAGAGTCTGCTAAACCAAATTCGTTAGGTGTTTGATGAGGTGGTTATGTCCAATTTTTAATCTAAAGTTAGCAACATCTACATGGTCTGGGTAATTAAAGTTAAAATAACATGCCGAACAACGATTATTTTAGAAGTCAAACAACAAAAATCAGCATTATATTTGCAAATTTTCCAGGACTAGCTTCAATGGTTTTACTACCAAATTACCTCCCTCAGCTGCCAAAGCGCAAATGAATGAGAAAAAATATGGTCCAAGTAAAGTAAATCACAATTTTAAATTCCGATATTGTATTTTCTAGTATTTGCTTGAAGTATTATGTGAATTTACCACATTCAAGATGGGCGTAATATGTTGGAAATAACTTTATAATTGGTTTAATAGATGGCAGCACTTGCCAAGCATTTTTCCGCCCCTTCTTGTGTGTGCTATCTTACACAGTGCATACACTACCTGTATGAAGCAAAAGTATGGTTTCTTTAGTGGAAACTAAGATTTGTAAGTACGATGCTGCACACGAATTTGATCTATAAATAAATGTATAATTTTGTAAAAATGGTATTATTTATTCTGTAATGCAATGCACAGGGTATATGCAAGTATCTAATCTAATTTTTTGAATACATTGTGGTAGTGATTTACCACACTTGTAGGACAGTTCTGTTTTTAAAAAAATTTATGATCTTTTATTATATTTATACTTGCATAAATTACTATTCCCCTACTGCTCATGACATTTCTTTAAATATTTGCTTTTGTAAAAAACTGATCCTGTGAGCAAAATGAGTCCCACAAAATGAGCATTAAAATACAATTAAATAACCAGTATGAAAGTAACCTTCCTTTTTAAAATCAGGAAAGCATAGCCTCTTACCAATATATTACAAAATGGTAAAAAATTATTCACCTTATTTACAGAACAACTTACTTCAAAAGGCTGACTCTGACTGCCACTAAAGCCATCTGTGTCTCCTTCAGTTTCTCCTTCTTGATAACTTGTTTCACTTTGGCCATCTTCATCCATCTCTTCTGAAAAGAATAATAACAGGTACATGATTTTGATGTGATTCTTAACTTGAAAACCTACTAAGGCAACTTATTGCAGCACTTGAAACAAAATGCATGGAAATAAAGAAATTACACCTGTAAAATGCTTAATTCGTTTACACACCAATGAAACAAATAAACAGCTCTGTTACAAAATTATATTTTCAAAAGTCCTACAATAATTACTTTAATTTCAGATTCACAAATACTGAAGTACTATCTTCACATATCCTTTATTATCAAAAAAGTATATAATAACTAGATGAATAGGTTGGCTTCATGGATGACTTTCTTCATGCATAATATGATTATGAGCCAATTTCCCTTAGAAAGTCCTTCACAAAGGCATCCCTTCTTTCAGGTAGATAGCCTTCATGTACTTTGCCATATTCAAATAACCTAACATAACCTTGATGAAATTTCAATGAGTACCATGCATAAAAAACATAATACACTAAAGTTCTATGTATTTCTCCAATGATATACTTAGAATGAAAAGGAATATGCAAAACATGAAATGATAATTCAATAATTCTTCAGTGGGTAGTATAACACTCTTACATGTAACAAAAAATTGTTTATGATTAGTAATTAAGTCAACATGAATTCATAAAATATTTCAAAACAGGAAATATAGTTACTTGCCAAAACAATAAGCATCTCTAGATCAAACAGGCTGATTTCAGCAATGGGAGGAACCAATAAATATTTTCAAGAATACTTTGCTGTGATTTGCAGCAACTACCAACAAACCTATTACTTACTGTTAACTAAACAAAATAACCTTAAACATCTTGCATGATAAACATATGATAACAAAATATTATTACAATTCTGAAAGTATTCATCAGAATCTTTTACCATCAACTTCTTCAATAGGTCCTAAAGCATCATCTTTTGTTGGAGATTGAGGTTTTGATTTTTCTACATCTTCATCATCATCAGTTAGGAGATTTGGACATACTTCAGCTGAAATATTAAATTTCAATCAGAATGTTTTAATGTATATAAAAATGTAAACTGAAAGCCATAAGAATAAATATTTCCAATAAAGCCATAAATTTCTAGGATAACAACATAAACACTTTAAAAGAATAAAAAAGTATGCAAACAATTCCATTAATAAATTATGAGTTAAATGCACACAATTTTTAAGTCATGAAAATTAAATGCAAGTTCATTGTAACTGAAGGGAATTAATGTCAAGAATATCTACTCATAAGCATGAGTAGCAGAAGTTTCTAAAGAAGTTATATGTATTAAAGTAACAATCTATACTGTGCATGTGTGTGTTCTATGGGTTTGCCTATCTGCTGTCAACAATCTTTGATACTGCCTGCAGAATTTTTGTCAAAAGTCTAGTGTTTCTATGTCCTATAGTTCCTATAAAAGTATAGGTGTTTCCTGTAACAAGAAGACCAACACTGTTGGAAAATTATAGTTTAAACTTAAAACTCCACGATGCTGTAAGAACAATTAAAGACTCGATGAATTCAGTATTGATTGAACAGACATGTACTCAACCTAATGATTAACCCTTGTCCAAGGATTAAGTAACCATAATCCCTTGTAATGATTCATTTTCTCCACAATCATGAACTCTTGTTTATCTATATGCTTAAAGTAGGAATGTCAGACTTAGTATCTCAAGTGAGCCAAATGGTCATCAGTGTTCAAAAGTGTGGGCATCAAAGAAAAAAATGCCATTTTCACACTTAATGATGTATTCAAAGCATGAGTAAATACATGAAATGCAACATATGTATGATGCAAATTTATGGCTTTACCGAAACCATGCCAGATATGTTTTTGGGTAAAATTCAAGAATAACTACTACATTGAATTTCTGTCATTTCCATATTTCAATGTGTAAGAAATTTTCCCATCTATATCACGTGGAGCTGGCAATTGGAAGGTCTGACTCATGATGACAGCATTAGCGATTTTTCATGTTTTGTTCTTCACAACAAACTTAATGATTCGAAATATGGGATGGCACTTTTCTCACTGTCAGTCGAGAAAATTATTTTTTAAAGAGACTATTTTAAGTTCTTTTTAGCATCTGAGGTTGTATATACACCTTGATATTTGGTGGAATTCTAACTTTATTAATACAGGATGTGGCCATTAATTTGCAGGACTCATTTAATAACTCCAGAAAATATTATATGAAACACATACCCATTATGTTTCAAAGTAACTCCCACCTGATAAAATGCACTTCAGTATTTGACTATATACGTTTTGGAAACAGAAAACAGTTTCTCTTTTCAGAATGCTCTTTAATATAAATGTGACCATTTTCTGATGGCTTCGACATCTTCAAAATTTGTTCCCTTCAGCAAATTTTTCAGTTTTAGCGAAAAGGGGGAAAAAAATCTGCTGATGCTAAGACCAGAGAGGATAAAGGATGCTGCATCTCCATGACCTTAGGACCAAAAACCACCTCACAGGTAATGCAATTTGAGGCACTGTCATGCAAAAGCAGCCAACTCCCAGTCTGCTAAAAATGAGGTCTTATTCTGCAAACTCTATGTCAAAGTCTGGCAAGAACTTTTGCACACAACTGTCCAGTGATAGTCTTGTCAGGGAGAACAAATTCATGATGAATTAGTCCTTCACTATCGAAGAAAGCAATTAACTTTACCTTGATTTTGGACTTTTGGAATATGATTTTTTTTTTTTTTTTTTTTTTTTTTAAAATCTTGGTGAGCTTGGAGACCATCACTTGGAGCTCTGTCGTTTGTTTTTCAGGGCTGTACTGGTAACACCAAGGTTCTAACACCAAGGTTCATCTCTCGTTACTATGAAATTGAGGAACACAGGTCATTGAGGAACATCAGCATTGTTGATAGATTCACTGTGCACAAATCCAATCTGAACTGCTTTTGTTGTTGTTACTTGTCTGAAATCAGAACAAGCCCATGAAATTTATTGTAGCAAAAAATCAAGATTGCAACTGTTGCTGGCCAGAGCCTTGGGCACCATTACAACTTTGCTCAATTCTACTTCAAATTTTGAAGGACAGCACTCCCAGGGAATGGGTCTGATGGTCTCCCACTACTCTTCCCCTACCACCAACCTCTCGGCAGGACTTTCGACTCACTGCATACTTTGACCGCTCCCCATGCTGCACGGACACTATACATTTACAAATATCTATGCCTTCTCTGGGATTCAAAACCAAGCCCTTCGGCACGATAGGCAGAGTCACTAACCACTATCCTGGCTGGGCAGTATTGCTTTTTCCCTCTGCTATAGAGTAAGGAAATACCAAACTTGCATTTCCCTAGGTCCTTAGGTCAAAATTTGCTTAACTACCTTTTTGGAAATGTTCGTTTCATTGGTGAGTACATGAATAATAAACTGGTGATCAAAAGTCACAAGCTCACCAACATTCTCAAATTCTTCTTGCATGTGCATGGAATGTGGCCATCCAGTGTGCGCATCATTTTCAACACTTTTGCAGCCATCTCGAAAACAGCTATATCATTCCAAACTACGTGAATGGGATTATGCTTTCTCTCCATACACTTGTTTCAAAATTACATGGATTCACAGTTTTGCCCAATCTGAAGGAGAATTTAATGTTAATAATTTTCTGCTCTATATCGTCTTCAACAACAAAAATTTAACAGTTATATTTTAATGTGGGTTTAAAGGAGAACCACTTGCTTCTAAATGGCACTGACTTTTGTGGATATGTGCAGATAAATGACATTCCAAATATAGGCATTACCATAAGGTTCTCATACAATTACGTCATTCCTGGAAATTAATGGCTGCACCTTATATACTATACCTTTTTTGTTATTTTCTCGAGGTGAATTAAGGGCTACAGAAACATGATTTTAAGGACCACATACCGTCTGCAAGTTTGATATGCCTGACCTCAAGTTATAGATTTTAGCTGCTAATCTTTATTATTTATCAGTTCCTCCAACAAGAACATTTTATTTTGGAAAGAATATTTTTCCCAAGAATTTTGCAGAAAGGAAATTATTGACATTTTGAGAAAAATGCTTTGATTTTAATATAGTAAAGATACAAACTATATTAAACAGATATATTGCAAAAGTATATTTACAAAACTAACTGCAGGAAAAAAAAAAAAAAAAAAAAAAAAAAAAAAAGAAAAGAAAGGATAAATCTTTATCAGAATGAAAAACCTTGCTATAATCTAACTTACCTAACTTTGGCTTTAATTCTTTGATAAGATCTTGAACACCTTGAATAGCTTCTTCTAAACTCTCAAAAAGTTTTAGCTTTGGTCTTAAAAGAGCAATAGTATCAGCTACCATAAACTTCACTGTGACAGGAAAGGGAAACTCTTCAGTATAGATTTCAGAAGACATTTTGTGCCAATAATACCTCTAAGAAAAGTTTGAATAAATAAAATTTTACATCCTTTACTTCAAAATACAATTTTTTTTCATACATAAATAAGTCATACAATAAATTTATCATCTGCTGTAACTAATATTTATCAAAGAATTAAAAAAATATAAATAAGTAAATTACAAATATAACTTTTTATTGTGACTGTACAATACTATATTACAAGCTAATCATTTTCGCTCCTTAATGATTTTTTTTTATTTATAACTGGTTAATGTATGTTAATTAATTACTGTATAATGTATATTATATTTATGAACACTCACATATGTTAAAAGATGTAGAACTAGAAATAAAATTATTAAAGTTGCTCTTAGCAAACAAATTTTCTAGTATAATTGCTCCTAGTAAATAAACTTACTCATCTAATTTTATCCTTGGGAAAAAATACTTTCCCACTTGCATATAAGTAGGCAGATAACATAAACAACAAAAGCCAAAGACTTTGTTAATTTCTTTTTATGAATTAGAACAAATTTTTTCACATACCTGGAAGAACACTAAAAAACAATCTAATTTCTTTTTGCTGGAACCACTATTGAAATACTGGCCGCAAGTGTCTAAAAGAATGCAAACTAAGCGGATGCGAAAAAGATGTTCAGGAGGATCCAACTCAGAGTATGTACCTGAAAAATCAAATTAATATTAAAAGCAAACACTTCAAATATTATTTTAAATAACATCTAAAAGAAAAATTTTAAATCAATGTGAGAGTTTCCTTTATAAGCCTGAATACTTTTCTGTAGAATGATGTGCCAAACCAGTACTTCCAGCATGAAAACACACTTTCATCAACAGTTATTAAATCCGTTGTATCACAGAGAAAGTTTAATTATTAGAGGTTATTTGGGATAAACCACTTCCAATATGTAGCAAATATCCATACACACAAAAGAATGACATCTAATATAGTTCATCATGCGTACAGAATCCATCTCTTAGTTCACATACTTTCAATGTTGTTTTTCCTATTCTTCTTCACCACAATATGCACATTTTGAATAAAAATTTAGTTGGATCTTTAATTAAGGCAAAGTACATAAGGACTACTTAGCATTACAAAAGAATGAACTTTCTAAGAACTGGCTTTCATTTGCATTATGCATGGGGAAAAAATAAAATTCCATTCAGTTAACTTATTCAACCACTCAGAGTAAAACTTTAAAACTTAGAATGTGATGGCAGTTCTAGAATCTTGCAGTTTTAGCCTTTTTGCATTTTAAATAAAGAATAATTTACAATATAAAGAACAATTAACGATATTGCACACTTGCCAACCTACGACACAAAAATCAGGAGATTTTTCACGATGTTAAAAAGACTTTTTAAATGATAAAAATATAGTTTTTAATAATGAATTAACTTTAAATAGTAACTAATTCTTAAATGCAAGCAACACAAAAATAACTTACACATAAAAAGCATTTTTATTACTTGCATCGTTTAAGAGAAGGAAAAAAAAAAAAAACTTTAATCAGTTTTCGTACAAATGTTATAAACAGTGGCAGATTTTGCTTTCTTTAAGAAAGAAACTTCATAATTTTGTTCACAGCAATTGCCACGTAGGCCTGCTTTCGCTAATAAAAGCTTTTCTAATGTGTCATCACTAATATTAGATCTAAATTTAGTCCTTGTTTTTGCAACAACACTGAGAATCCTCTCACACTCTGCATTACTATAGGGAACTGTCAAGATGGCCAACACAATTTTAGACAGTTCACTATATTTTAAAATTCCATCAGCACCTTTCAGTTTTCCAATTAAACCCCACTGGGTGTCAATCCTAGCTGATTTTACAACTTCATCCAAGTTTTCTAATTGTAAACTGCTGTTATGCAGCTGTTGGAACTGTTTTAATTTTTCCTTCCTTTCAAGATAATAATAAATATTAACAATGTGTTCATCCACATTTATTGGTAAAGAAGCTGTCCCTTTTTCAGCTGCCAAATTTAAGAGGTGACAGGTGCACCTCATTATCTGCAAATTTGAATTTTCCTTTCTTAAGATGCCTGCAACACCAGTCTTCCAAGCCTACCAATACTGGTGCATTATCGGCACCAAGTGCTAAGCAATTATCCAGAGGGCCCGCATTTTCTTTAAAGTTTTAATAATTAGCTGTGCTATATTAAAGGCTGTCAAAAGTCCTTCGAAAGTGGGAACAGAAAGTAAACTGCACTCAATTTCTGAAGACTCTGTATTAAAAAAAGAAACAACAATTGGATACAGTTTTGAATCGGTGTTATTGCTTCCATCCGTAGAGAGGCAGAACGGAGCTGTTTTAATGCAATCAATAACTGAAGATTTATTTTTCAAACCCATTTCTTTAACAATTTCACCTGTTTTGATTCTTGCACTTGAGTATTTCTTAGCGATTTCACTATCAGGGAATCATTTTTCTAAATAAAGCTGCAGCGTGATCCAATGCATTCAGTGGCAGGTTGTGCTCCAGTAAAAAGGCAGAGAACAGACATTCTCATACTTGCCAACCTATGACACTAAAAAATCAGGAGATTTTTCACAATGTTAAAAAGACTTTTTAAATGATAAAAATATAGTTTTTAATAATGAATTAACTTTAAATAGTTCAAAAATACCTTAGAATACAAATGCTATGAACAGTGGCAGATTTTGCTTTCGTTAAGAAAGAAATTTCATAATTTTGTTCATAGCAATTGCCATGTAGGCCTGCTTTCGCTAATAAAAGTTTTTCTAATGTGTCATCACTAATATTACATCTAAATTTAGTCCTCGTTTTCGCAACAACACTGAAAATCCTCTCACACTCTGCATTACTATGGGGAACTGTCAAGATGGCCAACATAATTCTAGACAGTTCACTATATTTTAAAATTCCATCAGCACCTTTCAGTTTTCCAATTAAACTCCACTGGGTGTCAATCCTAGCTGATTTTATAACTTCATCCAAGTTTTCTAATTGTAAAGTGCAAAATTGTGACTGCAGTATATCAGTAGCAACATCAATATCATCATCTTTCATGACTAAATGAAGTAACACAGGAAATCTGTTCAAAAAGTACCTTATGTCAGAAAAAGATGCATTTGCTAGAGCAGAAACATCACAAACTTTAGCATGCAAAATCACTTCATCGTTGACTGGAAATTTATGTAGTATGTAATCACATACTCGACAGAAGTAACTTCTAACATGAAGATAAAACTTATTTTTGTCTTCTTCTGAAAGTTCTTCCACTACTTTTGTAGTTGCAACTCCTATTACCAAATCTTCATATTTCTTTTGATTTTCTATTTCACCTTAAATCACATCATATATAGAATTACAAGACAAAACACAGACTGGTTTTACAAACTTTGATAAAATGTCTTTAAACAGATCATAAATAATTGATTGCAAAGCATGAATTAATGGAATTCTGCTTTGTAGAATTGTGTTAAGAACATCGAATGATGGCAAAATGAATTGTAAAAAAAAGCAAAAAGCTTTGTTAAGGTCTGAAGAAAAAAATATAAATATTCGTTCTTCACAAGATAAACTTACAGTAATTGGAAAATGTTTCGTGTGTTGAGCAATTTTTTTATTTTGAGAGAAATTTGTATCAGCTTTATGCTTATATTTTGCAGTATTATTTTGAGAACTGCCAATTGAATTGCTGAATGATGCAGAAATTACTTTATTTTTCTCAAACCTATTTTTAATAACGGAAGTAGTAACTACATCTCCATTTACTTTAGGTACTTTATAACTTTCAATAGAGCCTTTTATCTTAACTCTTGAAGCATTTATTTCTTCTTTAAAAAATGCAAGAAGTGGGTTCCATTGATCGAGGATTCTACATAAGCATTTCTTTAAAGACAGCCAGCGTGTATACATGTTTCAAAAATTTTCTCATTTCAGTATTATGCAGCTGTTGGAACTGTTTCAATTTTTCCTTTCTTTTAGAACACCTTTCAAGATAATATTAAATATTAACAATGTGTTCATCCACATTTATTCGTAAAAAAGCTAAGCCCTTTTTCAGCTGCTAAATTTAAGAGGTGACAGGTGCACCCCATAATCTGCAAATCTGAATTTGCCTTTCTTAAGATGCCTGCAACACCGGTCTTCAAACCTACCATTACTGGTGCATTATCGGCACCAAGTGCTAAGCAATTATCCAGAGGGACTGCATTCTCTTTTAAAGTTTTAATAATTAGCCGTGCTATATTAAAGCCTGTCGAATGTCCTTCTAAAGTGGAGACAGAAAGTAAACTGCACTCAGTTTCTGAAGACTCTGGATTAAAAAAAGAAACAACAATTGGATACAGTTTTGAATTGGTATTATTGCTTCCATCCGTAGAGAGGCATAACGGAGCTGTTTTAATGCAATTAATAACTGAAGATTTATTTTTCAAACCCATTTCTTTAATAATTGCACCTGTTTTGGTCCTTGCACTTGAGTATTTCTTAGCGATTTCACTATCGGGACACATTTTTCTAAATAAAGCTGCAGCGTGATCTGATGCATTCAGTGGCAGGTTGTGCTCCAGTAAAAAGGCAGAGAACAGACATTCTGTATTAATGACTTTTTGGTCTTTGGTTTCCGAAGAAAAATTCAATTTTTTGTTTTTTTCAAAACAACTTATGTTGTCCTTGTGTTTTTGTGTATGCACATGTTAGAGAACATCCGCCCTTCCACTATGCGAAATCGAAAAATTGCAATGACAGGCGGTACACATCACAAACATCACATCCGGAGGAGTAGGGACGACTTGCAGAAATTTAACATTGGTTGCCTATTGCAGCGTGTATAATCGTCAAGAAAAAGCTGGTTGTAGTGCCTCATTTCACAAATTAGAATTTCTACATATTTTTATTTTTGAAACTCAGCATATTTATCAAGCATAATTAACGTTCCAAATAATTATAAAACTATTGCATGCTTTCAGGACTGGATATTTTTTAGCTTTTCCTATGCTGTAAGGAAATTTGTAACTACTTCTTTTAGAAAATAATATTTTAAATCTGAACTAATAGAAAATTTCAAATAATAAATTTTCTCTTGCAATTTTTATGCTTTTTATTGATGTAAATAAATAAAAAATACTAAAATATCTAAAAACGAATTTCTGAAAGTTGTACTTAAAATTCTAAATTGTGCTGCTTTTTTAAAATTATAGATGAGTATTATAGCACAATTTCTATTAAGGAATTTTATTTCAATTATATTTCATAATACATCATAGTGATAAACACGTTTGACTCCTTAAAAATGTTTATACATTTAATTTTAATATTAAAATTGTATTTAACCGTAATAATTAATTTTGCTTGTATTTTATAGTGATTATTTTTTTTAATTTACTTTTAGTTCTGCATAAGAGTTTTTTTATTTACTGTTAATTTAATTTATTAGCTTAAAGGGGCGGTAGCCTAGAAAGGCAGTTAGTTTCGAAGCGGCATTTTGTGCTGTTTTACTATAAATGTCCGTGTCTCTTGCAAATTGTTGTTACCAAATATTATCGCCCTGTATTATATGTAAAGAAATTAAATAATGAAGAATCTGCATGAATACATGTATGGTTCTTGCAATCTGACAAAAACGACAGAATCTAGAGCCATCAAATTTTGAATAATGTAATCCTCCAACCGAACATGGGCATCTGGACGGCTGAATTTCGAATTTGTTTTAATCTATTTCCTATTTTGTAAAACTTTAATGAATTTTTGATTAACAAACTCAACGAGTTCAGAGACAGCACTGTACGGAAAATAACAGTTTTATCTCCAGTGCGGAAATTCTAAAGATATGCTTTTGGTGGTCGTGTGCTTAATGCATGATATAATTAAAGAAAATAAGAGTAGACAATCTCCTATAACAAAAGAATATATTAAGTACTAAATTACAATTTAAATTACATTGCAGAGATCAACGCAGAGCTCAGAACACAGTTCATGCTACCGTCGCGTACATTTGTCTGACGAGAAGTCTGAGTGAGTAATGACGTCGCTTTGCTGCTCCGATTAAGAACTGGATTTTACACGTGGCGCCATCTCATGAGTAGAAGTTGAAGTATCTCTCGGAACGCCACATGCTGTTTTCAAATGTATGTGGTTTACGGGTGAAGAACATGATATTTAATAAATATAGGTAACACATAAAACGTTAAAAAAAAAGGTTTCTTTTGGGCGTAATATAATATCTTAATGCTTCTAGATTTTATTTTACCATTTTTTCCCGCTTCATTACACTCAGAAAATTTTATGCTCCAAATTTTATAAATTACTAAAATAAATATTCCACTTTAATGTTAATAAGTTAATAATGATATAAATCAAATAAATGATTGTTTTGTAATGTTATTATAGTTTTGAAAATCATTGCCTGAAAATGGTCATTAAATTTTTTAAAAAAAGTTATCAGATCTTGTTTAATTTTACCTTATTTATTTCAAAGCATCCCGTACTATCAATCTTATTTAATTTTATGTTATTTGTGCACAAAATTAAGTTCATAAATTTTGTGCCTTTAGTTTTTACCCGTTTTACCAAAGTAAAGATGTTTGTACAAGAATTACGCGTGAAAAAAATACGCGAAATGCAGTAAAAAGTGCTTTAATGCGATATATTAAATCCTATTTGGAAAAAACTGTGGCTTTCATAATCTCATCACTATATAACGTATCACATTTACCAATTAAAAAGAGTTATGTGATACAAACACCATAGGTTTCAGTGTTAAAGTAAACCAGATCGTCCCTACTCTTTCTTGCTGACATGTCGGTGACACGTGCCCCGCCCACTGGGTTAGCCTATCTCTTATAAGGTCCATGTTCTGGATACGTATGCTGTCACTCACGAAGCAAAAATTCTCATCTGATTCACAAGGTTTTATTTTAGATATAATCTAGAGAAAATTCAGTTGCTTTCAGACGTCCAAAATCACTTTTTTTTTTGGTTCATATAACGAAGTATTAAGCCAAGTTCCATAAAAATCGTGAGAAATATTAAGAATAAGAAAAAGTGGGGAGAAATATATTGTAAATCGGGTTGACGGGAGAGCGGTCGAAAATCGGGAGAGTTGGCAACTCTGATATTGTTATCCTATTCCGACAGAGACTGCAGAGGTACTTTAAGACTGCATCACAATACAATATCATAGTGCCCTAAAATTACAGCTGCATATTTTCCAGATTTAACATTACATAATGAATGCAACAAACTGATGATATTTACTTATGCCTTTATAAATAATATTCAAATAAAATAATTTCTTACCATCATAATTAACACCAAAAGTGATGAATGAATACAAAACACGAAATATCACAGTAGATTCAACCATTCTATAGTTATATAATTCTCCAAGATAGCGAACCATGCTGACACGGCGTTGATTGTATTTTGGATGGTTTACCTACGAAAAAATAATAATGTTAAAAATAATTTTTTAAAGCTTATAGATGGATCTGTAAAAATGAACATCTAAATTTTGATAAGAGCATAAAAATCCACACAACTTATCAGAATTTATCAACACAACTTATCAGAACTTATCAGAAATGATACATGATATCATTCAATGACAACAAAAATGTCAAAGAATTTTTTTAAAATGTCCTTTTATTATATGCTATAATTTGAAATTAAAACTTTGAAGGATTTCTTTCAAGATTAAATTGATTTTATGAGAAGAAATTCCTGCAGAAAACAACTGGCAAATTAAATAAACTAGCAATAGACAATTACCAATATTAGAATTAACTATAACTTGAATAATTAATTAATACATTTTGGCAATATGCTGCATTTGAAAGGTTTTATTTTTAAAGGTAACCAATGCCCAGATCAGAGCCATTGCTTATGAAATTATTGAGAGGAGATATCCCAGTAACCTTTGAACCCATGATTACATCAATGGATCAATGATTGAGCGAGGTACTGGATCTGGTGCGGGAATCTATTTGCAACCATTTTGTATTCTCTAAGGCAGTGGGAAAAGATACAACCAAGTTGGGTGGTGAAGGCTATATTTTTTGCTCTGAATCAATGAAGTGTTTAAGAGCAATTTCTCTTGGGCTGTTATTTTATCTGATAGCATGGTTGCTTTGCAAGCTATCTTCAACAATAAATTTTGCAATTCCAAACGAATTTACAAATGCACGAAGATTCTCAACACTCTGTCTAACTCAATTGTCTTGCTCTGGATTCCTGCACATTGTAGCATTGAGGGAAATGAAAGAGTCAATTTCATGACAAAGAAAGGAAAGACTATTTATTCTACAAACCATTAATAACCACATAACATTTAATTCTGCAAAACTCCTAATTAAATTAGAATTTAAGAGGAGGTTTGTGTTCTACCTATCAAATGAAGCTAAGGAAAAGGACTGGGAGTGTCTCACTAGTTCAGATTTTACTTATCCTATGAAGAATACTATGAAGTAGCCCTGGCGTTATTTCGTCTTTTGACTGGGCACAATTGTCTGAATGCTCATCTTTTTAAAATCCGACTTAAGGACTCTTCTGCCTGTACTCTTTGTAACTCTGGACAGTGCACAGATAAGGAGGATATTGATGAATGCATTGTATTATTAACCTTTAATTCTATTGCTCTTAAGTATTGGGAAGCAAGATTAAGACTAATGGCCTAGTGGTCAAATGTCTGGCATTTGTATAAATAATTTTGTAAAGGTAATAATTTACTCTTTCTTTTTCAGAAAGCCCAGAGAAAAATAGCTTAAGCACTGTACCCTTGTTCCACCTCCCTGCACTGTAACAGCAATACATTAAATGCTTACATAATAAAAAAAATTGGTTCTTTAATGAGTAATATAATAATTACTCATTAAAGAACTCATATTATTATGTTTAATCTCCAGGATTTATATATCAAATTATATAATTCATTATTTAAATTTTTATTAAAAAAATCTTGACCTCACGTGCTTTCAGTAGAAAGTTATCAGTTACCTATACAAAGAAAATTAAAGCATTAAAACACTTACTTCCATGCCCAATCTTATATCTTCTAAAACACCATCAACAACTTGGGATCCAACATTTTCCTACAAAATATGTATATATGCTTCATTTTCATTAATACACTTAATTGTGAATAACAATACAAGTTCAACATTATTTATATACAAACATGGATTTCTGTGTGTATAAGAGACATTTTTTAGGAAAAAAAAAAAAGGCCACAATGTTCTTCTATTGTCTTATTTTACTGAGGTTGAAATGTTTTTATTTCACATGAATTTTGTAATCAGAATAATTTTTTCATAGAATACAAAAATGTGAAGTAACTAAAAATAAAATTATTCGTGAATTCTAAATTAAAATACACTCATATATTAATAAAACTGTAAAATTTTTTAAAGCTGCACAGTGAATGATATTTTTTGTTATGTTGTAAAATATAATAATCAAAGACATTACTTTTAACAACAAAAGTGCTGATTAAAAGATGTTGTCAATTACCTCTTCCCTCTAAAATACCTACATCTAATTTTTAAATAAATTTTCACAACATATGAAACATTTATATATTTTTTTTAATGTATAAAAATTTCTTCATTATAAGAATATCAAGAGGAGAAAAATATAATGATAAACAAACTAAATAATAAAATGCGCAAATTCTTGCATCATAAATTTTGTTAGAAGTTAAACTGGAAGTTATTTCAAGTTGATCTTCGAAAATAATTATCACGAAATAACTCGTCACTCAGGTTTATGACAAGACTCCATCAAGTTCACAGACAGAACTTTTTTTAAAATTTATTCTGAATAAACCTGCGGTGTGTTTTGTAGCTATGCTAGTGACCTTCATGAAGTTTTATTACGAGAATATGAAAGTTTTATCCCATGTCTCTTTTGTTCCTCCACGTCAGTATTCGAGCACCTATCCACCCACATATAAGACTAGTTTTATCTCTGCTAAGTGCATTAGTTTAGCAATTCACCCTGTTTTGCAATTTGGTCAGAAATACAAGAATTAGAGCTTGTACATTCCTTCTTTTAAGACTCCAGCTAAAATTTTTGTAGAAACATGCTATTTTTGATCTGATTTTGATCCACCCACATATAAGACTAGTTTTATCTCTGCTAAGTGCATTAGTTTAGCAATTCACCCTGTTTTGCAATTTGGTCAGAAATACAAGAATTAGAGCTTGTACATTCCTTCTTTTAAGACTCCAGCTAAAATTTTTGTAGAAACATGCTATTTTTGATCTGATTGTACCATGCCTGTATGTGTACTGCGATGCTTCAAAGTCCACAACACCATTTCTAACCTGAACCAACCTCTTTGTGCATTTTCATATTTTATTTCTTTTCAACCATTTCTTTTTTCATATTTCCTTTATATAGATAAATATTCACTTATGATTATTAAAACTCAAAATTCTTAGAAATTATTTTTTGTGTTCATTCTTAATAAAAACACACTAATGAGTTAACTTAGGATAATTACTTACCATTTATTTTGTATCATAAAAATATTAAAAAATTCAAAAGCTTTTGAAACACATTTGCTGAGTCTTTTATGCCTTATTGCATTAATTAAAAGTACATACAATAAAACTAAATAACTTGTGCATGAAAACTGAAAAATAAAGGGTTAGTTAAGGGGTTAATATATATATATATATAATGATTTCAAATGCGTAGATGAAAGCAGTGGACCTCCCAACAGCTTATGATACTGCATAGATGACCGAGAAGACCGTAGTGGCTTGAAAGTGGCAGAGTGGAAAGCATGATGACGCAATTTAGCACAACATATCTTGAAAAATCACAATCTTTATTTTTTCCATGCATATCAAATGATCCTTTTTCAGACAAGATATTTCTTAATAATATTTGAATAGAATAACTCCCATTTTGAAGTACGACGTCATCTTAAGCAAGTTAGCTGCAGCAGCATGGATGAAGTGTATCTTACCAGTAGGAGAGCTAACACGGAAAAGGGGAAAGGTTATAGTACTTTCACAGGAAGAAGACTGGGAGTGGGAAAGTTTCAGTTTAGAATTAATTTGATTGGACGAGAGGCATTTGCATTAATACGTTACATAAGATAGAAAAGTCTGGAACCTGTGAGAAGAGATGAATTTAGCGGCAGATTATCAAATTATGTTAATTTTGAGGTCATCAATTATATTTTGAAACAGCTATCATATTTTGTTATATCTTACATATCCCCCCTTCAAAAGAAAAGTTGGGTGAGCAGGGTGGAAGAACAAGCATTAGAGCAGCAAAATGTGAAAGATATAATTTTGAAAATACAAACATATTAAATTTTAAACAAAAAATTATTGTCATAAAATTTTGACCAATATTTTGAATCAATTTTGACATTTCATTGAATGTCATAAAATTTTGAATTCAATAATAATTTTAGACACTGTACACTTCTAAAACAATTGCACATTTTAGTGTTCTGAGATAAGAATGTCCAATGAAATTTTGTAAAGTTCTTGATAGTTCCACATGGTAAAAGTTCAAATTTTTTCACAAACTAAATGTTCAAATAAAAGTGTTTCCAATTTTTATTGATGAAAATATTTCTATTATAATACAATTTAAGATGCCAACTTTCATGTTATTTAATTATGTTTTTAGGGAAGGTATTTTAATATATAAAAATTTTGTAACACATCACTCACAAACACAATTTAAAATTTTAAACTTTTCACTATTATTAAGACATTTTAAAATTTACTTATTCTTTACAAAACTTGAAAACTCCACAACTTTATCTAAATACTAGCACTTCCATCATATTGGTTTATCAGTTGAGCAAACTGGTGTTTAATATTCTTCACCAGTGGCCAAAAGATTTGCCAAATTAGCAGTTACTGCAGAAAAGGCCTCCATTCCTTCTGTAAAGGCAACTGACCTTTTTCGAACTGCTGCCATTCCATATGAATATTAAAAACACAGTCCATTTTATGAAAAAATAAAAATACTTAGATTAAAAAAATGTATTTTTTCATAAGGTGTCATATTTTGTTATATCTTACATATATGTATATTATTTTGTCACACATTATAATTTGAAGGAGTGACCTATAAAAATAACCCTTGCAATGTTCACCGCACAGTGTCAAAAATAATGTTTACACACTTGGCAACTATTTTATTATGAAAATGCAGTTATTGAAAGGTTGAATAATACATATAATTTGTAATGAACTTGATTATTGCAGATATTGTTGGATAGTATAAAAAAGGGATTTAAAAAATATATTTAGAATACATTCATGAGTTTGGTACACAATGGCATAATTATAATTTGAATAAGCTAATAATTAATTACCTAGAAATCAGGGAGGGAAGACAAAACTATTTTGGTAACAAAACAAAGTTCTTCATTTAAAAAATTACAAAATGGATATTTGACATTTTTAACCGTCCTTAAAGAAGGGGCAAGGAAGGGGTGACAGGAATATTTTTAAAACAATAATAAAATATCACTTTTTTTAAAAAAAAGTTGTTTTGAAAAGTTTAAGAAATCATTTTGTTTAGTATTTATAGAATTAGTAGTTTGTAAAATTGAAAAAATGTTTGAAAATCAGGTCAAATTTTATGTTTGAAGTCTAAGACTTTACAATTTTCATTTATGAATGAAAAAAGCAATATTATAAATACCTGATAAGCTACCAAGCCAGCAAGTAAATTAGCCACACAGCGAATGTTATAATATTTCACATTCCAAACTGCTGTAAGACATTTTGTAATATAAGCAGCAGTTTCTGTATCATCCCAGTCTAATTTTCGCATCTGGCGCAAGACTTTCGCTGAAGATGAATATTTTTCTGAACTCTATGGAATAAATACAAAAAAATAAGCTTTCCATTAAAACATACACAAATCTATTATGATAAATATATTTTCTTGAAATAATAGTTGCCATTAATTATTTACAACTAATACAAGACAGATTCTTCTGTGAAACTTTACTATCCTACATTACTGTCAACAGTGTTGTGCCCAACCCACCGCAATAATCTGGAAATCATATATGTCAATGGCAATACCTGTTCTGTTCAGAGTTCAAGCAAAATACCAACTGATGAATCTTTGAAAAAAGTTCAAAACTAATGCTATGAAACAGTTACTTCACTTAAAAATCAAATCATAATCACAAGGCTTAAGTCCAAGGAGTATGAATGATGGCTGAGCATTTAACAGCCCCCATCAGTCAAACAGATCAGTCACAGTCTTACAGATTAGTTTTTGATAAAGATTACCTTATCAATACTGTAATTTAAGATTACCTAAGCAATGCATAGCAAAATAATAAATTTACTCTGTAGAAAACACTATGTGTTTTTAATGCTGATCTCAAGTAGTTCCATAAGTGAGCAATAATAATGCATATGGATGCATATTCTTTGAGGTATGCCATCATAAATATACAAAAGAATCAACATAATCTTCCTACTACAGTGATTCTGATGAAGAACATGAGATTTGATTTGTAATTATACAATCTTTGCTTTGCTGAAGGCAATAAAACTGGTTAAAGTTACACTGAAGCATTTGAAAAGTTTGACTGCACTGCAAGTAGTAGCTTATTTCCCCCCTTTTTAGAGAAGTACCTGAGAAAATTTTACGATCAAGATGGCGCTATCAAATTTAAAGATGCAAACGTCTGAAAGGGAAAACAAACTACTTAAAACAGAGCCAGAATTTGCATTCTTGTTAGTATCTTCTTACCTGCAATATGTTTTTAAGTACACTGCTAAAAAAAAAAAAAAAAAAAAAAAAAGGACAGTCCTATATTTCCCGATCTACTGGGCCGATTGACAAAATTCAAATTGCGTTCTTCATCTCTCGAAAGCGCGACTTAGGATATATATTAGATTTATATATAGCACTATTCTAACATAGGTATTTTGACACAAAATCAGACTTTTTCTGAAATAATATACAAATTTTTTTACATATTTCGATTCTACGACTCAAATTATGCCTAAATATGAAATTTTGTAAAATTTGGAGCGAAATTCACAAATTTGTGTTGGCACTTTTTTGTCAGTTTGCGCCAAGAATACTTCACTTGGCGAACTTCTTAATATATGGCAACCTAGTTTCCTTTCCCGTGAGAGGAAAAAAAGTCACCATCGTTCCTTTTTTCTAAATAATATTCTTTATATTATATTTTTAATTATAACTTATTATTTTAAGTAATTTTTTCTTTTTCGAATTTCATTTTAATTGTTTAAGTTGCACGTTTTTTTTTTTTTTTTCCGAATAACTGTTTTAAAAATTTCTATTTACCTATTCGAACTGCGTAAATAAAGGTGCAGCGTTTATTTTTTTTTTCAAATAGTTTTCTTTATATATATTTTTCGTCATAGTTATTATTTTAGGTAATTTTTAAATTTTTACACTTTTATTTTAATTGTTTGTGTTGCATTGTCTCTTCAGATAATTGTTTTAAAATTTTCTATTTATTCCTTCGAACTGAGCATTTTAAATATATTTATTAATATCAATTTTCCAGAATTTGATTTTATTTATTTGAACTGCGTTTCTTTCAGAAGAATACTTTATAACCCAGACTACGATGAGTTTGAAAACTGCATACTATATTAAAAGAGAAAATACAGTACAGCACAGTTTTACATGCCTTTCAATGTTCCGTTCAGAAAAGATACATATAAATAAGAGAGATGTATAACCGACATTTTAACTTAGGATGACTTGCATACACTGCTTTAAACAGTTTTATCATTGTGCCCATTGCTTTACACAATTTTATCCTACATTTGGTTTTTTAAAATGTTATTCATATTTTAGTCAAATATTTTATTTTTGAAATTGCAAGAATCAAATATCATAACATTGAAAAGTTTTAAATTAAAAAAAATACAAATACTAAATTTTACAAAAAAATTTATTTTTCTTCTCTTTTTCTTTAAGCATTCTGAAAGTATATTAAAAAGTATCCAACTTTTCTAAACATTTTGGTATTTCTGACAATCATTTTAAATAAAGTTATCGCCTTCCATTTCATAAAGCCCCACAAACGGCCGAGCGGTAAAGACGCTGATCACTGGTAGTTCGGTCTGAGGTTCGAATCCTGCGAACGGGCTGGTTGCATGGGTATTTCCGTGGTTTTCCTGATGTGTAACGTGTACACGAGCCAGTTTTCCTTAGAAAGTCCTCCAGGAAGGCATCCCTCCCTTTAGGCAGATAGCCCTCTTGTGCTTTGCCATAATTAAATAATCCAATCCCATCCTTAATTAAATATAATTGATTTGTAACTTTTACTAGAACTGACGTTAAGAATTGAAGTGCAAATAAATAATATCGTGTGCAATCTTGATTAATATAAAATTTAAAATATTTGCAAAGAAAAATATTTGCATTCAGACAGAAAGTTTTTTGAAATATTTGCAATTACTTTATAAGAAGGATTTATTAATAACCGTAATAATTACTTATTATATTACTGATGATTAGGAATCAGTTCTTGACAATTACATTCTAAATTAGAATTTTAAGAATTATTAGAATTTTAAATTAGAATAATGAAAATATGCTATGCACAAAAATACATTTTAGGGTAAAAAAATGAGTTGATTTTTTATGTTTTAAAACTTCTTGAATTCATTTAATAAACATCGTATCCTCGTTGTTAATTGAATTCAGAATGTTGGGTGTCGTTTATATAATTATTCTTACTTGTCCACGGAATCTGCTGACTTATCCAGCGATTAAGTAGCTGCAGATCATTTCTACATAACCATTGAACTTCCATTAATTCAGTCTCTAGAGGGTTGTATATTTATATCATAATTTGACTTTTATAAAAATGATTATTCTAAATCTTATATTTCTATAAAAATATACTGTGTTTTAAAAATATGGATGATAGTACCAGCCGCTCTTTCAGCCACTTCAAAAGCATCAGTTTGTTTAGAAATAAATTGTGCAGTTAATGTCATAAAATTCAAATAAACATTAAACGAAAATTCTCAGTTTTAGACAATTCGATTTAAACGAAGTAAAGTAGCAGACGATAAAACGCTGAAGGTAAAAATTTACTCTTATTTAAAAAAAAAAAAATAATAATAATAATAAAAAAAAAAGATAGAGAGAAATTAAAAAAAATATTAAAAAATTTATTGAAAAAAATAGCTTTTCATATAGTATTAATAAATATTTATTACGCATCATTGAGGGAAAAAATGTCATATAATTAATTCTCCGTAAAATCTTACTTGAAATTTATGGTTAAAAATAGCTCTGGCAATACATGTAACAAAAATCCATAGACCACATTTGGCGTTATTATCGCTCAAAAAAAAAGATATATCTTAGAAAATTTTGAATAAAAAAGTCTAATTTTTTGCAGATATGCTTAAAAATATACCTACTTTAAGATGATGCTAAAAATTTTATCGATTATAATTCAAAATTTTTTTCAAAAAATTTATAAAAATTATTTAAAAATAGAAATTTAAAAAATAAAGCACAAAAAATGGGTAAATTTTATTTGGAATGAACCTAAATTTCGAAATGTGAGAGAAAAAAATCAAAAAAGTTCAATAAAAAAAGAGATATAAATAAATATTTGCCAAATTCAATTAACATTGAGGAGCTAAAATTTTGAGAGCTAATATTTCAAAAACTACTCGTACGATTTTTACAAAACTTGGTATTCTGGCATAATTTGAGTTGTAGAATCCAAATATGTAAAAAAATTGGTATATTATTTCAGAAAAAGTCCCATTTTGTGTCAAAATACCTATATTAGTATAGTGCTATATATAAATCTAATATATATCCTAATTCGCGCTTTCGAGACATGAAGAACGCAATTTGAATTTCGTGAATCGCCCCAGTAGAACAGGAGATATAGCACTGTCCCATTTTTTTTTTTGAGCAGCGTACCTTGAAATATCAACATAAAAAAAAAAAAAAAAAAAAAAACCACCTTTAAAATGTTCCATTTGCTTGCCATTAAAATTAGAATCACGATAAATCAATATATGAACAATTACTCTTATTAGAAAACATTTACTGATGTAACACATAAAAAATAAGACAAGCATTGAAATGACTTATTTTTGACTTATTTTTTATAATGAGATAAAAGCATGAAATGGCAAAATAATTAATAATCTTTCACACACAAACACATACATTAAAAAAATAAAAAGGATAAGATCAAGATTACAAATTCTTAGGCAAAAAATATATTTCATAAACATGAAAAGAAAATTCTACCAAATCGATTTTTAATACACAATTGTGGGAGCTTATAAATATTAAAAAGAAGACACATAGGTGGCATTTAGATGATAAAATTTAAGATTACCTTATCAGTACTGTTCTTTGCAAGATCCCTATAAAGAAGTTTTCGTATGTACTCATGCATTGGTGGACGTTCAACCTTAACAATCTGAAAATATATAAATTAAGTTCCATAACAAATCAGATTACTCCTTAAAGTAAAAGCATTCTGGAAAGTACAATAATAAACTTACAGGTGCAACCTCAGGAGGATTACAGTAGTAGAAAGCATTTTCTATCATTGTTGTATACCTGCTGTCTAAAGGCATGACAGACTTCTTCCTCATCATTTGTTCCTAAAATATGAGATTAATACAAAGCAAAATTTATTTACAATCTATATTTACCAGATTCATACCTTTAAAAGCAAAAAACATTTAAAACTTAAAATCACAGAATCTCCTGTTGCATAATATCCTGAAATTATGCAACAGGAGCGACTGATGAAAAGCATGCAAGCCGATTTTTGTCAATTCAGTCAAGGTCCTATAAATAGGCTCTTGGTTCTAGTTTAGTTAAATTCGATAAGGACAACAAACAATATTTGTTTAGAGAAAAAGTATGTAGTTTTCATAAATATCAATATAAAATTATATTAAAATAAATGTGTTACATAAAAAAGTTGTTTCGATGCCAATATCTTTATACAACTTAACAAACACCTCTCATGATTAAATTCATAATTATAAGGCAAGGGGGAGGGGAAAGAAGAAGAAGAAATAAAGAGTATTAAACTCTGTCCTTCATGTTATCAAAACCAAAGACTAAATCCTACCTTTATAAAAGTAGAATAACCATGTTGTCTGTAAACCTAGTTTTAACTTAACTACAAGCAATTTTTGGACAGTGATGCGGATTACAGCATTTATCACAAATTATTAAACTTTGATACATATTGTCGAGTTAAAGCTAGTTCTAATATGTTTATAAGCCTTTTCTGAATTACTGTCAAATTTAAATGCAAATTATTCACAAACATAAATGTGTAAGGAATAAATAAGGAATAACGTAACTTTGAGTTTATGTAAGTTGGGGTGTTGCAGTACTAGTACCAGTACAGGGATCCAGGCCTAAGCTGAAATCATTCAGCTAGACATGAATATTATAATTAGTGGCAGTTACACAATTTATATATGCAATAATTACCTGTGTAGTTCATTTAGTGTTAAAGCAGTGTAAATATATTATATAGTATAATAAATATTCTCTATTTGTAAAAAGCTAATATACCTGTAAATTTAAATTTTATTCAGAAATTTTAATTGCAAAAATAAGAAAAATTAATTATTGCTGCGAACTAACTTAATCATTTAAATTCTAAGAGCATATGCAAATTAAGTGCATGTTCCTTGCAGCAATGGCACAAGAGAATTATTTTAATTTAATTTAACTTTAATATATTCTTGTGAAACAATTATATAGTATAATAATTATACTACTTCTTCTCATTCATCAATTTCACTTATCAAGATACTTGATTATAAAAGCATATCAAATTTTAAGCCGAAAATACAAGTGGGGTCTTATATCTGAGTAAACGCAGTTATCTAAATAAGAATCTGTTTTCTATACCTGCTAAAAAAATTATTACTTTGAATAAGATTTTAAGGGGGGGGGGAACAGATCTCTAAACTAATTAACTGCCCTTTGGTGTCACCTGGAATTTTAACAGTTAGGTTTATAATAAAATGTTTTCAGGAATTCAAGAATTTCATTTGAATTATTTTTAAGAGTACAAATAACTTTGTTAATAAATAAGAAAACTATCAAAACTGCTTTTTAGCATGCTGAGATATATCAAGCACCTAAGCATGTAATTTTAAAACAGAATTTGAATTACAACAATTTGGTGGAGAAAGAATTAAAAGAGAAAACCATTTTAACATCAAATTAAAATTTACGAGCAGAGAAATAAATGATAATAATGCATGTTTTTTTAAGCAAATTAAATTTAGAATTATTTTTAACAACTAGTCAACATATGTTACACATCTAGATAAATTTTTATTGTAAATATAATAGCTTATGAAGTGTTTTAAAATAAAATATTGGCATTAACTATGGTCTCACGCTATACTTGTGACTGATATTTTAGATAAATATAGGAAAATATAGCCATACACTTTTCTTTATATAAAAAAATCAGATGAAATGTAAAAGTTAATTCAGAAATGGTATCAGCAAATTTTTAAATACTTTAATAAAATAATTTTTACTTTGAATAATCATGACATTTAAATTAAAAACTTACTGAATATATTATGGATTAAATTCTAATTTTTTTTAAATAAATATATAAAGATTCAATAACGTAGTTCACAATCAGCATTATACACTTAACAGAAAGGACAACTCTTTAGGAAACTACCATTTTTATATAAAAGAATTTATGAATAATTTAAAACAGTTTTTAATCATTTTAATAGGCCCACCAGCGGCCGAGCGGTAAAGTAGCTGAACACTGGTAGTTCGGTCTGAGGTTTGAATCCTGCGAACAGGCTGGCTGCATGGCCGTTTTCGTAGTTTTCCCCATGTGTAACGTGTATACGAGCCAGTTTCCCTTAGAAAGTTCTCCACGAAGGCATCCCTCCTCTTAGGCAGATAGCCCTAGTGTGCTTTGCCATAATTAAATACACCAATAATCATTTTAATGAAATTCTCATTTTGATTTGCTTGTCCCTCCCCCCCTTGTTAGTCCACACACGTTTGTATAATCAAGGTTATTACAAAATACTTAAAAAAAAAAAGGACAATTCACAAACAAGTTTTTATTTTCTATGATCATTTTATTTGCTTAAAAAATTATTTTTATAATTCTCCTGCAAATTTTGAATGCTTATTTATGAAAGAGCAGCGAACACTGTGATTGTAATTTCCTTTTAGTATTTCAAAATGACTTGT
Source organism: Stegodyphus dumicola (assembly GCF_044657685.1). Classification (NCBI taxonomy): domain Eukaryota; kingdom Metazoa; phylum Arthropoda; class Arachnida; order Araneae; family Eresidae; genus Stegodyphus; species Stegodyphus dumicola. The sequence goes on from NC_140778.1 coordinate 123,072,215, forward strand.
GTTCAAAATAAAATAAAAAAAAAAAAAAAAAAATATTTAATAAACATATAATAATTTAACAGAAACAATCAATCTGACTTAAAAATCATCCCACAGATAATTAAGCTGACTGTTCACTATGAACAGAAACTTATCACCACTTCCAAGTAACAAAGCAAGAAACTATAGTGCATTGATTTAGATAAATGAAAAGCGCCGTAACAGAAAAAAGACTTCCTTTTTTGATCTGCCCTTTAAATGTACACTGCAAAAAAAAAAAAAAAAAAAAAAAAAAAAAAAAAAAAAAAGGAGGGACAGTTCTATATCTCCCTACTAGGCCGATTGATGAAATTTAAGTTATGTTTTTCATGCTTCGAAAGTGCGACTTAGATTATGTATAATATTTATATATAGCACTGTTCTAATATAGATAGTTTGAAACAAAATCAAACTTTTTCTGAAATGACAAGCTAATTTTTTTTCCGTTTTTCGATTCTAAGACTCAAATTATGCCAAACTGCCAAGTTTTGAAAAAGCTGCACAAGTAGTTTTTAAAAAATTAGCTCTCAAAATTTTAGCTTCTCAATGTTAATTGAATTTGATATATATTTATTAATATCTCTTTTTTAATTAAACTTATTTGATTCTTCCTTTCACATTTTGAATTCTTTCACTTTCACATTTAGGTTCATTCCAAATACAATTCGCAACATTTTTTACGATTTATTTCTAAAATAGTTTATAAATTTTTCGGAAAAAATATTTTTACCGCCATTTTAAAATAGATGTACCTTCTTAGCACACCTGGGAAAAAAAAAAAAAAAAAAAAAAAAAAAAAAAAAAAAAAAAAATAGAGTTTTTTAATTCAAATTCCATATGATATATGTGAATTCACATATTGGTTTGTTTTGAAATTTGGCATATTTGTTATAAGCGATAATAACACAAATGGGGTTTACGCACTTTGTCAAAATTATCTGAAAGTATGAATGATGACTTTTTTTCCACTTGCGTGCAATGAAAAAAAGGTAAGGGAAATAGGTTGCTATAAATTAAGATGTTTGCTAAGTGAATTAGCAAACACCTTGTTTGGCAAAAACTGAGGGGGGGGGGGAGGAATGCACCAAGATAAATTTCTGAATTTCTCCATAAACTTCTCACCAAAAATTACAAAAGTTAATATCTAGGGATAACCTGAACCATAGAATCGAAATATGGAAAACAATTGGTATGTTATTTCAGAAAATGTCCGATTTTGTGTCAAAATATATTAGAACAATGCTATATATAAATATAATACATATCCTAAGCTGCGCTTTCGAGACATAAAAGATGAATTTGAATTTCATCAATCAGAATAGAAGATACAGAACTGTCCCATTTTTTTTTCGCAGTATACATACCTGATGTAAAAGTAGATGCACTCAGTCTCCTTATGCACATGACGAATGTATAAATATCATGACAAAGAGCAATTTTTGACTTGTTATAAACCTCAGAGAAGTATTCGTATAGTTTAAATGTAACTATTAGGCAAACTGCCCAAGCAGAGGAATGTCATTGCTAAAAGTTTTCTAAGAGAAACTGGCTCATACTTACCTTTAAACAAGTATTATCATTTTACACCAAAATAAAATAAAAGTACATTAGTAGACTTTTATTAATCTATTATAGAAGTGAAAGAGATTAAAAAGGCACAAAGGTTAAAATTTTACACGTAAACTTTCATTGTGCCAAAAAAAAAAAAAAAAAAAAAATTGATTAAAAAAAAGCAGAAAAATGAATTTGCTTACCAGAAGTACTTTTGTGCGTTGATGAGAATCAGGAGCTCGAAATAGAAATCTGCCACATGTTTCAAGCAGATTGCAAGCCATTTCTATATGATGATGAATAAAATCAGATAATAGAAGCTGCAACATGAAAAAAATTATGCATAAGACACACCATAAAACAGAGTAGGACATGAAAAAAAAAATATTTTTCCATAAAACTGCACTTACTTTTAAGCAAAAAAGAGCTTCTGATTTGGGAAAAACTTTAAATTTGACCAATTCTCCTATATGAATGAAATATTATGTAGTAAATGCACATATACACATTCAAATCTAAATCTTAAGAAATTTACACTGAGTGGAATAACATAAGAAAGATTATTTTACAACTTGTAAAATGTTGTGTTATATTATACAAAGGGAAAAGTGAAAAACTACTATGGTATTAAGCTATAACATTAAAATAACAGCAACAGTAAATTTGCTTTACAATGCTTTGGTTTATTGAGATTATAGCAAAGTACACTAGGGTTATCTTCCTTCATTGAGGACTTTCTAAGGGAAACTGGCTCATATATACATGTTATAAATGGGGAAACTACGAAAACGCACATGCAACCAGCCTGTTTGTGGGATTCAAACCTTGGACCGAACTCCCAGTGTTCAGCAACTTTATTGCTCGACCACTGGTGGTATACAATCTTTACAATGAATTTCACTAATTTACATTTACAATCAGCAACGAATTTGATTAATGGAACAAAATTATGTTATAGGGCATTAAAAATTTGCTACTTACAAAGGAAAATGCTAATTATGATTCATATTTTTCTGAGAATAGCATATACTTACAAAAGATTACACTCTAATATATATATAATAATTTTTTAATATAACTGTATAAATATTTTGATTGTTTATTTTCATAGGATGAACAACTTTTAATTCATATATTGTTTATCTCTAAAACAGAAGTTAAATTTAAGTATTTGTCAAGCAAGGCTTCTTTCAATGTCCTTATTTTGCAAAATAAATTAATTAAATAAGGAACTTGTAGGATTACTAGTCTCATTTCTGCTGGGGGGGGGCTGAATTTTCAAAAATGTAACAAAAACAGGAAATTTATTTAAAAAATAAACATTATAATCAAGTTACAAAACTATTTATCTACCATCAGAAAATATTACTTAACTACTATAAAAAATTAATAACGGGCATGTAAAATTAACTGTTATGAAACACACACACTGTTTATCACACATGCTCATCTGCCAATGAAAAACTGACATGAAAATGAGCATATATATTCAGGAATATGAAATGAAGAGGAAGTTAAATTATACCTTAATACACAGGAAGATCCAAAAGCCAATAAATTAAAAAATAAATATTAAAAAAAGAATAAAAGCATTTGATTGAAATTTTAATGGACAATAATATATATATATAAAAGGATACTAAATAGCAAATACGGCAGCTGCCAATTAAAAAAAAAACACAATTTCAAATCTGGATATCTATGGTCATTGACCAGGATAACTCCATCCTGGGTGAAAAATGAAAGCAAAAAAGAAATAACACAGAGTGGTGTGTTATCTACATGAATTTCAAAAAACCAAATGCTTGCCTTTTTTCTACGCTAGAAATAGTGTCACTTCATTACATGCCAGTATAACACTGGATTTTAAGTGATAGCTTAGAAGTAGAGCTATATATTCAATATTTCAAGGTGGAATGACATCTGCTGGTCATAAATAACTTAAAAATTTACACTGATCTTGAAAAAGTTTTGTCTGAACATATTCAATGCTCATCCTTCTAAACATAAATAAAAGCATTAAAAATATTCAGTGTCAGCAAGAGGTAGTAATATCCAGTTTAATTTCAAGAAACTGTATATTTGTTCTACCAATTTAAACAAAGATGAGGATATATTAATCAAATTATTTTTGATCCTGGGTTTACAAATAATATTATAGCTTATGGCTTGATAAATATTTCAGAAGAAAATCCAAAACAAAAATATAATCTGCTATTTAAATATGCTAAGTGAAGCATGAGGTTCAAGCTAAATTCGGTGTTGTAAATTGTTAGATGATGATTTTAATCTGGTAACTGGTGATTACAGCTGGTGAAACCATGCGAAATTTTGTGATGTTTTTTAAGGAAAACAACTAAATTATGCAATATAATTATGCAATATGTAAGTGTGAGTATGGAAAGAACAGCAGTAAAGTGTACAGCACAATATTTATAATCTCTATTTAATAATTAAAATTTTCATTTTAAATTGTTAAAGTGTGTTTCTTTTGATATGCTGATCATATTTACCGATTTATGATAAATAATGACAGTTTAGCGATGCTTTTTTTAAAAAAAAAAGTTGCCAAATCACGAATTTGCACTCGGAACTTTTAAATATTTTAACAACACATCTCATTAAATAAATATCTTGTTACAAACTGAGTCTATTTCCAGATGGCATTCTAAGATTATTAACAATGAGTATTGATGTTATCTCTTGTCTAATAATCATATGATATCTTCATTAGAACTGTCTGTGCTGCTAGGCATACATGCTGTTTTGCCAAAAGCAATAGGCTATAATGTTAAACAGTGTTTTGTCATTATTTTCATTACTGAAAAGAATTTGAAATTACAGTGAACAGTGTGAAGAGCTAAAACATGATTGCACAGTTTATATTTCTTGAAATCAGTAAATATAAGTCAGTTCTAGCAAATCTATGCCACATATCACACATGCAATGAAACTAGTTATTGTGTAGATTTTTATGCAGTTGTATCATTTCAAAAGGATTGTAGCCTCATGTTCATCCGATTTATCCTTCACTGACTTTTTTTGTGAGGATACCTTAAATGGAATGTTTATATAAATAATCTGCATATATACTAGATGATCACCTACAGAGGAACATTACGACAGTACTTAAAAAACATCAATGTGCAGGTGCTCCACGAAGTGACCTCACATATAGTATAAACAGCATATGCGCCATTTCAAGAATACATTGTTAAAAAAATAGTTTGATGTTGCACTTGTAAGATGAATGGCAATAAACATTAGGTAAATATACTGTATGTGTTGTAACTTGTACATCAAACCAACAAAATTTATTTGCTTACTGTAATGCACACAACTTTTCATTACCTAGTATGATCTTCAGCTTCTTAAAATGTACAATGTATTTTGATATTCAGAGCATAATTAAAAATACAGAAATGCTGACAAGCAAAATTTTACTCACCAATAAATCGCACAGTCTTGACTTTTGATTCAATATTTATTTGATCTTTCTTCTTAATCTGAAAATGTAAAACTTAAAAATAAAAAAATTAAAAAATATTAATAACTTTATATATTAAGTTTAAAACAAGAACTAAAATTGGAACTACTTTTTGAAATAATTATCTTAAAAATATACACTCTTAGCTACTGCACATACAGTTATTCTCTATTAGAATATGTATTACAACACAGCATTAGAAACATCTTTTATTAATTCAAAAAAAAAAAAAAAATATATATATATAAAACTGATCAATTAGGTTTTTTATATATCTCCCTAATTTAACATCTTTTAAATTATATCAATTAGAATTATTATTAAACAATTTAATTAAATATTATAAATTATTAAAAATAACTTTATTGTTTTTACGTGATTTAATTATGCAATATATAATTTTAATTTGAAAGATGAATTGAAAATCGCATGCCACATCAAATTGTAACTCCTTTCACACACAGCAACTTGCCAGCTTACATGTATGGTGAATTAAAAATGTTATACCTTTTGGAATGGCAATACTCGTAAGATTGTCTGGATGATAAATGCTGTAACAGCACAGCATATTGTAATGTAACACTGCTTACAAAATGAAAAATGTTAATAAACAACATTTCTAATGAAATTATGAAAACTGTAATGATTCTAATCGATTACAGAAAAATCAATTTGATCATGGGAAATGAATAAAATTTAACTGCTAAAACTCAACTATTCTGTTCTTCAAACAGTAAGTTTATCATTTGAATGCACAACTTTAATGAATTTTGGCCATTCAGTATGATCAGCTGATATAGCAATTTATCAAAATCTTCTAGATTAAAAAAAGAGAGAGAGAGAGAGACTGCAGCAATATCTTACCAAAACATGAAATAATGAAAGAATTCTTGGTGAAATTGACTATCCATTTCTAGAAATGAATTGGATTTTTCTGACATGTGCATAAGTATTGTGGGGATCAGTTTCCCAAGCCGATAGTATGGCCAAATCAATGATTATCATATACAAATATTTCATCAATCAATGTATTTCTGAAAATGTTTCATTGTGTCTGACACAAAATCTGATGCTTAATGCATCACTTGTGAATTAATTACATGCATAATAGTTTCTCCAAATAAAATGATGAAATGCAACAACTAATTATGATAGGAAAAAAAGGGGAGGGGCAGTAAAACAAATTTCTTCTCAAGGCCATTGCAATGTGCCACATACAGTACAAAGTCTGTAATCCGGACTCGTCAGGATTCTAGATTATAGATCAATTAATTTAAATCTGGTAAGATGGCATGCAGAAATTATACAATTAAAAATATGAAACCGTTATTTATGAAATAAAGAGTAATTATGATCTGAAGGGTATCAAAATTTAGATAAAAAAAAAAAAAACACTTAATATTTATTTGTTTACCTTATTAAACATTTCCTTCAATGTAAGTTGCTTCGTTTCCTGTGCTAATACTTTCTCTTTAATTCTACAAACAGACATAATTTCTTGTTTAGTTACAAAGTTCCACTGCTCAAGTTCCTGTAATTGCTGTGTCGAAAATACCGACTAACTTGTCAACCGAAATTTTTTCGTTTTCAATAACCTCTTCGTCACTTTCTATCGGAAGCAAGCATGGGTAAACGCTTAACGAGCATGCGTAGCGGATATGCGCATTAAACGCACATGCGTAAGTTTGTGGCTTTAAATATACACAAGATACGGATTATAGATCATTCTGGATAATGAATGTCCAGATTACAGACTTTGTACTGTATTACATATTGCTATGATTTTTTTTTAGCACTCCATAACAAAAGTCTAGGAACTTTTTGAACAGCTCCTGTATTTTAATACATCTCTAGGCTGATTCATTATTCCTCCTGGCATATCTACACAAAGGCATATTGGTCCGGCAGTTAAATGTACTGTAAATGACTATTACCTCTCCTTAACGAAGTAAAGTTAATGCATCTTTTTTTTCTTCTAATAGATTAAAATAATAATAATTTCCTTAAAATATACACAAGCCCCAATCGAACTTTTAAAATATTTTTTAATAATGCTAAAATCATTAATAAAAGCATCATAAAGCTAAAATCTAAAATGATTAATTACATAATATTTTTAAAAAATTGTTACCTTAAATCATATGTAACAGATATGTTTTGATGAAAGGATTCTGCCCAATCAGATGCAAATAAAGCAACTTGAGAAACAACAAAAAAGAATCACTCATTCGCCTGTTTTTGAGAGAATAAATGCATTTTTTATGTCCACTAACTTAAAAACACAAAAATACACTGATTTCTCCAGGCTGCATAATATAATATTTTGCCTGTGACTGTCAAATGCTTCATACTCTTAACAATTTGACTTGTAATTCACTGCAATGGCTATAAATATCTCAGTAGCATCAACATTAGAAATAAAATACTAAGAACTCTTTGATGTTTTATTACAAATTCACACAGAATACCTTGAGATTTCAAACAAAGCCATAAATTTCTAATGCAATTCCTCACAATTTATTTGAACAAAAAATAATTTTACACCTACGTACAAAGAGAAATAAAGTAGATATTGGACTGAATCTAAAATGTAAAATATTGGGTTTTAACAAAAAGTTTCCCACCATCGCAAATATCGTCTGTGCAAACAATTCGCACTGGCATGTTAAATGAAATTTTGTCAAACAATTTTTGGCATTTAAAAGAAAGAGAATGGCTTTAGAACAAATTTATAAAAACTTATCATTAATTACTAGGTGTCTGAAACGGAACTAGAAGATTAGAATCATCATTTACTTTCAGTTCTGTTGCAAAAAGTCTTCTACAGAATGTCACCAAATCATGCGTATAGCTTTAGACACTAACGTTGTGTCATGCGACATTTTGAAGGTTTGCTGCCGAAAGTTCAAAAACAAAAACAATGATAATTAAGAAGCAGAATACTCTGGCTAGCCTACTGATGTTGATGAGGCCTGCCTGCAAGAACTTGGGGAAGAATAATCAGTATGCATCCACTTGAGAGCTTGTAAGGAGTTAGACATTACAGCCATGTCCATTAGTCGCACTATGCATTGCATAAGCTTGATGTACACGTTCAGTAACTGGGTGCTGTATGAGCTGATTCAAGCAGACAAAGACAATTATGCACAACTCTGCTTGAATATCAACGCGAGAACAAAATTCTGGACTGAATCATTACTTGTTATGTAAAGTGGATTTATTTCAACAACACAGGTCGAAAAGGGGTTAGTCTGCACCCGATGAGCCCATCACAAAGCACACTTTGACTAACAATAAGATCATGCTATCTGGTGGGATTGCTCTAAAGAGTATCTGGAAAATGGTAAAACCCTGAGCAGTAAGGTGTACAGCGATATGTCAGTCAGTGTTGACGCTGCTATTAATGAAAAACTTTGAAATGAGTTCTGGCGCAAAAAGGTAATGTTCAACGCTGCTATTAATGAAAAACTTTGAAATGAGTTCTGGCGCAAAAAGGTAATGTTCCATTAAGATAATGTAAGGCCACATGTGTCTGCATTCATGGTTCGACTCTCCTGTACAGAATCAAATGGGACCTTTTGCCACCTTTTTTCACACCTGCAGTTACACCTTGCTGGAACTAATTCTGCACAGGAATCCAAAATGAGGTTGATCTGTTTTTGGACTCATGGCCACCAAGTTTCTGGGATGTGTATGGAAACAAAATTAAGTCTATTATACTTTAAGACCACTGTTACTCTAAGCACCCAACCCTGGGAAGAATCATTAGGCAATACCTTATACTACAAAGGTAGGCAATCCATGAACGGTTGCGCGCATTAAGCTAATACGGAAATCAGCCTTTGAAATTCAACGGTTATTTTTATGACAGCTGCTTAGTAACTGTTATTAGGTAACTGCAATAACAGTTTTTCTGAATTTTTGCGAATCCTCGATTTTTTTTTTAGTGGTGAAATTCTCTGATTTTTTTAATAGTTAAAACTAGTTTAGTTAATGCATAGGATAACAATGGGGAAAAAGGGTATTTTATTACATTATTGCTTTTAATTAATTTGTGGCTGTTTTATAATTTTCAGCATTTCCTTATGGATCTTTCTTGCATTTTTAATTTTATTAATTTGTTGCAGTTACTGTAATTTTCAGTGTAACACAATTTTTTAAATGGCTAGTTTTTGCCATATGATGTTGGTATATAATTAGCTGCCAACAACTGGTTACTTTGCAGGAGAGTTGGGCAGTTAATCAAATATTATTAAATATTTTTAAGACATGTCATTTACAAAAACATATATATATCAATCAAGAAAATAACACCACATGATTGAGAAACTAACAAACATACATACATGAAACTTAAAATCTTGTTTTAACATGGCAACTAAATCAGCAGCAATATCTGGCATACAAGGATTTAAAGTAGCTACAAATCGTGCATAAAATGGCAGGAGGTCTAGTCTGAAAAATGATAATACAAAAGGATAAATATAAACAAATAGCTTAAAATCTTTGTTAACCATTAAAAAATAACTACTTTTAGTAAGACCAGCACTAGATATTTTGTAAGAATAAAAATTTTGAACTGGTTATAATTATATTAATTTAATTTGGGTGTAAAACATCAAAATTTCACGACTAAGGAATATTATGTCAGGTGATTGAGCAAATTCTTGCTGTCTTTTCATGAGAATTAAACAACATGTATTTTGAGGCTATCCAAGAGTCAACCCATTTTTTGGCATCTTCATAAAGTAGGATAGGCTGCTCAACCAGGCCATGCCCCATCCACCAATGATAATTGCACGGGGCAACATCTGAATACAATAAGTGGAATAGGACTTCTCATTTAAGCATTTCTAAGTAGGTTCTCACAGGTTTGCAACATGTAGCTGAGTATTATCACGCTGCAAAATCACGTCTCTGCTTGTACAGAGGCCGTTTTATCTTCAATGCTCAGCTCAAATGCATCAATTATAGTCACTAGTGATGGCTTAATTTAGTCCGAGTAGCTCATAAACTGCATCCAGCTCATCCTAACAAATGCAGAGCAGAAGCTTGGAACCGTGGATATTAGGCTTTGCTGACAATGTTGATGCCCAGGATTATCCCATGATTTTCTACATTTGGGGTTATCGTAATACATCCATTTTTCATCTAGAGTTATGATACAACGCAAAAACACCTTTACTTTTCTGTCATTGAAAGAGCTGTTCACACGTGAAAAGACAGCATTTTAAATCTCGGCTTCAGCTGCTACAGCACCCAGTGACATTGCTTTTGAATCATTCTGAATGCTTTCAAATGTTTTGAAACTTCTAATGATTCTGCAACTTCAGCTAGCATCTGACATAAGTCACACTGTTTCTTAACTTCAACTTCATCAAAATCATTATTTTTGAAATCTCTATATCAATCTCTGCATTTCTGACAACGCATGGTCACCGTAAGTCTCAAAACCAATTCTGTGTGTTTTGGCTGCACATTCTTTTAAAGATAAACCAGCACAGTAAAATTCCCTGTAGATACTCTTTTTTTCCCCCCTGAAATTTGAAATGTTTAACACTATGAAAAAAGTTATTTACACTTTGGTGAAATGGCACACTGAATTTCAAGCCTGTTTATGTACTTTCTTGTACACAGATGCACCACAATCTTAAACTACATACACACAGTTCTAGTAATGCCATTTATTGGAAAACAGCAAGAACTTATTCAATCCCTAATGTTATTATATAATTAAACACACAGATCTGACATAAATTGCAAAGACATAATAAAAAAAATTGCTCAGTCAATCATGGACAGTATTTATGAAAAAGAAAAGGGAAGTGGACAATAGATAGATTCATTTTCTAAAAATACTGTTGTAAATTTTGCATATATGTAAATTATTTTAGCTGCTTTTGTACAGTGTATCATGAAAGGCCTCAAGAGTGTGAAGTACTGCCAAGAAAGGGGTTACAGAAGTCAGTCCATTTAACATCAGTTAATGGCCATCTCACCAAATTGGTGAGTACCAAGGTAGTGATGGTTTTGGCAACTGATTTTTGTCGCCAATTTGAAGAGAAATCACCAAAAGTCATTAAATTTGCCAACATTTTGATCCGATTCCTATGTTATTTAAAACTGGCCCGAACCCTATGTAATTGCAATAGAATCCGGCTCTATGCAACTGTAACTGAGTATGCTTTCTAACAATTTTGAGAAATCAAAGGTACTGGATATTTTTCAGAGGTTGATGAAAAACCAAATAAGACTGTTTCAGAGTTTAGCTCTTGAGAATATTGAGAGATCATGCTGCTGGCATTTGAGGCTTTTTGTATTGCCTTGTGCTCAGTGCTCTTAGTAGTTTTAAGTGCCAACTGCTGAATGTGCTTTGTTATACCCCAAAGAGCTTAACAAGTACTTTCATGTAAAGAGTTCTAGAACTGTAAAGTGTTTTTAGAAAAATAAATGTTATCAAGCTATCATCAGTTCTGTATGCATTCAACTCATTATGAGCCTATACACAAGTACATATATATTATTTCTTATCTGCACAAGACTTACTAACCTCCAGTAATTAACTATAATAAATTGCATTCAAATAGACAACAAAACTTATTATTCATTATTTATAAATAAACATTTATTTTAACAACTGAAAGAAATTATAAGAATACAAATCATATATTTAAGCGATATCACTAATCAAGAAAGAAAAGCAAATTATATAAATATCACACTTGCAATCCTTACAAAACAATTTAATGCAAACATAAAATATCCATCTTTCATACACAGAAAACTGGACCAGTTACTTTTTTTTTCAAATTACACCTATGGTCATTTTTAGAAATATTTTATACTTTCATACAATTTATAATATTTTAATTTAGCACAATTTATTTACAATTATGACATGAATAAAAATCTTAAAATCTATTAATTTAATTGAAATTAGATCAAATTTTCTAACCTTGTTCTAGGAACTAAAAACAATGATCGAACAAGTTTCTTGCGATTTGGCCTCGTATTTAAATTCATGCAGAAATCAACAGCTGCCTGACAAAAAATAAAGAATATGAAATATTATTTAATTTTTGTTGCAAAAAATAAATAAAAAATATAAATAATAAATTTTCCACATTTAATTAAAGATCCAAAAACAGAAATATATTAAACTAACTGATGCAGCATATATATTATACTACAAAAATCCACAAGTAATAAAAATTAAAATATTGCTAAAAACATGCAAATGTTTTCTTAGCATTATTTTAATTTTTCCGACTAAACGATTAACTGAATTTTAGATAATTTTCTTCTGGCAAATATTTTCTACTGCATATCAAAACACAGATAAATAAAATCCTGCAAAATGCACAGTCAATTATAATTAAATCAAGAGCAAAATCTAAATCTTCACTTGGTTTTTTGCTATTAATGTTTAGTTTCTCCTCTTTTTTTTTTAAATAATTGCATATGTTCTTAATGAAGAATTCAATTAAGCCTATTTTTTGTGTTTTTCTATAAAATTAATACTCATTAAAAAATTCGGTACTTTTCCGTTTTGCCGGCGCAAATCTTGCTAAGCAGACTTTATTGGTGACAACACACAGTATACACATGAAAAATGTTAACAAATGTTAGTTCCAAGAAATTTTTATTTTGAAAGCATAAAAATTTTAATATCATTTAAAATTTTTTAAAAAGACAATAAATTTGTAAAAAGACATTAATTTAAGAATTTACTATGCTTTCAATGGTTCAACACCCTGATTCACCGGTTCATATCATGGGATCCCAAGTGATCTCATCTCATGTAAACTACGCTACAAAAATCTAATTCTCTTGGTAATTATTTACATTAATTTCAAGTTAAATCTTGATTTGGAATGCAAGTTTAAATGCAAGAATTACTTCAATTCGTACAAATAGCTTACTCAGAAATTATATGAAATTGCAGTTTTCACTTCGCTAGTGCATTATCATTACAATTCATGAATTTAACCTTTGACTTTGCCTTTTCTATATCTTCGCCTTTGGGTGAGCGGTGTGATTGCATCCTAATTGACTTACCGCGAATGGCCTTAGGGCATAAAATTAAACTATCTGGTTAAAATTCTATGTAATTGTATGCCAGTATTGAAAGAAACAATCAATCTGATAAGAAATGACTGCGACTTGTTTTGAAAATGAAGCGTAAAAGGTTACTAGCAAGGAAATTCCATTTGGCATCGGTTGTACCATTTTTGGCGACTTTATTACTTCCGCTGGCAAAATAGAAAAGTACCAAAAATTTCAAGTACATAAAATTAGTATTTTTTTATTAGTAATAGAGTATATAAATGATAAAAAAAAAGATATACAAATGAGAGCTGAAAATAAAAATTAAATTAAAAAAAATCTTTTTGTTACATATTGGAAAAAAATTATAACAAACATTACAACATACTTGATCTATGATTTCTCTATTAACACAATTTAATAATGATGTCAAAAATCCATCCAAAAGAAGTTTATTTGCTGTATTACTAACAGCACTCTCTTCTTCTGTGTCTAAAGTAAATAAAAATAAATTTTTCAAAAACAAAACATGATAATTTAAAAATTCAGCAGAATTTCAAATTATTGAATGTTTATTGGATACTAAGAACTACATATTGCTACACAAATATTCATTCTACGTAATACTACATAAATTATAGCTACAAATATTACCTTCAATTTCTTGCATAAGAGTTTCTGTTAAATCTTTATCATCAATTTTACCACTATCTTTTAGCTCCTCAGCTTCAACTTCCAAGAGTTCAGCATCTTCAATTTCTAATTTACTCAAATCTACAATACAAAAATTAAAAACTTAAATACTAATTTTACATATACAAAATGTTTTTATAAATTAGGGAAATTTTTAAAAATAATTAAACAAAAGATAAGAACTGAAAAAAAATTATCAAAAAGGTTTCATATACCTTCTTCTAATTTCTCTTCTGCTGAATCATTTTGATTTTGAAGAGGAACTTGGGAACTATCTTTGAAGAGGATCTAAAAAATTAAAAATCATGCTATAAACTTTGCACAAATCAAATTGTATAGATAAATATAACTAACATAAATTACAGCATTAATTTTAATAAAACAAATGAAAATATTTATTTTATAAAATATTCTTGGGAACATGCCAATTAAACTGCCAAGAACCTGATTGCTCACATTTGCACATAAATATTCATTGCTTAAAGGCTTACTTCTATCTCACATTTTTTTTTTTAATAAGAGTAACAGAAAGTTATGATGATCAACAATAAAGAAGGAAAGGGGGAACACTTCTCAGGTAAAAAGGAGGGGTGGAGGAAAAGAGGCACTTCCATATGAGCAGGGCATAAAATGATTTTCTGATGTTTAAGATCAAGAAATATAGCAAATTATCAAAATGGCAGTAACACTAACTCAACTAAACTAAGGTGCCATATTTGGTGCCAATTTATGGATCTATGATGTTGTATTATAATTAAATTTGGAAAGTTTCATAGTTTTTTCTAATCCCATTGTGCAGATTTCCAAGTATCTAATTACCAGTTCCTGCATTTTGACAATTAGACACTTGAAAGAAACCATTTACTCTTATTATTCTGAATATTCATTGTTGAAGAAGGCATGACTAACTTAGTTTTTATGTTTAAATAAAAAAAAGCTTTCATCAATTCTGACAATTACTATTTTATATGAGCAATTATTATTATGACTATAACATTTTCCTAATGCTGTAACTCACACTTTCTGCATATAATTATTTCAATTGTAATTTAGCATATTATGCTTTTTTTCACATTGCTTGTTTATCCAAAGATTATTAAGTTGGAAGTTTTGGTACCTTGCCAATATTAGCACTAAGTATATAAACCATTCGTGATTGTTTAATCAGTTAAGTACCAAATAATTTTGTCAATATGTGTAATTGTTTAAAATAAAAAACATTAAATTATTTAATTTTATACATGTTATTTCTTTTTGGGAGAAGTTTTATTTATGTGCACAATGGGGAAATCACATAACTCTGAATACAGGAAATTTCCAAAAATGAATATAATCAAAAAAGCAAGCATAAACTTATAAGTCTCAGTATCGACGTATAAGATGCATCACATTTTTCAGACCTATTTTCAAAGAAAAACAGTGCGTCTTATATGCAGGCAAATATGGTATATAAAATATTCCTTTTCTGCATTACTTCTTTTCTAGTATACTTAATTTGTGAACATTTAAATTTATCAACTTTCATTTGCACTTTCAATTACGAAAATAAATTTTAAAAAATTCTTACACCAGGAATAAATGCTTTCAAATCAGGCAAGTTTTCATAAAAGCATCTTGTGTCATCATCTTCCCAAATTGATAAAGAACCATCAGCCTATTCAAAAATTATAAAAATAAGGTATTGCAATAAAAAATAATAATTCTATGAAATTAGAATAGTCAAATAAAGTCTTTCAAGAATAAATAAAAAAAAAAAAAAAAAAAAGATAGGTTTTTAAAATTTCTTACATCTCCATCTTTGAAACGATTATGTACATCTAATGTTGTGCTTTCATTGTCTTGTGGAAAGCTCTCTAGGATAAACATTATAAAGCAAAATAAGAATAATTCATGAAACATTTATACAGTAAAAAAAATAAAATATTCAAAAATTTCACATAAAAATTATGCATCGAAATTTTTTAGACAATTTTGCAAATAACTTTAAATCTATCACATACAAAATGGTTTAATATCATATTTGCTTTCAAGTGAATACTTTAGAAGATCTCTCAGAGTAGTTTTGAATAAATATACTTAATACCAAACTTTCTACAAATTTCATATTTTTCCCATTTATTTCCTATTGCTTCATTTTCTTCTCTCCATAGTCATATTATCAATTATAAGAAGATAAAGAACAGTAATTAAAATTATAAATACACTGCTTTTAGCTCTCCTATGTTAAGAATAATAGAAAAAAATTATATGGAAAATACATAAGACAGAAGCTATTACAATTTTATAATTCTAAATTCTTATTTACTTACGCACACACATATCAGACATAAAACAATGTTTTCATATATTCATTTTAAACAACTGAGACATATATCTATTACGAATCTAGTAAGCATATCTTTTACATGTGTGGTACACAGATTTATTATGATTCTTCTCCAAAGATATTCTGGAAGACGATATAATATTTTCCAAGAATTTTCTCTTCATTTGAGATTTGATTTCCAAGTCCACAGATCTGTCACTTTGAAATGTACCTATACCACAACTCCCACAATATCTGAGCACTTAATCTGTGCTAATTTTCAGACGTAAACAAATAAAATTTGATACTTAGAAAATTTAGCATAGTTGTGAATTTTTCAACTGTTTATTTCTGCTTTACAATTGAGGAAATAAAATGTTTAAACTGAAATACACTATATTTACATACAATTAGATTTAAGGAAAGAATTTGTTCCAATGCTGAGGTTACTAGCCATTTTTTCCCAAACATGTTAGCACTATTATCATTATATTATTTACTTATTTTTTTAAACCAACCATGAGTATACGGGAATTTTTTTTATTTCAGATACACCTTATTTTTGTGTTTATTTTTTTAAAGTTTAATTTCAAAGTTATGTAAACATTCAGGAAGTAAGTAAAGAATATATTTGTTCACAATCTTTCAGATACTAAGTTCAAATTTAAATGTGCTCATATAAATGGTTTGTTTAAATACTGTGCTATGAGCAAGCTTGTTTGCATTGGTAGCAAATGGGGAAAGACATATAAATAATGCATGCACATTATTCTGACATATGAAATGAAACACTCGCATAAAAAGAGAGAGAGAGAAGAAACGGCAGACAAATTTTCTTTAAATAAATCCAAAATTTTCAGCCTTGCATTTTTTTTTATCAATTATACATATGCATACATACTATTAAACCATGAATGTAGTATGAGATTTGTTTTAGAATACATTCTATTACTGGTATTTTTTAATATAAAACATTTACTTATTTTTGTTCTCGTTTAAAATCAAAAATTATTCCTAAATTTATTTCACTGGTGGACATATTTTTACGTAAAATGCTTCAATGCATTTTTACAAAAAAATTTTCAACAAATAGAGCTTTACAGGAAAATGACACAGAATTCATTACTTCTTTATTATTAACCCTTTTTCATCTAAGCAGCGTCTCTCGACTTTTTTTGGCCCGAACACCAGTAAAATTTAATAAAAAAACTGTGCAGAATGGTGGTTTTATTAAATTTTCTCCAATGGTAAATGATTTTTTGGCTTTAACAATCCAACACGCAACTAAGTATGAGCAAAGTTTTGTTTAAATGCTTTTGTTTGTAATCTTAAATTTTTTTTTTTTTTTTTTTTTTTTTTTTTTACACACACACACAAAACATGTACATGATTTATTTTCCAACTTGGAATGTTTAGATTTCCAATATCATAACATTTTCGATCGTTTCATAGCCTCATTTACAAAAAACTCATGGCAAATGGTATATATCAGATGTACATCTTCGTCCATAGATTTGGGCCAAAGAATAAACCCATATTTTAAATATTCATAACTATACTGCCTAGTAAAAGTTTTTTTTTTTTTTTCCTGGTGAACATCCTGGTTCTATTTTGCTGTCATTTTTTTAGACGAACTGATATTGAACAATAGCAATTTAACTAATGGCTAAAAAAAAATTTTTTTTTTGTACCTATATAAGTATTAAAAATCACCAATTAACTTGCTTTTATATTTGCCAAAACCAGTGAACCTATTTACTGTTGACTATTAGTACACACTCTACAATTTAATGCCAACTGAAATATTCAGTATACAACACTAGCAGAACATCATAAATGTGAAGTCTTTAAAATGACATAGACTTCGGGAAGCGTAATGGCAGACCGCACATTGAGTTGACAGTGTTAAGCGAATTTTGCTTACTGCGCATGCTTGATGGTGTACATTTGGCGCGGGGAGAAATATTGGTGAGTAAACAACCCTACATTAGCTTATTTGTGATGGCCGTTGCTGTCCAGTCTGGTTCAGTGATGTTTACAATTGCAATATTATGGAACCTTGTTTACTCGTTATTATAACGTCCTTACTGATTGAATTTGCTTATTTTTATTAATATATGTCTCATTTTAATTTAGGCTAATTTGCTGATAATGGTGCATTTAATATTTGTTAACATATGTTCGTAATAATTCGTTATTTAGATTTAATTTGTTTACATGTTATAATTCAGTAATGTAAACTGGATTTTCTCTCCTAGTTTGGTAATGTATGTTGGCGGTTTTTTTTTTCTTTTTTTCTTATTTCAAAGAATTAAGTAAACAGCATTAAGTAACTATAAAATTCTTCAGTGTTATTTACAAACACTTGCTATATTCCTCTGAAGGAAACAAATCATTCCTTAAAAAATTTTTCTTAATGTTACAATATATAGAAATTTAGGAGATGTTAAAAAAAAAAAAAAAAAAAAAAAGCTAATGAGCTGTATGTGTATTAAGAAAGATGATACTGTGACATAGTACATAAACATACTTGCATTTTTAACATATCAAATTTACTGAAATGAGAAAATACATACTTGAAAGCCATCTTGCAATAGCATTTGGTTTGCAGTCCTTATGCTGGGCATTTGTATTTACGTTGATTTCCTTTACCCATTTTTTGCACTCTTTAATCGAATTCATACTTGATCGTATCATTCAGCTTTCCAGTTGCTCGAGCAGTACAGGAAAAAATCGTATTTTAACACAGTAATTACTTTACATTTACATTATACTCTACGAAGATTTAAACGCTAGATTTGTTTACAATCAGATGGCGGTACATTTACCATATACCCTATTTATCTTCTTTTCAAATCACGCCAACATAATAATTACGCCAACTTTTTTTCTGGGCATGTGCAGTATGCGACTTTCGTTTAACACTGTTCAACTCAATGTGCGGTCTGCCATTACGCCTTCGGGAAGAAAAGCGATCTGCAGGAAACATACCTCCGAAAGTTCTCCACAATATCTGCCACATTTGGTAACTTTTTACAGAATTGGGAACATTTTACTTTTCTGCACAGCAGAATTATCACAACCCTTTCTCTGTTGTAGGCATCCATGGAGGGGGGGGGAAGAAACATATGTGACAAATGTGAGCACACTCCAGTGTTGCCAACCTGACAAAATTATGAATTCTAGATTCTAAAATTATGGCATTAATGTAAAACATACTGTACAAAATTTTATTATTTTTCGAATAAAAAATTCTTTCATACAAACAGGTCAAAACTGGTCAAATATTTCTGCAGATGGGTAAAGGTCCGGACTAGCAACTGAGAATCCCTGCCCTATACCATTTCCCTTTCGTGAATTATTTTCCCTGTAAAACTGTATGCAAAATATACTGTAGTTTTTATTACAAAATTTTTAAGTAGATAAGTCTTAATGAATGAGTACGTTTCAGTTAACCATTTATTTGAAAACAACAGAATTTTAGTGCAAACAATTAGAAAGAAAATATAGTAAACAACACTTAGGAAAACCTATCTATTAAACATAAATTGCACTAGTCCACATAACATTGGGTCTCGATGTATGCAAATTTTTAAAGTTTTACTTCATAACATATACAGAAAGTTTGATGAAGTTTTCAATTCTCTTAACTCAATCTTAAACCTAGTATATGAATTACAATATTATGGAAACTAACATAAAGAATACTTGTTTCATTATTTTCCTTTGAGTTAATTTTAGTAATGAAAACTGCTTACCTATCTAACTTACTTATCTCGTATTAATTTCATTACTTTTCATACATCTCTCACTATTTTAGCTTCAGCATACTATCCAACTCAGATAGTATCATTAATAGCTGCTGTACTGAACTTGCAGTTAAATTATAAATAAATAAATAAACAAATCCTAGGACATTTTAAATTAGCAATGACTTAAATTTGTGACTTTAAAAAACATAATTTCAGCAATGAACAAATACACAATGAACCTGATATACAACAAATAATGTCACCCTTATGCAACTGGCCAATTTGTAGTGAATAAATTTAAAAAAATTAAATTTTCATTGATCTAAACATAAATAAGCTTTATAACTCTCTAAATCATGTTAGGTTTCATTTTTTTGATGAAATAATATATAAATTACAAAATAAATGAGGGCGAAAAAAGTCTTTAAAAATAAATATTAAATAAAATCTTACCATCTTTAGGTAAATCTGGCACATCTTCATCAACAATATCCTAAACAATATGAATAAAGTATTTAAAATCATCAATACACTCTTGTGCAAAATTAAAATAATTGAAAATTGTGTATTTTTATGAAAAGTATTGCACCAAAGGTTTTAATTATGCCGCTGAAGAGGTAAGCAAATATTCTGAGTTAAATATGTAAACACACACATGTGTGTCTGTAGCACTATGACTGCAGAGGAAATATAAGCACATGAGGGGTTTTCGGCATTTTTTTGCTTGCACACCTTCTCAACATTCGTTATGTTTGTGAAGGTATTCAAAAGGTATGAAAATAAGGTAAAATGAGTAGCCACGGATGTATGGATGACATTGGTAAACTGAAGGCAGGCTAATCACAAGCGCAGGTGGCTGAAGAGATCAATGCAATTCTGAAAATCTGGTGACTTCTCCAATACTTAAGTACCAAAAACATTCAGAAAGGGGAGGTAACCTCATCCTTCTATAAAAATCTGGAACAGCTTCTAGGGTCACAGAATGCTCACAGGAAGGGTAGTATTTCCCACAATATACCAGCAGATAATGTATAAAATATAAGTACTTTATTTCTGTATCTCTTAACTTTTTTGAATAATTGATACCAATATTATTATTTTGTGATTCACTTTTGCAATTCACATAGTTCTGGGAAAAAAGACTTTTTCTTTAGCACAATTTTGAAAATTGTCACCAACACCAAAATGATTCATTTACTGCTCATCATAAATTTCCGGTTCACTACTCATCATAATTCAATTAAACTAATTTTGTTTTATATGAGAATGGAAAGGTACTTTTTTTCAGTCAACATGCATTGCACATGAGCATGAGAGTCTCTTGATTCTCGAGTTACCGGAAACTTGCTTTGCCTTTCTAGAACATTATCTGATTGGAGCTTCGAAAACTGGCTCTATGCCAGCTGCCTACATGATGCTCACGTGACACGTAATTTGCCAAGAAAGTAATCGTTTTCAATCTTGGCACAAAAATTGCTGTTTTGGCGATCGCCATATGAAATTCCGTGACAGGTAGCCTGGCAGCCCGTCACATTGGATTTGACTACAGCAAATCATGCAAAGGCTACCTGCTAATGGGCAAAGATGCCCTTGTGGAAGACCTGATAAAGAAAACTAGCCTGTATTTAGATTTAGCATTAAATAAACTTAAAGGGGTAGGGGGAGGAAACTCACTCATTCTTTTCAACTGCCCGGAACAGAGCCCAAGTCAAAATATATATGCTTTGAGGCTTAAGAAATTTTTAAAATACTCAAGTAGTCTCAGAAATACGAGGGTTGGAACTTTAATAGTGGCAACTCTTTATTTACAAGGAATACAAAAGTGATTCGTGTCACCATGTTTTACAGTCCTTCAAATATAGTCACCAGCATTGTGTACAACCCGTTTCCAACGATGTGGAAGTCGCAGAATACCTGTAGCAGCACCTGTTTTGTTGATAGTTTGAATGGACTGGTCTACTGCCGCAAGAATCTCAGGAACAGTTTGGAAGCGGGTGCCACGAAGTGGTTCCTTCATCTTAGGAATTTAGTCATAGTCACAATGGCTTAGATCTGGGGAGTATGGTGGATGGTAAAGCACTTCCCAGCCCCATCGCTTGAACAACTCAGTCACAGCTTGCGCTGCATGCGGCCGAGCATTGTCATGCAAAATGAGAGGAGCGTTCTGCAGAAAGTGTCGCCGTTTTTTTCTCAAAGCTGGTCGGAGATTGTGCTCCAAAAATGAGCATTAATACTGCGCAGTGACGGTCTGCTGTGGGGGAACGGTATGCGTTAGGATAACACCATCACAGTCGTACACGAGAATCACCATAACTTTCACATTGCTGGGGTTCTGACGAAATTTCGAACGTCGTGGTGACCCGTGATGACACCATTCGTTTGATTGGCGTTTCAGTTCTGGCTGGTACGATCGGGCCCAAGTCTCATCCAGCGTAATGATACGGCGTAAAAAAGCATCTCCTTTGCGCTAATAGCACTCCAGGTGGGTTTGGGCAGCATCAGATCGTAGCCATTTCTGCATTTCCGTCAATTGATGTGGAACCCATCGTGAAGCAATTTTTCTCATGGACAGGCGTTCCTTCAGAATGTGCAGCACAGTCGTATGCGCTAATCTTGTTTGTCCGGCCAGCTGATGAATCGTTTGGCGGCGATCACTGTCCATTAGTGCGGCAACAGCTTACACGTTTGCATCGCTGACACTCGGACGACCTGGCCGCAGCATGTCTGCAACGTTTTCGCGTCCTTCATTGAATGCTTTCACCCATCTTGCTACGGTTCTGTAAGGCAATGCAGATTCCCTGCAAGATTCTTGAAGCCCTTGATGACACTGTCGTGCTGTATGACCTCTAGCACATTAAATTTTTATCCAACATTGTTGTTCTTGTTTTGAAAACATCCTGACAACACTTACTTTAGACCATGAGCTAATACAAGGATTCGTTCTTCGCGTCACTCCGCATGCGCGAGACGTAGGCAGGACGAGTCTTTTTGCAGAAAGGTAAGGTAGGTATGTAGTTCACGTGTGGTATACGCGATATTCTTTGGTTTTGTTGCGTAGCGTTTTTTCAGCTGTGTTGCCACTATTAAAGTTCCAACCCTCGTAGCTATTTTAGCATCATGCTTAGGATTTTTTCTTAAAATTACTCCTACAATGCAGTTATCTTTTTAACTCAATTACTGTATAATTTATTAAATTTATCTACTAATCAAGTTTTTAGAAAGAAGCAAAACATTTGAAGTAATTTACTAAATAATTAATAAAATATATTTGATGCTATTGTATTATTTTAATCTAAAAGACACAAAAAATATTTAATACTAACAAATGAACTTTCGTGATTAAATGAAAAATACAGAGTGAAAGTTATTGGAGAAGTTAAGAAAACAAGAGTGAATGCAATATTAATAAATTTGCAAGACTAGTTTCGAAGGTTTAAATATGTGAAAGATTGCACAAACAGTAAAATATTTTCTATAACGCAGAGAGAAGTTCAGATTTTACATGTAATTGGTTTATTGTACAAGTTGTATTTTAATTTAATGAATATCATGCAATAGTAAAACCTCAACAAAAATTATTAATTCACAAGTCATAGTAAAATAAATAGGCATGCATACAAATAATGAGCAATAATCTAAGAAAATACACAAATTAACTAACTTACTGCAAATTGTTGAGTGTTAGATAACAGTTTCTGGAAAGCAGTTTGGGTTGCTTCAAATTTTTCTTTCCTTTCAACACTCAATTCACCTTTTGTCTGAAAACATACGCATAAATATAGCAAAACATTTCTCTCAACTCTACATATTAACATTTCAGTGAATCAATAGCACTAACGCAACAAACCTGAAGAATTCTGTGGTTCTGTTTTTCCATATTCTGAAGTACTTTGTAATCTCTAATAAGATGTTTACATAATGATTTATAATATTCTTTTAGTAAATTACGCAACCCTTTTTGCCTGTCTGCAGGCAAGAACTGAAAGAGGAAGAGGAGAAAAAGAATTATAACATTAAATTTTAGCATGAAAAATTCATAGAAAAGTATTTAATCTTTTAGAGATACCTACATCACTTTTAGGAATTTCTACACCAAATTTTTCACTCAATATACGGTATTTCCTTGGAGCTAATCCAGCATAATCTTCACCACAATGCCGGCAGAAACTGAGAAGTATGTTAACGTTGCCATGTTCTTCTTTGTCAGAAGCAGTTAAAACAGTTAATAGATTTCCAAGTAATGGCAAGCCTTCTCTCAAACTGAATACCCCAGATGACACAAGCTAGTAACAAAATATTTAATTATTAAGATAAAATTAAACATGTGGACAGACACACATACCAAAACAAAATAAAAACAGCCGTTTTATAATATTTATCCATTACATCATAACTACACAAAATCGGTTTTTTACAATAAGAAAATATTAAAATGTTTATTATTATAAACAAAAACTATTTATTATTTTTAACAGAACTTATTTCACCACATGTAAATACTATAATGATTGATAAATGCCAGTAAACAATCAACGAACTGAGCAAATCTGAATCATATTTTAAAAATATGAAAATACCTATCAACAACACATGAAAGATTCTTATGTAATAATTATAGTATATGGGCAAAAAATTAGCATATTTGTTAATTTTTTAATATCGCTTTTTGTGGCTATCAAAAAGTCAAAATACATATTTATTTTCCTTTTTTCCTTTTTTTTTTTTTTTTTCATTACAAATTCCATTAGAAAAGAAAACCTAAACTACATCATGTTTATGGTGTCAAAATTTGATTAATTTAAATAGTTATAACAAAATGATAGATAATTCTTTGATAAAGTGGCAATTGCATAAGCTTCTGGTGACATTTAAAATTTTCATGTTACAGCCACATGTTAACGTTCGTAAATTTTGGTAATTAAGCACAGCAACCATTTTAACTGGAAATATCAAATAATATTTTAATGAAAAAAATCACAAGATCTTTACTTTTCTATTTACATTACAAATGTACTTATAGAATTTTTGTATTGAATTAAGTACAACTACATTAACTAATGCAACAACATGCAATTGTTCTTAATAATTTTCTTTACTTTGTTCTCTAAAGTTAAATTTTGTCTTTTAAGATACTATTCTGTCAGCATTTCAAAAATTTAAATACAATAGTTAAATTCTAATAATCTTTTTTGAGCCCATTGTTGTTTCAAATGGGCTCAGACAAGATGATGCACTAGCCTGCTTGCTTTTTAACCTTGCCCTCCAAAAAATCACAAAAGACTCCAACATTAATACTCATGGAGCTATCTTTAACAAGTCTGTTCAGAATTTTGCGTTTGCTGATGATATTGACATAGTCGCACGCACACCCGAGTCACTTAGAGAGGCTTTTATATCTCTAGAGGCTGCAGCCAGCAAAATGCATCTAGCAATCAACCAAAATAAAACTAAATACATGCCATGTGGTAATAACAGCAGCCCCTATTTTGAAATTGGGAATTACAAATTTGAAATGGTTAGCAAATTAAAATATTTAGGATCAGAAGTTAATACTCTTAATGATTTAATGCCCGAGATCCATAGTAGAGTCACAGATGCTAACCAATGTTTTTCAGTCTAAACAAATACTTGAAGGCTAACTTCTCTAGCAGAAAAACAAAGATTTTAATTTACAAAAGCTCAATCAGACACATTCTTACATACTCTGCTGAGACATGGGCAATGGCAGAAAAAGCTAAAAGTATATTTTCTGTCTTTGAAAGAAAAATTCTGAGAAGTACTTTTGGTGGCATAAAATGTAACAATATCCGGAGAACAACTAACTGTGAACTCTATAAATCCTTTAAAGAAATAGATATAGTAAAATATATAAGGATTCAGAGAATTAATTGGGCAGGACACCTGTGCAGAATGGATGAAAATTGAGTAACTAAAAAGATCTTCTCGGCCAGACCATTTGGCACCCGAAAAAGAGGGAGACCTAGACTCAGGTGGCTCGACTGTTTGGAAAAAGACTTAAGAATTTAAAAAATAACCAATTGGATGTCCATGGCTAGGAATAGAAGAGTTTGGAATTCAATTCTGAGGAAGGCAAGAGCCCATCCTGGGCTGTCTGGCCAGTGAAAAAGAAGTTAAATTCTAACAAGACACCTATAACCCATAACAATAGACGTAAAACATTCATAGGAATGCACATATGATATTAAGTATCTATAAAGTTTTTTGCAATTTTTTTAAATGAATTTAGTTAAAAAAAACTTGGTTAATGTACTGTGCATATTATACACATATAACATTAAGCTAAATAATACAAAATCAAAAAATTACCTCTGCATAAAACCTAAGATCGACTCGAATTTTACTGGGATTTGAAATCTGGGGGGAAAAAAAAAAAAAGTAAATAACTAACAATTGCAGACATTTCATAAATTAGAAGTGATTTAATTACCTGAACATAAATTTGATTAAACAATAGATATGCAAATAAATAGATGATAAAATGATTAAAAATCTGCTCCTTTCATTGCTATGAGAATTTCATAATAGAATGCATGAAAGAAAGTTCTCAGTTTTTTCTTCTATATTTTAGTAATACATTGTAACCTAATTACATAATGATTACCAAATGTCTTATTAAAAGCTTTTTCATTAGAGATGTTTTTCGCTGAACAGACATATATTGCTTGGGCCTTGATTGATAGCATTGACCAACTATGATAAATTAGTGATTTCAACTTGAAAGTTATATTCTCCACAAGTTCAATTGATATTAAATTAATAACTAAACACTTCCTTATTAAAAAAGTACTTTAAAAATTTATGAACAGCAGATATAAAATAGTATGAAATATTTTACTATAATAGTCCATTCCATGTACAAAAAGAAGAAAAAATAGATATATATATTTTAAAAAGGAGAGCAGCATTCTTTAATAGTACTCGTAAAAATAAATTAGACTTATACAACAAGATGATTCAGTTAAATATTTGAAGAAAAAGACTATAAGAAAGAATTAATATTTTATTAAGCCTACAATTAAATAATTAATGATGCTAATAATTTTTAGTTATGATAAAAAAATTTCACAGCATAAGAATTTTTAAACAGTATAATATACATTCCAAAAATAGAAATGCTCCAAATAAATTACTTAAATCAAAACTTTAAACCGAGTATCCATAAAAAATACACAAGCTTCGAAACTGATTGATAAAAACAGTCATAGAAATGAACAAAGTTATTCTGCTATCACAAAGTGGCCAACAACAGGTGCACTTGAGCCATTAAAGTAGTTAAATATACTCTATTCAATAAGGAAGATTTAGTTTTATGAGTTAGCAATTGTTGAATCTTAATTATTGGTGATTATATTAACATCCTACCTTTTCATCTTTTTTCATTGGAAGGACTTTCTGCCAGTGTTCAAGAAGCTGAGCAGAAAATTCTGAGTATCGCTGATGAAGAATAGAGCATATTTGTACAGCTGTATTTACGTCGGACATCTGAACGGAATAAAAAATTTTAATGAAGAAAAATTTGTGGAATTAAAATAAGCATACAACACTAATTATTCTAAAGAAAGAAATGTTATTTAGGCATAGTATATTCGTTTGCAAAAAGTGAAATAAAAAGGCCATTTTCACAATTATACAAATACAGTAATAAAAGAAAAGCAATTATAAAGCAACTCCCAAGATGATATATTTCTCCAAGATGATAGAAGTGATATATTTCTCATTTAACTGTTATAGTTCATTGCAATTCATTTATGCTAATATTAATATCCATAAGTTTAACACCATGCCTTTTATACATACCAGACTCTTGATAACAGAGGTCTTGAAAACACACTACAAATGCATAAGAAAATTTCGAATTTTATTTGTTTTTAGTAACATTCACCATTTTCCAAATATATAGATACTTTCTTTTGCAAGATTGGTTAATACAGTTTTTATTATGAGTATCCCAAACATAAGTTCTATAACAATTCAGTTTCTTTTGGGGATTCCCTTTAAAACTAATATTTGCTTAGATTTAAGAATACAAGCCATAGTAATACTTAAAAACCACAAACAGCTAATTAATTTCGCATTCTACTACTCAGGAAATGCAGCACAGGATTATCAATGCATAAAATTGACAGCCTCTTAACTGTCATATTGATTAACATGGTAGCTCAAAAAAATTATTTCAATTTAATGCCAGGTAAATCTAAAAGAAACTGTTGATCCAACATCATGTCACATGGCAACCATTTGCAATGCTGATAGTATCAACTATTACAACATATGCATTACCTCTTGCTCCTAAATACAACATTATCAAAATTTTATATTATGGTAAATTTATTACATAATTATCCAAATTTCATTTTTAGTGTTCGGCATATGCCAATACTGACTCTACACCATATCAATCTAAAAAGTGCAAGCCACAGTTCAGATAGCTAATCATACAGAATTTACTCAGTATTAGTAAAATAATTCTTCAAAAGTAATCACAAAAGAGTCACTATCTTGTTATAAGAAGCTAAATAGATTACACTAAAATTTATCTCTCAATTTATAAAAATAGCTTAAAAAAAGAGAGAGAGAGAGTAAAAAAATAAGTTCTTGAAGGCCCGCATTACTCTGCCTGTATGCACGGTGCGCAAGGTAAAAAGTTAAAAAGTAACATAGTCTCAAAAAGAGAAAACAATTTTTTTTCTTTCAAACAAAACAGGATTTCATTGCGCCAACCACATTTTGCACAGTTATATTGGTATATTCGCATTAATTTTCAAATACTATTTACTTATATATGTCATTTGCTATGAATATTTTAACAAAAAAAAAAAAAAAAAAAAAAAAAAAAAAAAAAAAAAAAAATCACAATAATTTCAATACTTTATTATTAAATTTATGGATAGGTATCTGCTTGTAATTATAGTTCTAATTACAAGTTAAAAAAATATTAATTCAGAAGTCAAACAACAAATATCTAAATATACTTACTTTTAATTTGGCATCAACTATGGCTGCAGCCTGCGAAAATATACATAAGCAATCAGCAACGGATTAATATACATTAATTACAAACTATACATAAACATATCTATAACTCAAAAAATGATTGTTCTCCTTATTGCAAGATTTATTCAAAATTTTACAAATAACAAGGGAATCAATATTACTTTATAACTATAGCCACTGATAGATGACTTATTACAAAATATTATTAAGTTTTATATTGTTGCGTTCTACAGGCTCGTTGATTTGGAGTGATTGATGACAACACTTGATGAAAAATCAAAATATAATTTATTAGCCAGTATTACTCAGGACAGTCCCAAAAACACATTTACAATTGTCAAAAATCCAGCTTGGAATACTGCCTTTCCTAATCAATTACATCAACTTCAAATAGTGCAGAATAAATTTCTTCGTATTATCACTGATGCTGACTTTCTCATCCGAAATGAGCTTCTTCATAGAGATCTTAAGCTTGAAACCACCACAGAATTTATTAAAAGAACAAATGAAAAATTCTTCTCTAAAGCTGTCCAATGCAACTATGTGAACTATTCCCACGTCTTTAACTACGAAATACTCATTGAAGACCGCAACATAAGACCACTTGCTGCTCACACCTTCATGGGATGAGATTTCTGCTTCTTCTCTTGCTCAATTGGAGGCGGTAATTTCTTTCATTTTATCTGATAAAGACAGTGCTGTACTCCAAGTTGTTTGGATTGCTAGTGTGATGTTGTAATAGTCGTTGTGTATTGATTTTCTGTTGTATGGGTTGAATTTGTGTAGTTTTATAGTAGTATTGAACTTTTGTTGTTGTTGTATAGCATTTTCAACCATGTTTGGCATTTGTCATTTCTCTGGATTGTGAAGGATCCGTTCAGATTTTCTTCATCTTGTCAAGTTCCGTCCACCTGCTAATGCCTTTGGCATTTTCCCTTTTGGTACCCATCTCACTTTTCCTTTCTCCGTTTTCTCATCCGAGATGTTTTCCATTTCCTGAATTCATTATGTCATGTGCCCTTGGGCTTAATTTAAGGAACCGGCAACGTTGCACCTGCAATAGCTCGGTAATATAGAACTGAAATTGCTGTATTTTCCTGCGTAGTGTAACTTGAAAAATCTAGAGACGAGTTACTCCGGAAGACTCAGAATACAGGGGCTAGTCCATTTAACATTGAGTAAATGGGTATCTCGGTAATTTGGCGAGATGTCACCAAGTCAACAACGGTTTCAGTGACTTATTTTGTCACCAAATTTGGAGAGAAATCCTCAAAAGTTACCAAACTTGGTGAGCATTTCGCGAAATTTTGGTCCAGACATTGTATCACCATAATAAGTATTGTAACTGAATAAATGCAATTGATCATTATATTAGTTGTAACCGTAATTCAGTCCTCATATTGCTTTCCAGTAATTTCGAAATGCAGAAAGTACTAGAAATATCTCAGCAGCCGGTTGAGAACTATATAAGGACAGAGAGAGCATCTGCTCTCAGTGGCTTAGTGAGTTAGTTGTTATCATTGCAAGTATAGTTCAGCATGAGATCGGAGATATTTCCGGGTTTCTCTTTAGATGCGCTTTGCATTGCATTGTGTTTAACATTCTTAGTAGTTTGAAGTGTAACTACTGATTGTACTGTGAAAACTTGTATGAGTATTTCTGTGGAAAATTCCAGAAGTTTGAAATGTTTCTGACAGTAAAATAAATTTTATTAACCTATCATTGGACCTATGTGCATTCAATCTATTACAAACTTGACACATGCAACAATATTAAAAACATACAGAAAAATATTTTTCCCTTAATATTTTAATTTTTAAAAAATACTTACAGCTTCACTTATATATTTTGTCAAATTCAACATATTCATATCCTTAATTAAGGAGTCTTTCTGTGCATCTGTCATATTTCTCTAAAAATGAATCGAATTATTAAAAAAAAAAAAACTATTGCAAGAAATAAAAATTACATAATACTTATTGCAAATTTAATCTGATTCATATAAAATTAAACAAGTTTTTACAATTCAAAATTAGAATGAAAAACATAACATTTTTATATATAAAGCATAGAGAATTTTAAGATTAACAACAAAACACTACTTTTATTCCTTAAATGCTATAACCCTTTTTGATAAAGATAGAAAAATATGAAAATACATACCAGTCGTTTTATAAAAGCAGTATTTTTTTTAAGACTAGAATCTAATTTGCTGAAGAACGATTCCTCTGGTCTGTTAGCTAGATAAAAAGAGATTTATAACAGAAATATATTCAAAAAGAGCATACTAAAATAAACTGCATTCAAGACCATAATTCAAGAGAAAATTAAAATTTCAATTTGAAATTTTCAAGATTAATGCAACAAAATAAATGTACAAAAGCAAATGTCCTCAACAACGAATACCTTAAACCCTCAATTTAACAGACTTATCTCTGAAGGAAGGTATTACAAAAATTTCATTAAACTGAATGTATTTTAAAAAAGCCTATGTTAAAATAACTATAAAAATAACTAAATATAAATAAGGTTGATCCCTTTTATCCCTTGAAGTGGGTTGATAAAATGACTGCCAAGTTTACTAAGGCTGCTATCACACATCGGCTTGTTTCGAAAGAACAACTGTTTGGAACAATTTTTCTGCTTTGTCACAACAGCCAATCACCACAGATTGCTTTGGGGTTAACACAGGGAAAACTGGTTCTCCATTACAAACAAGCTAACAGTATTCGACGATGATAGCTGATTGGTTGAAAACGAACAACTTGCAACTTTTTTCGAAAGGAAGGAAAAAGTCGCACGTCTTTCTTTCAATAGTAAAGCAGGTAGAAAAATTGTCCGAAACAGTTGTTCGAGTGAAACAGACGCCGTGTGATATGGGCCTTAGGGACTAAATACTGGGGGGGGGGCAGCTGCGACAAGCTGAACACTTCTCTGGGGCATATGCTCATGCCCCCTAGGGCCCAAGGTCTAGAAAGCAGATACCAGGGCACTGCCGGCCATGGCTCTCTAAGGACTGTTTGTGCCACTGAGTTTAGTTTTTAGTTTATAATATAAATAACCATAATATAACTAAAATTATAATAATTATAACTAAATAAACTACAATAAAAGGTATCACACATAACTAAGAAAATAAAAGACAAAGATGCACAATACATACTCCACTATCGTCAACATTAATTGAATTTATCATAACTTTTACATATGTTACAGGTTGTGCTAATAATCTAAAACAGAATAACTTCCTTAACCCATATTTGAATGCAAGATCATAAACATGTTTTCATTTAGGAGAATTATGGAAACTTTTTGTCTTTGGATTCCACATTTCATATACACCCCTTTCACCCACTTCAGTAAATGATAAAGAAAGCTAACACATTTTTAATTTGAATTCTCTAGAACTGAAGGACACAGTGTGGATAAATATGTGCATTTTTAAACAAAACTCATAATTACATAAGGAAAAAATACACATGATCAAAACAGTATAACAGATCAAGCTCATTTGAAAATCAGACTCAGCATAAGAATTTTAATTCAATCCTATTTTTGTTCATTAAATTACTCTATTCTTTGCTAATTATATTACTCTGCAGTAAAATTGATAGAACAATACACAATATTGAAAATGAATGTATACCGTATTTGACAGCGCGTGAAGGCGCACTGGCATATAAGACACACCCTTATTTAGAAGGCCACACACATGTAGATGTAGAAAAAGTTATGTGTGTCTAGACCTTTATCCGGGCTAAAAATAGCATTCAGTATTGAAAGTTAACCTGTCTCCTTCACGTATAAGACGCAGGTAACTTTTTTGAGACCAAATTTAGGAAAAAAGTGCGTCTTATATGCCGTCAAATACGGTAATTAGCAACTAAAATAATGCTATTATACAATCAAAATTTCTCTTCTCTAAAACATTATGCTACTGAAATATTAAAAACAATTAAGTTGAATGAAAGTGAACATTATTGAAGCTTTGAAAGAAAAATATTATTCAACATCCAAGCAATTTATGCTATTTTAACCAACACAGATAAATAAATCAGATATTGGATCAAACAAATTTTTGTTTGGAAACGTAGTCACATTTGGTTTCTACCTTAATTTTTCAATGATCAAACATCTCCTCTGCTCCTTTTGCATAATATACCTTCTAGGATTCAAAAAAGTTCTTTAATTCTCTTTCATTTTTTCGTTTTTTGTTTTGTTTCAGAATCACCAATTTTGTAAATGACAGTTATTCATTAGCCCCCTCCAGAAAAAAAGATGACAGATAGTGCCATGTCTTGAGAAATATGGCAATGGAAATAAGTTCACATCCAGGCTTAGATACTACTCGTCTAAGCCACTCTTGTTGTATACGATTCACCATTGCTCCAGTGAAACAGATTTTCCTATCTATTCAAGTTTATTAATGGTTTGGTTCACGAGTGTGACAACAAAGAAGAACAAATGGTAGGATAAATTCGTTAGAATCCTGCTTGTTTAGCTTTCCCGTCTTTTCAAGCCAATACAAACGAAGACAGATTGTTTCACTGCACACACTCACAAATCTGACTTGAATGTAACTAAACAAGTTCCTTAAACTGAGATTCATTGAAGCCTAATGATCTGTCAGACTAGAAAACATTTTTAAGGGTCTCATTTGTACATGCAAATTTCAATAATCACTTCCAATCAGAATACTAACTTGCAGTCACATTTTTCAAATAAAGAGGATAAATTTTCAAGCAACCTATGATACTCAATTTGAATCTATAAAGTAAACATGCTCAAATAATTGATTCTGACACAATCTTACTGAGCTTAATTTTTTAAAATCTTAAATAACTAATTTTTGAAGTATAAAATTAACTTTACAGTTTACTATAACTACTCTTGAATTCTATAAATCTTCCTGTTAATGCATATACAACCACAAAGAAATTGAAGGTATTCATCTGATACACATGAAAGCATTGCCAATTTTGATGCAGCAATAAGCATTTCCAGCTAACTGATTGGACTCTGCAGAGCCAGCTACCAGCATAGGTAACATAGACAGTCAACTAGTGCTCACATTTTTGGAGGGCACTATCTAAATTATCATAAGCAATAATTAAAGAATAATTAATGATTTAAGTAATATGCAATAGTAATTTAATAATATTTTGCATCCCAGTACATACCATCAGCATTTGCATTTATGCTTCTTAGCTCAGCTTTCAGTTTCAGTTTTTCAGAAACTTCATTAATAAAAAGCATCAATTCTTTCTGGAAAAAAATGTTAGATGAGAAAACAATTATAATTTTCGCTCTTGCTTAAATAACCAAATATTTTAAAGAGAAATTAAAAGTATGCATTTAAGTATACAATATCTTTATTTGCATTAAACTAAGATAACTGCTTATCTTTAAATAGAATAAAAAACATTTCTCCCTCCCTCCCCCCAAATTACAAATACTAAAGACTAGTTCCAGAATTAATAAAATTAGTTTTATACACATAGGAGAGAAAATAATAACAGACTGAACATCTGTAGTCAACATTAAATCCAAATTGAAATTCTAACTGAAAATTTTACTTAATCAGAAAAGTTAACTAATTTCAAGTTCTACATTTTGAAATTCAGTTTAATGAAGTTAATTGTATTCAGCACCCATTTTAAAACAGAAGATAATGGACATACATATTGTTACAAAATGCCCAGCTGCCGTAAGATAGTTTCCCCCAAAGAAGGTTTAGGGTTTCCATAAAATGGCAAAGGAAAGGAGGGTTGCCTTATTTGGTGCAAAATTGCCCATTTGGTAAGAAAATTGGCAATATGCCATAGACATATGGAGAACGTTCTTCAACGAATTCTTGCCGGTTTGGCCTAGAATGCTCTCGAAGACAGCACAAAAAGCTACATTAAATATTAACCCTGAATATACGTGGAGTCTAGTGTATCATCAGTGCATCGCTGAGCCTATAGAATGTATCATCAGATGCATCGTGAGTTGTAGCATGGAGAATCTCAAGAGTACGTTGAGTTCCAAGAACAACCAAATCGAGTCGAGAGGTGTACTCTAGTGCTTTGCTGTGACACTGCCTTCACCATTATAGCCTGAAAGCTGTGTTGCTGACTGTTTCAACGTGTTTGTCGTACTTTTTTGACAACTGTAAATATGTTTCTGGAGCTGTCCAGAGTAATACTGGCTAATAAATTGCGTTTTCATTCTTTATCAAGTGTTATCATTAATCACTCCAAATCCACGAAGCCGTAGCACGAAACAATATAATTATATTAACTAAACAACATTATGAAATACTATATGTCTAGCACGTACTATGGATAATTCCAAGAGGTATAATATGTTTTTTAAGAAACAATGAAAAAGAGTCAAAATTCTCAGCAGTAATATAATCAATATAATTTGAGGTAATGGATATTCATTCTTTCAAATAAATTTACTCATTTTAGAATGTACTTCTAATTACTTGACAAGTATCAGAAAGACCATTTATTGAAATAACTGTTTTTAAGTAACACAATGTAAGTCAAAATTCTCAGCAGTAATATAATCCTTAAAGTGTAAAATACGTTTGTAATCTTAGCATTGATTTAAATTTCTGGGAAATATATTTCAGATATTAATCATAATTGAAAGTAATAAACATTTAAAAAAATTATGCAGTGCAATATGCGAGTTTTAAAAAAGAAGCAAACAATTTTTCGAGATTGGATTAGTATTACATAACGCAAATAATTTTAAAATTACTAACTCAAATAGGAATTTTATATTAAAGTAGCATAAAATAAGTGATTCTCAATTTAAGGATTACTAGGCACATCTTCTGATGTCAAGGCATCATCTTTAGTTACATGTGCCTACCAAATCAAACGGAATACTATTTGTATTGTAGAATGGAACAGTCTATATTTTAGGGTACCCCTTTGATTATAGCCAAGTTTTTGTTTCATTTATGGTAACCTGAGTATTTTATGCTGAATGTTATGGAAACTCTATTATGACATGAATGTTGTAACAAATGATTACTGCAATTTTGACTATTGGGAAAATATTTCTCAGGATTTATTTATGCATTGGATATTGCTTAGGAAGTAGGATTCCCAAGCAATTAACCTGAAGATTCCGTATGCTTTGGAATGAATGGGAAGGAAAACATTGATTGAATGGTGTGCAAATAAAGATTTAAATGGCCTTGGTCGCCTCTCAGTAAATTACACAATGAGAGCTCATATCAACACTATGGAAGGTATGTGGAGTGTAATAAAAATGGATTTTTGAAAGAAATGCCACTGATAGTATATAGGATATTTTTGATTTTTACTTTTGTGAATTTATGTGGCGATGGCAGTGTACGGAATATAGTTCAGATAATTTTAAACACTTTTTAGATGCTGTTAAGGAATTCCATGTGCAATATAGCGAAGACACAGAAATTTCTAAATAAGGTAAGTTGGCATTTTCTTTATGTGTTGCACAGATTATATAATATGTATTTCCATTTTTATTTCCTTGTTTTATTTTGATTTAAAGTGCAGTTTATTAAGATTATTCTTAATAATTTTGTACAATTCTTTTGCACAAACTCGATATCCATATACCACGTCATTTTTATCATTTACGTCATATTCATGTCCAATTTTCACGTAAAAATTGCCACTACACAAAGACAAATAACAACTCAAAGAATTGCACAAACTCGGTATCCATGTACACATTGACCTATTTTCACTTTAAAAAAAAAAAAAAAAATATCACAGAATTGCACACTCCCTTGACTTTATCTATGTACATGTCAACTTATTTTCACTTAATAAAACGTCAGATAATTTCACAAACTTGGCATTGCACACTCTCTTGACTTGGCGATAAATGAAATAACTTCGCAATAATACAAAGAGGTACCCTTCAGCCTACTCTAACCATATATTTTCCCCATATAATGTTTAAAAACAATAAAATCATGATTTAATGATATACATTGCTGCATATTGCTAAATACTGCTATTTTATTTAGAATTTAATAATATATAGTGAAAATATATTCAGATACAAACCTTTTCATCTTCAGCACTAATAGCATTTTCTGCCTATATGAAATAAAATTAAAACTATTATAAATATAATTTCAGAATCTACATGTATATAATTTAAAATAATTATCTGACACATGAATATTGCAATAAATTCAATTTAAAGTAAATAAAAGTGTGCCCTCCTTCCCAAAAAAGGAGCATTTTTCGATTTGGGCTAAAACACTTTCTATGATTCAGTTGATTTACCATGTAATGCTACTTGCACATAAATAAACCAGTGGAATGAAGTTCAATACATAGATGTTAAAATATTTCTTTTCACATCTGGACAGAAATATTAGCAACATTTGAATCTTGGAAGGCATCCTATTCTTTTTTCAGAAACTGTAACATATCCTATAATGAAGATACTTAGTGCGCACCTTAAACTGCAATTTTTACATTATAAAAGACTTACATCTTATATTGTCCTAAAATAAATGTTAAAATGATGGTTAGTTAATGGATATAATACTCCAAACGTCAACATAATTTTGCACATTTTACAACCAGCAGTGTGTAAAGCAGCACGCTCTTTGTAGGGTGGTAGGCAAGGCAGCTAATATAGTCTTGGGCCCAGGTTTCAATCCCTACCAATGCATGGGTGTTTGTAAGGGTACACTGTCTTTGTGATAAGTACTTTTGAGCTGGAAGACCTTTTGACATGTTTCTGTTGTTGGTACGGGAAAGAGTGGCAGAGAACCCTTGGATCTATATAATGGGAAAAGGATGAAGGTTTATGATAAATAGAAGTTATAATTTAGATTAAAATAACATGCCGAACAATGATTAATTTAGAAGTCAAATAAAAAAAATCAGCGTTGCATTTGCAAATTTTCCAGGATTAGTTTCAATGGCTTTAACATAAACCTTTAGTGGTTTGTTTTCCACAACACTTCAAATCATGTCACCCGACTAAACAGAAGTTAGCTTAATTTTACTTTTTTGTTTTTCGCGTTCTTCAAGTTTGCTCCTCCAAACTGACTCTTGATCAAGAACTAAATTATTTAAACACAATTGCTATTAACAGGGGCTTTTCACTTTACATTATTAATTAAAAATTCTCATCTCAACATATCAAAAGGCATACTCTTGTTTTAGGAGATTATAAGAATTCTGTTGCCGTTTCTTTCTTTCCATCAATTAACAACAAAATTGCATTTGTCTTACAGAAACTTAACTTTTGAGTTGTTTATTCTCCTATCAATAAAACTTCCAGTTCTATACTTGACCCCATTCCAGATATGAATTCCTGGGGTATTTACAGAATTCTTTGCCAGTGTGGTTTAATTTACATCGGTCAAACTAAGACAGTCTTAAAATTTTGCATTAAAGAACACAAAGCATATGCTAGAAAAAACGAAACATAGAAGTCCTCTGTTGCCTAGCACTGTTGGTCTGAAAAATCCCATTTTCCACTTTTCTGCAGCCAACATTATTCAAAAACCATCTTCCATTGGTAATTTAGATTTTCTAGAGGCATTTCACATTAAAAAAAAAAAAAAAAAAACTTTCTGTTCTAGTTAACAACCTTAATTCCAATCCATCTTTACCTTCAGCCTTTAACTTTCTGAAGCCGGCTGGTACAGCAGTTGTACCAGGAGAATGGCATTGGTACAACTGTCGTACCATCCATGCCCTCCCCATTTTAGAGAATGTCCTATCTGTAGATCTCTGGGTGGTCCATTGTCGCTGCTCAGAGTAGCCGCTGGCTACGTATTATTCCCCTCTTCTTATCAGTTTGGCTACATTTTGGCAAAAACTGCAGGTTTCGTCTTGCGCCAATATACTTGAAAATCAAATAGAAGCCATCTCTTTTTCAATCTGTCTCATAATTTTAAAGCTAATTTTTTTAGTACTGACTTTTGCAATGATTAAAACATCAGCGATTTTGCACGCTCTTTAAGCTTACCTATTTAATGTTTTTTAATCATAACAAATAAGAATAGATTAATATTTTAGATTTAATGCCCTTCTAGAAAATAGGTAAAACCGCTTTTATCGTTTACTTCCTTTTCATACTTATGAATAATAAGATTTTATTTTGACATTTTTTTGTGGAGTGCATAAAACCCTTAAGAACTGTTAACTCTTTCAAAGTGCTTCTATTATGTAGGCAATTTTGTCTGATTTATCAATAGATAAATAAGAGACAATTGTATGCATAATAGTTTTTGTGATTTTCATTCATTCAGTGATTGCTTTCAATGATTTTCATTGATTGTAAATTAAATAAAATCAATTTATCTTTAGACCCTCTTTTAGGATGAGATCTACCAAAAAGTATTTAAATATCAGTAAAGCTCACGTTACTTCTAAATTGAATCAAAATATGAGTTACATTGTATAAAATTTCGGCCAGTTTTATTTGCTGAAATTCTTATACTCCTCAAGAGATAAGGGGAATTCAGACAAGTTAATAAAAAAATATCTTTAAAAAAGGTTGTTATTTTGTATGCAATAAGGTGTATGTCAACTTACTATTAAATGTATGAAAATTAGGATTGGATTACGGAAAAGCATGCGAACGCTATCTGCTTAAGGGGATGGATGCTTTCGTGTAAACCTTTTTAAGAGAAAATTGCTCGCATTTACGTTTCTGGTGTAAAACTCCACATGTAATCAACCCACTCTTCGAGTTTGATTGGATTAATTTTGTTCGCTTACTGAATTACATCAAAGCACACAACAATTACCTGTATAAGGGGAGTTATGCCTTCGCGGAGGACTTTCTAAGAGAAGCTGGCTTGCATTTACGTTACACAAAAACCGTAAATCCAGCTATTTAGCCAGGATTCAAACCCAAGCGAGCTACAACTGTTCAGCCACCTTTACCGCTCTACGTAAGAGCCCGTAAAAATATTGATAAAGGAAAAGTATTGAAATAACCGGTTTAATTTACTAACCTATATTTCTCAATCGACAGTACATAAATTACGCACATGAGGGGGATTATTTGTGAATAAATAAACTGTATTGCACTTTTCTCCACTATTTCATATTATGATGGAATTATTGCATTTCAAAGTTATTTCTCATGATTTAATTTTGCTCCATTTTTGATATTTTCAAAGAGAAGATTCCACACTTTAAATAAAAAAATACACGAGAAGATACTTTATGCAACATTTTGCGTAAACGGTTTTCTTAATTTTGCTTTGAAAATAATCCAGGGTAATCGTTTTCATTACTGGAAGAAATATGAAAAACAGATTTACTACATTGTGTCAACACCCAGTATGTCCTTATTCTTTTGAAAACGTGAAAGATTACTCTTTCTAAAATAAATTAGAAAATATATTATGTGCAAATAGAATATTCGTTGAAAATGAAATAGACTTCAACCTTTGGATATAACGATGGTTTTAGACGAAATTTCTACCTATAAAAAGAAATTGACGTATAATTTATTCTTCATGAACATTTAAAACTGTTCTCAAAATTCTTTTGATGATTGCATGTATAGGTCACAGATTTTTTTCTCTGCTAACATAAACAAAAGCCAATTTTACAAAGAAAAATTCTCGTTAAAGATATACCTTCTTTGCCTGATAGTCCAATGTAATATTTGCTAAAGTTAAATGATTCAACGCAACCAATGTATCTCGGATTTTGATTTTTATATTATAATAACAAAATTATCAAAAAAGCAGATTTAAATCTCTGTTATTGTTATGTAAAGCTTTATTATTGCTGTAAGTTCATCTCAAAATCTAATTGTATTGAATTTCATTCTAATCATCTAATAGTAATAAATATTATTATTATTCTTTCATTAAATTAGTCATTACCATTATTTTATTAATGAAAATATGTTATTAAAAATCGCATTCCAGCCTGCAGACTTACAAATCTAGTCTGTATTTACTATATTTTGTTCTCGCTTTCTAATTTCTAATACGAAAATACGCGAATATAAATGAAGAGTAAAAACAAAGTTAAAAAATTCACAAATTATTTATGAGATTGATTAGAAATAGTGAGTGAAATATAAACATTGCATACATTTTGTTCTAAATAAATTGTGCACTGGATATGCATCCAGTACTGCATATTTATTTATGCACTATTTATTTAGAACTTCATTTAAATAAAAGCAAAATAATCATCGAAAAAATTGCACATCTAGCAACCCCTCTACTATGGGACATAAGCGTCCGGACAAGCATGTAAATTTGACTTCATCCATGGAGGGGGACTAATGACTTTTCTCATTAGGAAAATGTCAAAGAGGGGGCAAAACTGTTTCGGATCGCGCCGGTCTGAAGGCTATATTATGAGAATTTCGGCCCGGTTTTAGAAGGTTAAGGAAATTATACAGTCAAAAGTCATTAATCCGGACTCGTCGGGACTTCGGCGATTCCGGATTATAGATCATCGGTTTAAATCTCGTAAGATGGCATGCAGAAATTCTAAAATTAAAAATATGAAACCGTAATTTATGAAATAAAGAACAATTATGATCTAAACGGTATCAAAATTAAAAAAAAAAAAAAAAAAAAAAAAAAAAAAAAAAAAAAAAAAGCTTAATATTTATTTGTTTACTTTATTAAACATTTCTCTCAATGTAAGTTGTTTAAGTTGCTTCATTTTATGTGATAATACTTTCTCTTTAATTCTATAAAAAGACATAATTTCTTGTTCAGTTACAAAGTTCCGCTGTTCAAGTCCCGTTAATTGCTGTGCCGAGAATACCGACTAACTTGTCAATCGAAATTTTTTCGTTTTCACTAACCTCTCTGTCACATTCTTCACGTCTTTATCCATTTTTTGCAGCAATTCCACTTTTTGTTTGTTGGACATCGAAACATACTTTCGTTTTGTAGATCCTTTGGAAGTTCCAGCATCGGAAATTCTATTTGACATAATCGAAAGTTCAAGTTTACTTTTATAAAATTGCTCTTACAGTCTGCTAAAAATAATAAGCGGGATCCAATTCGAAGATTAAGAAACAATACAATCAATCATTAACATTAACTGAAATAGATAATTAGATAATTTTAGCTTACACCGCCCGTTATACATTAAACGCGCAGGCGAAACCGTATTCTGCAGCTGTGCACACGCATATGCGCAGTAGTCAAGGTCTTACGTGCTCGCGTAAAACGCCTGTGCGCATGTGCCACCGCGGCGCATGCGCAGAAAGTTTTTAGCTTTGAGGTCTGGATTATAGATCATTCCGGATTATGGGTGTCCGAATTAACGACTTTTGACTGTATTTTAGTTCATTAATTGATGGACATGTTTCGTGAACGTGTCCATGGTGATAGCTTAACTCCTGTCCAGCCATTCTTATCGTATCTCGTTCATTTGTACTTTGGCAATTGAGGAAGATGGTTTAGTAGTAAAACCATTGAAACTAGTCCTGGAAAAGTTGGAAATATAACATTGATTTTTTGTTGTTTGACTTCTAAATTAATAGCGCAGGTATGTCAAACTCAGCATGTCAAATGGGCAAAATAATCAACAGTATACAATACTTCAGGCTGTAAGTGGGGAACAAAGACCATTTTCAACTTAAAGATACATTTAAAAAGCTAGGCAAATACATCAAATCTTATGTAATACTGCAAAAAGTACCACTTTAAAAAGGAGAAGGAAAACATGGTTATCTTGGTAGTACATTAAGGATATCTTTTCCTTTGAGACACCTAACATCCTTTTTCTAAAACTAGCTTTTTGATGTCTAATGAACGGACTGTAAAAGCTAAAATTATCTAATTATCTATTTCAGTTAATGTTGATGATTGCGTTGTTCCTTAATCTTCGAATTGGATTCGGTTTATTATTTTTTGCAGACTGTAACAGGGTTCCACTCAAACAGGAGAATGAAATTCCCTGACTTTTCCAGGTTTTCCAGGTGTGTTTCAAGAAAATTCCAGTCTATCTGCGTAATGTACGTTGGCTGTGCTAAGAGGTAAATTAATTATGGTATTACTTGTATTGTGTAGCAAATTCACTTAATTATTCAATAAATCCCAGAGGACATTTATTCTTAATTATTCTTGGTATACTTTGTTTGATAATTTTGTTTAGTTTTCCACTTAATAAAATTTAAGATATATACATTGGATAACAAATGTATGTTTTATTTAATTATTACTCATGATCATCACCAGTTCAACACGAGGCTAATCCGGTCCTTATAAATCACAACGCAATGCTAAATAGTTAGGTTAGATTTTAGGTAAATTTAATTTGCGTGAGGTATGTTCCTAAAGGCACCTTAACACTTGAAAACACAAATATAATTATAATAGTTGTTGTTTTCTCCACTGAAGATTGAGATTAGAATCTTCCCAATCTGGAACAAAATAAGGCTTTTTTTTTTTTTTTTTTTTTTGCAGACATTTTGCAGCTAAACGGAAGAAATCTATTTTAATAAATTGAGGTATTTTATATTTATTTCACAGCATACATAAGGAAAAAATATGTGCATTAAATTTCGTGATGGTATGTCATCAGACTGCTATAATTAATTTCAAAATTATGCCGGAGAAATTTTCCTGAAATTTGGAAATATTATTTACTAATAATAAATAAATTTAGAGGGAAGAAGCAACATTAAATTATATGAATAACATAAAAATAATTACTTAAAAATTGAATTAGAATAATCAACGATATTTTAGCGAATATAGTTATATTACATGGCTAGCCTAGATGACTGATTACTATTTTTTTATTTTACTGCAAAATGGCAAGGTATTTATTAAAAAGAAAAAAAAAAGGTTTAAAAAGATTTTGCGGTAAAATTCTAGTATACGGTAAGGCTTTGGCACGATTTTGAAAATTCTCGACAAGACCAAAATGACCAGTTTACTGCGCATCATGATGTCGCCAAATCTCATTATTATTCTAACCAAAGAACGTGTATGTAAAGAAGAAAAGGTTCCATACAAGTAAAATGCTATTACGCCGTTAGAATGCGGAGGAAAAATTTGCCAAGGGATTTGGCGACGGAACCTGGCGGCCAGAATTTCCCTCTCCGCGATGTGTACAGGAAATTGAGAAACACGTGTTAAGAAGAAACGCTCTTTGACAAAAAGAAAACTACGAAAATCCGTTTTTAAAATTATTGCGAAAAATCCACGCAATAATTTTAAAAACGGATTTTCGTAGTTTTTTTTTCCCCTGAAAATAACTAATCCATGAATTAATTTACTTGTGCCAAAAAATATTTTCTTTTCCTTTTAGAGTTTAACCACTTGCGCTAAGACTAAACTTCACGGTTGCGGTGCCGTGCGCTACAATATAACAAGCGGTAAAGTGTCTCATTTACGCCGCTCCGCATCTGCGAGTGCAATCCAGAGCTGTAACTCGAGAAATAAACAATCTCGTTGTTAGGCGACGTGTGCACCACGTT
Source organism: Stegodyphus dumicola (assembly GCF_044657685.1). Classification (NCBI taxonomy): domain Eukaryota; kingdom Metazoa; phylum Arthropoda; class Arachnida; order Araneae; family Eresidae; genus Stegodyphus; species Stegodyphus dumicola. The sequence goes on from NC_140778.1 coordinate 123,116,526, forward strand.
ATTTTCATTTTTGCGATAAATGCTTATCGACGTGGTGTTCACGTTGCTCACGGTTTGAGACAAAAGCATCTCGACGTGCGTGGCACGTCTTTTTAGCGCAAGTCGTTAGAGAAATTTCAAACGATATTCATTTTATGAACTCTTGATAACGTGACCTTCGAACTTCGACACCGGTTTCAAGCTTTGGCAACAGATATATCAGACATGCACAGCTGTTTCCCTCTATGATGGAACGGAGCCACGTCTGTTGCAGAGAGGTTTTCCTTCTTTACAATACATATTCTTTGATTCTAACTTCCATGGTACCGTATACTAGGATTAAACCCATTTTGTTTTATACAAGAACAGGTACTTTCTTTAGTTCATGCACTGCACATGCGATTCTCGAGAATACTGGAAACCAAAAGTTGCGGGAAAGTTGCTTTGCCTTTCTAAAAGACAATCAAATTGGAGCTGCGAAAATTGGCTCTATGCCAGCTACCCGAATGACACTCACGTGATACATAATTCGCCAAAAAAGTTATCTCTTCCGACGTCGGCGCAAAAATCACTTTTTTTGGCGGGATCGTTGTATGAACTTCCCTGACTTTTCCAGATTTTGACAAAAATACTTAAATTCCCTGACTTTTCCCTGAATATTTTGGTCAAGTTTCGAATTCCCTGACTTTTCCCGGTTTTCCAGGTAGCGTGGCAACCCTGCTGTAAGAGCAATTTTCTAAAAGTAAACTTGAACTTTCGATTATGTCAAATAGAATTTCCGATGCTGGAGCTCCCATAGGATCTACAAAACTAAAGTATGTTTCGATGTCCATCAAACAAAAAGTGGAATTGCTGCAAATAATGGATAATATGATGAAGGTGACAGAGAGGTTAGTGAAAACGAAAAAATTTCGATTGACAAGTTAGTCTGTATTCTCGGCACAGCAATTAACGGGACTTGAACAGCGGAACTTTGTAACTGAACAAGAAATTATGTCTGTTTATAGAATTAAGGAAAAAGTATTATCACATAAAACAAAGCAACTTAAATTTATATTGAAAGAAATGTTTAATAAAGTAAACAAATAAATATTAAGCTTTTTTTTTTTTTTTGTAAATTTTGATACCCTTTAGATCATAATTGTTCTTTATTTCTTAAATTACGGTTTCATATTTTTAATTTTAGAATTTCTGCATGCCATCTTACGAGATTTAAACTGATGATCTATAATCCGGAAAAATCGATAATCCGGAATCGCCGAAGTCCCGACGAGTCCGAATTAACGCCTTACACTGTATATTCTAATTATAGACAGTTTGTTATTTTTCTCGTATTGAACCAAGGGCTATAGAAAAATCAATGAAGGGGGCATATGCGGTAGCCAACATTTTGTAACATGCGTGTTTGAAATTTCTGGTCTAGTAAATATGATTTATGCATTTTTCTTGATACATATGTAACCCTGAGTAAGCTTTTCTTAGAAAGCTTAACCCTTGAATTCTTTCCATTACAAACAGCACCCTAACAGCAAATGTACTTTTTTAACCCTCCTAGCATTACGGATTTAGCCCTGAAATTTCGAAGTTCTCAAAATGTTATAAATAAGTGGTATTTTCTTGATTTTAATAAAAAAATGACTCTCTCATTTTGCACCCTTATTCCTTTTCTTCCAATATGCATCTAAACCGAAATCAATTACATTAAAAGCTTGCAGAAATTTTCATGTGTACATGTTCAGAATTTAGAAGGCAGCCTTCTATACGGAATTTTCCTGCCGTAACTCTGAGAGGGTTAGCTCATATTTTTAAACTTAAAAAAAGAAAATAAATTCCTAAGTTATGAACTCTAAGGACATAATGCAGAATTAGCTACTTACTTCAGTATTAACAGATGAAATTTTATCATCTGCTGTACACTGTTCATTTTTAAAATTTTCTTCTTCAGAACCCTGTGCTTCTAAAAAAAGAACAAAACTAATTATAGTTTCTTTGAAAAGCAGATCATTATATTAAAATTGTAATTAACCTTCTATCAACTTTGAATAAAATTTCATAAAAAATATGTAACTGTAAAGCTACAGACAAATCAACATAATACAGCAATCTATAGCTAAAATGCAGCAGGAGTATAAATACATCAATAGTTATAAAATGTTCCCACCTGAGATGAGATAATAGGAAAGCAAGTTTGATGCTATAACATAGGACCAACATCTCAAAAGTTGGGAAAAATGTAAAATCACCCACTGCTTGGTGCATTTTAAAGAACTGTGCAAACTTGGTATCCATGTACACATCGATCTATTTTCATTTAAAAAAACATCCATCGAGAATTCCACCAACTCGGCATTGCACACACCCTTGACTTTGTTCATGTATACATCGATCTGTTTTCAATTAAAACGTGAACGGAGCACACAATTCTTAACTCTTGTAAAAAGTACCAAACAAAACATGCCAAATAAGTGGGCAATTCTGCATTTCACCACAAAAGTTACTGACCAAAAATGCAAACCATAAGAACAATATGCAGAGATTCACCAACAATAATATCAATTAAAAAAGGTGTACATATGTAGTCAAATACAAAATGGGACATCCACACTCAAAATAGTAGACTGTGGCATAGTCAAAATTATTAATAAAATCTTGCTATTAAAATAGCCTAAGGCAAAGCTATATCTTCACATTTCATCATCTGAAGAAAAATCACAGCTCCTTGCATACAGTTTGTGGCCTATGAATACTCCATTGTATCTATGTGCTACTCCACCTCAGTTGCCTCACTATTGACATGGACCTGGAACTAAGCCATACTGAAATAGAAAGCTTCCAATCACTTCACTTTTCTGGGCAGCCAACTTAAAAATTAAAACAATTTTGCTAACCACAGCCAAAAACAGCGTGATGAGCAACACCATGAAAACAAAAACACAGAGATAAAACATAAGATGAAAGAAGACAATATGGAATGGAACATTAGGCATACATGAGTTAAGTTCTAGCGAACCAAGTAGACCATCTATAAATATTCCGATAGAACTCGAGATGCTAATGTTATTTTAAGTATGTAAATTTAAACTATTTTTATGTATGTGTATCCAATGGTATTTATGGTTACTTGATATTTATACTATGCATGTAAATAAAATATTATCAGCATTTTTACCTCGACATTAAAGTTATGACACCTAATTGGGTACTTAAGTATTAACATCACCGCAGCAGAAGTTGTGCTGATGCACCAATAAAGAGCAATCCCATCCACACAGTTATCTTTTGGATTCCTTTTTGCCTTGTTGTTTGCTGATTTTTGATGCCACTTTTTAGTGCTACGAAAAATTTGGGATTTGCCAAACACAGAAAAAGCTGAATTTTATTTTTTCAGGAGCGAAATATTTTCCAAAAAAATGTAAATATACCAATTTGATATGAAACTTTATTTTGGTAAACGTACATTTTGGAAATGTAATTTAAGACAGTGTGATCAGCAAGTGGGATTTAGAAAAGACAACTGGTTTGAAGGAAGAATAATTCCATTTTGTTCAGCTTTGAGATTCATATACTGCTGGTGCGAGGAGTTGACATTGAAATTTTGTGAAAGGCAACTTGATTTATTGGATAAAACTGTTATAGATTGGAATAATTACATGTGTGAATTATGTGTCTTGGATATGGAGAATAAATCAAACAAGAAGGTGATTGCATTGTGAAAATTGATGAAAGTTTGTTTACTAAGCATAAAAATAATTGTGGTCGAGTATTACCCAAACAGCGGGTGTTTGGTGGTATATGTAGAGAAACAAAAGATTTGTTTGTTGTCACTGTTCCTAATATAACTGGCTCGATCCTGATACAGGAGTTCATACACAAACAGTTGAGAGAATGTGGGGCAGTGTTAAATGGAGGAGCAAGAGACATCATTTATAATCTTATTTAGCAGAGTTCATATGGCGATAGCATCAGCTGAATCTATGTTAAATCTATATCGGTCCATTTTCCACCGAAATCCGATTGACTACTTTGATTTTAAATAAGTGTTTTAATTTATAATTTGTTGCAAAAATTTTAGGTGTAGATTGGCGGCACTTAAAAACCGGAAAATCTGCAGCTGCGGTGGCGTTAATACGTAAGTACACCTAATTGCAGCTGAAATTTTGAAGAGAAAAGCTTGATAACCAGTCACATTCAAATTTTTAGTTTGCTCACTAATGAAGATATCAAAAGTTTTTTCAGGATTTTTATAAAATGGAAATGTATAGTAAAAGTGATGGCTAAAGTGCAGAATCGCCCACTTATTTGGCGCTTTTTAAGAGATTGATAAGTGCATCAAATGTGGTATCCAAGTCGGTTTTGCCGTTCTGGAAGGCAAATTTCAGAGCATTTTTGCGCATGCATAGTATTTATTTTAAATTGAGAATTTCTTTTGAGCGCAAAATTCAAAGTATTTTCGCGCACGCTCAGTATGTATTTTAAAATTTAGAATTTCTGATTGGTGTAAACGATAATAGATGGTAGAGGTGCAGTTATTTTAAAGAATAATTCGAGAACATTTTGAGAATTCGTTAATTTTCGTTCATCAGTTGAGCAGAGTGGATTATCCCTTTTCAGGTAGTGAAAGCATTTTAAATTTTCAGTGTTTTAGTTCAGTTGTAACGATTTTAAGTGTTTGAAACTTACTATGTTTCAGAAACGATTCTTAGTTTTTAAAATTATGTTTATGTAAGGAGTGGATTTTCATATTACAAAAATTTTTGGAAGTGAAAGCATTAATTTTCAGGGTTTTGTAAGGATTTTATGTTCTTTAAACTTATGTTTTTTAAACGATTTTAGTTTTTAAAGTTATTAGGTTTTTTTGAAAGGATTTCCAATTTTAAAAGTTTCCCACTTTTAAAATTGGCACTTTTTACAAGAGTAAGAAGAATTGGACTTTTGTCAATTTCCTTTGACTTTTTAAGTGAAAATAGGTCAATGTGTACATGGATAAAGTCAAGAGAGTGCGCAATGCCATTTTTGTGCAATTCTGGGATGTTTTTCTAAGTGAAAATAGGTTGATGTGTACATGGATAAAGTCAAAGGAGCGCGACATGCCATTTTTGCGCAATTATGGGATTTTTTTTTAAGTTAAAGTAGGCCGATGTGTGCACGGATACCGAGTTATAAAATTCTTAAAAATGCATCAAACAGCGGGTAATTCTGCACTTTCCCCAATTTTTTTATAGGTGAATGAATTTTAATTCGGCTAATCTTTGGAATATAGTAACAGGTAGTTTGGCAACATTTTGGTAAGGCGATAAAGGTTACTAGCTAGGACTTTAGCAGTGTACACGGATAAAGTCAAGAGTGTGCGCAATGCCATTTTTGTGAAATTCTGGGTTGTTTTTTTAAGTGAAAATAGGTCGATGTGTACATGGATGATATTGTGTATGTGCAATTCTTAAAAACGTGGCAAGCAGTGGGCAATTTTGCAATTTCTCCCCTAATCTTCGTCATGATTAAGCACTTTTGTTCCATAAAAGTTCTAGCATAAGCGTAATTCGGCATACATATTGTTGGAAGAAAAATGTTGAGTATAATATATATATATATATGCCTTTACTTTATGAAAACAAAATGGTGTCAAAAAAAAAAAAAAAAAAAAAAAAAAAAAAAAAAAAAAAAACCAGCAGGTTGCTGTAGCAGGGTTGGTCGCCAAATTTTTTCAAGAAATCGCCAAGTTACCATAATCCAAAGATTAACCTTTAATTTTTCAGGGTTTTGTAAGGATTTTAAGTTTTTGAAGCTTACTATGTTTCTTAACCATGTTTGTTTTCTAAAATTATTATGCTGTTTTTAAAGGATTTTGTATTTATTTTACCTGTTCGCCATTGTAAATGTCGTGCCTTGCGTAGTGCCTTCTGGAGGGGTTGCAAAACTAGGAGACAAGGCGCAAAAGCGCGCTAAGTTGGCGATTTTGAAAAACGTGCCAAGCAGTGGCCGATTCTGCACTTTCCCCAAAGTGATAAGGTGCCAAAATATCTGCATTGTTAAACAACCCAATTTTGAGAATGTATGTATATCACACCATTCACAATGTTATCAAAGATGATTCATTTTTATACACTTCGCTCTCTTAACAACATAATTACTTCTGAGATTTCACAATCAATCTGTACAACATATATATTAAATAGTAAAATATGCATTAAGTCTGAATTTAATATAAATGATGTCAGTATAAATACCCAACTTTCATCAATATCATATGCAAAAAATTAAAATTTTAAATGGAAGACATCATCATACCTTTTGAAACAGTTTTTGTATCTTTGGTAAAATTTTTCACATTTGGATCCACTAATGATTCAGAATTATTCAAGAGTTCGTCAGCAACTTCAGTGGTACGCTCTTCTGGATTTCCTTCTCGAAATTCATCAGTTTCATTATTTGTGCTACTTACATAACGATCTCGTTGTGCCAACTGTCGACGACCACGTTCTTCTCTTTCACGTTTCCAGCTTTTACCTCGCAATTCACTCTTTCTCTCTGACATATTTACCAAAACCAATTGATTACACAGAACTGCCAAACTTCGTATCCAAACTGAAATTACAAACGAATGAAATGTTACTCCTCATATATAAAATCTCAAATAAAATATACCACTAAAATTGTCTGTATCTGTAACTAAATAAAATATTATTACATAAACACAAGCTTCTAAAATATCTGAAGACACTTTTCCATTATTTATGAAGCCTAACAATTACATTACAATTTTTTTAGTAAAAAATATAAATAAGAAATCCTGTAAAATATATTAACAGATACCTAATCTTTTTCATCGTTTATCGCTGGCGAAAACATTTACAAAAATTGCAGCGACAGTTAAAGTTAAAATTTGTTTTAACTTGTTTAAAAAAAGGTATGCAATGTTGCTGATATTAAATCAGCTTATGTAATAATTTTATTTTGCAAAATATCTCCGTAATATTGGTGTTATTTCTTATTTTATAATCTGAAAAATGAATCAATGAAATAATATATATTGAAATTAATTTTATGAATTTATTTCTTATAGAAGTAAATAAATATTTATTCATGGATTGTGTGCAATATGATGTTAATTAGTAATGAATCAAATTAAATTGCTGTTACTTGTTTTGACTTTTAAAAATCGAGGAGCTCAAGTTTCGAAACATCTGATAAGGGGGGCGGTAGTTTCCGGTTGTTTGTTATTTAACAACTCTTGCTACTTGCTGTGTGTTTTTGAAATGTATATGAACTCAGAAACATTTTAAGCCAACTACTGTTTATCTAATACTGAATTCTTCAACTTATTAGTAGAACAGCTGCACTAATGCTTACCTTACAGGACGGTACAGAAGACTCTTCCCTTACAGCCGATTCGAATAAGGTAATAATCCATAACTTTTTCATATTACACTTAGCCTGTATTAGAACTGAGTTACACCCATAAGTTCTGTATCGTAATTTAGTATGATTACAATAAATATATAAAAATGTTGCTTCTTGCATCAGTGTAATTTCTGTCCTATTACACTAGCAATTTAAAATTATTTCATATTTCTTTTTACGTTCTATCACTTGGGAGGTTTTCGACGGAAGAGTTAATTGATGTAACACAATAATTATGTTCGGCGATCGGAATATATAAAGTCATTTGCAGTACAGTAAAATTATTATTTTCTGTATCCCTCTTCTAAAATTATTTCGAATGCTTTTCTTGTTACAGCAGAAAAGTAATATTTCTTGTTATCATTGAAAGAAATCTGAGAATACATTAAGGAAATATCACTCTTAATTGACAGCTTTTCATAGCTGCGTCAATAACATAAAAATAGTTGTAAGTGAATGTAGTATAAATAATGTTAATTATGTAAACATTAGCATTTTGAATTAATATTTTATATTTCTGAAACTTTTAAATATATTAACCAAATCATAAAATTTTAATAAAAATTAAGAAGAAAGAGTGTTGCATTTGATTCATATGTGATTAAAACTTATTACACTTACTTGTTAAAACTTATTACACTATGCATACATAAATGGATCATATAGAATGCAAGATAAAAGCAACATAATAATAATACAGCTGATTTCAGTCCTGAACTCCTTTAAAGGTCTGAAAGCTGTGTCTTCACTTCCTTGTCTGAGTAAATGTATATTTAATTAATATTGAAATATACTAGTATGTTTTATTAATACTGAAATAATTTGTAGATTTCAGTAAATGTCTATGTTTGTAAATTTTATAGTTTTTGTTATTTTATAAAGATTTGTAACTTCCTTAGCTGTATATTGAATATTTTACATAATCTTCCTCAGTTTCTAATAAATTTACTTTCTGCATAGCTTTAAGCTACATTTATACCAATTTAACTATTATTTTTTTTTAATTAAAAAATATTTTTAACATAAAAATTGAATGCAAGAAAAGCAATCTTTTGTGTTAGCCAGTTTAGGAAACTAGATAATATATACGATTCACATTTTTAAAAACAAAGTAGGATATTGGCACTTAAGTAAATAATACACTCACAGCCCTTAAGAATACTTTATCACACATTTCATATTTAATCACTGACAAACTCTAATGATAATTTCTTGATCAAAAGATTTGAGTGAAGTGTTAATTTTGAATTAATTTTTTTTTACTGTAATATGGTGACCAGACTATGCCCCCCCACAAAAAAATGATAATTGTCCACGCAACAAATACCCATCACTGATGAAAACGCACGTTGATAAAAACCTAATTTGATAAAACCCACATTGATGTATATGCTACATTGAAATTAATATTTGTTTATGTTTTTTTCATCTATATAAAAGAGATTTATGAAAAAAATAATGTAAAAATATAAATTAATAACAGATAATTGAACAATAAATTAAAGTAGCAGAACACATTTTATTTTGTGCTCCTGCGGATTTAAACCTCTATATGTATATAGAAAGGAGAATCGATCAGAATAAAATTAATGTTATTAAAAACATATATCAATGTGTAACTTTATTTTATTTATGCAAGAAAGGGACGTAGCCCTCATAAAAGTCTAGCAAAACAAAAAAGGTGAAAGGGAATGCTGGCTTTTATTGATGTGCACTTTCATTTGTGTGGCCATTTGTCGCATGGGTAATTATCACAATGTTTTTTTGGGGGGGGGCTTTTTGTCACATGTGGGCCCACCAGCGGCCGAGCGGTAAAGACACTGAACACTGGTAGTTCGGTCCGAGGTTCGAATCCCGTGAACAGGCTGACTGCATGGGCATTTTTGTGGTTTTTCCGTGTGTAACGTGTATACGAGCCAGTTTCCCTTAGAAAGTCCTACACGAAGGCATCCCTCCCTTTAGGCAGATAGCCCTCGTGTGCTTTGCCATAATTAAATAATCCAATCCATCCAATCTTCTGTCACATGAGCTTTCATCCAATGGGCTTTTGTCACGAAATCCTGTAATATGTACATATTTCTTTTAAATTATTTGTTTGTTCTATAATTAACCTAAATGATTATTGCAACATTCTGTTTTAAGCATTTCGATTTCAACTAAAAAAATGAACTGGCTGTTTCCTCTAAAGATCCCAAAAAACTTTCTTTTTACTTGTATTTATTTGTAAAATAAAAGTTTGTTTGATTATTAAAGATGAACATTTCTCTTAAATAGAATTTTTTTGTTTACTGTCGTATTTAATACCGACTCAAAATTACATATCAAATATTATTTTGTCAGTGTTCTACTGTCAAAAACATCATAAATTATAGCTTTAATATTCAGTGATGTAATAAAATTGAATTTGCTTCATAAGAGGATATTAAAATTAGAATGTGAGTGCATTAAAAAATTTATATGAAATACTGAGCAAAAAAAAAATTGGCCTTTCTCTTTTATCGTAACAAGTTTCTATGCTTTATATGACTTACCTAAAATATATATATATTTTATACTTACCTAAAATATTGCATTTTATACTGTTTCTTTAAACATGATATGCTTGTATAGTATCATTTCCGTAAGTGGGGAGGCAATTAGCATACTGTTATGAAATGTACAGGCGTGGTAAGATGGCTTCCCCCACGAAGCAGTTTTAGGGTTGTCATAAAATGGCAAGATAATACAGGGTTGCCACATTTGGCAAGAAATCGCATATTTGGCAGCAAAATTGGCGATATACCATGGACAAATGGAGAACCTTCTGGAACGAATTCTTACTGGTTTAGCCCAGAATGTTCTCGAACACAACCCGAAAGCTATATAAACTCTGCTGGCCCGCAGTCAGTTAGTGTGCCTCGTCTAGCGAGCTGATAGTCAGTCATAGAGAGAGTGCCTCGTCAAGTGCGAGATAGTTGGTCTCGAGTTAGTCAATCAATGCGGAGTCGATCGAGTTGACAGTTGGGCAGCGAGTGCTGAGTGGGTCGTTGAGTGCATCGAAGAATCTCTTAGTGTATCGTGGTTAGTGCATCATCGAGAGAGTGTGTTAAGCTCCGGGAATAATTGAAGAGTCGGGAGCTGTGCTCTGTGTGTCGTCGAGTGCATCGCGAGTTGTGGCGTGGAGGATCTCGAGAGTATGTGGAGTTCCGAAAACGACCGAGCAGAGTCGAGAGTTGTACTCTGGTGCTTTGCAGTGAAACTGCATCCACCGTTATTGCATGACAGTGTCGCTGATTGTTCCAGCGTGTTTGTAGTAGATCTTTGATGACTGTAAAAGTGTTTTGGAGCTGTTCGGATTAATATTGATAAATAAAGCGTGTTTCAATACTTCATCAAGTGTCATCGTTATTCACTCCAAATCCACACGAACCCGGTATGAACGTGAAGGAAGAAAATAACGTAACAACTGGTGTCAGAAAAGAAAAACGCAACAATACTATAGAAGCCTTGGACAGTGTGTCGTTTACAGTGATGCTTTAGGTAGAACCATCAACAATTTGATAATGGGAGATTCTAAAGCCTAAAACTATCTATTAACATATCATTGTCAAGTATGTCTTTTGGATTATTGCATCTAAATTATATGACTCTGGCTTAATAAATTAAAATGTAACAATATGTTTGACTGCTTAAATATGTATTGTTTTTGTTAAAGTTTCTATAAGGAATGAAAACAGCCTGCAAAGTTATCCTTATCTTCATTTTGCATTTTAAATATCAGTTTTCTTCTTATGTAACGTATAGGTAATGATTAATATTTTTTATTTTTAATATTAAAATTTATGTAAAAAAGGAATCTCTTCTGGGATTTCTTTCACTACATCTTTCATAAAAGTGATGCTGCATGAAAGTTTTATACAATACAGGCTGTCTCTCATTCCTTGAAATGCAATGCGAGATATACAGTGCAAAGTCCGGATGCCCAGTATCTGGATCATGTAATGTCCAAATCTCTGGACTACCAACCAATAAATAAATAAATAAATAGGTAAAATTTCCTTTACCTACAAAATCCAGAAATGGAGAATATAGGGCTGAATTAAAAGAAGCAGGTATGCAACAAATGTGATTTTTCTGTACATTAACTCAGATTTTTGCATGTCACTTTTAAATGCTTGCTGGCTAAGGAACGATTTTGTTGCCAAATCACAATACATTGACACTGTATTGATCGTAGCTAGGATTCTGACCCATGAGTGGTTGTAGGGAGGGACAGAGTCATTGCTGTGTATTTTGTCCACTTGGTGCAATCTTTACAGGCTTAAATTCTGCTCCATGATATCTCTTCAACTTGTACAAATTTTGTGGCCTCTAAATTGTACTTCTCAGTGCTTTTTTAAATCCTGAAATTTCTGTCACCCAGTGCAGCCGTACAGGATCTAGCATTTGCCTTATTGGGGGGAGGGCGGAATAACATTCAACCTAAACGATATTCAAAGCCCTAATGTTGCCATGTCAGCATATTATCTTAGTAGATTTAAACTAATGATCTGAAATTTGGAATCATCAAAGTCTCCAGGATTCTGGATCTCAAACTTGCTGCTGTGTAAAAGGAATATACTAATCTGAACTTGTAACTACTGATTTCAAATAAGACCTTAACTTTGTTAGTAGTTGTATGCTAGCAGATGATCCGGCATATGCCTCCTTTCATTGAAAAATACTTGCATACTAATGAAAAGAAATGCATGTCAATTTTTTTTTAAATATCATTGTCAAACTATGATTGAAATTTGCCTTATTTTAAAGTTGCCATCTCTTAGATTTAACTTTAGTTTTATAGCCACTTATCCAAGGATGATTAATTTCAAATTTTGTTACTGACAAGGGAAGGTTTGTCAAAATTTGTTTGTGCCAAAGAAGAAATATCTTCATAGAGAATTTTGTTAGAGAAACCATCTCTTTATATTACATGTGAGTAAAACTTGAAATTCTCTACAGCTAACGTATTGTGCCATAGGAAATAGATTTGGACTGCTTTCCATCACTTATTGCAAAAGCAAAAGGGCCAGTAACTCTTTGTTTTTAAATCAATTTTGAAACCCAGGTTTTGATTTATCAATATTTAAGAGACAGTAAATGAGTGATAGAAATGTTATATTTTTAAATGTTCAAAATTTTGATTTTCAAACAGCGTTATTCCAAACAGTAGTTTTTAAATAGATGTTAATTTTTTTTAGTGCGTGCATTCATGATTAATAATGTTGCATCTTGAAATTAGATGCTAATATTACAAATTGCCTTACATATTGATATCTAACTTTAAGTAATCGCTCTATGTGGAGTTCCTAGATCCAATGTTTCGCCATAATAACCAAACATTTTGCATGCTGTGTTCTGGTTGTTATACAATAGAATTCTTTAAAGAGTACTTCAAGTAGTTGAATGCAGCAAGGTAGGTCCAGAGAACAAGCTAGGAGATAGAAGTATTTCAAATAGATTTTTGGTGTAGAAATTTGGTAGGAGCATAATTGTACAGTGGTTGTCCGATGGAAACTGTTAACTATCAAATATTTTTATTATAAAACTTTTAATGAGATATTTAATTTTTATAAAAAGTTCCTCTCCCCATGTTAGTTCACATTTAATTGATATTGCATACAGTCAAAAGTCGTTAATCCGGACTCGTCGGGACTTCGGGGATTCCGGATTATCGATTTTTCCGGATTATAGATCATCAGTTTAAATCTCGTAAGATGGCATGCAGAAATTCTAAAATTAAAAATATGAAACCGTAATTTAAGAAATAAAGAACAATTATGATCTAAAGGGTATCAAAATTTACAAAAAAAAAAAAACCTTAATATTTTGTTTACTTTATTAAACATTTCTTTCAATGTAAGTTGTTTAAGTTGCTTCGTTTTATGTGATAATACTTTTTCCTTAATTCTATAAACAGACATAATTTCTTGTTCAGTTACAAAGTTCCGCTGTTCAAGTCCCGTAATTGCTGTGCCGAGAATACCGACTAACTTGTCAATCGAAATTTTTTCGTTTTCACTAACCTCTCTGTCACCTTCTTCATGTCTTTATCCATTTTTTGCAGCAATTCCACTTTTTGTTTGATGGACATCGAAACATACTTTCATTTTGTAGATCCTTTGGGAGCTCCAGCATCGGAAATTCTATTTGACATAATCGAAAGGTCAAGTTTACTTTTATAAAATTGCTCTTACAGTCTGCAAAAAATAATAAGCCGGATCCAGTTCAAAGATTAAGGAACAACGCAATCATCAACATTAACTGAAATAGATAATTAGATAATTTTAGATTATACCGTCCGTTATACATAAAACACGCACGCGAAAATGTATTCTGCACTTGCGCACACGCATATGCGCAGTTGTAAAGGTCTTACGCGCACGCGTAAACACCTATGCGCATGTGTCAACGCGGCGCATGCGCAGAAAGTTTTTAGCTTTGAGGTCCGGATTATGGGTGTCCGAATTAACGACTTTTGACTGTATATTGCATGTCATCTGAAAGGATAAAAGAAATGTTTTTATGATTTCAGGAACAAAACGCATAAATGTATGTAGCTATATTTTATCTAATTGTGTAAATATTTTTACATTTCAGTTTTATATTCTAATTAGACATTTTTATAAGAAAAAAATTATTTGTGCTCATCTTTAAATTCAGTTATATTATTAAACTGAAATTTATTACAGGATATTTCATATGAATTAGTAGATTGCATTTAAATAATTCTTTTCATTTTTAAGAAGAAAATTATTTTCAGCTACTGTGGACTTTTCTTTAATATGTTTCACGAATCTTAAATATAATTCATGTATGTATGTGTTTTTTTATTTTATTTTATATATTTTTTTGTGTGTATAATGTGGGATTTATCCATTTAAATTTGTTAGATTATTAAATAAAAATTTTTTTGAAATTTTTATTAAAAATAAATAATGATATAGATATTTTATTATATCTTTATCATTATTTATTTTTAATTTTCTTCAGTTACATTAATACAAAATAAAAATGCTGAAAAATGAATGTATTTATATTAATAGGATAAATATTAATAACTATTTTTTATTTCTAGAATCGCTCTGACACTATTGATCTTTCTGATCAGTCACTTTTAGTTGATATTTCAGATGCTTTGAGTGAAAGAGATAAGGTGAAATTTACCGTCCATACAAAGGTAAAGTTGTAACTGAATTTCAGTCTTTGAAAATAAGTATTTAAAGTCAAACTGCTGAAGATTAAAAATCTTCAGTTTTAAGCTGTAAAGTATTTCTACTTTTTGTGTTTATTATTTAAAGGTATTTCCCAGAGGCATATTCATAAAAACAGATCTCTTCATTTATAAATTTAATTTTTTCAATATAATTTTAGAAGTGCCTTCTCAAGCAATGTCAGATTTGAATGTTAAAATTTATTTGTTACAATTAGTAATGTCTATTCTTGTGACTTATGTTAATATAAATTTATTATATTTTAGCCATATGAGATTACTGAATGCATAATTTAGATTTATACTTATCTTTTATTTATATTAAATATATTTTATTTTTTTATTTATTTCACAACAGAAATGTTTTCTTTTGAAAGGCATAGTGGTTATAATGGTTTTATGAGAAATATGCATATATAGTATTTTTACCCCCCCCCCCCAGTAGTAACTTTCATAACAAGATCATTGCTTAAATTTTTGCACTGGAAACAAAGTCAGGAAAACCTTTTAATTTTGCTCACTGTGTTAGATAAGATTAAATAATTTTACAAAATAAGCTCACTGTGCTATATTTTGTCAAATTATTTAACCTTATTTATTCAATGTGAAACTAATATGATTAATTTCTCTTGAAAGTTTTACTCATGTAATTAGTCGTAAACATATTTTTTCCTTTGGTACATGCACATTGTGCCGGCCATTCAACTGTCTTCAAGCAATGCAATTTAGTACCAATTTAAGATAAGCAAGAAATAAGAGCATATTCATAACATATATGCTTTTGTTTGATGTAAACCTGAGTGATTTTTGATAAATTGTATTTTGTTTTTAAATGTTATTGTGGGATTTTCCCTTGCATTTTGGAAAAAACAAAATATTAAAATTTAGGAACTGCCTTTGCAGAACATCAAGCAGTAGATTAATTTCAAAGCTATGGGATCGTCCATAAAAAAAGTATGTATTAATGGATATGACATGGTTAGCTGAATATGACTGACAAAACAGTAATAGATTGGAACAGTTATATGCACAAAGTTTGTGCTCATAGCAGACTAAGCCGAGATTATGTTAAAAATGAGAGGGTGTAAAAAAATGGTAGAAATTGGTGAAAGGCGTTTTTATGAAGGACAGAAATAATGCTAAATGAATAGTGATTATTTATTAAATAAAGACATATCAGTTCTTTCAGAATTTCTCAGGAACAATTAGTGAGATTTCCACCAACTTTCACAGTCAACAGGATAACATGTTGCTTTTTGTGCATACAGTATGTCACATTCTAAATGCAAATTATTATTTTCTGTTAATTCTGCAGCATTGGCTGACTTTTTGTGTTGGTGCAGTCTCAGTTTTAATCAATAAAAGTTTTGTTGTAGTTTCGTTACAATAGATTACATAGAATTAAAATATAATGCAGCAGGAGAATAATTTAGCATTCATAAATATTTTTTAAAAAAATTTAATACTAGAATAAATTTAAAAAAATAGTAATCATAAAAAAATTTTTAAATTTGTTTTTCAGAA
This sequence comes from Stegodyphus dumicola, assembly GCF_044657685.1. Lineage (NCBI taxonomy): Eukaryota > Metazoa > Arthropoda > Arachnida > Araneae > Eresidae > Stegodyphus > Stegodyphus dumicola. Next base: position 123,132,658 of record NC_140778.1, read on the forward strand.
ATTAAATTATGAAAAATACAGATTTAATTCCATATGGAATAATTATTCTGAAATTGCATTTGTAGAATATAATAATTTAGAATAATTAAAGAAAGGAGAACAAACTAAAAAAGACATTTGTGTTCAAGAATTTAGAATATTATATAATAATTAGAATACAATAGAATAATCTGCATTTGTGGAATATAATAATTAATACTAAAATATGCATTTTTAAAATAATGGCCAGAAGGGAAAAAAATGTGATTTCTTTATTAACTTTTACTTAAAAAAATAGCAATTTTCTCATCATAGTTGAAAAAAAAAATTGCTTCAGGAAGCCCTAATAAGAAATGTAAACTTATATTTAGTTTACTGATAGTCTTTTAGTTTGACAAAATTTATGTGGTAAGAGAAGAATAGTATTATTTCTTGTATATGAGATTAAATAAATAAGTAAAGGGATAAGAAGAGTAATGTGACATTCCAAATAAATTATGTTGCTTGAAGAAGTAGAATTTCTTCTGTTATCTAAATCATAACTTTATTAATGCATTTGTCTGTGCACGATTAGCAGCTCATCTCTAGGATTTGACCTAATGAGCACGACTTTAAAAAACTGTTATCCTTAAAAATATGATTAAATTGAATTCATAATCACAGCGAAAAGTTAATAAATGTAATGTGTAATAAAGTTGCTACTCAGCCAATATAGTGTTTGGTGATGCTGAGTGCAATACCTGATATCCCAGGGTTTGAATCCCGGAAAGGCATATAGTGTTTTTGTGGTAAGGAGACACTCAAAATGTAGGATGAGCCAAAAGTCTTTCTGAGAGGTTAGTGGTAAGAGGAGGCTGGGAGACCCTTGGAATCCCTTCTGCCTGTTCTCCTTAAAATTGGGGCAGAACTGTGCAATTAGTGTGGCGAGGCTATACCATTAAACCAATGTTGAATTTCTGGTGTTCTATCCACCTCTTCCTGTATCTGTATAATAAAGTTGTCATAGAATTTGGAAGCAAACTATGTCAAAGCTAGGAGAGGTTTTTTTTTTTTTTTTTTTTTTTTTTTTTTTGTGCATAATGTCACTAAAGTTATTTATGAGAACTTCTAAGCACTCAGAAAAAATACAAAAATAGTTCAGTCTTATTAAGCAGATTGTTGGTTTGTTAAATATGATAGAAAATTTAAAGGTCTTCTGCATGGTTTTTTACAGCAAGCAAATTGTGTAATATGCATACAAGAAGTTATAAGTTTTGTGACTAATAATAATTAGAATGTATTTATTTGTTTTAAAAATAGTTGCTTAGAACTTTTTTGCTTTTTCTCAATATACATGTTTAGTTTTTGACATTTTTCTAATATATGCTCTCTCTCTCTATATATATGCATATTGGAAGAATTGTAAAGAAATATTAGGTTTTGGTAGAAGACTCATTGTAAAATAAATTTAGATTTTTTTGGAGGAAGGTAGAAAAAAAAAAGAGTTGAGTAGTTTTTACTATTAGTACATATAATAAAAAATTCAGTTTGTTAAGACAAACCATATGTTATTGTTTTTGAATCATGTTTTGTTTATAAGGACTATTTAAGATGACAGAATGCATTGATGACAGAGCCCAAAATCGAGATGTCCAATATGATCCATTGTCAGTTCCACCATATTGGGGGGGGGGAAGAAAGAGAGAGAGAGAGATCTCTGTAGACCTGGGTTTTACTTTTAGGCCTTGAGTGAGGCTGTAGTTTTTTTTTTTTTTTTTTAATCTGACATAAACAGTAAGTGAAGCTCCATTGTTGTCATGTCTGCTAGATATCTTACTAGATCTAAACTGATATAGAATCCAGAAATTTCCAGAAGCCAGAATCTCTGAAATCCCAATGATTCTAGATCTCAGATTTTGTCCTGTATTTTCTGATTTGCATTTTCATTATACATCTAAATGCATAGCATAGAGTTAGTCTTACTTCTAATCCTAGCATGCTCTGCTTGTCAGTTGTTGCAGTAATATTGAAAAAGAGTGCAGGGCTCTCCTCATTAACTGAAAAATTGTGAGATATTGACGAAAATTTATATATATGTATATCGGCGCCGCCGCAAGGCTATACGGCACCTGCCAGCGAAATAGCTGAAGTCACCCCCTTTTTTTTCAATTTTTGTAGAGGAGAAGGAAGTTTTGAAGAAGTCATTTGTTGAAATTTTTTGTAACAATCTATCGAAAATAATTTATTTTTCTGCATTCCATATTTATAAATTTTTCTATAATTTCTTTTGCATCTATCTTTTGACAGATTTCATTTTCAATGGCAATCAAAGCTAGATTTAAGATTCTGTCCTGTGATATACTGGACCATAATTATGTTTTGATCAATTTTAATTTGGTGAATGATCTTTCGTTACTAAAAACACTAACAGGAATGCTAAGTAGTATTTTCACTTATGATCTTCAAGTTCGGGAAGCACCAAATATTTGACACAGTTATGTTAAGTTCAGAATATTGAATGGGTGATTCATACCAGCTATAAAAATGTCTTTCGAAACTACTATTTCATCATAAAGTTCTTCTGTGTTAATATCTTTATTGTCACCACACTGTAACATTTTTTCTAATTTACTGCATTTCATTTTCAAATTTGCATTATCAATTTCTGATAAATTACGCAAGAAACTAAAGTTATCGCGGGGAATTTTTCATTGCATCAAATCTTTCATTTAATGATGTTTAAGCAATATCTAAAATTCTAAAAAAGACATTTGCCCTAAACTTCTCCTCTGGAGATTGAAGGGATTCATCAGCATGTTCGTAATCGAAGGGACATTTCTTTTTCCTTCATTGTACTTCTCCAACAGTTTTAAACTGTGACTCGCCATCCACTTCTTCACTAGATTCTTTGGCTTTCTTAAGAAAACTTTTGTAATTGATGTCACTTCTATATTCTTCAATGAATGTTTTTAAGTTACTTATTGCCTTTAAGGTTAGTGTAACAATCAAACCCTTTTCTTGCAATTGTTTCCTGACAGGATTAATTCTGTTAAGCAAATCGTGCCAAAGTATCAAGGATAAATAAATAAAAAAATAATAAAATGGATTAAATAAGGATAAATTGAAAGTATATTAAGTAAAATAAAATAAGTACGTACTTCATCAAATGGATTTTTCTTTTCCAGTAGTAGTAAGGTTATTGTGCATCGGAAATTTTCTTTGGCAAACGCTTAATAAATACGAAGCAGGAATGTGTAGATGATACATAACACGCGGCATTCTAGATGCATAGAAAATTACCATTATATAGTATTAGTTGCTCAGAAGAGTTATTTTGAAACGCCTGCATGTGTAGTCGGTGTAAGTAATGTATTACCTAGATTAAACTTGCTCACAGCTTGAATTCCAACGCCTTTTCGATCTCTAACTTCTTTGTGTGACACTGTACTTAACGATTGATTGATGGATGGGTGGCAAGGCGTTAATGGATGGGCTGGATGCTGGTCAGCGCCCCTCTCTTGGTTGGTGCTCGCCTGCAAAGAAGGCCTTGTAGGTCCACTTCTGCCAACCCTGATGTATATTAAATCAGAAAAATTGAAATATTTCTTGAAAAGTTCGGGAGGTACTTATCAATCTTCTAGGTATTAAAATGGTGGTAACCATTTATGGTAACCAATAAACAAAAATTGCTCCTTTTAAAAAAAAGCAAATGAAGAGTAATTGTACTTTTCTGTATTTCTTGCAAAAAGTAATAACTAACTTTTGTCTCATATGATCCTTTTAACTTATCCCCCCCCCCCCAGGGGTCGACCATTATACTGGTTGAGATCTGTACTCTGGCAGCCTCGGTACAGGCGATATTAAAACTGAGCTTAGCAGTTTTGCATTTTGTGCCAGAAGATACCTTTAGTCAAACAATTGGCCCATTAGGGTGGGTTGGTATAAGACCCATTCCAGATTGAAGGCAGCCAGTATAGTACTGATAGGTAGCATTTAGATGAGCAGTCAGATCTCCAGGCAAATATATCCCGTTTTATCATGGTTTCTGGGCACCAGAAGTAGTGATTCCGCCTGCTCAGTTCAGTAGTGGGTGTTAGGAAAATCTATTTAAATTCCACTGATCTGGACTGAGGATACAGGTCTCAGCAAGAGGAATTTGTATCATCTTTAAGGTGGTGTTTTAGCTGGAATGTTCACCTCCTGCTTAATATGGTGACATCTCAGCTGAGAGTTCATGTAGTGATATTAACTTGTTTGAACACATACATATTCTGTTTATTCAACTCGTAATCCTCTTATCTACCTATTAATGAGATAGTCTTCACCTTCTGTTTTGAAATTTAACTATTCATAACATCTGTGACTTGTCAGCCTTTCAATAGTGTAATTTAAAGTTATCTCATTAAGTGATTGTATGGAATTAAGCACTTTTTTCCCTTTTATTTTAATTCTTAGCTCCTCAGTTTTATTTTAAGACATCATAGGAGTAATATTTGTCATGAATGATATGCGGTTGCTATATCTTTTCTAAATGTTTTTGATGTAATTTCCTTCATATTTTTCCTATTGCTATAATGAGTAAGGTAAATACTTTTTTATAATTAAGTGTATAAAATTATTCAGTTACTTTCTTTAATTTGGTAAGTACTCCATTCTGTGAGATCAGATCAATTTAATCATCAGAAACGGAAAAATTGAGAAGTTTAATTCTGCACTATATTCTTTTCACTATTTTTGTTTTCAAAACAGTTCGTGTGACCATTGCTACAACTGAAGTAAAATAATATCCCGAACAATTATTAATTTAGAAGTCAGGCAACAAAAATCAGCATTATATTTGCAAATTTTTACAGGACTAGTTACATGTCATTTGCACTTTGGCAGCTGAAGGATCGAAACTAGTCCTGTCAAAATTTGAAAATAAACTCTGACTTTTGTTGTTTGATTTCTAAATTAACATCGCTACAGTGTTTTTTAAGAATCTTATTTTAATTTATTAATATTTTAAAAATTTTTAATATTATATTTGTTTGAAAACATTTGATATTTAGATTAACTTTTCGTACTCCTCAATTCTAATAACAATTTACTATGCATTGTGAAATGAACTAATTAGTATTAAATTACTCCAACATATCACTGGTAAAATAATTTTTAAGTATATTGTATGGATGCAATGAAATCACAATTTATTTTTATGGCTAAAATGTTTTATGTCCAATAGGTGAACATTGCATCCATAAATTTATCAATTCTGATATTCCTATTAAATATTATCCTTTGAGACTGTAATATATGTGCTTTGATTAACTTTCCCTCCTAGTATTGAACATTCTAGTTTAATGTCTATTTTAAATATGAATGCATTTTTATATACAGACAACTCTTCCAACATTTGCAAAGCCAGAATTTTCTGTTGTTCGTCAACATGAAGAATTTGTATGGTTGCATGATTCATTTGAAGAAAATGAAAAGTATGCTGGATTTACGGTAAGAGTAAAGATTCTATATGTAAGTTCACATTTTATTGAATGATTTTTGTAGTAAATTAATAGTATTTAAATAAATTTCATATGTGTATTTGATTATAAATTTGTCTTCTAAAATATGGATTTTATTTTCAATATATAACAAAATTTAGTTTTAAGCATTGATGAATTTCATATATAATTTTTAATGTGTTTTAGAAATAGTTCATTGTTGTAAGAAAATAGTTCTAAAGCAGCTTTTATATGATGTGAAACTGTGATCAAATAGTATTAGAAAAATAAAATTTTATTCTGCTAAATTTGATCTTTAACTGAGAAATGCTCAAAGGATTTTTTAAATATAATACTTGATATGTAACAGAAATTTAATAATTCTTAAGGTATGTTGTTCTATATCTGTAAAACAATGTATAGTTTTCTTTTGTCTGTTCTAATTGTAATTTATTTCATTTGTATTGAAAATCACATTTTGGACTTTATGGACTTTAGAAAAACATCTGAGCGAGAGTTTGATATGCTGTAGTCATCCTTTGAATTTTAATATGCACAAAGAAGTTCATTAGGATTCGTAGGATCAGTGATTCTGTACTGTTTTATTGAAACTATTATCATTCTAAGTGTTTTATTTATGACATTGATTTGAGTATGAAATTGTTATAAGTATAGAAAAATGTGTGAATGGTTAACTCCAAATCTGTAAACCAGATATGCGATAAAGAAGATGTTAAAAGAAATTATGCAAATGCTTGAGGAACTAGTAGAATAATTTTTTATAATTTAGGAGGAGCTAAATGATAAAATGTAATATGTACACTGCACACAAAAAAAGGAAGTTCTATATCTCCCGTTCTACTGGGCCGTTTGACGAGATTCAAATTGCATTTTTCATGTCTCGAAAGCGTTACTTAGGCTATATATTGGATTTATATATAGCATTGTCCTAACAGAAGTATTTTGACACAAAATCAGACTTTTTCTGAAATAACATACAATTGTTTTTTCCATATTTCAATTCTAGACCTCAAATTATGCCTACATACTACATTTTTTAATTTTTGGTGAAAAATTTAAAAATTTATCTTTGCGCCAAGTATAATTCATTTGGTGAACTTCTTAATTTATAGCAACCTATTTTCCTTTGTGCATGAGTGTGGGGGGGGGGGAAGTCATCATTCCTGCCTTCAAATAATTTTAATGAAGTGCGTGTACCACATTTTTGTTATTATCGCTTATAATAAATAAGCTAAATTTCAAAATGTGCCAAAATGTAAATTCATGTATGTCTTAGGAAATTTTGAATAAAAATTTTTTTGCAGGTATACTTAGAAACACATCTACTTTAAGATGATGCTAAAAATTTTATAGGTTATAATACAAAATTTTTTTCGAAAAATATATAAAAAATATTTTAGAATACAAATTTTTAAAATAAATAAAAAATGTGCGAATTATATTTGATTAAGCCTAAATTTCAAATTCTGGAAAAAGGAATCAAGTAAGTTTAAAAAAAAAAAGATATTAATAAATATATATCAAATTCAATTAACATTGAGAATCTAAAAGTTTGAGAGCTAATTTTTTAAAAACTACTCACACAATTTTTACAAAACTTGGCAGTTTGACATAATTTGAGTCATAGAATTGAAATATGGAAAAAAATTGACACGTCATTTCAGAAAAAGTTCAATTTTATGTCAAAATACCTATATTAAAAAAATGCTATATATAAATCTAATATATATCATAAGTTACGCTTTCGAGACATAAAAAACACAATCTAAATTTTGTCAATCGGCCCAGTAGAATGGAAGACATAGAATTATCCCCCTTTTTTTCTAGTGTACATCATTGATAATTTTAATTCTCACATCAAATTTAAATGGAAGATTAATAGATTATTATTATTTTGCTTTTAAGAGGTTAAAATCCTAAAGAGTATACGGGATGTATCGTAAATGTTGCGACAAACTTCTCATGGGGAGATAGGGCACATCATAAGGATTAAGAATTGCATAGGAACCTATACCTGGAAATGTCAGAGGTAAGTGGTAGAAGATGGGAAAAGAAGCAAGAGTGATTAATTGGAAACATTTATTGGACATGAATACAAATGGTGTACGTTGGCTTGAATGTTACAACACATGCTCGAAGTTTGCACCATCAGACACCAAACATGCCTGACACCGATGGACATTTGAATATTGCAAATTATTTTATCTTTCTGGAGTATGTTCTTCCTGATTTGCTTGACGATGTTCCACCAAATGCAAGGTGCAACATGCGATTCTAACATGATGGGGCCTCTGCACATTTAGGACTGGATGTTCATAGCCATTTGAACAAATCATTCCCGTATCAATGGATTGGACATGGTGGACCAGTTTCCTGGCCCCCATAGTCACCAGATTTATCAAACCTTAATTTCTTTTTGGTGGAAGCCATCAAAAATGTAGTGTAGCACGATCCTGTTGTGTCTGAAAGGGATCTCGGGGCAAGCTGCTACAATCAAAGAAACTCCCAGTGTGTTTGAACATGCTCGGCAATAAATGGTCTGTCGGTGTCAGGCGTGTTTGGCGCTTCTGATGGTGCAAACTCCAAGCATGTGTTTAACATTCAAGCTGTCGTACATCATTTGTATTCATGTCCAATAAATGTTTCAAATTAATCACTCTTGTTTCTTTTCCCATCTTTTACCTCTGCTACCACTTACCCCTCACATTTCCGGGCATGGGTTCTTATGCAATTCTTAATCCTTATGATGTGCCCTACCTCCCCTAGAAGTTTGTCACAACATTTATGGTACACCCTGTATATGATATATATATACATATTAATACATATATATTTAATTTTAATCTTCTCTTTAAGTTAGAAAAGTTTTTCTGCATGTTTTTGGATTAATAGCACATTTGTGTATCTGGTTCAGGTCATTGTCGTAAGGGCCTCTTAATTTAGGGCCACTTTGGAATTGTAATAAATTCATTTTTCTAATCCATACTGAGTAACGTATTAAAATCTGAAGGCATATTTTGATATTTAGTATAATATTTCTTAATTTTACATCTAACACTTGCATATATTTAAAAACTACAAATTTAAGATTCTTATCCATATTAAGATATTTATGAGTTGAAGTGATTTAACTCCTTAAATATTTGTAAAGTATTGAAATTATTGTAGTGATAGTAGTATAATTTCTATATAGTATAATTTCTTAATAGATACCTCCTGCTCCTCCTTGTCCTGATTTTGATGCTTCAAGAGAAAAACTACACAAGCTGAGTGAAGGAGAAGGAACTATGACCAAAGAAGAATTTATAAAAATGAAACAAGAGCTTGAAATGTATAGTCTTTGATTTCATTTGCATTCTTTTTATTTGAAAAGTAGCATCACTTGAATAATTTTTTAAAATCTTATTCAGAAATAGCAAATGCTTTGTGGCAACTTATTATACAATATTTTGACTCTGAAAAATAAAGAAGGTATAATGCTATAAAGCACAATTTATGAAATGGCTCTTAGCAAAAGCAAAATTAGCTATGTGATTAGTTAAAAATATCTTCTTTTCAATTTTTTCATAGTAAAACTTTTTCCCATGTAATTGTCTCGGAATATTCAAAATTCTCAGAATATGTATCAGTTTTCTCTATAAAATTAATTTCACACTTTTTCCCTCCTTTTTTTTCCAAAATATTTCTGGCTTTTTGCTGTTACTGAATTGGTAGGGGTAATTTTTCTTTAGTATTTTAGCCCTTGCAGCTTGGAAAGTTTAGAAGGATTTGAAGGCAAGATATATAGACCCACGATTCTAGAAGATTCGAGACATATGTGACAAAATGAAAAATGTCTCCATAGTATCAACACGTAACGGATGTATTTTAGAGAAAGTTTGCGATGAATTTCTTACTTTTTGGAGAACGTCTGGAAGAACAATGAAAACATAATATTTGAATGTTTTACTCCTGATACTAGAATCATTTTCTTAACATGTTTATCTTCCCTTTATTTTCTCTACTTTTCACTAGACACAAGCATGGAAAGTAACAAAAATGCTTCTAATCTTGTCACATGGGCAGGCAAATTATAGAAATGGATTTTTACTTCCTTGTACGAAGTAAAAAGGAAGTATTGTAATCGCGAAAAGTTTCAGGCAGCATATTTCAACGAAAATATCCATTTTGACCGCTATCGAATGCAATTTAATGATGTTTTTGCATGATATCTGTACGTAAGGACAGAATAAAATACTCTTTTCCTTCAAAAAAATTATAAAACTGCTTTAAAATTTATTCTGAAGAGAATTTTTCGTGGCGTCTGAACGAACGTATGTACGTACGTGCGTATCTCGCATAACTAAAAAACGAGTAGCCTCAGAACATTGAAATTTTGTATATATTACTGCTATAACATGTAGATGTGCACCTCGTATTTTGGTTGAAATCGGGCGCACCAAACGTATATAAATATGTTTATACCCGGCTCAGTGATCTCAGTTGCTCTACTCTTATATGTTGGTAAATTATACACTTTTTGCTTTAAAAATGATTGAATTATGTTGTTTTTATCTTCCGGTTAAGGATTTTATGCCTTTAGTAAATCTGTGTGCAATATTTTTAGAATTATCAGCAATTTTAAAGTTGTTTAATTGCCGCTAAGCCTTTTTTAATGGCGGCCATTTATGTTTATATTTGAAGCAGGAGACTAGTGGATTTGTTCCCAATCTAGAGAAACTTAGCTTCGCAACAAAAAAGATAACGCCTTCATTTATTATTTAAATCATGCTGAATCCTTTCTGGAATTTTTTCGAGGAAATAAGCATTTAAGATTTACTTCGTAATTTTTAATATGGATATTTTGAGTTTTTATGTATTTTTTTTTTTTTGCCTTCTCGTGAAGTGAGAACTGAATTAATTAAATGAGAAATACACAATCGTCTGTGAAAAACTATTTCTTTTTTGTTTTGTTTGCTTAATTTCTTTTATACATCATTCTAGCTTTATTATAGTATTTGAATAGAACATGTGGCAACGATTAGATAATTCTATTCTTTAAATGATATAAATTTTGTGCATTATGAGTTAAAATATGAACAAAATATATAAGTTAACTGTTATATAATTATTGGATTATATAACAGTTAACTTAGTTTCCGTTATAAAATTATTATATAAGTTAACTGTTATATAATTATTAATACCATTAAGTGAATCTAGCGCCAGAGTGTCGCTATGGTAAACAAATACTAGAGTGAATTTTAAAGAATGCATTTATTCTATTTATGCGCTGATTAAGTAGATTTAATTCAATCCAATAAGTTTAAATCAAATGCAAGAAAAAATGCGTATATTTTAATATTCCAATACAAGGAAGTCATGTGGTGTACACACCAGATTTTTTTATTAATAAAGAAATTGAAAACTTACGATTTAAAAGATTCATCTAATATGTTTTAATGCATCATACACAGAGCTGGCACCAGGCATTTTCCCACCTGATGCAATCTCTGTGGAAGCTAAATTCTGCTTCCAATGCCTGCTCTAAATTCTAAAAGTTGTGCCATTTCCAGATTTTGTTGTTCGGTGTGTCACTAAATTTTAAAAATTCCTCCACAACGGCTCTGTAACCGGCCTTTACCATATATATTTCTTCTGAATGTTCATATTACTAAAGAAATAAAATTAGCCATTTTCTCTACATTCTAAATGCATTTCATGTTTTTAGAATAACGGAAATCTTTAATTAAATCCAAAAATTCTAAAATGAAAAGGAAACGTGTTGAAGAAAGAAAATGATAAGGACAATGAAAATTATTCTTCAAACAAAATGTGCAGTTATTATTATGTAAATTACCCAATTGTTTACGATTTCAGCCTTTACTATAATTTCCCATTTCTATTTCCTCATATGATAGAGTTACTGAGCCAGATTAAATTAAAATTAAATTATATAATCTTTGACCACTAGTCCAAATTTTTAGTTTGAATTTGACTGTTCTTGTTTAATTACGTCACCGTGAGCTGCAAATGATTTTGTTAGCATCAGAACATGCCTTTGTATTCTATGTTCTTTTTATATAAGAGGCTTATTTAAAAATGTGTCTGATATTTTAGTTATTTTCAGACATAGCGATAGTTTGCTTCACATCAGTTGGGGGTTTTCGACTATTTAACTTTTACCAGATCAAGTAAACCCTCATAGGTACATTGTGGAGAGGTTGACAAGTTAGGAGATAAAGCAGTTAGGTTGATGCAGAAACTAGCAAGAGCATTGGTTTGCATTTTGAGGCAAATCTCTAATTGTTAGAAAAGATGGTTAAAGAGAAGGAAATCGATATAAACTAGCCAAAATGTTTGGAAAGCCTTCAAATTAAAATAACGCATAAATATTTTGTTGAGTGTTGTTGTTACAAAACATAAATGTTTTGTAGCTTTTAATGTGTAATTATCCTAATATCGTTTAAGAATCAATGTTATAAATTACATGCATTTTAAACTGTGAAATTTGATTAGATTTTGATTTTAATAGGGCTTTTTTAACAAATATTGTTAAAAAATAAAATTTAATTGTGGCCATGTAAATCCATAATGACTAAGGTTATCTAATTACCTAATTTAATTATTTATAACATATGCTTACCCTTAAAAATTATCTCTACGTATTAAAGCGAGTTATTGCCTTTCATTAATACTCACTGTGGTCACAAGATAAAACACAAAAACGTAAAAATTCAAGTAAAACTTATTCTTTGCATCTAGTGAGACTTAAAATAATACAAAACAATTTATCACCTCTGGTGCTTTAATGGCTTATTGGAACCTTAAAGTATATTAACTGGGTTACAACCCCTGAAACTCTACACAAAGCTACGATGCTAACTGCATCAAACTGAGCCCGACTAACTTTCAACATTTGCGAACCTGCATCAGGACACCTGCCTACATCAGGCCTTTCAGGTTTGTTCTAATGAGCAGGTCTCTCTCTAGACAAGCAGCAGCAGTAACAACATTCAGTGTTTTGTTCTGAATCCTGCTGATTATGATCTTACTTCTCATTTTAACCTATGCCATTTGACATAAAATCTACTTGCCATTTACTCAACCTCTAGACTGACCAAGTACGTGACAAAATGAGACATTTAAAAAAATCAACATAAAGCTAACTGTGAGTAAAACGTAAATGTCACTTATCTTCTTTCAAATATTTCCATCTGTTATAAGTGTAAAATATTTTAATGCTACTTGATAAATTGCATAAAGTTTATTTTATTCTCAAACTTATTAATAATTATGTTAATTCATGTTTAGTAATAATGCAGACTACTTAGAGATCTGTTTTATTTTTACGATGGTATCACAAAAGTGAAATTCAGGCATAAATAATATTTTTAATTGAATTTATTTAATTTCCATTTGCTCATAGGTCCTTAATTTTTTTCATTAATGGTCCTTAAAAGTCCTTAAAAGTACTTAATTTTCATGTGCAGAAATATGTACGAACCCTGGTTTCTAAACATACTAATTTATATGCATTTATTTTAAGATTCAGAATAATTTTAACTGATTCCTTTGAATTCATTCCCTTCTAAATTTTTTTGGCCATTGGAGTATAAATAAATATCAGTAAAATCATTTGCCAGTTAATTTGAATGCTGACCAATTTAAGCCGTAAGTTTTATGGTAATATATTGCTGCTATAAAATGTGTTATCTTTTTTTAAAATTTAATCTTAAGAGTTAATTTAATTTTGAGAGTTTTTTAATCTAATCTTATGGCTTTTAACTGGAGTTTTAGACTATAATTTATCAGTGAAATAATGAAGATTTCTTACTTTCTGTTATAAGAATTGAGTGTTTTGTTCTTGATATTAATTTCACTTTTCAAAGAACTGGACTAAATTTTTATTAGCTAAATATTTCTAGATTTTAATTGCACAGTAGCCTCTTATTATAATCATACGTATATATTAGTATACATTATTTAAAAATTGATTAGCATTTCCTGTTCCTGTTTTAATGCTTGCTAATTATTTCAAATAATTTAGTTCTTGCTATGTGCCATTTTTTTCCTCCAATATTGAAAAGTTGACTGTTGCATCGTTTTAAGAAGAGGGCTGATCAAAGAGTAATTAAATAAATATACATATATCTATACTCAATTTGTAGTTGCATATAGATACAGTTAATTCATTGGTATGTGACCTCAAAAATTGACTTTGCATTGATATTTCTCTTCCTCTTGATTAAAAAAGAAGGGCTTGGTTGAATTCTGATAAGAAATTCAGATAATAATATCTCTTGCTGTTTAGTTTTGAGTAGATATATTTGTGCCAGTTTAGATATATTTTATCTTTTATAAATAAACATAACTGTAAAAGTGATGAAAGACTTAGTGATGAAACAGTCGGTATTCCTAAGAATATCGAAAACAAAAATTTTGTTCACTTAAGTGATAATACATATTGCATTTAAAAAGTGGAGAAATTTTGAAACATGAATAAGCTTGTTTTTAAAAGAATGACATCAGATTTGTAACAGTGGCAAATATTCATTAATTCAAATTCTTTAAGAAAAATTAAGTTCCATTATGTTATGGTAATGAGCTTTTATTAAGTGTTTTAAACTAAATTTGTGATATTTTCTTAGGTGTGGTATTACAAATATACTTTTTATTTCCTTTCATATTGTTTCTTTTTATGAATAACTTTGCTTTTAGATTGACAAAAATGAGCTGGGTTGAAATTTTTCTTTTACTTATTGATATCTAAATCTGTATATGCTACTTCACATGTGTAATGAACGACCAGTAAACACTAGAATTTATTGATGCATCCCAGAGAGTACCTGTGTACCTGTATTTTGAGCATTTTTAAAGAGATCGTTGGTAAATGTCAAGATTTAGGAATTGATTTGGTAATAATTAATATAGGTATTATTTTAATGAAGAAATTTTGCTGACTAATCAAAACAGAATTTTAAAGGTTGTAAAAATTTATTTCCCACAATAAATTGAACTGATTAAAAAATTTGTGTAATTTAGATTATAAACAAACAGTAGACATTAAAATATTGATAAGTATCACTTCATTTCAAACTCGTGTGATGAATAGAATTATTTTTGGGGTACGATTTTTCATCTGTCGTATTACTCAACATATTTTTATTGGATAAATAGAATTGTTGATATTTGTCTTTAAAGTGTATTATTTGTCATTAATTATGTAATGTATTAATTGTGTGTAAGATTTGTCATAAAAACTTTTTGCATGCAACAATCAGTCATGTTGATAGTCCAAAAACGAGATTAACTCTTGCATACACTAAAAATGACATGCATGATAGACTGTAGCATCGGAATGCATATTTGATTGAGTATCATATTTAAAATATTTTAAATTACTTATTCGTCATTAGTAAAATTCCTTATTTGCTGCCATCTGTTGGTAAAAATATTGATATAATATTCTAAAATATAAATATTATGTTAGAAACAGATATAAAAGCACTTATGTCAATCTTACCTGTTATATTAAAAATAGTTAAATTAAAATTCATTATTCATTAAGTAATAATAATGCTTGTAGATTTAAAATATTTAGATACGTAAAACAAACTGAGTATAACTAAACAAAAATATAAACATTTTTTTTAAATTTTTTTCCTTTTATCATTCTTAAATATTTAATGAAAACAAAAATTTAGATTAAAAATATTTTGTAAACCAAAGTAAATGAATGTCTTTCTGGTTCAAAACAATAATAAAAATTTTAATGTCTAGTTTTAATAATATGCCACAATACTAGTTACTTGAGTTACTTTCATTGTCTAAAATTATGGGAAATTTTTTCTAATTGAGATTGAAGGATTTACTAAAATATGTATTTTTGGAAATATATGTGATTAATTAAAAAAATTTTAAATGAATTTATATATTTCTTGTGCTATTCTTCCATCATCCATGTTTATTCAACTTAAGACTACAAGTTCACTAAATCTTTAACTTGAATCATGTTTAAGTCTTGAATCTCTTTAAAGATTTCTATCAGGTTCACTTTATTGATAATATTTGCTGTGTATGGAAGTCAAAGAACATAACATTCCCCCCTTTAAGAGTACCTGGACATTCTAAAATCAGCGTGCTCTCTTGAATAATGGCTGTAATACTAGAATCTAAAAAGTCCATGCATTTTAATTATTGATCTGCATTTTCAAGTTTTCTTCATAAATATTTTATTCTGCAGGGAGTATTTAGCCACTTTCAAAAAGACTGTAGCAATGCATGAAGTGTTTTTGCAACGTTTAGCAAGCCATCCTGTTTTCAGGAATGATAGTAACTTGAAAGTATTTCTGGAATATGAACAAGATGTAAGTTGTCTTAATTTCTGTAAACATATGCTGTTTGATATGTTAATTTATGTCTTAAAATATATCTCTTTTATAATTGCCTGTATTATATGGTGGTTAAAAAAATGCCATTGTTATTTTGGTTTTCACTAAGAAATTCTTAAATTTTCCTTTAGTTGAATGTGAGAGGCAAAAACAAGAAAGAAATGTTTGCAGATTTGCTCAGCAACCTTGGAAAAACTGCAGATGATTTACTTCTATCAAGCACTCAAAAGGTATTAAAGCTTTAGATAATTGAATCCACCCCACTTAAAAAAAAGAAAAATCTGTATTAAAAGGCTTATCTTGGAAAATTTGAAAACTGGGATCTTAAATATAAGTATGTATGCCAGTTTTCACTTAGTGTCGCAGTCATATAAAGTAATTTTGGTTAAAAATCTAAAAAGGATATTTTAATTCTTTTTTTGATAGATAGTGATATTTCTAAGTATTTATACTCAAGAGTTTTAAAATATTTGGATGTTTTAAAGCTTTTGAATACTTAAAAATGTATTTGATTATCAACTAAGTTCATCGAGTAAATTTTCTTTCGAATCTTATAAAGGAAGCACCTCATTTTCTGTTATATAAACAGAAAACTTTTTAAAATTTTTTTTATAGAATTTAGGTAAATTAATGTGTAATTTAATTAAAAGGTAATTCCTTTTATGAATTGTTATAATAATCATCAATTTATGTATGGTTTTAGGATGTTGATGAGTTCTTTGAACACGAGAGAACTTTCTTGATTGAGTATCATAGCCAAATAAAGAATGCTACATATAGGGCTGATAAAATGACCCAAAGCCATAAAAGTAAGTTACATAATAAACTGATTTCTTTGGCCCATGATAATTTTTTATTTGATACTGTCAATTTCTTATAAGAAATTCATACTTGTGCTCTTTCTCAATTGAAGTTACACAAATTCTTTCATTTTTTGACAAAACATTTCATAAATACATGTCTATATAGTGAATAATATCTAATTAAAACTACATTTTGTAAATTTCTAAATTAAAAAATATCTCCTTTAATCTGAGTAAATTCAGATGAATAATTTATTTAAATTTGATTGTTTAAATTATGCATTAAATATTTTGGTTACATATTTATTACTTATTTTGGTACTTTTCTGATGCATCCGCCATGCTCTTTGGCACCTGTGAAAGAGTAGTGAACACTAAATTTTTTTATTTGTAAACAATTTCTACTTATAAAAGTAGTTTGTAGAAAAAAATTTATTTATTTTTAGTGACAGTTCTTGGGTCTCAGCATGTATTTGGCTTCTCTTTCACAGAAGCAAAAAGTCTGATTGGTCACCACATGACTTCCTTGTACTACCTATTAAATTCTATGCATTTTTTACTGCATTTCATTGAAACTTATATCCTGAAATTTCATTAGGGATATATTTCTCATTCAATGTTTTCATTCTCACTTCACAGCGAGGCAAAAATGCATAAGAACTCAAAACATCTTCATTAAAAATTATAGAATATAGCAAAGAATAAAACACCAACTACATTTAAGAAAACAGTTTTTGCAGTTAATAAATGCAAATGAGTTTCTACTCCAAAACAAGAAATTCAGTCAGTGGGTAGGAAGATGGATTTTTCATTGCACAAAACTGAGTTTACTTTTGGTCTCACTTGGCAAAAAGACACTGAAGTTTGAAGTTTGTGTAGAACTGACTTCATTTACTATTTTGCTAAGTTTCATATATAAACAAGGGCTGTTCTGTTAGGCTTAGTCACAGTTAAACAGCTTTTAAATTGTTAATAATTCCTAAACTATTGCATACTAATTAAAGGCATAAAAACTTAACCAGAACATAAGAACACCATAATTAAATCACTTTTAAAGCAAAATATGGACAGTGTACCTACATATAAGAATAAAAAAAAACTGAGCTTACTGAGCTGGGTAACAGAATGGGCATCTGATTGCAACCAAAAAAGGTGGTGCACAGTTACATGTTGCAACAGTCTCATATACAAAATTTCAATGTTCTAAGGCTACTCGTTTTTGAGTTATGCGAGATATATACCTACGTAGGGACATTATAAAAAAATCTCCTCTTCTGAATTCATTTTATATTTCATTTTGGGAAAAAGAGTTCTTTATTCAGTCTGTATATATAGATGTCATATAAATACATCATTTAAATGGATTCAAGAGCAGTCAAAATGGATATTTTCTTTGATATATGATACCCGAAATGTTTTGCGATTAGAATACTTCCTTTACTTCACGCAAGTAAAAAGCATGGCGAGTGCATAAGGGAAAAGTGCCTTGAATTTTAGTTAATGAAATATATATCATTTTAAGTCCTAGCATAAACATATATTTCTGAAATACTGCATACTCGTACATAGTTGATTTCATCGGTTTATTATTGTATAATCAATCAACTTATAAAATTAAGCACTTTTAGAATTTATTATCAAAAATATATATATTCATTGCGTTTATTTTTCCTAGCATTCTCTTAAATTCATGAGTAAAAGAATATATCCCATTCAGGAAGTTATTCAAATTTTTAAAGAAAAACTTATTCTTAAAAACATTCACCTTATATTTACTAAGTAAAAATTATCAAACAGCTTATTAATTGACTTTTTCCTTGCAAGGACTCAAAGATCTTGTAAATCATATTTGAAGGAAAAGAAATTAAATAAAATTCCATAGCTTAATTCAGTTTATTTTGGAAATTTTAAGCATATTTGGTAAAGCATGTTCATAAATCAGTTCAAGAAGTGTGTATCTAAGTATAAAATTCCATTTAGATAAGATTAATTATTCTTACTTGTTCATTACTGTCTCATAATTTTCTTTAACTTATTTCTGTATTTGTAAAATATGGGTAATTTCAGTATCTTAACTTATGTTAAAAGAGTATTTAAAAACGTTTGCATAGAAATAATAACATCTCTATAATGCTTTTCATTTTTTGTATCGTTTGTAAAAAAAAATTTCAAGTAAACAGGTTCCTGTTTCAAAACAAAAGAGAAACATGATAAAATGAAACATAAAATTAGCAAAGCAACAACCGTGTGTTTGGTATAGATTTAGTCAAGAACTGAAATGATTTTGAGGACAAACAGGTGCAGATCCCTCTTTCTTTATTAGGTACAAGAAAGTCTTGCATTCCTGTTTATTATTTTCAAAGTAGCATCATACTTCAACAACTAGTAACATCTTTTATTTTACATGATTTAAATGTTATACATATTACATTTTTCTCTAATTCTTCTGACACCAGCTGTTGCGTTATTTTCTTACTTCATGTTCATATGGGGTTCATAGATTTGAAGTGAATAACGACGACACTGGATGAAGTATCGAAACACACTTTATTTATCAATATAGGACAACTTGAAAACACATTTACAGTCGTCGAAGATCTACTATAAACACGCTGGAACAATCAGCGACACAGCCTTCAGGTTATCAGGCTATCACGGTGGAGACAGCTGCAAAGCACCCGACTCTGCTTTCCGGAGTACAGTTCCCGACTCTGCTTGGTCGTTCTCGGAGCTCCACGTACTCTCGAGACTCTCCACGCTACAATTTGCAATGCACTTCACGACACACAGAGCACAGCTCCTGACTCTCGGTTCAGTCATTTCCGGAGCTCAACACGCTCTCTCAATGATGCACTAACCGCGATACTCTATGAGACTCTTTCGGTGCACTCGACGACTCTCTCGGCACTCATTGCCCGGCTGTCAACTCGATTGACTCGCTAGACGAGACACACTCACTCTCAATGTGAGACAGCACACTCACTTACTGTGGACCAGCAGGGTTTATATAGCTTTCGGCTTGTGTTCGGGAACATTCTCACCGGTTAATTCTGGACTAAACCGGTAAGAATTCATTCCAGAAGGTTCTCCAGCCGTCCATGGTATATCGCCAATTTTGTCGCCAAATGTGGCAACCCTGCCCTCCTTTGCTATTTTATGGCAACCCTAATACTGCTTTGCGGGGAAGCCATCTCACCGCGCCTTTACATTTCATAACACTTCCCCGTCCCAAGGACTGCACGTCCCGGGCAGTACAACCCTTGGTCAGAAGCCTAATTCGATACAATCAAATCGTTTTCAAACAAACATAAGATACATTATTGCAATAATTTATTATATGCATTAAATTATTATTACATATATAAATTGATTATATTCATTGTATTATAATAATTTATTATATGAATTAAATTATTATTACATATATAAATTGGTTATATTATTCATTGTATTATATGTACACAGTATCGAGGTTTGCTGATGCAAAGATTTCCGGTTTCGGATTCCGGTATTGCTGTAAAATTTCAACAGCTTTTTCTTTATTTTTCCATATATCATACACAGTCATGTCCCAACTCCATACGATTCTGCTATAAACAGAGGAGTAGCACCTGCCTGCATCTTTTGCAGAATTTGCACTTTTTGCATTACCGTCAATGCAACGTGTTTACGTTTTTCAATGTTGCAAGCAGTAAAATCATGAGCTCGTTTCTTATCTGTCATTGTATTAAAAAGGTCTGAAATTAAAAATATACTTAATTTATCAACAAAATATCGGGATAAAAAAAAAAAAAAAAAAAAAAAAAAACGGCAGCACTAAACAATCTCGTGAAATAACAAAGCTCAGAAAATACAACAACGTGAATCGTGATGTTGAAAGAAGAGTTGAGTGAATCGTCTGCTTTTTTACCTCGATGCAGATTAGAGGAGAAAAAACTTTTTATCATGATGTCAATAATTTGGTATTTCTGTTATGACTCATTATTATTCGGTAATTTAATTATGACGTCATTATTCGGTAAGTATTTTTTCTTCGATATTTCGTACTCCATGTTGTGGTTTCCGGAAGCTATAAACTAAATGTTTATATTTTGAGAGGCAACGTGGATATTAGGAATCGGCGAATTTTCTGTATTTGACTGTACTTTTAAGTGACTGATGCCGGGAATAATAAAGATTAGAATTAGCTGAATAGTCATCTGATATTATGAAGTAGACATGCGTGAATAGGATATCCTGGATTAAGCTCATTGTTTCAACAGTTTTATCTCTTATCTATTTCCTTGAACTTTGTTATTGATTAGTATTACATTTGAAAATTTTAGTAATGTTTGATTATTTTTGGTTCAATTCTCAGTTGAAATTTAAAAAGCAATTTTTATGTTTCTTATTGCAATATAGACTTTGTTAGTTTCCAAATTCTGAAATTCATGTAACGGGATAAATATGCCTATTTAGTTTAGAATAGGAGGGGGGAGGAAAGGTTTGAGGTCAAACTTTTGAATACTTTAGAAACAACACGATTCTTCCATATCAAAACCGCATAATTTTGTTAATTTATTTAAATCCAAACTCTGTTAAAGTATTCAGGAGCTTTATTTATTTATTTGCTAATTTCTGTTCTCTTTTGCTTTATGGAATTTGCTACAATTGTTGTTTTTTGCACCTTCAAAGAGGTGTATTTTCCCCCTTTAACACAAGCTTTCCCACTAGATTGGTATTGACCCTCTGGATGTCGATGAAATTTTAAAGGGGTCAATAGAGGGTTGATGACTGATTACACACTGTTAATTGATTGGCATAATCAAAATCTCATTGATTACCAACAAAAAAAGTTAATATAATTGGCAGTTTATTATTTACTGGTATAAAGCAATATAATTGGCAGTTTATTATTTACTGGTATAAAGCTACATCCTGATTATCTTCAGTTTATATTCAAAAATTCACTATAATTTAACAAAATTATACCTTATTGAAAAAGGTTGTATTTTCTCAGAAGATATGTTTTTATATTCAAGCTACTTAAAAAATTCAAAAGATTTTAATGTTCACTTCCAAGACATTGAATATTTGAATGTGGCAACATGGCTGATAGAATTGCTGAACTGCAATACATCTGATCCTGATATTATGTTGCAAGATGAATTGATTGCACTGAAGTATGGTAAGTTGCAAGTCTACTTCAAAACACATAGATGCACAAAATTCTGAAGTATCTGAGAGAAATATCCCAATGAAAATGTTTTGCAAAACCAGCATTATTGACTTTTCCCTTCTTCTTATTCAGTACAAGCGGCTTTAGTCAAGTCAGTAATTTACTATGAAAAATAAGAAACAGGATTTTTTTTAATGTGGTGAATCAAAAACTAAATATGTTTATCCCAAATATTAAAAAAAATTGCATCAGTACATCAAGCATATCCCTATCATTAACACCAAACTTATCCACTCTTAGAATAGATTTTCTTTCTGAAAACTTCTTTATTATTAAATTTTATATTATATTTAAAATATATATTACATTTTTTATTTATTAAATTTATATTATATTTAAAATTAAAAGTAATATTTCTAAAATAATAAAACGTAAATCTATAAAACCATTTTTTCAAAACTTTTATTCATATTCTTACATAATTGTTATTTTTAATTTTATTTATATGCAGTTATTTGTAGTATGATTATGTTGTACTCTATTTGTTATAGAGAAGAATGTAAGAGTTCGATGGAGAAAATTATTCTTTTAAAAGTGATCAATGTAAAAAGAAAAGGTTGGAAATCTCTGCCTTAACATGTAAAATCCTTGCTGGGAAATCTGGTAGAGGAGAAAAAGAAAGAAACAAAATGCAACCCTGGGAAATGTTATTTCCGTGCTTTAATGTCTGCATAATGGGTTTTCAGAGTACAACCATTAGCAATTATAATATGTTTAATTTGTCTCAGAAGTTTAACAAATGTGTTACTGATCAACAAAGTGAGCAATTTAAATTAAACATGTTGCCACTGAATGGAATGAGAGCTAATCTATTATCTATGCTCAAACTTTCACATTTTCATGTAATTGGTTCTCATTGTACTGTCATTTGGCAAATGTAAGATCTTTATCTTTCAAATTCAATCAGTCTATTACTGACTAATAATGAGCAGTTTAAAAATAATAAATGCAATTTTTAATAATATAAATTTTTATTTTAATTTTTGAAATAATAATTCTAATTTAAACTAACATACATTTAATTTATAATCTATCCAATTGACCATTTTTATGAACAGCTTTAAGTAATAATAGACTTTTCTAACATGGTGTTTCATAATTGGAACAAAATGATTTTTTAATGAATTTTCCATCTTTGAAATTAAAAAAAAAAAAAAAAAATTAATGAACTTGATTTTGAGATGATAGACTGCAGTCTAAAATTTTCAGATTACAATTTTCTTTTTAATTACTTATTTTTATGTAGCCTATTTAAACAAGGAAATATTGGCCAGAATAACACAAAATAATTTTTTTGCCCTTGGAAATGATAGACTGGTATCACGCTCTTTTGAAATGTGTAGAGCTTTCTTTTAGAACATTACAAATGAGGTTAACGTTTCCGGAAGAAGAGGGGGAGAAAAGCTTCATGTTAAGGAATTTTGTTTTATTTAAAATTCTCAAATTAAAGGGCTTTTTCTCATTATAAATACAGGATTTTTTATATGTATGTGTTTCAAAATTATATTTTTTTTCTAGTAATTTTAAAATACGAACATTTTTATGTATCAATCATATCACAACTAAACCAGCTTTGAGTCCTTTAGTGATGCTTTATTTCAGTTTGTTGCAGAAAACTTATTTTAAACTATCTTAAATATTGGTTATATGTTTCATTTAGATGTTGCTGATACTTATATTAAGATATCATCATCTCTTGTTCAACTTGCGACTATAGATGGGTCAGAATTAGAAAAGTAAGTTTAAGTATATTTTTAACATACCATTACATTATATACTTATTTAATAATGCATAATTGTTTTTACTTTGGAAATACTTAAAAATTCAGTTGTGCTGTTTTAGTATGTAGCATTTTTTTTATATAAAAATGAATGGTGACTGGAGTGACTGGTGACTGAAGTGCCGATCGGCAGCTGGTCTCATTTCTTTATGGACAAACTCTGCATTCCTCTTACAAATAGAAGAAATGGAAGAAACAACATCAAGATTCAAGAACAAATATAGAAAAATTTTCAGATGCAGCTTAAAAGCTTTGAAACACTCATTTGAACTTGAAACCAATAGTTCAAAAGAAGGTACTTCACTAATTTTGAGTGGTGCTGAATGCATTCAGCATGAGCAAAAAAACTATCTAGTCTAATATGAGATCCTCACGGATTTGACATCTTGCAGCAAAATAAAAAATGTATTTCAAAGTGTATAAGAATGTCGACTGCATACAAGATGAACTCAAAATTTTGTCTGAGAAAGGAAAATTAGTGTTGCTTTCTCAGTTGCACATACATGTAAAACAGCATTCTTTACAAGTACCAAAGCAATATACATAGTCTGCATCAATGAAGAACAATGCATTCATTTGTAATTATTAACAGTTGAAACTATAATAATAAAACTATGCATAAAAATGATATCACAGGTGTCTCATTAAACCTTTTTATTTATTTATTTTTTCCACCTAAATGCGAGGCCTATAGTGCACTATAATTGCAAAATAGTAAAATTAAACTGTAATTGTCTGCTGTAATGCTCAGCAGAATTTCCAAGTAACAGTAATGAAGGAATATGTGTTTGAAAGTAAATGCATATAATGTTAATTTGTAGGAAACAAATTTAATATAATGATCTTAATGATGCTGTCAGCAGTAATGTAAAATATCTGTTGTAAGGCCAACTGGTTTTAATTTATTAAACTCTGGAAGAACCTTTATATATAGCTTACTTTTGGTAATGCCATATGGAGAATAAATTGATATATATGGTTAAAAAATATCATTTCATATACATTGCATAACTGTTTATATATCTCTTTGCTATCCATACAGTTTTTTCACCCCTGTAATACTATTCTTTAACATCAACTTGTTAGATATATGCTAAGACTAAAAAGGTTGCACTAAAGGAGTTTATTCTAAAATGTTTATGCAAGGTTGAAAAGTTTGGGAATCACTTCCCTAAGTGTTTATGCATAATTTACTGTTAATTGTTTGTTTATAAATTTAGAAAAAAAGTTATCTTGGAATTGAAGGGAAAAAAATAATAGGCTTATTAACATATGAGTGAAATGTGTTAGGAAGGGATGTAAATAAAATGATGAATGTATGTATTATGATGAATGCTATGTTAATTTCTAATGTAGGTCTAAACTTTAATAAATGTTCTAATGTAGTCCTGAGTAAATGTAACTTTCAAAAGAAACTGTAATTTTTTCTTATGAAAAATTATTTTAATAGTAAGTTTGAAATTTTTAAACATATTTTTTGTAGTTTTAATTTCTTTTTAAGGTTCTTCAGCAAAGTTTCAGACACATTTGAGAAAGCTAGGGTAAGTTAACTTATTTGTCACTATTTATTTATTCATAGATTTTCTATAATTGCTCCTGCTTTTAAGTCTATGCATTGTTTTCTAATCATATTATAAGCTGTGCTTTGTTTATAAAACTTTTCAAAGTAGTTTTTTCCCCCTCTGTCCTTTATATACTAGTTTCATTTACTGTACAGAAACAGTAATGAATGTGTAGTGATGAAAATAAAACATTTCTGAGAATATTTTTATAAGCCAAAATGGTTAAACAATTACCATTTATTTATGCAGCACACAATTTTCAGTATTCCAGGATTTTAAAAAGATCCTAATAACTTCAATGAACACTGAAGGAGTGGATTTTAAAAAGATCCTAATAACTTCAATGAACACTGAAGGAGTACATAATAATGTGTTTTTTTTTAGAGTCATACTTCTTTTTTCCTGTCATACAGTCTTCACAAACAATTAAAACATCTAACAAATTTCCTTTGAATTTATATGCCTTATCACATTTAAAGTCATACTTTTTTAAGTACAGCATAAAATATAATATTTATAAACTAAATAATATTTTTGCTTTTCACTTTTTTCATGAAGGCAGAAAATTACTTTTAGATTTTTTTCACAAACCAAAAAAGGCACTAAGAAGGACTTTTACAAAAGCAGACTTTAAGAAAAAGAATATCTGTAATTGGATGATTCATCTGAAAAATTAATTGACAAATATCTGTTTCATTGCACTCTTATTAAAGAAAATTCTAATAGATTGTAGAAGCATGAACATTTACAGTACTACTTGATTTTCCCAGATCTTGTGATAAACTGCCAAATTATGTAAAAAATGGTACTTTCGTGAATTTGACGAACTGCATGATATCGAAATAGTCTTTGTTAAAACTTAAACATTGTAAAAAGTGTTGCCAAATTATGTAAAAAAAGGTACCTTTGTTGTCACTTTAAAAAAATGTTAGCAATTAAAAAAATGTTAGCAACGAGTGAGCAAGATGCTGTATTATTTTTCCAGGAAAAAGCTACATTATCTGGTAATTGAATATGCATAAATGGTTGTGAAATGAAACTATATGTAAGCGAAAGTATATGGAGGTACATCATGAAAAGTTGTGAACAAAGAAGAGCATTCGATCTGACAATTGGTTTAGTAGTTTTAGAATATCATTCCTAACACCACTGTATTTCATCTACTATTCGGTAGAGGAACTAACATTGCTTTAAGTAGTGCAATAAAATGGATCAACATCTGTCAAAAACCATGATTGACTGGAACAATTTTATAAGCGAGATTTGTTTGCTAGATTTACTTCGACAACCTAAAGGACGAATAGATGGCCCTGGATTCAAGTAGTCAAAATTGATGAGAGTTTTTTTGTGGAGTTACAAAACAACACTGCAGTGTACTTCCAGATTAGTGGGTATTCTGTGGGTTTTGCCAAGAGGCACGTGCTTTCTTATTCTGTTTTCAAATTGCACACTGATAACAATGATTGTAGATCACGTAATGAAAGGATTGGAATTATATTGATATTGTTGGAAAGCCTATAAAAGAGACCAGCTTGATAAGGCTGGTTACAACCATTTAACTGTGCATTGCACACTTAATTTTGTTGATCCAACAACAGATGCACACCAGAATGTGGAAAGATAGTGGAGCTCTGTTAAATGGCAAAATAAAAGCCAAAGGGTTATGGATCAACATCATCTAAATTTGTATTCTTGCAAATTCATGTGGTGGAAGTCCTTTAGGAAAGATAAGGATGATGATGCCATGTTAATAGCAGTGTCGGAGATATGGCAGCCACAGACTGTATGCGAGTAGTTTAAACTTGGCGATAATCTTGGTGCCTTTTTGATAACGGGGGCCGAAAATCAAGTAGTACCACATTTAAATCTCACTGTCTTCCTTTTAAAAAAAGATTCTAGTGTTTTATTTTAGTATTTTGATTAAAATCTAATTGTCATTAGCTATCAGTTTTATTGCTGTTTTTAAATCATATGTGTGAATAAGAAGCGTGAAAGCATTTTTGAATATACGTTTATATCACCAGACATTTCATATTTCTGAAAACCATACAACTTGACAATCGTAAGAAACAAAGAAGCACTGAAATAAATTTAAAAAAATAAATAATAAATAATAATAATAAAGAAATACCAAATACAATATTATAAAGTTAATGTTAAATACACAAATATGATGATTCTTTCTTAAGCCAAAATGACGCTGGCAATATCCACCGTGCTGTGTTATTATTTTACGTCATCAGTAATCTCCTTAGGTTAATTTGCAGAATTCTGTGAATGAAAAATGAAATAAATTATTTTTAAATAAATTAAAAATAAAATTTAAATGATATTTAAAGTAGAATAAAGATTATAAATCAAAGCATTTATACATATGGGACCGTAAATTTAAGGTATGTTGAGTTTGAATTTAAGAGTACAAGATGAATACTAACTACCAAAAACATATTATGCCAGTAATGAAGTGTGGTGGAGTAACATGCTGTGTATGAAGAAAGAAATATTCTTCAGATAATGGACTTTGCATTCTCATTCCAGAAAATCTTAATTCTTTTTGCTCTTTTGATATAATGTTAACAATTTAGTGAACCTTTCATGATTAAAAATATCACCACCTGCAAACTAAGTCACTAGACCTATATTTTTAAATATAAGTCACTAGACCTATATTTAAAAAATAAGGCAGAAGTTTTAAACCTTATGAATGAGTTATATGCTGAAGTGACTTTTTGTAAAATATTATTAGGCTTGCTGCACACGTCTGCTAACAGTGTTTATGAGATAAGTTATCAAAGAAACAGTTAAAAATACTAAAACAAATTAATAGTATGTTTTATATTTTAAATACTGTAGTTGAAAAATTCTAAATAAATAATTACATTGCTATACAATACATACATACCTTGGATAGCCATTTGTGGGGTATATATGAATTTAGTGAGGATGAGGCTGTAGTTCTTTACTTGGGTGAGTCAGTGTCTGACTTGCCCTCTGAAGACTTGTCGACAATTAAATGGATCATTTTTGATGAGAAGGCTGTATAAGAGGTGAAGGGAATTGATATATTAGATGGGCCAACACCAGTTTCTAAAGTGTCTGAACATGTTTTGTTTTCCTTTCTTTAAAAATAAGATGATAGCATTGTATGGCATTGACAAAGTAGACTTTAATAAACCTTTCAGAATTTGAGACTTGGTTTTCTAAAAGAATGGGGCTTTCTTCAAATTTGGAAATGCTACTGCCCTTAACTTTATAACAAACTTTTTAATTAAGGATTTCCCCCCTTCCTCTCCTCTCTCCGTTGTCTGAGATAACATTGAATCTTCATTAGTCAGTTCTCCATATGAGCCTGTTTTTCAAAATTCTCCTCATGTTGATTGAAATCAAGTTATCGACTAATGTTGTTGACTCTCATCATGTTGATTGAAACCATGATAATCATGAACAAGATTTGGGCATATATTTTTTCAAACTCCATTACTGTTTTAATGTGTTGCATCTTCACATGCTCTACTAATGTTCTTCACACAATAATAAATATTGTGAATATTTATGCTGCCTTCATTTCTTGTGCAGTATCACGGTATATGCATCATGTAGCCTCGTTTGCTACCTTCCACTTTTTATTTTCTTTTTGACTCTGAACAAATTTCACTGAAGACAGATGTGTTGATGTCTATGAAAGTTTATAAACTGCCAGTTCATAAGGTGGAAAGTGTCTGTATTAAAAACCTGAATTAATTTGTATGGGACTTTGATTTGAATGATAAGTGCTGTGCTGGAAAAAAAATGAATTTTTCCCTGCAACATGATGATGTCTAGAAAAAATGCTTTCCAATAAAATGCTTATGGATAGTTATAAAAATTTGACTGATTAATTAATTCCCTGTTAGAAAAGCTTCATCTTAGAAAGTTTGCAGATATTTTTGATTAAATAATGTACTTATTTGAACAGTTTTAACAATATTAGTTTTTGTAGTAGTATTAGATTAAACTGATTATTAAATCTGCATTATTAATTTTTAAATGAAATTAATAAAAAATTTAAATATATTTTTTAATTTCTTCAAATCTGGCCTAATTGTATCCCTCTTCATATTGTACTGTATCAGTCATCTGTATTCTTTTGTTGTCGCTACTTTTTTAACACTTTCCAAATATCTGAGCAAAATGATAATTTATTTAAAATGATTTTTAGTATATTACTTTCTTGAATAAAATTTTGCAATTTGTATTACCATAATTCATGAAATCTAAAACGCATCTTTTTCAAAATTACTAATTATTCTGAAATAATAAATTTTTCCTGATTCGTAGTTTAATTGGGAATCGTACTGTTAATAAATCAAAGACGATTCAAAAAATATTTGTTAGATGTATTTTAGCATTTTATTTTGTCATTTTCTGTTTTGATGTTATTGAAATTAAAGGATACATTGTAGAATCAAAGAAATGTAATGTGTCCTAAAAATTAAATGAATAAAAATGCCTTCTTTTCTTCTTTATTTCAGTTTTTTGTCATGAAAAATACTAGACTTCTGTAATTCATTTCAAAATTTCATTCTTTTACCTTTGTGGAATTAACATGGAATTCTTTTTTAAAATTATAACATGAAACATATTCATATTGTACTGGATTGTTTTATTTAAATTAAAAAATAATTCTCTTTTTTCTTCTTTTTAATGGAAAGAAAGTGGAAGGAAGAGTGGCAACAGATGAGGATCTCAAACTTTCTGACACTTTGAGATACTACATGCGAGACACAGCTGCAGCTAAAGTAAGTTTATTGATGAGTAAAATGCAGCTATTATATTAATGTAATGATTAAATAGATGTAAATTAAATTTTGAAAAAAATTTAGTATAAATATTAATTTAAAAACAACATTATTTGAAAAATAGAGAAGGAAATTTCTTTTTTTCTGGACAGAACCTTTTGTATAGGAGATTAAGATGTTTGGCTAACTATGAAGCTGCAAATAGAAATTTAGAAAAAGCCAGAGCAAAAAATAAAGATGTTCATCTGGTGAGTATTTTTTCTTACCTCCATAACTACATATTTTATATACATTGCTTTTACATGTTTTCAACATATTAACTAGTGCAGAATTTCATGATTGATTATATTTTAGAGTTGTTTTTAAATATGCAGAAAATTAATTTTAAAAGCACTAAGTACATGCTGTAAAGGTGGGGAATGTGATTGGAGAAACTGATGAATCATGAGGAAAGTGGGGAGATAATAAGAAAAACATGACAACATTTGGAGAATTAATGACATAATTTATTTGAGTCAGAACCTTTACAGATTAATATAGTGTAGACCACTTCAGGTGTTGATGCATGTCGAAATGCAGTTTGGCATGGATGCAAGTCTAATGGCTTTCTGTAGGCCAGTTCACAGGGTTGCCACGCTACCTGGAAAACCAGGAGAACCGGAAAAAGTCAGGGAATTCGAAAATTGACCAAAAAATTTAGGGAAAAGTCAGGGAATTTAAGTATTTTTGTCAAAATCTGGAAAAGTCAGGGAATTTCATACAACAATCCCGCCAAAAAAAGCGGTTTTTGTGCGGATGTTGGAAGAGAGAACTTTTTTGGCGAATTGTGTATCACGTGAGTGTCATTCGGGCAGCTGACATAGAGCCAATTTTCGCAGCTCCAATTTGATTGTCTTTTAGAAAGGCAAAGCAAGTTTCCCGCAACTTTTGGTTTCCAGTATTCTCGAGAATCGCATGTGCAGTGCATGAACTAAAGAAAGTACCTGTTCTCGTATAAAACAAAATAGGTTTAATCCTAGTATACGGTATCATGGTGGTTAGAATCAAAGAATATGTATTGTAAAGAAGGAAAACCTCTCTGCAACAGACGTGGCTCCGTTCCGTGTGGATTGCTTCTGCCGTATGGTGGAAAATGTAGCTGTTGATGTAATTGCAGTGTGCATGATAGCTGAGCTTGTGCTTTGAGAAGTTGTTCTTCGAGACCTGATACTGCCCATTTCCAACCAGTGGATGGTGAAACCACTGCTGACAGCTTTATCTTGTTAATTGTTGTATTATTTCATTGCTGTGACCATCGTACTTGATGATTTGACCGTATAACAATCCTACTTCCTAAAAAGCAGTAATGCATCATCTTTGGAGCTTGCTGAGTTACATGGAATCTTGCTGTGTAGGTCTCTGGAGCATTCTCTTTGGCTATGGCCAGCAGCATTATCCTGGAAATTGTTCTGAATTTACAAGACAGGTGAGTGCTGTGTCTTATATGTATATTTGCTGGCTTGTTCATTCCGATATGCAGGACATGTACTCTGTGTATTCAGTTGGTGTGCGTGTTCAATGACATGCTTTACTGGGTTTGGGATATTTGTATGTCAAGTGTCATTGTGTTCCATTATGTTTTTGCAGGGCATGGACTTTTGGGGGGTTTTGTTTCAAGTATATTTGTGATACATTATTTGCCTTAAACATATATTGCAAATGATATTCCTCTAATCCAGTGCATTTGTCTACATATTTCACTATGTTTCTAACAATCTTCACGAGGCTCATGTTCTTAGCACTTCCTTAGTTTAATGTGTTCCTAACATTCTTTCCAACTTTATATGTACTGTGGATGACAGCAGCATTTTTTTAAACTTTTACAGGATATAGTTTAAGTATCTGCACAAAAAGAGCTACAAATTTTAGTTGCCATAGGTTTAGATATTAGTATGTTATTTAAATATTCCTGTAGTGTCTTCATCTTGGAATCTCCTGCAAGGCATTTCATACTGTATTACTATATCTAATAGTGATGTACATTCTCTTGCAGTAAGTCTCTTGCAGTGTGTCTTGAGTGGCTAGATCATTTGCATCTTGATTGGCCTCAGTGTCCATGGCTGTTTTAGTGAACATGTCAAATAATTATATCAGACAACTATTTAAAAAAAATGCAGTGGAAATATATTAATTGATATAGATTTTTAGAGTTCCTGGCTTGGTAAATTTAACCTTGTATGTGTTCTTTTTGATGAAATCATATTTTATCTGTGAAAAAAATCTGATATAAAATGGAAATGCCGCTGTGTTTAACACTTATTTCACATAAAAGATTTATCAGACTCCCTTTTATTTTCAAAGAATGTGTATTGCATTTTCATCAGACTAATTTATCAATTTGTCTATTTCATATAAAGGAGCAATATAAAAATTGAAGAATCAATGCAAACAAAAAATGTATTCAAAATTTCATACCCTTAACTATGTGGTCTTTTTCAGACTGAATACTCTGCATATTCTGTAATTAACAAAGTGATTTGGTTTGGCATTGAACAAAAAATAATTTTTTTAAGGGATTGAATTTAGTAAAAAAAAAAAGGCGGGTTCTTTTTTTTTTCAACATTTTCTGCAACTGTATCAATAGCAATGTTAGAATTTGTAAGATATGTTTTCCTAAGTTTGTAAGCAATAATAAAGTTACTTGAAATGAAGTTATGAAGTGTTAAATTAAATGTGTGAGAAATGAAGGAAGAAGACTACCCATGTTACTCCCCTATGCAATTTTTTCTCCCTATGAAATAAAGAAAACTTTTGCATTTGCAATACATTTAGTTAAGTAGGTTAAAATCCATCTTTTGAAAAGCAGATGCATTTTTGGTCCTTTCTGCTCAGCATTGTAACATAGACAAAGAAAATAAAATAGTTTATTTTTTACCTCTAATTTGTACAAGGCCAATCTCCAAAAAAGGGTCTCCTATATTTTTAGATATACAAAGAACCGTTTATTTTCTATAATTGCTACATCACTTTAAAGATTGAAGAATGCTGTATTTTTCAACATAATCGCCATTTCGGTCGATGCATTTTTGTAGGCGCTGTGACAGTTTTACAATGCCCATGTCATACCAGCTTGCCGCCATGCCCTTCAGGAAGCGACGGGAGGACGGGCGTTGTTGTGGAGAATGCTTACAACCTTGCCCAACATCCCTCTTCTCCGATTCTGAACTGCCCTTCTGAGTTTATTCAGTGTTTCACAGTACCTGTCGGCGTTGACTGTTGTCCCAGCAGGCAGAAAGTCGACCAACGGTACCCCCTTCCTGTCCCAAAACACAGTTGCCATGACTTTACCGGCATGGTGCTTCTGGAAACCTCAGGAACCAAAATCAAGAGAGCATCCAGAGTGATCCTCCGATCTTTACACACGAGTTATTCAAATTTCGCGATTGTCTCGTTGGCAATTGACGGCCTCCCGTCCCTTTCTTCATCATGAATTTCAGTACGACCGGCTGTAAACTCTCTACACCACTTGCGAACGTTTTTGACATCCATGCATGACTGTCCATACACTTCCGTCAATAGGCGGTGAATTTCAACCGGTTTAACGCCTTTTTCGTTCAAAAATCGAATAACTGCGTGCACTTCGCACTTGGCGGTAACATTTATCGGGAGCTCCATTTCGAATGGCTGCCAAGCCAAGACTGAGCGAAGTGCCTGCGTGCTTATGTGTTAGCGAAGAAGGCACCACTCACAACAGTGTTGCCAACAACCGCATTAAAATTTTCTCTACGTCCCCAAAAAATAGGAGACCTTTTTTTTTTTTCGGGATTGCCCTCGTAAAAAGCTGTATTCTATAAAGAAAGGAAAGATATTCAATCTTAAATAACTTCTTTTTTCTTTCAGAATTACTATCTCATTAGCACTTAAGGAACCAACAAAAACTGTACCTAACTGTCTGTAATATATGTTTTTTATTAAATAAATTTAAAAAAAAAACTGAATATATGGTTGATGTTAAATTTGAAATTGGATTTAGCTGATTCACGACTAGTGATTTATAATTCCCTCTGGGTTTCTAAAAATCTATGCTGTAATAATTGTAACAGGTACTGCACAAAGGTGCATCATTCTCAGCTGATGATCTGAGCTGGCTGTTAATTTTGCATTGCACAGGCAGGCGATCTCCTTAAATTCATTATACTATGCATGAATTGTCGTTCTTTAGATACTTCTCAATATTTTTTTTTTTTTCCCAACTCCAATGCATTATCACAATCATTTTACATTTAGCAGATTCTTAGATGCCATAAGCTTTCTATTCATATATGAACTCCATGCATGCATTACATTTCCATTTTACATTTTGATAGCCTTTTAACAGCTATATCTTAGATGATGGGACCTATTGCAGGTGATTCTCTGTTTAATCTTTGTCTGACTCTCTCTTTTTTAAAAAATATATATATAGTTCAGTTTTCTAGTTTAAACTTTTAAAACCTAGAGATTATGCTTAATCCTATATAAGAAAGTGAAGAAAAATTAAAATTGTTCCTTAGAGTCAAAATTAGTTCAAAATTTATAAAATTTTGGGTATGTTTTAGGAAATGCGTTATAGCGAAATGCCATTACCAGCCATTTTAGTGAGTTTTATTTTTTACTCAATTATCAAGTTTTATGCTCTGCTCGTGTATTCTATGCACATAAAGCACGAAATCATAAAATTCTTGCCTCAAATCAGAAAACAAAATGACAGTGCATAAAAGAAATCTAATGAAATGATTATTTGTTATCATATAGAT
The DNA here is from genome assembly GCF_044657685.1 of Stegodyphus dumicola. Lineage (NCBI taxonomy): Eukaryota > Metazoa > Arthropoda > Arachnida > Araneae > Eresidae > Stegodyphus > Stegodyphus dumicola. Next base: position 123,167,407 of record NC_140778.1, read on the forward strand.
TGTTAAAGAATATACAGCAAAATTCTGATAACATGTACATCTCAGAAAAAAGGGTTATGTAGATTAATGAATTCTGCAGATTGTAAATCAAGTGTTTCTGAGTTCTACTTGGTTTTCCTTTTCTAATTTTTGCATTAAATCTGAATTGTTTCTGGACATAAATAACTCACACACACTAATACCTTAAAAAGTTTATTTAATACAAAAGCTATTAAGTGTAACTGCATACAAAGAATATGATGCAAGTGCAAGAGAGAAATATTATATCAGATCTAAAGGAAATGAAGGACTTTCTGTTAAAATACATTCAAGAATTTTGTGTAAAACAATTGTATATCTACTAATGAGATTACTTTAAAAATAATTTTTATACTCTTAGACAAAAAAATAATAAATCAATAAAAAATGGAAAATCTGAAAGCTTTCAAATTTTACATTACACCCAAAAGGATGCAATGTTACCTTGTATGTTACCTTTATTTATTAAATATAATGTTCTTCACACTTAAACGTAAAATTCAAACTAACAGCAGTATCGCAAAATAATTTTAAAAGGAGCCTATCTTTAGAATTTCTGATACAGTCTCTCGTGCTGAAGATAATTTTTTATCTTTTCCACCCCCATACAGTGTTGCCATTGCTCACTTTGAAATCATTGAGTTTGTTAATCATTAAAGTGTTACAATTCACTAAAGTGTTACAAAATATGAAATTGATAATAAAACAAATTCCATATTAAGGCCCATATTCGGTTGGCTTAGTATTAAGGTCCATATTCGGTGGAGGATTATGTTATTCAAAATTTGATGGCTCTAGGTACAGTTGTTTTGTCACAATGCGAAAATGTGATCCCAGAAGGAATGAATAATAAAGTAAGTATGAACCCTGAACCCATGAAGGGTTCCTACAGTCCTTAAGTTTTTTGGAATCTATTTTTGGTCTTTAAAAGTCTGTAATTTCGGCCAAAATCGGTGGAAGGTTCTTAATTTTAGTAATATGAAATTTTTGTCTGTTTTTACGACTGCCATTTTTAGTATGAACTATTTAAGTGACTAACTTTTACCAGATCAAGTAAACCCTCATAGGTAGTACATTATGGAGAGGTTGACAGTTAGGAAATAAAACAGGCAGAAACTAATGAGAACATTGTTTTGCGTATTGAGGCAAATTTCTAATTGTTAGAAAAGATGCTTAAGGCGAAGGAAATTGATATAAATTAACACGTTGAATGCGGCGCCAAATTTGCTGTCCTTTCCATTCAGCCAAAGCAAGCTAAGTCGTAGTTTTGTTTAGAATGTTTCAGTATATTTCATTAAAACTAAACTTGATCACATTTCATTGAGACTATTTATTTTTTAACTATTTACTGAGACTATTTATGTTTTAATTTTAATACTGTCGGTCGTCAGGACCGACGGCAGCCAAACGAAAATTCCAGTGCTGGTCCCCAGGGACCGATGCTGGCAACACAGAAAGTTCACAATTGCAATTGTGTCTTGCAATTTCAGCATAGGAAAGACCACTTTCTCGTAACACAATAATATTACATCTCTTTCTAGGTGTCCAATCTACTCTTTTATTTGATGTCATTGCTTCTTGACTAAATATTAAAAATTTTTATAAAAATTCCTACTTGTAATTGCAGTGTATAAGAAACAGGTCCTCCTTCTACAGAATAAAGCAACATAATGAATTGTTTCAAGTGTAAACATGATGTCAGCTTCTACTTGCAGTTACTAACATTTGATTGGTTCTCAGAACAAGAACAGTGATTGGCCAGGAAAGCTAGACATTACAAACCACTTCATAACTGTGTTTTTTATTTATATTAAAGTACATATAACTTTTTTTGTATTGCAAATAATTGAATTTTGTGTTTTGTATTGAATTCAATAATAAATTCTCTTTAAAATGATATATACGAGTTTGCATTTTACGAAACGTAACATTTTCTATAAGCATACAAAGTTCAAAAACATAAAAATTTCCAAAAGTGTCCACAATTTTAGCCACTACTGTATGTAGTGTTTTACCTGAGAATTGCTATTAAGAACTATATCTCTGAATCTATTAAAGAATCGCCAAAGAATTTCCACCAGATTTACAATAATAATAAAAAAAAGGTAAGTAAGTGTATTCACTAATTTTCAGAATAAATAATAGTTTGTGCAATATGTATGCATGCAATTAAATAAATTTGACAATCGTAAGTCATCAGATTCTTCTGTTGAAAAAAAGCCAAGGTGGTTGCACTAATATTACAAGTATCCATATTTCATAACAAGCACCATAAATACTTAATCTTGCTGTAAGGAAATCTTGTTAGATATCACCAAGGAAACCAATCTAACAAAGAGAAGCCAGTAAATATTTTGTAAAATGCCTACTAAAATCCATGCAGATCGAACCAACAGATTAGTTTTTCAGGGAATATCCAGCATAATCTGAGGAATCATGCAACCATAGTTTATTTTATTTTTATTTATTTTTCCTTTAAGATTTTGTAAATATTTAATATTTAGGATTACTATTATGTGTTTTTTTTTTTCCTTTGATAGCCTTTTGCAAATAAAAAAACATTAAAACCAAAAAACATTAAAACGCTTTCTTATTCTTATTATAAACCCTGAATTTGTTCCATTTTGATCTTTGATATTAATATTCATGTAATGTCCACCTAAACTCTTTATAATGATAAAATTAAATTTTTATTAATTTGACATTCTTTATTTTTCTTCAGGCTGAAACAGCTCAACAAGAAGCTTGTGATCGTTTTGAAGCAATTTCCAAACAGGCAAAACAAGGTAAGTACTTCAGAAAGAGGCATTCTTAGTAAAGTAGATTATTGTGATCGTGGTTATTCCTATTAAATTGCCAGTGTCTGCCCATTTGTATACGAAGACATGTAAAATACATTGCTTATCATGATTCAGAAGTTCAATTAATATGATGAAAATATTATAAAATAAGTTTGTTAAGGCATTCTTAGTAAAGTAGATTATTGTGATCGTGGTTATTCCTATTAAATTGCCAGTGTCTGCCCATTTGTATACGAAGACATGTAAAATACATTGCTTATCATGATTCAGAAGTTCAATTAATATGATGAAAATATTATAAAATAAGTTTGTTAAACTGAAGTCAACAAAAAGTGTCAAAATATCAAATTTTAAAAGGTGCTAAATGACATGAAGTATAAGGGAGTAAGTCAAAGAGCTTGGTTTATGTAGTGTGCAGCAGGCAAACTATCGTATCTTAGAAATGAATAACACAAATAGTATAAGCGATATCAGTTTAATTTTTTTTCCAAGTTATAGAGAGACGCTTAAAGTTTTTTTTATTACGGTTTAAAAATAATATGATTAAAGTGGCCTTCGTTCTGGTCAATGCATTGAGGTAGTCGAGTTTTGAAGTTTCTTTCCACTTTTACCAGCATATCAATAGGTATGTTGTCGATAGCAGCATGAATATTGTTCTTCAGTTGAGCCAGGATCTTTGGACGTTAGAGATTTCAGGTAGCCCCGCAAAAAGAAATCGCATGGGGCTAAATTAGGCGAGCGTGCTGGCCACTGACGATTGCCTCATAAGGAGATAAGGCGTCCAGGGAAATGTTCTCAAAAAAACATGGTCCAATGATGCCTATTCTGGACAATGCACACCAAACAGTCACACAGTATGGAGGGGTTGTCATGAAATTCTCGGGGATTCGTGCCACTCCATTATTGCATGTTTTGCTTAATGCATGCTGCAACCGGAAAGACGAAAATTAGCCTCATCGCTAAAGAACACACGAAACTGTCAGGAAATTCAATATCTCAATAGCTACTATGTGTCCTCTCCTCGGCAGACATGGCAATCTGACTATCAACAATAAACTTATTTTATACAAGTCCATCTCTAGACCTACTTTACTTCGCCAGTCTGGTATGGGGACACGCCGCTAAAACCGACATAAAAAAGATTCATGTTATTCAAAATGAAACCCTTCGTGAAATTATTAATGCATCCCTGGTTCATCCCAAATTCGTATATTCATAGAAATCTTCAAATTGATACTGTACAAAATTATATAAAAAAACTTGTAACAAATTTTTTCCTTTCTGTGCTATTACATCCAAACAGCTCTATCACTTCTTTGCGATGCTCACCTTTTCCTAGAGAAAAACACAAATATCCTTCGGATATTCTTACCTAACATTTTGTTAATTATTTGAAGTACTTACTACCTTACTGATCCAACTTTTTTTCACATTGCTTGTCTTTTTTCATTCATTATATCTTTCTTCGCCAACTGATGGCGTCTAAGTGAAATATCCCATTCTACCATCTCGATTCTTTTTATCATCCTTTTGTTGTTCCAGACATTCTTTTATCTGATGCAGAGTAAAAGCGCGCTGTCACTCTCTTTCCATTCGACAAACATAGAACACAAGGGTATCATTGGACAAATAAAGAACACAAGGGCATCATGAGGCATATTGTCAAGAGTGGCTTTGCATGCATTTTTTTGTAAAAGAAAATCACGTGGATTAAGTTTTTGCACCACTGCCAATTTATATGGATGAAAATGCAGTACGTTGAAAATTACGACTCCATGGCGAACGAGCGTTCCTTTCTCATCCACTGCATCATCGGTACTAAACCTACATGATATAAAACATTAGTTACCACTCTTTTCAATTAGCACCACCCCACCCTTCTCAGAATAAATTTTGCTAGATGGTGTGTGTTTCAAATAAGGAAGTTCCCCTGCCACACCCTGTATTTCAGTCAACCATTTAAAATTAGACAAAAAAGTAGCTTTTATTTGATATAGATTTTTAATAATTCTGTCAATTATAAGAATTCCTGACTTTTTTTTTTTTTTTTTTTTTTTTTTTTTTTTTTTTTTTTACATCTGTGCCAAACTAAGACTAAGATTGTTTTTCTGCTCAAGTTTAAATTTTACATTGGCATGTTCTCTTACAATGAGAGATGCTTTCTGAGTTTTAGAATTAGGGGTACAGCAATGTTAAAATAATTTTGAGAAACATTATGAACAGTACGCTTAGTGTTCATTTGCATTAATGATATTATGAAAGTGCATAAACAGACTTTTGTATTTGTCTAATTAAAATGCTGAGTAAGTACATATTTATATGCTTCTTGTTATATTAATGTCAAATTAAGTAAATTACATTACTTCTTTAAAGGATATTTTTTCTCATCATTTAATGCTATCTAAATAGCCACATATAAAAATAAATGTATAACATTAAATGACAGCTACTTTAGTTGATTTCTGTTTTCCAAGGTCTTAAAAGATTTCTTACTTTCTTAAAAAAATTGCTTCTAAAAGCTTTGAAATTTTAAAAAATTGTAAATATATTTGTAAAAAAAAAGTTAGCAGGGAAATATTAATAAATTATTCATGTATGAAATTGTTCATTCTATACATGCCTGTTTTATGTAAAACTATTTCTACAAATATTTAACACGAGGAAAAATGTCTAGTATCTTAAGTGTTTATAATACATTTTGCATATTATTGAAACCTGTAAATTATCACACAGTATTGTTTAAATGAAGTTTTCCCTGCTTGAAAAATTTACATATGTCGAGCACTTTTACGTGCTTATCAAGAAGAAATTTTTTAAAAAGTGAATGAAAGTATAATGTCTTTTTAAAATTAGAAATACTAATTTTTGCATATGTAATAAATGAAATCTCAAAATTAGTGAAATAATTTTAAGAATTTGTTTTGGAAACATTCCATTGTTTGAAATATTAAATTATCCAAAAAGCTCTGCAGTTTTCTTATGATAATTACTATTTGCATACAGAAACATGAGAAAATTTCATTGCATCGCATGAGTTTTAGTTTATTATATGATTTTTTGGCCTTCCCTCTGGCAGTTGGAAAATTCCTGTAATTAAAAATATGATTAGTTTATCGAGATGCTATTCGATGGTCTCCAAAGAAATTAGCATGTTTGTTAGGAATATTTACCTGAAAGTATGAAATCTGTGTGGGCAAGGTCTGATAAATATGGGGGGGGGGTAATAAAAACATCTCAACCATATTCAACAAGTCTTTTCTGACATCAAAATGTAGTGCTGAACATTGTAATGATGGAAAGCAATACTTCAATTGTCGATGAATTGAGTGCTTTGCTTCAATTTCTGCTTTAGAAACTGTCATTTGAGAATGTTATTTTTCTGAATATATTGTTGCAGTAGCTCATAATATACACTTCCTTTGTGGTCTTACCATACACAAAGTGTTAGTTTTTTGGGATGCCGCTCCCGTCTATGTGACTAAAGGAGGTTCATGTAGCTTTCCCCATAATCTTTTGCTGATAATGTTATTGTATAGCATCAATCTATCATCTCCAGTAATGAGCCATTTTAAAAAAAGTTTTTTTATTTCTGTTTGGAAAAGAATTTTATGTCAAAACTCAAGCAAGCATTTTTTGCTCTGTTAGAATACAGAATACCCGTACATTGTATTGGATTACGTACCGTCTTCTTCTATTTACTGTACTGTTTAAAATATTTAGTATGTTTGATAATTCCCAAACTGTGTAACATGGATTTTCAGAAACAGTTTTTTTTTTTTTTCTTTTAACAAGTCTTTATTTATAAAGAATGCTTGTCCAGAGTAGGTTCATCCTTGAGGTTGAAATTTCCACAATTAAACTTTCTAAAACATGAATCAGAAATAGCACTTTTCCATACACCACATAAATTTTAAAAGTAGTCAGACTAGCATTTTCTCCTATTTTAAAATAAAATATCATAATATGGCAAAAATGAGATTTTTGGTTCTCCAATCTTAGTAGTGCCTTGGAAAAGCAGTTATGCCAATAGAAAAGACTGTACGTATGCATTTTCTTTGATGTCCTTATCAGCAGCAACAAAATAAATAGAAAACATGCTTTCATTTGAAAAATTGCAGAACTTTTCAGATGATCCAGTATTTACATGTCAAAACATTAAATACAAACAAGAAATTGTATGAAAAATTAATGAAAGTTTAAGAAATTTCAGTTTTTTTAAAATTAGAAATAGTAATTTTTGCATATATAATATTTGAAAATTGGTGAAATAATTTTAAGAATTTTATGTTGGAAGTATTCCACTGACAGGTAAATGTCAAGTTATGATTTGAAAACATTTGAGAGAAAATAAGTAATTAAATTCAACAATATTATGAGATCAACAGAACCCCCAAATTTTACTCTGCTTTCTGTTTTCTTACTTCAGATTTTGTACAAAAGTTTTGATGTGAATAATAAGAACTGAATATATTTTCATACTACATTCTGTGAAACTTTTAATTTTCCACGACTCTTTTCACTTTTAGCTTAAAGTTGCTTTTAAAATCTTTTAAAAGGACTTGTGAAATGGTGACAATTTGAAATATGTAATGAAACTTCTACTTTCAAATTAATTTTCTTTCTAAGAAAGTGTGAATAATGTATAATAAATTTAAGCAGTTTAATTTTCAATATGAGCATATTGGACATTATAGAATGACATAAATTAGATTTTGTTTATGATTAATACGATCTAAAAATCTTCCAGTCTGTTAATAGAAAAGAATTGAAGTACTTATTTATAACTTTTTTAAATATCCGAAGTTTAACTTGCATTTGATTTTGATAGAACTTCAAGATTTCAAAGTGCGTCGTGTGGCTGCCTTTAAAAAGAATCTTGTTGAACTTGCAGAGTTGGAAATTAAGCATGCAAAGGTAAATATTTCATAGTTACTGTTACTCTTGAAACTGAATAATATAATTCCAGAGAAACTGCAGTCAAGATACAGCATAGATCTATTTTTCATTCTAAGTCATTAATACTTTTATAAATGTTACATGAATGAGTAAATTATGTTTTGGAAATGCCAACAGCATGAAACAGTGAAAATAAATAAATTTATTTTTTCATAGTCTAGCAAAAATTTATTTCGCTTTTAAGTCTGCATATTCTCATCAGGTCTAACATTAAGCTTCTTGAGTGCAGCCTGTAATTCTGGAAAATAACTTGTTTTTTCTTTCTTTTCTCGTCTTTTGTCAGTGTCACATGTAGTGTATTGGCCAGAATACAATTTATTTTCTTTTTAAAAGCTTTGTTATGTAATATGCATGGCATAAGCATTTAAAAAATTCATTGTAGAATTGAAACTTTCAAGTGATAGATCCAAAAGTTGAGGATTCTTATAGTTATAGCGGTGAAAAACATTTATATTCATAATAAGATACTTCTTCACAGTAAATTTCTGTCTGTGCTTGTAGAGAACTTCAAAACATTTATGGAACCTGTTTAAGATAATCTATTTAGCAAGCTAATTTTTTAACCTTTCTAAACTGGAAAACTGTTGGAAAGATGATTGTTGTGTGAGCTTGAAGTGATGGATAAAGGATACGTTCCAGAATATTGACATATAACAACATTCAAGATTCATTAATCCAGAGCTGACATTCAGGAGGAATTGCATCCCTGAAAAAAAAAAAAAAAAAAAAAAAAAAATGTATATAATGTGACCCGCAATCTTTGCTGCAATCACTTCGAAAAAGCATCCTAGGTAGGAAATGAGCAGAATTTCCATGTTGCTGATGGTTGCTTGTAGGCATTGTTTCTTGAAACCTTGAAAACAATTGGGAACATTGATGCCATTCAAATTCTTTTGAATGGGACAGAGTGTTATTACCAGCAAATTTGTTTGTATTAAGAATAATCTTGTGGGTTTCCACTAGTTGTTTGGCATAGTTAGAACAATTCTGAATTTTCTGAATAAAAATCTATATCATACTTTGCAAACTTCATAACTCTTAATTCAGAATATGTGAATTTGTTTATGGACCAGTGATATATATATTATATCATATAATGTTGTTTTACAGAAATAGATTTAAAAGAAAATTCTAGATTATATGGGGAAAAAGTTGCTAAATCTCTACTTGAAGTTTCTTGTCAAGGGTACCATTTATATATTGATTGATCTTTACACTCCAAACAAATACTTGTAGGACTGTGCAGTAGTGTACACCATTAGGTGGTGTTGTAACGTGACATTCTATCTAAATATTTATCTAGAAGTCCTTAATCAACTTACACATGCCCAGTATTTACTGGCTTGAATTCTAAGTGGTTAGTACATTGCATATAAAATCTAGTATTAAGAATAACCAAACATTTTACTTAACCAATAACCCACATGCATGAGACTTGCAGAGACAAATTTCTTTTTCTTAATATCACATTTATTGTATCCAAAAAAAAAAAAAAGAAAAAAAATTTCTCTGGATTAAATATATAACATTGATCACATAGCACATAAAAATATCAGAATACAATCACTTAGAACACAAAACGTGAGAACCTAAAAATGGAACAGTAGACCGATGCTGTAAGGTGACTATTAGAAAACAAATCACAATCTACTCGCATCGTTCATCTATGCAGTCGAATTCATTTTATATTAATTACGTACAGTGCCCGTATCATTTTTACACACATGTAAGATCTATTTTTCTTTTACATTTCATTTAGCACACGAAAATTACCACATGGAGACACACCACTGACAGTGCACTTTCTTGAGACGAACACATATTGATAATCTGCTTGAGATGGTTTAGAATGCTATCACAGCAGCAAGGCAGATTTATTTTAGAACTTAACATTTTCATCTACATTTTGCAATCTCTTAGCTACTGCTTCTTTTCATGCAAAAGAACGATGACACTCCTGGTGCGAGATGTGCAGGAATCAATGACACTCCATGAGCGAGATATGATAAAAGCCCTGCACATCGTATGACTTTTTTGTCCGCCAAGCGAGAGTAGGAAGGAAAGCGCAAAGAGACCAGCCTGACCGGTGTTTATATACACACGTGCAGTTCCGTGATTACAATTAATGTTGCAATGATATTGAACTGCGTGGTGTGAGAAATACCTTTCTCACAGACTGTAATTAGGAGAAGGAAAGGCATGACTGAAAGTTTTCTACTGCAAAAAGTAAAAATTGACTAGATGATGGTTTTGCAGAAAAAAGAACCTGAACTGAACTGCTTTCGAAGATATATGGGAAGTATTTTATTTAAATGAAGTTCTAATTGCGATGGCAATGCTTTGTTTGTTTACAGTGGGGTGTAGTGCCGAAACTGCTATGCAAACCCTGGGTTGTGACATTAGGTTGAAAAAAAAACACAGCATAAAAAAATTTATTGAATGCTTTAAAAAAAAAAAAAAAAAAAAAAAAAAAAGGCTACATACAATCAATAACAGAAAAACCTAAATATCTTTCTTAAAATCAAAGTCTATACATTTTACGTGCGAGAGCAATACGTGGCTCTCGAGCTTGCGTTTTAAACATTGCCAACAATTTAATTATTTTAATAACAACTATTTTAACAACTATTGAAAACATATTCGGAAGCTAAATAATAATAATTTTCATCTTATGCTCACGAGACATCCTTGTCCATATTAATCTTCAGTTTCTTCTTCCTTTATGCGACCTTATCACAACAGGCAAATGAGCTATAATGAATGCAAGAATTGTAACATAAGACTGTGTGATCTCTGCTTTGAAATTTGTCATGCTAAAAATGAATTTTAAGTAAAATGTTTTTTGTTCATTGAATAATGTCAAAAGTCCCTAACATGAAAGTAAATACTGAAAAAAATTAACTTGGGAAAAAAAAAAAATCTGATAGCTTTCAGGTTTTAAATTACTTCCAAAGGGGTGTTTTTTAACATTTTGTGTGTTACCTATTTAGTTTCAGTTTAAGAATATATATAAAAAAAAAATACTTTTATTCAAGTTTTGGTATTTATCAACCTTTTCTATACCTTTTCTTGTTTAATTTATAAACTAAAATAAAGGTATATATATTTTTTGAGTTTTGAAAAGGAAGTGGGGAGGATGATCATCTAGCAGTAGAGAAAGTGGTCCTTGGGAGAAAAAAGGGTGAGAACCACTGCTGTAGAGTATTAGCATTCTTCTCTTGTAGTTTTATTTTAATTAGTATAGCTTTTTGATAGCTTTATTTTTTCTAATGCCAAGAAATAGAGATTTTAATACTTAACATTATTACAGAAAATAGGAAATTTCATCATTAGAAAATTATTTCATTATTTGCTTGTTTTGTATCTTTAATTATTCTGTTAGACAATGAAATTGTGCAAAAAAATAAAGAAATATGTCATAATAAAATCAATAAGTTCTTTTAGAAATTGTTTTGTCAAGAAAAAATTTGCATTATCTTGGTCTACTCTGCAAAATATCTTAGATCGTATGTAACAAAATATTACTGTTGTGTAGTTCTCATAAATGACTATATGAATAATTCAGCATTCAATTCATATCCAACGTAATACAATCAGGAAATTTAATTTTCATTCCTTTATATGTTCAGCTCAAAAAATATGTGTTCCTATTTAATAAGTGGTCATGTATTTATCTTTGCCATTAATTTCAGTGAATCTTTTCATTGGTTGTATATTGGGAAAAGTGTTAGCTTAAAATTTAAATGTTCAGTATTCTAAAATCATATTCCTGTTAATTGATTTTTAAGTTTTCTTAATGAGCCGTTCATCAATAAAGAATTTTTAAGTTGTGAAGTTCATTATAAATACCTTGTTGTGGGCTTCTAATTATTGTATCTAGTTTCATATCTTTTCTAATATATTTTATTTATAATTTAAAAAAAAATTGTGTTGCCTTATTATAACCTTGCAAATAGGATCAACTCGCATTATAATAAAAATGGAACATTCCCTAATAAGAATCAGAATATCTATACACAAAGAAAGAAAAGTCTGAAAGGATTCAGATTTTATCTTTTCCCCAGAGAGTTTTTTTAAGGTTTTGCATGCTCTTATTTATCTTGCAGTTCATCTATCTGCTTTTGGACACACTTCTGCTAATACAACATTTTTTGTTTTTTTATATTTGTTATTAAACATCACATTCTTCACAATTGTACTGCTTAAAATTCAACAGCAAAATAACAGAAATTAATTAAAGCTGCATAGCTTTAGACTTCTAGATATAGCGACCATACATTTTTTAGCCGGGAAGGGCTGATATTCTCAAACTCCAATTTTTTATTGAACCATTTTTATTGCAAGTTTCATTTTGCAAATAACTAATCATTGGTGTGGCCAGCCACCTAAAATATTTACTATTAAAAAGGAAATATATATATATATATATATATATATGTAATAATAAATCCAGCTAGTGTAATTTCACAGGCTTAGTTGGTTATTAATAAAAGCAATAAAAACTGCATTTATTGCTTTCAAATCACTTTATTTATCAGTAATTAGCAGACTAAATTTAAAAGGAAAATTAACTGTTTTACCATTTGCCAAATAGTAGATGTCTTTAGAATTCCTGATAAATGTTGCCATACTCTTCTTTTTAATATTCACTATATTATATCTTTAAAAATAATACACTGTGATAACATTTTGGTGGCAACATCCTTTTATTTTCATTGTTATTCTTTTTTATATATATTTGTTATATTGTTTCTTTCAAAATAATGCATAGAGATAACATTTGGTGATAGCACCCCTTATTTATGTTGTCATTTATTTTTTTATATTCAATCTATTGTTTCATTAAAAATAATACATTCCAATAACATTTGGTTGCAACATTTCAAAAGTGATATGAGCAAAAAGCTGATACGGACAAAAAAGTGAAGTTTGAGACTAATAGCACATCTGGTGCTAAAAATGTACCGATGCACATAATATTGAATTTTAAAAACTGTTTCTTACATTTATGTATTTAAAAATGACAAATGGTATAAAAGATCATGCTTAACTTTGAAATTTCAAAGAATTTTTGTTTCATCAAATTTCAATCAATATTGTTTAAAGCAAAATAAATAGTGAGGATTTGGATGATGGAAAAGATAGATTTGGATGACTTACCAACTGTTTGTTATTCTGTTTCATATTAGACAAAGCTAATATTAATACTCTATTACTTATGGAAGCCTTAGTCTAATGCTTCAAATTCAAGGTTACATTAGATGCATTACATCTTAAATAGTATATCATGCATTAGTAATAAACGTGTGTATGTAATACAGCGTAAGGTAATTAAAGAAAAGTAAAGCTACTTATTGCTTAAAACAACTCCTAAATTATTGCTTAAAACAACTTATGATAGATGAAGCACTAATATATCTGTGGACAATAATTACCTTGGAAAATTTAATATTTTATCCATGTGATATTGTCTGTTATTTGGATATATTTGGAAGGTAATTGAGCAAATTCACTCTGAGTTAGAGACAAGTAAGTCTGTGGTTGTCTGAATACAGTTTTGTAACCTTGGCAAATCATCAGGTATAGATAGAATAAGGTGGTATTCTTTATGTATTCCCCTAAGAGAAAAAAAAAAGAAAAAGTAGAGGTTAATGTTAGTGTATCTGTGAACAATTGTGAAATGCCGTCATTGGCAGTAAAACAGCCTATACAATCCAAAATTTGGACATTTAGTATCCAGAATTCCAGAACACCAGCAACCATCAAAAAAGCAAAAAATATGCTTTATGTGTTCCATTTCGTATTTTTTCATAATAAAACAAGTGGAAAGTCCTGATTTTTAATTTCACTTCGGCACTGAAGCCAATCTAGCTAATTATTATTTATTATTTTTGCTTTCATCACCACATGGCTACAAACACACTGCAGCTTGAGAAATGACTCACACAGCAATCTTTAAACAATTTTTTTATATTAATAATTGAATTCCAAAGAGCATGGTAACCTTTTGTGTTGACATTATGCTTGGTGACGATTACAGACTTCAGCTGACTCTACTGCAAAGTTTTCAGTGTGTTGACAAGCAAAAAAATTTGACACATTTCTTTCCATATTCAAAAATTAGATTTTGTAAATGACACTCAGAAACCAAAAGATTGCACTTAATTCTGTTTGAATTGAGAAAATCACTATTTTGTTTGAACCACTTAAGACAGGACCAGTGCCAGAGCTAGTGTTATTGAATTTAGGGGATGCAAAATTTTTAGAATTTAAAGAAGCACCAAACAGTAAAATTAAGGGATGAAATACAAAATCTGTAGAATTTTGGAAAGGCATCAGGATGCAAAATTTAGAGGTGGCAAATTTTTTGGAATTTAGGGAGGTGTTTGGCAGCAGAATTTTGGACTTGCATAGACTGCACCAGACCACAAAACATCTAACACTTGTCCTGGATAAACCTTAAGTACATGTGAGAATTACTTATTCAGGATTCTAGTAAGCATTAAACATGTGCAGAAAATAATCATAAGTGTAATAAATAACTATAATAGCATAATTCTGGATTAACTTCATTAGCATGTGATACTAGCAAAAGATAATTTAGAGCGACATGTAGTAATCGGAAGTCTCATCATACATTGCCAATATTGTATAGGGGATAGCCACAAATTTGAAGGTTTTCAGATAGTGTAAATAAAAGGCAAAATTTTCCAATTAGTGGAATTTGTGAATAAATGTGAGATATGGTAATAAATGAAGATGATTTAATAGAAGTTTTTTCATTGCAAGGACAATGACCCAATCATCAATCAACTAACAGACAGCGAAATCTGTAGTATGGTTCTATATGCAGGAAATATCACTACTGGTAGTGAAAAATGTGATAAGAGAAGTTGTTGAGAACAAAAAATTTCAATTGGCAATTTAGTGGGAATTCTCAATGTGATAATTGCAGGACTTGAAGAGAGGAACTTTGTAACTGAGCAAGAAGTTATTTATACATATAGAATTAAAGAGAAAGTATTAGCTCAAGAAGTGAATCAAGATAAAAAAGTTACATTAAAAGAAATTTTGGGAAAAAAAAAAAAAAAAAAAGGAAGAGTTTAAAAAAGAAAACAAAACAAACAAAAATTCGAGAACTCCTCCCACATTTTTAAAAATTTTTTGTAAATTTTGATAAGGTAATAAATGTTTCATTATTTCATACTTTTATTTGTATAATTTGTATATAGTATCATCTTACTAAATTTAAACTGATGATCTAATATCTGGAAAAATCCCATATCTGAAATATGAGGTCCCTATTAATCCGGATCTTTCACATTATACTGTAGAGCAAGGAAGAAGATGATGAGCACTTGTAAAGTGGATGACAATTGATCCTACGTACATGAACATATTTACTTATACTTGAGTGTGATTCAGTTAACTTAAAAGTTTATGCTACAAAGATTGCAGTTGTTATATGTTAATGTCTGGTCTAGGGCCACTTGCAAGACTTTTATATATATATATATGCCAATTTCATACTTATTTTTAATTAGCAATTTGAATAACTTACACTCAGTCTTACTAAAAAGCTTTTTTCATTTCGATTCTTACTTGAGAAAAAGATGATACACTTTCATATTTATTAATTATTATTAATTATTCAGAAGTTAGTTTGTTTCCCTTGAAAAGTCGAAGTCAATCATGATAATTACTTGTTTTATTGGTTGCGTTTTCACTTTTAATTAGTCCTTTTTTAATAATTCTATTTTAAATATACTAATGAGTACATTCATTTCAATAGAATTCTAACTATATTTTTCAAAGATAATACATAAAATAATCTACTCAAAAATAAATTATTATATATGTATATGCACACATAATAAAGAATTACTTATATATATATACTTATATTACTTATATATCTTTATTAAGTGTATATATATATATATATATATATATATACACTTAATAAAGATTAACTTCATTAAAAAAATTATAATTAAGTTGCAGCGTATTTATTCCCAAGTGATATTCTTTTGTGATAGTATACTACAACCTTCAGTGATATTCTTTTGTGATATACTAGCATGTAACTTTCTTTGATTTATAATTTTATTATGATCGGTGTGCCAAAAGAATTTTCGCATAAGTAATTTCTGTGTTTTCAAATGCTAAAAATATGTAATTGATATTCTCCAAGTTTTATTCCTTGAGTCATCATCTAATAACCATACAAACACATTTAACTAGAAATAATTGCCATTTTCAATTTGCAGCTTGTTATGAGTTGGCTATGTTCTAATACTGAAGCCTGCTAGAGTTTTTCAGAACATGATTTTCTTAAAATCCCTTTTTTGAAAAATATTACATTGATCAAATCTTTTCATAACAATCTACATAAAACTGTTTTATCTATTAACATCAAAAATCTTTTTCTAAACTGATTAAAAATTAAACTACCGTAATTTCGCGCGTATAGTCCGCGGACTATCTGTGTTTAAAATGCGAATTTTTGAAGCTGCGGACTATCCACCAGTGCGGATAATACGCTGGTTGTTCATGGTTAAAATCGTTGAAATTTAAAAAACACGCTGTCGTGAACTGCCGATGATCAAATATAAAAAAAGCGCGAGATTCCAAGAAAACATTCGTATGTATCGTATCGATAGTAAACCATAGAGCATAGTGCAGAACGAATGAGTAGTAGCAAGTAGAGCTCCTAAAATCCAGGTTGGCGCATCAAGCGATGCCGAGATACGAGCCAAAGAAAGTCTTGTATGAGCACTCACTTAGCGCAACCAGAGTGTTGTATCCGAGTGGCTCCATCTGGTGCTGACGCGGCATACTACATCTTTGAGAGTTATATTACTCTCCAATTCTCTGATATCCCCAGTCAGTAAAATTCAATACTTTGAAGGGATTGAAAAACCTAAAAGTATGCACCTGGAATGCTAATGGCATCCTATCCAAATTCCATGAGTTTAGAGACTATGTAGAAGAGAAAGATTTTGATATTATTTTTGTCCAAGAGACCAAACTCCAGCCAGGGAGAGCTCCCAAGCTTGCAAATTATGCACTATATAAAAATGACAGACAAGCTTCAAATACACGTGATGTTTATCATGGTGGCACTTGTATTTACATAAAAAATTCAATCCCACATCGCAGAATCGACACACCAAATATGAGCAAACTTGAAGCAACGATTATCAAAATTTTTATTCAAAATTCACCATCCCTAGTTATGATCTCTGCCTATCTCCCACCAGGTGGTAATTTTCCTGTGGTAGATTTTAATAATTTGCTCAATTTTTCAAATAATCTTATCATAGCTGGTGATTTAAATTGTCACCATCAACATTGGCGTTGTTATAGATCAAACCCTGCTGGTCGTGGCCTTCTAAAATGGGATTCCCCCACCAGATATGGTTCACGGGGTGCCCCTTCATTCATTGATTTAGCACTCTTTCGAAACATCCCTTTTGGATATCACGTGACTGTTGAAAACTGTTTATCTTCAGATCACAACCCTGTGATCATAGACCTTAACTGTACTATCTTTAATCAAAATTCTCCGGCACTCGTCTCTACAAACTGGGACAAGTTTTGTTTTAAACTTAAAAATAAAAATTTGCCCTCCCTCGAAATTAAATCCAGCCATGATATTGACTCTGCAGTTGATCACTTAACGACCATTCTAACAGATACTTATAAAGAAGTATCAAAACCCACCCTTAGACCCAATTTTCGTAAATTACCACAAGAAATTAAACTCAAAATTAAAGAAAAGAATAAAGTACGGAGACTTTGGCAAAGAAATAGGAATCCTGGACTAAAAATTCAACTCCGTACTCTCCAAAATGAGATCAAGGCATCATGTGACCAGTTCTTCCATTCACAATACACGAATTACATTCAGTCCCTAACGACCAATGATAACAGTCTTTGGTGCGCATCAGCCCGCCTACGCAAACACAAATCTAACATTCCGTCCTTAGCTACGGACGCAGCGGTGGCTCACACAGACGCTGAGAAATCCGAATTAATTGCGGATTCTCTTCAAACTCAATTTACACCACATAATGAAGGAATTTTTGCGAACAACGCAAGTTCTTTCCCACAAGATGTTGAACGCTTCCTCTCCTCAATATACATCCATGAGAAATACAATATACATCCATGAGCGAGGTAAGTGATTACATTACCAAGCTCAAACCCAAAAAAGCCCCTGGTATGGACTCTTATTTCTAATCATATAATTAAAAATTTACCCACCAATTATCTATTTTTCCTAGTAATGCTTATAAATTTTATGATACAGCATTGCTATTTTCCTCAAAGCTGGAAACAAACACTTATTGTGCCTATTCCAAAACCAGGCCAAAGCCTTTCAAATCCTTAAAATTATAGACCTATCAGCCTCCTATCTTCGTTATCAAAGATATACGAATTTGTGTTACTTAAACGCCTGAATGATTTTCTCCGAAATCACAACGTTCTGATTGATGAACAATTTGGATTTCGAGCAAAACACTGCACTACGCACCAGCTGCTGAGGACAGTGGAGTTCATTCATGAAGGGTTTCGTAACAAAATGCTTACTGGCGCTTAATTTCTTGACATAGCCAAAGCATTTGATAGGACTTGGCATATAGGAATTATTATCAAGCTCATACGACTTGACGTTTCGGCCCATTTAATTCATATAATTAATTCGTACCTTACTAATAGATCTTTTTCTGTACGAGTTAATTCTTCCATTTCGACACCCCGTCCTATACTAAGCGGCGTCCCCCAAGGGTCACTTTTAGGCCCAATTTTGTTCAACATTTTCATAAATGACATACCAAAATCACCTAGTATCACTCTTGCACTTTATGCAGATGATACGGCCATCCTAGCCCAACACAAACGCCTTGAAAACTTGGTCCAAACAATTCAGAGATACCTCTCTAGCCTTGAGCACTGGCTCATCACTTGGAAAATAAAAATTAATGTTGCTAAATGTGCTGCTATGATCTTCAAACGTAGCCCCCTCCCGTACCCCTCCATTAACGTTAAATTCTTTGATGACTATGTTCCCTGGTCAAACTCTTACAAGTACCTAGGAGTTGTACTTGATTCAAAATTACTCTGGCGCCTTCACATTGAAAATGTTCTCAACAAAGCGAAAGGTGCTAGAGCCCAACTTTACCCCTTTTTAGCTCGAAAGAGCCATCTGTCAATTAAAAACAAAA
Source organism: Stegodyphus dumicola (assembly GCF_044657685.1). Lineage (NCBI taxonomy): Eukaryota > Metazoa > Arthropoda > Arachnida > Araneae > Eresidae > Stegodyphus > Stegodyphus dumicola. The sequence continues at coordinate 123,186,413 of NC_140778.1, forward strand.
TTCTTCTCTATACATCAATTATAAGACCTGTCTTTATGTATGCATGTACAATCTGGGGTACTGCTGCAAAAACTCATGTGAAAAAACTTCAATCTTTTCAAAGTAAAACCTTACGTATGGCCCTAAACGCAGCCTGGTACGTCCGTACAGATGTGATTCATTCGGACCTTAACATTAAACCTGTTGATTATCTTATCAAAAAACATAGTCAAAATTTATTCCTTAAAATTGAACAGATTGATAACCGAGCACTTCAACAGATGCCAGCATACGATCCTGCTATTCGCAGCTCACAGAAGAGACCGAGAGCCGTGATTGGCCGAGAGTTCGGTATCTATCCACCATCTAAAAGGGCGAGACACGCCCTCTCAACTTCAGTTCCAGCCCCCGCGCCATGAAGGATGGACGTCTCTTCAGCGAGCTGCCATATAATTGCTTATTTCATCTTTTCCAACAGCAATCAAGATCTTCAAGCAAAGTTATCAATCTGTTTACTTAAGAATCACATCTCCCGCAGATTTTAAATCTGCCTAAGAATATTTTCCTCGCGATCCCAATAATTATTTGCACTCTCCAACACAAGCCACATGCCAATGAGCCTATTAATCGTAAACTCTTTCCTATCCACTTTTTGCTTTAGTGTTTGTACTGTGTATAAAAAATTATAAAAACCAAAAAAAAAGTATAAAATACAAAAAAATTATAAAAACCCAAAAAAAAAAAAAAAAAAAAAAAAAAAAGTATAAAATATAAAATACGAAAAAATTATAAAAACCTAAAAACTTATAAAAAAAATTATGATACTTAATTTTTTATATTCTCATCTCTATCCCTAAACTTTCTCGAGCCTGTGGCTCCCTCTATTGAGCATCAAGTAAATCACTTATGCCAAATTTTTCCAATTTCTGCTCACTTTTAGTAATTCTGATGTGGAGGTAAATGGTTTTGAACCATGGGCACTCCGAAATTTGCAAATCATTGGCATTGGCAGTGTTGTATCCCAGTATCCTTCGCACTGCTTTAGCGCAACTGCCGAGAGGGGAAAAAGTAATTGATGCGTCAACTCGGTTTTTAGGAGCCATAGTAGCAAGTACCTGGAGTACAAAAAAATAAATTCGTAATTAAGGTTAAGTTATAATATGGAAAAAAAAAGCGTGATTCGTTTACTTATAGCGTGGTTTGGCAACACTGAGTGAGTGGGGTTGAAGGTCACATTTCATTACCACGTATCACGATTATAGCACGTTGCACAGTATTTTGTTTTCGTATTTTGTCTTTCATCTTCGATAACGTTGATGAAACATCGCCGGAGTTTTACTGCTGAGTTAAACTCAAGGTAGTTGACAAAGATGGAAATAGAGAAGTGGGCCGTTATTGGTTTAATCCTAGTATTCGGTGCACACGGGATTTGGCTACTTTTGGATGAGCAGTGAAAACGGGACATATACGATGAGTAGTTAACGGGTTATTCAAAGAAAATATATAGTTAAACATAGTATATAGTATATATATTATGTGTGTATATACATATACTATGTGTGTATACTATATATATAGACGTTCTTTGGATCATTTTTGGTGTTGGCGATAATTTTTAAAGTCGCGCCAAGGCTGCATCGTATACTAGGATTTTACCCCGTTATTTTGAAGTGGACGAGAAAGCAGTGAGAAATTGGCGCAAACAAAAGGATGTGTTTAAAAAGCATGGGAATATTGCCGTATTAAAAAAACGTAATTTCGGACGTATAGTCCGCGGACTATCTGAAGATTTTTGAAATTTTTTTTATATAAAATCGTGTCTGCGGACTATACGATGGTGCGGACTTTACATGCGAAATTACGTTAATTTAATTTATTTTATGTGCAGAGTTGCAAACATTTTGTTCTTCAATTTGGGAAGGGACCCTGAGTGTGATATCGAACTTTAAATTATCTTACCAAATTTTTTATTTAACAAACATTCTCTTTTCATAAAAAGCAAATTAAAAGTTAATGAAATTTAATTGCAAACAAATAAATGATTAATTATTGCTGCGAACTAATCTACAATATCATTTAAATTCTGAGAAAATATGTAAATCAAGTGCAAGCATCAAAATCCATGAACAAATATATAATTCCAAAAAATTTTTTAATCCTAAAAATTTTAACATTTTTTAAAAAATGCATAAATGAACAATTGTTGAGCAGGCAGGAGACAGACTTATCAAGGGGAATTTGCCTCCAAACCTATCTCTTCAGTTATTCAATTAGTGTTTCATAACCCATGTAGGCAAGGGTAAAAGCAAAATTCAAAACCAAAAGCAAAACCAAATGCTGTGAATTACTAAAAAGAAATTTAAACAATAGGAATTTTGAGAAATTAGCAAGTAAATGACTAGAATTAAAATAAAAAAAAAGGTCAATTAAAAGTAGAAAACCAACATAATTTAGAAACTCATGCGTACAGAAAACTTTCCTTACATGAATATACATATAAATTAAAAAGAAACAAGATACTATCTATAAAAAATACATATAATACTAAAAAAATAAAACAAAACTAAAACTAAAAAGTAAAAATAAAAATAAAACTAAAAAGTAAAGTAATAATAAATAATAAACTAAAAACTAAAAAGTTATTATTTTATAATATATTTAAATATATTTTAATAATTTAAATTAAAAAGTTTATTATTTTAATAATAAACTAAAAAGTAAAAATAAAAACAAAACTAGTTTTATTGTTTTAGTATTATATGTATTTTTTATAGATGGTATCTAGTTTCTTTTTGATTTATATGTATATTTGTGTAGGGAAAGTTTTCTGTAGGCAAGAGTTTTTAAATTACTTTGGTTTTCTATTCTTAATTGACTTTTTTTTATTTTAATTCTAGTAATTTACTTGCTAATTTCTCAAAATTCCACTTGTTTAAATATCTTTTTAGTAATTCACAGCATTTGGTTTTGTTTTTACCATTGCCTACATGGATTACAAAACATGAATTGAATAATTGAAGAGATAGGTTTGGAGGCAACATCTCCTTGATAAGTCTGTCTCCTGCCTGTTTAACAATTATTCACTTTAAAATTTTTTAATTTTTTAGGATTAAACTTTTTTTTGAATTATATATTTGTTCATGGATTTTTATACTTGCACTTGATTTACATATGCTGTCATAATTTAAATGATAATGTAGATTAGTTTGCAGCAATAATTAATCACTTATTTGTTTGCAGTTAAATTTCATTAACTTTTAATATTCTTTTTACGCATAGAAAATGTTTGTTAAATTCAAATTTCATTCCTTGCAGCGATGGTGCAAGAGAATTATTTAAATTTAATTTAACTTTACTATTTATTCTTTTGAAACAATTTTACTTAATTTCTTTATATGGCAGTTGCATTTTTGTATTCATATTTTATAATGATTATAAAATTTTTATGAATATAAGCACAGGAACTGAAAGGATATTAAGTTAAAATTTTGTCCTTTTTGCAAATTTTCTTTTAAATTTAAAAATGCAAAAATATGAGTATTTATCTTATTTAAAACATTTTTGTAATTTAAATGTTTATGACTAGTGGATGTGGAAATAAAAACCAGGTAAGGACTTTTGTGGATACAGTGTTGTGTGATAATTTATATTTCAGGATATTAACATTTTGTAGCATTTTTTAGTTCAAAAATATACATTAAATTGCATCTTAAAATAAAAGGCCTATGAAAAGAGTAGATATGATAGAAGTATGAAAGATGGCTTGATAATTTTTTATCCATAATTTTCTGATAATTTTTACTCATATTTTTCTGAGTGAGTCAGAAATATGTTAGTATGCTGAAATTTATATTTGAATATTATTGTGGAAAGGAATGCTAAATGGCATATTAAATGTGAAATTTCATTTTCAAACTTCAAATTTATTTTTGTCTATCAAATCAGTCACATACATCAACATATATAATTAACTAAGATGTATGAAGATGCTACAGCAAGTAAGGAGCAGCATGATCATCTGCAGTTTGCCTGTGCTTCAGTTGATCATTTCTTAAAAAGACCTAGCCAGTGAGTGATCTAGCTAATAACTAATCATTACCCAGAATTATCTTGTAAATAATGTTGCTAATAACTATCATTGCATAAAGTTATTGCGAGACTGGTTTGAGATGATTTTAGTGTAGCATTGTTACCATCAATTATGCAAAGGAAACATAAATTACTGCTTAAATGCAAAACATCTAAAAAGGAAGGAACCTAAAATGACTTGCTATTGATGTAGTAACCTTGGTACGGATATGAAGCATTTGAAACATTGAACAGTTTGAAGCTGTAAATGGAGCCTAGGTGGTATTGTTATATATAGTGTTCTTCAATTTGATTTCCTAGTGGCACTAGTTTATTTTCCCTAGCATCGTGCTGCCATCACACAATGGAAATCATATTTCTGACCCACTCTGTACTAGGAAAACAGAAAATGGTTATTTATTTTATATTTTTAAAAATTGTAATTAAAATTTGGTTTCTTTTCTTTAAAGGCTCAAGCTCAGCTCCTAAAAAACTGTTTAATATCATTGAAAGAAGAAAATAATGTATAGACAGGAACATTTTTCACTAAGTTGAACACAAGCTGTGCTTAAGTACTCAACAGTGCTTTTGTATCAAGCTATTGATCTTCCCTGGTTCTTTTGCCGTCCCAGGATGTGAAAATCTTCTCAGAAGGATTCACTGACCGGGTACTTGAACAGCCAGTTGTGATTGATGAACTGATTTTCAAAATAAATTTTTATAAGAATTATATATGAATTATTCTATATATTTGTTATTTAATTTTAGTAATATGAAAAATATGCAGATATATGGCATGCATGAACATGCACATTGAAACTGTCTCAAGTACATTTTAAATATAAAAAAAAACATTCCACAGTTTTGATGTTACCATGTAAAGAAATTTTAAGGTACAGTTATTTTTCTCCCTTTGTGCATATATCAAAGTATTACAATTTCATTTTAATACATAAAGAATAGTATGAATAATATTAGTTATCTTCGGCAACTGATTAAGAATTCTGCAATTTTTTATTGTGCTTATATATAATAATATTTGAATTATTGTTAACACTTTGTAATTTTAAAGAAATGATTTATTTTTATGATTACAATATTATGTATCCATGTAATTTATTTTGGAATTTTGCATTTCTTCAGCTGTTTGCCTTAGATATCTTGATTATTGGAGTTGGTTGACTGTTTAAAAAATACATGTGAATAAAGTTATTTTCTTCAGAAAATTGTGCCAATACTAATTTTCCGTTTGTTTTGATCATTACACTATTAAGTCTTAATTGGTATTTTATCAGTTTGTTTCCTTCAGTGATTAACAATTTTTGTGTATGATTTTTAGAATTGTAATGGTGCTAAAGTTTCAAAATATGTTATTCTAAAGGTTCTTAATTTTTTTAATAATATTTCAGCTGTGAAATTCATTTTTATATTTATCTTTGATATATTGAGATAATTCATGACCTTTGTTCAAAAAGCTTCCTGTATTGTAAATTGGATTGTTACATATTACTTGTTGTCTGAAAGAAATGTGAAGATGTTTGAAATGCATTTTTTTCCCAATAAATATGTTCTGAGTTGGTGTTGATTGTTTTTCTTTATTTATATTCAAAATAAATCATAAAATTTCTAGGTGGTATTTCTGAATTCCTGCTTGGCATACATTGAATAAAAATATTTCTGTGTGTGTATTGAGAATACGGCAAAGCACACTAGGGCTATCTGCCTAAGGGGAGGGATGCCTTTGTGAAGGACTTTCTAAGGGGAACTGGCTCGTATACACGTTACACATGGGGAAAACCACGAAAACGCCCATGCAGCCAGCCCGTTCGCGGGATTCGAACCTCGGACCGAACTACCAGTGTTCAGCGATTTTACCGCTCGGCCGCTGGTGGGCCGATATTTCTGTGTGAAGAGGAAAAGGTGTGTCTTGATTTTTTTTGTATAATAATCTGAAGGACAACAATTTATTAAAATTGTTATTTTTGAAAAAAAAAACCTTTGATACCTTATTAAATGTAACACACTAAATCGTCACCTGCATTTCGTTATGTCGCTAATACAGAGGTTATGAGCTCTTAACAATGAGAAGGGCTAGAGAAATGCAATCCTTATCTCAATAAAGGACTTTATAGCCTCTACACTTCCATAGCTCGGATTGTGTGTAATTAGACCAGCAATACAATGACTACAAAACTGCATAAGCATACTCTAGACGTGGCTGACAAAATGGAAGATCAAAATTACTGTTGATAAGACTCAAGCAATCCTTTTTACCAAGAAGAACAAATTCAATAAAAACCTGTAACTTTATGAAGAAGATATCCCATGGGCCAAGCAAGTCCTTTATCTTGGGGTGATCCTCAGTAAAACTCTCATGGTACCCACACATAACATCTATCCTTAAAATGTTTCGAGTTAGTAAAGCTACACTTCACCCCTTAATTTCTCGAAACAGCGTACTTTCAATAGATAACAAGTCCCATGCTATGTTATGCCTGCGTGGTTTTGGCATATTAATGCAAATCATATATCATATAGGAAAAAGTTACAGGAGGCACAAAATTGTGTCCTAATATAGATCAGCAACTCACCCTGGTACGTTCGAAATCAAAAACTTCATATGAATTTGGCATGGAAGAACTGAAATGTTTTTATTGCCGGCTTGCTCGGAATTTTTATGCTAACCTCGCAAGTATCAACAACCCTGCTATAAGGGTCTACGATTATGATGTAAATGACCCAAATAATTGTAAATGGCCTATGGCCATACTTAGTACTCGTACTGTTTAATTTGAATTACTTTACGTACTGTTTAATTTGAATACTGTGCTTTATGAGTTTTGCTATGATTTAAGTGCACCAGTTGACCCACATTATCTGTATTATACGTATCTTTAGGACACGGGTTAAAGTCAGCTCACAGGTCACCCTTTCTCAGCATTCCCCTCTCACAGGTGGCATTTTCAGGTCTTTATTGGAACTCGGCGCACACTTTATTTCTGCTAGAATATCTTATTATCCTATTGCTCAAAATTATGATCATAATTTATTAAAAAAAGTATTATATCTTATGTTAGTTACTCATGACAGCATTTGAAACAACCTACATGTTCAACAAGGGTAGGATCCTTGACTCAAGCACCCTGGTATTGCACCGCTTCTAAGTGCGACTGTGTGTAATCCAAAGTACACAGAATATTCATCAATAATATGGGGGCTTGTGAAAACAAAGGGAGTGGTACATTATTTCAATAAACAAGCATGCACCTATGTATTACACTTATTCAGTGCTTAAAATCCGAAATTAGATGTGGCAAAGCCATATGAAAGGCACGAGGATAATTGAAGTAAGTATTTAAAATTGAATAGAATGTAAAATTATAAATATTTAAAAAATAGGTTAATGGCAAATATTTAAATTAAAAAACCTCGGTCAGAATTGCGAATTTGTTCAAAATATTGATATGTATGGCAATTGTTAAAAATCGTTTTATTATTTCAAATTGTAATGTTTAACTTTTAGGATTTGGCAACAAGTCCACGATATATTCATAAAAGAAAATGTAAGTCAAATTTAAGTAAGCTCTTCTAAACGTATTTCACTTTTACTGCTGTACGTTAACTTCCGAAATTAAATATATTTAAGTTATTGGATCATGTTAAATATTGTATATTGATATTTAATAGCAAATGTGCTCTGTTTAAAGTTCCTGCATTTATTTACTTTATGTGAAGAGGTTTTATAGAAGGGATTTGAATTAAAAATATATGCGGATGTTTTTATGTAATCATAATATTGCTTAATCGTTCACAAATAATAATTCATCCTTTCACGACAGTCAAGACAAAGAACTTTCTTTGGTCAAGGTCTTCCGGAGATAAGGCATTCAATACCTCGTTAAATGTTGAGTCCCTAGAATGTTCCTTAAACTTTATTCATTCAAAATTTCTTTCGCGCTGATAACCCTACTTGTCAGTTAAGTTGTTGAAAATCTGATATCAGAAGAAACACTACTTTATCATTCCAGTCCGTAGGTAAAGATATGTAAATATTTAAGAAACCTCTAAACACTGTAGAATGTAAATATTAATATCCAAGTTTTCTCATGTCCTTTTTTTACATGTTCATTAAAGTTAATTCTCATTACTCGTTACAGTAGTTTATATGGCTAGTATTCTAATTTAAAAAAAAGGATATATCATATAATCAAATCAAAGGCGCAGTAAACTTCGTGTCACGTGATTGGATGACAGTACAATGATTTGGAAATTAAGCGAGCTGTTAACGTTTCCCAGGTGACGCAGAATTTTTTTATTAAGAACATTGATCGTCATACGTAGATGTATGAACCATGAACTTTTTTTAAATTGAAGGCAGCGTTTTAAGACGCGACAGTTTTTCGTTTGTACTTTGAACATGAATGAAACTCTTTGAAGCCAGAGCAACGTCCAATTTGTTGCAGAGCAAGTTGTGGGAAAAATTGGTGTAACTGCAGTGGATTGATCAAGCTACATATTCTTTGGCTGTACTGCATTTGTTGTTTGTTAGTATGGCGTTTGAAGTTTAATATCAATCAGATGATGACTTCTCTTGACGTTCCTGTACGAAATTCTGGTAAATCACAAGAAAGTGAAGCAGAAGTACAGGATGAATTTACATCTTTACTTCAAGGCAACAAGAATCGAGATATTTCAAATACTAATTATGGTGGTATTGCCTCATCATCATTCGACGAACAGGCAGATGTCTTTGTAAATCAAGAATATGTAATGACCACCCGTGAACAACATGGATGTTCTAGTGAAATTTTAAAAAGAAGGTTGAAGTATTTTTTTATGAATCCTATTGATAAATGGCGAACGAAAGGAAAATTTCCTTGGAAATTATTGTTGCAAATTGTGAAAATTGTTTTTGTGACTTTGCAGTTATGTGTTTTTGGTACTGACGGATATATTTATGAACTTCAGAAGCAGCATACAGCATCAAGTTTTCGGCATATTTTTTTGCTTGGCTGGACTCCTTTACGTGATGTTGTTTCTTACCCCCCATCCACCGGTCCGTATGCTGTTTATACTAAACCCGAGTTCTTTCAGAATATTGACAATGTTATAAAGACATATGCTAACATAACAAACCTTGCTCTTGGTACTTATTGCTACGACGGACCGAACTGTACAATGACTAATATTTCATTTTGTCGAAAAGAATTTAAAACTATGATGGCATTTAACTCATCTGTTACTTTTGATGGACGACCACAGACAATTTGCCATGCAATTCCAGATTTATATCCCGATGATCCATCTATGTGGTCATCATTTTCCATCGAAAAATACTTAATAACTGTAAATGATTCAGTGTCATTTGATCGACTTATATCTGCCCAATTAACGTTTGTTTTGAAAACCATATTTTTAAAATCTCTTGGTAATAATAAGTATCCCGATTGTTACAGTTTTAAAATTATAATAACTTATAATAATGGGCATGACGGTCAAATGATTGTGACTTTAGATACTCGTACAGAAAAATTGCATTGTTATCATAATGGTGTTATTAATCCTAGTGATCTTTCTGGTTATATTAGTCGCCAAATTCTGAATTGTTTTAATATTTCTGTGAGTGTTTTATCAATATTGCTGTGCTGCCGTTGTCTTGCTAAAGCACGTATATTGTGTGAAGAAACTGATAAATATTTTAAGCTAACTAAGAATAAAGCGTTAACTGCACCAGAAAAAATGGAATTTCTTGATATGTGGTATGTAGTAATAATCATAAATGACATGCTAATAATTTCTGGATCAGTTTTAAAAGCTGCGATTGAACAAAGGTCTGTAGAAAGTGATCAATATGCCACTTGTGCTATTCTTTTGGGTAGTGCAAATTTATTGGTATGGTCTGGTGTCTTACGATACTTAGGGTTTTTCAGTAAATACAATATTCTTATTTTGACTTTAAAGCGAGCCATTCCTAATGTGTTGCGATTCACTTTATGTTGCATTCTTTTGTATGCAGGCTTCTGCTTTTGTGGTTGGGTTGTTCTTGGTCCATATCACATAAAATTCCGTAGTCTTAGTAGTACTTCAGAGTGTTTATTTGCTATGATGAATGGTGATGATCTTTTTGCAACTTTTGCCATCACAAATACAAATAATGATCTTATTTGGTGGTTTAGTAGAATTTATTTATACTTCTTTATCAGCATGTTTATATATGTTGTGATATCTTTATTTATATCTGTGATAATGGATGCTTATGAAACTGTGAAAAATTATTCCTTGCACGGAACATTATCACGAATCCAAATGTTAATTGCCGATTATCCTGATGATTCTTGCTCATCATTTTATCAGCAAAGACGACGAGAACAGAGGACGTTGTGGGGAAAATTTTCCAAGATGATCTTCAGGAACTGAAACAGTATATCAAAGCTTCATAATACAGATATCTTAACAAAATGCATGACATGCATGTTCACCTTTATTAATGAATGTGAAGGCACATGCTGACATGTTTCTTCTTTGAAGCTAATTGTTTTATAGCTAAATAGTGAAGTTAATGTATGTATATTTAAAAATAATTTTCTGGTGATTTATTTATTACATCAATGGCATAATGTAGATTTGCATGCTAAATGAAATATTCCCAACATAATCAAGTATTATTTATAGTTGATAATTTTTATGGTAATGCATTTCTTATGGTTGAAACAAATTTTTCTACTTGTGTACAAAAATAATTTGTGATAAATAATTGTTTTGTGTAGTTGTCTTTAAAATAAGGTATGTAAAATATGCACTTGGTAAATAGATCTATAATTTTTCCTAAGTACACAAATTTATCATAAAAGAATTAGTATATTAAAAAGCATTGACTGAAAGATAATAGTGAATTTTTAAAAATGTTTTATGAGCCAAAAACAAATATTTGCATGTGGTAGAACTTTGATTACTTGAATCTTTGAGGTACTAAAATTTATTGAAATTTTATATTGAACTTTTTTGACAGTCTGAATTATTTAATAAGCAATATGATAAGTGAAATTAATATTTGATGTCTATTTCTTCAAATAATGCTGAAAATTTTAACTAAAATTAATGTCTGCTGCTGCCATCATATAAAATCAAAACTTTACTGTTGAAGTAGAATTAAAAGAGAAAATTAAATCCAGTTTTAAAAGCTTCTGTGCTTGTTTATTTCTTTTTTGAGCATAAACTAGTTTAAAAGGAGGAATATTAAAATATATTATCATTTAAATAAAATTAAAAAAGGAAATATGTAGAGAAAATAAATCCAATGTCACACACATCATGTAAGTAAAAATGCAGCTTAAGTTTATGCAGAGGTTAATATTTTTATTGAGTTATTATCTAGTTTGCTGATTATTGCATCTGTGTTTATTGGATAAGCAGGCACTTTCTTATGTAGGTAAGCAAAGTGTTTTATTAAATAAAAGATTTTATTAATTATCAGTCAGCAACCTGCCTATGTCTTTTAAATATTTATTTGTGACAAGTAGCATTTTATCACTAATCAAAAACAATAACACCTCTTCAGGTTAAAAATTGTTGGTCATCTCCACCCCCCCCCCCCGATGTTTCCAAAGCAAAGTAGTCAAAATTTGTGAAATGACTTTTACCTTAGGCCCCCATAATTATTATATATTTTCGGGACCTCAAATTTTTTTCTAATTGACCAAAATTAAAAATTTTACCTTCTTGAAGAAGTCTTGGTATTTTTTTTTTCTTCAGAATAAAGCAAAACTGAGCTGTTTCACATCTTTCATTCTTGTTCTATGTTTTAAATCATTGTATTATATTGTTTACAGTTAATGTTTTCACATATTGTTAAATATAAAAAAGTCATATTATGAATTTTCATATTTATATGGATGTATGCCATCTTATACTCCATCAAAAACCATGTGATTTTTTTGTCATTATCACATTCTGTAACATTTTCTGATGTAAATATGCAATTAAAATTAATTTCTTGATTTTAATTATATTTCAGTATTTATCATGCTTTTTAAATATATATTATATCTGCTTAAGGTAAAATTCTGTTATCGGGACTAGGTTCAGAAAGGTATGTATGTAAGTATGTATCTGTACACATGTATGCACGTACATACAAACACACATTCATACATTTCTGAATTCGGTCCTAATAACATAACAGTATCCTGCTTAGAACTCTAGTTTGCATTTTGGCACAATTTGTTAAAAGTCTCTTTAACTAGGATTTTCATATCTTTTCAGTTTCAGCTTTAAAGTTTTATATATGAATTTAAAAGTGGTTTCTAGAAGACGCTATACTTAAAGCAACACGTAATGCATATTTTTTTTTGTTTAATATAAAACTTAAGGAACAAATGAAAAATGGTAATTTTAAATTTAACCTGTAACATGGAAGCAGTTTGCAAGACATTCTAAGTTAGTGTACTTTGTCTTATATTTAGCTACTGTAGCTCTGTGTTTAAAAAATAAAAGTTGATGAGGTATAAAGTGTAATTAGTTCAGATGTGATAAACTATGTATTTAATAGAAAATTAGGATTTTAGCAGCAGCTATGTTCAAATTTTTTTTTTTTGAAATGAGTTAAGTGTAAAGTATGTGTAATGTAATCAGATGTTAAGGTATATATGTAAATAATTTTATTGATATGTATTATTTTATTATAGTATAAATACTGTAATATTTTATGTTTCTTATAAGAATAAATGTCTGCATGGAAAAAGTACTGGTCTGTAAATTCAACTATTAAGTAAAATATTGGATAAATAAATTAATCATTTAAATTTCAAAACTCGTACATTTAGTAAATGTAATGTGTTATGCATCTGTGTCCCGTTAAAAGAAATGCACTGTAATTTAAAAATAGCATATAAAACAACAACTCTCATTCCTTAAATATAAATAATATTTATATAGATATAAAACTGGTATATATGGTTACTAAATAAATGTATTAAATACAGATGTTTGACAGTAAAGTAATATGATTTGATTTATTTCATCTCCATATTGTGATTTATTAGTATAAATATATTACATCAGTTCCTCTTAGAAACTAGTGTAATAATTGTAATTGTTACGTCACAAGCATGATAGCAGGAGATTTTTGGTTATATACGGTTACGAAGAAGCACTGAAGAGTGTGGCTTGCAATGAAAGAAGAGAGTGAGAGAGGCTATGAATTATACTGCCTGTTTGGAACACTGAGTGAACTTCAATTCCCTCTGTAAGTAGCTGTTATGAGGAATGTAAAGCTGGAAGAGAAGTGTAGCCTAGTGTCTTCAAGCAGAAATAAAAGAACTATAGTTCATCTCAATGCGTTGTAATTTCATTTTTTTAACGCCAGTAATTATGGTATGATTTATTTATGATCTGTATAAACATTGCAAATCTTGATCATATAGAAATCTAAAATTTTAAAACATAGGGTGAAATGACTTTTTGTATATTTAAAACTCAAAAACCTTTAAAAAGGAAATTATAAGTTGACAAAGTTAAGTTTAAAAAGGAATTTATTTTAGAAAAGTTAAACTAAAAATGAAAATTGTATATCAATTTCTTTGATTATAAGGCGCACTTTTTTTTCCATTCTGAAAAGAAAGTGAATCTTGGAATCAATGGCATATGGACTATAACAGATTTTCTTGTTATTTCACACACCTGTCATTTTGCTTTGAAAGATGTTCATATGTGGTGTAAAAAAAATACACAACTCCTTCAAAACAAAACAACAAAAAACTTCAACAAAAAAAATACACAACTACTTCTATTCAAATGAAGACAATCTTCAGAAATACAAATTATTTCAAAATGGTGCTTTAAATTTGTAATCAATGCATAATGATTTTGAAAAATATTTTTTCAAGTGTTGTCTGGTAAATTTCATATAGTTTTTAGTTTTCTGCTCGGAAAAACTCCATTTCATCTATCCCCTTTTTTTGAAAATGTTATAACTTATCATCTTTCAGTGTTGTGTTCAGTTCCGTACAGTGTTGCCATTGCTCGCTTTGAAATTGTTGAGTTTCTTAATCAAAAAGTCATTAAAGTGTTAAAAAATATAAAATCGATAATAAAACAAATTCCAAATTAGGGCTTCCAGATGCCCATATTTGCTGAAGGATTATGTTATTCAAAATTGGATGGCTCTAAGTAACATTTTATCACAAGGAGAAACATACATTTCTGCAGATTCATTATTTAATTTCATTAAATATAACACAGGGCGATAATATTTGGTGGCAGCAATTTGAAAAGTGAAATGGACACTAAAGTTTTTGATGCAAAATGTCAAAACAAAATTAATAGCCCTTTGGGGTAAAAAAGAAATTGATGGCAGCTGGCATGTCTTTCCATATTAAGGAAAAAAAGTGTTCTAAATCTTTTGTAACTAAAATGCTTTAATGATATTATTTTGTTTTCGAGAGAGATGATCTACCCTTTTTAATCTGATAACAGATGTGGTCCAAAGTTTCTGAATTAATTATTTATGACATTTCAATTGAAAATTAAATGGATACACAAGGAAATGGCTTTTTAACATTAATACATATTACATTCAACTAATGTAACTTTTGATCTAATGGTTTATAAGAAAATCCCAACCAGTCTTCCATTTCACACAATAATCATTTGCTTTAGAATTCATTTTCATCAGTTCATAGAAAGTCATTAAAATATCAGTAAAATGTATTAGAATCTATGAATATAGGTATAATTATGCAGTATATTCACTCTTAAGTGTTCTGCAAAATTTATTAAAACATAAGATGCATACATGTTTTATTGCAAACACTTTTCTTTTATATTAAATGAAAAAACATCTAGTCATAGTTCTGTAGCGGAAATTTATTTCTACAGATGCAAAGAAATTTTTAACTGTCATCTAGTAGCAGAAATTTATTTCTACAGATGCAAAATTTTTTTCCTAATTATGCTGCTTTATTCAAATAACACACAAAATAGTACTATAAGAGTTTGATAAAATATTCATTATTTAAAGCACATTAATGTAATGAAATTAGACTAATACATTACTGTTGTTGCATTTATCTCTATGAAATTGATGTCATGATCCGGTATATGTAGTGGGAAAGAATTTGTTGACAGGGTCCAAAGTATAAAACTGTTATCAAACTACAAAAGAGTTTGTGAATTACATTTTATCATTAAAATGTTGCTTCATTGTAGTACTTTTGTCTACAAGTCAATTGTGTTATTCCTTATAAAGCATCAAGTGCATTTCTGTTATACATATAAATAATTAGATAACATGCTTACAAAAGTAGAGTAAGAGAAACATATTTTAAAATATGAACATGTAGTTCAAAGTACAGTATAATTTGAAGAATGATGTTTGTTAAGAGGGAATTAAAGTAAAGGTTATTTAAAATTTTTAGCTAACTTGCACATATTAATATCTATGGATGTATTCCTATGCTAGGAATACACCGTAACCCTCAATATAAAAAAAAAATACATATTTAATTCATTAGTATCTTCCAGATGCATGACAATTTTTAAACATCTTTTTGGGTAAGTGGATTAGACCATTACTTGTCCACTTCATTCACCTGATTATTGTCATATGACCACTATTTTACTAAAATCATGTCTAAACAAATATCTACGCATGAAAATCACATTCACTGTGGGATCACAGAAGCACAATGTGCCATAAAACATGGTGGTTACGAGTCATGCCAGTTAGAAACACAAACATCTTCAAGTAAAACTTACAGTAATAATATGAACAGTTATAGTTACATATACAGGAAGACCCAACTTAACGCTGTTTCGGTTTAGCGCTCTTTTATTTCAACCCGGGGATTCCACGAGATCGCTCGCAACATACGGGGATTTCCCCGAAATATTATGCAGCGGTAGGTTTCAAATACATATCCGGAAGAGTGTACTTGTATTTCTTGTTTGGTGCGGTATTGTACGGACATATTTTGAAGGGGTAAATGTGGAAGATGTCGAAGAAATAATTCAAGAAGCAGCGGCTAGTCTTTCTAATGATGAGCTCAAGGAATTAACTGAACAAGAAGAAAACAAAAATGTTGACAGCAGTGATTCAGAAGAAGAGCAAAAAGAACTTTCGATGGCGTTTGTAAAAAGGAGTTTGTCTACCATAACTGAAATAATGGATCAATTCATTGAAAATGATCCGAATTTTGACAGGAGCTCAAAAGTAAGGCGTGGTGTTAGAGATGCTCTATCCGTTTATGAAGAACTTTTAAGAGAACAACGCGAAAGAAAAAGGCAAACAACATTAGATGCTTTTGTCACAAAAAGGCAGAACACTGAAAACGCGGAAGGCTAACTAAATATGACTGAGAATTTTATTTGTTTTTTTTTTTAAGAATATTCGTTTTGTTATTTATATTTTGTTTTTATTTTTGCAAGAAATAATAATGTGGTATTAATTTGAGCTTTAAGAAATAAATGTTTGGTTTTATTTTTATTAAAAAAACATACTTTAAAATTTAATACCTAACCAATTTCCTAGCCAACTTCCCCTAACCCCAATATTTACATGTAAAGATAGCCTCGTTTAGCATTACGCTCTACTTTGATGGAACGTATCCCCCGTGTCTTACTGTACTGTAAGTTATAGTTACATATACATTATATAATGAGTTAATTGAAATAACACTGTATTATAAATCAAAATAATTTTACATTATCAATCATATAAATAACCCTTATAGTACAAAATAGTTAGCTTTCTTACCCTATAGTTTTGTAGAAAATAAATATGTGCAACAATAAATGTAAATTAGTTTGTAAACTAAAGCAAATATATATATATTAATGACTATTATCAGTTAGAAGATCAAATGCAACAATAATAATTTCTTATTGTATACAGTGTTACTGAGATTAAAAACTGAAGAATCAAATGATGCTCAAAATCGAGAAAATGTATTGAATAAAAATTGTTCACAGAGTGAACAATGCTTAGAAAATGCCAATTTTAAGTAGGAAGCTTCAGACTTACCACAGAACCACTGAGGCATTAAAGCACTTATAGTAGTGAAAAAAACGATGGCAGCCAGCACACATTTATCCTCATAGGCTTATAAATGTTCAAAACATTTGTTGGTACAATATTAGAAATGCATTTATAGCATTCTACTGGCCATTTTATATCTTCAAATAATCTGTTATTTTATATAACAACTTACTTTTATGTTAGGTCTGTGTTGTTATATCTCTTTCTTTTGTCAATCTAAGCAGGATGTAAATTTGGTAAGATTTAAATAACAAGTGAAATTATAATTTGACAATGTTTGACAATACCGTTTTTCTTGTGAACTATCTACATATAATCCAAGCTGATTTTATTGAGTGTTTTCTGGCTTTTGCTAGTGTTAATGCATAATTACACATAATTTGAAGCTATGTTGATAAACATTAATTTGGGTCTACTGTGTTCCAAGACCTCTCAAGGAGTATTTAATAAGTTGTTACATATTTAGTACAAGCCCCAGAGCTAATAAACTTTCACTATTTGTATTTCTTAAGAGTGCTAAACTTTTCTTTTTCAGTATGAGGACAATAATGCTAAGCTAGGAGTAAATTAAGGATTAGTTTGATTTAACCTTGCAGTTATAGCAATTTAAATATACAGTGCTGCTTTGCATATTAAATGTCATCTATTCCAGAAATAATTTTACTTGATTTTGAATTCCAACTCAAAACACCATAAAAATGATTTCCAAGCTTAAAAATTTCAGAATAGGTTCCATGAGTTCTTGAGCCAGAGAAGCTGCAGGATGTGCTATGGGAATGCTACTTCAAAATGCTTTATATTCTAAACTGGATTACCACAGGGTGCAGTTAATAGCCATTCCCTTTTAAACATCTACATTAATGAGCTGATTCCGTTGCTGAAAACAGTCAGTGCCTGTTGTTTGCAGACGAACTTGTTATACATGGACTCAGATAGCAAAAGCGAATGCTAAATTTGAAATTGAGAAGAAACTAAATGAAGCACTTGTGATTTTGGAGATATGGTGCAAGGAATATAATATGCATTTATTTAAATTTAGCAAAAATAGCAATACAGATTTTCTTGCTTCAATATATTGCTCCTGAGTTCTTTTATCAGGGGTTTCATTTGACAAACAGTCATAAACGTACCTACTTAGTGATTTTTGTTAAACTGAGCTAGGGGTTGCAAATAAAATCTTTAGCTAAGAGAACTGAACAAATTAAAAATTTTAAAATGTTTGAGGGAGTTATCCCCAGTCAAAACTAAACCAAATGTAATAAAGCATTCCTTTTACTGGTTCTTTGCTACTGCTGTTAGGTTTTGATCACAGCTTCAAGAAACTTTGTAAGATTGGAGATCTTACAAAATCAGGCCCTCAGCCTAATTATTGGAACTGTAAAGATGTAATGCTCCTTTTCACAAGCAACAGTCTTATTAAAGTTATTATCAAAGAGAAAGCTGTGCTGCTTTTTGAGAGATTAAGGAGAACTGGGATCCCATTTTGGAATTGTTACAGAAATGACCAAAGGAATCTCATAACCCAAGGTAATGAAACTTAGATCAGACCTTGAACTGGAAAATGAGACTTTTCTGATGCCTCGTAGACCTTTGGACTTGTTTGGGAGAAATAACAACTTAGATCTTATTCAGTAAGGGAATTTTTCCCAGAGAGTCAAAAAGTCCTCTTTTCTCAGTGTGTTCTAGCAGTCTGAACTTAATATATGAATTTTGCAGAAAATTTGGCTACTGTAACTAACTTTGCATAAAGTGGTTATCTAAAAAAAAAAAAAAAAAACTTAGTTTTTGAGATATAAGTGAAAAACTGAAAAATGTACCAAATTTTTAAGGTTTTTATTTATTTATTTTATTTACCTTTTTTTTTTTTTTTTTTTTTTAAATTTTTGTTGTGAAGCTTTGCCTCAGGTGAAGTGGATGTTCGGACATAAAATTCAGATTCAATACCCTCAAAAGATACAGAACTGGCGAGAAAAAAAAATTGTACAACTTCTTCCTAAAAACACCCTTTCTGAACCTTCGATGACTGGACTACTATGTAGCTTGAAGAATTAATTTTATTTTCATGTACTAAGAATAATTAAAACAACTTAGAAATAGTGTATGAAACAGTATTTTATTAAAAAATATATTACAATACAAATTTATATTAAATTCCTGAGGATATTTTCTGTACAATAAAGGCACTATATACACTTCCTAGAAAGAAAGAAAAATAAAAGTTAGTGATTAACTTATCACCTAAATTAAATGTGTTATTTGAACATATATACATTTTACTGCTAAAACTAATACCATAAATTTGTTTAATTACTGAAACTGTTAATGTTTAAGAAATTATAGAAAGTTGAGGAGGGTTTTGTTTTAACCGACAATAGAGAAAAAAGTGGTACTTAAGTATTATCGCAACCAGGTTGGCGCGATTTGTAAGTTTGAGTAAAAAAGTATGAATAGAAAGAAAATGTACATTTATTAATTACAGATAATTTTTAATACATTTTTTATATTATTTTGTTTTAAAATATAAAATAGCAATTAAACTCTTCCGGTTTCGAATTTGAATAAGTTGCAAAATTATTTTTTCGGCGAAAATCTTTTGGCTATTGCTTTTAGCACTGATTGAAAACCGTCTTTGCCATTAACAGCTTGAGCTTGGTGCCATATAAATTCGATAAGATACGAGTCAAGATGATGACTGGCTGTTCTTCTCTGTTTTTTTGTTGCGCCATTTGGCTGAGCCTCAATTGCGCTCTACATGTTGTGTGTGAACACCCGTGTTGGGATCCACAAAGTTATATTTGTGATTAACAGTTCCATGCAGAAATCCAGCATTTTCCAACTCACTTGTATTGTATCCTTTCCAGCAATCCGAATAAATGATGTTTCCTTCCTTGATATTTTCGCAAATTTTTTCCATGAGGGTAACGGTGCTTCTGTTAGGTACAGTAACCAAAAAAGTCTCTTTCTTTTCTCGGGAAATTCCGCTGAAAACCCATTGCTGTGGTAGTACACGCCCAGTGTTATTTTTTCTTTTTACAAATGAACTTTTGTCTATTTTCACAATAAGTCCTTCGCCGCCTATTTGCTTTCTTTCTTTTTCATCCATTTCAAGGGCACATATCTCCCGCATGTAATTATTCCAATCTATAACAGTTTTGTCAGCAATTCCCATCTCTTCTGCACAAAATTTAATTGACTCTTTACACCAATAATATTAATAGATATAATATAATTTTTAATTATATATAAAATTAATATAATTTTAATAGGTTAACTCTTTACACCAACAATAAATGAAGCGCACCGCTGTCACAAATGAAATTCGGCTACCTTCAAACCAATTTCCGGTTCTCACACCCAAATGTTGATTGCGCTCTTCGACATTACATTTCCAGAAGATTTGCTTTCCAAAATACAGTTTCATTTTATGAGAATTTTTACAAGTACGTTCGTTCGGTATAATTCCATATCCCTGCAACAATTCAACAGCATCTTTTTCACTCGCAGGCAGATCCCAAATACATTAGTCCATAGTCATTTCAGGGCATTCAATCTAACCTAAAATAATTTCTTTATGAAAAACTACGTATAACACGTAGGGTTGCCGTAAGTAGGGTCGCCAAATTTGGCAATTTATGCGAATTTTGGCCTGGTTGTGTTAATACGTAAGTACCAAAAAAGTTAAAGGAATATCACTGTCTCAAAATATATTCCAGACTTTTATGTAAAATTATAATTTCAAAAAATATATCATGAAAATATATTTGTAGCTTATAAAGACACACCAATTTTTCATAAAAATATTTTTAAAAAAGGACCAGCAAAGTTTTCATTACAGTACATTTTCAGGAGTCACATGACCTTTCTTAAAAAAGCAATCTGAGTTTGAGCATCATTACAGTCAAGTAAGTCACAGGTAAGATAAAAAAAATGGAAAATTTTTTGTGGTGGTCCTAAGAACAACTTATGGACCAAGGAATTATTGTGATAGTCATACAGAATTACGATCCCATGGTGTTAAGTAGATTCAATGAAAAAAAAAAAAAAAAAATCTCTTGCACATCTCTTCAGGCCATGAACTTTTAACAAAATCTTGAAAGAAAATAATGGCTGGCCTTAATGGTGGTAAAAGTTTTTCAGACTGAGATATAAAGATACAGAAATTGTCACTTGAATATTCTGCTTGGATGGCAAGCGGTAAACCTTGTGGTTAATAACTGGATAGAAACATTCCAGAATGGCTAGAGTATGATCACACCTTGCCTAGAATTAAAACCTTCATAGATGAAAAAATTGTGAACTGCACAATAGGGGCAAAAGGAATCAAGTGTCAATGAGAGAAAGGAAAGAAGCAATCAGTTGACATCAACCTCGTGTACAGTGCTATACTCTATCACCTTAAGTGCCTACTCAATTGCTTAGAAGGTAAAATGACAGTTTATTGAATGACAAGAAAACTCTTTACAAGATTAACCAATATTTCTATGCAGGTTTGAACTCAATGATATTGTTCAAGTTCTGTTATAAATATTGTTTTTGAATGCCATTTATATAAGGGGTCAAATGAAAATGAAACAGACTATATAAAGAGCATGGCGTGGAATTTCGTAACGCAGGAAATTTGTGTACAGAAGTGCCTTCTACTGGGAATCAGGAAGGAACAATGCGAATGCTCACCTCTGTGTCATTTGTCTGTTAAACATGCTCGAAGTGAGGTCAGCAAATACTGTGTGAGCCTGTCATCACTATGGAGGCTGGAAAGAGGAACAACGTGCTGTAATGCATTTTTGATTGCAGAAGGAATGTCAGGAAGTGGAATTCATGCCCAAATGTCTGCTGCATATGACGAATACAGTATGTCCTGTATGCATGTGTTTGAATGGAATAAACAATACTGAGAAAGTCGGCTGTCATTGAAAGACAACAGTCGGCCAGGACAAGTTCATCGTGTCATTGCTGCAATGGATACTGCTGTCAGAGAAGAACAACGGCTGACAGTGGAAGACATTCGGCTCATGTTGGGCATTAGTCAAGCTATCTTGACAGAGTATCTGAAGTTGCATAAATCTGTGTGCAGTGGGTTCCCACCTGGAATTGTATCATGGAAAATATTACTTCCTGTCCCATATTGTTGCAAGCAATGAAGCATTTGAGCCAGAAAGTAAGCATTAGAGTCAACAATAGATGCATAAAGGTTCACCCCCACCGAAAAAATACAAAGCCGTGCATGGCAGCTCTGGTAAAGTCATGGTGATCTTTTTCTTTGACTGAAAGGGTCTGCTGCTCATTGATTTTTCTGGAAAACATCACCACAATTAATGCACAGCAGTATGTGGAAACTGTACAAAAATTTAGTATTTGCATTTGTCACAGCAAATGCCCAGAAATGTTGACGGGTGGCATCAATTTTTGCAAGATAATGCTTGCCCATATATTGCCACAGTTGGTAGGATATACTGTAAAAGTTTTGTTGGGGAGCACTTACCCAACTTCGTATAGAGTGCAGATCTCTCCCCTTGTGTTTTCCATATTTTTGGAGCCCCGGAGAAAGATATTTGTGGCTGTCGATTTGCTTCGAGCGAAGAGGTGCATGCCTGGGTACTATCATGGTTCCGTAAGCAACCAAAACATTCTTCCATTATTGACCATCTTGTCTCACAGTGGGATAAATGTATTAAAAGTTATGGTGATTGTTTTTGAAATAAAAAAACAGTTTAATTACTTTTTTCCCATCTGCCTTGTTTTCGTTTGATGACCCCTTTGTTTTTTCACTTCTAATCATGTTGTTTATTCTCCCATTATTACGGCCTGTTATTTCTGCTTTGCATGCTGATTTAATTTACTTAACTACATGAACTTTTCTCCAGATTAAATTACCTAAAAATAGTGGTAAATTCTTAATAGTATTTTCTTATTTTTTTATACTGGTTATTACACTTTCTTGTGTTTTTTAACCATGGATTATCCCTGATTTTGAATTAACCATGCATACCATTCCCATTATTACCTTGATTAATGAAAAGTCTACTGTATTGATTCTAGTTTGCATCTAATGTGCAGAAAAGAAGAATATTAAGTTTCTACAAAAAATTGTAATCAAATTCCGATTTCTACAAATAATTAATATCCTTCATTAGCTAATTACACATAATTGATGAAATTGTTCACAATTTGCAGGATCAAAGAAAAATAATTGTGTAAAAATGCCTATTATCATTTCATGTAGCACTAATAAAAACAATAGAAATAATTTTCAATTTCCAAGCAAGATCCATATTTAAAATTTTACAAAAATATCTGTTAAGATAATGAAAAAAATATCTTGAAACCAATGGATATAAAATAAATTTCTGAGAAGCCCATCTGGTGATAATGCTTATTTATTTTTATAACTGTTCCCAGGTAAGACAAATACTATTACAGAGCTTTTAAGTTTGACTACTGAATGTTACAGTATATTAAATACATAGCACACTTTTTTTTTTTTTGAAAAAATTATAAAATACCTTTTCTCTTATGAAAACATACATAAATTATTGCAGTTTGTTCCTTTAAACAGAACAAACAGCTTTTAGTTAATAAAAATAATGCCATTAAACAATTAAAAAATTCCGATGTGTACACCACATGACTTCCTGGTACGGAATATTAAATTACACACAATTTTTCTTGAATTTCATTTAAACTTATTGAATTGAATTAAACCTTCTTCCGCATAAACTACAATAGAATTAATGCATTGTCTAAAATTCACTATATTCATTTGCCATAGCGACACTCTGGCACTAGGTTCACTTAACAGCGTTACATCTCATTCATTTTATATCTTAGAGTGCATAAAAAGAAGAATTATGTAATCATTGCCAATCTAAAATGATGAACAAAAGAAATTAAAAAAAAAAAAAAAGGTTTTTCACAGACGATTCAGCGCCGCTTACCTAATGTGCATGCACTACTCGTAAACATTCTCCTCTGTCTGAGACAGACTGGCGGCAATATTTGCTGCTAATACAAAACACTTATTTCCTCGAATTTCACTAGAGATATATTCCTCATTCAAGTAATTCAGTTTCACTTTGCAGCAAGGGAAAACTACATAAAAACTCAAAATATCTTCATTATGAAAGATATAGAAAAACATAAAACAACAAATAACAATTAAAAAAATTTTTTTACAATTAAAATTGCAGTTCCTTTGCAAGCAATTAGGCCAGCAGGCAAGAAGGCAGATTTTTCAGTGCACAAAACTTAAAGTTTCCTTTTGGTCCCACTCAGGAAAAAGAAACTGAAGGTGCAGAAACTAAATTAATTCACTATTCTGAAAAGTTTCAAATGTAAACAAATATGGCTGCTATGGTAAAAAAATTAGGCTTAGTCGCATTTGAACAACTCTTAAACTGTTCATAATTCTACAACTATTGCATGCAGATTAACTAAATGCATAAAACCGAAAGATAAGAACAATATAATTCAACAATTTTTAATGCAAACAATGTGCAATTTACCAGCATACAAGAATAAAAAACTGAGCTCAAGGAGACGAGTAACAGTGTGTGTGTGTATATATATATATATATATATATATACTTTTGGTGCGGACGATTGCAACTGAAAAGAGTGGTGCACAACTTCATGTTATAGCAGTTCTATATACAAAATGAACGTTTTAAAGCTACTCATGTTCGAGTTATGTATGTATCGTACAGACGCCACGAAAAAATCTCTTCTGAATCCATTTCAAAAGAGTTTCATAATTCATTTGAAACAAAAAAATAAAAAAAAGAGTCCTTTATTCCTTTATAAAAAGAGTCTTTCCTCATGTACAGATGTCATGCAAAAACATCATTAAATTGCATTCAATAGCAGTCAACATGGATATTTTTGTTGAAATATGACACCCTGAATTTTTTGTGATTACAATATTTCCTTTACTTCATACAAGGAAATAAAAAGTAAGAGTTCTTATTTCCTTATTCTTTTAGTTTACTTACGAATTCCAAATATTTTAACTATTTATAGTTACTTATCATCGCAACATAAAAAGTCAGATGATTATATAATAATTAAGAGTTTAAGATATTGCAAACAAAATACATATAATTTAAAAATATATTCAAATAAACTGCAGTGCATTAAATTTGAAGGGAAAAATCATAAAATTTGTTTTAACATTTCAAAATACTGCATAGTCAGCTTTACAGAAATATTACAATTCAAAATCTTGCTGAAAAATGTTACAAAATTATTTGTTTTCGCCTCTGCATTCAAAGCCTTGCACATTAATTATATGGTTACACATGTATGAAAACAAAATTATAATTTTACAGCTGTTGCATTAGTGTATAAAAGCCTTTTTACTTCCTTGTATGAAGTAAAGTAAGTACTATAATTGCAAGATTTCAACGAGAATATCCGGTTAAAAAAAATTTTTTTTTTCTTTTTTTTTTTTTTTGCATAATGTCTGCATGTATGGAAAATATAAAGGACTCTTCATTCTAACACAGATTGTAAAATGCATTTTTTTATGATGCTTGTACGTAAGTATCTGAACTCAAAAGCAAACAACAATAAATATGGGACTGCCAAAACATATAGTTGTGCACCTTCCCTTTTTTATTGCAAATGGCAGTACCCAAAGTATATATATAACACACACACCCCATACCCAGCCTTTATTTTTGCACTGTTGGCCACAGACACAAACCTCCAATTATGGAAGCATTTTAAAATGATGAAAATATTCATGTTTTGGCAATTTCAAATGAAAAAAAATTATTTTGGACAAATAACGAAATCTAATTTTTAATATGATCTCCTGGTTTTCACAGTTATGTTTGGGAAACTTTTATACTCACAATGATAAAATAAAAACATGAGAAGTTTAACTCCTGTATGGTAAAAATTTACTGGGATACTTAGTTTCGAAATTTGCAATTTTTGATGTCATCTTTAACTTGCCTTAAGGGATGAGTTAATTAAGTTAGAAAAATTCGAGCAGATAAGTTTAAATGAAATGCAGAAAAAATGTGTATAATTTAATAGGCGTATAAGAAAGTTCTGTCATGTTGTCATTAGATTTTTTTATTCTTAATGCTTCTTAAATCTTTATTCACTTACTACATCTAATTTATAAAATTTAACTACACACAAAGTTTTATTCCAATACAACCTTGAGAAATAAAATTTAATAAATACCTTTTGTCACTATAAAGAACTCTTCAACAGTGATATATAATTAAGCACCAGTTTCTTAATTTTTTCTGGATTTATAATCTTTCCACAATTCATAAATACCTGTAAAAATTATTTATATATGAAATAATATCATTAAAGTTTTTTTAAACTAAAATACATAATTTTTAAATATCCTCCCATTTTAATAATGCTGTAGGTTATATTAAATTATTGCTGTCTTAAAATACATTTTGCACTTTTAGCATGAAGAATGCAATGGTGTAATTATGAATTTCCTTGAAGTTAGCTATAAAACAATGATATGAAAATCATTCTCTAATGAGAAATTGCCATTTAATTATCTAATATAAAAATATATTGTTATGCTTTCTGAACTCCACTACACAGAAGAACTATACCTCAGTTACATAAGGTTCTAATATAACTAGGTTTAAACATACAAGTATTAATACAGTATTTTTCATAACAGCTTAATTGTGAATACTGTAACAAAAAAATAGAAATTTCACAGAAGTTTTCCATACAGATGTCTCAAATGCTACACAGATGGAATTTTTGCATTGTACATAATATGGAGATACAAAAGTTTCTGAAAACAGAACATATAGTAAAAACCATTTTGTAGAGACCATTAGGTATTTTGAGCAGGTAAAATCAGCTATGCTCCTACCAGTATTCAAACCATGGATCTTACATTAAACTGCAGCTAAGAATACAATTTCATTTAAATATCATATTATACTTATTGCACAATGTTAAATTTCCTAATGGCAGTGGTAGCTAATTCTGTACCCTTGAGGACCAATTTAAATTGCATTTAAGTATGAAGGTCCTTCAGTATGTTAACTTCGCAAATATTCAGGAATACATCCTGGAATAAAAATAATTGCTTATTTCATGATTCTTGCAATAGAAATTGCAAATAAAGGCTTCAAAGATATTAATTTCAAATCTTATGATTCAAAATATATACAAATATACAGATATCTAGAAATTAGCAAAAAATAAAATTTCATTTACTGGTCATGGGCCACCACAAGCTATCAGTTGGCTTTCACTGCTCTAAGCTAAAAATAGGCTTAAAGGTGATAATATAAACCCTAAAATGCCACATTTTCTATTATTATAATTTCCAATCACAAACAACTGTGGCCTTTCATTTTAGAACTGTTTATTATTACTGTTATTTTAGAATTAAAAAAATACTGTTTATTCTTAACAATTTATCTTTCAGAATAAACGATTCTTTCTCATTATCTGCATCCCCCACTGAAAAGCTGCAAAAAAGAATTTATGAGGCAGTGCTTCATGTCACCAGAAAGCATTTATGTGGAAAGTGGTTGCATCCTTTCAGATAGCTTCCTACTTTTCTGGATGCTTCATCCAGCGTGACAGCAGATTATGATCCCTCCTATCGGAATTTCAGCACTTTAATTATTAGAGTGGAGCGCAAACTGCAATTTTCATAGCCTTCAGCGAAATATCAGGCTTAACACTTTCTAGCAAGCAGCATTACGTGTGTAAAAACATTGAATAATTCTTTTTTCATTCTCATTTTATGATTTTGGTGCTGAGGTTCTGCACAATGGCATGTCTGTGCAATTTTCTGATTTTTTTCAAGTGAAAACAGATCACGGTTTACATTGGGAAAACAATAGTGCAAAAAGCCAAGAAGTGTACATGCCTGTACAGAAGAATATAAACAAATAGTAAGCACTAAATGCATCACCAAAATACAGGGGCTTCACAAAAATATGGAAATACCTTTTAAAATGCTTGTTTGTTCTTGCAAAACCTGGTGGTGCCACTGATGTGTTTGCTCACTTATCACCTGTACAACATCCTCAATATGTTGCAATTGTCACTTCGTTATCAAGACAGTGTTCTGTGCAGTTGTGAGTATATCGTGTCTGAGCTAAATCAATTCAAATGTAGGCAAATTGTTAGGGCTCATATGGTGGGTGCTTCCATAACTAAAGCAGCTAAAGTGTAAATCAAAATCGTAAAAACAACCTTGTATTTAGCGTAAGTATAATGAAACACTCAATCGATTTCAAGCTAAAGTGTTTTGTGTTTCAAAGAAGCACAGTATCTAAGATTTTTAATTCATACAGGAAAACCAGAAAAACTGCTTCTGCTAAATCACAGCATGGACAAAAATGTGTATTGAGTGATCATGACAGACGATCACTGAAGAGGACTATGGTGAAAAATAATATGACTACAGCCACAAAAGTGACTGCTAAACTGAATGTCACACTCGCAAACCCTGTCAGCACCAAAATAATACAAACGGAGCTCCACAAGCAGGGTATGTTTGGGCAATCTGCAATTAAAACCCCACTCATCACTGATCAAAATGTCTGTAAGAGGAGAAAGTCATACTAAAGTAATAAAACATGGACTGTAAAACAATGGAAGACTGCCATGATGAGTTTTACTTCAGACTGTTTCTGACTTCTGAGTAAGTTTATGTCTGGCGTATGCCTTCCCGAGTGTATGATAAGAAACTGCTTGCTGCCGAAAGTGAAACATAGCAGGGGTTCGGTCATGGTTTGGGCAGCCATATTGTGGACCCATCATTACTATGCAAAGTCATGTTACTGTCAAGGCTTGTGTGACCATTCTGGCTGATCACGTCTGTCCCATGACAGAAATTTTGTTCCCCAATGGTGATGTAATATTCCAAGACAACAGAGCTCTGGCTGGTCTAGAAAACATCATCCAAGACTACAAGACTAGTTTTATGAGCATGAGGATGAGCTTTCACATCTACCCCAGATATCAATATCATTGAGCCAGAATAGTCCCCAGATATCAATATTATTGAGCCTTTGTAGGCTATCTGAAGAGAAATCACATGAGCACTACCGACTATCATCATCGTTAACTGAACATGCAATCGTTTTACAGGAAGAATGATACAAGATTCCCTTGCAAAGCATACTAATGTTTCTCTCCAAATGTTAAAGTTGCTTACAAGTTTATGCATGTTTTCCAAAGTCAGCAACGAGATCACGATTTTAGTTGGACTGCATATATTAACAATAATAAGAATAATAAAGATCATATTATTGTTTGGAAAAGAAACAGTCTGAACTTTATCAATGATTCTAATTTTTACATTCCTTTAGTAAATTTTTAGAAAGTATATAATACTTCATCCTCTGTTTCATATTTTATAAAAAATTCTTTTAATTTAGGTAATTTTTTAGCTTCCATCACAAATTTTTTCTCACAATAGGAAAGAAATCCATGAATATGATTTACTACATTTCTTTTTTATTGCAAATAATGGACTTATCTTGTTTACTGCATTACCAGTTCACTTTACCCCATGGGTTAATGAATATATAGTTAAGACATATATTGTAGAATTTCATTTCACAGTTGAGTCTATTGTCAAGCTTCTCTATGAAAGTAGACAGGTCTTATTCTATTGCATTTTGAAATAAAGAACTTCTTTTAAAACAACTTACCTAGATTTTATAATGTTATCTCATTCATGAATAATAGATAAAGCTTATCAAATGAAGAATACTGAGCTAAAATATGAAATTTTCCTTCTAAATCTTTTAATATTTGCATAAATTTAGTTTTACAGTTCATGTTATATGCTTGAATTATTCCCATATTTAAACAGTGTAGTTCAATGTACAAAACATAATTTTTCTTTTAACTATCTGGAACAAAGATTTTCTAACTTGAATGCGGATATCACCCCTACATCAAATGTTAAAGATAAAAGATAAACTAACTTGAATGCGGATATCATCAAATGTTAAAGATAAAATAAACTGACTCATTTTCATTAAAATTGAATTGTAAATATTGTTCTGGCAATATGTTAAGCTGGAATAAAATATTTATTAAATTTCAGTGGAATTAAATTGCAATCTGAAATTTTTTAATAATTTATAATTAAGTTTATTTTATTTATTTATAATTAGTTTAACATAAATTAAAAAGGCTGACAGATTGTTCTCACCAAAAAAGCACTCAGCAATATTCTAATAATAATATACACAATAAGCAAATAAAATTATACCTTCGGTACAGCTCTCCGCATTATATCTTTGTAATCTTCTTTGGAAATAAGACCACCACTGTAAAATGGTTTTAAAACTAATTTTATTTCAGCAGCTATCTGTTCCTTTAAAACTTGCTTTTTATCAACCTGAAAATTTAATATTTTTTATTATAAAAGCATTTCTACAAGGACATTAAAAACTGGCTTTTATCTCCTTTATGCATAATGAGTAACTGAAAGAAACCAAACTAATAAAATTTAAAAATTATTAACAAAAACTGTACTACAATAACATCAATTGCCAAATTAACATATTTTATCAATTGATTAAAGTTAACATTCTGAATTAAAAATTAATTTTATTGAATTTTAAACACATGGAAAAATTATCTCTCTTCTGCAACAGTTTTTTTATAATATTATATATGGTTGCCTCTGACAGAAATGCAAATTTCATATCTTGATTTCATAAAATTTACAAAACTGTTGGTGAAGTCTTATGGAAGTACACATTAATCTTCTGATATTTTACTTCGCAAATTTTGGAAAGCATTTAACCATTATTGCAATTATGGCCTAAGGCATCTTCACAGATGCTTTATTAGGGTCAAGTCAGCTGGTCAATCCATTTAAGTGCAAATTTCTGTTTTTAAAGTGTTCAGGTACCAGACATGTTCAATGCAAAATATCTGAGCAACAGCATCCCTAAACAGCATTATGTGAGTTCCAAAACCACATCCACTCTGTCACCGATATGCAACTCAGGGCAGCCACTTTTGATGATTCCATCCCAAACCATGAAACCAGTTCTGTGGAAATGGACTCCTTCATGAATTAAGAAAAGCAAGTTGCATGTTTATGGCTCCCTTAAAACATTAAGAATCATTGTTTAGGCTACATCTGAACTTGTTAGTATGCAGTAACGATTCTGTTCACTTTGGATCCAGTTAAATATTACAATATCACCACTTTAAAATGGGCATCTTTGGAAGATGAAGTGAGTTGAACTTAAATCATTAGTTTCTCACATAAATTCAAACTTCATGAAGTCTTTGTGCAGCATTAGAATGGCTGATTCAACTTCTGGAACAACCTGATAATCTAGAAACAATTTTTTTTTTTTGTACTTGCTTAATGATTTCATCAAGTTGACAGTGATGAAAAACTGTCTTTGGATGCAGATATCGCTTTTGGCCATCCCTGAGGCTGTCAGATCCACTACTTAAAAAGCATTGCCAAGCTCTTGATATGACAATGAGAGATATTCAGACTATAGGAACCTCTTGTGCATTAGTGTTTACAGTAACAACAACAAAAACAATTTTAGATAAATTAATAAATGATTAATATAATTTATTTACCGATTACATTCGGAAATCTATTATTAAGTGATCTGCATAAATCAAGCAAAATCAAGGTTCAAATGGCTAACTAAACTTTTTAATAGTTTATCACTCACAACTTAAAACTAATTATGCATTATTTAGCCAACGTACAAGTGATCATAATATAATGTAGCATCTCTTATTTGAAATGGATTTTGCTCTTAGCTAGAGTTTAGGCATCTTCATCACTTAATCTCAAATTAGCAAAATCTATACATGAACATGTCTAAGAAATTCTTATCACTGTGCAAATTTTTATTTGGCTGAATCGTCTTACTACTGGAGATAAAACCCACCATCAGCTGAACAGTAAACTAATAATCCAACCTAGATCGCAATCACGGTAAATGGTACATTTAAAAGTTCTTCCCATTTTTGCCATCCTATTTGATGATGTGCTCACGGAGAGGACGCAAAGTGATCAGGAGCTTATCCTGAATTTTTCTGAAAAACATTCTAGTGAACACAGAAATTTTGAATTAAATGTATTAAAAATTGGATTTTAAATATTGCACAACATGTAAAACAATGAAATGTACATATTCACCAAATTTAGGTTCATAATTCAGTTTTGCCTGATTTATGCAGATCACTTAATAATAGATTTCCGAATGTAATCAGATATAAATTATATTAATCAATTATTATTTACCTTAGTGCCAGATAAAAGTTGCACATTGGTAAAGTGAATGCTGATATTGGCAAAATCAGAGACTCAATCTTTCAAGTTTCACTTACCATGTTACAAATACCGCTGGCATAAATTTATGAAAACATATATTTCCAACTACATAAAAACAGAGATTGTTCAACTCAAATAATTTATAGGATTAATATGTTCAATAAAATTTTGGAAAACCTGTGATTAGAAGCCATAATTTTCTCAGTAAAATAAATAAATTAATAATTTACTAATCAGTAAAAAAATTATATTAATCAATTATTAATTTACCTTAGTACCAGATAAAAGTTGCACACTGGTATAGTGAATGCTGATATTGGCAAAATCAGAGACTCAAACTTTTAAGTTTCACTTACCATGTTACAAATACCGCTGGCATAAATTTATGAAAACATTTATTTTCAATCTAAGTAAAAACAGAGATTGTTCAACTCAAATAATTCATAGGATTAATATGTTCAATAAAATTTTGGAAAACCTGAGATTACAAGCTGGAATTTTCTCTGCGGTTAAAAAAGTTCTAAATTATTTTTAGATTCAAGCTTTTTGCATATTTTAGGGGGCACATTACAGTTTCATAATATAGCTAACTGATTTTACATTTTTTGGTATATATTCTGTTTAAGGGAATAAACAAACTATTCACTTCACTTGTTCATTGACTTTTTGTGGCTTACAACTGTGCTTTTTGATTGAAATAAACTTAGAAATTGCTGCTTCCTTTATATGACATTCATATGACTTTTCACAGCAATTTATAAAATCATTCTAAGCAACAAAAAATATCCATGCTAAATTGTGCCTAAATTTTTCTACCCTTACTCAATTTTATCTAGTATTTGTAAAATCAGCAGACTGACGAAGCCCTCTAAAGGCAATTCTTGGTTTATGAAAGTATGTATATAATTTATAAATCATTCTATTATTTTATTGTCTTTTTTTTTAGCATATCTTTACAAAATTTTGCAGATATTTTCATTTCCTCAATTTACTGGAGATTGCTTGTATATGACAACCTCTAAACTTGTTCTAATATTACAACAGGGCTTAATTTCTAAAATAAGAAGCACTAGAACTCTATAGAATGCAATCAGAAGTGAGAATAAAAATCAATAAATTAAATAATAGATAAAATAATTAGATAAAAAATAAAGGGATAGAATACTAATGAATTAAGTTAATAGTAAATAAGTAAAAAACGAATTAAATAGTATAACAATGAAATGAAAATAAGCAGATAAATAATAAATTAAAATCAAAACAACTGAAATTATTAAAGGTAATTATCAGGTTTTAATGGAAGTTTCCCACCACCACAAATGCTGTTTGTGCAAACAATTCGCATTCTTGTGTTTAATTATATTTTAACGATATATACACTGCACTGTGAAATTTGTAAAAAATATCATTAAGTACAAGGTGTTTGAAATGGAACTACTATGCTAAATTCTGTTACAAAAAGTCAGTTACAGAATGTCATCAAATCATGTGTACAGCTAGGTACTAATGTTGTATCATACGATACTGTGAAGGTATGGTACCCGAGAGTTCAAAAACTAAACATATATGTAAAATTCGAATCAGAAAACTTGCCTTTAAAATAAAAGCGTAATAATAATGCCTAAAAAATAATAACAAACTGCACTACTAAATGAAAAATATCTTTTCTTCCCAGTTGATGTGATGAGGACATTATATGTAAATAGGGAAAGACTTAGCCACTCTTTCATGTTGCGGGATGGCAGGAAGGAATTTGTTTTTTCCTTTTTTGTCCTTGTAAAATACAATATTTAATTAATGATGTTGGTATTTGAACAGCATGCATAACACAAGTACATACATTTCATTTAAAAAAAAAAAAATTATGATTTTTAATAAAACTCATGATTCAATGCAAAGCTATATACTTAAAGCAGCAGAAAGGAATTTAATATACAAATGAGTTAAAAATTCCTTTTCATAACTTCACATTTATAAGCATGTGTCCATTGGGTGGTACAAACGACTTCAGATTCAGATACTAAATTGGATTGGAATACACCTGGCAGCGGTTGGGTGCAAAGACAGCTGAGACATGAAAGAGTGGCTGAGCATTAGTAACCTGGCCAAGAGTTGAAATCTAGCAAACTGGCTAGCTGTATGAGCATTTTCATAATTTTCCACAATATCATGAATATGATGAATATAAGAGAGTTTCTGTTAGAAAATCCTTCATGAAGACATCCATTTTCTTAAGCAGATAGCTGTACAAAGTTCATTTTTCAGTTTCTAACCAGTTATTTTATGCTCATTCACTATTGTATCTTTCTCATTTCAATTTTCCTGTCAGAATGTAAAAGTCTAGATTCCGTAATATTCAAATGAGGTAGAAAGAACAAACTATTTAAAGGAAAGTTTTAGAGGGTAAAATCAGAGCATGCTCTATCTGTTTGGAGGCCACATTGCTAATTTGATTCTCTTGCGAATAGTATTCTGCAACACTGAGTTATTCTTGTCAAAAGGCTTGTTACACAGACCTTACATTAGAGACAGCTCGAACGTCACTGCAACTGTACAACTTATTTTCATTAGTTTTAGTTAATCAGTTACAGCTATAGCTGCTGTCTTCTGTGAGCGTGAGTTGGTGCCGTTTGTTAACCTCTCTTTGAGTTAATAAAAGGGTCCTTTACATCCTTTCCCTGTCTCCATGGCACTTGCAAGGCATAGTGATAATTCACCACTAATCTTTATAAGAGTTCATCTACCAAAGAAGAACAAACTCTTTAGCTGTAAGCAAATAATAGCATCTTTTACCCTAACTGAATAAATGAGTAATGGACCTGAAGGCCATTATTTAAAAACCTAGCATTAAGTGCTGTCTCTTGCTAATGATCACAAAAGGTATGAACTTTCCTGATTATCTTGTGCATAAATAAAAGAGTTATAATTTTAGTTCTTATGGTAGCCGTAAAATTATATTTATGGAACATAGTAGTTAATCATTAATGCAATGTTGTTTGCCCGCTTGTTTAGTTACACAAATATGTAAATAATGAGGATCATCAATTCACCATAACGTAATTTATAACACAGGCTTGCTTTAGATAATGGAACAGCTTTCTTTAAATGAAATAGTGCATTTCTATGCTAACATACACATTTCCTGTCTGAGCAGCTGGTATTACCTCAAGAGATTAATGCTGAAATGATGCAAAAAGTAGTTTGTTTCTCTTTCTCTATTTTTATGTAATTACAGTTAGTTGTGTTGATAGTTCAAAATAACTATACACAAGATTTCTTTTCTTTCCCCAAAACATCATAAATCCTAAGTAAGTGATTAACTTTTAGTTAAATGTTTTGCAATATCTTGATTTAAGGTTACTGAAGACACTGCTATGGTGTTTTTCAAAGATGACTGGCACACATTTCAATTGATAAATACTTTACATTAGTAAAGAGAGTTTTCAAAATTACTAAATAAAATTTATAAACTTTTTATTAACTTTGATTTATACACTGACTACCAATAAGTATTTGGACGCCTGTGATAGAAAAGAAAAACTAACTTTATTCAAAATCAATAGTTGGTAGAGCCTCCACGAAAGGTAATTACAGCATGGACCCTCCGGGGTATACTTTCCACAAGTCTTTGTATGACAGCTAGTGGTATTTTCTTCCACTCGACTTGGAGAAGACAAGTTCCTTCACCGATTTTGCACGGGTAGTGCACCCCTTAATTCAGCAATGCAACTCGTCCCAGAGGTTCTCGATAAGATTCAGGTCTGGACTCTGGGCAGGCCAGTCCATTCGATGAACTCCATTGGCACCATACCAAGCCTTAGTTAACGTCGAAACATGACAACTGGCATTCTCGTCCTGAAAGTAAGAGGGGTCCAACCCGTAAAACTGCCACAATGTAGGAAGCTCACTGTCATTCAAAATACTGCAGTAGGCATCGGAGTTGAGCTTACCATGAATGGGGACCAAGGGTCCCAGCCCATACCAGGAGAAACACCCCCAGACCATAATTCCACCTCCGCCGAACTTGACTGTTGGCACAATGCATTCTGGCAGGAGACGTTCTCCAGGTAGACGCCAGACCCAGACCCTGCCATCCGAATGGTAAAGGGTGAACTTTGATTCGTCACTCCAAAGAACCCATTTCCACTAATCTACGGTCCAATTTCGATGTGCTTTGCACCACATTAACCGAGCAGCGCGGTTGGACTTTGTGATCAAAGGCAGCAGCACGACCATGAAAAACAAGCAGATGTGCTTTCTTACAGATGGTATTCATTGAAACAATACTCCCGGATGCCTGTTGAAACTCCTCGCGGATGAGGGCCATCGGTTGGGTGCGGTTCTTCCGAATTTCTCTGGACAGCACTCGTCGGTCTCTATCTCCCAGTTTCGTTGGTTTGCCGACTCGGGGCACATTCCGACAATCACCGCTTACCTTCCACTTCTTAATCACATCAGCCACTGTCGATTTTGGGTACTTCAGATCGCTAGATATGTCCCTTAAGGATCGGCCACGTTTGTGATACCCGATAATTATACCTTTCTCGAAATCAGAGAGCTCCGAACTGCGGGGCACCTTGCATGCGACTAAAGCCGATGCTGTTTCCTACACGATATATACCAGTGGAGTCAGTGACGTACCTTAGGATTGCAGATATCGTCATTTGCATAGGTGTCCATATACTTATTGGTAGTCGGTATATAAAAGGTTCTTTTTCATATATGAAAGTATTAAGGCCCGTCCACACGAGGACGCTCCCGACGTAGTTGACGTAACTTTTTTGACGGCGGCGTAAATTGGCAGGACGCAGAAGACGTAAAACTGAGTACGCTCCTGTTCAGCTTTTTCGCCCGCGACGCGCACGTATAGCCAATAGCCGACCGAGTTCCGAGTTCTTATCCCATGTCATAATCAGAAAACCTTCTTGCTTACCCGTTTCAATATGGCGTCAGAGCCACAGAGAGATGAGTTTTTGCTTAGAAATATAACTGTATACAGCAATAAAATAATCAACATTGTTCACGCCATTTTCAGATTTCTCAAACCGTACATATTAGTATACATTTAAACTTCTCATTAAAGGGGAAAACTGTATACTTATAAAGCAATGATCCAACCAGTATATCCATATGCTTCACCTATTTATAACACTGTAAGTAATAGGAACCTAAATAAATAACAGTTTCTACGAAATCAAAGTTTCTGCCTTACAAAATTCTCCTTAATTATTATAAATATTGGCTATATCATGTGTAATAAAAAGCTCTATAAATATCCCAATATTAAATACACCAAAAACTAACTTCAGCAATATAATAACTTCTAAAATAAAGCAGTTGACTGTGAAAGAGTATTCAATAAAATACAATTACGAAATTTTGGAGGAAAGTTACAACTTGTGTCACACAGCAATCATTTATTGAAGTTTAATTAAAATACCTTTGCAGCGACTTCTACTTGTTACATTATTTTTCACAAACACTGCTATCACAGATAGCTGAGTGGT
Organism: Stegodyphus dumicola; assembly: GCF_044657685.1. Classification (NCBI taxonomy): domain Eukaryota; kingdom Metazoa; phylum Arthropoda; class Arachnida; order Araneae; family Eresidae; genus Stegodyphus; species Stegodyphus dumicola. Next base: position 123,224,289 of record NC_140778.1, read on the forward strand.
CAGCACGCTGCTTTGGTAGTGGAGGAATGGAAAGGTGGCAAGTTTGAATCTCACCCCTAGACGGTATAATTCAGTTAGCTTTTCTCATTTTGAAACGTGTTTCTTATATTTAATCATGAATCATTATATTCTTATTTTACCTATTATTATTGTTTTCATTTCTTATTTTATTCATTATTATTATTGTTTTTAATTTAGTTTAAAAATGTGCAATGCAAATAGAAATCCTTATGTAAAAATATATCTGCATCTCTTTATCATATATCATCTTTAAATTCTCTCTTTATTTTTACGTTATTGCATATTTTATCATGCACATAATTTCTCATAAACTGTCCAAAGTTTGAACCTCATTCTAAATTCAAAAATAAATAAAAAGAAAAACAAAAGACCTTATTAAGTAATTTAATTCTCTTTATATACTGTATTCCAAACCAATTTTATAAATCCTAATTTTCATACGATATAGAATCTGCAAGTCTGTCAAACTGGTCGATACTCATCCTGAAGGAATTAAAAAACAAGTTATATACACCCCCCCCCAAAAAAATTAAGTGAATTCCTACTTAGGTCCACAAAGAAAATTTTAAAAATGTAAAAATAAATAAATAAAAATACAAACATAATTTTTTTTAATTAAAAAATTTTTAATACGTGAAAAAGCTGTATTAACATCAAGTGTCATTCACTGCAAGTTAAAAAAATTGTATTTGAACTTGAGTGGATGAATAAAAAGCATTTTATGTACTGAAAATTTGAACAAGATAGAGGGAGAGTGAGCTAATAGTAGGAATTTAATAATTCCAAATATTCATTTCGGAAATGAGGCAGTTAAAAAAAAATCTCTTTGAACAAGTCGCTCTAAAATCTTTCGGACCCATTCTTGCCATTTTTTGCGGTTTTGCCTCTGCTTAATAATTGCACATTATAGTAAAATTTCAGCTATAAAAAAAAATCATCTGATTCGGACAATGTGCCGCACAACATAGTAAAATTTCAGCTATAAAAAAAAATCATCTGATTCGGACAACTTGCCGCACAACATACAGAAGAACAGCGAAGTAATAAGATACAGCTCTGTTGACGCTATATTACAGTGTCACGTGATTTTTGCGCAAAATAATTCTATTGGTTAAACGCGTTTATTGGTTACTGGTTAAACGCGTTTCTATTGGTTAATTACTCGTTTGGACGCTTTTATGCTGGTAACGTAAAAGCGCGTTCGTCAGCTACGTTTCGAGCGTACTCGTGTGGACGGGCCTTTATTTAACAAGAACATTTTAGAAAATTGACATAAATTTGTTATTCATTTATTAATTCCTTCTAGAATATTTACTAGTATATATCTTTGCAATTAATTTATCATTTGATAAAATTACAATATTAATAAACCAACAACAACATATTTCTAAAAATTTTCTTTTCGGTTTTTCACTACCAGAATACAAAAGTTTTGAATAAAATAAATCCATTACGAAAAATGGGTAATTTCTACCCCTAACTGTCAGCTATTATAAGACAACCACAGAAGACCAAACTTTCTAAAAGTGTGAAAGGTCGCCTTAAAAAATGGTTAATTCTGTATTTGCATTACATATGAGTTAATTTTAAATTTCAAATTAGCATCCCTTTCTTCCACTGTCCCATTACTAGAGATGTTTAGAAAATTTGCAGATTTTAAAATGAAATAATAAAAATGGCATTCCTTTGCTTACAAAATAATCAGCTTTTTTAGCATTTCTGAACCCTGAAGTCAAAAACAAACTAAACTTTTTCAGAACAAAAACTGATACAAATAATGGGCATGCAAAAAGTGATTTTCAAGGAAAAAATTTTTCTTTATTACTTCAAGAATTTTGCTGTAGAAAAGCAAAACTAAATTTTTACATTAGGTGCACTTCAATTTTATACAATCATATATATAAATATTACTCACTTTTGGTTCAGCCTTGCGCATAATATCCTTATAATCTTTTTTAGTAATGAGACCACCAGCGTAAAATGGTTCTATAACACCTTTCACTTCAGCTATTATTTCCCCTTTTAAATCTTTATTGTAGCACTAAGAAATATTCAAACACATATTAGTTTATCCCAAATAAAATGCATATGGCAAATTTACATGACAAATGTTTTTCACGATAACTCAAAATGTGTAATAAAAAAATATACTATTTTATCATATATTCCATATATACACTCATGTCCATAAATTAAGGATAATTCGGAGTCACATGAAAATCGAACTCTAAAATAAATATATCACCTGTAAAATCACTACACACATCTTCAAGAATCATATGCAAATTTCAGGAAGTAACCAGATGATACCGATGGTACGTCACAATGACGAGAGTGTAAGAGAGTGATATATAAGGAATACAGGCAAAGAAGTAAAATTGTATGCAGGCGCTTTATAAGCATTTCAGTGCAATAACCGAATAGCTATGACACAAAGGACACATTTGGATGATTTTTTACGTGGTAGAATTATCGACAGTCTGGAATGTGGGCATACCCAACTGGAAGTATCAGACGAACTTGGAATTGCCCAGAGTGTCATCTCCAGGCTTTGGCGATGATTCCAAGATGATGATAATGTGAGTAGACGTTACAGCACAGGTCGCCCCAGAGTTACAACACTGAATGAGGACCAGTATTTGGCAGTTACTGCCATAAGAAACAGGCGGAGCACAGCCTCAGACCTGTCTCGTTAGCTCTCTTCAGCCACTGGTACGACAATTTCAAGGCAGACCGTGTACAGACACTTAGGGCAAATTGGTCTATATGCTCGTAGACCTGTCAGATGCGTTCCACTTACTGCAACTCACTGTCACCTGCGGTTAGCCTGGGGTAGAGAGCATGCACTGTGGACACCGCAACAGTGGGCTTGTGTGATGTTTCCCGACGAGTCCAGGTCTAGCTTGCAGTCTGATTCTCGACGGACTTTCATATGGAGAGCTCCAGGTACCTGTTACCACCAAGAAAACATCATTGAACGACACCGTTACGGATGTGCAGGAGTGCTCGTTTGGGGTGGAATTATTCCGAGTTCCAGAACTGACCTGCATGTTCAAATTGGAACCATGACAAGCCAAATCTATCGGAACCTCATTCTGGAACAACATGTCCACTTTTTCGGGGCGCCATGGGCGCACAATTTGTGTTCATGGATGACAACGCCCGTGCTCACCGTGCAAACATCGTAAGCGAATGCCTTCAATCGGAGGATATCACCCGTATGGACTGGCCAGCATTCTCACCGGACTTGAATCCAGTAGAGCATGTGTGGGACATACTTGGCCGACGATTTGCAGCCCGTCAACCTCCTCCTACATGTCTACCGGAACTTTGGAGAGCATTGCTTTTTGAGTGGTGTAATATCCCCCAAGATCAGATCGATAAATTTGATACTCAGCATGCCTAGGCATTGTACGGACTGTATTGCATCGTCTGGAAGACATACAATGTATTAACAATCCTACCAACCATATAATATTGGTTTTTTGTAAATAGATTTTTTTTTTTTTGTAATTTGCTCCAGGGAGAAAAAATCGCTAATTTTTTTAATAATATCAAACATATAGCATCTTTTTTTGCTCTTTACCTTTTGTTTAATAAAGAAGCTTTACAAATAAGTCAAATTTGTTTTGCTTCTAACTTTTCCTCTGCCTGATTTTGCATTATTCTTAATTTATGGACATGAGTGTATATATACATGATATTAGTAACTTTTTTCAGCAATTACAGTAATTCTGAGAATTTTATAATTATCAACAGGGTATATTAGAATTTTTTTTCAAATTACTTATTTTAATTAAAATTTGCATACAAATATTAGATTGGAGAGAACAAAAGACCTATATGATACTTTAAACTTATTTTAATGGACAATCCTTGCTAGTTAGCAAATGCCATGTACAACAGTTGATGGAGTGAAATATAGGAAACTTAATTTATCAGAGGTATTTTAAAATCTGAATTTGCTTAATAGCAATAACAAAGTTAACAGTATCATCTAATATCTTTGCAACTAAGATTTTAGAACTTTTCTGAGAAAATTCCTAGATTTTCAGGATTAATACACGATATTATAAATTAAAGCAGTCTGCATGCTTTACCTTGATTAGTGATGAATGGCTGATAATCTAATTATGAAAGTTAAACACCTGAAAAATCTGAACATATAACCTACACATATTGCAGTGAATTATGAAAGTGCAACAATGTATTAAAAAATCTGGTTGCTGAAGATCATGTTACTTTATTTGCTGAAGATCATGTTATTTTATTTTACTGACAAAGTTCATTTGTATTTAATTGATTTCATTTAAAAAATAAATTAAATATTTTTTCTTTTATAATTGTTACTTTAATGCACTTTATATAGTATACGAAACTTTTTTTATATTATATTACTACATAAGGCTGCCAAAAAAAAATGTAGATGAAAAAAGGCAATTGATGGAAAATGATCAAGAATTACTAACATGATTCCTTCATTCTTAAAAAAAAAAAAAAAAAAAAAAAAAAAAATCAGAGTAATTAATGTTGCATAGAAATTCCTGATTACTTCAACAACATAATAACAATAATGGCTCCAAAAATTTTCTAATGTCCTACAAAAATTAAATTGTCATTTTAATCTTACTTTTCTTCTTTTCTTTAAGGAGACTAAAATTAAGGAGCAAATTTCAGAAGTATTTATCATCTTTTCTTTTTAACTTCAGAGATAATTACTATAATAAAAAAATACTGTTAACTACCCTTAATCACTGCATATTCTTAACAAACAAATGACTAAGAGTTAAATTTTCAAATTTGTCAATAATATCAGAAAACAAAAACAGCAAAAGCATATGCCATTTGAAATATGAGACTCCTTGTAATTAAAACTTTTACAATTTTATAAATATATCTTTCCTTGAATCGGAAGCTATTATACAAGAATGGATGAATAATTAAAACTTTTACAATTCTATAAATATATCTTTCCTTGAATCGGAAGCTATTATACAAGAATGGATGAATACATTTCAGTGGAACAGCAAATTATTGTAAAATATACTTCACCCTACCTTTGAAAAAATTTCAGTCAAAGAAACTATTTTTATTAACAGCTTACACTAAAACATTTTGAAAATGCTTCTTGAAAAACATAAAAGTATTAAAAAAATTGCAAATAAGAAATAAAAATATTCAATAAATTCAATATTTAATCATCTTAACTATTAGGAAGTTAGAACAAACTTTGAATTATACCTCTTTTGGATCTTTAGAATGATTCTTTGAAGTTGCAGAATGTGAATTACATTTTGTACTATTACTCTTTTGCACAGGGTTCTCCTTATTAAAGTCTCTTTCTTTAAGGTCTGAAATATGATCAATTCCATTAATAGAAATTTTTTTCTGATGCAGATTTGTTGACTTTTGTAGAATTTTTGCTTTTTGTACCTCTTTGCTTTTGTGCAAATAGGTATTTGTATTTTTATGGTTGTCTGCAGTTACAGTGTGTCGATCTACTTCTTCAATTTGTGCATCATTTTCTATGCACCTTCTCTTACCTCTTTCAGAATCAAATGATGCCCTTATTCTTTCATCTGAGGAAATATTTTTTGACTTATCTTTTACATAAGAAATATCACTTTCACAATCATTTCTGGTTTTTGATGAGCTATTTGCATCACAATTGAGAGTACTAGATATTTCCGTGAACTTGCGTTTATTACTTTGAATGTTTTTCTGAATGTGTTTATCTTTATTTTTAGATTCACTTGTATAATTTTTAACACTATTTTCTGATTTCTTTATACATTTCTCACTAACTTTATTATTATTTCCCTCTTTTTGTTTGCTATTGGAGGATTCAACTTTGCCTTTTTTAGGAAAAGATATACTAGATGAATTATCCATTAATTTTCTCTTCCTCACAACTTCAGACAGAAATCCACCATCTGTTGAAACATTCCCATTTTCTTCAGAATGTTTTAATGTCGTTCTACTTTGATCATTTATTTCAGTGCATTTTTTCTTGTCATTACACAGATGATCTCTCTCAATATTAACATCTATTTCAGAATGTTTTAATGGAGTTTCACTTTTATTACTCGCTTCAGTACATTTATTCTCTTTGTCAGATGGAGGTTCCCTTTTAATATTTATATCTACTTGAGCTAGGGAAAGGCAGCCATCACTACCTGGTATCAGTCCACCTTCTTCCAAATTCTTTGAGGAAAATCTTTTCTTCCTCTTTGGCTTAATAAGTACACCAATGCATTCTACTTCTCCATCATCAGATACAATTATGTCCCCATCATCAGAAAAAACTTCCCTTTTAATGTTCGCATTTAACTGAAATTGAGAAAGAGGTCTATTACTTGTTAAAGCAAATCCATCCGCACCAGTAGTTTTTAATGAAGTTTCATTACTACTACTGCTAGTTTGATGTACACCAATACACTCTATATCATCATCATCTAAAACTTCCTTTTTAATACTAACATTACAATTAATCACAGATGATAGCACAGTACAATCCTCATCAGGTATCTCTCTTTTTATTTGCAGTGCAGTATGATTAGGGAGTTTAAAAGCTTTTAAGTCATTCATGTCCTCTGCATTTTCAATCAAAAAACCACTTCCTACATATGTTGTCTTCACAGATGTTACATTACATTGCTTAACTGCATCTTTTGCAGAAGTCTGTATTATATTGTCACTAATATTTATTGCTTGAGTAGGGGGAAGACCGTCATCATCAAGAATTTCCTGTTTTATATTAGCATTAAATACACATGTTACATTTTGCTTTGCTTGTGAAACAACATCACCTCTTCGTGAAGTATCAAGTTTACTTCCATTATCAATAATAGAATTAACAGGTGTATTACTATTTCCATGCTGAAGATAGTTAAGCTTAGAATGGATACTTTGATTAGATTTTTTGGAGGTCTCAGATGATAATTCAGAATTTATATTTTGGGTTGAAGGGAAGATTTCATCATCAGACAAATCTTCTTGCTTTATATCAGCAACAAAATATGAAGTGCCTTTTAAGTTCTTTTTCTTTTGAAAGGCATTAGAAGAAAGAGGCTGAGTATAATTATTTGAAAGATCATTCTGTGTATCATTTGACCAAGCTGAAACTTTAGCTTGTTTTTCGGTCAAAAACAATTTTTTATTTTCCTTTTGTGAGGAAGATTTTTTATTTTTATACTTCGTAGAATTCTCTTGCAATGCATTTGGGGATTCATGTACATTCAAATCTGTTTTTGAAACATTATTATAATTTTTAGTTCCTGATTTAGGCACTTTTGAGTTTGTATCATTATTTTGAGAAGATTTTTTACTTGTAGTTTTCTTTGATTTATCATGCTGCTTAGTTTTATGCGTATCATGTGAAGAACTCTTTGAATCACATTTGTTACCATTTTGAATAGTATCCTTCACAAACAGCTTTACACTTTTATCTAAAATTTTATTTTTTGTGCACTGTTTCAAGCTTTCTTTGTGCTCAATCACTTTAGGCACATGACTATTTTTAAGTAAAGAGGCTTCATTTGTATCATTACTTTTATCATTTTCCAAATGTTTTCTGGATTTATCTTTCAAATTTAATGTAGAAAGAGAATCTTCAGTTTGCATATTTGATGCCTGATGCACATTTATTTGAGCTTCGAGAGTACAGTTGCCTGATGATACCTGTTCCTTATTGGAATTTCTTTTTACTTCATTCATATTTTTATCACATGAAGTATTTTCATTTAAATTTTCAATCTCATTTGAAAATACCTTTTTATTATTAAAGTTTTGCATTTCAGTGATAGAATCTTCAGCAGCATCTGAATGTTCAATCCTTTGAGTGGCTGGAAGTTCCTGATTTCCATCTGAGAATGAACTTAATGTTTCATTCATATGATTTTCAAGTTCAGGTAACAAAAATCCCAATCTTTTCCTATTATTTAAACCCATATTATTATTTTCTACATCAGATCTTTTGAGGAAAAAATCTTCCATTTGTGATGTATTCACACTGTTGCTGCCACACTGATTGATACCATCATTCAATTCCTTATGCTCACAGACTGAATTTTTAGACTGCTGACTCTGCAAATTGCTTTGATTTAAAACAGTTTGCTGTTTTTCTACAACCTGATAAAAAGAAAATGTATTCTTTTTAGCTGGTTTTGGAACAATGTTAGTTTTTGCAGGTACTGATAATATAACCTGAGGCAAATGTTTGTGCACTCCAACTTTTGCTAAAGGTTGTTTTTTATTTTTTGACAAAGCCAAGAGTTCATTAATTTTATCTGGTGTTAATTCTTCATTCTCAGTTCCAGATCCTGTTTTATGAGGAGGATTTTCTGTACCTAATTTATCAAGTTTGGAGTTTTGCTTTTGTAATTCAGCAGTATTAGACACCTCCACACTAAATGACTGACATCCTTCACTAGATTTATGATTAGGTTCCTCTGCTAATTCATCTGACTCAGAAGTATTAGGAACAGAAGAATTAGTCAAATGATGTTTTGATAAAATTTGAGCTACCTTGGAGATATTTAACAATGAATCATTCCCATTTTGAGTAGCAGGTAATATACATTCAGAATCAGTAGTAATACCCTTATCTGCAACATTAATAGCAGAATTAATGTTAGTATCTTTATCTAATTCACATCTACCTTGATTCGCAAAATTTTGAGTACAATCTAAATTGTTAGAGTCTTCAGAGGAAAAATGAATACTGTTTGAATTTGTATTTGATTCATTTATTAGTGCTCTTTTATCTACTTCCAAGGGTTGGGTAAAAGGAAGAATTTGAGTAGCAGGCAAATCTGCTTCACCAATGTCATCAAAAGCATTCAAAAACTCAATCCTTGCATCACTTTTAGAATTAGACACAGTAAATGCCTGTTGAGACTTATTTTTATCATTTTGATTACTTTTATCATCAGACGATGCAATCATCTGTGTATTAGGAAGTACATCGGAATTAAATAGCTGTGTTGCAGGAATTTCATTTTCATCACATGACTGATTACCACTATCTCCAGTTTTAGAATTTAAACTAGCTGAAAGTATATAATTGTTAGATGAATATTTGTTCTGAATAGGATTCTGGTATTCTTTATTAATAAAATTTCTAGTGCTTCTTAACAATTTATTAGCTGAAAGTTTTCCTATTTGTGGCAGTTTCTTGTCATTAACTATTTTCGTACCAAGAATGTTTTCTCTTACGGTCAATTTAGGAGCTTGATCACTATTCATTTTATTCAAAGATTTGATACAACTGCCATTCTTTAATTTATCGGATTTAAATTTATTATTATCATTGATAGATTCTTCCAATTGAGTTGCAGGTAATCCTTTAACAGTAGGAAAGATTTGAGTTGCAGGTAATTCTGCATCTTGGTTATCATCTGACATTATTGGAGATTCACTGGATTCAGGATCGTGTTCTTCGTTCACAGCTTGTACAACAGACTGAGTAGGAGATAGATCACAATCAGGAAACTGTAAAGTCGAAGGTAATAATCTGTTTTTATCAAACAAAGATTTATATGGACCTTTTTCAGGAATATCAGAGTCGTAATGACTATTAACATTAATGGAAGGTACATGTGAAGCAATTTCTTTATTTTCTATCAGTGTAGTAGGAAGTACTTGATTCTTAAAGTGCGACTTAATGCATAAATCTTGTAAAGTGATATTAGGTCTAGGCACATCAGATATACAATTATCAATAGGCTGTGTAGGAGGGCACTCTACATTAATATCATATATGTTTTCCACATAGTCTGGACTATTTTCAAAGTCTGAAATTGTATGTTCTAAAGAGTTTTTTCCCAAATCATATGTAACTTTGTGAACATTTCTTAAGTTAAGTTTTTTATTGGGCAATACCTTTTCCTTGATATTTTTTTCATTTTGGTACGTTTTTCTAGAAACACAATTTGGATTTCTAAAAACATCATTGCCAGAAGAAAAAAGATCTGTTTCATCATCTGATGGAAGAGGCTCTTTTTTTATAACTTTGTGTTTCTTTTCAATACTGGAAGCAGTGCTCTTGTTATTTTGATGTAAAGCAGAAATACTTTCTTTTGTAATAGATGACAGTGAATTCTGACTCACTTCAGGGATTTCAAGTAAACTGAGTGATGCTTCAAATTCAGAATCATCACTAAAATTTAAAGAACAGTCTTGGGATACGATATTTTCATCTGAAACATTAGTAATTGATCTATTAAGTAACTTTAATTTTCCACCATCATTATTTGGTTTTTCACTGTAGTTAGGTCCACTTTCATTGTCAGTTTCATCATCAGATCCTATATCTGTTTTAATAGGTTGGTTAGATGATATTTTATCGCTAGCACCAGAAGAATTATTTGAAAACTGACTGTCATTGTCCCAAACATCCATGTTAGTTTCATCATCAGATAGTATTTCCTTTTTAACAGAAGTTAGAGGTGAAATAACATTTTCATTATTAACAAGATTGGTTTCAGCAGATGTTGCAAAGGAATGACAATTAACATCTGATGCATACCGAACAGAACTATTTTTAGAAATACTGGTATTAGTTGAGGTATTTCTTTCAATGTAAATTTTATTGGAAGTACACTTATTTTTAAATAGATTTTTATTATCTTCATGCTTTGGAGAATAGCTCGATACAGGCAAAGAATCTGATACATTACAATGAGAAGCTCCTGAAGAAAAAGAACTCAAAGAAACATTATTGCTATTGTTTTCAGATTTAATTTTTTTGTTCATTACGTTAGATGTTTGAGAGATATCTTTTTTGAGACTTTTATCACCACTACATAATGAGCTTGACTTTGTAGCATCTCCTGAATGCTTTATTTTATGATGAAGTGAATCACTGGATTTAATCTTAAGAGAAGAATTTGTTTTTGTTTGAGATTCTTTTTTCAAACACGAAACAGATTTAAGTGGAATGGAACAACTTGACTTAGAATTAGATTCAGAATTTGGGAACGATGATTTATTTTTAGATTTACTACATTTATTGTCAGATATAACACCATTTTTAATTAGTGCTTTGCTCATAGGAGTCCTAGAAATAACATTTCCATCACTTTTGAGATTCCGAGAATTTGCTTTGTCCTTTGCTTGATCTTTTTTTAGTATTAATGAGCCATCTGTTTTTATTATTATATTGTCAGACTTTGAATGAAGTAGTGTTTGGCCAGCCATTATGCTATCTAAAATATTTACAGGTGCCGGAAATGATCCTGGTTCTTCTTGTCTGTCAATGTACAGAAAGAAACAAAACATGAATACTATGCATTAAATGATAAATCTATCACATAAAATATGAATAAGAATTAACACTTTCATTGAAGATCAAACACAGGTGCACGAAGCAGTGTTATTGTCTAACAGCTGTTTATCTGTCAACATGTGGTGAAGTGCAAGTTAACACTTCATTTTCACATTTCAGACTTTCTGGCAAATTTTCATATACTTACCCCAGCAGGGTGTTACTTGATCGATAGCAAATTTTGAAAGGAAAGCAAAAATGACGAAAAAAACAAAGACAACATTATATTCTTGTAAATAAAGTAAAATTTCAAGTTGAAGTAAATAATATATTTAAAACCCAAGTAAAAATTAAATTGCACAAAGTAAATTAATCAAGCATAAGTAGCAAAACCATAAGTTCAAAATTTCCCTCCAACACTTTCAAATTTCTTTTAAAAAAACATTTCATGCGTATCTGCAGCCTTTGACAAAAACAATTTTCCCAATGACATTAATAAATTGCAAACTCACTTGGCTAAATGTATATCATAGATGGAGACTGCACTGAAAAACAATCTTTTTTTGCCCCTGAAAGTGTTTTTTACTATATTTATCAAAACACTCACACTAGTTTATTTTACCATTTAGCACTATAAAATATACACAAATCTATGACAATTTTTCCTTTTTGATGTTTAATAACAGCAATATATATCTGTCATGTTTAATATTATACAAGATAATAATAATAGAGATACAGAAAGACAAATGATTTCTCTCAGAACACAGAATGTTCAATAAATGGATTATAATACTATAATGTATACTCCATTTCACTTTCTTATTATTAGCAACAGATGCCCCAACTAGTTTACTTCATTGTAAATATACATTATCTAAGATAGATAATATACATTTGACTATATGTGGTTCATTCATATGCAAATTCGACGCCTCTAAAATTTATACAGTTCAAAGATTAGTTTGGTTTATTGACATTATAGCAAAGCACACTAGGGCTATCTGCCTAAGGGAAGGGATGCCTTCATGGAGGACACATGGGAACACATGGTAAAACCAAGAAAACACCCATGCATCCTGCCCGTTCGCGGGATTCGAACCTCAGTCCGAACTACCAGTGTTCAGCGACTTAACCGCTCGGTTGCTGGTGGGCTATAGTTCAAAGATAAACTATTTTCTAAATACATTAGTTAAAACAAGTAATGTGCGATTGGAGATGTACATAAAATATATTACACTTTCGTTCATATTAATAATACTTCAAAGTACCTTTTTATACACTGCAACATAATTTACTTTTAAGGAAGATAATTTTCCTACTTAATGCACTAGGCTTTTAATATTTTTTCATAGAAATTTACAACAGAACCTAAATAATAAATAATAAATTCAGTTTTTACATATTTAATTACGCATGATGATTTAGAAATTGATAACCATGTAGATCTCAATCATCAAAAGCAATTCATGAAGAATTCAAGCCACGGTGGCAGACATAACAATTTTTATTGTTGATATCACATTTTTGATTTAAGCAGAGCCAACCTTATACAAAACCCATGACTTTACTTGAATAATAACATTGGTAACTTTCCATATTTTTTTTTAATATCGATGGAGGAAAGATATAAGCAGTGGCAGCAAACTGGCAAAACCGGCAGAAGCAATAGAAGGAATACACACTTTCCAAATGAAGGTTTAATTAAAACTGATATAGTTTTACTTCCATTTTGATTGGTATTTTTTTTTATTTTTAGTTTCAGTTCACAAAATTTAAAATTATTAACATGTGTATTATGAAAGTCATTATTAGCACAACATAAGAATCATGTGAGAAGAATTAATTTTGAAATGACACAGTTTAGAGATTATTTCAAGCAGTTTCTATTTTCAGGATGGAAAGAAGAAGTAATCAAATTCAAAAGAAGGGTCCATAAAGTTAGTACTTTATTAAACTTATTTTTTATTTACACACGCACTATTTTTCTAGTACATATTTTTATGTGAAGAAAGCTTTTTCTTAGTTTTTAACATATTCAAATAAAAAATCATATTTTTAACTGGTTTAAAATACAGCTTTTTGTATATTTGCTCATTAGAAATCAACCACTGAGAGCCATTATTCAAAGAAAATTTAAGAAGCTTTTTTTTGGCGGGGGCTAATTTAGATTTTCAGTTAATGTAATAATGTAAAAAAAGGGGGTAATGTCTCAAAACTAAGATTATACATATGTATGTAATAAAAACAATGTCAGAAGTAACTGACCAGCAGAAATTTTGATGGCATAGAAAAGGTTGATCCACAAGAAATAAGAAATTAGAGGAAAAGCCAGATTTAATATTCATTTTTTTTTTTCCCCCAGCAAACATGTTATGGCCGTAAACAAGTTGGCACATTAATTGTGCCTATTGCAGGAGGTTTACATTTTTGATAGCTTTGCAGCAAGAACGAAGCAGGAGACAGACAGAAGTACAGCTAGTCCAAAGCGTTGAAAGAAAGTGCATTATGTGGTTCTCAATGTGATTGGTTAGTTAATATTGCTGTAAAATTACTATTCACTACTTGAGTTTTAGTTCCATTTACATCACCAGAATTATGTAAGTGTCATATAACATGGATTAATCTAGAAATGACATAGTGCAGAGAGAGGTTACTATTTTTAGATTTGAGAAGGGAATTTTATGTTGTTAATTTAATCTTTTACATATTTTTTTATTTTTCTTATATATATATGAGAATAAACAGATAGACGCATACACAAACACTTTCTAATTGTGATTTAAAAAAGTAAAATTAAAGCTACCATTTTATTAATCATTTATGAATTTTATCACAATTTTTAAATAATAAAACTGAACTATGAAAAAATGTTAACATACCTACTAGTAGAAGGCCCAGCTGTATTAGTTGGTTTCACATCTTCTTCATTAAAACTAAAAGGCAGGAAAAGGTTTAAAGAAATTTGTATTTTAGATTTCAAATCATTACAAAATTTAACAGTAATGTTACACAGATGGATTAAAATAATAAAAATCATCTCTTAAAAAATGTACTACTTACTCCATTTAAATTTTTTAATAACCACCTCAGCAAACTGTTTAAAATTTCTTTTATTACTAGTTAAACTTATTTTCTTTCCCCAACTGTAGACTGTTAATATTGTAATTACTCAAAACAAGCATGTTATTTGAAGGATGACAATACTACATAACATATACTTTTTGAGTTAAAAAAAGAATAATCTAAGAAATCTATTCTAAGAAAGTTATAAATTTAAAATAATTTTCATTAAAATAAAGATTTACAGTTTAATTTAATTCCTGTATTTTAACAACATTTAGAAATTTGTGACTCAAACTTCAGTTCAAAACTGCTGTTTCACCAAATCCAATAAAAAAAATTCACTATTAGGAACTTTAGAATAGCTAAAATATATATCAGAAATGATTTCTTTATCTTAATGTAAAATAATATAAAAAAACAAATATTTCACAGAAGCTCAAATATTAATGAAATATTTGTAACTGAAAAATTATGAACACTCAAAAGCAGTCAACTTGTTTTGACAGGATTTACTCTGAGAGTAATCTATTTAATTCTAAATAAATTCTATAGAATCTATCACTATAAGTGAATAAACAGAAATATTGTTATAAAAATAAGCAAATAATTATTTAAAAAATACTATTAGAATAAAACTTGGGGATGTATATCAAAATATTGATGATAAATATGGATTTTAGGAAAAAGAAACTAATGAAAAAATTTTCAATGATCCAATTTTTAAATAAATTTCACATCATCTCATCTATATATATCTCAAGAGAAATTCCAATGAGAAAAATAGCTTATTGCAGAGGGAAAAGAACGGAAATTTCTTAAATCATGGTACAAAAACATAAATGCATCAACTACACATAAAAAGAAAAAAATAGTTTGCAGTTACTTATGTTAAAAAATAATATAAATGATTACATATGTAAATCAGGCACAAAAAATTATTTTTAAAAATAATTCTGTATTGTCCCATCTCATTCTGAGATCATTTCAATCTGAAGAAAAACAAAAACAATAACTACTTACTATAAAGAAATAATTTAACACAACTTTTCTATAGAAAACAAATTTTTGAAGCATAACTCAAGCATCATAAGTTCCTGATTTTAATAGGTTTTTTTAATATAATAATATTTACCTAAAATGGAATAGCACATGTGAATTTCAACTTATAAAGGTCAATTAAAGATTTTTATTTTTAGCACCAAGGATACTATTATTCTCAGTCCTCACTTTTTTGTCCATATCTCTTTTCAAATAAAAGTATGTGGCCAACAAATGTTATCTACACATATTATTTTTAAAGAAATAACATGGTATAAAAAAAATGTCTGGCAACACATAAACACTCTATTGGGAATTCTTAAGATAAGATGTTTAATTTTTTTTTTTTTTTTTTAAATTTTGTGGTGAATTTTATGTAGCTTAAGTGCAAAAAATTATGTTCAATAATTAAAGTTAAAAAGACCAAAAGTTGTTAATAAAAAGGGGAACAAAAAGTGCAGTCATCTTACTAAGAAAACTGGACACTGATAGGATAAACTGAGAAAAGACAGAAAAATATATAGCAACACTATCAGGAATTCTAAAAGTATGTTGCTTTTAAAAATTTTGTGATTTTACTGTTGAATTTCATATGGCATAATTGCAAAGAAAGCAATGTTAAAATAATCAAGACAAAAAAAAAGTTGTACTAGCAGGAGTGAGTCCAAGAGCAGATTGGTAAACTGTGAAAGACCACAAAATATTTGCAAACCATCTGGTGAAATGTTAAAATCCAAATCTTTTCAGATTTTTTCCCCTTAATTTTCTTCTTTTCTTTATTTAATTGGAATTTCTGCCATAATATTTTCAAAGCAAATTTTATGGTACACAATAAACACTTTATGACCTTGAAATAAACATATTGGACTTCAAAACTAAATTTGAGTAATAAATGTAAATTTAAATGTAAAATTGAATGTAAATTTCAATTATAAATTATTAAATAAAAATTATTTATAATAAGTAAATAAACAGATAAATAATTTTAAAGGATTTAAGTAAAATTAATGTACTTTTCACTGAAGTTCATCAACTGATCTCTTTCACCAAAAAGAAAATAAGAAGGTTGTCTATCGGACCATGCAGACTGTCGAGAAACAGAACTTTGTTTTACTCTAGGTATAGACAACCCAGCAGGAGGTTTACAAATTCCAAGACGATCAGCAATTCTTTGCTTTACAGATGGAACAGGAAGAGATTTTGAAGAGGAGAGAGATTTTCTTGATACCTTAAAAGAATCCAATGCACAAAATATATATAATACTATTTAAAGAATAAAATAACATTTAAATTATGAATTATTTATAAATAAAATAAAGAATAAAATACACAATGCAAATGCTACATTAAAATGTAATTTTGAGTTAAATATCAGTTTTTTAAAAGAAATGTAGAAAAATGCCCCCAAAATGAATTGAATTTCAAAGCAAATTTATTTGCATAAAATAATACCTAATAACCACACTGTATATATGTAATTAACTATAATATGCAACTGTAAGTGTCAATCTTTTTATTATATGAGTTATATCAGTACAGTATATGCCTTGGTTTCACAGTCACAGTAAGTGGTGAAATCAATGCCCAAAGAATTACTAATCAATTGTCTTTAGGTAAAATATATATAAACATAAATGAAATGCAGCGAAAAAGACACATATGCATAAGGGGGTGAGTGAGTGAGTGAGTGATTATGGCGCAAAAACCAGAGATGATTATGACGTGCCAAACAAAAGATGAGATGATTACAATTGATGACATTAAAATTCAATAAATAAAAAACAAGTAGATAAATGTACCAAATCCAAAGGATGAAGTCATATAAACACAAGTTAAAAGCACATATTAAAACTCAAGACACAGTCTTCAAAACAAATTACATTTGGTAATAAAAGCCAATCTCTTTTAAATAATAAAATAAATTAGAATTGACCTCTCTTCCGATTAAACGGTCGAGAGGTAAGTCACAGCTATTAAAATATTTCTGGCGAAGACTATTAAAACATGGACACTCAATTAAAATATGACGAACAGATAAACAAACATTACAATTAAAACAAACAGGCTCATTTTCAGCATTAAGAAGATAGTTATGAGTGACTCTAGTGTGACCAATTCTGAGGCGAGTCAAAAGAACTTCCTCCTTACGATTTCCAACAAAATCCCAATGCTCAATTCTAGGCTTGACGTTTCTCAACTTGTTGTGATGCTGAACATCCCAAAATTGCTGCCATTTTTTTCGGACCTTTCCCTTGATGACACTGCAGATATCTCTAAAAGGGATAAGGCGACTGGACAGTTCAACAGCAGATTTGGCTGCGATATCTGCAAGCTCATTTCCCTTTATTCCAGCATGTCCAGGAACCCAGCAGTACAGGACTTCATAACCTCGAATCGTTAAATTTATATGAATTTTGAGAACATCCACTACCACAGGATTCTGAGTGTTGGGAAAAGCTTCCAAGGATTTAAGAGCACTATACGAGTCTGTGTAAACTATGAACTTTTTGTGGCAGAGCTTTGAGATGTACAAAAGACCAAAATATATTGCAGTTAGTTCAGATGTTAGGACTGAGAAAGCATGGTGCAGGCATCTGCCCTCTATGTAATTTTCAAATACAAAAGCCATCCCGACATGATCATTTGACTTTGATCCATCTGTGTATATCGGATAATAACTGCTATATTTGTGCCTGTGCTCAGCAAAGAGTTGTCTGTAAACAATCTCATTAGTGCTTGCTTTCACGTGATGTTTGAAAACATCAAGAAGCTGAATCCGTGAATTTTCCCAAGGTGGGATTTCAAAGTTCTGTACTGCTTGGGGGCGCATATCAGAGAGGGAATGTTCCTCAATGATGGGGCGAAGTCTTAAAGGAAAGGTAGCAACACAAGATGGACGTGTTTCAAATAAAGTATTACACTCATTATCAAGTAAGCACAGCTTATTGGGATGTTCAGGTTGGGATAAGATATTAAAGTATTGTAAAAGGGACAATTGCTCACGCCTCAGATAAAGTGATGGTTCGTTAGAGTCAACGTATAGGCTCTGTACAGGAGAAGTCCTGAAAGCTCCTGAACAAATCCGCAAACCTTGATGGTGAACAGGGTCCAGTTTTAACAAAACAGATGAGCGAGTGGATCCATAAACCACTGAGCCATAGTCCAGTCTAGAGCGGATAAGCGCTCTGTAAATGCGAAGCATGGAGCAACGCTCTGCACCCCAGGAGGTGTTTGCCAACACTTTTAAAATATTTAGTGTTTTTAGACACTTCTTTCTCAGGTTTAAAACATGAGAAAGGAAAGTCAATTTCTGGTCAAACGTCACTCCTAAAAATTTCACTTCGGGTGCAACTGGAATAATTGTACCATTTAGATATAACTCAGGTTCAGGATGGAGACCTCGCTTCCTACAAAAGTGCACGCACACAGATTTCTGTTTCGAAAAGGTAAATCCCTGTTTGTCTGACCATTCTTGGATCTTATTCAGAGCCATCTGCAATTGCCTCTCTATGTATCTCATGTCTGCTCCTCGACAGCTAATCTGTAAATCATCTACATATAGTGATCCCAAGATGGTAGGAGGAAGTTCTTTTAATACAGAATTTATTTTTAAACTGAACAGCGTTACACTAAGCACACAGCCTTGAGGCACACCCTCTTCCTGTTGGAAAACATCCGAAAAAACAGAGCCAATTCTTACTTGAAAAGTTCTACTGTTCAAGAAATTCTGAATGAAAATTGGTAGGTTGCCGCGCAAGCCACTCTCGTGAAGATCCCGGAGTATACCGTATCTCTATGCCTTATCATAAGCTTTTTCAATGTCGAAGAATATCGAGACAAGGTGGCTTCTTTTTACAAATGCTTTTCGAATAGATGTCTCTAAGAGGAGCATGTTATCTACAGTTGTTCTTCCCTTTCGAAAACCACTCTGATAAGGCGATATAATATCATTCTTTTCCAAGAAGTAGACTAGGCGGCTGTTTACCATCTTTTCAAACAGTTTGCAGAGGCAACTCGTAAGGGCAATTGGTCGATAGTTGGAGGGATTCCTTGGATCTTTCCCTGGCTTAGCAATGGGAATGACAACAGCTCTCCTCCATGCACTGGGAAAAATACGCTCCTTCCACACTCTATTGTAAAGCGTGAGAAGGGCATTCAGTGACTTATAGGACAGATGCTTTAGCATTTCGTAGTTCACGCCATCGAGACCTGCAGACGACCTATGTGTCTGAAACAAAGCTCTCTTTAACTCTAGCACAGTAAAATCTCTATTATAAGGCTCAAATTCGGAAGAGTTGAAAGCGATGGGATTTTTCTCAGAGCGTTGCTTGATAGAAAGAAATGCAGGTGA
The DNA here is from genome assembly GCF_044657685.1 of Stegodyphus dumicola. Lineage (NCBI taxonomy): Eukaryota > Metazoa > Arthropoda > Arachnida > Araneae > Eresidae > Stegodyphus > Stegodyphus dumicola. Next base: position 123,244,031 of record NC_140778.1, read on the forward strand.
ATAGTTTCTGCTGGAAGAAACGGCAGCAAATGTCTCACCGATAGTATTCGCAATTTCTTCTATGGAGCTAATCACTCGGCCATCTTTTTCCAGAAAGGAAAGTGAGTGGTCTTTATATATTCCGCATGCCTTTCGAACTCTTTCCCAAACCCGCTTACTAGGCGTAGAGGATGTTATTGAAGACACATATGAAATCCAGGAATCCCTCTGGCTTTGCCTTCTTACTTTTCGTGCATTTGCTTTGGCTCTTTTAAATGCTATGAGGTTTCGCAGAGTAGGATATCTACGAAAAATACCCCATGCTTTTTTCTGTTTTTTCAGTGCTTCATGACAGTCGCGATTCCACCAAGGTTTCGTATATTTTAGTATTTTTCCTGATGTTCTAGGAATGGAGAGCATAGCTGCCTGAATAATAGTATTTGTAACAGCATCAACAGCATCATCGATATGCACATCTTCTACCATTTCATCTGTGAGCTCTGCAATGGAAGAGAAGAGTTCCCAGTCTGCCCTGTCCAGAATAAACCGAGGGACTTTCGACATGGGGTTTGCTCCTCTTCGTGCAAGAGATACAAAAATGGGATAATGATCGCTGTTGTACAGGTCTTTTCCGACACTAAAAGTGCAAAAAGGCAACAGAGATGGTGAACAGATGGCAAGGTCGAGAGCGTGGAATGTCCTTGAAGGCTCATGGAAGTAAGTATCCTGCCCATTATTCAGGAGACAAAGGCTGTGATCTTCGATCATCCGCTCAATTTGTCTTCCTCGGCAATTTGTATCTTTACTACCCCAGAGCGAGTTATGGCCGTTAAAATCTCCTATTATGATGAAAGGCTCAGGCAGCTGCTCTAAAAGATCATTTAAATCTTGCTGATCAATGTGCTCATTAGGAGGCAAATAAAGAGAAACGACTGAAACTACAATATCAAAATTTACTTGTACAGCGACAACTTGGAGAGAAGTCGTCAAAGGAAAGGAACTTGAGGGATAATCCAGTGAGGTGAGGAGACATACACCTCCACTGGCACGCTCACCTGCAAGGTTATCCTTCCTGACGAGAGAAAACCTCCGAAGTTTTGCATGTTGATCTGGTTTCAGATTTGTCTCTTGTATTGCCAAGCAAACAGGATGATAAGCATTGATCATAGCTTTAATGTCAAGCAAATTTCGGTGGAAACCGCGACAGTTCCATGAGATGAGGGTGGCCATTATGACTGGTGTTGTTTGTTCTTTCTGTGTTCCTTTTTAGTTTTGCGCGGAAGTAGATGCTCGGGAACTTCCATTCCCTCCTCCACTTCCATACCGTATGAATCTAGAGATTCAGAATTCATGGCATCTACAGATGGGCTTCTATTTTTGGATACTATTTTTGGAAGCACAGTTTTTGGTTTGCTCGAGATTGTTACTTCTTTATTTTGTATGACATGGGTTGGATTTTCCTTTTTGTTGTTTGCAGGCTGCTGGGTTTTATTTGGTGGAGTCTGTGAACTTATGGAAGTTTGAGTGGCTATTGTGCGTGTTGATTTAACGACGCCGGCATATGATTTGTTTGACTGAGGCTGTGTGCTTTGAACTTGTCTTCTAGCTTCGGCATATGAAATGTTTCTAGAGACTTTTATGGTCTGAACTTCCTTTTCTAATTTCCATTTTGGACAGGAACGGGAAAATGCTGGATGGTTGCCCTTGCAATTAACACACAGTGCTGCAGCGGTGCAATTATCGCTATCGTGGCCAACCAACGAGCATCGAGCGCACGTCAGGGTCCCACGACAGGACATCTTGGAATGGCCAAAACGCTGGTACTGGAAGCATCACATGGGGTTTGGAATATAAGGTCTTACGGGGCAATTTAAATATCCAGCCTTAATATTCTTCGGCAGATCAGGCAAATTGAAGGTCAGGATCACGTGTTTCGTGTCAATCAACTGACCTTCCTTACGCATCTTGATCCGCTTGGCAGCACAAACCTTTTGATCAGCTAACTCGGAGACGAACTCTTCTTCTAAAACACACAGAAGGTCGATTTCCGAGATCACGCCTCTACAGAAATTAAGCGTTTTATGCGCTGACGCAGTTATAGATACCTGTCCAAGTTTGGTTTGTTGTAAAAGTGAAGCAGACTGGGTGGCCGAAAAGGTATCAATAAGCAGATCTCCCGAACGGAGACGCTTTATGTTCCTTGGCTCACCTATGCAAGAATGAATGTATTTGTTTATCAGGAAAGGAGACATCTTTTTAAATTCTTCAGAGGCACTGGTAACAACAACAAAGCGAGGACATTCAGTAGTTTCTTTGGCATTTGCATCGGTACGAATTTTCTTGCTCACAGATTTGTCAATGATTTCAATATCTTTATTCGTGTCGTTTGTTTCAGGTTTTTTTAAAATAAATAAGGAAGCCATAATTGAAAAATATAAGATTCGGGTCCGACGGCCCCGCCCACCACGGAGCCCAACAAGGGAACACAGATTCCTGTGTTAGGGCTAGCCGGACCTATACGCAAACTGAAGCCCCACAGTCGGCTTTCCCGAAAGCAGGTACTCCCGAGAGCTTGACCCCAAGCCACTGACACAAGTACTAGTGACCAGCCGATTGACACCCGTGAGGACGACTAAGGTGCCTCCCGTTTAGCTGAAGCAGAGGCCAAAGTAGTGTGTTGGGGACAGTACCTCGCCCCTCAACTACTAGGACCCTCCTTTCCAGCGTCACGGGTCTCCACGCACGGCAAACACGTGGGCAGTTTTCTCGCCACTCGAAGACTAGAGACAAGGGCTGTTCCAGTCTCTCGTGACGAGCCCCAAACTCCGTAGAGAGAAACCACGAGGGAGAAGAGAAGGGAAAAAGTTCCAGCAAAGAGGAGAGGAAACGGAAAAGAGGATAGATCACTGGGGCTCCAGGATCGTGACACCCGTCTCACCAAGAAGATGATCCCCTGAAGGGCTAGGGTACCTCGGGATTGCCACACCCGTACTCACAAAAGTGAGCCCCCTGAGGGGCATATGCATAAGGCCTATACAGAATATAGTGCAATGGCATCTGCACATATCATTGTATGCATCCACCGGCATATAGAAGTGATTCTGTGGAAGTTTCCAGATCAGTTTCCATGCAGAGAATGGCATTTTTTTATGATTTACGAAATTTTTAATACAGTCTAATAATTTGAGCTCATAAGATGGTTCAAAAGAAAATGTTTGGATTTTTACATACAACATTTCAAGAGTTCACTGTGATTGCAAAAATTATGATGAAACTGGAATTATAATAAATCTGGAACTGCCAAAAAGCTCTGATGAATTCAGATCTCGAACTTCGTACTGTATTATGTATTTCGTAAAACTTATCGATTTCAATAATATTCTTTTATTTACACCAAATAAATTTCTCTAGGTACATACACTTTACATTGTCACCATATATCAGAAGTTTCTAAATCATGCACTGAAAAACACTAGGTAGGGAAATACACGAGGGGAAGAGATATGCACATAAATAATCTATAAGTCACTACTGTAACAATCTACTATGTTTCGATTGTGTTCTATTGAAAGTGCTCAAAGTTTTTAATTGCTTCTTGTGAGTTTTAATTAAGTCTTTTCACTAAAGTTTTAAAATTTTACTTACGTTTTTAATTCTTTGGACTATATGCTATTTGTTTAAAGGTAAAATTTTGATTTGAATTTTTCACTGAAGTACCTTATTATTTACGTTTTCATTCTTTAAATAGAATTCTCTTTATTTAAGGTACAAGATTCTAATTAGAATTTACTTTGTTTCTTTCCTTGCTCTGGGGAGGGGCCAGAATTTTTGGGTGCACTATTATAATTAAAATACACTGAAATGTTCATCGGCTAATTCTGGATACAGAAAAGCAAGGATTTTTGTAGAAAAGAGATTTCAATGTTCCTCCTCCTGACGAAGTGACATTCAAATTGATTGAATTCCCCTTCTATAATATTCATTTTTCTTTCAATTTCTTTAATTTTTTTAATTAGGGTATTGCTTATTTGAAACGTTTTGTTTTTAACATTTTTTAAAATTCTTTATTGTTGCCCCCAAAATTACCAAATGAACTGCAATAGGAATTCAAGCATGCATGGACATGCTCCTGAGATGTCTGATAGTGACAGTGTGCATGCATGCATGTCACTATCAGACATCTATATGCTTGAATGTATATATGTATGTATTATGCGTGTAATATGTATGCATGCATGCATGTTTTTCAAAAATTGCAGAAAAACAGTGGTATACATAGCCATAAAATTTTTAACAAACATAGTCCTTCATCCGAATGTGTGACCCCAATGACAGAGCTTTAAATTTTAAATTTGGTTTTATTTTGTATTTTGTCTAAATTTAATGAGAATTTGATTAAAAACTTAGTGATTTAAAACGCTCTGTTAAGCCTAAGATATTTATTTTATTTCAAATTTAAACAGAAAACTCAGCAATATAAACAAATCATGTTGCCACTCAGCAAAAAGTACGTTATCCTTCTTCTGGCTTTAATCATGCTGTGCGAAAATGATTTTTCTACACCATGTGCACTTCAATGGCCAAAATTTGAAATGTTTTAAAAATTTATTTCATATTCTGCATGAAATTAATGAACTTTTAATTAAAAACTCAGTGACAAAGGATCTTTGTGGTGCCATTCATCAAGGCATAAGATATTTACATTTCAAATTTAATCAGGAACCTGAGTAAAATAAGCGTGTTGCCACTTAACAAAATGCACTGTGTTTCTCTTTTGAATTTAATCAACAAATTCAGCAATTTAAAAGAAACATGCTGCTGCTGCTGCCCAAATTAAAGTATTTTTACCTTTCATAGGGTAATATGATGTCACCCTGCAGTGCGTTAATGTATTTTTCTTTCAAATTTATTCTGTTATTAACAAACTAAACAATTTAGAGCAATAAACACAGACTTATTTCAGTTATTAATAATTACTAGCTTGATCCATGAAATTACATTAGCTAGATTCATTAAAAATCATTGTAGATTTTTTCTGTTTTATAATAACTATTTTAGGTAGTTGCAGCTGGCTAGGCTCGTGGTTAATATTTAAAAAAAAAAAAAAAAAAAAAAAATCTGAAAGATTTCAGATTTTAAATTATGTCCAAAGGGGCATTTTTTTAATATTTTGTGTGTTACCTTTATTTATTAAATATCGTGTTCTTTACACTTAAACCATAAAATTCAGTTCAATAGCAATGTCGCAAAATAATTTTAAAAAGAGCATATCTTTAGAATTTCCGATACACAGTTCCGCATGTTAGAAATAAAAAGGTTGCCCCCCCCCCCATAGAGTGTTGCCATTGCTCGCTTTTAAATCGTTGAGTTTGTTACTCAAAAATTCGTTAAAGTTTTACAAAATATGAAAACGATAATAAAACAAATTCCAAATTTCAAATTTGGGCTTCCACATGCCCATATTCGTAGGAGGGATACATCATTCAATATTTGATGGCTCTATGTACCGTTGTTTTATCACAATGTGAGAAATACACATAGATTTATGCAGATTTTTCATTATTTAATTTCTTAAAATACAATGCAGGTCTCTAACATTTGGTGGCAACAGTTTGAAAAGTGTTTCGCCATTTAGAGTGATTCAACGCAAAATGAAAACAATAGTCCTTCAGGGACAAAGTACCTTTGGACTAAAAAAAAGACGGAGAGAAGAGAATTGTTTTTTAGCCCTTTCAGGATGGGCGTCCCATATACACACTCCCTAAGAATGTTTCTTACAGCCAGGCGTCCCATCCACGCATCATTAGAGATTGCATTCAGAGGACGGGTGATGTGTATGTTACCGTGAAAGACCGAAATTGGAGAATGTCAACTTTCACCAGAGAATATCAACATTCACCAAATATGTCGGTGAAAGACCGAATATTTCACTAAATTCTTGTATATTTGGACCCTCACCGGTGTATGTCAACAATCACAGATATGCTCTGGTGAAAGTCGAAAAGAGAGGTCATAAAGTGCCATAGTAGTTTGTTTTCAATAAATAAGATTTGAATGACATATTTTAGTAAGTTTTTTATTACTGTTATTTTATTTTTTTCATTTAGAACGTACTGTATAATTAAGTAAGTTTTTAACTTCTATTATTTTGCTTTCTCATTTTGAATGTATTGTGTGTTTTAGGTTCTCATGTTCTTAAGTTCTTATTTCAAGTTTCAAGTGTGTTTATTTGCAAATGAATTAAGGAGAAGAAAATATAAAATTGTTATATGTTCAGCATTCACCATTAGTACGTGGTGAATGTCGACATTGACCGGTGTAAGTCAGAAATAAGAGTATTTGGAAAATATTTCGGACATACACCAAGAGACTATGTGAATGTTGACATTCACTGGTGAAAGTTGACATTCTCCAGATTTCGGTGTTTCACCATAACATATACACATTTTAAGCTGGAACGTTTTTCTGAAGGCTACTAGATGGCATCCTATGTCCATTACTTTTGAAATGGACACAGTTTTAGGTTCCTGACCTTGAGTTTGATATATTCTGCTTGACTTTGGTGGGGGAAGTGCAAACAGAGGTGGGCTTTTTAAATTGCTGGGTGCTAATGAAAACATTTGCGTGTCTAATTTATATCCAATTCCTTTTGTTTATTCTATTTTTCCCTCTACTAAGACTACTACTACTTGCTTTATTTAAAAACTGTTCATAATATTAAATAGAAGTTTTCTCCTCCATGCTTTTTTCTTATTTGGAGGATTCAAAAGATTCCAATTTTGAAAAATTCCAGAATGTTTTAAAATTTAGATTTGTCCCACTTCAAATACAAAGATCATTTTTATCAATTATATTTATACTATTGTTAACGTGTAAGTGAATTTTATTTTATAAAAAGTTTGTGAGTGGCTGAATTATTCAATACAACTACATTTTAAAAAAGTCTATTAATACATTAAGCAATATGTCTGTTATTGGTGACTAACAATATGCTTTCTATTCGGACTGCATCAGCCACTGGTGAATAACATTATATTCTATGTTTTTCACTCAGGTTGTCATCAATCATTGTTAACTAATGATATACAATTTAAAAAATTATATTTCTCTATCAAATTCTACACAAATATCCAGCTGCCAGCATATTGGGAAAACATGATATCATAGACTACACAGAAAGGAAGACTTTGGCACTTAAAATGTTAGTTGCAAAAATAAAATTGAAAAATTAATCCTGTGTTTTACTTAAAAAATGAATACAGAATGGAAAGTTATAAATAAAAAACTAACATTAAAGTTAATAATATGTTTTAGAGTTCATTATAAAATTAAAAAGCATATTTAATAAAATGACATACTTTAAGCTTTCTTCTAGTTCTCTTTCTTCTCCTTCTCCTCCTCTTTCGATATGTAACTAAAGTTATAGTTGCACCTGTAGCAGCTACTTTTCCTTTTCCTGCATCTAAAACATTTTTCTGTGTGCGAGCTAATTTGACCACCTTTTTAACTGGTCTATATGATGCTCGTTTCCTTTTCCGAGGTTTCTTTGTTACAGGAGGTTTGGACTTGGTAACACTCTAAATTAAATACAGGTTGTTATAAAGACAAAAAACTATACTGTTTTGCATTTTTGTTAATTACTCATTATATTAAAAGTTATGAATGTTGAGATTCATAACATATTAAACATTTAAGTAATTCCTTTAAAAGTATCTTTGAAAGAACTTCAGATTATCAAAATAAAAAATAAGGTTAACTTTTGACTTTATTATATACAACATCTGTATATTTATTTATCTGATCTCAGTATTTCAACCAAAAAAATTTTAAACATAATATTCTAGTAAGAAGTACAACAGGAATTTTATCACCTAAGGCTTAGTTTAAAAATATTTTATGCTTTTTAACGCAAACAATACTATCAGTAAAAAAAATTAAATTTGATCAGCCTTTTTTAATAAAGTAATGAAGTAGCAGTGCATAACAATAAAATAGCACAGGAAAGATTTATTAGTTTTTACAAAAGAAAAGCAGAATAAAAGAAAATAAAAAACTGTTCTTGTAAATTCTTTCATAAAAAATTATTCAGTACACATTATATTTTCATCCATTTATAATACTTTATTAGTATTTATTTATTAAATATCAAAACACATACACAATTCCACTTGATTCTTACACCTATATATACTAATGTGCAAAACTTTAGCAACAAATATATTTTTTAACATGCAAGCATGAAACTGTTGAAAAGGGCTTTTGGAGTTCAGTAAAATCAAAAGGCAATAGTACAAAGGTGATGCATATGCAAATATCAGCAGCATAACATCAGAGCATAGAAAAGATGAATAATCAATGCATTAATTGCATGGCAAGTACATTTCCAAGCATTCATCTGCAAATGAAAGTGAGATTGCATGTGCAGTATACCTTCAAGAAAGCATCAGAATGCTTTTACTTATCATAGAATGATTGGCAAGCTTGAGGAGAGGCAGTTTGACGTCCATCACACAAGAGTTTTGGATTTGATAAAGTGTTGTTTCATGAGCTTGGAAAGCTTTCCAAACAACAGATACAAGTTTAAGAAAGGTTGTTAGTGAATGGTCATGGAAAACAACAGTGAAACAAATGATGAATGATATATCGTTCTGCAGGCCAAAAGAGATTGAAACCAGACAGCGAGCAATGTTGCTTGGCAGCTGCACACGGCAACTGGATGATAGGTGTCTCAGTTCATTGTAGTCAGAGGATTTCATAAAGGAAGCTTACTTGCCTGTCATCCTGAACACTTCCTACCACTGACAGAAGCCTATCAGCAACATCATTTGTAGTGGTGTAGAGAACACAAAGTCTAAACACTTCGTCAAGGAAGTCACATCCTCCTTACCAATGAGGGTCATTTCAATCTGCCAAATGATTCTTCAAAGCCAGTTGATATGGAGAGAGGTAGTGACATGCTTTCATCCTTCTAATATCAGAAAAAGAGACTGTTGGGGTGGTCTTCGCGATCTTGTATGAATGAAACTCCCCTTTTCGACAGAGGTTCACTTATTGGAGATTGTTACTATGATGAAGTTATCTTTTCGTACATGCATTTTTGGGGGTTATCATTGGCCCTGACCTTCTTTTTATATGCACAACCACATAGGACTCATGCTGGTAAGGAGTTCCTGGAAAGTGAAGATGGAGCTGCAAAATGGACTGGCTAGTGTGCTTCTTTGATTTAAATCCCACTGAATATGTGTACAATACTTTAGGGAGATGCCAGGCTGTATGATCTTACCCTCCAGAGAACAACCAGAAAGCTAAAACACATGCTCCTTGAAGAATGGGAATTCTTACCCCAAGAACATGTTAAATAATCTGGTGTTCAGTGTCAACCTTCAGTGCAATGCAACCACTACAGTTAAGGAAGATCATATCCCTTATCAAGAACCAAGGCTCTTTGGTTCTCTCTCTTGGCCAGACAGAATTTTGTACCAACATCATTCTTTTAGTAACATATTTTCAAATATTTGTTCATACTATACAGCCCCCCCCCACAGTAATTGTATTTTAATATAGTGTTTATGGATTTCAATATAGCATAAATTCACTGGACAGTGGATTACAATATGGTGTTTATTAAAAAAATCAAAAGCACTAGCAAACACATCAACACTCATTCCATTGCAGTTGAGTTTGTAGCAGCACTGGCACACAGCCAAAAGTACATATGTAATGCACAACACTCTGACATGCTTGCAAAAGAAGCTAAAGAAAAAAAAAAAACATTATCGCATCTCAAAAAATAACAGTTTAAAAAAATAAATATACATAACATTAGAAACATACAAATTATGCTTATATGCACGATTGCTAATGAATGAAAATAAAATGGATAGATTTATGATGTCAGTTAAATGAAAAAATTATAGATTATGTACGAGGGCATTTCGAAAAGTAAAGATACAATGGCTCGCATTCCTTAAAAAAAACATTTATTTAGAAAACGTCAGGTACATCTTATTAACTGGATTATTTATTATTTTTCGACATAATCAATCCCGTTATCCAAACATTTGTTAAGTTGGTGCACAAGCTTTTGTATCCTACGGTCATAGAAGGTTGTCGCCTGTTGGAAACCAGCACGCACACAATTTCCTGTACCCTAACTTGACAGTCACAACTTCATAAAGAGTTGTCATTGACACTTCCGGTATGATCTGATGCAATTCTTTCAATTTGAGACGTCTATTTGCACGAATTGATTCCTCTGTTCTCTGAAGAAGGGCATCAGAGAAAACAGATGGCCGACCTGTTCTTTGTTCGTCATGAACATCGGTCCTACCTTCAGAGAAATGACGACACCATTTCGTTACATTTTGTCGATTCATAATGTTAGCTGGTTGCTGACCTTTTGCATGAAGAAAACGTATGACGAAGCGCACTTCGCATTTGGCGGGATTCTGAATCGGTGCAGCCATTTTAAACACGACCTACTCCAAACAGAATCAACGTTGAAATGCCAAACAAATACGAGGAAAAAGCTAACAGCTCAAGTTTAACACCTGTGTTGTCAACTTGTTCACCAAAACTTTTCTTTTCCTCTGGCGTACGGTGTATCTTTACTTTTCGAAATGCCCTCGTATGTTTGCATGGCAGGATGCATGACTACACTAATGTGAAATGTTGGTACCATCAATAAATTTATTCGCTAGCCAAAATTTGGCAAAACTTTTATAGTCTGGTGTGCTCCTTTTTTCCCCTCCTAATGAGTTGGTACTTTTACTCTCTTTGAGTCAGTTGCTAGCTGGCTGAAAATTAACAAATATATCAAAAGGATTCAACTGCAGCATCTACAACGCACGATAGTTTCCAGTAATTTTTCTCCAATTTCTACAAACATATCAAATTCAAAATGTCATTACTTTAGCAAAAAATAGAGAAATGCACAATTATTTACATACATTCATTTGTATTTTTTCTGCATGTATTAGCAAAGTATTTAACACATAAAGGATAGAGGCATTTATTTGCAAGTTTTCAACAAAATTTTACGCAAAAAAGATAGAGACATTTATTCCCTAATTTTGTTATACTGAAGAACTTTTCTGTGAAAATTTCTTTAAGTTTTCATATTTGTTTATTTTAAGCTTATGTGAAAAGTAAGTTATTTAGTGATTAACTCAATATATTACAATTATTTGAAATTAATGCAAATCCAAAAATTTAATATCTAGTTGCCAGTAAATTTGAATTACAAAATGTAACCAATACACATTTCTTAGAGACAGAAAATAAGCATGATAAATTTAAAATTTTTCCTTTGCATACTTGAAAAACTGAGTTAGTGATTTTAAATTTTATAAAAAAATTATCTGGCCTTCCACTTCACATATTGTTGTTCTCAGGTACACAAGCGAACTGCCATCTATCTGCTTTTGGGTCAGGCATGCAGCCCACTTGCAATCTGAGTTTGAGACCACTGGTCTAAGGAATATTTTTAAGACATTCTCTGCACTCACTCATCATTGTGAATGGTACTGTGATGGCATTAAGTATGTATTGATCCTTGCAGACCAAATACATCCACACAAGCAGATTTTGTTGCTTAGAATTGATGAATTTCCCAGCATGACAATGTAATCTGTCACACAGCCAGGAATGCATGTGAGCAGTTTGAAGAACATGAAGAAGACTTAACTTTAATTCTCGGGATTCTCAGCTTTCCGAGAATTAAGCCTAACTGACAATCTCAAGAGGCAACCTTGATCAGGTTGCTCGCTCTATGAATCTTTCACTCTGAATCTTCAAATAGCTGTCAGTCGTACTCCTGTCAGAATCCCACATCCCTGTGAACACCTCCCAATACTTGATAAGTCCCTCCCAACTTGTGTAACTGCTGTCTATGCTGCACACAGTGGTTATTATTGACATTAACAAGTGGCAGGTGGTCACATTAATGTGACTTGACAACTTATTTGTTTAAAAACATCTGCAATTTTACTTGATGATTTTACTTCAATATTGGATGATAACAATTACTACATAGCACTTTTGGTATTCGAAAACGGTAACAATGTCATTTTGATTTTACTCCTGAAAAAAAAAAAAAAAAAAAAAATTACATAATAATAAATGGCAATTCAGTCTTACTTTGAAACGTTAATGTTGAAAGCAGATGATAGTTAGAAATCTATGAAATACATACTATCAACAAACAGAAGAGTAATTTTTTTTTTTTTTTTTTTTTTTTTTTAAATCTGCAATTTACATATTGAATATATTGGAAGGGGGGAACTATGAAAATCATTTGACAAAACTCTTAAGAAACAAATTTATTAATAAAATAAGAAGATACATTACTGGAGATCTATGTTTAACAGCAGAACCACTAGTTCTTAAGGTTTGAACTCTTGAACGAACTGTTTCACTTGCTCTTGTGCGAGGAATAACTCTCCTTGCTCTAGAATGACTAGGCCCAGCTATATAAAATGAGAAAATATGTTTATGACAAGCAGCCATAACAGAACATGAAGATAATGTAAATGCATAAAAAGCAGAAGCAATGTGAAAATTATAAACAATAACAAACCGCCTAATGGAAAAGTAAGAGAATTTTTTTAAAATTTTTTTTCTCACTTATTAAAATAAAACATACTTAAGGCTATGGAAGATGCTGAACTAGAAAATAATGTCTAACTCCCAAACTATAGAAAGTAAAATTTTATAAAACAGGAGTTATGTATGAAAATGGTAGAAAAAGTTTATTTCCATTTAAATTAAACAATACTGTATTACAACATCAGTAACAAAAGAAATAAGTTTAATTTTTTTTTTTCTATGACACACATTTAATTTCTATAACCCATATATATAAACGTAATAAATCTTAAATTACAGTTTTTAATCATGAAATAGGTAGACAGAGATTTCTTTCAAATTCATTTATTTGATATAAAGAATAAATTTTGTGTTTAGTGAAAAAAGACTAAAAATCCTAAAAGTTAAACTGGAAAAAAAATTAAATTAAAAACTTAGATATAACATAATTTCAAAACTGAGCTTTAAGAAATTTTTTTATTGATTTTAAAATTCAGCTTTACTTCAAATTTTATTTTAATACAGAATAAAAACAAGAATTATTACCAACTGCTCCATTTTCCATAATATGTGAACAATGTGGACAAAACCATTCTTCAATGGGGATATGAAATAAAGGAGGATCAAGGCACTCACAATGATAAGCAAGATCACAAGCATCGCAAAGTAACAGACGATCTTCCCGATCCCCAAGGCGGCATACCTCACACAATGTAACACTCTCCTGCATATTTTCTTCAGGTTCTTTAGGTCTCACTTTCACTTTTATCTGAAATTAGTATTTTAATACCTTTCACACAAAATACTTAAATTATAAATTTTCAACTGCATTACATATTTCTTGACAAAAGGATGAGAATAAAGACACAGCCTGAGAATACTGCTAGATGAAGAACACATTTTTTGTACAAACACTCTAGCACTTAATACTCATATGATTTATAGCCAATAACTAAATAGTAGCAAATGGGAAACATACATTAATAAGGTTATATCAAGAGCAAAGTTCAAGCAAATTAAATAATTTCACATAGATTGGAGTCATGCGAACCTCTACAGGTCAAAACACTATGTGTGATTAACTTCACAGCTTTGTATAGCATAACATTTTCTGCTATAGCCAATGACCATAACCAGGTAATAACAATGCAAGGTTATTAATAAAATGGCCACCTATTTGAGTGACAGATGGCATCACAATGCTCTTCTGCATTTGTAAATAACAGAAATATAGATAAGTATATACTACACATACAAATTCCATCCATATTTGAATTTTTTCCCATTTTCATCTTTAATCAATTAGCAAATATATATATATCTGGTTGTAACAACAGTTTTCCACCCCAAACCGTCCTTAATAAAGTAGCGAGGAAAAAGAAAAGAAAGCTGTACTTTTAGTGTGGGTAGTAATCACCACCAAAATTTATAACTTTCTGCCAAGGTTTTGGTACTTTTTTAAAGTCTTCAGCCCCGAAACTTGGTAGCTGCGAGTCCAAAAACAGCTCAACCTCATTTCAGACATCCTGTGCAGAGTGGAAGATAGCAACAGCAAGATGAAGCTGCAAGTATGAAAAAAGGTAGAAGTCTGAAGGAGCGACTCACTGAACACCTTACTGTCAATGGTTTTACCTTTTCCAGATACTCAATGTGGATAATACCACAGCAACCCCATCAGATACAAAGCATGATCTTTTTTTAGTCAAATTATGCTGTCCCACTGCCGATGGGCTAACTGTGTTCACACCCCTCCCGTTTTCAACCTGTGTTGTTAAAGTTAATCCACTTTTCATCACAAGTGACGATTTGGTCCAGAATTTTGTGCTTGGGTTGATATTCCAACAGATTAGTGTAGGCCCAAACACATGTGTCCTTATCTGCTTGAGTCAGCTCATGTGGCATACAGCGACTGTACTTGTACGTCAAGCTTATATGATGCATAATATGACTAATGGACATGGCACTAATGGCTAACTCCTTAGATAGCTCTCCAGAGGTTGCATACTGATCTTCTTACACAAGTCCTTACAGGCAGGCCTCATCAACATCACTAGGCCGGCTAAAGCACTCTGCTTCTTGAATGTCACAGTCCACATTTTTTAATTTTTAGTACCAAACCTTCATACTATCATATGATACAACATTAGTATCGAAAGATATACATGTGATTTGGTGACATTCTGTAGCTGACTTTTCAAAGCAGAACTTGAATTAAATGATGCTTTTAATATAGTAGTGTGACAATCCTATTTCACACACTTTGTATTTAAGCATCACAGTTTCTTTTCTTTTCTTTTTTTTAATTTTCACTACACAATGTTCTAAAGCAAGTCTCTTTCTTTGAAATGTCAAGAATTGTTTCATAAAATATGATTAAACATGCCCCAGACAATATTTGCATTGGAGCAAAACTTTCATTAAAACACAATATACACTCTTAGACAAAAAAAAAAAAAAAAAAAAAAAAAAAAAAAGGGCAGGTTTCGACGGAAAATGCGAAATTTTACATTTTGGCTGCCAATGAATGAACGGTTGTCGCTACAGCGCATCTGATCTGAGCAACTGGCAGGATATTTAAGAGAATAAATTTTAATTCCAAATCATAAATTCTTCACGAATTTCATTCCGTGTACTCTGGTAGACAGTAACTATGCCTGGCATACAGGTGCGCGAATGATATGCGCAGATGTCAGAATTTGAGAAAGGCCGTGTGTTAGCCTCAAAGAAGCCAGATGGTCTTATCGGCGAAGCTCGACATTTGAGCAGGAGCGATGTCACTATTAGACGATGTTGACAGGAATGGGTGAACCATGGCTGCACACAGCATCAAGAAGAAAGAGGTAGGCCTAAAGAAACGACAGAACATGAAGAGAGCAATCATCAGAGGGGCAGTCACAGCCCGAGATGCATCATTATCACCGATTGTACGTGCAACTAGTGCTTCAGCGACCACAAGGACGATTCATAGTAGGCTCACAGAAAGGGGGCTGAGGTCATGACCCCCCTTGCACCGACTACCATTGACCTCTGTACAACGTCAAGGTCGTTTGCAGTGGTGTCAGGCTCATTCGCACTGGAATGTCACTGACTGGAGTAAACTAGTCTTCAGTGATGAGTCCCGCTTTGAACTGAGCCCAGATGACCAGCGAAGGCAAGTCAGCAGACTGCCCGGACAGTGGTGTGATACCAACCTGACTGTCTCCCGGCAGACATGCTGACAACCAAGAGTGATGGTCTGGTGTGCCATTTCATTTCATAGTAGGATGCCTTTGGTTGTCATCTGTTCCAAACTTATAGCACGGCGGTACGTCGACGAAGTTCTAAAGCCCATTATGTTGCCCTTTATGTCACGCCACCCTGGGCTTACATTTCAGCAAGATAATGCTCATCCCCACACTGCACGTTTCTACTGCTTGCCTTAGTGCTTGCCGAACATTACCTTGGCCAGCAAGGTCGCCGGATCTCTCTCCTATTGAGTACGTTTGGAGCATTATGGGCAGGACCCTCCAACCAGCTTGGGATGTTGATGATCTAATGCGCCAGTTGGACAGAATTTGGCACGATATCCCTCAGGAGGACATCCACAACCGTTATCAATCGATGCCAAACCGAATAACT
This sequence comes from Stegodyphus dumicola, assembly GCF_044657685.1. NCBI lineage: Eukaryota > Metazoa > Arthropoda > Arachnida > Araneae > Eresidae > Stegodyphus > Stegodyphus dumicola. The sequence continues at coordinate 123,260,213 of NC_140778.1, forward strand.
GCTTGCATAAGGACCAGAGGTGGACAAACGCGTTACTGACTTTTTCACTTTGTGAAGCTGTATCACTTCAATAAATCATCCAATTTTTCTCAAACTGAATCATTTGTTTTTCTGTACTTGTACATTACTTCTACCGCTTTTCGTCCCACTTGGATAACTCCTTCTTGGTGCATCGTTTTTTTTTTGTCTAAGAGTGTATATTACATGTAACAAAATATACACATAACAGTACTCTTAAGCTTATGAATGAAAAAGAATAAAAGGACATGTTCCAAAGAAAGATAAAACTATCACAATACTCTTTATGGCAAAATCATAAAAATAAGAAACCCTTAACAGTGAAATATTGGGTTGGAGGGAAAGTTCTGTCATATTTTAAAGAAAATATTTGAATTCATTTATAAAAATATGTGTTTAATATTAATCAATTATATATGCTCCGTTATTTGTTACAACCTGTTGCCATCTTCCAGGTAACCTGTAAATTCCTGTTTTGTAGAAGTTCTCATCCATGGAGTTAAAATAGTCAGCAACTGCCTTAGAAACACTTTCAAAAGACTTGAGAATTTTTTTCCCGTTAGATAATTTTGCAGAGATCTGAACAGGTAATAATCAGAGGGTGCAATGTCAGGTCAATATGGGGGGTGACTAAGGATTTCCCATCCTAATGCATTCAGTTTTTGTAGTGTCACCACTGCAGTATGCGGGCGAGCATTATCATGATGGAACACTATTCCTTTTCTGGACGCTAATGCTGGCCTTTTTTCTTTGATAGCTGCATTCAATTTATCCAGCTGATTGCAGTACAGATCCACGTTGATGTTTTTTCCCTGTTTCAGCAACTCGTAATACACTGGACCTTTCCTGTCCCACCACAAACAAAGCAGTACTTTTCGTTGATGGATACTTGGTTTTGGAACTGTTGCTGATGATGTTCCTGGTTTGCAGTAAGATTTTTTTCTTTTAATATTCTCGTAAAGAATCCACTTTCATCTCCAGTAACCAGCCTGTCCAAAAACGGCTCCACATTGTGTCTAATCAGATGTGATGAACATATTCTTACACGATCAGACAAATTCTTTTCCGTTAATTCATGTGGAACCCAAACACTTTGCTTTAACCCAAACCCAAGAGATTTAATGTGATCTCCAACAGTTGTATGATGAATGCCAAACTCTTCTGCAATTTCTCGACTTGTTAAATGTGGATTATTTTCCAACATGGATCGCAAAACATCATTATCGATCTTGGATGGTCATCCAGATCGAACACTTTCTTTGAGGCTCAGGTCCCCGGAACGAAATTTGCTAAACCATCTTTGACAAGTACGAACATTTACAATATCTTTTCCAAATACCGCACATAAATTTTTACATGCAACAGATGCGTTGCTTCCTTTTTGGAATTCATATAAAATGCAGTGTTGTAAATGCACTTTATCTACGGACATGTTTTTCCCTTTAAATATTACAAGTAAATGATGAATGGTAAAAAAAGGGCACCTTTTATATTATACAGCAGCTAAAAAAACAAAAAAAAAATCCGATTGACTCACTAGCCAGATTTTTTTTTTTTTTATTTACAAGAAAAATCACCTGCCTATTTAAAATAGGACAGAACTTTCCCTCCAACCAGATAAATTGAAACAACACAAACAGACAAAAAGTAAACAAAATTGCAGATAAAGTGCACAAAACTTATATAAGTGTAATCCAAAGGAACTGAAATAATTGCATGTATGTATATATATATATATATCATGCAGAATTTTTACACTAATTTTTTTTTATTCCACGAATACTATTTTTTAAGAATATATATATATGTGATGATAAAATTCAGTTTGGCAGTTGGGAACTTTTGAAGAATCACAAAAATCACTTGATATTCCAAATGTACCTTTATTACTTGTGGCACTTCACAATGGGGGCCAATCTGCACCCCACAATTTTGATGATGGCACATTACATTTAAAACAAAAACAGCAAAGCAAGAGACATCTTTCAGCCAGCAAGCACAAGCAAAGAAAGAGGGTGGGATAGGATTGAAACAATATTTATAGTAAAATTTTTCGCTAATATGATTGGCTAAAACTTATAGGCAATGCAGAAGTTTCAAGATGACATATTGTGGAATATGTTTTCAGATATGACACAGTTTAAAGAAAATTATTACTAGAGACAAAATACCCAAATAAAAAATGAATAATTAAGAGGCATTTTAAATTATAATTTTAATTTGCATTTTTTTTTTTATCTTACATATATATATTCCTAAAATAGTCCAAAATGCACTTAAAATTTCTTTTTCTTTCTTTTTTTTTTTTTTTAGCTTTTGCATATAATTTTTGGTCTTATTTGGGTACGAATACAGGTAGGGAAAGGATCTGAACATTTGAGAACTTATAAATTGTTGTTTTAAAGTGAAGGTTTCATATTAAAAAGAGGTTTTAGGTCTTTAGTGATTCAGAGGAACGAAACATATATTCGAAACTCATTAATCAACTTGGTTTAAGGCTTCAAAACACTTTTCTATGGACAAGTTCTGTTTGAAGCTTTAAGCAGAGGAGATTAACAAAATGTTATTTTGCTTTGTTTTGTATGGTGTTCTGAAAAAAAAAAAAAAAAAAAAAAAAAAAATTCTCGTTGATCATATTATAAAGATGCATTAAATTTACATGTACTCCATTTGGTAATTCCTTACCTGGAGAAGAAATGGTTTAACCTTCATATAGAAGGAACAAAAATTTTGCAATTCAGTTCTGACATTTCCTTTTTGATTTATATATATATATATGTATGTATGCATAAGATATAAAATTTGAAAGAAAACTACAGAGCTTTGAGTATATTCAAACTAAATAATATAATGTTCTAATTAGTTATATGGCAGCTTTTCCTTACATTGGTTAAAAATCCAATTTGAACATTTTTTCAATTTGCATGTGTAATTAGATTAAAAAGAAATAATGGTACTTTCTGATTATCTGAAACACCATAGACAAGATGCAAAATGGTTGGCGACTAATTTTTCATCAGAAATCTATTTTTGTGCTCTTGTTCCTCTCATGTACACAGTAATTTGTTATCCCCTCAAATAAATAAATAAATAAAAAACCTGAGAATTGCAAATTTAGTATCATACAACATTGACATTGTGCATCAGCCAAAACAGACATTTGCTACTTACATACTTAGATTGCTGCTACATTAATACTTTTTAGCAACATTATGGATTGCCACATAATTATTTTGGTGACATGCTGCTTTGCTTCGTGAAGACTTTCTGGTGACTTTTCAGTGCTGGTGTGGATAGTCAAAAAGTACCAAAGTTATTTTAAGCCAGTTAGATCACCTCACAGATACATAACGTAATGTAAGTTGTTAGTCTTATTTTTAGCTTATGAAAAACAATTTGAATTATTATAAGCTTCCAGAATGAAATAAAACTATGCTGATTAGTGAAGAGAATTTTAGGATTTCTTTCCCTATTTTAAATTTCCTACTTATTATTGAATGACTTTATAATTAAACATAACATCCAATTTTTACTTATATATTTTAGGAATTTTAGGATAATCAAACAATATAAAACAATTATATTTTGTTATGGTATGATTTTCATCTGATGACAGAGAAATGCACTTAGTTTTTGGAAGATTGTGAAAAGTTTTTGAAGTTAATCTTTTTTTTTTTTTTTTTTTTTTTTTAAATCTTGTTATATAGTTACGCACATTTATTATTATTTTTTTAATTATTACTTAATTTTTCTGTAGGAATTTTCCTTCAATTACACAACTACATGCATACAATCATGAAAAGTTTGGGAAACACTAGTATAATTGCAGTGATAAGAAATTAAAATGCAATTTTAAAATGAAGAATCCCTTACTCCTTCAGCAAATTACACCTACTGCTAAGAATCAACCAATGTTGCCGAACTTGTTTACCACTCCTGTACAATTATATAAATTTCTTTCATTAGATAATTTCAAAATATTTTAAGATAATTTTTACTTTCCCAGAAATTGAATTAAGTTACTTAAAATATATTTTTATGACATACACCAATTATTATAATACCATTAAAGTAAAAGTCTAAAATAAGGGGAACATAGCAAAAACTAGTGTTTTACGGAAAACTCTAAACCCAGATAATTTCAACTGAATTTCATATCTTGAAGCAAAATGAAATGGCTTCATGAATGATTCTGTAGTTTCCTTCATTAAAGGATTTAAATAACAATAATTTTCCCATATTAAATTCTTTGCATGGACATTTAGGATATGGTGTAAATATTATAATAAATAAGTAACAATTACTTCATAAATTTGTGAGGAAATTTTCTGGCACTAAGCCTTTTTATCTGGTTTTATCAGAGTAAGAAATCAAAGAAAGTAAGAATTAATCCAGAAGAATATAGTCTAAACTGCCTTTGTTTAAAAGATCTATACCCTAGATCACGTCCTGGCAACCTATAACCCACAGGTCACCGAGTGAATCATTTCATAATTTCAAGTGACCTGCTTGTGTTCTAAAAATAAGTATAATATATAAAAATAAATTATAAAACATAAATATGAAACGAACACTTGAAGAATACTAAAATATTCCATATTCAGTTCATTTTATAAATGCGAGCAAATATTTTTACATTATATTTATCTTAGATAAAAACAGAAGAAGCTTAACTATAAAAAATTCAGATGCTTGTATTAGACTTATGCTTAAGACGATTAACTATAAGCCAGACTTGATTAAATTGACATCACAATTTCATCATCATCGCAGCTATTGATATTGAAAAGAAAAATAAAGTTGTTAAGTTAAATTTGTTTTTATAAGAATTAGAATTTTAATTTTTATGTTTAAGGTTTAATTACTTTCTCAACAAAATGTATCTTATTATTCACAAAAAAAGGCAGTTTTAAAATGAGAATACGACTGATCCAAAATGCCTTCTTAATACACACATTTTAGTTGATTCTGACCCACAGCCAAAAAGACTGCTCTAGATTGCTTGCATTTTGCACTCTAGATGTTCTGTTGTAGATTCTGCCTGTTCTAGATGTTTGCATTTTGCACATCTCCCTGCACATTTTGAACATCTTAGAATCTAAGTTGTCCAAAATACATAAAATAACATGCAATTATACACAAATTTATGATAAGATTTTCAATACTAAAGTAAAATTCAAATTTCCAATATCTGTTTCATAGAATGGCAAAGAACAAAAATATTATGAATGGTGATATTTTAAATTATCAACAGGCGAGTTAAACTGGCTAATCCAAACACATTTTGACAAAGAAATATTTCTTGTAAAACACGAATATAATACAAACCTTTCTTATCTCTTCTCCACCAGGGGTAGATCTCATAATTATGCGATGAAACTCTGTTCTATCAATTGGGCAAGTATTAATATTCTGAAAAATAAAAATTATTAAGTTTTGTTTACAATTCAGATTATACAGATAGCCAAGTGTACATATAAACATATTAAAACAAACTAAATAAAAATCATATCCAGAAGCACATAAACATGGCCATGACGAATATTCCAATGCATAACTGAAGGCCCACACTACTTTGGATAAAAAATTATAATCATCAATTTATTGGGCCTAATATAACGTTCAACCCTCCTGACTTTTTTATGGTTCCTTAACTGCTGTATAGTTAATCTATATAATAATTTGCCCTGTTGTAGTTTAGCATTTCTTAAAACTCTGTTCCACGGAGCCCTGGAGTTCCACGAAATTTATGTGTGTGTGTGTTTTTTTATAACAATGGAAAAAGCGATAAAAATTAATGCCTGTACTAAATTTGAAATGTGCTGTCAAAGTAACTTTTGCTATTTCAGAATAGCCACATTGGGAAATCATTCAGAATCTTGTTATCAGTAATTCATGTCTCACTTTTCTATTGATCTGTGGGTGATCTAGAAATACAGGGGAATTTCCCAATTTTAAAAAATGCAAGTAAACCCCATACATTTTAACATAAAAGCTGGGATAATATCTCTAGTTGATGTGTGTCTTATAAAACACAAATTGATTGAAAGATTTTTTTTTATTTTAATCTTTTGCTTATTGATAAACTTTATTGGTTATTATAACATCACATCATACTTACTGCTCATGAAAAAATTCTTGCTATCAAGAAAAATATAGAATTTTTGACAATTTGTGTGCATTTCAATGACTCTGATTGCTCATCAGCAATAAAAACATTTTCAGAAGACTAAGGGGTTGAAATAGGAGTAGACATTTACTGGAGAAATTATTCAGCACATAAAAGGTTTCAGCGAAGGTTTTCATCCCTATTTTTTTAATGAACAGCAGATTAAGTATCAAAATGAATTGTGGATTAAAATTACAATTCATTTTGTGATTATCAATGCATGATCTTCTACCATGTCAGCAGAAGAATACAAAACTTTTATTTAAATGATATCCGATTCATCATTGTAAAAATAAAAACAATTTAAATAAATGCCCCTAGTGAAAATCTGGTGCAGTTTTCTAGTTGAATATCCTAACTTGGGTTCTCAGCTCCATATGTGAACAAAAAAATAAATACGGCAAAACATTTGATGAATTTGCAGCAATATGAAATGGGGTTCTCAGCTGCATGAGTCAATAAATGGATTTGATGTTGAATCTGACATGAGAATTCAACTTTCATACAACAGGCCTAAGATTAAGTTTATCTGTGATAATAAAAAGCAATATTCTTTATCTCATTATAGTTTAATAAATTATTTTAAGAACTTTAAGGGGTTAATTTTGAAATCATTTTTTAAAGCAAATAAATATAATTTAAAATAATTGCCATTTTTGTTCCAAATAATCCATTCACAGAATGTAGTATTAAAACCATACAATTGAAGCAAACCAGGGCTTCCAGAATAAAAGTGGACATTAAAAAGGATTCCACTTATTAAAATATTAAAAATGCTGTTGTAGTTTATATTTCAGTACAAATGATTTATCCATAAATGGGAACTTCAGCAATTCTGGATTTCAGGTCATTAGTTTAAAACTAGTAAGATGACAGTCAGAAACTGTAAAATTAAAGATATGGAACAGTTAATCATAAAATAATAAAACATTTATGACATTAAAGGAATCAAAATTTACAAAACAAAAATCAATATTTATTTGTTTGTTTACTTAAACATTTCTTACAATGTAACTTGTTTAAGATGTTTATTTATTTATTTATTTTTGTATGTTTTAACATTTCCTTTTTTAATTTTATAAATAGACATAGTTTCTTTTACAGGTACAAAGTTCCTCTGCTCAGATCTGTTAACTGCCATGTCTAGAACTGCCACTAAGCTGCTAATCAATATCATCACAATGGAAAACTTCTGTTATGTCATCTGCATTTATTATTACTTCTCCACGTTTTTCATAAATTCCATTATGTGGAAAACTTCGTCTTCTATAATGTTACAAATCTATACCAAAATAAGCCTGCTGTTTTGAATTTTGAAATCATATGTTTTTACTTTAAACTTTCACCAATGTTATTTTCTTTTGCCAGGGCCACTATAGTATACCAAATACAGTGGTGGCCAAAATTGTGGACACTTTCGGAAATTTTTATGTTTTTGAACTTTGTATGCTTATAGAAAACGTTACGTTTCACAAAGTGCAAACTTGTATATATCATTTTAAAGAGAATTTATTACTGAATTCAATACAAAACTCAAAATTCAATTATTTGCAATACAAAAAAGTTATATGTACTTTAATATAAATAAAAAAACACAGTTATGAAGCGGTTTGTAATGTCTAGCTTTCCTGGCCAATCACTGTTCTTGTTCTGAGAACCAATCAAATGTTAGTAACTGCCAGTAGAAGCTGACATCATGTTTACACTTGAAACAATTCATTATTTTGCTTTGTTCTGTAGAAGGAGGACCTGTTTCTTATTTCTTATATACTGCAATTAAAAGTAGGAATTTTTGTAAAAATTTTTAATATTTAGTCAAGAAGCAATGACATCAAATAAAAGAGTAGATTGGACACCTAGAAAGAGATGTAATATTATTGTGTTACGAGAAAGTGGTCTTTTCTAAGCTGAAATTGCAAGACAGGTGGGTGGTTCCGTGACTACATCTGGAGTCCGAAAGTTTTGTTTACGATATCAGGAAACAAATTCAAGAAGGAAAAGGCCGAAAAAGGTGCACCACATCTATTGATGACAGAAGATTATTATTTAAAGAAAAAATATTACTCAAGGTATCTTTTAAGAGTTAATGAACTGCAGAAGATTCATAATTTGGACCATTCTTCAATGCATTGGAAAAAAGCATTAATATGCTATATTTACTAAGTGTTAAGTTCTTTGGAATATAATTCTTTTTTCTTTCCCCAATATGCCAATAAAAGAAAACCAGTATGAGAAACACTGGGGCTTTAATTATTGCTTGGGTCAGATACAGAAATGTTAACTTCCACTTAACAACCACTCAAGGGCCGAAAGTTTGGTCATGGCTAATGTCAATCAATGTATTGTTATTAGCTACGGTGTGATTTCCTAGCTAGCCCAGGTACCTGAAAATGACAGACAGGAATCTCAGTCAGAAGAAAAATTGCTCTTATGGCACATCTGTAAACATCTGACTTATGTTTAAGAAAAAAAAAAAAAAAAAGTTAGACTGGGTTAAAATAACTTCCAAAAATTCTTTAAAAAAAATTTGTTGGTGATTCGGAAGTCCAGATTTTAGGTCTTTAGGGATACTGGACATCTAGATTTTGGATACTGTATACATACATATAATAAAGATCTTTGAATATGCTTATTTAAATGAAAATTATTACTCAATACAACTTTAAGGGTTAATGAACTTTAGAAAATACATACCTTAGACCATTCTTCAATGCATTCTAAACAAAAAGTGTGATCACAGTTTTCAGGAGTGCCAAGATCTTGACCAATGAATCTGTTCAGACATATGGGGCAAGCTTCCCGTTCACCATCATCATCTGATACATAGTGAACTGCCTCTTCTTCATTCTGAGTGGTTTCTTCTATTGTTTTCCCAAAATTTTGAATAAATTTATTTACACAGAAGTCAAAGAGAACAAAAATAATTTTTAGGATATTATAAAATTAAAATCTTTTAAAACATAACATATAAAGTATAGTTTTGGTAAACAGAATATTAAATTCCAATATTTAGAGTTCTCTTTTTATATTTTTTAAAGCTGTTGGATAGCACAAAGAAGAACACGAATAATGTTTACACATGAGAATAAATTGCATACATGCAATTAAATGCAGTAGATTCATGTGTGAAACTAATTTAAATACTTAATGTGGAAAGGGGGAAGAAATCATCTACCTGCCTAGGAAAGGATATCCTCTATAAACAGCCTAGCTATAGAAGTTTCTTCAAGTCAAATATATTCATAGAATATATATAATATTTTGTGAAAAAAACACAAAAGGGCCCATGTAATCCATCTCCTTAACAACTACAAACAGAAATAAGATGAAATACTAGCTGGGGAATTATTCTCCTGCTTTTGTAAGTTAGCCAGATATTCATAAATATTTCAATTATATGATACTCTTGCAAAAAACATCCATTAAGTAGTGCTCCTTCACTGTCATCTCTCTTGGATTATGAGCTCTGGTGTAGTGACTAGTATAGGCTCTAAATGTTTCTTTTTTAACATGTGTGTAATCTATTTTAATGCTTGCAACGTTGCACTGAACAATCAAATACGCAACTTGTTCTTTAGTTTGTATATAGCCCATTACTCACCAGATAAATATTGCTAAAATATTTTTTGCATGTAGGTATATCATATCAGTCTTTTCACAAATAATACGTAAAGGGATATAAATTTTGGTTCTTTAATGTATAAGTGGGACATTTTTTTTTTTTTTTTTTTTTTTTTTTAATTTTACTATAACTTTGTAAGAAAATATGTTGCTCAAGTTGACTATAAACCATAAAATGCCTATATGGCAGGCTCTCTCTCATCTGTAATAATTTTTTGATTGCATTTCTGACAACATTTGCATATTAAATCACCAAATGTTTTTGCAGGTATTAAATTTCTTCCTCTATTCCCATATGCCAAACCTGTTGTTCTCAAATACTTTTATAAATTTCAGGCCCAATTATCAAGATAACTTCTTTTCTCCTCAATCAATGTATTTGTTGCAATATTTTTAATATTGCAATTAGAAGAATCTGACGAAAAATAGAACTGTTTTCTTGAGCCAGACTTTCTGTTAATAAATCACATTGACACTATATCAGATGATTTACTATTTTCCACATCCGAATTGTTGTTAGTCTCATTCATCTTGATTATAATGGTATAATATCTATTTTCCCACAAATAACTATCAAACTGAAAAAATTCAAACACAATTCTGCAGCATCTAGATTGTGACTGACTGATTTATTTAATTTGAATTCTGATAAAATGGCACCAAAATTTAACGTTATTATTCAGTACATGATACTGAATATAGTACATGATAATGAATATGAGTTGGATTGTTGCAATGATTTACATAAGAGTACAGAGTTAATCAAAATGGCTTCTGAAATAAGTTACTTATTATTCCAATGGACAAAAACATTTTGGCCTTTAATGGTGTTAACTTTTTGAGGCTGGGTTTTTGGTACCAGTATAAGGCTTGAAAAAGATGGGAATCTTGAACCGAATGCTTTCCCCCTTTAAGAAATCACCTCCTATTTGCAACAAAGATTCTTGTGTGTAGTTTAATGGATTCTCAGAGGGGTGCATCTATGTCACAAAAGGAAGGGAAGTGTAGGGATTAGTGACCAGACTTCAAGATGCTTTTCGTCACTGAGGGAAAATTTCATATTACAGTTGTTCTGGATTGAGACTACTGGAAAATGTGTAAACCTCCATAGAAGAAACTGCCATTCTTTATACTATAGAACATTACTTTTGTTTTTATAAAATTCTGGTTTGAATTTTAAATTACACTGCAAAACTATGTGTCTTTACTAAGTGCTTACAATAATGATTTCTATCGTATCTTTATATTAACATTATGTCAAAAAAATTTTCTACTATTTGATTATTTCCTTGGTCAATTTAAAATTTAACCAGTCTTCATGTTAGTCTTTTTTTCTTTTTTTTAACTGTTAAATGTCCTTATAATTTTAAATTTGTTTTGGTATATATTATCAAATATAACTATATCTTTAAACTTTCTTTCATACAGGGAATAATTAAAAAATAAATACTTAAATCTATAGAAATGATTAAAAATTAAAGTTCAGTGGAATTGTTAAAATTATGCTCTATAGGCATAATGAAATTTTAATTTTACATAATTGTTTAAAATCTGCTTGATAACATATAATTTAAGGAGGAAACTTTCAGCAAATTTGAATACAGTCAAAAGTCGTTAATTCGGACACCCGTAATCCGGAATGATCTATAATCCGGACCTCAAAGCTAAAAACTTTCTGCGCATGCGCCGCGTTGGCACATGCGCACAGGCGTTTTACGCGTGCGCGTAAGACCTTGACTACTGCCCATATGCGTGTGCGCAAGTGCAGAATACGTTTTCGCGTGCGCGTTTAATGTATAACGGACGGTATAAACTAAAATTATCTAATTATCTATTTCAGTTAATGTTGATAATTGCGTTGTTCCTTAATCTTCGAATTGGATCCGGCTTATTATTTTTTGCAGACTGTAAGAGCAATTTTCTAAAAGTAAGCTTGAACTTTCGATTATGTCAAATAGAATTTCCGATGCTGGAGCTCCCAAAGGATCTAGAAAACGAAAGTATGTTTCGATGTCCATCAAACAAAAAACGAATTGCAAAAAAAATGGATAAAAGCATATCCTTTGTTTATCTAACCGTTCCGAAATCTGTTTATCAATTTCACGCTGCTCTGCGCGGGGGGGGGGGGACGTCGCGGCGCGCAATGAACTGGAAGTTCATCTGTCAACACTATCGTTATCTTCAGGGCAGATGTTTTTATTTTATTGTGCTTATAATTACTTACTAAATGTAGTATTTAATTTCGATGTACTCCGTCTTTGATATGATTTAAATCAAATTCCTCGTCATTATAAATATCACGAATACAAATCAAATAGTTTTCTGGTTGCAATTTTCTAATTTCGGCTATGCGTAAGGTATGCTTTACGCATCCGCGCGTTGAAAGAAATGTTTAAATTTTTTCTCTCAAATTTCGAAATTTAGGTTCATTCCAAATAAAATTTATCCATTTTTTGTGTTTTATTTTTTAAATTTCTATTTTTAAATATTTTTTATAAATTTTTTGAAAAAAATTTTGAATTATAACCTATAAAATTTTTACCATCATCTTAAAGTAGGTGTATTTTTAAGCATATCTGCAAAAAATTAGACTTTTTTATTCAAAATTTTCTAAGATATACACGAATTTACATATTTTCGAGTTTTGAAATTTGGCATCTTTTTTTGAGCGATAATAACGCCAAATGTGGTCTATGAATTTTTGTTACAGTGAATTGCCACAGCTATTTTTAACCTTAAATTTCAAGTAAGATTTTACGGAGAATTAATTATATGACATTTTTTCCCTCAATGAAGCATAATAAATATTTATTAATACTATATGAAAAGCTATTTTTTCAAATTATAGATGATATTATTCAAATTTTAACTATTTTTTTAAAATTTCTCTCTATCTTCCTTTTTAAAAAAAAAAATAAGAGTAAATTTTTACTTTCGGCGTTTTATCGTCTGCTACTTTACTTCGTTTAAATCGAATTGTCTAAAACTGAGAATTTTCGTTTGATATTTATTTGAATTTTATGACATTAACTGCATAATTTATTTCTAACCAAACTGTTGCTTTTGAAGTGGCTGAAAGAGCAGCTGATACTATCATCCACATTTTTAAAGCATAGTATATTTTTATAGAAACATAATATTTAGAATAATCATTTTTATAAAAGTCAAATTATGATATAAACATACAACCCTCTAGAGACTGAATTAATGGAAGTTCAATGGTTATGTAGAAATGATCTGCAGCTACTTAATGGCTGGATAAGTCAGCAGATTCTGTGGACAAGTAAGAATAATTCTATAAACGCCACCCAACATTCAGGATTCAATTAACAACAAGGATACGATGTTTATTAAATGAATTTAAGAAAGTTTAAAACATAAAAAACCAAATCATTTTTATCCTAAAATGTATTTTTGTGCGTAGCGTATTTTCATTATATCCTTAAAATTCTAATTTAGAATGTAATTGTCAAGAACTGAATCCTAATCATCAGTAATATAATAAGTAATTATTACGGTTATTAATAAATCCTTCTTATAAAGTAATTGCAAATATTTCAAAAAACTTTCTATCTGAATGCAAATATTTTTCTATGCAAATATTTTAAATTTTATCTTAATCAAGATTGCACACGATATTATTTATTTGCACCTCAATTCTTACCGTCAGTTCCAGTAGAAGTTACAAATCAATTATATTTAATTAAGGATTGGATTGGATTATTTAATTATGGCAAAGCACACGAGGGCTATCTGCCTAAAGGGAGGGCTGCCTTCGTGGAGGACTTTCTAGGGTAAACTGGCTCGTATATACGTTATACATGTGGAAAACCACGAAAACGCCGAAGCGGCCAGCCCGTTCGCGAGATTCGAACCTCGGACCGAACTACCAATGATCAGCGTCTTTACCGCTCGGCCGCTGGTGGGCTATTTAATTAAGGAATGACCATCTAAGTTTAGAAACAGCGTACCGTAACAGCAATTCAATTATTGGGGCCGCATCTTTCATGTTACTCCCGATTGGCAAGCTACATGATTTTTAATGAGTATTCGGGTTTTGCTAGTAACTTCCCTTGGAAATCGCGCTTAAACTAGGTTAGTTGGTTATTTGAACACAGAAAGAACATGGGAGCTATTTGATTAAGATGCTATTCTTGGCGCAAACTGACAAAATAGTGCCAACATAAATTTGTGAATTTCTCTGTAAATTTTGCTCCAAATTTTACAAAATTTCATATTTAGGCGTAATTTGAGTCGTAGAATCGAAATATGTAAAAAAATTGGTATGTTATTTCAGAAAAAGTCCGATTTTGTGTCAAAATACCTATGTTAGAATAGTGCTATATATAAATCTAATATATATCCTAAGTCGCGCTTTCGAGACATGAAGAACGCAGTTTGAATTTTGTCAATCGGCCCAGTAGATCGGGAGATATAGGACTGTCCCATTTTTTTTTTGAGCAGTGTACATGTACACACACAGGCACACATATGCATTTATATATATGTGTTTGAGTGTGGATTTATGCATACGTGTATAAACATAGATATATGTATGTGTATAAATTTCATCATCAAGCTCTTGAAGAAGTTTTCGTATTTCTTCTACAGTCAGACCTCTTTTCCTTTTCGGCATATTGCTAGAAAAATGTCAAAATAATTCTTAAAAAACTTACGAAAATATGCAATATTCTAAAGCAACGCAAGGCTCTGTTTACAATTTACAAATGCAGTTATCACGAATTCTGTATCTATGTAGCTACAAGAAATAAAAGGGAAAAATTGAGAAAAACCAGATTCTTAACACAAAGACCTTTGCAAGAGATAAGTGGTTAAAACCCCAGGGACATCAAATTTGACATTTTACCCCACTCTTTCAGCCTGGAAAATGGGGGAAAAAGACAACCTTGTGTGTAAAGTGGATAACCTTGTCCTTTCAAACAGAGGACTCTATGGCCACTATAATGGCCATCCTGTCTTCAAAAGGTTTATCTTTATTATTTTGGAAATTTATTGTAAATATCAAAAGCTAAGACTGAACTAAGTGCTTTGACACTTAAATTTAAGATATTTAAAAAAGTGGGGGTTAATCGATTTCTGCACTGAATAGCTCAAATGTTGTCTGACTGCTCTAGTATGCACAGAAATGTTCTTCTTTTCATAAATAGCTAACCCAGCAAGGTCTCTGAAGACATTTAGTTTCCTTTGCTGGTCCATAAATTTTGCTTGTAAGTGAATTTCTATAGTTGAAATTGCGAATTCCCTTCCTCATTGCTAGTGAAGAGATGTAATGGGTTCCTAAAGATTCATCAAGAAACAAAGAATGGAGGCTATTCATACTGATGTGAATGATGATTTGAACAAGGGAAAAGTGTAACTGTTCTGATATCTTGTTTAGGATGAAAAGGCATGCAGGACGACTGTTCAAAGAAAAAAAAAAAAAAAAAAAAAAAAAAAACCACGAAGTTTGCAGAAAGCAACTGAGTGGTCTTTAGTGTGAAAGCAGCCCGAAGGAAATCCAAGCTATTTACTATTACACCTTAGGAAATATATTTTTAAGTGCATGTAAGCACTGCATCAGTAGAAATGCTGCACCAATGAAAATTAATTTAACTTTTAAGCATGTAAATATCATGGCATTTCTTCCAGAAATAATTGTAATTAGAAAAATGACCACTGAATTTTAAAAGTCCAAATCCACATATATTTAAACATACAAGTGCTATAGCATATCTGGGTTTCCGCATAAATATTTTTGTGACATAGTGGGTTTTCACATAAATATTTTTTGGCAACATGTTATGTTGTCTCATCAGTACTTTTTAATGGCTTTTCAGTGAAGATGTGGTTAATCAAAGAGTATCAAACTTTAGATATACAACAGATAACATTAAATAACAATTTTTTTCATGAAAAACTATTCTATAGAACACCTTTTTTGCATTATAATACTACTAATAATATATAAGTTTAGATAATTTATAATTATCATGTTAAAGGTAATGATTGCAGTTATTGTTCTATTGTTTTGAATCCTGGAACCTTGAATAAACATTCATTCATATGTATATCTTATGGGGGGGGAAACAGACAGACAGACAGTATTAAAAAAAGAAAAAGAACCCACAACTCACCCTCACTCTCTGAATCATCTTCATCAGTCTCACCATCAGAACTCCCACTACCAGATTCATCTTCAGAAGAACTTTCTTCATCACCAAAGCCCTCACCAAATTCACCTCCTTCTAATGCGTTCTCAAAACCAACAGCACTCATTTTCTATGCAAATTACAGTATCCTACATGGCATTTAGTACAGCTCTACTAGTATCCATGTAACACCTAGGAGAAAAAACAGCTTTATGAAATTTATATATACTGCGAGCCAAGAAATCTGTTCAGTTGAAAAGTTGCCGGATATGTATATTATACTATTTACAAATACTTTTTCATTACATGGGTACCATGAAAAAACATACCTAAAATGTGTGATAACATGCTGAAGATGGCAACAATGTTACCAGCTGAACAATCTTGGTCTTATAAGCGAAATTAAGCCACATGTTCACGTCTTATGGTTTGCAACCTTTTTTAGAACTGTGCAAAACCTAATTTGATAGATGGCATTCTTCATATACATTATTTGACTTAAAACATATTTTTATACGAAAAAAATAAAATGGATTTCACAATCTGGAAGTTATCTAAAGATGAGGAGTAGGCAGTGAATGTATTTAAAATTTATAAATACTGTTATGATAATAATAATAATAAACTAATATTTTTTTCATGACATCTGTATAATAGAAAAGTATATATTTATATATATAACTAAATAATTATTGTAAATATCAAAGCCAGATGTATAAATAATAGAAAATGCACGGCCAAAGAATGCAATACACTGATCTAAAGCACAAAGGATATAATGTACCCCAAAACACATAAGATGCATTGTTCGGTTTGCATACTAATTTGGATTATCCATGTGATGGTTTTATTTGGATCAACAAATGGCAATGTCTTGCAGCCTAGTTTGACAGCCCAATCTGATGTCAATTCACTGAGTACTTTATAGAAATTGCATCACAACATTCTAGTAAAGTAAGTTAGCATTTTCAAACTGATCAATTGCCTGGCAAATGGAACAGAGCAACGATACCTTGAAATGATGTTGCTATAAGTTGCCTCCACCCAAACTAGGTAACTGCTATCAGCTTCCCCCCCCCAAGAGGGTATTCGTAAGTATCACGAGGGCTACAGGAAGCCTTATACGACAACTTCTTGGAAGGATCATGAAATAATGAGAGATTGAAGCAGAGTGAAAGATAAAGACTATGCATTTGCCCTTGCTTGGAAGAAGTTACACACTAAAGATGTGTTATTCATTCATAAACTGAATGAAAGAACTTTATGGTGCAAGCAAACACCTGATATACCCCCCCCCAAAAAGTGGTAGCTTTTTAGGGTTTATCTACTGAAAGTTCTTGTTGGAAGAGTGCTAATAAAACTCAGTTCCTCTTTTAAGGAGGAAAAAAATGGATGCTTATACTCCCATGTTTTTAAAAAATAAATAAATAAATAAATAAATAAAAATAAAAATTATTATTTTCTAAGTTTTAGCCCAAAGCAGCACTTTTGCTCAGAAGGGCTATTAATTTTGTTTAGACATTTTGTGCTGATTCACTATAAACAATGTTTCACTTTTCAAACTACTGCCACCAAATATTAAAACCCTGCATTATATTTAAAGAAATTAAATAACGAAGAATTTGCATGAATGTATGTACGCTTCTCGCACTATGAAAAACAACGGTACCTAGAGACATCAAATTCTGAATAATGCAGTACTCCACTCGAATATGAGCATCTGGAAGACTAAATTTGGAATTTGTTTTATTATCTATTTCATATTTTGTAAAACTTTAATGAATTTTTGATTAACAACCTCAAAATTGATTCTGTAGTGTTTTCCACATGCTCCTTATGCGCACTGCTTTAGTAATATGTTATTTTAGTTATTAAGCTCACCGTATTTTTCTCTGTGTATCCCTGCGGTTTCACTCACTATAGCACAATACTCAATGTACTGTACTTATTACTCTGTGACTCTTTTAATAATGCCGGTTTTTTAAGGGAAAAAAAAAATTAATTTCAGCATACGAGACTGTGTATCAGAAATTCTAAAGATATGCTCTTTTAAAATTATTTTGTGATAACGCTGTTAAATTGAATCTTATGGTTTAAGTGAGACGAATATGATATTTAATAAATAAAGGTAACACACATATTGTAAAAAAAAATTCCCTTTGCGCATAATACAAATTTTGAAAGCTTTCGTTTTTTTTTTATTATTTATATATATATATATATATATTATTCTAGCATTTTACTGTTAGCTTTATGAAGAAAGGAAGTTTTTGGAAATTTCCAAACTGCAGTTGAAAGTGATCAATTCAGTTGATTCTTCAGATCACATTTCATTTGATTCTGCTGTTGTTCATTCTACTCTCATTAGAGCGGCGAATCAAAATTTCATATTTTAAATTTTGTAATTTCTGCATGCCATCTTACCAGATTTAAACTGATGATCTATAATCCGGAATCGCCGAAGTCCCGACGAGTCCGGATTAACGACTTTTGACTGTAGTACCTTTATTTTTTGTCGGCTGCTCCTTTGATCTTTTTAAGTGAAAATAGATCGATGTGTACCTGGACAATGCCATGTTTGTGAAATTCTCCAATTTTTTTAAGTGAAAATAAGTAAATGTGTACATGGATACCAAGTTTGTGTAATTTTTTAACTTATTAATTTGGCTCGACGATTTTTGGCTCAAAAATCACTGCTACACAAAGCATCTGCAGCGACGATTTTTGCAAAAATCGTCGCTACACAAAGCCAAAATAACAAGTCGAAGAATTGCACAACCTTGGTATCCACATACCGTCAAAAGTCGCCAGTTATTGACAAGGGGCACCTGTAAATATATTTTACCCATTGAAATTCTGACACGTGGTGGTAGGAAATTCTCTCTTACACAAATCATAACACAAGCACACAAATAACCAAATTTCAAAAATAATTTCCAAATGAGAAAGCTGTAGTGCAATCTCTTCAACTGTACACAATGTAGATGGCGTTACTCATACCTACTTCATACACAGACACTGGAATATTAATCGGTACAACTCTGATATACGCCCTAATTTCACCAAATGTGGCGATATGTGTTCTGCACTGGTTTTTGGCGCTATTGCGTGTTTTGTATGGCAACCCTGTTGACGTTGAAGAATCTTTCACTGGAGTTCGTTGGTTCGCGTCATGCTCTATGTCTGAGAAGCTAAAATGGTGAAAGTTGTTGAATTGAAGTTCGGCAAAAGGAAATATCGTCGTGGCCATTCTGTTGAGGGGCAGTGGGTATTTGGAGGTGTGGAAAGAAGGTCTGGGAGATTATTTTTAGTGGCTGTGCATGATAGAAGTAGGGATTTGTGATTATTTGTTATTTTATTTTATTTGTGAACTAAAGTATGGATTTTCTGGATAGTGTGTCTGGGTGTCATATAAATCCGATAGTGATTACGTGGCGGCATGTTAAAGGCGGTATGAAATTGGTATTTCTGCTGTTAGAAAAAGCATTGATTCATGGTTAGTGCATTTTATTTTATTCTTGTTCTTATTCTGTAGAATGTTATGTTCATTGTTTTTGTAGTATGAATTTCTGTCGTTATTGTTTTTTTTAATTGTTTGAAATTTATTTTAGTTATTTTGTTGATTACTGCGTATCGTCTAAATTGTGCAATTCGTAGATGTTTTTTTAAGTTGAAACAGAACGCTGTGTACATGGTATTCTTTGAAATTTATTGTTGTTATGTTTATTAAAGTCGGGTGTGCGTAGTTTGTAAATTCGTTTGTTTCCTAAATTGTGCAATTCGTAGATGTTTTTTTAAGTTGAAACAGGACGCTGTGTACATGGTATTCTTTGAAATCTATTGATGTTAATTTATTAACGTGAGGTGTGCATAGTTTGTAAATTCGTTTGTTGTCTAAAATGTGCAATTCGTAGATGTTTTCTTAAGTTGAAACAGGACGCTGTATACATGATATTCTTTGAAATTTACTGTTGTTATGTTAATTTATTAAAACGAGGTGTGCATCATTCGTAGATTCGTTCGTTGCCTAATTGTGCCATTCGTAGACGTTTTTTGAAGATAAAACATATCGCTGTGTACATGGACTTTTGTCAAATAATTTTGGTTAGAAACTTTACGGTTTGGCTATCTAAAGTTTTTGTTTTTATTTCGGATTTTCAGCTTAAATTGTGTGTTCAAAACGGTTTTGCATTCGCGAAAACCGTGTTTTTGGAGACATTTTAGGCTTAAAGTTCGAAATGTAGACAAAAAATTTAGATAGCAATATGGCAGCGTGGAGTTTCTCACCAAAAATGTTTGGCGAGAAATTTGGTGACTTGAGGGCGCATATCAGAGTAGTTCCTATTAATCATTCACATATCACAGCATGTAGTACTTTTATGGGAATTTCAATGTTTGTTGCATGCCAGCTTCACAGTGTAGGAATTTTAAAGTATATCAGAAGAAGCTTTCCATGTTTGAAAAGATCCCAAACTTACTTCTACATAATTTTTTTTGCCTAACGTGGCTCAGATATGGACAAATACATAACAAAGTTACAAAGAAAACAAGGCATTACAGATACATCAGATAATTGTTTACAAACATTAATGTAAAAATTTTCAGGATTATTCTCTGATTATGGTCATTTAACCATTATTGAATTTGAGATATTAAACAAGCATACAATAATTCGTTCTACTTTTTTCAGCACTTAAAATACATTATATTATTTTTAATTCTTATTATCAGTTGAATTTATACCAAAAAGAACACTGAGTGTCAAATATTTGTTTACAAATGGTCAAATACTTGCCTCTTAAGCATTTGTCAAGAATGGATGAACTATCAGTCATTTAACAATCTCGTTTAGCCCTAGCGGTGCCCAGGATGCACCACAGGCACTAAACTAATATCACACGCTTGACAGAGGAATAAGGGCATGCACTGACAAAAAAGGCTTCAGAATTGTCCGCAGAATTTCAACCAATTCTATAATTTATTACTTTACAATAGGAACTTCAAGGTCATTTTTCACTGCTGATGCTGTGGAAAAATGGTTGACTCTGTTAATTTTATTTTTCCTGCTTCATTTCCGTTTCACAGGGAAGGACAGGGTCAGCCTTGAAGCACTATTTTAAAGTAACAGACTACAGCAGTCAGCATCTGTTACCATTTGATTGTCCATGGTATCAATTAGCCAACTGTTTTAGATTTTAAAAGTAATGTAGTTTTTAATCTATCTGAAGTTTCAGAAACTTCTACATTTTTGGATATATCTTGGCAATAAGTGGTGCTTTTCAGAGGGCTAGGAACCCTTTCCTGTGTATGTGCCAACAAATGGACTGCAACATGATTACAGTGATTTTCTTCAAATCTGCCTTCATGCACGAAATTCTATTAAATATTCATGAAATTCTTATTATATTTATTAAATTAAATAAATATAATAAGATCCAACGATCATGTTTACAATATTATACGCATTTATCAAAAAAAAAAAAAAAAAAAAAAAA
Source organism: Stegodyphus dumicola (assembly GCF_044657685.1). Taxonomy (NCBI): domain Eukaryota; kingdom Metazoa; phylum Arthropoda; class Arachnida; order Araneae; family Eresidae; genus Stegodyphus; species Stegodyphus dumicola. The sequence goes on from NC_140778.1 coordinate 123,281,665, forward strand.
AACCTTTGGCATTCACTTATTAATTAAAACAATTTCATAGAATTTGAATCTTAGTTTTAATGATAAAACACTCTTTACTACCAGATAGTGTTCTAATAATTTAAACTTTAATTCTGCTGGAAAAAAATTAAATCTTTAAATTTATTTTACATTCAGATAATATCTCAAATTGCATCTGAATTTCAATATGTTTATTTTATGGTAGAATATTTTAATAGATTTAAGTCTTTACAATAAAATACGGAATAATAAAACTATACAATTACAGAAAAAGCTACCCAAAATACTGCAAATTTATATATTTTATAAATATAAGCAAAATATCCGTTTTTTAATAAAAGTATAATACATACCTATTTAGAACTACATATTTCCTTGACCAACTTTACTGTTGCAATTTAAGCAATGACTTATATAGATATAGTATCTCGGTATCTTTTTTATAACAATGAAGATAACAGAGTTACGAAACTGTTATTCAATCAATCACACATTTCACAAAAACAATACTTTTAATTTTGCTCTACGATCGATACGTCACGAAACTACCAAAACAACTGACTTTAAGCCCTGACTTCGCCCGTAACCCATATTATTATCAACAACATGATTTTTCGCCCATCAGTGCAGAAAGACTTAGCGGGTGCAAAACAAGACATCTGTCTACTTTGTCTGTCTGTCTGTCTATTTGAAAAAATAAAAAGTCATAATTTGCCAAATCATATTAAAACATATGTAGCACCCTAAAATTAAAAAAAAATTTAAATCTAAAGAAAACATATGGAAAGCAATTTCTGCATAATAAACTTTGTAGTTGCTATATTTCTATGAATGGTTTGGCAACATCTACTTTTGCTCACTTTCCGCAAAAGTTTATAAACAAGGATTTGCACGTGTTTTAAAAGAAATATTGCATGGATGTACAGTTTTATAAAGTACATTATTAAAATATGAATAAAAAAATAAAAATTTTAATTAAAAATTGCAAAATTACTGATAATCGATCTCTTTTCATTATATTGGGCAATGATGGTTCTAAGCAAGTAATCCAAAATTTTTCTATACATCTTTATAGAGATTATTTCGCATGCTTCAGAGTGAAATATTTCTAAATATAAATCTTTGTTATAAAGACGTAGTTAGTGAATTTTTGCGCAAATTTAGCCAAGTAATCATTTTAATGCACATTAATTTTTCTTCCTACCCCCCGCCTCATTTTGAGGTGAATTCTGTCTGTAGAATTTGTTTAATAAGATTTTTTTTTCCCTGTAAATCTTCACTGAAGTTGATTTGTTGCGTATAAAAAGATTAAATATTGCAATTAATTTTTCTTCTATAAGCTTCCATGATTATTATATCTAATATAAAGTGGATACATGTTATTTTAAAAATTTATTTAAATTATTTTTTTTGATTCGTAAAAGTTTAATATATTTTTATTTTCTACGTGGTGTACAAAATTCATCTACCTACTAATGCTGTGCTAGAAATTACATTTCTTCATTAACACAGAACTTTCTTAAATTGAGTTTCTCTCACAGTTGCTTTAATAGTTCGCACTTTTTATTAACACTTGGCTATTAAATTACGTTCTACTCCATACATCTGGATAAATTTATTTAACTTGAAAATGTTAGACAAACTAGAGAGAAATGCTGAAGCTAATTCTTTGATAAATTTATGTTTGCTAGCCTTTGACTTCAGACAAGCGGTTTAATTTTTCAGCATTCAATTTATGCTTCAAGCATCATTTAAACAAAATTATAATTTTTTCAAATAAAAGTTATTCTAATTTATACAGCAGTCATCCTTTGTATAACTGCTAACTGTTTCATTGAAAGCAGAACACTCCCATGTTTTCATCACATCTTCCTGCAGATTTTGTGATGTCTACATTTTTTACCTATTTATTTTTTAGCCTTTTCTAAGGAAAATGTTTCCCAATAATAAATTAAATTTATTGAATTAATGAAACTTAAATTATGTAAATTTCTTTCCCATTGTTTATGATTATCAGAATATTTTTTCCTATTAAATTGTAGTTCCTCTGAATTGTATTTTTTGTCATATTACATTTTATTGATCTTTGTTTTATTAAATTTCAGTTAATATCTGAGTTGTCTTCATCTACTATACTAGATTATGACAGTAATATATTATTATATGAAGATCAATTATTGATAGTAGTAGATTTTTATATGAAGATTGAAGCAGTTTGTAATAATTTAATATAAATATTTTGTTGATTTGAATAACTGATACATTCAAAATCGTAAAAAACAACCTTATATTTAGCGTAGGTATACCTACGCTAAATATAAGGTTGTTTTTTACGATTTTGATTGTCACATTAGCGTGTTTCTCTTCTAGTCTAACTGATACATTATTACGTTTATCCGCACAAATACTATGAATAAGTTATCAATTATTAATTTTATTTTTTTCATATTTAAAAGCACTACAGCAAGTTAAAGCTTTCTTGGTGTAAAAGTTGAATAAAATTAACAAATGAAATTAGCCAAACAGAAAACTTAGAATACCCAACTAAATGCTAATATATTTCCCATCTGAATTGAATTATAAATAGTTCAGTAGCTTGAATCATACATTATAAAGTGGTTTTAAGTCAGCTTCAAATTCCTTTAAAATGATGTTACTATGCAGCTTGAATCTCCCGGTTTATAAGATTTCAAGATTGGTATTTGTTTTCGTCTCAACTTGCATTGAAACATATGATGCTGCAGCGTGGTATGATTATGCATCATTTAAGATGAAGGTAGATTGCAGTGATCATGCTCTTATTTTCTTTTCTTTCTTTCTTTTTTTTTTTTTTTTTTTTGCTCAATAAGACTGAAAAAAACCTGATCCATTTCAATATCTTTATTCATATAGACATTCATGCAAATTCAGTCTATGTAATTATCAGATTATTTAGAAGAGCCATGCAAAATGATGCTGTTATCTTCTTTGGAAAAATGACTAATAAATTAAGATGTGATCTTAAGTTAAATTTTAAATTTACAATCACTAATTAGTAAAAATTTAAAAAAAAACTACTGCACTAAAGAAAGGTTGTGCAAGTGCTAATATAATTGGGAAGTTAGAACAAAATATTATTAAGAACTCATTTTGAATGAAAGTTTAGTTTTAAGGATGAACCCTTTGTAATCAGTTGTCCTCTTTGAGAGATATCCTAAGTCTAGCATGCCATTTATATGTTCTCCTTCATTCAGCATTTAGTGATTGCACAGGATAAACTTATGCCAATGGAACTTTATGAAAGATGTATAATTTTTATTGAAATGGTTTATTTACTGATATATATATAAAAATAAACAGCCAGTGTTACATCAGCAGAGAACTTGTTGAAGCAAGAGATGTGAAAAATATGTAGTGGTCTCTCTGTTTCTCAAACCCTAAACCTCTCAAATGCGTGTTGAGTATGCTCCCAGCTGCACCACAAAGGCATGCAGAAAGGAGGAAAAAAATACCTTATATACTTCCCCTTTTAAAGGGCAATTGGGTATTCCAAATCCTGGTGGTGACAAATTATCTCCACCACTTTCTAGTTTGGGCGCTGCTTGTAGGATGATTAAGGTTTTTTATGCTGGACACGTAAATGTCCTGGCTTTGGCTTGAACCCTGGACCTTTCGAATGCACATCAAGTATGCATCCAATTACACCATGAAGGCATGTGGAAAAGAGAGATAATAAACCTTATAATGTCAAGTCAATTTAAAATGTGGTATAAACTCCATTCTAAGGAAGGGGATAAGTGGCATTTATATATATAAAATGGATTTGCTTATATACATTGTAGGATATTATGAAGGGTGACAATTTTTTTTTGCGGCTAAGTCGGGATATAGACCCCCATCAACCCCCCAGTCTTTTTCAGTAAATAAATGAGAATAAAACATACAGATGTAGTAAAAAATTGTTTTAAGTATAAATAATTCATACAAATGATTAGTTGTATTTTGAAATCGAACGAGCTCTTTTAACCACTTAACAATTTCTTTTTTCCATCATATTATGACAAAAAATAAGAATATTTTTAATAAAAATTTTTATGAAGAAATTCTTTATATAAACCCAAACTAGCAGTCATAACTATTACAAGTGTTGAATTTATTGATTTATGCTAATTTTTATTTTCATCATAAAAAGCACATTTTTCCTTAAAGTTGGCTTTTTTCGAACAAGTAAGCAAACTAGAAAGAACACTTTACAAAAATAGATGTCAGAATTTAAAATCTTTTATTTAACAATAAAAGATATTACATATCTGTTTGATTCCAAAGAAGAATTATTAATATCAAGTTCGCAAATGTTCTGAATTTGCATTAGATTATCTATACTTTCCGTTTCTTCATCACTAGAGAAGTCAGACAACAAACTGTCATTACTTCCAGAATCATTTAGTGAAATTTCAGATTCACTATCTGAGTCAATATCAGAGTTATCTTCAGTTTTAAGCTGCTCATTATTATTCATTTCTTCTTTTATTTTAGCTCCAAATTTAAAAGAAATAGTATTCGCAGTAGCCGGAACACCGAGCTACTATTTCATGCCTTTCCTTACATAAAAGAATTCCCTAAAATCTAACTGTGAAACCAGTTGTTTTGCAATTCTAACTTTACTGAATTACTAGTGCCATCTGTTAGAAACATTACACACTAAACAAACAAAAAATTCGGGCAAAAAAGTGTAGACTAGAAAAAAATGTTGCCCGGGCACTGCTCAGGAAAATCAAAATAGTAATTTCCAAGTACCTGAACGGCTTTCATATAACACATTGCCTTTATGGTATGAATGTTCAGCTGCAATTTTTCTTCTGTCCACAAATAATTTATTTATACAGTACAAAGTCCAAAATCCAGAACTTTGAATTTGAACCACCAGCAGAAAAAAAAAAAAAAAAAAAAAAAAAGCTTCTAATATTAATAATAATAAATAAATAAAATAATTAAAAATATCTCTTCTTGCAAAGTCTAAAAACAGAGATTATGGTAAAGAAAGGCTACAGATAGCCACAAATATGATTTTTTTGCTGACTGACTGAGATTCGTGTGTATCACTTTTAACACCTGTTAGCTATGAGTGGACTCGCACTGTGGTCAGTAATAGAGTATTGATTAACATTATATTCATGTATATATTTCACTTTTATATATCAAAACATTATATTCATGTTGGGCAGGATCACACTTTCAGCCCTTGAATGGTTATGGGAGGAACAGGACCAGTGCTATTCATTTTGATGCCTAGGGCATTCTATTGCATCTTCTAAATTCTAAAAATTCAGTCATCTCTAATTTTTGCTGCTTACTGTTCCTCTAAATTCTAAAAACTTTTGTTGATCTAAATTTTGACATGAAGGGCTTAGAATTTTCTATCTAACATAAACAATAAGTGAAGCTGCAATGCTGTCATGGCTACATGTTATCTTACTAGCTTTTTAACTGATGATCTAAAATCCAGAAATTTCCAAACTCTTAAGTACCCATGATTTTCAGACCTTGGACTGTAATAGACCTGCATTGCTACCAGGTAAACAAAGCACAAATTCTATAGCTTTTGTGAGATGCATATAAGGAATATGATTTTCACTGAAATAGTTAAAAATTTGAATCCAATACTTAACAGTTGGTGTTTCATCATCATTCCATTGCTGATGTTTTTCAAAGTTCTACATGTTTTCAAATATGATATTTCATTGAATAATTCATTTTCCAGTGCCATATATTCATTTCCTGGTAAATATTTTTTTAATAAAAACTATCACTTTCATTTTCAGGTAAATATTTTTTTATAAAAACTATTACTTCTTTTACTTTAGTCCAATCTATTTGACATTGTCAACTAATCCATTTAAAATGCATAATTTCCTCAAAGACATTGCCACTATAATTCTACATAAACAATAGTCATATAAAAATTTATTATTTGATTAATGAGCAATTTTTTTAATATTTCCATTTTGAAGTATATTATGTAGAATATATTATTTAATTATATAATAATAATATATTGTTTAATATTTAAACTTGATGGTAAAAATGTAGAATCAATACTTTCTTCAAATTTAAAAGTAAGATCAATAATTTCTTCCAAAATTTTGACATTTGTTCTTTTTTCTCTGTCCCGAGCCCCGATGACGAGTGAAGGCAAGTCTGGAGACTCCCCAGACAGCAGTGTGATACCAACCTGACTGTCTTCCGGCAGACAGGCTGACAACCAGGAGTGATGGTCTGGGGAGCCATTTCATTTCATAGTAGGACCCCTATGGTTGCGTCATTTTTTTTGTCTAAGAGACTCAATGACTAAATGTGTGCAACTATGTGACAGGAAAATATTGCTTCCATCAGTGCAAGCTGTCTTTCCTCCTTATCCAATTTCTTTTTACAAAAATGTTAACTTGACGCTATGAAAAGTTACTGTTGCTCATCTTATGTTTTGGGGACTCAGCATGTTGTTAACTTTCGTGTACTGTTGAAACCATCGTTTTGCACTGAATGCAGTGAATATTAGAATCAATTTATATTGTTTGATTATTTTTTGCTTTATATAAGGAAATTCGTTTACCATATTGTCATTAAACTTTGAAATTCTTTTCTTGTGTGGCATTTGAAAAATTGTAAAAAAAATTAAATTAAAAAAATTTGAGTAATTGTACTAAAAATAAGCTATTTTACTTTAATATTAGAAATTATGGTTTGCTTTTTTAACCTTTAAAAATACTTTCTGGTATCACTTGATTTAGTTGATGAGATATATCTATTTGGAGGTCGTAATTGTTGGAGAATCAATCTGTTGATATCAGGAGACTGTGGGCGGTGCAGTCGGCTATTGTAGTAGTTGGAAGATCGAGTTATTGATATCTGTAGGATGCAGTTGATTGTTGTTATTGGGTGCCATGGAAAGTAAATGTCAGTGAATCCAAGTATGCAATCCGAAAGCTCATAAGAGAATGAAGAATTATTAACCTTCCCATTATCTCTTAAGATGCCAGTTCCCGACCATGCCACCACAACACTGCCACTGTAGATCTGAGATTACGTAATAAAAGATGTGCTAATTCAGCTTGGCATATGAGCAACGCCACCAATATAAAGCTCCAAAAATAATACTATCAGTACTTGAAGTGCTATAGAAACTAAAGTTATTTTGATGAATCTTTAAATGCATTGTCAGTTCCGGGATGCTTTCTGTGACATGTATCTGTGGAAGATGCAGAGTTGGAATTTGAGACAAACGGTCACCCTAGTATTATATAATTTGAAAAAACAGTGAGGTGAACCCAAGACTGTAGAGAATGTTCAGAGTGCAGAGCATTAACATATTTTATTAACAAGATTTATTTTGTATTGTATTTTAAATAAAAAAAAATTCCTGCATTTCAAAGGAAAAGGGGTCAGTTCCTTCTCACTTAAAAATATGAGTCACATCTTGTTGAGAATTAAAATTATGTTCTGTTACAGTCTGCGATCTAGTTTCATGGACCATAATGCCACAATGAAAAATTTTCAACTAGATTTTAATTTACATTGAGTGTGCTTAAATTGTTTGAAAGCTTTGAACATCATCCAAAGATCAACTTAAAAATTTTTTACTAAATTTCCCTTCTTGAAACCTGTATTACAATCTCATAAAGTTGAACATTCCTACAAAATAAATACCTTTATACACTCTACCAAAAAAATGGACAATTTTATATCTCCCATTCTACTGGGCTGACTGACGAAATTCAAATTGCGTTTTCCATGTCTCGAAAGCATGATTTAAGCTATATATTAGATTTATATATAGCTTTATTCTAATATAGGTATTTTGACACATAAGGAGACATTTTCTGAAATAACAGGCCAATTTTTTTCATATTTCAATTCTATGACTCGATTTATGCCTAAATATTACATTTTGTAAAATTTACTGCGAAATTTACAGAGAAATTCGAAAATTTAACTTGCCACATATTTTTCAGTTTGAGCCAAGAATAATTTACTTGTCGAACTTCTTAATATATGGCAACCAATTTTACTTTCCCTTCCATTATGCAGGAGTGGGGGGAAAAAAGACCTCGTTCCTACCTTTTTACATTGTAAATGAGCGGAAAAAAAGACACATCATTCCAACTTTCATGTAATTTTAACAAAGTGTGTAAACCACATTTTCGTTAATATCATTTTTTACAAATGTGTCAAATTTCAAAATGTGCGAATATATAAATTTACGTATATCTTCGTAAATTTTGAATAAAAAGCTCTAATTTTTTCCGGATATGCTTAGGAATACATCCACTTTAAGATGATGGTAAAAATTTTATAGGTTATAATTCAAAAATTTTTTTAAAAATATTTATAAAAATTATTTAAAAATAAATCATAAATAGTTTAATTTTATTTGGAATGAACCTAAATTTTGAAATGTGTAGGAAGGAATCAAATAAGTTTCATAAAAAAGATATTAATAAATACATATCAAATTGAATTAACATTGAGGAGCTAACATTTTTAGAGCTAATTTTTTTAAAACTACTTGTGTGATTTTTACAAAACTTGGGAGTACGACATAATTTGGGTCATGGAATTGAAATATAGAAAAAAATTGGCATATTATTTCAGAAAAAGTCAGAGTTTGTGTCAAAATACCTATATCAGAACAACACTAGATATAAATCTAATACATATCCTAAGTCGCATTTTCGATACATGAAAAATGTAATTTGAATTTCATCAATCGACCCAGTAGAATAGAAGATATAGAACTCTCCTCTTTTTTGGGGGGGGGGGTGCAGTGTACAGTCTACTGGAAAACATCTTAAGAGAATTCAGTTAGGTCTTCATGTTTAAAAATTTATGTTATCTGCTGCATGCTTTATTTATTTATCTTGCATCTTTTCAGATTTTTTTAATGTTTAAATATCTTCATATTTTAATAATTTCTTAGTGTTCCAAAACTAGTAAAACTGTTTTTTTAATTATAAACTGATTATTTACACATACATTTATAAATTCAATTTATTTTTTAGGTTCCAGTTTTTTGGAAGCTTTTAACAAAAGGAAAAGGGAAAGATTGTTCTTTCCTATGGTGCTCTAAAGAATGCTCTGATGAATTTATGTATGTATTTTTTTTTTTTTTTTTTTGGTTTTGTTTTTTTGTTTGAATGTAGTTGCAGTGTATTTTTCCTTGATATCTGATGTATGAATTTTTAGTTAAATTCTGCTATTGGAAAATTTTTAATTAGAAATTTACAAAATGAAATAAGTTAAAATTTCATAAATATTATTACATTTAGAATACATTTTAAATTTGCAAATAGAATTTCCCGAAAATATGCATTACTAGACTTCTTTCATTTTTAATGAATTATTTGTGTAATTACTTGCACTTTTCTATTAGTTCCTTTCCAAATTAGCAAAAGTATACATATGAAAAGTTAGTTTATTAATGGCTTGTAAATTCAGATAAAATCATCAAAATGATTCTAAATTTAATTATATGGATTTATAAGTTTAAATTATATGGAATAATAAATTTTGCTTCCTATCACAGCAAAACAAAATTTTGTTACAGTCAAAAGTCTTTAATCTGGAATTATCTATAATCCGGACATCATAGCTACAAACTTTCTGCGCATGTACATAATACGTTTACACATGCGCGTTTGTGGATCGCGTTTACGCATCGCCAATGTTGGAGAACAAAGCTTTTACAGCTAAAGCTAATCTTTGAATCACAACGTAAATATCTGCATCCAGTAGTTTGTGTGTCAACAAAATGGAACGGTAACATTATGTGTAGGCTAAAAGACTATGCCCAGTTTATTGATGATGTGACTTAATGATGTGATTATATTTTCCAGTGAGTGAAGCATGACTGACGTTATGAACTATGAACTATAAGACCTTTTGACTGTTTAGTTTGAACATTTTTTGGGGAAGCTAAAATGCTAATTTTTTTTTCTAACGTTATGTAATATGTTTAAAGATTTAGCCAGGGTTTGCTAAACTATTATGTTTAATTTTAAATGATTGATTTGTATTGTCTCGTTTATAAGATAACTGCTTATATGATTATGATTATGTGAAGGATTTAAGTTTGAAAAGTTAATTGAATGTTACATCTTTTAAATGAATAGGATTACTGAATTTATGTTGAAATAATTTTAATTTAAATGGTAAGAATTGGTTAATTAAGTTCGAAAATTTCATGAATGTTATTTTATTTGGTTTCAAGAAATGTTTATATGTGTGGATTTGACAGGTCATTGAAAGACACAATCTTTTAGAGGGGAGGTGTCATGACTTGATGACCACGCAAGCACAGTTTAGCCCAATGGCCTGCAACCCCCTCTCTCATGTGATTTACTAGAGAAGAGTAGTTAGTTAGTAGTTGGTAGCGAAATAACGGAGGTAACATGCTATATGCCAGCATGGATGAAAATATGCTGTTCTACTTTTGTGTTAATCATTTGTTCTTATTATTTTGTTCATGTGTGAATAAAGTCTTTGTGCCGTTAAATGTTTGGCTTTATGCAATGCCCACATTACGATACGTCTACGATAGAAATTAAATATATATCCAGAACCTACACACACAAGAAGCAGGATATGACAATCTGCATTACATTTTCAGAAGGATTTTTATGTGATTCTACTTTTAAAACTCTTTCCTTATAAATTTTAATCTGTTATGTGATGTTAAATTTGGTATGTATCCAAACTTTTGATCATAATGTATTAATCTTGCCTATATATCAATATGGATTAAAATGTATCTAACTGCATTACATTTTTAGAAGTATTTTATGTGATTCTACTTGCAAAACTCCTTCCCTATATTTTTATCTGCTTTTATATGAGGTTTTTCTCAAGTATTGGAGAAAAAAGTTTTGAGTTGGTAAGAAAAGTTAATAAACAAAATAACCAACTTGAAAATTTGTAGATGTGTGCGTATGTAAGATAAAACAAAATGTAAGTATAAATTATGTAATTTAAATTAGCAATAGTTCCTTAATGCTTAATTTTAACTTGGATGTATACCAAATTAAAATTAAGCATTAAGTGACTATTTTTAATTTATTTGTGGTTGTGGCTGGACAATGACACAATTTATGTTTATTTATTCTTCTCATTCACACATCATTTTTTGTGAGTGTGTTATGCTCCTCACAATTCTGTAAATTCTACATTGTTTTAGACAAACGGAAACGCAGAGCCACAAACTATATGTGGCTAGGCAGCAGGTGAAGCAGAAAAAAAGGGTTGTCCAAACGGTAACAGTGGTATTTATAGACTTAGATCCTTGGTTTAAATTTTGTGTTTAGATGAGAGTCATTCACAATGCTTGAAAATTACATAAGCAAGCATGAAGCAGAAAGCCATTGTCCAGAAAAATTATCATAAACAATTTAAACTACAAGGATAAGATAGACAGATTAAAATGAAGCTATTGCTAATTTAAGTTATAATTTTTAGTTACCCTTTCTTTTAAAATCATACATATATATGAATCGTTGATTTAAAAAGAGGCTGTGGGACAAAAGTCAAATTTGTACAGGAATAAAAAAAAAACTATCCTACGAGGAAGTCAGAAATCAGTAACAAAAAATTCTGAGATAGATATACCTAGGATTTATTTAATCTCAGATTATTTAAATAATTTAGGTGTTCATAAGTACTATCACAAAATTTCAAAAATTAACACATATCCATTTTTTACAACTTGCGATATTTTTTCTTGAAAAATTTAATGAAGCAAATGTCATTTAAAAAAATATAGCTTAAGATAGCTAGACATTAATAGATAAACATTATTAAAATTCGGTCTATCTGTTGTAAAAATAAAAGTAATAGCAGTAAAAATTAAATTTTATTTTTAAATACAAAAAATTGAAAAAAAAAGACGAAAGTATTCCCTGTAATAATAAAACCTTAATCATCTCCATTGCCATTATCCTTGTCACTTTCTATTCCTGTTGTTGGCCACTGCTTCTTGAACTTCTTGTTTTGATCATTGCATCCTCGTATTGCATTAAATCTTTCCTTTTTGCTTGACTTCCCAGCATATTTTCAGGCATGTAGATCCAATCAATTTTTCTGATGATGGGTTTATTGCTCTGAAATATCAATCACATGGGAAAAATAAGTGATACTTGATAGGAAAAGAGTTTTCAATTTTATCAAACATTTTTATTTTGATGAGTGCCATGCATGTGGGTCTTGACATGCTGAGCCATCAGAAAAAATTAACAGTACCATATATGAAAAACAGATTTTAAAAACTGTATACGTCATACATATTTCAGTAGTTCAAACATCATTGCAAAAATCCCAACAAAAACTAAACTATTGTTACAACTAAAAACATTAGATTTCTCCTGAATATAAACCATGCACATTATGGTAATTCTATAAAAGTTTGCCTCCACCACGATTTCCATAAAATTAACTGAAATCTGTTAAACTCATCTTAATTGGTTATTTCTGCAAAGAAATTTACTCGTATTTCAATTATAAGCCTTTCATAAACAAAAAATGAACATATGCAAACTGATTCAAAATAACTGTGCTAACAATGAGGAAGATGTGGAAATGTAGAAGTTAATGGGCAAGGTACACCTGAGGTCCGATGTATATTATTTTTAAAAAGTACAAAACTGAAGCTCTTTATAATAGAAATAACTCCGTTAAAATGACAACAAATGCATATTTAAGTTTTACTTTATACTGATTATCTTTTGAATAAATGCTTTCAATTAAAAGTTGCATCGATATACAGGGTTTATAGAAAATAGACCTTGATTTATGCTTGCCACCTATGCTGGCTGTATAGAATCCATGAAAGAACAACTCTCAAACTGTTCTAATTAAAAATGCATAAATTAGTGATATTCCCCCCCCCCTAAAAAAAGAACATTTTCCTAGAAAGTTTAAATACATAACTTAGTGATTTTTTATCTGAAAAAAAGTATATATATGTACTTCTAGAACAGCTGAATGCAAAATTTATGTATTTGAGATTTGACCATTCTAGGGAATATTAGTTTTATGGAAATAATGAAGGAAGCATTCTTTTTTTAAAATTATGTTGCCTGTCCAGCCCTCCCGGCCATTGGCTTTGGTGCTCAAATAATAGATTTCCTCCTTCAGAGGATATGAAATAACAGCTTAAACATAAGTCTGTTGTCCTCATGGCGTGTAAAGATAGAGAGTATTACCTACATTATACTCATTCCTGCACATAAAGATTCTTACCAACATGGTTTACCTACCTCACTTCGGTCATCTCTACTCTCTTTATTATATTTATCTTGTAAAGGTCGTGATTATTTCGCTGTTTTTAGTCTCATGGATTTTCATTTGATTCATAAGATTTGGATTCCATTATAAATTATTGGAAACTGTAATAAACAGGAGCTTCACAGATTAGTTAAAGATACTTGTTACATGAACAAACAGCCAGTAAGAATACAGATCACAGACCAATGAATAAGACATTGAGAGGAGGAGGCTCTGACAAATCAAAGACTACAATATAAAAGTGGGTCATCAAAGTATTCACATGTCCTCTTTTAACAAAAACAAATTCTGACTTGCCATTTCACCCTTTAGGCATTGTGCTGAGAGTCTTAATTTTTACACAGCTTTAGGAAGTGTGGTATATTGATTTTTCCTCCCCACACTGATCTCATTTAAAGAAAAAAAAAAAAAAAAAAGTTCCATAATCTCTTTTTACTTGTAACAATTCATATATATTTAAGACTCATCTGGATAATGGCTCCTGGAATATTTGCCTGTACTTCTTTTGTGCCTTTAGCCAATCATATCCACGTGGCTTGAATTTTCATATGTTTTCTTGAAGTCCTGTTGCAGATCCTTTACTAGACCAAGATCAGCATAATTTAAGACTTAGTTCTGAGCTAGGACTGTCTTTTGACAAAGCTTATTTAATAATAAAGGCTATTCAGATGCTGTTGCAAAATTATATCCAGTATTTATTGATACATTTTTTTATGGTGGGCATTAACCTTTTTTGGCTTTGGCAGTATGCAGTGCATTTAGGAGAGATCCGAAAAGATGGAAATCTGAAACTCTGAAAGTGCCAAGTTACGAGAGCACAGAGAACTTCCCAGCCGAGCCTTTGAATGGCTACCTTGGTCATATTGGCTATGTGAGGGTGCGTGTTGTTGTGTTGCAGAAGAATGCTATGTCGCTGATAGGTAATTTTTGCTGGATAGCATTGTTAGATTGTTGAATTTGTTGGACGTAAAGTTCCACATTTACTGTTTGGCTCTGATCAAGCAATTCAAAATGGATCATGCCTTCCCAGCCTCACTATATGCACAGCATTGTCTTCTGCAATTGAAAATCTTGTTTTGCTTGCGCTAACACTAAAGTGATCACACGTCCCGATTTTTGTGAGACAGTCCCACTTTTTGGAAGACTGTCCCGCGTTCCGCCGATTTTTAAGAATGTCCCGCTTTTTAGAAAACATCTGCATTTCTTATTTTAAATGTACTGTAAAAATATATTACCTATTATTTATTAATTATAGCAAATATAAAGAAATAAAAAAACACATAAAATACATGCAGAGTAAATTAAATTAGGCAGTGTAACGAGTTAAACTTACTCTGTGGTGTTCGATCATTGTCATTACGTCTCGTCAACGAATATGTATTGTTAATGGAGGAACAGCTAGCATTAGCTGAAGGGCTATTTGCTTTCCACACCATAAACCACAATCAAAGTTTCAGATCAATTGATTGTACGTCGCAAATGATCAAAACATTGTACGACAAAAAATTTGCATGTGCAAGGACAAAAACCGAAGCAATTATTTGTGATGTTTTTTCATCATATTCATTTTCACGATCGCTGCAAGAATTACACAAATGCACATTTGTAAGACTTTTTGATCCAGAAACAAGAATTAAAATTAGAATATTAAATTTTGTTTCATTGCTGGGTGAAACTTTTTTTTTTTTTTTTCCCCTAATGGCAGATTGTGAACAGCTACAGTTTTGTAACAGTCCATTAATTTATACTAAGGCCAGATGTGGTGGTCTCTTTATTATGGAGACACCTAATAGGTGAGCTACCACTGCCTCCTATGAAAGGACGGAGAGTTACAACCATGCCTTGTCCGGGATTTGAACCCAGGCCCTTCGGTATTGCAGTCAGGCTCCCCTTACCACTATACCGTCGAGGCGGCTGCCGAGTGAAACTGGACAAATAATTAAAATTCCATAAGTACTATTTTAAAAAAGATCACTGCCTATTGTGAGACAATGATTTTATGTTGACACTAATGCAAATTTTGGTGGAAAAGCTAGAAGAGGCATCAATAATGTTTTTATGAAACTTAACGAATATTTGAACCAAAAAATTATTCGAGTAGGTTGTGCATCGCACATTCTACACAATACTATTTAAACAGCATCTTACTTCCAGTGGATGTTGAAAATCTTACTGCAAAAATTTATTCCTATTTTTATATATATACTGTGCGTGTCGAAAGTTTGAAAGATTTTTGTGAAAGTGCAGAAATCGAATATAAAAAAATTATTGGTTACAGCAAAACATGATGGCTAGCTCTTTTACCAGCTGTAGAAAATATTTTAAAAATATATGAACCATTAAAATCATACTTTTTATCACAAGATAAATGTCCAAGAATACTGCAGCTGTTTTTTGAAAATGACACATCACAAATTTGTCTTCAGTTCATCCACAACCAAGTTATATTATTTCACAGTACTGTGAAAATTATTTAAGGGTACAAAATTTCATTTATGGAAGTGTCAAATGAAATCAATAATTTAAAAACAAAATTGTGAGAAAGAATTGATAACAATTACATTCCTTTAGTTATTCGAAAGGACATCACTAGGTTGGAAGAACAAGGTGCCATATTAAATGACTTGATTTTCTGAAAGAAGTCAGAAATTTTATAATAACTGCTTGGAATATGTTGAAGAACGGATAGTTCAATTCGAGGATATTAAAAACTGTCATTGGGTGACATTAAAAAAGGAGATTTTATGGGAATATGTGGGAAAATCTTTTTAATATATTAGCAACCATTTTCCAAATAATAATATTTGTGAAAATGATCTTTCTGATGAGGTATCATTGGTAAAAAGATACATTACTGATGAAAATATTAAATGTTGGTTTTCTGCAAATGTGGAAACAGGCAAAAAGTGGACGAAGTTATTCCTTCCTTTTAAACAGAATACATATGAAAATATTTTTTAAATTGTAGAACACCTGCTTTCCCATCCAGGAACAAATGCAGCAACAGAACATGTTTTTTCTAATATCAATAAAATATGAACAACTGAAAAAAATGCAGTTGAACATTAAAACTTTATAATCTGTAGTAAGCCTAAAATATAATTTGATGAATTCATGTGAGAAATTCATGACATTTTAATAAATGATTCGAATCTATTGCAAAGTATTCATTCAGAAAAAAAATATAATCATGAAAGAAAATCATAATTTTTTTAAATAAAATATTAAATTAATTAAAAAACATAATATTCAAATTATTGTTTTTTACAAATATTTTTATAGTTGCCAATAGTTAATAATAAATATATTTTTGTACATTTATAGACAAGTATATGAATGTATATAGTAAAATATATTTTTTAAAATTATTGGTCTGCTTTCATAACTAAATTATAATTTTCATTTCATTCCATTTGTCCCGCTTAGTCTCAATGAAAATGTGGTCACTTTAGGTAACACCCATTTGTCAGGGTTAAACCTTTCTTTATGTTGCTTCATATTGATGAACAGAAACCATTTTTCAGTGGCAGTAACAATTTGGTAGAGGAATCTATGCCCATGAGTTGACTGATGACAGGCTAGCAAATGGGCAGAGATCATGGCTGATTGATGTTTGTTATTGTTCTGCCGATTCTCTTGTTGTTTGGTATGGATATTCGTGAATAAGCTGATTCAGTCACTCCTCATTGAACTGAACTGAGTGTTCAGTGTGATGCGTGTTTTTGAAGTCGAAATTGCCATCTTTAAATTCCTTAAACCTTTGAATTGGAGCCATCCTAAGAGGTATCGCTTCTTCAGCATACATTTTACAAATCTCTCAAGCAGCTTCTGTGGGTTTGACACCTCAATTAAATGCAAAAAGAAGAAGGTGTCAAAAATGCACTTTTTTGTCGATTGACACTCCATTTTAGTGACTTGAAAAGAACAGAAAGTATAAAAGTGTATTAGCATAAAAAAAAAAACTAAACACACTGTTTTGTAGGTTGCATGATTCTCTATCAAATAACATAAAATGCATTTTATTTTTCAAGCAAAATTTTCACTTAAATAACAGGACTCATGGACCAACATAATATGTAGAGGAGTAAGCAGTAATGTGGTGCAGTTCTTCATAATTTATCTTCTTATTTATGATAGTTCATAATGGAGGCAAAGAATAACAATATTTTTATTGTTATCTTCTGTCATTGGAGGGTCTTGCAAACTCTGATGTATCATTGCTTCCTTATATATTTATATATATATTGTTGCCATACTTTCTGCATCTATATATTCTTTTGATATGCAGAGGTTGGGCAAAAATATGGAAACACCTTGTAAAATGCATGTTTGAACTGAAATGTTTATTCTTGCGAAAGCTGTAGGTGGCACTGATGTGTTTTCTCACTAATGCCACCTGTATAACATCTTTAATATGTTGCAAGTGTCATTAATTATCGAAACAGTGTTCTGTGCAGTTGTGAATGCATAATGTTAGAGTTAAATGAATTTGAACGTGGGCAAATTTTTAGGGCTTATATGGTGGGTGCTTCCATAACCAAGCTGAAGTGTTTGATAAGAGGAGGAAGTTGCACTAAAGTCATAAAACTGGATTGTAAAGCAATAGAAAACTGTCATTTGGTCGAATGAGTGTTGCTCCACACTGTTTCTGGCTTCTGAGTGAATTTACATCTGGCAAACACCATCCCGAGCATATGATAGAGACTGTTTGCTGCTGGGAGTGAGACATGGCAAGGGTTTGGTCATGGTTTGGGCAACCATATCATGGTATTCCATGTGACCCATCATTACTGTGCAGGGTCAAATTACTGCGAAGGATTATGCGACCATTCTGATATAAATTTTGTTCCTCAATGGTGATACCGTATTCCAAGATGACAGAGCTCCTGTTCATTCAGCTCATATCATCCAGGACTCATTTTTCTGAGCATAAGTATGAACTTTCACATTTACCATGGCCACCACAGTCACTAGATATCAATATTATTGAGCCTTTGTGGGCTATTTTGGAAAGAAATCTGCATGAGCGCTATCCACCACCTTCTTTATTAACTGAACTTGCCGATGTTTTACAGGAAGAATGGTACAATATTCCCTTGCTTAGCACACAAGACCTCTGTTTATCCATCCTTTGAGAAGACTTCAAGCTGTTTTTGGATGTCAATGGTTTTCCTACACGATATTAATTACAGCAATATGTTTTTATTTTGGTGTTTCCACATTTTTGTTCAACCCTTGTATCTACCTTAATAAAACCCTGAAGTGGGTTTTATTTGATCACATTTTCCATATTTTAGAATTAAATGTATAATTTGTTATAAAAGCATGAAGAAAACAAAACTAAATTATTATTATAGCTTTGGAAAGATAATTAGCAATCTGATTTCAGTTGAGCAGTTTTCATATTAGAGAAAAATTTGATTTTCATTGTATTTTATGAATCTATATGTAATCTAAGACCTATATTATATTTTATTTACTGTGCAGTTTTTAAGATGTATACATTAATTTACTATAATTATAAATTAATTTATTTCAGTTAAGTAATGCACAAATTAGAATAAATTTCATAATAGAGTAATTTTAATATTACAACATCAAGCAGAAAGGTTACTTTATATTTAGAAAAAACAGACAAAAGTTTCCATCTAGTATACTAGAAAGTTATCTGTCAATTTTAACTTGTATTTTTCTCTTTAATATTGATAGAGTTTCATTTTTAATGCTTAGAATATGCCTTAGTGTACAGATATAAAGTATAACTTCTAATATTGTTTTTAAAGAATCATTTCATTTCAGTTCTAGCAATGAAACACTGTTGAATCAGAAACTACTGCAGTTAAATGATATTGATAACTCAACTGATGACATAAAACTTCCAAAACCTGTTTATTGTTCATACAGGTCAGTAAAAACTGTTTATTTATTTTTTTCCTATTTTTCTCACTATTGCTGTAATAAATGTACCTCTGTATTTCTTAATTCAGCATTTACAGTTTAAACTGACAAAGGGAAAAAAATGGCTTGAATCTTAATAAGTTATGAGTTTTAAAATGCAAATAAAGTGTTAACAGTCCATAATGGAAATGAAAATAGCAGTTCAAATGCACCAAATATTTGCATTTACGTACTTGTTAGCAGGCTTCTGTAACTAAATGCAAAGAATGGTCTTTGCAGAACTTTATATATATTCTTAGATTATAGCAGCCGTTTGTTTAATTAACAACTAACAAGAGTTTTATCTATACCAATGTATTCCTCTTCTTCCAATTTTGCAATGACACATTTATTTCTCCTGTGGCAATATTATGGAAAGATTTATCTTTAGGAAAGTGCATTAGGTACTTTTTCCATTTTGCAGGTGCAAGCGATAAAGTCACCAAAAATGGTACAACAGATGCCAAATGGATTGCTGATGCCCTTTTACGCCTCATTTCAAAACAAGTTGCAGCCATTTCTTATCAGATTGATTGTTTCTTTCAATACTGGCATACAATTACACAGAATTTTTACCAGATAGTTCAGTTTTATGCCCTAAGGCCATTCGTGGTAATTAAGTCAATTAGGATCAATCACACAGCTCACCCGAAGGTGAAAATATAGAAAAGGCAAAGTCAAAGGTTAAATTCATCAGTTCTAATGAGAATGTACTACCGAAGTAAAGCACTGCAATTTTACATAATTTCTGAGTAAGCTATTCGTACGAATTGAAATAATTCTTGCATTCCAAATTAAGATTTAACTTGAAATTAATGTAGATAATTACAGAGAGAATTAGATTTTTGTAGCGTAGTTTGCGTGAGTTGAGATCACTTGGGGATCATGTGATATGAAATGGCAAATCAGGATATTTTACCATAAAAGCATAATAATTTCTTAAATTAATGTCTTTTTACAAATTCGTTGTCTTTATTTATTGTCTTTTTATAAAATTTTAAATGATATTAAAATGTTTATACCTTCAAAATAAAAATTTCTTAGAACTAACATTTGTTAAGTGTATACTGTATGTTGTCGCCAATAAAGTCTGCTTGGCGAGATTTGTATTGGCAAAACGTAAAAGTACCGTGCATTAAATCTATTTTTAAATAAAATAGTCTTTGTAGTAAACATAAAAATGCACAACAAAATTTATTAAACTCATTAGCTTCTTTGTATGCATTAGACTGCCAATAAATCAGGTAATAACAGGAACAACATCTACAGTAAACCCAAATCTGGGTTAATGTGACAATAGTTAAAAAAACAAGAAGGGAAAATAATTCATATTATAATCAACAGAAAAATACTTTCAGAATAGATCAACATACTTCAAATAGAAGTTTTTGGGTACTATTCGGTTTCGAGGGCCGTAAAAAAATAGCAGTGGAAATGTACGCGCAAAAGCGCCAAATCTAGCAAACGCGCCCATTTAACCTCGTGCCAAATCTAGCGTATGCGCTGATTTCAGACTGCGTAAGTTTATATAGTTCTATATTTCTTAAGACGCCGTTGAAGTACTAGTTTAATTTTTAAATACTTTTTTGATTTTAAATCCTTTTTTGATATCCTATGGATTAACCAATTTTGGAAATGCCCATGACAAAAACTCGGCGATAAAATTTTGGGTAAGTGCAGAATCGCCCACTGCTTGATGCGTTTTTAAGAATTGCACATATTTGGTATCCATGTGCACATCGACCTATTTTCGCTTAAAAAAATCCTAGAATTGCACAAAAATGGCACTGAGCACACCCTTGACTTTATCTATGTACACATTGATATGTTTTCACTTAAAAAGTAAAAGAAAATTGACAAAAATCCAATTGTTTTTACCCTTGTAAAAAGCGGCGAACAAATAAGTGGGCGATTCTGCACTTTACCGAGAATATTTTCAAGGCATCATTCGTTATAGAAAATTATGTTTGAACAACCAACGAGATGAAATTATGCTTTAGCGATAAGTCGGTAGCAAAATAGAGATGCTGGCATCCATTCAGTTATGTTTAGCAATTTTATATAAATTATAATAATGATCTGAAGTAGTTATTTACTCTTTTGCTTCCATTCAGTCATGTTTAGCCTTTTTCATATAACTTATAATAATAAAAAAGTATTATATGAAATTAACCTTTCATCTAAATTAAAACATCAATCTTAGATAGTTATTTACTATTATACTTCCTTCTTGCCACAATTATTTTTGGCAGCATTGGCATCAACAATAGTTTGGCGATTTTTTACGGCCCTCGAAACCGAATAGTACCAGTTTTTGTTTATATTAATTAATCTTGCATTTTCTTAGGTGTCATTGGGAAAGAGAAAATTAATGGCTATGTGATTAATTTATTTTTACAATTTTGTAATTTATTTTTAATGGATGATTTAATAATTTCTATATATTCCATATATTCTCAGTCATGCACAATTAATAATGTATTATTGCAGATAAATGCAATTCTTCAATACCATGACACCATATGCTATTATTGCTGTTATCTTGAACATATTCTTCTCCATTTTGTATTTCCTGTAGAAGCAAACTATCGCCAAACTATCGCCACTCCATCGATTATTGTCTTTATTCTGATAGTTCATGATAGAAATTTTTTTATCACCCCACAATAAACAAACCTTAATTTTTTTCCTAAGACAAGACCTAGTTAATCCTCAACCAGCTTAATTGGGAGTCATCTGTTATAAATTTTATATTAAGATAAGTAATTTTAGTAGAATTGTGATTAAAATTGTATTTTTTTGTGTCGTGTAGCACAAGATAAATTTTTCAGAGGAAGCCATGCCAGAAAAGTAAGAATACAAGGGCGTTTGCATTTATTCAATTTCAATACAAATTACTTAGTACGAGGCGTATTCGAAAACTAAGTACCGTTTTGACAAAAAAAAAAAAAAAATAGTAAAACAATTTTTTCGAATCCAATTTTATTTTTACATGAAAATACATGTCTTAAACTATTTTTCAATATAGTTTCTGCCAATGATCAAACACTTGTCATAGCGGGTGACCAGTTTTTGTATACCATCATCAAAGAAACTTCCCGCCAGTTTCGATAACCACGACTCCACAGCATTTTTCGTGTCATCATCAGATCCAAAGTGCTTGCCACAAAGCTCGCGCTTCATGTGCAGGAACAAGTGATAGTCGGACGGCGCCAAGTCCGGGCAGTACGGTGGGTGATCGAACTGCTCCCAATGAAACTGTCGAATTAACGATTGACTGACACCAGCACTATGGGGCCGAGCATTGTCATGGAGCAACACAATTCCTTTACTGAGCATTCCTCATCATTTGTTTTGAATGGCACGCCTTAGTTTTGTTAAAGTCTCACAATATCGTGCCGCATTAATGGTTTCACCTCTGGGAAGAAATTCAGTAAGCAAAATGCCTTTCCTATCCCAGAAGACAGTGCACATGATTTTTTGTGATGACATTATCACTTTGAACTTTTGTTTTTTTGGAGAATGAGTGTGTCTCCACTCCATCGATTATTGTTTCGATTCTGGTGTGAAATGACACACCCAAGTTTCATCACCTATCACAGTTTGGTTTAAAAAGTTTTCTCCCTCATCACTGTACTGTGTGAGAAATGTCAGGGCACTACCAAGTCTTTGTTTTGTGAACATCAGTGAGCATTTTTGGAACCCATCGGGAACACAGTTTGCGATAATTCAAGCGGTCAGACACAATTTCGAACAAACCAGTACATGAAATTTGTGTAAATGCCTCTGAAAGAGTTGTAATTGTGAAGCATCTGTTCTCATGAATTGCTTCATCAACTTTCCTTACCAAATCATCGGTGACAACAGAAGGCCAACCACTCCGAGCCTCGGCGTGGACATTTGTTCAACCTGCATTAAACATTCTTACCCACTTTCTCACCATTCCATCACTTATCGTGTATTCACTGTAAACTTCTGTCACTTAATGATAAATTTCGGCTGGTTTAACATTCCTTGCGTTCAAAAATTTAATCACGACACGAATCTCACAGTCAGCGAGAGAACTAATTGTCTTAAACATTTTGAATGTGCACAGCAAACTGAAAACACAACATATAGCAACCAAAATGGCGACAATTGAAAGTCAGTGAATAAGAAAGACTAGTGCGCATGCGTGGGACGCCTACCACAGCGCTGCGACGGTGCTAGAATGAAACAGTACTTAGTTTCCGAATACGCTACGTAAATGGTTATCTCAGTAATTTGTATTGAAATTGAATAAATGTTACTGATCACTATGTTAGCTGTAACCATAATTCCACTTTTGTATTGCTTTCCAATAATTTCAAGAAGCAGAAAGTACTAGAAATATCTCGCAGCCAGTTGAACTCTATTTAAGGCCAAAGACAAAGCATCTGTTTTCAGTTGTTTAGTTAGCTGTTGTTGTTATTGCTGCAAGTTCAGCATGAATTGGATTAGCTTTCTCATTAGATACACTTTGCATTATGTTGTGTTTAACGTTCTTAGTAGTTTGAAGTGCAACTACTGATTATACTGTGTGATATTGTGAACACCTATACGAATATTTCTGTTGATGGAAATAAATTTAACCTATTATCAGATTTGTGCATTCATTCTATTATGAAGACATATGTACGCAAAAATATTCTTCTCCATTTTGTATTTCTGGTACAAATTTTGCTTTATTCTGATAGTTTGAGATAGCAATTTTTCTGTCACCCTATAATAAACAAACTTACTTTTTTTTTAAGATAAGACCTAGTTAATCTTCAGCTTAACTGGAAAAAAAATGCAGTTTGTTTTTATATAATATTGTTATTATTTATCATAAAATTTAAACCAAATATAATATTCCTGTAGGTGTGTGTATTATTTCCTAAAAACAAAACAAATCAGTCATTTTCCTCTTCAGAAGTTTAGTTGATATGTATGTATTATTCTATTGACTATGAAAGTTGGCTACCATTGAACTATCAAAGTTGTCAGAGATCTTGATGAAGTTGTGCCTATTGTTTCTGCAAATTTCTGTAGTAACTGATGCTTGTGTGTTTAATAAACAATCCATATTCTATCTGCTTCATTGTTGTGCTTCGTAAAAAGGCTTTCATCAGTTTCTGCTATTTTACATAACAGTTTTATTAGGCTCTGCGTTTTTGTTGTTTAGAATGCTATGAGTACAAACATCTGGCATGTATTTTTCTGATTCATTACTGATTTGTTGACCATATTCAGCTGCCCTCATAGTTATCTTAATACATACTTTTCTGGATGAGAGGGTCTTTGAAAATAATTCATTGTTTGTTGTTTTGTATTAAGTAGATATCTTTTTTTTTTTTTTTTTTTTTTTTTTTTTTTTTTATGTTCTGGTTAGAGTAGACTAAAGGGTACCCCTTGAATTATCGTGAAGTTGTTGTTTCATTTATGGTAACCTGAGTAGTTGAATGTTCCGTAAATATGCTTTTACCTAGAATTGGGTGCTCATTTGATTTTTTAAGTTAAAACATATCAATGTGTACATGGAAAAATTCAAGGGAGTGTGCAATGGCAAGTTTGTGCAAATTTCTGTTTTTTTTTTTTTTTTTTTTTTTTTTTTTTTAAGTGAAAATAAGCCGATTTGTACATGGATACAAGTCAAAGAATTGCACAAACTCGGTATCCATGTATCGCCAGTCTTTGCAAAGGGGTACCTGTAAATATACTTTTACCTTTTTTCTTTCTATAAAAGGCAAGAAAAAATAAAGCAGTAATAGTTAACTTCATATCCTTGTTCATAAAAACAAAAGGTGGCTTATTGAGAATCGATTGATGTTAAATGCAAAGAAATAGCAGATATTATGAGTGTGATGTGACCTCACATTATCCATTCCTCGTGCTAAATCATGCTGCTTGGCAACAATTTCACAGTTGACAGGGTACGATAATGCTGTTAAATTAGATAAATAGTTTAAATATTTGGGAGGAGTTAAATAGTGTTTAAAAATTAAATAAAAACTTCTTTGCCATTTTAATTAAAACTTAGCATTTGGGATTGAACTATGTTTAAGCTGAAAACATCATATTATGTCATTGTTTTCTATGTTTATAACATTATTCTGTTTCATCAGTGTTGTTAAGTAGAAAAATAAAAATGATTTCTTATATTTGTATTCTTGCAGCAAGAGTGTTATTTTATATGTTTAATTTATATGTATATTTCTTATATTTTTAATTTTTATATATATATATATATATTTTTTTTTTAAAGTACATTATTTATTTGTTTTTCTTCTTATTGAACAGTGAAGTTGAAAAGATTTTGTATCAGCCTTTCAGTCTGGTAGTTCTGCAAGATTTTGAAGCCTTGACACCTCATACGTTAGCTTTAGTAGCAGAAAATGTTAAAGGAGGAGGAGTACTTATTTTCTTGCTGCATAATGTTAAGAACATGGAAGATGTATCATCTTCAAAAATGGTATTTATGCAGTACATATTGTAACAAAATGTTCTGAAACTCAATATGTAACTAACCAAAGTCACGTGTATTCTAAATTAACTTGTATTTGTATAATATCACTTGAATTTATAGGTCATTAAATACAATGCACCCCTCCCCAATAACTATACGACCATAAGAATTGTTTTAAACAGTTAAAAAAAAGAGAGACCAAAATATACTATAAAAGATGTATACAATAAATGTGACAGCAAATCTATCTGTCATGCTGTTATTAAGATTAGCTCGGTCTGTTGACAATTGTCTACGTTTCCTTTTAATATAGGCTGGTTTCACAAGATATGCAATGAACTGCTGGAAAAGTCTGCTGCTACACAAGATATATTTTCAAAATTTTACTGAATTAAAAAAAAAAAAAAAACAGCATATTGTATCTTATTAACAATAAAAATGTACCAAATATTCTTTTTTTGGTTTTTAAAGTTTTTCTATTGGAATTAAGGTTTAAAAATAGAGAGCACTGCCATTATTTTTGAGCTGGTCTCTCTCTCTCTCTCTTCTCTTTTTTTTTTTTTTTTTTTTTTTTTTTCAAATTTTGGAAAAGATTTAAATTTTGAGCATTATATTCCTTTTTTTTTCTTTCAATCCTCAGTATAAAGTGACATTTAAGAAATCTCCATGATGGAATTCATTTGTAAACATATGATTCTCAAAGCAGAAACTATACTTCCAATTTGAGTTAAACTCAGCAATGTAGCAATCCCTAAGCTGCATTTATGTCATTGCCATCTTAGAGAACTTAGAGAAAAACAAACAGTAAATGTGTTAAGTGTTATATATATGTATATATATATATATATATATGTGTGTGTGAAAACTAAAAGGGGGCTTTCGGATTATCTACACCTTAAGTCCTTTTTGGCATATTTTATACATGTGAGCATGTCATATGAACAATCAACTCATGCATGCATGTACCATAACACATTTGAGGGCCCATTAATTGACAAGTTTTATGTTTAGCAGTCAAATGTAAATATTGGCTTTATGCATTTTTGTTCCTACTCAAAAATCTTTGTTTAGCATAAAAGGCTTGTTTTTATTATTATGTATGAATGCAACACTGCATGTGGTGCATAAAAATAATCAAATGGGCTATCTTCATATATTCACAAAGCCGCCAGTATGCCTTGAGGGGTTTTCATGGGTGTATGAATGACCAGAAAGCACCAATAATATGGTATCAATATCATATATTGGTATGAATTTTGTGTATATATAAATAATTTTAGTGAAATTGTAGTACATTTTGTATAAAGTAACATAAAATACTTGAAAGAGATGAAAATCTTCAGGAAAAATAAGAATGCAGAGCAAGTCTATTGAACATTGACTAAGTGGCTATCTTGCCAAATTGGTGAGGTATCGTCAAGCAGCAGTGGTTTTAGTGACTAATTTTCATTTCGAGATTTGGTGAGAAATTACCAGAAGTCACCATTGGCGAGCATTTGGTCATTTGGCGAGCAAAAGTATCTGGACATAGGGATCAATTACAGTAGCAATTAAAGTTATACAGGGGCTGGACATTTTGGTCCGGTTCCTATACAACTATAATTGGTACTATAACTGAATAATTGTAATTGATCCCTATGTGTTACTGTATCTGTCCCCTGTGTATAACTTTGACCAGATATGCCATCTAGTAATTTTGAGAAATGGAAGGTACTGGAGATTTCTCGTCAGCTGGAGCGAAACTATATAAGAGACATCATCAGTTTCTCAGTTGTTAGTTCAGAGCTGAACTAGAAGTATATTAAAATATCAGTGAGAGCTTTACCTTGTAGATGTGCTGTGCATTACAACATTCTTAGTAGTTTACATACTGATTGTGCACCGTGATACAGAAGTGCTGTACAAGTATTTTTTGGATAGTTCCAGAACTGTAAAGAGTTTCTTTTCGTAAAATAAATTTTATCAAGCTGTCATCAGTCCTGTGTGCATTCAATCCATTACGATTCCATATGCATGCAGCAGTATTAATATTTTGAGTACTTTTTGTAAGTATAAAGTATGTAATAAAATATGAATATGTTTATGATGTAATTTTTATATGTAATAAATAATTTTTATGTTTATTCTTTGTTAATTTAGTTTCAGGATATTAATATGCATCAAGAAAATTTGAAGTTTAATAAGCGTTTTATATCTTCTCTGTGTTCCTTATCACATTGTTTGATTCTTGATGATAACTTGAATATTTTGAGTCCTGCTTCTAAAAGTATAGAAGTACCTGTGGATACTGTAAGTTTTATATTGCTTATTTAATATTCAATTGTTGGTTATTATTTCAGAAAAGAATTTTATTTATTTTGTTAGTTATATTTCCATAAATGTGAATTATCAAATTATGGAGGTGTTCTTTTTTAGTGTTCCTTATGATTAGTATGAAAAATATTTTATTGTATTATTTTTCTTTGATTAATAATGATCATTTGAGTTTTATTAATTACTGCATGCAAATTATTCGTAGTCAAATTTAAATTTAATTTGAACTTAAACCATTCACAGTTGTGAGGTCTTTATTAGATTTGATAGATTCACTGAAAAATTATTTTCTATTTCTTTTTTGTGAGTTTTAATACAATTAAAATGTGTTATTCTCTGTGAAGCTTAGATTGCCGTGAGTTGAAATAAGTATCATTGAACACAGGTGTAATTTATTATTTATTTTTCTTAAGCAGATATATACTAGTTTATAATTCATTTCTGACTCATTATTAAAAAAAGTAATTGAGTAATTAATATGTGAAAAATGTTTGCAATCATAGTTTAAGAATTTTGTTAATTAGCTATGCCAAAACAAAAACTATCCACCTAAAAAAAAAATTAATTTATTAAGGATTTTCTAAGAAAAGTTGATTTGTATTTATATTACTGGTAGAAAAATATGAAAAGTCCATGCATTTAACTCACTCAAATGCCAGGAACTAAGTTCAAGAAATTATTAATGTTTTGGGAACTACTCTGATATGCGCTCTCAAGTCACCAAATTTCTCACAAAACATTTTTGGCGAGAAACTCCATGCTGCCATATTACTATTTAAATTTTTTGTCTACATTTCGAACTTTAAACCTAAAATGTCTCCAAAAGCGCAGTTTTCGAACATGCAAAAACCACGTTTTGAACACACAATTTAAGCTAAAAATCCAAAACAAAAAAAAAATTTAGGTAGCAAAAACGTAAAGTTTCTGACCAAAAATATTTGACAAGAATCCATGTACACAGTGATATATTTTAACGTAAAAAAACATCTATGAATTGCAAAATATAGGCAGCGAAGGAATCTGCGAACTACGCACACCTTACTTTAATAAATTAACATAGCAACAATAAATTTCAAAGAATACCATGGTACACAGCATCCTGTTTAAACTTTAAAAAAAATCTATGAATTGCACAATTTAGGTAACGAACGAATCTACGAACTACTTTCACCTCGCTTTAATAAATTAGCATAACAACAATAAATTTCAAAGAATACCATGTACACAGCATTCTGTTTCAACTTTAAAAAACATCTACGAATTGCACAATCTAGACACTATGCACTAATTAACAAAATAAACTAAAATAAATTTCAAACAATTAAAAAAAAAACAGCAATAACAACAGAAATTCATACTAAAAAAAACAATGAACATAACATTCTACAAAATAAGAACAAGAATAAAATAAAATGCATTTACCATGAATTAATGCTTTTTCGAACAACAGAAATACCAATTTCATGCCACCTTTAACATGCTGCCTCATCATCACTATTGTATTTATATGACAGCCAGACACACTATCCAGAAAATTCATACTATGGTTCACAAATAAATAAATTCACAAATAATCACAAATCCCTACTCCTATCATGCACAGCCACTAAAAATAATCTCCCAGACCCTCTTTCCACTCCTCCAAACACCCACTGCCCCTCAACAGGATGGCCACAATGATATTTCCTTTCGCCGACCTTCAATTCAACAACTTTTACCATTTTATCTTTTCCTCCTATTTTCTCAGACACAGACTCGAACCAACGAACTCCAGCGAAAGATTTTTCAACGTCAACAGGGTTGCCATACAACACGCAATCGCGCCAAAACCCAGCACAGAACACATATTGCCACATTTGGTGAAATTAGGCCGTATATCAGAGTTGTACCGTGTTTTGTTGTTTTAGCCACTTGGCTTGGGTATGTATATTTTATTTAAAATTTAATAAAAAATACATGAGGTAGTAAAGCACACGCAAAATTAATTAGTCCTGTCTTTCAATTGTGCTGAACATTTCTAATAATCACAAAAAATTTCATAATATTTGGACTTATTTGAAACAACTGTATACTTCTGATAAATGATGAAAAATTCTAGTTGTGACTATGGGTCATATCAGTTGTAACCTTGTATGTTTCACAGATGAGTGTAGAGATTCGTACAGATAAGCATAGACATTGCCAAAATTTATTGGGAGCAATATGCCATGCTTTAAAGGTAGTATTCTGTAATTTCATCCTTTTGTATTGTATGCTGTTGTATAAAACATAATAATCATGCTTTTCTTCTATCATCTCAGTTCTAGAAATCTCTGAACATTGGTATTTCAACCTGGATTTGATTCCTGGCCAATGGGCTGTCTATATGGGCGTTTTCATCATGTGTGATATAAATATGATCCTATTTCCCTTAGAAAGTTCTCCACCTAAGTGTATCTTTCCTCGGTCAGATAGCCCCTGCGTGCTTTCCTATAATCAGTACATCAAATAAAACCAGTTCTAGAGTGCAGAATTACACATGAAGCAAAGTCTATTGAGGAATTCTGTCTAATGGAAATGCATTTCCATTTCTCAAAAGCAAATTTCCAAAAATAACTGAAGTTAAAATAAAACATGGCAAGCTTGTAGGTTCTTATATAAATGAGATGATGAAAGGTATAGTGCTTGAAACAGTTAAATGTACATGAAGTGTGTGCATAGTCATCTTTGAAAAATGCAATTGTAAATTTACTCTGGAAATTACCTCTCTGAGAATTACAGGGAAAACTACAAAGACACAAAGACTACAAAGACATGCTTTGTAGTCTTTGTGTCAAAACTACAAAGACATGCTTCTTAAATTACACTTTTGAATAGTCATATTGGTTTTTTACCTAAAGTGTCAGTACGAGGAAAGTTTTCATCAAGACTTTGAAAAAAATGGAATACATTACTAAGTAAAATGTAATCCAAATAAGTTAGCTGATTGCTATTAGTTCTCAAAGATTGTGTTTTTCAAGTAAAATACAGTTGGAAATATACTTTGTATACTTTTATATATGTAAGTGAGGTTTCAGTTGACTTGTTTGGATGTATTAGTTTCATTGTTGTATATTTTTCTAAGCATGCAATTATTCACATTTGCTAAGTTCTGATAAAGATCTGTAAACAAATCATTTTGTTATGCAGCAAGGAAAGCATTATCTGAAACCAGTAGGTGGGAAACATTTAAGAATCAATCCTTCATTTCTATTCGACAAGCAAAATATTAAATTTTGTTGGCTTGTATAAATTAACTAATGAAGAAATAAGATTTGTTTGAGCAAATGACTCTGAGTGACTCTGAAATTATCATCTTTTAATGATGACTTCATAATAGTGGTAACAATGATATTCTACTTCAGTCAGCTCATTCTTACAAAATGGAAAGAAACTAGAATTGTGATTTAAAAAAAAAAAAAATCAAAAGCATTAAAAATGAGTGTTGTAAAATTTACCAGTATTTGAAACCAAGTGCTGGGGGCACGACTAAAGTTTTTTTTTTATTTTTTATTTTTTTTTTTTATTGAATAATTGACAATATTATCATAGCTGCCAACTCTCCTAGTTTAACTGGAAAACTTTAAATGTTATTAAAAAAATTTAAAGTATTCCAGTGTAAATCGTGTCTTTTTTCATCATGTCTCCTGGTGTCCTAAGAGATCACCAAATCTTCCAGTTATTAATTTGTAGCCTTTACTTGTGCAAATTCTATTTCTTCAATCTTATGAAATTTCAGCATAAATTTTCTTTTCAATCTTGATCTTTTGTAGACATTTGGATTTTATGAAGATTCAATAAACATAATATATTTGTATTTACTTTTGTTTTGTATTGATAAGTAGTGCAATATAAAGTTGATCTTCACACTGTATATATTGATTCATAATTTTTATTTTCATCATATTTAAAAGTACTATGATACCTTAGAGCATTTTTATATGAAAATGTCAGAAAATTACAAAATAAAATAAGTCAAAAACATAAAATTTAGAATATTTAAATATGAATATATTTTATATAAAAAAATTTTATTAGACATAGTTTATTAGACTGAATCATGCATTATAAAATTAATTTAAATTCTTTTGGAGTTCATTTCAAATGCCCTCATTGTGCGGTATGAAAATTCTTCCAGAGACTTCTGTTTTTTTCTGGTTTTGCAGTTTCAAGATTGGTAGATATGAATAAGAACATTTATATTGAGTGTACATATTGAACTTATAGTACTTTTAAAATTTTGTAAGTTATTTTTGTAAAATTTCTGTATTGAACATAGTTCCCCCTTCTTCCCCCCCTTTTTTTAAATAAATAAATCACATATATAAAACAAGAAGTATTTATAAAATAAATTTATTGAATTTACTGTAAATTATTCTAAATACTAATCAAACTAAATAGAAATGTATTGCCTTAAGAAGAAGCATAAATATGATGGAAATATCCTATAAAATGGAAATCCATATATGTGCTATAAATATACATTGTGTAAGTTTTTCAGTGGCAAAATTAGTGTAAATCATAGAAATTTATGGTAAATTACGATTCATGTAAATTACTATATGGGGGACTTTGTTTGATCCTTAATTTTAATTATTTGGTTTAACACATTGTTAATCATCATTGCAAAGAAAGTCTGTGTAATAATAATAATGATGTCATCTGACAGAAATTTCCCTTTTAATAGGATAAAAGCCAATTGACTAAAGTCATGAAGCACTAGTATTTTGCTTAAGCTCTATTCCTGGTGTTTGAATGGGTTGGTTGTATACAGTTTGCATGGTTTTTCTTATGTGTAATGTAAATACATGCCAGTTTTCTTTTATAAGTCCTGTACAAAAGCATCCTTCCCTACAGTTGTTGTACAACCCTTATGTTTTTTGTCAAAAAATGAGGTAATCCAACCTCATTTTTGAAGGAAAATGTATATTGTTGCTTCCAATAAATTAATTGTTTTTACTAATATAATTTGCTACTATCTTTTATATTTTAGCTATTACTATGTGTCTCATTTTTGAGTTATCAAATTCATTTAATGTTACTGATGTTTTTATTTAATTATCTAGGTTAGAAATTCAAGCAAGAAAGAAGCTATTCAAGAATTAAAAGTAACACATCAAGGTGATGCCATCCTTAGTGCTCTTCTCAGTCAATGTCAAACTGTTGATCAAGCTAAGTTGGTTGTTACATTTATGGATATTCTCCAGAAACGAGCATTTCATGCAAATATTAGTGTATCATCTCCTAAAGGTCGAGGAAAATCTGCTGCTCTTGGCTTAGCCATAGCAGGAAGCTTGGCTCTAAGCTACTCAAATATCTTCATATCATCTTTACATTATGATAATGTTAAGATTATCTTCAGATTTTTATTTAAAGGCTTAGATGCTTTGAACTATAAGGTACTTTTATTTTTTAATCATAAATTTATGAATGAATGAATGAATGAAATGAAATTCATTTTTTACCACTTAAAAAGGGGATTTCAAAATGGTTTTTTTAAAAAAAAAGAAATTAAAAACTGTTCCTAAGTAATGCACGTTTAATTCTGTATTTTAAAAAGTATGTAAAATATTCATATTAAACTTCCTTAGCAAATAAATTATGAAGGGCAAAAATATGATTATTTCTTCCTTTTAATATAAAAAATTAATTTAATGTCCAGTTATCTTTTTTTAACAATCCATAAAAAATTTGTTATATATATGTAAAATTTAAGCTCAAAATGCATTTCAAATAAGTGTAATTTTTTTTAAAAAATAGTTTAAATTCATAAATTGAAAATTCTTTATTTGAACCACAGAGCTTCATTAATATAAAGAAAAAATGTTACTGGTTTTTGATTTATTATATTTGCTTTTCTTCTATCAATATATACAAAAAAAAAATTAAAAGTAAATTATTATAACATTTTTTTGAAGCACATCTGGTTTGACACATGATACATTCAGATTAGGTGAAGAACCAATGAGAATTAGCTCTCATTGGTTTGTTTATGTAAAAGGGAAGAATAAATTATTTTTTCTGCATGTAATATAGTACTTCGTTCAATAGTAACTGGGAAAGTTATATTAAAATTGCATGTAACACCAATATCATTGTGTCAGGTAGCAAAGCATAAATCTTGAGCTACCAGTTACTATTATTAGCATACCTATACCAAGCTTAAATACAGAAGTGTTGTGAGATTTTTGTTTAACAAAAGAATGAAGGAAGGAGATTTATATAAGTTCATCATCAAATGATTTTTCTGCATGATGCTAAGTAAATAGACTAATACGATGGTGACATTAGTGTTGTGAATTTTACGCACTCGTCCAACAGTCACAAAAGAAAACATTGCAGCAGTGAAAAATATGATACAGGGAAACTAGTGCATCACAACTGAGAAGGTAGCATTATTGTTGGATTAAATTTTGGATAAGATTATCTTGTCATTGATGACAATCTGAATTTTTATATAAAGTGTATGCAAGTTTGATATGCAAGTGCTTGACATATTAAATGAAAGGAAATATATTAATGCTGAGAGCTTCTCTATTAGTGTAATGTTGATTTTGAAGCATTTCTGCAGCTTATCATCATTGGAGATGAGAGCTTGGGATACTTTTGAGTTGGGATGATGATGATGATGAGGCTTGACAGTCATGCATGAGTGGCGACACTTATTAGGAAGAAACCATTTTCTGTGGCATTATGCACATTTTTAATATTGGACAATAATTAATTTTAGATTGGTGTAGATTTTCATCAGTCTCAAGGCATCGAACAAAAGTCCTGCTTCAAAAATCCCCCCCCCAAAGAAAAGGAGATAGAGAACAATCCCCCTACCCTCTCTTGAAGAAGAAAGACTTGGGTTTGATCACTTCCCAAATCTGTAGAGTTGTATTCAAATCAAAGACCCATTTTTGCCTAATTTTAAATTTTACATTGGCTTGTTTCTCTTATCATTTTATCTATGCATTCTTCAGCTGCTGGCATGTATTATGTCAACATATATGGAGATAATTTGAATGTTATCTAAAAACAATATTGTTAATGTTTTCAACAAACATTTCATAGACAAAAAATTCTAGTTTTCTACTGAACACTGTAATATTTTGTAAACAAATTTCATAGCTGTTAAAAAATTTTTTCCTAAAACATAAGCATTTTCATGATATTTAAATTAAAAGTATGCTTGTAAAATCAAGAATATGTTTTTCTTACTTATTGTATGTATTTTTTATCTAATTATTTATCAATGTTGTATGTAATTTTAATATAGTTCTGAAATTTTTAGGAAGATGAAGATTATGATCTAATTGAGTCTGCCAATCCTCAATTTAATAAAGCCCTCATTGGAATAAATGTTTTCCGTGACCATCCCCAAGGTGTCCGTTTTATCCTTCCTGGTGATGTAGAGCAAAAATTAGAACAAGCTGAGCTTATTGTTATTGATGAAGTTGCTGCTATTCCTTTACCATTGTTAAGGACTCTTGCTGGTTCACACATTGTTTTAATGGCTTCTACTACTAGTGGGTGAGTAATTATAATGTACAATGTCTCACAAATGTGATTTGAACCTTGCAACTTTTATAAAATTTCTTATATCTTTTTATACCTATTATATAACTTTATACACTGACTACCAATAAGTACGAGGGCAATCCCCCCAAAAAAAGGTCTCCTATTTCTTGGGGACGTAGAGAAAGTTTTAATATGGTTGTTGGCAACACTGTTGTGAGTGGTGCCTTCTCCGCTACCACATAAGCACGCAGGTGCTTCGCTCGGATGCTCAGTCTTGGCTTGGCAGCCATTCGAAATGGAGTTCCCGATAAACGTTACCGCCAAGTGCGAAGTGTGCGCAGTTATTCGATTTTTGAACGCAAAAGGCGTTAAACCGGTTGAAATTCACCGCCTATTGGCGGAAGTGTATGGACAGTCGTGCATTGATGTCAAAAACGTTCGCAAGTGGTGTAGAGAGTTTACAGCCGGTCGTACTGAAATTCATGATGAAGAAAGGAGCGGGAGGCCGTCAATTGCCGACGAGACAATCGCGAAAGTTGAGGAACTGATGCGTAAAGATCGGAGGATCACTGTGGATGCTCTCTGCATTTTGGTTCCTGAGGTTACCAGAAGCACCATCCACAGGATTTTAACGGAAAAGTTGCAATATCGGAAGGTGTGTGCAAGATGGGTGCCGCGCATGCTGACAGAAGACCACAAATGGCAACGGGTTGATTCTTCCCACGAAGTTCTTCGCCGCTATGAGATGAAAAGGACAACTTCTTGGACTCAATTGTCACAGGTTACGAAACCTGGGCATTCCACTTTACACCTGAGACAAAACAACAGTCACGCGAGTGGCAGCATCCCTCTTCGCCCAAGCCACAAAAATTCAAGCAAACACAATCTGCCGGTAAAGTCATGACATCTGTGTTTTGTGACAGGAAGGGGGTACTGTTGGTCGACTTTCTGCCTGCTGGGACAACAGTCAACGCTGACAGGTACTGTGAAACACTGAAGAAACTCAGAAGGGCAATTCAGAACCGGAGAAGAGGGATGTTGAGCAAGGGTGTAAGCAATCTCTACGACAACGCCCGTCCTCACGTTGCCTGTCAAACCATCGATCTCCTGCAAAATTTTGGTTGGAACATCATCACACACACACCCTACAGTCCGGACTTGCCACCCAGCGATTTCCACCTGTTCCCTAAGTTGAAGGAACATTTGTCTGGACGGCGGTTCTGCTCCAATGTTGAGGTGAAAGATGAGGTTCAACGTTTCCTAAAGGGCATGGCGACAAGCTGGTATGACATGGGCATTGTAAAACTGCCACAGCGTCTACAAAAATGCATCGACCGAAATGGCGATTATGTTGAAAAATAAAGCATTCTTCAATCTTTAAAGTGATGTTAGCAATTATAGAAAATAAACGGTTCTTTGTATATCTAAAAATATAGGAGACCTTTTTTTTGGGATTGCTCTCGTATTTGGACACCTATGCAAATGACAATATCTGCAGTGCCAAGGTACGCCACGGACTCTGCCGGTATATATTGTGTAGGAAACAGCATCGGCTTTAGTCGCATGCGATATGCCTCGCAGTTCAGAGCTCTCTGATTTCGAGAAAGGTATAATTATCGGGTATCACAAATGTGGCCAATCCTTAAGGGACATATCCTACGATCTGAAGTACCCAATATCGACACTGGCCTATGTGATTAAGAAGTGGAAGGTGAGCTGTGATTGTCGGAACGTGACCCGAGTCGGCAGACCAACGAAACTGGGAATAGAGACCGACGAGTGGTGTTCAGAGAAATTCGGAAGAACCACACCCAACCGATAGTCCTCATCCGCGAGGAGTTTCAACAGGCATCCGGGAGTATTGTTTCAATGAATACCATCTGTAAGAAAGCACATCTGCTTGTTTTTCATGGTCGTCCTGCTGCCCATAAGCCTTTGATCACAAAGTCCAAACGCGCTGCTCGGTTAATGTGGTGCAAAGCACATCGAAATTGGACCGTAGATTAGTGGAAATGGGTTCTTTGGAGTGACGAATCAAGGTTCACCCTTTACCATTCAGATGGCAGGGTCTGGGTCTGGCGTCTACCTGGAGAACGTCTCCTGCCAGAATGCATTGTGCCAACAGTCAAGTTCGGCGGAGGTGGAATTATGATCTGGGGGTGTTCCTTCTGGTATGGGCTGAGACCCTTGGTCCCCATTCATGGTAAGCTCAACTCCGATGCCTACTGCACTATTTTGGATGACAATGTGCTTCCTACGTTGCGGCAGTTTTATGGGTTGGACCCCTGTTACTTTCAGGACGACAATGTGAGTTGTCATGTTTCGACGTTAACCAGGGCTTGGTATGGTGCCAATGGAGTTCATCGAATGGACTGGCCTGCCAAGAGTCCAGACCTGAACCCTATCGAGAATCTCTGGGACGAGTTGCATCACCGAATTCAGTGGTGCACTACCCGTGCAAAATCGGTGAAGGAACTTCTATGTCTTATCCAAGCCGAGTGGAAGAAAATACCACTAGCTGTTATACAAAGACTTGTGGAAAGTATACCCCGGAGGGTCCATGCTGTAATTACCTCTCGTGGAGGCTCTACTAACTATTGATTTTGAATAAAGTTAGTTTTTCTTTTCTATCACAGGTGTCCAAATACTTATTGGTAGTCAGTGTATTCTGTTGAAGAGTTACAAAGCACATTTTAACTTTTTCTAATATTTTATTAAATTGTTCTAATTTTTATCAAATATGGTCTGATGCTTTTTTCTAGGGATTCAACTACATTTGTTTTTTTCCCTGAATTCAGTGCTTATTATTAATATAATTTTTTTAATATATTTTGTTTTTGAATTTCATATTCCATTTCTAGGCAGGTGTGTTAATGGCATTTAAATTTGATATTCAATACTTGTTTTGATTATTTCAAGATAATTAAACAGCAGTCACAGTTGCACATTCTTAATATTGCAAATCATTGTTTTGATAGAATTTAAAATTATTGTGTGTTTATAATTTCAAAATATGAATGCCACACTGATCCGTAACATTATTTTAAAATTATGTTTTGAATAGGCAATTTTCATTTCATGTCATAAATCTGCCACCATGTTAGGACTTAATATGGTTCTAAAATATTAATGTTTATCTTTGAATCATTTCCATCAAAGATGTTAAATATTAGCTTTTGTAATAAAATATTTAGTATCTTATTCAAAAATTCAGATACAGGAGTTGAAGTAAAATAATCAAGATTTACAGTAACAAGATCAAACAAAACCTTCTTCTTTTGCCAACTGAAGAAGTGCCTACTATTTACCTTCAAAACTAGTACAGTCAAAAGTTGTTAATTCGGACACCCATAATCCGGAATGATCTATAATCCGGACCTCAAAGCTAAAAACTTTCTGCACATGCGTCACATTGACACATGCGCATAGGCGTTTACGTTTGCGCGTAAGACCTTTACAAATGCGCATATGCGTGTGCGCAAGTGCAGAATACGTTTGCGCGTGCGCGTTTTATGTGTAACGGACGGTATAAGCTAAAATTATCTAATTATCTATTTCAGTTAATGTTGCTGATTGCGTTGTTCCTTAATCTTCGAATTGGATCCAGTTTATTATTTTTTGCAGACTGTAAGAGCAATTTTATAAAAGTAAACTTGAACTTTCGATTATGTCAAATAGAATTTCCGATGCTGGAGCTCCCAAAGGATCTACAAAACGAAAGTATGTTTCGATGTCCATCAAACAAAAAGTGGAATTGCTGCAAAAAATGGATAAAGACATGAAGAAGGTGACAGAGAAGTTAGTGAAAACGAAAAAATTTCGATTGACAAGTTTGTTGGTATACTCAGCACAGCAATTACGGGACTTGAACAGCAGAACTTTGTAACTGAACAAGAAATTATGTCTATTTATAGAATTAAAGAGAAAGTATTATCACATAAAACAAAGCAACTTAAACAACTTGCATTGAAAGAAATGTTTAATAAAGTAAACAAATAAATACAGTCAAAAGTCTTTAATCCGGGCTCGTCGGAACTTCGGCGATTCCGGATTATAGATCATCAGTTTAAATCTGGTAAGATGGCATTCAGAAATTATAAAATTAAAAATATGAAACCGTAATTTATAAAATAATGAGCAATTATGATCTAAAAGGTATCAAAATTTACAAAAAAAAAAAAAAAAAAAAAAGCTTAATATTTATTTGTTTACTTTATTAAACATTTCTTTCAATGCGCGCATGCGTAAAGCATACATTATGCATAGCCGAAATTAGAAAATTGCAACCAGAAAACTATTTGATTTGTATTCGTGATATTTATAATGACGAGGAATTTGATTTATAAGCTGAATAAAATAAAAACATCTGCCCTGAAGATAACGATAGTGCTGACAGATGAACTTCCAGTTCATTGCGCGCCACGACGTTCTCCCTCCCCCCCCACCCTGCACAGAGCAGCGTGAAATTGATAAACATATTTTGGAACGGTTAGATAAACAAAGGATATGCCTTTATCCATTTTTTGGAGCAATTCCACTTTTTGTTTGATGGACATCGAAACATACTTTCGTTTTGTAGATCTTTTGGGAGCTCCAGCATCGGAAATTCTATTTGACATAATCGAAAGTTCTAGCTTACTTTTATAAAATTGCTCTTACAGTCTGGAAAAAATAATAAGGTGGATCCAATTTGAAGATTAAGGAACAACGCAATCATCAACATTAACTGAAATAGATAATTAGATAATTTTAGCTTATACCGTCCGTTATACATTAAACGCGCACGCGAAAACGTATTCTGCGCATGCGTCAACGCGGCGCATGCGCAGAAAGTTTTTAGTTTTGAGGTCCGGATTATAGATCATTCTGGATTATGGGTGTCTGGATTAACGACTTTTGACTGTATTAATTTTTTTTTTTTTTTTTTTTTTTTTTTTTTTTTTTTTTTGTAAATTTTGATACCCTTTAGATCATAATTGTTCTTTATTTCATAAATTACGGTTTCATATTTTTAATTTTAGAATTTCTGCATGCTATCTTACGAGATTTAAACTGATGATCTATAATCCGAAAAAATCAATAATCTGGAATCGCCGAAGTCCCGATGAGTCCGGATTAACGACTTTTGACTGTACAACTTGTTTGAATTATTTTTACACCACCTCCTGTTTCTGAGTTTTGTTTTCCTTTAATATTTATTCAGTTGGATGTTCTTCTGCAACACAGAATTTTTCCTTGTCATCCATTCATTACATCAAACTGACTGGATTAATATTTTATTAGTCTATGGGTTAGCAACATCTTATGATAAATCAGGGTGCACAACTCAAATCTATGAAGGACTGTTTAAGAAATCTTGAAATTGGCAAGCACTGCACTCATTTATTTTTACAAGCAGTAATTTTAAATGGTTATTCATAATTTACTCGATAGCTAATAACAGTAATATTAAGAATGGATATTAAATTTGTGTAAATTTTTATATGGGTATTAAATTTGTACAACAATTATTCAAACAAGAGACTAAAACTTTAGTCTTTAGTTTATGTTGTAGTGTTTCCTAATCGATCAAAATTGCAAGATTCAAATTATTATTGATATTATTTTTAATCATACTGAAATTTTAATCAGCCATACAGAGACAAGTTTAGAAAATAATTGAATATCATCTTTAGAATAAATATTTTATCAGGAACTCATATTGCTATATTTTAAAAATATCAACACAAAGATGCACACTTCATATTAGCTACATATTAATGGAATCAAAAACTTGAAAAATGGTGCACTATTTTTATTCTGGCTTGTAATATAAATATTAATATTTACACATTTGCAAATAATGATTCACAAGTGTACGACATTTAAGAAACAGAAAAGAAAATTTGGTAAAAGTATATTTTAGGGTACCCCTGGGCGAAACTAGCCGATATATGGATACCGAGTTTGTACAATTCTTATTATTTTGGCTTGCATAATGACGCTATACAAAACCAAAATAACAAGACAAAGAATTGCACAAACTCAGTATCCATGTACACATCGACCTATTTTCCCTCGGAAAAAAATCCATGAATTGCACAAAAATGACATTGCACGCTCCCTTTATCCATGTACACGTCGACCTATTTTCATTTAAAAAAAATCCAAGAATTGCACAAATTTGCATTGCGCACTCCCGTCACTTTGTCCATGTATACATCGAAATATTTTCATTTAAAAAGTCAAAGGAGCACCCAATTCTGCGATACAGGCAAACAAAAAATACATAATTTCAATAAACTACATTTTAAACCAAACAATAAAATAACATAAAAAAGGAAAAACACGTTATACATTTAAACACTACAAAAAACAAATATCCACTTACCCTATTTAGAAGTTTCTTTGTCTTTACATGGAATCATGCAACAATCCAACTTTTGCTGCAATTACAAAATTGAATTATTAAAGTATTGTAAAATTAAATATATATATATATATATATATATATATATATATATGATGTGTACACCACGTGACTTCCTTGTATGGAATATTAAATTATATGCATTTTTTCTTGCATTTCATGTAAATTTATTGGGTTGAATTAGATCTACTTAGAGAATTATCTTACTGAATTAGATCTATCGTCGATGGCACGTAAACCGCAATAGAATAAATTCACTATATTTGTTTACCCTATAAACAAACAAACTCACTATATTTATTTATATTACATAACAGAGTTATATTTCATTCATTTTATAACTCAGAATGCACAAAATTTATATCAAAGAATTATCTAATTGTTACCACATGTTCCATTCAAATACTATAATAAAGCTAGAATGATGTATAAAAGAAATTAAGCAAACAAAACAAAAAAGAAATTGTGTTTCACAGACGATTTAGTATTTCTCATTCAATTAATTCAGTTCTCACTTTATAACAAGGCTAACATACATAAAAACTCAAAATATCTATATTAAAAATTACAAAGTAAATCTTAAACTTTTATTTCCTTGAAAAAATTCCAAAAAGGATTAAGCATGATTTAATCCACAATAATAAATGAAGGCTTTGTTGTTGTGAAGCTTAGTCTCTCTAGATTGGCAACAAATCTACTATTCTGCTGCTTCAAATGTAAACAAGCAATGGCCTTCATGGCAAAAAATATTAGGCTTAGCGGCACTTAAACAACTTTTAAATTGTTGGTAATTCTAAAAATATTGCATACAGATTTACTAAAGGCATAAACACCTTAACTGGAAGATAAGAAAACATAATTCAATCATTTTTAAAGCAAAAAATGCACAATTTGCAAACATATAAGATTAAAGAAACTGAGATCATTGAGCCGGGTAACAGAGTAGATATATAAATAAATATATTTATATACATTTGGTGCGGCCAATTTCAACCAAAATACAAAGTGCACACTACTTGTTATAGCCGTCCTATATGCGAAATTTCAACGTTCTGAGGCTTCTCGTTTTTGAGTTATACGAGATACGTATGTACAGATGCCATGAAAAATTCTCTTCAGAATTCATGTTAAAGCAGTTTTATAATTTTTTGGAGGAAAAGAATCTTTTATTGTGTCCTTACATACAGATGTCACGCAAAAACATCGTTAAATTGCATTCAATAGCTGTCAAGATAGATATTTTCGTTGAAATATGCTGTCTAAAAACTTTTCGCGATTACAACCTTTTTACTTCATACAAGGAAGTAAAAAGAAAGAAAGATTTTGTTAACCTAAGTAAATCTGGAGAAATTTTGTTGATTTTTATTTGTTTACTTTTGTTTTTTTATTTGTTTTATTTGTTTTTTTTAAATTTATTTTATTTGTTTTTATTTATTTTATTTTTTTTATTTGTTTTATTTGTTTTGATATTTATTTGTTTACTTTATTAAACATTTCTTTCAATGTAAGTTGTTTAAGTTGCTTCGTTTTATGTGATAATACTTTCTCTTTAATTCTATAAACAGACATAATTTCTTGTTCAGTTACAAAGTTCTGCTGTTCAAGTCCGTAATTGCTGTGCCGAGAATACCGACTAACTAGTTAATCGAAATTTTTTCGTTTTCACTAACCTCTCTGTCACCTTCTTCATGTCTTTATCCATTTTTTGCAGCAATTCCACTTTTTGTTTGTTGGACATCGAAACATACTTTCGTTTTGTAGATCCTTTGGGAGCTCCAGCATCGGAAATTCTATTTGGCATAATCGAAAGTTCAAGTTTACTTTTAAAATTGCTCTTACAGTCTGCAAAAAATAATAAGCTGGATCCAATTCGAAGATTAAGGAACAACGCAATCATCAACATTAACTGAATTAGATAATTTTAGCTTATACCGTCCGTTATACATAAAACGCTCACGCGAAAACGTATTCTGCACTTGCGCACATGCATATGCGCAGTCATAAAGGTCTTACGTGCACGTGTAAACGCCTATGCGCATGTGTCAACGCGGCGCATGTGCAGAAAGTTTTTAGCTTTGAGGTCCGGATCATAGATCATTCCTGATTATGGGTGTCCGAATTAACGACTTTTGACTATATTTAATTTTATTTTTGAAATACATTGCTAAACTTATCCACACCATAGTAAGTATGTTAATTATTAATTTTATTTCCAGCATATTTAAAAAGTGCTTAATAAAAATTTTCCTTCCTTACAAAAATTTACATCCATCTAACTATGCTGATATTTATCTAGATGGGCCAGCACCTCAGGCATGATTCAAATTCCTTTCTTCAATCCATCTTCTCTAAATCCTTTGCACATTGAATGCGTATATATTTCAGCTGTAATGTGAATAA
Source organism: Stegodyphus dumicola (assembly GCF_044657685.1). NCBI lineage: Eukaryota > Metazoa > Arthropoda > Arachnida > Araneae > Eresidae > Stegodyphus > Stegodyphus dumicola. The sequence goes on from NC_140778.1 coordinate 123,326,022, forward strand.
AAAGGGCTAAACAACCATTTGTAGGCCTAAAACAAAAACCTTTCAAGGAAATGTCTAATCACTGAAACTGACTTTGGCAGCCTCTGCCAGTCATCTCTGCCAGATTAAAAGAGGGGGGGAAAACTTTAAAAATTAATTTTCCATGACAGTAGAGATTGCAAACTGTTGACTCATCTGATGCTTCCTTCTTTTTTATTCTCCTAACTTATCATGTAGCAAACTTGTATTTCAGATCTTTTACGTAAAGCTGTGTATTCCTTGCAATTTGCATAAATATATAATAAAATCTTCATGTTGTATTTTCTCTGCCAGATGTATTCATTGCATTAGTATCTTATTTCCTGAAATGTTTATGAAGTAAAATATTGTTTAATTTCTATCTGTAACTTTTATTTCCCTATGTCTGGGTGTAGAGCCATTGAATAATCTCAAGAACAATCATGCCAGGATTAAAACAACTTCCATTGGTCTATGGTCTGGTCCCAAATGACAATGTCTATATACTTATTATGTATGCATGCTGCTTATTTATGTACTTTTGTAAAAGAATTTTAGCATTGTATTATTTGATGAATTTTTTGTATCAAAAATCGGTATTAATTATTGATAGTAACATGTATTTTTTTCATTTTGAAAATACTGCAGGATCAAATAATATGTTAAAAATATGAGTGTATAATTCAGTGGGAAAAAAAAAGAATGAGTGAAATTTCGATTACCATTTCTCATATCACAGTTGCTTAAAGAAAATGATTTGTTTTACCTTTTTTCATAATTTTTAATAATTTAAAAAAGTGTATATTTTTATTTTCATTTCTAATTTAGTTGTGGAGCTACAGGTCGATGTTTATATGACAAAGTTGTCAACAACTTTCATCAGCTTCCTTCAGGAAATGAAATTAAATCTGATAGTCTTGCAGTGTCACCTCTTAAGACAGGTATATATGAAACAAATTATTTGTCTACTTCAACATTAGACTACATATAATTTTTAATAGTTTTTATTCCATAAAATGATTTTATATGCTTTATTAGGTAGAAAATTCTTGTTATTAAGGCAGTGATATCACAAATTATATCATTGTAAAGATTTTTAAATTTTTACTCTTTTCCAAGGCATTATAAAGATCAGAAAGGGAAATCCGAGTGCTATGTTTAATTTTCATAAGGCAGTCAATCCTAAATATGAGTAGAATGGGAAAGGAAAGGGGGAAAATGGGGCAGTGGACATTCATTTGGTTAAGTTTGAAAATATTAAAATTATTCTCATTCTTAGTTATAAGTAAGTTTTTTGTATTGAAAAAAGATAAGTAAAGTTTGATATGTGTCCATATTCTGGGGAATGGATGCCTTCATGGGTTTTTTATAGTTTTCGCCTTCTGAAATCTGAGCCACTTTCCTTAGGTATTATTCCATGAAGGCATTCGTTTCCCTTAGCAGATACTCTCTGCATTCTTTGCATTACTATTTAAAATAAGTAATGCTTTGAGTATATTTGAAACAATAAGTAAGGTAGATTTATTGTGATAATGATAGATTTTTCTTGTAGCTAGAAAATTATGCACTTCTTTATGTTATGAAATACATCAACTGTAAATTTATTGTGATTACACATTTCATTATGGATGACGGTTTAGCTTTATACTTATGAAATACATTAACTATATCTTGGAAGATATTGTTCATTAACTTATTATAATTAATTTCATTATAGATGGTAAATTATCACTGCACTTTTTGTTTAATTGTCAAATATGAGAACAAGATTGCTAAATTGTGTTAAAAATGAATTTAATTTTCTAATCTTGCTATTAGCATTTCAACTAACAAAAATTTGGTGCTGTGTTTTTGATTGAAATATGGAAAAGTATTAGATACATTTTCATATTATCTTGATAAGTTTACATATTTTATACCGGGTGTTCACGTAGAGGTATATACAGGAGATCCAAAAGTAAAAATAAAAATTCAGTAATTCAAAATCATAGTTTAAAAAAAATAGTTTACTTAAATGCATAGAAAAACATGAGTTATATATATATATATATATATAATAAAAGATATTTTTTCCAAAATAGTTTAATTTTTAGCAACTGATGGTGCTTTAGTTCTGGCAGAAGTTCATACAGTGGAGCAGTACAGTTTGCCATGCAACTTGGATTACAAATGTTCAGTATGATGGGCATCAAATTTAGCATGAATCTTTGCATAGCATAGGAGATGGCTTAGCTACCACATGATGGAGAATAACTTCTTAGTATAGCCAATAATGTTACGTCTGTACAGCTGTGACTGATAACTCCATTACCAAAAGTTCCAAGTACCTATTCTGACAAAAAATTTTCATTAATTAAAAAAGCCCTTTGTCTTCCTGTGCATTTCTCTATAAGCTACATCATGCTGCTGTGTGCTTTTTGAATTATTGAATTTGTATTTTTTCTGTTAACTTTTGGGTCACTCTATTATATATCCACAGCGTTTAAAAAAGGGGGGAAGGAAAAGTTATTAGAGGATTGAAATGTTGAGCCTAAATATTTATTTTCGATTTCAAAAAAAAGTAACTTTTATGAAAATTGTTTTAGCATATTGATCTGAGGCATTCCGTAACTGAAAATCTAATTTTTTTCCTTTTAATGTTCCTGTAAGTCAAAAATTCTGTAATAAAAAAAATTAGAATGTAACCTTTGAATAGAAATAGTTTGCTTGTACCTTGCATATTAATTAAACTACTTGACTCATGCTTCTTATCAACTCATTGTTATTTTCTCTCATTTTTTAAAATAGTCCAGCTTAGTGAGCCTGTTCATTATTCACCTGGAGATGCCATCGAATCATGGCTAAATCATGTATTTTGTCTTGAACCTGTCATTACTACGCATTTATCTTTTGGATGCCCTGAACCTCAAAAGTGTCAGCTGTATCCTTCTATAATTATTTTATTCTGAATATTAAAATTTTCACAGAATTCCATTTAATATAATTTATTTTAGCACTGATGTAATTTAAGAAATATTAATCTTCAGGAAAAGGAAAGATATAAATTAACTATTATTGTTGTCATGAAGTTTCTGTACATTGATTTCTAAAAATCAGGATCATGAATGTAAGTTAATTATATAACTAATTTGATTCATCTGTCAAGCCTTTCAAAAAGTATTGAAGCTCTGCAAAAAAATTCTTTTTTCCCCTCTTGTGTTATATATATATCTATTATATTTTAGAAATAGCTGAAAATTAAAATTTATGTTGATTTATATCAGTTTTTTGTTTGCCTTTTTCTTAATATAGTTAAGTAAGTTGTTTAACCGATAATAATAGTCAAATAAAGCATTCATGTAAAAGTAATAAAAGCATCTCTCTTGAGATGCTATAGTGTTTGCTTTCTGTTTCTGCTAAATTTATCAGTATGAAGGTCACTCTAAAAGCCTTGAGAAATTGTTTAAAATAGATAAACATCAAAGTCATTTCTCTTTCATTTTCTTCAAATATGCTTTCTGATGCTGACTGCTATCTCTTGTCCTTTTACTTTTGAATGTTGCCTTAATTTTCCTTTGGAGTATTGTCCACAAACTCCATATAAACAAGCATAATATATTCAGTTCTGTCAAATCTGTTCAATAGTATTTCCTGTGACTTTGGAAAATAAAATAAGATAACGGAGCTGAGTTAGTACTAGTAAAGTAGTCAAGAACAGCTGAATCCTTTAGAAACTGAAGCATTTATTCTTTTTCAATGAGATTTTAATCTGTCATTATTATGTAATTGAATTTCTTGCAACCCACTTTCTTGTCATTTAATTCTTAAAAAAAAAAAAAAAAAAAATGTTAGACAAGTATTTTCTGGTGTATTTCTTTGCAGTCATTGTTCTTTGATTTTCTGTTTTGCAGTTTGAATATGTCTACTAAAGGAAAGGAAAGTGTACATAATTTTCTTTTTAATAATTCATGCTGTTTTGATCTTGATCAAAAGATCTTCATCAGGAAAATTATATATGGCAGACATGTATTAGTTTATGGATCATATTGATAGTACAAAAATTTTTCAGATGTTTAAAATTTCAAAGATTGCATCTGAACATTTTTGAAGTACTTGTTCTTTTAGTTTGAGTGTGTTTTTGTTGAACTGTCTGGTGACGTGGTGCTAAGTTTTTTCAGGAAAATAATTTCCTTTCTTGATCAAGTATTTGAGGTAGTTGGACTGTGTCGATCGTGTAACTTTCTTGAATACTCTGCAAATTTAATTTGAGAAATAGATTTCATAGAAATGCCAGCAAATGTTTAAGTCACTCATCTTTCATTTAGTCCACCGTTAAAATCTTAATTTTATAATATAGAAATGCTTAGAATTGAATCTTGCGGTATTCCAAGTTAAAATATCCGCAAGATAAAAAAGAATCTCATCAAACTGCAGCTGGTAGTAAGTTTTTCTTTGCATATGGCAGCACTAAATGCAGCTTTTTTATAATAAATTAATAAATTCTTCTGCTGACCTGATGTAATACAGACATTTATTAAAAGCATCATTAAAACATATTTTAACCCTTTCAAAACGGCGCACCTTTGTTTAAGACGCTTGTGCGGAACGGAAGGGAATCGAAGGCAGTCACCGTACAGGACAGAAGTTTAAGCCTAATTTCATAAAAAAAAAAAAAAAAGTTTCACTTCTAGCATCGTAATTTTTAGTATAATTTTAGATTATTACTTGAGCTCTTATATATGTAAAAATTAGCACTTAATAACGTTTTTTTTTTTAATTTTACATGAAAATATACTTAAAAAGTTTCTTATCTTGTAAAATAATTTTCGGAAGTGCTATTAAAATTATTCCAAAGTATTAATTGATAAAATCCATCAATAAAGTTTAAAATTAATAAAAGAACACAATGAAGACTATTTACAGTAAGAAGTAACAAAATTAAAAATGGAGACTAAGTGTGGTAAATCTCAAAGCACGGAGAAGTATCACTTGCTAACTCTTACAAAAAGTATCACTTTTAACTCTTTAGAAAATTAATCATCACTCTCATCTGTGTTATTAAATGGTTCATTAACCATACGAGGGTATTTTTCCTCTGATAAATAGTGCTATGTGCCATGCACCATAATAGACTGGAGGTGAGGCTTTCCGAAATAAAAAGAGAAGAAACGAAAATAAAGCTGAAGGCAGTGCAAAACGTAACAGAACTCCACATAGTAATCCTAAAAGACTGTACATAGTAGAGGGAAAAATATAATAAAAAAAAGGAATTCGATATAAATCAGATAGGCGAATGTTTATATTAGCAATCCGTGATTTAAAGAGCCCACCTCTGTTTATGCTTTCCCTCCCCCCCCCCCCACTCTCGCAACAGTTGATGAGTAAAATACCAAAGTCAGGCAGAATATATCAAACTCAAGGTCAGGAACCTAAAACTGTGTTCATTTCAAAAGTAATGAACATACAATGCCATCTAGTGGTCTTCAGAAAAACGTTCCAGCTTAAAATGCGCTTACGCATCACCTGTCTGAATGCAATCTCTAGTGATGCGTGGATGGAATGCATGGCTGTAAGAGGCGTTCTTAGGGAATGCATATATGGGATTCCCATCCTGAAAAGGTTAAAGCAAATGTAAGAATGCATTTCCTTCATTATGAAAAACTGTACACTCTGAAATAATGCAGAAATTTACATCTTTGTAATTAAAGACTTACTTTTTGAAAAATGCTTGTTTTGGGAGTTAATTATTATTATTAATAATTATTAAAGCATACTGTAATTCTTCTTTAAATAATATTATACATTTTCCTTGTATTGCATCTTGTTTTAAAATTTTTATTGAAATGTTTAAACGCTTAATTACATTACGAAATGTTTTATATCATTTAAATCAGTTTAATTTAAATCAGTTTAGATTTGCTTTTTATGCATACATGCATATATATATATATAGAGAGAGAGAGAGACGATTATTTTTTTTATCATTTTAAAACTAAAAAAATGATTTATATATAATATTTCTTTATTTAATATTTATTTTTTTTTACTTATTACATCATTTGTGAATAATCAGAATGAATTTTCATATTCTTTAAGCATTCAAATAAATTATTCATTTGGTGGTCAAAAGGTTTACCAGAATTCTTGGCATATAAAAATATGTATTTGTTTAATACTAATAATATTAAAAAATATTTTGTACCTTGGATATGAATTTTTCCTCTTATGTGTCACATTTTACTAATCTTCCAACATTTATTTCAGCACTTCTGTAATATAATAGTAACATTTAAATGTGTTTTAAATTATGAATTTATATTTATAAAATTTAATATGTTAGTCCAATAAAATTTCTCTTGAATTCGTAAACTTTTAAAATTTTATTATATATTTTTTATCATATGTCAGAAAATTGTCATGATTCGCATGTTTATAAATGAAATTATTTTATTTTATAAACTTTTAATTGGTTGAAATTGTATGTAAGTATAATACAGCAGAGCTGTTCATTTTGAATCCTTAATGAAAATCTAGATATTATGTTTCTAGAGAAACTCTTTTCAGTGGCCATAAGAATTCTGAGAATTTTCTTCTGTCATTAACATCTATTTTATCATCTTCAAAAAGAGCAATATCTCCGAATTATCTTCTTCAATTAGCAGATAACCCTGATTATCATATTTTCTGTTTATTACCAGCTCTTAGCCACAGCAAGAAAGCATCACCAGAAATTTTATGTGCTATTTTGGTAACAATAAAATTATTTATTATGAGTTTGTTATTTATGCATAATAATTTTTTCTGTTTTCAAAAATATTAAATTTTATTAACTGTAAAACACTAAAGTAATATGCATTTAATATCATAAATTAAAACAAATATTCTAAATATATATAAAAAATTTCCTTAATGTATATAAGATAATTTTTATGGAAATTGTGTTTTTAAATAAAGTGTTTTAACTTGAAATTATGGTGAAGGAAAATTATTTTGTTTTCCGCAGTTACCATTTTTATTTTCAATGCTCTTTAAAGGAAAGCACCAACAACTTTTGCATTAAAGATATAGAAATGGTTACATATGTACAGGATTTTTCAGACTTTCTGTAAATCTCATACTCATCTTACCATATTTAATTAGCAGGGAAAAAAAATATCAATTTGCATAAATTTTCCAGCTGTCTTTTTTACAATTGTTTGTTAAATGAATTTATACTTTCTGAGATTATTTGCAAATTATTTCATATTCTTTTATGTAGTTTGTTAATTTGGATTAGTTAGCTTTCTTAGAATTTTTTTTTTTTTTTTTGAATTATCTATTGTACAAAGTTATATAACGTTCCAGTATATATTTTAAATATTTCAATTTATAAATGTTACAATCTAAAAATACATTTTAATTATAAATGTTAAAATTTTCAGGTTCATATTGAAAAGGAAATCCCCACAAACATAATTCATAGTGGCTGTAAGCAAGATGGGATTAAGTCACAATGCTTCTCACAATGGAAAACTGAAGAAATAGTATGAAAGCACTTAATATTAAATTTTTTGTTATTATTATGTGAAGTAATGGGAAAAAGAACTTAATTTATATATTGATAGTCATTACATAGATTATCGGTATTTGGTATGGAAAAATCTGAAGGCAAAAACAAAAGTACTTTATATCATAAATTTCTGTTATCGAAAATAAATCTCTTTATCAGAATATTGTATGTCATGAAATTTTTACTGGTAGTACTATTTTTATTATTAGTACATAAATAAAAATTTGGGATATATTGGAGAATTTTTCTGCTCTTTCTGGTTGTATGTCCCCACCCCCTCTGCTCTTGAAAAGTCACCAACCACTGGTAAATAATTTTTTGCCAAGTTAAGGCACAAAAGACTTTTCACAGGTACAGATAATCAGAAAGTGTCAAATTTTCTTTCAAAATAGAATTTTTTGTTTCTGACTCTCACATTAAAAGCAGTACATTCTGAGCAAATCTGTATTTTCATTAAGAAATATCATATATGATGCATTGTATTAGTTTTACATGATATATTGTTCTAGATTATGAGTAATATCAGGTTTCTTTTACTGTGTAATTGATAAAAGAAATGGTTCATACGGAACCATATTATTTGTTCTTGTTAATGGTTCATAAAGATCTTATGAACAAGCAAGCAACACGAAGGGGAAGACTTTTTATTGTAGTTTTAAGGGATAGCAGTTTTTCTAAATGAAGCTTAAAATAGATCAAGAAGCAAGAAATATAACTGTAATTCTTATTAATGTGGGAATAAATGCTGCAAATTTGGTATTAAAAATGTAGAATCACTGTGGTAAAAATTCCAGATTATTGCAGTAATACAATTCAAAATCATTCAGCAAGAGCAGAAAATAAAACTGAGTACCTTTAAAAGAACTCTAATCTTCAGACTTAAATATTCTTGAATGACTTTGGAGCTTTTATCAATCTTTTTTATATATAAATCTTTGACGGGAAATGTGACCTTTAAAACACTGTAAGAAAATCAATTTAGATCTTGAATTATATTTTCAAAAATTTCTAAAATGTTATCAGGTTGGCAAGAAATTGCCTATATGTCAGAAACTACTTGTCTGGTAGGCAGGTTATATCCTTGCTTGTACCTTGAACTATTTACATAATTCAAGCTTGCATTTACACAGATTCATAGATAATACAAAACTATATGTGCACTCAAGTTAAAACTCCTGCAAATGTGTATTAGAAATGTACATAAAATTATAATAAAATAGAACATAAAATAAGTTCATTATGTGCCAGTAATAATAATGCTGATATGCAACAAAATGCAAAGAAATAAAGATCAACATTTGTATTTAAATTATGACAGTAGGTTTTCATAATTCACATTAATTTGCACTTTGTCTTCAGTCAGTAATTTATGCATGCCAAAATTGGCCATAAAGCAGTGTCTAATAAAAATGAACTTGGTAACAATGCAATGAACTAAATATTAGTTTAATTTTTTTTTCTCTGTACAGTAGCATAAATATTTTTTTCCCTGTGCAGGAGAATGCAGCTGGATTTCTACCCATTCAAGGCATCCATATATTAGATTTAGTTACTCATCCTGATTTTCAAAGAGTAAGTATATATATAGGCCTTAACAAGCCTTTTATTAAAAGAAAAGAAATGCTACTCATACCCCTCTGCAGCTTCTACACAATTACTAATACTTTCTGTGTGAGATTTCTGTAGTTTACATTGCAATATTTATATATAATAAATATAGTCTAAAATCCAGACTTCCAAACTTACACGCTGTAAGGTGTTTTATTTTCTGAGGTGAAAAATAAAATGTAAAATATTTGCAGACTTTGCTTACTCCCCAAATCTCAATGATGTAAAAGATGTATATGCCAAATTTGAAGAAGATTGGATAATATTTAGAATTTCACACTTTGATCAGTTTTGTAAAAGAAGGCAAAAAATACTATTTTTCGTTATTAATTACTTTTATTAGAAAACTAGAAATCTCAAACTTAAAATAATATTAAAAATAAGATCACTAGATAGTATGATAGGCAAAACATATGTTATATTAATCAACTTTGAATGATGTCTTTTTTTGTCCACTTGACGAAAACTTTTCTAAGATGCTCGACTACCCTCAACAAGAATTGTTTTTGTTGTTCGTCTCTGACCAATTAGTTAAATTTTTTTTATCAGAGAAATTCCTAATTCTGTGGTGTCACTGACCACCTTAAGAGCTTTTGCGTGGTTTCTTAGAGAATCACTACAGTATTCTTTCAAGTCATGGATCCCAGTCAATTCAAAGAACATCTTTACTAATGAAATGGCTCTGGTCTTTCCCTTCAAAAACTAAGTTTTTACCCTCTCATCATTCATCTCCTTTTATTTTGCAGGTTTGGTTTCTAAATTTTTAGTCTGATTTTCCTTATCAACCTGATTAATACGTTCTTCCAAAAAAGCTAATTCAATACTGTGAGAGCACTTTTTTGATGCCTTCATCTGGGTAAGTGCTCAGAAGCTGTAGTATATTTAAATCATTCTTTGGAATCCATGAACTTACTGAACTTACTGATTACCTTGTGCCAAAAGCAAAGATATATAAAGCTAACCAAATGTGCCACCTGTTTCATTCCTTTCAATTCTTGTTAAGGAATAGTCAACTATTTTGTAAAGAAGACAATTTTAAGCGTATATTTTGCCTTTGCCATGTACTTTGCTTGATGCATAGCCCGTGGGATCCTGAAATTGGAGTTGTTTTGAGACCAACCTCCTAGATACAGCAGCGAGAGTTGTAATAACTCTTTAGAGTTTACTGTTGGATGACTTCCATCTTTTAGGACATTTTGGATGTAGTTAAATATTTTCATTTGTTGTTCTTTTAGAAAGCATTGTACAGGACTTTCTTCATCCAGCATTGTCATATATGATTTCTTATCAAGTGAAACACATAGTGGAATTTTCAAAATATCTGGATGTCAGGACCACTTGATGGCATGCCACAACACATCTCAAGCACTCCTTTTAACCCTTTGTTGCATCATGTCCGCTCTAGTAGACAAAAGTTTAAATTTGTTTATTCTTCTGTAAATGACTTAACAGATTCCATTCCTGTGTTAATTCATTCTATATTATTAGAACTTTCAACTGTCGATCATAGATGGCTGAATAGCAACACTAAGTAAAGCATTGCTATTTGAAAAACGGCTGCTACTTCTGTTTCTAAGTTAGTAGAATTTCTAATAGTAAACATTGTATAATGTTGCTTACATTTTCTTATACTGCCATTTTTTATTCATAATTAGTAATTTTAGACATTTTATTTTAAAAGTCAGTTTGAGAAGATTGTGGAGTGGGTAGATAAAGATCTACCGAAAAGAGTGAGTTGAAACCCAAATGTACTGCTTATTAAGCCAAAACACTGAGAATGTTTATGTTTGGGAAGGAATTTCAAGAACATTTGACATTTGAATCCAATAGGTACAGGTTACAAAATCGTAGCAAAATGAATTCAATTACAATCGACGAACTGAAGGTATTTTGGGGGACCTGTATGTACATATCAGTTATAAATTTACCATTTAGAAGATGGTAATGATCACTGCAAACAAGGCAGGAAATGATTTCAAATGCAATGACCGTAAATCGTTGGGAAGAGATTTGTATGCATGTACGTATATGCATGCTGTCCACTGTAGTGAACAAACTGTAACAATTATTTAAAACGAAATATGAATAAAATTAATTTTTTTTATTATTACTAAGTTTATTTAAAGTAGAAAAATTACAAACATTTTCGTTTAACTTCTCTAGATTATTTGTATGTAACAAAGGGTTAATATGAATTCTTGGGTGTGGAGAGGGCGAGCCAACCACAACATTGCTGGAAGCAAAATCTTGGCATCTTTTTCACTAGGTGCTGACAATGATGGAGATGAGTCTTCCAATATAATTGTCATATTGATTTCAGCTATAGCTTTATAGTGTTTATTCTTATACGAATCATTTTAGTCTTCCTTTGTACACTTAGTTCTTAATTTCAAAGCAAAAACCTTGTCTACTCATTAATAAACTCATATGATATCTTTGTTTAATCTCTGAGATATTTCTAATTTTCTTGCAATACGCTAGTCCATCACATTTTACAGGGAAATGTCAAATAACTTGGCAAGATCACCTTTTCAAATTACCTATTTCACATTTGCTTTATCCATGTTTTTCAATTTCTCTTTACTCACATTTTGATACTCTACCAGTATGGATTCTACCAGTATGGATATTCTCTGTCTTAACAGAACATTTGCTTTCTTCTCACTTCCTGTAGCTTAATGCTGGTAGATTTAGCAGCATTCTAAAGTGTTTCTTTCATTTTCTTGTGATCGTAAATAAAAAGTAAACATACTTGTTCCTTTTAAAGGAACAGAGTTCCTAAAAACTCACCACTGGGCACCTTTTTGTAGCAACCAAATTTCTCTTTTGGCTCCCATTTCAGTTACCTGCAAAAAAATGAAAGAAATACATAACAAGCCCATTCGTACAAAGCACTTCAATATTAGAAATTTCACTAGTTTGAGATAAAAGTGATCAGTGTGTGCAACCTCTAAATATTAGCCAATCTTGAAATTTAGCATATCTTATACATAACTGAGACTTAGATTTATCTTTTACATAACTAGACTCCGAACTTAAGCAAAGTTATATGAAAATCTTGTCTGTGGAAAAGTGAAACACCCTAATGCACAGTCCTTTTTTTAAATACATTTTCTGTCATTTTTGTAAAGATGTTGAAAATTGTTCCAGTAGGGTAATTTGTCACCAGATCTATTTTTGGCAGGCATTTTATTAGAATTTGAAGTCAGATCATGAAATGAAGAATGGTAGCCCCGTCATCAATTTTGAGGTTACTATTATTCATTGAGTGATCAGGCAAATCCTTTGTTGTGAAGAAATTTTGGAACATTTCCTCACTTTCTCATTTTTATACAATGCATCACTGAATCTGGTGATAAATCACCATTTTACTAACTTGAAAACTAACTTAAAAACTGCTATCTGGCAACATTCGAGTTGGTAATTTGTTGTTCTCTCCCCCCCCCCTGAAATATGTTAACATTGTTGTAATAGCATTAACATTCTGATAATATTATAAAATAATATAATAAAATATAATGATATAAAAATAATATAAGTATGTATTTCCCACCTTCTTATTTTAAAATGTCTAGCATTTACATTTGGAAATTTTTTTTGAAAGCTGTTCGGTAAAATTTTGTTAGCCTGAAAGCCTGATCTGAACTGTCAATTGCAAAATATATCATTTTATATCAAATATTGCTTTCACATGATTTGATAAAATGAATAAAACCAATATTATGGAATTTTAATCCAATTACAAAAATGACAGTTCTGGAGTAAATAGGAATGAATATAAATTTTAATGAATTTCTGTTTTGAGGTATATATTTTATCTCTCCTTTCCCTGAGGTTTTTCTGACATTATAAATAAAAATCATTGCAAAGATCTAATGGCTTGAAATGGCAAAATTTTCTTTTCATAAATCCAGAAATTCAATTCTGATATTTTTTTGTAAACTGCTAATAGGTTAATTTTATATCAGTTAATTCTCAACTTTTTTTGCCCCTTGCACCTTTTTCACCACTGCTAAAGGATTCCAAAAATTAAAAAATACTTGTATTATGTGTTTATTTAGTTTTAAATTAATTCCTAACATGTTTTATAAATTGTACAATGAAAACTATAGAAATTTTGGTAAATACTGAAACTTGAATAAAAGTAGTTTTTTATTTTCATGAATTTGAACTAAATACTTTAAGCCAAATAAATGGCTGAGCATAATTTCCAGTGGAATTATAAAATTCCCCACTAGTTGATAACCCCTGGCCTGTATGTAGAACATAGTGGCAGAATTAGTATAGAATCAATTTAGGGGAAATCTTGCTGCTTATATGTAGCATATTAACTTATTTACATACTTTTCTCTCATTTAAGATGTAAAAATAACTTTGAAAGTAATAATGCTAATGGATATGCAATTTTTTGCACAACATTCTTCAAGGTGTTTTTATGAGATCCCCCCCCCAAATTTCCCTATAGTTTAGCCTTTTTACTCATTATTATGTTTTCTTCCTTATACTAACATTATTTTATGTGTATGTTTAAAAAATATGTTTTTATATTGATAAAATAATGCTTAAGGTATTGGTATATTTTTCTTAATTGTACATGTATATCCGTATTTAACATAAAAATAAGGAAGGAGAAAATATAAGCAAGGTCTAGGGATCTATACAACCTTTGTTCATTATAATAATGTGTAAATATCTCTATTATTATTATTATCCTAAGAAAATTGCATTATTACAATAATAATAACTATTAATGTCTATTTATGAGGAGGAGCTCCCACCACACTGTCTGGTGGTGGCAGTCACTATAGCAACAGGGCTAGTATATTTCAAGTAGGGCCAAGCCAAGTTAATGCTTTATTGTTATTTTGTTTTTGGTGAATTTTAGCTGAGGGAAAAAGAGTTTGCTAGTTGTCTTCTTGGTTTTGTCCCATTTGCCCACAGCTTTTCTTTTACTGCTTTATATTACTTTTAACTATTTTTTCCTCCTTATTATTTCTGTTTATCTTGCTTTTTTGTAGTGCTTTGATATTCGCCAATTTTTTTAAATGCCCTTCCAGTTTAAGAAAGGTCAACCTTTAAAATCCCAGGTACATCAAATCATGTAATGTTGCAGAGTTTTGTGCTTCTGAAACTTCAGCAAACTCTTTAATTCCTCTCCCTCAAGTTTTGAAGAGAACTTCTCAAGCTACTGGAGTATTCCAGTATACAGTTTTAAAAATTTGGCATGAAGTATCCACAATGGTCGAAAATAACTTCTAAATAACCTGGAAAGATTCATATAAAGCTTGGTGATCAAATTGCAAAATTTTGATTAATGTGTTTACTGTTTTAGGCACACAAATGAATGTCAGTTCAAACATAGATTTTGATTAATGTGTCATAATATGTGTGTATAATGGCAGACAATATAATTATTGCTTGTGAAAGAAGACTTCTCATGCCCAAAAGACAGTGTGAAGTTTTGCATTCACTGAATTTTTGCTGAAAGAAATGCATTAACAAAAGAGAAATTCTCATTGAAAGACCTGGTATTGTATTTTAGGAGGGGGGAATTCTTTGCAAGAAATTAGGAAAGTCAGGGCAAGTGCCACATCATTTACATGAATGAAATATGGATCGATAGTAACTTAATATTTAAGATATGCTGACAAGATGACACTGTTTTAGACACACAAATGAATGTCAGTTCAAACATAGACTGGTTGTTGTCCATGTTGGCTCTTCCACAGGATTTTTTCCGAGTGTTCAACTTGTATACAAACCATCAGTTCAAAGCGGGGATTACCATATGCAAATGAACTACAAAAATTTAGAAAAATGGGTGTTGGAAAAGCTTCTTCTAAATTTACATCCCTGAAGTGTGGCATGCATGGACAATTTTCCATATCACATGCAAGATGAAAATCCAACAGCCATGAAATATGCTTTAAAGCAAACAATGATAAAGTAGCTGATGAGGAAGGCAATATGCTGCAATCCTGAAATGTGAAAAGTAGAACAGTTTAAGTGTATAGAATACAATCATCTAAAAAAAAAAAAACTAATCTATAAAATTGATAATTTTACAAAAGAAAATGGTCATCTTGTTGTTCGGCTCCCTCTTTACTTCTGTGATATAAATGCAGTGCAATATGTTTGGCCATCAGTTAAAAGACTGATCAGGGAAAGGATTATAACCGGTGACTTAAGATTCAAAATTTTGAAAAGTTTATTGCACAAGCTTTGGATGAAGTTCTGTTCTCAAGAATAGAAAGTATATTGCAACCAAGTGGAAAAAAATTGATAATTCTTATTGGAGGAAGGATAGACTTCTAGAAAAGTTAGTGGATGAATTAATGATCCGGACTAGCAGCAGCAATCCTGACTATTCAGAAGAAACAAGATCTTGTGACAGTCGTTTTGACTACTTTTAAGATATTACTTCTCATTGTACACCTTAAATATTAAATTATTTTTGCCATTGTGAATAAGATTACTAAACCAAGTAAGGCTAAATGCTGGTAATTTAACTTGGCTCTAGTTACAGTGGACGGGCTTTCAGCATGGGCGTTTTTAATGGTTTATCATATGTGTAATATGGATACCAGCCATGTTCGCTTAGGAAGTTCTCCACAAAAATATCCCTCTTCTTCAGCTGATACCCCTTGCATGTTTTGCTGTAATAAGATAAACCAAGCCAAATCTCTCAAATAATAGGAAATAAGAAATATTCAAATTGTAGCTGCTGATATTTCTCGGTTCAATGTTTAATAATGACAATGTCTTTAAAAACCTGCATAATATGTAAATGGGAATCAAGTTTGGTAATTAAGATGAAAGCAGTTTTGATTTTAACTCTACTTTCCCTGCTCCCTTTTCTTGTTAAAATAACCAACTTCTGATTTAGTGTGAAGGTATGGGAAAAGAAATAATGTTTGCAAAAAGTATTTGTTGAGTATGTAAATAAACACTTTTACTTTCATATGATTCCATATCAGTTAAATGATAAAATTTTTAGTCTTTATTAAAGCATGAGCAATAAATTAACAGGAATTTATAAAAAAAAAAAAAAAAAAAAAAAAAAAAAAAACAGAGTATCATTCAAAGACTGAAGAAATCACTTTGAATGTTCACTCCATATAGTTGTTTTATTCCCCATTATGGTGTTCTTGGGGATCCACAAACTGTGGCATGCTTTGCGCAAAAAGAGCTTTTCATCTTTAACGAAAATTTAAAAAGTTTTACTTTATTACAAAAATATTAATTCATAGTTATGTTAATGCAATAAAATCAACTGAAGTTATAAAATCCAAATTTTATATAATTATGAATCTAATGCACATTTTAAATATAAAATAGGTAGCTGAATAATTTTAAAAACCTGTAGTTGGAGGGGGGTGGTTAGCCACGAGCATCTTATTTTTGGGAGCGGCATTTTTTGCGTAAAACATAATTTTATAGCAGTTAATTGCATATAGAAAATAATAGCACAATTTATCATTGAATTGAGGGGAAAAAATAGTTTTTATTTAAGGTAAAGTATTCAAATCCCCATGAGATTTATATCACTACATACCCTTGTTATACCTTTTTTATTTCATTGGAACTTTTGAATGAAAAATACGAATATCAACTAAATATTTATCATGTTTACATTAATGATAAAGAACTCCTTGTTAAGAGAAAAATATTTCAAGAGTTTTATTTCTATTATTGCTAGACTAGAATATATAGAGGAAATGAAACTGGAACTTTTGGGAAGTATTTAAGAATTATAAAAATTATAATATTTTCCATTTAAGAAATGTGTCTATGCTGTCTACATTAGAGACAATCTAGTAGACCTCTAAGATGTCATTGATGGTTTTGCAAACCAAATAATAATAATAATAATAATAATAACACAATTTTAAAATATTGGAATTAGAATATTTCTTCAAAAATAAGCATAGAGTTTAAATTTTTTTAGCTGTAAATTATTTTAACATATATTGAGTCATTTGTATGTCAAGAAGGGTGGCAAAGTCAGTGGTTGCCTTAGGCAGCAAAATCATGGACTGCTTCTGGCTGCTAAAGCTCTAGCTATGTCACTGAGTATTCACTTTCAGAAATTGGATGTAATAACAAAGCTCACTTGAAACTAAAATAATAAACGAATATTGCCAATTCATCTTAAAATGCACCAGAATGGAAAATTGAAAGTAATTCTTCAAAACACCCCTATTAGAAGTCGATTGAGGCTCCTTTTTACACCAACAGACAGCAGACTAGCTGGTAAGAGATTTTCTCCTGATAGACAGCCTGTAGTTTAATTTCTTACTGCTAACTTCAAAAAGCAGTATGAGAATGTATTAAATTAAGTAAACACTTCATTAGTTTTTTCACGCACATATGAGTCAAGAGAGGCTTTTTTCTACGGCTGAAAACTAGGCAAGAGCTTTTCTTCTGGGAGAAAGACTGTATATCTATTGAAGTTTTTGTAATTAGTAATTTTTGCATTTTATTTAATTTCATTAATAGTATTTTTCCCCTTTATTAGATGGGCTATGGCCTTAGAGCTTTTCAATTACTGCAAGAATTTTATTCTGGCTTGTGGATTTCCATTGATGAAAATCCATCATTTGAAATGCATGTGGATGATGTTGGAAACAGTTCTGAAGCTCTTCCCCCTCTTTTGCTGCAACTTACTGAAGTTCAACCACAGAAAATTGAATTTTTTTTTGTTTCCTATAATTTATCATCTGATTTGCTAAGGTAGACAGCTAATTGTTGCTTTCGTATTTTGTATATTTTAAGAATTATTTTGAATCTTAATTAACAATTATATTGTCTCTTTAAAGTATCATAATTAAAGAACTATAAGTTTTAAAATAATTGAAAAATTTCTAAAATATATTATATGAATTTTCTAATTTTCTAATAAATATTTAAACCCAAAAAGGTTTAGATATTTTATTTTAAATATTAATGATAGGATGTGCTTTCTTTTAGTACTTCACTAAGCTTGCATATGTGAGGACGTTAAATTCTTTTTAATACTCAGTAATGAAAAACCAGGGAAAAAATTCAATATTTATTGTGTGTTTTTGAAATACTCACTAGAACAATTTATACACTTTGCCATTTTCTGAAACCATTTTTCCTAGAACAATTACCACCTTGGTTTTACATAATGCTGTTTAGAATTTGTTTGTATGCTATTATGGTTTCATCTGTTCATGAAAACTCTTTATTTGTCTGTTTCTTCTGTACCTGCTTAAATAGTAAAAGAAGACAAAATTTAACATAATGCTAAATGAAATGAATTGCAGCTACTATGCAGGTGGGCTCAAATTTAACTTAAAAAAAAAAAAAAGCAAGCATAGATGATTGGAGAATCTGTGGCTGCTTTTGAACTGTAATATTAATTCATGTCTGGGCATCAGTTAATGGCAGTAGCTGCTCAGTGAAGTGGTAAAATGACTGTTGGATTCATCCATATAATAATATCATGAATCCTTATAGTCTTATAAGGTTGTCTAAATAAATTATTTATCTGTATTTTTTATTTGCTACAAATTTTAATTTTGTGTACTTCAGATTTTGATTCCGTATTTATAATTTCTTATAGTCTCTTGTTTCCAGTAGCACCAGTTTTTTTTTTTTTTTTAAGCTATTTGAATAGATTTTTAAGAGATAAAATCCATGTTCTACATAATTTTAATAATTTTTTAAATGGTTTTATGTAGAAACCATTTAACTGATTTCATTGCCTAAATACTAAATATTAGGTAATGCTAAAAATTCATACCTAGAATTCTATAAAACTTATATAACTGAGTAAGTAAACAGTAATGCCTTGTTTAGAACAAATGAGGTGCTGAATTCTTTTACAATCTCTCAGGTAAAACCATGCAATTACACATGTTACAGTTACTCATAACTCAAAGTAACATGTACCAGTGCAACTTGTGACTTTGAATTATGAGTGCTATTTTATGCTTATTTTCATTTATTATTGTATTATATTCTTTTAAATTAGGTTTTGGAAGAAAGCTGGTTTCGTTCCTGTATTTATATCAAAAGAAGTAGTAAGTGATGCTATTTATATATTAGTCTGCTATTTTTATGGAATACCTAGTGGTTTGTTTATGAACAGAAGGTGAAAAATTATCATAATGTTTATTTCTTGAAATGTTAATGCCCATTTATTTGAAATTAATGGAAATAGAGTTTTCATTTTTGTCATTCAGTATTTGAATTGACATTCATACTTTTCATCTATTGAAATACAGTCATGTCCAAAATTATTTCTACATGCATGAAGTCATGGATTTCTCAGAATCTGTGAACTGTTCATTAACCAGTTATAATTCAAGTCTTTACCAGAACTTCTTTCCGTGTTCCTCACCAGAAGGCAAATTAAGCCAAGTTTTTTTAATCTTTAGTTGAGAGAGCTGGCAGTCGCATTCTCCTGTTAACTTTCAGCCATCTCTGTTTAAAAATTATGTTCTGGCTTTAGCATTCTTTCTAGCAGATGCTTTAAATGCATGGCGGTGAAATATATGAACTAGCTTATTTTATTTAATGTGTAGTCTTAGACTATGTTATCGAGGTTTTGTGAATTTTATGAATTTATGTGGAATGATACATAACATTATAACAAACAAATACAAAGGAAAAAGTTTAAGAGCACAACATGATACAAAACTAGCATGAAACAATAAAATTGGTAAAAATGTGTTATATAAAATAATAATTGTGTGTGTGGAGAGTTCGGGAAAGAATAGAATAACTCAAAAAAAAATTAAGGCTTATTAATTTAACACAGAATGTAATCTCTCTTGAAATTTAATTCTTTCCCTCATTAGTTGAAAGGGATATACAGTCAAAAGTCTTTAATCCGGACGTCCATAATCCAGAATGATTTATAATCTGGACCTCAAAGCTACAAACTTTCTGCGCATGTGTCAACACATAATGCATTCACGCGTGCGCATAAAACCTTTACGCATGGGCATAATACGTTTACGCATGCGCGTTTAATGTATAATGGATGGTATAAGCTAAGCTAAAATGATCTAATTATCTATTTCAGTTAATGTTGCAGATTGCGTTGTTCCTTAATCTTCTAATTGGATCTGGCTTATTATTTTTTGCAGACTGTTAGAGCAATTTTATAAAAGTAAGCTTGAACTTTCGATTATGTTAAAGAAAATTTCTGATTCTGGAGCTGCCAAAGGATCTACAAATCGAAAGCATGTTTCGATATCCATCAAACAAAAAGTGGAATGGCTGCAAAAAATGGATAAAGGCATATCTTTTATTTCTCTAACCATTCCGAAATCTGTTTATCAATTTCACGCTACTCTGCAGAGGGGGACGTCGCATCGTGCAATGAACTGGAAGTTAATCTGTCAGCACTATCCTTATCTTTAGGGCAGATGTTTTTATTTTATTCGGCTTATAATTCTTTACTAAATGTAGTATTTCATCTCGATGTACTCCCTCTTTGATATGATTTAAATCAAATTCCTCGTAATTATAAATATCACGAATACACATCAAATAGTTTTCTATTTGCAATTTTCTAATTTCGACTATGCGTAATGTATGCTTTACACATGCGCGCATTGAAAGAAATGTTTAATAAAGTAAACAAATAAATATTGAACTTTTTTTGTAAATTTTGATACCCTTTAGATAATAATTGCATAACTTATGGTTTCATATTTTTAATTTTATAATTTCTGCATGCCATCTTACCAGATTTAAATTGATGATCTATAATCCGGAAAAACCAATAATCCAGAATCGCAAGTCTCGACAAGTCCGGATTAAAGACTTTTGATTGTATTTGCTTAAGTAGATGGCCTAGCAGCTGCCAGATATGCACCTGCAAGTTAGCCACAAATATAATCTAATTGATCCTGACATGTGATTCCACATGCAAAATGGTGAAATAAATATCGAACACTGATCACCACCATTTAGATTTCTACTTCGTCTAATTTATCTAATTCTGATTGCATGAAGCAACATAAGTGTTTTCAACAATGATAGATGAAATTGGCCTATGGTATAATCAGAAGTTAAGCTGGCATAAAAATTATTTTGTATTTGATAGAATAGTCATTCTTTTCATGAATTTTTGTGTGTTGTTAAGAATTGCCACCAAGTAGTTAGATTTTGTATCAATATTTATGTCTGGCATTAAGTGATGCCCTGTTTTTTGAAAACTACTGATCACTAAGCCACAATTATTGAATTTTAGTTTGAAAATCAGTTATCTTTCATTTTAATGAAATATTTATACTTTCACTACTTAAATGTCTGAGTATTTCTACCTTTGTGAAGTATTTTGTGATTGTTTGCTTTCTGATTTTAGAGTTTTATATTTTATGTTTTGAAAAAAAAAATTAAAACAAAGTAGTTATGTTTTAAATCCTGTTTCACTCTGTATTTAAATTAATTTCTGCAATATTTAAAAAAAAAATTTAATTCTTTGCTTTTATTTTAATGGCCACCTCTTCTTTTCTTTTCCTTTTTTTAAATGCAAGAATTTGGCTAAGGAACATTCATGCTTCATGCTTAAATGTGTGGATAAGGAATTTGAAAATAGGCTGCAAGAAATCTGGAGATGTTTTCAGGAATACTTTTTTGTGCTTCTCAGTTCTGTTTGCAAAAATTTTCCCTCTTCATTTGCTTTGAGTTTACTTCATTCAAATATAGATAGCAAAATCAATGCAAAAGGTAATTTTTGTTTTCTAATCATTGTAATAAAAAAAATTATGTGTATTTTGTCATATTCCTTGTTTAAATGTGATTTAGTTACATTTAAATTTTTATTTATTTGAATATTGGAAGATATATTTTTGTCAAAAAATTTGATTTGTGGGGGGGGGATATTAGATAAATGTTTTGTTTTGAAGTATAAGGTATCCACTTTAGAATATAAGTATTATGTTTAAAAATTTTATAAATTCATTAATACATCATAAACTTTTAAAAGTTCTATATTAACTATTTTAAATTTTTGTTAAAATTTTATTTGCAAAAATCTCAATATTGTTACTTAACTGATATATTACTTTTAACATTTTTCTGAAAACTTAAAATTTCATATTTATTTTTAAAAAGTAATTAATACTAAAATGACTATAAAATAAATAATTAAAATTTATTATAAATAGTAACATCTGTCTTGTGTAAGGCAGAAGCAAGTATAAATTTTACAAGTTTATTTCTTGCTGCTTTTTGTTTTTGATTTTATTCAATATTTTTTTTTCATTTAGATCTCACAAAAGCTGATATTGATATGTATATTAAACCTCGTTGCATGAAATCTCTTGAAAAGTATTGCCAAAACTTGGGAGATCTGCAGTGCATAAAACCCATCGTTCCAATTTTAACGAAACTTTACTTCAGAGGTCACTTTAAGGATATTTCTATACCTGTTGTACAAGAGGTGAGATCTTCTGTTTTGTTCCACAGTAAAACACACTTTGCTTCACCTTTAGGATAACTAAATTGTCCTGTACACTTTGTGGCATTTATACGGATTTATTGTTTGGTATGAACATTTCAGCAGTGGGGGAGAGTGAGTACATTTGTTTTGAGTTCTCATTTTCACTAATTTGAAGAACAGAATGCTGGGGCAACTTACAGCATACATCATACATTCATGTAAACTACGACAATTTTTCCCTAAATGAGGCTGAGAAGATGAGCAATTAAAATAAAGTTTGCGTTTCTTAACAAATTTGATTCTTTTTTGGACACTTAAGTTTAAAAACCTACCACATTTATGAAGAAAATTATCTTCCTTGCATAATATGCAACTTTTTTTACTCGACACTAAGGAAGTCACTTTGGAATTAGAAAATTTTCTAAAACCCTTACATTGATTTTTACTATTCTGATGGGTTCTAGCATGGTCTTTTAAAAAGCTCGAGTAAATCTAAAGTACCTAATTCATCTTTTTCCGAAGTTCATTTCCACCAAAATTTTGTTTTTATCTAATTTCTCAGTTATCAGATAAACAAAAAGAACATCCGAAAGATTAGAAACTTCTAGTTTTAGAGTTCTCAAGGAACATACACATTCATTTACTACATCAACGCAATGTAAAATAGCTTGAGCTGAATCAGAAACATTAGGGAAATTAAACATTTTGTGGGTTAATGCATTAGTTAATTCTCTTTTATCAGAATAATATTCCTGTAAAAGTTGCAATTCAATATCATAATTAGCATCAGAAATTGGAATAGACAGAGGTCTTTACATATTGCAACTTGTGACATTTAGAAATATTTAGATTGCTATCTATGTTTGCCTTAAAAAGGTCATAAAAACTAATTCACTCTTCTATATTTTACCCTGCAAAAAAAGAAAGTTCTAATTTTGACAATCAAACATTAGATGAATTTATGTT
The DNA here is from genome assembly GCF_044657685.1 of Stegodyphus dumicola. Lineage (NCBI taxonomy): Eukaryota > Metazoa > Arthropoda > Arachnida > Araneae > Eresidae > Stegodyphus > Stegodyphus dumicola. The sequence goes on from NC_140778.1 coordinate 123,349,547, forward strand.
TGCTGCACTACTTGTTTCAATAATAGAATCACTAGAAGGTTTCTATAACTTTTTATTTACAGTTATCCATAAATCATCTAAAATTTCTTATATTGTTTGTTGTTCCATAATGAATGTATTGGAATCTTTTTTCAGGACACAACAAAATTTTCCTCAAAGATAAAGTGAAGTTCACTGTTAAAAGAATTTAATTTTATTCTGAACAGTTTTACCTCTAAAATTTTTGCTTGTTCTAAATTCGAATATACCTTGCTTTAAACATAGTTAAATTGCTTTTTAAAACCTTCTTTTTAGTAAAAACAAATTTTAAATCAGCCGTCACGAGTAACAATAAGTATTATACTAACAACTTTTAGTTAAAGCAAAGGAAAAAATTGGAATGTACTCACCCCATTGCCGAGGTTTCTGCACTATGCCGCACATATATTTTTCAAATTAAAACTGAATTCCCTACAGGACATTTATTTCATTTCTTCATTCTCTGGCTGCAACTTGCCAGGAATAATTAGATATAAACATGTACAACAGTAGACTGTAACGTTCTTTATTAAAACTAACAACTTTAAAATAGAAGAAATGCCGTCCTCATGACGACGCAGCATTTTTAGTTGCATATTTCATTCAAAAGCACAGTAGTGATAATAAAAAGGATATATCAACCATAAATGAATCATGAGGCGATAGGGCCATCTACAGTTATCAAGGCATGCTAGAAATTTGTTAGGTAACAAAAAATACTGTACAGGTCTTTATAGTGTAAATGTGTTTCTTTTATAAATATTAGGGATCTATACATATAAGTTATATTGTTATAACTTATATGTATAGATCCCTAAATACTTAAATAAGAAAATAATTATTGTCTAATATACTATATAAAATAGTAAATTTTTTTTTTTTTTTTTTTAAGTACAGTTTCTAATGTATTCTCTTTAAATAAGATGTGTTTGGTTTTAGGCTATATTGTTGTCATTTGGTTTACAACATAAAACAGCTGACGAAATTTCAAAAGATTTAGGTTTGCCATCTATACAGATACATGGACTTTTAAACAGAACCATCAGGAAACTCACTAAACATTTGACAGATATCATTGAGCAGACTATAGAAAAGACGATCATTGCTCCAGAAGTCAAAATGGAACCCCTTACTCAAGATCTCGACCAAGAACTGGTAAGACCTTTTACTTTTTAGATATTTATATATTAATTCTTTTGTGTTTCTTTTTTGTTTACTTTGACAAGCTTAGGCTTTTCTTAGCAATGATAGCATTTTCTAATCATTTATTTTGACAATATATGTTCGATCATAGAATTTTCCCCCCATTTTTCTTCTTCCATTTTCAGTAAATGTATTAATCATAGTTATTCAAATTTATAAACTCTTTGTTGCTTTTTATAAAACCTATCTGTAATCAATTATAGCTTCTTAAAATAGCAGTGAATGAATTGTAAGGCTGTCATATATATTACATGGTTTTATTTAAACCAAATTCTAAAACACATTCTTACAGACAGTTGATTTTTTCGATGTTGTGCACCCATAAAATCCTGCTTTTCTGGACGTACAGTTCCATTTGATGTCAATTAGCACATTTTTCAACATTCAGTTGTATGGAAAAGTTGGACAGCCTCTGTTTGATGACTAGAGAGCAACAATTTTACACTTGCAAGCAGGAAAACGTTCCTTCTCATTTTTCTACAGAGAACATCCTGAGGGATAGATCAGAGAGTCTGCCATCCCTCTTTTCCTATCAAAAAGCCTGTCAAGTGAACTTTCAGTTCAGTAGTATTTTATGTGCCACATACTACACAGACACTATACACTTAGATGGGCACACTTCTGTAGGATTTGAATCTATGTTAAGTGATACAGTAGCACTAACCATTATACTGGCAAGGTGAATTTTCTAAATATAAAAGTGTAAGAAATTTATAAAATTAAGTTAACTAAAGATCAAAAATTTTAAAATATCTAATTAATTATTGATCGATTTTACATCAAAATCATATTATAAATTGTTCAGTAATCTATATAATGCATTATATCTATTTGGGGCACTATTAAAATGGTAAAAACCTACTGAAAACTACTGATTTTTCATATTTCAAAGTTTACAGGTATGGCATATTGAACATAATAACCAACTGGCCTTTTTTGTGGTGGTCTTGAATATATTTTTCAAATTCAGAGTATTGTGGAGCATATTAGGAAAACAAGAGGCAAGCAAAAGAATGTTTAAGGAAAAAAGGTGAATGCTCTTCTTAAAGTTTTCAACATAAAGATTTAAATGATTCTCTAGCAGTCAGAAAATGAAAAAGAAGCTTTTTTTACATAAGTGGAATATAAATTTAAAATGGCAAAGTTACTTTATTTCTGAGAAACAATAGTGTGTGTATTTTCATTGTTACTAGTTATTAAAAGGTTTAGATACCATTAGGCAGCGGATTTAACATTTGTTGTAAATTTTGATATCACTAACATTATATAAGTGTCATATGACAAGCACTAACTTAAAGATGCTGTGCTTCATAAAGATTATAAGTATTGTGCTATTTTTAAGGCAGGGAGAAGGAAATTATAGTTTTTAAAAAATTTAGGAACAAAAATTTTATACTGTGATACCTCAAAGCAACACAATAAGAAGTACTGATAAAATGAACATAAATGGGGTCTAACTTTGCATATAAGTACACATCAATTTTTATTAAATAGTGCTAAGTTCTGAAGAAAACACTTAGAAGAAAAGTATGTAATAAAGAATACAGTTTTATGGCACAAAATAGTATATATAATAGTATATGTCACAAAATAATATATCAGCACAAAATAGTATACGGCATAAAATAATATATCGGCACAAAATAGTATTAAAATGTTAAAATGTGCTCTTCTTAAAGTTATATATAAAAAGGGAATTATCTTGATGCCATTATAAAATCTAATAAACTTCTCTGACAACTCAGTGACTTATTTCATCACATGAAAATTTTTTATAGCAAACTTCTTCCCCCCCCCCCCAATTCCTTGCCTTGCTACTAGAATACTTTCTAAATTATAATCTATATTCTCCAAAATTTATAACCCTTTTTCAATTGATCCACAGTTTTCTGTCAAGTTTGCAACTGTCATACGCTTTTCTAGTGAATTTGATGTTTTCTTTAGTAGCAATATGCTGATGTATTTCTGTAAGCTCATTATTTGTTAGCATTTTACTGTGTGAATCCAACAGCTCCCTGATGTCATAATTATCAATTTTCCAATCAAATTGCCTGCTAACAAATGAAAACTTCTACTGTTGCAAAAAAGACTCAATTAGCTTCTGAAGTTTTTCATCCCGCTTTTATAAAACAGTGGACAAATTTTCTTCCAGATGCCATTGAAGGTTTCTTAGAAAATTTCATTCCAGGGTTCTCTAGCAATTCGTATAGCATCTGAAACATTGAATTGTGCCCACAAATCTTTAAGATAGATGCCTCATAAAGTTATTCAAGTATGCAAACAACCATGTTGTGTAATAAGCCTTGAATGTTTTAAATGCCATCTTGGTTCATTGCTTGAATCTGGTTGTATTTCGGGGAGGGAACTTTCACACATGATGAAGTGATTTGCATGGTAGATACTGGCAAACAAAGTTAGAGGGAAAAATAATTAGTTGTATTACTCAAGTTTATGTCAGGGTATACAACACATAGTTCCTGTTCAAAATCTAGTTGTCTCTAAACTGAACTTAAGTCAAAGTCATAAAATATCATTAGAACTCATAAAAGATCAAAAACTGTATTTATATATAAATAAATAAATTTCATAAATAAATTATATGATGATTTCAGAAATTATTATTCAAATAAAATTTTACCTGCTTATAGGAAGAAGCTGCAAAAAAGATTCAACAACAACAAATTGAAGATTCAAAGAAATTAAAAGATTTGGATCTTTCACAGTATGCTATTAAAGGATCTGAAGATGAGTGGGAGAAAGCTTTGCATACTGGACGTAAGACTCTTGTCAGCATAAAAAGGTGAGAATAATGTAGCTTAAATTTTTTTTCAGTACTTTTTTTAATGTTTGAATGAATTTTAATTGTGATTCATATTGTGATGTATTGATAATTTAATGATTGTAAATACTGAAACATTAAAAGATGTGTAAAAAAAATTTTCAACATTAGACATTTTCAAAAAAGTAATAATTACTGGATTTAATATAATTAATTTTGCTGTAGAAAATTTATTTTTATCACGGTATTCAAATTTCAATACACAATCAAATATTAAAATTAGTTTGTTTAATAATGAAAACAAATAAATGAATTTAAAAAAAGGGAAAAGTTAAAATACATAATTAAGGCAAGTGGATTGGCAACTCTTATACACTAGTTGATAATCAGCTATAAAGTTTCCTGTTAAAAATACTGTGGCATAACTTAGCAGCACCCAATTGCATCTTCTTAACATGCTGAAAAAGTGTATGCTTGTAAGATTTAAATAAAAAAGTGCATAATTAACAAGATGCACATAAAATAATCTGAATATTGGTTAATGATACAAACTTATGTGCCATCATTGTGGCTTCTGATTTCTTAATTGTTCAGACTAATTACTATATAGACATATATCATTAGCCAAAGAATCAGCAACTTCTAATATTTGGCCTTTTTGGTTCATCTCAAACATTATGACCATTAATAATATAAAATACTCATTCACTGCACCTTTTTTTTTTTAAATTAATTATGTCTAACAATTTTATTTTTGCCAATTACAATTATCTGTCATTGTCTATAAACTAATTCTTTTATGAAGGAATTTTTTCCACCCCTTTCCTGTAGAATTATGTTGTTCTGTCATGGAAGTATTTTGTAATCCACCATGAAGGTTCTTTACATTGTCATATTCTTCTTTATTTAAAAGAAAATTATGTAATGGCTAAATGAGGTGATAACTTGGTATTGTCTTAGATTGGTATGAGTCTCTACCTACACTTGTGTAATATCCTTTGTTTCCAAACAAATGTATAGACTCTCCCATTTATCATTACGGAATACCACTCTGTTACATTCAGCAATGATAGTTTTCTTTCCTCCCAGGCTATTGCAGAGATGATCCAACTAGGGGCAGATGCCTTCTTGTTTATTTTTTTTTTCTTCCTCTCCATGGTAGAAAGACTTAATGGATCCTCTCTGTGAAATTCTCCCAGATCCTTAGCATAACTTTTTGTGGAGTTGTTTTGTTTTGAATTATCTAGAATTACCTGGGCTACAATCAGATGTCATTTGACTTTTTGTAGCTAACCTTTTTTTCATCACAATTAACACATTAACATGATATAAAAGTCTATAATTCTAAAAAATCTCTCTGCCTGGCAGGTTTAAAATAATTCATTAACTTTTCTTTCCCTATCTCTTTTCAATGATTTATGTGATATTTAGTGTCAAATTTACCACGGATCCCCAGTATGAATCCACTTCCTTATTATCAACTTATGAATACCATACTTCTTGACTAAATTTGTCATAATAAGCTTGTTTTCACTCTCACTGACATCTAACAGATATTTATCGTTTAATTGGTCTTGAACCAGTTTTTTGAGCTGTCTTTCACCATTACTGAAGTGCACTGCCAGTATTGGTATTTTCATTCTGGTGCAGCATTACTGCTACATACATCACTTGTCATTCAGCATGCTTTTATCACATTGCTTTTTAGTCTGATAGTTTAGTCATAATATGTACATTTTAGTCATAATGTCTCGTAGGCTTTTTCTAGACTTTCATCTCCCCTCTTTTGCTTGACACCTTGAAATAACATTAAATGCCATATCAATATCTTTTACTTGATTTAATATTAGAAAATCTCATATTACCCTGTTGCCAACATATAAACACATAGGGGAAAAAAATTGGTGTATTTTCAATACATTGATTCATTTAGCATGTATACTCTTTTTAAATAATGAATTAGAATTTTATTTTTTCTTTTCTTTGTTCTAGTATAAAGAAAAAGCCAGAAGAAGTAGAACTTCCAAAACCTAATCATAATGTTTCATTTAAAGGAAAACATAGACAGGGGAAGAAAAAGAGGTAGCATGCTCTTATAAAAATGGTTGTACATATTCCTGATATAAATAAAGTTATTTAATTTCAAATGAATTAATTGGTGATTCCATTATATATCCAGATTTTAGCATTGCTTGAGGTTTTTAAGAAATTTATTTTTGCATCTTCATTCATCATAATCTGATAAAAACATTTTAAAATGTCATTTCATTAAAGTACAAGTTTAGCAAGTACAAATATATTCTGACTAAAGGTATCACAGTTATTCAAATAATCTTGATGATCAGATCATTTGATTATTATATATCTGTAATATCATGTAATCTGTATATCTTAAACTAAATACAGAATAATAATAATAAAAAAGGGGGGAAAGAATATATATAAAAAGAGGGAAGGCACAGATTTTCAATTTATCCAGATAAAAGTCAGAAGACAAATAATGGATTAGGCTTTTTCCAACACTGATATTTCATTCTTGCTAAAGTGGAAGAAAGAAGCCATAAGGGGAGTAGTTGCTTATAAGCCAACTAAGATCAGTGTTGTCACCAAACTTGTAAAATAAGCAGGCCTTGACTTAGAGACTCAAGATCCCTAGGCACTTGTTATTTGGGCCCTCCACCATCTCGAAGCTATTTTGGAAATTTAGCAAATTAAATGCACTAGTACAGAACATATAGTTTTTAATCAACTTTAATGACTTTAATAAACATCGGAATAATACAGTCTATATTACTATAGTTACGTTATTCTATAAAATTTATAGAATCATACGGCAAACCTTCATTTTTAACTTTCAATTCCGCTTTCAAACATTATTTCTGACTCTATGTACATTACAGAATGTGAATTGAGCCTGTTCTCTCCTATGTTAGATCTTAAGTAATTCTTTACTCTCTTTAGCGCTGAAAATGACCATTCTGCTAAGCAGTTTGACACTGGTGTACACAACAGCATTCGGAGTGAAATTCCTACACTTGGATAAATGTCCAAAAAGCCTTTTTAGCTTGTTGCAGTCGGACGCATTTGTTGGAGTTGCCTGTTGATGGCCATCAGCAGCATCACTGCAACTGCCAATGGCTAATGCACTAGTGCTACTAGTACTAGGACTAGAACCAGAACTAAGTCTAGACATAGATGAGATGAAAAAGTGTTTAACTTTGGAACATTACGAAGAACCTGTTTTTCGAATTTTCTTTATTTTGTTTTCTTTTCTCGAACCCGCTTAGTTTTTTATTGAAGTCAGACATTGTGACATCAATAATTTCTATAATGAATATAAAAGGAGAGGGTCATTAAACAAAGGAACCACTCGTCATGTTGTATGCGAGCGAGATGAACAACCGTATTTCAACCATCGACACAAGAAAACTAGAGACAGGAGAGTAAATTCATGTGGAGGGGGTAGACTAAAAAATTACAGGCAGATCTCACGTACGCGTACACTGCGCAGTGGAACAAAGTTTGCTTTCAACGCAATGTTTGAAGCTTCACAGTTGGTGCAGAACACTGCTTACAAGAGGGGAAACGAAGAGGCCTAATTCTAGCTTGGTTGCGTGCAGGGCTGCAAGTTATATTATGAGCACCTTGTTTTGTCAAAACGTAGTAAAAATATTTATTATAATATTATTTTCGATAAAGCTTTTTGATAATGCAACCTAGGCTTTTGAGCTTACGTAGAGATTCCACCACTGCGGCTCCTAGGCTGGGGCCTTGTAGGCCTAGGCAGAAATCCGGCACTGAAAATAAGTGAAGGAATTTCAGTTCTTGCTCTGACAAAGATCATGCTTTTAATATCCTTATTTCTGTAAAATAAATACTAGCTACCTTTTTTTTTTTTTATGAAATTGTTTTATTGGTACGCAATCCCTTTCTTTAACACACAGTATGTTTTACTTTTAATGTCTTAACCCATTAACACCCATATTATTTTAAAACGAGAATTTTTGAAAACCATTTTTAAATTACATTTTATATATCATAAATAAAGTAATTATGAAGTTTTATTCAATTGCCATAATTAGCAGTTCAGATAATAGGTGATCTATAAATAGATCGCTGGGCACTTCTGTTAATAAAAGAACAAGTAACTCCCCTTTGATCTTACATTTAAAAAATTACAAATTTAGTTTAAAAAATATGAATTTTTTGCAAAATCAAAAACAATTATAAAGATTTAAAAGAATTAAATATTATTTTACTGATCTTAACTTCCTTGGTTACATTTTTATTGAGCAAATAGGAGTTCCCTTATATTTTTAAAACTGGCATCTTTGGTTTCGTCTCTTACCTATAACATGGTCTTTTCTATCTAAATATATAGAGCCCATCACTTTGGTCTCGATGACATCACCAAATGTTTTCCATTGCTTCGAATTTGTCCCCAGTTTGAAGTATGTAACCGTGATATGTCTTCGGATGTCTTTTATACTTTTTTTCACCACTCGTGTTCCAAGCAGTTCATTCGAAGTTTCAGGAGTGTTGTCAAAATTCTCCTCTCTACAGTGCAAGTCAAAATTATCTCAGTAGATCCATTTATAGATCAGCATGTTTAAGCTAAAACATTTACTCCACACATGGCCCATGATTTATACCAAAACTGTATAGGTTTGCCTTTTAGAAATTGTTTGAAACAATGACCATAATATCTAATCATCATTTCATCAACAGACAGAAATTTATCGAAAAGGCCAAATTTTTTAAAACTGTGATTTATATGCGTGATTAATTTTCTTACTTTGAAAGCCCAGTCTGATTTTTGCATTCCTGCGTAATTACTGTTGGCAAAATGGATTACAGATTTAATATCTAAATATTTATGTAAAAACATTGCGTTTTTTACTATTTTACTACTGCGCTATTTTTACTAGAGATCTTCCTCTGACCAGTAATCATGTTCATTGCATAAAGTATGGTAGCCAGAGAAAATCGAAAAGCCAATAAAACTCTTCAACTCATCAATTTTAACTGAAAACTCTGACTTATTTTTTCACTTTCGCATATCTTTGTGTTTATTTATTACACATTCGTAAAATTTGTGAGTTAAAATTCTTCAAAAATTTCAAGTGGATTCATATTCTCTAAAATGTTTGAAATGCTCTCCAGATTACCAGACAAAGTACCTTCTTTGTTAAAAGCATAAGTAGGGTTATTTTATATCTAATTTGCTTTTGGCTGCAATTTTTTTTTTTTTTTTTTTTATATATATATAATTTCATCCTAACCCTTTTTTTATTTTCATTTTCATTACTGGCGATAGTTGCTCCATATTTTTAGGACCAAAAACCTTAGTTTTTACCGATGGAGTGATCGTTTCACCATCATCAAAGAACTTTTCGTCAGTTAACTCGTCCACATCAGGCAGTAAAGCAATTATATCTGACTAAATTTCCTTAGAAGACATATATTCTAATGCTTCTTCAATGGTGTGAAACACTTTATGCCTGGACATTTTGGAAAAAAACCACTAACTATTAGTTACCACTAACGCCCAGCGATCTATTTATAGATCAGCATGTTTAAGCTAAAACTTTAATTATAAGAACAGTTATTTTTCTAAACTAAATAACGCAGAACAGTTGAAGAGGTATTGAAAATGTAGAATATGTAAGAAAAATATAATTTACTAATATTTTTTTTTTTTTTTTTTTCTTGTTGGATACAAAATTGAAAAGCTGCATTATGAAGCATCACTTGGCTAACTTTAGACGTTATCTGCTTTGACTGTTCTGGTAAAGAATGTTTCAAAACGATTTTGGGGGTATGGCCACATGTGTAAGGAAATCAGGCAGTAACAAAAAGAAGTGATTAAAATATTTTGTTCTCAATGGTCGTTCTAAAAGTAGCTGATTTATAAATAGATCACTGTGCAGTAATGGGTTAAACACTGTGGCATAACTAGAATTTTTGCCACCTGGGGCAGTTGCTAAATTTGCCATCCCTTATGATGCACAAACAAATAATATTAAAAAAAAAAAACGAAATGTAAAGAAATAAATTAAAACTCTACATTTATTAACTTTAATTTCAACAATTTAAAATTATATTATTTTGTTCTCAAAACCATTGATGACATTGTAGAGGTCTATTTGAGTGCTTCAATTGCTGTTATGTAAGGAAAGATTTTTTAAAGTGTAAAATGTATTGTTCTTCAATGAAATTTTTGTTGGAAAATGCTTCTCACAATTAGCAACACTTGCAAGCAGTTGAGAGGAAAATTTAGTAATAGTTTAGAACTACTATTACAATATGTAAAACTTTCTTTAGGAGATTAAGAACTTCTTTCCCACATTCTTGTTTCGATTTTCCTAGCAATAATAGAAATAAAACTCTAAAATACTTCTTCATGATAAGAAATTCTTCCTTATGAATGTCACCATGATCATAATTTAGTTGATACTCATAATTTGCATTCAAAAGTTTTAACCGAATAATTTTATCTAGAGTAAAAATTCATTTTCTGTTTAATTCTATATGGCAATTCAGAATCTAATTATTCTTCACTTCCCTTGATGATCTACCTGACTAACGTTATACAATAATTTTGCTAAAAATGCTGCCCAGGCAGATCATCTAGCTACACCAATTAAATATGTTTTATTTGTGTAATGCAAAATGCATATCTTGCACATAATGCAAACATGTGTACAGAATCTGCTATAGGAAATCCATTATAATATCCCTAAACTCAGCAAGAGAGTGAATATCTTATAAATAACATTTTTATATGTTAAAAGAATAGAATGATGACAAGATAACTAGATACTGCCCTAAGCATTATGTATAAAACCAACAATCCACCTATCTTGGAAGAGTTTATAGGCCATGAAGTAGTAAGTTCAAAAAACACTGCAGATAGTGTTATGTATATGCTACACTATAATACCAAATTTATTACCAGAAGCACCATGGAAAAGGTGACCATGAGGTAGTAAAACTGTATCAATATATTGTTGGTTCCGGTTGCAAACATATAGAAGAATGCAGTTCATTGATCATAATGCCAGCTCATACTGATACTGCATCTTATATATTGGTCCTTTCCTGGATATGTTCTGGACGATAAGCAGTACCCCTTTCATGCCAATTCAGTTGTCATTCTGCAAGCCATTGACAAACTAAGGCTGCTGCCATCTGACAAGTAAACCTTCGCTTCTTTGATAACGGTTTGCTGGAAACCCATATATTTTCTGAAAGCTTATGTCAGAAGTAGAAAAACTGTGAAATCTTAGGGGCAGAGGGAGAAGCATTTAGAAGCTATAGGACACACAAAGTATCATAAAAGTGTGTATAGATGGACATATTCTTGTAATGACGTCTCTAATTCTTGTATGTTGATGCATTGTCTGCTTCGGAAGTACCTGATGGTTAAGTCCTACAAAAAGAACTGGTACCTGAAGGATTTATGGAAATATCCAACCTCTGGATATTCATTTCTTCAAATGCTACAAATCTTTTATTCGTTACATAATAGGCATAATCATTATGAAGACATCACATAATTTGCATGGCGATAGTTTTCTGGCCCTGCACTCCTTTTCACTGTATCAGTTCAGCTTTCCTCGTTTCAAGAACTTGATTAAGTATGCTTTTTATGAGTGCGGATACTTGGACGATAAACCTGGAATGTGGATTGCGCCAATGGATGCTTTCGATTCATTGAGAAATGATGAACATGCAAAGTGTGAGGCTATCGCTTTTGTAAAATGTGCCCACTGTGAACTGTCTTTCTGCCCATCTCAGTTTTTTGATGAATTGCCTCTTATAATAGATTTTGTTTGAATTCAATAACAAGTCACATTTTCAACATACCAACATATGTTGTTTCTTTTCAACGAGTTGTCTCTTCCTTTATGTTGAGATCTCCACCTTTGTACCATATTATTAGTTCATATAAATATGTGAAACAAGCATTTTAGCAACTTTTGGTGTCATGTTTCCAACTCTTTACTGATATTTTGTGGGTCCTATAGCTCCTAAAGGCTTGTTCCTAAGATTTCACAGTTTTTCTACTTGTGACATAAGCTTTCAGAAAATATATGGGTTTCCGGCAAAATGGTATCAAAGAAGAGAAGGTTTACTTGTGAGAGTATTACACAATCCAATCCAGTTGCAATGCTCACATTCCTGCAAACGTGTTGTGCGGTGCCGTCCGAACAATCGAACATATACTTCTCCTCCCAAATGTCTGCCTATAGTTTTTTGGGAGTTCTGTAGCCACAAAAAAACTCATTCACAACCAGCAGAGTTGTGATGTGCCAGTTTCTTTTTACCAATAGGACAATGCATGTCTCCTGCAGAGGCATTATATATCAACATCTGGCATTATAAGAAAAGCAAAAGTACAGTTCTTCAGGGAGACATGAAGAAACACATTAGAACCCATCCTGGAAACTAGAAAAAAGAAAAATACTTTGTGACAATGCCGTGTGTGATCCGCACACACTGTAAAGCATAATGTGTATAAATTTTGCAATGTACCCTTCTACAAAGGAAGGTATTTTAAAACAATTTATTTAAGAAAAAGGTTTTATTTTTTAACACATTAACAGAGAACGGTTTCATCTTGAAACAGATATAATTTTGTGCACTAATTGCAAAAATTCATCCACTACAGGAAGAGGGTGTTGACACTGTGCAAAAGCTCTTCCTAGAGCTTTTAAAACATGCTCTGTATTAAATGATCTCAGACTGGCAGCCTTTCCAAAGCAATTTTATACAGCCCGCAAATACATTTTAGTTATGTATTCGTTGCACAGATTTCAGGATCTTCTGAAAGCTGAGGTTATGCTACCATTAAAAACACACATGAATAATATGCCAGAAAATCTATAAATGCAGCTATTAAATTGCAGTGTTATATAAATCTTATTCAGAGATACAAATTTATTTATACTTTTGCCAAAAATAAACAAGCTCCATTACGAAATTTTGCATTTAGGATAGTTACTTTGTCTGGGAATATGTTAAGTGAACAATTTTTTTTTCACAATTAAAAAAAAAAAAAGAGAGAGATTGACTAATGACTTCTAAGCAGCTGTAATCCATGAAGATAAGTTCTGTCCAAGGCTACACACATTATCGGTAAGAAATAAAGTTTACAATTATTTACATACAAACATATTTATGCAAAGAAAAATTTAATAAATAAGAGATTAGATCGTCCTCACTTATTCTCAAATTTTACTTTATTTGGAAAAATGATTTTAGTTTTAATTACTTAATGATCAATTTAACAAGTTAGAATTATTTTGAATAATAAATTAGTGTTAAATATGTTAACAAGCTTAATCCAGAAATTGCAACTTTTCATCTGTTGATTCAGTAATGGATAGAGTAAACTGTGCATTACTCAACAGAATTCTGAAATACTCTTGAGCCCTTAGGAAATACCACAAGCTCACTATAAAAAACGTTTGTCATATTGTTATGTAACATCAAACCATCAAAGTTTTGCAATAGAACAAAAGGCTCACTGTGGAAAATATTGTGAAGCATAAATAGAGGCCACAATCATGATGAGAGAATGGCACTGTTGAAGACATATTCATTCCTCGCATTCCAATGATACTTACCTAATTGACCTAACGATTCAAGTACACTCTTTGATTTCAAGCTGTCACAGTTTCCCAGCTGGCTTCCACAAACAAGGTACAGAGACAATCGCTTTTAGTGGCAGGTATTGACTTGGAAATGCTATGTTTTTCACATGGCCAATTGCATGTAGTTTTCTCAAGAACTGGCACACTGGATAATTTGTTTATGCCGGAGCATAAACAGGCAAACGAAAAACAGTTTACCCTCGAGCTTTGCGATAAAAATAATGTTTGTTTTCTATCTACACAAAACCTCGTTTTATTTGAGCTTGGTAAAATTTTGTATAATTTGAACCAAATAAAAGGAAAATTGCTGTCGACCTGAGATTTAGAAAAAACTAGACACATTTCCTTACATAAAGCCTCTTTGCTGTGTTAATCGGCTAGCTTTAAATATGTATCAGTCTGAAAATTTAATATAGCTATCAATATATCTGAATAACAAAGTGCATCACCAGAAATATCTTGCAGGTATAACTTTAGACTTCAGATAGAAAATAAATATAAATTTGAATTTCTTTCCTTTGCAATATTATTATTGTTGTTTATGTATGTTTTGATCAATAATCAGTAAGTAAAATTTACAACCTTTTTTCAATACTTTTCATTTTGGTTATAATTTTTATAATAACCTGCACACAAAAAAATTGTTATAAAAAGAAAAAGAATCTGGCTCATCGGCTATTTTCAAATTGTGCATTTATCCCATATAGAACTTGAGCTCAAGACCATTGCTCTATAACATCTTTTGCCTAAGGCATCTAAACAAAAATTGAAATCTTTAGTCCCACCACTACATTTTACAATGATTATTTTTCAGTTTCTCAAGAGAAATATTTAAAAATATATACATTTTGCCATTAGCACAAGCTATTGGCTATTTGTATTAAATATGCACACATTAAAAAAAAAAAAAAAAAAAAAAAAAAAAAGATAAAAATTGGTTACCATTTTAATTATCAAAATTAAAGTTATAATACTTTAATTCCAAAATTTTATATGAAATTTATTTCTGAGATTTTTCTTGCAAAATTGATTTATGGACCTCTCACTTTCTTCATGCCCTTCAGGGACTTGCCAAGGAGCTGGAAAGCACTATTTTATAATTAGTGGTGCTAGTACATTGTCCTGTATCCATCACCAGTGAATCATCACTTTTCCTTTTAGTCAATCCTGGCCATTTCTCCATTTTGAAAATCTAATTTTATTTTATTATTTTTTCACAAATATTCAGATGCTCAATACGAGTTCTTCAAAAACAAACGACGATATTTTCAAATCGCATAGAAAAATAAGGAATACAAAGCAACAAGAAGACAAAATAACTGCTGTTAGAGACAGAAAATTGACGTAAAAAATTATTCTAATTGAAAACAGAGCAAGTTGAGCCTGGAATTTGTGATGATATAAAGTGAAGACATGCTAATAAATTAATCAACTCTAAAAGAATTAATGAAATACTATTATCTTTTCATAGGAACTTATTTTTATTTCCTGTTAAATGCAACATCCATTTCTATTATTCTTTTTAAAACATCATTTATGATAAATTTTGTTATGTCTGTGGCTAAAAGAACACTTGTAAAAATAGAAAAGGCAAATAAATGACTTTGAACAACGCTCAGATAGTATAAATTAGAGAGTTAGAGAAAAACTGAAATATGTCGTTGCGCTATTTAATTTTTGAATTTAATAGTTAAATATTACTTTGTTTCTTTGCATAATACTTATTTTTCTCTTGCATACCACCAGTTGAGAATTACTGCTCTATAGCAGCGGTTCTCAACCTTTTGACTAGCTCGTAGCATCTAAACAAAAATTGATAACTTTTAGTACCACCACTACATTTTACAATTATTATTTTTCAATTTTTAAATAGCAATATTTAAAAAAAAAAACTGAAAGATTTCAGACTTTATATTACACCTAAAGGGGCGTTTTTTTAACATTTTGTGTGTAACCTTTATTAAATATGTTCTATAAACCATAAAATTTAATTCAACAGAAGTATCACAAGATATTTAAAAGAGCATATCTTTAGAATTTCCGATACACAGTCTCGTGCACCGGAGATGTTACTAGTTAAAAGTACTTTGTGTACGACCAGTTGAGAAACCCTGCTCTACTAAATTTAAGTCCAGCAACTTTGTCCCAGAAAATCATTTACCAGTTATGTGACCCTGCATTAGATCTATAAAGTTCTTACCAACAGCTTCCAGGAAAAGCCTAACACTGTACACCCACAGTGCCCATATAGAAAGTGTCAGTGGTGTGCAGTCACTCCTCTTAGGATGGAAGTATATCAGCAGCTGGGTTCTCTCCAGAGCTGGTGAGAATCACTCCATCTACCAATGCATTATCCATTATAAAAATGACTATGAGAACTCATTTTACACAAAATCGTTCAGTCTTACGATTTTTCTTGAGAAAAACACTTCTACAGACAATATCACAGAGACCAGTCATTTTAATGTTTCCTTAAAAAACATATGTTAACAATAATTATACTTACTTTTCCTAAATTATATATGACATCAGTTTTTAAAATATTAATGACAGATATTTTGAATCATTTTAAAAATTGCATAACTTTAATTCAGGACACCAGTGTACTCACAATGCATAACTGAAACTTGCATTAAATTTTTTTTAAAAATTTGAACTACCTGTTCAAAAATTTGAAACCTCTGTTTTAAGATTATGATTCAGAAGCTACAGAAAAGAATCTCGTCATGCTATAATACAATTTTTGCATGAAAGTTTCTTTGATCAAGATGAATATTTCTGTTTTGGCTTTAAAATGTTTTAATTTATTAGACCTTTCCCAGCATATTTACATTCTTTAAGTAAAGAAAATATGGTTCCCAGAATTTAATTAAGGATTCTCTGGTATATGTAATAAAATTCATACAGTTTATTAACCATAAATTCAGAATGAAGGAGACATCTCGTATGGAAAAATGTTTTTATTCAAGTACAAATATGATTGCTCTTAAATTGTTTTCTACATATTTTCAGAATTTTACTACACTCAACCAAATTTATTCAAAATTCATGTCAAAGATTAGTAGATTTTCTTTTTTTTTATTCATTCATAATGCTGCACAGTCCTATTAACAGTAAAAACACAATACTTTGTAGAAATATGAAGAAAACTTACACGGTATAACGAAAACAGAAGGTAGTTTGAATTAAAATCCATATAGATACACAATAGGGTGACAAATCAGTCACATAAAAACTAACAAATGCTAAACCACCATTCACTTTCATAATTTAAAATCTGCCAGCAGAGGCTTCTGAATGCATTATCAAAATAAAATCTAAAGAACATAAATACTGAAAGAGATTATATTTTCAATAAATTACACCTGTTACAGAAAAAATATGTAAGAAACAGTTGCCTCCTAGCCTACATAATTAGGCTATAGTTTTATTAAAGAACATTGTTATATGATACCTAGTTTTTAAATAGCAAAACAAAATAAAATTAGATAACAGAAAAATAAAACTTTTAATGTACATTTTAAAATGTTACATTTTCATTCATAAAAACTACAATTAATTTTTAACAAAAATCTGAAACAAGCAATTATTGAAACATTAATTTCAAAACCATATTTTTTAAACTTATTTTGTAGATGTATATGCAACACACATCTTTTTAACTAAAATTTTTAACTATACTTGGAGGTTTTGCTTAAAAAACAAACCATGATGAAATTATTTATTAAGATCTATGAACAATCATCAAAATTTCAGACCAATAAGTTAAACACGTACAGCCACATAACCATACTAGTGCAGAAGTTAGAATGACAAGTCTTTGTTAAAAACAATCTAATTTCTGCATCTTTTAAATTTATTGAATTGTATGCACTAGGCACAGTGCAGAATGTTGTCTTGATGCATATTTTATTAGCAATTCTGCCACCAACAGAGCCATTGAATATATAAAAGTTTGACAAAGGAACCAACATGGCAGGCATATGTTAAGAGTTGCGCAGAGTAGCAAACACCATCATGGAAAATAACAGATGCACAATTAAATACAGTCAAAAAGGAAAAATGATAGTAATTCCCAACACATTCAATGGCCCTAAAGGATCGTGATCATTGATAAGAAGTAGGTTACTTATGGAGAAATGTAGAGTAGAAGTAGTAGTTGTAAAGGGAAGAATTCCACATCATGTTTTTTGAGACAAAATCTTAGTTTTCACCTTCTTCAGAACCTTCTTCTTCTGCTTCTTCCAACCAAGTTAACCATTGGTTCACCTATAGCAACAGCAATAATGATATTTTAAGCATGCTTACAATTAAAATTATTTTACATAACATATCATATAAAATCGAACATGAAATTACAATAATTACAATAATTACTAATGCTAGTCAATTTGAAGCAAATACCAAGTTATCTACTCATGATTTACATGTTTACAGATAAACAAACAACTCAGTGAGCCCCTAAAATACTTGCAATAAGCTAAAATTTTGATAAAATGTACACATATTTTAAGTAAATAAAAAAAGACATTTAAATGCATGATTTTATTTAGAGATTAATATCAAGTAATAAAGAAAATACCTGCATTTAGTTTTAATATAAACACTTTCAGATATATATTTTATTTTACAGCAGTAACAATATTCATTTACCATAAGTCAAAATATTTAGTCAAAAAAATTTTTTTAATAAATATTCTCATTTAAAAACTACTACTGCCATTTCATAGCTGGCAAAATTAAAAAAAAAAAAAATTAAATTTGCATTCAATAAATTTATTTAGTATTCTCTACAATAACTGTATGTATAATACCTTAAAAATCAAATCAATTTCAATAAATTTAGATTATATGCATATGTTAAAATAAATGATACATGAAAAGAATATACCATCTCACAAAGAATGGAATTTCTTTTGTAATAATAAAAAAGTGAGGAAAGAGATGACCCAGAAAGTGGGTTTAAATAACCTTTCGAAGACATAACAAAAACATTTTCCATTTACAACAGCTTTACATTTTATTTTCACTAAATCATCAGAATTTACGTACGATTTGCAGTAAAATACATCTCTAATATATTCATTTCTATCTGCTTGTTATAGTTTAAAATGACTCTCCTGCAACTATCTAAACTAAATTAAAACTATCTAAACCTCGTAATTTTTAGATGGAAAAGTGATTACAATTCAAAATAATTATATGCAAAATACTGATAGTTAAATAGACTACTTAATTTTAGCAATGCCAATAAGTAATACAATGAATAACACACTAAGTTGGCTACTAGAAAAGTCCAAATGTTTTTAGAAACTTATATAAATCGGATTTTAAATGACAGAAGTAAATTTATTTTGTACAGAAATTATATACTACGTAGTAATTTCCAATTAACTTCTCAAATAACACTTCAACGTGAAAAGTTTCAGAAACTTGAAGCTTTTGAAACTGAAATTTTACTGACACTAATTTATTAGTTACTGTTTCTTTTAAACAATGCATCTACAAAATGATTCCCCATGCTTTTTAATGCTTTTAACACTCTCCATTAAAAAAACAATTAATATATTAATATCAGATTAACATCATTTAACACGTTAACAGCCAAATACGAGATAACTCAGTTTGCACTCTTGTCCAGGGCACCACATATGAAATAACTTACTGCAGTTAAATCATATTGCTTCCAAGATAGGAAACCTAAACTTGCTGTGGCAGTAAACACATTAATAAAATATAACAACCAAATACAAAGTAATTTCTTAAAAATTTATATACAAAAGTTGTAAACATTTTTTGAAAACAAATCTCTAAAAAATAATGGGCCTTTTTCAATTTATTAAAATACACTTAATAGCACAGAATGATCTTTCTTTTGATGAAGAAATACACTTCTCAAAATCTAGTTTAAGTTTTTATTATCATGTTTTTTTTTTTTTTTTTTTTTCAGTCTATTATGAGAAAAATGCTTTTCCTCCCACATGATGCAACATACTAGGTGCTTCCACTTACTGTCACTACAGGTCACCATGGTACCAGACTGTAGGTTCAGACATAGATGTATAACTTTCATAAAACTCAACATGAGGTTTTCATTTCTAATATCAGGAAAGATATACAAATCCAGTCTTAAAAAATTTCAATGATTCTTAATACATGAAAATGTAAGATGCTGAACAATTTAATAATATTTCTATAAAGGAAAAATATATAACCAAGAAAACTTATATGCAAGTCAACTTTAATGTTCACTCTTTTATTTATTTATTTATTGCTCTAAGAAATACTATAAAAGGGGTGGCCAAAGTGCGGCTTGCGAGCCTGATATGGCTCTTGCAGGCAATTTGTGCGGCTCGTGCATATAAAATATATGTATGAAATATGGTAAGCTAAAACTATTCAGTGTCCCAAAAGAAGTAATTAATTAGTTTAGACTCTTTTTACAAAGTTATCATTGATTTCTTTCTGTTTAAAACCTCCTACATTACTTCTATAATGATGTAAATACGAACTTGTGGCTTCCATATTTCTTTGCATATTTTTAGCCCTCCCATTTTTTAGTGACAGGTTCTGAAAATGAAAAAAAATATCCTCATAACTTTTCCTTTCTTCAACACATTCAGAGAACATGCTCCCCTAAACCTTAAAATGGATTTGTCCACCTAGTGACTGTTTTCATCTAATTAACACAAACCTCCACAAACTACCTGTGAAAGTCACACTTTTCCCTTCTAACTGTTGAACTTTCTGTTGGCTTAATAGAATCACAGCACAGCAAGCACGAATCATTACTCAAGCTATAATTTGGAAGAATCAATTGCATATTCAACCTTTTTTAATTATTTTCGGATGATTTTAGGTCTGAAGAGTAGTAGAGATAATGATGATAATGGTTGAGATTAGACTTACAAGGAAGTAGAAATGAAGATACTTTATTAGATATTGTAATGTTAATATTACTGCATATTTATACTGCAATATAGGTTTCTTTTAAAGAAATAATATTGTGATTTCTACCAGCAGTTTATCCAGGACTTTTTCTTTATTTGCTATGCATGTAAGCACATTAGCAAATAAAAAAACTCCATCCTTCGAACTGTAACTGTGTCCTTTGAACATTAAATTCACATAATTTTCCCTTCTTGATTTTCAGACAATAAAATTAGTGAACAAAAAAAAAAAAAAAAAAAAAAAAAAAAAAACAACACTTCCTTGCTGATTCTTAAAATTATTATTTTATTTCCATATTGGTTCTTACACAGTTGAGAGATTACTCATGACAGCACATATAGCAATACTTCAACCATCCATTTAAATGCAGCATTTGTATTTTTTTTTAACACACAACTAACATTCTGTTAAGCAATTACTTACAAAGATTAATACATAAAACAAGCCCATTAAAATTATTATAACATTAACATGCTTTTAAAATAATAATAATTCAATCTCAAAATGCAGATAATAAGAATTTCACTTATTTGTTTATCCAACTACATTTTTACAAAAATATGAAAACAAACAATTTTTTCAGTAATTTTCAAGTTTTGAGACATAATGTTCATATCCACAAATTTTTACACCAAACTTTCAATACACAGTAGTTCAATCTTGTGCTTCTCTTAACTATACTATTTTATTTAATCAAGACAAATGCATCACAGTTGTAAAACTACCTGTAAATACCTGTAAAATAGTCATTTCAGTTCAGAATAAATTTTTTAACTCACCTGAAAAAGTGCCTTTCCTTTACCTGGATAGTCATCATTAACATCCTCTTTCCACTTGAGAAAAGCTTCTTCCTCGATAATTTCTTGATCATAAAACATCATAAACCATCTCAAAAGCATTCCTGCAAAAGTCCATTCAGCACTTCAGCAGATATAAAATATTCAAAATATCAACTTTTTAAAAAGTACTAGGTATTTTATTTTCAAAAGTTATCCTCAAACTAGGATACATCAAAAGAATAACTATTTAAAAGCATATTGTGGCTCATGGCAAAAATCTAATCAATAAAATAAGAAGTTTAAAAACACACTGCATAATTGATCAACTGACATACTTTAATATTTGCTTACTACTCATATGTTATGTCTTATTTTATAAGCTTAGGCCCACCAGCCAGGTAAATGATAAAGTTGCTGAGTACTGGTAATTTAACCTGGGTTCTATCCCAGGTGAACATGAATATTTTTTAGGTTATCCCCATGAGTTGGTTATGATATGAGTTGGTTTTCTTTAGAAAGTCCTCCATAAAGGCATCCCTTACCCACTTCACCATAAACAAACCAAACTTTTGAAGCTTAATTTATGTTTTAAAATCAATCAAAAATCTTCATATCTTGTCTTTTAGGATTCTTTCTATGGTTATTTGGGGTGCTGATTCAGAAAATATATAAAAGAAAACATATCAGCATTTGTTTCTTAGTTAGGGTTGAATTAATAGCAGTATAATTTGCTCTTTAAATTATCTCTCCTATTGAAAGAATCAGGATGTTATAAACTTCTTTATTAGTATTGGGGAATTTAAGTTTTTAAATTATCCTTTATTTACTTATTTTTATGCACGCATGTGCTTGTATGACTTGTATTTCAAAATTCTTACAGTCACATCAATCACTTTTCAGCGACTTTTAAGAACAAGATGAAAAACTTAAGATATAAAAACAATGGAAGTCAGATACCAACAAAGATTAGATGCACACAAGCTGACAGATTACTGTTAGAATCTTAAACAGGATTGTCTGGGCATATTGCATTCTTGGAAGCATTCCAAAGAGCTTGTTGAATTACTGGCAAATAACTTTGTATCGCATATATCAACTTTGGGTATAAAATAAGTAGATTTTCTTAACCGTTTGAGTCCCAAGCAACGTAATCACGCTGCTGAGATTTTATGTCGAGAAAACCCAGTACATTTCAACATGTATATGTATGTATATACACTTGATTTACACCGAAAGTACTCGCCTTAAAGTTTTTTTCCTGCAAGCTTGCTCCATAAATGTAGTTCTAAGCAAGTGGCCCCAAATTGCAAGCCCACAGTTTGCTTGTGACACCCAAAACAATTGCATGCAGCCTGCGAAGACATTTCAATTATCTGTTTGTTTCAAATATGATTTTGAAAAGATTTCACAGTTTCAACTATTTGAAGTCCGAGTTTATATTACTTTCATTTTCAAAGTGAACATGAATATTGCACCAGAAAAATCTATAAATAGAGCTAATTAATTTACAATGTGTTATAAATCATAATCAAAGGTTGAAGATGCAAATTTTATTAGTTTTAATTCGTACTAAGGTCAGTTATTAATTTTGCACTAAGAATAATTGTTTTGTTCGGGAATACATTTATATATGAATAACTTTATTTCACAGACAAAAATAAGAAAAGAACAGACTAACCGATAAGCAACTACAATCTAATGAAGATAATTTATAGCAATTTCTCTCCAATGTTACAAACTTTATCAGAATTATCATAGTTAAGAAATAAAGACGTTTACAATTATTTACACACAAACACATGTAGTTTTATTTGTGTGTAGAAAGAAAACAAATAATAGAAAATAAAATGTTATTGTTTTTCTCAAATTTTTACTCAATAAATTTTCTCTGAAAACTTATGTTTTCATAATTTTAGTTTAAATTATTTGATGATTAATTTAAAATGCTGGAATGATTTGAGAAAAATCTTAGTCTAAGTATTTAATATTTAGCTGCCAATATATCTGAACTGCAAAAAAAAGTCTTACAAGTGCCAAATTTTAGATTTCAGAGAGAAAATAAATATAAATTTGAATTTTTTCATTGTCATATTATTAGTATTGTTTATGTATGCTTCGATAAATATTTACTAAATCAAATTTACAATTTATTTAAAATATTTATAATTTTGATTTAAATATTCTGGTTTGTCAACTGTTTTCAGATAGTGTATTTGGCTCACATTCAATTTGAGACTACTTTTTTAAGCTATTTATGCAATAACATATCAGTCAGAAACACAAGGCTTTATACTTAATCATCTTCACAATGAGGCCACATTTCATTTTTGACTACCATAAGAAAACAGTACCTTTACACAAGACACTTAGATTTTTGCTTCAGATTGTAACTGATCAATAAACAGTAAATTTTAAATTTCTTTATATTATTGGCTACTTGTTATAAATGGACAGCATTTGAGGATCTAGAGAAGGATGCATTCATGGTAGATTTCCTAATGGAAACAGATTTATATTTTTGTAGAAAGCCATGAAAAACCCATGCAGGTGCCGTACTTTAGTGGTGCAAAGTGAATGCAATACATTAATACCTTCTAAACGGCCAAGAGTAAGAGTTATTTTACTGATTTTTTATTCCAAAATTGCCCTCCCAATTGACTCATTTTTATACTAACATAAAATCAAATTTTAAGGAGTAAAAATACAAAATAGGGAAGCTAAGGCAGTATAGTAATTTAAAAAAATATTCTTAAATATTTACCACAAAAATTACCATAATTTTTATGGAAAATATTTGCCAACTTCATATCATTTATTGAACAAAGAAAATTCAAAAATGAGAAAAAGATTTACCGCTAAAGAAATTAATAAAAAATATATATACATGGATAAGTTTACTTTAAAGTCTAAATTAATTTCAAGACTGAAAGAATTTATACTGAATGTTCAGAATTTGTTTTTTCACTTTATCAAAGTATTGCAAATTTTAAACTCAAATGTTGAATTTGTAATCATGTATAGTTACGAGTTCATTATTATCGATGAAAACAGAACTATTATAGAGCAAAGGAAGATATTGAAAATACCTTTAGGAAAGCCACAATTGTAGCAATGAACTTGTAAGGCATACAAAGCTACAAGTTGCAATTCTGGATGCTCATGCAGAAAAGCTTGAAACACCGGCTAAAATGAATTAAATAAAATCATTAGTGGTTACTTTATCAAGAAAATATATCTAAAAACAAAATAATGAACATCTCATTTAAAGAAGTATTAATATGATCACATGTAATAAAGCCTGCAGCACTATCTTTGCTTTTCCCTCATTTGATCTAAACATTAACTATTCAATTTAGTAAAATAGACTGTGGATTGCTTGCTAAAATAATTGTAAACCTTACGTTAATTCATATTTATCAAAATTTATGAAATTTATTTTAAGATCAGTATACATTTTTAACATGTTAAGTCCTGAATCTATAAAGTATCTCCTGAATTTCAGACATTTACGGTAAAAAAGTATTTAATGTAATAAAAAAGGGTTCCCCCACCCACCCATCTTCTTCTTAAGTTTATTGCTTTTAAACCAATGAATATGGACTACTAAATGTTACTGAAAATTATTTGGACATAAAATATCCCCAATAGTTTTATCACATGCTTTAAGATTGGCTTACATGGGTCCGTGACATTTAGCTGACAAGACACTTAACAAACAGGACATTTAGCCGACACGTACACTTAGCCGACAGGTCATTTATCTGACAAAGACACTTGGCTGACATGGACATTTAGCCTACAAGACATTTAACCGACAAGGACGGTTAGCCGACGCAGAGAGTTAGCTGTCAGGTTATTTAGCTGCAGGACATTCAACTGTCAAGACATTTACTTTGAAAGCAAGATTAGGAATTAAAAGATATGGTTTAATTTAGAACAAAAAATTTTTCACATTACCTTGAATTTTTCTAACATTTCTTTCTCTTTATCCAAAAGATTTTTATCTGGTACACTTGAACGATCTAATCCATCGGCTAATGTTGTCTCTTGAGTGATATATTTAATCATGCTGAACAAAACAAATCAAGAATTTAGTATTATGAAATAAAAGTAAATATTTTGCTATGTTTAATTCAAGTCTTAGAACACTATTTGCAGCTAACTGACTACAGTTGTAACCAGGGCTGTGGAGTCGGAGTCAGGTAGATTTTTGGGTAAATGGAATCGTTAAAAAACACATCGACTCCAACTCCTCTTTTTGTTGAACAGTTTGAATTTGAAATGAAATTAAAGTGAATTGAAAAAAAAACTTGATGACAAATTCAGTTAATATTTTTATTTATGAACTATATAGATTAATAAACAGTTATTTTCTATTTTATTGACATATTAGTAAATACATAGAAGGAAGCAGGATGGATGTGATATTTGCCATTATTGATTAAACTGATTAATTTAGTTACTAATCTCATTGGTGAATTGAGGTAAGCAGCAAGAACTCCCAAAATTGATGCCATTCTTAGGAAGCGAGCATGAAAAGGAGCAACACAATGGAGAAGTACATATTTGATGATATAGTGGTTGTCAGGATTAGGAACTTTTTCAGAAGATGTAAATAACTCTAATATTTCACTAACAGAAAGACTGTGCAATGATCTTGCTGAACTGGAAATCCTTCTTTCAACACCATGTATATAGCCACAAAAAATATATATAGCCACAATATGAAGAATTAACAGGAGACGAGAATGTTAGAAGATGTAGATAACCTTAATGTTTCACTAACAGAAAGACTGTGGAATAATCTTGCAGAATTGGAAATTCTTCTTTCTCTACTGTATATAACCACCAAAAAGCTACAATCTGAAGAATTAACAAGAGGCAATACTGGAAGAATGCAATGTTTGTTCTTTCTGAAATGGAGGGTTTATTGCAGTAGGAATCATTTCTTCAATGAAGAAACGAGAAACTAGTTTGCTAGACAATAGATCTTGCTGGGTTCAATATGTGTAGATCCGAAACATTGAATTTTCTTTGATGACGAACAAATTAAAACCGCAAAGAAAGCCATCTATGAACTTTCATTGAGAATGAAATTATTCTCAGAACAATTGGAGAATTCGAATCAGAACAGTAAAACTGCAGACATTGCAAATGAGTTTCTATCACCCTCTTCCAGTGATGAATTACAGTTTGAGAAATATTTTTGGATAATATTGAAAAGGCTAAATGGATGAAAATAAAGAACCAAGAGCCTTTAGATATAAAAATGAAAAAATACAAACAAGATTTATACACGGCCTTTGAAGAAATAGATAAATACGATTGCTCTTGCAAGACACCTCTTTTACAACTTACAAAAATCTATTCTGAAAAGTTAAAGGAAGTAGCGGTAACAGTAACAGCTCTTCTACTCAAGTCAGTGTGAAAAGACTCTTCTCGATTCTGAGGTTTATCAAATCAGATCTATGGTCCTCTAACAAAGAAGATCTTGTCGAACTTTTACTGTTTCTTAGAAATTACTAATACCAGTTTTCCCATTTCATAATAAATGCTAATTACTATAAAACATTTGCTATGCATCAATTTTTATCTGTAGCATATACTTCTTTTATATTAAAAAAATAAGCTGAACCCATGTTTGTATGTTTACTTATTTATGAAGGAGTCTGAGTCATTAAAATTCCAGGAGTCTGTCATTTTCCCTATCGACTCCACAGCCCTGGTTGTAACTATAAAAAATGAAAATATTAAAATATGCAAACATATATTTTATAAACTAAAAATAATCTTAACAGTTCTACTAGTATACAAAGAAACATGCCCTCTTCCAAAAAAATAATACCTGACATTTTTTCAATCTGTATACACTTAAATGTTAACATTTTTTCAAGTCTTCATTATTATGCTATTTTGGGAAGTTTTATTAAATCTTTATTATTAAGCTACTCAGCTCCTATCCAGGAGTTAACTGATTAAATAATTTTAAAAAATCAAAACTTAAGGCTGGCTTATTTTTATAAAATCGCAATTTCTTTAGCTCTTTCATAGATGTTTTTGAACTTGCACAATTCTTGCTAGACGAATGTTTTGGAGGATTTTTGATCTCTCAAATCATTCTCATTGAAGGAATCAAAAATGTCAAGCTTTTGCACATTTTATTATTTATATTATTTTAAATGATATGCTACATCACATATACTAAAAGAATTCATACTTAAGATCTTTCAAAGCTGACTGACTTGCACATTTTCTTTATTTAACCGCCTGGGATGTAACACTGGCTTGGTGTCTTATGACAGTAGCAATCTGGGGGGGGGGATAATTTGAACTTGGTAGTTTCAGAACACAAGTGAAGATTGTCCATATGGTCGAGCCAAGGAGGATTATTTAAGTCCTTGAACTGCGGTCCCTGGTAGATCAGTCAGTCTGGGTATTCTAGGTAATGTCTACTGGTGACATACAGCTGCCTAGTACTGGTGGGGCATTATCAACGGCCAGTCAGATTGCCAAGTGGATAACGATGTCCGTAGCGAGCCTCCCTCCGGGGCGGTCTCTGAGACAGTAGAGCCTGGTAGCCCATTTCTGCCCTGGGGGGAGATGAGAGAGCTCTTTTTAAAAAGTCTATGTAGAGATTTGAAGCATCTGCTGAATAGCATAACGTATTTGTTATTTTCTCCTCAAAGGTGTCAGTGGACATGACCAGATCTTCTGCCTAATACAGACTTGTTTCAGGGGTGTCACCTTGGTAGCATTACGTTGCAAGAAAGGTGAGCTAAATATTGATCGACTGATTATTTACACATGGGAATATATATTGTATCTATCAATTTGGCAACTCTCCTAGAATGCACATATGATATTATTACATTCATGGAGAGCTAAAAGATCAGACAATAGTATGACATGGATACGAGCTCATGCAGTTGTAAACTGCAGTGGCAGAAGTCATTATTCAAACAGGCTCTATCACAGGCAGTCAGCAAGTACTGTGTTACAACAATGAAGATATCAGAATTTGTAGGTAAGACAGCTTAGTGGATAAAATTTGTTATCCAACAGGATAATGCCATGGTAAGCACAAGTATGGCCTACATTTCAAAATTTCTTGACACACATTTCCAAATTGTCTAACTATCATTTCAATGCCTTTAACAATGCATATAAGTAGATACAGGATAGCTAAACAGCCTTATTTTCTAAATTCATTGATGTCTATATAATAAACTGCATTACATGCCTAAGTATACACTACTATTTCACAACTCCGTAAAGTTACTAAATAATAGTTAGTTAAAATTAGTAGATATAATATACGCTACCCTATCTAATACTTTTCACAATCCTCATGAAGTTTCGCATTAAAAATTGTTATCAAGAAAAGTGATATAATAATTTAAAGAATTACCATGACACCAGTGCACTGACAAAACCTGGCACAGTATGTTGAGAGACATCAATAGTTTCTTTAATCCACCTATACAAAGAGGTAGGACTAGGATCTGTTTGGAGCTGTTTCCACAGATCTGCTTGTATACGGAGCAATGGGAATAAGAAACTTAATCCTCTGTCCTCTAAGATATCTGCTAATCTTTCCTTAGTTCGATCAATTTCTGAAAATATTTGTAAAAATACTTGTATATTAGGAAAAAAAGCAATTAAAAATTTATAGAAAATATACATATCCATATTTAGTTAAAAAAATTAATACTTAACTAACTTTTAAAGGCAAACACTTGAATACAGTGCAACATTTTGATTAAAAACCTGACTTATTATATAATTAATAACTTCTACATAAAATTAAATGAATGAAAAATATGAACTAACTTAACCCCTTCGCGCCGGGTACCGCATACGCGCGCATATCGCGGAGGCCGGCAGTGTCTTACGCGAGCGTCTGTCCAGGGCTGGGGGCTTTTTTGCTACTAAGCCTAAATCCATGAAATTTCCGAAGTATCAACGCATTGTTTAATAATGCTCTATAGAGTATT
Organism: Stegodyphus dumicola; assembly: GCF_044657685.1. Taxonomy (NCBI): domain Eukaryota; kingdom Metazoa; phylum Arthropoda; class Arachnida; order Araneae; family Eresidae; genus Stegodyphus; species Stegodyphus dumicola. The sequence continues at coordinate 123,378,930 of NC_140778.1, forward strand.
TAAACGGCTTATGCTTTATAGATATTTTTATATATACTTTAATTACCTTATTTCTTGTTTAAATGCATATTTTACACATTTTATTTTCATTACTCACCATTTAATGACTTTTAACATTATACATCTGAAAATTAAATATATTACTTAAAATTCTCTTTTCGTATGAAAAATTTGAAAGCAGGGATCTACACACAGTCCTACGTTACATTCCTTGCACTCGTAATAACACATTTGCCGTTTTGGAGGTTTTTTCTGGGAATGTGGACAAACGAAGCATCGTCATCTCATTTTCTTATCAGTCTCTTCTGAACAAAATTGATCTGTTTCAGAATCAATATCTGAAATATTTTGCATCATTTCTGCTATTTCATGCTCTGTTAAACATTTCCGACACTTCGACATGGTAAAAACAGAAAGAATTCACGTCTAAGAAGATCCAATTATTTTCTAAAAACTGAACTGCAAACCGAAATACCTAACGCTTTAGCGAAAATAAAACTTCTCTATTTACAATACACAACTACCATGTGCGAATTTAAAGAGACGTGAAAAATTAGCAATGCCCTCGTCGGTACTCGAACCTGTAACTCTCGAGTAGACTATGGATTAGGGACTCAGTTGCCAAATCCTGGTGGTGAAGAATCATCATCCCCCACCTTTTAATTCGGTCGTCATTGTAAAGTCATTTGGATTTTTTTTTATACTGGAGACGTGAAAAATGAGCAATGCTCTCGCCAGGATTCGAACCTGGAACTCTGAAATACGCGTCGAGTGTGCTAACCGTTACACCATGAAGGCATGCAGAACAGAGGGAGAAAACTAATTCATATCAGTTCAAAACAAAGGCAAAACTCTGCAAATTTTTTATTTAGTATAACATATAATTTATAATTAAAAATAAAAATTACAAATCATAAGAAAATGATATTAAACTTTATTTACTGACTTAAAATTGTTGACTCTTTTTGTTAAAGATTTATAACTCTTTTTAATCACGCAATTAACTCTTTTTAATCACGCCATTCGGAAACATTTATTTCCCCTTTTGTTTATATAATCAAAAGCACGTGTATGTGAGTCATGCTTCTCTCATTTTGAGTAGAAGGTCTAATGTACATGTATCTGAAACCATATAAACATACAGTGCCATCTTGTGGCAGAAATTATAGTTTTTAAAACGTTCCAGGACACTGGCACAAATACGTGACAGTCGGGGCTGAACGGGAAAATGCTCTGGCACGCCTGCGTGTCGGCCGGGAAGTGAGTGTGTTCGTTGCTGGCACGTAGACATGACAGTCGGCGCGAAGGGGTTAATACATTTTTAAGTTCATAATGAAGAAAAAAATGTTATTTAGTTATCTTTTCAGTATAAAGTTATGCTAAAGATCCTTTAGAGTTTGAACTGCTGAATTTTAATTCAAAATTATTAGTGTTGTTACACAAAAAACTGAAGAAAAGAAGAAAAGAAGCATGCATAAATGGAAAAAATCCCCCATAAAGGGAAATTTTGGCAAATGACTACATGTACATTTCATTAAGCACTAAGGCAAACTTTTTTAAAGCAATGCACCATACCGAGCAGTTGTAGCATTTCTACTCCTTCATACACTTCCCAAACAATTTATTTTAAATTATCAGTTTTCTCAGCTCTCATATTACTATCATAACATACGATTGGTTAACTTTTAATGGCACAAAACCTTGAAGGTTATTGAAGGTTAACCTTGAAGGTTGGCTGATTAGAGAGAACAAGTCTTTTGGCTTATGTAAATGATATCTTTTGTGCAACTTTGATGCTTTGAATTTGTTTTTCTGTCTGCCATTTCGGACATCACCTTGAAAAAGATGGGTGCTCGCCTTTACAATTTATACATAAGGGGGCAGCAGAGCAGCCTTCACTAATATGGCCTACAACAGAACATCGAGCGCACATGAGGCTACCGTGACACAAGAAGTCTTTCCATGTCCAAAGTGCTGACACTGAAAGGAACGCGTTGGATTCGGTATATGCGTTGAACAGTTATGTCCTGACTGAACAGTTTAGGTATCCAGCTTTGAGGTTTTTAGGCAGGTTAAGAGACTTGAAAGTAAGTATGACATGTTTAGTGGGAATGAGTTGACCTCCTTTCCATATTCTGATCCTACGAGCACCAAACACGTTTTGATCTGCCAACGGTTTAACAAATTTCTCTTCAGTTACTGACAATAAGTCTATTTCAGAGATTACCCCTCGGGACAAATTTAGAGTGTTATGTGGCTTAACTGCAATATTTGCTTGTCCTAATTTAGTTGGTTTCAAAAGACTATTAGTCTGCTTTCCGGATACAGTTTCTATCAAAAGGTCTCCAGACCGAAGTCTATTAATATTTTTCAGTTCTCCTATAGAAGACAAAAGATGTTTGTTTTTTAGAAAAGGTGACATTTTTTTTCAATTCTTCAGAGCTGGTTATAATTAAGAAACGTGGACAAAAAACATCCGATACAGTGTGTCGCTTCTTAGTCTTTTGGTCACAGTCAGAATATCGGGTACATTGTTGGAGCAGGAAGGTATCATAGCATTCATATTTAATCCTCTAAGCAGCAAGGCCGTATATATATATGGCTTAGAATATTTTTTGTGATATCTGTAAGAACATATATATACGTGCATATTGAAATATGTCAAAAAAATTAACATATCAAAAGAAAACAAATCCAGGTATGAAATACCAGGAGAGTTTTTACATTAAAATCAAAAAATAACTTGTTCAAATAGCAGTTTTGAAAATTTTGTGCTCTCTTAGCAAAAATCCTGGCCGCTCAGAGGGTTAAATGGAGGAAGATTCAGGTCCGACCGCCCCACCCACCATGGAGCTCAACAAGGGAATGCAGATTCCTACGCCAGGGCTAGCCGGAACTATACACAAACTGAAATCCGACAGTTGGCTTTCCTAAAAGCAGGTACTCCCGAGAGCTTGTCCCCAAGCCACTGACATGACTAGTGGCCAGCCGATTGACTCCTACAGTTTAACTGAAGCAGAGGTCAAAGCAGTGTCTTGGGGACAGTACCTCGCCCCTCAACTACCTGGACTCTCCTTTCCAGTATCATGAGTCTCCACGCACGGCAAACATGTGGGCAGTTTTCTCATCACTCGAACTAGGGATAAGGTTGTTCCAGTTTCTTATGACGAGCCCAAACCTCAGAAGAGGAAACCACAAGGGAGAAGGAAAACGAGAAAAGTTGCAATTAAGAGGAGAAGAGGCAGAAAGGAGGAGAGATCACTGGGGCACCAGGATTGTGACACCCGATTCCCAAGACGGTAATCTCCTGAAGGATTACTTCATATGAGGAGACACAAAAACTACTCATAAAATAATGCATACTTCATACCAAAATTATTAATAATTAGAGGAAAATTAAATTTTATTTACTTATTTAAGATTTGAATGTATTTATTTGCAAGAATTTGGCCTTGAAAAAAACAACTGTTTACAGTATATGATATGCAAACTATACTACATATAGACTTTACTAAATAAAGGAGGTGTAAACTGTTAACAAATAAAGAATTACCAAGACTACAAAGTTCATTAATTAGAAATTAGTTCATTAAATCAAACAATATAATCATTGCTTCTCAACTTTCAGCATATGGGAATTTTTCTACAGCATCCTAAGTCAAAACATAGGCCTAACAGTTAAAGTACCCAATAACTTTAACTAGACTATATTTAAAAATAAACATACATTTCAACTTCAGAAGCAATTTGTTGAAAATGTACTAAATAAGCACACATATTTTGGGCTATTACAATATTGAATAAATGAACCAGTGAGAAGGGTTAGCCTTTTTTTCACTGCATGTTTTTAAATCTTAAAAGCAAATTGGCCATAGCAGTCTTATTTCATGTTCCACATTTTTTTCTGACATTTCCTTTTATTATGACAACCACTTATAAGTGAGAAATATTTTCTTGATTATAATTTTAAAATGACTCTCCAAATCTGTAACTCTTTATGTAGCTTTAATTGCTTGGACATATTTCAGGATGTATGTCTTTGGACTCTTGACTGTCTTGCTGAAAGACAGCGCAATAATATTTCTTTTTACAGAAGTAAATTCAGACGGAGTTCGAGTTCTGAAGGGACTTTGAACGCATGCAAACTTATCAATACTTTTAATAAATTGATAAATTCATAAGGGCTTTATAAAAATGGCAATTGTACAGGATCTGCTAGTTGTTCTTTTTAAAAGAGCACAATAAATACGTGGACAGTTTCTTTTATATTAAAATGGTGGTATATTTTGTGGCATCCCTATAAAGTCACCTCCAGTAACACGGTGAGCAGTTTATGAACATTGATACATAATTGGTTCATTAACAAAAATTAAAAACCAATCATATAATTTGGTTTATGCTTTCTTTCCTTTTGCATGGTGATGAACTATCAAATGAAAATATGAAACAGCCAGCTCAATAACCCTTTAAAGATGACAGAGAAGCTGGAAACTGTTCATGCATCAGCTATGAAATCAGTGCAGCAGGTTCTGGCTCATACTATTATGGAATGTAAGAATTTCTAGAGTGATATCCTCAACTGGCAGTATAGCTTAACTGTTTTCAATTTTTTGGAGTGCCAAAGCTATCTGTTAATTTTGCGTAATACTATTAATTTATGCATTAAACATTTTTCAAATAAGTAAATTTTCAGGGAATAAAATATTTTTCAAGTAATTTGTGCTGATAACTGAAAATTTTGGAAAAGAAACGAATATATTTTAATATGTTCCTTTAAATGTTTTTGCATCAACAGCTTCATTATTATTATATAAATTTTCCCAAAATATAAAATAACTGATGTGACTGCTCTTTAGGAAAGCTGGTCTCCACAGGTAAAATTTTTAGTAAATTTAGATGCCTGCATATTCAAAATTACAAATGCTTGTGGAAGTAAATGTAATTTAATGATGTAGCTAAACTGAAAATAAATACCTGGTAGCATTGAGAGTAAGTTGATCTTGCTTTGATTAAATGCAGAATGCAACCAGTTTCGACCTTGAGATTTGTGCAACTGTTGTAAACAAAGCAGAAACAGAGGATAGTGGGCTCCTGACTCTAGTGGTTCTGCAACTTGAGTAAGACTAACAAGGTCACTTGCAATACTCCTTGCTGCAAAACCTGCTACGTGTGATTTTACACGAGGGATTTCAACTTCCAGTTCAGAAATTTGTTGAAAAATACTTTTCAATGCCTGAATTAAAAAATTAATGAAATTCTGTGATACTGATATATTGTACAAACATAAAATACTTTAAATAAACATAATAACTTTTAAGAACATAAACTTTAATCCATCTACAAAATACACTCTTTGGGGGGGGAGATTGGAAAAGCAAAGTTCAACTCAATCTAGACCTTATTTTATAATTTTAAATTTTTAAATAGACAGCTATCAATATATCAAAACTGCTTCTTAATTTACATAATGAAATAAAGTAAAGGATAATTTTCCTACATTTGCCTGCCTTCCAGGAAACATTCCAAATTGGTTACGGTGAAAAAAACACAGAAATTTAAATATGAATACACAAAACAAGCTATTTTTTATTGTCATAGTTATTTGGGGAGTACTCAGTTGTTATTTACCAAAACGACAAAAAACGGTATATTCGAAGCAGAAGAGATACACGGCAAAGTAAAACATAAAATTAGCAAAGCAATAATATTGTGTTTGGCATAGATTTTATCAATTTCAAGGGCAAACAGGTAAAAGTCCCTCTTCATCACTGGCAAAGAAATTTGCAAACACAAGGTTGTTGCTTTGCTAATTTGAACAGTACACTGTTAGACATGCACTGTTAGTTCGCAAAAATCAGCTATATGTATATATGCAAGCCAAATAAGAGAAAGCAACAGAAACTCCAAGCTAAAAATACCTTAAAAACCAGTAGCTTTGGCATGCGATCAAAGGCTTTAAGTGCCTACAATCAACAGCATTTCAATTTGGTTACCGGCTAAACTAATTCTCAACTAAATAAAAGTCTAAATTTATGCTCCCACCTAATAAGATTGTGTTAAGAAGAAAACACCATTAGAATGGCTTAGGAAAGCACGAGATAAGCTGAAAATGTTTTCTGGAAATTTCTAAGAAGCAAATACATAGGCGAGAAATCTCTAAATATCTTTAACTTAGCAACAAATTTTTGTTGCCAAGGCCTGGTAGACTTCAAGCACATAACTTTTTTGATTCTCCTCAAGCTACTTTTACAGTTCCAAATACATAAAATATATAGCAATCATAAAACTATATAGCATTTAAACATATATAAATACAGTAAGTAATAGCAAATTCAAAAATTATACAAAATACACAATAAACGATTTGAAATCAAAATAAAATGAGGCATAAATGCATCAAAATAAATAAAAACAAATATACATAACAGAACATAGATGAAAACAATGAAGAACAAAATATAAACAAATAAGCAGAAGTAATTACATTAACTTCAATAATACTAACCTCCATTACTTGATATCCATTTAGTAATCCCTCTTTTTTTAGTTCACTAAGAAGTTGACTCAAGAGTTCACGATCGCTCTCATTTTTCTCAATCGTCAACTTCATCATCATCAATAAAACTTCACTCACATACCTGTTAATAATATTTATTTCAATATGGAAAATAGATTTATATCTACAGAATTTTCTTCACTAAATTAAATTACAAAATTTAAAGTTAAAGAATATAATTTTCAGAGAATAAGTGAATCTGATAAAACACTTCAGATGTTTAAAAAAATGCAGGTCAAAAAAATTTATACTAATGATTACTGTTTTTAAGATAAGACAAATCAAATCATAAAACATAATAAAGTACTGTGAATTACACTTAATAGTTTTATAAACAGTACATTAAAGACCAAATAATGATGCTAAAGTTTAAAAAAGTTTGCCAATTCTTTCAACAAGAACATAAAATCAAAAACAATCCAGCTTATTGGTTGCCAGTTTTGGATAATTACATGCTGATGCCTGACTGTTTTGCAAAGTTGATTTTTTATAAATGGTAAAACGTTGTAGAAGTAACCAGTCGCATATTCATCATATCTTCTATGATTTGTTTTTGAATATTACTTTAGCATGTATCTGTTCAGGAATGATTTTGATTTTGTGAAGAACTGCTCAATACTAATAGTTCTGAAACCTATATTTAAAGAGAAATTTGAGAAAAAAGGGAGAAAGAAATGAAAAAGAATGTTAACCATTTTAGGTACATCCATAAAATTCAGAATAAGATGAAAAAACGAATAAAACCTACCATATAACGTAACTACAGTATTACTTTTAAAAACTTTTAAAAAGTACTTACTTTTTAGGCATCTTAATATCTTTGAAAGCTTTGACAGCAGTATCTACATTCTGAGTTTTTATAAATTCTGTCAACAGGTCCTCCTAAATATCATATTTTATAAAGTAAATACAAGAAAATTAAAATAACTATATTAAAACTGTTATATATTACTATTTCCCACAATAAAAACTAAAACACATGTCATAAGAGATAGCTGAATCACATATCAATTTAACACTTGATAACTTATGCATTTGCTACATAACAGTAGATGCTGCTTAATGCGATCACAGTCAATGTTATCATTCGGATACTGTTATCGAAATGCCCAAATCCTGCCTATTTGTATATGACAACAAGGAAAATACATTGCTTATTGTGATCAACAATTCCATTCATGTAATTATAGAAAGTAAAAATTTATTTTAAAAAGGGGCGAATCGCCGAAGAATGTCACCAAGTAAGAGACTGAGTCTATGAATTGCTTGGTTTTCATTTTAGTCAACCATTTAAAATTATAAGAATTTATTTTAGTCGAGCGTTTAAAATTAAGCAAACAAGCAACCTTTTGCATTTTTTTATGCAGATTTTTAACAACTCTGTTGATTTCTAAAATGATCAAACATCATAAATTTTCTGAATGTAAAAATGAAATCAGTGAATTTCCTCTAAATGCTGATGCAAAGAACACCCTCCAAGTATCATTAGGGGAGGATAATTAGGGGTACAACATTGGTAAATGATTTCTCGAAACATTAGATACAGTGCATAAATAAATTTTTTCACAACACCTGCAGACATTCCACTAGTAATGACTTTGTACTTAAAACGCTGGAAGTACTTATATGTTTCTACTTATATTAAATTAGTTAAACCCATCGCTGATCTGAAGCATATTTTTTCCTATTATTTAATGCTATCAAAATAGCCGTGGGTAAATTTGATCACATTAAGCACCACCTACTCCAATTCTCTAGAGTTTCAATATTTCACTTCCAATATAATTTTTACAAGATATTCCATTAAGTCCATACTAGGTAAACAATTTATATTAGTTACTTTGAGATAAAATAATTTTCTTATTATTTTAGATAAAAAAATTCAAACTATAAACATTCTTTTGTTACAGCCTAGCTTTTAGCTCTTCATCTTTTCACTCCTCTTTCATTCATCATTATAGAAATTTATGAATTTTGGAATATTTCAATTCCAGGCAATATATTAGACATTTCTTAAACATTAAATGAAACGATTCTAAATAATCCTAAATTCATCTAATGTCTTATTCACAAGAAAATTCCGAAATTCTACAAAACACAATAAATTACAGGATTTTGGACCCCCCCCCAAAATGCTACATATTAAAATTTTAATTTAAATTCAAACTACAATACTTACACTTTTTTTCATTACTTCTTCTTTAGATGGTACTTGTTTGTTAGCTTTGTTTTTGTCTTGTGTAACTTGTTTCACAATAACAGGAGGCTAAAAACGTAACATATCAGTATTTATAAGATAAAGAGATGCACAAAGGTACTTTTAATGTAATTCCTACACACTTAAACATCTAGAAAGATACATACATACATTTCTTTTACATTAAAAATTATAAAATTTGCATCTAATATCAAAATAAGAGCTATAGTAATTATTTAAAAAACTTTTTTAAAAAAAAATACCTGCTATTTATATATATCTAGGATTTTAGATGATAAACGGTACTTAGGCGTTAACCAATCAACTATGAAACTATCCATAAGCAGCATGATTTTTAGAGAAATTGTGAATAAGTTTGATGTAGCAATACATTCATAAAATCAGCACATTCATTTGACGTAACCTCAGTTGATTCTCAATAAACCACATATCACTTTTTATGAACAAAGGTATAAATTAACTGCTACTGCTGTATTTGCAATTTGAAAATATGTACTAAAATTACGGATTTGCCTTCTACAGAGCAACAAGCAGTGGATTATTTTCAAACTTATGCGATCATTCCATTAAAAAACTGTGTGTTAATGAACACGATATGGTAAACAAAAAGTGAATAGATTGGTGCAAGTGAAAAAACAAAGCAGACTGATTACTGATTGCTTTTTAAATAAGGAGGCATCAGTTCCTTCAGAATTCCACAAGAACAATCAGTGCAATTTGAGTGGGATATCTGGCAACTTTCTCAGTTGATGGGATAATAAGTGATGATAAAGCAATATAAAACAAATTAGAATCTAACCTCCTAATAATGTTTTGCATTTGACTTGAATAAAATAGAGCAAATATAAGTAAACACATGTACACGTAGCTGACAATTTAAAAAACATTTAAAAACTATTGTCAAAACCTATCACATTAAACTTTATTTTATTCATAGGAAAAGATGTAGTGAGAGCTATTTTGAGATGACCATTAATTAGCTTTATAAATATCCTAAAACTCAGTACTATCAGTCAATGAGTTTTTCACACTGATCAATCTAAATTTGAAGTTATGAAACAATAAACTTTTATTTTTAAATTTCAAAAACTTTAGACATTTAATCACAGTTACTGATTTTGTAGGCTAATTTTTTTAAAAATGGAAATCATACATTAAGTACACTATTGTGATTTTGAAGTTTTATGAGATTCGATAATAAAATACATACCACTGTGATATTTTATATGAATAATGCACAGCAACTGATAATAACAAACTAATAAACTAATAATCCCAACACGGTAAACAAATCAATGAAATTATGGACACATGTTACCCTGTAAGTGGCAAAATATCAGGCAGAAAATTACATCTATAATATGCAACTTTATTCTTTAAAGAGCAGTCTACAGTACATATGTAATATAATATTAACAGTGAAAGCTGGCACCACTGAACCATGAAAGCTTTGTACAAAACTGTTCCCGTGGAATTCTGAAGTGAAACCTCTTTATTTAATAAACAATCGAGAATAACTTAACTTTTGCCAGGCCATTCTTATTTTATCTCTTAACTTCTGCCCAGTCATTCTTATCTTATCTCGTTCATTTGCTCTTAAAGCAACTGAGGAAGATGGTTCTATAGTTAAACCATTGAAAATAGTTCTGCAAAATTTAGAAATATTACGCTGATTCTTGTTGTACGACTTCTACAATAAACAAAAGTATTTGTCCTGCTTTGTAAAAAGATTTTTCGATTTCTGTAATTCTGCTAGGTCTTCTGATTTCACTGGAAGCTCTTTTTAGAATGCTATGAGTACAAACTTTCTGAAGATAACTGTTTTAATCCATTACTGTTTTGTTGGCCATATTCAGTTGATATTATCATATCCATTAACACACACTTTTTTAATGGCAAGGTGGCAAGTAGTGGATTGAAAATAATCCACTAATTCCTACCAATGTTTCCCAAATTTAAACATCTGTGCACCCCTTTTGTAATTTTTGTGATATTGAATACACATCATAAAAAATTGCATATACTTTAATAACAATAAAAATACTTATTTTTTTTTTTCCTTTTTAGTATATAAACAAAATAATAAGTGAAAAATAAAATTCATTCATAATAAAATACAAATGAAATAAATAAAAGTTATAAATAACATTCATTATAATCAATGAGAAGGATGAAATAGTTTATGTCAAGACAACAGACCATCACAATTAGGTCATTTGGTTGCTGAGATACAGTTCCACACTCAAAAGCCTGTTCCCTTTTTTTTTGATTTAATGTCCACAATGATGAAAACACAACTTTACATATATGAAGTATACGAAGATATACTTTACATAGATATGAAGGTAAAAAAGGTATGATGTATTTTAGGATTTTCTGTTAAAATTTGATACGCATGTTGAATTTGCAACCAGATTATTAAAGTATGCTTCTCAGGTTTATTTTTTAAGAATTTGTCTGAAAATAATTCCAACAACTGCTCCTCTGCATGCAACAAACCTTCTGGCATGGATGTTGCATTCATATTAAATGGCTATCTTAGTCATTCAATATTTTTCTTTAAATCAGAAAAATGATTTTTTTATGCCCACTTGTAAATTCTTTAAATACTGTGTTACACATTTCATCGTATCAGCATTAATTTTAATAGCTGAACTTTTTATAAACTCATAAAGAAAAGACGAAAAGTCCACTTCTCCATTACCAACTTTCTTTTGCCACAAATTAAATTTTCCCATAGTAGCGCTCATTTTATCCTCAGGATGAAACAATGAAATTTCTTTTGCCTTACAAAGATAAGTTGAAACAATTAAAAACAGAATGTATATCTGCTAAGCAAATTTATAAAGCCACTTCCAGTAATATTAACAGTTTCTCAACTTTAATTCATCATAAAGAAAAACTAAGTTCAAATAATCAGTTTAAATATCTTCCCTTGAGATAGCTAATGAACAATGGTATGCAAAAGAAAGTGAGTACAACTACTTCCCACACACAGAATTAGAGCACCAGGCGATGCCATAGCCACAAACACAAAATTTCTATGAAGAATTACGTGTAGTAGCAATTGTTTGCCAATGTTGCAGTCCTTTGTCTTTTCTCTCTCCCTCTTCTCTTTTCTTCTTCAAGACAGCAACCCTTGTCTGCGCTTTCTTGCATTTGTTTTTTCAGATGTATGTGTTTTTATTGGTTAATTTAGTTTCCAAATGGCTCTTCAACTCAGAAATTCTGGTTTCAGGTTCGCCATGCCCATCTTTTAGATGCTTTGAATGCTGCCGTTTTATTTATCCACTGTCGATATTCACAGTAATAATGAATGTAAGGTTTTTTTACGATTTCTTGTTTTTATGGTTCTGGTTTTCCATCATTTCATTGTTTTTGCTTCAGCCATGCATATTTACCCAATGTTCTCAGTCCAGCATAGACCCCTCCCACACACACTATGGAAAACACTGTTGTAAAAGGCAAGTCCTAAATTTCATTATTTTTTAAAATTTAATTTATATATTTATTCATAAAAACTAAAGGTGGCTATATCAAGAATCCATCAGAATTGCTTTGAGTGTGTTGTTACATTATGCTGATCCATAATTGATGTTAAACTGTGCGGCTTAGCGAGAGTTTCATGGTCAAGGGGAAAATACATAAGCATGCAATTCACTAACAATTACAAACACAGTTAAAACTTTCAAAATAATTGCTGCATCATAAAGGGAGATGAGGAAAGAAACAATGCAACTACAAGTATCAAAAGTAGGAAAACAAATTAACTTTTCTTTTTATTTTGGGGAGAACATTAAGTATGCTAGAAAAAAGTTCCAAATGTAGCAAACAAATATACAAGCAGAAAATTCCTAATCATCATGATATAAAGATGTTTACATACTTCTTTCTGCAGAACCGGATTAGGTGGAACAGTTGGAATGATGGGAGAACTTTCCCGCAGTAGAGAATTATTTGTTCCACTAATGGCAGTGATAGGTGAACTAGACTTAGTAAATGAAGTTTGTTTATTCTTCACCATCATGGAATTTTGTGCTGGACGTAAACTTATCTAAATAAAAAGAGAAACAATATGTAATAAAAATTCATTATTTTAAAATTTTCTACGTTTAAAATTTGATCAAGTGTATTAATGACATTATAGTAACAATACAACATTTTTATAAGTCATTTAAATCAAATTTCTGCAAAATAACATTTTCTCCACATTTCACTACAACATAAAGAGGACACATATTAAACAGCACACACACATAATCCTATGAAATAAGGATATAAATTAAATAACATCATTCCCTTCCAAGAATAGATTATTAAATACACATTCTTAGGCTGCTATCACACATCCTTTTGTTTCGGAATAACAACTGCTTCGAAAAATGTTTCTGCTTTGTCACAACAGCAAATCACTACCAAAGCTTTGGGGTCAACACAGGGGAAACTGTTTCGCCATTACAAACTGATACCTGATTGGTTGAAAATGAACAACTTGCAATTTTTTTCCAAAAGGAAAGGGAAAAAAAAGTGCGTCTTTCTTTCAATAATAAACAAAGCAGAAAAATTGTCCAAAACAGTTGTTCATGTGAAACAAATATGTATTTATGTGAAACAAATATGTATGTGATATGGGCCTTAGGAGCTCATGTCTAGATCAGGGGTATATTACTCTAGGGCAGGGGTCTCCCACTTTTTTGTCCCAAAGAGCACATTCTAGAATACCTGTTGGATGGCGGGCACCATTTATTTTTTCAAGGTGATTTAATAGTTGGATAAAGAGGAGTCAAGGTTAATATATAGTTGGATAGATACATGCACATAAAAAAGAGATCAGTCACATTTTGCTTTGTGCTAGTATGTGTGTTGGACACAATTTCTACTTCATTAAATGGGAAAACTTTCACATAGAATTTTACTGAAAACTCATTTTCAATGTGATCACACGGTAATGGGCCCACGTTAAAACGATCGGTGGACACCATCATGTCCGTGGGCATAGGGTTGGAAAAACCTGCTCTAAGCATTCGGATCATAATATGTCTGGCAATAAATCTCTACCCATATCACATTTCCTGCGGGCAGGATCAGGCAGCATGCAAATAAATTTTTTTATCAATTTCCATTACACCACACAATGTGCACATATTGCTGTCATATTTCAAATGATGGTGTGTGCAAGAGATACTAACAAACACTGCATAAATAACACTGTGAAAGGAAACGGTTTAAAAGAATATTGCCAAATCATATTTACTTTTAAAAAAGCACCTAACACATACACCACTATAAACCAAAAAAAAAAAAAAAATGCACATTATTAAACAGATGTTAAAATTAAATATGCTGAAATTCAAATGTATTACATACAAATTTATTAATTAAATAAATTTAATTAACTGATCTTTCTTACTGGAACATAAAAACCTGCCTACTATATAATTTAACTTAATACAATTTTCATTATAAATAAACTTCAACATTTGATTTTTTTCTCACAGTAGAAGTTTGAAATTTAATTCAATGTATTAAAATTTAATTACACTTATTAATGTCATTTACATTTTGCACTCAGATTTAAGCAAAATTTATTTTAAATCTCATTATGACAAATTAATTTTAACTAGCTGAAACTACATTTCCTAGAAAAAATAACTTTTGTCCTTTCTAGTTGAAAAAGAATGCAGTTTTATTTGTTAATAAATGACAGCATCTCCACCATTAAATATGTTATGATTATTTTAAAATACCTACAAATTAGTAAAGTACTAATTTTAGAATAATCTGATTTCGGACTCTTCCTCAAACTTCCAAATTTCTAATTTGATTCAGCTTATTAATTTTTGCAGGCAGTTATTACTACAGCATGAAAATTGGAACTTTTGATTATATCGAAGAGAAAGAGTTGAGAATCTCTAATTCTACATATGTAGCAGAATTCTGTAAAAGAAAACCATATTTGGTTGTCGCCTTCTATAGTGGCTTTGGCAAAAGAAAACGTTATTGCACATAAGTAAGAAAGTAAGAAAGTGCGATTTAAAAAAAAATAATAATTTAATTAGGGCATAAATTTTGAACAATACAGAAGGGAAAATTTTTGCAATTAATGGAGTTTTTTAAGAAATGTAGAAAGGTGATAAAAAAAAGACAATGATATAACAGCAGTTTCCCAATGAGATATTAATGCCCGAATCAGCAATTAAGTATCATTCAAGGAAATCTGTAGTATGGTTTCAAATATAGACAATATTGCTGCTGAGAGTAAAGAAATAATAATAATAATAAAAAAAACTGTTAGAATGCAAAGACAATTTAGCGAAAATTCTTACCACATCAACTGCATATCTCAAACGATGGAACTGTGTAATTGAACAAGAAAATAAAAGTAATATGCAAAAAAAAAAAAAAAAGTATTAGCACAGAAAAATTTTGATTCCCTTAAGCTAATAAATACTTTGTTATTTTATACTTTTATTTCCATGTATCACCTTAAAAGATTTAGATGGAAATTGCTAAAATCCAGCGATTCCAGATCTCAGACATTGTATCGTATTACACTGCATATAATACAATGATAATCACAGTTTATTCGAAATGCTCTCAGATCAATGTGAATCCACCATCATTTCTTGCAATCACAACCTTCACTTTTCAAAGACTTTACATTAAATTTCTGCAAATGATTTGGTCTAATGTGCGACTAAAGTTCCAACACACCTTAAACAAGCTAAATTGGGACCCATGGTTTCTCAGTTGATTTCATTCACTATAATTTCTTAAGCCATTATATTTACCTTTCAAAAGGGTGTTTATCATCTAAAAAGAAATAATAGGGCAATTTTAATTACATGTTAATGAATAGACAGAATGAGGAATATTCTGAAATGAGCGCCAACCCTAGTGGCATAACTAAACCAAGAAAAACATACCCACATACGATTTTAATCTTTATTAAATTTCAAAATGAGGACAAAAATAACCTAGAAGTAACATTTCCCTAACAGTTCCATATGAACACCTATCCATCCATCAGATCTAAAAATTACATAGCACTGAGACTTAAAGCTTTCTGACTCTATTTAAATATACACTGGCAGCACACTTTTATACTGTAAATACCAGTATTCCATATGGTTATCGTTAGTTTATGTGCTTTTTGGCTACTGACAGAATGAACATGTATAAACTTCCATTGGATAGTACAAAGGGTCACTTCACAAAGGAAATCAATTATCTATAACTACAGTTTCCAATATAACCTGCTGGTCTCACTTTACCAAACCACAGAGGTATTGACAATCTTGATTTGTTGATATTTTTAACCTTCTAGGTCAGGACTGGAGCTCTGCTATTTTTAATTCTTCTATTTCATTAACATATCACACATTCTTGCATGCAGTGGCTGAAGCCAGCTTGCACTGAATATTTATTTACACAGTAGCTAATGTAATGTATATTAGGATTTCTTTTATTAGATTTCACAGATCACGGCACAAGGATATACAGGCGATACCACTCTGGTATCTCCTCATTAATTATAATATAGTGTATAGCTTTTATAACATGACTATGCACAATAAATTACAAAGAAATAAAAAACACATCTTCTTAGGGATATAGGTTAAAATAGAAGAACACACAATTCATAATAAAATATTATTATTAAATATAGCTAAAACATACTTCATCAGTACTAGAATGTGGTTGAAGAGCTTTCTTCAGAAATCGAGGAGGCAGATCTCGATTTGAGGGAGTTCCACTGAACCCTAGTTGGCTCTGACTTTGATTTTGTTGTCTTGGTTGTTGATAAGCAGGAAAAAGATCATGATCACGGTCACGATTGGGAAATTGTTTATTGCGATTACTGTTAAAATATGGTTGAGATGAACCACCAGTTAGGAAACCTGCAGAAACATATATCAGATTTAGAAATCTGTTTCCAAATGGCTGACAGCAAACTGTTTAATGTCACAGTTAATTTTAAGATTAACATAAATCTGCCAATATAATACATGCCTTCCTGTTACAAACAAGTGCGTACTAAGCTTTAGCAGTTCCACAGATTAGGAGAAAAACATATTTTCAGCTTGCATTTCGCATTAAATAATGGAATATACTACTCATTACTAACATAAAATATACAGCACCTCGAAGATACTATGGGATGCCAATTTATAAGATGGACATTAACTCAGCAGTTTACTGAACTATAAATATAATTAATGACTTAGTAACATGAAGATGATCCAAAAATTCAAATACATATTAAAATAAAATTTTGATTATACCTTAAATCTGCATCAATTAGTATTTAGTACAATAAATGCTCTAAATGGTATTTTGTACCCCTCTGCTATTTAAATTTAATATATCAAATCAGTTTTTTAAACTGTGGGTAGCGGGACCTGCAGCGGGGAGTCACAAAAATTTTAACAGTTTTAATATTTCTTTAACTTATAATAATTTTACAATAACCAAATATTTTTACACAATGTATCTGAAAATAGATAAAGGTAAGACAATACAGATAAAGAAAAAACAAAAACGTTTCGATGCATTCTTTTTATAAGATAAATGCTCATTTTACTTGCACGTTATGCTGTAATTTCATCTGTTACTTAAATTTTTCATTGTTCTATGTCTT
Organism: Stegodyphus dumicola; assembly: GCF_044657685.1. NCBI lineage: Eukaryota > Metazoa > Arthropoda > Arachnida > Araneae > Eresidae > Stegodyphus > Stegodyphus dumicola. The sequence goes on from NC_140778.1 coordinate 123,396,345, forward strand.
AAAATTAGAAATTAAAGTTAATGATCTAAAACTGCAATAGTATAATTACAGTACAAGTGAAAAAATTGACAGTTTCACTCATGTGTGTGTCGGATTTGTGCAATGCTTATGGGATCCCACAAAACTTTTGTAATTATGGGGTCCTGGGGTTGGAAAAAATGTCAGTGATAAAAAGGGGTCACGACTGAAAGGGCTCTGTATTAAACAATGTGATTGCCTTGTATGCTTCTACCGGAACAGGATTATTAATCGGTTAATGTCTTATGTGAGACTTACATTTTTAAATCAAATTATATGTAATTGAAATAAAATAACTTTGTGCAGAATTGAAGATGTTTAGTGAAGTATCATACACATTTCCTAACTTTGTGAGAATGAAAAATCAGAAAAAAAGTATAAATTGAATTTGAAGTGAAAAATGACAAATATCCAAATATTTTGACACAGCTATATGGGAGGCACTTATCATAAAAAATGACAAATTATATACAAGAAATTAATTCCAACATACTAATAGTATTTTCTTGCTTTTGATAAATGGTAATTCAGAAATTGTGCTTTAAAAACATTTAAATTTCAGAGATTAAAGACACATTTAAAAAAAATGGTCAAAATAAAAGATAAAAACATTTTAAACCCTGACAGAGAGAAAAACAAAAAGTTTTATTTTTCTAAGAAATGCAGTTTTAACCAATCACTTTAACACATTTAATGATACATTATTAAGGACTGAAATGCTTCTAAAAGGCTGATCTAATATTGTTGATTAACTTTCTACATGAGCAAGTATATAATATCCACTCTCTTCATCTATCTTTTCTAGATTAAAATATTTTTCCTTTGTTTCACAAGTTATCTTATCTCTTTCTGCCACTAAATGCTAACATAACGAAAAAGAGAATATTTTAAATATATGGAAAAGGGAATACAAAGACATATACTTTTTAATTGTTTGTTATTAATGAATACATAATAACTCTTCCTCACCAGATCCTCCAAGGCCACCTCTGGCAGGACGACCCATGTTACTAGAGTAAGCAGGAAATGTATCAGTAGAAATAACACCAGGTCCAGTCCCAAGAGAACCAACACCTATAAAACATAATCATAGAATTTTTTTTTAAATTATTATTTATATATTTCACAGGTTACTATTTAAAAATTTCAGTGTAGCAAATATTAAATTCAAGATCACATTGTGCCATTATAACCATTATTGTCTTGAAAAGACAAATTTAATTTTCCATTCCTTTTTGAAAGCATTCAAGACAAAATAAGAATTAATTATATATACAATTAATTTATAAGAATTAAATTAATTATAATATAAATGTAATAATGATATTATTGGACTTCTTTCATTTCTTAAAAATAATATATACTTATATGTGCTTAAAACAATATATGCATTATCCTAATTAGTGACACTTTATTGTGCTAAATAAAAAGAATTGACAATGGACCAACATCTATAATAAACATAAATTTTATGATAGTCTACAACATAAAATCAGCAAAGCCTTGTGCTCGGGATAAATTTAGTCAAGAACTTAAAACGATTTCAATGGATTGCAGATTTCTGGAAATTTTTAGAAATCTGCAAGATTACTGCAAATTTCTTTGCTCCTGATGAAGAGGAACCCGTACCCCTTTGTCTTTGAAATTAAAACATCATTATTGGTTTGTCTACAAGTTATTAATCTTTCAGTAATGCAAAAAAAGAATGAAATCGTCATTCTATAGAAAATGCATCACTACTGTAGGTTTATTTACAGGGTCACTATTAAATAATTTTTAAAAAATGTCTTGCAATACAATTATTATATCAAAGTGCAACATAATATATCTACTTCCAACAGTACAAACATTAAAAGTATGAAGGGAATTTTGGGCACACCTGGAAATTCCTTTGTCAAACATACATTATTAAATTATGTTTAAATTTTGTTTAACTTCTTGCAAAGTTAATATTCAGAAATTTTTACCTTAGCACATGACAATCATATTTTTTTGCTCAAAAGAAAAATTATGCAGTTAATTTTTCAACAGTATATTATTTTATATATGCCTTGCAAAAAACGGGAGATGTAGAAGAGGGAACATTCTCCCGTTCTATTGGACCAAATGTCAAAATTTAACTTTTATATACCCTAACTTGCACTTTCAAGACATGAAACTTAAAAATATATCTTTTTTCACTTTTTTTTTTTTTTTTTTTCAGTTTGACCCAAGAATAATTCACTTGGCAAACTTCTTAATTTATAACAACATATTTTTCTTTCCTTTTCTTCATTGCACATGAGTGGGAAGATGGTCATCTTTTATTACTTTCAAATAATTTTAATAGTGTAAATCACATTTGGCGTCATTATCGCTTATATCCCAAATTTCAAAATGCACTAATATGTAAATTCACGTAAAAAGTTATTTAAAAATATACATTTTAAAAATAAATCATAAAAAATGGGGGAATTCTACTTGGAATGAACCTCAATTTTGAAATATGAAAGGAAGACTCGCATAAGTTTAATAAAAAAAAAAGAGATTTTAATAAATATATACCAAATTCAATGAACATGGAGAAGTTGAAATTTTGAGAGCTAATTTTTTAAAAACTACTCATATGAAAAATTAGTGCGTTATTTTAGATAAAGTTCGATTTTGTGTCAAAATCCCTATATTAGAACAATGCTATATATAAATCTGATATATCCTACGTCGCGCTTTCGAGACATGGAAAACGCAAGTTAAATTTCAACAAATAGAATAATATAAGGGGATATATAGAACTGTGCCATTTTTTGTGTGCAAGGTGTACATTATAAATTTTATGTGAATTATTACCTGGAGCAATATGTAAACAGAAATATGAGTTACCTTATAAAGTATGCAATAGTAACTGATATTTGCCATTTGTTTAAGACTGTATAACATACCCAATATAATACTATGTTTCACTTCTGAATTAATTTTAATAATTAAAGATATCAGGCTAGAATGAAACCAGATAATGCTAAGTAATGGTGATAGAGAGCAATGTAGACAAAAAATTTTTGAACAGCAGCCTGTAACATTATGATACAGCAGGTGAGAGACTCACAGGAACAAGTATTACAGGGTTCTTAGCCACATTTTAGTTAAAAAAATACGCACCTATAAGCACTTTTCAAGCACATTTTAAGAAAAAAAATAAGCACCTGTCTAATTACATCATACACAACTGCTTAACCTTAAAAATTAGACTTGTAATTTAAAATATGAGAAATGCAGTATTTATTAAGAGAGAATAAGCATTACCTCAATCATGGAAAATAATTACTTTTTTTTTTTTTTAAATTTTAAATAACATTACAATTTACAGAACTAGTTTACAATGAGAGAAAAAAAAAGCTATTCAGAACTAAACTATATTACAAGATTTAATGATGAAATTTCAGTTCAATATAGAGAAAATAAATAAGGCATATTTATTGTATTTGCTTGGAACCTAATAATAAATACAATTTATTTTTCCACTCATATTGATATTTAAATAATTTAAATCTAAATTCTGAACATTTTCTAAATTTTCATTGTATATCAGTTTTCCCTTAACAGATATTGCAAGCAAAGTAATTTAAATAAAAAAAAAAAAAAAAAAAAAAAAAGAGGACCATTTCTGAAATCAGAAGACAGAAATTTGCTTCATGCAGTCATCCTTTAACAATAAAAGCAATAAATTAACTAACCCGCATACTTGGAAATTGGCGAATATTGGACAGTCGAGCGTAACTTGAATAAGAGGAGCGGAGGAGGGGGGGGTAGACTGTAGCCGCTCTTTAGATTTTCCCGCTAAATAAATGCTTTTGACATTTCAATATGTGCATCATATAAAACATATATGTGCATCATATAAACGGAACTAAAAAATATTCTGCTTAGCAAGCACAGTTAAAACTCTTTTAAGTGTTCATAAACAAATCTCAGACTGAACATCAAAATTAATTATCTCTGCAAAAGATCGCAAACGTTATTGCGCAATACGTGAGCCGTGAATTACGTGATATTACGCAATCGGAATCAACAGCCACCGGTGTTGGGAGAATAAAGAACTAAATAATTGGGGTGTTTTTGATTCTAATTTTCAACAGACAGCGTTAAATTTACGGAATAGAATCATTCTTCGCTTGGGTTCGTAGACCGCAGAACTTTTAGTCCTATTCAATCCAGATAGGAAAGTAACCAAAAAAAAAAAAAAAAAAAAAAGAGGTCTGTTGCTTGTTTTGCAACAAATATTCAAGATTTTGCGGAGAAAGGGGAGAACCTCCCAACCTTCGTACTGTATAATGTATTGGCCAAAAAAATGAAATTATTTTGACTATTTGATTACTTTCCCTTTATTTAAGCCATTCCGAATATTATATTATTCCTTAGAAAGCTAATCTGCGTTAAAACACAACCATTTTTGGAAGTTTACTATACTTCAGCAGTTACTGCAACTGTGCTATTATAAACATTCATACATATACTCATAACATAAGCATAACGATCATAATAAACACGAATATGAACTGACCAAGCAGAACGAGAATGCAAATTTTTAAGATCTTGACAGAAATTCAAACGTGTGTAGTATTTGGGTGGGAGGAAAAGATTACCGAATGTACGAGAATTTTCTACTGCTTTCCCAATTCTTTGACCAATAGAACGACGGGCACCTGTCTGTACTCCGTGCAGACCAAAGGTTATGTTAATGCAGAAAAAGTGGGGAAAGCTATTTCCGGGAATATGATTCACCATGTGACATTCCATATTAGGAAGAAAAGTTGTTTATTTAGTTTCAGCTTTGGTACGAGGAAAAATTGCGCTTTCATTTAAAAAAAAAAAGCACTGAAAGCAAAAAATAAGCACTAAAAACAAAATAATAAGGGCTTTAAAAAAAAGTAAGCACCTATAAGGGCCTTTATATTTTATTTTCAAATATAAGGACTTATAAGCACCGCTACGAACCCTGTATTATTATGTTATGAGCTGATGACTAGGGCCGACAACATAATAAAACACATTTAATTTACCTAATATCTAGTCACTAAGGCATCTGTAGATAGACACAGGAGAGGTAGACGCAATTTCCTGCAAGGTCAGCATTTCAAGAATATAAACAAATAAACATGCTTTCTGATTTTTTTAAGATATAAAAATAGTTTATTTAATGATACAAAAATATTCATGATTTAGGTCACTTTGAAAATGTTGGCACTGGTGATATGCAAGTGAAGATTAATAAAAGGATCTATTCTCAGAAAATGATTTCAAGACTATATTGCAGCATCTATGAACACATGAGAAAGTTTACACATTTTAATAATTGAACAAAAAAAACTACTCAAATTTCACATGGAGTACACAACACTGAAAATACAATATAAAAAGGGGGAAAACAAATACATAATTGCATACTTATACAGTCAAAAGTCGTTAATCCAGACACCCATAATACGGAATGATCTATTATCCGGACCTCAAAACTACAAACTTTCTGTGCATGCACATAATATGTTTACGTATGCGCATTTAATGTATAACGGACGGTATAAGCTAAGCTAAAATTATCTAATTATCTATTTCAGTTAATGTTGCAGATTGCGTTGTTCCTTAATTTTCGAATTGGATCTGGCTTATTATTTTTTGCACACTGTTAGAGCAATTTTATAAAAGTAAGCTTGAACTTTCGATTACGTCAAATAGAATTTCCGATGCTGGAGCTTCCAAAGGATCTATAAAGCGAAAGTATGTTACGATGTCCATCAAACAAAAAGTGGAATTGCTACAAAAAAATGGATAAAGGCATATCCTTTGTTTTTCTAACTATTCCGAAATCTGTTTATCAATTTCACGTTGCTCCGCGGGGGGGGGGGGACATCGCGGCACGCAACGAATTGGAAGTTGATCTGTCAGCACTATTCCTATCTTCAGAGCTGTTTTTATTTTATTTGGCTTATAATTCCTTACTAAATGTAGTATTTCATCTCGATGTACTCCGTCTTTGATATGATTTAAATCAAATTCATCGTCATTATAATTCGCTTCTGATAGTGAAGAAAGTGACACAGAGGTTAGTGAAAACAAAAAAATTTCGATTGACAAATTAGTCGGCATTCTCAACACAGCAATTATAGGATTTGAACAGCGAACTTTGTAACTGAACAAGAAATTATGTCTGTTTATAGAATTAAAGAGAAAGTTTTATCGCATAAAAAGAAGCAACTTAAACAACTTACATTGAAAGAAATGTTTAATAAAGTAAACAAATAAATATTAAGCTTTTTTTTTTTTTTGTAAATTTTGATACCCTTTAGATCATAATTGTTCCTTTATTTCATAAATTACGGTTTCATAATTTTAAATTTATAATTCCTGCATGCCATCTTACCAGATTTAAACTGATGATTTATAATCCGGAATCGCCGAAGTCCCGACGAAAGACTTTTGACTGTACCAAATATTTCCCATTTTCATAATAAATTTAAGATCTTTAGAAAACTCATTACAAAAGAACATATGAGCCTATTCTCTGCTACAAAGAATAGGCATTATAACTTTACAAAAATAGGACTGTTTGCATAAACACCTGACTATGTCTTACGGTTACTTTCTGACACCACTGCTCAAAAATTAAACAACTGATCTACCGTAATACCTTTAAGAAGAGTTTAAGATTTAAAAATTTTAGAAATACTTTGGAGACTGAAATCCTCTTTTCAAAAAATGCAGAAATTACAAGATGTTTCTGAAGATGCTTGAGACACTGGAAATGATATTTCTAGTATTACAGTTAGCATGAAAATTATACCAATATGTATGCACTATGATCTTTCCTCCAGAAGTATCAAACAATAAATCCATTATAAAAACTGCTAACTAGATTTAATACTGTACTGCTAACAAAATAATTAAAAAAAGAACGTAACTGTCACAAAAACAGTAAAAATTCATATTTTGGAAAAGAGATAACTTGAATGAGTAAAAAAAAAAAGGAAGCTGATAAGGAAAAGCAAATACAAACCAATCGGAATGGAACTGAAAACGTCATCCAATCCACTGCGCAGTTTTCCCATGCCAAGAATACCACTGGAAGCAAGAGACATGTTACGTGCAGGAACAGAATAATGCATATAGACTCCAAAGTCTCGAGCTGCATCATCTCTCACTTGTTGGATAGTTTTGGGTCCATGATCAGAAAGAACTCTCCGTGGCACCCACTTCAAATGCAGATGATAATAATATAATTTATATTACTTTATACAGTAGAAAAGAAATCATTTGACATATATATATTTGATTCATTCATAACATTGTTTAGCGTATATTTTCTATTCAGATTTTTTTTAAATACCCCACTAAATTTTTTACACCAATTTGGAGTGTATACCTAAGAAGTTATTCCAAAATAATCACAGTTTGTAAAATAAAATCAGTAGTTTATTTTTTTAAAAAAATCAGTTTGCTTTATGTTTCATATTTCTCAAGTAAATTTTCTAATTTGTGTTCAAAAATTTTAATTAAAAACCCTTTTTATAAATGTTTTCAATTAAAAAAAATTGCCATTGAGCAGATATTTCTTAAATATATTTTTAAAATCAGTTTTTTTCTTTCATTTAACCAATTCAGAGATTAAATACTTAATTATAAACATCTAAATCTTAAATAAGACTGAAAAGGATAATGTCAAATATAAGCTTTATACATATCTGTATTACTCAGATTTACTTCATTAGCATTTTGTACATTCCAATTCATTGAACAAAATTTTAAAGAATTAGGTTTTAAAAACATAACCATTTAAATATTAGGGCTCCCACTCCACCCCCTTTATTTTTTTATAAAATATGAACAGTTTAAAAAAATGAGTTGCGGAAAAAAAATTGTTTAAATTTATACACAAAAAACTGTTATTTACATCTAAATAATTACTATATTAAAATTCTACTATTTACATAAGAAAAGTTCTAAACATACAAAGCATTCAGTATTAAAAACTCGTACTTCAAATAATTCATACAGTTTTTAATTGTGACAATTAATGGACATAATTCAAAGTCCCCCCCCACACACACACACAAATTAAAAATTAATAATTACCCTGTTCTGTCGAAGCTCCAGAACATCCTGCAACATGAAGCGAATGCGAGAAGGCAGTTCAAAATTACTGGCAAATATTTGCATTCTTTCAAAGTACTGATCCATCAGTGCCTGCAACAGGATAACAATGAATGAAATTAATCAGCAACATTACTTCACAGAACAGAGAAAAATCAGTGCATTTTGTAATAGAAAGGTGGCAACATCTTGCAGAATGGCCTATTTTTTAACAAAAAACATTTCCCTTGAAATATTTTTAATTAAAAAAAAATCAATACATTAGTATATTCTTAATGGTTTACTTCAAATAGTAATTTAAAATGGGTGTTGCAAAAGATTTTATGGACAAGTAAGAATGAACAAAAGTATGATTATGGCTGTGGCTTAAATTACACTAAGCTTAGGGGCACCAATACATCCAAGTGACCTCCCAAAATAAATAATACATTAACACATACTTTACATTTTTAAAGGTATTACATGCTGTAATTAGTAAAAAAATTAATAGAAAGGAAAAAAAAGAAGAAAAACATAAGAAAATAAGATTAAAAATACTCCAAATTAACTGGGGACAAATCCAACAATCCTTGTCTTAAAAGGGGATAAAGTAAGTTTGCTTACTGCATACATATGGAAAAATTACCATAACAAAACCACTAAACCAAATCAAAACTGTTTACAAAAAATACAAGGGGAGAAAAATAACACGAAAAGCAGATGACGTCATGAGGTCATGGTGTTCGGGAATTTTTATCTACAACAGTATACAGTTTGACTGTACATAATACGAAACATATGAACATTATCAAATCATGCATTTAATAATAAATTCCTCAATCACAAAAATAAATCAACTGTGGAGACATTCACCTGTTTCACATTGACTGCCACTCAATGAAATACAATGTGTGGAAATAAAAACATTTTCTTACTGTTTTGTTTTGAGACATATTCTTTCTGTTTTTAATGCTAATTTAATCTATATAACAAAAGAAATTTACTTTTCTAGACTGCACTGCTTGGAAATATAGGTTAATTATCAACAGTATTTTCAATTAATTATAATACTAGTTCTTCCTATTTTTTTTTAATTAATCAGTATCTTAAGTGCCAATGTTATCCCCTACTACACCAGTAAATTAGAAGTTAACTGCATAAGAAAGAAATAATATATCTGAAGCCTATTTCACTGAAACAATTGCTCACATATAGCACATCACTGGATTAGATCTTTATGAAGTGGCAAACAGTATAACAGACACATTTTAATATAGCATTTGAAATGTCATTTTTTTTTCTCGGGGAGCACAGAGAGAAACTGATTGACGGGGTCTTAGGTTACAAGGTATTTGATGAGCGAGTGTTTAGAATTATAAAATTTTAAGAATATTTTTTGCTGCCTATGCATGTAATAAAATCACCTAATTATTGTTCAATACTGAAGAACGGATTCAACAAACTAAAATATTTTTAGGAACAGGTTCTTAAAACTGGAGCGAAACAGTTGAATGCAATAAATGAAAAAATTTTTACATAATTTTTGTATAACAAAAACAAAAAACATACAATTTCATTACCAAATCACAGATATAATTTAATGAATTTTTTCTCATTTTGCAGTTTATGAGTTGTGTTCATTCGTCTAAACTGTGAATGGCATCAAATGTAATAATAATTTATGTCTGCGAGCTTTGAAAAATTTCAACTGTTTATAATAGATCCGAACATACGTTTTTGGGTTTAAACGTTAAAACAGACTAAAAGGCATTCGTGTTTTGTGCATTTATGACACATTAAATTTTTTTTCAATACATTTGAATTTACATGTTCATCAAAAACATTTTTGAAATTGCTGCAAGACTTATCAAACAAAGAAACAAATGACTTATTTAACAAGGAAATAGCAGTACATCTAATATTACTTAACTGAAACAATCGCTCAGGTATTAGACAGTAGCCTTATCTATATTCCGAGCAACCTGGCAGTCTTAACATTACTGAATTGCATCCTTATGAAGTGGCATATAATATCATAACATAGCATCGAAATGCAATTTTTTTCTTGGGGTGCAGATGGCGGACAAGCTCTTTAGTTACTTAAAAAAAAAAACTAATTGAACAGGAATCCATGCAATTCAAACTAACAAATTTAAGTTTATAGAAAGAACATTTCACATGTGTAAAACTTATGATAAATGAATTGTTAAAATGAAATGAATAAACTGTTATGCATATTCTCTATAGGAAAAAATGTAGAAAAATGTATGAAACATTTTCTCTATAGGAAAAATGTATGTATCATCTAGAACAATGAAATTTGGGCTGAAGTATAAATGGGGTTATACCAGTTGTCTACCTTTTGTTATAATACTGCATTTTAAAAAATCTGATGTGTACACCATGACTTCCTTGTATGGAATATTAAATTATACACATTTTTTTCCTGCATTTTGCATTAACTTATTTCATTAGATATATATTATTCATTCAATTAATTCAGTTCTCATTTCGTGACAACGCAAAAATACATGAAACCTGAAATATCTTTATTAAAAATTGAAAAATATAAAACAAAGACAGTTAAAACAATTTTTACAATTAAAATAAAAGTACCTACGCTAAAACAAGCAATTCAGCCAGCGGGCAAGAAGGCAGATTTTTTGGTGCACAAAACTTAAAAGTTTACCTTTGGTCTCCCTCGGCAAAAAGACACTGAAGGCACAGGAACTAAATTGGTTATGCATCCTATGCTGAGTCAATCAATGGGATAATAACTTAAATAATAATTCCAAAACGGATTAAGCATGATTTAATTCGCAATACTAAAGGAAGACGTTATCTTTGTTGATGCAAAACCTTGGTTTCTCTACTTTCGCAACAAATCCACTATTCTGCTAAGTTTCAAATGCAAATAAATATGACTGCTATGGTTAAAAAGTAGGTTTAGCTGCACTTAAACAACTTTTAAATTGTTGATAATTCTATAAATATTGAGTGGAAGTTAAGACATAAAAACCTTAAGCAGAAGATAAGAACAACATAATTCAATCACAAGCAAAAAAATGCACAATTTGCAAACATATAAGAATAAAGAAAGTGAGCTCACCGAGCCGAATAACAAAGTCGGTATATATATACATTTATATGCTTTTGGTGCGGCCAATTGCCACCAAAAAGGGAGGTGCACAACTATATGGTATAGTCCTATATATAAAGTTTCAACGTTCTGAGGCTACTCATTTTTGAGTTATGCGAGATACATACATACATATGTACAGACGCGACGAAAAAAGACCTCTTCCGATTCCATTTTAAATTAGTTTTACAATTTGTTTTGGAAAAAAAAAAATCCTTTACTCTGTCCTTACATACAGACGTCACACAAAAACATCGTTAAACTGCATTCAATAGCAGTCAAAATGAATATTTTCATTGAAATATGGTACCCAGAATTTTTCGTTATTACAATACTTCCTTCACTTCATACAAGGAAGTAAAAAAAGCATACAAACAAAGCCTCAGTTGCTTTGATTACGTCTATCCTGACCATTATATCAACCAGATTTCTTATCCTCTTATCAAGATGGTTCTACAGGTTCAATGTTTCTAGACAAGAAATGTTACTGAAAAAGACAAGGCCCAGCCTTGGTAGGTATTGAAAAAAGTATGTTCCATGAAAATCAGAAGTGCTGCAGCACATACGTATGTGCCAATGGATATTTTTGTAAAATTACTAATAGTTTTTTAATACTAAAAATAACCCTATAAGGATTTTCAGCAAATTTTTAAATATATATGTATCATGCATACACATTTTTCCTTTGACGTCTTCAGCATAAAACAATTATAATTAAATGATCACCTATCTCAGTAGGTTAAATTACATAAAAGTTATTCAAACTTCAAATTTAAACATGTCAAAATAAAACAATAAAGATTTACACAAACTGAAACATAAGTAAATAAAATATTAAATCTAAGAGACGTAAAATGTATTCTAAGAAACATTTTATAAAATACCTATAATTTAACAAATTTTCAGAAAATACAAAAACCTTTAGAGAAATAACAGGTATGGGTTTAGCTATGGGTTATGCCATTCATCACAACAAAATACCTTAAAGCTGTCAGTTTTAGGGTAGGCACTTTTGCAGAGGATTCTAAGGGAAACTGATGCACATTGACAGGAATAAGTTTTTTGTTAATGGGCACCAAATGCATAAACTACAACTACTTAATGGCCTTAGACATTGGTAAACTTGTATTAGCCAAGACACACTTTTAGAAAACTCTTTAATATTAGCAAACAATGGTTCGGCCCTTAAATCACAGAAAAATAATTCACATAACCTGTTTCCTAATAACTTCTATAATTTTTTTACTTAAAGAAATAAAAAAATATTATTTGATTTCGCAGATCTTCATGCACATCGGAATAAAGAACTCCATAAATGGAGTAAAATATTATATTCAAAAAAACACTATTACACATAAACTTACTTTTGCTTTTTCAGTATCAAGTCTATGTCCTACAGTTTTCATTATCTGACAGAGGCACTCCAGGTCTTCGGCCACGTCTTTAATAGTCTGCCTTTTCTTTTTGGCCAAGAGTTGTTGCACACACTGATGCAGGATTGCTTCGTGCAATAAACCCTGCTTCCCCAACTCACCGATAAATTTAATGTTTCCCAACATTTTATGTTTTGCAATTCCACGCTGTTCTTCCTCTTCTGGACTGAGAACGCCATCTTTCTTGTCAAAGGCTAATGTTGAAGAAATGTTTGTAAATTTCTTTTTAGAATAATTACAATAGATATAAAATTATAAAACTTATCAAAATATTCTCTGGGTTGCCACTCAAAGAGGAGAATGAAATTCCCTGACTATTCCAGGTTTTCCAGATATGTTTCGAGAAAATTCCAGTCTATCCGCGTAATGTACGTTGGCTGTGCTAAGAGGTAAATTAATTATGGTATTACTTGTACTGTGTAGCAAATTCACTTAATCATTCAATAAATCCCAGAGGACATTTATTCTTAATTATTCTTGGTACACTTTCTTTGATAATTTTGTTTACTTTTCCGCTTAAAAAACTTAATAAAATTTAAGATATATACATTGGATAACAACTGTGTGTTTTATTTAATTATTACTCATGATCATCCCCAGTTCAACACGAGGCTAATCCGGTTCTTATAAATCACAACGCAATGCTAAAAGTTACGTTAGATTTTAGGTAAATCTAATTTGTGTGAGGTGTATTCTTAAAAGGCACTTTAACACTTGAAAACACAAATATAATTATAATAGGAGTTGTTTTCTCCACTGAAGATTGAGATTAGAATCTGCCCAATCTGGAATAAAATAAGGCTTTTTTTGCAGACATTCTGCAGCTAAACGAAAGAAAGAAATTTATTGAATGATATTTTTTTACTAAATTGAGGTATTTTATATTTATTTCGCAGCATACATAAGGAAAAAATATGTGCATTAAATTTCGTGATGTCATCATACTGCTAGAATTAATTTCAGGATTATGCCAGAGAAAATTTCCTGAAATTTGGAAATATTATTTACTAATGATAAATAAATTTAGAGGGAAGAAGCAACATTAAATGATATGAATAACATAAAAATAAAGATAATTACTTAAAAATTTAATTAGAATAATCAACGATATTTTAGCGAATATAGTTATATTAGTTATATATGGTTATCTTAGATGATTGATTACTATTTTTTTAATTTACTGCAAAATGAGACAAAGTATTTATTAAAAAGGAAAGAAAAGAAAAGAAAAAAAAAAAAAAGATTTTGCGGTAAAATCCTAGTATACGATACGGCCTTCGCATGATTTTGAAAATTGTCGCCAAGAACAAAATGACCTGTTTACTGCTCATCATCATGTCGCCAAATCCCGCTGTATGCATGGAGATTATTCTGACCAAAGAACATCTATGTAAAAAGCGGAGGGAAAATTTGCCAAGGGATTTGACGACGGAACGGCTAGAATTTCCTTCTCCGCGATGTGTACAGGATATTGAGAAACATGTGTTAAGAAGAAACGTTCTTTGACAAAAAAGAAAACTACGAAAATCCGTTTTTTAAATTATTGTGAAAAAGCCAAGAAGAAACGTTTTATCAAAGAACGTTTTTTCTTGGATTTTTCGCAATAATTTTAAAAAACGGATTTTCGTAGATTCCCCCCCCGTCAAAATAACTAATCCATGAATTAATTTACTTGCGCCAAAAAATATTTTCTTTTCCTTTAGAGTTTAAAGACATTTTAAACGATATTCATTTTATGAACTCTTGATAACGTGACCTTCGAACTTCGACACCGGTTTCGAGCTTTGGCAACAGATATATCGTGCATGCACAGCTGTTTCTCGCTATGATGGAACCGAGCCACGTCTGTTGCAGAGAGGTTTTCCTTCTTTACAATACATATTTTTTTAATTCTAACCTTCATGGTACCGTACACTAGGATTAAACCCATTTTGTTTTATACGAGAACAGGTACTTTCTTTAGTTCATGCACTGCACATGCGATTCTCGAGGTTACTCGAAACCAAAAGTTGCGGGAAACTTGCTTTGCCTTTCTAAAAAGACAATCAAATTGGAGCTGCAAAAATTGGCCTATGCCAGCTGCCCGAATGACACTCATGTGATACACAATTCGCCAAAAAAGTGATCTCTTCCGACATCGGCGCAAAACTCGCCTTTTTTGGCGGGATCGTTGTATGAAATTTCCCGACTTTTCCAGATTTTGACTAAAACACTTAAATTCCCTGACTTTTCCCTGAATTTTTTGGTCAATTTCCGAATTCCCTGACTTTTTCCGGTTTTCCAGGTAGCGTGGCAACCCTGTATTCTTCATCCCACAAATAAATCAGTACGCAGCTTATTTGATTTACTTATACATCACATCATATAAATATTTAATTATGTCAAAGATAAACACAAGCTTTTAAATTATTCAACGGGTTATAATTCTGATATTCTTGACATAGCCTAAAAAGAAAGTAACTAGCAAAGCTTTTGTGAATAAAAATGATATAAAATCATACCAAAATAACATAGTTGAGTATTGTGTTCCTACAATAACAAAAAATTTAGCTAATAATGTTTCTGTTTTAAGAAGATAAAAAATACCAGCTTATGATATGTCCAAACTATCCCTTTACTAGGATTTGGAATTACATTACCTTTAATTCACACAAACATAAAATGCGTCATATAGCCCCAGACATTTCATAACCTGGCCTAACTGGATTAGATTGTTTGATTTAGGTTGGTGTTGGTGTATTTAATTATGGCAAAGCACGCTAGGGCTATCTGCCTGAGGGGAGGGATGCCTTTCGTGGAGGACTTTCTAAGGGAAACTGACTCGTATACACGTTACATATGGGGAAAACCACGAAAACGCCCATGCAGCCAGCCCGTTCGCGGGATTCGAACCTCGGACCGAACTACCAGTGTTTAGCGTCTTTACCGCTCGGCCGCTGGTGGGCTTGTTTGATTTAGGCAGTGGGACTATTTGCTAAAACTGCATCTTAAAGGGAGATGTAATCTAAGGGAACTGTACCCTTCTTCCCTCACCATTAACATTTCAAGAAGTCCAGACATGTAGAAGACTTGTTTTCAACAGAACAGGGCTGTGGAGTCGGAATCAGAGTTGCGTAGATTTTTGGGTAAAAGGAGTCGGAGTTGGAGTCACTAAAAAACACGTCAACTCCGACTCCAGTTTGAATTTGAAATGAAATTAAAGTGAACTGAAAAAAAATTTGATGACAAATTGAGTTAATATTTTTATTTATGAACTATATAGATTAATAAACAGTTATTTTCTATTTTATTGACATATTAGTAAATAAATATAAGGAAGCAGGATGGATATGATATTTGCCATTATTGATTAAACTGATTCATTTAGTTACTAATCTCATTGGTGAATTGAGGTAACAGCGAGCAGGAAAAGAAGCAACGCAATGGACTAATATTTTACCAACAGAAAGACTGTGGAATGATCTTGCAGAACTGGAAATCCTTCTTTCAACACCATATATAGTCACAAAAAAAGCTACAATCTGAAGAATTAACAGGAGACGAGAATGTTAGAAGAAGTAGACAACCTTAATGTTTCACTAACAGAAAAACTGTGGAATGATCTTGAAGAATTGGAAACTCTTCTTTCTATACCGTATATAGCCACCAAACAGCTACAATCTGAAGAATTAACAAGTGGCAAGACTGGAAGAATGCGATGTTTGTTCTTTCTGAAATGGAGGGTTTATTGCATTTTTTCAAAAAGAAAAGAAAAACTAGTTTGCTAGACAATAAGATCGCACTGGGTTCAATATATGTAGATCCAAAACACCAAATTTTGTTAGATGACAAACAAATTAAAAAAGCAAAGAAAGACATCCATGAACTTTCATTAAAAATTAAATTATTCTCAGAACTGGAGTATTCAAATCAGGACAGTCAAACTGCTGATATTGCAACTGAGTCTCTACCATCTTCTTCCACTGATGAATTAGATTTTGAGAAATATTTGGATAATATTGAAAAGGCTACGGCAAAGTGAATGAAAATAAAGAACCAAGAGCCTTTAGATATAAAAGTGAAAAAATACAAACAAGATTTATACACGGCTTTTGAAGAAATAGATAAATATGATTGCTCTTGCATGACACCTCTTTTAGAACTTACAAAAATCTATCCTGAAAAGTTAAGGAAGTAGCCATAATAGTAACAGTTCTTCCTACTCAAGTCAGAGTGGAAAGACTCTTCTTAATTCTGAAGTTTATCAAATTGGATCTATGGTTCTCTAACAAAGATCTTGCCAAAGTTTTACTGTTTCTTAGAATTTACTAATGCTAGTTTTTCCATTTCATAATAAATGCTAATTAATATAAAAAATTTGCTATGCATCAATTTTTATCTGTAGCATCTACTACTTCGTTAAAAAAATAAAGCTGTACCCATGTTTATATGTTTACATATATATGAAGAAGTTGGAGTCGGTCATTTTCCCTACCGATTCCACAGCACTGGTTATAACAACTGACATAAAAATCACTTTTTTATAATCGCAAGAAATTCAAACTTAAAAAAAAAAAAAAAAAAAAAAAAAAAAAAAAAAAATTTAACACGTGGTTTAAGACCAAAAAGATAGTCTAACCACGTGGTTTAGACTATCTTTCTGACCCAACACATTGTGGTTTCAATCTATCCTATGAATGAAAACTGGTACTGATAATAATGTACAACTGTTTGTGTCACAAAGAGAGAAATGAAATAGTCTTACCAGCTGATAAAGAAACAGCTTGTGAATAATTTACTAACCGTCACTTCTTTTTCGAAGAGGAATTTAAATCTTAAGATGAACTGTAACATGATGCCCCTTAAAAAAATCCAAGCAAATTTATACCTTCTCCCCCAAAAAAAGATGGCACTACCCTGTGCAGATGGAATGGGAGAAACTTAACAGCTTTCACAAAAACATGGTATTGGTTAGACTATTTTATCAACTGTTGACAGCACATTTATACTGAAACAACTCTTTAACAATGTTAGACTGAAAGGTTCTCCAGAAACAGATCAGATAAAGTTATCAGATTAATGGTCATTCCTATTTTTGCAGGTTTCATGAAATGTTACATGCACACTTACAAGATTTTTAGTCCAGCAACAGCATACAATTGCATTTAGTTCATGTACTGATTATATTAAAGATGGCAGAATAAACAAAAGAGAAATTTATTCATTCCTCTTCCCCTATTTAAAGGAAATACCATTAAAGTGAAGTATTTGTACTGAGATCCAATACATGTACTTTGTAAATTTGAGGATATGTTTCACTGCATCGGAATACAGTGGTTGTAAGAATTCCAACAGAAAAATTTTAAACACTCTATATCAATTGGTGTTGGCCAACTGTGACGAGCCAGTTACTTTTCTGTAGCCTATCAGAATGTAATATTAAGCATAGATTTCTGACTGTGTGTATATTTTTAAGAATCTTAAAACCATTTTCAGGACATCAACAATCAGAGAAGCCTTCTTACTTGATTCCAACCTTAAGATTTAAACACAAATATGTTTCATAGAAAGTAACTTCTAGATCACAATTTTAATTTCTTTCAATAACCTCACCTTTGGTCTCTGTTATTATATTTGGAAAACCATTTACAAAGATTATTTCACTACCATCCACACATCCCCCCCCCAAAAAAATTACTGCCACAAGAATTTTAGACTTACTTTTTTAGAACGCATTCTTAAATATTTGCTACACATAATATATCGTGCAGTTAAGAGTCTTTAAGACACAACTTGAAATGATCCTTGAAGACAAAGAAATAGTTACTGTTTTAAAGTTTTTTAATGTAAATACTCTATTTTTCCTAATTTTAAAAGTAATGCTCATAAGCTAAAATATTATGCATATTACAAATAGTATTATATAGCAAACTATGCTAAAAGAAGAACAATCTCATTAGTATTTTCTTTTTTATTAAAAGCTGACAAATAAGATAATTTATGTCTATGCTAATTTACATTAATTTATAAACTATAACTAAAAAATGAAATATAAAATTTACATAAAAAATATACTGCTTCTATAATAATGATTTCAAACTGAAATAAGGATATCATTACTAATTATTTCCTATCAATATTTTTCAATAAAACAAAACTTTACAACTTTATATAAAATATGATATTAAAAAGCTGTTATTTACATTATTTAAGTCACCTAATATCTAAAATTTACTTAATTAGATATTATTCAAATATACATAAACAGATAAATGAATTTCAGCATTTAAATATTTCACACTTTTCAAATGTATGGGTTCATAAAAAAATTGCTATTAGATGCATACCGTCACTGGTTTTCTTTCGATTTTCAAATTCGTCCTGGCACTTAGCTAATAAAAGGCGACGGAATGTCTATAAAAAATGAATTAAGTAATCAGAATTTGAAAATCAGTGATTTTTCTATAAAATTCAATAACAAAAATAAATTCAAACTAAATTATAATTCAGTTTTTTAAATGACAAATTATAATAGGAAATTTAAGAATTACATGCTCATAAATAATAACATATCTGCTTATAATAATAAAAATCCATATTACTTTAACACCACTTTGCTCTATTTCCTTAAGCATCTAGTCACAAAATGATTACAAAAAAAAAAAAAATTTAACAATTCTAACAATTACAGGTCAGGTACAAATAATTAAACTAAAAAAAAAAAAAAAAAGGAAGGACGGGAACTCTAATAAAACATATTAAAAAAACTTGAAATAAGTACAATCATTTTTAAAAGCATCCAAATTTTTGCAATTTTTCTACAATCAGAATGGTGATTAGAGAAATCATCTGCCATTTTGCAGTATCAATTTCCTTATGTCTTTTGACTATGACATCCTTAATAGTCACAAAATGATCAATGTTGTTAAAACACAAATGTCTTGTGTTTTAATTCCTTTGCATCAAACAAACCCAAAATTTATTCCTTTTAAAATCCCAAAATGAGAAGTTATAAATTTGTTTGAAAGAAATTCAAACCTCCAGGAGGTTATGTTAATGGAAGTCTAGCAATTACTTTTCTCTAAGGGGTCTTTGTCACATGCTGCATCTTTACAATTTTGTCCTGTGGGTAGAACTGCAATGATACACATTGATAAGCTTTCTAACCTTCCACTTAGCATTTACAATTATTTCACTATTTTACATTTCTAAAATTACAATATTTATAATAGGAGAACTCTAATGTTGATAAAAAAAAGGAATATGTATTTCAAAGATAAATAAGATTTATTATTAAGGAAAAGAAAATTTTTTACCTAAATGAAATTTCAACACTTTTTGTAATATATACACATTTGTAAAGAATGGAGAGGATACAGTTTTGTTTTTATTTAAACATATAATTAATAACACTAATGATATTTTTGTAAAATATTAATTCATTTACACATATGTATAATATTGGGTCATATTAAAAGTCTCCATGCTTTTTTGCCACTAGATGGTGTTAAAGCCTATATATTCGGCAATACTCATACCGATTGTCTCAAATGAACATGTGCTTAAAAGGTGGTATTCGGTTTCCATTGTTTGTGAAAATAAGTTTTTTTAATTCGTTGCTCTTGTAAAAAGGTATATGAATTTGAAAATCAGTGAAATATATCTGAAGAAATACAATATGTGATGCTTTTTACTTCCTTGTACGAAGTAAAAAGGAAGTATTGTAATCGCGAAAAGTTTCAGGCAGCATATTTCAACGAAAATATTCATTTTGACCGCTATAGAATGCAATTTAACGATGTTTTTGCATGAAATCTGTACGTAAAGATAGAATAAAAGATTTGTTTCCTTCAAAAAAATTATAAAGCTGCTTTAAAATCAATTCTGAGGAGAATTTTTCGTGGCGTCTCTACGAACGTATGTACGTACGTTCGTATCTCGCATAACTCAAAAACGAGTAGCCTCAGAACGTTGAAATTTTGTATGTAGGACTGCTATAACATGTAGATGTGCACCTCGTATTTTGGTTGCAATCGGCTGCACCAAACATATATAAATATATATATCCATTCTGTTACCCGGCTCAGTGATCTTGGTTTCTTTACTCTTATATGTTTGTAAATTGTACATTTTTTTGCTTTAAAAATGATTGAATTATGTTGTTTTTATCTTCTGGTTAAGGATTTTATGCCTTTTGTAAATCTGTGTGCAATTATTTTGAGAATTATCAGCAATTTTTAAGTTGTTTAATTGCCGCTAAGTCTTTTTTAATGGCGGCCATTGATGTTTACATTTGAAACAGGAGACCAGTGGATTTGTTGCCAATCTAGAGAAATTTAGCTTCGCAACAACAAAGATAATGCATTCATTTATTATTGCTAATTAAATCATGCTTAATTCTTTCTAGAATTTTTTCGAGGAAATAAGTGTTTGAGATTTACTTCGCAATTTTTAATATAGATATTTTGAGTTTTTATGTATTTTTGCCTTCTCGCGAAGTGAGAACTGAATTAATTGAATGAGAAATACTCAATCGTCTGTGAAAAACTTTCTTTTTTGTTTTGTTTGCTTAATTTCTTTTATACATCATTCTAGCTTTATTATAGTATTTGAATAGAACATGTGGCAACGATTAGATAATTCTATTCTTTAAATGATATAAATTTTGTGCATTATGAGTTATAATATGAACGAAATATAATACTGTTAAGTGAATCTAGCGGCAGAGTGTCGCTATGGTAAACAAATACTAGAGTGAATTTTAAAGAATGCATTTATTCTATTGTGGTTGATGCGCTGTCGGCGAAGTAGATTTAATTCAATCCAATAAGTTTAAACGAAAATTATGCCTAAACATTATTTTTACTTCCTTGTACGAAGTAAAAAGGAAGTATTGTAACGGCGAAAAGTTTCAGGCAGCATATTTCAACGTAAATATCCATTTTGACCGGTTTCGAATGCATTTTAACGATGTTTTTGCGTGATATCTGTACATAAGGACAGAATAAAAGACTCTTTTTCTCCAAAAAAATTATAAAACTGCTTTAAAATGAATTCTGAAGAGAATTTTTCGTGGCGTCTGTACGAACGTATGTACGTAGGTATCTCTCATAACTCAAAAAAACGTAGCCTCAGAACGTTGAAATTTTGTATATAAGACTACCATAGCATGTAGATGTGCACCTCGTATTTTGGTTGCAATCGACCGCACCAAACTTATATAAATATATTTATATATATATATCCACTCTTACCCGGCTCAGTGACCTCAGTTTCTTTACTCTTATATGTTTGTAAATTGTACACTTTTTGCTTTAAAAATAATTTAATTATGTTGTTCTTATCTTCCGGTTAAGGTTTTTATGCCTTTAGTAAATCTGTATGCAATATTTTTAGAATTATCAACAATTTTAAAGTTGTTTAAGTGCCGCTAAGCCTAATAATATTTTTTATGGCGGCCATTGCTTGTTTACGTTTGAAACAGCAGAGTAGTGGATTTGTTGATAATCTAGAGAAACGTAGCTTCGCAACAACAAAGATAACACCTTCATTTATTATTGAGAATTAAATCATGCTTAATTCTTTCTGGAATTTTTTCGAGGAAATATGTGTTTTAAGATTTACTTCGTAATTTTTAATACAGATACTTTGAGATTTTGTGTATTTTTGCCTTGTCGCGAAGGGAGAACTGAATTAATTGAATGAGAAATACTCAATCGTCAGTGAAAAACTGTTTCTTTTTTGTTTTGTTTGCTTAATTTCTTTTATACATCGTTCTAGCTTTATTATAGTAATTCAATAGAACATGTAGCAACGATTAGATAATTCCTTAAATTATATAAATTTTGTGCATTCTGAGTTATAATATGAACGAAATATAATACTGTTAAGGAACCTAGCGCCAGAGTGTCGCAATGGTAAACAAATAGAGTGCAGTTTAAAAAATTCATTTATTCTATTGTGGTTTATGCGCCGTCGGCGAAGTAGATTTAATAAAATCCAATAAGTTTAAACGAAATGCAAGAAAAAATGCGTATAATTTAATATTCCGTACAAGAAAGTCATGTGGTGTACACATCGGATTTTTTTACTATAAAAAAGGTAAAAAACATGCCAAAGAATTTGTGAAGTGTATGGTGAGAATGCTGTGAGTAAACGAAGGACACAGGATGGTTTGCTCAATTCCATTTCCGAAATTTCGATGTCAAAGATGCATCTTGCTCTGGTCGGCCAGTCACTGAATAAGTTGATGAAATTTTGCAATGGAGCAAGATCGGCATGTAAGCTGTCAGGAAATAGCGGAGGCACTAAACATCAACCACATAACAGTTTGGAATCATTTGAAAAGAGCAGGCTACAAAAAGAAACTCGATGTTTGGGTGCCACATGAATTAGCGAAAAAAAGAGATTTGATTGACCAAATTATTATGAGTGAAATTCTGCTGAAACGCAACAAAATCGAATCACACACATCTTTGATGACTCGGAACAAATTGGCGTAGCTTGGTTGGGAAGTTTTGATACACCCAACGTATAGCCTGGATCTTGCTCCATCTGACTACCATTTGTTTGACTTGCTCCTTCTGACTACCATCTGCGAAACTCTCTTGATGGTAAGAAATTGGCTGACCAAAGCGCTACTGAAAATCACCTGGCCAAGTTTTTGATGATAAACCACAGAAGTTCTAGACCAATGGAATTATTAAGCTACCCGAAAAATGGCAAAAGACCATAGATAATAATGGCCAATATGTACTTAATTAAAACTGATTTTCAATAAAGAAACTTTTTGTTCAAAAATGTACAAAAAAAGCGCTAAGACTTTTTATATGACCCAATATTCTTGCTTATCCCTATATAACACATTTATAACACATCTATTGACCTAGGAGGAAAAATAAATACTTAGCTCATTTAACAAGCTTTTCCAGTCATACATGAAAACTTTTCCTGCATTTTTTTTAAATAATTAGAAAATAACTCAGTAAATCAATATCATTTAATAGAAATTCAAAGGGCTATAAAAAATATCTTCATTCTTCATAATATTTCATAGTACAATTAATTCATTTGCATTTTGCACCGAGATTTAATTTCTGCCTTGGATACTTCCGTGGGAATTTTATGACTTTGCTACACTTCTGATTTAAGCAACTATGACTACGGTGCTTATTAATCATTAACTGCTTTTCTATCCACTTTTTGCTTTAGTGTTATACTGTGCATATATACATACATACATACATATGTATAATACAAAAAAAGCTATAAAATCTTAAAATTTATAAAAAGAATAATCTATTCTTTCTTCCGTTTTCTTGAGTCGTGCCTCCCTCTAATTTTTCCATTATTATTATGTCTTTTTCAATTTCTGCTCACTTTTTAATATTTTTTTGAAGTGGAGGTCGACGGTTCTCAACCAAAGGTACTGAGTAAATTTTAATCTTAGGTCCCTGTTTACATCTGGAATCAAATTTAACCTACTCGATTGAAAAAATATTTCTTTATCTGTAATTTAAATAAGCTTATGAAAATTTAATAAAAGGAAATAAATTTTGCTTTTTACTTAAATGTAATTAGCATTTATTATATTAGTTTAACTTTTTACAAAAGTGTTGATCTTACGATAAAAGGAGGGAATCGCATTTCAAACTTAGTTAAGTTACGAAAGTGTTATTTTAATTCTAAGATTTTGAACATTTTTAGCATAAATTTTATACATACAAGCTCTTATTCAAACAATAATAACTCTCACATCAAATTTTAAGTACAAAATGAAGAGAAAAGGAAAGGGTAATTTTGATATTTTTTTAATTTGCTCAAACTAGAAATTTGATTGACATTAACACCCGATCATTGTCATCAGTTTGGTGAGTTCAAAGTTATGAATTCTATCTAAACACAATAAATTCAACAACAAAATGTAAGTAGTTTTGCCATTTTATATATGTGTAGGTATGAAATACTTTTGCTTTTATTTACAGTACACATACAGAAAATCACCCAAAAGTGCTCCACAAAAACATGCTTCCTTAGGCTGATATTCTTTGCATACTTTGTAAAATAATAAATCCCTTTTTTCCCTATTTTCTTTGTTAATTTGGCCATTAACTTAACATATGAGTAGGGTAGCTTCTTGAGAAGTATTTCTTAAGAAAACAGGCTAATATTTCTATTATACATTTTTCAACATCGAATGAAATTTCAACATCACCTCTTGGCTAGTTCTTTTCAAATAACAGGAAACAAATTAATGACTAACTTTTTTATCCACTTGCCTACAGATAACAAAATATATTACCTCTAAAAAAAAGCTTTTTAAAATATAATAAAATATATTACCTCTAATAAGAAGCTTTTTAAAATATAGCAGAGTGGAGTTTGAATTATTATTAACCAACACAACCTTTACAAAGGCATATATTGCATTCCCATGTGATCTGAATTGAATAATTTGCTTTGGATGAGTGTATATAAACTGAAAAGAATTTAAAGTGCACCTTTCTTTCCATAAATCTTCTAATTCTTGTAAAAGTTATAACTCAAAAGTCACATACTTTTTTTGTTGAGGAAAACTTGCCATTAATTTAATTATATAGGCATTGTTTCTAGTAATGCCCAGAAGAAACCAAAACATACATATTCACCATTTAAATGACTTTCTGGCAGCTGCATTTGTTCTTTGATCGACCATACCTGCTCCTTCTATATACATGTTACATAATGCAAAAGAATGTGGGTGCAAAAGAATATACGAGAGCATAATGCAAAAGAATATATGAGTAGGGTTGCTTCTTGAGAACTTCTTAAAAGAGGCTAATATTTTTACTATACATATTTCAATTTCAGTTTTGCAGCCTACTTTCCTTGTGTTCATTTGATAAAGTTATTTTTGTATTTATAAGGTGTATTTGTTGATAATATAAAAGTCTGTTCTTTATCTACACACGATGTAAATAAGAAGTTTAGAAATTCTTAACATGGGAAAGTCAGACTTCCATTTACAATCTTCAGTTTTAAATCTGTAATGTTGTTTGGCAGTAGTTTTCTGCTTGGTATAATTTTCTTTAAGTATAAAATTTGGATCTAATTATAGTAAATTGGAAACATATCACCAACTCCATGGTAATAAAAATCCAGTTCAAAGTCACACCCTATGCTACATACAGGCATGAACAAATATGTAACAATGTAATACCTTAGCCTTTTGTCCTTCCTAAGCCTTTTATTCACCAAAAAATTAAATATTAACAATTCGGCAAGCACAAAAAAACACAATAGTTCAAGCTTACCTGACTTGGACTTAAAATGCTGTAAAAAACATTTAAATTTAAATTATTAATAAAAATATATCGATGTAGTTCAAAACAATCTATAAACCTAACAAAAAGATCGAATTTCTGTATTAAAAAAAGTGTTCAGATCTTTTATTTTACTCCCATCATAGATAGGAACATGAAGCTTAATTTTTAAAAATCTATCTCTACTAACCAATTTCTTCACTGCCATAGTACGGGACCGAGATCGATAATCCATTTACATTTAGTAAGTACATATTGTTCACAACCCCTCCTCCCCCCAAAGAAGAGCCCACTACATCAATAATATCCCAATTCATATCTTCAGTGCTACATTCCCCCCCCACACACACAAAATTCAGCAATTTATTTGTGCTCCTTTTGATTAATTTACAGAATTCCTCTAACCTAAGCAATTTAAAGTAATCGGAAGCAGATAACTGAGATGGCAAATCTTGATAAAGAACAGTTCTGAGATGAAAATTCCAGACTTTAAAGTTTTATTGTTTACAATATCTATTCAATTTAGCTTGAGACCATTCAAAAACACACGATTTTCTTCACTTCCAAACACCAATATTTTAGGCAGAAACATTTACTTCTTGTGTCAATCTTATGACACCTAAATATTTTAAAACTACAAAGCAGACCAGCAAGACTTCCAAACTGCAAGGTGTAAAATCGATCCACCAGGTAAAACTTATGAATTAGATGCTGAACAAAGGCAAATATCATCAAGATTAGAGCATTATTCAAGTAACTATAACAAAATGAATAACATCTCATTAGAAAACTCTCCACACTAAGGAGCCATGTATTAAACATGGTGGTAAAAGCATTACATACAGTCGGGCACTCAAACATCTTCCTGATATTTACATGGGAATTTTAGCAGTTTCATTTGGGAGAGACTCAATCATATGAATATGTACTGGATGTTTAGGTTAAAATAAAAATTCAATTTTCAATAATTTAACCTATTATTTACAAAAAAAAAAAAGTTTTACTTACATTGTTATTATGGCTACCAGTGTTGCTTGAAGGGGGATCAAAGTTTGGAGCTTCTTCACACAATTTCCTACATAGCAAAGCATACATAGAACTGTACTTCGGTTCATCGAGAGCTTTATCAAATATCTGCATAGAAACATTAGTAATTAATTTCCCTGAAATCTATAAAGAATACCCACATGTAAGTATTAACTGTTACAAGACTATAACAGTTTACATGTATAAGTAAGTAACTTTTCAATAAGACATTCAATTTAGAAATGAATATTTAAAAAGAAAAATAACAAAATGATTTTGATTCATAAGTATTTTGAAATTCACAGCTGAAAAGCATATGATGGTTACTTATGTACTCTTATTGCACTGGAACAGATTATGGCAAAGCAATCGAGGATTATCTGCCTACATACTGGGACTTCATACTGGGAGAAAGTCTTCATGAAAGACTTTCTATGGTAAACTGGCAGCATTCACACTACACATGGAGAAAACCATGAAAAACTCTGGTGCAGCCAAAATTTGAACCGGAGTCAACCATCAGTGTATGCAGCTAGTGGACATATAGGTTCTTAGAAGGTAAATGAAAACTACACCATGAAGATCTAGTGCAATATTTTCAGTATCTTATTTTACATTTAAATGGATAATGAACAGCATTAAATGAAAGTTAGATAAAGCAGAGGATTAAAATAAATGGTTTTAAGAACGTAATAATCTGTTACCCCTGTTAATTAACCA
The DNA here is from genome assembly GCF_044657685.1 of Stegodyphus dumicola. Classification (NCBI taxonomy): domain Eukaryota; kingdom Metazoa; phylum Arthropoda; class Arachnida; order Araneae; family Eresidae; genus Stegodyphus; species Stegodyphus dumicola. The sequence continues at coordinate 123,424,061 of NC_140778.1, forward strand.
GTTTAAAGATTTTTTGTAAATATTTCTCCTACCATATTTTAAAGCACTGCTTTAATAACCTGAACACTCCGACACTGTTCTCTGATATGTGTTTTTCAGACAAAAGACCTTAGCTAAGTCTTCTGGCAAGATGCCAGTTAAAAGTTTCCTTCTCCATGACCAGATAATTCACACTGTTATTATTGATGGTATGGTCCTTTTTTAAAAAAAAAAAAAATTCAATATTAAAAGATCTTTTCCATTTGAAATAAAACTAATTTGGATAATTATAAATTATTACCAGTAATATTACGCCTTTAAGAATTTGAGTTGAATCAAGTCCAACGCTGAGGAGTTCTTCACTCAGCTTGTGGAACTTCTCTGGTGTAAGCTTGTTAAGAATGCTAGAAAATAGGAAATGGGATTAATAAACTAGGCTTTTGATTAATTGAAAATATGTAACCATATATGAAAAAGATATGAATGCATAGTCATATTCATTTTCTCTTTAAATTATTTAAATACAGCGTGAAATTTATTTGTTATTCTGTTGATTGTGCAATTCGTAGATGTTTTTTAAAGTTGAAACAGAACGCTGTGTATACATGGTATTCTTTCAAATTTATTGTTGTTGTGTTAATTTAATAAAGTGAGGTGTGCGTAGTTCGTAGATTCGCTTGTTGCCTAAATTGTGCAATTCGTAGATGTTTTTTTAAGTTGAAACAGGACGCTGTGTACATGGTATTCTTTGAAATTTATAGTTGTTATGTTAATTTATTAAAGCGAGGTGTGCATAATTCATAGATTCGTTCGTTGCCTTCAATGAGGGCTACCTGCCTTAACGGAAGGATACCTTTAAGAAGGACTTTCTAAGGCAAACTGGCTTGCATTCACATCACACACTGAGAAACAACAAAAAAGCCTACCATTCACCTGGGATCAAACACAGGCTGATCTTCAGTAGTTTTAACCACTTGGCCATTGATGGGTCTCATTTTGACTTATTAAATTTTGATTTATATGAGAACGTTATTAATATTACAGAACATAACGTTACATAAGGCAATGCAAATATTTGTGTATGCTCATTTACGACTGTCAGATCTTTCAATCTTATGCATGCTGATTACAAACAAATTTGGTACAACTCTGATATACGCCCTATTTTCACCAAATGTGGCGATATGTGTTCTGCGCTGGTTTTTGGCGCAATTGTGTGTTGTATAGCAACCCTGTTGACATTGAAAAATCTTTCACTGGAGTTCGTTGCTTCGCATCATGCTTTGTGTCTGAGAAGCCAGGGGGGAAAGATAAAATGGTAGAAATTGTTGAATTGAAGTTCGGCAAAAGGAAATATCGTCGTGGCCATCCTGTTAAGGGACAGTGGGTATTTGGAGGTGTGGAAAGAGGTTCTGGGAGATTAATTTTAGTGGCTGTGCATGATAGAAGTAGGGATTTGTGATTATTTGTTGTTTTATTTATTTGTGAAGAACCATAGTATGAATTTTCTGGAAAATGTGTCTGGCTGTCATATAAATACGATAGTGATTACATGGCCGTATGAAATTGTTATTTCTGCTGTTCCAAAAAGCATTAATTCGGGGTAAGTGCATTTTATTTTATTCTTGTTTTTATTTTATAGAATGTTATGTTCATTGTTTTTTTAGTATGAATTTCTGTCGTTATTGTTGTTTTTTTGAATTGTTTGAAATTTATTTGTTATTCTGTTGATTGTGCAATTCGTAGATGTTTTTTAAAGTTGAAACAGAACGCTGTGTATACATGGTATTCTTTCAAATTTATTGTTGTTAATTTAATAAAGTGAGGTGTGCGTAGTTCGTAGATTCGTTTGTTGCCTAAATTGTGCAATTTGTAGATGTTTTTTTAAGTTGAAACAGGACGCTGTGTACATGGTATTCTTTGAAATTTATTGTTGTTATGTTAATTTGGTTGATCTTTACAATATGGTAACTGGTATTTTGGCGACATTTTGGAGGCGATAAAGGTTACTACCTGGGACTTTGGTAATAATCTGAGCAGTACTCAGTTCCGATTACGCATTATTTTGCGTGAGGAAAATGAGAGATCATGGGATATGTCATGTGATATTAATGGACGAATTACGGTTCTTTAATCGGAAAAGGGGGGAAATCGGGAAAAAATCTGGAAATTTTGTATTTAGCTTTATTCTGTGTTGTGTGAAACAGTGTTGGTTAATTTTTGGATCCCATGGCCCTAACTAAAGTGAATTCGAAATGGGTATTTAGGCATTGTGATAAAGAGAAGTTTGCTTTTTATTTAGCGGAAGAAGTATGGAGGAAAAATTCGCAGAAAAAATCTTTCAATAATTTTATTGAATGAATTAGAAAAGTGTATCCGCCACGTAATCAAGATTCTGAAGAAGATTAGGTAAGTTAGTATTTTTAATTATTTGAGGATATTATTTTTATGCATTGTTCTAAATGTAAGGTGGAAAGGAATTTGGTATTATTTGGAAAATTGTTATTAGCAATGATTTAGCTTAAAGTAATTAGGATTGTAAGGTAATTTTTATTAATTTAACGTATGTGCTCATTTATATTTTAAGTAGTATTTTTGAATTTAATTATATTTTAATGAAATGATAGTTATTTTGTGAATTTTATGTTTGTAGGAATTTGATATATGTTTTAGTTGAAGTAAATGGTACATGTTTTAGTTGAAGTAAACGTGCATGGAAATAATTTAAATATCTGACACTAAGTATTTGTAATGGTTGCGGTATGAATTCGTTGGTGACGTTTATAACATAATAGATGATTTAGAGGTAAAAGTTTTTGGATATTTTATTTTATATGTGGAAATGTTCATATTTGGAAAGGGTAAATACTTTTTCGCGATCAGGTAATTTCATATATGTTCTTTTTACCGGGTTTAAAGATTGAGAAAATTGTCATGTATTTTCGTGAAATTTTTCTAATTTATGAGAAAAAAGCAGTGTACATGGATATAGTGAAGAGTGTGCGCAATGCCATTTTTGTGCAATTCTGAGATTTTTTTTAAGTAAAAATAAGTCGACGTGTACATGGTTTAGTGATATTTTAATGAAATGATAGTTATTTTGTGAATTTTATGTTTGTAGGAATTTGGTATACGTTTAATTTGAAGTAAACGTGCATGGAAATAATTTAAATATTTGATACTAAGTATTTGTAATGCTTGCGGTATGAATTCGTTGGTGACGTGTATAATGTAATAGATGATTTAGAGGTAAAAGTTTTTGGATATTTTATTTATTTTATATGTGGAAATGTTCATATTTGTAAAAGGTAAATACTTTTTCGCGATCAGGTTATTTCATATATGTTCTTTTTACCGGGTTTAAAGATTGAGAAAATTGTCATGTATTTTCGTGAAATTTTTCTAATTTATGAGAAAAAAGCAGTGTACATGGATATAGTGAAGAGTGTGCGCAATGCCATTTTTGTGCAATTCTGGGATGTTTTTTTAAGTAAAAATAAGTCGGCGTGTACATGGTTTATGTGTATGTGTTACTTTGAAAAACACGTAAGGAGTATGGTATTGTGCACTTTTCCCAATTTTGCAGTGAATATTTGTCATGATTAAGCAGTTTTGTTTGATAAAATTTCTAGCATAAGTGTAATTCGGCTAGTAGATTGTTGGAAGAAGTGTTCAGTAGATAAAAAGAAAAATGTCTTTACTTCGTGAAGACAAAATGGCGGTGGGGAAAAAAAAATAGAGGGTTGCTGTAGGAGAGTTGGTTGCCAAATTTTCGCCAAAAAATCGCCAAGTTACCATAATGTAAAGATTAACCGTTAATTTATTAAAGCGAGGTGTGCGTAATTCGTAGATTCGTTCATTGCCTAGATTGTGCCATTCGTAGATTTTTTTTTTAAGTTAAAACATATTGCTGTGTATATGGACTCTTGCCTAATAATTTTGGTTAGAAACTTTACGGTTTTGCTATCTAAATTTTTTTTTTTTTTTTTTTTTTTTTTGGGATTTTTAGCTTAAATTGTGTGTTCAAAACGTGGTTTTTGCATTCGCGAAAATCGTATTTTTGGAGACATTTTAGGCTTAAAGTTCGAAATGTAGACAAAAAATTTAGATAGCAATATGGCAGCGTGGAGTTTCTCGCCAAAAATGTTTGGCGAGAAATTTGGTGACTTGAGGGCGAGAGTAGTTCCACAAATTTATTTTTAAAAGATTTAAAAATTATGCTATGCAGAAGGTAACTTTTTATACAAATATATGGTTTTGAAACAATCCAAAATAAAATTTAAAATATAAACACATTAGCAATGAGTTCTTAAAACTTGATTTCAGAATTGACAACAACATTAAATTAAAAAAAATACTAACACAATTTTACACATCTGGCACAATACATATAATCAAATTTGAATATAATATTTTAAGAATTTGAAATATAATTAAATAAAAAAAAAAAGATTTTAAAGAAAGAAGAATAATAAACCTCAAATGCAAAACACAATATTAAGCACATTCATACCCGTACACCTTTTCATATTTTATTTTAAACTATTGATATGAAAAAGATAAAGGTCTCCATATTAGGTGTGTAACTCAATAAGTACACACCCTCGAACTCTTCGAAAAACTTGGTCATTTTTTTCTTCTGGGGAGACTGCATCTCGTTTAATGCTGCTTGGAGGTACCCATCTGCGAGTGGCTGCAGGGCCTACGCTAGCGGCGTCTGGACGAGGGGGTTCGTCCCTATTAAAAAAAACGAAGGAATAAATAAACAAAGAATTATAATAAGTAATATGCTATTAAAACAAATACCATTATGGAAGAAAGATAAAAACAAGTTTTATAATATAGATTTAATCTAAATAATACATGATTAAGCGCACAAAAAAAATAAATTTTCTCGAACAGAATGACACAGAGTACTATAAATATTTAAAGTTACTTATTTACATTCACTTAATTAATATACTTATCAAAAGAAGTGTGCATAACCATTTACTCTAAGTAGCAATAAATTGAAAACCATGCCTAGCAAAAAGATCAAATTATTACATGTTAAAGAGAGTTCTCAGAAGAGACTGACAGTCTATTAATACCATATAACAGATAAAACATCAGATATTAAATGATGCACAATGAAATAATAGCATGTTAGAAATTAAAACCGGAACAGAAAAATTATACTGGATTAAACATATGTGAAAATATAGCTAGATAAATGAAAAAGTCTGGCAAAGAAATAAAACTGAAAATTTCTAGGCAACAAAATGATTAATAAATAAAATTCTATCATTAAATGGAAAACTACCGAGAATCAAATGTATTATATATGTGCGCTACACATACTGAAGAATAAAACAAATTTGCCAGCCTTCTTGGAAAGTCAAGACGAAGTTTCCATCACACAATAAGACAATTCTGATTGCAGCAAATATTGCATCTTCATCATTTGAATTATGCTAGTAAATTATATGTGTCAATTACTTAAGCGTATTACAATAGTTAAAAAGCTTTATCCAAGAATTTAACTGGGTAAATTGGGAAATGAGTCAATTCATCAGGGAAAGTGCAGAATCATCCACTGCTTAGTGTGTTTTTTAAGAATTACACAAACTCGGTATCCATGTACACACTGACCTATTTTCATTTAAAAAAACATTAGAGAATTGCACAAACTTGGCACTACACACTCCCTTGACTTTGTCCATGTTCATGTCAATCTATTTTCACTTAAAAAGTCAAAGGAAATTGACAAAAATCCTTGACAAAAATCCAACTCTTCTTACTCTTGTAAAAAGCGCAAAACAAAACGCGCCAAGTAAGAGGGTGATTCTGCACTTCACCCAATTTATCACTATAAATTTACCCAAACTTAACATTTGTTTCATAAAACAGCTTATAACATTTTTTCTTGTATGATGATTTAATTACCAGCATAAATTCCCACATAATTCAGAAAACTTAAAACTCTCAGAATTGATTCACATATTGCTTATAATAAATATACATTATGAAATAAATCAATGCATATTTTTTTCTACCTTTTCCCAGCACTGAAATTATTTTAAACATAACTATAGTTGCTGCCTAGGTTACCAGGTGAATAAAAAGATTAAATTACCTCCCCCCAAAATAGTTAATTTCTTAAAACAGATGACAGTCATCTTAATAAACAAATTTGTCTCAAATACAGAAATAAAAACACTTTTTAAAACAATGAATGAATAATAAAGATGCTCAGTCATTTTCAATTAGAATGACAGGATAATTATCAAAGTATTATTTTGAAACATTTAATATTTCAGATATTTTAGCAACTCTACACAGCTCTTTACCTACATCTTACTTGAAACTTATTTAGTTATGCGGTATATCTTTACATAAAAAGGAAAAGAACTCCATTTCAAAAATTTATTCATTTTTCCCTTTTTGGATCGAATATATTTGAACTTAAACAATAGAATTACTAGCTACATACAAGGAAACTAGATTCTTAGAACAACACAAAAAATATCAGAAAACACAAAAGACATGAATTCAAAAATACCTTCCTCCGGAGCATCGAGAAGCACTCCCCGATCCTCTCTGCCTGTCCGTTGTTACGTTTATTGTGACCACAGAGGAATAAAAGTGGAGCCGTATTGTTTCTTGGTAACTTTATCCTGGATAGAAATCATGTAATTACTAGGCTGGAAAAACTATAACCATATAATAACTAGGAAAAAATTCTTGAAAAAATTATCATATGCAGTAAATAAACTACACAGTCATATAAAGATCATAGATTTTTTATATACTTCAAATGTACAAGTAAAAATAACTTAAAATGTTTTGTTTCAGAAATAAAAGAGCAAAATACAGCTGTTAGAGATACAATAAAATAACATTACAATTATTATCTTACCTTCTTAGTACACACATACTAAGGATTTTCAAACATGCAAGAATACAAAATATATTTGTAAACAAGAGTTTTAAAAAATAAAATTTAAAAACCACTCCTCTGTTACAACTGCCATATGATAGAAATTATGTAGTAAAAAATTGCAAGAAAGTATCTTAATGTTATTATACACTAATAGTATTTAAACACGACAGTTAAATAACGCAAAATTTGGAATAAAAAGTATGATAGATGAATCAGATCCTTACAGGATTAACATAAACAAAAGAAACTGAGGTTTCTTTAGCGAATCCTTTCAAGAGAAATTAACAATACAATTTTAATACTTAAACATTAATGTACTTTTCGATGAGTGTTCTTCGGCATCATTAGATTTCAGATTAATACTGTGACAAACTTTAAATTGGGCATTGTGCTATTGGTCAAGTGCAATTCATTCAAAAGCATAATGAGGGAAAATGCGTAAATGGAAAATAGAATGCAATCGCTATAACAAATCTGCTGTGTGACTTCACTTTCCAAAGATAAAACTTAATTACAAATTAATGAAGTAGTTTATTTTGAACACTAAATCAAAAATTTATAGACGGAAAGTTGGATTTTAAAAAAGTGAAACCGCGTACAATTTTGAAATTCAAATAAAAAAAGCACCGTTAACTCACAACACCAACAATTTCACTGGAATAAAATACAGGACTGAATACCAACTGTTTATATCAGACCAATTGACTAAAAATTACATTTCATGGTCAACTCAAATTCAAATCTAGTATAAATTTTAACTCAGAGTAAGCGTCATAAAACCAAGATGGCAGAAACGCAGTTCAGTGATCCCAACAATCAACTCGTTCAGAGGGTTTGAATAATGATAATAGCGTTGAATCCCAAATTATGACCATTAATATCACACCAGAACACAAAATCTAAAATCACAAAATTTAAATAAAAAATAAATTTAGCTATAAAATTTAATACAAATATTTGAATAGACTCCCACTTACAACATAAAACCTTTGTCCAAGACACTGTGCCAAATTAAAGATCACATGCGGGATTATATTGGTAGAACGTTACATATCGGGGAATATCTCAAACCGGTTGTAGGTGGCGCAATTCTGGTTTCAGGTAAATTTTTCTAAAACTTAATTACATAAGCATGACATTTCATAAATTATATTTTACTTTAGGCAGTTTCTAAAAAGAAATAAGCATCACGTAATATTATAAAAGTGTATGCTTTGTACAAAAGTACGCACAAGGCTCTGAGACAAACTCCGAACAATGGGATAGCATAAAGAGGAAGAATGTTAATTGTGACAAAGTAAATAGAAAATGTTTAAGGATATAAAATTGCTTGAAATGTTGCGTAAAATAATAACCTTACCATTTATTCTTTAGTAACATAATTCATGTAATAATTAGAAATAATCAAAAATGAAATAAATTTTACTATTTATTTAATAGAATAAATATTTTTCTATAAATATTTGCTATAAATATTTTTCTGATCAAATTATCTTACGCAGTATTTCAGACCATAAATTTTTCACATTCCATCAAAGTTTTATACATTTTAAGCATACATGTTATTGTCTCAGTCTGAACCAATGAGGTTAGAATAGAAGGAGGGAGGGTTCGCAGTTTCCTCCACTATCGGGGAATGAAACTCCACCCAACAAGCGGCGTCCATGTTTGTAACTTCAAAACATTGCATTACGGCAGTGAAACGTACGTGTTTTTAAGCTGTTCCGTGCATGCATTTTCCAATAAAAATATGTAAAATTTATAATGAAATGCTTTGTATTGTTAGTTTTTTGTTTTAAAGTTATAAAGATGATATCCGTAATTTACTACGTACAGAAAATCATTAAGAAATAGTTCGACATCTAAATGCATGTGCCTTGAAGCCTTTAAAAATGATGTTTCTGCATATTTCAAGAAGTTGTTTAGGTTTTATTGGGAACCTGTTGGGTGTACTTTCCAATTTTTCCTTTAAGAAGTGATATTTCTGATTTATTCACAATATTATAATTTATTAAAGAATCATTTAAAATAATTTTAACCTGAAATTAATAGCAGAGAATTATCTAAAAAAATAGTCACAGGTTGCATTTTTTTTTAAATGAAAGTTTTAAATAGATTCTTTTCACAACCAACAACTTTATAACAACAAGAAAATAAATATTAATAAAATAAAACAGATTTATGTGAATTCAGTGATTTCAGTTTAGGCGCATTTCATATTTATGAATCTCAAAGAAATTGCCTTGAATTAAGCTGAATTATAGAAATATACCTATATAAATTTTTGGATACATCTTTCCACATGTTCAGTTGTGTAAATATTTTTATATTATTTATATTTATATTTATATACCAGCTATAAACAGAAACATTAAAATGTATTTAAGGTATTTTGATTATTATTAAGTACTTTTTTTCACATCTGGAAAGAAAACTACATGACATTGTGATATTTTTTAACATATTTATCAAATTACTTAGAAAATGAAAATCAATACTTACGAATGAAAAGTAATCTTAGGAATCTTTTTCGAAAATCTGTTTGTGCATCCATATACAACACAAGCTGACATGCTTCAAAAAGAAAAGAAAAAAAATATTGCAATTACAGACTTCTTGCACAAGTCACAGCGATAACAGAAACATGGCCGCGAAGCTTCACCGTTTGAGTTGAACCTTCCCTCCTTCTATTATAACCTCCTTGGTCTGAACCTAGATTTATTCATTGAAAACCTATAGTTCCTAACAAATAATGTTTTTTGTGATCTCTTGGGAGACCCAGAGTCGTAGCTAGGGTTTTCAGCGCTCAGAGACATCTGAAGATTTCGCGCCCTCTATTGCTTGCCAAGGATGGAAAACATTTAATTCTAAAATGTCGTAACATCAGTTTCGCGCCCCTTGGATTATGCGCCCGGGGACAGGTGCCCCCCTTGCCCCCCTCTAGCTACGCCCCTGGGCAGACCACATGTTTCTCCAATTATTATGTGCCTTTCTTATAGTCTTTTAGTGCGATTTGTCTCTGAGGGGCTGGTGAATTTTTGGCATGGTTTCCAAAGATATGCTAGATGTTGTTAGTGAAAATGAAATTCGTACTTGGAGGTTGACAATGATTTAGATGGTAGGGAAATGGATGATATACTTAACCAGCTGTTAAACAAGCCATATTATGGTCAAAATAACTTTATTAATGCTTCGAAATTTTTCAAGAACTTCCAGGATCTGACCAGCTTAAATCCTCCAGTTTAAAATTTCTTAAGGAAGATCCAAATGAAGATTCATCAATGCATCATGGTTTAATGTTCTGAGAGCTGATATTGTTCGAAATTATAGTGATTTGACTAACAATAACAGTGGTCAAAAGTAATAGTGTTGTGAATAAGGATAAGTGAGTTAATAGATCTAAAGCTGCTAACGGTGTTTTATATTCTCAGATGGTTAAAAAGGGTATTTCATAAAATAATGCTAAAATGTTTAGCACATCTCACTATGTTTAAGCGTGGCCAATAAGAAATGGTGGGCCGGAGAAGAAATCGATTTCAGATGGTTTTATCTTCCGCAGCACATCAGAAAACCCATCTAAATTACTGAAAAATAGCCCTAGCATAAGTGTTGATAATAAATTTACTGCTCTGAATTTTAATTCTTGTTAATTTTTCTTGCGATGTTGATACTCAAATAATGATAATGGTGGTACTGGATATTAGCATTCCCTAAATGGAGATTCCCAAGCCACCAAAAATAAAACCAAATATGATTATTCCACCTCTGAAATTTAGCAAATTTGTAAAAAAAAAATTGACGGAGGAAATCAATACTATATTTACAACCAGAATCCAATGAAAATTCTTTAAAATATATCCTATCGATCTAGAAGCTTATAGAGACATTTCTAGCTACTTAATAAATGATAGTTTTCTACATTATATTATTCGTGCAAGAAAATGCTACTTATAAAAGTTGTTTTAAGTGGATTTCCAGCAGATACTCCTGCAGAAGGAATTGAGGATGAATTAACTGTTGAATGTTTCAATGCTGTGAAAGTAACTCCGACGTACAAATTCCGTACACGTGTTCCCAAGCCACTTTCGAGGTGCAGTTAGCAAACGAGACATAGGCAGAGAAAATTTATGATATTCAAACTTTATTATGTTTTCATGTCTCTGTTGATGTGTATAAGCTAAAGGATGGTCTTACTCGGTGACACAACTGCCAACATTTCTTCCACTCCTTGATTGACTGTAAATTCGTACCATGGTGTATTAAATGTAACGGCGACCAAAGAAGCTCTCAGTGTAAAGCTAAATGGATTTAAAAACTTAAAGTACTGTAATTTTAAATTGATGCATGCTAAAAATTTTAAATTATGCCCCAAAATCTCTTAAATATGGAGAAAAGAATTCAAAATAAGAAACACGTGGCATTATATTAGTAGCATTAAAAATGCCATACCATTTCGAACAACGCACAAAACTTATTTTCGGCAATTCAAAGGGGAAATAAACAAAAAAAGTGTTAATAACATGATTAAGAAAAAGTATCTATTAAAATACAGTAATTTTACGATAACCTGTCTCTGTCTATCTATATCAGTTTAATTAAGTTCTGTTTTAATTCATAACACAAGGGATTTGTTCTGGTAAATGAAGCAGAAGTAAACAATGTTTTGGCAACTGCTTCTGACTTTTAATACTTTTTCCGGGGGGGGTTCTGTATTAGCTAAAATAGTGAATGAAAATCTTTTGAAAGCAAGTAATATAATTCCATTAATCCAAATTAAAAAGGCGGACCCATTTCGAACAATCCATGGGAATTTTTTAGGGAGTTTATAGGGAAATAAATACATAAAAATTAGTAGTTATTAAAAAAGGTACCTATTATGATATATTATTACAGGTGTCAAACTGGCAGCCCTTGGTTTTGCAACTGGTGGCAATTTTATGGCCTGCCTCCAGGCCGCAAACTGGTGGCAATTTTATGCAGCCTGCGAATACATTTCACATTCATATTTGTTGCAAATACGGTTTTGCATATATTTCAAGATTTTAATTATATGAAGACCGAGTTTGCATTATATTCATTACCATTCAAAACTTACGCGAATAACATACCAGAAAATCTATAAATTGAGTATGATGTAGCTCTTATTCAATGATTTGAAGATACAGATTCTTACTTACTTTTAATCTTACTTACTTACTTTTATTCTTACTTCATTAACCCTCTGAGCGTTATGACCGGGTTTAGGCGGTCAAGACGGCCTATCTCGAAAGCGTTACGGACGCTTCTAGGCGGTCACTGGAAAAGTGTTCGAAAGCGTTACTGACGGTTCTAGGCGGTCAGTGGTGAAGACCTCGAAAGCGTTTTGACCGCCTTAAAGCGGCCGTGCAGATGTCTCCTGCCCCCCTTATTTCTGGAACCCTGGAGATCTCTAAATGACAGCAGTAGGAGGGAAAGAGGGTTGCTCTTTTTCGTTTTAGACCGATATGTTTAATCGCCAAGAAAACGCTTGAGCATGTAGTGGTTTATAAACAACAAACAAACGTGGACATTCTTCGCGAAATACAAAAGTAGCATGTAAGCATGTTTTTTCAATACTCTCTTTAAACAGATAACATTTTCATAAAATATCCTTTAGTTTTTAAATTGAATGTTCAAAAATATGCGAAATGCTCGTGAATTCAATTAAAAAATAGCATTAGGAAATATTTAAACAAATTTACTTATGGATATATAGATACATAATTAAAACCGATAAGTTATAAATTTTAATTATTCGAGCGAAACGAAGCGCATTTAATTACTGCATTTAATATGAATAATATATAATTACATGTAAAGAATAACATAATTAAGCAATAATTCAAATAAAAATTAGCCATCAACAGTAATTTATAATAAGCGTATTTTGAACGGGTTTATGAAGCATAATCTAATCTGATAGTAAAAATAATAATGGCGAATTATTTATTCATTTTGGAACAATATTCGTGGCTTATACTGGTTTGATGAAGTTCTGTTCAAATTCATTTCAAATATTCCAAATCTTTTTATGTACATTGATTTCAATGCGATTTTTATTAGAAAAAAATTCAATGAGTTTGATTTTTTTACATAATTGTAATTACATTGTTCAACGCAAAATAACTACAAGCAGAAAGGCAAAGGTGTGTTAAAATTTCTGTATTTTGCTATATAAATTATTAAAATAACCAACCTACAGCCTAACAACTGAATGTCCGAAATATAACCCGCAACTTTTCTAAAAGTAACAAATTTCAGTTAAGAAAAAAAAACCGCAGTAAATAAATAAAACGAAATACTATTAAGAAAAGAAGCACGAAAATTTATTTATTTTTTTTTTTATATTTACTTACTTTATTTTTAGTTCAAAGGAGCAATTTGCCCTGAAGGACTTTTAATTTTGCTTTGGCATTTTTCTTTGAAAACTATAAACGGCAAATCACTTTTCAAATTTTTGCCGCTAAATATTATCGCTCTGTATTATACTTAAAAAAAATTAAATATTGAAGAATCTGCAAGAATGTACGCATGTTTCTCGCATTGTGATAAAACAAAGGTACCTAGAGCTATCAAAATTTAAATAACGTAATCTTCCATACAATATGGGCATGTGTAAGCCCTAATTTGAATTTGAAATTTGTTTTATTATCGATTTCATATTTTGTAACACTTCAACGAATTTTTGATTAAAAAACTAAACGATTTCAAAGCGAGTAATGTCAACACCGTACGAAAAAAATCCCATTTTTATCTCCAGCGCGAGAGACTCTAAGATACGCTCATTTTAAAATAATTTTGAGATATTGCTGTTGAACTGAACTTTATGGTTTGAGTACTTAGAACATGATATTTAATCAGGTAACACACAAAGCGTTAAAAACGCTCCTTTGGATGTAGTTTAAAATCTGAAACCTTTCATATTTTTATTTATTAGTCCAAAGGGGGTATTAGTATTTAAAACAATAGTCCTTGAGAGACTATTGTTTTAAATACTAATACTGTTCTTGTTTTTGCGATTTTGCGTTGAATCACTATAAACGGCGAAACACTTTTCAGACTGTTGCCACCAAATGTTAGAGTGCCGCATTACATTTGAAGTAATTAAATAATGAAAATCTGCGTAAATGTGTGTATATTTCTCGCATTGTGATAAAAAAAGACCATCCAAGTTTGAATGACGTAATCCTCCTACGAATATGGGCATGTGGAAGATCAAATTTGAAATTTGGAATTTGTTTTATTATCTATTTCATATTTTGTGAAACTTTAACGAATTTTTGAGTAACAAACTCAACGATTTCAAAGCAAGCAATAGCAACACTCTACGGGGGTGGAAACCTTTTTATCTCCAGCGCGCGGAATTGTGTACAGGAAATTTTAATATATGCTCATTTTAAAATTAATTATCGACATTCCTATTGAACTGAATTTTATGGTGTAAGTGCAAGGAACATGATATTTAATAAATAAAGGTACCATACAAAACGTTAAAGAAATGTCCTTTTGGACGTAATTTAAAATCTGAAACCTGTCAGATTTTTTAAAAAATTTGTTTATTGTTTTTTGAATGTATGTTGTTGGCGAATGACGCAGTAGTCGTGTATAATCTGAATATATAATAATTATTTGTGCTATTTTTTATTTGAAATGCATAGAATTCTCTAAAACAGTAGCATTCTTAGATTGAATATTGTCTAAGCAGGTGCAATGATATTTTAACTTCATTACCATATCAAATACAGTTTCTTTTTAATTTAAAAACTTCGTCAGCGGTCCGAAGCACCCTTTTGAATTATAGGATGAGTTTTAATAAAATTTGTAGTAGTCCGAATTTTTATAAGTATTCAGAATTACTGAAATAAAAAAAGCTAAACTTTTTAGAATTTCTTTATCAAAGTATTACATCTTAGGCTAGCAAGACCTGATTAGTAAAATCTGGGAAAGGATCTACGATTGTCTAGTAAGAAGTAAAAAAAAAAGTACTTTAGGTCTAAGCAGTAAAAAAAAGCTTGTCCCTCTATCGAAAATTGTCACATATGTTAGAAAAGATTTTGCAAAACATTAATATTTTAGCTCAAACATGATTTTTTTAAAATTTAGTCTCTTGTTTTGGAGATGGTGTTCAAGCATTTTACCATAATTTTATTTTCACATGTGCAGAATTTTTATATTTTTTATTGATCGCTGTATTTTTAACTTCCATAGCATAAATTAAAAAACTACACATAGCAACTTCAGCCATAAACAGATGACTTAAGAGAAATTTGTTTCGACATATTATGCGAAAGACTAAATAAATATTAAATGCTTTTGCATTTATGTTACATGACAGTAATTAAAAAACAATAACTGTAGATGTGCAAAAAAACCTGTACTTATAACCTTCTGTATTTTTAAAGAAAGTACAAAATAGTTCAGAATAGCAGATGGCTTTGAGATCATTCAGTAATGTCATCGTAAATATATTCTCTTTACGTTTCTGAGGAACTGCAGTAGTTCAGATTTGTCGTAAAAGAGCCCTGGGGATTACACCCCTGGGGATTGGCGTACTTACAGAACGGAAAAACAAGCTTTGAAACATACTCATACAAAAGTCCTACCTTTTCTTCGACAGATAAATGACAGATGTGATAATTTGAACACATGCTTTCAATCAGTTGTTTCCTTCTAACAAAGCGTCTTGTGCGGCTAGCAGGATCCTAGCAAAGTCTTGTAATAGTCTCTTGTTTTAAATATGCTGTGTTCGAACTCAAATTCAAAGACAGGCATTTAAAGATTTTATTAATGCTTTTTTTTTACATTCGACGATTCAATATTTGTTAAAAAAATAAACACATAAATAAACTTGCATAGCAGATCAAAATTATGTTGCTGTGGAAATAGTTTATCAACAGTTATTAGTAGTTATAACAGCATAACTAAATAAGCCCATTTCGAAATATGGATGATATTGCATTCATTATTTTTAATCTGAAACAATATCAAGTTGTTATTAGTAGATAAAATGGCTTAAAATAAGCTGACACATAATGAGAATTTTTTTTTAATGAAAATTGGATTCACTTTCTTTCACATAATTTCTGACCAGTTCTTCCAAAATATTTTAAAGCTTACTTTACTACATAATAGAAATGTCTCCACGTTCGTTGTTTTTAGTTAGTAATTTTAATTGGGGCTGTTATATAAGAAGGCTATTCATCGTTGTTGTTGTGTTATAGTACTTATTTTATTGTATAATGCAAATTTTGATCAATTGGTTAATTTTATAATGTATAGAGGAACTTCAAAAAGAACAAAAGTAATTTCCACCGTTATAATATGTCCTTAAATGGTTCCCAATAAAAACATAGTTAACTAAGTAGTAATAGTAACATAATAACTAAACATAGTAACTACATTATATTAATTAATTTACGAACCAAATAGCAAAAGCATTTCAAATTCGAAATCCATCTTTTTACTAAGTACTTTTTGCAAAGTAACAAAAATTCTAATCCCTTTGTTGTTTAAATTAAAGATAAATAAAAAATGTTTTTTTTTTTTTTTTTTTTTTTTTTTTTTTTCATGAAATGCTAATTTTATGTTATTTGATCAAAAATGGGAAGTGCAAAATCAAAATCCTGGCGAAATACATATACTTATGAATGAACACAGCACACAAACATTTCTTCACCCTAAGCACGAACACAAATAATATTTTAACAGCTTAAAATGAATCCACTTTCAAAGTATTTAATTTGTGATAGATAATGACAGCTAAAAACATTTTCCAATATTACAAGATAAAATGAAGTTATTTCTCAGATAGTTTCACAAATAAACTCACAAAATAAAGAACGCTTTTTAAAATTTTTAATTTGCAATATGTTAGATGCTTTATTGAAGAATTTTCAATAATATCGTTCCGATTTTCATTTTATCCAAGATTGCCATTATTTTTCACTGATGAGCAACTTGCTAATTATTAGTCCAATGTAGAGTCCTCCTTCTGTTTTCTCATAAAACCGCCTTTGTAAATTTAGAGTTTAATTTAGCAAAACGTTTTCCACCTAAGTGGTAAAATGTTTTCGTAAAGGATTCCCTAAAGAAATCTGCATTGTATTTATGTTGCATTTAGGGATATTTTCAAAAACACTCGCTGCTGATTGTTATTTTAAATAGGTGAACAAAAGAAATATTTTTTTTAAAGAAAGAATATAACTTAACTGCAAGCCATATCTTATTCCTCGATAGCGAAGCTTGATTACAAACTCAATTCTTAAAATACATTTAATTATCTTTATGCTTTAAAAAATACCTTATCTGGTAATTGTAAATGCATAAATCACTTGTTTTTTAAAACTAAGTGATCCACTCTAAGTTGAATAATTACAAATAGCATAATGTGAACGATCAATGAAGCTAGAACCGCCAGTTTATTTTTATGTAATTAATAAAAATTTCATTGTTTCAGCATCGTAGTATCTTTCTTCTTCCATACTAAAGCTCACATTTAAGCTTTAAAATAATCATATTTCTTTCGATTACCATCCCTCAGTCGAAACTGATGAATAAGAGTTTTTATGCATAACAAAGGTGTTTTACTGGGTATTCGGATAGAAAAAAAAAATTCTCGAAAAATCTGAGTTGTTAATATATTTTTGGATAACATCCTGAGAGGAATTCATTAATAATAGTAATATATAAAGTCATGAAACAGGTAAACTCAAAGCGTCCTTGAAAGGATCAAAATCATGATCGATTCAGTTATTTAAATAACGGAAAGCTGCGAGGGCTACCTGCCTATGAGGAAGGATGCCTTCGTGGAGAACATTCTGAGGGAAACTAGCATATTATACAGGGGGAAAAACACAAGAACGAACCATGCAGCCGGTCAGTTCGTTTGTGATCGAACCCAAACCAGTTCGAAGTGCCAGTATTCAGAAGTGTATCTTAACCACTGATGAGGCTTAAATCACAATCATGAATCTTCAAACTTATTCATCTAGACGTGTTGTCAATTTACCTTACAAGGGCACCAAAAAAAAAAAAAAAAAAAAAAAAAAAAAAAAAAGATCATTCCTTATATTCTCTACTACTTGCACCACCACAGGACGCAAGGTAAACCAATAAGTCTTTATAAATGTACTAGCACGTCAGCATTATATGAATTGTTGGGCATTTTAACTTTAACAAAACAAAATTAGATTAGTATTTGAAAATGAATATTATGTTCAGTTATTTTTAAGTTTGTTTGCAAACTGATCGTTGCCTTTCCAATTCAAAAAAATTTCGAATCATATCTAGATGCTAGATATATCATTAAAACATTTACTTGATTTGGCCACCCACTTAACTTACACGTTGACCATTTAACCGCTTTGCCTGATTATCCCGAGTTATTAATATATATATATTGCAGTTATTTATTATCTTGTGAAGCAGTTTCTTTAAAAAGTCCTGGGGCCCACTAGCGGCCGAGCGATAAAGTCGCTGAACACCGGTAGTTCGGTCCGAGGTTCGAATCCCGCGAACGGGCTGGCTGCATGGGTGTTTTCGTGGTTTTCACCATTGTTACTAAAGAAAGAATTTATTTTTGTGTAAAATTCAGATTGCTTGAATTTTAATAATTCTCAGAAACGAAACACAAATAACAAGAAACTAAAAAAATATTCATAATTAATTAGGATATATAAACGATGTAATCATTAAGCATATTTTTAGTAAGAAAGAATATTTTGTAATAAATAAATGAAAAATATATTTAATATTAAAGAATCCTCTATAGATCTCTACAAAGTATAAAAATATTTACATTGTTTATTATTCTAGCGATATTTTTAACCAGGTGCATATTTTCCTTGAGGCATTTTCCGGAGATTTTTTTCCCCGATATACATTTTCAGGATATTTTCTTGGCATTCGTTTTACTCAAGTGGTTAGATTAAAGTGTTATTTTGTATGCTGTGAAACCTAACTAGAATTTATTTTCATTCCATAGTTGCTTCACATAAATTTTCGATTTCATGTAATATTCAGTTTCATAATGGCACTATCATTTTGAGATTTACTATACTTTTCAGTTTTTTTTTAAATTAAATGTCGTCTACAACTACTTTCAATAAAATACTGATATATAATAGGGAAATATAACATACACGCGCACACATGCTTACAAACATACATCACCATATGTATACACAGTGTTTTGTATGTGTGTTTACATATATATAGTTTACATACAAAAACAGTTTTAATAATTCCTACGAAAAATGTGATAAATTTTCACGAAATAAACTGCTTAAATTTATTTATATATATATATATTGCGCTTTCCATAGTTTTAACAATTCTGCGACAAAGAATTTTTTTTTTTTTTTTGTTTTTTTGTTTTTTTGTTTGTTTCTATTAACATCTCGATAATGCACGTAGTATATAAATACTTGCATTGTAACTCATATATAGCTAATTACAAGGAAATTGCGTTGTAACTCGAAAATACATTTATTTTCTCAAGAAGCTCCTTTGACCAAGCTATTTACTTGTTGCTACCCCCAAAGTGATTTTACTCTATAAAAGCCGAACTGCCTGATCTCATTCATCAGCCACTTCATCTATTCTGCTGTTGAGTTATGCGATATACATGCATACATACGTACGGACATACGTCGCGCTAAAGCTAGTCATAAGTCCGAAATATAAAATTTCAACATTTTATGTCAAGTTATGCGACATACGTGCGTGTAAACGTCATGATGGAACTATTCAAAATGGAAATTTCCTTTGAAATATGAAAATCGAAATGTTTCGCGATTACAATACTTTATTTATTTCTCACAAGTCAAAACGGTGTCATAAATAACTAACTACTAATAAATTTATGATGCAATCTAAAGAATTATTTAAATCTAACACTTTAAACTGGAATAAACTTATAATATTTGAAAATTAAACATAAGCATAATACTAAAATAAATTGCGAATAATTTGTATTCGAAAAATTGGAACACGAGAGAAAAAAAATTCTCACAAATTCCCTTTGTATATTAAAAAGTATTTCTTCAGAAAATAAGGATAAAAAAAATGCAAGATTAATTTTTCACCATTATCGAAGCAATTCCTTAAAGAAACTGAAAATTTAAAGCATTTTACGTAGTTTCTCTTACTGATGTATATTGACTAACTTTCTGTATTCGGCACACATCTTGATTTAAGGTACGAGTAATATATAGCATATGTGTTAGTGTGCAAATTATAAAGTAGCCAAACAGGGGATAAAATACTATTTTAGCAACCAGTCTCGTGACGAAGATACCATAGGGAGAAAAACTAATTTCACTCGCTAAATTCAACGGAGGGGAGAATTAGCTTAATTATATCCACATGGTAAGGGGGGCCCGCTTTTGAAGCAGTTTGAGTAAAAATGCTTGCCGCTTTTGCGACAGACCTGGTAAGAAAACACGATTATTTTTACGTCGTTTCCTGAAAAAAACCTGTAACGCTCAGGGGGTTAAAGAAAAAGTAAGCTCAGTTACAAATTTTTGCACTAAGAATAATCGCTTTGTTCGAGAATACATTTACGTGTGAACAGCCTTTTCTCACAGTTGAAAATAAATAAGAAAAGAACCCGACTGACAGATGAGCATCTACAATTTTTGAAGAAGATAATTTCTAGTATTTTTTCTCCAGAGCAGGGACATTTATCATGTAAACTAATTGTGTATTTACTTACAAAATTTATGATTATTTACATACAAGCAAATGCATTTCATTTTATGCTTTGAAGAATTTAATAACTAAGAGAAAGAGGATAGATTGTTATTATTTATTGTCAAGCTTTGCTTCGCTTGGAAAGCTTTCTCTGAAAAAATTAGAAAAATTTTATAATTAGTTTATTTTTAGTTTAAATAAAAGTTATTTAACGATTAATTAAATCCACTATGATTTCTGAAGAAAATTTCAGTCTGAAATATTAATCTATTTAACTGTCAATACGTTTGAATTACGAAGTGTAATCAACAAAAATGTACAAGACGCAACTAAAATATCTTACAGGTATCTAGATTTTAGATTTCAGATAGAACATAATTATAAATTAGACTTTTCTCTTTTATTTTTATTATTGTTTATGCATTTTTTGGATAAATATTTAATAAACGACACTTCAAATTTAAATAATATAGTTGTTTATTTTGTTGATAATTTTTTTTTCTTAGAAAAAAATCCGGTCTGTTAGCAGCTTTTAGAATTTGCATCCGGCCAACATGTAATTTGAGTTTGAGGCCACTCATTTACACTATGCGATAACAAAAATTTTATGGGATAATAAATTTCCCATATCTGGATTAATTCAATTTCATTCAATTTGAATTCAATTTATTAAGGCTTCTCAGGATTAAGACTAAAGTAATAATGAGAATAGTTTAATCAATTTCAATATCTATGTTACAGTTCTGGAGCCAGCCAAGTGCTGCATTTCTTTGAAATGAGATGGCGCTGTCATCGCTACTGTCAACTAAAGAGTTTTAATTTGTTTCTATTTGCGAAGCAAAGTGCGTATGGACGCCAGTGTCTTCCACAAAATGTGTGAAATAAAATGATAAAAAGTAATTAGTTATTTTAATGAATTACAGTCCATTTTAGTAATTAGCCGAAACAATAAAAAAGAGTAATGCATTTACGAACTGACTATTTGACATTTTATTTATTAAGTAATAAAAATTTATGTTTTCGTGAAACATAAATGAAGTTAATGAAATAGCATACATGTCTCCTCCTGTTGAAAAACGCGTATGCTTTGATTGATCAATGCTTCTTTAAACCCACAGTTTAATTTCTCAAAGTTTAAATTTTTTATCTACATTTTCCACGAATCGCCGTTATCAACTTTTATTATTTTCATTAATTTTTAGGACTTAAATAAACTGGAATTTGCGGTTTACTTTGACTTATGTTTGCCATCTGTTTCCTATACTACACAACTGCAATTTCCTTTAAATTTATGTTTAACTACATTTTTATTTATGTCTATTATACCTTGATTTTTTTTAGTGTGTGTTTACGCGGAATGAGATCCTTACGTATTATGCCGTTGACCGTTAAAGTTGGCTACCATAAAACTATGAAAATTGGCGTAGATTCCGCAAAAGTTTCACAAATAGTCTTACGGAATTTCTGAACCGCACTTCTAGCTGCAACTCTTATAGTTATAATAATACCATTGTCAGTTTCTCTGCGCAATCAACCAAATAGCTCCTGCTGAAAAGTTCGATCCTCTTTGTGTTTACGCTTCGTGGAAAGAACTTTTGTTGAATTCTGTTATTTTCTTTCTATTTTACCGGAAAATCCGTTTAGAATAGTATTCTTATAATAACTTCCCGCAAGTGATCGTTTAAATCTATTACTGTTTTGTTGGCTATGTCCAGATATTGTCTTCCGCATTCAACAGATATTAATTCTCCAGAGCTGTAAATAAATTGAAATGTGAACAAATGGCATTCAAGAGCCTTATCTATCTGTTTCAAAATGCAAGAAAAAAATAAAGCAATAACAGCTATTTTACATCCCAGTTCATAACAAAATGTCTTCTCGGGGTCATCAAACGAAAGTGTAGATATTATGTCTTGTGACGTCAGGCTGGTCCATTATTAGTACTAAATTGCTGTTCTTGGTGAAAGGTTCAGTGTAGACGGGAAAATACCTAAGTACACGGAATGGTCCTTTGTCCAGTTTAATGGATGATAGGAATTCATAATCCTAAACACATTATATTAGTGCTTATATTGCAAGATAATTAATATGCAATCAATAAATATTATTTCAGGATACCTTCTGGATATTGGTTGAGCAAACATAACACGGATTCTGTAGAACCCACACACGTCTTAAATGTCACATATACAGGGTGTTTTCGAATCCGACCGACAAATTCAGAGGGATGATAGAGGGCATCAAGTGGGTGAAGAATTTCCATAGAGGATGGGGTTGCAAACCATGTTTAATGGAAGAAAATTGCAAAAATAATCATGAAGGATGTTACGTTGAATGAAAAAAAAAAAAGGCCAGTAGCTAGTAGAAAAATATTTATTTCACGTAAATAAGGATTACAATGCATCCCAGTTCAACGTCAAAAAGTATAATTTTATTAAAGGATTTGAATTATTGAATTATTTGACATTTTACAAGTGTATTTTTTAATTTAATAATATCTTCCATATTATGTAAGTAATATCAGTAATAATATATGCTTGCAAATTGTTTTACCCAAAATAAGACTATTGGCGCTTCCTTGTAAGGCTCCGTTTACACGACAGCTTTTCGGTCATAAGAAGTAGAAGCGATTTTCGTTGATAGGCAACCAAAGCCTGCTACGCCAAAAATGCTGGTTTAAGGATTTTGTCTAAATGTTCTAACTTTTCAACTTTATTCCAGCTTGGTATAAGAAACGACCAATGAGAGTGAAGCAAATACGAATAACTGAGATTTCGGCCAGGCCGGCGCTAGGCTTTTCACCGCTTAATGTAGATTTACGATTCCTAAGTTCTCCTAATCCGAGTGGTTAAAACCAGAGTGCTGGTAGTTCAATCTACCCTGGCTTCAATTCCAGGTGAACGGGCTGGCTGCATGGTTAGTTTTTTGTTTTTTATCATGCAAATGCAATAGCCAGCTGAAGACTCTTCTCCCAGCAAGTTAAGAAAATTCTATTCCCGAGCTAAACTGCAACCGAATTATTTCTCCTTTCATAGCCAAACTCAGCCCTTCGGGTCGAAGATTACCTATTCAATTTATATTCAAGATTCAAGAAAGACTGGTGTTTGCTGCCACTGCCTTCGGGTGGGGATCACTTCTGTATGCTTTTGCTGGAAAAAACATAGCTTGTTTTCTGTTCTCACTTGCTTATGTTGATCTCTTTCTTTTTCCGATGAAGGCGCGGGTACCTTACGATGGCTGGGGTCTTCCAGCACATTTGTTAATATCGATATTGTTACAGCCTCTGCAGTTGTTAATTCATTTATCTTATTCCCATCCTTCAGTCAAGGCACAATTAGCTGATATCATGATAATAAAACGTTTTTTTATTATCATGATATCAGCTAATTTAATAAAAAGTTTTTTTATTATCATGACTCACTTACAGGTTCGTGTGTGCTGCAGTACAATGCGCTGAAACAGCTTCAAAAATTCAGGAACCAGTCATGTTAATTTACCCTGGGCTTCTTCAGACGATAACCGGCGATCCCAAAATGCGCCCGTGGCAGCACTTTGATGTGTATTATGTCAGAGCTTAATTTCTAAGATTAAAAGTGCCGGAGTCCTATGGAAGACCGTCAGCAAAGAGGAACAAGAGCAAATAAATAAATAAAATGACTCATTAATCATTTTAAAATTAAATAGTAAATTATTATCAAATTAATTAATAGCTATTTAATTAATGCTTATAAATTGTTATTTAATCAATAATTATTATATAATTAATTAATTATAATTAAATTTATAATTATTAGATAATTAACTATTATTTTTTGAAATAATTAAAGATTGAAGTAATTAACTAATTAAAATTAAATAAAATGTAAAAAGA
Organism: Stegodyphus dumicola; assembly: GCF_044657685.1. NCBI lineage: Eukaryota > Metazoa > Arthropoda > Arachnida > Araneae > Eresidae > Stegodyphus > Stegodyphus dumicola. Next base: position 123,448,543 of record NC_140778.1, read on the forward strand.
TAAATCGAAATTTAATACGCGATTTTTAATATAATTTTATTGTTAAAATAAAATTTCTACTGAAATTGTTATTCAATTACATAAAAGAAGTGCCGCAGCCTGCTTATTCAGGGCTCCGGTGCTTTCCGACTTGAATTATGATCTATTACAAAAACTAGGTTGCAGCGGAGCCGAGATCCGGTGGGTTCCGGCCCAATTTAATTTTTGATCGTAGGGCGAGGGGAGTTCTTTTATCATCACAAAAATTAAATATACTTAAGGTATAGCTGATGAAAATTTCAGGGCGAAACAGAATGAGGGTATGAGAGGGTGGAAACAAAAAAAATGAGGGGAATCTTGGTGAGGGAGAGCGTTCTCTTTGACCGCGGCTCTCTGTTGATATAATTATAGACATCAGGCAGGTGGGTGTCAGGGGTAAATGAGTTCTGAATCGGACTCCTAAATGTAAAGTTGCTGGTTACGCTTCTCCCCGCCATTAGTGGATACTGTGGGAAGACGATGTATAGGACGTGCATGAGCAGTTTATCTCAGTATTTCACTCTTATTGTACTCGCTGTCACTTAACGCACATTTAAGAACACAAATTTTCCTTCCTGCGAGGATAACTAACTGTAAGCATCGATAACAATACACTAGATACAATAACATGGCGAGACATTTAGGCGTTCCTAAATAAACTCCCCCAAATTTATTCCTTTTCTTACAGGGAAAGGCCCACCAGCGGCCGAGCGGTAAAGTCGCTGAACACTGGTAGTTCGGTCCGAGGTTCGAATCCCGCGAACGGGCTGGCTGCATGGGTGTTTTCGTGGTTTTCCCCATGTGTAACGTGTATACGAGCCAGTTTCCCTTAGAAAGTCCTCCACGAAAGGCATCCCTCCTCTTATGCAGATAGCCCTAGTGTGCTTTGCCATAATTAAATACACCACCACCACCACCATCTTACAGGGAAAGGTTTCCGCATGTGAGTGAGGGAACTTTACTTGAACGTCTCATGTTCTCATGAGCTCGTATTTCTAGGGAAATAGAGTTTTGCAATGTATGCTTATTGTTAAACGTTAGGAATTCTAAATCTTTTTCCCTTTGAATTGTGGTTCAGTTTTATAAAAAGAAGTACTGGAGCTCATCTTATTTAGGGCTCCGGTGCGCTCCGGCTAAAATTGTAATTTATCTTAAAAATTGAGAAGAGGCTCCGGTAGGCTCCGGCGCAATTTAAGCACTGTATTATGTGTTAAAAATTTAAACGACTGGCCAGTGGATCTATGCTCCGCCCACTTCTGTTATATGCTTCAACTACTACCCCCACGATATTCTGATAGCTTCAAGACACGGAGGAAGGAGGACGCTACAGCCGTAGCACCTACGAAGAGAAAGTAATGCCAAAGTTTTTATGCTACAGATGTGTTAATTTGCTTTTACTATGTGAATGTTATGCTTCAGATATGTCAAATCGCTATTTTACCCAAGTTATGCCACTGTTACATATTGCCACACTGGATGTGATTCAGCACTTCAAGTGCACAGGTTTGTTCCAACATTTGGATTTATTTTTCACTTTTAGGATACCCACCACTCAATCTTTTTTTAGGAAATTTTCCATTTCTTTTCCTTTTTTTTTATAGGCCCTTTTCTTTTCCTATATTACTTTTAGGCCATTTATTTTTATTTTGTCCTATCTTTTCTTCCTGGCCTTTAGAACTCGTATAAAGAGCACGAAGTTCCTTTTTCCTCTCCTCTGAAATACGAAATTGCCCTCTTTCTATATACCTTTCCTTTGCATCTAAGCTTGATTTCTCGCCCATCGGTGCAGAAAGACTGCACGGAGCAAAACAAGACGTCTGTCTACTTTGTCTGTCTGTCAGAACAAAACACTTTAAAGGAATGAAAATATCTCCTGATAGTCAGCGAAGTTATAATTGCTGCCCTCACTGTCCTAGTACACAACTTTCTCCTGTACACCTCTTTGACTGTCCTGCTATACAGGCTCTTCAGAACTGGTTTTGTTCCCTCTACGGAGTGCTAGCTCCTATATTCTTCGAGCATCGCCGACGCCGCTAGGGCTGTTTTAGAGACTTTCGGCCCTATTTGACTTTTCTGCCCTAAATTTTGGACAAGACAGCAGCAACATCATGCAGAATATGAATAAGAACCAGTTTCCCACATAAATTCCTCCATGAAGGTATCCCTCCTTTTTGGCAGATAGCCTTCGTTGGCTTTGCCCTATTCAGATAACTTAACCTAATATAAATTCTGCAACATGATTTCTTCTAAACTGTTAATATTTTGTTGCTCTTAATTTCTGCTGCTCTATGCAACAGCACGTATTGCACTAGTTCACTGACGCCTTACGACCTAATTTCTCTCTTTTTTCTTCTTGAGAAATTCCTCTCGTTAAACAGATTATGATAAATAGAGACACAAAAGAATTTCTAACCATAAAGAAGGAGAAAGCATTATTTCGTTTCATAATTGAGCGCAATAATTTAAAAAAAGAGATATAAAATTTAAAATTTGAATGAAGAGGTAAATGTATTTTTTTGGGGGGTGAAGTATTTATATTTTAATTCTTTAGGTAAAGTATTTAGTTTCCAGGATTGCTGTAATACAGGAACAATTTCCCTTTAGAGTGCAATTTATATTTTGAGGCAAATATGTACAGAATACTATTAATTGACACACACACACACACACACACACACACAAAAAAAAAAAAAAAAAAAAAAAAATGAAGCACAACTGAACTCAAATTACTTTCATTTAGGACATTCGAAACTGTAAATTTAAATAGAATTTCCTGCCTACCAGACATATAAAATTACCCTTGCTGTTAGTTTATATGCTTTGAATTTTTTAAGTTCATTTAAATAATATGAAATTTAAAAATATAAATAATTTATGTTATGTTATTTACACACAGATTCATTGTTTTACTTCGGTAAAAAGGGAAGTTTTCATTTTCAGCAGAAACAGGTTATGCATTTTATTTTACTCAAAGTAAGGACAGTTTCTTTATTTGAGGTGCTAAAAATAAAAATAAATTAAACAGTCGGTTTTAGGAACTTTGTGTATATAAACATTTATCTTGTTATTTTATATTAACTGAAATAGGGATGGGCAGCATCTTTAAGAAAGAGAAATTTCAGTGCTTAAATTGCGCCGGAGCCCAGCGGAGTCCGGGTCCGGTACTTCTGAATTTTTAAGATAAATTACAATTCTAGCCGGAGCGCACCGGAATAAGATGATCTTCGGCACTTCTTTTTATAAAACTGAGCCAAAATTTCAAGGGAAAAAAATTAGAATTCCTAACGTTTTAGTTTACCAATAAGCAGATCTTGCAATACTCTATTTCCCTAGCTGTTGAGAACATGAGACGTTCAAGTAAAGTCCCCTCACTCAAATGCGGAAACCTTTGCCTTTAAGAAGAGCAATAAATTTGGGGGAGTTTGTTTAGAAACGCGTACATTTCTCGCCATGCCATCGTATCTAGTGTATTGTTATCTATAGTTACAGTTAGTTATCCTCGCAGGAAGGAAAATTTGTTTTCTTAAATGTGCGTTAAGTGACAGCGAGTACAATAAGAGTGAAATGCTGAGATAAACTGCTCAAGCACGTCCTATACATCGTCTTCCTAGAGTATCCACTAATGTAACCAAATACTGGGGGGGGCGAAAAGCGTAACCAGCAGCTTTGCATTCATCCTTAGGATTCAGATTCAGAACTCATTTTACCTTTGACACACATCCGCTTAATGGCTATAATTATATTACAAAGAGCCGCGGTCAAAGAGAACTTTCTCCATCACTAAGATTCCCCTCACTTTTTTGTTTCCATCCACTCATACCCTCATTCAGTTTGCCCTCTTTTTAGGATTATTTGAATTTTCATCTGCTATGTTTTAAGTATATTTAATTTTTGTGATGATAAAAGAACTCCTCCCCCCCCTACGATCAGAACTTAAATTGCGCCGGAGCCCGCCGGATCCGGGCTCCGATGCTTCTTAGTTTTTGTAATAAATTATAATTCTAGCCGGAGCGCACCGGAGCCCTAAATAAGAAGGTTGAAAAACTTCTTTTATGTAACTGAATAACAATTTCAGTAGAAATTTTATCTCGAAAATTTTATTTTTAGCAATAAAATTATATTAAAAATCGCTTATTAAATTTTAATTTATCTCTTTACATTTAATTATTTTTAATTATTTAATTATATAATAATTATTGATTAAATAACAATTTATAAACATGAATTAAATTGATAATAATTAATTCTTTAATTTTAAAATTATTAATGTGTTTAATAGTCATTTTATTTATTTATTTACTCTTGTTCTCTTTGCTGACGGTCTCCGGCACTTCTAATTTTAGAAATTAAGCCCTGATTTTATTACTTTATTTTGTTGGAAGGAATAAAGTTTCCGTATTCCATTCCAGTCGTAAATAAAATATTTTTAAGCAAAACGATTGAAGTGCTGCGATATGTGCTGCCATCTGTCAGAGAAGAGCAGACATGAAGAAAACAATCACTTGAGGATCATATCAGGTTTCATAATTAAAATTATTTAACTAATACTAAACCCAAACTTATGGCTATATAAAAGAATTACTCTAAAATGGTGCGTTTACAGAAGTACGCAGTGTTTTCTTTAAGCTTTCAATGGAAATATTTAAGAAATTTAAATTTGAAAGAATTTGCTCAAGTACTGAACTGCTATGAAATTTAGTACTGTTGCAAATAATGATTCAAGTATAAGTAAAAAAAAAAAAAAAAAAAAAAATTAAAGTTATCTATATCGGTCACAACTGGGTGATGTTCATGTACTTTTAATTCACACGACCTTATCATTGCCTTATTATCTCAGTTGAACTCCTTTTACCAATCCTGATTGATCAGAGATGTTTTGAAGTAAACTAGAAGATAAATACAGAACGTAAACTGGAAGTAAAGTATCTCTTTATCATCAGTGAGCTTTATGTAAGAATAATGATAACTCACTTATGAAATATTATGTAATCAGATAAAATTATTATCTGTATATTTGTTTTTCTGCTATAAGGAACATAAATAAGCAGTTATTCGCGGAAAAGTCTCAGTTCTCTTTCTCAAATATTCCACGCATATTTCACAAAGTTTTATTTAATTATATTCAGCTTGATTATAAAATTGGGGTTAAAATATAAATAATAATTTTAAAAAGCATAAAATATTTTATATGGATGCTCAAATCCTTAATGTTGCTTTTTATGACTCAACACACTTAAAATCTGATAAACATTAGGAACACCTATTTCTTTAAACTTATGTTTTAAACTTCATATATTTTTATAATAATTCAAGCATCATAAAAAATGTTACTCTCACCCTACCAATCTCTTTTATTTCAACAATATGGTCAACTTCTGAGTTTTGGGGTAATATATGGGAAGACGCCCACAATTAATTCATAAGCAGCTAAAAAAATACACTATTCATATTATGATTAATAGAAACCTACTCTTAAGAATTTACCTTTATTTTAAAGCATCTTAATATGGAGAATAAATTCATTTGTATAGATAAATTAGATTAATACGCAAAGCAAAAATAATTGCATATAATGGAAATATAAACATAATTAGAAATAAAAAAAATGACTTATAAATAGCATTAAAGAACAACCTTTAAATAAAAATCAATGGCTGTAATGCTAATGCTTTCTTGATTACGCATTCTTAAATTGCGTATTGTTGTAAATAAAAACAACTTTTAAGTATTTTATCACTGACAATTTCTTTTTCCGTGTTTTCCCTGGCATTTTCCCTCACGCATATTCTCTGTTTTTTTTTTTTTTTTTTTTTTTTTTTTAGTCCAAAGGTGCAATTTGCCCTGAAATACTATTATTTTCGTTTCGGCCTTTTGCATTGCTTCACTATAAATGCCCGATTCACTTTTCAAATTGTTGCCACCAAATATTATTGCCCTGTATTATATTTAAAGAAATTCAATAATGAAGAATCTGCATAAATGTATGTATGTTTCTCGCTTTGTGATAAAACAACAGTACCTAGAGCCATCCAATTTGAATAACGTACGTTTCCACCCGAATATGAGTATGTAGAAGCGCAAATATGGAATTTGTTTTATTATCTATTTCATATTTTGTAAAACTTTAACGAATTTCAATGATTTAAATGGTAACACTCTACAGGGGGAAATTTTAAGTTACCCCTTTGGGCGTAATTTAAAATCTGAAAACTTTCAGACATTTTTTTTTTTTTTTTTTTTTTTTTTCACACGACTTTGTTTTACTTTGATTGCGTGCTTACATATCACAAAGATTATGAGAGAATTCATTCTTTGCTCGTCTTAAATTATATTTAGAATAAGCTTGAGATTAAGTTATTTGAATATAGCAGCTCTTACGAAAATATATATAATTCTATGAAAAAAAAAAATGTTAAATTTCTTTAAAATCATTTAGAATTACGGCTGAATTTTCTGTAAACTAGGTCAGAGATTCTTTATAGAATCCTATAAAATTTTAGAAGACTTGGACTTGAGCAGATTATGGTCGAACTACAGCGCAAGGCGCAATAATGCTGCTTCCGTGAATTAGTCGAAAACGCATAGGACTATGAAAAAAATTATGACCAAGTCGTTTTCAAGAGAAATCAGAGGAAGGAATGGGAATGGAAGTCACAAAAACTCACAGAGATGAGTGAAAAGAAATGAAATTTTAGATCGGGGATCGTAGTGATGCATGGGCACTTTAGCTATTGTAGACTTTTAAGTATCTTTGGATTTTCTCGAAGGCAAGTGGTGGTGTATGGCGAATAAATGTTGAGATGCGCTGCCGTTAAATGGCGATTTTCTAAAGGTCTCATCACATATATAATTCCTATGTAGTATGTGTAGAATCAACCAATAAAATTCTTCGGAAAATATTGGATTCACTCTACAGAAAACTGGGCATAATTCTAAAGGATTATAAACAAGATACCTTTCTTCAATTTTTTTCCGAAAATCTTATAGAAGCTATTGAATACTTAAAAGCATTATAAAATCAACAGAATTTTCCTTTAGGATTCAAAAGAATGAAGTAAATTTTGTTTTTTGAGTAGAGTTTTTTAACCCAGATTTTGAAATGATCTGTGACATGGAGGAGGGGAAGGGGATGAAAAATGTGATTTATTATTTTTTTTAAATAAAAATGTCCAGTCATTTTGATTAAAAAAATATTTAGATGAAAATGAATGCATTTTAAAGAATAGTTAAGTTTAACTAAAATTAAGCAACTATTTCTATTATTAGGGGTACATACACAATAGTTAAAATTATTTATTTCAAGAGTTAAAATTTTTTAGTGAATTACATAAATTTAATCTCTAACTTTATGATTTAAATTGATATTACGCTTTAACAAGATTTCATTTTTGTGTTGTATAAGCGATACTCCACAAAACTTTGCACAAAATGCTGCATAAATTTAGAAGCTAAAAATATTAAATTTCAAGAGCAAGGGCCGAAATTGGTAAATCTTTACATTATGGTAACTTGGCTATTTTTTGGCGAAAATTTGGCGACCAACCCTGCTACAGCAACCTACTAGTTTTGCCATTTTGTTTTCACGAAGTAGAGGCATTTTTTTTTTTTTTTTTACTCAACATTTTTTCCAACAATCTGCTAGCCGAATTACGCTTATACTAGAACTTTTATGGAAAAAAAATGCTTAATTACGACGAAGATTAGGTGCGAAATTGAGAGTGCCTGCTTGCCGCGTTTTTAAGAATTGCACATAAACGGTATCCATGTACACGTCGACCTATTTTCTCTTTAAAAAACACCCCAGAATTGCACAAAAATGGCATTGCGCACACTCTTGACTTCTATGTACACATCGACCTATTTTCACTTAAAAAGTCAAAGAAAATTGACAAAAATCCAATTCTTCTTACTCTTCTAAAAAGCGCCAAACAAATAAGTGGACGATTCTGCACTTTAGCAGCGAAATTGTTTCTAAGTGCTTATTAGCTAAAATCCCGATTGGAATTTTCCGGAAAATGTCAAATTACATGTCTCATGATCTCTCATTTCTCTGAGACAAAATAATCTGTGATTCGAACTGTGTACTTCTCAGATTATTGCTAAAGTCCTAGCTAGTAATCTTTATCGCCTTACCAAAATGTCGCCAAACTACCTGTTACCATATTCTAAAGATTAGCCCCGAAATGTCCATTCAAATGTGATTCAACACATATGAAAAGGTGCTATTTTTACATTTTTATACCTGATAGTACATCAAAACTAAAATTTTGCCTTGATTACAGTTTGGAAACTTTGCAGATTTCCATAAAAAACTATCTATAAAGGCATTATCAAATTTCTGTATGATTTTGCAAAGCAACATTTGTATAGAATTCTCTTAAGAGAAGGAATTACCACACCGTAAACACTACCTTAAAATTGTAATGCGTACTACCATAAAACATTGTACGCATGTATATTTAAATAAAAATTTTGCACATTTTGCATAAAAGTGTTACTTACGGGTTGTACAAGAGTGCCATGTTCGCTTCTTTAAAAAAAAAAAAAAAAAAAAAAAAAAAAAAAATATATATATATATATATATATATATAGCGCGATTTAGGATATATACTAGATTTTTATACAACGTTGTTCTAATTGCATAATGTATAGCGTAGTTCTAATGCAAATTCGGCCTTTTTTTGTATGAAACCACTCACGGAGTTTTTTAATCTTTCAATCTTATGGCGCACTCTATGCGGACGGGGTAGCTATATAGATATTTTTGACATTTTCCTTATGTGTAAAATGGATGCGAGCCAGTTTCCCTTTGAAAATCCTCCACGAAAGCATCCTCCTCTGAAGCTAATAGCTCTCGCTTATTTTGCTGTAATCAGCCAAAGTAAAGCTTCAAACCAGAGCCTTATTTTTACTCTTAGGACCGAAAGGCAGATAGCCCTCGAATTGGTTTGCCTTATTCAATTAATTCACATTCTCAGGATCTGTGCGCACCTCTGAGTATTGTATTTGCAGAACACTATTTCTTCAGTAATGTGCAGTTTCAATATATAAGAATTGGATCAGGTAAAAGTATAGTTTAGGGTACCCCTTGGTGATTTTTGGCGGTACATAAATACCGATTTTGTGCAATTGTTTGACTCGTTATTTTGGCTTGTGATTTTTGCCCCAAAAATCGCCGCTACACAAAGCCAAAATAACAAGATAAATAATTGCACAAACTCGGTATCCATGTACACATAGACTTATTTTCACTTAAAAAAATCCCCGAATTGCACAAAAATGGCATTGCGCACTCCTTTGACTTTGTCCATGTACACGTCGACCTATTTTCACCTAAAACAAAATCCCCGAATTGCACAAAAATGGCATTGCGCACTCTTTTAATTTTATCCATGTTCACGTCGACCTATTTTCACTTAAAAAAAAATCACAGAATGGCACAAACTTGCATTGCGCACTCCCTTTACTTTGTCCATGTACACATCGATATATTTTCACTTAAAAAGTCAAAGGAGCACCAAATTCTACAATGTAGGTAAACAAAAAATACATAATCTCAATAAAATACATTTTAAACCAAACAATAAAATAACATAAAAAAGGAAAAACATGTTATACATTTAAGCACTACCAAAAGCAAATATTCACTTACCAGGATTTTCGAGTTCGCTTCGTACACCCAGAGCCACGTAAAAATCAAAATATCAATCATACTCAAATGACTTTTTTCGCACCAGGTACTCTTTCTGATCGAACGCTTCCCACAGTGACCATCTGAACCTTTCTTCCTACAAATCCATCTAAACGGATTTTACGTTCGACTAGACGCATATCCTTCCTGCATACAGGACACTTATAATGACTACTAAGTAAACCTTCATTTACACACCAGTAAATTAAAGCTCTTTTCCCCTTTCGCTCCAAATCGTACAGAAACTTCAAATTAATCTTACTACATTCGGCCATTCTACCGTCTAAAGAATCAAACCAACACACATCACAAAAACGCTTACAAAACATCCCATGATTCAAAATTTCCCACAATTATGCACCCGATTACGTCACAATAGGGTTTCCATAACATTCAACTACTCAGGCTACCATAAATGAAACAACAACTTGGCGGTAAATCAAACAACTTGGCGATAAATTAAACAACAACTTTGTCATAATACAAGGGGTACCTTAAAGTCTACTCTACCCATTGATCATTACTGCTTATTTGGTAGCATTTCGTAAATTTTTACAAATTTTGTTTTCACTATTTATTGAATTTTTTTAAAAGAAAGTAACAAATTCAAAACACATCGAAGCTAATGTCACATGGTTTAAATAAGGAGGTAGATATTTATTAGCGAGTTATCTTCATTTTGGAGGCATACAAAAGCTTCTAGTTTTGAATAAGATGTAAATATTTGGAAATAGAACGAATTCTAACTTTTTTTTTTTATTTCGAATCCTAAAAGGCTGAGTTTGAATATTTTATACAAGAATAATGATAATAAGGAAAAGTAAGAAGTTGAGATTTTTACTTTATATGTTAAACATTTTTAGCTAGAATGACATTTGAAATTTGCATTTAATGAAAGCAAATTTATGAATAGAGTTTTAGAAATTTAACTAGGAAGAAAAAAATGAGATTTGGAAATTGAAACAGGTACTTAAAACTCTTGAAATTCGAGGCTCATTTTCTCAGCATAACTTGACAATAATTTAAATAACAGTTCAAACTTTTCATATTTTTTTCAGAACAGTTTTAAATCAAAGTTAATATCAAGGAAGGAGATAACATTTCAAGAATAAACACATGTAAATAATAAGCATGAAACACTAAATTTGCTGCAGAAAATTAAGGAAAAAATAATAAAAAAATTCTTAAGATTTGTTAAATACTGAATATTTTAGAACAATTTACAATACAACCTCCAAAACTGTTAAGCAGCCAGGGCTACCACAAATCGATTCATGTCGGTAGTACAGTTACCAATGAGCTGCAAGAAACGTGTTTTTTTAATGTAGGATTACGTACCTCCATAATGATCAATGGGTTAATGATAATGGGGAAGCAATGATTAAGACGTTGTTTGAGGTGAGCGCCTATGCTTATATCGGGTTTTAACGAAAATCTCCCGCCACCGCAAATATCGTCTACGGAAACAGTTCGCATTGACGTCTTTAATCATATTTTGTCAAATGATTTTTTAACATTTCAAAGAAAAAGACTTGCTTTAGGACACTGCTTTGTGAAATTTATAAAAAAAAAATCGTTATCATTAAGTACAAGGTGTCTGAAATGGAATATCAAGCTAACAGATTAAAACTATCATTTACTTCTAGTTCTGTTGCAAAAAGTCAACTACAGAATGTCACCAAATCCTGTATACAACTTTAGGTACTAATGTTGCATCGTATGACGCTGTGAAGGTTTGGTATCGAAGGTTCAGAATCAAGGACTATGTCATTCAAGAAGCAGAGCTCTCTGGCCGGCCTACTTGATGTTGATGATGCTTGCCTGTGAGAACGCCTGAAGACCAGTATGCAACCACTCGAGATATTGCTAAGGAGTTAGACTTTAGTGCCATGTGCGTTAGTCACGCTATGCATTGCATAAACTTGACGTACAAATTGAATCAGTGGGTGCCGCATGAGCTGACACAAGCAGATAAGGACAGGCGTACTCGGGTCTGCACTAATCTGCTCGAATATCAAAGCAAGGACAAAATTCTCGACCAGATAGTCACTTACGATGAAAACTGGATTTATTTCAACAACACAGGCCAAAAAGGTCTGCGTCGCAAAGCGCAATTTGATTTCCATAAATATCATGGTTTGTATCTAGTGGGATTGCAGTGGACTACTCACAAAGATTATCTGGAAAAAGGTAAAAATCCTCGACAGTAAGGTGTACAGCGAAATGCTAGTACGTGTGGACTCTTGCTATCAAGGAAAGACGCCGAACACTGAGTTCCAGCTGTAAAAAGGAAATGTTCCATACAGATAATGCAAGACCCCAAGTGTCTGCATTCACTGGCTGTACTCTGTACGGACTCAAATGGGATCTTTTGCTACACCCACCACATAACTCCGACATCGTTCCTTCGGACTTCTACCTTTTCTCACACCTGCAGCTTTATCTTGCTGGTACTATCATACATTCTGCACAGGTCGCCCGAATAGGGTTGATCTGTTTTCGGCTCGCGGCAACCAAGTTTCTGACTTTGAAAAACTACCAAAACATTGGCAGAAAATCATAGATTTAGGTGGTAATTACTAACCGCACTAAAGATTATAATGATTACTACCCGCATACTGCTTTCATGTTTTTGTTTTAATTTTATTAAGAACGTTTTTAGAGTTAATCGATGGAGGGCTAATCCGCCGAATGGAGTCAGGTGGAGGAAACATGGAGAGACAGCCTTGGCCTGTAACTGGCTGTGGAGCTTATGAAGAATGTTTTTTGGCGAAAAGCTTTTGTTACAACCAAATATCTTCGAAACTATAAATGTTACAGTCAATCTAAACACACCATTACATAAATGAAAAAGGATATATGCAAACACAAAAATGTTTCAACTTTGGCCAAAAGGTATATTCAAAGTAACGCTAAAAAATAGCTCAAAACGTTTGGTGACGTTAAAGCTTCATACGCATGCGCGATCACATTTGAGTGACACGGTCATCTAGTAGATAGTCAATTTGTTGCAGGGGTGTTTGCTGTATTTTATTTTATTTCACCAAGTGGCAGGGTCTTCTGATAGACATTCGCGAGTAGAAGAATAATGGTCACGTGTAACTTAAAAATAAATTTAAATCTACATGTAAATTCTTTCGTTTGTTTTATCTTTTCTATAACATCCTCATACTTCTGTTAGTAATCCTAAGCATTAAACATTAGAGGCTTTTTAAACCAAAAGAGAGAGCCTACCGTCAATACTTGCGTGAGGTAAATCATAAAAAAATACCGCTGGATAATATTACATGAATAAAAATCACCTTTGAATTATCATAATTTATTATTATCCTAATTTTTGACCAATTTCCAAGGTTAACGATAAATTTGGTTTCCTAGCATTGACAAATCAATAAAAACTCAGATTTTAAAATTAAATATTTCAATCAATTTTTGTTGCACGGTAGTCAAACGTTAGTCACGGTAGTAAAAAAAAAAATGACATTGTGTTTTATTTCTTAGAACGAGTACAAATTTTTAAATAACTATATGGACAAGGAGATGTTATAAAAAGTTCGGTTTCACGCGCAGAGCAGCGTGAAATTGATAAACATATTTCGGAATAATTAGAGAATCAAAGGATATGCCATTTTTTGCAGCAATTTCCCTTTTGTTTCATGGACGTCGAAATATGCTTTCGCTTTGTAGATCCTTTGGTAGCTCCAGAATCGGAAATTCTTTTTGACATAATCGAAAGTTCAAGCTTACTTTTTATAAAATTTCTCTAACAGTCTGCAAAAAATAATAAGCTGGATCCAATTAGAAGATTAAGGAACAAAGCAATCTGTAACATTAACTGAAATAGATAATTAGATAACTTCAGCTTAGCTCATACCGTCCGTTATATATTAAACGCGCATGCGTAAACGTATTATGAGCATGCGTCGACGCATATGCGCATGCGTTGACGCGTGCGCAAAAAGTTTGTAGCTTTGACGTTCGGATTATAGATCATTCCGGATTATGGACGTCCGGATTAAAGACTTTTGACTGTATTACCTTTGTTTATACAAATGACGGTGAATGGAATGAAAAGAAATTTCTAGTCAAAATAACAGAGATATAAATTAGGAATAGGACATTCGAATTCTTCAAATCTTGAAGAGATTCAAGATTCGAAAACTCGAATCTTTGTGCTGTATTGGCCATTCAATCATAAAATAGAAAAAAAACCTAAAAAACTGTTTAAACTTATTTTTTGTTGACTCATTTCTAAAACTTATTTATTTAAATTTATTTTTATTGTCATTTAGCAAAAGAGTTCTTAAAAAAAAAATGATTTTATTGACAAATGCAGCAAGAAGTGGGTCACCAGTAACCAACTTGTGAGGTTAGGAGTACCTAGTACTTTATGTTTAGTGTTTATTTGACAAATAATAGTGTTTATTTGATAATAAATAGGTTGCTTAGGTTGTTTTTGAGTTGCTGTAGTGTATTGCGTTGCATAGTTGTATTAAAATTGTGTTGTATAGTTGTATTGTATTGTGTTGTATTTAGCACTATTGTTTGAGGTTGTTTAGTTGTATTTGAATTTGTCATTGGAACTATTGCTGTATTGTAGCTTCTCATATTGTTGTCATTGATTTGCATTGTCTTGGGTCCTCCTTGAAAGCTATGATCGCTCGTCACGTTTTGCGGACTTGTCCGATTGGATTGTCTTGCTCCTTTTGGTACTTCTCTTCTTCCCCTGTTCTCCGTTTTCTCATCTGAGATTTTCTCCACGTCCGGATTTCTTTATGTCAAGTGAGTGCCCTTGGGCTTTAATTCTGGAACCGGCAACATTGCTCTTCGCAATTATAAAGTCTAAGTCTAAGACCCTTTCGATAAATCATATTTTACATACGCATTTTCTACATTAATGCATTGTTGTCTTGCAACACGTTTATAAATTCTGAAAAGTATCTTTCGGTAAAAGTACTATTTACGAATATTGACACATAATAGATTGCGAAATTAAGTAGCTTAAGTTTTTCATACACCAAACTTGCTATAATGTGAAACCTCTTTTACATCAGCTCATATGAACAAGTTTAAATTCTGTCATTCACATATATAGCCATTCTTTGACACACTTCATCTTCGAATACAGGAATATGGTTAAAAATAAAGAAAAACGATATGTATGAACATATTTCGATGTTTAGTGTTTATTTGACTGCAGTCTTGAAATAATTTTCTTCCCCTTATATTTTTCGTGACTTAAAAAATAAATTCTGAGGAAATTTAAAAAAATTAAAATTTTTCGTGAAACATTTCTTACCAGATTATGCTGAGTGTATGAAACTCAAGACTTCAGAGTTTCATTATGCATTTCATTCATTAAATCTGATTTGCACTTTTTTTTTATTAAATATAGGTGTACTTTTTAAAAACAGTTCTTAAATTTTGTCTTTCATAGAAAGCAAATTTCGGATTTTGCTTTTATTAATAATTGAGTTTTTTCTTGATTTCTGTCCTTTTCTTTTTAACCCGAAGGGCGTTAGCTCAAAAGCTATTAATTTCGTTTTGGCATTTTGCGTTGAAAACTTTAAATGTCCATTCACTTTTCAAATATTACAGACCTGTATTATATTTAAGAAATTAAATAATGAAAAATCTGCATAAAACGACGGTACTTAGAGTCATCAAATTTTGAATAACGTACTTTTCCACCCGAATATGGGCATTTGGAAGCCCAAATTTGGAATTTGTTTTATTATCTATTTCATATTTTGTAAAATTTTAGCGAATTTTTTATTAACAAACTCAAGGATTTCAAAGCGAGCAATGGCTACACTGTACGATATATATACATTATCTCCAGCGCGCGAAACTGTGTATCGGAAATTCTAGAGATATGCTCATTTAAAAATTATTTTGTGATATTGCTGTTGAACTGAATTTTATGGTTTGTGTGCGAAGAATATAATATTTAGTAAATAAAGGAAACACACAAAGTGTTAAAAAAACGCGCCTTTGGGCGTAATGTAAAATCTGAAAGCTTTCAGATTTTTTTTTTTTTATCATTATTCTTATAGTAATGGATTCAAGAAACGACCCATTCAAAGATGGGCCGAAAGGATTCGACTCTGTTAAATTTTTAATTTCAAATAATAAGAGAAAAATTGAATATTTATCTATGTAACTCAAATCGAAATTCTACCTAAGAAATTTAAGTTTAAATTTGGCATATAAAGTAAGATTCATAGGCAGCAGGCTAAATCTTCATTTTTACAGAATTTTATTACGTTAAAGATATGAATAAATAAATACTTGCAAAAGGGAATTCGAACTAAGCTACATCTAGCTCGTGCTGCCATCTGTACGCTCAAATGCAAAGTAGAAGAAAAAGACAAGAGAATCAAAGAAAAATTAAATTGCAGTTCCAACCTTTTAGTTACCTAGAAATTAACGAGTTAGCTAGAAAAACAACTGTATTGATTTGGATACGGGATGATATGCGCATAATGGCAAAATAAACATCACACATCTGTACAGGTATCCGTCCTATAATATCTTAGAAAATACCATGTTATATGAAACACGAGACTAACAAGCAGTGCAAAATAGAAGAATGCATTCCGAAACTTTTAAAAGTAAGTTACTTTTTTAATGGTTCTAACTGTTTTCTCGTTTAAATTGAGAATTTTGCAACGTGAGATGGATTTATATCGCTCTGACAAATGGGTCGGGACTGCAATGATAAATTTTATTTTAAAAGCTCGAAAGATACTTTTCAGAATTTATAGACGTGTTGCAAGACAACAATGCATTAATGTAGAAAATGCGTATGTAAAATATGATTTATCAAAAGGGTCTTAGACTTAGTCTCTATAATTGGCCGAGCTATTGCGAAGAGCAATGTTGCCGGTTCCAGAATTAAAGCCCAAGGGCACTCACTTGACATAAAGAAATCCGGACGTGAAGAAAATCTCAGATGAGAAAACGGAGAAAAGGGGAAGAAGAGAAGTACCAAAAGGAGCAAGATAATCCAATCGGACAAGTCCGCAAAACGTGACGAGCGATCATAGCTTTCAAGGAGGACCCAAGACAATGCAAATCAATGACAACAATATGAGAAGATACACTACAGCAATAGTTCCAATGACAAATTCAAATATTCAAATACAACTAAAAAACCTCAAACAATAGTGCTAAATACAACACAATAGAATACAACTACACAACACAATTTAAATACAACTATTCAACGAAGCTACAGAAAAACTTCAATCAAAATCAGATGCATTGGAAGTATAAATCGCTAACAATTGAGGATCTAAGTGAAAAAGTTGTCATCTCCTCCCATGAAGGTGTGAGCTGCAAGTGGTTTGACGCTTCTATCTTCGAAGAGAATTTCATAATTAAAGACTTGGGAGTAATTAACAAAGCCACATTGCACAGCTTTGTTGAAGAATTTTTCATTAGATCTTCTGATGTAATCTGGAATCGTCTCAAGTTTTAAGTCTCTGTGTAAAAGTTTATTGCGGATAAGATATTGTGAGTCAGTAATAATGCGCAGAAATTTGTTTTGCACTACTTGTAATTGATGCAGTTGAGTTTGAGTGACAGTGTTCCAAGCAGAAGCAGCATAACAAAGTATCGGTCGAATGCAAGTGGTATATATATGTTTTTTGGTACGCAAGCTAAGATTTGAATATTTTCCAATGACCGGGAGAAATCTGCATATTATGCCCATGGCTTTGCTCTTGACACTATTAATGTGGTTAGACCATGTGAGCCTTTGGTTCAAAATAATTCCTACGTAGTTGGCCTTTGTGACCAGAGGAACAGCTTCCTGAAAAAGGTAGAGATCTTTAAAAGCAATGCTTTTCTTAGTTTTGCTATGAATTAAAAGTTGTGACTTGCTAGCATTGATTTTTACGCGCCAATTTGTGCACCAGTCTTCTACGGCATAGAGGTAATTTTGCATTTTGTCTATTGCATGATTAGCTTGGATGGAATTAATTGCAATCGCCGTATCGTCGGCATAACATGCTAACAGAGAGTAATTGTCCAAACCAGGGTGAGGAAAATTTGATATATAGAAAAGATATAGCACTGGACCGAGAATACTTCCTTGTGGGACGCTGGATCTTATAGGTCTTGAATTGGATTTTTCATTTCCTTGAGCGACGAAGAAAGTGCGGTTCTGCAAAAAGGAGATCAGAAGAATGAGTTCTCTAAGAAGTCCCAAGTTGATAAGCTTGAAGACGAGCCCCTCATGTCACACGCGGTCAAAGGAAAGGGTCTTCTTGATCTCTCGGAAAGATATGAATAATATTTCCAGAACATAAATGGTAAATAAAAGCAAGTATATCTATTAGTTTAACGAATACATTACATAATACTTATTAGTTATGAACTATTGTCTCTGGTTCTCTTTCACGCATTCTAGACAATTTTTTTTTTTTTTTTTTAAACATTAGTCCCCATTCCTCTATTATAAAATTAAAATACTTCATTGAATCGTATGCTATGAATTTTTCTCGAAATTGTTAGTTACAAAAAAAGTTGCTCTGCAGAAAGCACAATACGAAATTTCCACGATTTCCCCCCTTTGCGTGTTTGTTAAGTAAGGTATTTATAGCTCGTGCTGCCATCTATGCACCAAAATAGATATTACAACGTAGAAGAAAGGAGACAAGAAAATCGAAGAGAAAAGTTAAATTGCAATTTCCGATTTTGAATCCATTTTTGAATTTTCTCGCCTCAGTACAACTATTACTCTAATGGTTATTAATAAAACATATTAACAAAAGAAAGGTTTGACTCTTAAAAAGGGGCTTACAAACTGATATGCCATATTTATTTTGGGCCGTCCAGATGACGCATTATATGTTTATGCTTTTTGGAACTGACTACTGGTAGTTTGACCCGGACTCAAATTTTAACAAACGGGCTACTTGCTTAAGAGTTTTGGTGGTTTCCCTCATGTGTAACGTGAATAAGAACCAATGTGGCTTAAAGATATAATCAGATTCCTACTATTCACCGAGGGTGATCTCTTAAATTGGTCAAACACGTCCAGCCCTAGTAGTTTCCCGTGAAGAGAAAGTCCACGCCTAGTAGTACTGACCTTTTCGGACCAATAATACATGATGGAGGATGGGAGATGAAAATCGTCACTGTTAAATTGCAAATCAGCGCTCGGTTGCCTTCCCACATTCTAACTTGCCAGCTATAATTATATCAGTAAGGGGTCGTGGTTAGAAAGTACTTCACTCTGTTTTCATTGCCTTGTTTTTCTGTTAGAAGTTTGTTTTATATTCTCATACTGTTTCTAGCATTCTCTCAACTCTTATTAAAGACGTTTTAACAGTTCTATGTTTTCCATTGGTATGCTGGAAAAAGAATGATTTGTGGTCTACCATCGTGTTTGATATTTGACATTAGGCTATACAGCCACGGCTTAAAATCAGCGACAGCTTACTGAACTCTGGTTCCAATCTTTTTCAGTTTTTGAATGAAACTGTAATTACAGTCGGAATCTCATTTATGACGAGGTCCTATATTATATTTTATTATTGCACTATTTATTATTAAATTTAACTTTAGTTTGCTAATTTTCCTTAGCTGTTTTATTCAGATCAAATTATTGGCCATTAGTCCAAAGAGGCAATTTTCCCAGAAGGACTATTATTTTCGTTTTGGCATTTTGCTTCAATTCACTACAAGTGTTGTTTCACTTTTTAAATTCTTGCCACCAAATATTATCGCCCTGTATTATACTTAAAGAAATTAAATAATGAAGAATCTACATAAATGTCTGTATGTTTCTCTCATTGTCATAAAACAGCGGTACATAGAGCCATCAAATTTTGAAAACGTAATCCTCCTGCAAATGTGGGCATCTGGAAGCCCAAATTTGAAATTTGGAATTTGCTTTATTATCGATTTTATGTTTTGTAAAACTTCAAAGTAAATTTCAAAGACTTAATATCACGAATTTCTGATTAACGAACTCAAGGATTTCAAAGCAAGCAATGGGAACGTTGTACAGAAAAAGCATTTTTATTTCCAGCTCGCGAGACTGTGTATCGAAACTTCTAAAGATATTCTCATTTTAAAATTATTTTGCGATATTGCTGATGCATTGAATTTTAAAGTTTAAGTGAAAAGAACATGATATTCATAAATAAAGGTAACACACAAAATGTTGAAAAACGCCCCTCCGGACGTAATATAAAATCTGAAACATTTCAGTTTTTTTTTTTAAATTTATTTTTTCTCCTTTCTTGACAGGTGCATGTACAGGTAAAAGCATGGGGACACCAGCAAGGGATCAAGGGTCAACTGTTAATGCCTTCTCATACTAACTATCTCTAAAAAAATTTTCTTTGAAAGCTTTATAAGAGTTTACAAAGAACGGTTGAGGAAATGAACAACTGAAGCTTTCCAAAGTATTATCTAGAGCAGCGGTTTTCAACCTTTTGACTAAAGCGTACCATCTAAACAAAAATTGAACACCTTTAGTACCATCACTACAAAGTACTACTAACACCACCACTCTTGAACAAAGCTCAGATCGCATAAATATACGAGTGTTAGTTAAAAAAAACTCGATCAAGACGTTGGGATTTTAATTTTTGATTTTAATAGTTAAAAATACTTTGCTTCTTTGCGTTCCAAATATTTTTCTCTTGCATACCACCGATTGAGAACCCTTGATCTAGAATTTACCTATCATGGTAATCCCACCGTACACACCGCATCCAATACAACTTCGATACATCGAAAAATCTTTAAATTGAGGACATCTGTTTCGATGAAACAGAAATAACAGATACACATAATGAAATAAAAATAATAAGTACTGGAAGGTACAACGTTAAAAAGAACTTGGCTAATCTTTGGAATATGGTAACAGGTAATTTGGCGACATTTTGGTAAAACTATAAAGGTCCGGAAAATTCCGATCGTGGTTTTAGCTAATAAGCATTTAGAAACAATTTCGCTGCTAAAGTGCAGAATCGCCCACTTATTTGTTTGGCGCTTTTTACAAGAGTAAGAAGGAATGGATTTTTGTCAATTTTCTTTGACTTATTAAGTGAAAATGGGTCGATGTGTACATATATAAAGTCAAGAGAGTGCGCAATGCCATTTTTTGTGCAATTCTGGGATGTTTTTTTAAGTGAAAATAGGTCGATGTGTACATGGATACCGTGTATGTGCAATTCTTTAAAACGTGGCAAGCAGTTTGCGATTCTGCACTTTCTCCCAATTTCGCACCTAATCTTCGTCATGATTAAGCAGTTTTGTTCCATGAAAGTTCTAGTATAAGCGTAATTCGGCTAGCAGATTGTCGGAGAAAATGTTGAAAAAAAAAAACACCTTTACTTCGTGAAAACAAAATGGCGTCCAAAACAAAACTAGCAGGTTGCTGTAGCAGGGTTGGTCGCCAAATTTTCGCCAACAAATCGCCAAGTTACCATAATCCGAAGATTCACCAAGAACTTTACTAATAATACTAAAGAAGTATTCACGGGGTCAAATCGTTTGAAAATAACACCAGAAAAAACCGTGAGTAAGAATCTGAGAGCTGAGGGATTTGAGAATGAAAAAAATTGGAATACAGAAAATAATTTTGATAATAAACTAACAAGATTTTAGAAAAGGTTATAAGTTATTTCTCCCGCATTCTTAGCCCGCCTTCCTAGTGCAGTGGTCAGCACGCTGGACGCATATTCCAGAGGTCCATGGTTCGATTACCGGCGAACGCATTGCTCATTTTTCATCTTTCCCGCTTCGTAAAACCTAATGTCTCTACAAGGCACTTAAAATGGTATGCTGGAGCAAGATGTGCTTAAAATGGTATGCTGGAGTTCATAAGGCTCATAAATGGAATCCTTTCGAACTATTCAAGGGATATAAAGGTTCATTAAATTTATGCAGCATCAGGCACTTGATAAAGATCCGGCCATCTTTCCTGACAATTTGGCATAGGGCTCCGGCACTTAATTTTAATTAAATTAAGTGCCAGTGCCTTGGCTTTATTAAGCCTTGGCTCTTAATTTTAATTAAATTAAGAACCATGACAGGTAATTTTAATTAAACTAAGAGCCAAGGCTTAAGCCTTGGCTCAGCATTTGAAGATAATGTGATGCAGTGGTCCTTTCATCGAAAGGTAAAAATATTATGAGCTTTCCTTGTAAGCGAGCGTACAGCAAATACAATACATGAGGAGTTTTGCCTTCTTTCTGTCCGGGTTTTTTTTTTTTTTTTTTACGCACATCGCAATAAAGGGCCATGATCTTTTGTAATACAGGATAATGCGAGAGAAAATTTTTTTTTTCTTTCTTTCTTTTTTTTTTCCTGCGCAGGTTCAATACTAAACAAGCAGATGCGTGGCGCAATCAAAGTAATCCTCTCCAAAAAAGTAACTCAGGTTTTTAGGCAATTCCAAAAGCGCAAGCTCAGACTTAAAATCATGAACCAGAGTTGATAGATGAGTGAAGAAACTCTTAACAAATTTAATTCTCTAATTGAGAAAATATTTTGCAAAATTTTAGCAAAAGAAAATCAAAATTTATGACTGAGAGATCGACAATGATTTATGATGAGAAATATATAAGTTCCCATATATTCTTAACACAAGGCTGTCATTACTTTATACTTAAGATATTACATCAAGAGACCAAAGATGAATTGTTTTCTTTCTTGAAGAAGTAAGATTCTCCAGAAATGCACACAACTGTCTTAAAAAGAAGTTAATGTTCTTCTAAGACAGGAATTTCTCAAATTTATAAGCATAAGATATTAAAATTTTTATAAGTTTCCTGAAATTTTTATCTGTTGCGAAGTAACTAAAACCTTATCTTTGCACTAAATATATGACATATCTACAAGAATAGTCTATATCATGGTTTTCTCAATCGGTTGTGCGCAAAAAAGCAAAGTTTTTTTTAACTATGAAATTCAAAAATTAAAATCCCAACGTCTTGATCGAGTTTCTTCTCTAACACTCGTAAAATTTATGTAATTTGAAGCTTTGTTCAAGCGCGGTGGTGTAATAGTACTTTGTAGTGGAGGTACTAAAGGTTTTGAATTTTTATTTAGATGGTAAGCGTTAGTCAAAAGGTTGAGAACCGCTGGTCTATGTTAAATACAAGAATATTACACTAAATATATTCTACACTAAATACAAGAATATTACACTAAATATATTCTACACTAAATACAAGAATATTACACTAAATATATTCTACACTAAATACAAGAATATTACACTAAATATATTCTACACTAAATACAAGAATATTACACTAAATATATTCTGCACTAAATACAAGAATATTACACAATATATTCTACACTAAATACAAGAATATTACACTAAATATATTCTACACTAAATACAAGAATATTACACTAAATATATTCTACACTAAATACAAGAATATTACACTAAATATATTCTACACTAAATACAAGAATATTACACTAAATATATTCTACACTAAATACAAGAATATTACACTAAATATATTTTACACTAAATACAAGAATATTACACTAAATATATTCTAGACTAAATACAAGAATATTTACCTGCTGTGAGGACTGCATCTCACTGTAGGCGGATACAGTGTCCGATGATCCATGCAGCCAACAAGAGCTGCAGTGTGGACTGAAATTTTATGCTTTCCAGTGCATCTCCTTGGACACCCATCGAAGGCGATACGAAAGGTCGCAATGACGAGAAGCTATCTCTTATGGATTCCTGATGGACGCACTAGGCCATACTGGAAGGTCAAGTTCATATATTACTTATCCTTAAAGCCTAGGACCCCTGTGTACTCCAACAGCAAATGCACTGTATAAGTCGCGAACCGAAGAAAAGTTAATTATTCGGAAAAATTATTGTAAAAGTTATCTGGCCTGTTCTAAAAGAGAAATTTTGTTTGTGGAAGTATTAAAATCCGTGAATTTTTTAATACTGTTAAAAATTTCCAGTAAAAAGGGTATCGTTTTCGTTAAATATACTATTTTAGTCTAATAGACTTAGCATCTTTAAAATAAGTTTTCCACCTTGCTTTCTTTGAAGAAATACTCCCATTATTCCTTTTTTACTTCCTTGTACGAAGTAAAAAGGAAGTATTGTAATCGTGAAAAGTTTCAGGCAGCATATTTCAACGAAAATATCCATTTTGATCGCTATAGAATGCAATTTAACGATGTTTTTGCTGGACATCTGTACGCAAGAACTGAATAAAAGACTCTGTTCATCAAAAAAATATTATAAAACTGCTTTAAAAGGAATTCTGAAGAGAATTTTTCGTGGTGTCTGTACGTACGTATGTATCTCGCATAACTCAAAAACGAGTAGCCTCAGAACGTTGAAATTTTGTATATAGGACTGCTATAACTTGTAAATGTGTACCTCACATTTTGGTTGCCATCGGCCGCATCAAACGTATATAGATATATTTATGTATATAGCCACTCTGTTACCCGGCACAGTGATCTCAGTTTCTTTACTCTGTACTTTTCCGTTTTGCCGGCGCAGGCGATAAAGTCGCCAATAATGGTACAACAGATACCAAACGGAATATCCCCGCTGGTTACCCTCTACTCCTCATTTTCAAAACAAGTCGCAGCCATTTCTTATCAGTAATGTTAATTAAGTCAATCAGGATGCAATCACAGAGTTCACCCGATGGCGAAAATATAGAAAAGGCAAAGTCAAGGATTAAATTCATCAGTTCTAATGAGAATGCACTAACGAAGTAAAGCATTGCGGTTTTACATAATTTCTGAGTAAGCTATTCGTACGAATTGAAATAATTCTTGCATTTAAACTTGTATTCCAAATTAAGATTTAACTTGAAATTAATGTAGATAATTACAGAGAGAATTAGATTTTTGTAGCGTAGTTTATGTGAGATGAGATCACTTGGGGTCACGTGATATGAACCGGCGAATCAGGATGTTGTACCATGAAAGCATAGTAAATTCTTAAATTAATGTTTTTTTACAAATTTATTGTCTTTATTTATTGTCTTTTTAACAAAATTTCTATTTGTAAAAAAGCAATTTCAATTACAATTTGTTTATACCTTGTAGGGTTTATATTTATTTTAACTAACATTTATTTTAAGCTATCTTTCCTGTCAAGCCTTTACTTTCCCCTGGAATTGCCAATGCCAGAGTATGTAAATTTTAGTAGAACGCGCAAAGTATTCAAATTTTCAGCGGAAGTAATTTAAGTTAAATAGAAGGGAAACGAGTTTGTTGGTGTGCCTTCTTGATTCACGAGCGTGAAGGTTGCTAGGTAGAAATTTAAGAACCGCGCGTTTCGGCCTGTGTGCCTACTTCGGCAGTTAGTTGAAATTTTCAACTTATTATTCAGAAAGTTTGGTGAAATCTCAGCTGTATCTTAGAACGCGGTTAAGTTAGTCACTTTTATAGAGCCTCGTAGGTAGTGACCTCTTTATTTATTCGGCCTGTTATTTATATTTAGTTGTACTTTCTGATTTTTATTTAACCGCCGGGTCGGCGTAGTTTTGGTCGGCGTAGCGTCAAGTGAACGCATCTGTAACTTCTAAAGTGGAATAAAAAGGGAGTTAAACGCTTCTTAAGAGTTTGTGTAATTTTCAGTTCATAGCAGTCACTACTACGGTTGCGGGCAAGTTGGGGCCACGCAACATCACAACCTTCAAAACAAAAAATTCTTAGAGCTAACATTTTTCAACATTTTTTGTATCTGTACTGTGTGTTGTTGCCAATAAAGTCTGCTTGGCGAGATTTGCGCCTGCGAAACGGAAAAGTACCCTTTACTCTTATATGTTTGTAAATTGTGCATTTTTTGCTTTAAAAATAATTGAATTATGTTGTTCTTATCTTCTGGTTAAGGTTTTTAGGTTAAGGTTTTTATGCCTTTAGGAAGTCTGAAAGCAATATTTGTTTGAAAGCAATTTTGTATATTGTATCTAGAATATTATCTGTAGAATTATCATCAATTTAAAAGCTGTTTAAGTGCGGTTAAGCCTAATTTTTAAATAACATGGCGGATATGGTTGTTTACATTTGAAACAGCAGAATAGTAGATTTGCTGCCAATCTAGAGAGACTAAGCTTCGCAACAACAAAGATAACGCTTTCATTTATTATTGCGAATTAAATCATGCTTAATCCTTTCTGGAATTTATTCGAGGAAATAAGTGTTTGAGATTTACTTCGTAATTTTTTGTGTGGATATTTTGAGTTTTTATGTATTTTTGCCTTGTCGCGAAGTGAGAACTGAATTAATTGAATCAGAAATACTAAATCGTCTGTGAAAAACTATTTCTTTTTTGTTTTGTTTCCTTAATTTCTTTTATACATCGTTCTAGATTTATTATAGTATTTGAATAGAATGTGCCAACGATTAGATAATTTTTCAAATTATATAAATTTTGTGCATTCTGAGTTATAATATGTGCTACCTCGACTTCGAAAAGGCCTTTGATTGAATATGGAATGCAGGCCTCCTGCATAAATTGAATAATTTTATGCTTCCAAACAGTTTCGTAAAACTCATTAGTTCCTATCTGAAAAACAGGGCTTTTCAAGTTCGCTGCGGTGACGCCTTATTTGTCAGAAAAACAATTCATAGCGGGGTCCCGCAAGGATCCGTTCTTCCCCCCCCCCCCGGCTCCATAATGTTTATATCAATGATTTCCCGCACCCATTCAACACGAAAATACTCAAATACGCTGACGACACTGTAGTACTGACTGAATCCAGAAGTCCCCAGCTCGCTCTAAGTAATTTACAAATGCATCTCAATATGATCAATCACTGGTGCAAGACTTGGAAAATTAAGCTCAACGCCTCTAAATGTTGTTGTTGTATTGTGCTTTATCGGAGATACAAAACAAGATTAAGAGTCAACACTGATATCTATTTAGATAGAACTCTAATCCTTGTAGCTAATTCTTATAAATATTTAGGTGTTTACATAGATTAGTCTCTCAACTTCAAAGATCACATTTCTTACATCTTAAAAAAAGCAAATGCAGCCTACATGGCAATTTATCCTATTATCGGCAAAAATTCAAAGCTCAGTTTAAAAAGAAAATGCTTTACGTATCTCTAATTCGACCGATCATGCCATATGCAGTGCCGGCTTGGGCAATGGCCAATAAAAAGAAGCGCAAAAAAACTGGATATACTTCAAAATAAAATTCTATGTAGTATTGTGAATGCACCTTGGTACGTGAGAAACTCGATAATTCATAACGACCTGGATATTCCTTCTGTGCATAACTTTATACTCATGATAGCTCACAACTTCTTCGAGAAGATGAAGCATAGTCAGTAGAACGCAATTAAACAAATGTTGGATTATGATCCAACCATTGAATACACTGTCAAACGCCCCAAAACAATTCATCACAATTCGTCATGGTGGTGTGTATACGAGCCAGTTTCCCTTAGAATGTCCTCCACGAAGGCATCCGTCCCCTTAGGCAGATAGCCCTAGTGTGCTTTGCCATAATTAAATACACCACCACAATCGTCATGGTGGTAAATTGAAAATTTTAATTTTAAAATTTACATGAACTCTGAATGTTTTTCGCACCGACCACAGGTCATGAACTTTGCTTAATTTTCTCCGATAGAGAAATGGGACTCTATCCCATTATTTGTGTTGCATCTTATCTTAATCAAGAACCTTTTTTTATTAAAGATTTTTATGTTACTATTTCATTTTTAAATTATTTTGTATGAATTTTTACTTTATCATATGATTCTACGAACTTTTGAACTTCTTGTGGCCTATCTAGCTACTGCTGAAGGACTTTCACTGTTATGCCATTCACAGCTTCGAACTGTCTTCGCGCCATTTTCATGATGTCTCACTGCTGCTTATAGTGCACTCTTAAGAGCTATATTGCGCTCACCATCTGCATTTGCCATATAACTCACTGCACCTGCCTGCATGCTTCAAATTAATGCCATTGATTTTGACTGCACAATTTTTATGATGAACGCCTACTTTCGTAAGTATTAAGATATGCCTGCTCATGCAGCTGAATTGTCTTCGCCCACGGGTGTTGGTACTTCCCTAGTACCATTTATTTGGAAATATCTTTGCCTGGTGCATTTTAATGCGATACTGGCGAAAACTCTTTAGTAGTTAATGACCAGAAAAAAGTAAGTCATAAGTTATAATATGAACGAAATATAACGCTCTTAAGTGAACCTAGCGCCAGAGTGTCGCTATGGTAAACAAATATAGAGAATTTTAAAGAGTGCATTTATTCTATTGTGGTTTATGCGCTATCGACGAAGTAGTTTTAATTCAATCCAATAGGTTTAAACGAAATGCAAGAAAAAATGCGTATAATTTAATATTCCGTAAAAGGAAGTCATGTGGTGTACGCACCAGATTTTTTCGGTTAATAATCTATGAAAAAATAAATTATAAAATATTTCAAGTTGTTTTCTTTAGAAAAGATGCTAAAAATGTTCCAAGCTCATCCACTGAATTTATTCTATTATAACTTTTATCCAGAAAAGTATTATGCAGATAATTTGTATTTAGCTCTGTCTTCAAACTATGCTGTAAACGGCTTAAGTATTCATAACACGAAGTAATTAATTTCGAAATAAATGTTTTAAATAACGCTGCTTAGAGGTTCTTATCATAATTATGCCTTAACCATCGCTTATAATGACAATTACTTCGCTGAGAAAGAGAAACTGTAAATAGTCCCTAATTTAAAACTTAGTTTCTAAATACCTTTTCCCTTCTCTTTTAAACAGTGAATATTTTACTATCATTATTCATTTTCTAAACATTTAAATCGCACAATAACTTAAATGAAGAGCAATTAAGTTTTGTGAATATACGTACAGAAATGCTTAGAATAAGAAAAATCTAAATAATTTAAAGAACTTTCTTCCAGGCACAGCTCTGATTACGGTTCTGAATAAAATTCATTAAATGCATGATATTAACTTCTTTACCTCAAATTAAAATTCCATATTTTAAGATGCGATATGCAAATTAAAAAATGCAAGGAAAAGTGCATGTTTTTAAATCGATGTTTTAATCTTTTTACCCATTTAGTAAACTTAATAATGTAGTAAGTGAATTTTCTGATGAAAATTATTCCCTACGTTGAAAAATTCGTGGAGTTTATTATCTCCACCCTCTTTTTGTATAATTGAAAAAAAAATATTTTCAAACAATTCTTGATTAAAGATGACTTAAAAATTGATTCTAAATAAAATTTTGTGAAATTTTGATTATCATTTGAGCTAATCCAATGTCTACCATTTTCAAGCTTTAATGAACGGATAAGTTTAACTTAGACCTTGTCCTGTCTTTTCTTTAATTTACGCCTAAGATATTCGCTCAGACGAAAATATTCTGCAGATCAAAAGCATTTCATGCCTAGCAGAGTAAAAGCTTCTCGAGTTACCTGGGAGAATAAAGCACCAGTCCGGTAATAGTCGAAGACCGTAGCTTTATCCTTTTGTCATTTGATGATCAGTAAGTGGCTTTATGATGATTAGTTGTGAAGTGTCTTGTTTGAGAGTTGTTTTGTCATAGGTGTTTGAGAGAAATTGTTTTGTCTTAACTCCAAGGCTGATTGCCTAGTTTGTTATTGTTGAGAAGTTAATCCACCTTTTGTGTTGTACATTCTTTCTTTAGTTGTAACTATCGGAAGTAAATAAATAAAGTTCTGCTCGACCTTAAATATGTATACGTATACGAGCTGGGTTTTAGTAAAGGCACAAATTCATTAACGGCAATAATTAACTCTGTATAAAATACCATCAGTTATGCATACTTCGGAAAAACTTTGGTGAAATACTTCGGTGCAAAGTTGAAATCTGTTTTAGTTAAACATTTACTTTTTCGCTTTCTGAATTATCAGGATTTGAAGAATTAACTTTTAATAAGATTTGCTTATTGCTTATGTTAAACTGTTTTATTAAACTTTTCCTTTTCTCTCTCATCTACTTTTGAGAGCAGACTGTCGCAAAAGATAAGATCACCAAAGATAACTGGTAAGCTAGAATTAGATTTATTGAGATGTTATTATCATCTTATTAGATATTTGTGAACTAAACTTTGAAGAATTTCCCAGAAACCTCCCCCCCCTGTTTGTTCAGTCGTGATGCGAAAGATAACACTTGAAGTTGTTTAGATTGATGTCAAATTATTATCAGCTTACTGGATTGTGAACTAAGAATTGAAGAAGTTTGCAGGAATCAGATGCAGGATTTGACCAGACTTGATGCAAGAGATAATGCTTGGACTTGTTTCACTTGATGTTAAGTTATTATCAGTGCTGCAGTTTCAAGAACTAAGAACTGAGAAGTTTCAGAAACTGCAATCCTGCTCTGCCTCAGTCGTGATGAGAAAGGCAATGTTTAAATTTTGAATCAATCAATAATCGCGAAAGCCCTTCTTTATGTAGGAATTTATTGTAGGAGCCTATTTGGCCCTTCTTTCTGTAGGAAGAGTTGTAGTGTCATTAGGTTATTTTTTATGAGTGAGACATGAAAGAGGAGCAATACCCTCTCTGGGACTCTAACCTGGACTTTGGAATACCCTCTGAGTGAGTTACCGTTACACCACGAAGGCACGCAGAAAGGAGAGAGAAAATACCTTCTGTACCCTCTACCGTTTTCTCTAATATAGTATATAAGGTATTTTCGTATAATATACTAGAGAAAGTACCTTATATGACTGGAGATTAGGGGAGCCAGTCCCCAAATCCCTGTAGTGAAGAATCATCATCCACCAACTTTCAGTTCCGACACCATTGTAGGAGTCATTAGGATTTTTGAAGTAGGAAATACGTTATACGAAAAATTGAGCAATGCCTTCGCAGGGAATCCAACCTGGACCTCTCGATTACCTGCCGAATGAGCTACCATTACACCCAGAAGGCGTACTGAAAGGAGTGAGAAAATACCCCATAGATTTTCTGAAGTAGGAGACGTGAAAGATATGCATTGTCCTCGAATCTGAATACTCGGTGAGTGTGCTATGCCGAGTGTTCTGCTGATTTATCACACTGTCTGTAAAAACAAGGTATTTCATATTTGAAAACTGGGTATAAAATAGGCTTTTGATAATATGTGGAGTTCATCTTATCTTCACTCTCTTTATTTTTAATTTGCCGTTGTATAAAAAACCAGCAACAATCATAAGTCCCTTAGAAAAACCGTCCTTAAATTCCTTGAACCATGTTTTAAGATATTTTTCTCCTCTTTGATGCCAATGAATGGATCTCTTTTATTGCAGTCTTTTAAGTACACCTAAGGTTCATCTACTGTGACAACATTTTTCCATTTTTGTCCGGATAAATGTTTCTCATAAAGAATTCTGCAGCACCTTCTGCGTTCGGCTATGTCTTGGAGAAAGACGATGCCCATTACTTTTTTTTGCATTTAAAAAATTCGATTTGGCATTAATCACTTTGTTTACAGTTGGCATTCGGTATTTTAATGATTTTTCAATTATCGTTTGACTTGGTGGATTTTCTGTTAATATTGAAGATCTTACTTTTGCAACATTTGAAACATTCTATTTTTTCCTTACGTATTTGGAGCAATTTTTCCACTTGAAGTTACATTTTGACGTTTTTTCCCCCTTTGTTGTTGATAACATTACCGTAGATTTATGTATCGAAAACTTTTGGTTTTCACAGCGTTTTTGAGTAAATAGACACCAATAATTTTTTTTGAAAAGAACACAAACATAGACGTCCATCCATTGCTCTTTTAAAAGGGACATTTTGCATGGAAACAAAACTGTCAAGTAATAAACGATAATTTATACTTTTCAAAATATAGTTGCAGTTAAAAAAAATTCCAAGCAGAAGACTGTTTTTACTGGAAAGCAAAATCATCTAAAAAATGGGCGACCTCTATAAAATTTAATTTCCACAAATGTACCACTGTGTTATCTGAACACTCTGCATTGGTTTAGCAAAGCGATTTACATAAATATTATAAAGTATTATATCGAATGATAACAGCCACATGGAAAAGTATACCTACAGAAATGAAAAATGTTTCTAAAATTTAAATTTCTGAAGATGAAATCTATTTTTATGCACTATATCATATTCCACGCTCATACATTGAAGCTTTCGATTTCATCTTATACTACATCAAATGGTAGGATGACGTAGTTGTTGCCATTTCTCTCAAGCGTTATATCGCCCGCCTGAGAAATCATCTAATACATTGTCATCATCTAGCGCTGTTTCTGCTTCACGTGGCATTACGTTTGCCTCCGTTCACGTGATTAACGATCTCAACAGTCTGACTCTCACCCATTGCTATTTCCCTTTTCCCCTACGTGCGTCTAAGCATGAGGAAAAACAACTCATATATTGTTATCTACCGAAACAATAGGCGCCTAATTTATTTCATCCTAGTTCTCGCAAATGTGTTAGTTTATATCTTTAACCACTTGGAAAGCTACGTTTTCATCCACAAAAGGAAACAGCTCTAGCAGTGAATCCACTAATGACGGTTAATATCCTCACGGTAGCGTAAGTTATTTACCGTTGAGCTAGAGGATCCTTTACTTTTCCCAGGAATATCCGCCATTTATTCCCTGTTTCATTCGCACTGTGTGATAGCTCTTCATCCTTTTCCTTCCATTGCCGTAATAACGCTTTCTTCATATCGTGTAATGGCCAATGGGTCTTCTTCAGTACCATATGTCAGTCCATTGCTTTATTTGTTTTTGTTAATGGCAACACACATTTTCTACTAGGAAAGAGAAAAATAAGAAAATAACTTATATCTTCAGGGAACTCGAAATTTAATGAAATAAAGAGTAAATAAAAGTATCTACTAAAAAGACAACGGAAATCTACCTACTTTGCGATATTTTCACATATTTTGTGTAGGTTAAACAGAAAAGAAAGAAATATTATTGTATTACGAATTCTGAGCATATGCGGATATTTTTAGTAGAATTATATGTAAAATTGTTGTATTTTTCTGTATAATGTATCATGAAAATTTAGAAAAAGGATGCTCTGACCGAGAAATAAGAATACTGGGACAAGCCATTCAGTCCTTTTCTATTAACATTCAGTCTTTTTCTATTAAACATTCAGTCTCTTTAACTCCAGCTATCTCGCTAATTCGGCAAAATACCGCCAAGGTGGTAACAGTTTTGGCGACTAATTTCTAATATAACGGTAAATCGTTTTCTTATGTAAATCGACATGGCGACCTTTTTGTCCAGTCCCTGTATCACCGTAAGAACTGTAATTGTTTTCAGATGCAACTGCAACCGTACCCAGTCTCATAGCCCTTCCAGTAATTACGGGAAGCATTAGACATTTCTCGGCAGCCGGATGAAAATTATATAAGACCGTGAGAACATCTGCTGTTGGTTGTTGGTGGGAGTTATGAATTCAGAGCAACTTGAGATATCAGTGAAACCTTTGTCTTTCGTATGCGCTTTGCATAGCGTTGTGTTTAACGTTCTTAGTAGTTTGAAGTACTGATGAAGTACTGAGTACACTTCTGATTGTACTCTGTGATACTGTGAACAGCTGTACGAGTATTTCTGTGGAGAGTTCCAGAACTGTGAATTGTTACTTTTGATAAAATAAATTTCATGAACCAATCATCGGACCTGTATGCATTCAATCTTTTACAAACCCGTATGCAAGCAACCATATTAATAATGCTGTAACAAATGTTTTGACTGGAGAGGGAGCGTAGGTATCTTATTATTGAATCAGGATATTAAATAGGGTCTTTTTAATACTAATACTATTGCTCTTAATTTAGAGGGAGCTTTGAATGAAAAAAGTAAAATAATAGTTACCAGACTTAAAAATGTGCTATAATATGTGACAAATTGATCGAAAAGAGAATTAAATTAAAATGCACTCCAATAGCATCCGCTGGCTTGATTTAAAACTACCTAAAATTAAAAAAAAAAAAAAAAAAAAAAAAAAATTCTACTACGTTTTGAGAATTTTTGGAATGGTCTAAAAATATTCTAGAGCTAACAGTATTTTATTGTGTTTAATATCAAATTATAATAGCACTAACCATACTTCCTTGTGGCTTGTTGTCGTCTTCCTTCTTGGAGAGGGGTAAAGTTCATTTTAACCTCTCATTAAAATGCAGTTTTTCAATTCATCGAGCAAATGAGAAGAGAGATATTTGTATTATGCTTATATATTTTTTATGATAGCGAATAATGGTTTAGCATTCCTTTTTCTTAAAAGCATAAACATATATACATTTCTGCAAGCTGAATTTGGCAGAATCAGTTAAGTTAATGTTAATACGCAAAATTCAATTTGTAGCAAGAGTACCATGTAACGACTTCGTTTTCTGAATCCACAACTACAGTAAAGAACTGACCTGACCAACAGAAAAAATCAAATAAATACAGGACAGAAAACATAGCAGGTGGGAGAAGAAAGGGAAGAAACAGCTATGGCAGGCCTTATAAAGGTAATTTTTCAGAGAAGAAATTAAAATATACTAAAACGTTCTTAGCAAGTTTTCATTCAGTTTTTTATAGTTTCTGTGAGAGACGGTCTTCGATTACTTAAATGGTAGCCATATTTTTTTCTTCTACATTTCAAAATAAAATTCCTGATAGTACTTACATATTATCCCGTAGACCGTTTAATGTCGCCAAGCAGGACGATTTAGTTCCAGATATAGATAAGCGGGACGCAATAATACACTCAAGACATCTGCGCTTTCGATTGATATAACACCGATTGATTCTCGATAAGCAATGTTTTGTTTTAAAGAACAATGATCTAAATAAACTGTTATTGCTGTATTTTTTCCTTTATTTTGAAAAATTACTTTTATTTAGAATTTGCCTTCTAGAGAGCAGCAAGCAGTATATTATAGTCAAACTCATGAGATCCTACCACCAAAGAAGTGGGAATTAATGAATATATTGCCGAGAAAAAAGTAATATATTGGAAGAATTACTTATGGGAAATTTGCATTCACACATCTTCTAATAAACATCGGATAGAGCTTCCAGTAGAGTTAGAGAGTCTAACAAAATAATAAAACTCCACGAAAGCCTTTTTACGAAGCGCCAAAACGAAGCAGAAGCAGGTCGAACACTGTTTATTTATTAAATAAAGATGCGTTAGTTCCTTCAGAATTCCGCAGGGACTATTGGCACAACTTTGGCGGGATCTTCCTCAACTTTTATGGTTCGACTGTAGCCAACTTTCATAGTTGACGGGAGAATACGTATGTACTCTTTTGACTAATTATTTAAATATGTATGTTTCATTTTTGTTGCCGAAGAAATACTATGATTTAAATATTATTCCCTTTGATTAGGTATCATATTAGCCTCTCTGTTATAAACTGTAGAAAACTTGAAGTATTTGTTGTCTTTAATCTATTTTTATAGATGTTTCTAGCAGGATTCTTGTACGTTGTTGGGCACCCAGCGGAATTATGGGTAGTCATAAGAGAGAGCTGTGTGGCATTTGTCTACGGAGCTGAAGAATGCTCATGTCCAAAAATGGAAACATCTTTTTCAAAAACGCTGGGATTTGGTGTAAACTTGATTACACGTGCTAGTTATTATTCTTGAGTAAAGACTCCTTTTTCCTCTCTATTACGCATTTTCGGGGGAAAAAAAAAAGAAATAAAATTTGGGACTTGCTTACTACAGAAGAGCATACTGTTGAATATTTCCAAAGTTATGAAATCTTACCGGCCTGAAAAAGATGTGTTAATGGCCATAAAATGGCGCCTAGCGAAAATAATTCTTTTACAGTATATCTCCTTAATAAAAAGTAACAGAAATTTTCAGTGAAAAATTAAATATAAATAAATGATAATATAATATGTTTGAAAGAAAAATAAGAATAGACCCTTTTTTATTGTATTTAGTAAATGGGTTTTCTGTTTTGGCGCGACTGGCGCCGTCTCTTGTGGTCGAGGGGATTTTCCTTAAGTATTTGAAGCATTTATGCATCAGTCTATGGGGTTTATCTTAGGATTAGGGTAACTTGGCGATTTTTTGGCGACCAACCCTTCTACAGCAACCTGCTAGTTTTGTTTTGGACGCCATTTTGTTTTCACGAAGTAAAGGCATGGGTTTTTTTTTTCTTTTTTTACTTAGCATTTTTTCCAATAATCTGCTAGCCGAATTACGCTTATATTAGAACTTTTTATGGAACAAAACTGCTTAATCATGACGAAGATTAGGTGCGAAATTGGGAGAAAGTGCAGAATCGCAAACTCCTTGCCGCGTTCTTAAGAATTGCACATACACGGTATCCATGTACACGTCGACCTATTTTCACTTAAAAAAACATCCCAGAATTGCACAAAAATGGCATTGCGCACACTCTTGATTTTATTCATGTACACTGTTAAAGTCCTAGCTAGTAACTTTTATCGCCTTACCAAAATGTCGCCAAACTACCTGTTACCATATTCCAAAGATTAGCCGTCTATGGTTATAATATTACATGATTCAATGCTTAATCATTATTAATTAGACAACAAATGTACACCATTGACCAGATTGTACATTTGTTGTCTAATTCATTAAGCCTTTCAAGAACCGAAAACAAGGTAGTTTTCCGTTTTGTTGGAGCAAAGATAAAGTCGCCAATAATGGTACAACTGATGCCAAACGGAATAGCTTCGAACAACCAATGTTCATTTTCAAAACAAGTCGCAGCCATTTCTTATCAGATGATCGTTTCTTTCAATACTGGCATACAATTACGTAGAATTTTTACAAGATAGTTAAATTTTATGCCCTAAGACAATTCGCTGTAATTAAGTCAATTAGAATGCAATCACACCGCTCACCCGAAGGCGAAAATATAGAAAAGGCAAAGTCAAGGGTTAAATTCATCAATTCTAATGAGAATGTACTACCGAAGTAAAGCACTGCGGTTTTACATAATTTCTGAGTAAGATATTCGAAAGAATTGAAATAATTCTTGTATTCCAAACTAAGATTTAATTTGAAATTAATGTAGATAATTACTGAGAGAATTAGAGTTTTGTAGCGTAGTTTACGTGAGATGAGATCACTTGAGGGTCACGGGAGATGAGATCACTTGGGGGTCACGTGAGATGAGATCACTTGGGGGTCATGTGATATGAAATGGCAAATAAGGATATTTTACCATAAAAGCATAATAAATTCTTAAATTAATGTCTTTTTACAAATTTGTTGTCTTTATTTATTGTCTTTTTATAAAATTTTAAATGATATTAAAATGCTTATACCTTCAAAATAAAAATTTCTTAGAACTAACATTTGTTATGTGTATACTATATGTTGTCGCCAATAAAGTCTGCTTGGCAAGATTTGCGTCGGCGAAACGGAAAAGTACCGAAAACAATTGTAGATAAAAACTTAGCGGGTCGAATATGTCCAAGCTGACATATTGAGAACTAATGGCTCACCAGCGGCCGAAGAGTAAAATCGCTGACATTGTTTGTTCGACTAAGGTTTACTTGTAGGCGAACAGATCCATTGTAAGGACGTTTTCGTCAATTTCCTCATATGTAGCATGGATACGAGGGAGTTTTCCCTAGAAACTCCTCCTCGAAGGCATCGCTTTGTAGAAAGATAACCCTCATGTGTTTTGCCATATTCAACCAAATTAAATCATATAAAATTTCTGGGGGCTACATAAAACTAAATCTAAGGTCTTATCCATATTCGCACTAAGTCTGGTGACAGCTTTGATTTGTTGAAATGGTAGATGGCAAAATATATAAGTATCCTTTTTTTTTTTTTTTTTTTTTTTTTTTTTAGAATTTTCTTGTGTATTGCTAGTTCATTTTTTTATATTTTGTAATGTTTCCCACAACCTGTCACAAATGTATATAATCTGGATATAAGTTTTGTAATTTATATGTACATGAGCTTTTTATAGTTTAGTTTAAGTATTTCATGCTTACGATAAACTATTTTCAGTTAGTCAGTAGATGCAGAAAACTTTATTTCAGAATTTTATAAAATTAGCTAAATGTTTGGCAAAATACTGGTTAGAAAATATCGTAAAATTTAGCTTTTAAAACACTTCTTGAATTTTAGATTTGGATTTCCTGCAGCAAATAGGAAGTAAGACAAGAGAAACTCTAAGAATGCAGTACTCTTTCTTGAATATCCAGTAAATGATGAGGATCGAAATGATGAGGTGGCAGAGATGATAGAGATATAAATAGAGATATAAATAGAGATATAAATAGAGATGATAAATGATGAGGTGGCAGAGAGAATGATCCTTACCCGAGGCATAAAAACTTGAAATTTAAATGCGACGTCTATTTTGTTGTCTGACCTCAGTTATAAAATGTGCTTCTTGCAGCTAACATGTATTTGGGCATTTGGAAATATTTCTTGTTTGGCTGAGAAAATTTGGCGATACTTTCAACAATATGAAACAAATTTTTATTGCATTGAGGGTATCAATCCTGAAATTCAATGGAGATAATGATAAGTGTAGCCAAATTTCTCTTATTATCAGACTGTTCATTCAGAATACCAAGCAAGAACAATATATAGACTCTGCCAGAAAAAGAGACTATTCTATATCTGCCATTTTACTGGGCTGACTGGCGAAACTTAACTTGCGATTTTCGTGTCTCGAATGCGCGACATAGGATACATATTAGATTTCTAAACAGCGTTGTTATTATATAAATATTTTGACAAAAAATCGGACTTTTTCTGAAATGACATACATATATTTTTACATATTTCTATTTTACTACTCAAACTATACCTAATATTATATTTCGTAAAATTTAGTGAAAAATTTACCGAGAAATTCAGAAATGTATCTTGGCGCAATTTTTTTAGATTGCGCTAAGATTATTTCACTTGGCGAAATTCTTAATTTACGGTAACTTGTTTTTCTTTCCCTTTCACTGTGCACGAGTAGAAAAAAGGTGCTTCGTTAATTCCTTAAAATAATTTCAGCAATATGCGTAAACCGCATTTGGCGTTATTATCACCCATAAAAATATGCCAAATTTCAAAACGTGTCAGTATATAAATTCATGTATGACTTGGGAAATTTTGAATATAAAACTAATTTTTTGCAGGCGTGCTAAAAAACAC
Organism: Stegodyphus dumicola; assembly: GCF_044657685.1. Classification (NCBI taxonomy): domain Eukaryota; kingdom Metazoa; phylum Arthropoda; class Arachnida; order Araneae; family Eresidae; genus Stegodyphus; species Stegodyphus dumicola. The sequence goes on from NC_140778.1 coordinate 123,487,350, forward strand.
TTAAAGTTGATGACAAACATTTTATAAGTTATAATTAATACAATTTTTCGAAACATTTATAAAAATTTAAAAAAATACAAATTTTGAAAACAAATGAGGAAATAGCTGTGAATTTTATTTGCACTGAACCTAAATTTCAGATTGTGAAAGAAGGAAATTAAAAAAAAAGATATTAATAAATGTATACCAGATTCAATTAAGACTGAGGAACCACAATTTTGAGAGTTACTTTTTTTTAAAACCTACTGGTGCGATTTTTACAAAACTTGGTACTTTGGCTTAATTTGAATCGTAAAATCGAAATATGGAAAAACGTACTTATGCCATTTCAGAAAATGTCCGATTTTGTATCAGAATACTTTTGTTAGAATAATTCGATGTATAAATCTGATATATAAACAAAGTCGAGACTTGAAAACGCAAGTTAAATTTCGTCGATCCGTCTAGTAGAACGGGGGTTATAGAAATATCTCCCCCTTTTTTGTGCAAGGTGTACAGTTATTTACTTCTGTTAGTCATAATTTTCAAGTGTGATATATTTAAATGCTGTAAAATGCAGTAATTGCACCAGTCTAGTAGTTTTTTAACAAAATAAGAGATACTAATAACTTTCGTGAAATTTTGACTACGTTAAAATACACATCGTATTCCATTTAGTTTTTCTACTAATATTTAATAATGTACGATCTAATTTTTGCTCAGTTCTTTAGCCAAATGTTTATTATGCACATCTTTAGAAAATTTACTTTTAAGTAAATATAACAATTTATAACTATGTAAGCTAATTTATTGCTACTTGTAGTCTTAAATATTAAAGTTATTATCTGTCTGCATTACTGCATGGTCTGCATTACTGCATTACTTATCATTGTAATTTATAAGGAATTATTCTTCTTTCCTGTAATGTGTTTATTATATATTCGGTCATTTATTAGAAAGGTGCACAAATAACAAGCGCTTAAAACTAGCATAACCCTTCTAGATTTCAACCAATAAAAAGTCCTCCAAGCAAACATTAATTGCTAGTCGTTAAGCTTTCCGCTTATAGCCAATCCGTTAGCGTATAGCCACATTCTGGAGGACAGAGTTCAGTGTCCACATACAACCTGATAACAATCGGTGGGGTGAACTGGACTGCGATGAAAATAAATACTACGTTGACGCTGCTGAATTATTAAGAGAAGAAATCCGTGGCCGGCAGCAGTTCGCTTGATGGATATGTTCCATATCTTCGAGATGGATAGGTGTACGTGCTTCCCGTAGTGGGTGATAAGAAATGACATCAGAAGAAGCGTACTTGCAATCTGTTGGGATTTGTTGCTTCAGGCTCTGACAGGAAAAAAGGAACCAAATATACGGAGGATTACTTTTTTTCTTTCGGAAAACTATTTTGAGAACATTAGAATTTTGCTTAATGGTTGTTCAGGTAGAGCTTGAATCATGGAATATTTTGTAGGCTTTGAAAAAAAAAATACCGTGACGTAGTGATAGTTATAAAATATTATGAACAGATATTTTATAGTTAATAAGCGATAAATGTTCATTCGTGTAACTTTTGATAAATTTGGTGCTCCTAAATCAAGTGTTTATTAGGGATGATGATGATGAATTTTAGCAGACTGTAAATTTTGAAAACACTTAAAATTGTTAGTTTGAAAATGCACCCCGAACTGCGAAGTATTCATTAGTGAATACCTTTGAAGTTAATTTCAGGTTTATCCCGATAATAATTTATCCTAAAAATGGGAAGCATGGCTGTTTAAGTCTGGAAATCTACAGTATTTCTTATTCAAAATCGGCATCAAACAAAGGATAAAATTTTGTAGTTATGCAAATTAAAATTTGTTCCTTCAGTTATCCAGAGAGTTTTCTAGATAATAACGAGGCAGATAATTCGTTATTTATAAGGTAACAGAGATAAATATGTAAATTTTTGAAGTTGCCATGACAACAGAGATTCATTTCCTTCACAAGAGTAGCAATTTGATTTAAGTGTTAAAATGTTTACAAAATGCAACTTCCTTTGATGAAAGCTACTGAGAATGAAATATCACACTTTTATTATTGTGAAGATAATCAAGAAGTTAAATAGCTCTCTTTGAACTCTCAAAGTTAGTTAAATATCAAAGTAGTGTCCATGCTCTTCTTACTTAATATAGTAATCTTACTTAATATAGTATCTTACTTAATATAGTATCTTCTTACTTAATATAGTAAGAAGAGTACGGACATGTTAATAGCTATTAAAGTCTGAAAACGAAATTCACAAAAGAAACAATTAAGTCAATACAATGGTTAAACTGAAATTCATCTAGAAATTGGACGTTTTTCAGTGGTCAAGTTCCTCGAAAATTAGAGATATCAAATTCAAATTAAGGACAAACTGAGATGAAAAGGTTATACTTAAGAGATGACTCCAAAATGCAGAAAGTGTGAAAAAAATTAGAGAATAAAATTAAAATAAATTAATTTCATAAACAATTGATTCTATTGAAATGGGAAGGAATTCATTATAGATGACAAAAAATATTTCATGTGTAGCGTAATCTCAGTAGTAGCACCAAATATTATCATTTAAACATTCTTTTGAACTCTGTTCCCGTGCATCTCAGATTGAAGCTGAAAGAAAAATTTGTAAGAAATTTCGTAGTGCGATACGGCACAGTCGAAGAGGCTATGTTTATCAATGATTCTTTTTTTTTAGGGAATTGTAGTAAATAATTCCGCTTGTTTAAATCAGTGCATCAAAAAGAGTAATTTCTTTAATCAAACTTCATGAACAAGCCGCCCAGACGATATAGTGGTTAGGGAAGTCGACTGCAATACCAAAGGCCCCGGGCTCGAATACCTGAGAAGGCATGGTTGTAACTGTCCGTCACATCGTAGGACCACTTGAATATCATTTTGACCGCTCTCGAATCCATTTCAACGATTTTTTGGCGTAACATCTGTACGTACAGGCAGAATAAAGGCCTCTTTTTCTCAAAATGGATTGTAAAATGGATTCAGAAAACATTTTCTCGTGACGTCTGTACATACGTACGTAGTATGGATCTCGCATAACTAAAAAACAAGTAGCCTAAGAACTTTGAAATTTTATATATGGGACTGCTATAACATGTAGTTGTGCATCTCCCTTTTTGGTTGCAATCTATCGCACCAAAAGTTTACACGTATATATATATACGCTCTGTTACACAGCTCGGTGAGCTCAATTTTTTTATTTTTATATGCTGGTAAACTGCGCATTTTTTCTTTAAACATGATTGAATTATGTTGTTCTAATGTTACGGTTAAGGGTTTTATGCCTTTAATTAGAACCGAATTAATTGAACGGGAAATATATTTCTAATGAAATTCGAAGAAATAAGTTTAACTAAAATGCAGCAAAATATGTGTGTAATTTAATAGGACGAAGGAAGTCATGTGGTGTCCATATCAGATTTTTTATTGGAGCACATGCTTTTAACTATGTCCCGGAAACCTCTTGATATCTCTAACTTGAGGTTGCAGGATTAATTCAAATTAGATGCAAAATCAATTTTCTGGTGGTACAAAAACTTGGCCACTAAGGTTGGTTGTCACTTTATTATGAATGCTCCATAATATAGGTGGGCTACTTTTACACCGCGATTACAATACATCCTTTACTTCGTGTAAGAAAGTAAAAAGTAACTTATAAACTTGACTCAGCTCAAAAGATTAACCTTCGTAATTTCTAATGAAACCGAAAAAGCATTCATTAAGGAAGGCATGGAATCTTTGTAAAATATGCCAAGAAGGGATTTACGCAGCTACCTGAATGTGCACGTAGAAAGGTAACTAATTCCATAATATCCTGAAGTAATGTTTTAAATAATATTATCTGAATTATAGCATTAATATGAAAAAAATTCTCAAAATACTCCCCATTCTTATCCGAAACTCTCTTTATATGCTTATAAGCATGTTCGAATATCATGCATATACATTCATAAACATTATTCTAAAACACAAGAATAATGTGAAAAATAATCACCAAATACTACATACCGAATTTGGATATTAAAAGTATTAAGATTTAGCTTTTGTTATATGTCAAGAATTTGAAACAACTCAACTGGTATAAAGATTTATTTCTATTAATTAATGATAGTGTATCTTCCTATTTTTTTCATCAAACGTAACCTGAATGTAAATTAAACAAACTGTATAAGGCCGATTATGAATTATTTAGTTAGTTTGCATTGACTACTGCTATTGCTACAGTTCACCAGTGGTCAAATATGTCCTTATAGCTTGTGGAAGTTGGCTTCAGGGCTGGACGGAAAACATATTTGAATTAATGTAAATTAATTACTAGCTAGCATTCAGGTAGAGATAATTTAGGCTTGTGATCATTTTTTAAAGCTGAAACTTTACTAAACTTCATTTTGTGTAATTTAAGCTTTCATTTTTTTTTAAATTATTTTCTAGGGAGCTACGATGCACAAATTCGTTGTTAACAGTACACAATTGCATTCTGCACTTCACACAATTTTGGCGCGATGCCATTCTAAGCGATGATAACGATGGCGTTCTTTTAAGGGTAGTCTTCGAGATAGAGGGCTGAACTGTACAGGCTCCCAGACCTGGCTTATTAAATGCCTTAACACGGGTAAATGCCCCAACCCCTAGAGGCGATACAAGGAGACACAACCTGCCTGGCCAACCTAAGGGGCCTTACATGATACACACAGTCTAGAAATATGAATCACAAATCAAAGGTGGACGGCTAGCACATACCAAAAAGAAAGGAATAGCACATGGTAGTATGTATTCAGATGTTGACTAAGGGGACCCAAAGCCCCAAGGACGATCTTCAATATTAAGCTATGCAACGTCCCCACAACTAACGGGCAGACATGACAGTACCAGTAAGGTCCCTGTCGAGCCTGAACCTACCATCGAATAGACGATGGTTCGAGTCACTGTGAACACTGATATTTACCCCAAAAGTCTAGGTACAGTTCCTAGCCAGAACGCTGCAGTTGTTATAGTCGACACCTGGGAGGAAGATTGCTGAATAGAAATCTTCAGTAACAAATCTGTTTAGCATTGTCCAAGTTGATACCGGAGCATCACAAACTCTCTATACACTCCTCAAAATATTGAATGACACAGACTGTGAGCATACTACAGCATGATATCTGATGGGACAAGCTGTGCACTTTCACGTTCATCTCCGACTTTCGATTCTACTGCGATGTAGAACATTTCCTTTCTGAGACCACTGTCTCAAACTCAGCGGCCGGTTTTAGCATTATATTATTTCTTTTCTTCTACAATGCTGTGCATGGACTAATCGTCGGTAGGGAAGACCCACCCTCTCGCAAACACATCCGTTTGACAATATTGCGTATGGTAATACCTTAGAGGTATTCACAATTCTTGTTCGTTTCTAGATACAATAGTAGCAAGAATACATAGTTCATGATGATGTCTCCAATGACAGATACACATACTGATTATCTGCTTAGTGGTTGAGAACAATTGGCTTGAAAGGTTAATCATTTTCATACACATACACTGTGTAATTTGCACTTTACTGCTTTCAAATCTTCATGATCGGACATTTTCTATGCCGAGTAGTGTATTCAAAACATTTCTCCTTGCAAATTAAACTTAATAAAATGCTGCATTTAATTTAAAATACCATTAGAATGGAAACAGTTTATTCAATTACGGCAAAGCACTCGAGGGCTATCAGCCTAAGAGGAGGGCTGACCTTGTGGAGGACAGAATGCAGACTAGAAGAAGAAAAGGAACAACTCCAGTTTAAAAGAAGTCATCTTATTTTAAGAATGTGCCAAATCCTGGTAAACAAGGATATAATACTTCTTCAGTTTCAATAACAGTTTCAAAATGGTTTGGTTTATTTAATTACGGCAAAGCACACTAGGGCTATCTGCCTAAGGGGAGGGATGCCTTCGTGGAGGGCTTTCTAAGAGAAACTGGTTTGTATACACGTTACACATAAGGAAAACTACGAAAACGCCCATGCAGTCAGCCCCTTCGCGGGTTTCGAACCTCGGACCGAACTACCAGTGTTCAGCGACTTTACCACTCGGCCGCTGGTGGGCACACAGTTTCAAGAAGTAAATGCTCAAGAAGAAACTGTTTATTGTTTTCCAAGTTTAAACCAGTTTAAACAGACAAATTGTGATATTTTCTCGTCTTACATTCAATTTATAAATGTGTACTTGTCGAATGTGTCTGCAGTGGGAGAAAGTGCAAAAATATTTCTGCAGGAAATACAGCATTTTGCTGCAAAATCACAAACCGGAACAGCAGCTTTGAATTAGAGGAAGAGAAATAAAATCCCACTTTTAATAAGGTTTATTGATTGATTTTCGAGATAAATACCTGAATGAAACTTAAAATATATGCGTAATAATATACATTATGTAATACGTTTTTAAATTATAAGTCCTTATTCTTTTTTTCTAAAATATCACCAGATTGCGCTAAGGCTGTTTAGCTAAGCTCTAAATGAAAGTATTGAAGAAAGCTTATGAATAAAAAAGTCGGAACTGTTTATAAAAGATAAAGTAATTAACACATATCTTTCTTATCATTCAAGACTAAGTTGTGTCTCTTTAAATTTTTTAACACTAAATGTAAGTGGGAAGTAAATGTGTTGATTTTCATAGCCTTTATTGTCAGTAAAAAGTACATGTTTATAAACTTTACATTTGTGGCTAAAATAACGAATTGACAACACTAGTCGGTTCGTTTCAGTTAGAAAAGAAAGAAATTCGATTGAAATAAATACCGTCTTATCCTTAAGTATAACTACTTATTTGATTCGTAAATAGTAATGCAAATTTAATTATTGTTTATGAAATTATTGTGTAACTTTTTTAATTTTATATTTTTCCTGTCAGAGTAATAGAAGATGGCATCAAGAAATGAAAACTAATTCTTTTACTTATTGTTCTGAAGGTTAAAATATTTTGTTTGCCATGGACAGCCTTATATCTCAAAAACCGGACGCTGCTCTAAAGAAGTTTTAACAGATTCAGTGAGAAAGACATTCATTTTCACGTCTAATTATATCGAAAGTTTTCTAAGCGGTTACAGTCACAAGCTTTCTTTTTAAATTAGTAAGGATTCTTTCAGGAACACCTTATGGATAAAGCGCCCTTTGGCGACATTCAAAGGCTTTTGCCAAACCAAACTAGGCAAAAGCAATTTTCAAAATGGCGGCATACTAGCCATTTCGCGAAAGAACAACAGATCAAGAAAATTTCAAATACAAGGAACAGCAGTTGAAGATGAAACAAATATACACTAAAACTTATTAACGTTTACTTTTTTCTTTTAATAGGCAGACGAACGTTTGTAAATAAATTTATTGCATTTTAAAAGCACAGGATAAAGGAACTATACAATGTTTACGTATTTTCTGCACCACATGTATTCGAAGTAAGAGTCAAATAAATTTGAATTTGCCAATAATAATGCGTTTGTGCTTCTCAAAATTTCCTTTTTCCGGGTTGAATTTTGGATTAAAAATTTCCCTTTTGCAACTGAATGGTAGGAAGGGAAAAAAAATTCACTTTTACGAAAGACTTATTCTATAATTCGTTTTTTGTCGAAAAACAAATCTTTAAAGTATTTTTCACATTTACAGGAAAAGGGATTATAAAATGGTTGCGCAATTTAAGTAATCATTCAATATTTTATAAAAAATCTGTATTGTTTCATCTAATGGTAAAATAAACAATTGATTTTTTATTCACAAAGGTGCATGGTTGCTTTGAAAGCATGAAAACACTTGAATTGAAGTCTCAAATACAATTTAAAGCTTATTGACAAATAATATTAAGAGAATGTAAATGAAAACATTTTGAATTTAGTAGGAAGATGAAACGTTGTTGAGGAATTTGGCCTCGTCAGAGATTGCCAAAACGAAACCGCTTAATAGGATAAAATTTCAAGATCCATTTGTGTCTAAATCTGTCACAAAATAAAGTGATTAATTAATTAAGGTATAAAAAAGGGTTGCTATGGATTTTCACTTAATTTGGGCACCTTTATGATTATTATATATTCGTAAATGAAAGTAAGTAAGTTACTTAATATCATGCTTTTCCTTTGGTAGGCTTTCTGAGAAAATGTAATAGGCATTTATATTGCATATTGTAAAAAACCAGCAAATCATACGTAGCAAGCTCTGTTTGTTCTCTAAGAAGACCTATCAGCGGCCGAGAGGTAAAGTCGCTGGCTATTGTACCTAAGTTTGATTCCAGGCGAATAGGCCTGCTGCATGGACGTTTTCGTGATTTTCTTTCTTTCTCAAATAATTTATATTGCGGATTTAGCTTTCAAGAGGTTACGTTTCGTATTCACCTGCTAGTAATTTTATTTTAATGAATGAAAAGAACGATATTCTATAGTTATAGCTTGGTAACTTTAAGTGGGGTGAACTCTGAAAACACCTCACACAATTTAATTAAATTTGCAGCTTCGAATTAATAGCTAGAATTAATCCATAAAGGTGTTCAATAACTCGAAATTACGCAAAGCTCTGTGAATATAAAAGTAAAAAAATCTGATTTCGACCCTACATGACTTCCTTTTACGGCCTATTAAATTATACACATTTTCCTGCACTTCATTTAAACTTATTTTGTCGAGTTACATTTGAGATATATTTCTTATGCAGTCAATTCAGTTCTCACTTGAATAGCAAAAATACATAAAAACGTAAAACACCTTCATTAAAAATAGTAAAATAAAGCGAAATCTAAAACACCAATTACAGTTCAAAACAGAAACAATTTTTGCAATTAAAATTAAAGTTTCTACTCAAGAACAAGCAATTCGGCCAACGGGTAGAAAGACAAAATATTCAGTGTACAAAAAATCAAAGTTAAATTTTTTTCTTACTAGGCAAAAAGGACACTGAATTTGTTGCACTAACTGACTTAATTCATTATACTACATAGAGTTTCAAATGTAAACTAATAGGCGGCGCCTTAGGCCTAGAAACAGTTACATGTTTAAAATGTTGATAATCTACAACTATTGCATGCAGATAGGCCTAGAAACTTGATCTAAATGTAAGAACAACATAGTTAAATTACTTTTAAAGCAAAAAAGGCACAATTTAGCAACACATAAGAATAAAAAGCTCATCGAGCTGGGTAAGAGGGAAATGTACGTATATATATATATATACGTTTGGTGCGATCGATTGCAACAAATAAAAAAGGAGGTGTAGAACTATAGCAGTCCCATTGACAAATTTCAATGTTCTACGGCTATCTCTTTTCGGAGTTACTTAGATACATACCGGTGCCACCAAAAAGTACCTTCTGAATCTATTTTAAATCCATTCTACAATTAGTTTTGGGAAATGGAATCCTTTATTCTGCCCTTAGGTACATGTGTGTCGAAAAAAAAATCATTCAGATAGATTCAAGAACGGTAAAAATGGGTACTTTCTTTAAAATGATGATAACCGAAACTTTTCGCGATTACAATACTTCCTTTACAACGCAGTATACATTTTGTGCATATATGAACCTCTCAGAACTCTCAGAGCTTGTTAGTAGAATAGATAAATTGGAAAGACATTTCGAACATGGAATTGATAACAATAAAACGCTCGCAAACTCGATGGACGTTTAATTTCATTATAGGAAAAAAATCTGATGTGTACACCACATGACTTCCTCGTACGGAATATTAAATTATACGCATTTTTTTCTTGCATTTCATTTAAACTTATTGGATTGAATTAAATCTACTTCGTCGACAGCGCAAAAACCACAATAGAATAAATGCACTCCTATATTTGTTTACCATAACGACACTCTGGCGCTAGGTTCACTTAATATTTCGTTCATATTATAACTATGTCTATGTATGTCTATGTCTTATCACTTAGTAAGAGGCAATCGACCATTAACGGCCTTTACCAATACATTATACTTGACTTTTAAATGCTTGAGGAATCGAGTAAGTTGTATCCAATAAAATGGAAGTACTTGTGCACATGCTGTGCTAGAACTCTAGAGATTATTAGCGACGGAGGCTCCTGTGCCGCCGTCCGTAGAATAAGTGAATTTTGAACAAAGGAGGCGTCGTGTGGCGCCATCTATTAGTAAGGATGAAAAGCATTTTAGTTGACTGGAGCTCTGGTTGCGCCATCTCTTGCAGGATGTATTGTAAGGCATTTTTAAAATTTCATAAAAATTATTCTTCTGATAAGCAATAATTGGAAAGTGAAATGATGAAAAACACAATTTGCTGTACAGTGAAACGTTTCAAAAGCGTAAAAACTATTTACATACAAATTCTAGCTGCTTTGGCAGGAACAAAGTCCATAGTGCATTGTAATTTGATAAGTAAATCTATAAGTAAAGAAAATGAAGTAAAATCTTGGCTAAATAAGAAGAAAACGAAAATATATACATTACCACCGACTATTATGGTGAATAGTGCGGGGTTTCTTGTGGCGTTGTTCAATTGCGAAATCATAATTTCCTAGTTTTTTGATGATATTCTTAGGATGACTGTCACATTTCATAAAAAAGTTATGAGAAGCTTTTAGAATTTCAGAATCCGTGGGTTTAATTTTTAAGTCATTGTGAAGAGTGCTGTTTTGTACGAACCAAGGCGTATTTGTAATTATTCAGATGACTTTGTTTTAAATTCTTTATATTTTTTCGCGATGAGTTCTTGCAGTTGCAGCCCACGCTGGGGAAGCATACAGTAAAATCTGGCGGATAGCTTGTAGATAAATAACTCTTTTTGTAGCGAGACTAAGTTTAGAATTTCTCCCTATGAGTGCATAGATACTGCCTATTGCTTGGTTGGCTTTTTTACAGATATTTTCGATATGGCTTCTGAAGATTAGTTTTTGATCGAGATAAACGCCTAAATATTTAACACATTTTTCATTTCGGATGGAGATATTATTAATTGTGATATTGTCTTCTGGAAAGGTTCTTTTGAAAATATATTGTAGTGGATTTGCTTTCATTGATTTTAATTTTCAAAACATTAAACAATGGGAAGATATATTCTTTTGCATTTTGGAGGTTTTGGATGGCTCTTTGCGGATTGATGGATTTGCTACGAATTTCAGTATCGTCTGCATAGCAGGCGATAATGGCATCTTTTTGACTTGGAAGATCATTTATGTAGATGTTAAAAAGAAAAGGTGAAAAATTCGAGCCCTGAGGGAAACCTGCTTTCACTACACTGATATTAGATAGCTCGTTCTTAATACGAACTTGAAAAGTTCTGTTTTCCAAAAAACTTGAAATTAGGAGGATTAATCCAGGTGGAAGTTTGTTTCCGATAAGTTTGATAAGGAGGCCTGGGTGCCAAACCTTATCAAACGCTTTCTCAATATCAATGAAGATGCCAGCGACTGTTTCTTTTTACTAAAGGCTTCACCGATGATTTCAGTAATTCTTGTATCTTGTTGGATGGTGCTAAATCTATGCCTAAATCGAAATTGATGTTCCTTAATAATAGTATTGTCTTCAGAGAATTTAGTGAGCCTATTCATGACTAATCTTTCAAACAGCTTGCCAACAGCTGAAAGTAAACTGATGGGTCTGTAATCTGAAATGGAAGATCCATTTTTCCCAGGTTTCTTCAAGACAATGATTATCGCATGCTTCCATTGTTTAGGAAAAAAATCCTATACGCAGGCAAGCATTAAAGATGTAATATAGTTGCAGGATGGCTTTTCTTGGTAAATTTTGCAGGGTTTTATTAGTAATTTGGTCATAACCGGGAGCTTTTCTTGGTTTTAATTCTCGAATTAATTCTGTAATCTCTCTGGGTGTGGTAGGTGGGTTGGTTTGATTCTTGAGGCTTTCTAACTGCTGAGCTGAATCATTAGCGTTAACAAAATGATTGACAGTGAATTGATTTTCATATGATTTGGCAAAAGCGTTTGCAATATCTTTTGGATTAATTAGAACATCATTATTGTAATTAATAGTTTTTATTTCATCTTTATTTCTTCTAATAGCTTTAGCAATTTTCCACACGGAGTAATTGATATGTGATAGACTGTTAACGAAGTTGTTCCAGCTGTCGTCTTTATATTCTTTGATGAGTTTTTTAACTGTTCTCTAAGCTTGATTGAAATTTCGTTTATCGATGGGGGATCTAAAGTTCTATGATAAATTTTTCGAAGCCTGTTCTTTTCTTTAATCTTGTTAAGGATGTACGCAGGGAGAATGAATTTTTCTGGATGAATGGCTGATTTAGATTTATTGAGTGCTTCGTGCATGCTATGGGTTAATTTGTTAATTGTATCTTCGATATCTTGGGGAGAGTTTAGATTTCGATTAATAACTGTGTTCTCTTGCATAATATAACTGAAGTCTTCTCAGTTTATCTTACTATTTACAGATGGTAGTCCGTAGCTTAACCCGTAAAGGGTAAAACGTACCGGAAAGTAATCAGAGGATAAAACATTATCGGAGAAAAGAGACTGTTGCTGATTAATATTGTCGGTAATAAGAATATCCAGTGTGTCTTTGCAGCCATAAGCTGAAGAGATAAAAGTAGGATCATCAGGTGCATGAATGTTCATATCCTTAAATTGGCAGTAATTATATAAAGTAATGCCGTCCGAGTTATTAGTTCTGGAGCTCCAGATGGTATTTTTGCAGTTGAAGTCTCCAACTATTAGTGTGGGTAATTTTAAGTTAACTATTGCATCCAGGTCTTTTCATATTATAACTCAAAATGCACAAAATTTATACCATTTGAAGAATTATCTAATCGTTGCCACGTGTTCTATTCAAATACTATAATAAAGCTAGAAAGATGTATAAAAGAAATTAAGCAAACAAAACAAAAAGAAATAGTTTTTCACAGACGATTCAGTATTTCTGATTCATTTAATTCATTTTTCACTTCGCGACAAGGCAAAAATACATAAAAACTCAAAATATCTATATTTAAAAATTACGAAGTAAATCTTAAACACTTATTTCCTCGAAAAAATTCCAGAAAGGATTAAGCGTGATTTAATTCGAAATAATAAATGAAAGCTTTATTTTTGTTGTTGCGAAGCTTAGTCTCTATAGATTGGCAACAAATCTACTATTCTGCTGTTTCAAATGTAAACAAACATATCCGCCATGTTATTTAAAAATTAGGCTTAACCGCACTTAAACAGCTTTTAAATTGATGATAATTCTACAAATATTGCTTTCAGATTTCCTAAAGGCATTAAAAACCTTAACCGGAAGATATAAACAACATAATTCAATCATTTTTAAAGCAAAAAACGCACAATTTACAAACATATAAAAGTAAAGAAACTGAAATCACTGAGCCTAGTAACAGAGTGGATATATATATAAATATATTAATACACGTTTGGTGCGTCCGATTGCAACCAAAATACGAGGTGCACATCTACATGTTATAGCAGTCCTATATACAAAATTTCAACGTTCTGAGGCTACTCGTTTTAGAGTTATGCGAGATACGTACGTACGTTCGTACAGACGCCACAAAAAATTCTCTTCAGAATTCATTTTAAAGCAGTTATATAATTATTTTGGAAGAAAATAGTTTTTTATTCTGTCCTTACGTACAGATGTCACACAAAAACATTGTTAAATTGCATTCGATAGCGGTCAAAATGGATATTTTCGTTGGAAATGTGCTGCCTGAAACTTTCGCGATTACACTACTTCCTTACTTCGTACAAGGAAGTAAAAATAAGTTGAGTAAAAACAATCTTATTAGATTACTTTCAATACGGTTGATTTTAAACTAGTAAAAGGTGTTTTTAAACAATAAAAACAAGATTAGTTGCATAGCAGAAGCCTCTGATATGACTTTAAACAAATTTATAAGATAATTCTACAGAAAAGTAACGTTTACAAATCAATTATCCATTCAACAAAGTAACAGGCAATATTTTGTAAAGAAAGTTTAAATACACTTTATTTAAAAAGTAATAATTACCTAATATGTTAAGTGTTAGGGGGCTAGAGAAGTATATAAAAGGATTTAAATATCTACTCAATACATATACACATTTGTTTGATATACTGAACTAGTCCTTGTTCTTCTATTTTTCTTCTATTCCCTTGTTATTCTATTGCTGTATGGTTCCTTTCTGATTGGATATATTTATCTAGAATGCCGCCGGCATGAGCAGCGAACCGCGTAAACGCGCGGTTAGGGTTTCAACGGAAAAGACAAATGGATGGAATACATGTTTGACATCTTTCTCTTTCCTCTCCTGCTGTGTCATTGGGGATTTTATCCCGAATGCACTGTTTTTCACGTTCATGTTTATGGGATGATTCTGTTCTTCTTTCAGGTTTTTAGCACTTTCCTACCATAGCGTTCAGGAAACATTTTCTACTTTGCAATCATTGACATTTTTTGATGCATTGCTTGCTGCTGAATAAAAGTGAATTTGAAATTAAGCTAAAAGCAGAGCTTATAACTGTAGATTATATAGCTGTAGATAACAAAAAAGGTTCTTCCAAACATAGCATTCTTTGACTCTACCATATATCTATCTGTTTGATATACTTTAAGATTACTTTTTACCATTTAACGTAAGGTAAATTCGAAGTAACGAATTAGATATAGGGTGTTTATAAAGTCCCGGACCCATTTTCATGTTTAATGACTCATAAAATACTGAAGATATAAACAAACGTATGGCATTTACTGATGGAATAACTTATATATTTTCCTTTTCAGGTTTTAATATCTTTACTTTTGTAAATATCGTCTGCGCGTGTGGTTAATTTCACATAATTTCATTTTTCAGTTTAAATATCTGTACTTTTCTAAATATCGTCTGCTTATTAATTGCATTTTTCTCTCTTTTTGTTTTTGGCAACTATTGCAATGTTATGTTTACTTTTGATGTGTTTGTTCTAGTACTTTTGTATGTGATGTTTTATTCGACCGGATATTAAGGAGAATGCATACACCAGAACACATGTTTGCCGGTACCTGGCGTGAAATTGAAAATCGACTTCATATTCTCCGTGCGACGAAGGGGGCGCACGTGGAAGTTCATTGACAAGGGTCATGAAACTTTTTGAGTCTATCTAACCATTTATGTTATTAATTTTAATCTAACTTTATTATTTTTTGAGTTTATAAACATCAAAAAGGATCCGGTATTGGGTATCTATTGGGTGTTTATACTTTATAACCCAATAGATTTTTTTTTATACACCCAATAGATTTTAACTTTTATTATAAGTTGAAATAAGTGCAAAATCTGTATGAAACTAGCAATAAGTATCCAAAAATCCATTTATATCCGAAATTTGAAAGTTAAAAGTTTAGATACTGAGGTGCTAAAAATGCAGTACAGAAGTACAACTTCATTAAATGGATAGATATCGATGTTGAGTAATGATTAGACGATTAAAAAAAGCAAGTGCTGTACACATTGATCTACCTTGAGGCTCTAGTGTAGAATTAGTACAGAATTACAACTTCATTAAATAGATAGATATTAACGTTCAGCAACGATTAGACGATTGAAAAAAGCAAGTGATACACATATTGATCTACCTTGAGGCTCTAGTGTAGAATTAGTTTCCCCTTCGAATAAGGACAAATTTTGTTCAATTTTGGCGATGAAACCCCATTTCTGGTTACCATGATAGTTTTCACTTTGTTTTAGCTTCCTGTTTTTTTTTTTTAAAGTGAAACTAGATCGATGTGTACATGGACAAAGTTAAGGCAGTGCAATTCTCTGATGCAATTCTCTGATGTTTTTTCAAGTGAAAATAGATCGATGTGTACATGGACACCGAATTTGTGCAATTCTTTGACTTCTTCTTTTGGTTTTGTGTAACGGCCATCTTGAAATTGTGCCTTTCTGGCGTCGATCTTGGAATCAAAAAAGAATCACCAAAAAAAAAAAAAAAAAAAAAAACAAGGGGCATCCAATTGTAAACTTTCACTTAACTTGAAATGATGGAAAAGTTATCTTTTAATCCACTGCTCTCAAAAGGGCTGCCCGCGGGCTTCATGCGAACGCCGAAGTAAATTTATTCGGCCCGCGAATAGGATTATTATATATTCATTCCAATTAAATATTTGTTACAGATATGAAAGTGTAGAAAGTAGAAAGACAGCATGAATTAAAGAGACCTACTACAAGAGCGTCGGGAAAAGGAGCTATACAATTGAGACTTACTTCTTTCTGAAGATGATTAAGTTGGATTATTCTATTTATGAAATTACGTTTATAGTCTCTATTATTATCGTTTGACGAAACACGCTAAAGGTGTTAGCTTAATTCGAGTTTTAAGCTGCTTTTTCCTTGATAAATTCGGGTCGAGCTAATTTGCCATTTGTTGCAATTTTTTGTACATATTTCCTGTGTTTTTGAAATGTATTTAATTTTTTTACTAGCGTCCTTTTAAAATATTTTGTGCGTTAAAATTTCTTAATGTTTTCTCCCCTTTTTGATTTTAAAGTTTTCTCGATTTGTAATTTTTATATTTAGTTTTTACGCGGTAGGTTTGTACTACTTTAGTATTGTTTGTTGTTGTTACTTGATTTTACATTTTTACTAAGAAACTATAGTATCAAATGTGATTTTTAGCATTAGCTTTTAAACATTCTTCTTCCTTAAAAAATTTTCTCACGAATATCGTGTAGCAAGGATTTCAAATCTTTAGTTATTTGAAGTTCAAGTGTATGCTATTTTCCTTTTCATTAACAACGAACATGAATAACTCTCCAAAAAATCTACAAATAGAGATGATTAATTAAAAATGTGACAGAAGTCCTACTAAACGATTTTAAGATATAGGTTTTACTAACTTTTACTAACCAATATGGGCCAGCCAAAGCAAAATTTTTAAACTTTATAAATTTATTAGGCTGCGGCCAAAGCAAAATTTGTAAGTTTTATAAATTTATAAGGCTGTGGCCAAAGCAAAATTTTTAAGTTTTTAAGTTACTTTGAAGCAGAAGACATGAGTTTTGCCCTCGCCGGGGCTCGAACCTGGACCGCCGGGGTTCGAACCTGGAATACGCGCCGAGTGTGCTGGTGTTACACCACGAAGGCATGCAGAAAGGAGAGAGAAAATACCTTATAAGTTCTATACACACCTGAAAAGAAAATGTACAAAAACACTTTAATGCAAATTAAATCAGTTAAATCTTCCGAAGCAACCACCAATTCGTAAATAATTTTTTTGTTGCCAAACCAAGAAACAAAAACTTTTGACATTTTAGGTATGCGCATGACGCCATTATTTAAATTTAATGTAATATAACAACGTTTTCTCAATCAGTAAAAGAATTAACGTGGCAATAACATTTTGTGTCAATTATCCTAACCTGGGGAAAAAAAAAAAAAAAAAAGTACTAGCAGCAGCTACTTATTTTAAAATGCTGACATTAACGAAAAACTTTAGACATACAGAGACGTCAAATGCAATCGCGTGGACCTTGAAGAATCAAGGTCAGAATATGGTCAGAATGAAGGTCAGAATATGACCTTGATTTTTATCCCAGAGAGCTAGACTGTTGCTACTCAGAAAAATGAGGGCGAAATTAGTGTTTTTCAGAGTTTTTAATTAATATCTCGGCTCATTAAAGTCATACAAAGTTGAGAATGGTTGAAATGGCTTCCTATGAATTTTTGGAATGGGGGAGTACCTCTCTCGAAATTCAGCTCCCGGCTGCCTCGGAGATGACGTCACAAACAAAGAGACAAGACGCGCACAGATTTTTAATAGCATAAATTATTCATATTTGTCCAAACATAAATAAGCTCAGTTACAAATTTTTGCACTAAGAATAATCGCTTTGTTTGGGGATGTATTTATACAAGAACAGCCTTTTATTCACAGTTGAAAATTAATAAGAAAATAAACCGATCTGTGACGAAGATAATTTCTCTCTAAGGCTTTATATGAATCCAGACGCCATCAAACATTAGGTTGTAGGAAGAAATAAATAAATTTATAAATTATATATCTACAGATAAATATGCATATTTTCATTAACGAGTCGAAGAAAAATTTAATAAATAATAGAAAGAAACTAAATTATTGCTATTTATTCTCCAGTTTTATTCCACCTGGTAAGCCTGGAAAGTTTTCATAAAGTTTTCATTTTAAATTTAAGTAAGTTATTTAATAATAACCTTGTTAGAATTTTGAAATATTAATTATTTTATTAATAAAATTTCTAATTTTGCAAAAAGAAAAAAATTCCGACTCATCACCTGTTTTCAGATCGTGCATTTCAGGTTTGAGACCACTTGCTATGATCAATATCAATATTTTTACTTTTCAGAATACTGAATTTTTTTTTTCCACAATGCTAAAGACCACTTAGACGTTTCTAAGCATTATTAATATGAAATTTTAGTGTTCTTACATATTTACAGTAGACATTCTATATATTGTTCTTGCAACGGTTGTTTTCCTGCATGTATTGTTAGCCAGTTCAGTCCCGAATGAATTTTCATGTGAATAATGTTATTTGTTTCTTCTTCCATCATTTTTAGAGTCATCATTCTACCAAAATAATAATTTGTCAGTCACATTACCTTAATAGTATTTACGGTACCTTAATAGTATAGTAATTATAGTACCTTAACAGTAGTTACTTATAATTAATAGTACCTTAATAGTAGTTACTTATAATTATTAGTGCCTTAATAGTAGTTACCTTAATAGTATTTCAGAACAGAGTCATCTTTTACCAAAATAATAATTTGTCAATCACATTACCTTAATAGTATATTTTGTCAATCACATTTCCTTAATGGTATTTATTCGCACTATCTTAATAGTATGCCAATAGCATTACCTTAATAGTATCATTAACAGTATTGTTACTAAATGTCCAGGCGCGGTGAGGTAGCTTCCCCGCAAAGAAGGTTTAGGGTTGGCGAAAAAATGGCAGAGTTACCACATTTGGCGAGAAATCACCCATTTGGCGACACTTGGCGACAAAATTGCCGATATACCATGGACGGATGGATAAACTTCTGGAACGAATTCTTACCGGTTTAGTTCTCGAATACAAGCCAAAAGTTATATAAACCCGGCTGGTCCGCAGTCAGTGCCTCGTCAAGTGCGAGTTAGTGTGTCTCATCAAGTTAGTCCGTGCGGAGACGATCGAGTTGACAGCCGGCGAGCGAGTGCCGAGTGGGCTGTCGAGTGCATCGAAGAGTCTCTTAGTGTATCGCGGTTAGTGCACCGTCGAGAGAGTGTGTTAAGCTCTGCGAACGACTGAACCGAAGAGTCGGGAGCTGTGCTCTGTGTTTTGTCGAATGCATCGCGCGTTGTATCATGGGGAGTGTCGAGAGTATGTGGAGTTCCGAGAACGACTGAGCAGAGTTGGGAGCTGTACTCTGGTGCTTTGCAGTGAAGCTGTCTTCATCGTTATTTCCTGACAGTGTGAAGTCTGTGTCGCTGATTGTTCCTGCGTTTTTATAGTAGATCTTCGACGACTGTAAAAGTGTTTTGAAGCTGTCATGATTAATATTGATAAATAAAGTGTATTTCGATACTTCATGAAGTGTCGTCGTTATTCACTTCAAATCTACGAACCCCGTACGAACGTGAAGGAAGAAAATAACGTAACAACTGGTGTCAGAAAAGAAAAACGCAACAGTATGTATCATTAAAAAAAAAAAAAAAAGATTTTTAAGCGAAATATTTGCGTTTTCAGCGAAATTTTTACTCATTATTTGTATTAATACTTTTTTGGATCAGAAATCTTGTAACATATTAAGCCAGTAATGCCTTGCATGAGGCCTCCAGTTACCAGTCCTTGTTATTATCGTCAATTTGAAATTATTTTGTTTCACTGAAAGTTGCAACAAGCGTTTTTTTTTATTGGTAATTTTTTAGGGTTTTTTTTGTTTAGGTTTCAGTTTGTGTTTACAAGGACTTTGAAGGAAAAAGATAAAAACGAACACGTGATCATGTTGCAGTTCAATAAGATCTAGGATTATTTACAAAAGATTAAATCTTTTTGTGAATCATGTAAACGAAGAAAAAAGCCTGGCTTCCATAACCTTCGTAATGAAGCATTTTAATTCATATAAAATTGAATCAAGGAGCGATGGACAATATAAGGGCATTTTCTTTATTTAAGACTAGGCTCCATGTATTCATGTTAAAAGAAAATAATATTATTTATTTTCAAAATGTAATGATATCTCATCTTAATCGTCTTTATCCATACCTTAATTCTTCCTAATTTCTAATTCCTTCTTATTCTAATTAAATAATAATAATTAAAAAGGCATATTTTATTTAGCTTAAAAAGCTTTCAGTTACTGATGGCTAAGAAGATAAAACTGCTAAATCCTTCATTTGGATTCGTATCTTCACGAGCAAGACTGCTGCATTGGTATTTTTCCGAGTTTCCCAGGAGTAATATAAATACGAGGTAATTTCGCTTATAAAATTCTCTACACATTTCTTTCCTAAGGTAGTAGCAATCATAAGTTTTTCCATGTTCATTTAAACCAAACACCAGACAACTAAATTAAGTATTTAAACCAATCAAACTTATGATTATTAATGACAGGTGTTATGTATACAAACTATTTTCAGCAGCTCTTCTTAACATTGTAACATAAATCATCAATTGTAGTCGATCTCAAAGTGAAACAGCTATCAAGGCAAAAGACAAATATGAATCATCCTGACGCATTTATTTAATCTCGCCGTTTGGATTCCTATCACAATTTGCCCAGCCCACAAGCAAACACAAGTCCACAAAGCAAACAAGTAAATAAACACAAGCCCTTAAACCTTTGGTGGGATAGAATTGGATGTTCTCCTAAATATTTTCCTTTGACAGCAAATACACCGGAGAATTACTCGATTCGTGTTTCTAGCAACATAAACTAGTATCCGAGAGATAACTCGCCTTGTGGTGGTAATGATCTTTCGGATCGAGGAGTTCCTTGTATGGTTTTAGCCTCAAGGTGATATCAAAGCTCTTCCTTTAACATTTACGACTTTATTATCCTACTTGTGGAGACCCGATGCCAGTTAAGTTAGATTAAGAGCAACGTATTATTTTCTCATGACCTCATAGCATATTACACGTCATAAGGAATATGATGCGTCATTGTAATGCATAAGAATGCCAAGGAATCAAAGTAATATTCAGTACACATGTAGAGCCATTAGGTTATTTCGAAGCAGGAGAAGTGAAAAGTGAGCAACGCCTTCTCCGAGAATCGAACCACGGACCTATGGAATACGCGTCCAGCGTGCAGACAACTACACCACGAAGGCACGCTAAGAAGGTGAGAAAAATACCTTATACATGTACCACAGCTGACTACATAATCATAGAATCATATGGTATATATACCCATATGACATATGGAACTCCCATTTGGGTCAGCAAAAATAAAAACAGATACGTCATTATGTTGAGAAAATGAATTATTTTGATCGATATGAAATCCACATAAAAATTTCGATAGAAAAATAAACTAATTCTCTCTCATTATATCAGCAACAATAGCACGCTGCCATTGTTGCTGATATATCACTGTTGCCATTGTTGCGGTAACCAGCACTGTTGCCACTCGAAAAAATGAGGGCAAAAATTAACGTTTTAAGAATTTTTAATTACTACCTCTGATTTAAGCTACTTTTTGGGGGAAAAGTGCACGTAGACCTTTTCCATACCCCAGAAATTGAATTGTAGAATGTTTGGTGGCAACAGCTATAGTAGTGACTGAGTTATTAGTGAACAAACACACATACTTCCTTCTTTATACACATAGTATTTGAAGTAACACAACAGACTAAGTTCTTGAACAACTTGAAAATACATAATTTACAAAAGAATTTGATATAAACTCAGAGTTAGATAAATTTAAGGTGTACAACGATAAAGTGAACCAGAAAAGATATATTAAACATATCAAATTAAAATTAGAGGAATAAATCTTCGTCATAAAATGAAAAGGGAATGGACAGAATTGTATCCAACTAGATACATAAACAACGAGTATGCTAGTTAATCGTGAAGATATCTTTACATATTAATCTTACATGTCTTAAATATTGTCTTTTTATGCTTTTACATCGTAATGTCATAAACAGAATTCTATATGAATAATTTTATGTAAACTTCCTTTTTAGCCCAGGGGTGGTAGCCCAGAGGGGATATTAGTCTCAATTAGTATGCATTTCCTACTCTTCTCGAATTAAATTAAAAATTCCGAATCTTTAACTTTCATAGACAGAAAGAGGAAAATATATTCTAATTCACAATATACAGGATTAGTATAAATGATTCATTCGTTTTGAACAGGCTGCATTTTTCAAAAGTATTTTACGTATACACATGAAATATATATGAAAAGAACCACAAACTTTCCAAATGTATACACCCCATACAAATATTCAGTATGTGCTCCTTTGGTGCCACGACACACGTCTAGACGATGATAGTGCTCATTCCATACATTTTGTAACATTATTGTCCAGATGTTCGTCCTGTCAATCGAACATATGTTAGGAATACAACAAAAAAATGTGTGGAAGATTTTGCGTCAACGATTATATTTCAAACCGTATCATGTGTAGCTCCTGCAACAATTAAAGGCGGAGGATTCCCCCCCCCTTCGACTGGAGTTTTCCGTCAACATTGCAGGACGAAGATTTCACCACCAAGATGATAATCAGCGATGAAATAACGTTCCACTTATCCGGGAAACTTAACGAAACAGCGAAAAACACTCTGTGAGTTTGTGGCTCTTTTCATATATTTTTCATGTGCGTACCCGTAATACTTTTGAATATTTCCAAAAGTATTACGAGCAGCCTTAGCCTTTTCTAAATGAATAAATCAGTCATGCTAAGCCTGTATTTTACGCATCTTTATTTAATAGCGCAATATGTAATACATTATTGTGGACAGAATACTTGAGTACCACTTTGTTTAACCTTTAATAATTAGGTCAATAATTTGCCTAGTTTGACAATTAAACATAACAGCAATTACGTATGTAAAACGAGTATTCTGTTTTATAAGCATTCGTTACTGTCCTCAGTTTTACGTATCTGCGGAAAATATACTGACATACTTCCCATGGATATGGGATTATTGCTATACAAAATAATCTAAAATGCATTAAAAAGGCGCGGGTAAAAGTTTACAATTGGGTGCGCCTTGCTTTTTGGCGATTCTTTTTCGACGCCAAGATTGACGTTAGGAAGGTACAATTTCAAGATGGCCGCTACACAAAACCAAAATAAGAAGTAAAAAAGATTTGCATAAACTCTGTGTTTATGTACACATCGATCTATTTTCACTTAAATAAACATCAGGGAATTGCGTAAACTAGGCTTTGCGCACTGCCTTAACTTTGTCCATGTACACATAAAGCTATTTTCATTAAAAAGAAATCGGGAAGTTAAAACAAAGTTAAAACTATCATGGTAATCAGAAATTAGGTTTAATCGCCAAAATTTAACAAAATTTGTTGCTAATCGAAGCGGAACCTAATTCTACACTAGAGCCAAAAGGCGCAATAAAATGAAAACAAACATTTATAACAATACAATAGAGAGAAAAATAGAAAAGGATTTGTTCCCAGAGTTACATAAGGAAAGCATAAAAATCTCTCTTATATAAATCTTTAGGACCGTGTATTTTTTCTGACCCCTGCTACTTTGCTACTGCTGTATAACCCAGCTTGTAAAAGATGTCATAAGTTGGACAGCTGTCACTGGCTACTTGATACAAGAATACCTATGAGCTTTTTTTTCTTTCCATTTATGATGGCAAAAGCATGCTGGTGGCTTTTCGCATTTCCTCTAACCCGCGGGATACGTCCAATCTGACGTCAATCGTCAGAAATATTCACGCAAAGGTTTCTGGAAAGCATCTGTTCTTACTGAAAGCGATTCTAATGCCAAAACCTTAGCAGAAAAGTAGGACGTAAAAGGACATTTGATTAAATTGATTTCTGTCTATTCTGTCTTAATAATCGAGTTATAATTAGCTTAGGTCACATTTAAGGGGCACATTTTTATCCATTGTAAATTTGAGAAAAGAAGACACTCAATTGTAAGAAGATTTATGATTTATGATTGTACGTATGATGGATGTATTATAGACAGTAGGGCTTTAGGGTAACGCAGGGAGGCCGCCCAGTACGTCAGACGCAGAAGTGCGCCGATCAGAAGAATCCGTATGTTTTTCGAACACTAAAAAGAAACTTGTGTGACATGGTCTATTATTATTTTGCTATTATTGCTTTACGGGAAAGAATGCCGAAAAAATTTCGCTTAGAAAGGCCGTCTTAAATAAACACAATGTAACAAAAAACTCGTAATGTGATTTTACATGCAATGGTTCTGTATTTGTATGCATACAAATTACAAAAAAAAAAAAAAAAAAGATATTTACTGGCATTATTGTACATGTTTTTAAATTGAAGTGAGATTTATTGTTTAAAAAATATATAAAATATTTGTTGAATTACACGGTTTTAATCAAGGCATTGAAAAGTAAGAAATAATTTTGTAATTGTAATATTCTTGGCCATTTGTGAATAGAAGTAAAATCGTGGGCTGCTAACAATGGGGAAATCTTAAATGATAAATGTCAAACAGAAATTTAAGTAAGTTTTATAATGTATATATATATATATATATATATCATCTTTATACTACGACTTCTACTGTTTCTTGAAATTTTGTTAATGCCCTAATATAGTTTGTAACAGAAGTCTCTAGATTTGATTTTTTGTCGCAAACTGAATACCAAAATTTTATATCTTATTTTTTTATACATTTAAGTAAAATAATTAAATATTTTTTATATATTTCATTTCACACATTTTATTACATAGAACGTGAAAAAAAGAAAAATTTAATTATAATTAAAATTCCGACTTTAGCAAAACAGTCCTTACAATCAGAGTAGTAATAAATAATGCGTGATGTACCTTTTCTTTAAGGTCATTCAATCTATCTGATGGTGTTAATTTACATTCAATTCATTGATGATAAATTTCTGTTTAGCTTAGAAATAGGATCTCATCTCATTTAAAATCATAGACCTGTTAACAACAAATGTGTAAAGTCTTTAATTTAAGAAACTAAGATTTTTAAATTAAAGAATCGATATTTTTAAAAATGCTAAAATTTGATAAATTCATTTAAAAATTCCTCAAAGTTTTCACCAAGAAAATTATTTTTCTATGCATCCGATGATATAAGAATAAAAAGTTTTGCAATGACTAGTTTTACTGCGCAGTAAGAATGTATGAGGGAAATAGAACTAAAAAACAAAATAAATAAATGAAATTCTTCCGAAATTTATGCTCTTTTATTTACATATTATCATCGCAGGTATGTGTGAGCAAAATATTTCGAGAAAATCCATTGTATGGGAGAGAGTTAAATATTAATTTAGATTTCACCCGAACGAACAAACCAATCAACTAACCGAGAACCCGAATTAAAAAAAACTGTGCCAAAAATGTTATGCATACTTATTTAAAGAGCAAAAGCATAAAATTTTAAATAGAATTTTTTGCATAACACAATGAGATATTTATTTGTGATATATCTTTTATGGAACTACTCTAACTTAGAGCACCATGATTTTATTGTGATAAATATTTTATCAGCAGCATCCATTTTCGTAATACCGAAAGCAAGTTTTGGTGTTTTGGTGTTCAAGAAATGATTTGGATTTATGAGCGAATAGCATTGAACAAATTGCATCTGTTTTTAATCTATTATTATTTTTTCCTGTTTTAAAGCATTTTAAATATATTTAAAAAAAAAACCTGTTCTCTTTTCAAAGAGAAAAATAAACACCTCTGTTTGAGAAAATATCATGTCAGAAGAGTTAATGCACTCTTTATAGAAGAAATGCATCAAGCGCCAGCGTAGTTAAAGTTGTAGTACAAACGGAGTAAAACCTTTTTTTTTTTTTTTTTTTTTTTTTTTTTTTTTTTTTTTTATCATTCTGCGAGGTACCTTATTTTGAGCAAATGCCGTTTGAGTAAAAAAGCTCGGGAGCTTTTTTTATGAAGAAAAATCTCTGCTACAACCCTAGCTTTCTTATTTGTCAGATTTCTCTTCCTCTATTTTTACCTTTCTTTTTCCTCAAGATAGTTTTAGGGAATCGACGTTTTCGACATTTCTTCTATCCAAAACGAAGTGGTGATATATCTGTAACAAATGACAAACGAGACATTCCACCTATTTTTTGATGAATTTTTGATATGTCGTGCATTTAATACAGTTAAAGCGTTTGAGTACACTATCCTCTATTTAGCGCAGTTTTATTAAAGAATCGTAACTTAGAATAACTATGAAATTTTTTATTCAACAAGTTAGAGAGTTTGCGCTAACTTGGTGGAACACAAATGGAATACAAATCAAAGTTAGCATTCTTTATAAACATTTAAACCGAAGTGTTGAAAATAAAGAACTTACAAGAGATTCTTTTATAAGTTTTAAATAGCTTCCGGCTTATCTATTGGGAAACATCAGGAGTATATTCCATAAAAGAGGGTAACATGCTGATAAGAATGACGCACACATATAATGCAAGTAACAAAATCTTTTTAAGACTTTTGCATCTTAAAAAAACAGAGGAAGAATTATCTCTCGCCAATTCATCTTTTGGAGCTCTTTTATTTTGAACATTGCCGACGTCTGCATCTTAAAAAAACATAGGGAGAATTATCTTTCGCCAATTCATCTGTTTGAGCTCTTTTATTTTAAACATTGCCGACTTCTGCATCTTAAAAAAACATAGAATTAGCTCTCGCCAGTTGATCTTTTGGAGCTCTTTTATTTTGAACATTGCCGACTTCTGCATCTTAAAAAAACATAGGGATAATTATCTCTCGCCAATTCATCTTTTGGAACTCTTTTATTTTGAACATTGCCCAGTTTCATTATGCAAAAGTGACTCTAATTTCTTCTAACAATTTCAGATGTGTTGAGTCATGTATGCGTACTCCGATGGGTGGTATCTTGAAGATGGCTAGATAGTAAATTTTTACAGAAGTCTACAAGCATTTTCTGCGAATTTTTCACAAACGTTTTGTATGTAGGAATCAGTAATATCATTGCAGATTGTCGGATACATGCAGCTTAATGTATCCGTTTGGAATGGTCCACTCTCTTTGGTCATTTAACCGTATCGTTACCGAGAGTATTGCCCATGTGACGGGGTATACCATAGGGGTAACCGAATTACATATGCTAGAAAGGAGAATCTCCATCCGAAGTTTGAATAAAAACACCCTGGACGACAAATCCAAAAGTCTCTTATCGCTGTTCATCTACCATTAACCTCTTGAGAGGAATTTAGGATCCGTAGTATTTTAACACTCCCATGCCACAAAGGCATAATATATTTACAAACATCCAAACCTTCTCCGAGATTCGAACCTGGGCCCAAGGCTTGGCAGCCAACTCTCTTACCTCTAGAAGGGCTGTGGAAGCATTAATGTAAAAAAATGAAGAAACTAAAGGAATAGGCTGAATTAAATTCTGAGATATAGAAAATATAATGCACTTCAGATTACAGAGAATAACAAAAGAATATTCCCTCTTTCTTAATTTTTTGTACTGTTTTTTCAAATTTTCTTATGAAACAGTAAACGATAACTATGCACTCTCGTCTTCTGAATTGCGAAATCGGTTACTTCTGATCTTGCTACTGCAATCAGTCAGTTCTTAAAAATGAAAGTATGACAGATTTTCAGTAAGCTATTTGCATTATTTTTGGGCACTTTTATTCAATGACCCACTCTTTTATACGCTTTATGAAAATTCAGCGAAGAGTGTTCAACCAGGATTCACAAATAAATTCATTAGTGACCTCGCATTGATCAGCTTATTTGGAAATTCTCCATGCTTTTTCACCACTTTTTTATTAAAAACGTTTTTAACTTAGGTTTGATGTTTGACTTCTAAATTAACATTTTTAATGTTAGAAGAGCTTACTTTCCCCGTAAATAAATTTATTATTTTGTAGTTTTGTATCGGAAATTACATGATTCATAAAAATCTAGGAAAACTGTTTATCAAAATGTATTTAAGTTAATGTATTGAAGCTTTTTAAGATTTTAGAAAAAATAACTAAATAGTTTTAACGTTTAGTTTAACGAAAGTTTAACGTGTGGAATTATACTGTTGATTAGCATCAATAATTCTATTGACTAACGTCAATAGTTTTAACGTTTTAAAGTTTAGTAATGAATGCTACAAAATGGAAAACTAGCAGCTAAGGGTCCCGTCATTTAACAAATCTAATTTCGAATCCCCTAGGCTCTTCTGATTATTATCAGCACTGTTTTCTGATCATGAATAAATCAGCAGAAATTATATGTAATATTTACGGCAAGAGTAGGATAAAAAATCAATACATATCAAACTGTTAAAATTATCATGCCGTAGAATTCTAATAATTCTAAATTCGGTATAGGAACTAATTAATTCGGTTTGAACATTTTTCACCAAACTTAATCTTATCCATTATATTTCCCATCTATTATATATTATTGGATTTGTCATCCATTATTTGACTACAGATATTCTTTATGTAAAAAGAAATCTTGCTGTCTTTTAAGTAACTATTTAAATGAGAAATCGTATTGATTTAACAAAGACAGCAGTTGAATAGATTTCTGTGCATCGTTTGAGTAAATATCATTTTATACACTGGAACTGAAGTAAATATATTTTTTCTAAATATGGCGTACAGTTTTCAACCATAAATCGTAAGCCGTAAAGATGATGCCAGATTTTAAAAATAGTTTAAAAGTCATTTATGATGCCGTTAATCTCAAAGTGTAGTTTAAAGGCTTTCGCTCAAACGTCCACACTAATTGCCCAAGCACCCATACTTAATCCTCATCGTATTTGTATTTGGTTCCTTTGGTTTTTAGAGTTGATGAATGAGGCGTTAAATCTTTTTGTAGCTTGAGTATCTTTTATACTTGAATGGATTGTCCTTTCTTCTCTTAAGCATTACCGTTTCCGTATAGCCTCATGCTTAGCTGATGTATTTTATCTTTTCATCGTATTCCTGTTCTGCCACTTCGTCTTATACATAACCTTCTCTACAATTCCGCCCAAGGACCGAAATCGCATAGTAGTAATACACAGTAATGCAGTATAGAAAGGTCTAAGACGAAATTTGAGGGGGAATGAAATAGGATAGTGTTATCCTCTTAGCAGTTTACTTCTTAAAAGAAGAAAAAAATGTTTTCGGAAAGAAATGTTTAAACAACTGTGTTTCAAGAGTTTGGAATGAATAGATTCAAATCTGTTTATGCGAATTTAAGAGATATAAGACAACAGAACATAAGCAAAAAATGCAAAATGTGAAGCAGCAGAACTAGAAAAAAAGCATGTGGAGTGTGTACAAGTAAATTCCTTTTTGCCACAGGTATATCAAAATTAATCACAGAAATGTTGGGAAATAAATCATTCCAGAAGACTCTGGCTTAAGAGACATCAGTATGGATAGTTGTTAATAAGGAGTTAGGTAAGTAAAAATTCTTTTTAAGCCTTTGAGATCTTACATATCTCCCATCTCAGATTCCCATCAAAGAAGACATTCCACTGTTAGAAATAATATTAATGACCTTGTCGTGCTTCCATTTTATCCTTCTGTTAGCTATAGAATTGCACGGATTCTCCATAAATTCAATTTTCAAGTCGGTTTCTCCCCTATTAATAAAATTCACCCTTCGATTCTAAAAGATTGCGTTTCTGTCTTGAATTCTTGGGGAATTTATAGTATATCGTGTCAGTGTGGTTTAAGATATATTGGCCAAACAAAACGAGCGTTGAAGTTTCGTATCAAGGAACATGAATCTTATGTCAAAAAAGGCGAAATTAACAAGTCTTCAATAGCGTATCATAGTTGGACTTTTAACCATAATTTTGATTTTGGGTCTGCAAAAATCATCCAAAAGGCTTCTTCCATAGGTGAATTGGATTTTCTTGAGGCTTTTCACATTCACAAAGATTTAGCAAGTTTAGTTAATGATTTGAAGTCCAATCCAGTCCTTCCTAATGCCTTTAAAATTCTACTATCTTAATTCAGTTATTTTTGCCGATAGATGGCGTTACCTCCTCGCGTTTGGTACTACCAGAGGGTATAAAAATCCTTTCAGTGGTTGCTTTCCATTATTTGAAGCTCAGATTTTGAGCGTAAGGTGCATTTGCCCCTCGCTCCCTATTTTAACTTCGCTAATATTTCTTTATGCTTGATCAGATAGCCTGGCTCAGTAAAAGTAGGCGGCCAGTGCAACTCTGATTAAAAATCTAGTTATAACCACGTGCAGTGCTGATAAGGACCACGTGTTTCTGGGACTCATTCTCCTATTTTCTTCTTTCTATGTATTTATTTCTCCTGATGAGGAGGGACCTTTAGTTGCCCTCGAAATCGATTGAGTGTTTCATTATACCTACGCTAAATACAAGGTTGTTTTTTACGATTTTGATTGTCACATTAGCGTGTTTCTCTTCTAGTTTAACGAATATACATGTTCACAGGTATGAAATTAAGTAATTATATGAAGATATGTGAAGACTTGCTAATCAAAATTGTGGTGCTGAATCGGACGTGAAATAATGTTACCAGGCACATCCTGCAGCCTTCATTCATGGTGTGAGGGTAACAATAAAGATGGAAGAAAGACAGAATTTCAAAATCGGTTTGTTTATAGTCTTTTTAGCCAACATCCGTTGCCACAGTCGAAATGGAATTCGGGAAGAAAATGTGAGGGTTTGCCTTCAAAATTGGTATGAGACACATTTACAAGAACTTGAATGTTTTCTGGTCGTTCGGAAGCTTTGTTGCTTAAGAATCCCGCATGAATTGATAGGGGCGCATTAACAAGTACACGTCGAGTTTTGCCCAAAAATGTTTGCAAGTTATCAGGACAGTCAGTTCGAAGCACGCCATGTCATAGCAATATATAATAAAATTTTTGTGTGCTGTTAAGAATCCTAAAACAAGCGCAATAGGTCTTTCCAGATGAAGGCTTGGGTAATAAATATCAAACAAAAGCTCATTAATGGCAAACAGATTGTTGCTACGTTTATCCAGTCTTGTAGAATATATTGGATCAATACCAGTAAAAGTCTGTCTCACCTTCATCGTTGTATAATACTCAACTGTTTGCTTACCGATGATCTTGCGAAAGATTCAGAAAAAACTGCCATGAAGTCGAACCATTGTCTTTTACAACAATTATCCAAGGTATACTACGGAAGGAACTGTGGAGGTTTTCCGAGTTTCAAGCAACAAAAGAAGAAATGAAGTTCGACGACAGGGATATTACTCCTTATGATTGCTTTTTATTCTCTAAAATCAAAAACAAGTCGCGTGACCTCATTTCTAAGCCCATAACCTCTGTCTAGTGCGTAGAGAATGTTCCACCCAACATCTGAAATCACTGCTTTCAGGGATAATTTAAACGGATGTCAGAGTAATGTAATAATCACACGAAGGGGAGATATTAGGAGCATACTTCTGGTCTACCATGCTTTATTCATATTTGTATAAAACTTTCAATATTATGTACGCAATAAAAAATAGTACTTTATAATTTAATTACATTTTATTAACGCGAACTTAATTATTTCAAGCCAGCTTTAAAACTGGAGTATATATATATAGCTCAAGAAACTCCCTTATTCATACTGAATATTTTATTCTCTTCTTGATTTCATTTGTTTCTATATCAAATGTCATAGAGTTATTAGTATAGGACTTAATCTGTGCGGGCTTAAGTGTAAGATTTCTTGTCTCATAACAAAGAATTGTTTCGCAGGGAAAAAAAGGTTTAAATGAGAGTGCATTTATTTATGCATGTCATAATAAGCACGTGGTCTTAATAATATCTGATATCTCTGTTATATTCAATTCAGGTATTAATTAATTTGAAGTGCTTCCAAATACATCAAAAGGTATTCTTGAAATTTTTTAAAAATTATTTGAAGAGTTGTTTATGAAATAATGCAGAGAAATAATTAAAAAATTCTTTACATGTAATAAAAACTATCTTATAAAGTCCTTAGTCATAACTGTAAATGTGAGATAGTTAATATAAGAGTTCATGAAATCATGAAAGAGATATTAATCATACATAGAAGGTTTTTTTAACAACTAAGCTTATTAAAAATGCATCAAAAACTGGATGGTATTTTTTTGCATAAGTAAAGAAAAAGAAAAAAAAGGCCAATGATATTCTGAAATTTTAATGAGAAAATATTGACTGAAGTTTAGATGTTAAATTAAAAAATAAAAAATATATATACTCAAGTAAAAATCACTATAACAAGACAACGAAGTACTAAACTTTCTTGCCAAACAAGGAGATAATTTAAAATCGATAAATAGTTAGACACTAATTTTGAGCGAAGTTAATGGGACGTCAATTTAAATTAATATGGAATACCATGGAACTTTTGTAAATTCGGACTGAAAGTTGACAGAAAATTTTAATATTGTCAGGGACAATTTTTCAAGAAGTTTAATATTTTTTTTTTATTTCTTTGGGTTAATACACCTTTTATATTTGGGAGTAAGATATTATTTTAGAGGGTTTTGATTATATAAGTGAGTTGAAAAATCTTTTATGTATAGCATTGGAAAGCTTTTGTATGTTTTCGTTTTCAAAGTCTAGGCAAAGTAATGTAAGTCTAGGCAAAGCTATTTGTGCCAAATTTTAGGTTAGTTGTACGTAGGTTGAAAGGCAGAATTGAACTTTCAATATATGTATATGCATGTAAATATTTTTCTACAAACAACTAAATTAAGAATACAAATATAATGAGCAGAGTCATCTGTAGTTTATTAATAAAATGAAGGGATTTTCTGTTGGGCTGTTACTTCATTTAATTGAGATTGAAAATTTGTGTTGAACTGAAATTTTGTAATACCGCTTGAGTGCTATTTATCATCAACATCAAGTGTGAATATTTATCTATCAATACATTTCAGGTATTTCTTCTTTGAAATATTTTTTCCACAAAGGTAGTTACGGCTTAATGCTGTTATAAAAATCCTAGCATCAAATTTTAATTCAGGATATTCTTACCTTTGTCATAAACAATTCTTAACTTTCAATTCTTAACTTTGTCATAAACAATTCTTAACTTTGTCATAAACAATTCTTAACTTTGTCATAAACAATTCTTAACTTTGTCATAAAGCATGCACGAAGTTCTGTTAGATACTTCATGAGAGTCCGCCACCGGCGGGGGCACACCAGCATCTGAGTGCTATAGTCGCTGAGCACTAGTAATTCGGTCTGAGGTTCGAATCCCGCGAACGGGTTAGCTGCATGGTTTTTTTTTTTTTTTTTTTGTATTTTTCGCCGTGTGTAACGTGTATACAAGCCAGCTTCCCTTAAAAAGCCCTTCTGGAAGACATCTTTACCCTTAAGAAGAAAGCCTTCGAGGCTTTGATGTAATCACATAAACCAAACAAAACCATCAGCACCCAGCGGTAAGGTAATTTAACACTGGTTGTTCGGTCCTGGGTTCGAATCCCAGCGAAAGGACAGGTTCCGTGGGTGTTTTCGTGATTTTCTCCATGTGTAACGTGTATACGATCAAGTTTCCCTTAGAAAGTCCTTCACGAAGACATCCTCCCTTAGGCAGATAGCCCTTGTGTGTTTGCCGTAGTTTTTTTAACGTTTTGTATGCTACTTTTATTTATTAAATATCATGTTCTTTGCACTTAAAACATAAAATTCAATTCAACAGCAATATCGCATGAGCATATCCTTAGAATTTCCGGTACACAGTCTCACGCGCTAAAGATAAAAATTTTTTTTTTTTTTTTATAAAGTCCAAAGGGATTTCAGTCCCGAAGGACTATTGCTTTCGTTTTGGCATTTTGCGTCGGACTCATAAACGTCGGTTCACTTTTCAAACTGTTGCCATAAAATGTTAGAGTCCTGCATTATATTTGAAGAAATTAAATAATGAAAAATCTGCATAAATGATTGTCTATTTCTCGCATTGTGATAAAACAATGGTACATAGAGCCATCGAATTTTGAATGACGAAATCCTACTGCGAATATGGGCATCTGAAATCCCAAATTTGGAATTTGTTTTATTATAGATTTTATATTTTGTAAAACTTTAACGAATTTTTGATTTACAAACTCAATGCTTTAAAAGCGAGAAATGGCAACGTTATATAGAAAAAAAAAATACTTTTATCTCCAGCTCGCGAGACTGTGTATATCGGAAATTCTAAAGATATGCTTAATTTAACATTATTTTGCGATATTGCTCTTGAACTGAATTTTATGGTTTAAGTGCAAAGAACACGATATTTAATAAATAAAGGTAACACTCAAAACGTTAAAAAACGCCCCTTTGGACGTAATTTAAAATCTTAATTTTTTTTTTTTTCCCCGTGCAGTATTGCCATTGCTTGCTTTGAAATCGTTGAGTTTGTTAATCAAAAATTCGTTAAAGTGTTTCAAAATATGAAATCGATAATAAAAAAATTCAAATTCCAAATTCAGGTTTCCAGATGCCCATATTCAGTGGAAGATTACATTATTCAAAATTTGATGGCTCTAGGTACCGTTGTTTTTTTCACAGTATGTGAAACATATACATACATTCTTGTAGATTCTTCATTACTTAATTTCTTTAAATATAACACACGGGTCTAATATTTTGTGGCAACAATTTGAAAAATGAACCGACACTGATAGTGAATCAACGCAAAGTGCCAAAACGAAATTAATAGCCTTCTGGGCTAACGCCCTTTGGGCTAAAAAAAGCAAAAAAACTAGTGACTCTATAGTGCCTATAGTGCGTATATCAAACTAAAGCAGAGTACCATTAATCTTAAATGATTTCAAAAGGGAAATATACATAGATACACATAATACACATAAACACATAAATCCATCCTTACAGATGCTTTAGCGTATGAAATTAACGAATTATTTTCCTGCCGATACATTATTTACTCTTAAGTAAAAGGAAACCAAAAGGGACAATAAGTAATTTGCATAATGAACAGACTATCAAAAAAACTTATCATTAAACATTTTCTCCTATGTAATCTAGTCAAGAAACACGAACCTAGTCGGAAATTCTAAATATTCTGCAACGAAATTCTTTGTACCCACACGAATTCCTCAAGCTATTCTAGAATAAAATTTGTCTCGCATGTTTTGCATCCAAGAAGCTGTGTATTCATGACTAAGATGTTTAGATGTTTTTCCTAGGAAATATTTCTCCATGTTATCCATTAGAAGTATTTACTTTCGTCTTCTCTATATCGTCTGAGAACTCCGATTTACATATGAAGGAATGCTTCCAAGATAGGTTCGAAGTTGGATTTATCGCTGAATTTTGTTATTTACATTACAAAAAATACTGAATATCCTACCGAAAGTATCTAGTTTGGATATTGTAGGTTGAATATTAATAATTATCACACTCTTAAATATTCATTTAGAATGAAATATTAATGGAACATGATGTTATATATTCAAAGCAAGAATAATATTGCCAATTTTGCAAAGTAAATTTTTACTAACAAAAGATTATTCAAAAGATTATTACAAATCTGGAATAGAGATCAAAATATACATCTAATGCATCTGTAATATGTGTAAAGATTAGGGTCTTTAGATCTGCAAACACAAACTTCATCTTGCCGTGAATCTTGTGCATTTTTATTAATGATTTGTGCTTGGAAATTAATATATTTCCCGGAAAAAATAAACCCTTATAAATTTCAATACGATGATATCGCATGATTACATAATTCTTCAAAAAACGAGATAATGGGTTTAAAAAAATAAAGTTTTTATTTTTAAAACAATGGATTTATGAAAAGTATTATTTTAGCTTAATATTAGAGAAGCTATGTAACCACGATATCATTCCGTTTAGAATTAAACGAACTGTTTTTCTTACAAAAACTCACTACACATTAGAATTGTTAAGAGAAATGTAAAACTATTTTACAAAATATTAATGAAAAACAATTTCTATTCTCATATTTCAGTTTTAAAGAAATTTTTTACGGTTCTGTATTTTCAGGCCCACCAGAAACCTACCGAGCGCTAAAGTCGCTGAAGCCTGGTAGTTAAATCCGAGATTCGAATTCCACGAACAGGCTAGCTGTATGGGTGGTTTCGCGGCTTTCTCCATGTGTAAATTGTACAAGAGCCAGTTTCCCATAGAAAGTCCTCCACGAAGGCATCCCTTCCTTTAGGTAGATAGGAGTGTTTTGCCGTAATCACATAAACCAGTCAAACAATCTATAATTTCAGCCATAGAAAATACGTTAAATTTTGAGTTACTGATATCGAAGCATTATTTCATCAAAAAGTTTTATTTAAAAGTTTCATATTTATTATAATATTTCGGAGACAAGTCTCCGACTAATATCCAAAGCTAAATGAAGTACAGAATTTGAACAATCAACCAGAGCAATGAGACATATGTATTAAAATAGCAATTTAATTCTCATAAATTTTATTCAATCATCCATTTTATTCCAGGATCATGGACAGAGTTAGAAATTATTTTTGAAATAAATTCCCAGTTATTGCCAGAAAACAAATCCATAATTTCCAACTTTAAGTATTTAGTGTATTCAGTGATATTCTACTACGTTCTCTTGCAGTAGAGATACCTTTGCTTTGTAAACACTTATTAGTAAAAGAATTAGTGATTGATCCTTTAAAAAGTATCGAATATCAAAATATGCAATGAAATATTCGTAGTCGATTACGTCTGTTAGAAGTGTAAATATATAGATAATTAAATAAAAACTTCCTTTTTAAAAATGTTTTTACATTGTCTTTTAATACCAAGTTTATTTAAGGTTGTAGAAGCATAATTCGAAAACACTCTTTGTTTCTTTTAAATTATCTAAGTTTTAAATATTCAAGCATGTGCAAGAAGTCGACTTTAAAAATTCGTGTTACTATTCCAGGATGTTGGAAAACAATAAAACTTCTCGAGAAATGTGCGCAATTCTCAGTTTACCTTCTAGAAATGTCGCCTATCACTGTCGGATAGAGGTTCAAAATGATTTGAGATTTCTATAACGCTGGAATGATTACTCTTTACAACAAATGTCAATCAAGTCTTCGAGATATAAGAATAGTTCAAATACCAGTTATCGAGTTATAATATCGAATTATGTTACGATATTAGAAGGTATGTATTTACACTAATAGCTAAAACATGGACTCATCTGAGCAATCAATCTTTTGCTCTCTTTCTCGTAAGAGTTATAGTATGCAGAGATTTAATTCTAAGACTTTCTTTTGTGATTATCATTTACTTTGAAAGATACCTAGAAGAAATTTCTACGGGAATTCTAATGCAAATATCGGGTTTTAACGAAAGTTTCCCGCCGCCGCCAAATATCGTCTGCGCAAGCAGTTTGCAGTGGCGAGTATAATCATATTTTGTCAAACAAGTTTTGGCATTTGAAAGACAGAGACTTCCTTTAGAACACCGCGATGAGAAATTTGTAAAACAATTATCGTTATTTCAAGTTCAAGGTGTCTGAAATGGAATTATCAAGCTACCAGATTAGAACCGTCATTTACTTCCAGCTCTGTTGCAAAATGTCAGCTACAGAATGTCCC
Organism: Stegodyphus dumicola; assembly: GCF_044657685.1. NCBI lineage: Eukaryota > Metazoa > Arthropoda > Arachnida > Araneae > Eresidae > Stegodyphus > Stegodyphus dumicola. The sequence continues at coordinate 123,525,003 of NC_140778.1, forward strand.
CAAATTATGTGTATAACTTTAGGTCTTAGCGTTGTATCATATGACACTGTGAAAGACTGGTACCAAAAGTTCAAAAACAAGGACTACACAGCCTGTTCACACATTTTTTAGACGATGTACGTATATTGCATTCACAAAACTATAATACATAAAATTGTGTTTTAAATGTTCTATTTGACATCCCTTATTCTGAACTATCTTTCGACACAACAATTTCCAGGATAATAATGCCTGTTGAAGTGGCAGAAGAGGTATTCTATCCCATTCCTCCCGAACAGCTTTCCAGAGTCCTGTTAGGGTTTTGGGACAACGTTTGGATAAAGCAGTTTTTAAAAGTCCGAAAACACAAAAATCCATAGGTGACACATCGGTAGATTTAGTAGGGATATCAGTGAATGGTATGGCCTTGATACCAGTTTTTTGTTCCATTTCGTTTAGGAAATTTACAGTGGATTTTGATGTGTGACTGCTAGCTTTTTCCTGATGGAGTCTCACAGATGGATGGCACTGTGGGTAAAGCGATGGTATTTCATTCAGAAAAATTGGCGATAAAATATGTTCCTGATATTATTTGGAGTTAATCTTGACATTTTTTTGCACTCTCTTTATTTTCAACTCGCCATTATAAGAAAACTCAGCAACAATCATGAATCCCTTAGAAAAACTTTCTTTCGATTCTTTGAACCATGTACTTAAATTTTTCTTCCCTTTTATGATAATAAATGGCTCTTTTTTGTTACAATCATTTAAATACACCCATGCTTCATCTATTGTGACAATTGTTTTCCATTTTTCTTTGGATAAGTGTTTCTCATTTAGAATTCTGCAGCGTGTCCTGCGTTGAGCGATATGCTTTGGAAGAAGACGATGCACATTGCGTTTTTTCGCTTTCTTAAGATTTAAATCAACGTTTATCATTTTGTTTACAGTGGACATCGAGCATTTTAATGATTTTGCAACTGTCCTTTGACTAGGGGGATTTTCTTTTAACATTAATTACTTGATTGGAATTTTTGTCCCAGTTGAGGCTCCAATTTGACGTTTGTTTCCATTCTTGTTGATAATATTACCTATCGAAGCTTTAGATATCACAAAACCATGACTCTCACATCGTTTTTGGATAACGGAGTGTGCATATTTCTCTTCGGAAAGAGCGTAAATGTAGCCTTCGAACCACTACTTTGTTAAATTCGCCATTTTGAATAAAAACAAAATTTTCAAGCCACAGACGATAATTTTGACTTTTAAAAACATAGTACAATTGCAATTACTTCTTTTGCAGGAAACGACTTTTTATTACAGCTTACCACAATAAAAAATGTGCAAACAGCCTTTGTATGACGTTCAAGGAGATGAGCACTCTGGCTGGCCTATTGATATTGATAAGGTGAATTGCCCATCTGTGAGAGCTGGTGGAAGAAGATCGGTATGCAACCACTCGAGATATTGCTAAGGAGTTAGAGGTTAGTGCCATGTCCATCGCATAAACTTGACGCACAAATTCAATCCCTGACGTACAAATTCAATCGTGAGCTGACTCAATTAGATAAGGACAGACGTTTCGGGCCTTGTTGTTAATCGGCTCGGATATCAATGCAAGAACAAAATTCTGGACCGGATCGTCACCTGTGATGAGAAGTGGATTTATTTACTTCAAAAACCAATCCCGAAAGGGGTTTGATCTGCGTGCGCTGAGCCCGTCAGCAGCGTCACAAAACGCAGTTTGACCACCAAAAAGATAATTCGGTATTCGGTGGGACTGTCATGGTATTATCCACAAAGGGTATCTGGAAAAAGGTAAAACTCTCGACAATAAAGTGTACAGCGAGATGCTAGTCAGTGTTGATGCTGCTATCAAACAAAAACATCGAACTGAGTTCCGGCGCAAAAAGGTAATGCTCTATCAAGATCATGCAAGATCACATGTGTCTGCGTTCACCGGCTGGACTGTGTACGGACTGGAAGGGGATATTTTGCCACACCCACCATCCCACCATATAGCCCCGACATCGGCTCTTCGGACTTCTACTCTACTTTCACACCTGCAGCTACATCTTGCTGGTGCTATTTTCCATTCTGCAAAGGTATCCAAAATGAGGTTGATCTGTTTTTGGACTTCCGCCTTCTGGGCCGAAGGCTTTGAGAAACTACCAAAACGTTGGCAAAAAATTAAATATATACTAAGGCAATACACCAGGGTCTACAGAAAATTGTTATTAAATAGGCGTTCGAGATAGGATGATAAACCGTTATAGTTACTGACTGTCAATAATTTTCAATAGGCGCTGCGTAAGAAATGTTATTATTAAAAAATTCGTTCTTTCTTCATAAAGCAGTTTATATCAACTTTTTGCTCTTTTGTGCAATGCACAGGTTTTTTATATAATAAATCAAATATTTAATATTTAATCTTTCCTGATATAAGGTATTCCTTCCGCTTTTTTAGCATACCTTCGTGGTGTAATGATCAGCACGCTCGAGGAGTCACGTATCCGAGAGGCCCGAGGTTCGAGCCCCGGCGAGGGCATTGCGCATTTTTCATGTCTCCTGCTTCAAAATAACCTAATATCTCTACACTATAATTAAATGCAACTTAAGGGACAGTCATGAATTACCTCGGTATTAGGCGGCAAGGGCGAGTGATGTACATAGAAAGTACTCATAAGAAGGATTTAACAAACTCGCTTGCTACAGGGGCCTCAATCCCGCAACGCAGACATTTTAGAAGATCTCTCTCTTTCAATCTGAAGTGCTCAGAGGCCACCAAGACAATATGTAAATTCTATGCTTGTGGCTTTTACGGTAGCCCACTCGGATGGACTAAGACACCACCATCTGGGACAGTACAGTCTGCCCTTTCTGGCCGTAGGAACTGGGTTTGTGTTATTGTGACCCCCCCCCAATGGCGCTACAGTTATAGTAAAATACTAAGCCCGCGTACTCAACCCCAGGAGGGTAGATTTTTCATATAAATTGTTTAATTAATTCTTCCAGATTGTTCACTCTTAAGAGCATTATTACTGGTTTCTCAACCTCCATTGCTGATCATCGCAAACGCTTTCATTTCTTGTTTTATTTTATTCGTCGTAATATCGTCAGCTCCAAAAGGTTCAGCAATACTCCTGACACTTGAAATATTTCGACATGTCGAATTTTTGCGTCACTAAGTATTCCAATTAGCAGTTTTCCTTTTGATAAAACTTTATAAACAGTATTAAAGCTTCTAGAAAATGTGTGATTATGCATATGCGTGATATGGCAATTATTCACTTTCATTTCAGAAGTACGTTTACAATGATCATTTTGTAAAAATTCTTCTGAAATGAGACAGTTTGCAAACATACTTCTGAAAACTTCGTTTTCGAAAACAACTAAGTTTTGAAGTATTTTTGCAAACATACTTCAAAACTTAGTTGTGGATGAGAGTACCTAAGATAATACTTGAGAGGTAATTATCTAAGGTACTAAGGTAATACTTGAACATCTAGGACTTGGTGATAAGCTTTGCTCTAACAATTGAGAAAGCATTAAAATATTTATTGCGGAATTCTCTTAAAAATTAAAAGGGATATATGAGAAGATAACGATAGCAGATGGTCTGAATTAAAAAATTCTGGTCATACCTGGAAGTACCGTATGTTTAGTTCTAGATTATCTGGATATATTTTAAGAAGTTTGTATCCGAAGAAGAATGAAAATAGGAAGAAAAATAAATTTGAAAATATCAATTGAAATTTAAGCCTCCATTTTCTGCTGGCATTTGAAGCCACAAAATTCAAACTATCATCTAACAGCCACCCACACACTTCAAAAAAGAAAAATCAAGAGGAGGAAATAAAATGGAATGATAAGTTTCGTAGAAAAGATGGACGATGGGGCAAACTGAGATCTGAAATAAGTGAAAGGTTGGGAACGTCAAAAGAGGAAGAGTTACTGTCTTCCTTAACCACACCTAGAAATGGAATAATGCTCGAAATTGTGAAAAAGGCGTTTGAAACCGACGAAAAATGATCAAAGGAGATGCGATGCTTCTTTGTCTGCAGCCATAAAATGGTGCGAAATATATAAAGTGGTTGGGAGTCTGCCATTTGTTCAACCACTTTAAAAGTTCTCTGGAGTCTTGTTAGGAGAGAAAGTTTTCCACTAGAAAAAATATAGAACTTGACGGATTAAACAGATTCAGGCACTGAATAACATATCATTTCTCTATATAAGAGTGGAAAAGTTTAGGTTTTACTGTAATTTTTTTAAGAATGTAATTTCAACTTTTGCTTGCATTAAAAATAATATAAAATGGTTGAATATATTATTGGAAAAGGAATTAAAAGAGGAAAAATAAAAAGTCTAATCTAATATCTCGAAATATTTACCATTAAAATTTTTCTCTGAGTGCTAGAAAATTTTTTTATAGCAAACAATACGAAATCGCTGTTACTAAAATGTTTACAAAAGTAATTGCTTAGAACAAGATTAAAACAAAATACAAATGTGATCTTGGCATAAAGATTTAGGTTTAAAAACTAAAATAAATTTGAACTAAATTGTTGCGATAGACCTGATGGTTTAATAATGCAGAAAATAAAATTTTGTATCTACAATGAGTTGTGTTTAAAATGAAATTGCCAAATAATATAAAAAAATTTTAAGATATTATATGTTTCGTAAATTAATGCTATGTAGTATTTGGGCGCTTATGTAATAAAAGACATATTAATTACTTAATTAGCACAAAGTACTTAATTAACACAGAACTGTGCCTTTATTTAATTTTAGGTTGCAACATATATTTCCCTCATAACAATGTATCTCTGTAACAATGTATTTTATTTTGCTCATGGAAAGAGATTTGAGAGAAAACCTTGAAAAAGTTTCCTTTGCATTTTAAGAAAAACTATTTTATAAAATTAGGAAAAAAATCTGAAACGTTTCAGATTTTATATTACGCCCAAAAGGGCGTTTTATTAACCCTTTTTGTGTCACGTAATTTTCTTCGCAATTAAACCATAAAAGTCAATTCAACAACAATATAATAAAATAATTTTAAAAGAGCACGTCTTTAAAATTTCCGATACACATTCTCGAGCGCTGGAGATAATTTGTTTCCGTACAATGTTGCCACTGCTTGCTTTGAAGTCTTTGAGTTTGTTAATCAAAAATTCTTTAAAGTTTTACAAAATATGAAATAGATAATAAAACAAATTTCGTATTCCAAATTTGGGCTTCCAGGTGCCCATATGCAAGTGTAGGACTACGTCATTCAAAATTGGATGGCTCCAGGTACCTTTTATATTTACAGTGCAAGAAACGTATATACATTCATGCAGATTATTCATTATTTAATTTCTTTGCACATAATGCAGTGCTCTAGTATTTGGTGGCAACAATTTGAAACGTGAAACGCCGTTTATAGTGAACAAACGCAAAATCCCAAAACAAAATTAATAGTTCTTCTGGGCAAATTGCCCCTTTGGGCTAAAAATGCGTACGTGCAAATAAATAAATTACAAATTAATGATTCACTTTATATTTAAACTCAGTAGTTAGGAAAGTACGTAACTTTCATAGTTAAAAGAAACATTTCTTAGAAAGTTGACTATAAATGAAAATCAATATTGTATGTATCAATTGCCTAGAGTAGCTTCCATAAGAATATTGTTACGTTTTTCTTTCTTCTGACACCAGTTGTTACGCTATTTTCTTCCTTCACGTTCGTACGGGGTTCGTAGATTTGGAGTGAATAACGACGACACTTGATGAAGTATCGAAACACACTTTATTTAGCCAAAATTAATCAGGACAGCTCGAATAACACTTTTTACAGTCGTCGAAAATCTACTATAAACACGCTGGAACAATCAGCGACACAGCCTTCATACTGTCAGGCAAAAACGGTGGAGATAGCTTCACTGCAAAGCACCCGACTCTGCTTTCCGGAGTACAGCTCCCGACTCTGCTTGGTCATCCTCGGAACTCCACGTACTCTCGAGACTCTCCACGCTACAACTCGCGATGCACTCGACGACACACAGAGCACAGCTCCTGACTCTCGGTTCAGTCATTTCCGGAGCTCAACACGCTCTCTCGACGATGCACTAACCGCGATACTCTACGAGACTCTTTCGGTGCACTCGACGACACACTCGGCACTCGCTTGGCCGGCTGTCAACGCGATCGCTTCCGCAGGGATTGACTCGCTAGACGAAACACACTCACTCAATGAGAGACGTTCCAAGAAATCGTTCCAGAAGGTTCCCCATCTGTCCATGGCATATCGCCAATTTGGTCGCCAAATGGGCGAATTCTCGCCAAATGTGGCAACCCTGTCGTCCCATGCCATTTTATGGCACCCCTAAAACTGCTTAGCGGAGAAGCCATCTCACCGCGCCTATACATTTCGTAACAATATTGTACTGCTTTGGTTGCTAAGTAAATTAAACAGGATATGCAGCGGATAGTTTTTTAGAGTAACACTTACCTAAAAACGATAAGAATCGCAACAAAGTTTGTTTGATAAGAAGAGGTAGCTAATGGAAAACGTTTGAGAAATATAGATATGACTGACGGATAATGATCTGAGAAATATAGATAAATTAAATATGACTGCACAAAAGCAAACTGAAAAGAGTTAGTTTTCGAAGCATTTTCAAGCTGTTAAACTCTTCTGTCTCCCAGAAAGAAAAAAAAAAAAAAAAAAAAAAAGAAGAAGAAGAAGAAAGCAATGGAAGTAGTGAATTGTAAATTTTGAAACATTCCTGTTTCGTATGCCTAGCTTCCATTTTTATAAAAGTTTTTACTGTATTTATGATCAGTTAGTTTCTTTCTTTCTTTATGTTTGCTTATTTTTTCTATTTTTTTTCTATTTTTATTCCATTTTCTCATTTTCAGTTTTAAGTATTGTTCTGTATGATAACGTTTTTTAATTTTTGAGTTTTGTTTTTTTCAGTAGTCTGTCCGTGCGTCGGGGAATTACTTCGCGGTCCGAAAGAAAAGATGATATTCAGATATGTTAAAATGTGTAATTAAAGAGAATTTTTTTTTCGGGTTTGCGAGATGACGAAACGTGCTTTTCATGAATTGTTGATGATTGTGTGGAGAAATTCCAATTCCTCTTGATAAGTCGGGATCTTTCCATGGAATCAGCAATAATTTTTCTGTTTTTTTTTCCTGTTTTGCAATTTATTTGATACAAATTATTTCTATATTAGTGCACATCACTTTTCTAAAATTCTTTCCTAATTGTCAGTTTCTACCACAATAGTACACTTTTGCATTCTAAATTTTACTTCTAATTTACTACTTTCTTTAAATTCTTTATAACTGTATTGAATTAAATAGTGTTTTTGCTGCAAGCAGGATTTTACTGTTTAGTTCTTTTGAATAAATTTTGAAATTCGCTAATTTTAAAGCATTTGCCATGTAAACATTTAGACATTCTTATCTGATACATATCATAGCGGCATAAAAACATAATTTTCAGTTATTATTTTTCAAAGTGTCACTTCCAGAATTTATGTTATTAGATAGTACAAAGATTTAAAATCAAACAACTAGACTTTATCAAACATCAAACAATTGAGGCAATCAATCAAGACAAAGTATACTTGAGGCTTTTCATTACTCAACGTTTGCTGGTAAATTACGTTTTGCTGGTTTGCATACAGCAATTGCCATAAATCTCTATGACAAAAATCCACAAATAATACGCGAGACAAAGCAGTAAATGTGTAGCATTTATATTTAAGTTTTACTAACAAAATGTTATTTAATTTAATTCTTTTCTTTCTGCCTCTTTTCGTCAGGAGGTTTGCTCTTTCCAGAATTTATGTAGATTTTGAGTGGTAACCAGTTTTACTGTAAAGTGCTGAATTTGTGTAGATTTTGAGTGGTAACCAGTTTTACTATAAATTGTTGAATTTATGTAGATTTTGAGTGGTAACCAGCTTTACGATAAAGTGTTGAATTTATGTAGATTTTGAATGGTAACCATTTTTACTATAAAGTGTTGAATTTATGTAGATTTTGAGTGGTAACCAGTTTTACTATAAAGTGTTGAATTTTACGTATAGAAGGGGGAGAGTTTTGGCCTGCTTCTGCTGTATTGTCAATAGAACAAATTGTTCTTGAGGGGATACTTTAGAATAAGGTTAGTTCCTGCTTGCTAAGTGTATGTGCATGTTCGAAATTCTGTCATGGACTAGAAAATCTCGTAAGCTCTGCATAAATTATATTTAAATTGTTGAATTTTTATTTTTTGTGAAAGGAAACGTTTTGATGAAACCAGGTCCAGATTGGCTGGTAAATTTGTGTTTGTATATTTTTAATTTAAGCACTCACAAGTAATGAGGTAAAAGAAACTTGTGAACTAAATAGACGTGGACACACTGTGTAACGAATTATCCTTAAGTCTAAAAAACTAGTAAGGTCTAGTATTCTTAGCAAGTACAAACTAACTAGATGTCAGTAGACAGTGTAAGGAATTAGCCTTAAAGTCTTTAAAATAAACGTGTAACGTCTAGTATTCTTAACAAGCACAAAATAACTAGATGTCAATAGACTGTCTAAGTCTTTCAGTCTTTAAAATAAACTTGTAACGTCTAGTGTTCTTAGCAAGCATAAACTAACTAAACGTTAAAGAGCAAGGAATTCTCTTTTAAGCCTTTAAAATAAACTAGTAACATCTAGTATTCTTAGCGAGCATAAAGTAACTAAACGTCAATAGACTGTGCAAGGAATTATCCTTAAATCTTTAAAATGAACTTGTAACGTAGATTAACGTACGTTACAAGTTAATGTCTTTAAGTAAACTTGTAACTCAGAAACTTGTAAACTGAAAATTCTTATCGAGCATAAACTAAATAAGTATCAATAGATTGCATAAGGAATTATCTCTAAGTATGGCAAAGTCCAGAGAAAGGGTGTAAAAGACCCTTTATTAAGTCAATATATCCACAGATGGCACAGACTCATGCTTACAAAAAAACCAGCACTTTTAGCTTAACGCAAGAGGTAACAAGTAACTTAGAATAGAATTAAGTTAGCGTAACGGTTTTTCACAGGTCACTTAACGAACAGGCAGGCTCTGACTCGTAAAAATCGACGTAAACAAGCTTTATGGTTAGAAGCGCGCGCTTTACGTTACAAAAATCTAATAGATAGTAAATCAAGGATATCAACCTGGCCTTTAAAGGCAGGCAGAAAACACTCTCTCTGTCTTCCTCTCTCTAAATTAATCTCCCAAACCCTTTCTTTAAATGCTAACTTCTTTCTATCTCATTAGAATACACGCGCACTACCTCATCTACATTTTGACAAGAAAGCTTGGGGTTAGAGCGAGAGTAATAGGACAGTTGCTTCAAAATAAAATTAGCTGCTGAATAACTTATAAAAATTCCCAAAAACTTAAAGTGTTTAATTCTGTTGTAGGTTTCCTTGGTGATTAGCTACACTGCTGGTGATAATATATTGCACAGATCATAGGTAACATCTTATCAAATTTATAATTTTATTAGGTAAGCAGTTGGGAATCTCACAGAATTCACAAGCGTTCGCTATACAGAACACAGTAGTGTTATTTAAAAGTAATCTATCTAATCAGGTCAAGCCATATTTTAATTTTTCCATTGCCATCCCGTCTTTAGTTTACATATTTGCTTAACTTTCCATATGCAAAATAGAGACTAGTAATTTTCATAAGCAAGATAGGCTTTCCATGTGCAAAATAGAGACTAATTTACATATTTGTTTAATTTTTCATAAGCAAAATGGAAATTAGACTTAACAGGATAAATACTAAAAATTTAGAAAAAATAACATGAATGTAATGGATTAATAGTTCAGTTATCTAGTGAATCCTATGTATAAAATCGAGAAATTTATTGTAACCTTCTTTGGATGAAGAACATTTCTTGCAAGGTAGATTCTTCACGCATCGTTAGCACAATTTTGTTTCATCTAGAAGGGAAAAATATTTGGAAATAATAACACCCATAGCGTAAGGATGGAACAAAAGAACAAGCCAAAGAAATTAACTTTTTATAGTTTAGCGTTTGCCATCATTTATGTTAACCACCCATTTAAGACAGCTTACTAAAGTACTGCCAACTAAAATTAGACGACATAATTATGGAAGTTTCCCTCACCAGCTCTAAGGAAGCAGAAATAATCAATGACTAGAAGAAAACGTAAAACAAAAACTACTATAGCGACAGCCATAATATTCCTCTTTTTTTTTTGTTCGAGAATAATACCCAGAAGAAAACAGAATATCCCTCCCGGATGGATAAATAACCTTATCCTGCAAATCGGTAGCGGCGAAAAAAAAATCAGAGTTAATTTCAGAAACCGCAAAGCAAGGCGAATGTTTGTCCTCTACGTCGGATATGCAAAATGTGAAGAAAGGCGGAATATTGTGGGGAAGTAGAAGATACTTCAATGCAGGACAAGTGGGGGGAGGGGATCGATAAGTCATTCTGAGGGGAGCGGTTACTTTAGAGGGATTTTTCATTCGAGGGCGAGTGGATTGAAAGTAAGCAGCCCGTGTAATGAAACGCACAACAGCGGAAAATGGAGAGTTTTATTTCAAATTCTTCCTTTTTGAAATACCCGCCGACTCGCAAACAAATGAGTTAGGGGGAATTCCATTCCAGATTTTCCCCCAGGCTATGGGAAAAGCGGACGTAAAGCTTCTAAACTCTCCTCTCTCTTTGATAATCGTTTCAGTATTGTAGCAGTTGGAATTTGTTTCATAGTGTCAGCTCCAGATGTATGCTTCAAAAATTTAACTCAGATTGAGAACTGAGCTTCAGAAATTATTCCAGCGCTTGGAATGTTTCAACAGCTTCGAGTTAAAAACCACAAAGAAGAACCTAAAGGAGAACTAAAAAGCATACGAACAAAGGCTCTATATTCTAGCTCCGCAGCAGTGAATCTGTCATCAATGAATGTAAAGAAACAATATAATAAACATATGATTTGACTTAGTCGAGGATGTCAATTAAAGTCGAGGAACTGACTAGTGCTAGAAACTAGCAAATACAGATAGGAGGTTTTATATAAAGATGTAAAATACTGCAAACATTGCAACCTGGTAAATAATTCCTGATATCAAGAGTAGTTCAGTAACTGCTGACTAAATTTTTCACACATTTACTAGCAGTTAAATTAATAAATATTTTTGTGAAAATACAAAAGACTTACAAGGTATTTTTTCCCTTCTTTCCGCATGCCTTCGTAGTGTAATTGAAAGCATACTCGACGCGTATTGGAGAACCTAGGGTTGGAGTTTCGGGAAGGGCATTGCACATTTTCATGTCACTTGCTTCAAAATAACCTATGACTACAAACTAATTATAAAAAAAAAACTTATGCATTCCATGAAACAGCATTGTATCGGAATACTTAGATTATGACAAAGTACTCTAGTTCTATTAGGTTAAGTGGAGAAAAGTCTTCCTGAAGGATATTCTAAGGGAAAATATTCATATTTCACATGGAGAAATAACTTAATCTTCTATCATTCTAAATCGTTACAATTCATTTGCACCAGATATTCCGTGAAAGCTGGAAGGAAATTTAGCAATGAATGAAGAATAATATGTATATACCTAGTATGCCACTAAAAAATAAATAGTTTAGTACTGAATGTTTCCTTCGAACATATAATGCGAAAATTTATTAGCTTGGAGAACTAATTCAAGTGTATAAACTATTTCATTTTCAATAATTGTATATTTTAATGTAGAAGCGCATAGAACTTTTTGAACCCTTCTTTCCGAATTTCATTTAATTAATTTCGTGATAAATATTTTATTTTTGGAAATAAATTTTATTTCATAAACTAATTTATCATGAGTAACCAATTAATTAAGAAGTGAAGGGAAATTAAGGAGTGCCCCACTATTAGTGGAAACAGTACTCTTGCGAACGCCGAAAGATTTTACTAATACTTCTGCCAAAATAATGATTTTATTTTGATGCTCTATTAAAACTAACTGTTGAAAGAATGAATCAGCTTTCAACAGATGCCGATGCATGTTCAGCTGCCAATTAGAAAGATTGAAGTCACTAAAATATATTGTTACGAAATGTCCAGCTGCGGAAAGATAGCTTCCCCGCAAGGTGGGTTTAGGTTTGCCAGAAACTAGCAAGGGAAGGCCTGGTTGAACCATTTAGCGCGAAATTGCCCATTTGACGACAAAATTGGCAATATGCCATAGACGGATAGAGATCCTTCTGGAACGAATTCTTACTGGTTTAGCCCAGCATGTTCTCGAACGCAAGCCAAAAGTTATATAAACCCCGCTGGTACGCCGACAGTCAGTGCATAGTCTAGTGAGTTGATCGTCAGTCTAATGGGTCTCGTTGGAGTCTCTTAGTCAATCGCGAGTCTATCGAGTGTCTCGTAGTCTATCGAATTTTGTCGTCAGTCTGCTGTCGAGTTGGTGCATCGAGAGTGTGCGTGGTTGAGGCTATCATCGAGTGCATCGCGAGTTGTAGCGTGGAGAGTCTCGAGGGTATGTTGGGTTCCGAGAACGACTGAACCGAGTCGGGAGCTGTACTCTGGTGCTTTGCCGTTAAGCTGTCTTCACCGTTATAGCCTGATAGCCTAGCCTGTGTTGTTGATTGTTTCAGCGTGTTTGTCGTAGCTTTTCGACGACTGTAAAAGGATTTTTGGAGCTGTCCTGAGAATACTAGCTAATAAATTGTGATTTGATACTTCATCAAGTGCTGTCGTCGTTATTCACTCCAAATCCACGAACTCGTACGTAAGAAAAACGTAACAATATTAAAGGCTGTTATTTTGGGGTTTTATGTTGATTAATATTTTGCTATTAATCTTATTTCTATTAATCTTAGTTTGGAAATAAATTTCCTCTAATAATACGTCATTCTGTAGATCTGCGAAAAGCACAGTCTTCTATACTTAAAACAGAAATAAATGAAAAAGGAAATTACTTTTCTATTTGTAAACTGCAAAAACGTCAAATATAAAACTATGACTGCATACGATTTACTATAAACTCTGATTTTTAGGCAGCTTAATTGTTATCAACTCCCCTTTTTATATTTGCGCATGCTGTTAAATTGGATGATACAAAGTGTAAAGCAAGATACAGGAATTACGTTTTAGGATGATAATAATATTGTGGCAAACATCAGTAAAAACGACATAATTAGATCTTAAATAATAAATAACGAATAAAATGATAAGAGCAACTGATATTTATTATAATCTCAAAGTATACTTCATGAAAGGTACGATAATATTGTTCATACAAATTTATAAATGCATAAAAATATTAGAGATCAGTACCACTGCATGATATTACGGTACATGAAAAAGTTAAGTAAGCGTGAAATAACTGCGTGTACAATGGGGGGGGGGAGAGGACCCGAAGAACCCTTTTTTTCATATTTTTAATCTCTGTATTCCGGAAAAGTTGCCTATCTCTATAATAGAAGCTACATCTTCAGGAAATCCTGTAGAGGGAGAAACATGGATCTTACATTCTTTTTCTGATTCTTGTTGAGGGAATAATGGTACTTTTTTTCAAGTTGTTCGAAAAAGCTTTGAATTAATTTTTTAACTTAACCATCCTGTCATCATTTCTTTCTTCAAAATACAGACCACGTGTTTCCTTAATAAATGTATTCTGCAAATACTTTTGTTATTATATATTATGAGTTTTTTCTCTTCTTATTTTGATTTTTACGTAATATTTACAGTACACACAATATTTATAAGTACACAATATAATTACATAATATTTGATAGTTATCGTCACAGTTTAAAAGGTTTGAAGCTAAAATTATGAAATACGGCTATTTTACAAAAAGTTGTACTTTTTAAGTTTTTTTCGTAAATAATAAATAATCAGAAAATATAAATTTTTATAAAAATTTCAACACCTATAAAAAAATTGGCGAAGAACATCACATGTCATCATTTTTCAAAACTGTGAGTGCTATGCAGGAATGCCACTTTCATCTATAAAAACGGGTATCTCCTACAATGGTTTTCCTGAAAATTAAATATCTGAGACGTAGCTGTTTGCCTGTAAAAGTGGTTTCTTTGCAAGCATCACAATCTTAAAATGCAGTTTATCTTACAGACATTACTTGTCAGCTCACCGCCAACTATTTCACGTCAAATAAAAGTACTTTAAATCAACACTTCTAAAAATATATAAATGCATTTTGAAGATATTTTATAAACTTCACCAAGTAAAAGCATTTTTTTATAAAATACAAGTTTTAAATTTAAAGTTTATTATAATTAACACGCTATGGTTATTATAAAGTCAGTTGTACAATATTATTGTTCCATCTAATACCACCAGAGTGTATAAATAAGAGGAAATACAAAGCAAGGGGGAAAATCTGTCGTAAAAAAAAAGACTAGTATTAGTCGTAGCCTAAAGCAACATTTTTATTTATACTCGACGTGAGTGGGAAACAGCTGAGTTGGCGAATTTCCGTTTTTGCTGTTGCATGTTTGTGAAATTTATCGAGCTAAGTGCTAGGAGTAAATTTAACTTGGGATCTACATATGATACGAATCTAGTTGTTATCTTCTTTTATTGAGATCAGCGGTAGTAAATTTATATTTAGTTTGCTTTATACCTGAAACAGAATTTTACTATGAAGAATATTTACTTCATTCTCTACTGTTATATTCATTCATACTGAGGTTGTAGTTTAAACCGGGACGGAGGTTAGTCTTCCGAATCTAGCGGTTATTTTAGTGTATTTTAGCGAAAATAGTATTAAGCCTTAATAAAGTAATATTGTGATATTTGGACGCATAACGCATTTGTAAGCAACTCATGCTTATTCCTCTATGCAATGTGTTCATTTTGATTTTATGAATTTTCTACCTAGAACTTACTTTCTTTCGCAATAATTCGTGATATATTACGTTGCAAATATTTTATATTTACAGGATAATACACTAAATATCAAAAAAATAATCAACAGTAGTCTATAACCAATTATCATTACTTGTTTCCTTCTTTCTATGTTTTTACTTACGGCTTAGATTTTACATATAATACTTCACTGTATTATTTTTACTTCCTTGTACGAAGTAAAGGATGTATTGTAAACGCGAAAAATTTCCGGTATCATATTTCAAAGAAAATATCTATTTCAACCGCTTTCGGAACCCATTGAACGATGTTTTTGCGTGACATCTGTACGTACGGACAGAATAAAGGATTGTTTTTGCCAAAAGGATTGCAAAATTGACTTTTCTTGACGTCTGTACTTGTGACTGATGCATTTCGCGTAACTCAAGAACAAGTAGACGTAGAAAGTTTATATTTCGTATACGGGACTGCTATAACATGTAATTGTGCATCTCCGTTTTTCGTAGCAATAATCAGCACTAATTGTATATAAATATGTAAATATATTTGTAATAATAAAATTCCATAGTCAAGAATACACTTAAAATTCTAACTGTATGTTCTTTTCATTTTTAATGGCGACGATTTCTTATTTGAAAGTACATGGAATTAAATCCACAGCCCCGTAGTCAAGTTGTTTTTCCCGCGTTTTCTACACGTACAGTTATAGAATGTTCTGGAAATATTTAAAGCGAACTGGATTGGCTGACGTCATTCCTTGGAAGCTCCGCCTTTCCAAAGGCTATAAAAGGACTCGCAAAAGAATATCGGGGCTTTTTCTTAAATGTCACGATGCAGTAAACTTCATACAAAAAGTTATTTGTAATTCTTTTTATTTACTCCGGATATCTGATTTTGTAACTGCTATTTCTCCTGAATAATAATAAATGGATCCTCTTTTTTTTAAACTTATCGTCTGATAATTTAAGCTACGACTAAAGCTAGTACATCACACACACATATATTGGCTTTAAAAGGGATTGAATTATGTGGTTTTTATGTTCTGGTTGAGAGTTTTACGCCTTTAGGTAATCTGCATACAATAGTTGTGGAATTATCAACAATTAAAAAGCTTAAGTGGCGAGTTAAGTCTAATGAACCGCCATTTCGTTATGTCTGAAACTCAGCAGAATTGAATCAAGTCAATTTCTGCTCCTTGAAAGTCTTTTTGTCGAGGGGACCAAAAGTGAACTAATTTTTTTACACAGGAAAATCTGCTTCTTCTTCCCTGGCCGAATTGCTTGCTTTGGCGTAGAAACTCTAATTTTAATTGTAAAAATTGATTTTTTAACTATATTAGGGTTTTTAGGTTTTTCTGTATTTTGCAATTTTTAATGAAGAGGTTTTGAGTTTTTATGTGTTTTTGCTTTGCCTCCAAGTGAAAAATGAATTAAATGAATAAGAAATAGATTCGAAAGATAAAATTTAAATGAAATGAAGCAAAAAATGTGTATGATTTAATAGGCCATAAAAGGAAGTCATCTGGTACCCCAATCACATTCTTTTTTTAAATATCTTAAAATTCAGTAAAGAAATTTAAAATTCATAATAAATATTTTTGCTTACATTTTTACAACCAGTTTTCTTTGACTCGTTTAATCAATCAAGAAAAATTTAATTTTGATGATTTATTTGAATCTGCTCACAACATATCATGCTTATATTATTGCACTTAGAAACAGTTTGTTGTGAGAAAAATTTAAATTATATAAGAGGCAGATAAATACAGGTGGTGCATACAGGCAATAATATTGGTGAATGCAAATTTACTAATAATTGATAAAAAAAGGGTTTTGTTTCATCACAATTATTTGAGTATTAATCTCTAAATTCCAGTTTTGTTTGATTTCTTTTCAATATTTCCAATTTTAATACTATTTTTATGCCATTCACATAGAAAGACGAATAGAAGAGGTATCAGATCAAGAACGGATAATATGTTTTAAATAAATTACCTTTTTTACAAAATGTGTAAACTTAAGCCTTGTGAAAAGTTAGACTGAAATTAATGAGGGAATTTAATGATAAACAGCTTCTTACTAATTTATAAAACGAGCAAAGCCTCTTTGAAGAAAAAAGTGGAAAAAAGTAAAACTTTATTCTTTTTCCATGTTGCACTTTTTACTGTATCAAGAAGCGATTACTGATGCATGAAGTAAGTCATAGATCACGTGAAACGGTCCGGTGAGTGATTTGTGGCGGTGGATATTAATGATACAACGAATGGCAACAAAATGCAGTTAAATCGAAATTTTCATCAAATGAAAAATGAATGTAATTTGACGTTCAAATTAGGAGTAAAGGCAATTATTTAGCTCTAAAAGAACGTATAAAATATTCATTTGAATGAGCAATTTTATTTAGAATGCTGCACTTATTTTTTCTTTTGTTTATTTAGCACCTTTTTAGCAAACATATGTGCTGTGGTCTGAACATTTTATTTGTTGAAGCATCACATTTCTATATGTTATCTATCAATGTGAGATTCTCTGTTTACACATAAAATAAATTCTTGGTTCAAATTAATGTAAAAACTTCATATTATTCTTTGTTATTGCACATTATATTTAGAATATATATATTATAATATACAGCATATATACATGTTCATTATATTTAGAATATATGTGTGAATATTAAACTTAGAAATGTTAGTTATAGTAAATTAACATTTCCAAATATAATGTTCTAAAACATTTAACAGTATCATCGATGTCAATACATATTTTTAAATTCCCTATTTAATTTAAACAATGGAAAGTCATAATATGTAAATAGTTTTTGTTAAAGAATTTAAAAAATCTGATGTGGACTCCACAGGGCTTTTTTGTACAACCTATTAAATTATACACAGGTTTTTGCTGCGTTTCATTTAAACTTATAGCCTAGAATTTCATTACAGATATATTTCTCATTTAGTTAATTGAATTCTCACTTCTCGACAAGGCAAAAATACATCAAAACTCAAAAATCTTCATTAAAAATTGAAAAATATAGAAAAACATAAAACTCCAAATACAGTTAAAAAGGGCTAAAAATAAATTTACAATTAAAATTATAATTCCTACGCAAAAACAAGCAATTCGGCAGGTCAATTTTTGTCGTACGAAAATCAAACATTTTATAAATTTATTTTTTTAAAACAGTATAAGAACTTTCAAAAGTATAAGTATAGGAACCGTGAGATCGCATTAAAAGAGAGATTTAGCTATTTGTCGAATATATATATATATTTTAATATTTGACATTTCCAGGGCATGAATAGTTTCGTCACTAAAGCACTTCTGTAACTAGAAATATATGAACTACGATAAACTATAGCGAAAATAAAAGTCGGGTAATATATATATACATATTTGGTACTGCTGATTGCAATGAAAAAGGGAGGTGCTCAACTACTTGTAGATGTTATAGCAGGGCCATATGCAAAATTTCAACCAAAATTTCAACGTTCTACGGTTAACCGTTTCTGAATTATATGAAATACATACATGCATGCATACATACGTACGTATGAAACCCACGAAAACCCATTGTATCCATTTTACGATCCGTTTTGGAAAAGACAGTCCTTTATTCCGTCCGCATGTACAGACATGAAGCAAAATCGTCATCCATATCAACTCGGGGATAGTCAAATGTGATATTTCCGTTGAAATGTGATACCCGAAATTTTCGCGATTACAAGACTTCTTTTATTTTGTGCAAATGATACAAAATTTGTATTGTAAATAAAAAATGCATAAGCTACGAGCAGTTAGCGAAACATGGTGGAAATAAACTGTTGCTAACTGTTTTAGATTTAATCTAAAAATGGTATACTGTATGTCAGCTGAAAGCATTCCGCTACTTTGCAGAATCTATTTTCACAATAATCAAAAAATTATTTAGGAACATAGATATAATTGACCAAAAAATTGCAAAATATTAAATGAATGTTTACGCATTTAAAATTATTTGTACTGTAAATGTGGATTTAAAAAATTATTATTGCGTCAATTATTTCTTATTTTCTGGACTAATAGGAATATCGTTTTTCTACTTCATTTACACTAGTATAGTTCGTAATAATTTCTCTTTCTTCGTTAAGGTTTTTTTATTTTGTTATATTAGAAAACGAATCTAAGCTAATTCAATTATTTATTGGAGGAGACAGCAATGAGAAACAAAATAATATTAGGGATTTCAAATTTAATTCAAGTGTTTCTGAGAACTATCCTGAAACACTTTGAAAACAATAACACAAACAAGTGTAAATAAAAAATAAAATAATAAGAAATAAAAAAAGTAAAATAAAAAAAAATCTGAAATCTAAAGCTTTCAGATTTTACATTGCGCCCAAAGAGACGTTCTTTTAACATTTTGTGTGTTACCTTTATTTATTAAATATCATATTCTTCGAACCTAAACCATAAAATTTAGTTAAACAGCAATATCGTAAAATAATTTTAAAATGAGTATATCTTTAGAATTTCCCTTACGCAAACTCGCGCGCTGGAGATAAAAATGTTTTTTTTTTCGTACAGTGTTGCCGTTCCTCACTTTGAAATCTTTGAGTTTGTTAATCAAAAATTCCTCAAACTCTGATAGAATATGAAATAGATTATAAAACGAATTCCAAATTAGGGCTTCCGGATGCCCATATTCAGTGGAGGATTATGTTATTCAAAATTTGTTGGCTCTAGGTACCGTCGTTTTATCACAACGCGAGAAACATATATACATTTAGGTGGATTCTCCATTATTTAATTTCTTTAAATATAATACAGGGC
This sequence comes from Stegodyphus dumicola, assembly GCF_044657685.1. Classification (NCBI taxonomy): domain Eukaryota; kingdom Metazoa; phylum Arthropoda; class Arachnida; order Araneae; family Eresidae; genus Stegodyphus; species Stegodyphus dumicola. The sequence continues at coordinate 123,544,681 of NC_140778.1, forward strand.
TAATATTTGGTGGCAACAGTTTGAAAACTGAATCAATGCAGAAAGTGAATCGATGCTAAATGCCAAAGCGAAATTAATAGTCTTTATAGGCTAACGCCCTTTGGGCTGAAAATAAATCAGATACGGATCTTTGGAAAATAAGATTCCATGTTTCTGGAAAAGAAGCTAATGATAATACGCGATTTACAAATGTAATATAAAGCGAATTACTAATGTGTGTCAATTTTTACAGATTTGCACACATTAATTCTTGTTGATATTTTATCTCGACCCCTTTCACTTTATTTCTGTCCCTGTATATTAGTATAAATATATACATAAACACCTGTTACGAACTTTTTTCATAAATGACAAGTACGCTAAACATCCCTTTTAGCAAGCACCACTTCCGACATATCGGAAGAAAAGCAAAACGCTGGATGAAACGAAAACAGAAAGCAATTTTCCTCTTTTCAAAAATCGGTAAATAACAAAAGAGGCTTTCCCGCTCCCTCTCACCCACACCTCTTCCCTTCCCAGAAAGGGACGAAACTGTGTGAAGAAATCCCAGCAGCATCATTGTGTACATTTCGATTTCAGTTCGATTCTGATCCGCTAGAAGCTTTCCTACCGCACTAGTGTATTATGGGATACTCAGACGCACGTGTCATTAGGCGGTCGTCTGGCGTAGCGGGGAGACATCCCTGTGGCATTAAGCGTGTTCGATTTAAAAATGCATTTCTTTCCCCCCCCCCGTTGGGTGAGAATTCATAACTGCATAGGGGGTGGCGAATATCTATCTATAAAGTGCTAAAAGCGTCTTTGGAAGAAAGTGTCGATCGGGAAGAGGAACAACATTAAGAACAAAAGAACTGGGATGAAAGGAGAAATGGAGAGGATTTGTAAACGGTAAAATGATTAGGTGGCAGGTACACGAAGAGGGGCGAGTTCCACATTTTCGACATTCGTTTTCAGAAGATCTCTCGTAATGCTGCCGCAAAATACGATTTTAAGCAATTTTTGCCCCGAGACTTTTGCTATTAATCGATTGGATTAAGGAACTATTTTATTGATGCTTGAGATAAAGCTATTCTTCCATAGTATTTCTCAGAATAATTTAGTGTTTTAACATTTGTTGATTTCTTAAATAATCGGCAAAATTAGTTTGCAGGCCCCACCAAATCCTTTGCGTATTTTTTGGCTTTTATAAATACATAATATACTTACTCGTATTATTAAAGCATTATAACATATATTGTATTTTAATTCAGAAAATACTTATCATTTAATATGTTACTGATTTACTATACGCTTTCAATTTATATGCAATATTATTGGTAAGAAACTTGTGGCAACACTAGATGGATCGTGTGGCTTTGATTCAGAGAAGTAGATTTGGATGAAAATGGCTGTGTTGTTATAAATATCTTACAACAAGCAACCGAAATTCTATAAATGACTTGTACTTATTTAGTTTGAAAATTCTAAAACTAAATTATGACTGTTTCTGATTCATTTAGCTATGGTATGTATTTGTTTTTAGAATTATGCATTGGTGTAAATTCCTGGAATTCTTCAAATTCATTCAAAATTTCCATCTGGATAATAAAGTATGGAATAGAAGAACGAAGCTGTGTTTTGTTACTTATTTCTCTGAAGATAAAATTTTGTGTATGACATTATTAGACTAAAAGAATTTATTTTTCGGACATTATTATGTTAAAAATTGTCCCCACACATTACATTAAAAGATTTTATTTTTGACAAAGTGTTGTTTTTATTAAAATAAAAGAGTATGTTAATTCTGTTATTATCAAATATTATTATTTTTTGTAGACAAGTTCTAAACTCTTCTCCCTCTCGAGCCCACCAGAGGCCGAGCGGTAAAGTCGCTGAACACTGGTAGTTCGGTCGGAGGTTCGAATCCCGCGAACGGGCTGGCAGCATGGGCGTTTTCGTGGTTTCCCCATGTGTAACGTGTATAAGAGCCAGTTTCCCTTAGAAAGTCCTCCACGAAGGCATCCCTCCCCTTAGGCAGATAGCCCTAGTGTGCTTTGTCATAATTATATACACCACAACACCTCTCCCTCTCCGCGAAAAAAAGGCAAGAGCCTTTTAAAGGTATATAAATTATGGTGTGGTGTATTTAATTATGGCAAAGCACACTAGGGCTATCTGCCTAAGGGGAGGGATGCCTTTCGTGGAGGACTTTCTAAGGGAAACTGGCTCGTATACACGTTACACATGGGGAAAACCACGAAAACGCCCATGCAGCCAGCCCGTTCGCGGGATTCGAACCTCGGACCGAACTACCAGTGTTCAGCGTCTTTACCGCTCGGCCGCTGGTGGGCGTATATAAATTATGAGCAAAAACAAACGATTAGTTCAGATGTAAATAATGAGTAGTTTTCAGACGTATGCTATAAAAAGCTTCTATTAGCTCCTTACAAGACTTACTAGAACTTTATCTGTTAAAAGTTTAATTTGAATTTACATATTTATAAATCCGTATACAAAAAATAAATTCCTCTAGAACACATTAGTGTTTCAATAATCCGAAAAGCAAATGATTCATGACTTAATGCTTAATAGCACACTTTTGGGAACATACTACGTATATATTCCAAAACTATATAGTATATATATAGACAGGATGGAGTTCGAATCCCGACAAAAGGGTTGGCTGCATGGCCGTGTTCGTTGTTTTGTTCATCTGGAATTTGAATACGAGCCAGTTTCTCTTAAACGTCCTCCACTGGGCAATCAACTAAGTGTATAATATTTATATCTCAGTTATTAAATATCAGCGAAATGAAATTTGTTTTTCTTGCAGGTATACTATTGGTTATCCTTTTAATTCCTCCTTGTTTTAAAAAAAGTCATAGAAAATGTTTTTGCTAAAGAAAAAATACTTTATTCAAAATGCTCTGGAAATGAATTCACATGAATCGAAGAAACATTCATTAAAAACATGAAAATAAATAATGCGTTCGTTTTTTTACCTAAAATTACAGTTTTACGCACTAACTTTTCATTTGAATTATTTTTTGGAGTAAGAATATTCCATTCCTTGTTAAAAATTGTCTTTTATAAAACGAATAACATGTTCCCTTATTCTTGATTTCTACTCACTCCATATATACTAGACAGAATTTAAGTCCGTTCAGAAAAGTTGTATATTAACTAAAAGCGAATATTTAGAGCTATATGTGTTTAAGATTGTTACAGTAATAGGACATGAATGTATAGTTACGAAATGTCCAAGATAGCTTCCCCCCGCAAAGCAGGTTTAGTATTGCCATAAAATGGCAAGGGAACGCAAGGTTGCCACATTTGGCGAGAAATAGCCCATTTGGTGACAAATTTGGCGATATACTATGGACGTATGGAGAACATTCTGGAATGAATTCTTACCGGTTTATCCCAGAATGTTCTCGAACACAAGCCGAAAGCTGTATAAACCCTGCTGGTCCACTATCAGTTAGAGTGTGCCTCGTCTAGCGAGCTGATAGTCAGTCATTGAGCGAGTGTCTCGAAGTCTAGCACCGAGTTGGTCGTCGAGTGCATCGGAGAGTCTCTTAGTGTATTGCAGTTAGTCAGTTAGTTCTTAGTGTATCGCAGTTATCGTCGAGATAGTGTGTTAAGCTCCGGGAACGACTGAACCTAAGAGTCGGGAGCTGTGCTCTGTGTGTCGTCGAGTGCATCGCGAGTTGTAGCGTGGAGAGTCTCGAGAGTACGTGGAATTCCGAGAACAACCGAGCAGAGTCGGGAACTGTACTCTGGTGCTTTGCAGTGAATCTGTCTCGACCGTTATAGCCTGATAGAGTGAAGGATGTGTCGCTGAGTTTCAGCGTGTTTATGGTAGGTCTTAGATGACTGTAAAAAGTGACTTTGGAGCTGTCCTGATTAATATTGACTAAATAAAGTGTGTTTCGATATTCCATCAAGTGCTGTCGTCGTTTTTCACTCCAATTCCACACGAACCCCGTACGCACGTGAAGTAAGAAAATAACGTAACAACTGGTGTCAGAAAATAACGTAACAAACAAATGCTTTCAGGTTATCGTAAGGAATATTTATGTATATATATATATATATAATGTATATTTATGTAATATAATATATACTATATATATATATTACATAATATTTATATAATATATATGTATGCAATCTAAAGCTAAAATTAATAATTTAGTAGAAATAGGTTAAACTATTTCTGGAAGAAGCTAAATCTGCATAAAGAAACCAAATACATTTTAAATTTATGAATGCAATTTAAAGATGCTCCGTTACTATTTTAGAATTCTTTTATAAATTGACTGAACCAATTATATTAAAACTAGAAAGCCAGGCGGTCATACGAAATGACAGCAGTCTTAGATATTATAAATTGATGATTATAAATTGATTAGAAACAGATGATTGCTAATGCAAACAAATGTTCACATTCCCCCTGACACTCTCAATTTGCTTTCAGCTGAAAATTCAGTTTGAAATACAATGTCGGAATAAAATCGGGCAAACTCTTTCGCGAAAGGATATTTAGCATAGGAGTTTGGGTAAACCTACCTGACGAGATGTACTACGCACAACTCGTTAGTTGGTTTCTTCTCCTTTAATTTTTCAACGTTTGCAAGTTTATAGGTAATTCATATGTAATATAGTTAAATGCATAATAAGCAACAAATGTATGAATTAAAAATATTTAAATGTTCTTATATACCATGCCAGTTTAATTAAAACAATGATAACTGCATGTATGGTATCAGTGTATATGGACTAGTTGAATGCCGTGGAAATTTCACCCCATTGGCTAGTACAGTTACGCAAGCAACCAATAAAATATCGGCGACAAACAGACAGGTAAGCCGCATATAATAAAGTTATGTAATACATTATTAATTATTTATATTTTTATGTTCCACACCAACTTCTCAAGGGGTAATAATGTAAAACATTCAAATCCTAAGTAATCCGAGAGAATTGTATCACGATTCATTCCTCATAACCTTTGGAGCATTTAAAGATAAAAATATCGATAGATACATTTAAAGATGAAAATACAAGATAAAATGAAATAGAAACTGAAATAGGAAAATGACAAAAATGCTCATATTGTCACCTCAGATACTCAAATAAATCATGAGATTATCCCGATATAATAATGTCTTGCACAAAAAAAATCTTTAATAAATAATTTTGAAAATAAAATTACCATAAAAATATAAAATGTAATTGAACAGAAAATCTAATAAAAACACTTCAGGTTATATTGAAAATAAAGCTGTCACGTTAACGGTGGGATTTAAACTAAGTATTTGACACGTAACAAATTTGCCTATAATAATGTTGCAAAAGCATATTGTAGAAGATTATTAAACTCCTTAAAATACACTTCAGATTATTAACGGGGATAATTAACGCTAAAGGTTTCTGTTCTGATGAAAAAGTTGAAATAAAAGATATTAAGAAAATTTACGAAATTCTGTCGTTAACAGCCTGTAAATCTCAAAATAGCTCTATTCCTCTTTCCACGATATATATATATATATAACAAACATTCTCTTTTCATAAAAAGCAAATTTAAAGTTAATTAAATATTAAATTAAAATTGAATTACACAGCAAAATTAAATTATATGATAAAATGAGGTATTTCCAGTTTAATACTATTAAACTAATTAATTGGAACTCTAATATCTCTAGAAAAGTAAGAGTTAACACTTTTTATAGCCAAATAATCAGAATGAAAAATATATATACTCAAACAGAAGATTTAAAGGAAGAAATAATAAAGCTAATTAATGTTCAAGTTAATAACCAAGTTCCAGCACAATTTATTAATTTATATATTAAAAAGGCAGGCATTAACTTTCTTTAACTCTTTATGGTATGATAACCTTACCTTAAACCTTAACTGGAGGGTAATGGAGGATATTGAAGAGTTAAGGGATTATCTTGTAAATATTTATTGTAAATATTTGTAAAAAGGTATATAATCAGTACTGGAATCTTTCCTTTTACTAATGAAGGGCCAACTCTTTTCAAAAGTCTCAATTATAGCGCGAATTGAGTGAAGATTTTTATCTTTTTTCTAATTTTCCTTACATTTTGGCCAGTATTTAGTAAGCTTTGATTAGACTATTAAAATAAATTTCTTACTTTAATTAAAAACATTTAAAAAACCTTTTTAATTTTTCAAAATTAAAATTAATTCTTTCAAAAACATTTTCGACTTTTTACAATCCTTAATGTTTTACAATTCTTAATAATTTGCAACCATTTTTTAACATTACGTTACAGTTAGCATTTAAAAATTTTTTACACATTTTTACAATACTTAGCAAAAACAACGTTTTGCAACAGTACACACATTTTACATTACTAAAGTTTATAGAATAGGTTTTTAAAATAGATCTAACAAACAGCAGCTTAACACTCAAATTTATATTAGCGCCCTTTATTTTTAAAGTTAGAAGAAACACACTACTTAACATCACTTAGTTTGACATGCTGGTCCACGCTTCAAATACAAATAGTAAGTTAGATTAAAACTTACTTTTACTTGCCATTTTATTATTATTTATGTATTTTTATGAATAGCATCTAGTTTTGTTTTGATAGTTTCGTTTTGATTTATTTGCATAATTCGTGTCGGGGAAGTTTTTTGTAGGCAAGAGTTTATAAATTACTTTGTTTTTCTAAGAAATTTGGTTTTCTACTCTTAATTGAATTTTATTAGTCTAGTCTTTACTTGCTAATTTCTCTAAATTCCACTTGTTTAGATTTCTTTTTAGTAATTTACAACATTTGGTTTTCTTTTGGTTTTGAATTTTGCTTTTACCTTTGCCTACATGGATGACGAAACATGAATTGAATAATTGAAGAGTTAGGTTTGGAGGAAACTTCCCCTTGATAAGTCTGACTCCTGCCTACTCAACAATTATTCACTGCATTTTTATAAATTTTTAGGATTAAAAAAATTATTGGAATTATATATTATTCATAGATTTTGATACTTGCACTTGATTTACATATGCACTCAGAATTTAAACAATATTGTAGATTAGTTCGCAGCAATAATGAATCATTTATTTGCCATTCAATTTTAATCAAAAATTTAATGAACTTTAAATTTGCTTTTTAAAAATAGAGAATGTTTGTTAAATTCAAATTTCATTACTTGCAGCCATGGCGCAAGAGAAATTATTTAAATTTAATTTAACTTTACTATGTTCTTTTGAAACAATTATATATATACACTTTCACATCCGAAAGCCCATAATTTTTAAAAATTAGCTGATAAATTGCTGCAGATGAGCAAATAAAGATATGTAAATTATAACGATATCTGGTGCTGCACCCAGAGATTCATACTGTTATTTTGTAAGTGTACAGACGGTCGATTTTATGAACGGCAATTAAAAATAATAAATGAGCAGGTAGATGAGAAAGAGCCTTTATTCAAACTTATTTCTTTCTTCAACTACGTGTTTCATTCGTTTACAGTTTTATTTATTATTATGATTAGAAAGTATTTGGTGGCACTTTTATAACAGTTCTGGGAAGAAGATGTACTTTCGTTTCGCCAACATAAAACAATTTATTAAGACTAAAAAGCTAGACATAAATTTAAGGTTTGCAGAACGTGATGGTTCGGAAAATAAGCTACAGATTTGTATAGTGCGAAGGACATCAATTCATGATTACGGTTTTGGTTTAGTTTAGACTGTGGGGAAGTATACAAAGGCTATGTGCCTAAGGGAAAATATGCTTTCGTGGAGGAATTCCTAAGGGAAACTGGCTCGTATACAACTTAAACGAGGAAAAAGCACCCATGCAGGCAGCCTGTTCGTCAGGGTTCGAATCCCGGAACGAATTAAGCGGTTTCATCCCTCAACCACTGGTTAGCAGTTCATGATTATGGATTTAATGTACAATACAAATAAGGAGCTAGTAAGAAATGATTAGGATTAAAAATAACATTTTCTATAATAATTACCGTAATTTCCGGAAGAAAGGCCGCATCAGCGTAAACGCCGCACTCGAGAAAAATGGCGGGAAAAAAATTAAAATTACACAGAAACGCCGCAATAGATTAAATTGCGCGTGACATCGTCGTGGGCCGTATAGATGCAAAAACTCAACCTAAGTCCTGATATATGACATACCAGTTAAGAAAAATGCATGAAATGAAACCATAATTCAAAAATAAATTAAAGGTAAGAAATGTATAGCTTCTGTGCCGTTTAGAGACATTTTCAAAAATTTTCCTCTCCCTAATTAAAAACTGTCCAACAAGTACTTGTACCCTAACTGATGGGATCTGTATTTGGCAGAATGCCAAGAAAAATCCATTCATGCTGAAGAGGAAATACGTCAGAGTTCGTTATTGCGAGACAGGTGGAGTCGTGTCCGCCTTTGAAAAAAATTGCAGAAAAGGCAGGGGTGGAAAGAGGATGGGTCCTGGAAGATTCATCGAATGGCAGAGGAGAGAGACTATTCAAACTGATGACAATGTTGATTTGAAAGGGGGAAGAATGTTATTGTTCTGAGATCTCGTTTGGGGTGAATAAGGCATTTAGGTCCGTTCAAGGGAAAGAAGTAAATAAAATAACGTTCGCAAAAAGCAACTGAGTGGTCTTTTGTGTGGGAACAGCACCAATCTATGCACAATGACAAGACCATCCAAACTATGTACAATGACCATCATAGGAAATATTTTATTTTTAGTGCACCTAAACGCCGCATGGGTAGAAACGCCGCACCCGCTGAAAATTTAAGTTTTAAACACGTAAACGCCGCGGTGTTTCTTCCGGAAATTACGGTACATATATAGAATGGAATAAAAGTATCAAACAGAGAACTCTAAAACGTTTCAATTCGTGTGCTTAACACAGATTAATTTCAGCAAAGGTTTGCATTTGTAAAAAGAAACATGTATAAGTAAGTAATAATAAGATATTAACCTAATTTAAGCGTAAAACATTTGATGTCTTTATTTATGTAGATTGCGAATTCGCGAAAATCTGAGTAAGCAATTTCAATAAAACAGTAAAATTATTTGCGTCAGTTTGGATATCAAATAACCATATTTAAGTAACCCGAAACATTTACAAACACTTCTGCTCATTTAATAAACAGCAGCCTTGAAAATTAGCTACAAGATGTTTATATGAATATTTAGTTATATTTGACGATGAAACACTGTTTAGAAGGCTTATAAAATTTCACACCACTGTCAGATTTTGTAACGCTCGCCCTTAGCAAATAGAAATTTTATATTTAATTTTTTTCTAGTTTATTCATAAATACTTAGCAGCTACTTTTGACCGAAATCCATCTTTCTTATTGTATAAAATGTTTGTATTTTGTAGAATTAATCTAAAATTGCTCAAATTTGACAAACCTTCCATATAAGTACTTAGTTGTTGTCGCGGTTTGAAAATCGACACGCATTTTAGCCGTCGAAGGCACATTCCAGAAGTAAAATACCATCAATTGTAAAAGGATACGTTAGCACTTACATCCAATAATTATCAATTTTGATTTGTTTAAAACACCGTTTATTTGCTAATTTAAAACTGCTTCGAAAACTTGGTCACTTGAAAATATAAATTAATATAAGCGGCTAAAGTGTGTGTCGCCGATAGTTTATTGTTGCCACTCGAAAAAATGAGAGCGGAAATTAACGTTTCCACAGTTTTTAATTAATGTCTCGGCCGATTAAAGTCCTACGAAGATGAGAACGGTATCGATGGATTCGGAGAATTTTTTTAGAATCCGAGGATACGCGTCTCGAATTTCAACTCGGCGCCGTTCCATAGATATTCGAGAAAAAAGAATTTGGCGCGTAGCCAAATCCCTGTAATAGGAAAAACCCAAGAGAGAAAGTGGAAAATGTAGGGAAAATTTAGTTTTTAATCAATATCTCTGCTAATTAAAGTCCCAGCAAGACGCGAATGGTCAAAATGGCGTGCCACGGACCTGCGGAATACAACGGTGTACTTTGCTAAGCCCGAGAGCCAGCCGTTTCGGAGAAGATAATGTTACTTCACCCCTATATATATGAGGCTTAAGTGTCTATTTGTCGCCAATAGTTTATTGGTTGCTTGTGTAACTGTACTAGCCAATGGGGTAAAGTTACCATGGCACAGGTTTGCCGTTTCAATTGAGACGTACACAATTTCCTGTAAAACTTGCCTTTGCTATGGCCATCCATAATTTTCAAGGCCAAACGCTTAAGCGTGTTGGCATTTTTTTACCTGAGCCTGCATTTGAAGAACTTTATGTTGCCTGTTCAAGAGTTCGTGAAAGAATGGACGTAAAATTAAAAATAATGGATGGTCTTCTGCAAGGCGAGTTTAAAAATGATGGAAAGGTCTACAGAAGAAATTTTGTGTACAAGGAGATCTTTGACATGTGAATTAACATTTCATTATTTAAATCCCCTTTATTGATTGAGCTAGCGGTGGCTCTTAAGAAATGTACCGCCAGTGGTTTCCTTCATTGCACTCTACTTTAAGCAATTAAGCAAGTAGAAAGGGGAAACCCCGTGGGGCAGTAAGCAAAGAGGCGTCCTCGCCGCCTGCCCTGGGTAATTCAGTTTAGATTAGCAGACAGCTTTGCACAAATCATTTTAATTACAATTTATAATATCTAGAACAGCGGTCATTTCGTATGACCGCCGGGCGTTCTAGTAAAAATTATAAGCATCTGTTAACAACAACGGTTTCTCTTAATCAGAAGTAAGTTAAAATGGGGATTTTACCGAACTCCTAACTCTGATACTTGACATGTGGGGTATGAGAAAGGCATCATTACCACGTCAGGCTCAGACTGCCCGTTCTTCCAGATTTTAAGGAATTCCCAATCACCTTTTGAGTTCTCACAAAAATATATAAAACAAACTTGACAGGTGGTGACAGAATATTGAACGAATAGTCCAGAATGTCTTAATTGGGTCTTGGCTTAAGCTTGTGGATGTAGGTGGTAAGCAGAGTGTGAGATGAAGTTGGGATATATTGAATTGTCCATTAATTTTGTTAGTTTTTTTTAATCATAATTTTACGCAAAAAATAAAATGTTTTGGCAATGTGTTTTTTATGTTATTCGATGAAGAATTATGTGCTCTACCAGGCAGTGAGTTTAGTTTGCTCTACAAGATAGTGAGTTTAGGTTTTTTATGCTGATATATTTTCATGTCATCAGATTGTTATTTTCATGTCATCAGATTGTTATTTTCATGTCATTAAAAATGAAATGTCAAGTTGACAAATAAAAAGCATTTTCAACATCTTCTGCTTTTTGCTTTTAATCGAAGTGCCGAAGCCGCAGAAGCTGCTCGAGGGATTTTAGAAGCGTATAGTGAAGAGTGTTAAGTTTACCCTTATGTATCCTTAGATTGCCAATAGATGGCGGTAGTGTTTGTAAAAAGAAACTGTGATGTCATAATTATGTCTATGTATAAGTTCATCTTTGGTGTTCGTCAATAAACGTTGTGTGAAATGACGCTCCTCTGTTTATTACTTTACATTAGATCCAGTCTGATTATTACAGACTTACACATATTTTGTTTAAAGAGGAAGCGTATAGCGAAGAAGCCATGGCTGTTAGGGCAGCTGAAAATTGGTTTAAGCTATTCAAAACCCGATTCAGTGATGGTGATTTCTATTTTCGAGGCAATGAACAGCTTGTTGAACGTTGAGAAGAAGTTGTAAAGATGAACGGAGAATACGTTATTGATTGGTTTATTGTTCATTTCTTGTTTATTTTCGTGGAAATTTAAGCGTACACAGATAATACTAATAAAAAAAATCTGAAAGCTTTCAGATTTTATATTACGCCCAAAAGAGCGTTTTTTGTCTTTGCAGACACTACACGCTTCGAGTGCATTTGGGCTAACGCCACATTGTGCTAAAAATACTTAAAAGCATTACACCTTTAGAATTTCCGATAGACAGCCTCGCGCGCTGGAGATAAAAATATTTTATTCCCTATAGTGCTCGCTTTAAAATTATTGAGTTTTTTAATTAAAAATTCGGTAAAGGTTTGTAAAATATGAAATAGACATTAGAACAAATTCAAAATTCGTCCTTCCAAGGTGCCCGTATTCGGGTGGAGAACTGTGTTACTCAAAATTTGATATCTCCAGGTACCGTTGTTTTTTGCAATGCCAGAAACATACATATATTCATGTAGATTCTTTATTACTCAGTTTCTTTAAATATAATACAGGGCAATAATATTTGGTGGCAACAATTTGAATAGTGATTCGGACATTTAAAGTGATTCGACACGCAAAATCCCCTTTCGAGACTATATCCCATCTGGATTAACGCCCTTTCGTGCTAAAAATAGCCAGAACTTGTGGGTCAACCCAATATCTAATTACATTTGCATTTACCCAACATTTTATCCAAAATAATATACAATTTAATTCACATTAATTACAAGAAAACGGCGTTTCTGTGACTGCATTTTCCCACACTTTCATTCCTTGTCACTAAGTATGAGGCATATTGATGCAAAATTTTCAGATATCTTTTTATCAATTAGAATTTAATTTATTAACGCAAAATGCTTCGGGCTATCTCGCATATAAAAAGCATTTTTTTTAAACAATTGTCTACAAAAAATTATAGCTTGTCTTCACTTTTCGGCTTTGATAAAAGCATAGAATGAGCGTGTTTAGTAGCAAAGCAGTGATCGACTATTTTTCAACTGAAGCTTAGAAGCTCACTAGCTCAATAGCAGCCAAATCTTTTAAAGACTTGACTGCTAGCGTGCGTTCTAAAAATTAGGAGATTCCTTTTGTCAATTAAATGTTCATAAAAACTTTATTAACTAAATTGAATATCATTAAAATTCCTCCATTTTTATTCCAAATCATCCAAGCCGAAATCAGGGCACAGATAAAAAGATAATGAAATCGTCAAGATGGTGTAAATGAATTCAAATGTACTTCTTTATTCTATTTAAAATAGACCACTGGTTGTATTTCAGGTATTGAATAAAAAAATATGGGCCTATGCACCTTAAACGGGAAATTTCTTATTTTTTGTTTTCTTCCTTTTCGTCACCGTAATCTTTCTCTTTTACTTTTATCTGATAGCCCACCAGCGGCCGAGCGGTAAAGTCGCTGAACACTGGTAGTTCGGTCCGAGGTTCGAATCCCGCGAACGGGCTGGCTGCATGGGTGTTTTCGTGGTTTTCCCCATGTGTAACGTGTATACGAGCCAGTTTCCCTTAGAAAGTCCTCCACGAAGGCATCCCTCCCCTTAGGCAGATAGCCCTAGTGTGCTTTGCTATAATTAAATACACCACGCCACTTTTATCTGATAAAACAGCTCATTTAATGATTTTCTTTTTAACCTGCTATCCAAATTGTTTCTTTTGTCTTACAAATTAGTTTTGGGGTTTATCTGCTTCTGATGTAATATTTTTAGGTTAAAACAAAATAAAAACCAAACATAGATAATATATAAAATTCCAGCTCCGTTTTTAAATCATATAAGAAAATTTGATGTCTATTTTTTTGAGGGAAATATTCAAGAGTTTTAATTTTTGAGATATTTCTATTAATATTATTATTTCTGTTATAAATTTCGCGGCAAAAATTTGCGATGCTATTGTAAATCAGCGGTTTTCAGCCTTTTGACTAAGGCGTACAATCTAAACAAAAATTGAAAACCTTTAGTACCAGCTCTTGAATAAAGTTCAAACCGCATAAATTTACGTGTGTTACAGAAAAAACTCAATTAGGATGTTGGGGTTTTAATTTTTGAATTTAATAGTTAAAAATACTCTGCATCTTTGCGTATCACCTATTTTTCTCTTGCGTACCACCGGTTGAGAACCTCCGCTGTAAATGAAATTAAAATCTTTGGGAACATTTTGGCAGACTCGTCTTCTATTTTTTTTATCTTGATGAATGTACGTACTTATTAATTCCGAGCTTGCCCTGTCTGTTGTATTTTCTTTCTTTTAATAATATTTATAATTTCTCTATTTTCACAAGCTCTAAAATCATCATATCGTTATCATTATAATCAAAGTTAATACTGAATCTGTAACTAAACTAAACGCTAGCCTGAAATAGATACTCCGAAGAATGTGTGTGTGTGTGATTATGGCAAAGCCTCGAGGGCTATCTGCCTAAGAGAAGGGATGCCTTCGTGGAGGACTTTCTAAGAGAAACTGGCTCGTATACACGTTACACATGGGGAAAACCACGAAAACGCCCATGCAGCCAGCCCGTTCGCGGGATTCGAACCTCGAACCAAACTACCAGTGTTCAGCGACTTTACCGCTCGGCCGCGATACTCCGAAGAAACAAATTCTATAAAATACAGATACAACTTTACACAGCGTACAAGATTACGTATTGTTCTTATTCGTACCCTACGCATAAAAATATACATTTGTTAAATTTGAAAAATTTATAGAAAATGTAGCAATCACGTCATTTCTATAAAATTGTTCAAAAAGGCGAATAAACAGTCCTCTTATTGCAACAAAGTATTAAATTAACTTTTAATAGTAACCTATTAAACGATACTGTGGTCATGTTTTGTAAATATTTCATTGTATAGCTTCTGGTGTACTGTTATGTTATACATTAATTTTGTTTATTTATATGTTCATTTGGTGATACTTTGGTGTTTTTCTGGCATTCGGCAGGATGATTCGTTCTTGCTCTTGCCAGTATCCTCAAAGAATTCCAACTGGGCCTGACATATGATGAAGTCCGAAGATGAGAGTTCTCCATACGAGGTAGAGTTGAAGAGGTGAGAGAATACTGTGGGAAAGCATTGCTCCCATTGAGTAGACAGCCCTCGTATTACGACATAAACTATTCCGAGGTTTGTTTACCACTATTTCCGAACGAGCCAAAAATTGGCTTTTCGAGATAACTTCGTGGAAAATATCAATTATTCTTTATTTGGTGCTATTTGTGTAATGTATTTAGCTTACTTTTTTGTGTAATTGAACTTGTGGTCATGTATTATATTTGTAAGCATCTATATCTTGTACAAAGGTGTAGATTTTTTAATTCTGACACGATCAACATTTAAACTTGGATATGTGAGTAAAATCTCTGCCGATGGGCCTTGACCACAATTTTTGTCGCCTAGTTGACGACTTTTAGCTATTTTCACTATTTAGAGAAATTTCTGGAAGTTTCCGGAAAACGCATTTTTGAAGCTCTAGCAGCAGGTTTCTCCGAATGCCAGACAACCATATATAAACGGTTGCGTTGAACTGGGTATTCAGTTTGGTTCAAGGAGCTAGTGGAGAGAATAAATTCAGAATTATACGATTATACTCATAAACATTGCTACGGAGTTTGCTCTGTGAGTGATATCGGTATTCTGCGATACTTTTAATTTGTGTCAGTAGAATTTATCTTATTTCTGTATTCTGCCTGAGCTATTTACAAATATTTACTTTGTTATGAATTATTGCTCGTTATAATAAAGTTCTCGTTTCTTTGTTCTCAGCTGCATCTCCACGAACCCTTTAGCTTACAACATTGCCGTGTTGATCCGCTGTATGTCCTGTGTAAGATGATTTCACTTACAAGAGGAACGTATTGAGTTGAAACATAAGTAATGGCCGTTTATGTTGTGTTTAAAATTACGCTGTACAAATAAAATGTATCGGCATAATGTTTTGTGTTATTCGAAAGAGAATCTTTCCCTCTACAAGATGGCGTATTTGATTTTTTTTGTCTGAGCTAACTTTTGTTATTTTTCAGATCATTAAAATGGAGTATCAAGACGACAAAATAGGCATTATGACAGCTTCTTCTTTTTGCGTTTAATAGAGGCGCCTATGCTACACAAGCTGACTGAGGTTTGTGAAGTGTATAGAGAAAGTATAATAACTGAACAAACTGCAAGATATTGGTTTGCCTCGAAGAAATTGAAAATTTCGACCGACCTCGAAGACGCTGCTCTTTCCGGACGACCAAATGAGTTTGATAAAGAGCGTTTGAGTCAACTTCTGCACGAAGACGCGCGTCAAACTACTCAAGAGTTAGCCGAACGAATGGGTTGTAGCCAAATGACTATAGTTCGACATCTTGTGTCTATGGGGAAAGTCCAAAAACTCGGATATTATTGACTAATTTATTGATTTTTGTTTTGTTAAAATAAAAAAATTTAAATTAAAAAAACGGCCATTACTTTTGTTTGAACCCAACATTTTAAAGAGAAATAAGGGCTCATATGTCAGATAAATTCACATAAAAGATATCCAGTGATTATTGTACAACGTTTTAGAAATAATAGGTGTTACTATATCTATCACACGAATTCTATTTACAGTTTATCGACTCACATCTTTATAAAGCGGATATTAAAGGCGAAATTCTAAATGTTTCTGCTTTACTACAAGTGTGAATACCTGTAAAGTTATAGGTTACTATACAACATTAAAAATTCTATTTATGTGAATTAAAAATGATTTATAAAACTTCCTGAGACAGAAGAGGCGGATAGTTTTGTGGAATTGCTAGTTTCAGAGCAAAATAGTGATGTGCTATTTCTGGAACCACGGACATGAGTTTTAATGGATTTAAGGTCGATGAATTGTTTAGAAAGGTAACCAGGTCAGCGAGATTTTGCTTTTTTTTTTTTTTTTTTTTTTTTTTTTTTGCCTCGGTGATTGCGCTAGTGTGCTTTCCGAGCAAAAGATCAGTTTCTGCTGCCTGGGCGTTTATTGCAACAAGGTTTTCGAATTTTTGTGCATTTTTCCTGAAATTGGATCTATGCTTGAGATAGATGTCACCCCCTCCAGCTTGAAGTGTGTATTCCTAAGCAGTTGCAACAATTAGGGTCTGTAGTCTTAGGTTTTTCACAATCTCTGCTTTCGTGCTCGCTGGCACACTCGCAGCATAAAGGGTCCTGATGACAAGAAGACTGAGCACGATGGAAACGTTGACACCAATAATACTGATAATTGCCTAGGTCAACCTCGGAATCATTCAACTTTTAACATGCAAAGAAATCAGAAATCTGAGATTGTAAATGTCAGAAAATGTCTGATTCTTGGAGTAAGTGACTAGGAAAAGGGGAATTGTTTTCACGCTCAGTGCGTAGCCGTCGCTAGACTTGCTCGATCTTATGCTCTGTAAAAACTTTTACATGTAGTTTCTCGTGAATGAAGAAGAGATTGTAATTTATATTACAATTTCTGGTAACCATCTTCAGGTACGTTTTATTTGTTCAGGTTCGTTGTGAAGCATCTTTGCAGAGCAAGCCCTGTAAATGAAGTTAAGGTGTATGTGACCAAATTGTCTGGTCACGGAATGTTATTGCCTTATCGTGACATGCGATGGTGTTATCGTTTCCGATTCGCTGGGTCGTTCTTCCCGTTGAAGACATACATAGTCATAAATTCCAGCTTCTGGTAAATGCCAATAGGTGGTGCCACGAGATTTCAGCTAGTCCTAACGGGCTTTGCTTTTTGCCTTCTGTGTATAAGGAATGGGTTTTAATCCAGCTCTTGACTGCAACATTACCGCTGGATTTAATAGAGCGAGGTGCTAAACTCAGGAAAAGGAACGGCTCATCCTTCCGCTGATCAGCAAGAGCGTGCAGTTTGCTTCTTGTATCCTGGATTTCTTTCGGATTTGGTCTAAGCGGATGCACTATGCTTTCAAGCTCGGTTCAGCGTTAATACCAGGAGCTGGTTCATCTTTGGGCAGGAGTTCCTAGCGTGAATACTACTCGCATTTCAATTTCCTACAGTCCATTTGCATTTTAATTCTTAGTAATTAAATAGTAAATTTTAATATTTAAAAAACAAACTCTCCATTCCTTTTTCCTTTATGATGAAAGTTAAAGATGGTCTGTTTTTTATTAAACTGGGAAGATGATGGTGTTAAAAAAACTGAATAGTCATAGGTTTTCACTTATTTAACAAGTATACGCCCCTAAACCTTTTACTTATCTATATCAGTCTTTAGTGGGTATCCTAAAAGTGAAACATAAATCCAAACGTTGGAGCAAACCTGTGCACTTGAAGTGCTGAATGACATCCAATGTGGAAATATATGTAACAGTGACATAACTTGGGCAAAAAGCGATTTAACATATCTGAAGCATAAATTTCACATCGTAAAAGCAATTTAGCACATCTGTAGCATAAAAACTTTGACATAACTTTCTCCTCATAGGTGCTACGGCTACAGCGTTCTCCTTACTCCGTGTCCTGAAGCCAACAGAATATCGCGGGCGTAGTAGTTGAGGCAAATAACAGAAGTGGGCGGAGCATAGTTGCACTGACTAATCGTTGAAAATTTTTTGCACATAATACAAATCTATATCTGTCCTGTTTCCGGGGGCGCAGAGTGCATGTCGCTTTGCCAGCAATAATTAAGTAAAGATAAATAAGAGTAAATAATGCAAAGTAGAAAAAACACAATATACACTATGTACGTCGATCATCTTCTTGGTCTTTTGCAGCGTTGAATGACTGTAAAGTCATAATCTCCTATGCTACGCACAGCTTCATTTTCGTGATTATCGCATTTGGTGTAGAAATTATGTGAGGCAATTAAGATCTCGCTGTCTAATGGTTTGATTTTCATTCCACGATGTATTGCAGTGTTTCTTACAAACCACGGTGAGTCTGTTATAGTTGAACAAGTAACTTTGCAAGCTTATGCCGACGATTTTCTGTTAATTATCTCAGGCGTAAAGGACATTGAAGTAAGAGCTCAAAAAGCGATTAATAAGTTTGTAGAGTGGGCAGACATGCATAAATTAAGAATTTCCGAAGAAAAAACTACTATGTTGTTTATCGGTAGGAAAAGAAAAATGCGTCGAAATCCGTCTATAAAAATCCATGGAAGGCCAATAAAATGTGCAAACACCTTGAAATATTTAGGCTTTGTTATCAGCAATACGCTGTCTTGGTTTCCACATGTGAAACATCTTAAACAGAGATGTGCCGTTCTTACGAATGGCATGACAAAGACTATGGGCCTTAATTGGGGTACTTCCCCAAAAATCTTGCGGCTGTGGTATAAAACAATCACTGAAAGAGTTCTTTTGTACGGAGTCTCCATTTGGGGTTTTGATATGAACAAAACTATGAGTGGCTTACTGAATTCAATACAGAGGCATCAGCTATTACTTATTTCCAAAGGTTATAGAACAACCTCGACAGCCTCACTGCAGATTTTGGCGGGTATATCTCCATTAGATCTGCAGGCTCAAAGAGACTCTTTCTTAGGACGGATCCTACGATTACGATTGAATGGGGATTTATGGAACCAACATCACCTAGTAAATGATTATGAACTACGGGTTCCATCTAATCTTGGCCATCCTGCCTCTTTAAAACTCAAATCTGCAGTCAATTTATACTATACGGCTCCAGTAGCCAATGACATTGCTCTATTTACAGATGGTTCTAAAACTGAACGTGGAACAGGTTGTGCATTTTGTGTATTTAACAATACTCAAAAGGTATATACATGGACTCGAAGGCTTGATAACAGAAATACTGTTTTTCAGGCAGAACTTTTAGCGATAAACGCTGCTCTCACTTATGTTAAAAGAAATCTATTGGGCAAGACTAAGATCCAGACATTACGAATAGAAATCCGATTGTACAAGTTATTCAAGAGAAATTGCTAAGATTTAATTCATCTGAAAGACCACTTCTTACCTGGGTGCCAGCTCATGTTGGCATACTGGGCAACGAAGAAGCAGATACTTTAGCTAAATGGGCTGCTAATGATATCAACGGAATTGAAAATCCAACGAAATTGCCTTTTTCACACTTGAAGAGCGAGACTTTAAATACACTGCTTGTGAAATGGCAGGAAAGATGGACTAATGACTCCACAGGAAGACGAGTCTTCTCTTTCTTTCCAAAAGTTTCACTCAGTCAAAGAAGCACATCGAATTTTTATACTCAATTTTTCACTGGTCATGGACCTTTTAATACATATCTCTTTCAATTTGGACTACGTACGACTGAGCTTTGTTCTTGCGGGGAGTTGGGAGACCCTGAACACTTTATCTTTCACTGTCCATTTACTAAAAACCTTCACTTGAATAAACTTTTAGATCAACACAGGCCAAAATGGGCTGAAATGATATTAAAAAACTCTAGTGAGAGTAAGAAATTTAAGGAAATTATGCTTTTCTGTCAGGAATTAAATTTTTCTGTAAATAATTCTCTCAGATCATCTCTATTGGGAGTGAGTAATTGACTTTCAGCGACTGTTAGATTTTTACTGTATAATGGTAATTGTTTAACTTTGTGTGTTTGATGCTTATTATTGTTCAGTTTTGTTGTTTCCACTACTTATGTTACTGATTTAAAATTAGAAGTGGTTTTACGTAGAACAGACGTATCTGACATTGAATGCATCTATGCTCTTATAAATTGTAACAGTTAATTGTAGCTTATTAGTTTTGTAATTGTTAATTAAATTTAACTGAAAATTTTTGTGACAATTTTATTATTTTGCATATTTTAATGCGTTTTTTTGTAATTGAATTGATTCACTTTGGTGAATTTGATAGGCATTAATTGTGCATTCTATTATAAAAATTTGCATTCATGATAGTTATTTTATATTAATTTTCTTTACTTTAATCTTGAATGCATTTTGTTTTTGATTTTGAAATTCTGTAAAATTTTGTGTCGGCATTTTTCTAGTATTGCATTTGTCTTAGCGATGCCAGCAAACCTAATCTAGAATAATTATTTTATATACCTTTTTGCACTTTTCTGAATTGAATAGTTGACCTGTTTTTGTGAATTTTATTGGTTTTACTTGAGTTCTCTATTGTAAAATGTGCATTTAAGGCAGTATTTTATAATAATTTTCTTTGACTTATTTTTGAATGTATGTGGTTTTTGGAATCGGAATTTTTCATATATTTATGTTGGCATTATTCTTGTACTGTATTTCTATCGCGTCGCCAGCAAACCTGATGTAGAGTTTTTATATTACTTGGAGTGGTTTTGTTTTTAAACCAAATTTATGTTTTGAATTGTAATAATATCTCAGGTTCAGTGTATTCTATGATAATATTGTTCAGGTATTAGTTATTGGTTCTTAATTCTGAATTCATATGAAAAAAAATTTATTTGGCAGTTTATTATTGTCTTAGTTTATCTTTATGCATTTTTTTTTCCTAAATTGAATGGTTCTTCTTGAATTTGTGAATCTAATTGATATTAATTGTGTATAATGCAGTAATGGATGTATTATATTTTGTTTGTACTATAGTTTTTATTTAAATTAGTTGGACTCAGTTTTGAAAGTATTTCGTATTTTCAGTACAAATTATGAAAGTATACTCGGTTTATTGTTTGAATGCTATAGGTACTACTTGTAACATGCTTTCTTTAGGGTCTTTTATGACTATGTTACTTATGTTCTTGTGTTCTTGAAGGCCTTGTATGCCACTGTAAACTTATTCTGCTTAGTCATAATAAATAGCTTCTGGAGGCAGGGGCTTTAATCCGTGTAAGGCAGACATCATGTCAGCTAGGTAATGGAGCCCCTGTTCTCTGGTTAACAGTTATAAGAAATTTATCTTGCAATGTTTGCAAAATCTGGTGATTTGATCTGGCTGTAGCGGCCCATGCTGGTGCTGCGTACAGTAAAATCGGTCTTTTTGCTTGAAGATAGAGAATTCTCTTAGTACTTAGTTGTAATTTTGAATGTCTCCCTATTGAGGCATAAATAGATTTAAAAGCTTTATGAACTTTTTCAGTAGTATACATAATGTGCGGTCTGAATGTCCGATCCGATCCGAACAAGATGTACAACTATATACAGGAATATTCTACTTTATGTAGGAAAGTTCAGATCTCTGGCTAGGTGGGCTGCCAGCAGTCGTAACTCTTTATCTTCCGGTAGTGGAATGTAGTCAAATACATGTAATTTTGTCATGTGAGGGCATGTAACTGCTTTCTGGAAAAAGCTGGAGTTTAAGCGATGAAGATGCTCTAAGACAGTTTCAATTTTCAAATACTTGTGTAAAGTCCTATTAGATACAAAATAATGCGCATTCGTGAAGGTGCCCAGCAACTTGTTCTGTGTAATTTGTAATTTAGATATGTCCTTGTCTCTAACTGATGCCCACGCAGGGAATGCATACGTGAAGATTGGCCGTATAACAGAGATGTATAAGTGCAGTTTTCTTCTTAAGTCCAGTTTAGAGTGCTTGTTAATAAGTAGGTTAAGACTCTGAATGACTCCTAGTGTTTCCAGGAAAATTTATCATTAATAAGAACGCCAAGGTAATTCGCCTTGCGCACTCTAGGAACTTCTGCGTCAAACAGCTTAAGCTTTTCTTTGATTTCAGTGGCAGAGTTCTTCTTTCGGATAATGAGCAGTTTGGATTTATCTGCGTTAATTGAAATACGCCATATTGAAATACGCCATGCGGCCTGAATGTAAGCTTATTGTCAAGAATTATATCCAAGTATTTAATATTTTTAACTGTAGGTACTGTGGCGCCATCTAGTGTTATGTTGTTTCTTTGAGGTTGTATCTAAAAAATATGACTTGAGATTTAGTTGCATTGGTTTTGATCTTCCAAGCGAAAAACCACTTGGTGATATTAACGGCTTTTTGAAGCTTATCTCTTGCTCTGATGGCGCTGATAGAACTGCACTTGATCGCGGTGTCATCCGGATAGCAGACAAAAGTAGTATCTGGAATATTTGGCATATAGTTGATGTAGAGACAGAATATTATTGGCTAAAGTAAACTTCCTTGACCGGCCTGAATAATTTTCTTGCTGGATAAAGTATCTTTAATTTTGATCTGAAGGGTTCTATTGCCTATGTTCTTGGACAGGAGCCACCCCTTCCAGCGAGTTGTCCAGGTAGCTTGATATTGTGGTAATAAGGTCCGGGGAAAATTGACATTTTATCATTTTGGCAACGCCGAAAAACGTATAATAAATTATGATATTCCTCGCTGTGTGCTGCTGAAGTGGTGACTACCACATCAATTCTAGCAATTGGAAGATCTATGAATTTTATTTTAGAAAGGTTGCAGAAAAAAAAAATGTGTGTGGCATGGACGCACTCAGCTGATCAATGTTTGCACTCAGCTGATCAATGTTTCAGAGAGCGTGTTGCCATATTTTTTATATTCGCTATATTATTTATTTTTGGGATATAAATTGATGAAGATATTCGGATGTGATCCGGATATCTACACCAGTAACTATTGTTACTGGTTAGAATTGTAAAAAAGGGTCATAATTTTCTTTTCTAGCGTATTTATTCACAAAGTTTATACGAACTGTTAACACATAAAAATACCAACTCAGTATTTAGAAGAACTGAAAAATAACACTAATTTAATTACTCTTTGTTATGAAGCTGAGGATAGCATCGATTTATAAAGCAATTTAAGGCATCCTAAGTTTTAAGACTTTTATTTTGGAAAACAGGTAAGTAATGTAATTTTTATATATTTAAAATTGCAAATTTTAAGGTTCCAATAATAAATACAATAGGTTATTATAACCCTTTCTATTTTGATCTACTTTTGTGGCTTGTATTCTACGAACTGTTTCGACGTCAGTTTGAAGATATTATGAGATGAATGAGGCTTTAAAACACGAGGTGTATATTTTAGTTTTCATTAGACCAAAGGGACAATTTGCTCAAAACGGCTATTATTTTCATTTTGGCATTTTGCGTGGTCCACTGTAAAAGAGAGTTTCACTTTTCAAATTGTTGCCACCAAATATTAGAGTACAGCATTATATTTAAAGAAATTAAATAATGAAGAATCTACAAAAATGTATGTATGTTTCTCGCACTATGAAAAAACAACAGTACCTAGAACCATCCAATTTTGAATAACATAGTCTTCCACTCGAATATGGGCATCTGGAAGACCAAATTTGGAATTTGGAATTTGTTTTATTATCTATTTCGTATTTTGTAAAACGCTAATGAATTTTTATGAACTAACTTAACGCTTTCAAAGCGAGCAATGGCAAATTGCACTAAAACCAGCGCGCTGGACTGTGTATCGGATATTCTATAGATATGTTTTTTTTTAATATTTTTTTATATTGCTTTTGAATGAATTTCAGGGTTTAAGTGCCAAGAACATAATATTTAGTAAATAAAAGTAACACAAAACGTTAAAAGAAGTCCCTTTGGGCGTAATATAAAACCTGAAAGCTTTCACATTTTTTTAGAAGTCCAAAGGGGCTTTGTCCCTGAAGGACTATTGTTTGCGATTTTGCGTTGGTTCACTATACATTTACGTTTGACCTTTCAAATTGTTGCCACCAAATGTTAGAGTCCTGCATTTTATTTGAAGAAATTAAATAATGAAACATATGCATAAATGCATGTATATTTCTCGCATTGTGATAAAAAACGCCACATAGAGCTATCGAATTTTGAATGACGTAATCTTACTGCGAATATGGGCAGTTAGAAGCCCAAATTGGAAATTTGGAATTTGTTTTATTACCGATTTCATAGTTTGTAAAACGTTAACTAATTTTTGATTAACAAAGTCAATTTCAAATCGAACAATGGCAACGTTGTAAAGTAAAAACATTTTTATCTCCAGCGCGCGAGACTCTGTATCGGAAATTCTAAAGATATGCTCAATTTAAAACTATTTTGCGATATTGCTCTTGAACTGAATTTTATGGTTTAAGTGCAAAGAACGTGATATTTAATAAATAAAGGTAGCAGACAAAATCTTAAAAAAAAACGCCCCTTTGGACGTAATTTAAAATCTGAAACCTTTCACATTTTATTGTTACTTTAGTTATTATTTCCAGCTTTAGCAGTGACATCAACATTTTAGTCAATATAATTTTAAAAAATGGCACGGAAGAAGTGTGTAGCGTGGACATACTCAACTAATCAATATTCACAAGTAATGTTGTTAAAAATGAGAATAATCAAAAATAGTTTGAGAGAGATTACTAAGCATTTCTCTCTGTGTGCTTGACAAGTTAACATCAGCACTGAGTAGTCGAAAAAGATTAGTTCTTTCCGTGGGTTTGACGATATTTCTTTGATCAAGATTAACCCATCAAAAAATTTATTCTCGGCAGATCATTGGAAAATGAAAACAATGGTTGAATGTTGGACGAGACACAGGTACGTTTGGCCATTTTAATTTAGATCATTGTTTGATTTATCAGAAAATCGGGCGATTATTAATCTGTCAGAATTGCCAACTTGGTTAGATATTTTTTAAGATTCTTGCAGTCATATTCATTTTTAAGATTCTCTCAGTCATATTCATCCTAGTAGACAAGAAGATTGGTTTGGTTTATTAGATTACGGCAAAGCACTCGAGGGCTCTCTGCCTTAAGTGGAGGACTTTTTAAGGGAAACTGGCTCGTATACACGTTACACATGGGGAAAACCACGAAAACACCCATGCAGCCAGCCCGTTCACGGGATTCGAACCTCGGACCGAACTACCAGTGTTCAGCGACGTTACCGCTCCGCCAGTAGACAAGAAGAATTTGCAATACAAGGTAAGCAATAATAATAGATTAATGGACTCTTATGCAGCTGTTTATTTTTCTCATTGTATTGCTGTATTCTATGTTCTTGTATTTTTGCTGTTCCTGTTCATAATCTGCCATTGGAAATAAAAAAGGTAAGCAAATAATTACACACTGGAACTTACTTTCAAAAATTTAAATTAGAATTGACAAAAGGACCTATTTTTACAAAACATTAAAGAACAAAATTGACAAAAGTACAGACTAGAATTGACAAAAATATTAGAGAACCATACAATACCTCTTTGCATCCAACAAAACAAAAGAATGTCTAAAATATTCTGAAAAATAATTCATATGTAAAATGATTTCTGCATGTACTCAGTATACATTCTCTGCATATGCAGGAAAAAAAATGCTATTTGCATTTATGTATATAATTATATGATATGTATGTTTGTAAATGTATTGTTATATGTATGCCATTATGTATTAATATGTTATATATTTACTTTTATGTTATGTATATACCTTTATGGTCTGTATTTACGATTATGTTCTATATTTACCATTATGTATTCGAGTACGAAAGGCACCATATGTCACAATTATATCGTAACCGTACATAAAAATAGTAAATATGTCAAAATTCTTTAAAAATAATAATGTTCAAATAAAGATAGATAGTGCAGTCGGACAATACCCACATTACCAGTGGTTACACAATGGGTGCCTGCTGCACCTGAACCTCAATCTGAATCTTAAGATTCTTGCTCACCAGAATTTGTAACAAGTAAAATATATTCAGATAGATGCCTATAATCTTACACGTGCGACTACTACGTTTCGTTCTCAGTGTGGTTATACATAATACAATAATAAAAAATTATCGAGTTTTTATTCATTTATATTATTTATAATGCTTTTGGATTAGTAAACGATTAATTTCAAAACGCGCTAAAAGAAGATAAACAATTTAGCATTATTTATTTTTATAAGTAAAGATGAAACTTAATAGAAGTAGATTTATAAATTTAATTTATATATTATAAAACATTTTCACAATGACGTGTGTTTTTTTTTTCCTTTCTGTCATAAACTTCCATTAAAGAAGTATACCTTCCGTTTTTGTAAATGATTTATAAATCAAATCAGTACTACTTTTTTAATGAAAATGAACCAGTTTATTCTAAATGTCAGTCAGTAATCTGTCTTTTTTTTTAAATAAGTAGCGAATATGAGCCAAAAAAAAAAAGTTAAAGACTTTTTATCTTTTAAAAAAGATATTAAAATTCCCATTCTAAATAAGAAAGCTGTCTGACAGATGATTTCAATTAAAAATACGTCTCAGAATATTAAGATCTGAGATTAAAATGCAAGTGCAAAAGTATTAAATTAAAATATTTTCTTTGTTTTCACATTTTTTTATAAATATTCCAGAAATTGCGCAGATTTAATCTGTTAACCGTTGCACTGTTTTCAAAAATGAAATGATATTTAAGAAAAGTGAGATATAATCATTATTATTAAAATAATTATTTCGAAAAATCTTTGTTTGGAATAGAAAATCTGTGATACACATAGTCAGCAGTATAGGACAATTTATACATTTTTGTAGTTATGTGCAAAACATAGATAGTATGGTCCACATGACGTCGCGTCGCTGACATTTTCTTGGCTTCACTTTTGCAACGTCAGGCATACTCCATTTATTCTAACCACCTTGCGTGTATTAAATGTTATTTTGTTATGTTTTCAAGCAAATAACTATAGGTTTGGGCTTCCCTGTTCCGAGAACTAGCTCACTACAGGTCGACTCTGCCTTCGGGCACGTCGTGGAGGTTCAACCTCCACTATTACCCTCCAGCAGAGCCGCGCAGATACGTCACCAGGCAGCACCGGTCGTCAAATGCTCCTGCCAGTCGCTCGGGCGAGCCCGTCGCAGCGGGACATTACCCAGCGACCCCGGGGGAAATCCCCGCGGGTTACTAGCACCACGCCGCGCTAGGACGTGCCAGACTCCGAGGCCGGCCAATAAATGACCTTTCCCAGAGCCTTCAGAACCACCAAGTTCATAATCTTTCATACCCCCGTGGCCGAGACTGCCTAGGTACAGATCCTGGCCAGTAGCTTCGCAGAGTTCTCTACGTCGACAACTACGGTACGTGAAATTGTAAAATTGTTTTATAGTTCACTTTTCATAGAAGAATTGATGAACAAGGAAACCAAAAACATTTATGGCAGCCATTTTTAAAATGTTTCAAAGGTTTTATGTTTACATACCAAAAAGATATTATATTAATGATAATAGTACTCAGAAGTAATATTTTATTTCATATTATTTTTAAATAATACATCCCGGCTGTGTAAATGATTTATAAATCATATAATAAAATTATTTAAAATATATTTTTAACGCTGTTTAAAAATGTTTTTTAAATAGTTTTATGAGCATTCAGTTTTGAAACCGTTAAGTTCTGCTTTGCCTTTTAAAAAATATTTTTTCTAGATGTTTAATAATTTTTATTTCTCTTATATTCTCTTATTACTTATATTATTATAATAGTATCCATAAGTAATATTTTATTTCATATTATTTTTAAATAATACGTTACGTTTGTGTAAATGATTTATAAATCATATAATAAAACTATCTAAAATATATTTTTAACTCTTGAAAAATATATTTTAAACAGTTTTGTGAGCATTCAGTTTTTAAACTGTTAATTTCTGCTTTGCCTTTTAAAATATATTTTTTTAAGATTTTTAATAGTTTTTATTTCTCTTTCAGGCATGGAAGCATGGAATTATGTAAATATTTTTTGTTATATTAATATGATAATCTAAGTGTTTCTTTTTAAATTAGAATTTCAAGATTTTAAAACAATTAAACAGGAGAATTTTGAAATATTATGCCAGATTTTACACTTTCTTGTTCTAGTTTTACACTTTCTTGATTTTAAGCTCTTTATTCAATCATTTTCATTATTTATAATGTCCGTTAATATCTTTTTTTTTTTTTTTTTTTTTCAAAAACTTAACTAGCACTTGAAATTTTATTTTTTTAGTCCAAAGGGATTTGAATCCCGAAGGACTATTAGTTTCGTTTTGGCATTTTGAGTCGGACGGATAAATGTCGGTTCACTTTTCAAACTGTTGCCATAAAATGTTAGAGTCCTGCATTATATTTGAAGAAATTAAATAATGAAAATCTGCGTAAATGTATGTATATTTCTCACATTGTCATAAAACAACGGTACATAGAGTCATCGAATTTTGAATAACGTAATCCTCCAACGAATATGAGCATGTGGAAGACCAAATTTGAAATTTGTTTTATGATCGATTTCCTATTTTTTAAAACTTTGACGAATTTTTGAATAACAAACTCAAGGATTTCAAAGCGAGCAATGGCAACGTTGTGCAGAAAAAACATTTTTATCTCCAGCGCGCGAGTCTCTGTATCGGAAATTCTAAAGATATGCTCGTTTTAAAACTATTTTGCGATATTGCTGTTGCACTGGATCGCAATAAGATCCAGTGCAACAGCAATATCGCAAAATAGTTAACGATGCTTAAGCGCGCAAATAGTTAACGATGCTTAAGTGCGTGAGTCTCTGTATCGGAAATTCTAAAGATATGCTCGTTTTAAAACTATTTTGCGATATTGCTGTTGCACTGGATCTTATTGCGATATCGCAAAATAGTTTTAAAACGAGCATATCTTTAGAATTTCCGATACAGAGACTCACGTACTTAAGCATCGTTAACTATTTGCGCGCTTAAGCATCGTTAACTATTTTGCGATATTGCTGTTGCACTGGATCTTATTGCGATCCAGTGCAACAGCAATATCGCAAAATAGTTAACGATGCTTAAGTGCGAGTGAGTGCGTAACTTAAGTGCGAGGAACATATTTAATAAAGAAAGGTAACACACAAAATGTTAAAAAACGCCCCTTTAGACGTAATTTAAAATCTGAAACATTTCAGATTTTTTTTTTTTTTTTTCTTTTGAGTTGCAAATGATAACTTTTTGAAATCACCTCAAAAGACTAGAGTTTATAAGACTAAGCTATTATTTGTCTAAAATTTACTGGCTGTTGAGCTCATTTATTTGCTTGAAAGTTCTTGTTTTGGACCATATCTATTTTCGTTAAAGGTTATGGGTACTACAAGATCAAAAGGTACAACGATAGAATAATATTATATTTGAGATAGAGACTGGAAATACGGCTCAGGTAGGAATTTAAAAATTTTTTCAACTCTACTAAAAAGCAAATTTTTCAAAGAACAACATTTTATATAAAAATTGCTCATGAAAACCAGCCTAATTATATTAATAATAATATAATAATTTATACGCCATTTTAACATGAATTTAACAATGGATTGCAAACTACTTAATAAATATGCAATAATTATTATTATATCAAATTAATAAAACAAAATATGATTGAAAATGTATCATTTATCACGTATTATATAGATTCTATAATATATTTTATCAGCCAGAGTATCGTAATATTCTTCTCATTTGCCATACAGTTTCTTGTTTTTCAAGCAAAGTAAAGAAAATGTGTTTGTTTAATAAAATAATCTTATTTATGAGGAAAACTTACACACTGTTGCATAGTGATGGTCCTCTTCACTCTAAATGAATTTTTTGCTATGTGTGAACACGACAAGTAAATGTACACACTGAAAAAAAAAAAGACAGTTCTGTATCTCCCGTTCTACTGGACCGATTGACAAAATTTATTTTGAGATCTTCATGTCTCGAAAGCGCGACGTACTTGGGTACATATTAGATTTAGACGCAGCATTATTCTAATATAGGTATTTTTATACAAACCTGGAATTTCCTGAAATGGCATACCGATTTTGTTTCCATATTTCGATTCTACGACTCAAATTATGCCTAACTTTAAGTTTTGTAAAACTGGGTGAGAAAACTATAGAGAAATTGAAAAATTTATCTTTGCACACTTTTTTCCATTTGCGTCAATAATAATTCACTTTGCAGAATTCTTAATTTATGGTAACCTATTTTCCTCTCCCTTTCATTAGGCACGAGGGGAAAAAAAGGTACATCGTTCTTTCTATCAAATAATTTTAACAATTATGAACCAAGATTTGATTTTTTGAAGGCATGCCTAGAAATATATCTATTTTAAGGTGCTGGTAAAATTTTTATGTAAAGCTGAAAACAATAAGTTTAATAAAAAAAAAAGATATACTGATTAATATACAACAATTTCAATTAACATTGAGAAACTGAAATTTTACGAGCTAATGTTTTAAAAACTATTCGTATAATTTTTACAAAATTTGGCACTTTGCCATAATTTACGTCTTCGAATCGATATATGGAAAAAAATCGTTATGTCATTTCAGAAAAATTCCGATTTTGTGTCAAAATACCTATACTAACCAAACTAAATAATGCTGCATATAAATTTAATATATAACCTAAGTCGGCCTTTCGAGACATAGAAAACGCAACTTAAATTTCGTCAATTAGCCCAGTAAAACGGGAGATATAGAACTATCCTTTTTCCTCTTTTTTTTTTTTTTTTTTTTTTTTTTTTTTCTGTAAGATGTGCAAAATGTTTGCGGCTGCAACATTTTGATTTGCGAGTTAACGTTTTAATAAGCCAAATCTGATGTCAAGTGGATAAATGGCACATATTCGAGGAAAGGAGACAACTAAAATTAAAAAAAAAAAAAAAGGTACAACACTTATATACGCCCTAATTTCACCAAATGTGGCGATATGTGTTCTGCGCTGGATTTTGGCGCGATTGCGTGTTGTATGGTAACCCTGTTGACGCTGAAAAATCTTTCGCTGGAGCTCGTTGGTTCGCGTCTGTGTCTGAGAAGATAGGGGGGAATAAAATGGTGGAAGTTATTAAATTGAAGTTTGGCAAAAGGAAATATCATTCTGGCCATCCTGTTGAGGGGCAGTGGGTGTTTGGAGGAGTGGAAAGAGGGTCTGGGAGATTATTTGTAGTGGCTGTCCGTGATAGAAGTAGGGATTTGTGATTTTATTTATTTGTGAACCATAGTATGAAATTTCTGGATAGTGTGTCTGGTTGTCATATAAATATAGTGATTACGTGGCGGCATGTTAAAGGCGGTATGAAATTGGTATTTCTGCTGTTCGAAAAAGCATTAATTAATGGTAAGTGCATTTTATTTTATTCTTGTTCTTATTTTGTAGAATGTTATGTTCATTGTTTTTTAGTATGAATTTCTGTTGTTATTGTTGTTTTTTTTTAATTGCTTGAAATTTATTTTAGTTATTTTAGTTTTTTTTTATTAGTGCGTAGTGTCCAGATTGTGCAATTCGTACATATTTTTTTAAGTTGAAACAGAACGCTGTGTACATGGTACTCTTTGAAATTTATTGTTGTTATGTTAATTTATTAAAGCGAGGTGTGAGTAGTTCGTAGATTCCTTCGTTGTCTAAATTGTGCAATTCGTAGATTTTTTTAAAGTTTAAACAGGATGCTGTGTACATGGTATTCTTTGGCATTTATTGTTGTTATGCTAATTTACTAAAGCGAGGTGTGCGTAGTTCGTAGATTCCTTTGCTGCTTATATTTTGCAATTCGTAGATTTTTTTTTTAAAGTTAAAACATATCGCTGTGTACATGGATTCTTGTCAAATATTTTTGGTTAGGAACTTTACATTTTTTATATCTAAATTTTTTGTTTTTGTTTCGGATTTTTAGCTTAAATAGTGAGTTCAAAATGTGGTTTTTGCATCTGCGAAAACTGCGTTTTTGGAGACATTTTAGGTTTAAAGCTCAAAATGTGGACAAAAAATTTAGATAGTAATATGGCAGCGTGGAGTTTCTCGCCAAAAATGTTTGGCGAGAAATTTGCCGGCTTGAGGGCGCATATAAGAGTAGTTCAAAAAAACATATGTAATCTTTTTTAATCTTGACTTTTTAATCTTCTTTTTTCAATCTTGATTCTTTAATCTTCTTTACTTTTAGCTCTTTAATCTTGATTAACCGGAGGCATATTTCACAAATGCACATCTGTGTAGCCACCGAGGGAGGGGCCTCTAGATTGCACGAATGGCCTTCCAGTAACCTTTTGGCGCACATTTAAGTAAGATGGTTGGAAAATTTTTTTCATGCAATTTCCTGTACAAAATAATTAAAGCATAGTCGATTTCTTCTGAAAATGTTTATTGTGAAGTTAGATCAAATGTAAGCAACTGTGAAGATTTCGCTACCTTACTGAAAGAATTTAAAAAGAAATACAATCACATGTTGGAATGCTCCGCAAAACTTCGATTGATCAATCTCGGTTTCTCTTTTCAAGGAACTACATTTGTCAGCATTCTTCATAGCGTAAAGTAAAGGTATGCGCTTAAATTTCTAAAACAGTTATGTAGCATTTTCTATTTAAGCCTAATTGACTGCAAAATGGTAACTGTAATTATTATTTAACATTTGTTTCAGTTACTACATTCAGTTCATACGAAAAAACATATATTCCTATACATTTGAAATACAAATTGCCTTACACTTTTTAAATACAATTGCGTAAATTTATTTAGAATAATTTAAAATCTCTTAATAAAATTATGCAATTGCATATTATTATTATATCTATATTTTGCATCTGCGTGAAGAAATAACAATTAACTAGATTCATTTAATTATTCAGGCTTCACTATACTACTTAAAATATTATGAATGCTCTTATTTTGCAAAGAGAAAAACTATGCAACCAATAAAAGAAAAATAAATGCAAATTTAAAATGTTACTAATATTTAAGCGGAACCATACCTGTATTAAAAGGTACGAACATTTCTCAAATAGAATTTTATTTTAATTAAAGTCATTCATGGCTCATCAGAATTAGTTTGATGTTGTGAATTCTATGTCAAATTGAAAAGAACTTGAAATACATAACCACAGATCAAAATATGGTTTCTCAGTGTTTTTTAGAAATTTCATGCGTGCTGCTAGAGTTGTATACTATTGTCTAACTCTTTGAAAACCGAAGTTTTTGCTAACCTGTAACGCATAAAATACCGAACCGCCCGAAAAGGTTTTCGAGAGTCACAGTAATTTCCTCCTTTGCCCTTCCATTTACACACAAAGAAGAGTGAAGATTTCAAATGTCATCCTGTCTATTTCTTAACAAATAAAGATAAGAAATCACAAATAAATCATGTGTGCTAAATCCTTTTAGGATTTATTTGCAGACAGCTTGTCCTCTGCAATAAACTGATACAGTGCATATTGGGGAAACTGCACCTGCTACTGCATACCTTAAGGAAGGGAAGAAAACAACATCGGAATTTCGGCCGTTTTGGGCGGTTGTGGTCGTTTGAATGAAAGAGCTTCTGGGGCGTTATGGTCTTCAAAGAGTTAAAACTTTACTTCAGTAAGTAAAATGGTTCAGTATTAAATTCCATTAAATGATTTTAATTTAACTTTAAACTACTTTTTAAAACGGTACACATTATATATATATATATATATTTACATACATGCATCTTAAAAATTATGCTTCCTAGTCTGACTTTCATATTACTAATGTAAAAATTGCTATACTACTGTCATATTAAATTTGACATGAATATTCATTTGCATTCATGTTAAATTTCACTTTTAATAACTGATCACTCTTAAATGCATTGCCTGCACAAGAAATACTCTTCAAACAGAATGAATTTATCTTGTTCACAACGAATACATTTCATTTATTAATATATAATTTTTAATGTTACAATAGATATAGTCAGGTCACACAGAATATATATTTTGAATCTTACACTTTCAAAAAAATGCAAGCACCCTAAGGAAATACTAGATTCATTGTAACACTTCCAGGCCTTTTCAACTTAATAATATATACACTTGAATTCTCTTAATCCACAGGTGTTAGTAAACGCACAATATTCGAGGCTAATTGTAGCATGAGTCATTATCTCCATCCTTCCTAATATCAATGCGTGAGAAAAATCGAGAAAGTGAAAATAAATAAACTCATAAAGCGAAAGCACTACGAGAATTTCTTCTATTACGCCACATAATTATGACTGCCACAGAAATACAAATTAAAACGTAAACAACATACTCCATATGCCCAATTTTCAAAGATTCACTGTAACAAGAGCAATAGAAGCTGATTGGTCCATTTTCGAAACCCCTCCCTCAATGCCTACCATGATGTGCACTTGTGAAATATGCGGAGATGGCTTGGATGTAAATTGTCTGTCTCCTCATAGGAAGTAACGGTGGCCGCCTCTTTAACGCCATCTAAATATGATGTGAAAAGACGCCTGTGACTCCATTAATTATTCAAAATTAATCATGTTTCAGTATCGTTAATTTCACTCCAGGTGAAAAAGACAGTGTGCCTTTCACCTAACAGGTAGAAGATCAATGACAGAAATAGCCCTCAGACCAATGAATATGCCAATCGTTCTCTGTATATTTATATATACGCCTGCTATATAGATTCCATTTTTTAATATTTTGACGTGAGTCGCCAAGACGATATGGTGATTACGGCAGAACTGCGATACCGAAGGTCCTGTATTCGACACACCCAGAGGGGCTTGGATGTAAATTTTCTGTCCCCTCATAGGAAGTAACGATGGCCTCCATAACAAAGTAATTTTTTGATAGTTTTGTGGGTATATTGGCTTACAGCAGCAGGTATTTGTAAAAAAAAGTAACCACCATTTCTGGTAGTGCAGAATGCAGAAAGGGCTACAGCCCTCTATTAAACGAAATATTACGAAGTGACCAATTAAGGTAATGAAAGTAACAGGATATAGTTAACATATGCTTAGCCTGTTTATTAAAATAAACCTTACATAATGCAAAAAATAAAAGATAGGAATTACAATAAACTCCGTAATTTGTAAAAAGTATTTAAATTAATATACAAGATAGTAGACAAAATATAAATCGTAATCCACTCTTCTGAAAAAATGTTACTAAATAGAATTCGAAGAAAAACAATTACTTTCCATGATAGAGAAAATAAAGAACCTATTTTTCAGAAATATATACTAGAAATATTTTTTAACTTTCCTACTTGGCAGAAAGAACCTAAAAAAACATGCCAAATTAAGATGAAATATTTAAAGTAACTGCTAAAACTTGCTTGGTACGATACTTACAGAGCAAAAAATAAACGAAAATATTACATGTAATTTTATTTTATTACTTAAACCGTAAAGACAGCCATTGCAGTAGAATGATAATATTACTGGTTCTGATTTATGCTCTGTTCTACATTGCATGGCTACGTAAAATTTCTGCACTGATCTTCTTCAAATTATATTAGATTAATCAATTATCAAATTTATATAATTGAATACATGTCAGTTACCATAAAAATGCATTTAACCAACTTAACCAAAGATTACCTTTGGATATAATAATGTAAGAACCAAAGAATAAACCGAAGGACACTGTTGCATATAATAACATATATATATGTTTTTTATTCTGTTGTATCATACTAGTCATCTATAGAACAAACGGTACGAAGTCTATCTCCAAATCCACGGATGGATTAAGTCATTCTGTGTTCCCAGCAGCAACACTCTTTTAAAGAAATTTAAACAACCATTTCATTTGCTTTCTAAAGTCAAATCTGGATTATATGCAATAATGATCTAGGTAGTCCTCGATAGTTAAAACTCCTCGGCCGATTCTCATTTTTATACGTGGTAAATGGGCTCTGTAGAAACTGTTTGTCTTTCGTTCCTTATTTACTGATTCAAATTGAGAATAAAGATACCCAAGAGATAAATAATATTTTTCACTTCGTTGT
Organism: Stegodyphus dumicola; assembly: GCF_044657685.1. NCBI lineage: Eukaryota > Metazoa > Arthropoda > Arachnida > Araneae > Eresidae > Stegodyphus > Stegodyphus dumicola. The sequence goes on from NC_140778.1 coordinate 123,580,973, forward strand.
ATTCAGTATAAGCATCACTTCGGTTCGGTGCTATCAAAATTTAAGTTTTATTAAAAATCTAATTAATCCATCTAGCAACGGCTAAATATTGTTTTTATACATGAAAGTTATAATAATTAGAATAGCTCTATATCAATCGAACATGCATAAAATTTCCGATATAATATCTTCTAACTGGTATCTTTGCAAGAGTATAACGGCCAATTTATATCATACTAATTTGTCCTTAAGAAAAAGATGCTACTTTTCAGGGAAGATCCACGGTTGAAATCGAGTGAATTTGGCCGATAAGTTTTAAAGAACGTCTTATTTTCTTTAAACTGGCTTTTAAGTTCTCGGCCTCCTATCCACAATACAAAAACGTGTGCGAACGGGAAATGAAATAGAAATCTAAATATAAGGCAATAAAGTTTATTTCTTAACTGACAGTTACGTAACTGCAACCATCGTTTTTAATTGAATGCACTTATTCTAAGTAGTTACGACTGTTCCCTTTTTTTTAAGTAATTAACAGTACTTCTGTATTTTAAAAGTGGTAAAGACAAAATTACAAGAATTTAAGAAAGTAGTATTTTCGTTTTCAAAAATTACATTTTGTAACCTTAACTTCTCTCTTTGAGAATACGTAGTGAAGTTTAAACTAAAAATTAATTTCTCCTTTTTTCTATATCAAACAATAACTTATACAAATTAAATATTTTAAAGGATTATATAATTTTCTGTATAATTTCAATAGTTATTTTAAAGGAAATCTGTCTTTGGAATATTCTCTCAAGAGATGTGTAGATTTTTCAGATCATTATAACAGCAAAGGAAATTTTACTAGTATGTCCGCTTCAAATACAATTCGGAAAACATCAAATTCTACAAAATGCTTTTCGTCAAAACCTAAATTAAGAAACGATAGCCACCAGCAATAAAATACTCGGGATTCTCATCATTCGAACAGCATTGTCCGTCGCAATAATTCACCCGATTCACACATATGTATGTCATGTGTCCCTTGGGCATACTTAATGCCGGAAGCATATTTGGGCATCCAGTAATATTTCTATCATGTTACATGATCTTTCGTGTGCTTTAAGATTTAAACAAGATAGTTGAAAATATTCTGCCACGCAATTTTCTGTAATAAAATAATTAAAGCATCGTCGATTTCTTTTGAAAATTTTCATTGCGAAGTTAGATCAAATACCTATAGGCAATTGAGAAGATTTCACTACCTGGCTGAAAGAATTTTAAATAAACAAAACACAGGTTGGAGTCTCAGCAAAACTATCAGTCTGAAATATTCCTTAATAAGTGATGACGAAAGAAATACGTGATAAACATTTGAACCCAAATGCTATCTTTACATGCTGAGAAAAATATTTACACCAATAATATATGTAAATAGAAGTCAGCACTTTTATTGCAGCAAAACTATCAGTCTGAAATATTTACACCAATAATATATGTAAATAGAAGTCAGCACTTTTATTGCAGCAAAACTATCAGTCTGAAATATTCCTTAATAAGTGGTAAATAAGATGACGAAAGAAATACGTGATAAACATCTGAACCCAAATGCTATCTTTACATAAAACTAAGCATATGAGAAAAATATTTACACCAATAATATATGTAAATAGAAGTCAGCACTTTTATTGCAGTCTATATGAAAAAGATATTCTATAATAATAGCCAATGCAGAAACTTATTCAAAGTGAACTTTCCTAATTTTTCATTTGTATATATTTAGTGTGTTAAATTTAACGTTTAATAATTGCTCACTCTTATGTTTTGTCTGCACAAGAAATACTCATCATACAGAATAAATTTAATTTATTCACAACGAATATATTCAATTTATTCACAACGAATATATTCAATTTATTCAATATAACTTTTAATGTTAACAATGGATATACTCAGGTCATATTCCATATGTATTCTGAATATTACACTTTAAAAATCAAAAGAATGCAAGCATTCAAATAAGAAAACACTAGATTCATTGTAACACTTCCCGCCTTTCTCAGCTCAATTTAAATAAAACTTTACACTTGAATTCTTTTAATCCACAGGTGTTAGTAAATGCATAATATTCGAGGCTAATTGTATCTTGAGTCATTTCCTCAAAAGCGATAATATGCAGTGAACATCAATCCAAATGTTAATGCGTGATAAAAATCGTGAAAGTGAAATGTCAGCGATTAATTAAACTCATAAATCGAAAGCACTACGGGATTTTGTACTATTACGCCATACATTTATAACTGCGAAACAAATACAAATTAAAACGTAAACAACATACGCTCACATGCACGAAGATTTAGCGTCACAAGAGCAATAGAAGCTCATTGGTCCATTTTCGAAACTCCTCCCTCAGTGGCTACGCTGATGTGCACTTGTGAAATATGCTAACCGGAGTAATACTGCTACGACCTCCACAGTAATTTCATTCAACCTGATAAGAGGTTAAAAAAAAACACACAAGAAAGAGGAATAACCCAAATTATAATTAACAGAGAAATATGTATCATTAACAGTTTACTATTTTTAAGAATTAATTTGGAGAATAAGTTCGTTTTGTTATGTAAATTAAAGTAGCATTTAAAACATGAAGAACACACTTCAAAGAGAAAGGAATATACAGACGGTGTTCACATATTTTTGTAACGATTTTGATTTTCCCCATAAATTTTAATTTTAATTTTAAAATATAAATGTGACTGGCATTCAATTGTAACAAGGTTAATTTATCGTCTGAAGCGTTAAAAATATTCTTTTCTTTAAAATTTTGCTGAAAAATAAACAATGAATCGATTATTATTAATAAAAATATTATTAATAAAATATGTAAAAAGCATGGTTTTAATATTTCTACACGTAAAATAAGTGACATAATTAATATGAAAGAAAACAGACATCAAAGTTTACATCTGACTGGGAAAAAGACGAAAAATGCATACCCAACAAAGGTACACTGCTAAAAAAAAAAAAAAAAAAAAAAAAGGACAGTTCTATATCTCCCGTTCTACTGGGCCGATTGACAAAATTCAAATTGCGTTCTTCATGTCTCGAAAGCGCGACTTAGGATATATATTATATTTATATATAGCACTATTCTAACATAGGTATTTTGACACAAAATCGGACTTTTTCTGAAATAACATACCAATTTTTTTACGTATTTCGATTCTACAGCTCAAATTACGCCTAAATATTAAATTTTGTAAAACTTGGAGCGAAATTTACGGAGAAATTCACAAATTTATGTTGGCACTTTTTGTTCAGTTTGCGCCAAGAATAGTTCATTTGGCGAACTTCTTAATATATGGCAACCTAGTTTCCTTTCCCGCGAGAGGGAAAAAAGTCACCATCATTCCTTTTTTCCAAATAATATTCTTTATATTATATTTTTTATTATAACTGTTATTATTAGTCCAAAGGGACTTGAGTCGCGAAGGACTATTACTTTCGTTTTGGCATTTTGCGTCGGACGGATAAATGTCGGTTCACTTTTCAAACTGTTGCCATAAAATGTTAGAGTCCTGCATTATATTTGAAGAAATTAAATAATGAAAATCTGCGTAAATGTATGTATATTTCTCACATTGTCATAAAATAACGGTACATAGAGTCATCGAATTTTGAATAACGTAATCCTCCAACGAATATGAGCATGTGGAAGACCAAATTTGAAATTTGAAATTTGTTTTATGATCGATTTCCTATTTTTTAAAACTTTGACGAATTTTTGAATAACAAACTCAAGGATTTCAAAGCGAGCAATGGCAACGTTGTGCAGAAAAAACATTTTTATCTCCAGCGCGTGAGTCTCTGTATCGGAAATTCTAAAGATATGCTCGTTTTAAAACTATTTTGCGATATTGCTGTTGCACTGGATCTTATAGTTTAAGTGCGAAGAACTTGATATTTAATAAAGAAAGGTAACACACAAAATGTTAAAAAACGCCCCTTTGGACGTAATTTAAAATCTGAAACATTTCAGATTTCTTTTTTGTTTTTTTAAAGTAATTTTTTCTTTTTCGAATTTCATTTTAATTGTTTAGGCCCACCAGCGGCGGAGCGGTAAAGTCGCTGAACACTGGTAGTTCGGTCCGAGGTTTGAATCCCGCGAACGGGCTGGCTGCATGGGCGTTTTCGTGGTTTTCCCCATGTGTAACGTGTATAAGAGCCAGTTTCCCTTAGAAAGTCTTCCACGGGAACATCCCTCCCCTTGGGCAGATAGCCCTAGTGTGCTTTGCCATAATTAAATACACCAGACCATCATTTTAATTGTTTAAGTTGCATGTTTTTTTTTTTTTTTTTTTTTTTTTTTTTTTTTTTTTTTTTTTTCCGAATAACTGTTTTAAAAATTTCTATTTACGTATTCGAACTGCGTAAATAAAGATGCAGCGTTTATTTTTTTTCAAATAGTTTTCTTTATATATATATTTTTTGTCATAGTTATTATTTTAGGAAATTTTTAAATTTTTATACTTTTATTTGAATTGTTTGTGTTGCATTGTCTCTTCAGATAATTGTTTTAAAATTTTCTATTTATTCCTTCGAACTGAGCATTTTAAATATATTTATTATTATAAATGTTCCAGAATTTGATTTTATTTATTTGAATTGCGTTTCTTTTGGAATAATACTTTGTAACTCAGACTACGATGCCTTTGAAAACTGCATATAATAAAAGAGAATATACAGTAAAGCACAGTTAACACGCCTTTCAATGTTCCCTTCAGAAAAGATATATATAAATAAGAGATATGTATAACCGACATTTTAACTTAGGATGACTTGTATACACTGCTTTAAACAGTTTTATCATTGTGCCCATTGCTTTACCCAATTTTATCCTACATTAGGTTTCTTAAAATGTTATTGATATTTTAGTCAAATATTTTATTTTTGAAATTGCAAGAATCAAATATCATAAGATTAAAAGGTTTTAAATTTAAAAAAAATACAAATACTAAATTTTACGCAAAAATTTATTTTTTCTTCTCTTTTTCTTTAGGCATTCTGCATGTATATTAAAAAGCATCCAACTTTTCGAAATATCTTGGTCTTTCTGACAATCATCTATATAATAATAAAAGCAAGTGTAAGTCTGTCTGTCTGTCTGACCGAGCTCTCCAGCCAAATCTATGGCACGCAGGGACCTGGAATTTTTTATACGGAAGCACAAAGGGGCTGGCCACCAGACCTCGAAGCCTGATTTTCGATTTTTGAATTAGAAAAATTTAAAAAAAATTATTTATAATTAATTAATCACGGTTTTTTTGACTCACTGATATTATTATTTGTTTTCAAATAACGTTCGATTGTAACAATTGATTTCTTTATTCTAGCGTTAGTTTGCTGTTTTGACGATACATTAAATCGATTAATTACAATTCATTTCTTTTTTGTAGCTTTAGTTTGCTGTTTTCATGACACATTAATTTCTTTTTTTTTTTCAGAATTGCACTTTATAAACTTTTTGTTTCTTAATTAATATTATCATGGTTTTTTGACTCACTGATCGTGTTGCTATTATTTATTTTCAAATAACGTTCGATTATAACAATTGATTTCTTTATTGTAGCGTTTTCTTCAGTTTTTGTAATCATTCTTCTGTTGGTTGCTTAACTTTTGCTTTTCAGATTTTAGAAGAAATATGCCGCAGCCACATCGAAAAAAGAAATGTTTGGAAAATAAAAATCGACAAGAGAGCGATACCCTCGCCAGTTCTTGAAAGAGACGCAGACGGGACAAGACGGATATCCACTGTATCGTCGTAGAAGCCCTGCAGATGGAGGTTTTACAGCAAGCATCAATCTACGAGGATCAGAAGTTTCGGTGGACAATGCCTGGATTGTTCCTTACTGTCCACTACTATCCAAAATTTTTAACGCACATATCAACGTTGAGTACTGCAATTCTGTCAAGTCCATAAAGTATGTATGCAAGTATGTCAATAAAGGATCCGACATGGCTGTATTTGATGTCACCAGTGGAGCCAATGAACTGAATGAAATTCATCAATATGAGATGGGAAGATACATTAGCAGCAATGAAGCAGTGTGGAGAATACTCAACTTTCCAATCCACGAACGTCATCCCACAGTCGTTCATCTAAGCGTCCACCTTGAAAATGGCCAGAGAGTGTACTTCACTGAAGAAAATGCTGCTGAACGGGTCCAGGCACCCCAGGAAACAACGCTCACATCTTTCTTCAAGCTGTGCACCCAAGATAACTTTGCTCGCAATTTACTTTACAACCAAATTCCAAAGTACTACACATGGAACAGCAGGAACAAGAGTTGGAACCGCCGTAAACAAGGACAAATTGTTCCAGAAGAAACAGGAATCCGGTCTACTGATGCTCTTGGCCGTGTCTACACCGTCCATCCCAACAACTCCGAATGCTTCCACCTTCACCTATTACTACATGAAGTTAGAGGCCCAACATCATTCACGGATTTGAGAACCGTTCAAGGAAGAGTCTGCAACACTTTCAAAGAGGCCTGCCAACTTCAAGGACTTCTGGAGAATGACGAACACTGGAACACGGCGTTAGAAGAAGCAGCTGCATCTCGATCACCCAAGATGATGCGTAATCTGTTTGCTGTAATGCTTCAAACGTGCTCCATGTCGGGCCCTGAACAGTTATGGATGAACCACAGGGAGAACCTGTCTGAAGACATACTGCATCAAGCAAGGATCCAGCAGCAGAATATGGACCTGGACTACAATGACGACATCTTTAACAGAGCCCTAATCTACATTGAGAACAAGATAATATCTCTAGGAGGATTGAACCTGAAAAGCTTTGGACTTCCCCAACCTAACAGAAACAGCGATTCTGCCATTTCCAGTGAAATAATTAGAGAACGAATTTATAACATGGATGTGCTCGCAGCTTATATACAGGAGAATGAGCCTAAATTGGTCCAAGATCAAAAAGAAGCCTTTGACAAGATTACTAGAGCAGTTTTTGATAGGCAAAGGGGTATATTCTTTTTGGATGCTCCAGGCGGAACCGGGAAGACGTTTCTTATCAACCTTATTTTGGCAAAGGTGCGGCACAGAAATGAGATTGCCCTGGCTGTCGCTTCATCCGGCATTGCTGCTACACTCTTGACAGGTGGTAGGACTGCTCACTCGGCGTTCAAGTTACCCTTAAATCTGACAAGCACAGAGACTCCAACGTGTAACATCCCAAGGAATTCAGGAAAGGCAAAGGTTCTACAGGATTGCAAGCTCATCGTTTGGGACGAGTGTACCATGTCTCACAAAGCCGCATTCGAAGCATTAGATGTCACCATGAAAGACCTTAGACAGAACAATGACAGAATGGGAGGCGTCGTAATGGGTTTGGCAGGCGATTTTCGACAGACGCTACCAGTTATTCCGCGTGGAACGAGGGCAGATGAAATGCAGGCCTGCATAAAATCTTCTTACATCTGGAATGGCATTCAAACACTTGGATTATCGACTAACATGCGAGTTCATCTCAACGGTGATCCCTCTGCCCAGCAGTTTGCAGATAATCTACTGAAACTAGGAAATGGAGCCCTTACTTCAGAAAATGAAGATGGATATGTAGCGATGCAAGGCATTGGAAGGATTGTGACTACTGAAGAAGAACTGAAAGAGGCTGTGTTTCCGAATGTGATTCACCACTTCACTGATCACGCATGGCTGTGCGAAAGAGCAATTCTTGCCCCAACAAACGAAGCCGTCAGTGTTATCAACAAGGAACTTTTACAGAACTTACCCGGAACTCTTCATATTTACAAATCTATAGACACGACATGCAATATTGACGAGGCTGTCAACTATACGACAGAGTTTCTCAAAAAATTAGAGCCACCTGGAGTACCCTCCCACATATTGGACTTGAAGGTTGGAGCACCGATAATTCTCCTCAGGAATCTGGATCCGCCTGCACTTTGCAATGGAACAAGACTTTCTATCAAGAAACTGATGCCAAATATTATAGAAGCCACCATCATGACCGGACATGCTGCAGGCGAAGATGTGTTTATTTCAAGAATTCCTATAATCCCTTCCGATCTCCAGTTTCAGTTTAAGCGTCTACAATTCCCTGTTCGTTTGAGTTTCGCGATGAGCATTAATAAGGCACAAGGACAATCTCTCAAAGTTGTAGGGCTCGACCTCCGTAAGCCGTGTTTCTCCCATGGTCAACTGTACGTGGGTTGTTCAAGAGTTGGTAATGCCGATAATCTACACATCTTAGCTCCGAATGGAAGAACATTAAATATAGTTTATCCCGAGGCTCTCTAACGAAAAGGACAATCTAACGAAAAATTATTGCCACTCTCCACTCTCCCAAACTAACTCTGACTATCATGCTTTAAATAGTGATGTTATTGTTTAGTGCTCTCTTGAGAGCATGAGCAATAATCCGAATGGTGCTGCCGTACCAACAGACATTAATCGGTCAGGGGCCCTTGCGACCCCAGCCCGAGCTCCACAAACATACACAAACACTCTCCTCTTCTAATTCATTGTCATCTAAATTTAACTTACACTTAAATTAAAAATTTAATTGGTTCTTAACTCCAAATTTCCTGTAAGCAGGATGTTTTATTTCATCCATGTTTTCGTTACTTTTTATTTTTTCTGTACTGTACTCTCTATCTTTCCCTTTCAACTCTTTCCTATCTTTGATTTTGAATTTTTTATGTTTACTTTTCTTTATACTTCAGACCCTTGATTATAACCACATGACTACGGTTTCCTAGCATGTGCTAATATGAGGTCTGTTCTCATTTAAACTAATTTTTTAACAGATGGCTCATGGTTAGGATATATTGTTCCTTTTTATCGACGGGGAATGTTGTGTGTGTGGGGGGAGGGGAAGAGAGAGAGACAGTCTACATGTCCTACACTACTATTCCTGCGCTATTCACTTATCTGCATTTTCTAAATGCACGGGCAACGCTGGGCGGGTACAGCTAGTTTTAAATAAAGTTATCGCCTTCCATTTCATAAAGGCCCACAAACGGCCGAGCGGTAGAAAATCGTTGAACACTGGTAGTTCACTCTGCGGTACGAAACCCGGTAAACGGGCTGGTTGCATGGGCGTTTTCGTGGATTTTCTCATGTGTACCGTGTATGCCAGCTGGTTTCTCTTAGAAAGTTCTTCACGAAGTATTTGTCAGAGCCTTTATCAGTCTTTAGAGGCTAAACATTTTAAAGGTGTGAGATGAAAGGAAAGTCTGGTTTCATCAAGAGGTTTTGGTTTAATTAATTATGACAAAGCACACTAGGGCTATCTTCCTAAGGGGAGGGATGCCTTCGTGGAGGATGTTCTAAGGGAAACTGGCTCGCATACACGTTACACATGGGGAAAACCACGAAAACGCCCTTGCAGACAGCCCGTTCGCGGGATTCGAACCTCGGACTGAACTACCAGTGTTCAACGATTTACCGCTCGGCCGCTGTTTCATCAGGACGAAAAAAAAACATCTTTAGGTGACATCCACATACATCACTGGATAAACTCCTGAATCTTCAAACAATTCGACTGTGAAAAATCAGGGGATTCTCCATTTATGATACCATATGATGTTCTATAACGTAATTTAAATTTATACAACCATATAGTCTACAACCAGTCGCTCTTCACTTTAATCTGTAATGATATCGTTTTTGTCTTTTCTGTTAACACAAGCTCAATTGATGGTATTTGGTGGTGGTGGTGTACACGTCCAAGTGTTTTCTCTTTGAACACCTAAATTCTTTGAAGTATCCTGAAGGTATATTCAAAAGCGTCCAACTTTTTTAAACATCTTGGTATGTCTGACAGCCAAATTTTCTTGCAAATTTTTGCTTACTTTTCTCCCTAATTTTCTTCTTTGTTTCTACAGTTATTTTAAGTGCTCACACTAGAAAATTAAGATTTTTTGATTGCTAGACTTCCATAAATTTTGCTTTCTTGTCAATTTTTTAAAATATCAATTACATGAATTGCGTTTCAGCTGAAGACAGCTTTTCATTTTCTAGTCATTTTAACTATAAATAAAGTTTAAAGCGAAGTCCAAAGGATAAATATTTTAATTAAAAGATTTTTGCTAAATGATAAAGAAATAAAACAGTCCAGCAGGGTTTATTCTGTACCATCGAGTGACCCGATTCTTATATCGGCTGAAACAATCTAAATCATATTAAAGATCATGTTTTATTATGCAATCTATAACGCGAGAGAAAAATTAGCTCCTTAAAACATTCTTTCTAAGAGGATTAATATAAAATATTATATTTAAATATATATATTTTTAAAGCTGTGACTTGAACCAAACTATCAGACTTTTAAAGTTTAATTTACATAGTGGTTATAATTAAAGTTCCAATTTGAAATGGTTATAAAAGGAAAACTACCGGACCAAATGTTATCAAAGTTGGGAATCGTGTAAAGGAGGTTTATTTTCCGCGAGAAAAAAGAGTTCAAAAACTCACAACCAGTGGAAAAATGGCGCTGTATATAATATTGGTAAATGAAATAAGACATGAAAACATCTGTTTAAAATGTGTTTAATAGTTTCCGAAACGTGTTACAAAGCATGTTCAATGTAGCGTCCAGCATTTTCCGAGAGCAAGTTAAATCCTGTTACTGCATTCTCAACAGCCGTTCTTAGCATATCAGGAGGAATGTTACGGACATTTTTAATTTCTGCCAAATTATTTAGATTATCACCATAAACAGTGCTTTTGAGATAACCCCATAGCCAAAAGTCACAGAGATTGAGGTCTGGTGGGAAGAGGAGAAGTGTCGGCTTATAAGACGTTCATTCGTGAAATGTTGCCTGAGTAACTGTGCGACACACGTGAGGTGGAGCCCAGCCCTGCATAAAAATTGTAGTATCTAGAAGGCCATGTTACTGCAGTTCATGTATCACGAAACATTTTAACATTGACTCTAAGTGAGCTGCAATCACAGGGATCCAGCTGTCGCCTGCTCTTCAGAGAAAAATGGTTCAGTTTATAAAATTAGCTGTCATTCAACACTAAACGGTGTGGAATGACTGCTATGCAATAGAATGCAGTAGGAGAATGCAATGGAACTAGATAGATAACATAAGGGATTTCTTTGGCCTAAATCGATTAAAAGCGTTTTGAATCAGTATCATCATGGTTTAGGGCCGAATTCAGGGTTCAAAAATTACAAATTAGCGATCTGTAAGAAAACGATTTCGCACTTGTGCGAGTGATTTGCGATCTCACATTTTCTAATCGCTAATTCGTGGTTTTCACGGACGAATTTCTCACTTACACGGATGGCGCAATCTACTTTTTTCGAATTTAACGCCTTTAAATGGTAATTTGCTTACTTCAAAGTTTCTTAAGGGTATAACAACATATTAAACCCGTGTAACAAAAGGTTAAGTTAGATTCCGACTAATATTTCGTTTAACAATATTGCATACAGCGCCATTTTCCCCCTGGTGGTGAGGTTTCGAACTTCCTTTTTTTCGCGGAAAATAAATTCCCATGACCTCCTTTACACGAGTACCAAGTTTGATAACATTTGATCCAGCAGTTTTCCTTTTATGACCGTTTCAATGTGGAACTTTAATTATAACCACCTTGTATATTATTAAATTTTACTTGAAGCTATGCGTTATATGTATACCATGCATAAATTTTTCGCTTTTATGGAAACATAAAGAATCGAAGCAAATATACTTAGGATAATGGACCAAAACTGAAAAAATTTCCCCTCCCTCCGAAAATCAAATATTGAAACTTCGACCTTGAATTTATTGGGTTATCGAAATATTTAATTTGACTTATCTTCTAAGTCCTAGTTCCGACAACAATTCCGTCAAAAATTCCGAATTACTGAAGCTGAAGTAAAAGGTTTAGTATATATTCACTGTATGTTAATAAAGTAATCAGAGTGTAATAAAAATAGATTATAGAATTTACGCTGATGCAACTTTTTGTCTGAATGCACAACATGTAATGGAAGAGAAGGCTTGTAGAGATCTGTTTTTGAAATGCATCTAAAAGTAGATGTCATACTCATTTTCTCTCTTCAATGTCAAAAAACATTCCTTTGAGAAGCAACTTTAGTTTTTGGGAAAGAAAAAAATCACAAGATGACAAATTTGAAGAACATGCAGGACGATTGAGTACACATACTTATTTTCGGAACATAAGCGGTTCTCCTACTGGTTATTGAATAATGAAAAGATACATTGTCATGCAATACAAAACATTTGGAATACGTTTTCTGACTGAAAACGAAAGATTAAAAGTCATCTGCTTAATTCACAGCCATTTACAAGTCAACTACTCGGGCAATTGCAGAATCGTTTTGATCCTCAGCTTGTATGACAAACCTAATATCACTGGATTTAAACACTTCTTTAATCTTTCGAGAACGTTCCTTCTTTAGCTCATATTCCAAGAATATTAAGTGAACACAATTATTGCAAAAGAAATTGAATATTCATTTGCACTACGGCTTGGTAGTTTACTAACGAGTTAAAAAAACTTCTGCTTTTCGTGTCTAAGAATACAACAATATTTTAAATATTTACAAATAAAATATTAAACTAGAGATTTAATTGGAGCCTCACCAGTTGCCTAGCATTTGAAGATTGTTAAATACTAATTGTTTGTTGCGAAGTCTAACCCAGGCTGCATGGTTGGTTTTCGTAGTTTTATAGGTTCTCTTTAGAAAGGTTTTCTATGAAAGCATCTTAATCAAATAGCTCCTGTGTTCTTTCTTTGTTCAAATAACCAACTAACCTAGTTTAAGCGCGATTTCCAAGTCAAGTTACAAGCAAAACCCGAATACTCATTAAAAATCACGTAGCTTGCCAATCGGGAGTAACATGAAAGATACGGCGCCATTAATTGAATCGCTGTTTTTAAACTTAGATGGTCATTCGTTAATTAAATAGCCCACCAGCGGCAGAGAGATAAAGACGCTGAACACTGATAGTTCGGTCTGAGTTTCGAATCCCGCGAACGGGCTGGCTGCATGGGCGTTTTCGTGGATTTTCCCATGTGTAACGAGCCAGTTTCCCTTAGAAAGTCCTCCACGAAGGCATCCCTCCCTTTAGGCAGATAGCCCTCGTGTGCTTTGCTATAATTAAATAATCTACTCCAATCCAATCCTTAATTAAATATAATTGATTTGTAACTTCTACTAGAGCTGACGGTAAGAATTGAAGTGTAAATAAATAATATCGTGTGCAATCTTGATTAATATAAAATTAAAAATATTTGCATAGAAAAATATTTTCATTCAGACAGAAAGTTTTTTGAAATATTTGCAGTTACTTTATAAGAAGGATTTATTAATAACCGTAATAATTACTTATTATATTACTGATGATTAGGATTCAGTTCTTGACATTCTAAATTAGAATTTTAAGGATATAATGAAAATACGCTACGCACAAAAATACATTTTAGGATAAAAAAGAGTTGATTTTTTATGTTTTAAAACTTCTTAAATTCATTTAATAAACATCGTATCCTCGTTGTTAATTGAATCCAGAATTTTGGGTGTCGTTTATATAATTATTCTTACTTGTCCACAGAATCTGCTGACTTATCCAGCCATTAAGTATCTGCAGATCATTTCTACATAACCACTGAACTTCCATTAATTCAGTCTCTAGAGGGTTGTATGTTTACATCATAATTTGACTTTTATAAAAATGATTATTCTAAATCTTATGTTTCTATAAAAATATAGTGTGCTTTAAAAATATGGATGACAGTATCAGCCGCTCTTTCAGCCACTTCTAAAGCAACAGTTTGTTTAGAAATAAATTATGTAGTTAATGTAATGTAATGGTTATGCAGAAATGATCTGCAGCTACTTAAAAAAAATGTCATATAATTAGTTCTCCGTAAAATTTTACTTGAAATTTAAGGTTAAAAATAGCTGTAGCAATTCACTAAAACAAAAATCCGTAGACCACATTTGGCGTTATTATCGCTCAAAAAAAGATGCCAAATTTCAAAACACGAAAATATGTAAATTCGTGTATATCTTAGAAAATTTTGAATAAAAAAGTCTAATTTTTTGCAGATATGCTTAAAACTACACCTACTTTAAGATGATGGTAAAAATTTTATAGGTTATTATTCAACATTTTTTTCGAAAAATTTATAAAAATTATTTAAAAATAGAAATTTAAAAAATAAAACACAAAAAATGGGTAAATTTTATTTGGAATGAACCTAAATTTCGAAATGTGAAAGGAAAAATAATAAAAGTTTAATAAAAAAAGAGATATTAATAAATATTTACCAAATTCAATTAATATTGAGGAGCTAACATTTTGAGAGCTAATATTTTAAAAACTACTCGTACGATTTTGACAAAACTTGGTACACTGGCATAATTTCAGTCGTAGAATTGAAATATGGAAAAATATTGATATGTTATTTCAGAAAAAGTCCGATTTTGTGTCAAAATACCTATGTTAGAATAGGGCTATATATAAATCTAATATATATCCTAAGTCGTGCTTTCGACAGATGAAAAACGCAGTTTGAATTTTGTCAATCGGCCCAGTAGAACAAAAGATATAGAACTGTCCCCCTTTTTTTTTTTTTTTTTTTTTTTTTTTTTAAGCAGTGTACATCTCTTATTAAATCTTATTAAAGTCGCATCTCCTGTTTTAAAGTAAAATCCAGCTAATCCCCCAAGAGCTATTGCAAAATCTTTACATATTTCTGTAGGAATTGTGAACAAAATTATAAAATCTCATTTAAAGGTAATCCCCCCCCCAAAAAAAACATGATGTTCGTCCTCTAACACCGAAACATGTTTCTCAGCGTAAGACAATGCGCAAATTGCTGTATGAAAATTACTTGACAGGAGAAAAATGAAAATATATCGTTACAATTGATGACGCTTGAATATACTTATCTGGACTGCAATAGAAAACGATCGATTTACTACCGAAATTGAGGAGAAAAAGACTTGATTTGCTGATTCAGAGAAAACAAGGAAAGTTTTTTTTTAACGTTTTATGGTTATTACTAGATTCTCTTATAAGGAAAAACTTAAAATAAAGAAACTAGGAAAGAATTTCAAAATTAATTCGGATTACTAACAGAAGTATGTTCTAACATCTCTTTTTAAGGAAGAAATTTCATCTTTTTATCCAAACAATCTTCACTGTGTTAATTCCATCAGGATTAAGCTCCAAGTCGGAGCAGGTGTTCTCACACTTAACTTTCCAAACATATGATTTCACCTTACTTCTGTTATTTAAGTTTCAGATCAGTGTAGCCTTATCTACTGCTGATATATTCGATCTTTTTCAATACCAGTCTTTTTTTCGCCTCCTCCTCACTTTTTCCTCTGATGCCCCTTTTGAGAACTCTGGTCAAGGCTCATTCATGTTAGGTGCTCCTAGGGCTTTAAAGTAATTGAACCGGAGCACGACGTGTCGGCTCAGTTACCATCAGATATAGGCCCAGCATCCAGATATTATAATGTTATCATGCATTCTTATTGGAACGCAGATTTTTTTTTCTTACAGAAATAATATTGTGATAACTACGAATAGTTTATCCGTGACTATTTTTCATTTGTTATGTTCTTACTGTAACCGCGTTCTTCGTAAATTAAATTACAATCAGTTGTCTGACGACAATATTAATTAAGAAGAGGAGAAAACTCACGAGGAAATACGGTATTGACAAACTGCGTTTAACCTCATAAATATTGATGAAACATTCGACTAAAAGTGTTGCTAAATTTTATTTATGTTTCATTTCCAATTTATTATTTTACACAAATTCGAAAACTCCTTAGTTCTTCAAAAACAAACTTTCCATCACATAGAGCATATCCATATTAACTCATTAATGTCACGTCAGTGGTTAAAGATATACTAAAGTAGTTACTTGAAAAGACCTTCGTTCCTTGTATGAGACCTTCGTTCCTGTAAGAGGCCTTTTAGAACTATATTAAATATTCTATAATAATAATAATAATTAAGAATTAATTTTTTATGTAAAAAGTATGTTAATATAATGTTAACGTAATATAACTCAATAGTAAAAAGGCGAGGCTTCCTTGACTGTAGCATGACATGTTAAAAGGAATCCTTATTCAAAGGCAAAATATATTTTTCTCTTCGATTTTAAACCAATGCTTTCAATACTTTCTCAACACATTCTACGCTTTACATACAATTATCCATTACATTAACACCCATTCACCATAATTTCAGTCTGCTTTTCTTTACGCATTTCACTTTTTCATTATATTACCCATATTCAATTTTATTAAATTATTCAGTTTCATTAACCATTAATATTTTTATAAACATTATAACAATATTCAGTATCACAACATTTAATATTTATACATTATATTAAAAATATTATATAATTTTTGCCACTAAAATTTAATATTATTTCATTCATATATCATATTCACCTCAATCTCAAAATACTGGATTGTCAAAATTCGGTTTGCACAAATGTTAGTTAGGTTCGTTTTGTTATTCTTCAATCAATATTGTATTTTTTTTTCTTTTGAGATTTAGCAGCTGAGACACTTTTAGGTTTGTAACAAATTCACAGAAACAAATGTTTGCAATTGTTTACGATCAATTTTAAAACGAACTGTAAAATTAAGCATTTTCGGCGTATTTTGCTTCTTTGTTTTCATAAATACAAGAAAGAAGCTGAGGCTCATTCACTATGTGAAATTTAGAAAGTTAATCGCTTAACAGAACGCATGTGTTCAGAATTGGCTTAGAAAATTAATTTGATTCTGGAGAGTTTTCACTTGAAGATGATCTTCTGAAGTTGATGATGACAAAATTAAAGCTTTAACTGATTCGAATCGTCATATAACTGTATGAGAAGATTGCAAAATTGTTAAATGTATCACAGACAACAATTGAAAATCGCATAAAATGTCTTGGACTCGTTAAGAAGCTCGATATTTGGGTTCCGCGTGAATTTAAAAAAATGCACGTAACACAAAGAATCAATATTTGCGATATGCATTTCAAACGTAATCAAATCGACCCATTTTTTAAACGAATTATCGCTGGTGATATACAGTGGATCGTCTACAATAACATTAATCCAAAACGGTCATGGTCCAAGCACGATGAATGAGCACAAGTCATATCAAAAGCTAAATTGTATCAAAAAAAAATCATGCTGTCAGTTTGGTGATTTGAGCTGCTTCCAAGCAGCCAAACGATCAACTCAGATGTGTACTGTCTACAACTTATGAAACTGGAGGAAGCAATCAAATAGAAAAGGCTAAAACTGGCAACTCGCATTGGAATCGTGTTCCACCACGACAATGCGAGGTCTTGTACATCTTTAGCAACGCGTACGAAGTTACTGGAGTTTCGATGAGCAGTGATTTCACATCTTCCCTATAACCCCTATCTTGCATCATCGGATTATCATTTATTTGGACGTTTACAGAACTTCTTAAATGATAAAAATATCAGTAATATCAATGACGCATTTGGTTGTGTTTTTGCTGCTAAAGATCAGGAGTTCTATGAGCGCGGAATCATGAAGTTACCAGAAAAATGGCAAGATATGTTCGAACAGAATGGTTGATATTTGACGGATTAAAGTTAATTTTTGTTTAAAGTAGTTGAGTTGTATTTAATACTAAAAAAAAAACGAAATTCCTTTCTTGCTAACCTGATAATTAGAAAAATTTTAACAATAACTTTATTTAAAATATAATTCAAAAATTCTTAATATTAATTCGAAATATAATTATAATACATTAAATTTTAATAATCTTCTTTAACTGAAAAGTTCGAAAACTCTATAGATTTGTTACAAAATTTACCTAACGTAATTACTTAAATCACTAAAATAAAAAAAAATTAATATATCATTTTCATAAAAACATCATGGCATATTCAAAGTTCAAAACAGCATTCATTATTGGCAGTTTTCTATTCTATAAAACATTTTTTAGTTGTGCTAGGGCTTGAACAAAATAAATATCTTTGCAACCATAAATCAGAAAGTATGAATCTAAAATGGGTGATGAACATTTTGCAGGTATTCGAGCAAATATCGAATAAATTCAAGAGACTTGTTTTTCTGTAACCACTGAGATTGGCCTTAAAATCGTTGATTAGCAGAATCATTAAAATCCTCATTAGTTACTTCATCAGTTAAATAATGATCTAATTTTGAAGAACTGGATTACCACATTTTTAAAAGAACGTATTCATAGAACATCATAGAATTTCAAAAGCTGGATCGTAGAGCGCATTCATTGCTGAATTAAATATTCCTTTTTATTTCACATTCGCAGCTACAAATAACTTCCTGCAAAAAGCACTCCCGAGGCGAAACAGCACGTTAATTTACAAATGAATCAGGAGAAATATAGGACGTTTTCAAGATAAAAATCTTAGTTTAGCTTGAAATAGTTACGGTTTGCAATGTTCTTATTGGCTAATAAAAGATTACAGTATTGGTAGTTTGAGTTTGAGTTTGTAAATCATCTGAAGTAGATACTAGTTTTAGGATGGAAATGAGAAATATCTAATTTAAATTAGAGAATTAAGGGATTATTGAAAATTCAAGTTAGTATTTTGATTTATATAGTTTTTTCTTACACACGCAAACACATAAGTGAAACATACATATATGAATGGCACAAATTTAAAATTCACAAAAATCTAATTTTCGAGTAATCGAGCCGCCCTTGGTTAAGGCTTCATATAATTCAACTGAACAATTTATTTTTCAGTTTTGAAAAAACATTGATTCATTAATTCTTTATCTTGAATTTTTTCTCTTGATTTAATTTAGTTTATGTAATTAGTTTGTTTTCCTTTTCTTAGGTTTTTCAGGCCTTTTATAGGTTTTTGTAGGTTTTTCTACAATTTTTGTTTTGTTATTATTTAGCTTTTGTATATAACGTTTGGTCTTATTTGATTACAAATACATGTAGGGAAAAGATCTGAACATTTGAGAACTATTAGAATGTTGTTTTAAAGGGAAAGTTTGGTACAAAAAATAGCGGTTTTAAACTATCAAATGATTCAGAGGAACGAAACAGGTATTGGAAACTCATTAATTAACTTTGTTTAAGGTTTCAAAACACTTTTCCCTTAACAAGTTCTGTTTGAAGCGCTAAGCAGAGGAGCTGTTGAACTTAAAAAAAGTTGTTTTGTTAAGTAAAATGTTCTGTAATTTTTAAAAAGTTTATCTTAATCTTAATTTTCAGTTAAAGATTGCGTTTTTGAATGTTTCACGAATTTACCTTTGCTCAATTTGGTAACTTTTTACCCGGAGAAGAAAGCTTAAACATTCATATAGAAGAAACAAATTTTTTTCAATTTCGTTCCGCCATTCACTTTTTGATTTCTATATATATGTATATTATTATATATATATGTGTGTGTGTGTGTGTGTGTGTGCGTGTGTGTGTATATTATATATATAGTTGCGTTTTTCTTTTCTGACACCAGTTGTTACGTTATTGTCTTCCTTCACGTTCATACGGGGTTCGTATGCATTTGGAGTGAATAACGACGACACTTGACGAAGTATCGAAACAAACTTTATTGGCCGGTATTAATCAAAACGGCTCCAAAATCTCGTTTACAGTCGTCGAACAGTTATAAACACGCTGACACCATCAGCGACACAGCTTTTAGATTATCAAGCTATCACGGTGAAGACAGCTTCACTGCAAAGCACTAGAGTACAGCTCCCGACTCTGATTAGTCATTCTCAGAACTCCACGTACTCTCGAAACTCTCCACGCTACGCTACAACGCATGATGCACTCGACGACAAGCAGACCACAGCTCCTGACTCTTCGGTTCAGACGTTCCCGGAGCTTAACACACTCTTTCGAGGATGCACTAACCGCGATACACTACGAGACTCTTTCGGTGCACTCAACGACCCACTCGGCACTCGCTGCCTGGCTGTCAACTCGATTGGCTCCACAGGAATTGGCTCGCTAGAGAGACACCAACTCGATACTAACTATCTCGCACTCTAGACGAGGCATTCAAACTCTAGCCCTCTCGACGAGGCACACACTGACTGCGGACCAGCAGGATTTATATAGCTTTCGGCTTGTGTTCGAGAACATTCTGGGCTAAACCGGTAAAAATTTGTTCCAGAAGATTCTCATGTTATATCGCCAATTTTATCGCCAAATGTCACCAAATGGGCGATTTCTCGCCATATGTGGCAACCCTGCCTTCCCTTGCTATTTTATGGCAACCCTAAACCTTCTTTACGGGGAGGCTATCTCACCGCGCCTGTACATTTCGTAACAATATATATATACATATATGTATATACATACATCTGCAGGGTGTTTATAAATGAATAAAGCGGTTTTAAATAGTTGATAATAAATCTATCTATTACCTTACTCGTGGTAAAACCTACATTGCAAGCATTGGATGCTGTCCAAGTTTCTCATATGGTTACTGCGCAGCCGCAGAGTCAGTTTCCAAGATGGCGCCGCAAAAGGGAAAGGCTTTCCGTGTACTCCGTTTTTAGGTGTCCAGATCTGTAGTTTCAGTGCAGCGTGAGTTTCGTGCATATTTTCTGTGCGGTGTTTGTGCGTCAAAACACTTTTGTAATGTGAGAATAAAAAATATTTTTGTTGGGAAATAAATCATATCGAAAGCTAAATTTTCTAAAAGCTAAATTGTTTTCATTTAGATACTGGTAAAAATTACTTTTTATATAATAATTAGAGTTAATTTTAACCCTTTCTATTATTCCCTCGCCCACCCAAAAAATAACTGCGTATTTTATTCCGTACTTTTAGCATATGCATAAGAAAGGCTTTCAACACTCAAACGGTTAAGTTGCAAGTATCCGGCAATTTTAGAACAGATACATTTATAAAGTAACTTTCATGGAAAGTCTCTCGTATTTATATTACACACAGGGAAACAATGGAAATATCCCTGCAGGCAAGCCCTTCTTTAGGATTCGAAGTTTGCACAAATTACTCTAAGTTTATAAAAGAAAGGAAACATAAAAACACCATTATAATGTTTTGTTACGTTTGACTTTATTCTTTGCTTTTGCAATAGGACATTAATGAATAAAGTAATGTACATTAACGAAACGGCAGAAATAATCCACATATTTAGAAAATAAAAATTATTTTATAAGATAGTGGGCTCTAGTAAATTTAACATGTATTAGGGGAAAAAAATTAAACCTTGCAATTTTCTTTTTGAACATTTTCAAATTTCTAAGAATATTTCATACGGATGTGAAACCAAAGATCTTTGAATAAAGTTCACACAGTTTTATTACCATCCCTCATAGAGTATCTTAGGAATAGCCCCAAGGGAAAGTGAGGCACAAAAATCGTTTTATCGATGAGATTTTCCCCACCAGGGGGAGTGAAAACCCCGGGCACTAGCATCGGGGTATCTGAAAGGTGTCAGTGGCAGGTGCTTCGGAAACGAGAGCTTTTTCGACGGACGTTCCGAATGGAAACGTTTTATTCCTTGGCGTTCTTTCTTTTCTTTTTTTTTTTTTTTTTTTTTTAATCGCACTCTTCTTTCTGGTCAAGGGGGGGAGGAAAGGATATTTTTTCATTATTGAGCTGCCATGACAAAGAAATATTTTTTCAACAGAGCAGTCTGAAAGGTATCGTTAAAAGAGTACACTGGGTAGTGTGTGACAAATTTTCCATTGTCGGACAGTCACCTGAGGGGTGACAGAAGTAATGAAAAGTCTACTGTAGTGACCCGACAATGTTTGTTGCGTTGAATTAAGAAAGCTAAAGTATCCTTTAGTAAAAGAAACATTTTCACATTCTTTCTGATGAAATTGGATTTTTATTGCCTTGTTAGTTTCGATGGAATTGGTAGATTTCACAATTTCAGTCTGCTCCTTTTTTTTTTTTTTTTTTTTTTTTTCCCAAATGCTATTCATGCCATTTACGATAATTAACGGAATTCATAAGAAAGTCTGTGGTACTCGTACATAAATTAAATGCGTAAATGGCAATCATTCTAAGCTCAAATATCGTTTACTCGTTAGCTCGTTTTTTTACAGTAGAAACAAGAATATGACTCCTGGATCCTATTTTTTATTTACTGCAAGATTTGCTTAAAAACACAGAGAAAATTCCTATTTTCCGACTTAGATTTGATTTTTTTGAATTCATTCGTATTAGGTATTTGATTGTAACGAAGTGAAAATTGATGCTAATGACAATAAATCATCAATCTTTTTTTTATCAAATTATCAGATTTTTATTAAATTAATTCTATATGTTACGTTCGTTGAAACTACGTCAAATCCTGTGTATGATGAAAAAAATTAATTTATTTTCTCCAGATAGTTTAGAAATTATGTATTCGAGTCCTTTCAGCTTAAAATTCTAACGAAAACGAAGAAAATAAACTATAACTGAGATCCACAAACTATTAACTGGCATCCAGGTTATTTTATTTAGCGAAAGCTATTTGTTGGAATTTCCTAGTTTTTTAATTCCTAGTTTAATACTAGTTTTGACTGAGTGTATATCAATAATGAATATCTACTTAGAAGTTTAAAACAGTTTTTCTTAAATCTGGTACCATACCTGTCTCTAAGTGTACTGCCTTCAAATACAATATCGAGAAACATAGCAAAATGTTCTATTTATCATCCATTGGTCAACAACTTGAAAGCTGTAAAATTGCATCACTTTGAAACTTTTTAAAATTAAAACATGGATGATACATTCAGTCGACACTTATATTCTACTGATTATGTTGTGGCCATTATGCCATTACACATCGTGAAACTTTTAGTTATTTGCAGTAAACCAGATTCAATCCAATTAAACTGAATCTGAACACATTTTGTTTCATTTAAGTTCTTTTTTTTTTCAATTTTTCTATTTCAAGAACTATTTTTATGAACTCACGTCTTTATTATTCTAAAACTACACCAAATTTAAAAACTAAGAGTTTATTTAATTTTTATCATTTCTCCAGTATATTTTTCTTCCTGGTTTAAGAACTATTATAAGAATTCATTTCTCTGTTATTCTAACTCTACTTCTGTTCTAAGAACTCATTACTTTTCTTACCATTTCTCTAGTTATATTTCTTTGATTCTAAGAACTACTTTAAGAACTCAATTTATTGTTATATTGAGAGTAATTTTATTCGATTTCTATTCTTAGATTATTTTTGTTTGAAGTCTACTTGCATTCTGTTTCTATTGTAAAACATAATTTTTTTAATCATTTTAAAAATATATATTATTTTCTATTTTAAGATTTACTATAATAACTTCTTTTTACAGCAATCTAAGTCTTACTTCCCCTCTAAAACTACTTTAAATCTAAGAACATACTTCTTTCCGTATTACTCCTCCAGTATGTCTTCTTTTCATGTAAATATTTTAGCAACGTTAGCTATCCTGTTATTAGGTCAAATTCCGAAAATTTCGTAAATTTTTACAGATAAATTCTATTAATATTTCTAGAACTATTTAACATTTAGTAACAAGATATTTTGCATTTAATTCAACACAAATGTGTATCATAATTTTCTGATTCCATAGACTTTGTAATTAAGAGTGTATTTAAGTGTAACCACTTGAGTATGTAAATCTGAGTGTTATATAAATCAGCAAACCAAATTAAGTCAAGAAAATTTCAATTAGAAGACAAGAATAATACTATATAAATTCAAGATCCAGGACAAAAAATTATGCTTTTAAGGTGAAATGTTAAAGATATCCGCGCCAAGAGTTAGGAATAAAAACTTATATTATTCATTAATAATATCATCCCAAAAAGTTCCTTGCATTCATTTAAAGAGAGAATTTTATTGTTTAACGTACAGCTGAATATATTTTTACTAGCTTCTTTATTATTTCTTCTTTATAGTCTCGTAACTAATATTTCTTGCAAACGAAGTGAACCAATATTTCCTGCAAGTTAAATGACACAATGTATACAAGATATTCCATAAATATCGACACATTTAAAAATCGTATAAAATAAATAAACTGGCATCTTAGAGTGCAGTTTAGCCCAAAGGGCTATTTAGTCTCAAAACGGTATTTTGTTTAGTTTTGTTTTCTGCCTTGATTCACTTTTCAAACTGTAGCCACCAAATATTATCGCCATGTATTATATTTAAAAAAAGTAAATAATAAATTATCTGCATGAATACATGACTGTTTCTCGCATTATGAAAAAACAGAGGTAACTAGAACCATCAAATTTTGAATAACGTAATCCTCCAACCGAGTATGGGCACTTCGAAGGCCGAATTGGAAATCTGGAATTTGTTTTATTATCTACTATTTCAAATGTTGCAAAACTTTAACGAATTATAGATTAACAACCTCAACGATTTCAAAACGAACAATGGCAACACTGTACGGAATTTTTTTTTTTTCATCCAAAGCGAACGAGAGTGTCGGATTTTCCAAAGATCTTTAGAATCCATCTTTTAGAAGATTTAAATTTATGTATTTTTCAGATATTTATAACACAAATTCATTGCCATCTATCGGCAAAACTTTAAACTGAAATATATCTCAAGCCAAAAAATATCTGTTCCTGTAATTAATTTTTAGGTACAGGGTGCGGCAGCGTTCATAGTAGGATATTAAAAACACACCATAAGGCAATAACTGTAATTTATTTATTACCTCTTATGTCAATTAATAGTTAAAGGTATGTCATTTACTAATGTGTAAGTCATTGTCCATTGCGTGGATTACTTTTTGAATATGATGCCTGTCAAATGATGCCCCCTCTGCACAACACATTCATCTAGGCGGCGTTGGAAGCTTGTCATAACTCGGCGTAGCGTATTCCCTGGGACACTGCCGACGGAAGTTCTGATACGATCCTTCAACTCAGGAATGGTAGCACAACGTATTCGGAAAACTTCTTTCTTTAGGTAGCCCCAAAGGAAAAAGTCTGCACATGAAAGATCAGTGAGCGAGGCGGCCAGGAAATGTCCCCAAAATCGAAAATTACTCTACCTGGAAATGCCGCTCCGTCTTGCTGGAACCATAATTGTTCCACATCCACATCGACCATACTTGGGAAAGAACGAAGTCTTGCAGCATCTTTAGGTAGCGTTCACTGGTGACAGTTACAGCCACACCGCAGTCACCCTCAAAGAAGTAAGGGCCAATAATCTCAAGAGAAGCAACTCCACACCACACTGTAACACGAGAACTGTGCAAGGGCTTGATATACAGTTCATGCGGGTTTAATATCACTCCAATAACGCATATTCTTTTTATTCACTGAACCACATAACTCGAAATGTGGTTCGTCTGACATCCGGATGGTGTGCAACATTTGCGGATTTAGGCGAAGGAGTTCACGTATGGTTAAGCAAAATGTTTCTCGTGCTACCCAATGGCGAGCCCTAATTTCCTGAACAACCTGCAGCTTATATGGGTGAAAATGGAGACCTTCGTGCATGTTTGAATGAGCGATCGGACCATATGCAAGGTTTGCGAATGACCACGAGCAGATTTTTTTGGCTACGCATATTGCAGCATTTGCCACGGCTTCTAGTGTCCGCACTGTTCTTTCACTTCTTTCCGGTTTCCCATTGCAAACAGAACCTGTTGTTCGAAATGCACTTACCTCACAATGGTCCATCCATCTGGAATTTTCCCATGACGTCCCAAGTTGAAATGTTACCGAAATAGACGCTGTGTAGCAATAACAGAGTAGATATCCTTGAAATATCTTTCAACAGCAAAGGCACGATGCTGTGCACTCCACCGATTCATATCACTGTCACACTCGAAATGGCAACTCATTAGTACACGAATGAGGCAAGAGCTGGCGCACATTCATGCAGTACGTCATTGTACTACGCAAGTCAAATTACACTATGAACGCTACCGCACCCTGTATAAACCGCACCTGATATGGCAGGTTGTCGAATTTACATGATTGTTTTACATTATTTAAATACATCTGAACTTATGAAACATTTTGTATTACGCAGGATAGTGAATTCCCTTTCCTGATTTCGGATGTTTGAAAAATAGAAATTGTCGTAGCTATATCCTAAAAAGTTTAATCAGGCAACATAATTCCAACTTTAACAGATAAAGTTCATAATCTGTTTATCTGAATTGCTTTGATGATTTTCAAAGAATTAAGTTAAAATGGAGGGAATTAACGTTGTCAACGTATATATGCTTAATAAAGCAATTCGTCAAGCTACTTTTTATTTTCACACGATGCGAAGGCGTTCAGTAACTTTTATAATCAAACGATTATTATCTTTATATATTCAAACATAGATTGTAAAGTCTTTAATTAAATTCCTTTAAGATGGTTACAAAGGTTCAGAACGAGTGAAACGAGGTATAAATCCCAAAAGTAATTTCATGCTCTCAGGAAAGTTATTTAAATGCAGCACATGATATCACATATCTTACCAGCTTAATTTAATTGAAATCTACGTGTAAAGTATTCTTGTTATAGACAATGTCTAGACAGAAATTCTGCTTTACATGCTTTGAGGAAAATGCTGCAGTCTGGAAAATTACTTTTAATGTAAAGCTGAATGGATCACAAATAAGAAAAAAAATTGTAGTCAGTACAAAATATTAAATGAATATTTTGAGATAAAGGATTTTCTTAACTAAATTGGTATAATTTTCTATTCTTCTTTTAAATTAAGTTATATGTAGAAGGTGTATTTGAGTATGTGTATTTGAGATTGCATTCTATATTAGATTATCATAATTGAAAAGCATATTATAAAGAAGCGATTGCTTTAGAATCTTGAAAATGTGTATACTATAAAGTAGACTTCGCTATTATGATATAATTAGCTCGTACATTTTTATTTTATATCTTTAGATTTTGATGTAGCTCAAAAATTAAAATTGCATGTTATGCCAACAGAAAATGAATTGCTAAATTGAAATTCAAAACGTAATATTTGATTCATAGCAAATCATACGCAATTTGAGCTTCGTATCATAGTACGCATCTACATAGTAGTCAAAATTTTTGTGGAAGAAAATTTTCCTATCAGAAAATTACAACAAATGAATAATATGAAACTTGCAATACGGTAAGAAAAGCTATTTGATTAAAATGGCTCCGAGTTAATCTAGTAAACTTAAAATTTGTGGATTCAAATACCTCATAAACTATAAAAATTTTGTTAAACTCCTACTATACTTAGGATAGTTAATGTTAAAAGAATCTCAGAATATATCAATATTGTGTACACTTGATGTGGAAAAAAAACCAAACGATTATTCCATCATATGTTACTTCTAAAAATCAGCTGCATATTACTTTTAGTAACAATAACGATCGAAATTAAATATATTATTTAACTGATACAACCAGAGGGTTATATATCTAAGTTTTGTTGGCTTTTATTGTTTTATGTCAGTTACTGATTTTCCTAAAAATAGTTTTACAACTTTATCTTTCCGTTGCCATTTATCATTTCAAAAAATCTTTCTTCAGGCGACTACGCGCTTGTGGTAACTCTTTTTCCTTCTGGCTCGTACGATGTCTTGGCGAAGAGTCTAGCAGTATATTTAATATTCTTCTGTTGTTTAGTTCCTAGCCGTGAAGCTGTCTTCATCGTTTATAAACTGAAGGCTATGTTGTGTATTGTTTCATCGTTGCTTGTCGTAGTTTTTAAACAATTGTAAACGAGTTCCGAACTGTCCTCTGCAAAATAAATTGTGTTTCGATTCTTCATCAAGTGTTATCACCAATTACTCCAAATCCATGAACCCGCAGAACGCAACAATATTTTTATTTTTTAATTCTTTTAGTAATTTAAGCTAAAGGCGCAGTAAAATTTTAGTTGCTTTTACATTGTTTGTATTCACTTAGTATTCCAATTTGTTAGATAAAGCCGATATGAAGATTCATTTATTAGTCAAGTTTAGACTAGTATTTGGATAAAGGCCAATGGAAATTTAATCTTATATATTGCTTTAGAAAGTTATAGAGGTACGGATATTTTAATGAATCATTTTTGAAAACTCGTTTAGAAATGATATCCTTTTCATAATATAAAGCATGTGTTTATATCCAAATCTATTTCAAGATGTCAGCTATAAACAGATGGAAAAAATATTTCTTTTGGAAACATGTTTTTACTTATAGCTATAGGGTTGAAGATATTTTAATGGGTTATTTTTTGAAAACACATATGATATATACTCATTAAGATATTCTTTTCACGATATAAAGAATGTGTTTACATCAAATGTTGCAAACATCAAATGTTGCAAAGATGTCAGTTGCAAACAGGTATGAAAAATATTACTTTCCCACATTGCTGAAAAATATGTTTATATTTGCATCTATTTTTAGGTGTCTGCTTTGAACTGCGTAAGATGACGGTAACAGAGGAAAACAGAAGAAAAATCACAGGTATTGCGTGAAGAGTTATGTTTAGAGTTAATGTCCCTAACTGCAGACTTCAATGCGTGAGCCTCGAGCTTAGAAATAATAATCGCGCTTTTATTTCTCTTTGAACAAAGCCGTTATCTCAAATATTTGAAGAGAACATTGGCGAAACATCGATGCTTCACAAAAGGTGAAATACCCCAGGGATCTTCTTGAAATTTAGAGAAAGAAGTAAAATTTCTCATTACAGATTAAGTTATTTCTCGGAAATTCATCGAAAAAAAGACATATTTCCTAACAAGCTATATTTGCACCCTGCTTCAAATTTCTCATGATTTAACAAGTTGTGTTGAAATCTCTGCATATTTTCGAACTTTTTGATGAAAGAGGTTTAGTTTTTGTCCTCTCTCCCCGCTTGACGTTTTTTGCATGGTTAACAGTTTTAGCTTTTAATTTAAAATAAGAGGTTTGAAAAGTTTCTTTTCATTAGAATACATAGGAGAAAATGCATGTAAATAATAAATCCTAATTCCAATCACTATCAGCGAAAACGTAAGTATGAGAGTAAATAATACGTGTTTGAATATACAGAAAGATTTTATGTTCTAAAAGAAAGATGAGATGGGTAATTAAGGTGGGTAAAAGATATATGAGACAAAATTCACAAAATGCTAGAGTATTTTGTATATTAAATAATAAGAATTTCAGCCCACATTGAAAACAGAATTGGAATGAGAAGAACAGCTATTACCTGGTTTAATTTCAGTATATTTATGCTAACAATATTGCAAACATACCGCTAATTAGCAGAATGGGCAAAAGGAATGAAATATGGTCGGGAAAATTGCA
This sequence comes from Stegodyphus dumicola, assembly GCF_044657685.1. Classification (NCBI taxonomy): domain Eukaryota; kingdom Metazoa; phylum Arthropoda; class Arachnida; order Araneae; family Eresidae; genus Stegodyphus; species Stegodyphus dumicola. Next base: position 123,610,194 of record NC_140778.1, read on the forward strand.
TCCTCAGCAGATTCCATGCAGAAATACAGAGCCTGTTCGCACGCTTTTGTTTTTCTATAAAAAATCGTCTGCTTGGCATTTTTTTAACTGCAATTATACTTTTTAAAGCATAAATTATCGTCCGCTACTTGACAGTTTTGCTTTCATGCAAAATGGAGCTTTTAAAGGAGCAATATGTTTTATGTTTGTGCTCTTTCCGATGAAAATTATTCTTATTTAGTAATTAAAAAACGCTGTGAAAGACATGAATTTTCGGTATCTAAAGCAACGATATCTAACATTGTCACTAAGAAAGGAAAATAACGTTAAAGTCTGACTTCATGAAGGAAACGTTTTCAAAGTAACGTATCTATGAAAAAAAAACAGAATGTTTCGAATGTTGCAAAGGTAAGAACTTTAATAATAAAAGAAAAATCTTCAAAGTCAAAGGGCATTTGCATACTCATTAAAATGCTCAGTGTAAACTGTAAACAAAGTGATTAATGCTGATTTAAATCTTAGGCAAAAAACATATTGCGCATCGTTTTCATCATGACATGTCGCAAAAAGCAGAACGCGCCACAAAATTCTTATGAGAAACAATTATACGGACAAAAATAGGAAAATGTTGTCACACTAGGTGAATCTTGAGTATATTTAAATGACCGCAAGAAAACGAGAAGCATTTATTATCATAAAAGAGACGAAATAAATCTTAGGACATTGTTCAAAGAACCTAAAGAAAGTTTTAAAAGAGATTTATGGTTGTTGCTGGTTTTTGATATAACGACGAATCAAAATTAAAGAGAGGGCAGAAAACCGTTAAGATCAACCTCTAATGTTATCAAGAGCACATGTTTTACCCAATTTTCAACTACAAAATACCTTCTCTTTACCCACAAGGCCATAAATCAATAGAACTGCATCAAGACAAAGCAACCAGCCGTACGTCGAACCCCACTGTTAATTTCCTGCACAAAATGGAACAAGAAATGTGTATCAAGACCATGCCCTTAACTCATATCCCTAATAAATCTTCTCATGATCCATGGATCATGAGAAGAATCATCCATGGATGTTTGCGCGTTTGGATTTTTAAAAAGCGGATTGCCCAGACGTCGATCTACAACCCTCCTTGGACTTTGGATAGCTGTTCTAGAGGAATGAGATAAAATACCTCTTTCGCTACTAAAAGAACTTTGTTGTCTTTGAAATTAAGGTGTAGAAAGATAGTGAAGAATAAAGGTTATCAAATAGAACATCTAAAACACAAAACTTTTACGTTAAATATTTCTGTCAATGCAATGAAAGTCGTCCAAAAAATGTGCGAACAGCCTTTGCATCACAGATGTTTGATGTAGCCATGAAATCTGTGTAACAAAAACCTATTTGGTTAATAAAATAGGCCTCTGTCTATTTTATAAGAAGGTGAATGAAATGTATTTATGTGTGTACTTGCATTATGTTTTCTTCTGTCTATATTTGTGTATTCTTTGCAAGTAAGTGAGTTTAAAAACCTAGAATTTCCACGGTAATCACTTTAGGTGATAACGAATAGTGTCGCAATATGCATTTTTCAGAAGATGCATATTATGGCACCTAAATTCATAATATTATCTTATATTAAAAATCATTTCAATGGTTGTAATGAAAATTTCAATAATGATTGCTGATTGCAACGATTAAAGTGATCACCTGAGGTACATTTTAGTCCTATCTCTGTCAGGTGTTATGTATAATGTTAATCTTCTAAGATTACATTCATAATATTATCTTATATTAAAAATCATTTCAATGGTTGTAATGAAAATTTCAATAATGATTGCTGATTGCAACGATTAAAGTGATCACCTGAGGTACATTTTAGTCCTATCTCTGTCAGGTGTTATGTATAATGTTAATCTTCTAAGATTACTCTTTTCCTATTGCATAGCTATTCTTCATTCATTAATTTGCAAACGTAACGTACATTGATAAAGAGACAGTAATTTCTCAGCAATTCTTTAAATCTTTTCAATGTATATCCAAAAGATTTAAAGGGTCAAAGCATTAGTACAGTGAACATTATATGTCATTTGTTGCATTTCACTAATATTTGTAATTTGGCACGTTGGAATATTCAAGTAGGTATTAAGGTAGGTGCAAATAATAACCCAAATGCAGAATATAAACTAGAGCCTCAATCGATCATTTCAAACTTTAGAGGTATCTGGTGATCATGGCGGTTTGGGGATTGAAAGACGTTATTTAGACCAAAGATAGTCAAACTGGTCCCTACCGCCCACTAGTGGGTGATTTAAACTTTAATGAGGTAGAGACTTTTGTCCATCCGATGATGAAAGTCCGTTCTCAGCTCTCAGCTGTTTCCCATACATATATAAGGCCTTGTCACTTATCTTAGGTGTTGTTTAGTAAGTAATGCGATAATGGGATTATCACATCTTAGCAAAGCGTGGAGCTAGGAAAATGTTTTCTGAGAAATGAATTTCTTCTTTTCCTTCTAATGAAAGTTTTCTAGTCGAAGAAATTTCGCTGTAACATGTGTCCCGGCAATCTCCCCAAAATTTTCTGTCTCTCATAAATGTAAGCAAAATATTAAAAAATAGATAAATAAACTACATGTATTTTTACTAAGTCTCCAGTCTTTGATACTTTGGTTGGTTATTCTGGCGGCATGCAACGGGGAGTGCACTACTTCTGCTCTTTCCAGATACCTGAATGAATCCCCTTAGGGTCCTAACATATGTGAAAGTCCAAAAATGAAGCTTCCCCAGTTAAGATAGCCTTGTAAAAGTAATAGAAAAAGGAAGCTTCTCCAGTTGGGATAGCCTTGTAAAAGTAATAGAGAAATGAAGCTTCTCCAGTTGAGATAGCCTTGTAAAAGTAATAGAGAAATGAAGCTTCTCCAGTTGAGATAGCCTTGTAAAAGTAATAGAGAAATGAAGCTTCTCCAGTTGAGATAGCCTTGTAAAAGTAATAGAGAAATGAAGCTTCTCCAGTTGAGATAGCCTTGTAAAAGTAATAGAGAAATGAAGCTTCTCCAGTTGAGATAGCCTTGTAAAAGTAATAGAGAAATGAAGATTCTCCAGTTGAGATAGCCTTGTAAAAGTAATAGAGAAATGAAGCTTCTCCAGTTGAGATAGCCTTGTAAAAGTAATAGAGAAATGAAGATTCTCCAGTTGAGATAGCCTAGTAAAAGTAAAAGAGAAATGAAGCCCTGAGCTTCGGTGATCAGCAAGCCATGTATGGGGCAGCTGCAGAAGGACAGGAACTTAGACAGTTCTATATTACCGAGCTATTGCAGGTGCAACGTTGCCGGTCCCTTAAATTAAGCCCAAGGGCACATGACATAATAAATTCAAGAAATGGAAAACATCTTGAATAAGAAAACGGAGAAAGGAAAAGTGAGATGGGTACCAAAAGGAAAAAGGCCAAAGGCATCTAGCAGGTGAACGGAACTTGACAAGATGAAGAAAATCCGAACGGATCCTTCACAATTCAGAGAAACGACAAATGCAAAACACTGCTCAAAATGCTATACAACAAAAACATAAGTTGAATACTACTATAAAACTACACAACTTTCAACCCATACAACAGAAAATCAATACAAAACGACTATTACAACATCCAGCAATCCAAACAACTTAGAGCACGGCACTGTCATTATCAGATAAAATGAAAGAAATACCGGCTCCAATTGAGGAGCAAGAGAAGAAGCAGAAGTCTCATCCCATGAAGGTGTGAACAGCAAGTGGTCTTACGTTGCGGTCTTCATTGAGTATTTGGTAGTTGAAGACTTGGGAATAGTTCACATAGTCGCATTGGACAGCTTTAGAGAAGAATTTCTCATTTGTTCTTTTAATAAATTCTGTGATGGTTTCAAGCTTAAGATCTCTATGAAGAAGTTCATTTCGGATGAGAAAGTCAGCATCAGTGATAATACGAAGAAACTTATTTTGCATTATTTGAAGTTGATGTAATTGATTAGGAGAGGCAGTATTTCAAGCTGGAGATGCATAACAAAGAATAGGTCGGATACAAGTAAGAAAGGGACTTATGACTTATGACTTACTTTTTTCTGGTCATTAACTACTAAAGAGTTTTCGCCAGTAGATCGCATTAAAGTGCACTAGGCAAAGATATTTTCAAATACATGGTACTAGGGAAGTACCAACACCCGTGGGAGAAGAAATTTCAGCTGCGTGAGCAGGCATATCTTAATACTTACGAAAGTAGGCGTTCATCATAAAAATTGTACAGTGGTAAACAATGGCATTAAATTGAAGCATGTAGGCAGGTTCAGTGAGTTGTATGGCAAATGCAGGTGGTGAGCTCAATATAGCTAGTAAGAGTGCAGGATAAGCAATAGTGAGACATCATGAAAATGGCGCGAAGACAGTTTGAAGCTGTGAATGGCAAAAGAGTTCAAAGTCCTTCAGAAGTATGCAGTAGTTAGATAAGCCGTAAAAAGTTCAAAAGTTCGTAGAATCATACGATAAAGTAAAAATTCATACAAAATAATTTTAAAAAATGAAATAGTAACATAAAAATCTTGAATAAAAAAACTTTCTTGATTAACATAAGATGCAGCACAAATAATAGGATAGAGTCCAATTTCAGAGTTCAAGTAAATTTTTAAAATTAAAATTTACAAGTTACCACTATGACGAATTGTGATGAATTGTCCTTGGGCGTTTGACAGTATATTCAATGGTTGGATCATAATCCAACATTTGCTTAATTGCGTTATACTGACTATGCTTCATCTTCTCTAAGAAGCTGTGAGCTGTCATGAGTATAAAGTTATGCACAGATGGAATATCCAGGTCGTTATGAATAGTAAGAAAGGGAGGTGGGGTACTTTATATTTATGCTAAATAAAGTTACTGCGAAACCGGTGGGAATAAGGAAATTTTATGACCCTTAATGCGAACGATAGGTATAAAAAGTTTGACTAAACTTGATTTAGATGATGACAAAATGCTTCTGTTAATAGTGCTGTCCTTACTATATACATGATCAGAAATAGTAACTCCAAGTTTTATGGGGTTTGATTATACTTACATAAAATAAATCTTGATTGAGATCACATTCGCAAGAAGCTTGTACTCCATTGTGCTAATATATACAATCGAAAGGAAAAACAGTATTTAGTATCGATGATACTAAGTAGCAGAAGTTGCCAGTAATTAGGAACAGAGATAAAGAAATAAGAAAGTATCAAAAACTATCATAAAAATACTCAAAGTAGTTTAAAGAAAAAAATTGTATAAACTTTTATTACAGATTGTAGCAAAAGATAGAGTGATGAAATGTGGCTGTGGTAATATTTATACAAACATTTTCATATGAATACAGTTAAAGGAAAGGATAAAATTTAACAACTTCTGAAAAGTTTGGAAAAACAGCTCTTAAGTCTTGGAAAAAGCATTTTCAGTAATTTTCTAGAAAGTCGCCAAGTTGGACATAAACAACCAAATGTCATCGAGCATATCAAAAGAGTTTCTGCCTAAATCTCGGATTCTAGACAAACTATTTTCTTAATTGAAACATTGATAGTTTCAGAATTCTAAGTTATACAATTCCAGACATGAAATAAGCCTTTATATACAAAATATGTGTTTATACAAATTTCATTAAACAAAAATACATGTTAAAATCATTACATAAAATGCAACAAATAAGTGAAACTAATGTATATACATTATGACAATGCACAAAAAGCAAAAATGCAATCAAATGAATTCAAACATTTACAAAGTCTTACATGAATATGTACATTAAATACATATTATGTACGATAATAGTGTGTTATTAAGTATCTAAGTAAGTAAGTTATCAGTAACGCGGAATATACTTAAAATATTCCCCTAACTGATTATCATGTTACGTATTCGAAGCAATTTTAAATAATCTCATTGAAATGCAATTGCTTTGAGTCTTTAGGAATGGACTCGAAATGAAATGAAATTCGGAATAGCTACAACAACAGACCGGAATCGTCTCTCGTTCTAAGCAGCTCTAATTATTCTCCTTCCAGGAGATTATCCGCGGCATTTTAATCTCATAATTGCCTCTGTATCTTCCAATTTTCTTAAACTCCTTTACTCTGTTCTCCTCCATTGGGTAATTGTTGGGATATATAAATGAAACTCCGTTGCAAGATGAGAACTGGGGTGAGCTACAAAGATAAATTTTCTTAAAAATAAGGAGGAAATGGAAAACTGATTACCTTGATTTTCTTAATGTTTTATATTTTTGTTTTGACAAATGACGGTTAAAATTTTGCTACTGTTGTTTTATACATCAATGAGTTTGTAGGTAATGTTTGCACTGAATAAGATATATTTGAAAAACTACACTGACAAAGCAATTGTTTGTGTAATGTAAATGCAATCAAATTGGTTCTTAAGTGACAAAAGAAGAGTGAGAAACCAGGAAAGAGCTGAAGTAAGTGAAAGTGGTGGTTTATTTGTAGAGACATTACGTTATTTAGAAGCAGGAGACATGAAATATTAGCAACGCTCTAGCCGGGAATCGAACCACGGTCCTCTGGAATACGCACCCAGCATGCAGACCACTACACTAAGAAGGCGGGATGTACTATCCCTTTTAAAAGGCGACTGGGGTTTTTAGGGTACCCAGTCGCCAAATCCTAGGTATGGAGAATCATCATCCACCACCCTTTTAACTCGGGGGCCACTGTATAATCATTAGGTATTTTTTTTTTAAGCAGGAGAGGTAAAACTGAACAACGCCCTCGCCGAGAATCGAACCACTGACTTCTGAAATACGCGTCCAGTGTACTGACTACTGCATTACGAAGGCATGCTAAGAAGGCAGAAGAAATACCTTCCCCTTTTAAAAGGCGACTGGGGTTTCTAGGGGACCCAATCGCCAAATCCGGTTGGTGGAGAATCCTCATCCACCCCCTTTTAGTTCGGATGCTACTGTACAGATATTAGGTTATTTAGAAGCGGGAGACATGAAAAATTAGCAACGCCTTCGCCGGAAATCGAACCACGGACCTCTGGAATAGGCGCCCAGCGTGGAGACCACTACACTACGAAGACATGCTAATAAGGCGGGAGACAATTCCTTGAGTAAAAAGAAGGGTGAGAAAGTTTAACAGGAAGAATCTTGTTAAACTGAGTACAGAGTAAATGCATTTTGTGCTCCTGTTGCTTTGTCTGTGTTTTTACGTGATCTAAATTAATTTAGTTAACTTGCTTGCAAAGGTTCAAAATCGGAAATATATTTTGACCATCTTCTGCCAACCGAACTCTTTTGGGCGTTTTGAGTCACACGTATTTGAAATGACGATGCAATATTCTTCAGAATGTTTTTCCAAATTCCATATAGCCATTTTTTATTTAGAAAGTACTTTTACTGAAAATCCTCATTTAGCGAACAAACTAATCACTGAGGAATTAGGATCTCTTTTAACAGATATGTAGAGGCATTAGGTTATTTCGATGCTGGAGACGTAAAAAATGAGCAACGTTCTCGCCGGGATGCTCCAACCTAGTCATCTCGAATACTCGCCCAGTGTGCTACCGTTACGGCATGAAGGCATGCAAAAAGGAAGGAGAAAATTCCTTAACTACTCCCCCTTTTAAAGAGCGACTATGGTTTTTAGGGTACCTAGTCGCCAAATCCTGGGTATGGAGAATCATCATCCGCAACCCTTTTAGTTCGGGCGCCACTGTAGAGTCATTAGAATTTCTGAAGTAGGAAACACGAAAAATGAACAGTGCCCTCTCCGGTACTCGAACATGGACCACTGAAATACTCGCCGAGTGTGCTACCATTACACAACAAAAGCACGTAGAAATGTAAGAGAAAAAACCTTATAGATATATTTCAAAGTCTTAAGGAATAATTTCAAAATCCTCTGTTTAAAATTCTTTATCTGATGAATGCGAGATTTCTAATTTTTTTGCATATTAATATCTGCTTCTAAATTTAAATCTAAAGTTAAAGTTTTGCAGCAACATGTATATTGCAAGCCTCTTTTTATATACTTCTTTTAGTTTTGCTCAAAGGATAACATATATTATTATAATATTTTATTAGTCTTCTCTTAACCTTATACTATCGTCAGAAAAGAAATGCAAAAACGAACACAAAAACCTTTAACCCGGCGGAAGTCGCACCAAGAAAAGTTACTAGAGTGGGCGCGTGGGGTATCACATACCCCAATATTTAAAATACAATAAAAATAGTATTATTTAGTTTTAAAACTGTTTTTTTTTCTCGTGTATTTTAAATAAGTGAATAATAATTGGGTTTCAAAAAATTAATTTTCGAAATAGTCTTAGAGTTAAAATTAAGATAAAAGAAAATAATAAAAAAATAAACATCATGCAGCTAAGTTTCATTGCATCTCTAATACACCATGCTTATTTTATTTCTTCACACTTTGAACGAAATACATTCATGTGTTCTTGGCACAGAATGTTTACCCATTTTAAACATTGCATTCACGTTCTTGTCCTTGCGCGAGGGCAAAAATTTATCACATCTTTCATACTTAGTTGTTTCGAATTTCATGTATTCGTTTTAATTCTTCGTCGAAACTTCTGCTTTTGTTTTGCGTGCAGTACGTCAACTTCTTGGAAAAATATTATTCTCTGATCTTTGTTCAATACTTTTTTTCATTAATTGTAATGCTAAGTCCTTCAAAAACAGACTTCTGTTTCTGGTTGGTGGATTAGCAGTTGAATGTAATATAATTCAAGCATTTATTACAGCAAAATTCAGTGCAGGAAAGAAAATTACCATTGGCCACCTCCTTGTTATTCTGGCAATTGAATAATTGGCTGACATTTCATCCCCCATATCCACTGCTCCTTTAGTCATATTATTAAAACATATAATTCCTGATGTTTTATTTTCTCCAATAGTATCATCTATAGTATGATCGTTATATAATGTTGAAAGCATAAGAACAGTTTTTCTTTTTTTAGGAACATCAGGAATTAATGTTTCTCGAAACCAAAACATAGTAGAAAATATTCTTAGTTTCATCTTCAGTTTCTGAAATGCAATCTTCATCGCTTTCAAATATTTCTAATAAATCTCACACGCGTTGCATCTCCAGTTCATAGGGACTCATTCTTTTTACCATAATGCAGTTAGAAATTTTTAAGAATTTAATGTCAAGTACTTTAAAATAACTTGCGAGAAGAAATATTTACTGTTACACTCTAGAAATAAATTTCTGAACTAAATATTCAGTCAGAAAAACACCACTTACACGGACAGGCGCGTGTCATACCCCAGTTCCAATAAAATACCGATAAATCTTTTTCTGAAACACACAGGCAAAGAAAAAGCGGTTCTGAAAATCAACCACAACTAGAAACTCAGCTACTGAAAGCAACACAGAATTTCAGTTTCACAAGTTAGGAATATTCCACTTTTATGTAGGGTTGGGGTATGATAAACTCCACGCGCTTTCCCGCAGGTTAAAAGTAGAATTTTTTTTTTTTTTTTTTTTTTGTTTTGTTTTTTAAAGATAAGTTTTAATTTTGTTCAATGAAATTAAAAATTTAGTTTTATAAATTGACGGCATTAGACACTAGTTTGGCTTTAAAAGGGAACTGAAATATTTCTGTTATTCAATTCTTCAGTTTACTGTCTAATGCAATAGAATGCCTGTATAAAACACATAAGTATCCAAGTATCTTCAGTTTAAAATAACCAGCAGATGGCGCCACACCTGAGGTTTACTTCATGACTTCTCTGGAGATTGAACTCTAACTGAGACAAAGTGTCTCAAATTTCTCGCATACACGTTCGCTTTTCGAGCGCTTCACTAAGGAATTTTCATCACAAGGCCCATTGTGGACAAAATTGATAGAACATGAAAGTACTGTCTAATGCAGCAGAATGCCTGTATAAAACACATAAGTATCCAGTTTAAAATAAAATCTTTTTTTGTTAATCTGGAAGTTTCATATTTTGAGCTAAACTCCTTTTAATTATTTGCTGAGAAATATTGGTAACTTTATAATGGGGGATATTGGGGATTGTTGAAATCTGTCCCACCTGAAATACTGCAAAAGCTCTTGTTTGGGATGAGCACAGTGAGGGTGAGAGTTATCGTGCAAGAACAAAACCCAAGATATCAGCAGGCCGCTATGTTCCTTCTGAATGGCTATTTTCAGTTTTCTCAAAATGTTACAGTACACTTCAGAACTGATTGTCGTACCATTTTCCATGAATTCGACAAGCAAGTTTCCATTAACACACCAAAACACGGTGATCATAATATTTTTCGTTGAGAAAGTTCGAAAGATTTCCCCAGCCGAGTTGGAGAACCAGTGTGACCCCATGACATTGACTGTTGCTCAATAATTACATGCACTACCCAAGTATTTTCCCCAGTCCATGTTCTGTTTGGTGACAGAACATATAGAACTGATTTTTATTGCTGCTAAATAGCTTAGATAAGTGATAAGTGACGGAGGACGTGGGTACCATCCCTCTACCATGATGGCCAATTGGTATAAATAGCTTATTGTTAATATCACTGCCAGGAAAAATTCCGAAAAAAAAATAAAAATAAAAATAAATAAAATAAAGTACCTTACATTTTGTAGAATGGCAATAAATTGGCGCTGGATGATAAAAAGTAATTTATATTCGCAATCGCACGGCTTTTACGATAAACACTTGTCATTTTTTATTACTCAAGTTGTCGCTAATTCGGCCAGCAAGAAAGAATAATTACGAAGTTTAATAATTTTAAGAACCCAGCAATATAATTTCATTAAAAAATTCTGAAAGCTTTCAAATTTTATATTCTTCCCAAAGAGGCGTTTTTTTCATTTACTTACACATAGGCGTTTCTACAACATTTGGGTTAAAGTTCCTCTCCGATACTCTCACAAGCTGAAGAATTTTTTTTTTTTTTTTTTTTTTTTTTTTTTGTGTGTGTGTGTGTGTGTGTGTGCAGTGTTGTCATTGTTCGGTTTGAAATCGTAGAGTTTATTAATAAAAAAATTCGTTAGAGTTTTGCGATATTTGAAATACAGAATAATTTGCTCTTTTTGAAATCGTTTCGTTTGCTAATAAAATTCTTTAACGTTTTTCAAAATTTAAAATAAACAATAAAATATTTCAAAACAGCATGTCTTTAAAATTCCCCATATACAGTTTCCCTCGCTGGAGATAAAAATATTTTTTTCTCATAAAGTGTTGCCATTGCTTACTTTGAAATCTTTCGGTTTGTTAATCAAAAATTTGTTAAAGTTTTACAAAATATGAAATACATATTAAAACAAATTCGAAACTCAAATCCGGGCTTTCAGATATGCGGAAACAGCACAATTTTATTCAAAATTTCATGGCTCTAGGTACCGTTGTTTTTTTACAATCCGAAAAACGCGCGTACTTTCATGCAAATTCTTCATTATTTAATTTCTTTAAACATAAAGCAGAGCGATAATATTTGGTGGCAACAATTTGAAAAGTGATTTATACTTTTATATTTATTACACGCAAAATCCCGTTATCAGACTAACAGTCCTTCTGGGCTAACGAAGCTTTGGACTAAATATATTTAATATTTTTTATTAGACACTTCTTGTTTTAAATTGGTTTCTTTAAAATGCATTGCTTTTAAAAAAAGTAGGAAAACTATTCTTAATAACTGCTTTTATTACCCTCAACTCGCATACTTTCTTAATCTATTACAGACAGATAAAATTTTAAAGGCATTATTTAATGACAACAAGCTGGTGCAGGCAAGGTAAAAGTATTTTATTTCGAGCAGTGAAAAAGTTTATGCGTCGGTGAATATATTGGCACTCAGCCGGGGAAAATATCCTGCTGCTCCCAGTTCATGACTGAGTCCCGAAATGGGCCTGTCTCAAGTTGAAATCTGCAGATAGATTTCTCTAGTTGAGACAAATATCAAGGAGCCAGTGGAAGCGCATTGCTCCTTTTCCTTTACGTTAATTAAAATTATCTTAACGTTGATTAATAAAATACCTTAATGAAATATGTTTACCTAACATTTTGTCTAATAGATACAATATGGCACGCTGAATACACAGATATTTTAGATATTTGTATAGTGTTGCCACTGCTCACTTTTAAACCACTGAGTTTGTTAATCAAAAATGAATTGAATTTGTTGGAAATACGAAATAAATTAAAAACATCGAAATGATAAATTCTGACTTCGAAATGTACATGTTCAGTTGATAGACTATACGTTCTCAAAATTTGGTTGCTTTAGGCACCAACAGTTTTCTGCAATGCGACGAAGGTACGTACAAACATACGTAAAGAATACTCATTGTTTAATAACAGAGACTACAAAGGCAAATATTTTGCTTTTTGCTCAGTGGCAACATATTTGGAAAGAAGACCATCTCTAGTGATAAAAAAGAATTAGAAAAGTCGGAAAATGCTAAATAAATAAGTTAATTAATAAATGATTTACCCAATACCTAATCTTAAAGAAACTAACAATTTTTTCGCTTTTATGTTTCTTAAAATCTTCGAAATAGATTCAGAAGCAACGTTAATCGTTGGCTGTTATTGGGTTGGAAAGAAAGTAATTCTTGTTTCCCAAAATAAATAGAGCTAAGTTCGCTTTCTTTTTTGTGCTGTTAACCTTTAACAGGATTTTTTTTTTTTTTTTGTTTTGTTTTGTTTTTGTTTTGTGTATGTGCGTGATTTGATAGCTCAGTCTTTTAGGTTGCGATAGAAATATTCCGTGCATTTTTGCTAAACTATATGTTTAAGGTCAGTTTTAATAGGAATTGCAAAAAATAATTATTTTCCATAGGGAAGCAGCTGCGACTCATAGAAAGGTATAGGAAGTTTATGTTGGTTACTCAACAGAATGCATATGTCATAATTGGTTTAAAACGTTCTTGCTTAAAACGAATTGGTTTTCTGGAAATCTTCCGTTGCAAATGACCAATGTTCCGGCCGAATATCTGAAGTTCATGGTAACACAATTAAAGTCACAATTGAATCGAATAATCATATACCCGTAAATGTGCGAAAGATTGCGAAGAGGTTAAATATATCACTCACAACAATTGAAATCCACATTAAGATGTCTTGTAGAATAGAAACTCGATGTTTGAGTTCTGCATGAATTAAAAGGTATTCCCTTAGCGAAACAATATTTGCTATACGAATTTTAAACTGAATGTAAGCGACGCTTTTTGAATGAATTATCACTGATGATGAAAAATTGATCGTCTACAATAGCATTAGTCAAAAAATCACGAACTTAGTATGATGAATCAATAGAAATCATATCAAAATATAAATTACATCTGGAAAAGACAAGTTAGGGGGACTACAAAAGCGCTGTATATTTTGAGGTGTTTCCACGTAAACAAACAATCAACTTACATATTTGCAATTCCAACTACGTATGGAATCGGAGAAGTAATTCAAGAGAAAAGGCCAGAATTGGCAAATAAACCATCATTCGTATTGTTCCACTACGACAATTCGAAGCCTTCTTTAGCAACACATCCGAAATTATTGGAGCTTGGTTTGGGAAGTGGTGTCACTTTCAGCCCTGACCGTGCACCTTCGTAATATGATTTACTTCAAAATTAACAAAATTTCTTAAATGTTAAAAATTTCAGTAATAACAATGTTCTCAAATCTCACTTTGTTGAAGGTTCTTGGTGATAAAGACCAAACGTTCAATGAAAGTGGGATATTTTACACATCTGACAAATGGTAAGAGGCCATGGAACAAAATGGGAGATATTTTGATTAATTTAATTTAATTTTTTGTATAGAAACAAATCAGTTTTATTTTACACTAAAAACCGAAATAACTTTCCTGCCAACTTGATACATTTATATGGAAATATATAATATCTCTGTATATGTATATATATGAAGAAAGTGTAATGTTTTAAACTTTGTAAAACTTCGGTAAATTTTTACAATTATCTGTCCACCAATTTTTTATATAAGGAATATAATTCCTTACTTGAACGTAGAGGTATGGTAAAGAAATCTATGAATCCCTATATGGCCTTAATTAAATTGGAAGAATCCACCGACAAATTAATAAGCTAGCTGGTTTACAAAATAGAAAATAAAAATTAATACTGAAAAATCAACAGTCGTTCTTTTCAGCAAAAAAAAAAAAAAACTCTTAGAGGAAATTTCGAAGCTATCAAAATCAATAATGACATCATTAGAAGGGAACCTCATGTTAAATATCTAGGAGTTTTCCTTGATAAGAAATTAACCTTCTGTCAACATACAGACTACGTGAAAGAGAAAGCTCAAAAAGCATTTATGGCGCTTTATCCTCTATTAGGGAGAAAATCGCAACTCCAATATGCTACCAAAAGAATCATTTATTTGCAAACCATTCGTCCAATAGTTCTATATGCAGTTCCGGCTTGGGCTGCTACCGCCAATACCCACAGATCCAAATTACAAAGCCAACAAAATATAAACTTATCAATTAATGTCAGACTCTCAATGGTTCGTCAGGAACACCGTCATAAGAAAACGTTTCAAGATTAACACCATCAACGAAGGAATTCTCAAGTTATCTAAACATTTTCACACCAAATGTGATAATCATCAGCACGATGCCATTAGATATCTAGGAAATTACGATCACCGCATTAACCAGCCCTTCAAACGTCCTAGGACAATTTTCTATAATAATAATTGGAAGTAGTCAAATATCTATGTACGCATTTGCATATATTTACTCAAGAAATTTCGTTATTTATCCTGTTATCTATCCCAGAAGATCAAGTTTAATTAGAACTCGTAACGTGTTGTAAATAAACTTTGCTAAATCTTTTTAGCTCTAATTGCTAATATTTATCCCAGAAGTTCAAGTTTTATTGAAATCGTATCGTATTGTAATTAATCTTTGCTCAAGTTACTCAGAATGTGTTTTCGTCAGATGACTATTGGAGATCATAGCATTGCTAATTCAGAAGTCAAACAACAAAAATCAGCGTTAATTTACAAAATTTTCACAGGACTAGTTTCGATGGTTTTACCGAACCATCATCTTCAGCTGCAAAACCGCAAATGAACAAGATAGGAAATAATGTTTAGATAAGATAAGAAAGCCTGGACAAGAATAAGCAAGTGGCGCCATCTGTTGGCGAAACCAGAACTAAAACATAATTTCTCTAAAAGCCGAAGGCAAATTTGGATTGGAATTAGGATCGTTAACTAGAACAGAAAGATTTTTATGAATGTGAAATGCCTCTAGAAAATCTAGTTCTCCAATGGAAGATGTTTTTTGAATAATTTTGGCAGCAGAAAAATTGAAAGTGTGATTTTCGGACCAACAATGTTGAGCAACAGAAGACTTCTGTGTTTCCTTTTTTCTAACATATGCCTCATGTTCTTTGACGCGAAATTTTAAGGCTCTCTTAGTTTGGCCAATGTAAATTAAACCGCACTGGCAAGGAATCCTATAAATACCCCAGGAATTCATATCCGGAATGGGGTCCTTGAGTATAGAAGTTGGAATTTTATTGATGGGAGAGTAAACAACCCGAAAGTTAAATTTCTGAAAAATATGTGCAACTTTATAGCTAATTGATGGAAAGAAGGGAATAACAACAGAATTTTTATAATCTCCTAAAATAAGAGTGTGGCTTTTAGTGTGTTGAGATGAGAATTTTTTAACTGCTTGATTAATAATATTGGGTGAAAAGCCCCTGTCAATAGCTATTGCTTTTAAATAATTTAGTTCTTCATCAAGGGCTAGTTTGGAGGAGCAAACTTGAAGAGCACGGAAAACATAGGAATAAAATGAAGCTAACTTTTGTTTAGTCGGATGACATGATTTAAAGTGTGGTGGAAGGCAAACCGATGAAGGTTTACGGTAAACTGTAGTACTGAAGTTGGATGTGTTACGTGTGACCAGAATGTCGAGAAACGGAAGAGAATTGCAAGTCTCAAGTTCAAAAGAGAACTGAATAGCAGGATCAACAGAATTCATTGTTGAAAGAACTCTATTTAAATCATCTTTATTACCTTCAAACAGGGTAAAAGTATCGTCTACGTAGCGGAACCATGCCGGGAAGTTTAAAGTTTCAAACAATTTTGATTCATAATAATGCATGTAGATATCAGCCAGGATGGGACTGAGGGGGCTTCCCATGGCTAATCCCTCAGTTTGCTTGTAATATTTATTTTGGAACACAAAATGTGTTTGTTTCAAACAGAGTTGAGTGAGAGAAATTAGCTCATCAATTTCGATGCAAGAGAAATGAAATTCGCGAAGTCTGGTTTCTAGACATCTTAATGCACCCTCCACTGGGACATTGGTGAATAATGATTTTACATCAAAAGAAACCATGAGTAAATTACGAGGAGAAATGTTTTTAACCTTTCTTACAAACTCTATTGAATTTTTTATGGTGTAAATGTTATTGTCTAATAGAGTGGAAAATCTAGAAACTAAATATTTAGCTAATGGATACGAGGCAGTACCTAAATTTGATACAATAGGGCGGAAAGGAATACCACTTTTATGAATTTTGGGAAGAGCATATAAGCTGGCACAATTCGCAACAGATGGGATAAGCGAATGTTTTAAGTTGCTTGAAATGATTTGCGAAGATTTGATCGCAGTTTTTATTTTGGATAAGTCCGAAGGTGAAGGATCTTTAGGGATCGGATTATATGGTCCTTCGTTTAAGAGTTTAGTGACACCATCGATGTAAGTGTTCTTATCCATGACGACTATCTGGCCACCTTTGTCGGCCTTTGAAACCCTGTTTGAAGACTACCCTGTTTGAAGGTAATAAAGATGATTTAAATAGAGTTCTTTCAACAATGAATTCTGTTGATCCTGCTATTCAGTTCTCTTTTGAACTTGAGACTTGCAATTCTCTTCCGTTTCTCGACATTCTGGTCACACGTAACACATCCAACTTCAGTACTACAGTTTACCGTAAACCTTCATCGGTTTGCCTTCCACCACACTTTAAATCATGTCATCCGACTAAACAAAAGTTAGCTTCATTTTATTCCTATGTTTTCCGTGCTCTTCAAGTTTGCTCCTCCAAACTAGCCCTTGATGAAGAACTAAATTATTTAAAAGCAATAGCTATTGACAGGGGCTTTTCACCCAATATTATTAATCAAGCAGTTAAAAAATTCTCATCTCAACACACTAAAAGCCACACTCTTATTTTAGGAGATTATAAAAATTCTGTTGTCATTCCCTTCTTTCCATCAATTAGCTATAAAGTTGCACATATTTTGCAGAAATTTAACTTTCGGGTTGTTTACTCTCCCATCAATAAAATTCCAACTTCTATACTCAAGGACACCATTCCGGATATGAATTCCTGGGGTATTTATAGGATTCCTTGCCAGTGCGGTTTAATTTACATTGGCCAAACTAAGAGAGCCTTAAAATTTCGCGTCAAAGAACATGAGGCATATGTTAGAAAAAAGGAAACACAGAAGTCTTCTGTTGCTCAACATTGTTGGTCCGAAAATCACACTTTCAATTTTTCTGCTGCCAAAATTATTCAAAAAACATCTTCCATTGGAGAACTAGATTTTCTAGAGGCATTTCACATTCATAAAAATCTTTCTGTTCTAGTTAACGATCCTAATTCCAATCCAAATTTGCCTTCGGCTTTTAGAGAAATTATGTTTTAGTTCTGGTTTCGCCAACAGATGGCGCCACTTGCTTATTCTTGTCCAGGCTTTCTTATCTTATCTAAACATTATTTCCTATCTTGTTCATTTGCGGTTTTGCAGCTGAAGATGATGGTTCGGTAAAACCATCGAAACTAGTCCTGTGAAAATTTTGTAAATTAACGCTGATTTTTGTTGTTTGACTTCTGAATTAGTATTTATTCGGCGTGTTATTGTGTCTTAATCATAGCATTGATCAAGGCTAAGTCCCGCCCACAATTTTTTTTCATTAATTCAACTTCATCTTTTTTAAAATTTTGGTGTTCTTCCATGAACTTTGAACATTTATCGTACGAAAAATACAAAAACTTTATTACTCGAACAATTTTTCAATCAAACAGAATGCACTGGTGTTGTATTTAATCTCGCTAAGTCTCACCGTCATCTATTGCTTCGCCAAGGAAGACGTACAAATTGTACAGTTTATGATTTTCACTAAGACTGCCCATTAGGGATACTAATTTTTCGAGTAAAGGCCGATAGGCCGAATACTTCCGACTACTGTAATTCACCGTGGTAAAAGAAAATTTGATGTTCGTTAAAGTTATCTGCTCTGAATATAATCCTTTCAACGTGAAATATTCAGAAAACATAAATTCTTTTTAATGAAAAGGAATTTGGGGATAAAAATTGACTGTTATAATATTAGAGAAGTATGAGTTAGCAGGATATTCTGTATCGAAAGTTTCATGCACGTCCAATTACTATAGAGATATGCTCCCTCTGTTCCAAATTAGTTGCAACATTTGAATACTTTAGTACTGATTATTAATGCAGAAGATTTTATGATTTTGTTTGAACATTTTTCAAAAATTTCAGGGTGTTACGTTATCAATTAACAGCATTTTTTTACCAAGCATTCCCTCATTATATCAGTACGAAATTAGTTTAAAAAAAAACCAGGGTTCGCATTAAGCCACGCCCCATTTTGCAAGGACTCTGCCATTAGTAATCGCATAAGACTATCTTCTAGCTAATGAATTCTGAATTTAATTCTCTCTCTCGTGTATACGAGCCAGGTTCCTTTAGAAAATCCTCCACGAAGTCATTCCTTACTTCAGGCAGACAGCCTCGAGCCTGAAATAGTATAAACATGATTAATAACATAAACATGATCTTTCTGATATACTGGCAGCAGAGTACTTACAAAATGGGGCGTGACGTAAGAACATATCTTCTAGCTAATGAATTCTGAATTTAATTCTCTCTCTCGTGTATACGAGCCAGGTTCCTTTAGAAAGTCCTCCACGAAGTCATTCCTTACTTCAGGCAGACAGCCTCGAGCCTGAAATAGTATAAACATGATTAATAACATAAACATGATCTTTCTGATATACTGGCAGCAGAGTACTTACAAAATGGGGCGTGACGTAAGAACATTAGGTAGTATATTGTGTAATTGTACTTGTGTCGATCTACTAAACAGCATCGAAAGTTATTTATGACTCCACCTACCTGAAATGTAGCAATTAATTTGGGACAAAATTTTCGACCTAAATGTAGCAACTAATTTGTAACGGATGAAGTAATATTTATTATGTTAACTTGCATAGATAAAGCAAGAATGTTAATCGTAACTTGCTGTGTTAATTGTTTAATAAAACTACTGAAAGCAACTAAACGAAGTGATAATTACACTCAAAATATCGAAGTGGAAAATGTTATATTTTTATTAGTTATCTTTATTACAGGTTTTGCAAAGTAAAAGGAGAAGGAAAGAGAAAACTACGTTATCCTTTATTTAAGTGCGTAATATAAAGCTTAAAAAATATAATCAACACTTTGCAGTTTTATTCATAAAGAACGAAATTAACTGTATATAACTTAGCATTATTGGACAAGTTTGTCGTAGAAAGTAATTTAACTTGAATTTACCAGTTGCCTATGTAGGTGAGTTATAATACTCATCATCACTTCTTCAGGCGTTTTATAAGCATTTCAGTGCAATAACCGAATAGTTAGGACACAAAAGACGCATTTGGATAATTTTTTTACGTGGTAGAATTATCGGCCATCTGCAATGTAGGCGTACCCAACTGGAAGTATCAGACGAACTTGGAATTGCCCAGAGTGTCAAATCTCCAGGCTTTGGAAACGATTCCAAGATGATGGTAATGTGAGTAGACGTTACAGCATAGGTCGCCGCAGAGTTACAACGTCGAATGAAGACCGGTATTTGGCAGTTACTGCCAAAAGAAACAGGCGGAGCACAGCCTCAGACCTGTCTTCAGCCACTAGTAGGACAATTTCAAGGCAGATCGTGTACAGACGCTTAGGGCAGATTAGTCTATATGCTCGTAGACCTGTTAGATGCGTTCCACTTACTGCAACTCACTGTCGCCTGCGGTTAGCCTGGAGTAGAGAGTATGCATTGTGGACACCGCAACTGTGGGCTTGTGTGATGTTTTCCGACGAGTCTAAGTTTAGCTTGCAGTCTGATTCTCGTCGGACGTTCATATGGAGAGCTCGAGGTACCCGTTACCACCAAGAAAACATCATTGAACGAAACCGTTACGGTGGTGCAGGAGTGCTCGTTTGGGGTGGAATTATTCTGGATTCCAGAACTGACTTGCATGTTCAAATTGGAACTATGACAAGCCGAAGCTATCGGGACGTCATTCTGAAACAACATGTTTGTATCGGGGCGCCATGGGCGCACAATTTGTGTTTATGGATGAGATCGCCCGTCCTCACCGTGCAATCATCGTAAGGGAATGCCTTCAATCGGAGGATATCACCTGTATGGACTGGCCAGCATTCTCACCGGACTTGAATCCAGTAGAGCACGTGTGGGGCATGCTTGGCCGACGAGTTGCAGCCCGTCAACCTCCTCCTACATATCTTTCGGAACTTCGGACAGCATTGCTTTTTGAGTGGTGTAATATCCCCCACGATCAGATCGATAATTTGATACTCAGCATGCCTAGGCGTTGTACGCACTGTATTCCATCATCTGGGAGACATACAATGTATTAAGAATCATGCCAACCATGTAATATTGGTTTTTTGTAAATAGTTTTTTTTTTTTTTTTTGTAATTTGCTCCAGGGAGAAAAAATCGCTATTTTTTTTTAATAATATCAAACATATAGCATCTTTTTTTGCTCTTTACCTTTTGTTTAATGAATAAGCTTTACAAATAAGTCAAATTTGTTTTGCTTCTAACTCTTCCTTTGCCTGATTTTGCATTATCCTTAATTTATGGACATGAGTGTAAATGGAGCGGACTGGCCCATGAACATTTTGAAAGACGGCAAGTTCCCTGTTCCATCATGTATTAAAATTCCTCTTTGGCGGCTTTAAGCTTGTCCGGAGGGAAGCGTCTAGGTTTAGCGGCAATTGGAGGTCCTTTAGTTTCAGCATAATGTAGTACATCGTTCTCGGGTTCAGAAATACCCATAACTGTGTGCGTGATTGTAGAGAATTCTCTGAGAAGTTGATGCCATGGGGAGTTACCCGAAATCAGTTTAATGCTCAAATCTTCACTATTGCGAATTACTCCCGGATAAGTTAAGTTGGTTATGGAATCTATCAAACGGCGATTCTTAATATCGACAAGCAAAGAAAATTGATGTAAAAAGTCAGCGTCAATAATAGGACAGTAGCAGTAATGAATTGTCATTGGAAGTTGCGGCGCAATCCTAAATCAACAGATATCAGGCGTTCACCAGAAGTTTGAATAGGAGTTCCATTTGCTATATAAAGTTGTAACTTAATAAGGCGCTTTTGTTCGTGAAAATGTGGTGGAACGAGAGAAACATCAGCCCCGGTGTCTACAAGAAACCTTAAGCCCGAAATCTTTTCGATGACGAAAAGGCGTGCAAAATTCCGGCCGCTGTCATTCATGACTTCGAGCAACGGCCCTTCTCGTTTCCCTGGTCACGGTGGGTGGCATTTGTTGGCACGATGGGTCACACGATGGGTGGCATTTGTTTGCCTTGTTTCTAAATTTGTGTTGGTAAAAAACAAATACCCGGAGGAGGGCTTTCATAACGTTTCCTCAGTGGGTTAGGACGTGTATTACTATGTGATGTGGAGAGGTTGCGGTGAAAAGGTTCAGCTTGGATGGCTACTAACTGAGTAACCTGTTTGGACAAATCATCAATTTGAGCCTGTAACGCCACAATACCTGGACCAGGAGCCTGCACTGCGTGTATTTTCGCAGTAATGGCCAGTTCGTGAATTTTTATCAGCGATTTCGGGAAGATTTTTAAGTGGCTCGCTACTGGCCGCTAAAATGGTTTGCATGTTAGATGGGAGTCTATTCATCCATAATGTTTTAAGAATGTTATCCGTTAGGTTACCGGCGGCTAAGTCTGACATTTTAGACAGCAACTAAGAAGGCGCCTTATAATCACTCAACTGTAAATCGTGCAACAGCTGCTTGATTTTAACTATCTCGGATTCTTCATAAACAGAAATTAATCTTTTTTTAAAGATTTGTATTTGTCCGTCGCCGGTGGATCCAAAATTATTTCACGAGCTGATTGCAGTACCTCTGATTCTAACGCGGCGATCGCTGTATAAAATTGAGCTTCGTCGGCAGTAATGCGACTCAATTTAAACTGCGCATCCAATTGAATGAACCGTAACGATGGGTCTCGGGGACAAAAAGGCGGTGGCTTAACTGGCACTCGCGTCAATTGGGAAGCAGCATCGTTGTCAATCACTTTAGATCAATCAAATATGCACAGTAATAATATGTATAGAAAAATAATCAATATGTATATAGTGACATAGTTTCTTGGTACTTGAAACCAGAGAAGTTGGCTCAAAAGCAGCAGGTGATACATATATCCGCTGAAATTATGACAGAGATATATTGACTCATCGGAATGCGGCACAACGCTTGAAATCACAGGTGAAATGTCTTACTTGCATCTCATCACACTGAGGATTTGCTCAGGATTTGGGTGCTCAGGATTTTGACATATAAACTCCATATTCGTGCAATATTGAAGATTGCTATTCGTAATAAATACGGGTCAACAATTATGGTAGTACAATTTTTTGAGACAGCTCGTTAAATAATTATAACAATTGAATAGAATAAATATTATTTTGTTTTTGGTTGCTATGGGTTACCAGACTGGCAGAATTGAGTTGTAGTAGGCAAGTTGCCACATATCTATTTATCTATAATGCATATAAACTTTTAATTGTTTAAAAATTGTACTTTTTAAAAACACTTATATAAATATGTAAAATAAATAACAGCTTTTCAACTAATTCTAGATCATCGTATGTCTGATTTTTTTCGCCGACACAGATGCATTTCCGAACCCAAGGCTAGTGTAGTTAGGCAGTGACTATTCTTAATATATTTTTGCGTATTTTATGGCAGATTCAGCATTTTATTATTATTTGCATTATTTTCTTATTACGAATATATTCTATACTGAAAGTTTTTTTGGCGGGGGAGCGCCAAAAAGGTATTTTGCCCCGGGCGCCAGTTTTGCTTGCTACGCCACTGTTGATAACTACATTTAGTAAGAAAATTATGTAGCATAAATGTTAGATAAACTGAGGTTGATCACCAGTAACGCTGAATAAAATTTGCAGGACTTCGAAATTTAAACAGAAATTGTTTTTCAGCTAGAGTGAAAATAACGATACTAAAACATGATTAATTTTGAATAATTCATAGAGTCAGAGGCGTTTTCTCATATCATTTTTAGACAGAATATTTTGGAATGGGAATTTTTCACTGCTTTTCTCACCTTAGGTAATAATTCCCTTTCGCCATTAAACGCTTCCGAAAGTTGAGGAAATATGCGGTTCTAGGTGCAGTTCTGATGTTAAGCCGCGAGTAGCTCGCAAATTTGCTGGCTTTGTTCCGGTTGTCGTCACATAAGGTGCTACTACGAGCGATGCAGTAAGTTGAATGCTCAGGGTGTTACATATATGTGGCAACACACTAGTTGCTGGTCGAATTGAAGTGAAATAATTGGCAGTTGATGTTGGTTTGTAATAAACGATGTGCTATGTGAACCTGTTGTAATGTCACTTAATTATTGATCAAGCAATATTAATATGAATATAACACAGGATGGGTCCAGAGGAGATTTATTGACTTTCATGTTTTTTGAACTGTCATCAAAATATATTTAAAAAAATTCAATTTTTGTTGTAATGATATGAAGAAACTCTGGATATTTAGAGATGTGGGAAATATCTGTCGTAAAATGGATAATGAAACGAGAGGTCTCCCTTAAAATAACTATAGAAAATATAAAGAAATGTACTAAATTTTATTCTTATAATATGCTAAGTAGGTATTTACTATAATTTAATACAGAAATAGAAGATTAGAATTTTAATTTTAATTGAAAGTAATTAAAATTTTTTGCGTTCTTTTAGGAAAGAGCTTAGTGAAATGCAGTTTGTGTTCATGTAATGCATACATTAGAAATATTTATACAATTTTCTATTCATTCACTCATTATTTGTTTAGCCGGGATATTGCTGTTACAACGCAAAGTTTCCGGCTCTTGACACTTTTGCCCAATGGGCGCGTGACGATGAAAATTCTGGACGGGAAAGTGGGAGGAATCAGGAGGTGGAAGGAGGAACAATTTTTTATTTTACCCTTTTATTAAAAATTAGAAGAAAGATAATTGACTACAGATATATAAGTGACTATAGAATAAGAAATGTTTGGTTTCTATATTTTCCTTCTTAAAAACGATAGATATTGTTACATTAATCGTCCATTTACGTAATGATGATTGTTTCTTGTTTCCTGTTCAGTTTCTTAGAGCAATTTCCATCTCGCCCAATTTCTACTAGGGCAAATCAATACATTTTTCCTCGTCGAAAAGATAACGAAGTGAATAAGTGAACGAAAATAAAGAACATCTCACATTTATTGAAATTTACTGGCTGTATTTATTTCCGCATCTCAAGAATGAATCCTCAGTAAAAAATAATTTCTTTTATTAAAAAGGCATATTTATGATAAACATTTTCTCCTATATTGTTAGAATAGAAACCATTAAATCCATCAACAGATGGCTCTGTATCAAACGTTTTATGCATTTTCATTTGATGTAGATATATAATAGTACTTATGCTATCTCGCAGAGATACGGCAAAAATATTAAATGTTGTTACATGTGTTTATTAAGTGCTTAAGCATAAATTACAACAGCACAAATTATTAAAGCTTCTCATCGGAGCGAAGATTTTAATGAAACCATCGAAGTGAACAATATTTTCATCATTTTATTATAGATTTGTAGAAAACAAAGGAAAGACAAGCTACATCATCTTTTATGCAAAAGCGTACTATAAGGCATTAAATATATAATTTGCTATTTGCAGTTAGGATACGGTACTTACGTATTATCGCAACCAGGTTAGCGCTATTTGTAAGTTTGAGTAAAAAAGTATGAATAGAAAGAAAATGTACATTTATTAATTACAGATAATTTTTAACACAGTTTTTTATATTATTTTGTTTTAAAATATAAAATAGCAATTAAACCCTTCCGGTTTCGAATTTGAATAAGTTGCAGAATTATTTTTTCGGCGGAAATCTTTTGGCTATTGCTTTTAGCACTGATTGAAAACCGTATTCGCCATAACCATGTACACGTCGACTTATTTTTACTTAAAAAAACATCTCAGAATTGCATAAAAATGGCATTGCGCGCACTCATGACTTTATCCATGTACACTGCTATTTTCTCATAAATTACAAAAATTTGCACGAAAATGCAGGAAAATTTTGTGAATCTCCACATGCTCTTTTTACAAAACTACGTATAACACGTAGGGTTGCCGTAAGTAGGGTCGCCAAATTCGGCAATTTATGCGAATTTTGGCCTGGTTGCGTTAATACGTAAGTACCAAATATTCATAAAAATCTATCTGCTGAATAATCTATATTATTCATGTTTTTAGTGTAATTAAAGTTACATATATTAAAAATTGTAAAAATTAAAACTTACTGCTAAAGGAAAACTATTGGTATATTTTTTAAAATGGAAGTAATTATTTAAATTATTAAAAACTATATTTACCAATATGAACATTTTTTTACGTATTAAGCAATTATAACTGAAATTTAGAACACTATTTAACAAAAGCTAAAGAAATAATGAGTAGTTTCAGTTAGGAATAATAATTTATTTAATTTACTAATTAGCACCTAGAGCGATGGGACTCGAGCGTGGGGTGTTAATGGTCTCCGGATATTCTTTTGTTTTGCATACAGCTATACAGCATCGATGTTTAATTAATTAATGTTGATGATGATGATGCAGGACTGTCCTAGTTTCTTTTAACGTCGATAGATGGCACTACATTACGCTTAATTTTCATGATGTTCTGCTTTGCTCCGCCCTGCGAGGTTCGTGGCCCGTCCTTGCTCCAACCTACTCCGAATTCTCTTCAGAGATCCTCCCACGTCTGGAACTTATGTGATGTGTGGGTTCGGCCTTTTCTTTAAGAACCGGCAAAGTTGCGCAGTGCAATAGTTCGGTATATATAAGTGTTTAAATCAAAGTCTAAGGATACGTCAAAAATGAACTCTACTCTTAGAGTGATAAGATTAGCAATACAGATTTTAATATTATTATCTCTAAACTCTAGGAACTACAAGTACATTTGTGATATAATATCGGGCAAATTTGCTCTAAGAGATGTTTTTGACTTGAACTTTCCATTTACCAGTCAAGGAGAAGTATAAAGCCTAGTAATGGAGAAACCATTAACTGGTCTTTCATCACCTTAGACAGGCATGTGGTGTTTCATATAACTTCAAAATATGTGTTCACATTTTATGATTAAAATTACCTTTGAAAATTGGTGAAATCATTATAAGCTATACAGCAGCTTTTTAGTTAAAATAAAATTTAAATATAGCTTATTAATGCCAAGCAGTGTTTGTTTACTAATAAAGACATTTCTCTGAAACATTTCAGTGGAACTGCTATTTTTGTTGTCTTTTGTATCTGTAAAATTTTCGACAGATGGCTACATGTCCAAAACGGAGACTAGTTCGAAACCTTTCTGGAAAGTTTGGGATTGCGTTGGGAATATTTTAGGTGGTTATATTAACGCTAAACTTTAAACACTAATCCTTGCTATACGAACTCAGCCTTTGGTTGAAGCTTTTAAATATATTCGAAAGGTAATTGACATCTGTTCTGTAATTTACATTTCATAATTTATTTAGCTCGTGTAATTTTAAGAAGAACCGTACAATGAGTTTCCAGGAATTTTAGGTTCGCTTCCTAAACATACATTTATAACATCATATGTTCTGTTTTCCTTTGGCGGTTTTGGTATTTTTTTTCTATTTTTGTAGCGGAGCTAAATTCAAATGAGCAATATTTATGTTTATTTTTGTTCTATATTTATTAAACTAGTTATGCATTTGCAAACTAGTTTTAATTTTTAAAGATTATTCTTAAGGTTCAAATCTTTGACATAAAAGTAGGTTTTGCAAGGGGATTTCGTGTATGAATCGATGGCGTTGGCTACTAGGTAATAAAGTATATCGGCGGCGCTGAAAACTGCTTCCTTAATCAGACGTTAAATATAAACAAACATTAAGAATTTCGAAAAAATAATAGATTGCGATTAGAACCATCATTGTTGAATTTTATAAGTATATGAAACACTAAGATTTAATTCATAAGTTTCAAAACGACAAAATTGCAGATATTCTTAATATCAAGTTCAACTTTATAGGCGTGCTGCAGATCATTACAGCGTCTATTTATAGGCGTCGCAATCGTGTAGAAAGTCCTCGTTTAGGAACAGAGACTAGAGCCCCGTTCACATGCAACGCTCCTTTGCACAGCTGCCGTTAGCAAGGGGAGAAAAAGGAGACATGAAAGAGTTTCGTCTTTTGGACCCGTTCAGAAGACCACCATCTTCCTTCCCCTTTACACCTAAAGCCTCTGTGAACAATCACGTCTCCGATTTGGCAGATTTCTAATACTGTTTGCACATTTTTAACGTGGTTTACTGTTATTAATTTAGTAATCTGTACTTTCGCAACTGGTACCTGAACTTTCGTAATGGTTCCTGAAAAATATATGCTTTTTAATTATTATTATTATTTTATAAGCTGTTATTTAGTTCACTCTTGGTGCTTGTCGCTATGGTTAAAAGATGATAATGGATTTTTAAACTGCTTCCCGATAAAATATAGAACTCAAATTTTGTACATACACTGCTTGTGAATGTGGTGTCACGCTTTTGATTTTTAGAGGATTAGATTTTTTTCAGATTTAAAGTTGAAACGACTTTTGCAAATATTAACAAATAAACTGAGAATCTCAAAATATTATAGTTTGCACCTAACACACTGTGGAAGAAAAAAATTAAATTTTTAGCGTAGTTTTTTTTTTTTTTTTTTTTTTTTAATATTTTGGGAGAATTTTTGAAAAGCGTTCATGTTTTTAGACATTTTGAAGCCCAGTAATTTTAAAATTTCATATCTAAAAATATATCGGTTACAAACTTCCGACATTTTCACAGCTTATAAAACAAACTTTTCGCATTTCAAAAAAAATGATAAAGGAAATTAATTGGATGATTTTTTTACTTTTTTGAAAGATATGCAATAAAGCAGAATAGGAAATATTGGTTCTTCTTGGGCATCAATTCGAAACATCGGTTTCAAAGTAATAATCTCATTATACCACACTATTTTTATGACATTATTTATGCTATATAAGTTGTTATTATTACCAGTTGTTAGTTCAGCGTGAGATTGGAGATATTTCTGAGTTAACATTCTCTTAAGATGCGTTTTGCATTCCGTTGTGTTTAACGTTCTTATTAGATTAAAGCATAACTACTGATTATACTTAGTGATTTTCTAAACACTTGTACGAGTATTTCTGTGGAAAATTCCAGAACTTTGAAGTGTTTATGTTGCTAAAATAGATTTTATTAAGCTATCGTCGGATTTGAGTGAAATGACAATCATTTAGGAACTATTATCAATCTATTACAAGCCCGTACGCACGCAACAATATTATAATTAATTAATGTATTAAAGTTGTTTTGAACGTGTTTTAAAAAACAAAACCAGGTAAAGAAGAATTCTGCTTGCGTTTTATGAGTTTTTGCAATTTTTCTGGCCACATAAGGTTTTAAAAAAAGGTTTGTAATTTATGTTTATATTTACCAATTGAATAAACAGCACTAGGTTTGATTTATATACATATGTGTGTATCGAAATTCAGTAATAAAATTTTAAAGATTTGAAATGATTAAATATCTATTTAGACAGTTTGTATTCTTTAAACTGCAAATGCAAACTGAGAAACCTTTTGCACTTTTTTCAATAAATCCTTTTACTTAAAGTCCTAAAACATATACAGGTATGGACTAAATTTTTTATTATTTTTACTGCTTATATAAAATTATATACTTTATAGAAACAAGGATGGATTTTGCAAAATACTGAAAGGAAAAAATTATTTGAAATAAAAATGTGACTGAGATCATATTTGTTTTAAAGATTTTAGATAAAAGTGTATTTTCCCCCCTCAGAAACTAATTCATTAATTGCAAAATCATTCCTTGAAGTTATTAAGAACACTCTAATAAATACAATAAAAAAACTGGGGGGGAGACATTGAAAATTGTAGGAGAAGAAAGACATTTTAATTGTAAAATTTTTCTTCAAAAATTTAAATTAAAAAAATACTAGCAAAAGCGTTTTTTTTTTCAGCTTAAAATTATTTTGTCTCACAAAACCATTTAATAATATTCATAAAAAGTAGATGAAAATGCTTAATTTTTTTTTTAAAAAAATCATTCAAAAGATACTGAGTCCCTTTTCGCGTTGAAGCCGATATGCACTTGTTGTAACTTTAGCTTTAATTTGAACGATATTTCTGGAATACCTAGCATCAGATAACCTTGTCTGTATTTGTCTATAATTTCCGTATCTTGTACAGTTCTATCTAATTTTTTTTTGGGGGGGGATGCTATCACATCCCCAGACATCTATCAGCGCGATTATTTCGCTAACAGTCCAGCGAGCAGTAACGCAGTAACTAAAATTAAGTGAACCGCGCAGTATAGTACGGGAAATCTCCCATTTGCCCTGCTCCCGAGAGGTAAGGAATATTCATCCAAGTACTAAAGGCATAAAATAAAGCTTCAAAAAATATAATTCACTCATTACAATTTTGATAACAATATTGATAAAGATATATTGGCTACATAACGTAAACTAATTACGCTATTATTATAATTAAAATTACGTTATTTATAAGTTGTGTAAATTAAACATACTGTTAAAATAAACAAACAAAAAAAAAGTAAATTTTTAAAATTGAAATGTAGATCTAAAATATTAAGAACATTTTTTTAAGATTTAAATCTTTATTTATTAAGCAACTATAATTGGAACTCAGAACACAGTTTAGCGATTTTATGCCAACAGGATAGAGAAACATTGCGCATTTTTAGAAGAATCCAATTATACGTATTTGGATGAGGAGCGAAAGTTGGTTCCAGATTTTATTTTGGGAAGCTATGACATGGCTGTTGAAGTTTCTTGAAACGAAGCTGTGGACGAGGGCTATCGGATGTCTTAATTCAAACTTGAGTTTGGAATTCGTTTTCACACGATTTGTCCGATAGTTGACTAGTATGACAATGTACAGGAAATAACATATCCTTGCACTATTAAAAATACTATTACATCCAAAGGGAAGCGAACATCTATTGCTCTATAAATAATATTTACTTATGAGTGAAGATGAATATTACTGGGAAAATAGCATTGAAAAGTTTGAAATGGATTATCAAATAATGCAGTAGATTGTACCAGAGGATAATCGCCAGGATTTGGAAAATAATAAACATATATGTTACGGTGAAACACCGAAATCTGGAGAATGTCGACTTTCACCGGTGAATGTCAACATTCACATAGCCTCTTGGTGTATGTTCGAAATATTTTCCAGATACTCTTATTTCTGACTTACACCGGTCAATGTCGACATTCACCATGTACTAATGGTGAATGTTGAACATATAACAATATTATATTTTCTTCTCCATAATTCAGTCGCGAATAAACGCACTTGAGACTTGAAATAAGAACTTAAGAACATGAGAACCTAAAACACACAATACATTCAAAATGAGAAAGGAAAATAATAGAAGTTAAAAACTTGCTTAATTATACAGTACGTTCTAAATGAGAAAATAAAATAACAGTAATAAAAAACTTACTAAATTATGTGATTCAAATCTTATTTATTGCAACAACTGAAACTATTATGGCACTTTATGACCTCTCTTTTCGACTTTCACCAGAGCATATCTGTGATTGTCGACATACACCGGTGAGGGTCTGAATATACAAGAATATAGTGAAATATTCGGTCTTTCACCGACGTATTTGGTGAATGTTGATATTCTCCGGTGAAAGTCTACGTTCTCCAATTTCGGTCTTTCACGGTAACATATACATGAATGCTTCATTTGCCCCAGTATGTCAGCAAAAGGATCAAGAATAAATTTAGCATATCGGATTTTAATATTATTACCTTGTAATATACAGCAAACTGAAATGCAATCGGGACGTCACATCGGACAAGTTCGCCCTAGAAAGTATTATTTCTGACTTGAATTTGCCCGTTACCTGCGAAAGTGAGTAGTAGACAGAAAATAAGAGTCCACCTGCACGCGGTGTGGGCGTGGACAGTGACGTTTGCGGAAGGGAGGCTATTTCAGGCATGGTATCACCGGAAGGAGTAGAGTGGAGGCTAACAGATAAGAAAGAGTGGGTTATGATTCCTCATGCAGTTGATAAGATGACGTCACAATTTGATAAGAGATTATCTTTTATTGCTTTTCGGAAGGTTTTTGGGAACGAATTTTTAGCCTTTGTATTTCTTCTTTCTATTCCAACTTTTTTACTACTTATAAGATGGTTATTTCCTAGGTGCACTGAACGGCACTTTCGAATTTAATTCTCTTATTCAAAATGCCTTAATTTTAGATGTAAATTAAAAAATTTTCCGTATATTTAAAGACTAATTCCCTATATACTCAGAATGTTACCTTATTTCCTAAATCTTCTGTTCATGATACCAGATTTACTTTTCGTAATCTTAATTGCATTACTCATTTTTAGTATTAAATTTATTTTCTACGCAGAATTACTTTCAGGCCTTTTAACCAATACTCTTAACTTACTTGTTATATTTTACCAGTGTAATTACTAAAATAATCGGTTTTGTTTATTATATTTTTCAATGTTAATTTTTAGGTTTTTTTCGTTCTTTTTAACATTACTGATCTTCATATTCTGTATTTTAACTTACTTCATGTATTTTCTGATCGTATAGATAACCTCGACTTACGTTCAGGTGTAACATTTTTAGTTCGTGTTGCACATTTTATCCTTCATAATATTTAATATATTCTAATTTTTAAATAATTTACTATATTTTCACACTATGTACATGACTTTCAGTTAATTTGTAGCTACTTTCATACGTTTTTAACGTTGATAATTTATAACAGAATGTTAATTTTAACATAATTCCCATATTTTCCGCTCATATACCTGACATTTATTTAAAATTTTAACTTCCTTTGTATTTTGTAACGTTTTTAGTTTCCAACATACTCTTAATATTAATTAATTTGCTATATTTTCACACTGTGTACAAGATTTTCATTTAATTTTTAACTATTTTAATACAACCTTCGTAATTTAAAACAGGTTCTTAGTTTTAGCTTCTCTAGGGCATAATGTTAACACATTTCTTCGAACCTAGTTTAGTTCCAACTAAATTCCCCCAGCAATCACATATATAGTCTATTTTTTAATTTCTTATATTAGGATTTTTTTTCGTGAGTGCCAGTTTTCATGACTTTATTTACCAATTTATTCTCTTATGAACGAAATCTTGTGAAATACTACCATGCTTTAACACAACATATATCATTACCAAAATACTTATATATTTACAGAACGAACGAAAGAAAGAAATAGTAAGACATATTTTACCAAAATCTTCGCTATATTTTCGAAAATTTTAACTTTCATTCATCGCGAATACAGAAATTTATTCATAAATACTCATTACATCAGTTAAATATTCCTTACTAATGCCCATTTAAGGAGGAATAACCGCTTTAGAATGTAAAATTACACCCAAATAAGTATTCGATTTTCCTATAATTGTACATATAAGTTTGCATTATAGAAACTTTCTATGCATGATCCAAAACTTTAATTTAATTAACGCTGTTAAATATTACCTTTTTCTGCGGCGAAAACTCCAGAGATCATTCAACTTTCCAATTCCAAAGGCTATTTAAATCATTCATCTTCTCCTGCAGTATATCCTCAGCACCGAATACTATCTTAGAGCTATTTTCTTCAGAACTAAGTACGAAAAAAGCATTGTCCACTGTAGAATATTTACTGCTTTAATCCAAATAAGGATATAATATTTATCGAATGTAAGTTATTTACCCAGAATTCCCAATAAGTTTTAGAAAATGTGCCATAGAAAGCAACTTATTTACCTAAAATTGAGTCTTAACAGATTCTTATCGTCTCCAGATTTACTATCAGTGGGAAACTGAACTTTGTCACTTTGTCAGTATATACACAAAAATCACGAATTATTTTGCAGTACAATTAGCTCTTTAGATACATTTAATACTAATTAACTAATTTTAATTAACTTTCAATTAGGATTTTTAAAATAAAAGCATATTTATGCGACATATTATTATATATTCCCAAGCACTATTAAGGAAAATGCAATTAAATATCCACATACACATTACGAAAATCCCATTCATTAGGAACAGTAAAACTTTACCAATACTTAAATGAAATGTAAAATCTTGCAATGCATTAGTATAAAACCTGAGTAACATAACATTTCCTATAAGCAGTAACGGTAAAAAAGAATATTCTTATGATAACTTAATAAGTTAAATAAGACTTAAGCTGTAAGAGTAATGTAAAGAGCTATTCATTTAATACATAATTTGAAACAGTTGACAGATAAAGATACATTTCAATGTAAATAAAACATTTTTTCTATTAAAATACATACTTACTAAAACAATTTTTTTCTCACAAATTTTCTATTCTATTACGTAAAGTTGACAATGAAATACTCTTTAAAACGACATCGTTGTCATGAATACAACAGCAAGTGTTTACATAAAGTTTTTGAGCAAGTCTGTTAAAGTTCGCCTACCAGCGGCCCAGCGGTAAAGTCGCTGAACACTGGTAGCTCGGTCCGAGGTTCGAATCCCGCGAACGGGCTGGCTGCTTGGGCGTTTTCGTGGTTTTCACCATGTGTAACGTGTATAAGAGCCAGCTTCCTTTAGAAAGTCCTCCACGAAGGCATCCCTCCCCTTAGGCAGCTAGCCCTAGTGTGCTTTGCCATAATTAAATAAACCAAACCAAACTGTTAAAGTCCATTGACAATATAGCTCTTTCAGTATTATTCATAGCATTTTCCCGAGTCGTCTCCATTATACAGGGTTGGCGACGCTGACTTGGATGATTGACTGCACATCCCTCACAGATAAATACCTCGTTGACACTGGTTAAGTGCTCCTCGTAAATAATATTGTAAAGTTTCTGCATGCATTGCTCGCTAGTTAAATGCTCCAGCTGCTGACATTCTGGTCGCCCTTTACTTATCTCATGCGGTAAAAGATTTTGAAATAGAGCAGTTTGGATAGTCTGTGTTCACTGTATAAATCTAAAAGTTTATCGGTCTGATATTAACTCTAATTCAAAAACATTTGCTATGAGACGGAAATCCACCGCATGATCTTTTAAAAATTAATTGAAGAACACATTGCGCGTGTGCACAAAATACTGCCAACTAATTATTGGCTATGAAAGATGCTTCCGAATATTTGAAATTAAAGTTTGGCAATTTGTTCATGAAATTATACCACGGCGCAGGAGTCATACTCACACCGTCAAGAGAAGATCCACATTTGAAATTATCCTTTTCTGCAAAGGTCTGTATATGAATTCGAACGTTATTTTTTTCTACTTACAACGATGGAAAGACGACACATCCGTTCCTAATGACCAATAATTGATCACTTCATAATGATTTCCTGATGACTGAAAAAGCCGACTCAGTCAGTCGTCCTGGAGATCTCAAGTATCTCATCTTCTAAACGTGCTTTCTTGCGCGAAAAAGTCTTTATTCATATTTATGGAGTTAATTATTTCGTCGTAATAACCGAAGTCCATTTCATCAAAAGAACGGTTCAATTGCGAAGATGTAACTTTTCTAAACGTCAAACGTATTCGA
The DNA here is from genome assembly GCF_044657685.1 of Stegodyphus dumicola. Taxonomy (NCBI): domain Eukaryota; kingdom Metazoa; phylum Arthropoda; class Arachnida; order Araneae; family Eresidae; genus Stegodyphus; species Stegodyphus dumicola. Next base: position 123,645,172 of record NC_140778.1, read on the forward strand.
ATAGTCTTCACTTCGGGCTGGGATGGGATACCGTGTTTCCAGATTACATTCGGGAGGGGGGTTTCATCACTAGAAGCGATCCATGTTCCAGACTCAGAATGTGAGTCATATAATTCTCTCTTGTAAAATGCATTATTTTGCAGAAAAGAATAATTTCAACTGTGGATCTTCTCTTGAGGGTGTGAGGATGACTCGTGCGCCGTGGTATGATTTCATGAACAAATACCAAACGTTGATTTCAAATATTCGGAAGCATCTTTCATAGCCAATAATCAGTTGGCGGTATTTTCTGCAAACGCGCATTATGTTCTTCAACAAATTTTTAAAAGCTCATGAGGTGGTTTCCGTCCCATAGCAAATTGTTTTGAATTACAGTCAATATCACGCCGGTAAACTTTTAGATTTATACAGTGAAATAACACAGACTATCCAAACTGCTCTATTTCAAAATGTGTTACTACATAAGATAAGAAACGGCGATCAGAATGCCAGCAGTTGGAGCATTTAACTAGCGAGCAATGCATGCAGAAACTTAACAGTATTATTTACGAGGAGTTCTTAACCAGTGTCAACGAGGTATTTATCTGCGAAAGATGTGCAGTCAATCATCCAAGTCAGCGTCGCCACTCCTGTATAATGGATACAACTCGGGAAAAAGCGATGAATAATACTGAAAGAGCTATATTGTCAATGAACTTTAACAGACTTGCTCAGAAACTTTTTGTAAACTCTTGCTGTTGTATTTATGACAACGATCACATTTTAAAGAATATTTCATTGTCAACTTTACGTGATAGAATAGAAAATTTGTGAGAAAAAATTGTTTTAGTAAGTATGTATTTTAATAGAAAAAATGTTTTATTTATATTGAAATGTATCTTTATCTGTCAATTGTTTCAAATTATGTTTTAAATGAATATCTCTTTACATTACTCTTACTGCTTAAGTCTTATTTAACTTATTAAGTTATCATAAGAATATTCTTTTTTACCGTTTACTGCTTATAGGAAATGCTATGTTACTCAGGTTTTATACTAATGCATTACAAGATTTTACATTTCATTTAAGTATTGGTAAAGTTTTACTGTTCCTAATGAATGGGATTTTCGTAATGTGTATGTGGATTTTTAATTGCATTTTCCTTAATAATGCTTGTGAATATATAATAAAATATCGCATAAATATGCTTTTTCTTTTAAAAATTCTAATTCAAAGTTAATTAAAATTAGTTAATTAGTATTAAATGTATCTAAAGGGCTAATTGTACTGAAAAATAATTCGTGATTTTTGTGTATATACTGACAAAGTGACAAAGTGAAGTTCAGGTTTTCCCCACTGATAGCAAATCTGGAGACGATAAGAATCTGTTAAGACTCAATTTTAGGTAAATAAGTTGCTTTCTATGGCACATTTTCTAAATTTTATTGGGAATTCTGGTTAAATAACTTACATTCGATAAAGATTATATCCTTATTTGAATTAAAGCAGTAAATATTCTACAGTGGACAATGCTTTTTTCGTACTTAGTTCTGAAGAAAATAGTTCTAAGTAGGTATTCGGTGCTGAGGATATACTGCAGGAGAAGATGAATGATTTAAATAGCCTTTGGAATTGGAAAGTTGAATGATCTCTGGAGTTTTCGCCGTAGAAAAGGTAATGTGTAACAGCGTTAATTAAATTAAAGTTTTGGATCATGCATAGAAAGTTTCTATAATGCAAACTTATATGTACAATTATAGGAAAATCGAACACTTATTCGGGTGTAATTTTATATTCTAAAGCGATTATTCCCCCTTAAATGGGCATTAGTAAGGAATATTTAACTGATGTAATGAGTATTTATGAATAAATTTCTGTATTCGTGATGGATGCAATTTAAAATTTCGACAATATAGCGAAGATTTTGCTAAAATATCTCTTACTATTTCTTTCTTTGGTTCGTTCTGTAAATATATAAATATTTTGGTAATGATATATGTTGTGTAAAAGCATGGTAATGTTTCACAAGATTTCGTTTATAAGAGAATAAATAAAGTAATAAATAAATAAGAGAATAAATAAAGTAAATAAAGTAATGAAAACTGACACTCACGAAAGAAAATCCTAGTATAAGAAATTAAAAAATAGACTATTAATGTGATTGCTGGGGGAATTTAGTTGGAACTGAACTATGTTCGAAGAAATGTGTTAACATTATTCCCTATAAATAAAATTATATCGATTAAACAAAATTTCAAGATCTTAACTGATAACCAATGTGTAAAATCGTTGGTCATTCACATCTTATTCGATACTGGAAATATTTATCTTTGGAATTTCTTTTGTATGTGTAATTTAAATAATCGTTAATTTCACATGAAATTTATCGATGAAGGCAGAAATATTCGTACTTAGTGCAGGAAAAAAAGCAATAATGTAAAAATTTGCATAGTCCACACATTTAAAGTTTAAAAATAATAGTATGCAAACTAGCCAATTATCCAAAAATACTGAATTGAAAGGTATTAAGCGTTCAAAATAATAAGAAAGACTTCTGGATGTGTACATGAAACAGTGAATATGTCCTAAAAGTACACATTAAATTTGGCAGTTCATTCCAAAAATTCGGAATCTATCAAGCTAGCTTAATGGGAATCGAGATTCAAAACAGAACATTGATAACACTGAAGAGCTTACAAGCATGCATTCACAAAAAAAAAATGATGTAAAAACTTTAAGGAAATATCATTCAGGAAATGTTAAAGTTTGAAAATGCGAATGAAGTTAATAAAGAAGTAAAATAGAAGTCAGTCATGGTAAGAGTGCTACAAAATGATAAATTGCAGAAATGGCAAATTAAAATAGTACTATAAAGACTAAGTAAGGGCTATTCAACGCATTGCATATAAATAATAGTTATCGGTTGTAAAATAAAATTCATAATTGAAAACTATCTCTATGTTTAAGACATTTAAATATGTAAATTTAGCTGAAATAGTAAAATCAAATGCGTGATTACAATCGAAAATTATAAAAAAGAGAAAAGTTAGGGTATGTTGGAAACTAAAAATGAAAACAAAATTTTAAAAATATTAAAATTACATCTAAAATTAATAAATTTCATGTATATGGTAGAAAAATGTAATAAACAAGTTCAAAATTAGAGTACTTTAAAAATTACGAAGGTTTGAAATGTACGAATCATGTTGAATATAGCATCTAAAACTAAATAAAGCCCATATATATGGTATGAAAATAGATGATTTGAGCTAAAACTAAGAGCCTGTTTGAAATTACGAAGGTTGTATTAAAATAGTTAAAAATTAAATGAAAATCTTGTACACAGTGTGAAAATATAGCAAATTAATTAATATTCAGAGTATGTTGGAAACTAAAAACGTTAAAAAATACAAAGGAAGTTAAAATTTACATCTAAAATTAAATAAAAGGAATATGGGAATTATGTTAAAACTAACATTCTATTGTAAATTATCAACGTTAAAAACGTATGAAAGTAGCTACAAATTAACTGAAAGTCATGTACATAGTGTGAAAATATAGTAAATTAAAGTTAAATATAGTAAATTAAGTTAAAAATTAGAATATATTAAATGTTATGAAGGATAAAATGTGCAACACGAACTAAAAATGTTACACCTGAACGTAAGTCGAGGTTATCTATACGATCAGAAAATACATGAAGTAAGTTAGAATACAGAATATGTTGAAGATCAGTAACGTTAAAAAGAACGAAAAAACCTAAAAATTAACATTGAAAAATATAATAAACAAAAACGCTTATTTTAGTAATTACACTGGTAAAATATAACAAGTAAGTTAAGAGTATTGGTTAAAAGGCCTGAAAGCAATTCTGCTTAGAAAATAAATTTAATACTAAAAATGAGTAATGTAATTAAGATTACGGAAAATAAATCTGGTATCATGAACAGAAGATTTAGGAAATAAGGTAACATTCTGAGTATATAGGGAATTAGTCTTAAAATATACGGATTTTTTTTTATTTTTTTATTTACATCTAAAATTAAGAACTTCTGAATCAATCATTAAATTCGAAAGTACGCGCCGTTCAAGGCACCTAGGAAATAACCATCTTATAGGTAGTGAAAAAGTTGGAATAGGGGAAAAAAAAAGTACAAAGGCTAAAAATTCATGGTACTATTCCGTTTTGAGAACCGTAAAAAAATTGCAGCGAAAATGTATGCGCAAAAGCGCCATACCTAGCAAACGCGCCCATTTAACAGAGCGGCAAATCTAGCGTACGTGCTGATTTCAGATTGCATAAGTTTATATAGTTCTATATTTCTTAAGACGCCATTGAAATACTAGTAGTTTAATTTTTAAATCCTTTTTTGATGTCCTGTGGATTTAAAAATTTGGGAATTGCCCATGACGAAAAGTCTGAAATAGAATTTTGGGTAAAGTGTAGAATCATCCACTGCTTGACGCGGTTTTTAAGAATTGCACATACTCGATACCCATGTACACATCAACCTATTTTCACCTTAAAAAAAAATCCCAGAATTGCACAAAAATGGCACTGCGCACTCTCTTGACTTTATTTATGTTTAGATCGACCCATTTTCACTTAAAAAGTAAAAGAAAATTGACAAAAATCCAATTATTTTTACCCTTGTAAAAAGCGGCAAACAAATAAGTGGGCGATTCTGCACTTAACCGAGAATTTTTTCAAAGGAAATGCATTCATTCATTGTAGAAAATTATGTTTGATCAACCAACGAGATGAAATTATGCTCGGTAGCGAAATAGCGCTGCAGACATCCATTCAGTTATGTTTAGCAATTTTTATATAAATTATGATAATGATCTGAAATAGTTATTTACTCTTATGCTTCCATTCAGTCATGTTTAACCTTTTTTATATAAATTATAATAATAAAAAGTATTATATGTAATTAAACTTTCATCTAAATTCAAACATCAATCTTAGATAGTTATTTACTATTATACTTCCTTTCTTGCGTTAGGGTTAACGTATTATTTTTGGCAGCACTGGCATCAACAACAGTTTGGCGATTTTTTACGGCCCTCGAAACCGAATAGTACCAAATTTGTTAAAAACCATCTTCTGAAAAATCATTAAAAGATAATCTCTTATCAAACTGTGACGCCATCTTATCAATTACATGAGGAATCATAACACACTCCTTCTTATCTGTTAGCATCCACTCTACCCCTTCCGGTGATACCATGCATGACGTAGCCTCCCATCCGCAAACGTCACTAACCACGACCACACAGCATGCAGGTGAACTCTTATTTTCTATCTACTGTCAGTTATTAAATTCATCACTTTTGTACTGGTACCCAGTTCATATAGATTGCAATGCTGATGCAGATAAGCATGTGCTGTTTCGATATTTTAAAATTAAACTATTGAAAAGTTGGGAAATTTTTTTTAAGTGAATGTAATTCTTAACTGTACTGATACGAAATTATATACATTTATTTATATCGAACGGTTTTCATTTATTAAGACAATTGCATGAATTATTTCACAGAAATGATTATTATTGTCAAATTTTGTAAATTTAACATTTCGACAACTACCTTGACGCGTATAAGGGAGACACGTTCGAAAGATTTCAAGAAATTGTTTTTTGCATTCAGAATATATTACGCTATACTCACGCTAAACAAGGCATTAATTTTTACTAAACTAGCTCATTCTTTGTTTGATTTTGTTAAATATATTTGCATGGGTTTTTGACATGTATTCTGTTATATAAATTTCATAATTGATTTATCTAATATCATTTGAAGAACAATGCATAGAACATATAAGAATATAGATCTCGCAATCCAGGCTAGAAACACAACATAAATCAGAATCGGTACTTCTATCATTCTGCCGCATTAAATGCGTTTTCCGTTTTAAGTCATGAAACTACATTACATGTAATATTTCCGTTTATTTATTTATTTATTTTGTTTGTTTCATAGTTAACCATGGATCTTATAAGAGATAGACTAACCCAGTAGGCGGGGCGCGCGTCACCGACATATCCGCAAGAAAGAGTAGGGACGATCTAGTTTACTTTAACGCTCAAACCTATGGCATTTGTATCACATAACTCTTTTTAATTATTAAATGTGATACGTTGTATAGTGATGAGATTATGACAGTCACAGTTTTTTTTTCTCAAATAGGATTTAATATATCTCATTAAAGCACTTTTCACTGCATTTCGCGCATTTTTTTCACCCGTAATTCTTGTACAAATATCTTTACTTAAACAGTAAAAACTCTAAGCACAAAATTTATGAAGTTAATTTTGCTTAAAAATAAGGTAAAATTAAATAAGATTGATAGTACATGATGCTTTGAAATAAATAAGGTAAAATTAAACAAGATCTGATAATTTTTTTAAAAAATTTAATGAACATTTTCAGGCAGTGATTTTCAAAACTATAATAATATTACAAAACGATCATTTATTTGATTATATCATCATTAAATCATTAACATTAAAGTGGATTATTTATTTTACTAATTTATAAAATTCGGAGCATAAAATTTTCTGAGTGTAATGAAGGGGGGGGGAAAGGTAAAATAAAATCTAGAAGCACTCAGATATTATATTACGCCCAAAAGGAATCCTTTTTTAACGTATTGTGTGTTACCTATATTTATTGAATTGTTCTTCGCCCGTAAACCACATACATTTGAAAATAGCATATCTTTGGAATTTCCGCACTGGAGATAAAACTGTTATTTTCCGTACAGTGCTCGCTCTGAACTCGTTGAGTTTGTTAATAAAAAATTCGTTAAAGTTTTACAAAATATGAAATAGATTAAAACAAATTCGAAATTCGGCCGTCCAGATGCCCATGTTCGGGTGGAGGATTACATTATTCAAAATTTGATGGCTCTAGATTCCGTCGTTTTTGTCACAGTGCGAGAAACATGCATGTATTCATTAAATTTCTTTAAATATAATACAGGGCGGTAATATTTGGTAACAACAATTTGCAAGGAGAAGCGGACATTTATAGTGAAACAGCACAAAATGCCGCTTCGATCTAATAAATTAAATTCACAGTAAATAAACAAAATCTTATGCAGAACTAAAAATAAATTTAAAAAATAATCACTATAAAATACAAAAAAAAATTAATTATGACGGTTAAATACAATTTTAATATTAGAATTAAATGTATAAAAATTAAGATGTCAAAAGTGCTTATCACTATGATGTATTATGAAATATAATTGAAATAAAATTCCCTTAAAGAAATTGTGCTATAATATTCATCTATTATTTTAAAAAAGCAGCACAATTTAGAATTTTAAACACAACTTTCAAAAATTCGTTTTGAAATATTTTAGTATTTTTTACTTATTTACACCAATAAAAAGCATAAAAATTGCAAGAGAAAACTGCTTGTTTGAAATTTTCTATTAGTTCAGATTGAAAATACTATTTTCTGAAAGAAGTAGTTACAAATTTCCTTACAGCATAGGAAAAGCTAAAAAAATATTCAGCCCTGAAAGCATGCAATAGCTTTATAATTATTTGGAACGCTAATCATGCTTGATAAATATGCTACATTTTTAAAAATCAGTCTCGGTTTCAAAAATAAAAATACGTAGAAATTCTAATTTGTGAAATGAGGCGCTACAACCAGCTTTTTCTTGACAATTATACACGCTGCAATAGGCAACCACTGTTAAATTTCTGCAAGTCGTCCCTACTCGTACGGATGTGGTCAAGGTGATAGCCGAGAACTCGTCAGACGAGGGAGAAAACCCATTCGGGTTAGTCTATTTCTTATAAAGTCCCTGTAGTTAACACATGAAGCTCTTTTCAACTATTGCCTTAAATATTATATCCTGCTTGGATATCATTTAATAAGATTTTTTTTCTGACATCTGGATTACATTTATTAGTCATAAATGAATAGGAGACAACTTCTTTCTTTTACTCCATTATATTAAAGGATGATTTATATGTTGTATAGTTTCGTGTAAATTAATTCGACAGATTTGTACAAATTACAGAGTTTAATTTAATTATTTTTTATTACTTGCATTATGCAAGGTTCATTTTAAAATACACTTTACACTGATGCTAACTGTTTTATATTATTTCCATTTCTTTCATCGGACGCGCTATAATAATAAATAAATGGAATATAAATAGCTAGCGGAGTTAGAAATATGCAGCGTGCCTTTGCAACGCATTGCGAGAGTTATTTCAATAATGACCCGACCACCTGTTAGCTGAGCAAATTCCATTCAACATTTTGTCGTAATTACTAGCCTTTTTAATTGAGAAATAACACACTGAAGAATAAATGTTAGAGAAACGGCCAGTGAAAAAGCTGGGAATACACTTTGGTTTCTAGTTTTTAAATCGCTTTGTTTAAGAAAAATTTCTTTATTTCTTTCACACTAGAGCATCATTATTTTTTATTAATTGAGGCATTTACAGTTAGCTTGCTTCGTTTGTTTTCTTACGACATGCTGTATAAATTAAATAAAATCAAGTAAACGGTTTCAGAACTGTATTCACATTGTTGGCTCACAGGTCTAGCTAATTTGTTTGAATTTGTGTAAGGTACCGTTCCTTAACAACCTGTAAGTGTTGCACTGAATTGACTAATTTGATTTAACTAATTGAATATTAATTTTTATTTTCGAATTCGTATATATTTGATCATTTATAAATTCAGAAACAGATAGGTTATTTTAGTTCTCTCCATACGGCAATGTCTTGATGAAGTTGTAAAACTCTTTTGCATTTAATTTTTGCAAAGTTGAATCCTATACAAATTAAAAAAGAACTAGGCATTTCTTTTTCAATGGTGTATTGAGTTTCGAAATAAATTACAATTTGCCAACTTTTTATTCCAAATGGTTTTAGTTATATATATTATATATTTTTATATATATATATATATATATAAACCAAATCATGTCATGCTCGCAAATCGTACTGCATAGATGACTCGAAATTGCGACCTAGTGGATAATCGGACGGAATTTTGGAAGGGTTTGGTTTGGTTTGGTTTATTTAATTATGGCAAAGCACATTAGGGCTATCTGCCTAAGGGGAGGCATGCCTTCGTGGAGGACTTTCTAAGGGAAACTGGCTAGTATACACGTTACACATGGGGAAAACCACGAAAACGCCCATGCAGCCAGCCCGTTTGCGGGATTCGAACCTCGGACCGAACTACCAGTGTTTAGCGACTTTACCGCTCGGCCGCTGGTGGCCCAATTTTGAAAGGGAACACATCCATATTGGTAGGCAAATGTCATTTGTTTTAGAATGACGAATCTGTTAGCACATATCTTCTTAATTGGCGGAACACTAGTCCTGCTGAAGTTGCAGAAAAATTTAAGTACTTGATCATATTTTAAATAGCGGGTGATAGTTGGTTAAGGATGAAAGACATGTTGCAGGAAGGCGGAGTTGCGAGAAAGGCTGCGCAGTTGCAATTCTCATGATAAGCTTGGAAATGATTCATTTTCGTTCTGAATAGCGATTTGGCAAACTTTTACTGTATTTTGGATTATCAGATGCCTTGAAGAAGTACCTTATATAAAATTAAGAATAATTGCACGGAATATCTTCAGGATGTCCTATTTAAATCGCAATATCCCGGGACATAGTTAAGCTATCTTGAGTACTTTGATTCTCAATGGGCTGAGGACAACGTAATTTAATACGCTGAGGATGTCTTGTGTAATTCGCTATGTCCCTATTATATATTTTTCCGTTGCATTTATCAGCCAGACGAAGGCTGGAAGAGTCGTTGCTAGTAGGGAAATAAAAAAGGAAACAATAAATAAAGAAATAAACAAAAGAATGTCCTAAGAACAAAAGCTAAAGAAATTAAGATTGAACATCAAGAATCGCCTTAACATAAGTAAATTTTCAAGCTTCATATTTCAAGCAGAATTTTCCAACTCTGCCCCTGAGTAAAAATGGTGATAGTAAAAAATTAAAAATTTTCTCCTAATGGATGGAGTAGGTGGCTTTGTTTTATATAATTTAGCTGAAATATTTTTTTAAATTTTGTGTCTGTATATCCGGGGCAGGTACTAATTAACCGTCGCCATTTAAAAGTTTAAAACAATGTGCAGGTAATATAGTGCATATTTTAAATCTTCGTTAATTGATACGAATAATACTGTTGAAAAGTTCTGTATCTTGAGAACTTTATTGCTGGTGGCTATCGTTTTCGAATTTAGGTTTTTGATAGAAAGCATGTTGGGTGATTTGTTGTTTAATTTGATGAACTGTCTTTCAAGCAGGTATTGAAGTAAAATTTCATTTTGCTGTTATAATGAACAGAAACTCTCCACATCTCTTCAAATAATATTCAAATGACATTAATAAATATAATAATAATAAATGAATATAATAATAAATGAATTTAGTTTACCCTTAAAATAATAACTGAACAGAAAAATTACGCATAGCCTTAAAACATTAAAATGACGTATAATTTGACATGGAAAAAATGAGATATTAATTTTTTAGTTCAAAATTCACGACATGTTCTCATATAAAGAAGTTAATGTAGAAAATGTAATTTTTTCCGAACGAGAATACAACTTCAGTAAATTTGTATAATTTGTTCATCACCACTTTTATATTTAATGAACGCAATTAGTTATTTAAAAAAAAGACAAAATGCAAGTGCCAAAATGCTAATCTCGGCACTCAACTGTACTAAAAACGATGGTTGTTGATACTTAACTGTCAATTTAGAAATATAGTTGTGTCATTCATCTACTCATTACTGTTTCATTTTCTGTTTGCGGACGATTTCGGACTCGGGTTAGTTGCGTTAACGAATTTTGCAGATTAAAAGCAGCTAAAAGAAAGCGAAATACTCACGCAAATTTATCGGGACTCACCAGCGGCGGTGCGATAATATCACGAAACACTGATAGTTCGGTTTGAGGCTCGAATCCCACGAACGGGCTGGTTGCATGGGCATTCTTGTGCTTGTCCCCATGCGTAATGAGTATACGAGCTAGTCTCTGTCAGATAGCCGTCAAGGGTTTGCTCTAATCACATAAATCAAATCACTAAAATTTATCGCCCGTTTTTATTTCCATTTCAAGAGTGAATCTTTAAACAAAAGTAACTTCGATTTATTAAAGAGAAAATTATATGCTGCGAATTGGCTGTTGTAGTATTACAAAAGTATCATTTACCTGAAGATTTTATGAGGAAACTTTTATACAGTTTTAATTGATATAGAGGTATACTATTTACTATAATTTCTGTAGAAAATGCAAAAATATTAACCGTTGCTAGATGCATTAATTAGATTTTTTAAACAACCTTAATTCTTGAAAGCACCGAATCGAGGTGATGCTTATACTGACACCATGGAAGTGAAGAATATTACTAATCTATTGCTTATCCTTATTATCGACTTGAATAAGTAAATAATAAATAAAAGGGGGAAAATGAACTAAATAAACGAATTGCCGAAGAACAAATGATAAAGAAACTAAGTTTGAACAGAAGAATCGGGGTAATATAAGTAAATTTTAAAGCCTTTATATTTTAAACAGAACCGGTGATAGAGAAAAATTAGAAATTTCTCTTAAACAGATGGCGTAAGCGGCTTTGTTTTCTGTCATTTAGATAATTTTTTTTTTGTTTAATTCTGTGTCTGTTTTTCTTGGGTAGGTAGTCATTGTCTGTCGCCCATTAAACGTTTAAAGCAAAGTTCGGGAAATATAGTGCAGATTTTAAATCTTCGTTAATTGTCAAGGATAATGCTGTTCGAAAGTTCAGTACCTTCAAAACTTTATTGCTGGTGGCTATCATGTTTGAATTTAGGTTTTGTCGAAAAGAAATTTATTTTATTTTTTGTTCTCCGAACTATCTTTGAAGCAGATTTAGAAGTAAAATTTCATTTGCTGTCAGAATGATATGAAAAGTCTTCCCATGCCTTGAAAAATATTCAAAATACAATTTTTCCTTAATATAGCTATTTGAACTATACAAAAAATTTATACAAATATTTAACACATTTAAACAGTATGAATTATGGTTTTATATAGAAACACAAAATGACCAATCAATGTTTAGTTCAATGTTTTTTAAAATAACTATTGAAACTATAATGAAAAATTACATAAAGCTTTAAAACTGCTTAAATCTATGAATTAGAGTTTTAAATTGAAAAAAAAAATTAGAAATTGTTTTAGTCGAAAATTTACTACGTGCTTCTTATAAAAGACGTTAATGTAGAAAATGTCATTTTTAAAAGCAAAAACACAACTTCGGTAAATTTTAATAATTTTGTTTTTATCTTTTTTCTATGTAAGGAATGCATTTAATAACTTTAGGGCAAGTAGTCAACAAAGTCTCATTTTCTCCTTCGCACCGATGCATATGAAAAACGATTGTTACTGATATGTAACTCTCAATTTAGAAATTAAATTATTTGCCTCAGATATCCATTTCACTTTCCGCTCACTACCGGCAGCGTGGTAAAGTCGCCGAACATGGGTAAATCCATCCGAAATTTTGGAATTTCGCGAATGGGCTGGCTGTATGGGCATTTTCGTAGATTTATCCATGTGTAACCTGTATACGGACAGTTTCTCTTAGAATGTCCTCCATGAAAACATGGATGACTTAATCCAGCCTTGAATTTAGAGTTAGTTTTCGTACGATTTGTTCAATAGATGACAAATATGCCAGATCGGAATCAACAACGTACACCTATATTGTTATATAAAACGATTTCTTGGATTGATTTTGTGGTTCTTACATTATTTTCTCCAAATATAATCTTTGGTTGTTTTAGCTAATACATTCGTATGGTATTTGACATGTATTTTCTTGTATAAATTTCATAAATTTTAAGGTTTATGTTAATTATTCTAACAGTTAATTTTTAGTTAAAAGTTACATTCCTATCATTATGAATTTCAGCTTACAACTTCCGGCCATAACGTATTTTGAAAATCGCGTTTGAATGCAAACGATGAAAAGTATTTAACTGTGAATAACCCCGTACTTAACTGTGAAAATTCTGTAAATAAAGTATTTAACTGTGAGGTTCTACTGACTAGATATAGAGCCAGAGATTTTAACTAGCGTACGTTTGCCTTTTTGGGCTACTTTCTTTCTCTCACGCTCGGGGTTACCTTAACCCTTGATAGCTTCGTCGTTATTTAGCACTAGCTGTACCCGCCCGGCGTTGCCCGTGCATTTAGAAAATGCAGATAAGTGAATAGCGCAGGAATAGTAGTGTAGGACATGTAGACTGTCTCTCTCTCTTCCCCCCCCCCACACACACAACATTCCCCGTCGATAAAAAGGAACAATATATCCTAACCATGAGCCATCTGTTAAAAAATTAGTTTAAATGAGAACAGACCTCATATTAGCACATGCTAGGAAACCGTAGTCATGTGGTTATAATCATTGGTCTGAAGTATAAAGAAAAGTAAACATAAAAAATTCAAACTCAAAGATAGGAAAGAGTTGAAAGGGAAAGATAGAGAGTACAGTACAGAAAAAATAAAAAGTAACGAAAACATGGATGAAATAAAACATCCTGCTTACAGGAAATTTGGAGTTAAGAACCAATTAAATTTTTAATTTAAGTGTAAGTTAAATTTAGATGACAATGAATTAGAAGAGGAGAGTGTTTGTGTATGTTTGTGGAGCTCGGGCTGGGGTCGCAAGGGCCCCTGACCGATTAATGTCTGTTGGTACGGCAGCACCATTCGGATTATTGCTCATGCTCTCAAGAGAGCACTAAACAATAACATCACTATTTAAAGCATGATAGTCAGAGTTAGTTTGGGAGAGTGGAGAGTGGCAATAATTTTTCGTTAGATTGTCCTTTTCGTTAGAGAGCCTCGGGATAAACTATATTTAATGTTCTTCCATTCGGAGCTAAGATGTGTAGATTATCGGCATTACCAACTCTTGAACAACCCACGTACAGTTGACCATGGGAGAAACACGGCTTACGGAGGTCGAGCCCTACAACTTTGAGAGATTGTCCTTGTGCCTTATTAATGCTCATCGCGAAACTCAAACGAACAGGGAATTGTAGACGCTTAAACTGAAACTGGAGATCGGAAGGGATTATAGGAATTCTTGAAATAAACACATCTTCGCCTGCAGCATGTCCGGTCATGATGGTGGCTTCTATAATATTTGGCATCAGTTTCTTGATAGAAAGTCTTGTTCCATTGCAAAGTGCAGGCGGATCCAGATTCCTGAGGAGAATTATCGGTGCTCCAACCTTCAAGTCCAATATGTGGGAGGGTACTCCAGGTGGCTCTAATTTTTTGAGAAACTCTGTCGTATAGTTGACAGCCTCGTCAATATTGCATGTCGTGTCTATAGATTTGTAAATATGAAGAGTTCCGGGTAAGTTCTGTAAAAGTTCCTTGTTGATAACACTGACGGCTTCGTTTGTTGGGGCAAGAATTGCTCTTTCGCACAGCCATGCGTGATCAGTGAAGTGGTGAATCACATTCGGAAACACAGCCTCTTTCAGTTCTTCTTCAGTAGTCACAATCCTTCCAATGCCTTGCATCGCTACATATCCATCTTCATTTTCTGAAGTAAGGGCTCCATTTCCTAGTTTCAGTAGATTATCTGCAAACTGCTGGGCAGAGGGATCACCGTTGAGATGAACTCGCATGTTAGTCGATAATCCAAGTGTTTGAATGCCATTCCAGATGTAAGAAGATTTTATGCAGGCCTGCATTTCATCTGCCCTCGTTCCACGCGGAATAACTGGTAGCGTCTGTCGAAAATCGCCTGCCAAAACCATTACGACGCCTCCCATTCTGTCATTGTTCCGTCTGAGGTCTTTCATGGTGACATCTAATGCTTCGAATGCGGCTTTGTGGGACATGGTACACTCGTCCCAAACGATGAGCTTGCAATCCTGTAGAACCTTTGCCTTTCCTGAATTCCTTGGGATGTTACACGTTGGAGTCTCTGTGCTTGTCAGATTTAAGGGTAACTTGAACGCCGAGTGAGCAGTCCTACCACCTGTCAAGAGTGTAGCAGCAATGCCGGATGAAGCGACAGCCAGGGCAATCTCATTTCTGTGCCGCACCTTTGCCAAAATAAGGTTGATAAGAAACGTCTTCCCGGTTCCGCCTGGAGCATCCAAAAAGAATATACCCCTTTGCCTATCAAAAACTGCTCTAGTAATCTTGTCAAAGGCTTCTTTTTGATCTTGGACCAATTTAGGCTCATTCTCCTGTATATAAGCTGCGAGCACATCCATGTTATAACTTCGTTCTCTAATTACTTCACTGGAAATGGCAGAATCGCTGTTTCTGTTAGGTTGGGGAAGTCCAAAGCTTTTCAGGTTCAATCCTCCTAGAGATATTATCTTGTTCTCAATGTAGATTAGGGCTCTGTTAAAGATGTCGTCATTGTAGTCCAGGTCCATATTCTGCTGCTGGATCCTTGCTTGATGCAGTATGTCTTCAGACAGGTTCTCCCTGTGGTTCATCCATAACTGTTCAGGGCCCGACATGGAACACGTTTGAAGCATTACAGCAAACAGATTACGCATCATCTTGGGTGATCGAGATGCAGCTGCTTCTTCTAACGCCGTGTTCCAGTGTTCGTCATTCTCCAGAAGTCCTTGAAGTTGGCAGGCCTCTTTGAAAGTGTTGCAGACTCTTCCTTGAACGGTTCTCAAATCCGTGAATGATGTTGGGCCTCTAACTTCATGTAGTAATAGGCGAAGGTGGAAGCATTCGGAGTTGTTGGGATGGACGGTGTAGACACGGCCAAGAGCATCAGTAGACCGGATTCCTGTTTCTTCTGGAACAATTTGTCCTTGTTTACGGCGGTTCCAACTCTTGTTCCTGCTGTTCCATGTGTAGTACTTTGGAATTTGGTTGTAAAGTAAATTGCGAGCAAAGTTATCTTGGGTGCACAGCTTGAAGAAAGATGTGAGCGTTGTTTCCTGGGGTGCCTGGACCCGTTCAGCAGCATTTTCTTCAGTGAAGTACACTCTCTGGCCATTTTCAAGGTGGACGCTTAGATGAACGACTGTGGGATGACGTTCGTGGATTGGAAAGTTGAGTATTCTCCACACTGATTCATTGCTGCTAATGTATCTTCCCATCTCATATTGATGAATTTCATTCAGTTCATTGGCTCCACTGGTGACATCAAATACAGCCATGTCGGATCCTTTATTGACATACTTGCATACATACTTTATGGACTTGACAGAATTGCAGTACTCAACGTTGATATGTGCGTTAAAAATTTTGGATAGTAGTGGACAGTAAGGAACAATCCAGGCATTGTCCACCGAAACTTCTGATCCTCGTAGATTGATGCTTGCTGTAAAACCTCCATCTGCAGGGCTTCTACGACGATACAGTGGATATCCGTCTTGTCCCGTCTGCGTCTCTTTCAAGAACTGGCGAGGGTATCGCTCTCTTGTCGATTTTTATTTTCCAAACATTTCTTTTTTCGAGGTGGCTGCGGCATATTTCTTCTAAAATCTGAAAAGCAAAAGTTAAGCAACCAACAGAAGAAAAATTACAAAAACTGAAGAAAACGCTACAATAAAGAAATCAATTGTTATAATCAAACGTTATTTGAAAATAAATAATAGCAACACGATCAGTGAGTCAAAAAACCATGATAATATTAATTAAGAAACAAAAAGTTTATAAAGTGCAATTCTGAAAAAAAAAAGAAATTAATGTGTCATGAAAACAGCAAACTAAAGCTACAAAAAAGAAATGAATTGTAATTAATCGATTTAATGTATCGTCAAAACAGCAAACTAACGCTAGAATAAAGAAATCAATTGTTACAATCGAACGTTATTTGAAAACAAATAATAATATCAGTGAGTCAAAAAAACCGTGATTAATTAATTATAAATAATTTTTTTTAAATTTTTCTAATTCAAAAATCGAAAATCGGGCTTCGAGGTCTGGTGGCCAGCCCCTTTGTGCTTCCGTATAAAAAATTCCAGGTCCCTGCGTGCCATAGATTTGGCTGGAGAGCTCGGTCAGACAGACTTACACTTGCTTTTATTATTATAGATTATTATTTTTGGAGATGGTATATATTTTTAAAAAATTAGCTTGTCGAACCATTGAAATCTTTATAGATATATAAAGAATGTGATATTTACTTTTAAAAAATGAATACATAAAACAATGTAAATAAAATACAAACTACAAATTAAAAATACATGCTTTTATTTTTAAAAATACAGGACTTGAATAAAACTTAAAATATTATTGTCCCTTAAAAAGTGTAATTTTTGTGTTAACACTACGTACGCTTTTGTTCTGAAGTTTTTCTGTTTCAACTTTACCTGCATAGTACAGTCGTATTTTCAGGTATTCAAACAGAATGGCTTTTATCAAAGAACTTCTATGGTTATCTAAAGGCTCATGATTTAAAATATGTTCATGCATGCCTAAAAATATATTTGGAGAGTTTTCTATTATACATTTAACACTATCTGAAATTAATGAAGCCATAATGTTTTTTTGTTTAAGTTTTCCAGAAGCTTGGGTGGTTCGAAAAGATTTCTCAGCTGCTCTACATATCTTCACAACACTACCAGATGGAACTATTAATCCTCCCCTATTTTTTCTACCTAATAATTTACTTTGTGTATAATCAACTGTTAAACCAACATCAGACAGAGAATATATACAAGTATCACATTTTAATGCATTTTTCAATTTTTTAACAACACTACCAGCAATGTATGCAACAACATCACTAACAAAGTCTGAGAATTGTTTACAGCTTGTTAATGCAAAAGAATGATCTTCAGTAACACAATTCTCAGAAAAATTAAAATCACCTTTAAAGGTATCTGTGGAGTTGAAATTGATTGACTTCAAGTACATATTAGTGGAACTGCTCACATTTAAAATATTTGTATCGTCTAAAACGATGCAATT
Organism: Stegodyphus dumicola; assembly: GCF_044657685.1. Classification (NCBI taxonomy): domain Eukaryota; kingdom Metazoa; phylum Arthropoda; class Arachnida; order Araneae; family Eresidae; genus Stegodyphus; species Stegodyphus dumicola. The sequence goes on from NC_140778.1 coordinate 123,663,110, forward strand.
TGCACTACCTGATGTCATTATGTGATGGTGCATCAGTAAGCGAACATATGCTGCTTTAAATTGTTTTGCAGTAGGGTTGTTGTTGTGACCACCTTTTGTGCGTATGGAACTGAAAAAAAACTCAAGGTGGTCCTGTGATAATTTGTATGTCAGGAAAAAGTTTAATGGGTGAGGTGAAATTTCACACAGCTCAATATATAACGATTTAATACTATTGATGCAAACTAAAAATCCTGTTTTCCTGTTGCTATGCAATATGTATTCTCCAATTTTACTTGTTCTTAAGTTTTTTATGTATTCTTGTGCTGTATTTAAGAAATTTAATATAGTATCTTTATTTTGGGGCTTAATTGGAGATTTAAAATCTTTACTTAATAGGTTTTTGCTGTTTAAGATGTCAAAAAGGCTATTGAATATTTTTTAAAAATTTTATGGTTGGAGCACAGCCAATGAATGTGGGGTGTTTTAAATCGTTTTCTAAATATAAAAGAGCATCAGCAACACTATTACTGAGGACCTGGGCTGCAAGTTTAACCTTCATTTTTTCACGATACCATTCTATGTGCCGTGCCCGTAACTTTGTTGCAGCATGAAGGCCTTGCTCCTTTTGAAATTTTTCTAAATTGATTATATCCTCCCACAAAATGAAGCCACTGTCACCATCAACAATGGATCCTTTTGATGCCAAGCAATTTCTAACAAGCTTCAACATATGGCAAGGATCCATTATGACATACACATTGTCTCCGGTGGCAGGGTGTGGAAAATAATTGATTAAATTATTGCTTTGTAAATTTGCACCTAATGCATTTGCAGTTGCAATATTGCTACTGCAACCATCAAATGTCAAACTTATAATTCTAATGCCAGTCTCTTGAAGATAATGAAGGGCCTCATTAATAAGATTGGCTCTTTCTAGAGCATTTAACCCATTTATCAAAAAATACGAAACTGGAACCTTCCAGCTTCCATTAATGGCATTCACCATGAAAACTAAAGCCTCTTTTGCATGAGGCAGCTCATCATCATCTATGTCAGTACCTAAGTCAACATATCCAGTAAAACGAGTTCTACCCCATTCAATATGTTGTCGTATTGCCATTTCATCGACAATAAGAGCTCCATAAATGGTTTTGTTTATCTTTAAAGCTTCTTCTGCTTTAAGTTTCAATGATTGTAGGGCTTCCTTCGTAAATCCAGGAGAACCACTAACTTTACCATACCACCTTCTTAAAGTAGAAGGATGGGGAAGACTGTCGTTGAACATTTGTCTGACATAATTATATGCTTTTGCCGAATAAAAATTTAAAGTCATGGCAAATGTTCGGAGGTCTTCTGAATATTCAGCTCTTGAATTACTACATTCAAGTCTTTCTATGAAGTCCCCTACAGCTCCAGACAACTAGAGGAAGGGAGCAAAAAAATTAAGATTTTAATATAATATTAAACATAAAAATTTTAAATATAATATAATAAAACGTAGATGAGTTTTAGCAATAACTTATAACATTTTTATGTAATGGTCACCTCAAAAATATTTAAAAAAACCTACAGATGCAATATTTTCATGACACTAATGGAAATACAACCTGTGACATTGCATCCTGCATGTCATTTCCTTAATCAAAGAATTACTTGATTAGACATATATTTCTGATTATTACATTTTGAAAATTCTCAGCAAGTATTCATTATATCTTAGGGTGCATGATAAGGGGCCATCCAAAAATGATGTCACGCTCTGATGGGGGAGGGGGTTTGTGCAATTGTCACAAGGGGGAAGAAGAGTAATAAAAAGTGTGACATCACACACATTTTGGTTAAAAAACAGCATTTAAAATCAGCTGATTAAATTTTGAAATTACAAAAATTGAGGGTATTTCTTTCTATTGGGGCTAAAACAACTTTCCTGGGATTAATAAAAATTCTACTGATTCTTACTAAATGATTTAGATCAGCATTTCCCAGCTTTAAATCAGAAGTGAAAGTATATTTTTATGTAATAGCCTGACATTTGGCAAGGGAAGGAGGATAAAAAATTTTATGAATATGTGCAACATCATTTATGAATTACCCCTAAATTAAGTTATAGTTAAAAACCAAAACTATAGTTAAAAGCACAATTTCTCTGGGAAATGATGGATAAAATAATTGTAAGAGAGATACAAAACTGGATATTGTAAAAATTTGTTAAGCTTACCCCTAAAATTGTTGACGCTGAATCAGATATTAAATTCTGAGTTTTTATCTCAGTCAGCAGCTCGTCTAAAGAGGCCACACGCTTCTTCAGTGTTTTGTTCTGTTTATCTAACAATTTAATTTTTCTTTTCATGCTGATATTTTGCTGCTGAGCTATTTCAAGAACTTTTTTTTGCTTTACTTGGAGATGTAACATCCTCATCATTAAAATCTCCCAAGTAATGCAGCCGTTTCCTTCTTTCAGGAGTTACAGATGTACTTGCTGAACCTACAACAGATTTCAAGATGAAATATTAAATATAAGTGTTATATTAATAATAATTATTAGATTTATAAATCATACTCATATGGAGCTTAATAACGCATTTCAGTAATTTTATGGCTAATAATTTGATTTGGTGTGGAGGAAAAGGATTATTTTATTTGTGTAATGTCTTTCTGAGAGGAAACAGAATTAAAAGTTATGAAACATGAATATTTATAGCAAGCAAGGAGATTTTGAGGGTAATTTGCCATCTTAAATTAGTAAAAAATAAATAATGGGTTTTTCTTCACAAGCTTTCAATACCTTGCAAAATATTAGAGTTCAGGGAAGATGTTGTAGATATAAACTAAATTAGTTTTAAAAGTTCCCATAATCTCAGATTACTTTATCGTGTAATAGTTCAAGTGTTTTAGTTGCTTTAATTAGCTATTGCATAAAATTTTCAAGCTAAGTTCATTAAATTTAATTTACAAATGAAACTGAAACATAAACATAAATAAAAAAGTAGGCTAAAAGTAAATTACAAGCATTCTGGAAATTCTAAACTGAATATAAGTCTAGAATGCAACAAAATTCACCTACTTACAAAACTATTTTTCTCTCTAAAAATGCTATTTAACATATTGAAACCAATACAATTAATAAAATTCAAAGAAAAAAATTACTACATCACAGCATGTTATGTTAGACTTAATCAAAGTACAATTTCTTCCTCGACTCTCTCTCACATACATAAATAAGTATGTTAAGTACATGATACTGAAATTGAAAATAGAGCATCACTTACTTTCTGAATAGTGCATAGACTCTTCTGGATTGGGCTGAAGTGGCTTTTTTGACGACTTTCGATAGTAAACATTTTTTTGTAAGTGAGAAGGGAAATTAAATAACGTTGGAATTGCTGTGGCCTTTAACCAGGTGCCTCCAAACTTTGTTCTATCGAAGCAGTCTGATGTAAAATGTTTCGAACATAACTTTGAATACTTGGTTACTCTAAAGTTTTCCCGCCGCAGTTGTACTTCCCATTGTTTTTGCCTTTCTGGATCTTTAGGGAAACTATAAAAGAAAAAAAAAAAACTTAATTGTTAGCAAATGAAGTATTAAATTACACACATATATGTATTCCAGGTCATACAGGTATACTGCAGAAGAATGGTAATTTTTCAGAATCATTTAAGAATTCTTTAAGTACATGCTGAAAAATATCATGAAATTTTAAAAGTGTAGTAATTTTTCATTGGAAAGAAATGTAAATATACCTACAATTAGAGTCAAAACAATAATATAATTGTCTTTATATGGGGATGGCATTTTTCCCTTTAGCCTTTTATTACATGAGAATTCTTATTTCGTGATTCTGTATTGGAATGGAAATCAAAGGGTCCTTTTGGACCACCTTAAAGTTCTCTTAAAATTATTTTACAATAGTACGTACATTCAAAAACACAATTTGTAATACATCAAATTACAGATCAAAAGGTGCCTTCTAGAGAAAAGAGGGTCAAGTGAAATTTAAAAGAAAATGAGTCACTTTCAAATTAGATTGTTAATGATGGGAAAAATTTGTGCTCAAGGCAATGTTGAAAAAAGTTAGTTTGATTTTGTCATCAACAATTCTTTCTTAATAAAAATCTATTAACAAAATTATATTTCACTGCATGCAGGTTCAACTTCTAAAATGAGCACCACCTCTCTTTTCTTGAAATTATATTACTGAAACATAATAATGCACTCTCTTTTCTTGAGATTATATTACTGGAACAAAATAATGCAATCTTAATTACTGATTTCCACACTCATGTGTATGTCATGGGGGGATGAATATATCTTATTAACTATAACAAATATTTTATATTGAATATGTATCAAACGGTAACAAACTTCAACTCAGTATTTATTATTAGGATCAAAACGATATTACAGTTAAAAATTCTCTCACTCTCCTTTTTTTTAAATACTATTTAAAATATGGTTAAGTTTTTTACATCACATTTTTTCAATTACATTAAATTTCTAACAGCATCGTAGATGAGACAGAATTATAATCCAGATTATTTTTATTTTAATTGATTTTATAGAAAATAATGATACAGCATTGAGCTCTATAAAAGTAATCTGATTTTTAAAATAATGCTGTTTAACTGTTTATGTTCAATGTTGCATGAATCAAGATCTTCAGCTTTTTTTTTTTTTTTTTTTTTTTTTTTTTTTAACAAAGTAAACATATCGCACAATCTTTTCTCAATAATTTAATGCTAATAACAGCATTTTTCTTTTTTTTTATCGCAAGCAGTAATTGTTTATGAAATCAAAACGCGTACGACTTGGCGAAAAAAAGTTAACGCCAATTGGCGCAGCTTTCTATTTCAACGGAATACACGGAAAAAACATATAAAATTCAATTATTTGTAAAGGATGAATCCAGTAAATAGTGTCACAGTATTTAATACATTTTGATGCTAATAATACATGCTGAAAATGTCATATACAGCGGCAATTTTCTTGTACAATATGGCTGAAAATTTCCAACCAATTCAACAGAGATAGTAAAACGACAGAAATATTGAAAATAAAATAATAAATCATGCAGTTTTAACTTACCTATGAAAGGTTACAGGTCCTCCTTTCACGAAACTTTCTTTACATCAATAGGCGCTGCAGCGAATAACCATTTTTACTTAAATTTTACGTGACCAAGCAGAGCAGCAGTCTTTCGTCCCATAGAAAGCAATGTAAAGTATTTCCGGACTTTCAGAACTCGCGCAGCAGTCACGTGACACTAATGTTGGAACCGGTTGAAGGTTGCAATAAGCTCTCTACCAGTATATTATCTCGTTGTTTACGATAGCAAGCAATTCTTTACGGGTGACGCAATAATTCCTTTCCGGTTTAAACAAGCACTTACTCCAATAGGCTATTACTCGCTCTTGACCATTAATCATTTGAGAAAGGACAGCTCCCACACTTTCGTTGCTTGCATCTGTGGCCAATATAAATTCTTTGTCTGTTTGGGGATATACGAGCACGGGCGTATATGTTAATGCCGTCTTCTACTGATTAAAGGACTTCTCGCACTCCTCAGTCCATCCGAATTTTCGTTTACTTTCTGTTGATTTAATCAGAGGCCTTGCGATGTTGGAGAACCCCTTCACGAATCTTCTATAATAAGTACAGAGTCCCAAGAAGCTCCGGTAGTTGATGAATATCCACAGCACGTTCCCAGTCCTGAACTGCCGACACCTTCGGCAGAGATGACGTGCTCGAGATAGGTAACTTCACTGCGGAATAACTTGCATTTCGAATGACTCAGTTTAAGGTTGGCATCTCTCAATTTCTGGAACACCTTCCTGATATTTTCTAGATGTTCCTCGAAAGTAAGGCCCACTATAATGATGTCGTCTAGGTAGACCAGACAGGATTCATAAGATAGACCACGAAGCACTGTCTCCATCAGGCGTTCGAATGTTGCAGGGGCGTTACAGAGCCCAAAAGGCATAACTTTAAACTGCCAGAGTCCTTGACCGGTAGTGAAGGCAGTTTTCTCTCTATCGTCGGGATGAATTTCCACTTGCCAGTATCCACTCTTGAGGTCCAGAGTGGAAAACTACTTGTGCCCTGATAAGTTGTCTAGAGTATCGTCAATCTTTGGAAGAGGGTAACTGTCTTTCTTAGTGATATTATTTAGTCTCCGGTAGTCGACACAAAATCTTGTCGAGCCATCTTTCTTCCGGACGAGAACTATAGGAGATGCCCATCGATTTGTGGATGGTTCGATGATATAATTTTCTTGCATCTCCTTCAGAAGTTTTCCAACCTCTTCCTGTTTTGCGAATGGTAAACGTATTGCTGCTTTATCGGAGAGTGATCCCCCGTATCAATTCGATGTTGCGTTAGTTTTGTGCGGCCAACATCTCTGGATGACCTAGAAAATATATCTTCAAATTCTTTAATTGTTTTCTCTGCCGCACGTCTTTGTTCATGGGTTAAATTTGGACTCTGTAGGAATTTTTCCATTAATTGCCTCAGTCGGAATTTCAAGTGGGGCTTTATAAACACAAGTAACTGGAATGCATGCTGCTAGCACTTCACCCCTTTGGATGTTTCTCGGTCTGTGGCTAACATTCGCCACGCACATCACAGGGATGAAATCTTTCGAAAGGTCTACTAATGAGGAGGGCACTAATACCTCTCTTAAGCTACTTTCAGGGTATTCAATTAGTCCAAATCTGAAGCTATTCTTTTCTATGGATCCGGCTATTAATAATTCTGTCATCGGAGGGATGGTGACATCTGTTTTTGTTGTTACTTGGTGAGCTGAGGGAATGTCGCTCTTCATTTCAAACACAGTTATATCTTCTTTTGCAGAGCGCATTTCGTTACGTGTAAAGTCCAACGTAAAGTCGTACTTTCGCAAAAAGTCCAATCCGAGTATTAATTCGTCCGCGATGTTAGCGACGAAAGCTAAGTGCTGATAGGTCTCATTCCCGAAGGTAATGATGATGTTAATTTTACCTTCAATGGGAATCTTATCACCTGTCACTGTTTGCAAAGTCACACAGGGCGGAGTCCAGCGCAACGCTTCGCTCAATCCTCGAGCTACATCTGTTCTTACGATGGTTACATTTGTTCCCGTATCTATGATCATTTTACAAGGATGCTTATTCACGTATCCTTCGACGAACAGTCCGTTATTTCCGCCGCTCATTGAAGAGATTTGAAGAACTTTCAGAGGGGCTGCATCTTTGCCTGGCAACCTCCGCCCCGTGAGATTGCCGCATTTTAGTTTCCCTGGTTTTGTTTCGCTGGAGCTCTCTTCCAGTCTTGATTCACGTGACAGTTCCTGCTGAGATGTCCTTCCAATCCGCAGTTCCAGCACTTGACGATTTTCTTCCCAGTATTGTTTTTATTAGGTCTTCTTAACGCCTCCCGAATCTCTCTTATTTCTTTTTTTAGTTTCGAGACATCAAAATCTGGATCTTCTATTTCAGCCGCTCTAATAGGATGGCGATCTCTTCGAGTCGCTTGTTGAGTCGACTCGAACTTCACAGCATAGACCAAGGGAGATTTTAGGTCTTTCAGATCCGCCAATCTGAGAGCTTTCTGAATTTTCGCATTCATAACGGCATCGACGAAATGCATCAAGGCCAGAATTTTCTCGGACATCAGGTGGACAGTCCGGATATGCTTGATGCATGTCAGGTGCAAGTTCTTGAAGGCTTTCCGTGATTTTCTGCTGGCGGGATTTCAACTTCAGACGGCTACGTCCTTTGCACACTTTTTCACGAATCTCATTTCCAACGCATTCGAGAAGTTTGAAATCTGGTCTTTGGAGAGGACCCCTAAGATATCTGCAGCAACTCCTCGGAGTGACGCAGCCAACTGCGAAGCCTTCATGTGGGAATCCCACTTGTTATTTTCCACAACAATGGAAAACTGAGTCTTATATACACTCCATGATGATTTTCCATCGTATATGCTTGGTTTGATTACCATACGAGAGTACACTGGGGGAACCTTGAAATCTTCAGCTTCGTTTTTAAGCTCAGTCCGGTTTCTTTTCGAAACATCTACTTCTTTCCGGAATTGTCTCAATTTTTCTTCAAATCGTTCTTCCACAGCTGCTATTTTTGCTCCGATATCCTCTCTAAGCTCTACGATCTCGCTTTTAATCATTTTTGTTCCACTTCCATCAGTTCGAATTTCTCTTGCATAGCTTTTATTTCGCTCTTGATCTCAGCCTTTATCTCCTCCTGTCCGGCTTTCATTTCAGCTTTCATTTTTTCCTGTCGGTCTTTCATCTCTTCCTTTCCTCTCTTCCTCCATCCCTTCCTTTAAAAGTCTTTGTTTCCTCCGCCATGGCTTTCCTCTGCAGGCGGGTCACTGGCATCCAGTCGCAAATCCCACTTCTGACACCAGTTGTTACGTTATTTTCTTCCTTTACGTTCGTACGGGGTTTGTAGATTTGGAGTGAATAACGACGACACTTAATGAAGTACCGAAACACACTTTATTTACCAGTATTGTCAGGAGAGCTCTAAAACACGTTTTACAGTCGTCGATGAACTACTATAAACACCCTGACACGATCAGCGACACAGCCTTCAGGTTATCAGCCTACCACGGTGGAGACAGCTTCACGGCAAAGCACTAGAGTACAGCTCTCGACTCTGGTTGGTCGTTCTCGGAACTCCACGTACTCTCGAGACTCTCCACGCTACAAGACGAAACTCGGCGATGCACTAAAAGACTCTCTCGATGCACTCGACGACCAACTTGGCGCTAGACTTCGAGACAATCGCTCAATGACTGACTATCAGCTCGCTAGACGAGGCACACACACACACTAACTGACTGCGGACCAGCAGAGTTTATATAGTTTTCGGCTTGTGTTCGAGAACATTCTGAGCTAAGCCGGTAAGAATTCGTTCCAGAAGGTTCTCCATCCGTCCTTGGCATATCGCCAATTTTGTCGCCAAATGGGCGATTCATCGCCAAATGTGGCAACCCTGCCTTCCTTTGCTATTTTATGGCAACCTTAAAACTGGTTGCGGGGAAGCCATTTTACCGCTCCTGTACATTTCGTAACAATATATTTAATTTATTCATACATAACTCTTAACGTAAACAGTAGGTATAATCAGATCATTCACAATATATACTTTGAATCCTACACTTTCAAAATTAAAGGAATGCAAGCACTAAAAAATCAGTGCATAATATGTTTTCTTTAGGTATGGAAGTTATAATAAATAACATATCTTCCTATCAAATGAACAAGCGTAAAATTTTAAATAAAAAGAATCTGCTGGTGACTGATACTTCTATAACAGTAAAAGAGCCAATTTCTACCATACACATTTCTCTTTAATAAAAAAAGTTACTTTTTACTAGGCGTTCCTCTTGAAATCGAAATAAACACAGGCGATAAAAACAGTAAAAGAGCCAATTTCTACCATACAAATTTCTCTTTAATAAGAAAAGTTACTTTTTACTAAGCGTTCACTCTTGAAATCGAAATACACACAGACGATAAATTTCAATATCTCGTATTCTTTCAACTGGCTTTTAAGTCTAAGCTCTTTTTCCTGCGAGATACGTTGTTACGCCTAACCCAGACAGCAAATATCGGCACATAGGAAATAAAACAGAAATAGACATGTGAAACATTTTGACATCAAAATTGGAAGCTACATATCAGTAACTACCGTTTTTAATACACACTAGTGCGTAAGAGAAAATGCGGCTTTCTTTCAGGCATTTCTTAAATTAATTAACTGCTTTTAACTGCTTTTCCTTACCTATAAAAGTGGTAAAAACAAAATTATAAAAACTATCGAAACTCTGTTCCAGTTTTGCAAACATTACATTGTCTGCCATAACTTCTTTCCTCAATAATACGTAGTAAATTTTCAACTAAAAATAATTTTCTCATTTTCTCCATTCAAATCTCTAATTCATACGTTTTTACTGTTTTAAGGGTTTATGTAATTTTTCTGTATAGTTTCAATAGTTATTCTTAAAAAAATGTCATTTGAATATTGTTTCAAGACATGTGGAGATTTTTCATATCATTATATGAGCAAATGAAATTTTAGTTCTATGCCTGCTTCAAAGACAGTTCAGTAAACATCCTATCAAACCAAACACTTTCCGACAAATCCTAAATTCACATGCGATAGCCACCAGTAAAAACGTTCTTTGCATACTGAACTTTCGAACAGTATTTAGCCGTGGCAACGAACTAAACAATTTTTCACCATAGTTCTTGAAATTTGTCTTAAACATTAAAATGGCGACAGGTAATTAAGACAGCACAAAATTAAAAAAATGTTTCAGCTGAATGAGAAAAATAAAGATTTTGACTACATCTATTAAGAGAAAAATTTTCGTTTTTTCTCTATCACCAATTTCACTCAGGGGCGTAGGTAAAATATAAAGTTTTGAAAATTTACTCATGTTATTCCGATTCTTGGTGTCCATTCTTAGGTTTTTAACATTTGTTCTTTGGTAAACTTTTTATTTATTTTACTTTTTCACTTTTTATTGCTTTATTACCACAGAAGATGCTATTAGCCTCAAACCTCGCTGAATTCCCCCTACACTCCTTCATATACTTTGCTACACGGCAAAATGTAAAATTATATTCGTCTCTCAAATCTGTTTTGTTAAGTAATAGAGTCTGCATATATGTCTATAGGTTTATTCGTCGAATACGTTAAAGTAGGCAGTGAGTAAAAGTACCTGTTGTTTCAAAGCATATCTTCATAGTTTAACGAAAGAATACAATGGTTATTTCAGGAAGTAATAATTTTGTCCGTTAGAATGTTAAATTCTGCTAAAGAATATAGTTCGACAGAATTTTCTATATGTTTCCGTAATAAAAAATGCCTATTTCATACTTTTTTCCCGTATCTTATAAACTAGCTAATACGTCAATAATAATTTTCACTGATGTGTAAAACTTTGCCAATACAACATAGATGAAAACATTTGTGGCGACCGGTTTTCCGAGGATATAAATAAGTTTTATTTTCTAAGAATATTAATATATAATGGCATACAGCATCAGCTTGAAAGCTGACAACGTTTGGTAGTGACCAGTATTCCTCGGAATGTAAAAATTTATTTATCAAAAGCCTTAATTCTCTAGGCTAACTATGTGTAAAGAAAACCAAAATGATTGGAATCCCAGATATTCATCAGAGAGTACATTTTAATGCAACTTTCTTGCAGGACCGGGATTAAATAACATTAACAGTGTACAACATTAAAAAGACTTTTCAGCTCAACAATTTAAAAAAAAAAATACTTTTTTAAAATGTTCTCTTTCTCTATCTATATAATAACGTTTGTGATATCCAAGTAACTGTACAAGTAATTTAATGAATTTTTATAAAAAATATATGCTATTAATAACTTTGTAAATATTCTGGAAACAGCTAATGCCTTGATAATATCTTTCCCACGACTTTCACAAGGCCAACTTAATTAAATCCTCGGCAACACTTATAGCTTCGGCAGCTTTCTTTAACTGCGACACAACAAGCGTTGAAAGTTTATTGCAGTAGGAAATTGAGAAACACATTTGCCTGAAGAATCTCACCTGCTCGAAGACAGTCGTATCCATACAAAAGATAAATCTTGAAATGATTGTTGTTTGTGTATCATCATTCCCACTCTCGCAACCGAAAAGGAAGTTTCTTCTTAAAATTTGAAAGTAAAGTGTTCATGTCTTCACGTACTTTGCCTCTTCTTGATGTTCACTGGCAGGTTCTGTAATAGTTAGTCTTCGAAATGTGGTTTTTAATTAAAACAGCTAGCAAATACCAGACAATATTCAATGAAACTAGCACAGCTAGCAGGTGGCCGGTTCATGACAGACACCTTATTCACGGTGCGTTTCAAAACACACACTGCATATTTCCACTTCCGCTGGCTAGTTATACTCCCTTTAATTTTTATTATAGCGCAGCCACTGGAAGAAATGGAAATAACAGGAAATAGTGAACAACAATATAAAGTACATTTTAAAATGAACCTTTTATAATACAAGTAATAAAAACATAATTACAGTAAACTTTGTAATTTGTAAAAAGCTGTTTCTTTAATGTAGAAGAAACATACAACTCATAGATCATCCTTCATTACTCTGCAAATATGTTACTTAATAACATTTACGAGAAAACAATCACGTTTTACTTGTATAAAGTAATACATCAAAGAAACCATTTCTTTATCATATGTCTTGAAAAAATGTGTTAAACCTTTCAGATAACTTATTAAATCGTATAAAAATACGACATAACATTGAATTTAAGAGGTGAAATGTGTGAATCATGTGACAGTAATACAATAAAAGATAAACGTAGGTATTATATGTAATGTATTTCCCAGCTTAAATGCAAAAAGACAGCCAATGCAGCAGAACGATCACAGTCCCCTTTGGGAGTTACACTGAATTTTAGATTGGATAGCGAGACATACATTTGCATTGGATCCGGTGCACTGTTCTTCTGTAGAAGGCATTTAATAAGTCAATAAGGTACAACTCTGATATACGCCCTAATTTCACCAAATGTGGCGATATGTGTTCTGCGCTGGTTTTTGGCGCATTTGCGTGTTCTATGGCAACCCTGTTGACATTGAAAAATCTTTCGCTGGAATTCGTTGATTCGCGTCTGTGTCTGAGAAAATGGGAGGGAAAGATAAAATGGTAGTTGCTGAATTGAAGTTCGGCAAAAGGAAATATCATTGTGGCCATCCTGTTAAGGGGTAGTGGGTATTTGGAGGCGTGGAAAGAGGGTCTGGGAGATTATTTGTAGTGGCTGTGCATAATAGAAGTAGGGATTTGTGATTTTATTTATTTGTGAATCATTGTATGAATTTTCTGGAGTGTGTCTGGCTGTCATGTAAATACGATAGTGATTACGTGCGGCATGTTAAAGGCGGTATGAAATTGGTATTTCTGCTGTTCAAAAAAGCATTACTTCATGGTAAGTGCATTTTATTTTATTCTTGTTCTTATTTTGTAGAATGTTATGTTCATTGGTTCTTTTAGTGAATTTCTGTCTTTATTGTTGTTTTTGAAACAGTACATGGTATACTTTGAAATTTATTGTTGTTATGTTAATTTATTAAAGCGAGGTGTGCGTAGTTCGTAGATTCGTTCGTTGCCTACATTGTGCCATTCGTAGATGTTTTCTTAAGTTAAAACATGTCGCTGTATACATGGATTCTTGTCAAATATTTTTGATTAGAAACTTTACGTTTTTGCTATCTAAATTTTTTGTTTTTGTTTCGGATTTTAGCTTAAATCGTGTGTTCCAAACGTAGTTTTTACATGTGCGAAAACCACATTTTTGGAGACATTTTAGGCTTAAAGTTCGAAATGTACACAGAAAATTTAGATAGTAATATGGCAGTGTGAAGTTTCTTGCCAAAAATCTTTGGCGAGAAATTTGGCGACTTGAGGCCGCATATCAGAGTAGTTCCGTCAATAATCAGATTTATATATCAGATAACATGGGAATAACCATACCGCATGTGTTCAAATCAACCAAGAGTCTGCTCGTACAGCAACGATTAGTATCTTGTTTAGGCAGAGTATAACGTAATATATTCTGAAAGTAATAAAAAAAACTTCCTCCAATCTTTCAAACTATTCTCTGTTTTGAACACCAAGGTATTTGTCACAAGATTTACAATTGCAAACGGGAAGAATGCTAAATATTTAGCTGAAATGTTCGAAGAATCTCCTTGAAGAATGAAAACAGCTCAACATAAATAAGCTTTACTTAAATTTTGTTTTAATTACAGATCAGTACAATTTCTTTTTTAATTTCATTTATTAATTTTTTTTCCAACCCTCCATTTACATTTTAAACATAAGATGTGTAACATATAATTTTCACATATTCCAAAGAGGACATTCTGTCCTAGGGTGTTCACTCCGTACCACTAAAGAAGTGATGAATTTTAGAACACACCTTCATATTTAACTTTCAAATTCAAGTCTAAACCTCATTTCCTAGAACAAACGTGTCCAGTGTCACGACACGAATGCATTTCTGTTTGCTAGATGTTACAAGTTAGCAATATTAAAATCTGAAATGCTAAGTTCTTTTTCTTGAGCCCGTTGCTGACATACTGGAGCAAATGAAGCAGTCGTATTGATATTCATAATTCTCGATCTCCTGGCAATTATTCTCTGTTTTAACTTAGTGCATTATTTGGTAATCAATTTCAAGCGTTTCAGTGCCCATTTCCCAACATTATACATTATTTACCTTCTCTTTTAAGCAATAATCCTTTCTAGAATTACAGATGTTCCCTGAATCTTTTAATATAATACTTGAGGGATATATTATTTATTTTACAAGGCATGTTAGTCATCTAATCTGACCAATCTTTCGAATTCCAAACTCATTGTCGACTTAAGACATCCAAGACTCCCAGACTCAACGACCTTTCAAGATACTTCAACCACCATTTCACTTGCTTTTTGAAATAAAATCTCGACTATGTGCAGTAACCGAAAAATATGGAGACCATTAAAAACCGGACCCTCTATCCTCATCGGAATACTTATACTTCAGTTGTATTCCGCTAAACCTGCATAATCTTTCTTAAGACTGCTGGTCTAAAATAGTTAAATTTTGTTTTAAATTAGGATTACATTTGCTCAATAAATAAAAGATATTTAAGTATTAAAAAACAGCTTTTTATACTTTACATCCTTACATAAATGTTTAAAAATATACAATTTTCCCCCTTTAACAGTGCGTTTGACTTACCCAACACAGATTGCAAGTAATTATAAATATAATACGAACGGAAATAGTTTATATTATCTAGCAAGTATGCTTTTATGAAGATAACAAGGAAGCAAAAAAAATTCTTATAACGTTAATGCTTTATGAATATAACTGCAAAGAGTAAATTATATTTTTAAACTCTTATATTACTCATGTATAAAGAATAATGCAGTTTTCACTTTCCTATTCTTTCAGTTATGAAAACCTATAATAAGGATAACCAACAGAAACATATAATTTTTTACTTCGAAGTTTTGAGCATACTCATCACTTCGCTGAGCTGCTACCACTAACGTAAGGTCTGTTAAATACCTAACTGCCACCCCGAGCATAGATTAATATTCTTGACGGTTACGAGCAGTTACCATCATATTAAAAAAATGAATAGGCATTTTGGAGCACTATTTTATGACTTACTTCTTTCTGGTTTTTAACTACTAAAGAGTTTTCGCCAATAGATCGCATTAAAGTGCACTAGGCAAAGATATTTCCAAATAAATGGTACTAGGAAAGTACCAACACCCGTGGGCGAAGAAAATTCAGCTGCGTGAGCACGCATATCTTAATACTTACGAAAGTAGGTGTTGATCATAAAAATTGTGCAGTAATAAGCAATGGCATTAAATTGAAGCATGCAGGCAGGTGCAGTGAGTTATATGGCAAATGCAGATGGTGAGTGCAATATGGTTAGTAAGAGTGCAGGATAAGCAGTAGTGAGACATGATGAAAATGGCGCGAATACAGTTTGAAGCTGTGAATGGCTTATGAGTTCAAAGTCCTTCAGAAATATGCAGTAGCTAGATATGCCGTAAAAAGTTCAAAAGTTCGTATAATCAAATGATAAAGTAAACATTCATACAAAATAATTTTAAAATGAAACAGTAACATAAAAATCTTGAATAAAAAAGTTTCTTGATTAACATAAGTATAAGATGCAACACAAATAATACGATAGAGTCCAATTTTAGAGTTCAATACAAGTTACCACCATGACGAATCGTCCTTGGGCGTTTGGCAGTGTATTCAACAGTTGGACCATAATCCAACATTTGTTTAAATGCGTTATACTGACTATGCAGCATCTTTTCGAGGAAATTATACTTACGTTTGACTTATGACTTATGACTTACTTTTTCTGGTCATTAACTACTAAAGAGTTTTTGCCAGTAGATCGCATTAAAGTGCACTAGGCAAAGATATTTTCAAATAAATGGTACTAGGGAAGTACCAACACCTGTGGGCGAAGAAAATTCAGCTGCGTGAGCAGGCATATCTTAATACTTACGAAAGTAGGCGTTCATCATAAAAATTGTGCAGTGGTAAGCAATGGCATTAAATTGAAGCATGTAGGCAGGTTCAGTGAGTTGTATGGCAAATGCAGGTGGTGAGCTCAATATAGCTAGTAAGAGTGCAGGATAAGCAATAGTGAGACATCATGAAAATGGCGCGAAGACAGTTTGAAGCTGTGAATGGCATAAGAGTTCAAAGTCCTTCAGAAGTATGCAGTAGTTAGATAGGCCGTAAAAAGTTCAAAAGTTCGTAGAATCATACGATAAAGTAAAAATTCATACAAAATAATTTTAAAAAATGAAATAGTAACATAAAAATCTTGAATAAAAATTTTTTTTGATTAACATAAGTATAAGATGCAACACAAATAATAGGATATAGTCCAATTAGAGTTCAAGTAAATTTTAAAATTAAATTTTACAAGTTACCACCATAACGAATTGTGATGAATTGTCCTTGGGCGTTTGACAGTATATTCAGTGGTTGTATCATAATCCAACATTTGTTTAATTGCGTTATACTGACTATGCTTCATCTTCTCGAAGAAGTTGTGAGCTGTCATGAGTATAAAATTAAGCACAGACGGAATATCCAGGTCGTTATGAATTATAGAGTTTCTCACGTAGCAAGGTGCATTCACAATGCTACGTAGAATTTTATTTTGAATTATATACTTACGTTTCGCTTCTTCGAAAATTAACAATTATGTTTAGTGTATAAAAAAACTGGTAAACAGAAAAACGTAAAAAAATTTTCGAAGTTTTAGAATATTAAAAACAAACAAACAAACAAAAAATGCAGTTATATTTTCTACATATATTTAAAAATATATCATATATTTCCATATAAACGTAGCTAGTTGGCAAGACCATTTCGGTTTTTTTCAGTGTGAAATAAAACTATTGTTTTCTGTACAAAAAATGAACTTTAATCAATAAAGTTATCTCCCAGTTTGTTATAAAAACTTTTTCCCCGTTTGCCTGGTAACTTTAAATCCCAAGTTCGTGAAACATCTGGTCTTCATCACCCAAAACGCAACCACGTAGGATTTGAGATCATCGTTATTACTGACTGTTTTGCCATTTAAGGTATTTTGTTAATTTCGAAATAATATGTCGATATTCCGATGGTGCAGTGTGAGGACTATATGAGAGATGAGACATCACTTCCCAACGAAGATCCCATAATTTCGTACGAATTACTATAGATGTGTAAGGCTTCGAATTGTCGTAGTATTCCACTATGAGAGTTTTGCTTATTTGCCACTTCTGGCTTTTTCTCTTTAACTTACTTCTCCTATTTCATACTTAGTTGCCAATAAACATCTGAATTGTCGTTTGGTTCCTTAGAAACAGCTCAAAATATACAGCGCCTTTGCAGTCCAACTAAACTCACAGCATTACCTATTTCTGATGCACTTGATCTTTCGATGTGATTTACGCCAGCAGCCGAGCGGTAAAATCGCTGAGCGCTAGTAGTTCGGTCCGAGGTTCGAATCCCGCGAACGGGCTGGCTGCATAGGCGTTTTCGTGGTTTTCCCCATGTGTAGCGTGTATACGAGCCAGTTCCCCTTTGAATGTCCTCCACGAAGGCATCCCCCTTTGGTAGATAGCCCTCGAGGCTTTGCCGTAATTACAGAAACCAAACCAAACCAATCGATGTGATTTACACTGATTCATCATGCTTAGTCCACATTTTTTTTTTTTTTTTGACAAATGTTATTGTAGACTATCCGTTTTTCATCACCACTGATTATTCATTCAAAAAGGAGTCGCTTGCGTTACGTTTCAAATGAGTATGGAAAATATTGATTCTCTGTGCTAAGTGGATACCTTTCGAGTCATGCGGAGCACAATTATCGAGTTCTTTGCGAGTTCAAGACATCTTGTGTGATTTAAACTGTTTTAAGTGATGTATTTATCCCTTTCACAATCTTTCGCGCGATTCAACTCGATTTAATTATGGCTTCAATTGTGCCATCATGAATTTCAGCTCGAGGCCAGAAATTTTAATTTCAATATTTTTTATTTATTTCACATTTCGAACGAATTTAATGAATTTTCGATTAACAAACTCACGCTTAAAAAGTGAGCAGTGGCAATACTATTCGAAATATGAGCACCAAACTTTGTTCATTAAACTAAATATAAGGTATTTTATTTACCAATTAAAAGGAAATTTTTAATTATTTTAATTTTAAAATAATGCCTTTCTGCTATTTGAAAAAAAAACAACTTTTATCTTCCATGCAGCAGCTTGTTATCATTTAATAAAGCGCAAGATATTAATTTTCTATTTTTATCTACCTGTAATGGAATAAGAAACTATGCGATTTAAGGGCAATAAAAGCTGTTCTTAAGAGCAGATTTTCTACTGATTAATCTGATGGATTTTAAGGAAATTTATTTAAAGCAAGGGATATCTAATTAAAACTATTAATTATCTCAATACAAATAATTTCTGGATACGTTAAACATTATTCCGTTTTCCTAATAACTGTTCTATGATGGGCAAGTAAGCGATTAATTTAATAAACAACCTCAAATATTCAGACAAAATGCATTGCCAGTACGAGCATAAAAATGTTTTTATCTTCTCGCCCTATTTAGTTGCCATTCGGTGAAAATTAAGCAGTTAATTTTTCTTTGGAATATTATCTGGCTGTGATTTATTAACAAGGTAAGCTAATGAAAGGAATAAACGCAAATCATTATTTCTGCTGTTTATTACCTAGATCAGTGAAATTACAGTTGTTGGATTTAATAGAATTATTTTATAATTTTCATTTTTATTGTAGGTACTTTAGGCTGCACTGGCCCCAGCGCAAAATGTTCCAAAAGTGAAACGAACAACAAAACGTGATTCGACATGAAAGTGAGGTTGTAGATTTATAATTGTTCTCGGCTAAAGAAATGTGTGCAACCTAGCATAATGTTGAATACGAAAGTTCAAAATGGGAAAACCTTTGCGTTTAAACGAGTGTGAACAAGAGCAAACTTCGAAACTGAGATCTCAAGGAGACCTTAATTTTGACTGATTTCCCAGCGCGAAGGAAAACTATAAAGCTTTCCAGATATTTTTCTTTTATGTTTTTAATTAATTATTATATTTATTATTTAGTAAAGGAAAAGCCAAGAATTACCTCAAAACACTCAATGAAACCTGCACATGGACGGTATATCATAGAAATAGAAGTTTTGAAATTCTATCTCGCTCTAAATTAAAATTTTTGCTCTCTATTTAGATCCCAACTAATTTATATAGCTAACTATATAGCAACTATATAGCAACTAATGAAAGAAGTAGAATAGAGCAGACGAACACAACTTAAATATAAAGCACTATGGGAATTAAATTTTATGATTTAATAGGAAATAATTACACTCAACTTCGTAGACAAAATACATGTAAGGTTAACAATGGAAAATCACTCATGCATTGCAATGCCGTAAGGCGAAGGCGTTTAGATTTATTTGTGAAAAATGGGGAACTTTGACCTTTTCCCAACATTCAAAAATGATGGTTATGTATTTATTTACATATTTATTGTTAATATAAACGCTGAATTATGGAAAGGCCCTCACTGAAACTACCTGATGGGTATTTCATGACCGAAAGACTGTCTTGAAGTTCTGTCTCTAAATTTACGCATTAGCTTGCTATTTAGACCCCACTAAAATCAAAACATAGCGCGAAAAAAACTGGAAGAAACGGAAGCAGATAATTTAAATTCAGGAAAATAAATTATTAAGTTTAATACATAATAATTACAATAATCTCCGCCTCCTGTGATAAGTTACTATTAATCCGAGATACAATTACTTCGACACCGAAATTTGTCTAAGGAAATGAAAAAATTACGCAATCCACACTGTCTGCAAATTAACAGCTACAGATCAGTAAGCATTGCTTTTAGAGCGTTAGGAATTCAATAATCATAATGATTTTGTATTACGGAGTGCTGTGGTTCAAAAACTCATCAGAATTACATAAAGTGAGCAAAAATAGGAAAAATGCATAATTTACTTGATGCAAGCTAGAGGGAGCCACATGTGCTCGAGAAAGTTTACGAATAGATTTAAATGAAATAAGATTAATAAAATGAAATTTTAGTTTTTATATATATTTTTTAAAACTTTATACTTGTTTGTTATTTTATATTTAATGGTTTTTTTTTTTTTTAGTCCAAAGGGATTTGAATCCCGAAGGACTATTAGTTTCGTTTTGGCATTTTGCGTCGGACGGATAAATGTCGGTTCACTTTTCAAACTGTTGCCATAAAATGTTAGAGTCCTGCATTATATTTGAAGAAATTAAATAATGAAAATCTGCGTAAATGTATGTATATTTCTCACATTGTCATAAAATAACGGTACATAGAGTCATCGAATTTTGAATAACGTAATCCTCCAACGAATATGAGCATGTGGAAGACCAAATTTGAAATTTGAAATTTGTTTTATGATCGATTTCCTATTTTTTAAAACTTTGACGAATTTTTGATTAACAAACTCAAGGATTTCAAAGCGAGCAATGGCAACGTTGTGCAGAAAAAACATTTTTATCTCCAGCGCGTGAGTCTCTGTATCGGAAATTCTAAAGATATGCTCGTTTTAAAACTATTTTGCGATATTGCTGTTGCACTGGATCTTATGGTTTAAGTGCGAG
Organism: Stegodyphus dumicola; assembly: GCF_044657685.1. Taxonomy (NCBI): domain Eukaryota; kingdom Metazoa; phylum Arthropoda; class Arachnida; order Araneae; family Eresidae; genus Stegodyphus; species Stegodyphus dumicola. The sequence continues at coordinate 123,683,846 of NC_140778.1, forward strand.
GAACATGATATTTAATAAAGAAAGGTAACACACAAAATGTTAAAAAACGCCCCTTTGGACGTAATTTAAAATCTGAAACATTTCAGATTTTTTTTTTTTTTCCCAAATACAAACATTAAAGCAAAAAGCGGATAGGAAAGATTTTACAATTAATCGGCTCATTCGCATCAGGCGCTATGTAATAGTGCAAGCGGGGGAAACGCGAGAAAATATTCGAAGGCAGAAGTAAAATCTGCGGGAAGATGCGATTTTTAAAATAACAGATTGATAATTATGTAAAAAGCCACTTTTCAAGTTGTTGAAAGCAATTATATAGCGATGATAAGATATTTGGAATTTCAGTGTTAGGTTGACAGAAGACGTCCTTTCCTAATAGTGGTTGTATTTCTTTCTTATCAAAATAATCAATTATATTTCTTATACATAAAAGTGGAGACTAGGAAATTGTACAAATTTATTCAGGTTCCACATTCTTTGTGCAAAAATTACATTTTTTACATTAATATCTTCCTTCCAAAAGTCGTAAACAATTTTAATTAATTTCAAGTAAATTTAAATACTATAATCCACTATTTATATATTAAATTATAGTACAAATATATTTAAAATTTTGTAAGGTTTTATGAGATTTAGAACTTTTCGATTTAGTTTCAATGGTTAATTTAAGGAAGACCTGCCTTGAATATTCTTTTTAGGAGAGATATTTTCACATCTCTAAATATCTAGGTGTTTTTTTTTAAGTCATTACAATAACCAAAATTTCGCGTTTACATCTTCGACGACAGTTCAAAAAATATCAGAGTGAATAAAATTCAAACCAAAAACCATAAATTCAAAAATGGTAGCCAACAGTAATAAATTTCTTTGGATATTGAACTTTCTAGCAGCATTATTCGCGGGAATTTGCAAAGCCCTTTTTTTAGCACTTATTTCGCCATATTTGGGAAACGTTTAATAATGGCGGCAGGGAAGTATTATCACGTACGAAAAACACACTAAAATTCCAATTCCAGAATATTCTATGCAAATGATAGGGGAACAAAAAAAAAAAAAAAAAAAAAAAAAAAAAAAACTGTGACTCTATAATTCGATCAAAATTAATGGTGTTTGTGTATGGTCATTTTCAATTCCGCTGCTGAAGGAGAAATTTTCGTTTACATTTTGAAAGTAAGTAATATAAATTTTGTCATGCTTTATTGCTTCTTCGTTTTCCCTGCAAGTTTATCTTACATTTATTCTTCGGAGTTTTTCAATAACAATAGCTATCAATTACCAAAGAACACTCAATGAAAATAGCTCAGCTCGCATGTGGGGGAGGTTTATGACAGAAATAGCTCTATGCCGTTGTCAGTTTTTATCTGCACATTTGCATACTCGTCGTCTATTTAGATTCCATTTCATTCATATTATAAGGTAATGATTACAAAAACTTCGTAATTTTTAAAAATAAAAGTTAAATTAATATACAAGAAAGTATTCCACAACAAGGAAAGTGGAAAAACGTTTTCTCCGTCATTTACCGGAAATGGTTTTAACTTCCCTAATTCTCCGAAAGAACTTAACAAATAAAACCAAAATGACATATACTAAGCTAAAATTTTCTTGGCATGATACTTATAGAGAAAAAAATAAACGGAAACATTATACGAAATTTTATTTCAACACAGTTAATTTTATTAACTGTAAACACAGCCAGTGCAGCAAAATGATAACAGTACCGAATCAAATTTGTGCTGACTTGTAGCTTGGAAAACGAGATAAAGATTTATAAGGGGTTTCTTCAAATCTTAGTAGATTAAGCAATTTGTAGGGTTCCTGTGTTTTAATCTACAGCTAAATTTGAGGAATCTTAAGAACAGGCAAGCGAATAATCGCTTAGTTCAGAAAGATAGAAACGTAAAAGTCCGAAGGGTTAATTACCCTTTATTATTCCAAATAAAATTTAACAGGTAACTCCTTTCTTGGAGTTTGAAATAAAGCCTCCACCCAGGCTTGAACTCAAGAAACTAAGAACTAAACTAAAAGATATAGTCGAAGCCATCAATAAAATTCTAACAGAGTTGGCCCCTTAATCTATAATAATAAAAGCAAGTGTAAGTCTGTCTGTCTGTCTGACTGACCGAGCTCTCCAGCCAAATCTATGGCACGCAGGGACCTGGAATTTTTTATACGGAAGCACAAAGGGGCTGGCCACCAGACCTCGAAGCCCGATTTTCGATTTTTGAATTAGAAAAATTTTAAAAAAATTATTTATAATTAATTAATCACGGTTTCTTTGACTCACTGATATTATTATTTGTTTTCAAATAACGTTCGATTGTAACAATTGATTTCTTTATTCTAGCGTTAGTTTGCTGTTTTGACGATACATTAAATCGATTAATTACACTTCATTTCTTTTTTGTAGCTTTAGTTTGCTGTTTTCATGACACATTAATTTCTTTTTTTTTTCAGAATTGCACTTTATAAACTTTTTGTTTCTTAATTAATATTATCATGGTTTTTTGACTCACTGATCGTGTTGCTATTATTTATTTTCAAATAACGTTCGATTATAACAATTGATTTCTTTATTGTAGCGTTTTCTTCAGTTTTTGTAATCATTCTTCTGTTGGTTGCTTAACTTTTGCTTTTCAGATTTTAGAAGAAATATGCCGCAGCCACCTCGAAAAAAGAAATGTTTGGAAAATAAAAATCGACAAGAGAGCGATACCCTCGCCAGTTCTTGAAAGAGACGCAGACGGGACAAGACGGATATCCACTGTATCGTCGTAGAAGCCCTGCAGATGGAGGTTTTACAGCAAGCATCAATCTACGAGGATCAGAAGTTTCGGTGGACAATGCCTGGATTGTTCCTTACTGTCCACTACTATCCAAAATTTTTAACGCACATATCAACGTTGAGTACTGCAATTCTGTCAAGTCCATAAAGTATGTATGCAAGTATGTCAATAAAGGATCCGACATGGCTGTATTTGATGTCACCAGTGGAGCCAATGAACTGAATGAAATTCATCAATATGAGATGGGAAGATACATTAGCAGCAATGAAGCAGTGTGGAGAATACTCAACTTTCCAATCCACGAACGTCATCCCACAGTCGTTCATCTAAGCGTCCACCTTGAAAATGGCCAGAGAGTGTACTTCACTGAAGAAAATGCTGCTGAACGGGTCCAGGCACCCCAGGAAAAAACGCTCACATCTTTCTTCAAGCCGTGCACCCAAGATAACTTTGCTCGCAATTTACTTTACAACCAAATTCCAAAGTACTACATATGGAACAGCAGGAACAAGAGTTGGAACCGCCGTAAACAAGGACATTGTTCCAGAAGAAACAGGAATCCGGTCTACTGATGCTCTTGGCCGTGTCTACACCGTCCATCCCAACAACTCCGAATGCTTCCACCTTCGCCTATTACTACATGAAGTTAGAGGCCCAACATCATTCACGGATTTGAGAACCGTTCAAGGAAGAGTCTGCAACACTTTCAAAGAGGCCTGCCAACTTCAAGGACTTCTGGAGAATGACGAACACTGGAACACGGCGTTAGAAGAAGCAGCTGCATCTCGATCACCCAAGATGATGCGTAATCTGTTTGCTGTAATGCTTCAAACGTGCTCCATGTCGGGCCCTGAACAGTTATGGATGAACCACAGGGAGAACCTGTCTGAAGACATACTGCATCAAGCAAGGATCCAGCAGCAGAATATGGACCTGGACTACAATGACGACATCTTTAACAGAGCCCTAATCTACATTGAGAACAAGATAATATCTCTAGGAGGATTGAACCTGAAAAGCTTTGGACTTCCCCAACCTAACAGAAACAGCGATTCTGCCATTTCCAGTGAAGTAATTAGAGAACGAAGTTATAACATGGATGTGCTCGCAGCTTATATACAGGAGAATGAGCCTAAATTGGTCCAAGATCAAAAAGAAGCCTTTGACAAGATTACTAGAGCAGTTTTTGATAGGCAAAGGGGTATATTCTTTTTGGATGCTCCAGGCGGAACCGGGAAGACGTTTCTTATCAACCTTATTTTGGCAAAGGTGCGGCACAGAAATGAGATTGCCCTGGCTGTCGCTTCATCCGGCATTGCTGCTACACTCTTGACAGGTGGTAGGACTGCTCACTCGGCGTTCAAGTTACCCTTAAATCTGACAAGCACAGAGACTCCAACGTGTAACATCCCAAGGAATTCAGGAAAGGCAAAGGTTCTACAGGATTGCAAGCTCATCGTTTGGGACGAGTGTACCATGTCCCACAAAGCCGCATTCGAAGCATTAGATGTCACCATGAAAGACCTTAGACAGAACAATGACAGAATGGGAGGCGTCGTAATGGGTTTGGCAGGCGATTTTCGACAGACGCTACCAGTTATTCCGCGTGGAACGAGGGCAGATGAAATGCAGGCCTGCATAAAATCTTCTTACATCTGGAATGGCATTCAAACACTTGGATTATCGACTAACATGCGAGTTCATCTCAACGGTGATCCCTCTGCCCAGCAGTTTGCAGATAATCTACTGAAACTAGGAAATGGAGCCCTTACTTCAGAAAATGAAGATGGATATGTAGCGATGCAAGGCATTGGAAGGATTGTGACTACTGAAGAAGAACTGAAAGAGGCTGTGTTTCCGAATGTGATTCACCACTTCACTGATCACGCATGGCTGTGCGAAAGAGCAATTCTTGCCCCAACAAACGAAGCCGTCAGTGTTATCAACAAGGAACTTTTACAGAACTTACCCGGAACTCTTCATATTTACAAATCTATAGACACGACATGCAATATTGACGAGGCTGTCAACTATACGACAGAGTTTCTCAAAAAATTAGAGCCACCTGGAGTACCCTCCCACATATTGGACTTGAAGGTTGGAGCACCGATAATTCTCCTCAGGAATCTGGATCCGCCTGCACTTTGCAATGGAACAAGACTTTCTATCAAGAAACTGATGCCAAATATTATAGAAGCCACCATCATGACCGGACATGCTGCAGGCGAAGATGTGTTTATTTCAAGAATTCCTATAATCCCTTCCGATCTCCAGTTTCAGTTTAAGCGTCTACAATTCCCTGTTCGTTTGAGTTTCGCGATGAGCATTAATAAGGCACAAGGACAATCTCTCAAAGTTGTAGGGCTCGACCTCCGTAAGCCGTGTTTCTCCCATGGTCAACTGTACGTGGGTTGTTCAAGAGTTGGTAATGCCGATAATCTACACATCTTAGCTCCGAATGGAAGAACATTAAATATAGTTTATCCCGAGGCTCTCTAACGAAAAGGACAATCTAACGAAAAATTATTGCCACTCTCCACTCTCCCAAACTAACTCTGACTATCATGCTTTAAATAGTGATGTTATTGTTTAGTGCTCTCTTGAGAGCATGAGCAATAATCCGAATGGTGCTGCCGTACCAACAGACATTAATCGGTCAGGGGCCCTTGCGACCCCAGCCCGAGCTCCACAAACATACACAAACACTCTCCTCTTCTAATTCATTGTTATCTAAATTTAACTTACACTTAAATTAAAAATTTAATTGGTTCTTAACTCCAAATTTCCTGTAAGCAGGATGTTTTATTTCATCCATGTTTTCGTTACTTTTTATTTTTTCTGTACTGTACTCTCTATCTTTCCCTTTCAACTCTTTCCTATCTTTGATTTTGAATTTTTTATGTTTACTTTTCTTTATACTTCAGACCAATGATTATAACCACATGACTACGGTTTCCTAGCATGTGCTAATATGAGGTCTGTTCTCATTTAAACTAATTTTTTAACAGATGGCTCATGGTTAGGATATATTGTTCCTTTTTATCGACGGGGAATGTTGTGTGTGGGGGGGGGGAAGAGAGAGAGACAGTCTACATGTCCTACACTACTATTCCTGCGCTATTCACTTATCTGCATTTTCTAAATGCACGGGCAACGCCGGGCGGGTACAGCTAGTAATAAATAAAAAAAGTTTGATAAGTCAAATTTTTCATATCAGAGCCATATATAGGGTGCAATGAACAACGGTGCAAATAATTTAAAGCGATTATTAAAAATATATATAAAATATTCAGGAAAAAAGAGGTTATTATTATTGTATTTCATATTATATTGCATTATTGTATTTCATAAAGTTATTCATGTAGTATATAACAATAACTAGTTTCTATATTTTGGCTAAATTGTGTGTTTTTGTTTTAAAAAGCTCATTACTTATTCACATATCAAAAATAAGAAATTTGGAATATACTTGACTACCATTTTGAGTAGGTGATTTTTAGTACTTGTTCTTGATATACTTTAGAATAAATAATTTTAATAAATAAAATAAAGCATTAATCCACTTAAAATAAAAATATACTAATTTGTATGAACACCAAACTTTTAAAATATGAGCAGGACATGCTTTTCAATCGAAAAGCTTTATTTCTTCATCAGATGCAAGTTGGATCCTTTGCAGCTGGTGAAGAGCGAAAACTTTTTATTCAAAACGTGCGTTCTGCTCACGTTTAAAAGATTAGTGTTCATGATAAGTAGTATATTTTTGTTTTACTTAATTTTTGAGTGTTTATTTGTAATTAAGCCACTTACTTTATAGTAAATAGTATATTTAAATGCACATTTTCATAATGTGTTTATTTAATTGGGATACAGGAATAAAATAGAATAAGTATTCTCATGTTTGAATTTATAATTCAGAAAGAAAATTTTATTTTGAAAATGTACATTTTACAGCTGATCTGCAAAATATGAAATCTTACTAAATTTAATGTACAGTTAAGGCAGTAGCTTCCAAGTTTGCATGAAATTATTTTCTGGACATTGCTGAATTTATAAGCACTTTAATATGCAAGTAACTGAATAAAATGGGCATAATCAATTACTTAATAAAGATCTTTTTAAAAATAAAAAATTCTTTACTATCCTACATTTCCATAATGCAAGTACTATTGCTAACACCGAGAGGTCAAAAGTAAATGAAATTCTTCCAAAAACTATTTCTGACTTTAAATTAATTAAAATTATGTTTACTTAAATATATGAAAGTAAAATATTTTTCTTTAATATTTTACTTTCATATATTTAAGTAAACATAATTTTAATTAATTAATTCAGTATAATTTATCTTTTTGTATCATAAACTATATTAAGTTTGGACAGTAATAGTTTATAGTTCCAGCTGAAAGTCAACAGTCTGTAAGTATATATTTCATCAATGGCATAAATACATGTAATACAATGTGATGTTCTTTGTCTCTTTAGGATGCAATGCATTAAAATAAAACGAGATTTTTTTACCTTCTCAAATATTATAACAGTAGTGCAATTAATTTTTTAACGTTATTCAAATTAAAGTTTCCATCTCATTTTTTATTATTTATTTTAGATTTTCTTCCTAAAATTATTTAACCTAAACATCTTAAACAATGGTGCAAATAATTTAAAGCGATTATTAAAAATATAGATAAAATATTCAGGAAAAAAGGGGTTAAGTTTTATCTAAATACTAGCTGTACCCGCCCGGCGTTGCCCGTGCATTTAGAAAATGCAGATAAGTGAATAGCGCAGGAATAGTAGTGTAGGACATGTAGACTGTCTCTCTCTCTTCCCCCCCCCCACACACACAACATTCCCCGTCGATAAAAAGGAACAATATATCCTAACCATGAGCCATCTGTTAAAAAATTAGTTTAAATGAGAACAGACCTCATATTAGCACATGCTAGGAAACCGTAGTCATGTGGTTATAATCATTGGTCTGAAGTATAAAGAAAAGTAAACATAAAAAATTCAAACTCAAAGATAGGAAAGAGTTGAAAGGGAAAGATAGAGAGTACAGTACAGAAAAAATAAAAAGTAACGAAAACATGGATGAAATAAAACATCCTGCTTACAGGAAATTTGGAGTTAAGAACCAATTAAATTTTTAATTTAAGTGTAAGTTAAATTTAGATGACAATGAATTAGAAGAGGAGAGTGTTTGTGTATGTTTGTGGAGCTCGGGCTGGGGTCGCAAGGGCCCCTGACCGATTAATGTCTGTTGGTACGGCAGCACCATTCGGATTATTGCTCATGCTCTCAAGAGAGCACTAAACAATAACATCACTATTTAAAGCATGATAGTCAGAGTTAGTTTGGGAGAGTGGAGAGTGGCAATAATTTTTCGTTAGATTGTCCTTTTCGTTAGAGAGCCTCGGGATAAACTATATTTAATGTTCTTCCATTCGGAGCTAAGATGTGTAGATTATCGGCATTACCAACTCTTGAACAACCCACGTACAGTTGACCATGGGAGAAACACGGCTTACGGAGGTCGAGCCCTACAACTTTGAGAGATTGTCCTTGTGCCTTATTAATGCTCATCGCGAAACTCAAACGAACAGGGAATTGTAGACGCTTAAACTGAAACTGGAGATCGGAAGGGATTATAGGAATTCTTGAAATAAACACATCTTCGCCTGCAGCATGTCCGGTCATGATGGTGGCTTCTATAATATTTGGCATCAGTTTCTTGATAGAAAGTCTTGTTCCATTGCAAAGTGCAGGCGGATCCAGATTCCTGAGGAGAATTATCGGTGCTCCAACCTTCAAGTCCAATATGTGGGAGGGTACTCCAGGTGGCTCTAATTTTTTGAGAAACTCTGTCGTATAGTTGACAGCCTCGTCAATATTGCATGTCGTGTCTATAGATTTGTAAATATGAAGAGTTCCGGGTAAGTTCTGTAAAAGTTCCTTGTTGATAACACTGACGGCTTCGTTTGTTGGGGCAAGAATTGCTCTTTCGCACAGCCATGCGTGATCAGTGAAGTGGTGAATCACATTCGGAAACACAGCCTCTTTCAGTTCTTCTTCAGTAGTCACAATCCTTCCAATGCCTTGCATCGCTACATATCCATCTTCATTTTCTGAAGTAAGGGCTCCATTTCCTAGTTTCAGTAGATTATCTGCAAACTGCTGGGCAGAGGGATCACCGTTGAGATGAACTCGCATGTTAGTCGATAATCCAAGTGTTTGAATGCCATTCCAGATGTAAGAAGATTTTATGCAGGCCTGCATTTCATCTGCCCTCGTTCCACGCGGAATAACTGGTAGCGTCTGTCGAAAATCGCCTGCCAAAACCATTACGACGCCTCCCATTCTGTCATTGTTCCGTCTGAGGTCTTTCATGGTGACATCTAATGCTTCGAATGCGGCTTTGTGGGACATGGTACACTCGTCCCAAACGATGAGCTTGCAATCCTGTAGAACCTTTGCCTTTCCTGAATTCCTTGGGATGTTACACGTTGGAGTCTCTGTGCTTGTCAGATTTAAGGGTAACTTGAACGCCGAGTGAGCAGTCCTACCACCTGTCAAGAGTGTAGCAGCAATGCCGGATGAAGCGACAGCCAGGGCAATCTCATTTCTGTGCCGCACCTTTGCCAAAATAAGGTTGATAAGAAACGTCTTCCCGGTTCCGCCTGGAGCATCCAAAAAGAATATACCCCTTTGCCTATCAAAAACTGCTCTAGTAATCTTGTCAAAGGCTTCTTTTTGATCTTGGACCAATTTAGGCTCATTCTCCTGTATATAAGCTGCGAGCACATCCATGTTATAACTTCGTTCTCTAATTACTTCACTGGAAATGGCAGAATCGCTGTTTCTGTTAGGTTGGGGAAGTCCAAAGCTTTTCAGGTTCAATCCTCCTAGAGATATTATCTTGTTCTCAATGTAGATTAGGGCTCTGTTAAAGATGTCGTCATTGTAGTCCAGGTCCATATTCTGCTGCTGGATCCTTGCTTGATGCAGTATGTCTTCAGACAGGTTCTCCCTGTGGTTCATCCATAACTGTTCAGGGCCCGACATGGAGCACGTTTGAAGCATTACAGCAAACAGATTACGCATCATCTTGGGTGATCGAGATGCAGCTGTTTCTTCTAACGCCGTGTTCCAGTGTTCGTCATTCTCCAGAAGTCCTTGAAGTTGGCAGGCCTCTTTGAAAGTGTTGCAGACTCTTCCTTGAACGGTTCTCAAATCCGTGAATGATGTTGGGCCTCTAACTTCATGTAGTAATAGGCGAAGGTGGAAGCATTCGGAGTTGTTGGGATGGACGGTGTAGACACGGCCAAGAGCATCAGTAGACCGGATTCCTGTTTCTTCTGGAACAATTTGTCCTTGTTTACGGCGGTTCCAACTCTTGTTCCTGCTGTTCCATATGTAGTACTTTGGAATTTGGTTGTAAAGTAAATTGCGAGCAAAGTTATCTTGGGTGCACAGCTTGAAGAAAGATGTGAGCGTTGTTTCCTGGGGTGCCTGGACCCGTTCAGCAGCATTTTCTTCAGTGAAGTACACTCTCTGGCCATTTTCAAGGTGGACGCTTAGATGAACGACTGTGGGATGACGTTCGTGGATTGGAAAGTTGAGTATTCTCCACACTGCTTCATTGCTGCTAATGTATCTTCCCATCTCATATTGATGAATTTCATTCAGTTCATTGGCTCCACTGGTGACATCAAATACAGCCATGTCGGATCCTTTATTGACATACTTGCATACATACTTTATGGACTTGACAGAATTGCAGTACTCAACGTTGATATGTGCGTTAAAAATTTTGGATAGTAGTGGACAGTAAGGAACAATCCAGGCATTGTCCACCGAAACTTCTGATCCTCGTAGATTGATGCTTGCTGTAAAACCTCCATCTGCAGGGCTTCTACGACGATACAGTGGATATCCGTCTTGTCCCGTCTGCGTCTCTTTCAAGAACTGGCGAGGGTATCGCTCTCTTGTCGATTTTTATTTTCGAAACATTTCTTTTTTCGAGGTGGCTGCGGCATATTTCTTCTAAAATCTGAAAAGCAAAAGTTAAGCAACCAACAGAAGAATGATTACAAAAACTGAAGAAAACGCTACAATAAAGAAATCAATTGTTATAATCGAACGTTATTTGAAAATAAATAATAACAACACGATCAGTGAGTCAAAAAACCATGATAATATTAATTAAGAAACAAAAAGTTTATAAAGTGCAATTCTGAAAAAAAAAAGAAATTAATGTGTCATGAAAACAGCAAACTAAAGCTACAAAAAAAAATGAATTGTAATTAATCGATTTAATGTATCGTCAAAACAGCAAACTAACGCTAGAATAAAGAAATCAATTGTTACAATCGAACGTTATTTGAAAACAAATAATAATATCAGTGAGTCAAAAAAACCGTGATTAATTAATTATAAATAATTTTTTAAAAATTTTTCTAATTCAAAAATCGAAAATCGGGCTTCGAGGTCTGGTGGCCAGCCCCTTTGTGCTTCCGTATAAAAAATTCCAGGTCCCTGCGTGCCATAGATTTGGCTGGAGAGCTCGGTCAGACAGACAGACAGACAGACTTACACTTGCTTTTATTATTATAGATAATTGTAAAAAATCGAACAACCTAATTCGAGGTCGTTGTCTGCTGACTGCTAGGAGACGGAAATAAAAAGCACTACTTGCCATATCAAAAGCGGGCCAAACTGGCGATGAACAGTCTAAGCTATCACTCCCCAAGAGCGCCAAGAGCATTAGTCACGTGGTATATGTTGGAGACATCCTAGCAGACGAATTCTCTGTGGGTGAGCCGTCTACCTGTTATAAGAAGTCGTTGATCGTAAAGGCCATAGAACATTTCCATCATTATGACTATGGCAGAAAGGTCTTATTGCGGACCAACCATGCTTCTCTAACCTGGCTACTGAATTTCAAAAATCCCGAAGGACAAATAGCCAGATGGATTTAAAAACTGCAGGAATATGACTTTGAGATAAAACATCGTAAAGGCTCCTCCCACGGAAATGCGGATGCTTTATTCAGGAAGCCTTGCACTGCATACTGCAGCCATTGTTCAAGAGCCGAGGCTAAGTAAGGGTTGGCGAATCCGAGTGTCCGGCAAGTAACATCTTCAACATCAACTGATCCAGATCCGTGGAGTGATGAAAAAGGTAGAGAAGACCAATGGGATCCTGACCAGTGGATCCTGACATTAGGCCAATAATAGAACTGAAGGAATCATCCAGTATAAAAACCCAAGTGACAGGACATTTCCATTTTCAGTCCTGCAACTAAAAGGTACTGGGCTATCCGGGATTCACTCCACTTCCGAAATGGAGTCTTATATCGACTATGGGAAAACGACGATGGAACTAATAAGAGATGGCAGCTGCTGCTTCCTCAAAACCGAATACCTGATGTTCTGAAGGAAATACACAGCAGCTCAACAGGAGGGCATTTCGGCTGTATGAAGACACTAAACAAGGTCCGAAAGCGCTTCTTCTGGAGTTCGGCGAGAAACGATTTTGACAAGTGGTGCCGATCTTGTGATGCTTGCGCATCCAGGAAAGGACCGAAGAGACGTAGCCGAGGACGGCTGCAGCGATACAATGTAGGAGCGCCTTTCGAGCGAATTGCCCTCGACATACTTGGACCTTTTCCTCGGACCACGGATGGCAACAAATACATCATCGTTTTCATGGAATACTTTACGAAGTGGCCCAAAGCTTACCCAGTTCCAGATCAAGAGGCTGTCACGATTGCTGAAGTTTTGTTACAGAATTGGGTGTCCAGATTTGGGACCCCCGTCCAGTTTCATTCCGACCAAGGGAGGAACTTCACTTCGGCTGTGTTCAAGGGACTCTGCGACTTGTTGGAAATTAAGAAATCGCAGACAACCCCGTTACATCCGCAGTCTGATGGCATGGTGGAGAGGTTTAACCGTACAATTTCTGAACCACTTCTCGCTCATGGTTTCAAAAAATCAAGACGATTGGGATCGCAAGCTGCCCCTGTTCCTGCTTGCTTACCGTAGTGCCGTCCACTAAAGCACCGGCTATTCTCCATCACAGATGCTCTTCAGTCGCGATCTCCGTCTGCCAAGTGACCTGCTCTTCGGCCTCCCTCCGGATGCACATTCCTCGCCTGAGGAGTACGTGCAAAACCTCCAGACCCGGCTGTTAACAGTACACAAGTTTGCTCGAGAGCAGATCAACATCTCGACGGACAGGATGTAGAAGAGATACGACGCAAAAGCCACCGAACATCAATTCCAGGAAAAAGACTAGGTTTGGCTATGGAATCCAAGTCGTCTTAAGGGCGTTTCTCCAAAACTGCAGTCGCATTGGGAGGGTCCCTATACAGTCCTAAACAGATTGAACGACGTTGTGATACGGATCCGTAAATCCTCCAATTCAAAATCCAACGTCGTTCATTATGACAGATTAGCCCCATACTATGGCCATAGTACTTAGTGTTTCTCATTCTTAGGAGTACACATAATTGTTGTGCATGAGTTTTCTTACCTAGTTTCTGTGTAAAGTTTATATGTAGTGTAAATGTTTGTTTCTTTAGTTATGTTATCTGTATGTTTTAAAACGTTTCGATTGTATCAAATTTGGCTTCTGACCAAGGGTTGTACTGCTCGGGACGTGTAGTCAATGGGAGGGGGCAGTGTTACGAAATGTACAGGCGCGGTAAGATGGCGATAAGCAGTTTTAGGGTTGACATAAAATGGCAAGGGGAAGGCAGGGTTGTCACATTTGGCGAGAAATCGCCCATTTGGTGACAAAGTTGGCGATATGTTAAAGACAGTTGGAGAACTTTCTGGAACGAATTCTTACCGGTTAAGCCCAGAATGTTCTCGAACACAAGCCGAAAACTATATAAACCCTGCTGGTCCGCTGTCAGTTAGTGTGTGTGCCTCGTCTAGCGAGCTGATATTCACTCACTGAGCGAGTGTCTCGAAGTCTAGCGCCGAGTTGGTCGTCGAGTTCATCGAGAGAGTCTTTAGTGCATCGCGAATTAGTGCATCGTCGAGTTTTGTCTTGTAGCGTGGAGAGTCTCGAGAGTACGTGGAGATCCGAGAACGACCAAGCAGAGTCGAGAGCTGTATTCTAGTGCTTTGCCGTGAAGCTGTCTCCACCGTGATAGGCTGATAACCTGAAGGCTGTGTCGCTGATCGTGTCAGCGTGTTTATAGTAGTTCATAGACGACTGTAAAACGTGTTTTAGGGCTCTCCTGACAATACTGGTAAATAAAGTGTGTTTCGGTACTTCATTAAATGTCGCCGTTATTCATTCCAAATCTACGAACCCCGTACGAACGTGAAGGAAGAAAATAACGTAACAATATTAGTTGTGAGTAAGACAAATTCATTCTGCTTGAAGAGTATTTCTTGTGGGAACAATACATTTAAGATTGAAAAGTTATTTATGTTCAGCTTAAAATATTGAATGTGTAATTTAAAAAACTGTATGTGTAAGAATGCAAATTACGAAAGTTCACTTTGAATAAAACTGTGCATTGACTGTTATTATAGAGTATCATTTTCATACAGACAGCAAAATATATTCTAAGACTTTTACTATTTACAAATGTAATCATGCTTATATTTGATTTAACTTCGCACTGATAATTTTCACCATGAATGCTTTAATTATTTTTACAGGAACTTGCGCGGCAAAACATTTACAACCATCTTGTGAAAGCGCGGCAAACGTCATGTGAAATGACCGAAATATTACTGGGAGCTCATTGGTCCTTTCTATCGGTGGTGATACCTTAGCCACTCCATCGGTGGTGATACCGATGTGCACTTAAGAAATATGCGTCCTGTGATATGTGAGAAGTCCTGAACAGGCTGAATCTCAGGCGCCCTGAGGACCTCGCCAATTTCAAATCGTAAGTATTGGCATACTGCATTTTTCAGCGGACACCGTTGCCACACTTTGTGAAGGTACTTTCTGTTAGTTCTACCAGCTTTTATTTTTTCGAATTAAAACATTTCAAAACATGCATGTTATTTAATTTTCATACGCGTTTGCTAAAAATTTTTTCCAAATACTTTTCAGTAACAGGTATTATATCCAGGTTAGAATTCTCCTTTCTTTATTAATTTTAACTTGACCTTTTCTAACATTTTAAAATGCTTTTTTATACAGGGGGAAGATATTTTCATTGCATTAGCAGTTTATGGAACATTAACAAAGTTCTAAATAATATATGTCTTCTATAAAAAATTGTGGTGCTAATTGTAGATTACAAAAGTTCTAAATAATATATGTCTTCTATAAAAAATTGTGGTGCTAATTGTAGATTACAAATGCTCTAAAAATGTGGGGTGATTTGAAAAAAACGTGTAAAGAATTATTATTATTATTATTTTTTTTTTTTTTTAATTACAGAACGAAAAAAGAATTTCAATCTCGTGTACTGCTAATGCTATGAATATTGCTACACTGTTAATGTTAAGACTAAGACTAATTCTACGAATCGGGATAACATGAGAAAATTTTCAAACCTTTAGCTTCGTAGATTAAATATAAACTTTCACCTTTGCCACTGAGTGAAAATGGTGATAGGGGAAAATGAAACATTTTCTCTTAATGGAGGGTGTCAGCGGCTTTGTTCTCTATAATTTAGCTAAAATATTGTTTTTAAATTTGCGTCTGTTTCTCCCGCATAGGTATTAATTATCTGTCAGCATTTTAAACGTTTAAAGCGTAACGTTCAGGAAATATAGTGTAAACCTTAAATCTTGGTTAATTGTCACGGAAAATGCTGTTCGAAAGTTCAATATCTAGAGCACGTTAATGCTGGTGGCTATCGTTTTTTGAATTTAGGTTTTGTTGGGAAGAATTTTGTTTCATATGACGTTTTTCGAATCATTTGTGAAGGAGATATAGAAGTGAAATTTCATTTGCCGTTATAAAGATCTGCCAAATTCCCACATCTCTTGAAAGAATATTCAAGAGAGTTTTGCCTTAACATAACTATTGAAGCTCTATAAGAAAAATATATAAAGGCTTAAAACATTTCAATAGATATGAATTTCAGTTTCATTTAGAAAAAAGTGAGAAATCAGTTTTTAATTCAATATTTACTACATGTTCTCGAGGAAAGATTTTAATGTCGAAAATGTAATTTTTGCAAAACGGGAACACTTCAGTAATTTTTTATAATTTTGTGCTTACCACTTTTTATATGTACGAAATGCAGTTATTTATTTAAAAGCAAGGGTTTGAGACGTCAAGTCTGATTTTCTGTATTGCCTCTCCTGGTTCTGAGCTTCGTCTGTGTGTTTTAATAGACTTGTGATGTCATGCTGTCACCCCCTCTTCGCACTACTGATGCCTCCTTTCAATTGTCACTGCTTTCTACCGTCGTGCGCCCTTTGGGCATAAGTATCATGAGCCGGAAACATTGCGTAAAAGCAACAATATGCCGGCAATATCGATAATGATGATGATGATCTGATGCAGTTGATTGAAAGTATGTGTATGTTACAAACGATGGTTATTCATACTTAACTGTCAGCTTAGAAGAAACGTTTGCCCAGGTATTTCTTCCTTTTTCGGCGGTAAGGTCGATGAAATTAGGTAGTTCGGTTCGAGGTTGGAATCACGCGAACGTGCTGGCTACATGGGCTATTTTTGTGGTTCTTCGCGATAGTCCTATACGAAGACAATCTTTTCCTTAGTATTATAGACGTCGAGTGTTTTAATATAATCAAATAACCATCCATTTCTCTTTCATTTTCTGTTTGCGGATGATTTCGTGTTCGTGTTCGAACGTATCTAACATATGTTAACGATTTTAAGAAAAAGATGCAGTTTTCCTTCTAAAACATGTTTATTAGAAACGATAGTTATTGATACGTAACTGTTAATTTGAAATCCAGTTCGTGGTCGCAGTTATCCACTTCAATTTACTTTTGTCTTTGTGGTCGATTTCGTACTCGGGGAAGGCAAGCCAAATATATTGCATAGAAGAGAATGTGTTGACTTAAAATCCAATTGAAGGAAAGTGAAGTACACCCTAAAATTCATCGGCTGTATTTAATCCCATTTCAAGAATGAACCTTCCGTAAAAAGTAACATCTTTTTATTAAAGACAAATCTGTGTGACACATAGTGGCTGTTCCACTTGTAGGGTTTGTATTTATTTTAACTAACATTTATTTTAAGTTTAAACTATCTTTCCTGTCAAGCCTTACTTTCCCCTGAAATTGCCAATGCCAGAGTATGTAAATTTTAGTAGAACGCGCAAGGATTCAAATTGTCAGCTTAAGTATTCTGAGTTAAATAGAAAGGAAACGAGTTCGAAAGGGTGCTTTCTTGCTTCACGAGTGTGGAGGTGGCTAGTTAGAAATTGAAGAACCACGCGTTTCGGCCTGTGTGCTTGCCTCGGCAAATTGTCAATCTTTCAACGTAATATTCAGAGTTTGCTGAATTATCAGCGGTATTTTAGAACGCGGTGAGGTTAGTCACGTTTAGAGAGCCTCGTAGTTAGTCACTTGTTATTATCTCTTTTCAGTTTCTTATTTTTATTTTACCGCCGGGTCGGCGTAGTTTGTGAGCGTCAAGAGCACGCATTTGTAATTTCTAAAGTTGAATAAAAAGGGATTTAATCCCTTCTCAACACTTTGGTCTATTTCCAGTTCTCAGCAGTCACCACTTTGTTGCGTGCAGGTTGGAAGCGCGCAACTTTACATTGGCGCCCGAACACTTCTCGAACTGAAATGGCCGAAAATTGGATGGAAGCTGCGGGACAACAACAAGAAATGGCAAGCCAATTGGAAGGATTTGGATACCTGGTCCACCTTACACAGATACATTTTAAAATACGGTGCACCGATAAAAGTCATTAGCGATTACGGTAAACAATTCATTAGTCAAATATTTGAAAACATATGCACTGGACTTGGCATACGCCATATCAAAATGGTTCCGTATAGACCACAGGCAAACATAGCAGAAAGAGTTAATAAAAACATTGTAAAAATAATTCGAAGTTACGTTAGCACACATCACAAGCGCTGGGATGGCTACATAAATGAGTTAGCTTATGCTTTAAGAACGGCAAATCACGATACTACGGGAAAAACCCCAGCAGAATTATTTTTAGGACGAAAGTTAATTACGCCATTAGATTAATTATTCTTTGTGCAACAAAGAGAGCAAGAATTTAAACAGAAAGACGTGCAAACACTTATTGACAAGGTGATTAAAAGCTCGGATACGGCAAGAAATGGGCAAAAATTATATTATGATAGAAAACTCCGTGAAGCAGATTTTAAAGTTGGGGATAAAGTGTTGAAGCGGAAATTTTCTTTTTTAAGTGCCCCAGACAATTTTACTGCAAAGTTAGCTCCAAAATTTGAAGGCCCCTATGTAATTCAGGAAATCAAGGGAGTCGTATTGTACCTTAAGAACGAGAGAGAGGAAATCTGTAAAGCAAGTCCCGACCAGGTGAAAAAATATTATAATCAAAATGATTTTGAAATTCTTAAAAGTTTCTTGCAGGACTCAAGCGTAGAAGAAGTAGAAGGTCCAGAAGTAACGTCACCTGTTCCACCACCCAAGAAGCAGAGAACTGAAGAGAAACCTAGCCCTTCTACAACCCATGCGACGGTACCGGAAAGAAGAAACGAAAACTTTCAGACTCCAGCATTTAAGAAAAACAAGAAAGCAAAGCCGCCGCGTAAAGAAACCTTGGTAAAGAGGAAAACACCACTTACAACGTTTCGCAGTAGAAATTCTACATCGAAGAGAACGCTCCCAGGGCCAGAGAGTCAGGTGCAAACAAGGCCGCCGTTCGCGAAAATGAAAAGACAGCAGGAGGAACGAAAAGACCACCACCAACAGAAGAAATTCAAGCATGACTCCAGACCGGAGGACGCCAAGACCAGCCGTCCAGGGGAAAAACGAAAAAGACAGCAACCCGACGACTACCACTCCAAGAGGCCAGCATGCAGAGGGCGAAAAAGAAAAATTAACGTGGACGACACTCGGAGGACATTAAGGAGAAGACTGACGTCCATGAAACCTATAACGTGGGAGCAGTTCTGCCAGAAAAGAATGTCGGAGTTTCAATCATCGAAAACTCAAAGATAAGTTAAAATCTTCTATATTTTTTTTTCTTTTGTTCCGAAATGTTATGCGTAAATACGAAGTTCTATGTTTTGACGGAAGTCAGTGTGTCTCGGTTGAGACTTAGTTTTGTTTCACTGTATTTAGCTAAGGCAAAAGTATTATTTTCTTTAAGTATAAAATTTAAGAACAAGCAGTTTCTGTTGGTCGAAAGACTAATTCTGTTATGTTAAAGCCAAAATTTGGCTGAAGATAAAAATAACTTCGTATTCTTGCATTAATAAGAAGTTTAGTTTCAGTGCCGCCAGCTTGGCGAAGAATGAGTAAAGTAAAAGTTTATTTTTCTCTTATTCATTTTATGGTAAATTGTAAAAATCATATGTATTAGAATTTTGTAAATATACGTAAATACTTCAAAGTTATGTAAAAGTAGAATTTAGTCTAGAAGCATAAAATTTTAGATGCTAAAAGTAAATGCTCAAAAGCAATGAATTCAAATTTAAGTATTAAACTGTAGATAAAATCATGCTTTAGAGCGAAAGCCTGCATGTCTAAAGATGAATGAGGGGGAAGTTAGAATGAATGTGTTTTGTAGGGTTCTCCACCTACACTTGAATTTTAAGAATGTTAAAGTAGCTCATCGAGTTGTAGAATGTCGAGTAAGGTGTGTCTATTTGGTTGTTGAATTCTAACAAATCATTGTGGTTAGGGGAAGTGTTGCAATACTAAAACACGAATATTACCGTTGGACACCACACATGGTGGAGAGCCAGGGTAAAGTTAAATTCATGTTTGAATACTTGAATGAATGTGAATTAAGCAGTAACTAAGGAAAATAAATCGCTCAAAAACAAAAACTTATTCAGTGTCAAGAAAGTGTAAATTATAATGTATTTAGAAAGATACTGATACTTATTCCTTCCAGATGCTGGAAGGAAGAGATTGCTGAAGTCCAGGAAATGTTGCTGTAAGAAGAGAGAATTAAATAAGTATACACAGAAATTTATTATACCTTTTGTGAGATAACAGATTTTTTACGTAAACGAGGCTCTTAAAATTTAGTTCAGAATTGTAGAAACTTTTCAACAGGTCGTTTGTAGGACCTGCTTCCAAGTTTTCCAAATTCTGGCAGCGATCAACTGTAGGGTTTATATTTATTTGAACTAACATTTATTTTAAGTTTAAACTATCTTTCCTGTCAAGCCTTACTTTCCCCTGGAATTGCCAATGCCAGAGTATCTAAATTTTAGTAGAACGCGCAAGGATTCAAATTGTCAGCGGAAGTATTCTGAGTTAAATAGAAAGGAAACGAGTTCGAAAGGGTGCTTTCTTGCTTCACGAGTGTGGAGGTGGCTAGTTAGAAATTGAAGAACCACGCGTTTCGGCCTGTGTGCTTGCCTCGGCAAACTGTTAATCTTTCAACGTAATGTTCAGAGTTTGCTGAATTATCAGCGGTATTTTAGAACGCGGTGAGGTTAGTCGCGTTTAGAGAGCCTCGTAGTTAGTCACTTGTTATTATCTCTTTTCAGTTTCTTATTTTTATTTTACCGCCGGGTCGGCGTAGTTTGTGAGCGTCAAGAGCACGCATTTGTAATTTCTAAAGTTGAATAAAAAGGGATTTAAACCCTTCTCAAGACTTTGGTCTATTTCCAGTTCTCAGCAGTCACCACTTTGTTGCGTGCAGTTTGGAAGCGCGCAACTTTACACACTGTTAAAAAAATATCAGTTTTAAGGAGATTTTTATATCGAATCTTTTAACCATGTTCATTTGGCATACAGATATATTATTTATTTTAACTTCCACAGAAAAAGACAGAATATTAACCGTTGCTAGATGGGACAGATAATTTTTAAACAAAACTTAAATTCTTGAAAGCACCGAATCGAAATTATGTGTACACTGAAAAAAATCAAAGTATTATTAATCTCATAGCTATTATATTTTCGAAATGAATAGGTAAATAAAGAAGGGAAAACAAAACTACATTATTTTTTTTATTCAACTACGCACAAAAGGCTTTAAAAGTACACTTTAATCACTCCGGTAAAGGTAAGAATATTCATTGGCATATGTATTATCTGTATAATGTAAATTTGAGTGTTATTTTACCTTAATTAATGCAAATTATTTACTTGTTGTTATAGTCTTTATAATTAAAATCCGTGAGCGCCTGTTCGTTTAGTTAAAGGGTCGTTCAGATTGGGGTTTATCTGAGCTAACGGACACAGCTGATGTAACTGACCCTCATCCAAAACTAATTTTTCTCCATAGCAAGCTTAAATACCTGAACTGCAGGCATAGGGGAGCTAGTCGACACATGGAACTGACTCCGTTAGCTCAGATAGACCCCCAATGTGAATGGCCCCTAATTGTTTCTTTGTGGCATTATCTCCTCCGGATCAGTGGAGAGTTGAATTTCAAGAGAGGAACCTCCGGTTTTCAAAAATTTGTGAGAAGCCCGTTTGACCATTCTCATCTTCGTACAACTTTAATTAGCGGAGATATTAATTAAAACTCTGAAAATGATAATTTTCGAACTCCTTTTTCTGAGTGGCAAGTCTCACACGCTGGAGATAAAAATATGCTTTGTTTCGAAATGTGTTGCTACTATTCAGTTTCAAATCATACAGTTTGTTAATCAAAAATTTGCCAGTTTTACAATATACGAAATAAAAACTAACATCGGCAAACATTGAACTTATTATTATTAGATACTAGCGGCTTCGCTGCCAGCCTTCGTCTGGCTTTTAAATGTACCCGAAGAACAGCTGAAGGAATCACCAAACGTTAAATTTAAAAACTGCGTAGAATTTTACTCTGCAGAAAACCTTCATTAAAAAAAGTTATTACGTATAACAAAATTACAATGAAATAAGCAATATCCCTTAATACAAATATTAATTATCCTAATAAATAAATTAATCAACTTCCCTTTGCAAAATCTTAAGAACTCGAAAGGTGTAAAGGAGGTTAAGAACTTTGTTTCCTAAAAAAATCACTCAAAACTTTTCAATATCTTAAAAACAGTGAAATTAGCAATAAATAACATAAAGGAATACAAAAAGCAAAAAAAAATCTGAAAAGCAAAGTATAATTAATGATATTTTATCTTATATTTTCAAGAGAAAAAAATTACAATGAAATATTCTATATCCCTTAATACAAATATTAATTATCCTAATTAAAAATTTAACCAACTTTCCGCTGAAGAAAAAAAATCATGCAAAACTTTTCAATATCTTACAAACAGTGAAATCAGCAAAAAGTAACATGAAAGCAACTCAAAAAAACAGAAAATTCCGCGCAGAATTTTACTCTACAGAACAACTTTATCAAAAAAATCAATAAAAATGTATCTTTTTTCTTTATATATATAAGCGGCTAAAGTGTGAGTCGCCGATAGTTTATTGTTGCCACTCGGAAAAATGAGCGCGGAAACTAATGTTTCCGCAGCTTTTAATTAATATCTCGGCCGATTAAAGTCGTACGAAGATTGGAACGGTATCGATGGATTCGGAGAATTTTTTGGAATCCGAGGATACGCGTCTCGAATTTCAATTCGGCACCGTTCCGCAGATATTCGAGAAAAAAAGAATTTGGCACGTAGTTAAATCCCTCTAATAGGGAAAACACAAGAAACAAAGTGGAGAATGTAGAAAAAACGTAGGGAAAAATTAGTTTTTAATTAATATCTCGACTAATTAAAGTCCCAAGAAGACACGAATGGTCAAAATGGCATGCCACGGACCTGCGGAATCCAACGGTAAGCTTCGCTAAGCCCGGGAGACAGCCGTTTCGGAGGAGATGATGTTACTTCACCCCATATATATATGCGGCTTAAGTGTCTGTTTGTCCCCGATAGTTTATTGGTTGCTAGCGTAACAGTACTAGCCAATGGGGTGAAGTTGCCTCGGCACAGGGTTGCCGTTTAAATTGAGACGTAGGCAATTTCCTGTCAAACTTACCTTTGCTATGACGATCCATAAGTCTCAGGGCCAAACGCTTAAGCGTGTTGGCATTTTTATACATGAGCCTGCAGTTGGACACGGTCAACTTTATCTTGCCTGCTCAAGAGTTCGTAAAAGAACGGATGTAAAATTAAAAATAATGGTTGGTCCTCTGCAAGGCGAGCTTAGAAATGATGGAAAGCTATACACAAGAAATGTTGTGTACAAAGAGATCTTTGACATGTGAATTAAAATTTCATTACTTAAATCCCCTTTACTGATTGAGCCAGCGGTAGCTCTTAAGAAGAACGCCAGTAGTTTCCTTCATTGCACTCTATTTTAAGCAAGAATTTCTATAGTTTTGTGTTTACAACTTTCATATGTAAGAAGTGTAGTTAATTATTTTGAAGAAGAAAACTAAAACGCGTATTGCTCTGAAAGTTGCCTATATTGAAAACGATGGTCATTAATATGTAACTGTCAATTTAGAAATAAAACCGATTTCGTTAGATGTACACATCTCATTAACTAGTAAGGTCGCGCCCTGCGCAAAACTAGTAATCGTCTTGGTCGCGACATACGACTCATTTACATTCTGTTCGCTAGGCGCGTTAGTCAGTCTTGCAGAAAAGGCAACATGTTGACTTAGAAGTCCAGTGAAATATTCGTTAATATTTAATGGCTTGTATTTATTTCCATTTTAAGAATGAATCTTGTGTAAAGGTAACTTCTTTTATTAAAGAGATGCTTTGATACTTTATTTGTTTATTCTGCTGTTCAGCAGGAATTTATCCTGCTCTTATCGGAGCTTATCACGGAATCCCATTAGGAGCCTCACACATAACGGCTCTTCATAATTGTTTCGCCATAAAGATGTGAACACTTGAGATTAATAAAATGAGACACGTTGTTTCTGCAGACCGAGTGGCGGTGAAAGTGTGATGAGCTGAAATCTAGTGAGGAGAGAGAAAATTATTAAAGAGGAATTTGTATGATATGAATTGACTGTTGTACTCTTAGAAAAGTATGTTACCAGATGATTTTAATTCGAAACTTTTATGCATGTTTAGTTGATTGTATAGTTAGGTTTTTAACAAAGCCTAAATTCTTGAAAGCGCTGAATCGAAGTGATGTGTACACTGAAAATATCAAAGCGAAAAATATTATTAATCGCTGGGTTATCCTGATTATCTCCTTGAATAAGTAAAGAAAAAAGGAAAGACAAAACTACATTATTTTTTATTCATGTGCGCAACGTAATACTTTAAAAACTTCTTTAGTCGTTGCCGTAAGGATTAGAATACTCATAGAGATATATTATCTAATTAATTTAAATAATTCACCTATTGTTGTAATTAAAATTATATTTAAAATGTTGTAAAAATTACTGAACTTAGAATGTATTATAATACCAATTTTTAAACACATTTTTAAAAGAAAACTTGGGTATACTTAAAAAATTGACTTAATCCTGTTTTGCATCTGGACTTGGATTTCTTACGATTTCTTCAAAAGAGGACTAGTATACCACAGCTGCATAAACAATTGTACACATATATTATTGTTATCCAACGATTTCCTCGATTGATCTTTTTGTTTCTGACATTATTATATTCAAAGTTAATCTCTGATTGAGTTGGTTAAATGCCTTCTTATGGCAACTGACATGTGTCCTGTTGTATAAATTTGATAATTGATTAAGCAAGTATGATTTGAAGAAGACCAGTGCATAGATTACAATGAATGTATATGTAGCTATCCAATCTATAAGTCAGCATAAATCAGAACACGCTATTGTTATCACTCTGCTCGACTGGCTGTCTTGACGCTTCAAGTACTAAAAGTATATAGCAGGATATATTTCCGTTTATTTAGTGCTCTATAAATATCACGCCAAGCAAATTTTAGCTGCAGTTTAAAATACTACATCCTTATTTGGTATGATTTGTTACGTTTTTTCTGAGAACTGGGAATTCTGAGAAATCTTTCCGTTGTAAAGAGCTTCTCCATTTTTTCTATTGCAGAAATTAATTTTTTCCCGCTTGAATTTCATTAAGTAAAAAAGAAAGGAACTATTCTTATACGCGCCCTCAAGTCGCCAAATTTCTCGTGAAACATTTTTGGCGAGAAACACCACGGTGCCATATTATTATCTAAATTTTTTCTCTACATTTCAAATTTTAAGCCTAAAATGTCTCCAGAAACGCGAAAACCACGTACTGAACACACAATTTAAGCTAAAAATCCGAAACGAAAACAAAAAATTTAGATAGTAAAAACGCAAAGTTTCTAACCAAAAATATTTAACAGGAATCCATGTACACAGCGATATGTTTTAACTTAAAACAACATCTAGGAATTGCACGATATAGGCAGCGAAGAAATCCACGAACTACGCACACGTCACTTTAATAGTTTAACATAACAACAATACATTTCAAAGAATATTATATACACATTCTATTTAAACTTTAAAAAACGTCTAAGAATTGCACAATCTATGCATTGCGCACAAATCAACAAAATATACTAAAATAAATTACAAGTAATTAAAAAAAATACCAACAAAAATTCATAGTAAAAAAAAATGAACATTCTACAAAATAAAAACAATAAAATAAAATGTACTTACCTCAATAGATGTTCCTTCTGACAACAGAACGCAGCTTTAACATGCCGCCACGTACTTTCTATGGTGTTTATATGACAGCCAGACTCGCTATCCCCAACATTCATACTATGGTTCACAAATAAATGTTCAAAACCTTCTTTTCCTAAATCCTTGTAAGATTTCCAGCCATCCGAAAAAATAGTTGTACAACGCTCAATCCACTCTTTAATACACTGCATCAGCGTTTCTTTACTTCTATCATGCACAGCCACTAAAAATAATCTCCCAGACCCTCTTGCAACCACGTCTCTCATTGCAACATAGGCCATTCCAAAACACGCACGACACGAACCGTTCAGCAATTAAACCGCTCCAGCAAAAGAATTTTCAACGTCAAAAGTGTTGCCATACAAACACACAATCGTGCCAAAAACCAGCGCAGAACACATATCGCCACATTTATTAATCTCAGGAGGCATATAAGAGTAGAGCCGTAACATATTTTCAGAACACTGAAATATAATTAATACTTTGTGTGCTTTCTCGTGTATTAATTTAAATACTTTTTACAAATTTGCGGAGTTTCTTGTAACTGCTATCTTTAATTTTTGTGTTATGTAAGGTATATTTTATTTAACAGGCTACATGTATTTTAACTATATCCCGTTGCTTTCAATGGCCTTTTTGATCATGTCATAATATTTTTTTAATAGCGCGCACTAGCCATTTCGGTTTTCCCACTACTAAGGTCTGAAGTGGTGGTTATTTTCTTGTGCAGGCACCTAAGAGGCGGTCATCATTACCTCCTCTGAGGGGACATAGAATTTACATCCATGCTTTCTTCAGGATTGGAGCCCTGAATCTTCGGTTTCGCAGTCGTCTGGCCTTACCGCTATACCGCCCATCTTAAGTCAAAATATAGAAGGCACACTCCCTCCGTCCAAAATTAGTTGCTACATTTAGATCGGAAATTTTGTCCCAAATTACTTGCTACATTTCAAGTAAGTGGCGTCATAAATAATTTTCCATGGAGTTTAGTATTTTGACACCAGTAAAATTATATGTCATTGAAAATTGTTTTATTTGCGATTAAAATCGCAGCTTGGCAATTTCATTCTGAGGTTTTACTTTCCGTAAATGTAGCACCGATTTTGTGACAATTTTTTTCGAACCAAATTTACAGGTTGCGCACGATCTTAAAGCACGTCCCATTTTGAAATAAATCTACTACCAATTTATCAGAAAGATCATATTTATGTGATTACGGCAAAGCCTCGAGGGCTGTCTAGCTAAGGGGCGGGTTGTCTTCGTGGAGGGCTTTCTAACGGAAACTGTGTCATATACACCAGAAAGACTATTGATCAAGATCATTACTGATGGAAAAGTCTTTACAAAATGTGACGTGGCTTAAGGACGTTCAACCCTGGATTTCTTAAACTAATTTTATACTTATTTAAGGAGGGAATGTTTGCTAAGTAAATGTTGTTGAATGAGAACGCAGCATCCTGAAATTTCTGAAAAATGTTCAAACAAAATCATAAAATCGTCCATTTCAGTACCAAAGTATTAAAATGTAGCAACTAAAAAACCAGTAACGAAGTATTCAAATGTAGCAACTAATTTGAGACACAGAAAGCATAATCTATATAGCGGACGAATATGTAGATACACAGATGAAGATTGGCAATGCATGGGAGAAAGCTATATTTTTCGTGAACTTCCAACTATTAGCTGAGCTAGTTTCCTGGAGTGTTCTTCGGTAATTGATAGATACATTTATTATAAAAATCCGAAGAAAAAATGTTACAAGAACTAAGAATGAATATTAAGAAGCAGTAAGTGAAAATGAAGATACTGAAACTTGATATCTATACATTCGCTGTTTTAATGATGTGAAGAAACTCTTGATATTTAGAGGATTGAAAATGGCTGTTCTAAAAGGATATTGAAAGGACAGGTGTGTGTTTGTGTGTGTGTCTGGTGTGTGTGTGATTATGGCAAAGCCTCGCTGCTATCTGCCTAAGGGGAGTGATGCCTTCGTAGAGGACTTTCTAAGAGACACTTGCTCATATATACGTTACACGTGAAGAAAACCACGAAAACACCCATGCAGCCACCCGTTCGCGAGATTCGAACCTCGGTCCGAACTACCAGCGTTCAGAGACTTTACTGCTCAGCCGCTGGTGAGCTGAAAAGATAGGTCTCCCTTAAAATAACTATAGAAACTACATTAAAAAAGTACTAAAGTTTATAAATCCTTATAAAATTTTAAAATACATATTTATTATGATTTAATATAGAAATACGAAACAAGAATGAGTAGTGAGCTTAGGATAGAAGTGCAATTTTTTCTCAGATAATACAAACTTTTGATAAACAGTTACAATTTTCTATTAACCACTTTTATGTATAAGAAATAAAATTGGTATTTTTAAAAGGAAAGTGTTCGGTATTCCTCTTGACTTGCTTTGTCTTAAATGCGGTGGTTATTGATACATAATCATCAGTTAAGTAATGTTAATAATTTCCATCTTGGTTTAATTTTGAAGAAGGTTTTTTATTTGCGAATATTTATTTTTTTCTAATGATTATGTAAATCTTGGTGAATTTTTTTGAATTTAATATGTAATGTGGAACTTAGGAATTTATAATTGAAATGTGAATGCTTATACAAAATTTAGACCCAATATTATGTTAAGTCGTATTTGTTATTCTATTTTGATTTTAATATGTTATTGTGGTCGTTTCGAAAAAAATATGAATACCATTGTTGCTTAGTATGTGTACATATTTAAGATAATAGTTTCTGTCTAAGACAAATATATAATTAAAGAATTGTAAACTGTACGTGTAAATGGATCACTGGGTTAATTGATCGCTGTTGCGTTTTTACGATTATTGTCAAAGTGTTCTTTGGGATGGGAATTATTTGTAGCTGCATTTATTGTCATAATTACTTATTTAGATTGAGGATTAAAAGCACTCACGCTATTTTAACTTTATTATTACTCATATTAAGTGCCACCAATTAAACGCCTTTATAGAACAGACATGAATATATATATATATCATTGCTTCATTTGCTCGGATACGTCAAAAATAGGCTTAAGTCCTTAGAGAAACAAGATTAGCATTAAAGATTTTAATATTATTATCTCTCAAACATAGCAGCTGCAAATGAGTTTGTGATACAATTTTTGGCGATTTGTTTCTAGAAAAAAACGATTTTCGTTTTTGGCCATTTACCAGTCAAACCGATATGTAAAACGCATTAATGAGAAATCATGGCTACTTCGCGTCCACACTGTTATTGAAATAACATAAATTAAAGTGCCTTTCATCACCTTAGAAAGGCATGTGGTGTTTCGAATATCTTAAAAGTCTGTTTTGACGTTTTATGATTGAAATAAACATGAAAAATATGGAGAAACCATTAAAAGTTAAAATTAATATTAAATGAATTATACTGATTTTTTGTTAAAACAATATTTAAATAAAGCTTTTTTATTTTGAGAAATATTCACTGATAAAGAAAAATCTCTGAAACATTTCACTGGAATGGCTTTTTGTGTTGCCTTTTTTAGCTGTAAAGTTATCGACAGATGCCTTGATGTTCAGAACGGAGATTACTTCGAAAGATTTCAGGAAGCTTTTGGATTGCGTTTAGAATATTCTACGTTAGACTCAACATAACACTAATCGGTGACATAGTATCCCGGCCGTTGGTTGATTTAGTTAACTATATTCGTATAATAAGTTCCATGTGTTTTGTAATTTATATTTGATAATTTATTTATCTAGTGTCATATGAAAAAGAATCGCGTAGTGAGTTCCTGAGAATCTAATCTTCGCTTTCTAATTCAGTACCTCCTTACAGTATAGGGTCTACTGTGCTGTCGTTTGGTTCTCTTTTCAGTTTTTTCAGTGGGAGCTAAATTTGAATTAACAGTATGTACGTTTACTTATTTTTTATATTCATTAACCCAGTTAAGCATTTGTTATTGTTTTAGTTTTTAAACATGATTCTGAAGGTACAAATTTCTGTTATAAAACTACCTCTACAATTCCGAAGTCAAACAACAAAAATCATCGTTATAGTTTCAAAATTTTCACAGGACTAATTTCGATGGTTTTACAGAACCACCATCCTCAGCTGCAAAACCGCAAATGAACAAGATAGGAAATAATGATTAGATAAGATAAGAAAGCCTGGACAAGAATAAGCAAGTGGCGCCATCTGTTGGTGAAACCAGAACTAAAACATAATTTCTTTATAGGCCGAAGGCAAAGATGGATTGGAATTAGGATCGTTAACTAGAACAGAAAGATTTTTTTTAATGTGAAATGCCTCTAGAAAATCCAGGTCTCCAATGGATGATGTTTTTTGAATAATTTTGGCAGCAGAAAAATCGATTTTTCTACGACTTATAACTTACTTTTTTCTGGTCATTAACTACTAAAGAATTTTCGCCAGTAGATGGCATTAAAGTGCACTAATCAAAGAGATTTCCAAATAAATGGCACTAGGGAAGTACCAACAACCGTAGGCGAAGAAAATTCAGCTGCGTGAGCAGGCATAGTATCTGAATACTTACGAAAGTAGGTGTTCATCATAAAAATTGTGCAGTGATAAGCAATGACATTAAATTGAAGCATGCAGGTAGATGCAGTGAGTTATATGATGCTACTACTTTTTAATTTCCTTGTTTCAAATTTAACATGTATTCACTTCTCTAAAAAAGAAGTGCAGACGGTCTTAGAGCATTTACAACCGCAAACATTTCCGAATGATATCCACCACTGTTTTGCTACGAGCCAATCAAAGGCTTTTCCAGAAAGCATGCGCAATTAACGTATATTGAATAGTCTATTTAATTTCTTGTTTAAATAATGAATAACATTTCTTACACGGTAAAGTGGTAGATAAGAAATTCTACATATTTATTCATATTGCGTATTTTTTGCGCAAGAATTACACTTTCACAATAACGTTCCCTCAGAAAACGTAAAGAATTTTAATTATTTCCAAAATAAAATTAAACACTAATCCAGTATTTCGATATTAAATTATGATACAAATATATTTAAATTTTGTAATGTTCTATAAGATGTACTATTTTTCTATGTAGTTTCCATAGTTACTTTAGGGGAGATCTGTCTTTTGAATATTCTTTTTAAGAATTCATATATCTATATCTGTAAATATCAAGAGTTTCTTCCTATTATTACAAAAGGAAATGAAATAATAGCTTTGCCTCTTCCAGGCTACCTCCCTCTTTTCCAAATTAATTTCTATATCTGAATACTTTTGTACTGATGATTTTTTGATTCCATTTGAACACTTTTCAGAAATTCCAGGATGCTGCGTTATCAATCAACAACATTTACTTATCAAGCATTCACTCCTTAAATCAGTATCAAATTAAATATGATATTAAATGAACTTTCTCGTGTCCGACTGCTCAGTGCCAATGATTTTAAATTATGGAGTGCCTATAGTTCAAAACCATTTACCTCCTCATCAGAATTAAATAAAGGGAGACGAAATAAGAAAATTGCATAAGTTAGATTACTTGATGCAAGTTAGAGGGAGCCACATATGCTTGAGAAAGGTTAGTGATAGAGATGGAAATAAACGGTTAATAAAATTTAGTACTTTTCTATGTAGTTTCCATAGTTACTGTAGGGAAGACCGCTTTTTGAATACTCTTTTTAAAAATACATATTTCCATATCTGTAAATAGCAAGAGTTTCTTCCTATCAGTACAAAAGAAAATGAAATAATACTTTTATATCCTCGAGGACATTTAAAAAACATCAAAGCGAATAAAATTCCGTCCAACAAAAGATAAATCCAAAAATGGTATTAAATAGGAATAAAGGACTCTGGATATTTAACTTTCGAACAGCATTATAAATGGCAATTAACAGTGCTTTTATTTTATCACTTATTTCCTCATCTTGTGGAAGCTTTTAATGGATCAGAGAATTTCTACCTACCTGAGAAAAACGGGAAAAAATTCCACTTTTGGAATATTCTATCTAAATGATAAAAAAAGCTCTGTACTCCATAGTTTATTCAAAATTAATCATGTTTCAGTATCGTCATTTTCGCTTCCACAGCTAAAGAGGGTGTTTCTCTTTAAATTTTGAAAGTATGTCCTCCAAATTTTTTGATGCTTTACTGCTTGTTAGTGTTCATTCTTAGTTTTTCTAACAATTGATTTTCGGATTTTTATAACAAATGCATCTAATCAATTACCAAAGAACACTCACGGAAATTAGCTGAGCCAACAGTTGGCAGGTTAATGACAAAAATAGCTCCCAGGGATGGCCAATCTATTTCTGTATATCTACATATTCGTCAGCTATTTAGATTATTCTCTCTCTGTTCCAAATTAATTGCTACATTTGAATACTTTTGCACTGATTATTGATACTGATGATTTTATTATTCATTTGAACATTTTTCAGAAATTTCAGGATGCTGCGTTATCAATCAACAACATTTACTTACCAAGCATTCTCTCCTTAAATCAGTATCAAATTAGTGTAAAGAATCCAGGGTTCGCCCAAACTTAAGCCACGTCCCATTTTGTTAGGATTCTTGCATAAGTTAAGATCTTGCTTGTGTATATAAGGCAATTTCCTTACAAAGTCCTCCACGAAGGCAACCCGCTCCCGCTAGGCCGATTTCCCTCGACGCTTTGCTTTGACCACATAAACTTGATTTTTGCGTATGTGTAATATCAATAGGTGTATATAAAATCATATACGTGAATATGTTATCATTAGAACATTAAAGAATATTTTCAAACATGTAGATAAAATATCAATAGAATAAATATCATACATAAAATAATGTATAAAGAATATAGATATGATATGCATGTGGGGAACGTACGTAAATGTAACTAAAGTTTACATACTGTAAATATGTTTTAGAACTCTTTTATTCTTATAATTTTTTTATATAACAAGGTATGTAAGTTACCTCTGACAATAGATTCTCTTCGCTTGATCTTTATAATTGTCGATGAAAAACGTGTGCAGTACGATGGAGAAAAAGATGAAGCTGATTTTACTGCCAGGTTAATGACAGCTTTACTGCCCCTCGGATGACGCCTCATCATTAGGTGCTAGGGGCGCTGGATCGTCGCGGGCAGCTTCAGATAGAGCTGAGTTAGCTGCAGGAGACCGCGTAGAGGCAGTAGCAGGAGCTTCTGTAGAACGCTTTTGCGCACAAGGAACATCATGATGGGGAGTTGTTACCGTAATTTTTCCTTCTGAGCAAAGATGCCCTTGTACAACGCCATTACACCGTCAGTACAGTTACTGATTTCTACGGCTCTGACCATGATGTCGTAGATTTTTCGGCCCTTTGTTGCAGAATCCGTGCTATGCTGCACATCTCTTGCAGGTTTTCTAAGGTTAAGGCCGTGTTCTTCTGTTTCGTTACCTACCTCCTTTTCTTCCTCACTCGCCTATCTTGTCATTTCGACGAGTTCGTCGTCGGTTTGAAAGTTCGAGTGGTACTCGATCAGTGTGTTCACTTCTTCCGTCGTCATGCATCATGTCGGACAGCCCTTAAGTAACTACCAACGGAGCCAGCGTCACACAGCTTCCCGAGTCGGGAGGGATATCAAAAGGCGGCATGCTAGCCAGACAATCAGAGACGCGGATTTTGAATCGTGTGGGCACCGTTTGCTGGCGTGCGGGCAACGTTCGCGGCATAATTCCTCAATTTTGAATTTTTTATGAATATTTTTGAACAATCCGCGATGTGCTGAGGCCGCGATAAATTAACTGCCAAGTAGCAAGGAATGACTGTAATTTCAACTCTGGGAAATCAAGAAACCGGAGTAAATCAAATGACGGTAAATAACGATCCATACTTATTGAAATTTATTGGCTGTATTAACTTCCACATCTCAAAGATGAGTCCTCGGTAAAATATACATAATATGATATGTGTAAGAGGTATGCGCTTATCAGATAAAATTAAAATTATTGGGGAAGAACCATTGAAAGGTTTCAATCGACTGTTAATAAGGCAATAGGTTATACTAGAGAATACTCCTCAGAACATGCACAGTTATGAATATCTCTATCACTGCTTCATTTGCTCGGATACGTCAACAATAGGCTCAAGTCTTAGCGATATAAGATCAGCATTCCAGATTTGAATATCATTATCTGTAAACCCTAGCAAATGTAAATGCATTTCTGATATAATAGTTATTAAGTTATGCATTTTATATACTTTAAAAAATTACATTTCTGAAATGAGTGCAAATCACATGTTAGCAATTTTATCAACAAATCACATGTTAGCAATAGCACTACTGAAGACTTTATTTCTGCGCCATTAATTTAGATTCTAGCAGTAGGCGTTTGAAAAGACTGACTTCATGTTTGAAATTTAATCAAGCAATGACTGATGTAAATAATATTGCTTATATTAAAATAAAATGTAATGCACTGTCAATCAAAGAACGCATTGTGAATCTTCTCATTGTCTCTGTGGTCTATAGTGGTCTGTGGAATATAGTGTTCATGAAATAGTGTCTCTGTGGTTCGTGAAATAAAATCTCTGTAAAAATAGTGTCTGTCTCCAATCACTGTGGTTCCAGCGGTGCAATATTTGGATATTCTTATTAACTTTGTGCTTCGGTTATAACGTCCTAAGGGCTATATCGCATATCATTCATATTAATCGATTATTGTATTCATACTGAAAAGTTGGCTTTCAGAATTAATTCATATAAAACCAAAAATAACATACAACGGTAAGCCACTTTCTGGATTTGCTGAAAATGCAATCAATAACGAAGCAACAACAATTCAAGCTGTTATGTTGTGTTCATTATTTTCAAAATACAAAAAAATTGTTGGGCTGGTACCAGTACTTAATATGACTGCTGAAGATGATATAGATATATGTATAATATAAGCAATTAATTAATTATTAAGATTAATAACTTCGCATTGAACTGCACGACAACCTTGCATTGAAGAATCCATCTTGAATATTGTGCATGAATAACCTCAGACAAGTACAAGAGCTATTACACGTCGTCTGCAACTGAGTCATTCCACCATTTGGAGAGTACTGTATGAAAATGGTTTGCATCCGTACCATTTGCAGAGAGTCCAAGCCTTGCAAGAGACAGATTACTCTCATTTCTGTCATTGGTTCTTGCAGCAATGTGCGGCGCAGGCGAATTTCCCATCGAATGTGCTATTCACGGACAAGGCAACTTTCTCACAAGGACGGCATCTTCAATAGCCACAACATGCACGTGTGGGCAACTCATAATCCACACGGCACACATCCCCATACATTCCAAACCCGCTTCTCTGTGAATGTGTGGGGGAGTTAATGACTAGCTCATAGGCCCCCGTACCTCTTAGCTGCACGTACAAATGGCTTATGTTATCATATTTTTCTACAATAGGTGCTACCGAAATTGCTGCAGGATGTGCCGGCTGTCGTTTGCGATACCGTGTGGTCCCAGCGTGATGAGCACCAGCTCATAACCAAGTGCGGGTCCGCAATTACTTGGATGGGACATTTCCGTGCCGATGGATTGGCCGTGGTGGACTGTTCGATGGCCACCCCGTTCGCCAAAACGGATTATCCAGTTGGATTTCTTTTTATCCAGATTTATCCAGTTTGGATTTCTTTTTATGGGGCCATCTGAAGAGCATCATTTACGAGACTCCCGTTAACTCACTGGAGGACCTCGTTGCGCGACTATCAATTGCGGCTGCAAGCGTGCGTGAAATGCCTGTCGTTTTTCAATCCCTTCTGCGACGTTACCAAGCATGTATTACTGCTGCTGGGCGCAATTTTGAACATTTACTGTGAATACTGTATTGCTACAAAGAAGCACTTTGCGTTGATTTTGTATATGAACACATTTTCCTCTCGTGTCGGTTTTTTTTTTTTTTTTTTCGTTCCTGCCTTAACCCGCAACTTTAGACCATACATTCACTAGGCCCATACATATATGCCCATACTACTTTAGACCATACATACTACGCCCACGATATTCAGTTAGCTTCAAGAGACAGAGGAAGGAGCCGTAGCACCTGCGATGTGAAAGTTATGGCTTCAGATTTGAGAAATTGCAGTTTTACGATGTGAAATTTATGCTTCAGATATGCTAAATTGCTCTTTTGACTACGTTATGCCACTGTTACATATTGCCTTATTGGATGTCATTCAGCACAATAAAGTGCGCAGGTTTGTTCCAACTCCTGTATTTTTATTTTTCACTTTCAGGATACCTATTAAGGACATATATAGATAGGTAAAGACATCAGAGTCGCACACCTATTAAACAAGCGAAGACCTATGGTAATCTTTGGTTGAGTTGATTAAATACATTCTTATAGCACCTGGCATGTATTCTGTTGTATAAATTTGATAACTGATTAAACAAGTATGATTTGAAGAAGAGCAGTGCATAGATTACTGTGAATCTTTAAGTAGCTATCCAATCTACAAGTCAGCATAAATCAGAACCAGTACTGTTATCATTCTGCTGCACTGGCTGTTTCTACGGTTTAAATACTGAAATTAAATTACATGTAATATTGTTTAATATTTGCTCTGTGAGTATCACGCCAAGCAAGTTCTAGCAGTTATTTTAAATACTTCATCTTAATTTGGCATGATTTGTTAAGTTCTTTCTGACAAATGGAGAAGTTAAAAAATATTTATGGTATATATGACTGAGAAATAGCTTCTTTATTTTTGTGTCATGGAAAATAATTGCTCTTCCACCAATTTTTATAAAGTAATGTTTGGGCGGCTCACGTCAAAATATGAAAGAAATGGTATCTAACTAGCAGCCGAATATGTAACTATACAGAGAAAGATTGGAAATGTAGGAGAGCTATTTCTGTCATGAACCTCCATCTGCAATATGAGCTGGTTACATTGAGTGCTCTATGATAATTGATATATTTATTTACTAAAAAATCCGAAGAATAAATGTTAAATAAACTGAGAATGAACTCCAAGAGGCAGTAAAGCGTAACAAAATTTGCAGGAATTTCCTTCAAAAGTGAAGATGATGATAATAAAATAAGACTAATTTTAAATAAATTAAATTCAAATCATAGGCTTTGTTTTACATAATTTAGATAGAATATCCTGGAACTGGAATTTTCGTCTCACGTAGGTAATAATTCCGCATTGCCATTAAACGCTTCCTAAAAAGGAAATAACTAAAATAAAAGCAACTCCCACAAAAAAAAAAAAAAAAAAAAAAAAAAAAAATGCTGCTTGGAAGTTTAATATGCATTTTTATTACTGTTGAATTTATGTTTTGTTCCACTTAATTTTATTCGCTTTGATCTGTCGTCGAAGATGCAAAAGCCAAACTGTATCTTCTGTTATAAGGATACGAAAAACCTGGGCTGGTACCAGTACTTAATATGACTGCTGAAGACGAATTAGATATATGTATAATATAAGCAATTAATTAATTATTAAATTTAATAATAATGCACATTCTATAGTATTGTCATTTGTACAGTATGCAGAAAAGGTTAATGATTTTAAACAGTGCATGAAATGCGTGATCGAAAAACTAGTTTTAAGGAAACATTAGCATTTCTAAGAAATATTATAATCTATAGTTATGTGATATTTAATTGTGTAATATTAAAAAACACTAAATATTTTTTATTGATTTCAAATTGCAGTTCTATTACTTTTCGTTTGGTATCTAGTCTTCCAAACACTGTGTAATTCGCGTTTTTTAAATATTGCCGTTATGTATGTTTATTAGATTATCTCAATAAATGAATGTTGGAAATCAGGTTTTATTTTTTATTAAATTTAAGTATATTCTCTTTTCTTCGCTTACATTTTATGTGCTTGTCATAACAAAGAAATTCATAATAAATAGAAAGAAAAAGTTTCATTGTGTGCTCTTTAACGAAGAGCATACTTTAACGTACTTATCTTACTATCGTATACTATATTATTTCAATTATTTCTGTACAGTAACAAAAGGAAAGTTATTGATTATAAAAAGTGTATGAAATAATCATTGTAATCTACCACTATTGTAGAATGAAAAAACAAAAAATAAGTAAACACATTAAGAAGTGTAGGCAGCGGTGTTTAAAAAAACATCAGCATTGCTAGTAAATACTGCAATCCATAGTTATTGCATTTTTAATTGCCTACTATTTAAAAAAACACAAATATTTTTTTTATTAATTGGAAATTTTAGTTCTGTTACCTTCTTTCTGCTATTTATACTTTCAAACATTACTAGTTCATGTTCTTTCTTAAATAGTGCTGCCATTTATGTTGTTTGTTTGTTTAATATTTCATTTCAGATATGAATATGAGAATTTATGAGATTTAGGTATATTTTGGATCACATTTATTAACTACTTTATACTGTCTTTCATTTGCATATCTTGGAGATAGAGATAAGTTAATGATTATATGTTTTACTGCGAAACGCGAATTAATTCATACTTGAGTTCAGGTAAAATACGGATTATGTTACCTTAAGAACCGCTTCCTAATTTATCATGACAGGGGCAGTTTTCAATGTCTCTGAGATTTAACAGAATTAAGTGTGATAATACTGTTATCAGAAAGGCTCTTTTTTTTTACCAGCATATGTATCTTTACTTTTATTTATGTCTAATTGAGTTTTATTTACATAAAACGTAGTATTAATGTTATATATTCATAATAATTACTCTCAATGAAAAAAATGATAAACCTTAAATAATCGTAACTTAGAATTTAAGTTAATTAAAAAATATAGTTTAAAGTACTGAAAATAATTAAGGCTATTATTAATTATGCACATTTAGTCTAAAGAGAAAAAATGCATTATTTTCTGGTTTTCAGGAAATGATAAAATATTTAAAATTTAGATAAATACAAGGAATACAAAATTTTAAAAAAGAAGAAAAATATATTAATTATTAAACTTATTTTTCTGCATAAATCAACATGAAACACAAGGACATAATTACGACATTTTCACAACTGTTGCAAAAAGGTGGAATATTGCCAACATTTAGGCGTCTTTAAGACGTCGTGATATGACTTACTTTTTTCTGGTCATTAACTACTATAGAGTTTTCGCCAGTAGATCACATTAAAGTGCACTAGGTAAAGACATTTCCAAGTAAATGGTACTAGGGGAGTACCAACCCCTGTGGGCGAAGTAAATTCAGCTGCGTAAGCAGGTACGAAACGTACTCTGAGCGATGCTGAATCGGACCCTCCTGAGGTGCAAAACAAATTTGATGTTCTTGCGAACATAGCTGATGATGACTCCGCACTTACTGTCGAACAGTACAAGCACAGTACCAGACATGAAGGTGATGTTAGCCTGAAACGAAATCCCCAACCGAAGGCTCCCAAAAGTTTAAAAATCTCGCCTAGTCAAGAAATAGGTAATAAAATTACACAAACACTGAGTTCTGAGTTTGCGGTCAGCAGCCACAATAATGTGGCGCCATCTCGTGAAGGAACTGAGAAACAGGCTGCAGCGAGTAGGTCTGGAACCGAAAACGCAGCGCGACCACTCAGTTATCCAGATGAGGTCACGTGCCCGACTGGGCGAACTGACGCTCATATTCCCTAGACTGGCGCAACTCAAATGAACACTATGGAGGAGAGACTTAGTGAAAATGCCACTAATGGTGAGGATAACAATAGTATGGACACGGACGCTAGTACGTCTAAACAAAATACAAGCTCAGATGAAAACATAGAAGCGGAATTTGTGAAAAAGTCATGGATACCACCCATAACTGTTAAAGTAGATTACCCTACTTGGAAAAACATAGCTAGGGCACTTAAACAGAGAAACATTGAGTTTAACTCTAATAAGAATAATAAAGGGATTAAAATTTTCATCAGAAACCCTGAACATTACAGGCAGACTGTTACTTATTTAAAAGACACGAAAGTGGAACATCACTCTTTCACGCTTCCTGAGGATAAAGACATAAAAGTTGGGATAAGAGGCTGGCACGCTACAATGCTATAGGTGCCAAGGATTTCATCATACGCAAACTGGCTGTAACTATGCACCCAAGTGCGTGAGATGCGGAGAGGGACATTTGTCCTTTGAATGCCCTAATAAAAACTCTGACTTGCCACCATGTTGTGCGAACTGTAAAAAATCTCACACCTCGAACTTTAGGGGTTGTGAGATGTTCCCTAAAAAGAAACAGGATAAGCCAAAAGTCTATACTAGTAGGGTTATAGAAAATAAATCATTTGCACAAGCCCTGTCTACTGGTTTGTATGCAGACACAATCAAGGAAGCAAAAACTGTTTTTGCCCACCTGGCCGAGCTTGTATCGGTCATTAAGAGCTCCGGCTTTCTTTTAACACAGCAAATAGTACAAAATGCACCTACTCATAAGGACAAAAGTACCATAAATAAAGATCTTAATGGATAGGTACACCACACAAGGAGATCCCATAAAATTAGCATTCTCGAATGCTCATGCCATTCAGAACAAGTTCACGGAATTTTTAAACTTCCTTAACAATCACAATATTGATATTGCCCTTGTAACAGAGATTTTTGCCACGCCATGCGTGCGTATAAATTTGCCTAATTACCGCACATATAGGTGCGATCGTTTGAGTCACCGTGGTGGGGGGGGCGCAATTTATGTGCGAAACTCGCTACAGTCCTGTTTGATTAGCCAAGATAGAAACGACGGACATGAGATGGTCGCAGTCTCAGTGTACTTACCGCAATATGGTAATTTGAATTTCATTTCATGTTATAATCCGCCCAGGAAACTACTGACGGAAAGTGTTCTTTCCAAACTTCTCTCTGACAATAATAAGTATATCCTAACGGGTGATCTCAACGCAAAGCACTCCGAGTGGGGGTGCCGTAAAACTAACCAAAATGGTAAGGTCCTCTATGAATTTATAAATAATCACCCAGTTGCCTTGCATATTACTGAGGAGTATACGTACAGACCACAGAACACAAGAAATGCAGACCTTCTTGATATTCTTCTGACAAATACTTCAATCCTTATTTATACTGAAGTAAAGCACGAATTGAGCTCTGACCATATACCGGTCATTGCTTAGCTAGGCACTACTAAAGAGGCAGAAAATGAAATGATCCGCACGACTGACTGGAATAAGTTCCAGAAGTTTCTCAGTCAGAATCCGCCCATCTTTGATACTCTGAACTCGCGGAAAGATATAGATGATGCAGTTGATACCCTCACTGATTCAATCAATAATGCTATTGAAAATGCATCTAGACACGTGAGAAGAAATAATAACGCTGGCATTCTACCAGAGGAAATTAGAGAGATGTTTAAGGACCGGAATAGGATGAGGAAAGCGTGGCACCTTACATGGTGCCCTCACGTTAAAAGAGATATGAACAAATTAAATAAATTAATTAAAAAGAAAATAGATGAGCATAAGAGAGATGTATGGGAGGAAAAAAATTCAGAATCTTAGTCCGAATGATGGCACCTTCTGGACGTTCATGCGTAACTTGAAAAGGCAGCGTACATGCAATAAGCCGATTTATACTGAAAACACTGCTCTCAATAATAAAGACAAATCGACGGTCCTTGCGGACCATTTAGAAGAGCAGTTCAGACCTAACATAACGCCCATGGACATTAATTTTGTCAATGAGGCATGCTACTTTGTTAGGGATTGGCTTAATGCCCACAGTTAAGAGGTACATGGCCACTGCTACCCGCAGTGAGATCAAAGAAATCACAAAGAAGCTTAAAGTCAAAAAGGCCCCTGTCATAGACGGTATTAATAATCACGCACTTAGAAATCTGCCCTGCAATGCTGTGACAAAATTCACGAGTATTATCAATGCGTGTCTTAGTCAATGCTATTTTCCCACAAAATGGAAAATCGCAAAAGTTATTTTATTGCCTAAGCCCGGCAAGGATAACACTAAGCCAGATGGGTACAGGCCCATTAGCTTGCTTCCGGGACTAAAAAAGGTCTTTGAGAGATTAATCTACAGCAGATTGAAAACCTGTATTGAATTACTGCCTCCGGAACAATTTGGTTTCCGGAGAAAGCTTTCAACAACGAAGCAGCTGGTTCGGCTCGTCGAGTTTTGTGGGGATGCGCTTCACAAGAAACAAAATGTCGCCTTACTCATGCTTGACGTGGCGAAGGCATTCGACCGCGTCTGGCATGAGGGGCTTATTTATAAACTTATAAATCTCCCTATAGAAAGAGAGCTGATTCAGCTAATTATGTCTTTCATCACTAATAGGAAATTCACTGTGGCTATTGGAACGTACATCTCCAGTTTACGCACCATGAATGCAGGCGTCCCACAGAGGTCCATTTTAGGGCCTGTCCTGTATTTATTTTATGATTATGACTTCCCTAGGGCTCACATTGGCAGAAATTACTTTCTTGGGTGCTATGAGGACGATACGGCATTAGCCGTAAAGTCCGCAAACGCACACCATGCAATCAAGAAATTACAGGAGCTTCTACCAGTGGTAGAAAAGTGGTGTACGACTTGGAGAATTGCTATTAATGCCAGCAAGTCGCAATTATTATTGATAAGGAGGGAAAATACACAGTTGACTATTAATAGCAAGCTCTTCTTATTCTCTGAAGAGATTCCTAGAGTTAGTAAGGCGAAATATTTAGGAGTAATGCTAAATGGAAGATTAAAATGGGAAGATCATATAACAGAGGTCAGAAAAAAAAATTTTCACTGTTGTAAATAGTCTCATCCCTATATTGGGTAATTATGCTAGCTTACACCTGAGGAAAAAGAGGCTAGTTTATATCACGGCAATTAGCCCATTGATGACTTATGCGTCGCCGGCCTGGTGCACGGCTACCAAAGAGGATATAAAAAGACTTCAAATCGTGCAAAACAAAGTCTTAAGGCTTATCACCCATGCTCACGTTTTTGTGAGCAATGCTACACTGCACTGTGACTTAAAACTGGACACTTTGGAAGAGCACCTGAATAAGATCAACAGGAAATTCTTCACGAAAGCTCTGAACTGTGACCATATGAGAAATTTTGATATCTTTACCTACGAAATATTGAATGAGCACGCCAAACTGCGTCCACTTGCGGCCCACCTTATCAGGGACCCGAACTTTCCCACCTAGTGCCCAACTGTAAATAATGTACCCAATGTGTTTATTAGCATTCTTAATTTTGTATCTTACTCATTTATTGTATTGTGTATTCCTTAAATTCACTAGTTTTATTCACATTCTACACTCATTTTATGACTCCCACTTAGTCACGCCTTTACCGGGCCGGTTACTTGCTAGTGAGCACTTGCGTTGCTGGTCTTCCTATTCTTTATCCGTTTTTCTCCTCCTTACTGAGGACATTATGTGAAGATAGTTCTATGTTTTTG
This sequence comes from Stegodyphus dumicola, assembly GCF_044657685.1. NCBI lineage: Eukaryota > Metazoa > Arthropoda > Arachnida > Araneae > Eresidae > Stegodyphus > Stegodyphus dumicola. The sequence continues at coordinate 123,726,704 of NC_140778.1, forward strand.
TGCCCATCCGGCATAAATTTGATTGAGCCCGATAAACTACTGATCTCAGTGGTATTCTGGCTATAAATTATCAGTCAGTCAGTCAGGCATATCTCAATACTTACGAAAGTAGGCGTTCATCATAAAAATTGTCCAGTGATAAGCAATGGCATTAAATTGAAGCATGCAGGCAGGTGCAATGAATTATATGATGTCACTAAGTTTGAATTTTTTAATGGGTTAAGAGAATAATCGGAATTTCTTTGTTTTAAATACACATATTCACTCCTCTAAAAAAGAAATTAGAAACAACTTTAGAACATTTCCAACGGTAAATATTTTGGAATGATATCCACTACTGCTTTATTACGAGCCAGTAAATGGCTTTCCGAGAAAACTTACTCTACGGAAAGGACTGATATTACGTTTCGTAATTTCTTGTTAAAATAGTTAATAATATTTCTTACACAGAAAAGTGGTAGATAAGAAATTCTACATATTTTCCAATGGTACGTATTTTTGGTGCAGGAATTATACTTTACACACTAACATTTCTGCAGAAAACGTAAAGAATTTTAATTATTTCCAAAAAAAAAAAATTTTAATACTAATCCAGTATTTCAATAGTAAATTATGATACAAATATATTTAAAATTTTGTAAATACAAATACATAATACATATATATTTAAAATTTTTTATAACATTTACTATATTTCTATGCAGTTTTCATAGTTACTTTTGATGTCAACTAATTTATATTATAGGTACCCAGTGAAAGGAATGGAATACAACAGAAGCACACAACTTTAATATAAAGCCCTATGGGAATTAAATGTTATGATTTATAGGAAGTAACTTCCTATCCTCTTATGTTGCTAAATTAGAGCCCACCAGCGGCCGAGCGATAAAGTCGCTGAACACTGGTAGTTCGGTCCGAGGTTCGAATCCCGCGAACGGGCTGGCTGCATGGGTGTTTTAGTGGTTTTCCCCATGTGTAACGTATATACGAGCCAGTTTCCCTTAGAAAGTCCTCCACGAAAGGCATCCCTCCTCTTAGGCAGATAGCCCTAGTGGGCTTTGCCATAATTAAATACACCGCCACAACATACTACGCCCACGATATTTAGTTAGCTTCAAGAGACAGAGGAAGGAGCCGTAGCACCTGCGATGTGAATGTTATGGCTTCAGATTTGAGAAATTGCAGTTTTACGATGTGAAATTTATTCTTCAGATATGCTAAATTGCTCTTTTGACTACGTTATGCCACTGTTACATATTGCCTTATTGGATGTCATTCAGCACAATAAAGTGCGCAGGTTTGATCCAACTCCTGTATTTTTATTTTTCACTTTCAGGATACCTATTAAGGACATATATAGATAGGTAAAGACATCAGAGTCGCACACCTATTAAACAAGCGAAGACCTATGGTAATCTTTGGTTGAGTTGATTAAATACATTCTTATAGCACCTGGCATGTATTCTGTTGTATAAATTTGATAACTGATTAAACAAGTATGATTTGAAGAAGAGCAGTGCATAGATTACTGTGAATCTTTAAGTAGCTATCCAATCTACAAGTCAGCATAAATCAGAACCAGTACTGTTATCATTCTGCTGCACTGGCTGTTTCTACGGTTTAAATACTGAAATTAAATTACATGTAATATTGTTTAATATTTGCTCTGTGAGTATCACGCCAAGCAAGTTCTAGCAGTTATTTTAAATACTTCATCTTAATTTGGCATGATTTGTTAAGTTCTTTCTGACAAATGGAGAAGTTAAAAAATATTTATGGTATATATGACTGAGAAATAGCTTCTTTATTTTTGTGTCATGGAAAATAATTGCTCTTCCACCAATTTTTATAAAGTAATGTTTGGGCGGCTCACGTCAAAATATGAAAGAAATGGTATCTAACTAGCCGCCGAATATGTAACTATACAGAGAAAGATTGGAAATGGAGGAGAGCTATTTCTGTCATGAACCTCCATCTGCAATATGAGCTGGTTACATTGAGTGCTCTATGATAATTGATATATTTATTTACTAAAAAATCCGAAGAATAAATGTTAAATAAACTGAGAATGAACTCCAAGAGGCAGTAAAGCGTAACAAAATTTGCAGGAATTTCCTTCAAAAGTGAAGATGATGATAATAAAATAAAACTAATTTTAAATAAATTAAATTGAAATCATAGGCTTTGTTTTACATAATTTAGATAGAATATCCTGGAACTGGAATATTCGTCTCACGTAGGTAATAATTCCGCATTGCCATTAAACGCTTCCTAAAAAGGAAGTAATTAAAATAAAAGCAACTCCCACAAAAAAAAAATGCTGCTTGGAAGTTCAATATGCATTTTTATTACTGTTGAATTTATGTTTTGTTCCACTTAATTTTATTCGCTTTGATCTGTCGTCGAAGATGTAAAAGCCAAACTGTATCTTCTGTTATAAGGATACGAAAAACCTGGGCTGGTACCAGTACTTAATATGACTGCTGAAGACGAATTAGATATATGTATAATATAAGCAATTAATTAATTATTAAATTTAATAATAATGCACATTCTATAGTATTGTCATTTGTACAGTATGCAGAAAAGGTTAATGATTTTAAACAGTGCATGAAATGCGTGATCGAAAAACTAGTTTTAAGGAAACATTAGCATTTCTAAGAAATATTGTAATCTATAGTTATGTGATATTTAATTGTGTAATATTAAAAAACACTAAATATTTTTTATTGATTTCAAATTGCAGTTCTATTACTTTTCGTTTGGTATCTAGTCTTCCAAACACTGTGTAATTCGCGTTTTTTAAATATTGCCGTTATGTATGTTTATTAGATTATCTCAATAAATGAATGTTGGAAATCAGGTTTTATTTTTTATTAAATTTAAGTATATTCTCTTTTCTTCGCTTACATTTTATGTGCTTGTCATAACAAAGAAATTCATAATAAATAGAAAGAAAAAGTTTCATCGTGTGCTCTTTAACGAAGAGCATACTTTAACGTACTTATCTTACTATCGTATACTATATTATTTCAATTATTTCTGTACAGTAACAAAAGGAAAGTTATTGATTATAAAAAGTGTATGAAATAATCATTGTAATCTACCACTATTGTAGAATGAAAAAACAAAAAATAAGTAAATACATTAAGAAGTGTAGGCAGCGGTGTTTAAAAAAACATCAGCACTGCTAGTAAATACTGCAATCCATAGTTATTGCATTTTTAATTGCTTACTATTTAAAAAAACACAAATATTTTTTTTATTAATTGGAAATTTTAGTTCTGTTACCTTCCTTCTGCTATTTATACTTTCAAACATTACTAGTTCATGTTCTTTCTTAAATAGTGCTGCCATTTATGTTGTTTGTTTGTTTAATATTTCATTTCAGATATGAATATGAGAATTTATGAGATTTAGGTATATTTTGGATCACATTTATTAACTACTTTATACTGTCTTTCATTTATACCGCTTCCTAATTTATCATGACAGGGGCAGTTTTCAATGTCTCTGAGATTTAACAGAATTAAGTGTGATAATGCTGTTATCAGAAAGGCTCTTTTTTTTACCCGCATATGTATCTTTACTTTTATTTATGTCTAATTGAGTTTTATTTACATAAAACGTAGTATTAATGTTATATATTCATAATAATTAGCAATGAAAAAAATGATAAACCTTAAATATTCGTAACTTAGAATTTAAGTTAATTAAAAAATATATTTTAAAGTACTGAAAATAATTAAGGCTATTATTAACTATGCATATTTAGACTATAGAGGAATTTGAAATCTTTAAATTACTGAACATAATGAAGGCTATTATTAATTATGCATATTTAGTCTAAAGAGAAAAAATGTATTATTTTCTGGTTTTCAGGAAATGATAAAATATTTAAAATTTAGATAAATACAAGGAATACAAAATTTTAAAAAAGGAGAAAAATATATTAATTATTAAACTTATTTTTCTGCATAAATCAACATGAAACACAAGGTCATAATTACGACATTTTCACAACTGTTGCAAAAAGGTGGAATATTGCCAACATTTAGGCGTCTTTAAGACGTCGTGATATGACTTACTTTTTCTGGTCATTAACTATTATAGAGTTTTCGCCAGTAGATCGCATTAAAGTGCACTAGGGAAAGACATTTCCAAATAAATGGTACTAGGGGGTACCAACTCCTGTGGGCGAAGTAAATTCAGTTGCGTAAGCAGGCATATCTCAATACTTACGAAAGTAGGCGTTCATCATAAAAATTGTCCAGTGATAAGCAATGGCATTAAATTGAAGCATGCAGGCAGGTGCAATGAATTATATGATGTCACTAAGTTTGAATTTTTTAATGGGTTAAGAGAATAATCGGAATTTCTTTGTTTTAAATACATATATTCACTCCTCTAAAAAAGAAATTAGAAACAACTTTAGAACATTTCCAACGGTAAATATTTTGGAATGATATCCACTACTGTTTTATTACGAGCCAGTAAATGGCTTTTCGAGAAAACTTACTCTATGGAAAGGACTGATATTTCGTTTCGTAATTTCTTGTTAAAATAGTTAATAACATTTCTTACACAGAAAACAGGTAGATAAGAAATTCTACATATTTTCCAATGGTACGTATTTTTGGTGCAGGAATTATACTTTACACACTAACATTTCTGCAGAAAACGTAAAGAATTTTAATTATTTCCAAAAAAAAAAAAATTTAAATACTAATCCAGTATTTCAATAGTAAATTATGATACAAATATATTTAAAATTTTGTAAATACAAATACATAATACATATATATTTAAAATAATACAAATATATTTAAAATTTTTTTATAAGATTTACTATATTTCTATGCAGCTTTCATAGTTACTTTTGATGTCAACTAATTTATATTATAGGTACCCAGTGAAAGGAATGGAATACAACAGAAGCACACAACTTTAATATAAAGCCCTATGGGAATTAAATGTTATGATTTATAGGAAGTAACTTCCTATCCTCTTATGTTGCTAAATTAGAGCCCACCAGCGGCCGAGCGATAAAGTCGCTGAACACTGGTAGTTCGGTCCGAGGTTCGAATCCCGCGAACGGGCTGGCTGCGTGGGTGTTTTAGTGGTTTTCCCCATGTGTAACGTATATACGAGCCAGTTTCCCTTAGAAAGTCCTCCACGAAAGGCATCCCTCCTCTTAGGCAGATAGCCCTAGTGGGCTTTGCCATAATTAAATACACCGCCACACCATACTACGCCCACGATATTTAGTTAGCTTCAAGAGACAGAGGAAGGAGCCGTAGCACCTGCGATGTGAATGTTATGGCTTCAGATTTGAGAAATTGCAGTTTTACGATGTGAAATTTATTCTTCAGATATGCTAAATTGCTCTTTTGACTACGTTATGTCACTGTTACATATTGCCTTATTGGATGTCATTCAGCACAATAAAGTGCGCAGGTTTGATCCAACTCCTGTATTTTTATTTTTCACTTTCAGGATACCTATTAAGGACATATATAGATAGGTAAAGACATCAGAGTCGCACACCTATTAAACAAGCGAAGACCTATGGTAATCTTTGGTTGAGTTGATTAAATACATTCTTATAGCACCTGGCATGTATTCTGTTGTATAAATTTGATAACTGATTAAACAAGTATGATTTGAAGAAGAGCAGTGCATAGATTACTGTGAATCTTTAAGTAGCTATCCAATCTACAAGTCAGCATAAATCAGAACCAGTACTGTTATCATTCTGCTGCACTGGCTGTTTCTACGGTTTAAATACTGAAATTAAATTACATGTAATATTGTTTAATATTTGCTCTGTGAGTATCACGCCAAGCAAGTTCTAGCAGTTATTTTAAATACTTCATCTTAATTTGGCATGATTTGTTAAGTTCTTTCTGACAAATGGAGAAGTTAAAAAATATTTATGGTATATATGACTGAGAAATAGCTTCTTTATTTTTGTGTCATGGAAAATAATTGCTCTTCCACCAATTTTTATAAAGTAATGTTTGGGCGGCTCACGTCAAAATATGAAAGAAATGGTATCTAACTAGCAGCCGAATATGTAACTATACAGAGAAAGATTGGAAATGTAGGAGAGCTATTTCTGTCATGAACCTCCATCTGCAATATGAGCTGGTTACATTGAGTGCTCTATGATAATTGATATATTTATTTACTAAAAAATCCGAAGAATAAATGTTAAATAAACTGAGAATGAACTCCAAGAGGCAGTAAAGCGTAACAAAATTTGCAGGAATTTCCTTCAAAATAGAAGATGATGATAATAAAATAAGACTAATTTTAAATAAATTAAATTGAAATCATAGGCTTTGTTTTACATAATTTAGATAGAATATCCTGGAACTGGAATTTTCGTCTCACGTAGGTAATAATTCCGCATTGCCATTAAACACTTCCTAAAAAGGAAATAACTAAAATAAAAGCAACTCCCACAAAAAAAATGCTGCTTGGAAGTTCAATATGCATTTTTATTACTGTTGAATTTATGTTTTGTTCCACTTAATTTTATTCGCTTTGATCTGTCGTCGAAGATGTAAAAGCCAAACTGTATCTTCTGTTATAAGGATACGAAAAACCTGGGCTGGTACCAGTACTTAATATGACTGCTGAAGACGAATTAGATATATGTATAATATAAGCAATTAATTAATTATTAAATTTAATAATAATGCACATTCTATAGTATTGTCATTTGTACAGTATGCAGAAAAGGTTAATGATTTTAAACAGTGCATGAAATGCGTGATCGAAAAACTAGTTTTAAGGAAACATTAGCATTTCTAAGAAATATTGTAATCTATAGTTATGTGATATTTAATTGTGTAATATTAAAAAACACTAAATATTTTTTATTGATTTCAAATTGCAGTTCTATTACTTTTCGTTTGGTATCTAGTCTTCCAAACACTGTGTAATTCGCGTTTTTTAAATATTGCCGTTATGTATGTTTATTAGATTATCTCAATAAATGAATGTTGGAAATCAGGTTTTATTTTTTATTAAATTTAAGTATATTCTCTTTTCTTCGCTTACATTTTATGTGCTTGTCATAACAAAGAAATTCATAATAAATAGAAAGAAAAAGTTTCATCGTGTGCTCTTTAACGAAGAGCATACTTTAACGTACTTATCTTACTATCGTATACTATATTATTTCAATTATTTCTGTACAGTAACAAAAGGAAAGTTATTGATTATAAAAAGTGTATGAAATAATCATTGTAATCTACCACTATTGTAGAATGAAAAAACAAAAAATAAGTAAACACATTAAGAAGTGTAGGCAGCGGTGTTTAAAAAAACATCAGCATTGCTAGTAAATACTGCAATCCATAGTTATTGCATTTTTAATTGCCTACTATTTAAAAAAACACAAATATTTTTTTTATTAATTGGAAATTTTAGTTCTGTTACCTTCTTTCTGCTATTTATACTTTCAAACATTACTAGTTCATGTTCTTTCTTAAATAGTGCTGCCATTTATGTTGTTTGTTTGTTTAATATTTCATTTCAGATATGAATATGAGAATTTATGAGATTTAGGTATATTTTGGATCACATTTATTAACTACTTTATACTGTCTTTCATTTGCATATCTTGGAGATAGAGATAAGTTAATGATTATATGTTTTACTGCGAAACGCGAATTAATTCATACTTGAGTTCAGGTAAAATACGGATTATGTTACCTTAAGAACCGCTTCCTAATTTATCATGACAGGGGCAGTTTTCAATGTCTCTGAGATTTAACAGAATTAAGTGTGATAATACTGTTATCAGAAAGGCTCTTTTTTTTTACCAGCATATGTATCTTTACTTTTATTTATGTCTAATTGAGTTTTATTTACATAAAACGTAGTATTAATGTTATATATTCATAATAATTACTCTCAATGAAAAAAATGATAAACCTTAAATAATCGTAACTTAGAATTTAAGTTAATTAAAAAATATAGTTTAAAGTACTGAAAATAATTAAGGCTATTATTAATTATGCACATTTAGTCTAAAGAGAAAAAATGCATTATTTTCTGGTTTTCAGGAAATGATAAAATATTTAAAATTTAGATAAATACAAGGAATACAAAATTTTAAAAAAGAAGAAAAATATATTAATTATTAAACTTATTTTTCTGCATAAATCAACATGAAACACAAGGACATAATTACGACATTTTCACAACTGTTGCAAAAAGGTGGAATATTGCCAACATTTAGGCGTCTTTAAGACGTCGTGATATGACTTACTTTTTTCTGGTCATTAACTACTATAGAGTTTTCGCCAGTAGATCACATTAAAGTGCACTAGGTAAAGACATTTCCAAGTAAATGGTACTAGGGGAGTACCAACCCCTGTGGGCGAAGTAAATTCAGCTGCGTAAGCAGGTACGAAACGTACTCTGAGCGATGCTGAATCGGACCCTCCTGAGGTGCAAAACAAATTTGATGTTCTTGCGAACATAGCTGATGATGACTCCGCACTTACTGTCGAACAGTACAAGCACAGTACCAGACATGAAGGTGATGTTAGCCTGAAACGAAATCCCCAACCGAAGGCTCCCAAAAGTTTAAAAATCTCGCCTAGTCAAGAAATAGGTAATAAAATTACACAAACACTGAGTTCTGAGTTTGCGGTCAGCAGCCACAATAATGTGGCGCCATCTCGTGAAGGAACTGAGAAACAGGCTGCAGCGAGTAGGTCTGGAACCGAAAACGCAGCGCGACCACTCAGTTATCCAGATGAGGTCACGTGCCCGACTGGGCGAACTGACGCTCATATTCCCTAGACTGGCGCAACTCAAATGAACACTATGGAGGAGAGACTTAGTGAAAATGCCACTAATGGTGAGGATAACAATAGTATGGACACGGACGCTAGTACGTCTAAACAAAATACAAGCTCAGATGAAAACATAGAAGCGGAATTTGTGAAAAAGTCATGGATACCACCCATAACTGTTAAAGTAGATTACCCTACTTGGAAAAACATAGCTAGGGCACTTAAACAGAGAAACATTGAGTTTAACTCTAATAAGAATAATAAAGGGATTAAAATTTTCATCAGAAACCCTGAACATTACAGGCAGACTGTTACTTATTTAAAAGACACGAAAGTGGAACATCACTCTTTCACGCTTCCTGAGGATAAAGACATAAAAGTTGGGATATGAGGCTGGCACGCTACAATGCTATAGGTGCCAAGGATTTCATCATACGCAAACTGGCTGTAACTATGCACCCAAGTGCGTGAGATGCGGAGAGGGACATTTGTCCTTTGAATGCCCTAATAAAAACTCTGACTTGCCACCATGTTGTGCGAACTGTAAAAAATCTCACACCTCGAACTTTAGGGGTTGTGAGATGTTCCCTAAAAAGAAACAGGATAAGCCAAAAGTCTATACTAGTAGGGTTATAGAAAATAAATCATTTGCACAAGCCCTGTCTACTGGTTTGTATGCAGACACAATCAAGGAAGCAAAAACTGTTTTTGCCCACCTGGCCGAGCTTGTATCGGTCATTAAGAGCTCCGGCTTTCTTTTAACACAGCAAATAGTACAAAATGCACCTACTCATAAGGACAAAAGTACCATAAATAAAGATCTTAATGGATAGGTACACCACACAAGGAGATCCCATAAAATTAGCATTCTCGAATGCTCATGCCATTCAGAACAAGTTCACGGAATTTTTAAACTTCCTTAACAATCACAATATTGATATTGCCCTTGTAACAGAGATTTTTGCCACGCCATGCGTGCGTATAAATTTGCCTAATTACCGCACATATAGGTGCGATCGTTTGAGTCACCGTGGTGGGGGGGGCGCAATTTATGTGCGAAACTCGCTACAGTCCTGTTTGATTAGCCAAGATAGAAACGACGGACATGAGATGGTCGCAGTCTCAGTGTACTTACCGCAATATGGTAATTTGAATTTCATTTCATGTTATAATCCGCCCAGGAAACTACTGACGGAAAGTGTTCTTTCCAAACTTCTCTCTGACAATAATAAGTATATCCTAACGGGTGATCTCAACGCAAAGCACTCCGAGTGGGGGTGCCGTAAAACTAACCAAAATGGTAAGGTCCTCTATGAATTTATAAATAATCACCCAGTTGCCTTGCATATTACTGAGGAGTATACGTACAGACCACAGAACACAAGAAATGCAGACCTTCTTGATATTCTTCTGACAAATACTTCAATCCTTATTTATACTGAAGTAAAGCACGAATTGAGCTCTGACCATATACCGGTCATTGCTTAGCTAGGCACTACTAAAGAGGCAGAAAATGAAATGATCCGCACGACTGACTGGAATAAGTTCCAGAAGTTTCTCAGTCAGAATCCGCCCATCTTTGATACTCTGAACTCGCGGAAAGATATAGATGATGCAGTTGATACCCTCACTGATTCAATCAATAATGCTATTGAAAATGCATCTAGACACGTGAGAAGAAATAATAACGCTGGCATTCTACCAGAGGAAATTAGAGAGATGTTTAAGGACCGGAATAGGATGAGGAAAGCGTGGCACCTTACATGGTGCCCTCACGTTAAAAGAGATATGAACAAATTAAATAAATTAATTAAAAAGAAAATAGATGAGCATAAGAGAGATGTATGGGAGGAAAAAAATTCAGAATCTTAGTCCGAATGATGGCACCTTCTGGACGTTCATGCGTAACTTGAAAAGGCAGCGTACATGCAATAAGCCGATTTATACTGAAAACACTGCTCTCAATAATAAAGACAAATCGACGGTCCTTGCGGACCATTTAGAAGAGCAGTTCAGACCTAACATAACGCCCATGGACATTAATTTTGTCAATGAGGCATGCTACTTTGTTAGGGATTGGCTTAATGCCCACAGTTAAGAGGTACATGGCCACTGCTACCCGCAGTGAGATCAAAGAAATCACAAAGAAGCTTAAAGTCAAAAAGGCCCCTGTCATAGACGGTATTAATAATCACGCACTTAGAAATCTGCCCTGCAATGCTGTGACAAAATTCACGAGTATTATCAATGCGTGTCTTAGTCAATGCTATTTTCCCACAAAATGGAAAATCGCAAAAGTTATTTTATTGCCTAAGCCCGGCAAGGATAACACTAAGCCAGATGGGTACAGGCCCATTAGCTTGCTTCCGGGACTAAAAAAGGTCTTTGAGAGATTAATCTACAGCAGATTGAAAACCTGTATTGAATTACTGCCTCCGGAACAATTTGGTTTCCGGAGAAAGCTTTCAACAACGAAGCAGCTGGTTCGGCTCGTCGAGTTTTGTGGGGATGCGCTTCACAAGAAACAAAATGTCGCCTTACTCATGCTTGACGTGGCGAAGGCATTCGACCGCGTCTGGCATGAGGGGCTTATTTATAAACTTATAAATCTCCCTATAGAAAGAGAGCTGATTCAGCTAATTATGTCTTTCATCACTAATAGGAAATTCACTGTGGCTATTGGAACGTACATCTCCAGTTTACGCACCATGAATGCAGGCGTCCCACAGAGGTCCATTTTAGGGCCTGTCCTGTATTTATTTTATGATTATGACTTCCCTAGGGCTCACATTGGCAGAAATTACTTTCTTGGGTGCTATGAGGACGATACGGCATTAGCCGTAAAGTCCGCAAACGCACACCATGCAATCAAGAAATTACAGGAGCTTCTACCAGTGGTAGAAAAGTGGTGTACGACTTGGAGAATTGCTATTAATGCCAGCAAGTCGCAATTATTATTGATAAGGAGGGAAAATACACAGTTGACTATTAATAGCAAGCTCTTCTTATTCTCTGAAGAGATTCCTAGAGTTAGTAAGGCGAAATATTTAGGAGTAATGCTAAATGGAAGATTAAAATGGGAAGATCATATAACAGAGGTCAGAAAAAAAAATTTTCACTGTTGTAAATAGTCTCATCCCTATATTGGGTAATTATGCTAGCTTACACCTGAGGAAAAAGAGGCTAGTTTATATCACGGCAATTAGCCCATTGATGACTTATGCGTCGCCGGCCTGGTGCACGGCTACCAAAGAGGATATAAAAAGACTTCAAATCGTGCAAAACAAAGTCTTAAGGCTTATCACCCATGCTCACGTTTTTGTGAGCAATGCTACACTGCACTGTGACTTAAAACTGGACACTTTGGAAGAGCACCTGAATAAGATCAACAGGAAATTCTTCACGAAAGCTCTGAACTGTGACCATATGAGAAATTTTGATATCTTTACCTACGAAATATTGAATGAGCACGCCAAACTGCGTCCACTTGCGGCCCACCTTATCAGGGACCCGAACTTTCCCACCTAGTGCCCAACTGTAAATAATGTACCCAATGTGTTTATTAGCATTCTTAATTTTGTATCTTACTCATTTATTGTATTGTGTATTCCTTAAATTCACTAGTTTTATTCACATTCTACACTCATTTTATGACTCCCACTTAGTCACGCCTTTACCGGGCCGGTTACTTGCTAGTGAGCACTTGCGTTGCTGGTCTTCCTATTCTTTATCCGTTTTTCTCCTCCTTACTGAGGACATTATGTGAAGATAGTTCTATGTTTTTGTGCCCATCCGGCATAAATTTGATTGAGCCCGATAAACTACTGATCTCAGTGGTATTCTGGCTATAAATTATCAGTCAGTCAGTCAGGCATATCTCAATACTTACGAAAGTAGGCGTTCATCATAAAAATTGTCCAGTGATAAGCAATGGCATTAAATTGAAGCATGCAGGCAGGTGCAATGAATTATATGATGTCACTAAGTTTGAATTTTTTAATGGGTTAAGAGAATAATCGGAATTTCTTTGTTTTAAATACACATATTCACTCCTCTAAAAAAGAAATTAGAAACAACTTTAGAACATTTCCAACGGTAAATATTTTGGAATGATATCCACTACTGCTTTATTACGAGCCAGTAAATGGCTTTCCGAGAAAACTTACTCTACGGAAAGGACTGATATTACGTTTCGTAATTTCTTGTTAAAATAGTTAATAATATTTCTTACACAGAAAAGTGGTAGATAAGAAATTCTACATATTTTCCAATGGTACGTATTTTTGGTGCAGGAATTATACTTTACACACTAACATTTCTGCAGAAAACGTAAAGAATTTTAATTATTTCCAAAAAAAAAAAATTTTAATACTAATCCAGTATTTCAATAGTAAATTATGATACAAATATATTTAAAATTTTGTAAATACAAATACATAATACATATATATTTAAAATTTTTTATAACATTTACTATATTTCTATGCAGTTTTCATAGTTACTTTTGATGTCAACTAATTTATATTATAGGTACCCAGTGAAAGGAATGGAATACAACAGAAGCACACAACTTTAATATAAAGCCCTATGGGAATTAAATGTTATGATTTATAGGAAGTAACTTCCTATCCTCTTATGTTGCTAAATTAGAGCCCACCAGCGGCCGAGCGATAAAGTCGCTGAACACTGGTAGTTCGGTCCGAGGTTCGAATCCCGCGAACGGGCTGGCTGCATGGGTGTTTTAGTGGTTTTCCCCATGTGTAACGTATATACGAGCCAGTTTCCCTTAGAAAGTCCTCCACGAAAGGCATCCCTCCTCTTAGGCAGATAGCCCTAGTGGGCTTTGCCATAATTAAATACACCGCCACAACATACTACGCCCACGATATTTAGTTAGCTTCAAGAGACAGAGGAAGGAGCCGTAGCACCTGCGATGTGAATGTTATGGCTTCAGATTTGAGAAATTGCAGTTTTACGATGTGAAATTTATTCTTCAGATATGCTAAATTGCTCTTTTGACTACGTTATGCCACTGTTACATATTGCCTTATTGGATGTCATTCAGCACAATAAAGTGCGCAGGTTTGATCCAACTCCTGTATTTTTATTTTTCACTTTCAGGATACCTATTAAGGACATATATAGATAGGTAAAGACATCAGAGTCGCACACCTATTAAACAAGCGAAGACCTATGGTAATCTTTGGTTGAGTTGATTAAATACATTCTTATAGCACCTGGCATGTATTCTGTTGTATAAATTTGATAACTGATTAAACAAGTATGATTTGAAGAAGAGCAGTGCATAGATTACTGTGAATCTTTAAGTAGCTATCCAATCTACAAGTCAGCATAAATCAGAACCAGTACTGTTATCATTCTGCTGCACTGGCTGTTTCTACGGTTTAAATACTGAAATTAAATTACATGTAATATTGTTTAATATTTGCTCTGTGAGTATCACGCCAAGCAAGTTCTAGCAGTTATTTTAAATACTTCATCTTAATTTGGCATGATTTGTTAAGTTCTTTCTGACAAATGGAGAAGTTAAAAAATATTTATGGTATATATGACTGAGAAATAGCTTCTTTATTTTTGTGTCATGGAAAATAATTGCTCTTCCACCAATTTTTATAAAGTAATGTTTGGGCGGCTCACGTCAAAATATGAAAGAAATGGTATCTAACTAGCCGCCGAATATGTAACTATACAGAGAAAGATTGGAAATGGAGGAGAGCTATTTCTGTCATGAACCTCCATCTGCAATATGAGCTGGTTACATTGAGTGCTCTATGATAATTGATATATTTATTTACTAAAAAATCCGAAGAATAAATGTTAAATAAACTGAGAATGAACTCCAAGAGGCAGTAAAGCGTAACAAAATTTGCAGGAATTTCCTTCAAAAGTGAAGATGATGATAATAAAATAAAACTAATTTTAAATAAATTAAATTGAAATCATAGGCTTTGTTTTACATAATTTAGATAGAATATCCTGGAACTGGAATATTCGTCTCACGTAGGTAATAATTCCGCATTGCCATTAAACGCTTCCTAAAAAGGAAGTAATTAAAATAAAAGCAACTCCCACAAAAAAAAAATGCTGCTTGGAAGTTCAATATGCATTTTTATTACTGTTGAATTTATGTTTTGTTCCACTTAATTTTATTCGCTTTGATCTGTCGTCGAAGATGTAAAAGCCAAACTGTATCTTCTGTTATAAGGATACGAAAAACCTGGGCTGGTACCAGTACTTAATATGACTGCTGAAGACGAATTAGATATATGTATAATATAAGCAATTAATTAATTATTAAATTTAATAATAATGCACATTCTATAGTATTGTCATTTGTACAGTATGCAGAAAAGGTTAATGATTTTAAACAGTGCATGAAATGCGTGATCGAAAAACTAGTTTTAAGGAAACATTAGCATTTCTAAGAAATATTGTAATCTATAGTTATGTGATATTTAATTGTGTAATATTAAAAAACACTAAATATTTTTTATTGATTTCAAATTGCAGTTCTATTACTTTTCGTTTGGTATCTAGTCTTCCAAACACTGTGTAATTCGCGTTTTTTAAATATTGCCGTTATGTATGTTTATTAGATTATCTCAATAAATGAATGTTGGAAATCAGGTTTTATTTTTTATTAAATTTAAGTATATTCTCTTTTCTTCGCTTACATTTTATGTGCTTGTCATAACAAAGAAATTCATAATAAATAGAAAGAAAAAGTTTCATCGTGTGCTCTTTAACGAAGAGCATACTTTAACGTACTTATCTTACTATCGTATACTATATTATTTCAATTATTTCTGTACAGTAACAAAAGGAAAGTTATTGATTATAAAAAGTGTATGAAATAATCATTGTAATCTACCACTATTGTAGAATGAAAAAACAAAAAATAAGTAAATACATTAAGAAGTGTAGGCAGCGGTGTTTAAAAAAACATCAGCACTGCTAGTAAATACTGCAATCCATAGTTATTGCATTTTTAATTGCTTACTATTTAAAAAAACACAAATATTTTTTTTATTAATTGGAAATTTTAGTTCTGTTACCTTCCTTCTGCTATTTATACTTTCAAACATTACTAGTTCATGTTCTTTCTTAAATAGTGCTGCCATTTATGTTGTTTGTTTGTTTAATATTTCATTTCAGATATGAATATGAGAATTTATGAGATTTAGGTATATTTTGGATCACATTTATTAACTACTTTATACTGTCTTTCATTTATACCGCTTCCTAATTTATCATGACAGGGGCAGTTTTCAATGTCTCTGAGATTTAACAGAATTAAGTGTGATAATGCTGTTATCAGAAAGGCTCTTTTTTTTACCCGCATATGTATCTTTACTTTTATTTATGTCTAATTGAGTTTTATTTACATAAAACGTAGTATTAATGTTATATATTCATAATAATTAGCAATGAAAAAAATGATAAACCTTAAATATTCGTAACTTAGAATTTAAGTTAATTAAAAAATATATTTTAAAGTACTGAAAATAATTAAGGCTATTATTAACTATGCATATTTAGACTATAGAGGAATTTGAAATCTTTAAATTACTGAACATAATGAAGGCTATTATTAATTATGCATATTTAGTCTAAAGAGAAAAAATGTATTATTTTCTGGTTTTCAGGAAATGATAAAATATTTAAAATTTAGATAAATACAAGGAATACAAAATTTTAAAAAAGGAGAAAAATATATTAATTATTAAACTTATTTTTCTGCATAAATCAACATGAAACACAAGGTCATAATTACGACATTTTCACAACTGTTGCAAAAAGGTGGAATATTGCCAACATTTAGGCGTCTTTAAGACGTCGTGATATGACTTACTTTTTCTGGTCATTAACTATTATAGAGTTTTCGCCAGTAGATCGCATTAAAGTGCACTAGGGAAAGACATTTCCAAATAAATGGTACTAGGGGGTACCAACTCCTGTGGGCGAAGTAAATTCAGTTGCGTAAGCAGGCATATCTCAATACTTACGAAAGTAGGCGTTCATCATAAAAATTGTCCAGTGATAAGCAATGGCATTAAATTGAAGCATGCAGGCAGGTGCAATGAATTATATGATGTCACTAAGTTTGAATTTTTTAATGGGTTAAGAGAATAATCGGAATTTCTTTGTTTTAAATACATATATTCACTCCTCTAAAAAAGAAATTAGAAACAACTTTAGAACATTTCCAACGGTAAATATTTTGGAATGATATCCACTACTGTTTTATTACGAGCCAGTAAATGGCTTTTCGAGAAAACTTACTCTATGGAAAGGACTGATATTTCGTTTCGTAATTTCTTGTTAAAATAGTTAATAACATTTCTTACACAGAAAACAGGTAGATAAGAAATTCTACATATTTTCCAATGGTACGTATTTTTGGTGCAGGAATTATACTTTACACACTAACATTTCTGCAGAAAACGTAAAGAATTTTAATTATTTCCAAAAAAAAAAAAAATTTAAATACTAATCCAGTATTTCAATAGTAAATTATGATACAAATATATTTAAAATTTTGTAAATACAAATACATAATACATATATATTTAAAATAATACAAATATATTTAAAATTTTTTTATAAGATTTACTATATTTCTATGCAGCTTTCATAGTTACTTTTGATGTCAACTAATTTATATTATAGGTACCCAGTGAAAGGAATGGAATACAACAGAAGCACACAACTTTAATATAAAGCCCTATGGGAATTAAATGTTACGATTTATAGGAAGTAACTTCCTATCCTCTTATGTTGCTAAATTAGAGCCCACCAGCGGCCGAGCGATAAAGTCGCTGAACACTGGTAGTTCGGTCCGAGGTTCGAATCCCGCGAACGGGCTGGCTGCGTGGGTGTTTTAGTGGTTTTCCCCATGTGTAACGTATATACGAGCCAGTTTCCCTTAGAAAGTCCTCCACGAAAGGCATCCCTCCTCTTAGGCAGATAGCCCTAGTGGGCTTTGCCATAATTAAATACACCGCCACACCATACTACGCCCACGATATTTAGTTAGCTTCAAGAGACAGAGGAAGGAGCCGTAGCACCTGCGATGTGAATGTTATGGCTTCAGATTTGAGAAATTGCAGTTTTACGATGTGAAATTTATTCTTCAGATATGCTAAATTGCTCTTTTGACTACGTTATGTCACTGTTACATATTGCCTTATTGGATGTCATTCAGCACAATAAAGTGCGCAGGTTTGATCCAACTCCTGTATTTTTATTTTTCACTTTCAGGATACCTATTAAGGACATATATAGATAGGTAAAGACATCAGAGTCGCACACCTATTAAACAAGCGAAGACCTATGGTAATCTTTGGTTGAGTTGATTAAATACATTCTTATAGCACCTGGCATGTATTCTGTTGTATAAATTTGATAACTGATTAAACAAGTATGATTTGAAGAAGAGCAGTGCATAGATTACTGTGAATCTTTAAGTAGCTATCCAATCTACAAGTCAGCATAAATCAGAACCAGTACTGTTATCATTCTGCTGCACTGGCTGTTTCTACGGTTTAAATACTGAAATTAAATTACATGTAATATTGTTTAATATTTGCTCTGTGAGTATCACGCCAAGCAAGTTCTAGCAGTTATTTTAAATACTTCATCTTAATTTGGCATGATTTGTTAAGTTCTTTCTGACAAATGGAGAAGTTAAAAAATATTTATGGTATATATGACTGAGAAATAGCTTCTTTATTTTTGTGTCATGGAAAATAATTGCTCTTCCACCAATTTTTATAAAGTAATGTTTGGGCGGCTCACGTCAAAATATGAAAGAAATGGTATCTAACTAGCAGCCGAATATGTAACTATACAGAGAAAGATTGGAAATGTAGGAGAGCTATTTCTGTCATGAACCTCCATCTGCAATATGAGCTGGTTACATTGAGTGCTCTATGATAATTGATATATTTATTTACTAAAAAATCCGAAGAATAAATGTTAAATAAACTGAGAATGAACTCCAAGAGGCAGTAAAGCGTAACAAAATTTGCAGGAATTTCCTTCAAAATAGAAGATGATGATAATAAAATAAGACTAATTTTAAATAAATTAAATTGAAATCATAGGCTTTGTTTTACATAATTTAGATAGAATATCCTGGAACTGGAATTTTCGTCTCACGTAGGTAATAATTCCGCATTGCCATTAAACACTTCCTAAAAAGGAAATAACTAAAATAAAAGCAACTCCCACAAAAAAAATGCTGCTTGGAAGTTCAATATGCATTTTTATTACTGTTGAATTTATGTTTTGTTCCACTTAATTTTATTCGCTTTGATCTGTCGTCGAAGATGTAAAAGCCAAACTGTATCTTCTGTTATAAGGATACGAAAAACCTGGGCTGGTACCAGTACTTAATATGACTGCTGAAGACGAATTAGATATATGTATAATATAAGCAATTAATTAATTATTAAATTTAATAATAATGCACATTCTATAGTATTGTCATTTGTACAGTATGCAGAAAAGGTTAATGATTTTAAACAGTGCATGAAATGCGTGATCGAAAAACTAGTTTTAAGGAAACATTAGCATTTCTAAGAAATATTGTAATCTATAGTTATGTGATATTTAATTGTGTAATATTAAAAAACACTAAATATTTTTTATTGATTTCAAATTGCAGTTCTATTACTTTTCGTTTGGTATCTAGTCTTCCAAACACTGTGTAATTCGCGTTTTTTAAATATTGCCGTTATGTATGTTTATTAGATTATCTCAATAAATGAATGTTGGAAATCAGGTTTTATTTTTTATTAAATTTAAGTATATTCTCTTTTCTTCGCTTACATTTTATGTGCTTGTCATAACAAAGAAATTCATAATAAATAGAAAGAAAAAGTTTCATCGTGTGCTCTTTAACGAAGAGCATACTTTAACGTACTTATCTTACTATCGTATACTATATTATTTCAATTATTTCTGTACAGTAACAAAAGGAAAGTTATTGATTATAAAAAGTGTATGAAATAATCATTGTAATCTACCACTATTGTAGAATGAAAAAACAAAAAATAAGTAAATACATTAAGAAGTGTAGGCAGCGGTGTTTAAAAAAACATCAGCACTGCTAGTAAATACTGCAATCCATAGTTATTGCATTTTTAATTGCTTACTATTTAAAAAAACACAAATATTTTTTTTATTAATTGGAAATTTTAGTTCTGTTACCTTCCTTCTGCTATTTATACTTTCAAACATTACTAGTTCATGTTCTTTCTTAAATAGTGCTGCCATTTATGTTGTTTGTTTGTTTAATATTTCATTTCAGATATGAATATGAGAATTTATGAGATTTAGGTATATTTTGGATCACATTTATTAACTACTTTATACTGTCTTTCATTTATACCGCTTCCTAATTTATCATGACAGGGGCAGTTTTCAATGTCTCTGAGATTTAACAGAATTAAGTGTGATAATGCTGTTATCAGAAAGGCTCTTTTTTTTACCCGCATATGTATCTTTACTTTTATTTATGTCTAATTGAGTTTTATTTACATAAAACGTAGTATTAATGTTATATATTCATAATAATTAGTCTCAATGAAAAAAATGATAAACCTTAAATATTCGTAACTTAGAATTTAAGTTAATTAAAAAATATAGTTTAAAGTACTGAAAATAATTAAGGCTATTATTAACTATGCATATTTAGACTATAGAGGAATTTGAAATCTTTAAATTACTGAACATAATGAAGGCTATTATTAATTATGCATATTTAGTCTAAAGAGAAAAAATGTATTATTTTCTTGTTTTCAGGAAATGATAAAATATTTAAAATTTAGATAAATACAAGGAATACAAAATTTTAAAAAAGGAGAAAAATATATTAATTATTAAACTTATTTTTCTGCATAAATCAACATGAAACACAAGGTCATAATTACGACATTTTCACAACTGTTGCAAAAAGGTGGAATATTGCCAACATTTAGGCGTCTTTAAGACGTCGTGATATGACTTACTTTTTCTGGTCATTAACTATTATAGAGTTTTCGCCAGTAGATCGCATTAAAGTGCACTAGGGAAAGACATTTCCAAATAAATGGTACTAGGGGGTACCAACTCCTGTGGGCGAAGTAAATTCAGCTGCGTAAGCAGGCATATCTCAATACTTACGAAAGTAGGCGTTCATCATAAAAATTGTCCAGTGATAAGCAATGGCATTAAATTGAAGCATGCAGGCAGGTGCAATGAATTATATGATGTCACTAAGTTTGAATTTTTTAATGGGTTAAGAGAATAATCGGAATTTCTTTGTTTTAAATACATATATTCACTCCTCTAAAAAAGAAATTAGAAACAACTTTAGAACATTTCCAACGGTAAATATTTTGGAATGATATCCACTACTGTTTTATTACGAGCCAGTAAATGGCTTTTCGAGAAAACTTACTCTATGGAAAGGACTGATATTTCGTTTCGTAATTTCTTGTTAATATAGTTAATAACATTTCTTACACAGAAAACAGGTAGATAAGAAATTCTACATATTTTCCAATGGTACGTATTTTTGGTGCAGGAATTATACTTTACACACTAACATTTCTGCAGAAAACGTAAAGAATTTTAATTATTTCCAAAAAAAAAAAAAAAAAATTTAAATACTAATCCAGTATTTCAATAGTAAATTATGATACAAATATATTTAAAATTTTGTAAATACAAATACATAATACATATATATTTAAAATAATACAAATATATTTAAAATTTTTTATAAGATTTACTATATTTCTATGCAGTTTTCATAGTTACTTTTGATGTCAACTAATTTATATTATAGGTACCCAGTGAAAGGAATGGAATACAACAGAAGCACACAACTTTAATATAAAGCCCTATGGGAATTAAATGTTATGATTTACAGGAAGTAACTTCCTATCCTCTTATGTTGCTAAATTAGAGCCCACCAGCGGCCGAGCGATAAAGTCACTGAACACTGGTAGTTCGGTCCGAGGTTCGAATCCCGCGAACGGGCTGGCTGCATGGGTGTTTTAGTGGTTTTCCCCATGTGTAACGTATATACGAGCCAGTTTCCCTTAGAAAGTCCTCCACGAAAGGCATCCCTCCTCTTAGGCAGATAGCCCTAGTGGGCTTTGCCATAATTAAATACACCGCCACAACATACTACGCCCACGATATTTAGTTAGCTTCAAGAGACAGAGGAAGGAGCCGTAGCACCTGCGATGTGAATGTTATGGCTTCAGATTTGATAAATTGCAGTTTTACGATGTGAAATTTATTCTTCAGATATGCTAAATTGCTCTTTTGACTACGTTATGCCACTGTTACATATTGCCTTATTGGATGTCATTCAGCACAATAAAGTGCGCAGGTTTGATCCAACTCCTGTATTTTTATTTTTCACTTTCAGGATACCTATTAAGGACATATATAGATAGGTAAAGACATCAGAGTCGCACACCTATTAAACAAGCGAAGACCTATGGTAATCTTTGGTTGAGTTGATTAAATACATTCTTATAGCACCTGGCATGTATTCTGTTGTATAAATTTGATAACTGATTAAACAAGTATGATTTGAAGAAGAGCAGTGCATAGATTACTGTGAATCTTTAAGTAGCTATCCAATCTACAAGTCAGCATAAATCAGAACCAGTACTGTTATCATTCTGCTGCACTGGCTGTTTCTACGGTTTAAATACTGAAATTAAATTACATGTAATATTGTTTAATATTTGCTCTGTGAGTATCACGCCAAGCAAGTTCTAGCAGTTATTTTAAATACTTCATCTTAATTTGGCATGATTTGTTAAGTTCTTTCTGACAAATGGAGAAGTTAAAAAATATTTATGGTATATATGACTGAGAAATAGCTTCTTTATTTTTGTGTCATGGAAAATAATTGCTCTTCCACCAATTTTTATAAAGTAATGTTTGGGCGGCTCACGTCAAAATATGAAAGAAATGGTATCTAACTAGCCGCCGAATATGTAACTATACAGAGAAAGATTGGAAATGGAGGAGAGCTATTTCTGTCATGAACCTCCATCTGCAATATGAGCTGGTTACATTGAGTGCTCTATGATAATTGATATATTTATTTACTAAAAAATCCGAAGAATAAATGTTAAATAAACTGAGAATGAACTCCAAGAGGCAGTAAAGCGTAACAAAATTTGCAGGAATTTCCTTCAAAAGTGAAGATGATGATAATAAAATAAAACTAATTTTAAATAAATTAAATTGAAATCATAGGCTTTGTTTTACATAATTTAGATAGAATATCCTGGAACTGGAATATTCGTCTCACGTAGGTAATAATTCCGCATTGCCATTAAACGCTTCCTAAAAAGGAAGTAATTAAAATAAAAGCAACTCCCATTAAAAAAAAATGCTGCTTGGAAGTTCAATATGCATTTTTATTACTGTTGAATTTATGTTTTGTTCCACTTAATTTTATTCGCTTTGATCTGTCGTCGAAGATGTAAAAGCCAAACTGTATCTTCTGTTATAAGGATACGAAAAACCTGGGCTGGTACCAGTACTTAATATGACTGCTGAAGACGAATTAGATATATGTATAATATAAGCAATTAATTAATTATTAAATTTAATAATAATGCACATTCTATAGTATTGTCATTTGTACAGTATGCAGAAAAGGTTAATGATTTTAAACAGTGCATGAAATGCGTGATCGAAAAACTAGTTTTAAGGAAACATTAGCATTTCTAAGAAATATTGTAATCTATAGTTATGTGATATTTAATTGTGTAATATTAAAAAACACTAAATATTTTTTATTGATTTCAAATTGCAGTTCTATTACTTTTCGTTTGGTATCTAGTCTTCCAAACACTGTGTAATTCGCGTTTTTTAAATATTGCCGTTATGTATGTTTATTAGATTATCTCAATAAATGAATGTTGGAAATCAGGTTTTATTTTTTATTAAATTTAAGTATATTCTCTTTTCTTCGCTTACATTTTATGTGCTTGTCATAACAAAGAAATTCATAATAAATAGAAAGAAAAAGTTTCATCGTGTGCTCTTTAACGAAGAGCATACTTTAACGTACTTATCTTACTATCGTATACTATATTATTTCAATTATTTCTGTACAGTAACAAAAGGAAAGTTATTGATTATAAAAAGTGTATGAAATAATCATTGTAATCTACCACTATTGTAGAATGAAAAAACAAAAAATAAGTAAATACATTAAGAAGTGTAGGCAGCGGTGTTTAAAAAAACATCAGCACTGCTAGTAAATACTGCAATCCATAGTTATTGCATTTTTAATTGCTTACTATTTAGAAAAACACAAATATTTTTTTTATTAATTGGAAATTTTAGTTCTGTTACCTTCCTTCTGCTATTTATACTTTCAAACATTACTAGTTCATGTTCTTTCTTAAATAGTGCTGCCATTTATGTTGTTTGTTTGTTTAATATTTCATTTCAGATATGAATATGAGAATTTATGAGATTTAGGTATATTTTGGATCACATTTATTAACTACTTTATACTGTCTTTCATTTGCATATCTTGGAGATAGAGATAAGTTAATGATTATATGTTTTACTGCGAAACGCGAATTAATTTATACTTGAGTTCAGGTAAAATACGGATTATGTTACCTTAAGAACCGCTTCCTAATTTATCATGACAGGGGCAGTTTTCAATGTCTCTGAGATTTAACAGAATTAAGTGTGATAATGCTGTTATCAGAAAGGCTCTTTTTTTACCCGCATATGTATCTTTACTTTTATTTATGTCTAATTGAGTTTTATTTACATAAAACGTAGTATTAATGTTATATATTCATAATAATTAGTCTCAATGAAAAAAATGATAAACCTTAAATATTCGTAACTTAGAATTTAAGTTAATTAAAAAATATAGTTTAAAGTACTGAAAATAATTAAGGCTATTATTAACTATGCATATTTAGACTATAGAGGAATTTGAAATCTTTAAATTACTGAACATAATGAAGGCTATTATTAATTATGCATATTTAGTCTAAAGAGAAAAAATGTATTATTTTCTTGTTTTCAGGAAATGATAAAATATTTAAAATTTAGATAAATACAAGGAATACAAAATTTTAAAAAAGGAGAAAAATATATTAATTATTAAACTTATTTTTCTGCATAAATCAACATGAAACACAAGGTCATAATTACGACATTTTCACAACTGTTGCAAAAAGGTGGAATATTGCCAACATTTAGGCGTCTTTAAGACGTCGTGATATGACTTACTTTTTCTGGTCATTAACTATTATAGAGTTTTCGCCAGTAGATCGCATTAAAGTGCACTAGGGAAAGACATTTCCAAATAAATGGTACTAGGGGGTACCAACTCCTGTGGGCGAAGTAAATTCAGCTGCGTAAGCAGGCATATCTCAATACTTACGAAAGTAGGCGTTCATCATAAAAATTGTCCAGTGATAAGCAATGGCATTAAATTGAAGCATGCAGGCAGGTGCAATGAATTATATGATGTCACTAAGTTTGAATTTTTTAATGGGTTAAGAGAATAATCGGAATTTCTTTGTTTTAAATACATATATTCACTCCTCTAAAAAAGAAATTAGAAACAACTTTAGAACATTTCCAACGGTAAATATTTTGGAATGATATCCACTACTGTTTTATTACGAGCCAGTAAATGGCTTTTCGAGAAAACTTACTCTATGGAAAGGACTGATATTTCGTTTCGTAATTTCTTGTTAAAATAGTTAATAACATTTCTTACACAGAAAACAGGTAGATAAGAAATTCTACATATTTTCCAATGGTACGTATTTTTGGTGCAGGAATTATACTTTACACACTAACATTTCTGCAGAAAACGTAAAGAATTTTAATTATTTCCAAAAAAAAAAAAAAATTAAATACTAATCCAGTATTTCAATAGTAAATTATGATACAAATATATTTAAAATTTTGTAAATACAAATACATAATACATATATATTTAAAATAATACAAATATATTTAAAATTTTTTATAAGATTTACTATATTTCTATGCAGTTTTCATAGTTACTTTTGATGTCAACTAATTTATATTATAGGTACCCAGTGAAAGGAATGGAATACAACAGAAGCACACAACTTTAATATAAAGCCCTATGGGAATTAAATGTTATGATTTATAGGAAGTAACTTCCTATCCTCTTATGTTGCTAAATTAGAGCCCACCAGCGGCCGAGCGATAAAGTCGCTGAACACTGGTAGTTCGGTCCGAGGTTCGAATCCCGCGAACGGGCTGGCTGCATGGGTGTTTTAGTGGTTTTCCCCATGTGTAACGTATATACGAGCCAGTTTCCCTTAGAAAGTCCTCCACGAAAGGCATCCCTCCTCTTAGGCAGATAGCCCTAGTGGGCTTTGCCATAATTAAATACACCGCCACAACATACTACGCCCACGATATTTAGTTAGCTTCAAGAGACAGAGGAAGGAGCCGTAGCACCTGCGATGTGAATGTTATGGCTTCAGATTTGATAAATTGCAGTTTTACGATGTGAAATTTATTCTTCAGATATGCTAAATTGCTCTTTTGACTACGTTATGCCACTGTTACATATTGCCTTATTGGATGTCATTCAGCACAATAAAGTGCGCAGGTTTGATCCAACTCCTGTATTTTTATTTTTCACTTTCAGGATACCTATTAAGGACATATATAGATAGGTAAAGACATCAGAGTCGCACACCTATTAAACAAGCGAAGACCTATGGTAATCTTTGGTTGAGTTGATTAAATACATTCTTATAGCACCTGGCATGTATTCTGTTGTATAAATTTGATAACTGATTAAACAAGTATGATTTGAAGAAGAGCAGTGCATAGATTACTGTGAATCTTTAAGTAGCTATCCAATCTACAAGTCAGCATAAATCAGAACCAGTACTGTTATCATTCTGCTGCACTGGCTGTTTCTACGGTTTAAATACTGAAATTAAATTACATGTAATATTGTTTAATATTTGCTCTGTGAGTATCACGCCAAGCAAGTTCTAGCAGTTATTTTAAATACTTCATCTTAATTTGGCATGATTTGTTAAGTTCTTTCTGACAAATGGAGAAGTTAAAAAATATTTATGGTATATATGACTGAGAAATAGCTTCTTTATTTTTGTGTCATGGAAAATAATTGCTCTTCCACCAATTTTTATAAAGTAATGTTTGGGCGGCTCACGTCAAAATATGAAAGAAATGGTATCTAACTAGCAGCCGAATATGTAACTATACAGAGAAAGATTGGAAATGTAGGAGAGCTATTTCTGTCATGAACCTCCATCTGCAATATGAGCTGGTTACATTGAGTGCTCTATGATAATTGATATATTTATTTACTAAAAAATCCGAAGAATAAATGTTAAATAAACTGAGAATGAACTCCAAGAGGCAGTAAAGCGTAACAAAATTTGCAGGAATTTCCTTCAAAATAGAAGATGATGATAATAAAATAAGACTAATTTTAAATAAATTAAATTGAAATCATAGGCTTTGTTTTACATAATTTAGATAGAATATCCTGGAACTGGAATTTTCGTCTCACGTAGGTAATAATTCCGCATTGCCATTAAACACTTCCTAAAAAGGAAATAACTAAAATAAAAGCAACTCCCACAAAAAAAATGCTGCTTGGAAGTTCAATATGCATTTTTATTACTGTTGAATTTATGTTTTGTTCCACTTAATTTTATTCGCTTTGATCTGTCGTCGAAGATGCAAAAGCCAAACTGTATCTTCTGTTATAAGGATACGAAAAACCTGGGCTGGTACCAGTACTTAATATGACTGCTGAAGACGAATTAGATATATGTATAATATAAGCAATTAATTAATTATTAAATTTAATAATAATGCACATTCTATAGTATTGTCATTTGTACAGTATGCAGAAAAGGTTAATGATTTTAAACAGTGCATGAAAGGCGTGATCGAAAAACTAGTGTTAAGGAAACATTAGCATTTCTAAGAAATATTGTAATCTATAGTTATGTGATATTTAATTGTGTAATATTAAAAAACACTAAATATTTTTTATTGATTTCAAATTGCAGTTCTATTACTTTTCGTTTGGTATCTAGTCTTCCAAACACTGTGTAATTCGCGTTTTTTAAATATTGCCGTTATGTATGTTTATTAGATTATCTCAATAAATGAATGTTGGAAATCAGGTTTTATTTTTTATTAAATTTAAGTATATTCTCTTTTCTTCGCTTACATTTTATGTGCTTGTCATAACAAAGAAATTCATAATAAATAGAAAGAAAAAGTTTCATCGTGTGCTCTTTAACGAAGAGCATACTTTAACGTACTTATCTTACTATCGTATACTATATTATTTCAATTATTTCTGTACAGTAACAAAAGGAAAGTTATTGATTATAAAAAGTGTATGAAATAATCATTGTAATCTACCACTATTGTAGAATGAAAAAACAAAAAATAAGTAAATACATTAAGAAGTGTAGGCAGCGGTGTTTAAAAAAACATCAGCACTGCTAGTAAATACTGCAATCCATAGTTATTGCATTTTTAATTGCTTACTATTTAAAAAAACACAAATATTTTTTTTATTAATTGGAAATTTTAGTTCTGTTACCTTCCTTCTGCTATTTATACTTTCAAACATTACTAGTTCATGTTCTTTCTTAAATAGTGCTGCCATTTATGTTGTTTGTTTGTTTAATATTTCATTTCAGATATGAATATGAGAATTTATGAGATTTAGGTATATTTTGGATCACATTTATTAACTACTTTATACTGTCTTTCATTTGCATATCTTGGAGATAGAGATAAGTTAATGATTATATGTTTTACTGCGAAACGCGAATTAATTTATACTTGAGTTCAGGTAAAATACGGATTATGTTACCTTAAGAACCGCTTCCTAATTTATCATGACAGGGGCAGTTTTCAATGTCTCTGAGATTTAACAGAATTAAGTGTGATAATGCTGTTATCAGAAAGGCTCTTTTTTTTACCCGCATATGTATCTTTACTTTTATTTATGTCTAATTGAGTTTTATTTACATAAAACGTAGTATTAATGTTATATATTCATAATAATTAGTCTCAATGAAAAAAATGATAAACCTTAAATATTCGTAACTTAGAATTTAAGTTAATTAAAAAATATAGTTTAAAGTACTGAAAATAATTAAGGCTATTATTAACTATGCATATTTAGACTATAGAGGAATTTGAAATCTTTAAATTACTGAACATAATGAAGGCTATTATTAATTATGCATATTTAGTCTAAAGAGAAAAAATGTATTATTTTCTTGTTTTCAGGAAATGATAAAATATTTAAAATTTAGATAAATACAAGGAATACAAAATTTTAAAAAAGGAGAAAAATATATTAATTATTAAACTTATTTTTCTGCATAAATCAACATGAAACACAAGGTCATAATTACGACATTTTCACAACTGTTGCAAAAAGGTGGAATATTGCCAACATTTAGGCGTCTTTAAGACGTCGTGATATGACTTACTTTTTCTGGTCATTAACTATTATAGAGTTTTCGCCAGTAGATCGCATTAAAGTGCACTAGGGAAAGACGTTTCCAAATAAATGGTACTAGGGGGTACCAACTCCTGTGGGCGAAGTAAATTCAGTTGCGTAAGCAGGCATATCTCAATACTTACGAAAGTAGGCGTTCATCATAAAAATTGTCCAGTGATAAGCAATGGCATTAAATTGAAGCATGCAGGCAGGTGCAATGAATTATATGATGTCACTAAGTTTGAATTTTTTAATGGGTTAAGAGAATAATCGGAATTTCTTTGTTTTAAATACATATATTCACTCCTCTAAAAAAGAAATTAGAAACAACTTTAGAACATTTCCAACGGTAAATATTTTGGAATGATATCCACTACTGTTTTATTACGAGCCAGTAAATGGCTTTTCGAGAAAACTTACTCTATGGAAAGGACTGATATTTCGTTTCGTAATTTCTTGTTAAAATAGTTAATAACATTTCTTACACAGAAAACAGGTAGATAAGAAATTCTACATATTTTCCAATGGTACGTATTTTTGGTGCAGGAATTATACTTTACACACTAACATTTCTGCAGAAAACGTAAAGAATTTTAATTATTTCCAAAAAAAAAAAAATTTAAATACTAATCCAGTATTTCAATAGTAAATTATGATACAAATATATTTAAAATTTTGTAAATACAAATACATAATACATATATATTTAAAATAATACAAATATATTTAAAATTTTTTATAAGATTTACTATATTTCTATGCAGCTTTCATAGTTACTTTTGATGTCAACTAATTTATATTATAGGTACCCAGTGAAAGGAATGGAATACAACAGAAGCACACAACTTTAATATAAAGCCCTATGGGAATTAAATGTTATGATTTATAGGAAGTAACTTCCTATCCTCTTATGTTGCTAAATTAGAGCCCACCAGCGGCCGAGCGATAAAGTCGCTGAACACTGGTAGTTCGGTCCGAGGTTCGAATCCCGCGAACGGGCTGGCTGCGTGGGTGTTTTAGTGGTTTTCCCCATGTGTAACGTATATACGAGCCAGTTTCCGTTAGAAAGTCCTCCACGAAAGGCATCCCTCCTCTTAGGCAGATAGCCCTAGTGGGCTTTGCCATAATTAAATACACCGCCACACCATACTACGCCCACGATATTTAGTTAGCTTCAAGAGACAGAGGAAGGAGCCGTAGCACCTGCGATGTGAATGTTATGGCTTCAGATTTGAGAAATTGCAGTTTTACGATGTGAAATTTATTCTTCAGATATGCTAAATTGCTCTTTTGACTACGTTATGTCACTGTTACATATTGCCTTATTGGATGTCATTCAGCACAATAAAGTGCGCAGGTTTGATCCAACTCCTGTATTTTTATTTTTCACTTTCAGGATACCTATTAAGGACATATATAGATAGGTAAAGACATCAGAGTCGCACACCTATTAAACAAGCGAAGACCTATGGTAATCTTTGGTTGAGTTGATTAAATACATTCTTATAGCACCTGGCATGTATTCTGTTGTATAAATTTGATAACTGATTAAACAAGTATGATTTGAAGAAGACCAGTGCATAGATTACTGTGAATCTTTAAGTAGCTATCCAATCTACAAGTCAGCATAAATCAGAACCAGTACTGTTATCATTCTGCTGCACTGGCTGTTTCTACGGTTTAAATACTGAAATTAAATTACATGTAATATTGTTTAATATTTGCTCTGTGAGTATCACGCCAAGCAAGTTCTAGCAGTTATTTTAAATACTTCATCTTAATTTGGCATGATTTGTTAAGTTCTTTCTGACAAATGGAGAAGTTAAAAAATATTTATGGTATATATGACTGAGAAATAGCTTCTTTATTTTTGTGTCATGGAAAATAATTGCTCTTCCACCAATTTTTATAAAGTAATGTTTGGGCGGCTCACGTCAAAATATGAAAGAAATGGTATCTAACTAGCAGCCGAATATGTAACTATACAGAGAAAGATTGGAAATGTAGGAGAGCTATTTCTGTCATGAACCTCCATCTGCAATATGAGCTGGTTACATTGAGTGCTCTATGATAATTGATATATTTATTTACTAAAAAATCCGAAGAATAAATGTTAAATAAACTGAGAATGAACTCCAAGAGGCAGTAAAGCGTAACAAAATTTGCAGGAATTTCCTTCAAAATAGAAGATGATGATAATAAAATAAGACTAATTTTAAATAAATTAAATTGAAATCATAGGCTTTGTTTTACATAATTTAGATAGAATATCCTGGAACTGGAATTTTCGTCTCACGTAGGTAATAATTCCGCATTGCCATTAAACACTTCCTAAAAAGGAAATAACTAAAATAAAAGCAACTCCCACAAAAAAAATGCTGCTTGGAAGTTCAATATGCATTTTTATTACTGTTGAATTTATGTTTTGTTCCACTTAATTTTATTCGCTTTGATCTGTCGTCGAAGATGCAAAAGCCAAACTGTATCTTCTGTTATAAGGATACGAAAAACCTGGGCTGGTACCAGTACTTAATATGACTGCTGAAGACGAATTAGATATATGTATAATATAAGCAATTAATTAATTATTAAATTTAATAATAATGCACATTCTATAGTATTGTCATTTGTACAGTATGCAGAAAAGGTTAATGATTTTAAACAGTGCATGAAAGGCGTGATCGAAAAACTAGTGTTAAGGAAACATTAGCATTTCTAAGAAATATTGTAATCTATAGTTATGTGATATTTAATTGTGTAATATTAAAAAACACTAAATATTTTTTATTGATTTCAAATTGCAGTTCTATTACTTTTCGTTTGGTATCTAGTCTTCCAAACACTGTGTAATTCGCGTTTTTTAAATATTGCCGTTATGTATGTTTATTAGATTATCTCAATAAATGAATGTTGGAAATCAGGTTTTATTTTTTATTAAATTTAAGTATATTCTCTTTTCTTCGCTTACATTTTATGTGCTTGTCATAACAAAGAAATTCATAATAAATAGAAAGAAAAAGTTTCATCGTGTGCTCTTTAACGAAGAGCATACTTTAACGTACTTATCTTACTATCGTATACTATATTATTTCAATTATTTCTGTACAGTAACAAAAGGAAAGTTATTGATTATAAAAAGTGTATGAAATAATCATTGTAATCTACCACTATTGTAGAATGAAAAAACAAAAAATAAGTAAATACATTAAGAAGTGTAGGCAGCGGTGTTTAAAAAAACATCAGCACTGCTAGTAAATACTGCAATCCATAGTTATTGCATTTTTAATTGCTTACTATTTAAAAAAACACAAATATTTTTTTTATTAATTGGAAATTTTAGTTCTGTTACCTTCCTTCTGCTATTTATACTTTCAAACATTACTAGTTCATGTTCTTTCTTAAATAGTGCTGCCATTTATGTTGTTTGTTTGTTTAATATTTCATTTCAGATATGAATATGAGAATTTATGAGATTTAGGTATATTTTGGATCACATTTATTAACTACTTTATACTGTCTTTCATTTGCATATCTTGGAGATAGAGATAAGTTAATGATTATATGTTTTACTGCGAAACGCGAATTAATTTATACTTGAGTTCAGGTAAAATACGGATTATGTTACCTTAAGAACCGCTTCCTAATTTATCATGACAGGGGCAGTTTTCAATGTCTCTGAGATTTAACAGAATTAAGTGTGATAATGCTGTTATCAGAAAGGCTCTTTTTTTTACCCGCATATGTATCTTTACTTTTATTTATGTCTAATTGAGTTTTATTTACATAAAACGTAGTATTAATGTTATATATTCATAATAATTAGTCTCAATGAAAAAAATGATAAACCTTAAATATTCGTAACTTAGAATTTAAGTTAATTAAAAAATATAGTTTAAAGTACTGAAAATAATTAAGGCTATTATTAACTATGCATATTTAGACTATAGAGGAATTTGAAATCTTTAAATTACTGAACATAATGAAGGCTATTATTAATTATGCATATTTAGTCTAAAGAGAAAAAATGTATTATTTTCTTGTTTTCAGGAAATGATAAAATATTTAAAATTTAGATAAATACAAGGAATACAAAATTTTAAAAAAGGAGAAAAATATATTAATTATTAAACTTATTTTTCTGCATAAATCAACATGAAACACAAGGTCATAATTACGACATTTTCACAACTGTTGCAAAAAGGTGGAATATTGCCAACATTTAGGCGTCTTTAAGACGTCGTGATATGACTTACTTTTTCTGGTCATTAACTATTATAGAGTTTTCGCCAGTAGATCGCATTAAAGTGCACTAGGGAAAGACATTTCCAAATAAATGGTACTAGGGGGTACCAACTCCTGTGGGCGAAGTAAATTCAGCTGCGTAAGCAGGCATATCTCAATACTTACGAAAGTAGGCGTTCATCATAAAAATTGTCCAGTGATAAGCAATGGCATTAAATTGAAGCATGCAGGCAGGTGCAATGAATTATATGATGTCACTAAGTTTGAATTTTTTAATGGGTTAAGAGAATAATCGGAATTTCTTTGTTTTAAATACATATATTCACTCCTCTAAAAAAGAAATTAGAAACAACTTTAGAACATTTCCAACGGTAAATATTTCGGAATGATATCCACTACTGTTTTATTACGAGCCAGTAAATGGCTTTTCGAGAAAACTTACTCTATGGAAAGGACTGATATTTCGTTTCGTAATTTCTTGTTAAAATAGTTAATAACATTTCTTACACAGAAAACAGGTAGATAAGAAATTCTACATATTTTCCAATGGTACGTATTTTTGGTGCAGGAATTATACTTTACACACTAACATTTCTGCAGAAAACGTAAAGAATTTTAATTATTTCCAAAAAAAAAAAAAAATTTAAATACTAATCCAGTATTTCAATAGTAAATTATGATACAAATATATTTAAAATTTTGTAAATACAAATACATAATACATATATATTTAAAATAATACAAATATATTTAAAATTTTTTATAAGATTTACTATATTTCTATGCAGCTTTCATAGTTACTTTTGATGTCAACTAATTTATATTATAGGTACCCAGTGAAAGGAATGGAATACAACAGAAGCACACAACTTTAATATAAAGCCCTATGGGAATTAAATGTTATGATTTATAGGAATTAACTTCCTATCCTCTTATGTTGCTAAATTAGAGCCCACCAGCGGCCGAGCGATAAAGTCGCTGAACACTGGTAGTTCGGTCCGAGGTTCGAATCCCGCGAACGGGCTGGCTGCATGGGTGTTTTAGTGGTTTTCCCCATGTGTAACGTATATACGAGCCAGTTTCCCTTAGAAAGTCCTCCACGAAAGGCATCCCTCCTCTTAGGCAGATAGCCCTAGTGGGCTTTGCCATAATTAAATACACCGCCACACCATACTACGCCCACGATATTTAGTTAGCTTCAAGAGACAGAGGAAGGAGCCGTAGCACCTGCGATGTGAAAGTTATGCAGATTTGAGAAATTGCAGTTTTACGATGTGAAATTTATGCTTCAGATATGCTAAATTGCTCTTTTGACTACGTTATGTCACTGTTACATATTGCCTTATTGGATGTCATTCAGCACAATAAAGTGCGCAGGTTTGTTCCAACTCCTGTATTTTTATTTTTCACTTTCAGGATACCTATTAAGGACATATATAGATAGGTAAAGACATCAGAGTCGCACACCTATTAAACAAGCGAAGACCTATGGTAATCTTTGGTTGAGTTGATTAAATACATTCTTATAGCACCTGGCATGTATTCTGTTGTATAAATTTGATAACTGATTAAACAAGTATGATTTGAAGAAGACCAGTGCATAGATTACTGTGAATCTTTAAGTAGCTATCCAATCTACAAGTCAGCATAAATCAGAACCAGTACTGTTATCATTCTGCTGCACTGGCTGTTTCTACGGTTTAAATACTGAAATTAAATTACATGTAATATTGTTTAATATTTGCTCTGTGAGTATCACGCCAAGCAAGTTCTAGCAGTTATTTTAAATACTTCATCTTAATTTGGCATGATTTGTTAAGTTCTTTCTGACAAATGGAGAAGTTAAAAAATATTTATGGTATATATGACTGAGAAATAGCTTCTTTATTTTTGTGTCATGGAAAATAATTGCTCTTCCACCAATTTTTATAAAGTAATGTTTGGGCGGTTCACGTCAAAATATGAAAGAAATGGTATCTAACTAGCAGCCGAATATGTAACTATACAGAGAAAGATTGGAAATGTAGGAGAGCTATTTCTGTCATGAACCTCCATCTGCAATATGAGCTGGTTACATTGAGTGCTCTATGATAATTGATATATTTATTTACTAAAAAATCCGAAGAATAAATGTTAAATAAACTGAGAATGAACTCCAAGAGGCAGTAAAGCGTAACAAAATTTGCAGGAATTTCCTTCAAAAGTGAAGATGATGATAATAAAATAAGACTAATTTTAAATAAATTAAATTGAAATCATAGGCTTTGTTTTACATAATTTAGATAGAATATCCTGGAACTGGAATTTTCGTCTCACGTAGGTAATAATTCCGCATTGCCATTAAACGCTTCCTAAAAAGGAAATAATTAAAATAAAAGCAACTCCCATAAAAAAAAAATGCTGCTTGGAAGTTCAATATGCATTTTTATTACTGTTGAATTTATGTTTTGTTCCACTTAATTTTATTCGCTTTGATCTGTCGTCGAAGATGCAAAAGCCAAACTGTATCTTCTGTTATAAGGATACGAAAAACCTGGGCTGGTACCAGTACTTAATATGACTGCTGAAGACGAATTAGATATATGTATAATATAAGCAATTAATTAATTATTAAATTTAATAATAATGCACATTCTATAGTATTGTCATTTGTACAGTATGCAGAAAAGGTTAATGATTTTAAACAGTGCATGAAATGCGTGATCGAAAAACTAGTGTTAAGGAAACATTAGCATTTCTAAGAAATATTGTAATCTATAGTTATGTGATATTTAATTGTGTAATATTAAAAAACACTAAATATTTTTTATTGATTTCAAATTGCAGTTCTATTACTTTTCGTTTGGTATCTAGTCTTCCAAACACTGTGTAATTCGCGTTTTTTAAATATTGCCGTTATGTATGTTTATTAGATTATCTCAATAAATGAATGTTGGAAATCAGGTTTTATTTTTTATTAAATTTAAGTATATTCTCTTTTCTTCGCTTACATTTTATGTGCTTGTCATAACAAAGAAATTCATAATAAATAGAAAGAAAAAGTTTCATCGTGTGCTCTTTAACGAAGAGCATACTTTAACGTACTTATCTTACTATCGTATACTATATTATTTCAATTATTTCTGTACAGTAACAAAAGGAAAGTTATTGATTATAAAAAGTGTATGAAATAATCATTGTAATCTACCACTATTGTAGAATGAAAAAACAAAAAATAAGTAAATACATTAAGAAGTGTAGGCAGCGGTGTTTAAAAAAACATCAGCACTGCTAGTAAATACTGCAATCCATAGTTATTGCATTTTTAATTGCTTACTATTTAAAAAAACACAAATATTTTTTTTATTAATTGGAAATTTTAGTTCTGTTACCTTCCTTCTGCTATTTATACTTTCAAACATTACTAGTTCATGTTCTTTCTTAAATAGTGCTGCCATTTATGTTGTTTGTTTGTTTAATATTTCATTTCAGATATGAATATGAGAATTTATGAGATTTAGGTATATTTTGGATCACATTTATTAACTACTTTATACTGTCTTTCATTTGCATATCTTGGAGATAGAGATAAGTTAATGATTATATGTTTTACTGCGAAACGCGAATTAATTTATACTTGAGTTCAGGTAAAATACGGATTATGTTACCTTAAGAACCGCTTCCTAATTTATCATGACAGGGGCAGTTTTCAATGTCTCTGAGATTTAACAGAATTAAGTGTGATAATGCTGTTATCAGAAAGGCTCTTTTTTTTACCCGCATATGTATCTTTACTTTTATTTATGTCTAATTGAGTTTTATTTACATAAAACGTAGTATTAATGTTATATATTCATAATAATTAGTCTCAATGAAAAAAATGATAAACCTTAAATATTCGTAACTTAGAATTTAAGTTAATTAAAAAATATAGTTTAAAGTACTGAAAATAATTAAGGCTATTATTAACTATGCATATTTAGACTATAGAGGAATTTGAAATCTTTAAATTACTGAACATAATGAAGGCTATTATTAATTATGCATATTTAGTCTAAAGAGAAAAAATGTATTATTTTCTGGTTTTCAGGAAATGATAAAATATTTAAAATTTAGATAAATACAAGGAATACAAAATTTTAAAAAAGGAGAAAAATATATTAATTATTAAACTTATTTTTCTGCATAAATCAACATGAAACACAAGGTCATAATTACGACATTTTCACAACTGTTGCAAAAAGGTGGAATATTGCCAACATTTAGGCGTCTTTAAGACGTCGTGATATGACTTACTTTTTCTGGTCATTAACTATTATAGAGTTTTCGCCAGTAGATCGCATTAAAGTGCACTAGGGAAAGACATTTCCAAATAAATGGTACTAGGGGAGTACCAACTCCTGTGGGCGAAGTAAATTCAGCTGCGTAAGCAGGCATATCTCAATACTTACGAAAGTAGGCGTTCATCATAAAAATTGTCCAGTGATAAGCAATGGCATTAAATTGAAGCATGCAGGCAGGTGCAATGAATTATATGATGTCACTAAGTTTGAATTTTTTAATGGGTTAAGAGAATAATCGCAATTTCTTTGTTTTAAATACATATATTCACTCCTCTAAAAAAGAAATTAGAAACAACTTTAGAACATTTCCAACGGTAAATATTTAGGAATGATATCGACTACTGTTTTATTACGAGCCAGTAAATAGCTTTTCGAGAACACATACTCTATGTAAAGGTGGTTCGTGCGAAATTCTCAAATTCACAAAGACCTGGATATCAATCCAATTCACGACCAAATCCTAATTTCTGCACACAACTTCTTTGAAGATATGAGAAATTCTCCCTATGAAGCTATTAAATCGCTTACAGACTATGACCCTACTATTGAGAACGTAGTGAAAAGACCTCGAACGATCCACCACAATTCTAAGTGGTGGTAGTGTATATAATGTATAAAAAGAAATAAATAAATAAATAAATAATAATTACTATTCCTTTGCAGTTACTATTCAAGAAAGATGAACTTTGCAAAATTAGGACTTTATTTTTCATCGATGAATTCTTCGTTTTACTAATTATTTAACCAAGATGTTTACTTTTTATTTTTAATATTTCGTATCGTGTGTTTTAAAACCTTTTACAGTTTCCTATTCATTTAATGATTATATCGCAAGTTTAGAAGATTTTCAAGTGTCTCAAAAGACATAAGACTCTTAAATTCACAAATAGATGTTGCTTTTATAATGTTCGAACTTTATTTATTTCCAAAAACTACAAAAACTTCAATTTTCGTTCGAACTCTGACTCCTCGACCAATCTAAATGCCGGACGCTGATCACGTGCTCCTGCTCTTCTTGACTCACGCAGAAGCTTAGAAACTCATTTCGCTTCTCGCCACCATTTACGTATATAATCACCCATGCTATGCAACTTAGCAAAACTTATTTTATGAGTTCTCTCATTTATTGATCTCGCCTTCGGGCGCGGTGTATTTTAAACGCACCTTTTAAATTTTTAACTTTATGGCCTATGGTATAATGATAATATACTGGTAAGAGCTCCTAGTAGCTAAAGCCAGCAGTAAAGATATGATTCAAATTCCAAGATCTATGGAAAGAACAAATATTTCGTTTCGTAATTTATTGTTAAAATAGTTAATAATATTTCTTACACAGAAAAGTGGTAAATAAGAAATTCTACATATTTTCCAATGGTACGTATTTTTGGTGCAGGAATTATACTTTACACACTAACATTTCTGCAGAAAACGTAAAGAATTTTAATTATTTCCAAAAAAAATTTAAATACTAATCCAGTATTTCAATAGTAAATTATGATACAAATATATTTAAAATTTTGTAAATACAAATACATAATACATATATATTTAAAATTTTTTATAAGATTTACTATATTTCTATGCAGTTTTCATAGTTACTTTTGATGTCAACTAATTTATATTATAGGTACCCAGTGAAAGGAATGGAATACAACAGAAGCACACAACTTTAATATAAAGCCCTATGGGAATTAAATGTTATGATTTATAGGAAGTAACTTCCTATCCTCTTATGTTGCTAAATTAGAGTCCACCAGCGGCCGAGCGATAAAGTCGCTGAACACTGGTAGTTCGGTCCGAGGTTCGAATCCCGCGAACGGGCTGGCTGCATGGGTGTTTATTGGTTTTCCCCATGTGTAACGTATATACGAGCCAGTTTCCCTTAGAAAGTCCTCCACGAAAGGCATCCCTCCTCTTAGGCAGATAGCCCTAGTGGGCTTTGCCATAATTAAATACACCGCCACACCATACTACGCCCACGATATTTAGTTAGCTTCAAGAGACAGAGGAAGGAGCCGTAGCACCTGCGATGTGAATGTTATGGCTTCAGATTTGAGAAATTGCAGTTTTACGATGTGAAATTTATTCTTCAGATATGCTAAATTGCTCTTTTGACTACGTTATGTCACTGTTACATATTGCCTTATTGGATGTCATTCAGCACAATAAAGTGCGCAGGTTTGATCCAACTCCTGTATTTTTATTTTTCACTTTCAGGATACCTATTAAGGACATATATAGATAGGTAAAGACATCAGAGTCGCACACCTATTAAACAAGCGAAGACCTATGGTAATCTTTGGTTGAGTTGATTAAATACATTCTTATAGCACCTGGCATGTATTCTGTTGTATAAATTTGATAACTGATTAAACAAGTATGATTTGAAGAAGACCAGTGCATAGATTACTGTGAATCTTTAAGTAGCTATCCAATCTACAAGTCAGCATAAATCAGAACCAGTACTGTTATCATTCTGCTGCACTGGCTGTTTCTACGGTTTAAATACTGAAATTAAATTACATGTAATATTGTTTAATATTTGCTCTGTGAGTATCACGCCAAGCAAGTTCTAGCAGTTATTTTAAATACTTCATCTTAATTTGGCATGATTTGTTAAGTTCTTTCTGACAAATGGAGAAGTTAAAAAATATTTATGGTATATATGACTGAGAAATAGCTTCTTTATTTTTGTGTCATGGAAAATAATTGCTCTTCCACCAATTTTTATAAAGTAATGTTTGGGCGGCTCACGTCAAAATATGAAAGAAATGGTATCTAACTAGCAGCCGAATATGTAACTATACAGAGAAAGATTGGAAATGTAGGAGAGCTATTTCTGTCATGAACCTCCATCTGCAATATGAGCTGGTTACATTGAGTGCTCTATGATAATTGATATATTTATTTACTAAAAAATCCGAAGAATAAATGTTAAATAAACTGAGAATGAACTCCAAGAGGCAGTAAAGCGTAACAAAATTTGCAGGAATTTCCTTCAAAAGTGAAGATGATGATAATAAAATAAGACTAATTTTAAATAAATTAAATTGAAATCATAGGCTTTGTTTTACATAATTTAGATAGAATATCCTGGAACTGGAATTTTCGTCTCACGTAGGTAATAATTCCGCATTGCCATTAAACGCTTCCTAAAAAGGAAATAATTAAAATAAAAGCAACTCCCACAAAAAAAAAATGCTGCTTGGAAGTTCAATATGCATTTTTATTACTGTTGAATTTATGTTTTGTTCCACTTAATTTTATTCGCTTTGATCTGTCGTCGAAGATGCAAAAGCCAAACTGTATCTTCTGTTATAAGGATACGAAAAACCTGGGCTGGTACCAGTACTTAATATGACTGCTGAAGACGAATTAGATATATGTATAATATAAGCAATTAATTAATTATTAAATTTAATAATAATGCACATTCTATAGTATTGTCATTTGTACAGTATGCAGAAAAGGTTAATGATTTTAAACAGTGCATGAAATGCGTGATCGAAAAACTAGTTTTAAGGAAACATTAGCATTTCTAAGAAATATTGTAATCTATAGTTATGTGATATTTAATTGTGTAATATTAAAAAACACTAAATATTTTTTATTGATTTCAAATTGCAGTTCTATTACTTTTCGTTTGGTATCTAGTCTTCCAAACACTGTGTAATTCGCGTTTTTTAAATATTGCCGTTATGTATGTTTATTAGATTATCTCAATAAATGAATGTTGGAAATCAGGTTTCATTTTTTATTAAATTTAAGTATATTCTCTTTTCTTCGCTTACATTTTATGTGCTTGTCATAACAAAGAAATTCATAATAAATAGAAAGAAAAAGTTTCATCGTGTGCTCTTTAACGAAGAGCATACTTTAACGTACTTATCTTACTATCGTATACTATATTATTTCAATTATTTCTGTACAGTAACAAAAGGAAAGTTATTGATTATAAAAAGTGTATGAAATAATCATTGTAATCTACCACTATTGTAGAATGAAAAAACAAAAAATAAGTAAATACATTAAGAAGTGTAGGCAGCGGTGTTTAAAAAAACATCAGCACTGCTAGTAAATACTGCAATCCATAGTTATTGCATTTTTAATTGCTTACTATTTAAAAAAACACAAATATTTTTTTTATTAATTGGAAATTTTAGTTCTGTTACCTTCCTTCTGCTATTTATACTTTCAAACATTACTAGTTCATGTTCTTTCTTAAATAGTGCTGCCATTTATGTTGTTTGTTTGTTTAATATTTCATTTCAGATATGAATATGAGGATTTATGAGATTTAGGTATATTTTGGATCACATTTATTAACTACTTTATACTGTCTTTCATTTGCATATCTTGGAGATAGAGATAAGTTAATGATTATATGTTTTACTGCGAAACGCGAATTAATTTATACTTGAGTTCAGGTAAAATACGGATTATGTTACCTTAAGAACCGCTTCCTAATTTATCATGACAGGGGCAGTTTTCAATGTCTCTGAGATTTAACAGAATTAAGTGTGATAATGCTGTTATCAGAAAGGCTCTTTTTTTTACCCGCATATGTATCTTTACTTTTATTTATGTCTAATTGAGTTTTATTTACATAAAACGTAGTATTAATGTTATATATTCATAATAATTAGTCTCAATGAAAAAAATGATAAACCTTAAATATTCGTAACTTAGAATTTAAGGTAATTAAAAAAATATAGTTTAAAGTACTGAAAATAATTAAGGCTATTATTAACTATGCATATTTAGACTATAGAGGAATTTGAAATCTTTAAATTACTGAACATAATGAAGGCTATTATTAATTATGCATATTTAGTCTAAAGAGAAAAAATGTATTATTTTCTGGTTTTCAGGAAATGATAAAATATTTAAAATTTAGATAAATACAAGGAATACAAAATTTTAAAAAAGGAGAAAAATATATTAATTATTAAAC
The DNA here is from genome assembly GCF_044657685.1 of Stegodyphus dumicola. Classification (NCBI taxonomy): domain Eukaryota; kingdom Metazoa; phylum Arthropoda; class Arachnida; order Araneae; family Eresidae; genus Stegodyphus; species Stegodyphus dumicola. Next base: position 123,769,619 of record NC_140778.1, read on the forward strand.
TTATTTTTCTGCATAAATCAACATGAAACACAAGGACATATTTACGACATTTTCACAACTGTTGCAAAAAGGTGGAATATTGCCAACATTTAGGCGTCTTTAAGACGTCGTGATATGACTTACTTTTTCTGGTCATTAACTATTATAGAGTTTTCGCCAGTAGATCGCATTAAAGTGCACTAGGGAAAGACATTTCCAAATAAATGGTACTAGGGGAGTACCAACTCCTGTGGGCGAAGTAAATTCAGCTGCGTAAGCAGGCATATCTCAATACTTACGAAAGTAGGCGTTCATCATAAAAATTGTCCAGTGATAAGCAATGGCATTAAATTGAAGCATGCAGGCAGGTGCAATGAATTATATGATGTCACTAAGTTTGAATTTTTTAATGGGTTAAGAGAATAATCGGAATTTCTTTGTTTTAAATACATATATTCACTCCTCTAAAAAAGAAATTAGAAATACTTTAGAACATTTCCAACGGTAAATATTTTGGAATGATATCCACTACTGTTTTATTACGAGCCAGTAAATAGCTTTTCGAGAACACATACTCTAAGTAAAGGACTGATATTTCGTTTTGTAATTTCTTGTTAAAATAGTTAATAATATTTCTTACACGGAAAAGTGGTAGATAAGAAATTCTACGTATTTTCCAATGGTACGTATTTTTGGTGCAGGAATTATACTTTACACACTAACGTTCCTGCAGAAAACGTAAAGAATTTTAATTATTTCCAAAAAAAAATTTAAATACTAGTCCAGTATTTCAATAGTAAATTATGATACAAATATATTTAAAATTTTGTAATATTTTATAAGATTTACTATATTTCTATGTAGTTTTCATAGTTACTTTTGATGTCAACTAATTTATATTATAGGTACCCAGTGAAAGGAATGGAATACAACAGGCGCACACAACTTTAATATAAAGCCCTATGGGAATTAAATGTTATGATTTATAGGAAGTAACTTCCTATCCTCTTATGTTGCTAAATTAGAGCCCACCAGCGGCCGAGCGATAAAGTCCCTGAACACTGGTAGTTCGGTCCGAGGTTCGAATCCCGCGAACGGGCTGGCTGCATGGGTGTTTTAGTGGTTTTCCCCATGTGTAACGTGTATACGAGCCAGTTTCCCTTAGAAAGTCCTCCACGAAGGCATCTCTCCCTTTAGCAGATAGCCTTCGAGGCTTTGCCGTAATTAAATAACCTAACGTAACCTAATGTTGCTAAATTAATTTTACGTAAATTTTTCAACACATAGATACTCTCAAATGTTCAGAATACACGTAATTTAACAATGGAAAATCACTCATGCATTGCAATGCCCTGAGGCGAAGAAGTAGTTTAGATTTATTTGTAACAAACGGGAAACTTTGATCTTTTCCCGACTTTCAAAAGTAATGGTTATTTATTTATTTATTTATTCATTGTTAATATAAACACTGAATTATGGAAAGGTCCTCACTGAAACTAGCTGAGGGCCATTTCATAGCCGAAAGGACTGCACTGAAGTTCTGTTTCTAAATTTATACATTAGCTTGCTATTTAGACCCCACTAAAATAAAAACATAGCGCTCTCAACGCAAAAATTGGAAAAAACAGAAGCAGATAATTTAAATTCAGGAAAATAAATTATTAAGTTTAATACATAATAATTACAATAATCTCCGTCTTCTGTGATAAGTAACTATTAATCATGGACCTTATAAGAAATAGACTAACCCAAACGGGTTTTCTCCCTCGTCTGAGGCGTTCCCGGCTGTCAATTCGATCACATCCGAAGCAGTAGGGACGACTTGCAGAAATTTAACAGTTGTTGCCTATTGCAGCGTATATAATTATCAATAAAAAGCTAGTTGTAGCGCCTCATTTCACAAATTAGAATTTCTCCATATTTTTATTTTTGAAATTGAGATTGATTTTTAAAAATTTAGCATATTTATCGAGCATAATTAACATTCCAAATAATTATAAAGCTATTGCATGCTTTAAGGACTGCATAATTTTTTAGCTTTTCCTATGCTGTAAGGAAATTTGTAATTACTTCTTTTAGAAAATAATATTTTAAATCTGAACTAATAGAAAATTTTGAAACAAGATATTTTCTCTTGCAATTTTTTTGTGCTTTTTATTGGTTTAAATAAATAAAAAATACTATAATATTTAAAAACGAATTTTTTAAAGATTTGTTTAATATTCTAAATTGTGCAGCTTTTTTAAAGTTATAGATGAATATTATAGCACAATTTCTATAAAGGAATTTTATTTCAATTATATTTCATAATACATCATAGTGATAAACACTTTTGACTCCTTAAAAATTTTTATACATTTAATTCTAATATTAAAATTGTATTTAACCGTAATAATTAATTTTGCTTGTATTTTATAGTGATTATTTTTTTAAATTTATTTTTAGTCCTGCATATGATTTTTTTTATTTACTGTTCATTTAATTTATTAGCCCAAAGGGGCGGCAGCTTAGAAAGGATGTTAGTTTCGAAGCGGCATTTTGCGCTTTTTTACTATAAATGTCCGTGTCTCCTTGCAAATTGTTGTTACCAAATATTATCGCCTGTATTATATGTAAAGAAATTAAATAATGAAGAATCTGCATGAATGCATGTATGTTTCTCGCACTGTGAAAAAAAACGACAGTATGAGAAGCGCCATCAAATTTTGAATAATGTAATCCTCCACCCGAACCTGGGCATCTGGACGGCCGAATTTCGAAATTGTTTTAATCTATTACATATTTTGTAAAACTTTAACGAATTTTTGATTAACAAACTCAACGAGTTCAGAGCTAGCACTGTACGGAAAATAACAGTTTTATCTCCAGTGCGGAAATTCTAAAGATATGCTGTTTTCAAATGTATGTGGTTTACGGGCGAAGAACATGATATTCAATAAATATAGGTAACAAATAAAATTTTAAGAAAAAGGTTCCTTTTGGGCGTAATATAAAATCTGAGTTCTTCTAGATTTTATTTTATCTTTTTTTCTTTCCCTTCATTACGCTCAGAAAATTTTATGCTCCGAAATTTATGAATTATTAAAATAACTAATCCAGTTTAATGTTAATAATTTAATGATCATATAATCAAATAAATATGATCGTTTTGTACTGTTATCATAGTTTGGAAAATCACTGCCTGAAAATGGTCATTAAATTTTAAAAAAATTATCAGATCTTGTTTAATTTTACCTTATTTATTTCAAAGCATCGCGTACTATCAATCTTCTTTAATTTTACTTTATTTTTACCCAAAACTAAATTCATAAATTTTGTGCTTAGAGTTTTTACCGTTTTACCAAAGTAAAGATGTTTGTACAAGAATTACGCATAAAAAAAATGCGCGAAATGCAGTAAAAAGTGCTTTAATGAGATATATTAAATCCTATTTGGAAAAAACTGTGGCTTTCATAATCTCATCACTATACAATGTATCACATTTAATAATTAAAAAGACTTATGTGACACAAACGCCATAGGTTTCAGTGTTAAAGTAAACCAGATCGTCCCTACTCTTTCTTGTCGACATGTCAGAGACGCGCGCCCCCGCCTACTGGGTTAGTCTATCTCTTATAAGGTCCATGCTATTAATCCGAGATACAATTACTTCGACACCGAAATTTGTCTAAGGAAATGAAACAATTACGCAATCCACACTGTCTGCAAATTAACTACTAGAGATCAGTAAGCATCGCTTTTAGAGCATTAGGAGTTCAATACGCTTAATGATGTATTACGGAGTGCTTTGGTTCAAAAACTCATCAGAATTACATAAAGTGAGCAAAAATAGGAAAAATACATAATTTACTTGATGCAAGCTAGAAGGAGCTATATGTGCTCGAGAAAGTTTACGGATAGATTTAAATGAAATAAGATTAATAAAATGAAATTTTAGTTTTTATATATATTTTTCAAAACTTTATACTTGTTTGTAATTTTATATTTAATGGTTTCCCCCCCCCTAAATAGAAACATTAGAGCAAAAAGCGGATAGGAAAGATTTTACAATTAATCGGCTCATTGGCATGAAGTGCTATGTACTAGTGCAAATATAGCAGGGGAAACCCGAGAAAATATTCGAAGACAGAAGTAAAATCTGCGGGAAGATGCTATTTTTAAAACAACAGATTGATAACAATGCGAAATACCATTTTTGAAGTTGAGGAAAGCAATTATATAGCGATGATAATATATTTGGAATTTCAGTGTTAGGTTGACAGAAAACGTCCTTTCTTAATAATGGCTGTATTTCTTTCTTGTCAAAATAATCAATTATATTTCTTATACATAAAAGTGGAGACTAGGAAATTGTACAAATTTATTCAGGTTCCACATTCTTTGTGCAAAAATTACATTTATTACATTAATATCTTCCTTCCAAAAGTCGTAAACAATTTTAATTCTTTTTAAGTAAAATTTAAATACTATAATCCAGTATTTATATACTAAATTATAGTACAAATATATTTAAAATTTTGTAGCTTTTATGAAATTTAGAACTTTTCGATGTAATTTCGATAGTGAATTTAAGGAAGACCTGTCTTGAATATTCTTTTTTAGGACAGATATTTTCACATCTCTAAATATCTAGGTGTTTTTTTTACGTCATTACAATAACCGAAATTTCGCCTTCACATCTTCGACGACAGTTCAAAAAATATCAAAGTGAATAAATTCAAACCAACAGTGATATATTCAAAAATCGTAGCCAACAGTAATAAAGTGCTTTGGATATTGAACTTTCCAGCAGCATTATTCGCGGCAATTTGCAAAGCCCTTATTTTAGCACATATTTCCCCATATTTCGGAAACGTTTAATGGCGGCAGGGAAGTATTATCACGTAAGAAAAACACACAAAAATTCCAATTCCAGAATATTCTATGCAAATGACAGAAAAAAAACCCTGTGATTCCACCATGCGATCAAAATTAATGATGTTTGTGTATGATCATTTTCGATCCCGCTGCTGAAGAAGTTTTTGTTTACATTTTGAAAGTAAATACTGCAAATTTTGCCATGCTTTACTGCTTCTTCGTTTTCACTGTTTTCACTACAAGTTTGTCTTACATTTATTCTTCGGATTTTTTCAATAACACTAGCTATCAATTACCAAAGAACGTTCAATGAAAACAGCTTAGCTGTCAGGTGGGGGGAGGTTTATGACAGAAATAGCTCTATGCCGTTGTCAGTTTTTATCTGCACATTTACATAATCGCCGTCTATTTAGATTCCATTTCATTCATATTATAAGGTAATGATTACAAAAACTTCGTAATTTTTAAAAATAAAAGTTAAATTAATATACAAGAAAGTATTCCACAACAAGGAAAGTGGAAAAACGTTTTCTCAGTCATTTACCGGAAAAGGTTTTAACTTCCCTAATTCTCCGAAAGAATTTAACAAATGAAACCAAAGTGCTAAAACTTTCTTGGCGTGATACTTATAGAGCGAAAAATAAACGGAAACATTATATGTAATTTTATTTCAACTCAGTTAATTTTATTAACTGTAAACATAGCCAGTGCAGCAAAATGATAACAATACCGAATCAAATTTGTGCTGACTTGTAGCTTGGAAAACGAGATAAAGATTTATAAGGTGTTTCTTCAAATCTTACTAGATTAGGCAATTTGTAGGGTTCCTGTGTTTTAATCTACAGCTAAATTTGAGGAATCTCAAGAACAGGCAAGCGAATAATCGCTTAGTTCAGAGAGATAGAAACGTAAAAGGCCGAAGGGTTAATTACCCTTTATTATTCCAACTAAAGTTTAATAGATAACTCCTTTCTTGGAGTTTAAAATAAAGCCTCCACCCAGGCTTGAACTCAAGAAAATAAGAGCTAAGCTAATCTTAACTAAACGATATAGCCGAAGGTATCAAGAAATTCTAACAGAATTGGCCCCTTAATGCTAATTGACGGCGAAGCTATCAAGGGTTAAAGTAACCGAGAGCGTAATAATAGCTTAAGAGAGAGAGTAGCCTAAAAAGGCGAACGTGGGCTAGTCAAAATCTCTGGGTCTCTAACGAAGTCCGTAGAACTTCACAGTTAAATACTTCTCCTCATTTGCATTCAAACGCGATTCTGAAAATACGTTCTAGCCGGAAGTTGTAAGCTGAAATTCAGGATGATAGGAAAGTACCTTCTAACTAAAAATTAACATTTAGAATAAGTAACATAAATCTTACAAATTATCACATTTATACAAGAAAATACATGTGAATCACCATACGAATGTATTAGCTAACACAACCAAAGATTACATTTGGAGAAAATAATGTAAGAACCACAAAATCAATCGAAGAAATCGTTTTCTATAACAATATAGGTGTATGTTGCTGATTCTGATCTGGCATATTAGTCATCTATTGAACAAATCGTACGAAAACTAAATCTAAATTCAAGGCCGGATTAAGTCATCCATGTCTCCATGGAGGACATTCTAAGAGAAACTGTCTCGTATACAGGTTACACATAGATAAATCTACGAAAACGCCTATGTAGCCAGCCCATTCGCGAAATTCAAAAATTTCAGACGGATTTACCCATGTTCAGCGACTTTACCACGCTGCCGGTAGTGAGCGGAAAGTGAAATGGATATCTGAGGCAAATAATTTAATTTCTAAATTGAGAGTTACATATCAGTACCCATCGTTTTTCATATGCATCAATGCGAAGGAGAAAATGAGACTTCGTTGGCTATTTGTCCTAAAGTTATTAAATGCATTCCTTACACAGAAAAAAGATAAAGAAAAAATTATTAAAATTTACCGGTGTTTTTGCTTTTAAAAATTACATTTTCTACCTTAACGTCTTTTATAAGAAACACGTAGTAAATTTTTGGCTAAAACAATTTCTAATTTTTTTTTCCAATTTAAAACTCTAATTCATACTTTTAAGCAGTTTTAAAACTTTATGTAATTTTTCATTACAGTTTCAATAGTTATTTTAAAAGACATTGAACTAAACATTGATTGGTTATTTTGTGTTTCTATATAAAACCATAATTCATACTGTTTAAATGTGTTAAAGATTTTTATAAATTTTTTGTATAGTTCAAATAGCTATATTAGAGAAAAATTGTATTTTGAATATTTTTCAAGGCATGGGAAGACTTTTCATATCATTCTGACAGCAAATGAAATTTTACTTCTAAATCTGCTTCAAAGATAGTTCGGAGAACAAAAAATAAAATAAATTTCTTTTCGACAAAACCTAAATTCAAACATGAGAGCCACCAGCAATAAAGTGCTGAAGGTACTGAACTTTCGAACAGCATTATCCTTGACAATTAACGAAGATTTAAAATCTTCACTATATTTCCCGAACTTTGCTTTAAACGTTTAACGGGCGACAGACAATAAGTACCTACTCAAAAAAAAAAAAAAAAAAAAAAAAAAAAAAAAAAAAACTGAAATATTTCAGATTTTAAATTACGCCCAAAGGGGCGTTTTTTAACATTTTGTGTGTTACCTTTCTTTATTAAATATCATGTTCCTCGCACTTAAACCATAAGATCCAGTGCAACAGCAATATCGCAAAATAGTTTTAAAACGAGCATATCTTTAGAATTTCCGATACAGAGACTCACGCGCTGGAGATAAAAATGTTTTTTCTGCACAACGTTGCCATTGCTCGCTTTGAAATCCTTGAGTTTGTTAATCAAAAATTCGTCAAAGTTTTAAAAAATAGGAAATCGATCATAAAACAAATTTCAAATTTGGTCTTCCACATGCTCATATTCGTTGGAGGATTACGTTATTCAAAATTCGATGACTCTATGTACCGTTATTTTATGACAATGTGAGAAATATACATACATTTACGCAGATTTTCATTATTTAATTTCTTCAAATATAATGCAGGACGCTAACATTTTATGGCAACAGTTTGAAAAGTGAACCGACATTTATCCGTCCGACTCAAAATGCCAAAACGAAACTAATAGTCCTTTGGGATTCAAATCCCTTTGGACTAAAAAACAGACACAGAATTAAACAAAAAAGGAATTTTAGCTAAATGACAGAAAACAAAGCCTCTTACGCCATCTATTTAAAAGAAATTACTAATTTTTCTCTATCACTGGTTCTGTTTAAAATGTAAAGCTAAAGGCTTTAATATTTAGTTATATTATGCCCATTCTTTTGTTCAAACTTAGTTTCTTTAACATTTGTTCTTCGACAATTCGTTTATTTAGTTTATTTGTTTATTTTTTCCCTTTCTATTTATTATTTTTCCCCTTTATATTTATTATTTACTTATTCAAGTATAATATAAGGATAAGGATAAGGAATAAGGATATAAATAAGGATAAGGAATAGATTAGTAATATTCTTCACTTCCATGATTTTAATATAAGCATCGCCTCGATTCGGTGCTTTCAAGAATTTAAATTCGGTTAAAAAATCTAATTAGACAACTAGCAACGGTTAATATTTTTGCATTTCCTACAGAAGTTATAGTAAATAGTATACCTCTATATCGATTAAACCTGTGTAAAAGTTTCCTCATAAAATCTTCAGGTAAATGATACTTTTGTAATACTACAACAGCCAATTCGCAGCATATAATTTTCTCTTTAACAAATCGAAGTTACTTTTTAAAGATTCACTCTTGAAATGGAAATAAGAACGGGCGATACATTTTAGTGATTTGATTTATGTGATTAGAGCAGACCCTTGACGGCTATCTGACAGAGACTAGCTCGTATACTCATTATGCATGGGGACAGGCACAAAAATGCCCATGCAACCAGCCCTTTCGTGGGATTCGAGCCTCGAACCGAACTATCAGTGTTCCGCGATATTATCGCTCCGCCGCTGGTGAATCCCGATACATTTTTGTGAGTTTTTCGCTTGCTTTCAATTGGTTTCAAAGTCAATAAGTTCGCTTTTCTGCAAAATTCGTTAACGCAACTAACCCGAGTACGATATCGTCCGCAAATAGAAAATGAAACAGCAATGGGTACATGAATTATACAACTTTATATAAAAATTGACAGTTAAGTGTCAATAACCATCGTTTTTAATACAATTCACTTCCGAAATGAACATTTTTACGTTTTGCATTTGTCTTTTTAAGTAATTAACTGCATTCATTACATATAAAAGTGGTGATGAACAAATTATAAAAATTTACTGAAGTTGTATTTCCGTTTGGACAAAGTTACATTTTCTACGTTAACTTCTTTAAACTTCTTTACATCAGAACATGTTGTGAATTTTGAACTAAAAAATTAATATCTCATTTTTTCCATGTCAAATTATACGTCATACCATTTAAATGTTTTAAGGCTATGCGTAATTTTTCTGTATAGTTTCAGTTATTATTTTAAGGGAAAACTGTCATTTGAATATTGTTTGAAGAGATGTGGAGAGTTTCTGATCATTATAACAGCAAAATGAAATTTTACTTCAATATCTGCTTGAAAGACAGTTCATCAAATTAAATAACAAATCAAACAAAATGCTTTCCATCAAAACCTAATTCGAAAATGATAGTCACCAGCAATAAAATTCTTAAGATACAGAACTTTCCAACAGTATTATCCGTACCAATTAACAAAGATTTAAAATATGCACTAAATTACCTGAACATTGTTTTAAACTTTTAAATGGCGACGGTTAATTAGTACCTGCTCCAGATAAACAGACACAAAATTTTAAAAAAATATTTCAACTAAATGATATAAAACAAAGCCACCTACTCCATCTATTAAGAGAAAATTTTTAATTTTTTACTCTCACCATTTTTACTCAGGGGCATAGGTGGAAAATTCTGCTTGAAATATGAAGCTTGAAAATTTACTTATGTTATGGCAATTCTTGATTTTCAATCTTAATTTCTTTAACTTTTGTTCTTAGGCCATTCTTTTGTTTACTTCTTTATTTATTGTTTGCTTTCCTATTTCCCTACTAACAGCTACTCTTCCAGCCTTCGTCTGGCTGATATAGTATGCAACGGAAAAATGCCTGAAGGGAATACAAGCGTTAAATTTAAAAACTGCAAAGAATTTTACTCTGCAGAAAAACTTCATCAAAAAATGTATTACATATAACAAAATTACAATGAAATAAGCAATATCCCTTAATACAAATATTAATTATCCTAATAAATAAACAAATAACTTCCCGTTCTCTTCCCTCAACAAACATCCAGTATCCAAGGGAAACATTAAATTTAAAAACAGCACAGAATTATCGCCCTCATATTTTCAAGTGGCAACAGTGCCGATTTTCATCAGTCAGCAGTCCAGTATACAATTGAACGAAAAACTGTTGCCAGAACGACATTTCTAAAAGAATGAAACTATTCCGAATGATGTGATAAAATCAAAAAGAGAAAATTAAAGAAAAAAAAACTGATACGAATTTTTGAAAAAATCGCTTCGAGGTGCACTGGTTCTTGTCTAGATGCACCTATATTCCAAATTTCGTAGCCCTGGGTCTATTAGCTTACGCGCAGCACGAACGAAAAACACAGACTCTTTCTTTTATTATATGTAGTGATTACTACAGGAAATATCTCTCTTTTTTGCCCATGTCCTTCCTCATATGGTCTGCTACTCTACAAAATTTAAATCTATATTTGTCTTTCAAATCTCTGTTATGAAATAATAACTATTCAATATATATATGCTGTGTTTATATGGTGTTTATTTTAGGAATTAATAATTTGGTCGGTAAGAATGCGCAATATGACGAAAGAACATAGTCCTACCAAGTGTTTTATAGTATTTCCTATTAAACAGTAATGATTTCATAGTTTTTGTATTTCATAAACTTGTTAATGGGGTGATAGCTTAGTTCCGCTTTTCACCAACACTTCGCTTTCAGGCGCACTTCCCGGTCAACGCCTGTCCTGGTCTTACAGCTTGTTTTATTGTCTTATTGGCTGTGATGTCTCGATTCACACCCCATTTTCCTAATTCCGACACCTCCTGTTATCCCGTCTTGAATCTATACTATCATGTGCTCTCGCAGCTTAAGTATCACTGAGCCGGATACGTCGCGTGCACACAGCGACATCCCGGCATAATTTGCATTGAATGATTGATTGATGGTTAAGCAATGATGAATTGTTTTTCACTGAATGGTAAAAATTTGTCGATACGATATAGATGAACACATTTGTCGTAACCACCTTTCTAAGGGTATTAATAAATTAATCTATACAGCATCATCTGTTAAAGAGACCACATTTTATAGTGACTAATATTCCTGTGAATAAAAAATACATGATATTAAGCATTGTTTCTCTAAGACGACCACCTCTAGAGAATATAAAAGTATCTGGAATCCCGTATAGTCTGCAGAGAGAATTTTTATTTAGTGTGAGGATAACGCACGACAGTAATTTAAAAGCATTAACTGTGTACTATATCGAAAAGCCTTTTTCGTTCTATGATTAAAAAAATTATTTATCTCTTTTTAACTGATCCTATATTTATAATAATATTTGCATTTTGAAAGTGACTGTATATGTAAAACATTTTTATGTAAAATATGCATCATTTAGAGCTTAATAAAAATTATAGAAACCACTAATGCATTGAAAATATATTTCGCATGCCTAAATACATTTTTAAAAATGACAGGAAAAAAAGCATTTAAAATTAACAGCGAAATAACAAATCTGAGCTCGATAAAATTCTTGTTATTGAACAATATTTGGAAACAAGTCATAGAAAATGAGTATGAACAATAAAGAATGCGCATGTCTTGAAATGTCTTAATTCGAAAACCCAAATCTGATTACGTATATCTGAAAGAATATTTGGCAACGGAAGTACTCCCGAAAATTCAGTATTCAGTATTCCCGAAAATTCCGTATGAACGTATTAGGATGCGAAATTGGTGAAGTCCTCACGACGTCTGAGACTCATCATGTACAAGACATTCTCACAGCATATCCCGGGACATAGCAATTTAAACAAGATATTCACAATATAATTAATTCCTATATCCTCAGGCCATCTGAGAATCGAAATACACAGGGTATCCTAACAATATCCAGGGATATTACGATTTAAATAGGACACCATGAAGATACTCTGTGCAATTGAAGCTAATTTCAGTTAAAGTACAATAGCTTGAAGGCATCTGCGTATCCTCTGTGATTCACATTGTAGGAAAGCTTTTGCAAGATCGCTATCCAGAACTGCGACTACACAACCTCTTTCGCCACTTTGCCTTCCTGACGGCAACGTATCGCTCAGCTTGAGCTAGCTAGTACACAATTTTAAATGCACACAATTATATTTTAAATAAATATAAAATCATGGGCGCGTTTACCACAACTAATTTTCTACCAGTTCAGGAGTTATTTGTTAAGGGATTCGTTATTCTTAAAAAGAAAAAAAATGTATCTGTCATGAACTACTGAACAAGTCAGATTTTCACCCTGTCATCGCCTCTCCTGGTCTTAGCTTCGTCTGCGTGTTTCACCACACTTGTGACGTCTTGCAAATGACCCCCTCTTCTCACTACTGATGCCTCCTTTCCATTGTCGTTGCCAACTACCGTCATGCGCCCTCCGGGCCTAAGTGTTAAGAGCCGGAAACATTGCGTCAAAACAGCAATATCCCGGCAATATTGATGATGATGATGATATTCTTAAAAAATGATATTTTACTACAAACATAAACCTCCTTTTTCCAAAATTCTGCCCGCCCATCCAACACGCCTCAGTTTACAATCGTCTAAGGAACACTTTTATCAGGGGTGACTAGTGACTATTGATTCAATTTTAAATCTATTTCACAATCGGTTTTGGGAAAAACAGTCCTTTATTCTATCCGTACGTACAGATGTAACGCAAAACCATCGTCCAAATGGATTCGAGAGCTGTCAAATGAATATTTGCGCTGAAATATGTTACCCGAAATTTTTCCCGATTACAAGAATTCCTTTACTTCATACAAGGAAGTAAAAATCAAAACGATCAAATGGATATTTTCGTTGAAATACATATCCGACATATTCCGCGACTTAGTACTTCCTTTACTTCGTACAAGGAAGTAAAAATCAAACAATAGCAAGCGCATAACTGGTTTAATGAATGTAAAACAGAAATAAACGCAAATGTACACTCAAATTAAGCTCCTCCTGCAAAAATTGTAAAAGGCAACCAAAACCACAGAACAGCTGCACAGCAGATGGTGCGCTAAATAACTAAATTATCACATATAAAATACAGAACAGCTGCCAATTATCGTACGAATATATTTAAATAAATCTAACAGAGGCCGAGCTCTTATATCAAGGATTAGTGTTTTATGTTCAGCGTTAGAGTAAGATAAAATATTCTAAACGTATTTCAGAACTTCTTAAAACCTTTCAAACTAACGCAGTTTTGCACATCAAGGCATCTGTCGGAACTGTTACAGCTACAAAAATTGCCAATCCGGTGAACTGCTTCAGAGAAATCGCTTTATTAGTGAAGACTGATCGACATAAAAAAGCTTTATTTAAAGTCTATTTTAAATGAAAATCTGTATAATTCGTTTTTAAAATGTTCTTATATTAATTTCCCCAAATTTTCAGACATTATTTTAATTATAAAATGTCAAAGCATATTTTTAAGGTATTCGAAACAAAGACCAGTTAATCCATGTTATCTCAATAACTGTGGGGACGCGATTCCGCCATGATTTCTCATTAATGCATTTTTACCTGTGCTTGACTGGAAAATGGAAGGTTCAAGCCAAAATTGTTTCTTACTAGAAAAACAATTTGCCTAATATTATATCACAAATGCATTTAGAGTTGCTCGGGTTTATAGATAGTAATATTAAAACCGGGAATACTAATTTTATGTCTAATACTTGAGCCTATTATTCATGTATGCAAGCATATGAAGCAACGATATATCTTATCGATAACTTTGAAAATCCTGACGATTATTCTTTGGTATAAACTAGTGCGTTATTTCACAGTAGACAGGACATGTTTCAGTGCTTGTTCCCCAATAATTTTCATCTTCTCTGCTAAATGGATACTTATTATACAGAATTATACTTTAACGCATAGCCTTGGATTTAATAATATAGATATAAGTTGTTTAACCATCTACTTGCGAAACCGTGCGAAACCTAATTCGAAGCTCAAAGCTGGATTAAGACGTACTATGGCCTCCAATAGAGAGTTAACCATTAATAAATCATGAACAGTTATTTGACTTGTTTTTCTTCTAAATCTAGATAATATGCAATAAAAAGAAGATCTGGAGACCGTTAACAGCCGACGCTCGGGTCTTATCGGTCTATGTGATAATTACGCTGTGTTGAATCTAGTTATTATTTCTTCACCCACTTGTTGCCAAATTGCTACATTCCTTTCCAAATTTCAGTTATAACTTTTAATAATATCGTTACCTCTTAGAACTTATAACATATTTAATAGTAATTATAGTAACAACGTGAATAGTTCAAATCATTCTACCGTTATATTTTACGAATAATTTTATCATAATTGTAGTAATTAAATTATATTCTTATGCTTCATAGCAAGCCCTTGAATAAAAAACAATGCAGTTCGTCTATCCTTCATTTTTTATTTTATTCAAATCTATAATAAAATAATTTTCAATTCGATGTTTTCAGTAAACTCACGACTTTCATGAGGTGCGTTTACGAATTTTAGTTGTCTTAAACACTTAATTAACACATCTAGCAACGGTTAATATTCCTGCTTTATGTCTGCAAGTTAGATCTACATAAAATGAAAATGCATAAAACTTTTTGCGGGAAACTTCTGATAGTGGATTCTATTTAACACGGTAAGAGAGAACATTTTTCTCATAAATATTCCTGTTTAATAAAAGGAAATTGCTTTTTATTGAGAATCCATTCATGACATAATTTCTATACATGCAGCTAATAAAGTTAAATATATGTAGAGGACGTCCTTTACCGTCTCATGTTTCCCTCTACCTTCTTTCGGAGAACCGAAAACGTGTTTATTAGCCCGAGATAAAACTATAGGTAGCCCTCCTACAACACGGCATCCTGTAACACGGTTTCGCTATAACACGATTCATAAATGGCGAGAACCCTCCTACAACATGGTTTCGTTCTAGCACGATAAGAAAATTACCCCAGCAATCGAAGAAATTTAACGAACTCCGCACGAAGTTTTTCCATCTTGTGGAAAGCACCCATATAGTCATTTAACACATAAGAATCCTTGTTTCGTAAGTTCTGCCAGTTGTCTTCCAAGATCCGCTCGTACGAACAAATGTCCTCAGATGACCAGTATGAACAAATGTCCCCAGATAACAATGATGAAACCTCACTATCGGAGTTGAACAACATGGTCACAATATGTGCTCTAAAACGTACAACCTGCACATTTGGCTTCCAAAACTCGAATCCTCGTCTCCATGGCCTGAAAACAAAAGTGTCTCACGCTGCTGGTGGGCAGACTGCGTCGAGCAGCGGTGTGAAAGAATAACTTTTTCGTCTTTAAGACAGTCAGTCCCCAAACATGTCCGATAAAGATAAAAAAACAACATTTAAGAGGAAATTTATTTCTTTAGAAGTACAGATACAAATCTTGGATCCTTTATGAAAAGAAGAAAAGGCATCTGTCATTGGAAAAACTTTTTATCTGGAATAAAAACACATTCCGGACTATTAAGGAAATTGAAAAGAAATAAGAAGTGGAGTTTGCTGCACGATCTTCGACATCCGCAAACCGTGCAATTCAGCCCGGGGGCGCCAATAATTGAGAAGACCTCAGCATTTGGATTGATGATAGCTGTCAAAAAAGAATTTCGTTGGATGGTAACATCATTGAACAAAAAGTACTCAAAATTTTCAAGCACCTCAAAGAACATGGAGATCCTCTGTCAACCCAGATTTTCTGGTAAGTAAAGGTTAGTTCGAAAATTTCAAAAATCGTTTTGTAATTCATAGCATAAGAATTCAAGGAGAATCTGCATCGGCTGATTATGAAGATGCTAAGACGTGTCCCGAAATATTTCAAAATATTATAGAAGAACAAGGATACACAGCACTTCAAGTTTTCGATGCTGACTAAACTGGGCTTTGGTGGAAAACTAATGCCCAGTAGAACCTTTATATCGAAAAAAGAAAAAAAACCGCATTCTGATTCAAGGTGTCTAAAAACTGTCTAAAGCAACTTTTGTGCAGTATGGCTTTCGACTTTATGACAAAACCGTTGTTAGTTTATAGATCTTTAAATCCTCGTGCAATTAAAGGCGTAAATAAAAACCCTTACCGGTATATCGAAAAGCAAATCCAAGAGCTTGGGTAGATGGGAATATATTTAAAGATCGGTTTTTAAATTGTTTTGTGTTAGACGCTCAATATTTAAGGCAGAAAAATTTCAAGCCTATTTATAGATTGAGTTAAATAATGCTCCATGTTACCTACAAGAATTTAATCATAACAATGTCAAAATACTTTTCCTAATACCTAACACTATAAGGTATTTTTCCCGCCTTCTTAGCGTGTCTTCGTGGTGTGGTGGTCTGCACGCTGGGCGCGTATTCCAGAGGTCCGTGGTTCGATTCCCGGAGAAGGCGTTCCTCATTTTTCATCGTTCCCGCTTTCAAAAAATACCTAATGCCTCTGAAACACTACTTCTTTACTCCAACCATTGGATCAAGGTATTATTTATACCTTTAAAACATATTACAAAAGAAGAGCATTACGGTAGATTTTTAGACATAACCGATTCAAAATCAATTAATGTAATGGAAGCTTGTAAGACATTTTCGATCAAGAACTGAATCGACATCGTATATTTGTCGCTGAAACAACTGAAAACATCAACGTTAAATGCATGTTAGAAGAAAATATGGCCCTCTTTGATTGAAATAGGAAACGTGCGTTAATCGCCAGAAAATGAAATTGGTGGCATATTAGAACTTGCTAGATCAATCGGAGGCGAAGGTTTTGTGAAGATTGAGGACGTTCAAGATTTATTAGCAGAAGAAGAAATTGACGAAGATTTGATAGAAATGTCATTCGAACTGTAAATCAAATCGATTCTGAGGACACTACCGTTGATGAAGATTGTGAAGTGACTAATTTAACATTAAAAAAATTAAAAGAAGGCTTACGCTTAGTTGAAAATCTCGAGTTATTTTTCTTGAGTGCAGACCCTTCCGCTGAAATAAGCGGAAAATTGAAAAGGGAGCTGCAAAACTGTCTAGCTCTGAATCGAGAAATTTAAAATGACCCGGTAAAAACTAGTAAGCAAAGCAAAGTTACAGATTTTTTTAAAGAGGGAAGAAAGTGGCAGAACTTTAAATGAAGAAAAATATTCTGAAAGTGAAAGCGATCTCATTAAACCGGAAAAACGTTCTCTGTTGATTACACTGAGCAGTGACAACGAAGAAATTTATTGAACTAAAGTTGCGTTAAATTAAAATATGTAATATTTTTTGCTTTGTGTTATACAAACATATATATTTTTAAGAAAAATTAAGTTGTTCATGTATAATTAAAAAATATTTGTTTTAATGAGCTTTCGGAACGTAACACCCCTTTTTATACTGGTTCTGAGTCTCATACAATACGGTATTTTCTAGGAACTTATCTACCGTGTTAGACGAGAGTTACTTATATTTTCAGATCAAATTTACTCTAGAAGAAAAGAAACGATTATATAATCAACATTTTCTGCATATAGACAATAACATAACAGTAACTATCCTTTTTAAATCATCTAATAACTGAACGAACAACAAATTTTATGACTTATAACTTATGACTTACTTTTTTCTGGTCATTAACTACTAAAGAGTTTTTGCCAGTAGATCGCATTAAAGTGCACTAGGCAAAGATATTTTCATATAAATGGTACTAGGGAAGTACCAACACCCGTGGGCGAAGAAAATTCAGCTGCGTGAGCAGGCATATCTTAATACTTACGAAAGTAGGCGTTCATCATAAAAATTGTGCAGTGGTAAGCAATGGCATTAAATTGAAGCATGTAGGCAGGTTCAGTGAGTTGTATGGCAAATGCAGGTGGTGAGCTCAATATAGCTAGTAAGAGTGCAGGATAAGCAATAGTGAGACATCATGAAAATGGCGCGAAGACAGTTTGAAGCTGTGAATGGCATAAGAGTTCAAAGTCCTTCAGAAGTATGCAGTAGTTAGATAGGCCGTAAAAAGTTCTAAAGTTCGTAGAATCATACGATAAAGTAAAAATTCATACAAAATAATTTAAAAAATGAAATAGTAACATAAAAATCTTGAATAAAATATTTTCTTGATTAACATAAGTATAAGATGCAACACAAATAATACGATAGAGTCCAATTTTAGAGTTCAAGTAAATTTTAAAATTAAAATTTACAAGTTACCACCATAACGAATTGTGATGAATTGTCCTTGGGCGTTTGACAGTATATTCAATGGTTGTATCATAATCCAACATTTGTTTAATTGCGTTATGCTGAGTATGCTTCATCTTCTCGAAGAAGTTGTGAGCTGTCATGAGTATAAAATTATGCACAGATGGAATATCCAGGTCGTTATGAATTATAGAGTTTCTCCCGTACCAAGGTGCATTCACAATGCTACGTAGAATTTTATTTTGAAGTATATCCAATTTTTTGCGCTCAGTTTTATTGGTGATTGCTCATGCCGGCACTGCATATAGCATGATCGGTCGAATTAGAGATATGTAAAGCATTTTCTTTATTTTTAGACTGAGCTTCGATTTTTTGCCGATAATACGATAAATTGCCATGTAGGCTGCATTTGCTTTGTTTAAGATATAAGAAATATGATCTTTGAAGTTGAGAGATTTATCTATGTAAACACCTAAATATTTATAGGAATTAGCTACAGGGATTAGCTAATTCCTATAAATATTTAATATCTAAGTAGATATCAGTATTAACTCTTAATCTAGTTTTGTATCTCCGATAGAGCACAATACAACATTTAGAGGCGTTGAGCTTAATTTTCCAAGTCTTGCACCAGTGATTGATTATATTGAGATGCATTTGTAAATTACTTAGAGCGAGCTGGGGACTTCTGGATTCAGTCAGTACTACAGTGTCGTCAGCATATTTGAGTATTTTCGTGTTGAATGGGTGCGGGAAATCATTGATATAAACATTATAGAGCAGGGGGGAAAGAACGGATACTTGCGGCACCCCGCTATGAATTCTTTTTCTGACAGATAAGGCGTCACCGCAGCGAACTTGAAAAGTCCTGTTTTTCGGATAGGAACTAATGAGTTTTACGAAACTGTTTGGAAGCATAAAATTATTCAATTTATGCAGGAGGCCTGCATGCCACACTTTATCAAAGGCCTTTTCGAAATCGAGATAGCATGCAGCCACCCCGTTTTTCTTAGTAAAGGCTTGCGAAACAAATTCCACCAAACTGAGAATTTGATGAGTCGTGCAGTGTCCACTGCGGAAGCCGAATTGCAGATCATCTATTAAATTGAGTCTTTCTAGATGGTTAGTGAGCCTTGAGCAGAGGATTTTCTCAAATACTTTTCCTAATGAAGGTAAAAGACTGATAGGTCTGTAGGAAGTGACGAGTTTAGGATCTTTCTTTGGTTTTAAGATATTGACTATTATGGAGTGTTTCCATTGCTGAGGGAAATAATTATTTCGGATGCAGGCATTAAAAATATTGACTATGTTAGTAATACAACGTCTAAGAATGGCTTTAAGTGCTTCATTGCTAATTTGATTATAGCCTTTGGCTTTCCTTGGCTTGAGTTTGTGAATAATTTCTCTTACTTTTCTTGGTGAAGTAAAGGGAATGATATTTGTTATAGGATAATTGTTAATACTGTCAATGGTAAAATTAACTTCTTCTTCTTGGGAGTTATTCTCAGGCGGGTGAGGTTGAAATATTTTCTCTAATTCATTAGCCATTATATTAGCAATCTCGTCCTCAGATTGATAGGAGATTCCCATGTGATGAATTGCATGAGTTTGATTTGGTCTGCTATTTCTTAGAGATTTAGCAACTTTCCATACTGCTTGATCTTGAGGATCCAGGTTTGATAGGAGAAAGTCCCATTTTTTTTTTTCTGAATTCCATAATTTCTTGCTTGATTTTCCTGTTTAAAAAGTTGATGTGCCTTTTGGCACGAGGGTCTGCGGACCGCTGCCATTCCTTATGTTTTCTATTCTCTGTAATAATATCTTTTATATATTTAGGAAGGGAGAGAAAATTAGTGCTTTTGCAGGGATAAGTCGCATTATTGATTGCATCTTTCATTTTAGTGGTGAATTTATAAATTTCATCTTCGATATCACCCCAATGATTATAATTATTTCTGCAATTATAGTCTTTCATAGTATCAGAGAATTGGGTCCAATTTATCTTAGTTCTGTGTTTCTTTAACGGGGGATAAAAGCCATAAAAGTCGAAGTTCACTGGAAGATGATCAGAATTTAAGTCCGTTATTACTTCTAAGAGAGGGGTATGAGGAATATTTTTAAGAAGTACAATGTCCAAAACTTCGCCGTTTCCGTTAACACCAAATCTTGTTGGAGAAGTGGGAGCAGCAAAATTGAACTCGTTGCTAAATAAATAGTTATGTAAAATGTTTCCATTGCTATTAGATCCTCTAGAATTCCAAGCATTATGCTTTGCATTCAAGTCCCCTGCGATGATAGTCAAGAAGTTGGTGGAGGTTAAGATATCCAGGTCATTATTAATCATCATATTATTAGGAGGATTGTAAATAGAAATAAATAGGTAGGCTTCATTTAAAGCAGTATAAATGATAGCTGAAGTAAATTCGAGCAGACTATTGTGAGGAAGATCATATTCAGTATGCTTTGAGTGATTTTTAATGATAATTGCAGTACCACCCCATCTACTTCGGGTTCTGTCTTTCCTTATAATATTGTAGCCGTTTATTTTAAATTCATCGCAAGCTTTAAGGTGAGTTTCACCTATCATCATGACATCAATGTTGTACTTATCCAAGTAATCTTTAATTTCTTGATATTGTTTTATGACACCGTTCGCATTGAAATAGGAAATTTTTTAAGAAGCTATTGGTAGCTGAAATCATCGCGTTTATATTGCTATGAGGTCTAAAAGTCATAGTCTAAAGAAGTGAAATATTCAATTCCGACCTCGAGTTTACCCATGATGTTTTTTGCTTTTTTAAATTCTGTAAAGAATTCTTTCGCTTTTAGGAGTTGGGTTTTTATCCACTCAAAAAATGAAACTTCTTTAGCTTCGCTTTCTTGTTTATTTTTGTTTTCCTTTTGAGTTGTCCAGCTTGGTTGATTTTTAGTATTTTCGTTTTCCGTAGCTCCAGGGAGAGTAGGAAAATCTTTATTTAATTGAAATTGTTTCTGTTCATGCTTTTTCTCGTTCTGATTGCTCTTATTGAAGACTCTTTTGGGTAGGTTATCCGGATGGTATTTACATTCCTTCGAGTTGCTCGGGTGGCAATCGCCGCACAGAACGCAGAGCGCTGGTAGTTTGTCCTTGTTCTTCTTACATGTGTAAGTTTCGTGCGGTTCGGCGCATTTAAGACACCTAGGTTTGTAATGACATAGATCTCGAGTGTGTCCGTATCTCCGGCACCTGTGGCATTGCACAGGACCAGGTCTGGATTTGTAAGCACGGACTATGACGTCTAATCCACGAAGTTGCTTTATTTGGTAAATTTGTTTACCCTTTTCGTCTCTTTTGACCTTTCTATTTTTGTTAAAAGAATCAATTATATTTCTTATACATGAGAGTGGTAGATAAGAAATTGTACAAATTTATCCAAGTTGCTCTTTCTTTCCGCAAAAATTACATTTTCTACATTAACTTTTCCCCAAAAAAACTGAAAGAATTTTAATTATTTCCAAGTAAAATTTAAATACTAATCCAGTATTTCCATATCAAATTATAATGCAAATATATTTAAGATTTTGTAAGTTTCTATAAGATTTTGTTCTTTTTTATGTAATCTCCGTACTTACTTTAGGGTAGGGTTTGAATATTCTTTTTTAGAATAGATGTTTCGCATCTGTAAAGATCAAAAGTTTCTTCCTATCATTATAAAAGAAAATTAAATTATGCTTTTACATTTTCGACGACAGTTATAAAACATCACAGAGAATAAAATACTATTCAGTAAACGATAAATTCAAAAATGATATTCAGTAGGAATAAAAGGCTCTGGATATTTAACTTTCGAACAGCATTATTTGCTGCAATTGCGTAACATTTGTTCTCCGGATTTTTATAATAAATGTATCTAATAAATTACCAAAGAACACTCAAGGGAACTAGCACTAGCAGTTGGGAGGTTTACGACAAAAACAGTTCACATGCATTGCCAATCTTTATATGTGCATCTACATATTCCCCAACTATTTAGATTATACTCCCTCTGCCCCAAAGTAAATGGCTGTATTTGAATATTTTTGTACTGATTATTGATACTGATGATTTTATTATTTCATTTGAACATTTTCAGAAATTTCAGAATGCTGCGTTATCAATCAATTTTATTTACTTATTAAGTATTTTTTCCTTCAGTCAGTATCAAATTAGTTTAAAAAATCCAGGGTTCACCCGAGGCCATCTTGATGGGAGAAGGCCGAATCCAAAGTGGTTCTACCCTGATGTGACTTTACGAGCGAGGGCAATCGTACTAAAAAGCCATCTGCAAACGGTATGAGCGTAAACAGAGTGTACGATTAAGCTAGAAGTTATGTAGCATTAACTATTCTTTAACTATAGTAAATTTAATTTTTATAAAAAAAAAAAAAAAAGATGTATCGAAAGTTAAGTTTATTTATTTTACTTTAATGTTTTCCTTGAATTAATTCGGTTTGACCTGTATTTCTTAAAAGTTAGTTCGCGATACAAAACAAACACTTTTATGATGAAGAGATTCCTCCCCCATTTTTATTCATGTTCTCTATTCATATTTTTTACATATGCCATAACGCTCATGTTAAATATTATAACAATCCAGTAAATCGCTCTTGTATTTTTTCATTTCCAAACTATGTATGAAACACGAATCTCGTAATTTTTTTAGAATAATTTCTCCTTCTAAATTAGACAAGAATAATAATAAAGTTTTTGAAAGTTAAAAAATATTGAGCTCGAGCTTGTACATATATTTTGTACATTCACTAAACTTAAAAAGGGGTGTGTTAATTATTTTAGTCTGCAGTTGTATAGCATTAAATAATTCATTGTAATTTCTTTTCCTTTAGTTATTATTTAATTAAGATGATAGAATTATTACAGATGCCACGAAAATGTAGTATTCCGGGATGCAAGTCAAATTATTTAGCCAAATGAACAACATATTACAACTTTTAAGTTCCCCAAAGATGAACTACTGTGTAAAACATGCATTAGTAAAATTAATAAGAAAGTCTTTGTACCAGGATCATGTTCTTATGGGTGCATTTGCATTTTGATGAACATAAGAGAAAGTTAAAGCAACAAAATAAGAGAAGTTAAAGCAACACGACCTAATGAGACAGTATTAACACTTGAAAGAAAAGTGTCAGTTTTATCAAAAGATTGCATATCCGACTAATTTTTTACGGTCAACTTAAACATTTATCTTGTCCTTATGCCTCGGTTTCCAATCATCTAGGCAGCACCTTTTTCGCCCATGAATAAAAATTGAATTGGTTTCATCTTCCGTTAAACCTACAATGTTGCGTATATATATGTATATATATAAACAAATATATACGAATTCGAAAGTAAGGCATAAGGTAGAATAAATTAAATTTATTTAATCATATCGGTCTATACATTTATCAATGCGGCCCTTACAGTGTGTAAATAAAAGGTTCTTTGCTCAGATTCGAACAAAATAGATTGAACGTAAATTCTTGTGAGCGAAATAAAAGGAGTGCAATCCTACAACCGTTTTTTTTTTTTTATTATTATTATTATTTATTTATACTGCGTGTCGTAAGGAAAAAAATTGAAGCAAACGACTTCTACAAATTGAGTCGTGTAGCATCTCATAAATAGACGGCGCGAGCTATTAAGTCAGAAAAGTATATCGGCCGAGCTGGAAATTGGTTGCTTAATCATATGTCAAATATAAATAAAACGTTAAGAATTTCCAAAAATAATCGATTACTCAAAATTTAATTAAAACTGAGCGAAATTACAGTTGCTTAATACACATTCGAGCTTACAAAATTTTAAAATAAGAAAAGTTAAAACTTTTTTCTGAAGGCTATTTCTGATAGCTTGATTCACACTACAAAGTTTGTAATATAATAATTCTATAACTTCTCGAGCATAACACTAAAAAATTGCAGTTGCTTTTAAAATCTTTATTTTTTGTTAATTCTAAAGGAACCATTAAATAAAAAGGTGCTAAGAGCAGCTGCAGTTTTTTAGAGTTGTGTTCAAAAAATCATTACTTAATTTCATACATTTTAGAGCGAGTCAAGGTAATAGAAATAACCTTCAGAATTTTTTAAAATGTTTGATTTAAATTAGATGTAACTAGATACCTATATATTTGGAAATGTGAGAAAGTTCAAAACCCTTTGGCCCGAATAAATGAGTGGCAACTGCTTCTCAGCTTTACTTCATTGGAGTGTGTAGATAAATTTGGATAAACTACAAAGTTTGTAATATAATAATTCTATAACTTCTCGGACATAACACTAAAAATTTGCAGTTGCTTTTAAAATCTTTATTTTTTGTTAATTCTAAAGGAACCATTAAATAAAAAGGTGCTAAGAGTAGCTGCAGTTTTTTAGAGTTATTTTCAAAAAATCATTACTTAATTTCATACATTTTAGAGCGAATCAAGGTAATAGAAATAACCTTCAGAATTTTTTAAAATGTTTGATTTAAATTAGATGTAACTAGATACCTATATATTTGGAAATGAGAGAAAGTTCAAAACCCTTTGGCCCAAATAAATGAGTGGCAACTGCTTCTCAGCTTTACTTCATTGGAGTGCGTAGATAAATTTGGACTAATAAATGAAGTATCCTGTATGCTCCACAGTTTACTTTAAACAAATTTAGTAACTTACTGCAGAAGGTGAAATTTGTTGTAATTATTATGTATTAAAATTTACGATTTATTTTCCTGAATGCCTGGTATTTAAGTTATCTGCTTTCGTTTCTTCAAATTTTTTGAGAGCAATGTATTTTAAATGTAGGTGCGTTTAAATAGCAAGCCAATACCTAAGTTTAGGGAAAGAATTTCAGGATAGTTCTTTCTGTCGTGAAATGCCCATATGCTATAATCAGAGAGTTGAGGAGTTTCTGGTAATTGTCTGTAATAAATAAATAAATAAATAAATAAGTATATAGCAATTACGTTTAGAGATCAGAAAATGTTAAAGTTTTTGCTTGTACTAAAATAGTCTTAATTGCTTCTTCCTTTTATCGCACTGCAAAGTGTAATTAACTTTTCATTGTAATTAACATCCATTTTGAATATTGGAAGGGAATCTATATTTGGATAAAGTTTGCTGTAAATTAATTTAGCAACTTGATAGAAAATACAGAGCTTATTGTAATTATTTCCTCTTGAACTGTAAAATTTACTTCCCTTAAACACTTATATTTATGTTTTGTGCTTCACTTTTATTCCATTTCTTCAATTGTACTCCCAAAAGGTAAATTAGGTGGAATCTAAATAGAGAAAAAATGTGCTAAATTAGATAGAGAGAATTTTAGAATTTCTATTCAAATTTTGAACCGCAAATGTGCAGGTTTCAGTGAGAGTTTTCGGGTAATTCTTGGCTGTTTATATTACCAAATAAATAAATGTAATAATTAATTTAAAATATAAAAGAAAAAAATCGCAATGTTTCAGATTTTAAGGCTCCCTTCCTGGTGCTTTAGTTCTCGCTGATCTCTTAGTTTCAAAAACCCGCCCCTATTCACACTCCGCTAACACAACGTTTTTCGCATTTTGAACTTTAATATTCAACGCTACGCTTTTGACACTTACCTGAGACAAATTTCAGCAGCAAAATCACAAATTTATTGAAAGCATCATATATTTACAATTCCCTATTCAAGATAGTTCTCAGTCTCAATGGGTTTCTCGTACATAAGAACCCAGTAAAGTAGAGAAGCACCTGAACCGAGAAAATCTTCCAGGGAAGATAGGTAATTATTAAAGTATAAGATAGATAGGTGTCGCATTTAAGTGCTTCCAAATGTTATGGCTGAAATGAGCTGGGACCCAATAATATCGCCAAACATTATGATGTAGGGACTCCTTGATGTATTGGTCTACTAACAGTTCGCGCAATTCCAAATATCTTAAACTTAACAGTTCGTCCCAAAAGCTCGTAGTACATTAAATCCAAATGAGCAAGCAAGCCATTTGAGGTCATTGGGGTTTTTAACAATGCGAATTCAAACGCTGAAAGCAAACCGATGTTGTACTACCTATGTTCTTGTAAGATATTCGCTTCACCACTATCAACACATCGTAGTTATGGGCATTGTAGCAATTATTCCAACCGCAGTTGCTTATTCTGTGAATAATATGGATACCGGAGAAAATTATCCGCGTATCGTTTTTGCAGAATGCTTTAGAAAACGAAATGATCTGCGAAAAGTCATCAGGAATTTGTTGGTAAACCTAAAAAGGTATAGGCATATCTTTTCTGCAGAATGTTTTAGAAAAAATGAGGTAGACAAATCCAGCTCCTCTTCATCTGATAAAATATGCACCGCTTTGCGTTAAGTATCTAATTCATTTTACATTTCGTCATATCTGAGGACGCTGTCTTGCTCAATTCTCTGTTTCATACTGAGAATATCTGTACAAGTATTTTGGGGAAAGATCTAGAACCGTAAATTGTTTCTTTTGGTAAAATTAGTTTTATCAAGCTATCATCGGTTCTGTGTGCATTCAATCCATTATGATCTCGGAGACAAGAAACAGTTTTGGGTTCAGAAATGGAGTTGAATGCCGACGACAAGAGCGATGCATTACGAACTAAGACAGCTAGTGACTACCTATCCTTCATTCCAAGAAAAGCTAGAAGGGGACGTCAGCCATAAGGAGAGATGAAAGCAACTCAAGATGCAAGCGGGTGGAGAAGAGATGAAAGTGGGCCAAAGGAACAGTTAAGAAAGAGGGGCAAACTGTTCAAGAAAAGATAGAAGTCGAATCAGTTCAAGGAAACACCGAAGCCATTCAAAAGTAAATGAAAAGTGAAATTGATTTCATAATCGGAAACACATTCGAAGCTGTGGAAGGCAGAATAGAAACGGTTGAAAATAAAGTTGGAGAAACAGCAAATGCAGAAATACAAATCAGAGTAATAGTTACCGCTTTTGAATAAAAAATCAGAGAAACCGTTTCTACTGTCAAACAACAAGAGAGAGATTCTACTGTTGAACAACAAATCGATGATAGAGTTTCTAGTATCGTGAAGGAAGTTGACAGCTTGAAGAAGTCCACAGGGACAGGTGGACACAATTCCGTTACCTTTAAATTCGTACTCAAGTCTTCTCGAATGTCTCTAAACCTAGCCACGTATGATGAAAGGACATTCTGGCCAGCGTACAAGACACGCTTTTATAGCGTCAGACGTAACGTTATTATTGAACATGACTCTTGTGGACTTCCACCATATAAAGTTCAGTACCAAAGATTTAGTAAATGCAGCCTATGTTTAGTATTCCCAAAATGGTTTTAAATGTTGCAGACGCTTTGTAGCCGAGAAGGATTGTTAATCTCGAACCTGACATTTGCGTCAAATCTTTTGTTTTCCGTTTGACTTTTCATATAGTTAGTAGCCCAAAATAGTTACTATAAAAAGTAAAATTATAAAATATTAAATAAATCCAGTTATAATTAAACCAGTTATATCAGTATAATTTCACGGGTATAGCTAATAATTAACAACAGAAATAAAAAAAAAACTATTCTTATTGTATGTAAATAGCTTAGTGTCAGTCAGACATTAAATTCAAAGACAATCAGTCAATTAGAGAATCAGGCAGACATTAAATTCAAACACAAATTAAGACGTTTCGCTCCACTAAATGGGAACCAGTTGGCGCTTGCATGGTAAAACTGTTTCAAATCCGCAGTGGCAACGCATTTATTCTATATTCTTTAAACGGGGACAAACGGGCACGTCGAAGATAAAACTATTTTATATCCGCAGTGGCAACGAATTTTGTCTAAATATGTCATATCTTTTTTTAAGTAGCCGTTCATACAGCCAACTATACATAGAACACTAATTAGGAATACGGGAAAATATATAGTGATATTAATCAGTGCAGCCTGCGTAATTTCATAAAAATATCTAATATTTCTAATTACACGTTTTATGATTTAAGTACACTTTTTTTCAAATCTGTCGGGTTGTAAGCTAGAAAAATATTCTTAAGAATTTTCTGTTTATTGCACTGATATCCCTTGTTTCGTTAATCTAATGCAGATCTGATTTGAATCAAATTCTGAAAGTTAAATATCTTATCCATTATTAAATATGGTATCAATCTGGCGCTTGGAAGTTAAAGGCATTTTATTTCAATCAGTGGCAACTCATTGCGTCTAAATTTAAATAATTAATAAATTGATTTAAGTCTTCTGAAGACCAAAGGATATATAATACCTTACGAATTGTCATAGAACAACAATGCAGATAAAAAGGTTTTATTTCGAGCAATGTTACCAGAGCTCGCTTTTAAATTGCGGAATTTTTTCATCAGAAATTCAATAAATTTGCATAGAATAAAAAATAAATAAATAAACATAAATTCAGAATTCTAGCTTCAGAGTACACATATTCCTTGAAAGAATATGTGCGTTCAAAATTTGGTAGTTTTAGGTATCGCCTGTTTTAAAAAATGCAACGAACGTACACATTTGCATATTTACAGATTGTCCTATTTTTTCTTAACAGAGATTTGAAGGAAAAAAATCTTAGTTTTAAGTTTTCCCGGGTGCAAAATATTTGAAGAAAAGTGTGGGCAAAAAAGCGAGATTTGAGAATAATAGCATCCGTAACAAATAAATAATAACGTAACGAAGTAATAAAGAAACAAAAATGAAGAAACATAATAAGTAAATAAAAGAAACTAACAATTAACATCAAAAATCGGCGTAACACGAGTAACTAGTAGGCTTTGAGCTTCAAATTATAAATAGAAATTTTCACTTTAGCTGCGTGTATGAAAATTACGAGTACAGAAACATGAAAGCTTCGCTTCTTATCACTAAGGTAAAAGATTTTCAATATTGCTGCGTGTATACAATTCTTTGCCACCGTTTAAAAGTTTCCGACAAGGTTCAGGAAATAGAGCACAAATCATTGAACTTACTTACTTGCAGATACAGTGTGATCAGCGAATAAGCCCTGATTTTAAAATTAAATATCTCTACAACAAAAATCGATAGAATTATGCGGTAAACTGTACATTTATTAGCAAAACTGTAAAAATGGTGTGCAAAAGTTTAGAAAATTTAGTTACAAAAATCGCTAACTGATGGCGCTCTGCGCTGAAAACTCTTTCTCTGAAAGAAGTAAAAAAAAATTAATTAAAAAAATAAAGTGAAGCAGCTTTTGCAATCAAAATACAATTTTTTTCAAAATGTTCACCGTTCGAAACAATGAGGTGGCGTAAACGAACAATGAAATTTGACATCACGTCTTCCAATGTCTCGACGGAAATGGAATCACATGCAACACCAATCAACGATTTAAGCTCATTTAGAGTAACAGGATTGTTTCGATAGACAGCATCTTTCAATACGCCCCACAGAAAGAAGTCACAAGGACTCAGATCGGTAGAATATGAAGGCCAAGATCAAGCTATTCCTGTGTCAGTATATTGAGGATAATCTAACGCAATTACTCTATTCCCAAAGTATTCATGAAGAAAGTGAAAAACTTTATTTGTTCGATGTGGTCGAGCCCCATCTTGCAGGAACCAGTCGATACCTAGTCGATCCTCCAAAGCTAGTTGAGTGCTCACAAATTGTTCCAAAATTGTAACGTAACGTTCAGTCGTTTCTCGTACGAAAAAGGGTCCGATACTGCCTCTGGCCTTTGGATAGTGAAAAGAGGCTAGCGTAGAAAGTGAAATAATGTATTCCATTGAACAACGTGTATTTTGGTTCTGGAATTTCACAAATTACAACACAGTCCTACGGCAACACGTCGTAGTTTTCAAAACCGATTCAATGTTCCAGTTGGACCCGATGCGAAAACCATTCGCATGCTCTTCGCGAAATTCGAATGGACTGGCAGCGTGGCTGATGATCGAAAGGGAAATGTTGGGCCTAAGCAAACTATAGTCACTCGTGAAAATGCAGCCAAAGTTTCTGGATTTGTTCAGCAAAATCCTAGGAAAAGCATCCGATGGACTGCATCAGAGACAGGTTTGAAGCATCGAGTCCAACTGGAACATTGACTCGGTTTTGAAAACTGCGACGTGTTGCCGTAGGACTGTGTTCTGTTTTGTGAAATTGCAGAACCAAAATACACGTTGTTCAATGGAATGCATTATTTCACTTTCTACGCTAGCCTATTTTCACTAGCCAACAGTTGTACTGATCATTTTCGACTTCGAAGCACATTTTAAAGGCTATTGATAAGTTTTATGCGATTAGAGCGCCAGCTGTTAACGATTTTCATAACTAAATTGTATAAACTTTTGTACACCATTTTTACAGTTTTGCTAATAAACGTACAGTTTACAGCATAATTCTATCGATCTTTGTTGTAGAGATATTTAATTTTGAAATCAGGGCTTATTCGCTGATCACCCTGTATAAGGGATGCTGTTCAAAAGTTCAGTATCTAGAACACTTTGTTTCTTGTGTCTATCGTTTTTAAATTTATCGTTTTGTAATATAGAATTTTCTTCGATTTAATACTCATTAACTGCCTTTGAAACAGGTGTAGAAAAAAAATTCATTTGCTGTTTGAAAGACGCTTGAAATATAGAGGTGTGGAATAATTCCGTCTAAAAAGAATATTGAAAATACTGGTTTCCCTTATTAACGACTGAAACTATATAAAAAAATTATATAAAGCCTTAAAATATTTTAGACATATGTTGTATAAAGCTACAGTTGATAAATTCAAGAAAGCACAGATTAGTTTTCATACGTACCAAATTTCCTCAGCATCTTCAATTAAAGTTATACTTAAAAATATCCCAATAGAGCTAGCAATCCACAGAGCTAGCAATTCACGCAGACTTAGAACGCAGAAGCTTCCCTATAATTAAAGTAAAGCAATTCAGGAAGAAAGCAGAAGACCAAATTATCCATTTACCTATATTTTTCCTTGAACTAAAAAGAAATTCTGCAGGAGAGAAAATTCATCAATTAAACAATATGTTCGTATTCAATATCACAATAGAAAAATATCAGCCCAGAAAACGCCCAATTCAATGTTTCAATTGCCAGGAGTTCGGGCACTCCCAAAATAGCTGCTTTAAAAAGATCAGGTGCTGTAAGTGCGGACAAAATCAGAGATCCAGTACCTGTAAATTAAAACCAGATGAAAAACCAACTTGCATTTACTGTCACGAAAATCACGTTTCTTCTTATCGTGGTTGTAAGGTGTACAGAAAAAGATTCAATCATTTAGAGAAGACAGAAAAACCACAAGAAATTCCCACTAAAGATGACTTCCCCGAATTTATTCAAGCTTCAGGCCAAACTAATCAAGAAATGCCTAAAAACCTTTACAGTGACAAAGTTAAGCAGAAAAACCCGCAGGAAAATTTAGCAGAAATCATTAACCTTTTCAAAGATCAAAAAACCCTTTTTCTCATGAAATCAATAACCACACCAGTTCAGAGAATTAAATCAGCTAAATCAAATATGCAGAAACTTTGCCTAGCTTTTCAAGCCATTGAGACGATTCTGAACTTTGCAGATAAAGATTAATTCGCAGCTTCTCTCAAAACAAGTATAGCCGAGCGGCAGAAATTCTCAAGTTGCAGATCCTCACATCGTGGAGCCACGTTTACTTCTCTTCTTGAGACTCTGCACTAGGTGCAAAAAGTACGTTCCATCTTACTGGATTCAATCCATCATTAAAAACACCCTACTTATAATATATTGGTAAAGGCCGCACTAGGCCGATTGCCTCTTAATTGTGTTATGACATAGACATATATTAATTTTATATAGAAAAGTAACATGTGAAATTAATTTTCAGTTAAAAATAGTTACAGTTCACTACGTATTCTCGAGTAAAGCGGAGATATAAACTTCGCACAACGGAAACACAATATGGGTAATTTTTTTGTTTTCTATCCACCACTTTTATAGAGGAGAGATAGATTAATTATTCCTAAAAGTAATCCTATTCGAAGCTCTACGCATACGGAATTTCTTTTTCTTAAACGATGGCTGCTAAAAAGTAGCCGTCATGTTAGACAAAGAGGTGATTGTCTCAAATGGGTTAGAGTGCATTGACATGGCGTCTGTGCTATCGAAGTGCGATGAGAGTAGACTAAGGAAGAGAATAGGACGAAGCGCATGTTCTCAATTGTGATTTCTGAAGTTCTTTGCCAGTGGTGGGGCAACACTTTTGAGGCCACTTACCCAAAACCTCTCTGATTCAATCCCCATCTGAGAACGGTTTACCACGATTAGCCAGGCACAGTGAGATTTGAAAGCTGGCCGTTATTAGATGGTTTGTTTTAGAAATTTATTTACAAAAGCTAACTTTAATTTCTCTTCTGTAAACACCTTCCGCTCAGCTTCATCAAATTTGGTAGTTGGCGCTAAAGTGCCGTCTGACGTTAGAAGAGCGACACACAATAGTCCCTGCACAGAATGCATAATGCTTTCCTATTGTGTTCAATAACTCCAAATGATTCTGTCCAGGTCTCTTGAAATGATCTTTCACTATCAATGTTGAATTTTGCCTTTCTTTGCTGGAGTCATTTGTGAGACATGGTGTATAGAAAAGCACAAAATTAAGAAATGAAGCTTTAAATACGAATCCTGAAAAGAGGTAACATTATTAGCCAATAGTAAGGAAATGGATTTTCACGAATCAACAATCTATGGCTGCAGATTCAAATATGAACGAGGGACAGTATTAGCCGTTAACCCAGACTTTTCTTTGCTAAACTTTAGATTTGATATGGTCCTTTTTCGGCTTTATTTGGCTTATTTTGGCTGAGCGCGTCTGAATAAGCTTGGTTTCCCTACTAAGATATTGTGTTTCGCTATATTACTAAATTGCATGTTTTTACATTACATTGTATATTCCGTTTAGGATATTAAATTAGAATTATTCATAAGTTACCTCAAAATGCTTAGATCTGAAAGCTAGAATCTATTTAACAACGAAAGTATTAAAACTCACCGGCAGTCTGCAATAAATTTGAATTAGTTTAGCAAACATTAGCTGCTTTGGCGTGTTCGTTGCCATGTAAGAAGTAATATGATTGGCCCAAACAACTGCAATGTCATAAATTGAATCAATCAATATGTATATCATTTCTATGGCGAAATATGAAAATCGTATATCTACGCTTAGGACCTATGCCAGTGGCATTATGCGATAAATAAATAAGTGAAGTACTCTTTACTAAACTTTAGATTTCATATGCTCCTTTTCGGCTTTATTGGGCTTATTTTGGCTGAGCGCGTGTGAATAAGTTTCATTTTCCTACAAAGCTTTCGTGTTTTGCTGTATTATCAAATTGCTTGTTATACCATTATATTTGTACCTTTCGTTTAATCCTCTGCGGCACAGTGTGTCCGTTCTGGACACACCTGAAATTCTCCTTCTGTACGCACAGAAAAATTGAATGAAAAAGGATTTATAGGTTACTCTGAACCTTCTTTATTTATAGCAGATGGCAGCTCAACACAAACCAGTCCATATATTTTAGCCATGTTCAGTTTTTTAAGACCCTAATTTTTCAAAGAAATCTTCCAGATTTTTTTACGGTATAAAGGAATTGTTTGAAAAGAAATTTCTATGTTATTTTTTGGCTGTATGCTAATCTCCTCATTCTATATTAATTTTAAATTTTTACCATGAAATCTTGCTAAAATCAAACGGCGAACCGTAGGTGTGCCCAGCCCGGGATCACCGATAATCTAGGACAACTGAGAGTCTGTATTCTTTGTTTCTGCGCATCTCATCGGTCAGTTCATTGACAACAACGCTCGTTTCAGCACTGTTTTCGAAACTATTCAATCAGTGTGCCACTTTGGGCACACCCAATCAAAACTCCGACTTTAAAAGGTAGCGTGCCGAAAAGGGTTAAAACATTAAATTAGAATCATTCATAAGTTACCTCAAAATGCTTAGATCTGAAAATTGGAATTTATTTAACAATGAAAGTATTAAAACTCACCGGCAGTCTGCAATAAATTTGAGTTCGTTCAGCAAGCATTAGCTGCTTCAACTTTGGTGTATTCTTTGCTGTGTGACAAATAATATGATTGCCCAAAAAATTGAAACATCATCATAAATTGTGTCAATCAATATGTATATCATTTCTATGGCGATATATGAAAATATTATATCAAGGCTTATTTTGGCTGAGCGCATGTGAATAAGACAGCATAATTTCGTAATAATAATAAAAAAAGAGAAAAATCAAAAAGCTTTCAGGTTTTATAACGCCCAAAAGGTTATTTTTTTTTAACGCTTTGTTGGTACCATTATTTATTAAATATCATGTTCTTTCCACTTAAACCACATAAAATTCAATTCAGCAAGAAAATCACAAAATATTTTAAAACAGCAAAATAGCGTATCTTTAGAATTTCCAATACTCTACCGCTCTGGAGATATTTTTTTTACAAAATTTGAAATAGATAATAAAACATATTCGAAATTCAAATTCGGCCTTTTAAGTGCCCATGTTCGCTTGAAGGACTACGTTATTAAAAATTTGATGGCTCAGGATACCGTTATTTTTTCACCATGCGAGAAGCATTATTAACACATTCATGCAGATCCTTCATTACTTAGCTTCTTTAAATATTATACTTGGCAATAATATATGTTGGCAACAGTTTGAAAAGTGAACCGTAATTTATAGCGAACCAATATCAAATGTCGGTTTGAGACTAATAGCCCTTTTAATATTTCTAATTAAACATCTCATGAATTATATGCATTTTTTTTGCAAATCTATCAGAATAAAAAGTAGAAGCAATACGCTTGAGAACTGTGTTTATTGCACTTAAATATCTTATTTTGTTAATCTATTGCAGATTTGATTGGAATCAAAATTTGAAAGTTAAATATCTTACGTAATATTAAATGGCATCAGTCTGTCGCGTGAAAGTTAAAGGTATTTTATTTCAAGCAGTGGCAACTCAGTGCATTTAAATTTGAATAATTAATAAATTGATTAAAGTTTATTGAAGGATTTGTGTGTTTGAAGAAGGTCTATGTCTATGTCTTATCACTTAGCAAGAGGCAATCGACCATTAACGGCCTTTATCAATATATTATACTTGGCTTTTAAATGCTTGAGGAATCGAGTAAGTTGTATCCAATAATATGGAAGTACTTGTGCACATGCTGTGCTAGAACTCAGAGATTACTAGCGACGGAGGCTCCTGTGCCGCCGTCCGCAGAATAAGTAAATTTTCAACAAATACGTTGTCATATGGCGCCATCTATTAGTAGGAATGAAAAGCATTTTAGTTGACTGGAGCTCTAGTTATGCCATCTCTTGCAGCATGTATTGTAAGGCATTTTTAAAATTTCATAAAGATTATTCTTTGTGTTTGAATAAAATAAATACCTTACAATTTGACGAATAGCAACAATTTGGCGAGCTGGTGATCAAAATGTTTTCTCCGAGCAGTGTTACCAAAGCTCGGTTTTAAATTGTAGAGTTTGTCAATCAGAAATTCAAGACATTCGTGTAAAATATGAAATAAATAAAATAAATGTTACTTCAGGAATCCAGCTTCAAGGCGCACAAATTCCGTTGAAAGACTATGAGCGTTCAAAATTTGGTAGTTTTCGGATATCACAGTTTTAAATAATTCGGCGAACGTACATATTTTACATGTATACATATTGTATTGTTAATTTTTTCTTCACAGAGATCTGGAAGACAAATACTTCAGTTTTAAATTTTTCCGAGTGTTAAAGTATTTAAAGAAAGGTGTGGGCAAAAAAGCGACCTTTGAGACTAATAGCATCTCTGTTGGTAATTAAGAAATAAAAAGAAAGAAAAATAATAATAAAAGAAACTAACAAATAAATGCCAAGAATCGGAGTAACACAAGTAACTATTAGACCTTTAGCTTCAAATTTTAAACAGGAATTTCCACTTTAGCTGCGAATTGAATGAAAATTGCCAGTACAGAAACATGAAAACTTTCCTTCTTATCCTTTATCTAGAAAATTTTAAATATTGTTGTATTTTTTTCCCTCCTGTAGGGTACACAATTCTCTGCCGCCATTTAAACATTTCTGACAAAGTTCAAGAAATATAGAGCAAATTATAGAGTTTAGTTAGTTGCAAATGTTACTCAATGCTGTTTGAAAGTTCGGAATAATACAACACTTTATTGCTTGTGTCTATCAGTTTTGAATTTATGTTTTGACGGAAAGAATTTTCTTCGTTTTAATACTTTTTTAGCTGCTTTTGAAACATGTGTAGAAGAAAAATTTCATTTGCTGTTTGAAAGACGCTTGAAATTTAGAGATGTGGAAGAATTCAGTCTGAAAAGAATATTCAAAATACACGTTTCCCTTAACTATCGAATCTAGATAGAAAAATGATATAAAGCCTTAAAAATTTTTAATCGATATTTATTATAATTTCATACGGAAAAGTAACATGTGAAATTACTTTTCAGTTAAAATTGATTAAAGTTCACTACGTATTCTCGAGTAAAGCGGTGTGTGGAGAATGTGAACTTCGAACTTCGCGCAACGGAAACAATATATGGATATTTTTTGTTTTTTATCCACCACTTTTATAGAGGAGAAGTAGAATTAAATACTTCTAAAAGTTATTGTCTGCTTTCAGTTTTGCTTTAGTGTTTGTACTGTGTATAAAAAATTTTAAAAAACCAAAATATGTATAAAATATAAAATACAAAAAAATTTTAAAAACCTAAAAACTTATAAAAAATTATGATACTTAAGTTTTTATATTCTCATCTCTATCCCTAAACTGTCTCGAGCCTGTGGCTCCCTCTATTGAGCATCAAGTAAATCACTTATGCTAAATTTTTCCAATTTCTGCTCGCTTTTAGTAACTCTGATGTGGAGGTAAATGGTTTTGAACCATAGGCACTCCGAAATTTTTAAATCATTGGCATTGGCATTCTGCTTTCAGTTACACAGAATTGGCGATGAATCATCAGATTGGCAACCAAAGACATCTTATTCTCCTAAATTTTGTCACGCTGCGGAAGTTAAGCTTGAATAAGAAGGTTGAAACGTAGTTAGTTAAGGTGTTGCTGATTTCTTATTTAGCGTCATTAGTATGGAAGCATAGACCTTATAAGAACTAGACCAACCCAGTGGGCGGGCCGCGCTCACCGACATGTCGGCAAGAAAGAGTAGGGACGATCTGGTTTACTTTAACACTGAAACCTGTGGCGTTTGTATCACATAACTCTTTTTAATTATTAAATGTGATACGTTATATAGTGATGAGATTATGAAAGCCACAGTTTTTTTCCAAATAGGATTTAATATATCTCATTAAAACACTTTTTACT
This sequence comes from Stegodyphus dumicola, assembly GCF_044657685.1. NCBI lineage: Eukaryota > Metazoa > Arthropoda > Arachnida > Araneae > Eresidae > Stegodyphus > Stegodyphus dumicola. The sequence continues at coordinate 123,807,281 of NC_140778.1, forward strand.
CCATTTCGCGCATTTTTTTCACGCGTAATTCTTTGTACAAACATCTTTACTTTGGTAAAACGGTAAAAACTCTAAGCACAAAATTTATGAACTTAATTTTGCGTAAAAATAAAGTAAATTAAATAACATTGATGCTTTGAAATAAATAAGATAAAATTAAACAAGATCTGATAATTTTTTTTTTAAATTTAATGAACATTTTCAGGCAGTGATTTTCCAAACTATAATAACAATACGAAACGATCATATTTATTTGATTATATGATCATTAAATTATGAACATTAAAGTATATTAGTTATTTTAATAATTCATAAATTTCGGAGCATAAAATTTTCTGAGCGTAATGAAGGGAAAGAAAAAAGATAAAATAAAATCTAGAAGCACTCAGATTTTATATTACGTCCAAAAGGAACCTTTTTTTTTTAAATTTTGTGTGTTACCACCTATATTTATTAAATATCATGTTCTTCGCCCGTAAACCACATACATTTGAAAATTTCCGCACTGGAGATAAAACTGTTATTTTCCGTACAGAGCTCGCTCTGAACTCGTTGAGATTGTTAATCAAAAATTCGTTAAAGTTTTACAAAATATAAAATAGATTAAAACAAATTCGAAATTCAGCCATCCAGATGCCCATGTTCGGGTGGAGGATTACATTATTCAAAATTTGATGGCTCTAGATACCGTCGTTTTCGTCACAGTGAGAGAAACATACATGTATTCATGCATATTCTTCATTATTTAATTTCTTTACATATAATACAGGGCGATAATATTTGGTAATAACAATTTGCAAGGAGCACGGACATTTATAGTAAAACAGCGCAAAATGCCGCTTCGAAACTAACAGCCTTTCGAGGCTACCGCCACTTTGGGCTAATAAATTAAATTAACAGTAAATAAAAAAAAATCTTACGCTGAACTAAAAATAAATTTAAAAAAAATAATCACTATAAAATGCAAGCAAAATTAATTATTACGGTTAAATACGATTTTAATATTATAATTAAATGTATAAACATTTTTAAGGCGTCAAAAGTGTTTATCCCTATGATGTATTATGAAATATAGTTGAATAGAAATTGTGCTATAATACTCATCTATAATTTTCAAAAAGCAGCACAATTTAGAATTTTAAACAAAACTTTCAAAAATTCGTTTTTAAATATTTTAGTATTTTTTACTTATTTACACCAATAAAAAGCATAAAAATTGCAAGAGAAAATTGCTTGTTTGAAATTTTCTATTAGTTCAGATTTAAAATATTATTTTCTAAAAGAAGTAGTTACAAATTTCCTTACAGCATACGAAAAGCTAAGAAAATATCCAGTCCTGAAAGCATGCAATAGCTTTATAATTATTTGGAATGTTAATTATGCTCGATAAATATGCTACATTTTTAAAAAATCAATCTCAATTTCAAAAATAAAAACATGTAGAAATTCTAATTTGTGAACAGACAGCTTTTTCTTGACAATTATACACGCTGCAATAGGCAGCCAACGTTAAATTTCTGCATGCCGTCCCTACTCCTCCGGATGTGATCAACGTGACAGCCGGCAAAGCCTCAGACGAAGGAGAAAACCCGTTTGGGTTAGTCTATTTCTTATAAGGTCCATGTATGGAAGTTAATTTTATATGTTTGAAGTGTTCGAAGACGTATTCATTCCGACGAAATCTACGGGCACTATATCTACAAAGGCAGATCTGCTGAAGCATTTTGAAAACGTCCATGATAAATGTCTTATAACTGAAGTTTTGAAGTTCCCTTCTTTTCAAGAATTTACTGTACGGAAAAAGGGCATTGAAACCGAGACAAAATGCAGTTTTATAGTAGAACGTGGTGCCCAAAAAAGAAATTTTGATACTCACTACTTTTTTGTGTGTCATCGTTAAACACTTGAAGGCAGTGGTATTAGTCATTTAAAACTATAGGGATAAAAAAAAATGGATTTTGTCTAGCATGTATTACAGTTATTCAAACTGATGGAAAAAGCTGTGTTCAGTACTTAAAGACTCATGTTTGACATATGTTTCTTTCAAAGGAAACTAGAATGTATTTAGCTTCCAAGATTGCTGCTGGTATTCCTTTTGAAAGCATTTTAGGCCAAATTCGCGATTCTGTTGCAGGAGATCAAACACGTATGCATCTAATTACTCGCCATGATTTACATGGTATTGAATTTCAATTCCATCTGTCGCCCACTAGCGGCCGAGCGGTAAAGTCGCTGAACACTGGTAGTTCGGTTCGAATCCTGCGAATGGGCGTTTTCGTGGTTTTCCCCATGTGTAACGTGTATACGAACCCGTTTCCCTTACAAATTCCTCTACGAAGGCATCCCTCCTCTTAGGCAGATAGCCCTAATGTGCTTTGCTATAATTAAATAAACCAAACCAAACCAATTCAATCTGTCATCTGTAAGACACACAGATGATGCAGTAAGTGTGCACTCGTGGGTTCGTGAAATGGCACAGAAAATTGTGTGCTGTTTTTTAAACTATACGGACAGTTAAGTGACATATACCCCTTGAAGATTTTATTCTTATAATTATGAATGAAGCTCAGTATTACATGTTAGAAAAATTGGTTAAGGACTGTGTTTGTGTTGATGGAACCCATGGTTTATATAACAATGGGTTCGAACTTATCACACTCTTGATCCTCGATAATCTTCGTCATGGGTTTCCATGTGTTTTCTGCATATGTAGCAGAAACGATCAAACAGTAATGGCACTGTTTTTTTTCGCATATTCAAAAAGCATGTGGAAACATTCAGCTTGACATATTTACGTCAGACATAGCCAATAATTTTCTTAAAGGGACCATGCCAGGTTTAAAAAAATGGGGTTTCTGTAGCTGGCATGTGGATAGAGCATGATGAACACAATTAAAAAAAAAGTAACTAGTAAAGAAAACAACTGGAGGTTTATAAAATACTGCGAACGTTATTAGAAGAGTGGGATATTTCGGCATTTGAAAATATGTTACAAACAGCAACCAAAACATTACTAAATGACTCTGATATAAATGCCTTTGGGCAGTATTTCATGAGTCATTATGCAAAAAATGCCACTGCATGGGCATATTACAGTGTGGCATCAATATAAACATGCATCTAGAAAGGATGCACGAGATTATAAAGTATTTCTACCTTAATGGAAAAATAGTTGAACAACTCAACAAGTCTACAACAATACTAATGAATTTTATCAAAGATAAATTGATGGATAGACTAATTATTCTGAACAAGGGTAAACTGTGCAGCAAGTTACAAAATCTACGCAAACAACACAAGGTAATCCTAACTGAATTGTATTCAGTTATTCAGAATGAAAGAGGTTGGGAAGTTTTATCAAGTAATTGTTCTGAAATATATCTGGTCGAGCAAAAAGTTAATGATTGTACTTGCCAACTTACTTGTACTCAATCCAATGCATGTATTCACAAATATACTTGTGTACATGCGTAGATGCAAGTATAAAATGGAATATGTGCAAGCATATCTATTCTGTATGTCAGTACAGAAAAAATAAAAAATGTGATGACCATAATGATTCAGTAGGTGATTTATGTATTGATAATGATGATGACGAACTTACCGAGCAGGATATAATTTCATCAGAATTAGGAAAAAATGCACTTAGCACTTCCAAAACTCTGATGGAAAAAGTTCAGAATATGAATGAAAACATTTTATCTATGACACGTTCGATAAAAACTGATGCTGAGTATCGCACAATAAAAAGATTGGTTGATACAATACAACCGACACTGGATGCAGTCCCTGCCCAGAATGACAGCTTTTCTGAACTTGAAACTGCTGGTTCTTCTAGGAAAAACAGAGACATTTATTTTCTATAAAAAAGGGAGAAAGAAAAAAAACGCGCAGACTTGTGTAAACCCACAAAGGAAGAATTACAAATCACTGCCTTACAGTTACTAAATGTTGGAGAGTCAAATCATAACACAGATACAAGGCCAGTATCACAGCAACACAATCTAGAAGACTAAACTTCTTGATACTAGGCTAGTAATATATTATTTATGCTTACAGGTAATTTTTGAATACCCAGTAGCTTTCATTATATATTTATGGCCAAATATTCCTTGCATTAATGTGTAATTTCAATTTTGTAATAACTCAATAAATGTTACAAAAGAAATAAAAGTCTATATCAAGACATTTCATCACTATATATTATTTTTAATTACTAATTCTTAGTACTTTGACTGCTGTGTGCATGACTGTGTGTGCGTGGTTTGAAAGTTCGGAATGATACAACACTTTATTGCTTCTGTCTATCGTTTTTGAATTTATGTTTTGACGGAAAGAATTTTCTTCGTTTTAACATTTTTTTAACTGCCTTTTAAAACAGGTGTAGATGAAAAATTTCATTTGCTGCTTGAAAGACGCTTGAAATTTAGAGATGTGGAAGAATTCAGTCTGAAAAGATAGAAAAGTTATATAAAGCCTTAAAATTTTTTAATCGATATTTATTATAATTTCATACGGAAAAGTAACATGTGAAATTACTTTTCAGTTAAAATTGATTAAAGTTCACTACGTATTCTCGAGTAAAGCGGTTAGTGTGGAGAATGTAAACTTCGAACTTCGCGCAACGGAAACAATATATGGATATTTTTTGTTTTTTATCCACCACTTTTATACAGGAGAAATAGAGTTGAATATTTCTAAAAGTAATGTATATACGAACGTTGCGCAAATTTTCGCTATACATTTGAAAACGATGGCTGCTTTAAAGTAGCCGTCAGATTAGAGGTGGAGGTGATTGTTTCAATTCGGAAGCATGCGTTAAAGTTGCGTCTCTGCTATCGGTGTGCGAAGAGTAGTGCAAGTTATCAATTGTGATTTCTGATGTTCTTTGCCAGTGGTGGGCAACATTTTTGGGGCCACTTACGCAAAACCTCTCTGATTCAATCCTCATCTGAGAACGGTTTACCATGTTTTGCCAGGCACAGTGAAATTTGAAAGCTGGGCGTTATTATATGGTTCGTTTTATAAATTTAATTGCAAAAAACAACTTTCTGATTATTATAATTCTTCAATTTCTCTTCAATAAACACCTTCCGCTCAGCTTCATGAAATTTGGCAACAATCTTGTAGTTGGTGTTAAAGTGCCGTCTGACATTAGATGCGCGACACACAACAGACCCCGCACAGAATGCGTAATTCTTTTATGTTGTGTTCAACAACTCCAAATGATTCTGTCCAAGTCTCTTGAAATAATCTCACTATCAATGTTGAATTTTGTCCTTTTTTGCTGGAATCATTTGTGAGAGTTCAAGACATGGAGTATAGAAAAGCATAAAATTAAAAAATGAAGCTTTAAATATAAATCGATCATATACTGAAAAGAGGTAACATTATTAGCCAATAGTAAGGAAATGGATTTTCACGAATCAACAATCTATGGCTGCAGATTCAAATATGAACAAGAGACAGTAGTAGCCGTTAACCCAGATTTTTCTTTGCTAAACTTTTAACTTTAGATTTGATATGGTCCTTTTCGGCTTTATTTGGCTTATTTTGGCTGAGCGCGTCTGAATAAGCTTGGTTTTTCCTACTAAGCTATCGTGTTTTGCTATATTATTAAATTGCATGTTTTTACATTATATTTGCATATTCCGTTTAATATATTAAATTAGAATTATTCATAAGTTACCTCAAAATGCTTAGATCTGAAAGCTAGAATCTATTTACAATGAAAGTGTTAAAACTCACCGGCAGTCTGCAGTAAATTTGAATTAGTTTAGAAAATATTAGCTGCTTTGGCGTGTTCTTTGCCATGTAACAAATAATATGGTTGTCCCAAATAATTGCAACGTCATAAATTGGATCAATCAATACGTATATCATTTCTATGGCGAAATATGAAAATCGTATATCTCCTCAACAATTGCAACGTCATAAATTGGGTCAATCAATACGTATATCATTTCTATGGCGAAATATGAAAATCGTATATATAGGCTTAGGCCGATTACCAATGGCATTATGCGATAAGTAAATAAGTGAAGCATTCGAGAACAGACTAAGCACTTACTTAAATTACACAGTATCATTTTATTATGATTATTGATTAAGGAAGTAAGATTTTAGTCGCGTGCCAGCTGATGAGGCTCTGCGTGCCGACTGTAGCACGAGTGCCATCATTGTTCTATGCGAGGATGTGAAAGGCCTGAAAGGTATTGAATTGCTACAAGGAAATAATGTCTACATTTCAGATTTCATTTCCAAATGCTTGAGGAATCGAGTAAGTTGTATCCAATAATATGGAAGTACTTGTGCACATGCTGTGATAGAACTCAGAGTGTGCCGCTGTCCGTAGAATAAGTAAACTTGAACAAATGAGGTGCCATCTATTAGTAGGGATGAAAAGCATTTTAGTTGACTGGAGCTCTGGTTGCGCCATCTCTAGCTGAATGTATTGTAAGACATTTTTAAAATTTCATAAGAATTATTCTTTTGATAAGCAATAATTGGAAAGTGAAATGATGAAAAACACAATTTGCAGTACATTGAAACGTTTCACAAGCCTAAAAACTATTTACATACAAAGTCTACCTGCATTGGCAGGAACAAAGTCCATGGCGCATTGTAATTTGATAAGTAAATCTATATGTAAAGAAAATGAAGTAAAATCTTGGCTAAATAAGAAGAAAACGAAAATATATATATTACCACCGACTATTATGGTGAATAGTGCGGGGCTTCATGTGGCGTTGTTCAACTGTGAAATCATAATTTCCTAGTTTTTTGATGATATTCTTAGGATGACTGTCACATCTCATAAAAACGTTATGAGAAGCTTTTAGAATTTCAGAATCCGTGGGTTTAATTTTTAAGTCATTGTAAAAAGTGCTGTTTCGTACGAACGAAGGCGCATTTGTAACTTATAATAAATAATGACTTATGACTCACTTTCTTCTGGCCATTAACTACTAAAGAGTTTTCGCCAGTAGATCGCATTAAAGTGCACTAGGCAAAGATATTTCCAAATAAATGGTACTAGGGAAGTACCCAAGGATGTACTAGGGAATCACCTGTGCGGTTTGTGAGGCTGTCCACCTTGAACTGACACAAGGGTTAACTGATACTTGAACTTCCACCGATGATTTTATTGGGACTCAGAATGTTCATACGTTTTTGCCCTGAAACGTTAAGGTACACCGTCTAAAAACACTAAATTGCAATCTTTCAAAATATATATATAATAAGCAAAGAATTTGTAAGATTCCTTACAAATTCTTTAATAATAAGTATTTTAGATAATTATTCACCGGTTTCCGCGTAAGGAAAATTATATAAAATGAAAGTTTCAGTTTCACAACAGTGCTAAATAAATACGAAAAATTAAACAATGAAGAAATGATGGATCAAAACAACGCAAATAATACTGAAGAATTTATCATCCCAAAGAAAACGGCCTCACACATCCTACCTATCGTCCTGCAGGACTTTACGGCGAATTGGGACAGAATGAAAGAAGAATTTGAAACAATAGGAATCACAAAAATAAAAGGAAATTTAAAAGGGGACACCCTTACCATAAGAGTATTTGATCCCGAAGATTACCGCAAAGCCATCGAATTGCTTACTAAACGGGATATTCCATACCATACGTATAAACTTAAAAGCGAAAAACCTTTAAAGGCCATTATCAAAAAACTCCCAAGAACCTCAAACCCGGAGATCATAAAAGAAGAAATCGCCAGTATGGGCATCCCCATCACAAAAATAAAACAAATTGAAAAATTTGAAGACGGCAAAATTATTAAATTACCGGTTTTCCTCGTGGAAACCAAAAGAAACAACGAGGGGAAAAAGATATTTAACATCACTTCACTACGTGGACTTGATGTTCTGGTATGCACGTATAAAAGTCGCCCAGGACCAGTTCAATGTCATAAATGCCAAAGATACGGGCATATTAAGGAAAAGTGCAATTACAAACCAAGATGCCAAAAATGCGCAGGCCCTCACGAAGGGTATACATGCAAACAGGACAAAAACTTACACTCCGCAAAATGTGCCTTATGTGGTTTAGACCACGTAAGCTCTTCAAAACTGTGTAAATTCCACCCTAACAATATCAAAAAAGCAATAGAAACTCGTAAAACGGAAAATGCTCAACCACCTCAACCTACATTCCAACTCAATCAAGAAGATTTCCCTGCTCTACCAACGGCAGCACAAAATACCAGCACGCAAGCGGCTGTATCCGCTCCTCCAACCCAGAAACAGAATCAAGAACCGGAACCTCCCTCCTTCTGCAAGTGGATTAAATTGCAGCTGACAAAAGCTAAAGAATTTCTAAAAAGCTTCAAAGAAGCTAAAAATATTATGAACAAAATCGAGGTTGTTATGGCAGCCATAGAATATTTTTCATCTCTAAACTATGATTTCTAGTACTTTAATTAATGAACACAAGATCATAACCACTAGCAAGTGCTTTCTTAAAGTCACTTTCTTCAATGCTAACGGTGTTCATAAGCAAAAGGAGGAAATTAAAAACTTCCTCATCACCCATAACATAGACATCATGCTGCTCAACGAAACACATCTAAGGAAGTCACATCGGATAAATTTCCCTGGATACCGGACAATCCGAGACGACAGAATTCATAACAGAGGTGGAGGTACTGCAATAATTATTAAAAACTACCTTCGTTTCGCCAAATATGAATTACCTAACACTGGCAATATAGAAAAAACAGCTGCAATAATTTATAGTGGAATGAATGAAGCCTATTTATTCATTTCAGTCTACAACCCACCTGGCAATAGACTAAACAATAATGATCTAAATAATCTCACAGCTGCTAATTTTCCTACTTTAATTGCGGGTGATCTTAACGCTAAAAATCAAGCTTGGAATTCAAGATCCAACAATACAAATGGGAATTTCTTGAACAACTACCTACCAAATCAAGATCTAAAAATTGAAGCACCTTTCTCCCCCACTAGAATTCATCATGATGGCGCCGGAGACATCCTTGATGTTCTATTACTCAAAAATATCAACCAAACTCCTTCTCTGGAAGTAACTTATGACCTTAATTCTGACCACCTGCCAGTCACCTTTGACTTCTATGGATTCTATCATCCTTTGAAAAAACATCTTACCAAGACCAACTGGAATCTAGTCAATAATCTTCTGCAAAATTATACCTGCAATAATAGTTACCCCCATAGCTTTGCAATAGAGAACGAAATCCATAAATTTACTACTACCATTCAAAACGCTATTTCCACTGCTACTTACTCCATAAAAGAAAATAAATCTCAAACCCTTCCCACCCAGATTAAAAATACTATCAAGCTCAGAAACGCAGCCATTAAGACCTGGCATCAGTCTAGAAACCCAAATGATAAACGGCACCTCAATTACCTAAACCGAAAAATCAAGACTGAAATTCAAGAATACAGGAATCAACAATGGGACCACCTACTTGAAAATTTGGAGCCGAACCATGAAAATGTTTGGAGAATCGCGCGCTCCCTCAAAAATAATAACAGTTATACCCAGCACGCAATTGAACACTCTGGTACTAAATATTATTCGGACCAAGACATTGCTGACCTCATGGCAGAAGTACAAGAAAATATCTATAAACCCCTCCCGTCTAATAACTCGGAAACTGAAAACGAAGCTCAAGAAGCAGTCAACTACATACGCAATTTTACGCCTCAAAGGCACATACAGTTTACTTCTCCTAAAGAGGTGAAAAACATTATTAAAAACCTTAAGCCAAGAAAAGCGAAAGGTTACGACCAACTTAACAATAAAGCACTTAAAGCCCTGCCAAATAGATGCATTATCAATCTCTGCAATATTATCAATGGTTGTATTAGACAGTCATACTTCCCCCAACAATGGAAGCACTCTATCGTAATTTTTATTCCCAAACCGGGAAAAAACCCAAAAGATGTCAATAGCTATCGACCTATCAGTCTTTTGCCGGCTATGGGCAAAATTTATGAGAAAATCCTTAACAATAGGCTTCACAAACTTCCTAGAAAATAATGACATTATTGATAACTTACAATTTGGATTTAGAAAAGGTCACTCGACCACTCATCAAGTCTTAAATCTTGTGGAAACAATAGCTCTTGCGTTTCAGAAAAAAAGTGCAGTTGCCGCATGCTACCTCGATTTTGAGAAAGCTTTTGATCGAGTGTGGCATGCTGGGCTAATTCTAAAACTCATAGATCTCGAAATTCCTAAAAATTTAATGAAAATTATCTTCTCTTTTCTATGTAACAGAACTTTCCAAGTCAGAATAGGTAATACCTTCTCCAAAAAAAAAGGATGTTTTGTGGGGTCGCTCAAGGTAGTGTTTTGAGCCCAAAACTTTTTAATATTTATATTAACGATCTTCCTCAACCACTTAACTCCAAAGTACTCAAATATGCAGATGATGCTGTTGTACTCTCTGAATCTATACAACCTCAACTGGCCATTAACAACCTCCAAATGTATGTTAACAATATTGCACACTGGTGCACAATTTGGAAAATAAATCTCAACGCTCACAAATGCAATACTGTTCTCTATAGACGTTATAAAAAACTTCAGAATGTCAACACTGAAATTAAAATCAATAGCACTCTTATCCCACATATTGATGCTTACAAATATCTGGGTGTCTATATCGATAAACAGCTGAACTTCAAAACCCACCTTCAATACATTGCCAATAAAGGGAATTCTGCTTATATGGCTATCTATCCACTTATTGGACGTAACTCCAAACTTAACTTACATACAAAAAAGATTCTCTATACTTCTCTCATTAGACCGATCCTTACATATGCCGCCCCTGCTTGGGCTATTGGCAATAAAAATGAAAGGAAAAAGATTGGTATTTTACAAAATAAAATATTACGATCAATCACAAACGCTCCCTGGTTTATCAGGAATAAAGATATCCAGAAAGACCTCAAAATTCCTGATCTTATGGATCACATCCTCACCATATCTCACAATTTCTTTGAGAAAGCTAGGAATAGCGAGTACCAAGCAATCAAAAACATCATTGATTATGATCCAACTATTGAACATACGGTAAAAAGACCGCGCACAATACATCACAATCCTAGATGGTGATTGTAAATATGTAAATAGTGTATATATCTTTTCCATTTACCCAAGATCTCATTTATTCAAGTTTATTTCTATTATTTTAATTTCCACTCAATTGAATCAATCATGTGACCACTCTGGTCAAATAGAACTTTGCGAACTAAGTTCTTCTCTGATTGGCTGACCCACATCACGTGGGTTTCACTTGTTGTTTAGAATTCTAAGTGCTCCTCTCTCATTCAGGGAGTGGATGCCGAGATTGAAGGATTGCTTTCCGATCTGACCGCCATGCCGCCTGACTGCACGAGAACTGAGACCACTGCCGTAATAATTGCTAATGCCAAATTGCTTATCACATGTACAGCTATAATCGTAGGATTATCTCGTATAAATTTTTCGCCTCTGTGCGGGTGCTTATGCACTACTACTCTCTCTAACCAACTGGCCGAATGGCATGATCAAAACCGATTGGATTAAGGCTCTTTGTAGCCAAGGCCAATTTTGTAAAAGATACCGATTAGATTAGATTACAACAGTGCTTGAGCTTTTTGTTCGGTGAATACTCTTCCAAAAAAGGAAAAAGAAACATGCTGACGTTGAATAAAGAGCATTGCCGTTTGTTGGGAGAGTTGTTCCAAAGAATATGCACTGTTAAGAAGGAAAACAAGTTGGCAACAGGAGTGGCTCAATTCCAACGTAGAAGGAAGCTGCTGCGAATGCACCTCCTAGTAGAGCGGTGTTTGCAACACCAGGGTGCCTAGGCCAGAGGCCTTACCCCTTGTAGAATATATCTGGTATCATTTAATATTATATTCACAGTTAACCTTTCAATATAAGCATATAAGTATTTTCCAAAATAATATTTCTTTTTTTTTTTTTAATTTTAGGTCTTTAGAGGGTAAATTGCTGTTATGGTGGAAGCCCAGGAAAGCTGTCGAGCCGTGACTACAAAGTGACATGGTAAGTGAGTAAGTTAATAGTCTGGATCCATTAAGTACATGATACATGATTCAAAAAATATGAGCAATAATTAATGATACATTAGAAGATAATAAATATGAAAACATACATCACATCAGAGGCAGGTAAAAGGTGAGAAAGATTATCCATACATTATTCCTATGCAGCATAGGAATGGTTACATGATGTACACATTGAGCTGAGCAAGGGACGATCAATATTCGCAAGATCATTATAATCATATTCACATATTTTGATGCAGGGATTGTCAATAATTTGCTGCCTATTGTGAAATCTTTTGGCCAGCCTGTAGTAGAATGATCTGAGCTGCATCATGCCCAGCTCTTCATGTATTCTATTATTCCTGATATACCATTCTGCGTTGGTAATTTGCCTTAAAACAATATTCTGGAAAGCCTGCAGCCTGCCTCTGTTAGTTTGACGTGTGTGGGCCCAGATAGGGCTGGCATAACAGAGTAATGGTCTGAGAATGGACTTGTAAATAAGTAACTTGTTGTCTATAGATAACACACTGTTCCGATCAATTAAGGGGTTGAGTTGCGCTTTACGAACCCGGAACCTTTGGATAATAGAAGTGATGTGTGGGGACCATGTAAGAGTATTGTTGAGGATCACCCCAAGATATAGGACTTGCTTGGCCCAGGGAATGGTGGTACCAAAGAACTGGAGATTTTTCTTGATCTTGGTTTTCCTAGTGAACAGGATGGCCTTGGTTTTGTCTACATTAACTGCAATCTTCCACTGGGTGAGCCAGGTCTCTAGTGCATGGATGTGATTTTGTAGTCGTTGAATTGCTGGACCAATAAATGCACTTTGTGCCAGGATCGCAGTGTCGTCCGCATACATAGCTAATGTTGTGTCGTCTGTGGTGGGAATATCGTTCACATAAATGTTGAAATATGTAGGTCCAAGCACGGACCCCTGAGGGACCCCTGCAAGGATTGGGTGGAAATTTGAGTTTGTGCCTGCTACATGAACGACAAAGTATCTACCTGTTAGGTGGGAATTGGTGATGTTAATGTTGTATTCTGGGAAACCCAGAACATGTAACTTGTATGTGAGTGCTTCCAACCAGACTCTATCAAAAGCCTTTGCTATATCAAGAAAAATTCCACCAGTGATCATCTTATTAGCCATTCCTTCAGCGATGGTCTCAACAACCCTGTAGAGCTGATTTGCCGTGGAGAGTTGCTTCCTGAAGCCGAACTGATGGGGAGTCAGAATGTTGTTGTCCTCCAGGTGGGTGTTGATTCGTTTGAGCAGGACTGCTTCGAACACTTTGCTGATGGACGAAAGCAAGCTTATAGGCCTGTATGACTCTGGTTTGTTTGGTGGTTTTCCAGGCTTCAGTATAGGGACTATTTTAGCCTTTTTCCAACACTCAGGAAAGTGTTGCCATTCCAGGATGGTGTTACAGATATAGGTGAGAATGAAGATGACTTTGACTGGCAGCCTCTTAAGCATGATGTTTGTGATGTTATCAATGCCAGGGCTCTTCCTGTTTTTGAGTTTCTTGATAATAGCTAGGACTTCTGAAGGTAAGGTTGGAATGATGTTGTCAGTGCGTGGGCTTGTAGAGAAAAGTCGAATGAAAGTATTGAACAGTGCTTTCAGTGGTGGAGTCATGAATGTTGTTTGTGTGAAATTGAGATTCCAGATGCTGCGCTAAAAGTTCTGCTTTCTCAATTTCGGTGTAATGGATCCCTTGAGGCCCTTTAAGGGGCGGAATGTTGTTGTGGCATTTCGTATACCTTTTTATGGCTCTCCATAGCGAATTATCGTCTGTGGAGAGGTTTTGAAGGTAGCTGGTCCAGCTGAGTTGTGCCTGTGCATTGAGTAGAGATCTGACCTCTCCTCAGAGTCTGTTGAATCTTTGTTTGTCCTCTCGGTTGCGGGACCTCTGGAACTGACGTCTGGCAGCGTTGCGTTGTCTGATGAGAAGTCTGAGCTCTTGGCTTCTGTAAGTGTGCCCCTTCGGCACAGGCTTTCGGGCTGTAGAGTAGGCGTGAGTGATATCGTCGGTGAAAGTCTTGATTAAACTATCAATGTCATCCTTCGAGTGTACTGTGGGGGTTGTGTAGTGCATGTTGTTTAGAGTTTTGGCGAAGGCTCGCCAATCCGTGCGAAAGACTCTTGTGTCTGGTGGAGCATAGCTACTGACGTTCAGAATCATTCTGACCGGATTATGATCAGAAGAGAGTTCGTCGAGCACAGAAATATCCAGCGGAACGCTGGTACTTTTGAGCAGGAAGAAATCCAAGATTCCAGTAGAACGGTCAGTATACCGTGTTGGGGTTTTGGGAGCTGCTATGTGTAGATTCGCCGATTTGGCCAAATTGAAAACTACACGTCCTATGTCATTTGAATTATAGCAGTTCCATGCGCAATGTCTAGCGTTAAGGTCTCCACCAATAATTACATGTGTGCCAAGTGAGAGTAAAACCTGCAAGTCCATGCGGACAAGTTGAGGGTTACGTGTGGGTGGAATGTATGTGGAGACAAAAATGTATGTTATATTATTGCTTGTTATGAGTGAGATGGCTGAGGCCTCAATAGCTGAAAGCCGTGGAATTGGAACAGGGTTGTGAGGAATGCAGCGTTTAATAAGAAGTGCTGTGCCTCCGCCATGAGGATTCTGGTCTGTAGCTGGTCTGTTATATCTGTGTACAGCATAATTCTGCACGAAGATAGGTGTTGAAGGGCCAAGGCGGTGTTACTGTAGGAAGAAGATATCGGGGTCGTACTTATTTACAAAATCCCGAAGTTCATGAATCTTACGGGATAGTCCATTCGCATTCCATGTAAAAATATGTACACAATTATTGGTCAAGTTATTCATTATTTACATTGTTAGAGCCAAATATGTCCTCACAAATGTTAAAGACAACAAATAGCTTCTCAGTGGCATTATTAGCTGCTTGCAAATCCGCTGCTGCGAATGCGCGAAATTAAGGTTATTTAATATACTAAAGGTTAGGCCTTTGGGTTAGGTCAGGAACGGAAAAAGCATGCGATTGGTTGCTGGTAGTGACGTCACCCGAGTGACAAATACGTCGGTCGACGCGTCTGCTGCATGTTTTCAGTAATGGAAAAAATGTAAACTAAAGCAAAATGATCATTTTATATGTAGTATATATAATAACATATCGGAAATACCGGGCATATACTTTCCTACTAAGTATTTTGTCAAAGCAAATGTTTATTTTATATTCAGAATTCGTACGAATGCTAAAATAATTGCAAACATCCTTTTCTTAGAGGAAAGCATTAGAAGAAGAAAAATGATATTTCGGTTAATGAAACTAAATATTGTAAAAAGCGGTATTTTTAAATTGCGTTGTATTAACTGCACTTAATAAATCTTGTTGAATAGAAGACATGAAGGCAGAACTGCTAAAACCATGGTAACAGCATAATCAAAAAGTATTTTCCCATATGTTTTCACTGCTCGTGCATTATTTTAATACAAATGAATTTTGATATTCTGTGAGTAATAGATGATCGTGATTTTCAGTTTAAATTATATATTTCAAGTAAAAAAAATATATGAAGTGATTTGAATCACCAAATTCATACTTAATTAATATAAAATTCTACAAATTTCTTTACCACGTCAATATACTTTTTAAATAGACTTATCACATTCTTTATAAAGTGAAAAGTCACTTATATTGATTCACTTCAGATGTCAGCAGAAGTACATATATTTTCAGTATTATATAAAAGTACTCTTTCCCTAATTCTTAATTTCAATTAAGCCTGCGTACAAATTAAATATTTTTAATAACTGCTGTATTTATATCAGCTTGTTTCTTAAAATACTTTTGTTATACTCGAAATAACGTTCAGTATTTAAATAGTTTTCTTTCTCTTATAATTAAAAACAAATTATATGGAATCAAAATTAAAAACATATGCAGCAGTTAAATAACACTGAAGAGAATATCTTACGTGCTCTTTCGTTATTTGTATTCCAACGCAATATACATATTTGTTATCCTTCAGGGTCAAGCATGGGGAAATTCACTTAGTTATGTTAATTAAATTACATCAGACATATGATTCAGTTAAATAACACTGATGGGAATATGTCACTTACTCATTCGATATTTGCATTGTAGTGTGGTCGAGAAAGTGTTCTTTCCTCAGGGTGAAGCATATATCAGTTTACTTTGCACGCACTGCTTAACCCAAACATTGCTTCAATATATAGAATTACTTTTGGGATGTAAAGAAAGTAACCAAACACATAGGTATGTGATTGAAGTTGTATAAGCGAATTTAATAATTAGTTAATCATTTAGGTAGTCAATATTGGTAAGCATGAACCTGAGTTTAAATATCTCATTGTGATATAAGTCTCATTCACAAAATGAAGATTATGATAAAAAGTGATTTAAGATGAGAAAAAACTTAAATTTAAATGTAAAATAATAGCAAAATGACCTATAAATGTACAATTACATATACTAATGTTCCATTCGATCCCAGTTATGTATGAAAACTACATAATTAAATAATATAAACTATAAACTTAAATAATATAAAAAACTACATAACATTAAAAAATAAGCAGATATTTTATCTGGTTGTAACGACGAACCCATATGTGTCACTGGGTGTAAACTGAGTTGCACAGTCTATCTTATCAGCTTATAGCCTTTTCTTTTTTTGGGGGGAGGAAGGGAAGCTAAATTTTCCAATGCTCGTTCCCCTGTTTCGCGAGTCTGACACCTGCTTGCTCTACCTCTTTTTATCATAAATTTGGATGAATCATTCGCGTTAGAAATCTTTCTTTCCAGATTAACTTCAGTTTTTGAAGTACAACAAACATATTGGTGGGTTATTTCACACGATGATGATGTAAGATGTAAAGTGGGAACAGCATTAGCTTTCAGCACCCTTTTAGAAGTTGAACCAAGCAATTCTGCGTTTAGATCCCGTACGTAGTCATCAGGTGTAAAATGAAGAGCACATATTCTTGCATTTTCGATGTTGGTATTATCTGCTTTTTCGCAGCGAACAATTCATAACTTACGAAGTTCTGGATCACTTAGAAAATGATGGTATGTGATACCCTGACTTCTAGGTTTCCTTCTAAATTCTGACATAACGATACAGCACAATTTCTGACCAGGTATAATAGCAAATCAACAATACAAATAAAATGAAACTGTTGATGCAATGAATGCAAACAAACGCCATGAACTAACGACTGTCACTCATGGACCTTATAAGAAATAGACTAACCCAAATAGGTTTTCTCCCTCGTCTGAGGCGTTGCCGGCTGTCACATTGATCACATCCGAGGGAGTAGGGACGACTTGCAGAAATTTAACATTGGTTGCCTATTGCAGCGTGTATAATTTTCAAGAAAAAGCTGGTTGTAGCGCTATATTTCACAAATTAGAATTTCTACATATTTTTATTTTCGAAATTGAGATTGATTTTTAAAAATTTAGCATATTTATCAACCATAATTAACGTTCCAAATAATTATAAAGCTATTGCTTGCTTTCAGGGCTGGATAGTTTTTTAGCTTTTCCTATGCTGTAAGGAAATTTGTAACTACTTCTTTTAGGAAATAGTATTTTAAATTTGAACTGATAGAAAATTTCAAAGAAGCAATTTTCTCTTGCAATTTTCATGCTTTTTATTGGTGTAAATAAGTAAAAAATACTAAAATACTTAAAAACGAATTTTAGAAAATTTTGTTTAAAATTCTCAATTGTGCTGCTTTTTTAAAACTATAGATGAGTATTATAGTATAATTTCTATAAAGGAATTTTATTTCAATTATATTTCATAATACAACATAGAAATAAACACTTTTCACTCCTTGGAAATTTTTATACATTTAATTCTAATATTAAAATTGTATTTAACCGTAATAATAAATTTTGCTTGTATTTTATAGTGATTATTTTTTTAAATTTATTTTTAGTTCTGCATAAGATTTTTTTTTATTTACTGTTCATTTAATTTATTAGCCCAAAGCGGAGGTAGCCTACAAAGGCTGTTAGTTTCGAAGCGGCATTTTGCGTTGTTTTACTACAAATGTTCGTGTCTCCTTGCAAATTGTTGTTACCAAATATTATCGCCCTGTATTATATGTAAAGAAATTAAATAATCAAGAATCTGCATGAATGCATGTATGTTTCTCGCACTGTGAAAAAAAACGACAGTATGAGAAGCGCCATCAAATTTTGAATAATGTAATCCTCCACCCGAACATGGGAATCTGAACGGCCGAATTTCGAATTTGTTTTAATCTATTTCATATTTTGTAAAACTTTAACGAATTTTTGATTAACAAACTCAACGAGTTCAGAGCGAGCACTGTACAGAAAATAACAGTTTTATCTCCAGTGCGGAAATTCGAAAGATATGCTGTTTTCAAATGTATGTGGTTTACGGGCGAAGAACATGATATTTAATAAATATAGGTAACACAGAAAATTTTTAAAAAAGGTTCCTTTTGGGCATAATATAAAATGAGTGCTTCTAGATTTTACTTTATCTTTTTTCTTTCCCTTCATTACGCTCAGAAAATTTTATGCTCCGAAATTTATGAATTATTAAAATAACTAATCCACTTTAATGTTAATAATTTAAGGATGAAATAAATATGATCGTTTCGTAATCTTATTACAGTTTGGAAAATCACTACCCGAAAATGTTCATTAAATTTTTAAAAAATATTATCAGATCTTGTTTAATTTTACCTTATTTATTTCAAAGAGTCACGTACTATCAATCTTATTTAAATTTATTTTATTTTTACGCAAAATTAAGTTCATAAATTTTGTGCTTAGAGTTTTTACCGTTTTACCAAAGCAAAGATGTTTGTACAAAGAATTACGCGTGAAAAAAATGCGTGAAATGCAGTAAAACGTGCTTTAATGAGATATATTAAATCCTATTTGGAAAAAATGTGACTTTCATAATCTCATCACTATACAACGCATCACATTTAATAATTAAAATGAGTTATGTGATACAAACGCCACAGGTTTCAGTGTTAAAGTAAACCAGATCGTCCCTACTCTTTCTTGCCGACATGTCGGTGACGCCCGCCCCGCTCACTGGGTTAGTCTATCTCTTATAAGGTCCATGCTGTCACTCACATGACGTCATGGGCACACAGCCATGGACCTTATAAGAAATAGACTAACCCAGTGGGCGGGGCGTGTGTCACACACATGTCGGGAAGAGACAGTAGACACGATTTAGTTTATCGTAACATTGAAACATATGGCGTTTGTATCACATAACTCTTTTTAATTATTAAATGTGATACGTTGTATAAATGATGAGATAGTAAAAATCACAGTTTTTGCTAATAAGATTTTATACATCTCATGAAACCACTTTTTAGTGCATTTTGAGTATTTTTTTTACTGCATTTTGAGCAGAAGCGTAATTCTTGTCTAAATGACAAGTCTGAAATACTCTCGTCTGAAATACTTTGATAAAACGGTAAAAACTCTAAACAAAAAATTTATGAATTTACTTTTGCCTACAAATAAAGTCAAATTAAGTAAGATTGATAGTACATGATGCTATGAAACAAATAAGGTACAATTAAACAAGATTTGGTAATTTTTTTTAAATTTTATGAACATTTTCAGGCAGTAGTAGGAAATATTTATCATTTCAAATGTTTATAGAAACCAAGGATTGTTTTATTTATTTTTCTGTTTTCAAAATTATTATGGTATTAAAAGATGATCATTTATGACAATATTAATAACTCATAAAATTCGGAGCATAAACTTTTCTGAGTGTAATGAAAAATTTTTTAAAAATTCGCAGTAAATAAAAAAATCTTATGCGGAACTAGAAATAAATTTTAAAAAGTAATTACTATAAAATACAAGATATTATATGTCCAATCTTAAATTTTAAATTAATTAAATTTTAAATTAATTAAATTGCGCCTAAAGTAACCTTGTAATTTTATATACCTGTAAATACTTTAAGCAGAATGACTATACATCCATAAATACATATGTATGAAAGTAAACAATTTAGGATATTTGTTGCATTGAAAAATTCGCTTACTTCACTTTTTGTTTAAATATTTGTGAAAACAAGATTATATCTATTTATCTCTTAATGTAAATACACACACCTATATATATAAATTTAGAGAGAGAGAGGAAGAGAAACAGATAATATGGTTTATTGATACTTAAATAAAATTAATTTAGTAAATCTGCTTCGAATATTTTCTCTCTGTTTAGATTCATTGTAACATGCAACTGCATGATGCATTCTGCTTTTTAATATTGAAATATCACTGCTTTAATTAATTTAATCAGGTGGTTTTTATCTGGCTCATCATCATAAATATGGTCTTGAAGAGAAGGAAATATATGTGTTCCTACGCTTTTTAAGACTTTTAGAGTCATGGAATTTATAATATTTTTTTTATTCAATTTAAACTCCTTTTCAGTCTGCCTAAAAATTATTTCTGCATTTTTGCAGATCATTCCGACGTCACTGGAAGGAGAAGTCAAACCTTTACATCCAGATTTATAATATTTGAAACCTAGCAAACCAACATATGGTTCTGTTGAAACTAAAGCTGAGAAACAGATATTATATTTTACTTTATAAGCTAAGCTTTTAACAACAAAACCAGCTGTATAAGATGTATACTTTTCGTTCTTAAATATTCTTATTTTTGATTAGTTATAATGCTAGGAGTTAAAATTTACCTATAATTTTAAAAAGCAGCAAAAAATTATAAATTTTAAAGAAAAACTTTCAAAAATTCATTTTTAGGCATTTTAGTATTTAGGTATAGTTTAGTATTAGTTATAGTTTTAGTAATTGTAAGAGGAAATTATTTGGTTGAATTTTTCTGTTAGTTCAGATTTAAAATATTATTTTCTAAAAGAAGAAGTTACAAATTCGCTTACATCAGAGGAAAAGCTAAAAATATATACAAGCCTGAAAGCATGCAACAGCTTTATAATTATTTAGAACGTTAATTATGCTTGAGAAACATGCTAAGTATTTAAAAAGCAATCTCAGTGCCAAAAATAAAAATATTTAAAAATTCTTACTTGTGAAATGAGGCACTACCATCAGCTTTTTCGTGACAATTGTACGCGCTGCAATAGCCAACCATTGCTAATTTCTGGAAGTCGTCCCTACTCCTCCGGATGTGATCAAGGTGACAGCCGGGAACGCGCCAGACAAGGGAGAAAACGCAATTGGGTTAGTCTATTTCTTATAAGGTCCATGCACACAGCATAATTTTCTCCCAGCACTGCGCATCGCTCTTGGACCACCCCTGGGGAGTACCAACTCCCGAAGAATATTCAGCTGCGTGAGCAGGCATATCTTAATACTTACGAAAGTAGGCGTTCATCATAAAAAATTGTGCAGTGATATGCAATGGCATTAAAATGAAGCATGCAGGCAGGGGCAGTGAGTTATATGTCACTAGTTTTGAATTTTTTTGATGGGTTAAGAGAATAATCGGAATTTCTTTGTTTCAAATGTAACACATATTCACTCCTCTAAAAAAGTAGTGCAGACGATTTTAGAACATTTGCAACCGTGAATATTTCCGACTCATATCTATCACTGTTTTATTACGAGCCAATATTAGGGTTTTCGAGAAAATATGCATAAACGATAAGGTCAGAGAATTTATGACTTATGACTTACTTTCTTCTGGTCATTAACTACTAAAGAGTTTTCGCCAGTAGATCGCATTAAAGTGCACTAGGCAAAGATATTTCCAAATAAATGGTACTAGGGAAGTACCCAAGGATGTACTAGGGAATCACCTGTGCGGTTTGTGAGGCTGTCCACCTTGAACTGATACAAGGGTTAACTGATACTTGAACTTCCACCGATGATTTTATTGGGACTCAGAATGTTCATACGTTTTTGCCCTGAAACGTTAAGGTACGCCGTCTAAAAACACTAAATTGCAATCTTTCAAAATATATATATCTAATAAGCAAAGAATTTGTAAGATTCCTTACAAATTCTTTAATAATAAGAATGTTAGATAATTATTCACCGGTTTCCGCGTAAGGAAAACTATATAAAATAAAAGTTTCAGCTTCGTAAATTCCACCCTAACAATATCAAAAAAGCAATAGAAACTCGTAAAACGGAAAATGCTCAACCACCTCAACCTACATTCCAACTCAATCAAGAAGATTTCCCTGCTCTACCAACGGCAGCACAAAATACCAGCACGCAAGCGGCTGTATCCGCTCTTCCAACCCAGAAACAGAATCAAGAACCGGAACCTCCCTCCTTCTGCGAGTGGATTAAATTGCAGCTTACAAAAGCAAAAGATTTTCTAAAAAGCTTCAAAGAAGCTAAAAATATTATGAACAAAATCGAGGTTGTTATGGCAGCCATAGAATATTTTTCATCTCTAAACTATGACTTCTAGTCCTTTAAGTAATGAACACAAGATCATAACCACTAGCAAGTGCTTTCTTAAAGTCACTTTCTTCAATGCGAACGGTGTTCATAAGCAAAAGGAGGAAATTAAAAACTTTCTCATCACCCATAACATAGACATCATGCTGCTCAACGAAACACATCTAAGGAAGTCACATCGGATAAATTTCCCTGGATACCGGACAATCCGAGACGATAGAATTCATAACAGAGGTGGAGGTACTGCAATAATTATTAAAAACTACCTTCGTTTCGCCAAATATGAATTACCTAACACTGGCAATATAGAAAAAACAGCTGCAATAATTTATAGTGGACTGAATGAAGCCTATTTATTCATTTCAGTTTACAACCCACCTGGCAATAGACTAAACAATAATGATCTAAATAATCTCACAGCTGCTAATTTTCCTACTTTAATTGCGGTTGATCTTAACGCTAAAAATCAAGCTTGGAATTCAAGATTCAACAATACAAATGGAAATTTCTTGAACAACTACCTACTAAATCAAGATCTAAAAATTGTCGCACCTTTCACCCCCACTAGAATTCATCATGATGGCTCCGGAGACATCCTTGATCTTCTATTACTCAAAAATATCAATCAAACTCCTTCTCTGGAAGTCACTTATGACCTTAATTCTGACCACCTGCCAGTCACCTTTGACTTCTATGGATTCTATCACCCTTTGAAAACACATCTTACCAAGACCAACTGGAATCTAGTCAATAATCTTCTGCAAAATTATACCTGCAATAATAGTTACCCCCATAGCTTTGCAATAGAGAACGAAATCCATAAATTTACTACTACCATTCAAAACGCTATTTCCACTGCTACTTACTCCATAAAAAAAAATAAATCTCAAACCCTTCCCACCCAGATTAAAAATACTATCAAGCTCAGAAACGCAGCCATTAAGACCTGGCATCAGTCTAGAAACCCAAATGATAAACGGCACCTCAATTACCTAAACCGAAAAATCAAGACTGAAATTCAAGAATACAGGAATCAACAATGGGACCACCTACTTGAAAATTTGGAGCCGAACCATGAAAATGTTTGGAGAATCGCGCGCTCCCTCAAAAATAATAACAGTTATACCCAGCACGCAATTGAACACTCTGGAACTAAATATTATTCGGACCAAGACATTGCTGACCTCATGGCAGAAGTACAAGAAAATATCTATAAACCCCTCCCGTCTAATAACTCGGAAACTGAAAACGAAGCTCAAGAAGCAGTCAACTACATACGCAATTTTACGCCTCAAAGGCACATACAGTTTACTTCTCCTAAAGAGGTGAAAAACATTATTAAAAACCTTAAGCCAAGAAAAGCGAAAGGTTACGACCAACTTAACAATAAAGCACTTAAAGCCCTGCCAAATAGATGCATTATCAATCTCTGCAATATTATCAATGGCTGTATTAGACAGTCATACTTCCCCCAACAATGGAAGCACTCTATCGTAATTTTTATTCCCAAACCGGGAAAAAACCCAAAAGATGTCAATAGCTATCGACCCATCAGTCTTTTGCCTGCTATGGGCAAAATTTATGAGAAAATCCTTAACAATAGACTCACAAACTTCCTAGAAAATAATGACATTATTGATAACTTACAATTTGGATTTAGAAAAGGTCATTCGATCACACATCAAGTCTTAAATCTTGTGGAAACAATAGCTCTTGCGTTTCAGAAAAAAAGTGCAGTTGCCGCATGCTACCTCGATTTTGAGAAAGCTTTTGATCGAGTGTGGCATGCTGGGCTAATTCTAAAACTCATAGATCTCGAAATTCCTAAAAATTTAATTAAAATTATCTTCTCTTTTCTATGTAACAGAACTTTCCAAGTCAGAATAGGTAATACCTTCTCCAAAAAGAAAAGGATGTTTTGTGGCGTCGCTCAAGGTAGTGTTTTGAGCCCAAAACTTTTTAATATTTATATTAACGATCTTCCTCAACCACTTAACTCCAAAGTACTCAAATATGCAGATGATGCTGTCGTACTCTCTGAATCTATTCAACCTCAACTGGCCATTAACAACCTCCAAATGTATGTTAACAATATCGCACACTGGTGCACAATTTGGAAAATAAATCTCAACGCTCACAAATGCAATACTGTTCTCTATAGACGTTATAAAAAACTTCAGAATGTCAACACTGAAATTAAAATCAATAGCACTCTTATCCCACATAATGATGCTTACAAATATCTGGGTGTCTATATCGATAAACAGCTGAACTTCAAAACCCACCTTCAATACATTGCCAATAAAGGGAATTCTGCTTATATGGCTATTTATCCACTTATTGGACGTAACTCCAAACTTAACTTACATACAAAAAAGATTCTCTATACTTCTCTCATTAGACCGATCCTTACATATGCCGCCCCTGCTTGGGCTATTGGCAATAAAAATGAAAGGAAAAAGATTGGTATTTTACAAAATAAAATATTACGATCAATCACAAACGCTCCCTGGTTTATCAGGAATAAAGATATCCAGAAAGACCTCAAAATTCCTGATCTTATGGATCACATCCTCACCATATCTCACAATTTCTTTGAGAAAGCTAGGAATAGCGAGTACCAAGCAATCAAAAACATCATTGAACATACGGTAAAAAGACCGCGCACAATACATCACAATCCTAGATGGTGATTGTAAATATGTAAATAGTGTAAATATCTTTTCCATTTATCCAAGATCTCATTTATTCAAGTTTATTTCTATTATTTTAATTTCCATTCAATTGAATCAATCATGTGACCACTCTGGTCAAATAGAACTTTGCGAACTAAGTTCTTCTCTGATTGGCTGACCCACATCACGTGGGTTTCACTTGTTGCTTAGAATACTAAGTGCTCCTCTCTCATTCAGGGAGTGGATGCCGAGGTTGAAGGGTTGCTTTCCGATCTGACCGCCATACCGCCTGACTGCATGAGAACTGAGACCACTGCCGTAATAATTGCTAATGCCAAATTGCTTATCACATGTACAGCTATAATCGCAGGATTATCTCCTATAAATTTTTCGCCTCTGTGCGGGTGCGTATGCACCACTATTCTCTCTAACTAACTGGCCGTATGGCATGATCAAAACCGATTGGATTAAGGCTCTTTGTAGCCAAGGCCAATTGTTAAAGATACCGATTAGATTAGATTACATTCTGATTGTATCTTTTATTATAAAATTTTTGCACTTTGTTTATGTATTTTGTTTTTTTCATACTGATGACTTTCACACTTCCCGTATGTCCATGATCGTCTCCTTTCTTGGGTTGCGATGTTGGCCCCCCTTTTTACCATCTACATCTCTTAACTGAAGATTGTACTACTGCGACGTGCCTTCATGGCAATTCATGGAGCCGGACAAGTAGGCGTTCATCATAAAAATTGTGCAGTGGTAAGCAATGGCATTAAATTGAAGCATGTAGGCAGGTTCAGTGAGTTGTATGGCAAATGCAGGTGGTGAGCTCAATATAGCTAGTAAGAGTGCAGGATAAGCAATAGTGAGACATCATGAAAATGGCGCGAAGACAGTTTGAAGCTGTGAATGGCATAAGAGTTCAAAGTCCTTCAGAAGTATGCAGTAGTTAGATAGGCCGTAAAAAGTTCTAAAGTTCGTAGAATCATACGATAAAGTAAAAATTCATACAAAATAATTTAAAAAATGAAATAGTAACATAAAAATCTTGAATAAAAAATTTTCTTGATTAACATAAGTATAAGATGCAACACAAATAATAGGATAGAGTCCAATTAGAGTTCAAGTAAATTTTACTAGTTACCACCATAACGAAATGTGATGAATTGTCCTTGGGCGTTTGACAGTATATTCAATGGTTGTATCATAATCCAACATTTGTTTAATTGCGTTATACTAACTATGCTTCATCTTCTCGAAGAAGTTGTGAGCTGTCATGAGTATAAAGTTATGCACAGATGGAATATCCAGGTCGTTATGAATTATAGAGTTTCTCACGTACCAAGGTGCATTCACAATGCTACGTAGAATTTTATTTTGAAGTATATCCAATTTTTTGCGCTCAGCGATTGTCCAGGCCGGCTCTGCATATAGCATGATCGGTCGAATTAGACATATGTAAAGCATTTTCTTTATTTTTAGACTGAGCTTCGATTTTTTTGCCGATAATAGGATAAATTGTTATGTAGGCTGCATTTGCTTTGTTTAAGATATAAGAAATATGATCTTTGAAGTTGAGAGACTTATCAATGTAAACACCTAAATATTTATAGGAATCAGCTGCAGGGATTAGAGTTCTATCTAAGTAGATATCAGTATTAACTTTAATCTTGTTTTGTATCTCCGATAGAGCACAATTTAAGGCGTTGAGCTTAATTTTCCAAGTATTGCGCCAGTGACTGATCATATTGAGATGCATTTGTAAATTACTTAGAGCGAGCTGGGGACTTCTGGATTCAGTCAGTGTCGTCAGCGTATTTGAGTATTTTCGTGTTGAATGGGTGCGGGAAATCACTGACATAAACATTATAGAGCAGGGGGAAAGAACGGATCCTTGCGGGACCCCGCTATGAATTCTTTTTCTGACAGATAAGGCGTCACCGCAGCGAACTTGAAAAGTCCTGTTTTTCAGATAGGAACTAATGAGTTTTACGAAACTGTTTGGAAGCATAAAATTATTCAATTTATACAGGAGGCTTGCATGCCACACTCTATCAAAGGCCTTTTCGAAGTCGAGATAGCATGCAGCCACCCCGTTTTTCTTAGTAAAGGCTTGCGAAACAAATTCCACCAAATTGAGAATTTGATGAGTCGTGCAGTGTCCACTGCGGAAGCCGAATTGCAGATTATCTATTAAATTGAGTCTTTCGAGATGGTTAGTGAGCCTTGAGCAAAGGATTTTCTCAAATACTTTTTCTGATGAAGGTAAAAGACTGATAAGTCTGTAGGAAGTGACGAGTTTAGGATCTTTCTTTGGTTTTAAGATATTGACTATTATGGAGTGTTTCCATTGCTGAGGGAAATAATTATTTCGGATGCAGGCATTAAAAATATTGACTATGTTAGTAATGCAACGTCTAGGAAGGGCTTTAAGTGCTTCATTGCTAATTTGATTATAGCCTTTGGCTTTCCTTGGCTTGAGTTTGTGAATAATTTCTCTTACTTCTCTTGGTGAAGTAAAGGGAATGAAATTTGTTATCGGATAATTGTTAATACTGTCAATGGTAGAATTAACTTCTTCTTCTTCTTCTTGGGAGTTATTCTCAGGCGGGTGAGGTTGAAATATTTTCTCTAATTCATTAGCCATTATATTAGCTCTATTATTTGTGTTGTATGACCAGGTACTGGCTAATACGCAAGTCCTCTACATGCAATACCAGTTTCTGAATTTATTCAGTAAGCTGAATACGTTAAAAAAGTTTAGAGAATCTTCCGTAATTGACATTATTTGATAATAATTTTTTTCGAATGCAATATATAACAGTAATTTGACAATTTGAAGAGCTTTTTCTTCCCACCCCCTCATTTCTTGGAGCAGTTTACATTGAATGATTTGTTCATTTCCATGCCCTGAAAGTCGACGTAATAATGGAAGATTCCTCTCCAAGAGCAAAATAATAAAATAAAAAAAATCTGAAATGTTTCAGATTTTAAATTACGTCCAAAGGGGCGTTTTTTTTAACGTTTTGAGTGTTACCTTTATTTATTAAATATCATGTTCTTTGCACTTAAACCATAAAATTCAGTTCAAGAGCAATATCGCAAAATAATGTTAAATTAAGCATATCTTTAGAATTTCCGATATACACAGTCTCGCGAGCTGGAGATAAAGTAATATTTTTTTCTATATAACGTTGCCATTTCTCGCTTTTAAAGCATTGAGTTTGTAAATCAAAAATTCGTTAAAGTTTTACAAAATATAAAATCTATAATAAAACAAATTCCAAATTTGGGATTTCAGATGCCCATATTCGCAGTAGGATTTCGTCATTCAAAATTCGATGGCTCTATGTACCATTGTTTTATCACAATGCAAGAAATAGACAATCATTTATGCAGATTTTTCATTATTTAATTTCTTCAAATATAATGCAGGACTCTAACGTTTTGTGGCAACAGTTTGAAAAGTGAACCGACGTGTATGAGTCCGACGCAAAATCGCAAAACGAAAACAATAGTCCTTCAGGGACAAAGCCCCTTTGGACTAAAAATAGGGAAAGGATTTATGACATGAGTATAAGTGACAATATAATGAAAACAACGATTATGTTAAACGTTTACTAGAACTAGAAAGAAGCATTTATGGCTTTCATTTATGGATGCAATTTTTGGGTTGCGTGTGTTGTTGCTGCAGATAAAACGATAATAGCTTGGCTCGATGATTTTAACATTTTTATTTAATACTAGAAAAGATATGTATTTCAACACGTATTCACTCATACACATTCACACTGAATGCAGTCCAGGTAGCGAGTCCACGTAGGTAAACAATAATTAAAGTCATATTACAACTACGAAGACATCAACACTGAATGCAGTCCAGGTAGCGAGTCCACGTAGGTAAACAATAATTAAAGTCATATTACAACTACGAAGACATCACGAGGAGGAAGAGAGGTTAGCGCGTGAAAGCAACGGCAGCCAAGATCAGAGTAATCAGTCCGAATTTTTCCCTAGTGGGAGAAGAGGGAGAAAGCTGGTAGCGCCCTCTCTTGGGCCAGTGGATAAATAACAAGGAGAACCTCCTTGGTAACCAGTCCGAATTTTTCCCTAGTGGGAGAAGAGGGAGAAAGCTGGTAGCGCCCTCTCTTGGGCCAGTGGATAAATAATAATAATAATAATAATAAAGAGTTCTCCACACATTCACGTTCATATTTTGCTTTACAAATAGTAATTAAAGATTATCCATAAAACATTTTCAATGTCACATTTGACGCAAGAGATTTCAGTGCGCTGATAAATAAAGAAAACCGTATGCATTAAAAAATCACAGTTCGAATAAATTTTTATATATGGTGATCCACGTTTCATCAAGGATTTTAATTAGCTTTAGAGGAAGAGTATTATTTCATTAGATTATCTTGTTAAGAATTTAATTTCAGTATAAAAGTTTTCTAGAATTTAAAATTTGAAAATTTAGTTCTGAGCTAGAATTCAGAATTAATTGTAGAATTATTAATTTTCCTGACGTTTCCGGTTGCACGTTCTCGGAATGATTAAGTACAATTATAATAAACAGCAAAATTTTATTGGTGAAATTTTATTGGAAATGAACAACTGAAATAAAAGGAAAGTGCGTTAAAAATGGATAAAGTCAGAATATGATGAATTAACATCTGAGAAAACCACTGCCACAACGATGCGACTTCGCCTTTCAGTATGATTGAATTCTCTTCCACAGGGAATTTACAAGAACTAAACGTATCGAAATAATGCATCTTCACTAACAGGGATTTCTGCTTACAGAATGCAAGCAGAGAAAGAAAACATTCAGGTTTTTCTAGCCACATTAATCAGTCTTCATGAAAATGTGACACGAAATATATAAAATATTCGTTCGATTTCCTTAAGTAAAAGGAAGACCGCGTTTAAAGTAATTTTATGAGAAGAAGAAAAAAAAAAAATGAATTACCAGATTCTGCTCGTGTATTCCTGCCCATTTTATCTAAATGTAATATTTTTTTAGTTGTAATATTTTAGTATTTTTATCTACAGAAGATTTTTACTCACTTTTTTGCCATTGTTTTATTTATGTATAACAATTTTCGATATTCTGCTTACTTTTCTCTCGTTTCCTTATGAACTTTATAAATAATATTGGGACTTGTATGTATTATTATTTTATTATCTTACTTTATTATTATTTCACTTCAAAAATATTCAACATTTTTATTCATCTACAAGATCTTCACTGAAGAAAAGATTACGTCAACCATGCCAACAATTGTTTCATCTATAATTGCTAGCGTCGTTTTACTATGCTGTACAAGTAGAGATGTGTAAGTGTTCCAGTTAGTGGATTTAAGAGTATTAATAAGAACAACCCTATGGGTTATTATAATTTATGATGTTAAAGGCCGCCTATCGACCTTAGATTCACAAGATTTACCAAAATTTATTTCGTTTTATGCAGATGCTTTACTATACCACGCTGTTTAAATTAAGTTATTATTAAAGACAGGTATTTATGACAAATAAATTCTTAAAATTGCAAATAAAATGTTGAAAAAAATCCAAACAATGGAAGTTTAAGTTTGGAGAAATTATTATTATTAAGTTATTAATTAATCAGAAGTTAACATTAAATATGTTAATCCATAATATACCCTATAAGTAACCGTAAAAGTTACATTCAGTTGCAAGGATATCAATAAATAGAATAATATAACACCTCCCCCCCAAAAAAAAGATTTTATATATCAAAGAAATAGTGATGAATTTCATAAATTTCAGAATAAATACACTAATGAATACCATGACCAAAAACTGTGTAAACAAACAAACAGAAAAATATCTGCTCAAATTAGGCATTTTCTACCATGACACTTGAAAAAAAAAAAAAAAAAAAAAAGGCTTGCCATACAACAAAATTTCATTTTTAATTCCTTGATATAACAAGAATGCTTTTCAGATTCTTCATTAACTTGTAGAAGCATTAGGAATTTTTTTATGCGGGAGACGTCATAAATAAGCAACGCCCTCTCCTGAACTCGAACCTGGACCTCTCGAATACGCTCAGAATTTGCTAACTGTTACACCACGAAGGCATGCAGAAAGGAGGGAGGAAATACCTTATATACTCCCTCCCCTTTTAAAGGGCGACTGGGGATTAGGGGGTCCAATCGCCAAATCTTGGTGGTGAAGAAGCATCATCCATTACCTTTTAGTTCAGGCGCCACTGTAGAATCATTAGGATTTTTTCTATGTCAGGAAACTGAAGAAATGCACAACGCCTTGGTCGGGAGTCGACCCTGTACCTCTAGAATCACGCCGAGTGTACTGACTGTTACATCATGAAGCAATGCAGAAAGGAGGGAGGAAATACTTTATAAACTGATTATATCGTTCAGGCATTATAATGAATATAAAGCAAGAAAAGTATCATTTAGCATCTACAGATGTTGCAAGAGAATATTTTTAAACAATACTAAAACCTTTAGGATTCATTGCAATATCAACTATTCTCGTAAAACATTTAAAATATATTTGGTTATATTAAGGCTATGCTTCACAATCAAGCAGCTTACACATTTTGTTCAAAACTACATTTTCACTAAGAGTACTGGGCAGGATTTTTATCACAAAATCTAACAAACCGTAAATTCTACCAGCTTTTACGGTGTATTTGATTTACTACATTCTCACTAAGATTACTGGTATGTCTCCCTAAGGTACCCGGCATGAATTTCATCACAAAATCAACCACACAGTAAAAGCTACCAGCTTCAGGTTTTGTTTCTCCAGGAAAACAGCTGAAGGAGAACATTTGGGAGAAGAATGTCAATTTGAATGCGAGGTTTCTCTTTCTATATATTTGTTTGAGACCCCCTGAGAATTTTAATAAAGTAAGATCTTCTTCATCTAAACCATGGACGAATGGTTTCATTTCGACGAATTTCTCAGTATAATTACAACCTGCACTCTTTCTCTAAAGACTATTGCTCTGTACTTATGAAAGACTCTCAGAAGACTTAAGTAAGATCTTTTTCACATTTGAAATAAATTTGTTAATGTGTTGGACCAATTCACAGACTTTTCTTGCAATACTATGCAAGACGTATGCTAAAAATGTCAGATAAGATATTTTGGGAGACGTGGCTTTAACTGCCTCACCTATCTTTTTCACACATAGGACTGCATCAGTCAGGAAAAGAATGCTGTTTTTCTGTTTAATTACATGATATCGAAATAAATTCGGGCGAAAACTTTTTTAATATTAGAACTGTTGTTTTTTCTGTAGCACATGTTGTCAAGAGAAATATTTTTAATAATTAATTAGAATCTGTTGTTCAGATTATAAGGTTACACATGAATCTGCTGACAGCAGCGGTTGTTTCTTCAAATGGAAGTGAAAATATTGTTCTCTCTGACCCCGCTTCCGATATTCCTAACTGCACTAGTATATGCAGTACCTAAACACATTCCTCTTCAGGTAGATTCTCAGAGCATTCCTCGTTTTTCGTAAGTTTACTAAATTCCATTTATAGATGGATTTTCCTATTTCCAAAGTGGAATGTTGGCGATATAAATGTTGTACACAATTCATCAGTGAACTTAATTGTGGCGTCGTAAAATTACTGCTGCACAGTGGCGTAACTTGAAATATTGGGCCCCTATGCAAAAATACTTTTTGGGGCCACCCGTAATTTACAATACTCAAAAAAAAAAAAAAAAAAAAAAAAACTGAATGCTTTTAGACTTTACATTACGCCCAAATGGGCCTTTTTTTTTTTTTAAACGTTTTGTGTGTCACCTTTATTTATTAAACATCATGTTCTTCGCACTTAACCCATAAAGTAAAATTCAACAGCATTCAGCATTATCGCAAAATATTTCAAAAGAGCATATCTTTATAATTTCCAATACACAGTCCCGCGCGTTGGAGATAATTTTCTTTTTTCCTTCGTTCAGTGTTGGCCTCGCTTTGAAATCGTCGAGTTTCTTAATAAAAAATTCGTTAAGTTTCACAAAATATGAAATAGGTAATGAAACATAAGCTCTCCTCTAGAGGAGAGTCAGAACAAAAGTATACAGCTTCATTGTTTTGTATTCAGTGCAACACTGAATTCAGCTGCTTTATGTGCTTGAAGGGCTCCCTATCTGCCTCCAGGTAGTGAACCCTTAAAAACTTAAAAGAAGACGGATTCTATTACATATATCTATCTTCATTTAAATTTAAACATGCAAATGTTGTTCAACAGGACATTCAAAATCCCCTAAAACTTCGGGCCCCTATGCGACCGCATTCCTTGCATACCCTTATTTACGCCACTGCTGCTGCAAGTAGTGATGCAAGTTAGGTGGCTTTGTCAGTTTTGCACTTTCTGTCAACTGTGGGCTTTTCATTTATCATATTTAAAATATTTGTCCCGAAACGATTTACAGCACAAATTGGCTTTTTACGCACTCTACAAACAACATTGATCCACATGCAGTAAAGATGTCTGTTTGAAATTATTTCGCGATTTTGTGAATTCTCCCTTTCAGCGAAAGCTCTATGTCAGACACAGCGATGTAACACATAAGTTGACACAGAGAGGCAAACGAAGATGATAAAAAAATTCTTTCGGAGCCTACTCATCATCCTCTACATTTGTTTCGTCCAACAATTAATGCTACTTGATTAGTAATTCCTCCCTTAGAAGAGAAGCATTTAATTCCCTTTGTTGCGAACTCAGCCGATAGATGGCGGAAGTGATCCTTTGAATTCAGAACTGATTTATTTTGTTAGTTTCAGAATGTAGATAGGTGTGTCTTATCAAATATGAATTGTCCGTTGTTATGTGTCCTTCAAGGATTAAAATTTCTAAATTATTTTTAATTACACTCACTGAAGCTCAGAAAATCAAGAACCAGGTAAGAGCTATTATTTATAACTGTTTGCTTATGGTTTCGAACCGCGAGTTGTGTAATTGAAAATTGCACAACCAACCGAATTAGAGAAGCTAGAGAGTAAAAGAAAAACTATTCAAACTTCTTTTAACTAAAACTGTGAATAAAATAAATGACACATTAAAAGGAG
Organism: Stegodyphus dumicola; assembly: GCF_044657685.1. Lineage (NCBI taxonomy): Eukaryota > Metazoa > Arthropoda > Arachnida > Araneae > Eresidae > Stegodyphus > Stegodyphus dumicola. The sequence goes on from NC_140778.1 coordinate 123,841,554, forward strand.
ACGATATTGATTATAACGATTTGGATGATTTAAAATGTCAGTTAGAAGAAAACGCTAATCAGATCTATCAGCTAGATTCTACCATAGAAAGTATTATAAATGATTTAGAAATGCTTGAAGCTGATGTTCTGACAAACAAGAAATACCGCGAAAAATTTACGAGTTCCATATCCAAACTAGAAAGATACTTTAAGCGTAAAAGCGAAAACGAAAGTAAAATTGCACTCAAATGAATCCTCTAGAATTTCAGAAGAAGGGGTAATTATTAATTATCCTAATGTCAAATTGCCGAAATTAAAAATTGAACGTTTCGACGGCAAATTATGAAAATTGGCAGGAATTTTGGAAACAGTTTGAATGGGCAATTCATGAGAATAAACACATATCAAAAATTGATAAATTTAACTATTTAAAATCGTTCTTAAAGGATTTCGCATTAAAATGTATACAAGGATTGACATTAACACAAAATAATTACGATTACGATTTAGCTGTTGAGCTATTTCGTAATTATTTTGTGCATTTTTATTGAAGCTATTAAAAGAGCGATTTGGTAAAAACGAAATTATTGTACATTCACATGTAAACAAACTTTTACGCTTAACTTCTGTGAAATCTTGTTCGAACTTAAAGGAACTGAGACAATTACATGACACAATTACTATTCAGATTCGAAGTCTCGAGAGAGCAGGAATAGAACTAAATAATTACGGTGGAATTTTAGTAAATTAATTCCTGAAGGTATTTTAGTAAAATTAATTCCTGAAGATATCGTATTAGAATATAATAGTCCTGTTAACGTAGAAGACTCGTGGAATTGTTCAAAATTACTCCAGTTTTTTAATAAAGAAATAAAAACACGCGAGAAAGCATTTTTATTTCGCAAGACAGACGAAGCCGATAAAATGAAAATTTCGCAGTTCAGGAAATATGAGAATTTTGAACATCTATCGACAGCAGCGACGTTAAATACTATTAGAATTACAAATATATGTATATTTTGTTCTACAGATGAACATACTATCGATAAATGTCCCTTTACCTATAAGTGAACGGAAAGCTAGTTTACTACGTGTCGGTAGTAAATTCGATAATTTTAATTATTTTAAAAAAATCTCATGTTTCTAGATATTACTGCGATCAAATACGATTCAAGAAGTGCGGTAAGAAGCGGTCATTATATTTGCGAGGAGGAATCAGTGACAAAAGGCTTATCGGAGAGTGAAATAAACAAAATAAAGGTAGATGACGGCGATACAAATCTTACATCAAATTATTCCGTTTCAAGTCGATAGGGTTGCAACATATATTTGACGACAGCTATGGGTTTGCTGACTAAGAGAAAACAGGAATTAAAATTAAATGTTTATTCGATACAAGGAATGAAATTGATAATTGATAAACAAATTGAATATTTATTTATTGATAAACAGGTATCTCGTAAATTAAAGTTGAAAGTGAGAAGACAGGAACGTTTAAATATTTTTTTTTTATTTCAAAATTAGAATAAACGGTTATGAATAACCATGTGAAGGTAAGCTTGAGAAATTTTTATAATTCGAAGGAAGTAATAACTTTAGAAGCTATCGAAATTCCGTGTATTTCCGAAGCTTTAGCTAAAGCACCTGGTAATCGCAGATGAAAATACAAATAGCCGATGAATTAGACTCTGAAAACTTAATATCGTTATTAGTTGGTTAAAATTATTTTTGGATTATCGTTATTGGGAAAATGAAACGAATGCTAGGATCATTAGTCGGAATGAAACAAAACTTGAGTATGTGTTCAACGGATATGACGCCTCAATCAGATCGAACTCCATGGAAGTTAGAGTAATGAAGACTATTGTTCGAAATGAAAACAAAGAAGAAACGGAGATTTTAAAGAAACTATTTAATTTAGAATTTTTTGAATCGCGTGCAATGATAAATTTTAAAGGATAATTTTAAGGGAATTCTAAAGCTCTATAAAAATGAAGTCAGTCTTCCGTGGAATGAAAATGTTGAAATTTATCCAATAATTATGCCATTGACGAAGGGTTTTCAAAAATTAGTTAATAAATTTAAGAGAATTTCTTCCTTTCTTAATCCTTATCTTTAGTTAATAAATTAACTAAAGATGATAACTTTTTTATGCACCTTCTAGTGTAATAAACTCTATTTCCCTTAACGACTGTGGGAACTCCTATCGAAACTTAACGCCAGATTTGTCAGCCTTATTTCTGCAATTCAGATTGAACAGGGTCGCCTCGAAAGCTGATATTGAAAGTGCATTCTTGCAGATAGCATTAGCACCAAAAGACAGAGATTCTGTAAGATTTCTGTGGATTAAAGATGATACGAATATGGAATCAGAAGTACTGAGAATGACGCGGGTTAGTTTTAGGCTCAGATCAAGTCCATTCTTGCTAAATGCGACATTGAAACACCACGTAAGTAAGTGTAAAAGAGACTACCCAGTTACATTCCAAATCCTAAGTAACAAATTATATGTTGACGATTTATCTATAGTTTGCAAGATGAAGAAACTCCCTTTCAAATACATCGGCAGGTGAAGTTCGTTTTAGGAGAAGCCGGATTTAACATGAGGAAATGGCGAGCAAATATACCTCTACTTCAAGATCGATTCGATAAGAAACCTGCTTCTGATACTTCTCCTTATAAGATACTCTGGTATTACTGAAATTCTGAGGAAAATTGTATAAGCATTTACAACGAAAAACATGTACAGGAATTCAAATCGTTGAAAAGAGGTGTAATAAGAACTGTTGGAAAGCTGTTTGATCCAACGGAACTTGTTTCTCCGTTGAAAATTAGGGCAAAAATGATCCTTCAAGAAATATGGAAGAGAAGACTGAAATAGAATGAACCCTTGCGAACAGATTTGGTGAAAACATATTAAGATTAAAACTGCATAACTTGAACGAAGTGACGTCACAACGGCACTTATTTGAACTAAATGAAAATGACTAATTAACTAATTGGTAACTTCAATGTTTTCTAGATGCAAGCAAAACAGCCTATGGAGCTGCAATGTATTTACGTTACAGCGATTTAGTTGGAAACTCTGTTTCGGTTATAGTAGCATCAAAATCAAATGTTGCACCAGTGCATGAAATTACATTACCTAGACTGGAACTTCTTGCAGCGCTTGTAGGAGCTGTATTATTTTAATGCATTCGAAACAACATGGAAATTCCGAAGGATACTAAATTTTATTTCTGGTCCGATTCAGTGATTATTCTTCATTGCATCAACGGCATTTCTCGAAAATTGAAAGTGTTTGTAAAACCCAGAGCTGAAAAAATAAGAACTACACTGCTGGCCATTAAAATCACAACGCCATAAAGGAAAGCAAATACAAAAAAAAAAAAAAAAAAAAAAAAAAAAAAAAGATATTTAACTTAAACAGTGTGGCATAACCTAAACAGTGTGGATATTAACACTTAAAAAGTGTGGCATGAAGGCAAAATGATTAAATTTGTAAGCATTTTGGAAGTTTACAGGTGTGCAAAATTAGTAGAACAACCTGCCACTCCTGGCAGCTAAAACGACCATTAGCCCATTAGTCATGGAGTCAAACTGGCCTTGGATGACAGAAATGGGCAACACACTCCATCCTACTTCTCGTTTACTCCTACACTTCAACAACAGTATTAGCTGGAGAAGGGCGGCAGACTAGTCTCTCAGCAACCCATGACCAGATGTTTTCAATGGGTGACAGATCTGGAGATCGTGAAGGCCAGGACAGCAAACGAATAGCCTGTGTATTGAGAAAGATCAAATCACGACGTGCAACATGTGGTCTTCATTATCTTGAACATAGCGTTTGAGGGCTTGGAAGGTAGGCACAACCACTGGAAGTAAGATATCAGAAATATACCCATCTGGAGTTCAAATTACCGTCGATCCGAACTAGAGATAAGCGCGTCGTGATTTGCCTCGTGGCTGTACAAACCATCACACCAGGACGGTTATTCTACGCTACGAGAGTAGATAGCAAGTTGTGGGCCGCCAGATATCGCTGCTAGTGAAAAACAGGTCTGCCCGACATCCTATATTCTCTGGACCCACCAGCGGCCGAGCGGTAAAGTCGCTGAACACTGGTAGTTCGGTCCGAGGTTCGAATCCAGCGAACGGGCTGGCTGCATGGGCGTTTTCGTGGTTTCCCCCATGTGTAACGTGTATACGAGCCGTTTCCCATAGAAAGTCCTCCACGAAGGCATCCCTCCCGTTAGGCAGATAGCCCTCGAGGCTTTGCCATAATCACACACACCTATATTCTCTGAATACGGAAGCTGTCGAAAGCGCGCGAAAAAGTGTTGCCGCGTCGTCGATCAGGTTTGTGCAGTTTACGTACTAAGTAGACAATGGCTCAGTAGTGTTTTCGACGCTGATGTTTTCATATTTAAACGAAGAATACGGTCATAGATCTCTGAATCGGTGACGAATTTATAGAAAATATGTTGATGCTTTTGCTACGCCAGAAGATATTTTCATTGCGTATTTCAGATTGCCAGAATTTATAGTTATTTTAATTTGAGACGAACTGAGAGAGTATTTGGAGCCACATTCAGAAAACAAGAATGCAATTTCTACTAAAAGTTTATTATAGGTTATTTATACTATTCCTGAAATTATAGCTATAAATTGTAATTAGATGCTTTAAAAATGTAGAAGATAATAAGTTTATCAAGCACATAAACCTTCTTCATATAACACAAATATAGACGTCCGATAAGCTTCTACTCGATTTATGTACAGCAAGAATTACGTTTATTTTAAAATCTAACAGTTGAATACCTTACAAACAATACTGTGAACACAAAAAGGAATGACGTTCATTATTACGCGAAATTCACACTATACAGTAAAATAAAAAAAAAAAAAAAAATTATAAAACTATAAAATAGCTTTATAATATTTTTTCAGTTAGCAGTACTACTACTAGTGTGATACTTTGAAAAATAAGTATAATCGATGATTATATAATCGGTAATCTAATTAACGTAAAAACACTATTAACAATTTAGCTGTCTATTCAAGAAATTCGTAATGGAGAACAAACTCATTTAGCTTTGTAAATTAAATGAGTGATTAATCAAGAATACAGTTAAAAACAGAAAGACCAGCAGTTTCACTTATGGTACTTTGGACTTCTATTAATGTCAGGGAAAATCAGAAAAGTAATTGGAATACACTTCATTAATTTATACGGCTTAGCTATTGATCTTTATCAATATTTATTAATAACAAACTGTTTGTTACTTACGGGTTTTCCCATCGATCATTTGCCATGATGTCGCCGATGATGACTCGCCAATAACTGATGTGTGTGAGGTAAGAGCATTAGAACACTTTGATTTTAAGTAACAGAAATAAGCGTGATTAGGCTTTGTGCTTAGGCGAATCTATTATACCTTGTAAGAAATTGCAAATTGTGCTGTATCGTTATGTCAGAATTTAGAAGGAAAACTAGAAGTCAGGGTATCACATACCATCGTTTTCCAAGTGATCCAGAACTTCGTAAGTTATGGATTGTTCGCTGCAAAAAAGCAGATAATTCCAACATTGAAAATGCAAGAATATGTGCTCTTCATTTTACACCTGATGACTACGTACGGGATCTATATGCAAAATTGCTTGGTTCAACTTCAAAAAAGGGTGCTGAAAGCCAATGCTGTTCCCACTTTACATCTTACATCATGATCGTGTGAAAAATAACTCACCAATACATCATATATGTTGCACTTCAGAAAACCGAAGTTAATCTGTAGAGAAGTACTCGTATTTCTGACACGATTGGTCATCCAAATTTATGATAAAAAGAGGTAGAGCAAGCAGGTATCAGGCTCGTGAAACAAGGAAACGAGCATTGGAAAATTTAGCTTCCTTTTCCCCCAAAAAAAGAAAGGCTATAAGCTGATAAGATAGACAGTGCAACTCAGTTTACACCCAGTAACACATCTGATTTAGTTGAAGTGACACATCATCCAGTGACACATTTGAGTTAGTCATTACAACCAGATAAAACATCAGCTTATTTTTTTAAATGAATTTATGTAGTTTTTATACATAACTATATACTGTGATCGAATGGATACATTAGTATATGTAATTGTACATTTAAAGTCATTTTACTAATATTTTACATTTAAATTAAAATTTTTTCTCATCTTGAATCACTTTTTATCATAATCTTCATTTTGTGAATGAGACTTATATCACAATGAGATATTTAAACTCAGTGTCATGTTTACAAATACATGTACCTAAATGATTAGCTAATTATTAATTCGCTTATACAGCTTCAATCATATGCCTATGTGTTTTGGTTACTTTCTTTACATCCAAAAAGTAATTCTATATACAGTCAAAAGTCGTTAATTCAGGCACCCATAATTCGGAATGATCTATAATCCGGACCTCAAAGCTAAAAACTTTCTGCGCATGCTCCGCATTGACACATGCGCATGGGCGTTTACGCGTGCGCGTAAGACCTCTTACGAATGAGCATTTGCGTGTGCGTAAGGGCAGAATACGTTTTCACGTGCGCGTTTTATGTATAACGGACGGTGTAAGCTAAAATTATCTAATTCTCTATTTCAGTTAATGTTGATGATTGCGTTGTTCCTTAATTTTCGAATTGGATCCGGCTTATTATTTTTTGCAGACTGTAAGTGCAATACTAAAAAAGTAAACTTGAACTTTCGATTATGTCAAATAGTATTTTTGATTCTGGAGCTCCCAAAGGATCGTACAAAACGAAAGTATGTTTCGATGTCCATCAAACAAAAAGTGGAATTGCTGCAAAAAATGGATAAAGACATGAAGAATGTGACAGAGAGGTTAGTGAAACGAAAAAATTTCGATTGACAAGTTAGTCGGTATTCTCGGCACAGCAATTAACGGGACTTAAACAGCGGAACTTTGTACGTGAACAAAAAATTATGTCTATTTATAGAATTAAAGAGAAAATATTATCACATAAAACGAAACAACTTACATTGAAAGAAATGTTTAATAAAGTAAACAAATAAATATTAAGCTTTTTTTTTGTAAATTTTGATACCCTTTAGATCATAATTCTTTATGTCATAAATTACGATTTCATATTTTTAATTTTAGAATTTCTGCATGCCATCTTACGCGATTTAAACTGATGATCTATAATCCGGAAAAATCGATAATCCGGAATCGCCCGACGAGTCCGGATTAACGACTTTTGACTGTATTGAAGCAGTGTTTGCGTTAAGCACTGCGTATAAAGTAAACTGATATATGCTTCACCCTGAGGAAAGAACAATTTCTCGACCACACTACCATGCAAATATCGAATCAGTGAGTGACATATTCCCATCGGTGTTATTTAACTGAATCATATGTCTGATGTAATTTAATTAACATAACTAAGTGAATTTCCTCATGCTTGACCCTGAAGGAAAACAAATGTGTCTATTGTATTGGAATACTAAATAGTGAAAGAATAAGATACTCTTCAGTGTTATTTAACTGCTGCATATGTTTTTAATTTTGATTCCATATAATTTGTTTTTAATTATAACAGAAATAAAAGTGAACGTTATTTCGAGTATACCAAAAGCATTTTAAGAAACAAGGTGATATAAATGCAGTAGTTATTAAAAATATTTTATTTGTATGCGGGCTTAGTTGAAATTAAGAATTAGGGAAAGAGTACTTTTAGATAATACTGAAAATATATGTACTTGTGCTGACATCTGAAGTGAATCAATATAAGTGGCTTTTCACCTTAAAAAGAATGTGATAAGTCTATTTAAAAAGTATACTGGCATAGTAAAGAAATTTGTAGAATTTTATATTAAGTATGAATTTGGTGATTCAAATCATTTTATATATTTTTTTACTTGAGATATGTAATTTAAACTGAAAATCACGATCATCTATTACTCACAGAGTATCAAAATTCATTTGCATTAAAAAAATGCATGAGCAATGAAAACATATGGGAAAATACTTTTTGATTATGTTATTACCATGGTTTTGCCAGTTCTGCCTTTATGTATTCTATTCAACAAGATTTATTAAGTGAAGGCAATACAAAGTAAAAATATTTAAAAATACCGCTTTTTACAATATTTAGTGTCATTAACTGAAATATAATTTTTCATATTCTAATGCTTTCCTTTAAGAAAAGGATGTTTACAATTATTTTAGCATTCGTACAAATTCTGAATATAAAATGAACATTTGCTTTGACAAAATACTTAATAGGAAAGTATATACGGAGTATTTCCAATATGTTATTATACATGCTACATATAAAATGATCATTTTGCTTTAGTTTACATTTTTTTCATTATTGAAATCATGCAGCAGACGCGTCGACCGATGTATCTTGTCATTCGGGTGACGTCACTACCTGCAACCAATGGCATGCTTTTTCCGTTCCTGGCCTAACCCAAAGAATATCTATCCTTAGCAAGGAGGTTAGAATACATGGAGATGGCCTCCCTGCTATTGGAGTACAAAGAAAGTGAAGCAGGGGGAAGGAAATACGCCACGCCACGTGAGGGCAAGAAAACGATTATCTCATTAAGGGAAGAGAGGCAAAACGCCAGCTGGTTTCAAGTTCTCAGTGTGTTTTCCGACTTTGTATGCGTAGATGCGAAAGGCCTAAAAGGCACAGAATTGTTGCAGCGAAATAATGTCTACATTTCTGACTTCATGTCCATGTAAAAGAATGTTTTAAAACGTGCATAAACAAGTAGAATAATCGAAATGTGTGTTTCAATGGCCTTCAAGAAAGAGTTTGAGTATTTTCTTTGTGTAAAGTACACGAAGAAACATATATAGTTCTCATATTTACCTTTTCATAGTAATAATTAAACTGATATTCGTAATAAACTTATATGAGATGGCAAAACGATAAGTAAACAAGTGGAGGGGTCGTGGCTAGCTCTCCATGGAAAAGAAAACAGTTTACTTTAATGTCTGATTATAATTACATTACAGGTTGTACCTTTTATGTGTTTAACTACATTTTAATTTGTGCTCAAGTAAATATATAATAACCGGATGGGATTTTTAGTCAAATTTGTTGTGTGAATTTTAAAATAACAACGTAAAATTTACATATTTCTATCATTGTTTATTCAAATTAAGTTTAAAGGTAAGATCTGTAATGTAATTATGATCAGACATTAAAGTAAACTGTTTTCTTTTTCATGGAGAGCTAGCCACTCCCCCTCCCCTTGTTTACTTATCGTTTTGCCATCACATATAAGTTAATTACGAGTACCGCTTTTATTATTATTATGAAAAGGTAAATCTGAGAACTATATATGTTTCTTCGTGTACTTTACACAAAGAAAATCTCAAACTCTTTCTTGAAGGCCATTGAAACACAAGTTTCGATTATTCTATTTGTATATGCACGTTCTAAAACATTCTTTTACATGGACATGAAGTTGGAAATGTAGACATTACTTCGCTATAACAACTAGCGGCTCAAAACAGGGATGGCTGTGAGCGGCTCCTTACGGAAGGCCTGTTATGCGCATGCTCACGGACATAAGTGAAAGGTATTTATTTTCAAATGATCATTGGGCTACTACATTTGGCTATTATGCGCCACTTGGCGTTGTTTCTATCAATTATCGGAAAATTCGAATGTGAGAGTGGTTCCTTTTTCACTTTATATATAAATAATATTTTTCACACATATGATAACTGTTTTAAATGCTGAAAATGAAAGATCTGCTATTTAGACAGAGTTCATTGCGAACAATGAAAACTGAACAGTTAAATATTAAAATTCTTTCCGTGAAAACATTCACGTTCAGCTTCCGAGCCATCACTTGGCAGAAGAGACATTTTTCGAATATTTTGATAGTGCTTCTGAGAACAAAATAAGAGGAATTCCTGTCATAAAAATAAATATTTTGGGTGCTAGTTTCCCTAAGAAAGGTCCTCCATGGAAGCATCCCTTCCCTTAGGCAGATAGTCCATATGAAGTTAACCTAACCTGAAAGTAATAATTTTATTATGGATTGATTTGAAGACATCCTTAACAAAAAAAAAAAAAAAAAAAAAACCTACAAATTTCAGAATTTTTTCTCTAATAACCATAATCATATTTATTTAGTTTTGGAATAATTATTTGAGTATTTTCCATTCATATATAACTTTAATGCTCATGTAGATTACAAAAAAATATTTTCCTAAATTTTAAAATGTTCTATGGGAATCAAAGCTATTACATTTAAAGATGTTTGCTAGTTTAATTGAGAATGATGAAATGTGTGCTAGCTACCTAACAGAAGGAATATCTTCACTGAAAACTAAGGGATTAGGATTATTTGGATTATGTAAAAGTATTTTACAGATATCTGCCTTAAGGAGGAATGCCTCACGACCAACAATAGAAACTTCCACAGAAGCTCTAGGGTTATATCAGAATCTCCTTCTAAACAAACCTTCCAACTTCATGATTGAAATTCATCGTTGCATAATATAGTAAAATTAACTTTCTTACATCAGATTTCAAGCGCTTTATATACCTATTATACAGTCATTTTATTTCTATCGTTATATTATTTATGCCCCATTTTAGAGAATTTTAAAAATGCAAATTAAAAAAAAAATAATAATGAAATAGTGGCAATACATGTTTACTGACTTTCGTAAATGTTTCTCTTATGTAGTGTGATTAATTGAGTATGACGTACTTCTTCATTTATGCTTTCATCACCTATAAATTTAGATTTTAGAAGTATTAAATGTTTAAACATTATTTGTAATAAGATGTTCTTAAACGAGTTTTGTAGTTCTTAAACAAGTTTTGTGATTTCATAAAGTAAGAAAATTGCACAAATCAAAAATAAATTTTTATTTTACTAAAAAATAATATAGTATATCATATAGTAATCATCTATAAAAATTTCATATAGTATTTTAACACTTGAAAAATAAGGAAATGTAAGAACTCAATAACAAGTTTTAAAGTACATAATAAATTACAAAAAGGGAAAAAAGAAAATTATCTTGCAGTTTCGGATACAAAAATTTTATCATAAAATGTTTTTACTTGATTTTCAGCTACACTGCATACTAATAATAGTAACTTTTTAACAGGAGGCAGTGCAGCTGCAGCAGACAGGTGAAAATAAAAAATCCAATGCAGTAGCAAGTAATAAATTTCTTCAGTTTCGTTTTCAAATAAACTGACTTAAATCAAACATCTGAATATTAGACACATAATTTGAAAAGATTCTCTCTCTTTTTTTTTTTTTTTTTGGGGGGGGGGGCATATAACCTAACTTGATTTTTAATGCTGAGAACAAGCATAAAAGATCTAAATTATATATCCTAACTTGTTATACGATTACACTTAGATAAAGCAAACTTTGTAATACTAAAGACATAGTTTTTAAGGTTTGAAATAATTTTCAAAGCAAAAACTTCAAACATCCAACTTCTAACACAAATGCGAAACACTTTATATTAGCTCTACATACAATAGTAATAAATAATTACCTAGGTTTGAAATATTTTTTCATGAATATAAATAAACAGGTATTTAATGTTCTGATGTCATTTTCAGGAACTACATGCATGAATAGATTCACATAAACTCTACATTAAATAATAGCTACATTATTTGAAAGAGTATTAATGCTATTAGTCAATATCCAAAACACTTTCTTCAAAATTAGAAAAACTCCATATATTAGAATCAAACTTGTGATTAAATTCACATCAATTATGCATTTGGACATGGCAGATACAATCTGAAAAGGGCCTAATTGATTTAAGGGAATAACCGCAGCCTTGTGTCAAATGATATAAAAACCCTTTACATTCAAATTTTGTCAGAATCATACAACATTTTTTATAATAATTCTATTTACATCAGAGTTCCATTATTACCTACATTTGAAATTACCAACATATTTATAAATAAGGAGGATAACAGTTTTCTGATTTTATTCTCAGAAACATAATGTGCATGAATAGATTCATATACACCGAATCTTGAACACACTAATTTAAAGAACCTTAATGCCATTAACTAATTTCCAAAAAATTTTCTTCAATACAGCAAAAAATCATGAAACACTCAGATCAAAGCAGAATCAAATTTGTGATTGAATTCACATAAATCATGCATTTGAACATGGCACATACAATTTGACAAGAAACGACATTGTTTCGACTGCTATAAAGGCCCTTATATCCAGATTTTACTCGAATCATGAAACATTTTTCAAAAGTTATTATTACTTGCATTAGAAATATACCTTCATGAATATAAATAAGCAAGCAATCATTTTTTTTTTACTTCACTCTAAGAAACATCATGTAAATAAATAAATTTTTATTAACAAACATTTTAAACTATAAATATACTACTTTGAGGGATTTTTAATTCTATAAAGTTATAACAAAAACACTCTTTTTCAGTAGCGAAAAGCATTTTAAACACCACGATTTTACAATAATTATATATATGATTAAGTTGACATTAACTAATTATTTTAAATTAGACATAAACTTTTGAAAAGGGCCTTATGACTTAAGTAAATAATTGCAGTATGTATTTTTATAGATAAAAAGGACTTAAATAACTAGATTTTCATTTAAAAATACGGTACAATTTCGTTATAGGGACCGCAAAAAATCACCAAAACTATTGTTGATGCCAAAATAATTATGGTAACCTTAACTCAAGAAAAGCATAATAATAAAAAATAACTATCTAAGAGTATTATTTTAATTTAAATGAAAGTTTACTTTCATATAATACACTTTATTATTATAATTTAATATAAACAAACGGCTAATTGTAACTGTAAGAAAGCATTATTGTAACTATCTAAGATTATTAATTTAAGTTGATGGAAGGTTAACTTCATATATTACACTTTTTTGTTAATTTAATTTATTTAAAAAAAAAGGTTAAAAATAAGTGAAATTAAACGGGAGGCATAAAATTTTTAAGATCCTGCAACATCGCAGAAAAAATTTAATTTTTTTTTTTTTTTTTTTTTTTTTTGTGCAAATGTCTATACATAAACTCGGACAAATAAGAATTGAAATGTGCCCCGATGGTGTTTATTACGCCATTTAGCACTGCCCCACAGTCGCTGTATCGTTTGCGTATGGTCCCCGTTTCGGGATCCACAAAATTCTAGTTGTGGTTGACAGTAAAATGTTCAATGCCGACATATCGCAGTTCATCCAACTTATATGATTTCTAGCAGTCAGTATAAATAATGCTTCCTTCAATGACATTTTCCTTTATGATGTTCGAACATCAGTGGCCAAGCGATAAAGTCGCTGAACACTGGTAGTTCGGTCTGAGGTTTGAATCCCGCAAACGGGCTGGCTGTATGGACAATTTAATGGTTTTCTCTATGTGTAACGTGTATACAAGCCAGTTTCCCTTAGAAAGTCCTCCACGTAGGCCTCTCTTCCCTTAGGGAGATAGCCCTCGAGGCTTTGCTCTAATCACATAAACCAAACCAAACCTTTATGATGTTCCATAAGGTTTTCACCGATCGATCTGGAATAGCGACTAAAACATTCTTTTGATTCTCTGCACAAACCACCGAAAACCCATTGTGGCAGAAGAAGACGTCCAATGTTATTCTTGCTTCTACTGAAAAGGCTTTCGTCTGCTTCATAATTTTTTCCACATCCGCCGAATTTCAACTTAGGCTGAGAAATTAAAGCTATGGCACACACCTCATGCATATCTTCCAGTCTACAGTTGTATTGTGGTTCATCTTCAGTTGGAGTTCACAAAATTCAATAGATGTCATCTCTTGATACCAAAAATAGGTGAGCCTGCCTATCAGTTATAAGGAAGGGGATTTTTGTTCCTTCGATCCAATATCTGACTTCTTAATCCTTTCTTCAGAATACCGGTTCATTCCTGCATCTCCATTTCGCTATTGAGTTACCGCTAAAGCATAATTTCATCTCGTGGTTTTTCGATCATAATATTCTATAATGAATGATGTCTTTTCTTTGGAAAAATTATATTGCAGGCATTTTGTCATTGGGCAATTCCCAAATTGTTAGATCCATATCATAATCAAAAAAGAATAAAAAAAAATAAACCAGTATTCCAATGGCGACTTACAAATATCCCCCCCCAATGGCGGGCCTTCGGCTTGGCCACAACTAAGGCCAGGTGGTGGTCACTTTATTATGGAGGCACCTAATAAACCAATAGGGGTGTGCGGAAAAATCTATGAAGGAACCAGCAGTTATAACCATGCCTTCTCCGGAATTCGAGCCTAGGCCTTGTAGTATCGCAGTCAGCTTCCCTAATCAATATATCGTGTGGGCGATGACTTACAAATATAGAACTATTTAAATTTACGTGGTGTGAAATCGCCGCTTTCGTTAGATTTTGCGCATATATTTTTGCTGCAATTTGCTACGGCCCCTATAATGGAATTATACCACAAAATAGTACTTTTATTTGAATCGTGATGTTTTATACGATAAACAACACCAAGATTGAAAAATTCTTAAGCATACAAGTCTTGCACAATGAAAATATTTAAATTACCTTTGCAAACCTAACTTAACATACTATGTCACTTTATGTTTCTCTTTATATAAGTAATGTACAATTTTCATTATTTATAATATAATAAATTATGTTGATTTAGGGCCACTTTAACCCTGCAAGAAGTATAAATGTATACTTAAAACAAACAGTTTAAGAAATTGTGATTTTAAACATAGCATTAAGAAAATATCATCCAAATATAAAAAAAGTTGCTTTTTACTGATTCTTGAATTTTTTCAGTTTCGTTTCCTCATTTCTTTCAAGTGAATTTGAAGGAATGTTTTGTACATAATTGTTCAAACATATATTTAAAAATCCTGACGACACTCATGTTTATTATCTTGTACAGCAAATTACATTCACAGCATCTTTTATTAATACGTACATACTATATTACAAAAATAACTGAGATGAGCCTCAGTTATTTTTGTAAGAAGCTGATAGTGTAGATGAAATACTTTTCGTACTTTTCAGATATAATAGTCTGGGAAAGTAAATATGTAACTGATATCAATGCCACCATATTTTCTGCTGGGTCTTTGAAACCTCCCAAATTTTACAGTATCAATATATACATAATTTGTTTCCACTAATGTTCCATTTTTTCCGCCAAGATGCAGAAATCTATGCAAGCACTTTAGTTAGTTTCAATATTACTTGCACAATAAACAGCAATTGTATGTGAAAACTTCTGCAACAGTGTCTGAAACTGCAACCAATTTCACCGACCATTGGAAATAATTTAATTGATTAATACTTTTATGAACTTCTTTTACATCTGAAACTTCTGTAATAAACTGTTTTAGAGAGATGTATCGATAGGAATTAGAATGAAGCTGAAGAATAGACTTAAATTAATTTTTTTTTTCTTTTATATACCAGGATTTGCTGTACTGAAATATAGTAACTGCCTTCAGACATCTGATGAAAATCTGTACTCAAATTTGTGAGTTTGAAATTTACACGTTAAAATTAATTTTGACCTAATTACTAAAAGTTCTTAATTCTATCGATGATAGCATATATAGTGTGAAAAAGAGCAAAAAATATTTCCTTGCGTAAACATTTGAAATGACTTTTTTTATTATCGTTGTTATTAATCTCACTGATAACACCTACGCTAATTCAAATAAAACGCGAAACACTGGCGAGAAATTACAATAGGTTTACCATCATTTGTTGGCGATAAAAAGAAACGGCGCATGCGCAGTTCGTTCAAAAGATTTTCTCATAGGGAGCCGTTCACAGCCATCCCTGTTTTGAGCCGCTAGTGCTATAACAATTCAGTGCCTTTTAGGCATTTCAGATCTACGCATACAAAAACAGAAAACACACTGAGAACTTGAAAACAGGTGGCGTTTTACCTCACTTCGCTTAGTAAGGTAATCGCTTCCTTCCCCTTGGCTTCACTTTCTTCGTACTGCAATAGCAGACACGGCATCTCCATGTATTCTAACCTCCTTGTTATTCAACGTGCTGCAAATTCTACAGCATATTTTTTCCTTTTTTCTTTCGGAAAAGTGAAATTAACAAGCCATCAAAGCACTGATTTGAAAACTTTTATTTTATATAATTTTCCTTAAGCGGAAACCGGTGAATAATTATCTAATATACTTATTATTAAAGAATTTGTAAGGAATCTTACAAATACGGATTATACCGTAAGATTCCTTACAATTTTGTAAGATTCCTTACAAATTCTTTGCTTATTATATATATATTTTGAAAGATTGCAATTTAGTGTTTTTAGACGGTCTTCCTTAACGTTTCAGGGCAAAAACGTATGAACATTCTGAGACCCAATAAAATCATCGGTGGAAGTTCAAGTATCAGTTAACTCTTGTGTCAGTTCAAGGTGCACAGCCTCACAAACCGCATAGGTGATTTAGCTATCTGTCGCTCTTTTAGGTGAAGAGGTCAAGCTACGACCATTGCGTTACATCGAAAACTATAGCATCTCGGACCGTACCTTCAGACAGCGGGACTGGAACTTAAAACGTGGACCACATCCCCGTTTAACTTAAAATCATGATTATTTATGAGTACTTAAAAAAGGTACAGTAAAAGTGGAATAATCCGTATTATAATTGACTTAAAACCGCTTTTTACAATTTAGTTGTCTATTCAAATAATTTTTACTAGAAACAAACACATTTAGCTTTGTAAATTAAATCAACGGTCAAAGAAAAAACGGAATTAGAAACAGAAAGAACAATAGTTTGCTTATGCGATTTTGGATTTCCATAAATGTCAGAGAAAAAGAGAAGATTCATTGGAATACATTCTTATTAATTTATACTGTTTAGCTTTCACCTTTGGTTTATTATTAAAAAATGTTTGATACTTATGGGTTTTCCCATCGATCATTTCGAGAAGTTATATAGACTTTGTTTCTTCATACTTACAAAGATATGCAAAGCGTGTGTAAATATGTGTATGTATTTTACTTATGTGTATATATTTTACTTACCAGAGACTTTGTTTATGCTTACGAAGATGTACTTTGTTTTCTAATACTGCCAAGGCTCTACTTGTATATAGTTTATTTCTTTACCCAATTGACGTATTTTACCTTCAAATGTGTTCCCACAACCAAAGTTATCCTAAAAGGAATGAAAATACCTCAAATTTTCACTAATATCAAGATCTGCAACAAATCTAAAAATGTAAACAAATAATTATCATATAGGAGTGTCTACTCTAGATTATGCAATCTCACGTGACTAGTTTCTAACCACATTTATCTTACAATTAGTGCTCAAACTTTCAAACTATTTATACTCTAAATCAGTGCCTGTTTACCTTCATCACGGAACAATTCTAATATACTCGGTTGCCTTTACCATCTTTCAAGCTTGTTTTCCAACAGCAATTAATTGCTGTGCTTATTTCTATCAAGCCTATCATCCTACAAGCTGAGCCTCTTCGCCATGTTGGAACAGCCAACTCTCCTACAAGCTAAGCCTCTCCACCAGCCAACTCCATCTCCTTGGATTATGCCGTATTGGCGAGGCGTTTATCGCTTGCATTAAACTAATTTAATACCATCGCCTCAAAGCAATTTTAAATTCCAAAGGAAAAAATGCCAATGTCAATGATTATAAGTTACGGAGTGAATATGGTTCAAAAGCAAGGAGATTAGAATACATGGAGATGCCCTGCACGCAGTCCAAGTGAAGCCAAAAAAGAGGGAAAGCATGTCCTTAGTAGTCGTGGCTTAGAAAGATTGACGTGCTCTAACCACACCCAATTTTGTTTCTGGTAGTCGTAAAGCATCGCAGATTCTTCAGGGCCTCTTTCCTTTACCTTTCTCGCCATTTCATTTTATTTCTACATTATGTAATTAATATAATTTCTAATTTATGTAATCGCAATAATTTCTACATTATGTAATTGCATGCTGTAATTAATGAATGCTAGCATTAAAAGTATTGTGAACACAAAACAGTAACTATGTACTCAACTATGTACTAGATTATAATTTACTTTTTCTAAGTATATATAATTCTCAAATTTTTCATGTTATAAATATTACTTATGTTTCGAAAAAACTTAATTTGAATAAACAATGATAGAAATATGTAAATTTTACGTTGTTATTTTAAAATTCACACAACAAATTTGACTAAAAATCCCATCCGGTTATTATATATTTACTTGAGCACAAATTAAAATGTAGTTAAACACATAAAAGGTACAACCTGTAATGTAATTATGATCAGACATTAAAGTAAACTGTTTTCTTTTCCATGGAGAGCTAGACACGCCCCCTCCACTTGTTTACTTATCGTTTTGCCATCTCATATAAGTTAATTACGAATATCAGTTTTATTATTACTATGAAAATGTAAATATGAGAACTATATATGTTTCTTCGTGTACTTTACACAAAGAAAATACTCAAACTCTTTCTTGAAGGCCATTGAAACACTCATTTCGATTATTCTACTTGTTTATGCACGTTTTAAAACATTCTTTTACATGGACATGAAGTCAGAAATGTAGACATTATTTCGCTGCAACAATTCTGTGCCTTTTAGGCCTTTCACATCTACGCATACAAAGTCAGAAAACACACTGAGAACTTGAAACCAGCTGGCGTTTTGCCTCACTTCCCTTAATGAGATAATCGTTTTCTTGCCGTCACGTGGCGTGGCTTATTTCCTTCCCCCTGCTTCACTTTCTTTGTACTCCAATAGCAGGGAGGCCATCTCCATGTATTCTAACCTCCTTGTTCAAAACCATGTACCTCCCCATCAGAAAAATAAGTAGTGACAGAAATAGGAAAATTGCATAATTGGTTATAATGATGCACACTAGAGGGCGCTACATTAGCTCGAGAAAGTTTAGGGATTGTGATTTTTTGGAAGTTTTATGATTTTAAACTTTTTTGTAGTTTTTAATTTTACACATATATCTATATATATATATAAATTTTGTAACACACGACACTAAAGCAAAAAGCGGAGAGGAAAGATTTTACAGATTAATAGGCTCATTGGCATATGGCACTAATCATAGCGAAGTAAAGATTAAATTTTTGCGACGACATATTCAGGCCATTTAGAATTAGAATATTACCGAGCTATTGCAGGTGCAACGTTGCCGGTTCCTTAAATTAAGACCAAAGGGCACATGACATAATGAATTCAGGAAATGGAAAACATCTCGGATGAGAAAACTAAGAAAGGAACGTATAAGTCATAGGTCTTATTTAATAGGTATACGATCCTGAAGTCTTTACCTATCTATATCTGTCCTAAGTGGGTATCCTAAAAGTAAAAAAGTAAATCCAAATCTTGGAACAAACCTGTGCACTTGAAGTCCTGAATCACATCCAATGTGGCATAATGTAACAGTGGCATAATTTGGGTTAATTAGAGATTTAACATATCTGAAGGCGTAACATTCACATCGTAAAAGCAAATTTGCACATCTGTAGCATAAAAACTTTCGCATAACTTTCTCCTCGTAGATGCTACGGCTGTAGCGTCCTCCTTCCTCCGTGTCTTGAAGACAACAGAATATTGTGGGCGTGTTAGTTGAGGAATATAACAGAACGGGGCGGAGCATAGTTGTCCAGTCTTTAAACGGACCAGTCGTTTAAATTTTTAATACATAATACACATCAAAGTGCTGCCCCGGGGGGGGGAGCAAAGTCCATGTCGCTTTGCCAGCATAATTAAATAAGGTTAATAAAGAGTAAATAATGAAAAGTAGAATAAACACTATATACACAATGTACATCGATTACCACAACTCGTTATGGCGTTTCGTTCTTGGTCTTTTGCAGTGTTGAATGACTGTAAAGTCATAATCTTCTATGCTACGCGCAGCTTATTTTCGTGATTATCGCATGATTTGGTGTAGATATTATGTGAAGCAATTAATATCTCGCTATCTAATGGTTTGATTTTCATTCCACAATATATTGCCGTGTTTCCAACAAACCACAGTGAGTCTGTAATAGTTCCAAGAAATTTATTTTGCAATCTGCAAAATCTGGCGATTTGATCTGTCTGTAGCGGCTCATGCTGGTGCTGCGTACAGTAAAATCGGTCTTATAGCTTGAAGATAGTGAATTCTCTTAGTACTTAGGTGTACTTTTAAATGTCTCCCTATTAAGGCATAAATAGACTTGAAAGCTTTATGAGCTTTTTCACGAATATGTATACTATGTGGCTTGAATGTAAGTTTATAGTCAAGAATCACACCCAAGTATTTAATATTTTAAATGTGGGTACTGTGGCGACATCTAGTGTTGTGTTGTTCACTTCTTTGAGGTTGTATCTAAAAAATATGACTTGGGACCAAGGAGGTTAGAATACGTCCTTGACTTTAACACTGAAACCTATGGCGTTTGTATCACAAAACTCTTTTTAATTATTAAATGTGATGCGTTGTATAGTGATGAGATTATGAAAGCCACATTTTTTCTAAATAGGATATAATATATCTCGTTAAAGCACTTTTTACTCCATTTATTTTGGATCGGATAACACTCGTAGTTACCCCCAAGCTCTCGCTTCAGGTGATTGTAAGGGGCCTCGTGTGTTCTTCGCCTGCACGTCCGTCTGTGGAGAAGGCTATCGGGCAAGGTTCTTTAATATACTAAGATTAGGCCAGGAAAGGAAAAAGCGTGCCATTGGTTGCTGGTAGTGACGTCACCCGGGAGACAGGACGCATCGGCCGACGCGTCTGCTACATGATTTTGGTAATGGAAAAAATGTAAACTAAAGCAAAATGATCATTTTATATGTGGTAGATACACCGGAAATACCGGGTATATACTTTCCGATTAAGTATTTTGTTAAAGAAAATGTTTATTTTATGTATAGAATTCGTACGAATGCTGAAAATAATTGTAAACATTAAATTCTTTTCGTAAAGGGAAGCCTTAGAAAATGAAAAACGATATTTAAGTTAACTAAGGGAAATAAATATTGTAAAACAAGGTTTTTTTCGTAGTATTGTTTGCACTAAATAAATTTTGTTGAACAGAACACATGATGGCATAACTGCTAAGACCATGGTAAAAACATAATCAAAAAGTATTATTCTATTTATTTTCATTGCTCATGCACTTTTTTTAATACAAATGAACTTTGACATTTCATGAGAAAGATATGATCGTTATTTTCAGTTTAATTTACATATCTCAAGCAAAAATATATATAAAAAGATTTGACTTAACAAATTCATATTTAAATACCATAAAATTCTACAAATTTCTTAATATCCGTCATTATACTTTTAAATAGTATACTTATCACATTCTTTTTAAAGTAAAAAGTCACTTCATACTGATTCACTTCAGATTTTAGCAGAAGTGCATATTTTTTCAGTATAATCTAAAAGTACTCTTATAATCCCTTACACTCCCAAGATTTCTATATAATATTTATCCTGACGTGATTATTTGCTATAGTAAATAATCTTCGATATTGGCATCCTATTCTTCCTTCCATACATTAAAAATGGAACAATTAAAATACATGTTCTTACACATATACGCATAATAATAATAATAATAATAAACTTGCCATACATCTTAGTTTCGGCCCACCAGCAGCTGAGCGGTAAAGTCGCTGAACACTGGTAGTTCGGTCCGAATCCCGCGAACGGGCTGGCTGCATGGGCGTTTTCGTGGTTTTCCTCATGTGTAATGTGTATACGAGCCAGTTTACCTGAGAAAGTCCTCCAAGAAGGCATCACACCTATTACGCAGATAGCCCTAGTGTGCTTTGCCATAATTAAATACACCACCACATCTTAGTTTCAATTCAGCCTGTACACAAATTAAATATTTTTAATTACTAATGTATTTTTATCAGGTTGTTTCTTAAAATACTTTTGTTATACTCAAAATATGTGTTCAATATTAAATTATTTTTCTTTCTCTTATAATTAAAAACAAGTTATATGGAATCAAAATTAAAACATATGCAGCAGTTAAATAACACTGAACAGAGTATCTTACTTACTCTTTCGCTATTTGTATTTTAGCATTATACACAGATTTGTTTTCCTTCAGAGTCAGCTATGTGTAAGTTCACTTAGTTATATCAATTAAATTACATCAGACATATGCATCAGTTAAACAACATTGAAGGAAATATGTTGCTCGCTCATCGATGTTTGCATCATAGTGTGGTCGAGAAATTGTTCTTTCTTCTGAAGCATGTATCAGTTTACTTAGTTCTCAATGCTTAACCCAGACATTGCTTCAATACATAGAATTACTTTTGGGATGTAAAGAAAGTAACCAAAACATGTGAATTAACTTGGATAAGCGAATTTATCAACTAATCATTCAGGTAGTCACTACTGGTAAACACGACACTGAGATTAAATATCTCGCTATAAGTCTACTTCATAAAAGGAAAATTATGATAAAATGAAGAGCACATATTCTGGCATTTTCGATGTTGAAATTATCTCCTCTTTTGCAGCGAATAGTCCATAACTTACGAAGTTCTGGATCACTTGGAAAACGATGGTATGTGATGCCTTGACTTTTAGTTTTCCTTCTATAATTCTGACACAACGCTATAGCACAACTTGCCATTTCCGACTAGGTATAAAAGCAAATTAACAACACAAATCAAATGTATCCCAGATCAAATGCAACGAATGTAAACAAACGCCGAGAACTAACGACTGTCACCCACATGACGTCATGCGCAGGTGGCATAATTTTCTCCCTGCACTACGCATCGCTCTTGGGCCCCCCCTGGCTATCGGGCCAGGCTCCATCCCGGGGTGCAGGACTCCATTATATGGGCGCTGGTTTTTGAATTTTTTGCGTTTATTTCTGCGTAGCGGACCATGCAGAGGCTCGTGGAAATTTACACAAATCAGATTAAGGAATTGGATAAAATCAGAGACAAAAATGATGGAAAATTATCAGATATTGAAAACACATTTTACAATTTTCTGCTTAGCTCACTTGAGATTGTAAATGCTTTGAAAGAACAAAACAACGGTGTCATTGATAAAATACCTACACCTAACATCGCTAAAAACTTAGATGAAAACAGTAGGGCCAGAAGTCCTATAACACTTCATGATGAACCAATCAACAGTACTGAGGAAAAAGCACTCGATCAAGACACAAGCTCAGATGAGGAACCAATTAAACGCCGCAGAGGCGACCAGACCGTGAGAACAAAGATTCACAAACCCATTGCTAAAAAAGTGAAACTCAGTACGCACATACAAATAATCTCACCGATCATTACAGCTAATCAAGCTAGTAATAGCATGAATGATCAAACGCCGATTAATAGTGTGCAAACACAGGTTGAACAAAATCAAGATAACGAAACTGATAATAATATGGATACTAACGTTAACGAAACAGAAAATCAGGATAACATACATAATCAGACGATAACAAATAATGACCGCTTTGAAAGTAATACACAAAATTCAGAGACTAATACGCAAAGAAAACTCCCACCACTTATTCTTAAGGAAAATGTCATGACTTGGGGAAATATCAAGAAAATATTTCACACCAAAAAATTCTCATTTATCGGACAAAATCTGAGGAATGATGGCATAAAGGTCATTGCTGGAGATGCTGAAAGTTATAGGGGCATGGTTAAAGTGCTCAAAGAGCTCAAAGTTGAGCACCACTCCTACATACTGCCTCAAGATAAAAATTTAAAAGTGGTCATAAATGGACTCACTACTACTTCTGATATAGAGGAAATTAAAACTGAATTAGAGGAATTGAATTACAAAATTATCGAAATTAAACAAATGTCACGACGACGAGGGGGGGAAGTCATTCCACTCCCATTATTTCTTGTTACGCTACCAAAAACTGACGATTCGAAACGAATCTATAATGAATACAAACTCTGCGATATGAAAATCAAAGTAGTGGAGTATAGAGGCAGACAGGGGCCCATACAGTGTTTTCGCTGTCAGGGCTTCAATCATACCCAAGCCGGATGCAATTATGCTCCAAAATGTGTCCGATGCGGCGGAGACCATTCAATTAAAGAATGCTCTGACAGAAAAAATCCTGATAAGCCCCTAGTCTGTACGAACTGCGGGGGACCTCACACATCCAGTTTTAAGGGTTGTGAAAAGTATCCCAAGAATAATAATAGCACAAATAACACTGTCAAAAACAAAACATTCTCAAACCGTATCATAGAAGGAAAAAGTTATGCACAAGCCATATCATCAGGACTGTATTCAGAAACTATCAATGAAGCAAAAACAGTTTTTACTAATCTAGCAGAGCTAGTAAAAATCATTAAAGGCGCTGGCTTTTTACAATTAACTCAACAAACAAATCAGACTATTCAAACCAATCCAGAAACTACCAAAACACAGACTTTAGATAATGGGTCAATACAGAAATAGTCGGGCCCCTATTCAGTTCATGACCTGGAACGCACATAGCGTCCAGAATAAAATTACGGAACTTCATAACTTTTTACTGGTGTATGATATTGACGTTGCACTCATCACAGAAACGTTTGCGACTCCCTGCTACAATTTGAACATCGCAAACTATAGATGTTATAGATGTGACAGACTAAGCCATAGAGGTGGCGGGGCCGCGATTTTTGTGAAAAACACCCTGCAATCTTGCCTCATCAGCGAAGATCGTGATAATGGATATGAAGCAGTTACTGCCTCAGTTTTACTCCCATTTTATGGAGTTGTCTACTTTATTGCAATTTATAATCCACCGAACAATGTATTGGATATCGACAAATTAGCTGAACTTCTCCCAAATAATAAACAAATCATCCTGGCTGGAAATTTGAACTCAAAACATACTGAATGGGGCTGCCGAAGAACCAACAATAATGGCGAAGTCCTAATCGAGTTTATCAATAACTATATCTATTTCTATGCACCCTCAGTTTATACGTACCTCCCAGAAAACCCTAGAAGAGGAGATATTTTAGACATTGTGCTCACAAATACTGACATTCCAATGTATTTGGATGTTAAAGTTGAACTAACCTCCGACACGTGCCGGTTATCGCTATTTTGGGCACTAACAAATGCGAAGAAAACAAATTTAAAAACATCACTGATTGGCAGCATTATTACACACAACTGTTAGAAAACCCTCCAATTATTAGCTCACTCAAGAATAAAGAGGATATTGATAATGCGATCGAAATTCTCAACAATAGTATCCTCAGTGCATACAACACTGCTACCAAAAAAATTCCTATTGATAAAGACAATTTCCGCTTACCCAGAGAAATTAGAGATATGATTAAACAGGGAAACCGTTTGAGAAAAAGGTGGCATATCTCTTGGAATCCAGGGGTTAAGAAAGAACTTAACAGACTTAATAATATAATCAGTTGCAAGATTCGGAAACATCGGGATGAGGTCTGGAATAATAAAATTGAGAGTTTTAATGAATCTGGAAATGACTTCTGGTCTTTTGCAAAAAATCTTAGGCGCAAGCTCCCTTGCAATAAACCAATTTATAGTAATAACAGAATTGCACTTACTTATAAGGAAAAAGCCGCCATTATGGCAGAGCACTTAGAACAGCAATTTGTACCGAATCAAGATCCCTGTGACCCTCTTTTCTCATCTTACACTCAACAATTTATCAAAGACTGGCTCGAAGGACCAGGGGCCAAAAATCGCACTGAATATACATCTCCGACAGAGGTTAGAAACATCATCAGAAACCTGAAAAACCGGAAAGCACCTGGCTATGATGAAATTACGAATGTTGCAATTAAAAATATGCCACTTAATACTGTCACACGATATGTCAGCATTCTCAATGCCTGCCTGGAAAATAACTACTTTCCCGAAAAATGGAAAAAGGCCAAAGTCATTCTTCTACCAAAGCCAGGAAAAGATGCCACCAAGCCGGAAGGATACTGTCCGATAAGTCTACTCCCAGGACTTGGTAAGATTTTCGAACGGGTCATTTATAAAAGAATTGAACCGCATATGGATAAGCTCCCAATGGAACAATTTGGCTTCCGTAAAAGTCTCTCAACGACAAAACAACTTGTTCGTCTGTGTGAATTCATTGGATCCGCTTTATTTAGACATCAAAGTGTCGCCTTACTCATGCTAGACGTGGCGAAAGCTTCCGACCGCGTCTGGCATGAGGGGCTCATTTTCAAGCTCATCACACTTGATTTCAGTAGAGACCTCATCTTACTTATCAACTCTTTCATACGAAACCGCAAATTCTTTGTAAACTTTGGATATGAACATTCTGAGACCAAATATCTGAAAGCCGGGGTAGCTCAAGGATCTATTCTTAGCCCAATTTTGTATCTCTTTTATGTTTATGATTTACCCAATAGTGCCGATCTCAATACGTACCTCGGATGTTATGCAGATGACACCGCCCTTGCCGTGAAGTCACATAATCAAGATCATGCACTGATAAAACTTCAAGAAAAAATTCCAGCCATAGAAGAATGGTGCGCTAAATGGAGAATTGCGATTAACGGACAAAAATCCCAATTGATAATCATCGGTAAGAAACATTCCAGAATCCCTTTGGACAGAAAAATTAATATATTTAATGAAGAAGTGCCACTTGTTAAAAAGGCTACTTATCTTGGTATAGTTTTGAATCACAGATTTACCTGGAAAGACCATATTCACAGTATTAAATGGAAGACCTCCTATACTATCAAAAATCTCCTCCCTCTAATAGGTAAAAACTCTAGACTTGATCTCAAAAGAAAACGACACATCTATACTGCAATTATCAGACCAATTTTCTGTTACGCATCACCTGCCTGGGCGACCTACACTCAAAGTGACATGAAAAAACTCCAAATTACGCAAAACAAACTTCTCAGAATAATTACTAATGCGCACTTTTATGTTTCAAATGAGACCTTACATAGAGACTTACGTATAGACAGAGTTGAAGAGTTCCTTCATAAAATTAATAGAAAATTCTTTGAAAAAGCAAAAAATTGTCCTCATATGAAACACTTCAAAGTATTTGATCACCAGATTTTTGCAGAAGACGCACGTATTCGACCGCTTGCGGCCTTCACCGCTCGAGATTCGAACTTCCCTACATAACTTTATCACGAGTGCAACGTCGCTGTATGTATGTATATAGACTTTTGCCTTATTTTATTTTATACTCTTTTCTTTTTATTTGTATGTATTTTATTACATTAATAAATTGTATATGTTTCAGCTTATTTGTATAACCTTATTATGACATGTACCCATCATGAACAACAGAACAAGTCTGATTTTCACCCTGTCTTTGCCTCTCCTGGTTCTGAGCTTCGTCTGTGTGTTTAAATGGACTTGTGATGTCATGCTGTCACCCCCTCTTCGCACTACTGACGCCTCCTTTCAATTGTCATTGCTTTCTACCGTCATGCGGCCTTTGGGCCTAAGTTTCATGAGCCGGAAACATTGCGTAAAAGCAGCAATATGCCGGCAATATCGATGATGATGATGATGATGATTACTCCATTTCGCGCATTTTTTTTCACGCGTAATTCTTTGTAAACGGTATTCTTTACTTTGGTAAAACGGTAAAAACTCTAACCACAAAATTTATTAACTTAATTTTGCGTAAAAATAAAGTAAATTTAAATAAGATTGATAGTACGTGATGCTTTGAAATAAATAAGATAAAATTAAACAAGATCTGATAATGTTTTTTAAAAATTTAATGAACATTTTCAGGCAGTGATCTTCCAAACTATAATAACAATACGAGACGATCATATTTATTTGATTATATGATCATTAAATTATGAACATTAATGTATATTAGTTATTTTAATAATTCATAAATTTCGGAGCATAAAATTTTCTGAGCGTAATGAAGGGAAAGAAAAAAGATAAAATAAAATCTAGAAGCACTCAGATTTTATATTACGTCCAAAAGGAACCTTCTTTTTTAAATTTTATGTGTTACCACCTATATTTATTAAATATCATGTTCTTCGCCCGTAAACCACATACATTTGAAAATTTCCGCACTGGAGATAAAACTGTTATTTTCCGTACAGTGCTCGCTCTGAACTCGTTGAGTTTGTCAATCAAAAATTCGTTAAAGTTTTACAAAATATAAAATAGATTAAAAGAAATTCGAAATTCAGCCATCCAGATGACCATGTTCAGGTGGAGGATTACATTATTCAAAATTTGATGGCTCTAGATACTGTCGTTTTTTCACAGTGAGAGAAATATACATGCATTCATGCAGATTCTTCATTATTTAATTTCTATTTCTTTACATATAATACAAGGCGAAAATATTTGGTAACAACAATTTCAAGGAGGCACGGACATTTATAGTAAAACAGCGCAAAATGCCGCTTCGAAACTAACAGCCTTTGAGGCTACCGCCGCTTTGAGCTAATAAATTAAATTAACAGTAAATAAAAAAAAAATCTTATGCAGAACTAAAAATAAATTTAAAAAAATAATCACTATAAAATAGAAGCAAAATTCATTATTACGGTTAAATACAATTTTAATATTAGAATTAAATGTATAAAAACTTTTAAGGAGTCAAAAGTGTTTATCACTATGATGTATTAAGAAATATAATTGAAATAAAATTCCTTCATAGAAATTGTGTTATAATACTCATCTATAATTTTAAAAAAGCAGCACAGTTTAGAATTTTAAACAAAATTTTCGAAAATTCGTTTTCAAATATTTTAGTATTTTTTACTTATTTACACTAATAAAAAGCATAAAAATTGCAAGAGAAAATTGCTTGTTTGAAATTTTCTATTAGTTCGGATTTAAAATATTTTTTTCTAAAGGAAGTAGTTACAAATTTCCTTACAGCATAGGAAAAGCTAAAAAAATATCCAGTCCTGAAAGCATGCAATAGCTTTATAATTATTTGGAACGTTAATTATGCTTGATAAATATGCTAAATTTTTAAAAATCAATCTCAATTTCAAAAATAAAAATATGTAGAAATTCTAATTTGTGAATTGAGGCGCTACAACCAGCTTTATCTTGACAATTATACCCGCTGCAATAGGCAACCACTGTTAAATTTCTGCAAGTCGACCCTACTCCTCTGGATGTGATCAAGGTGACAGCCAGAAATACCTCAGATGAGGGAGAAAACCCATTTGTGTTAGTCTGTTTCTTATAAGGTCCATGCTGATAACGAAATGAGGCAAATTTAAGTGTCTTTTAAAATATGGACTATGTGTGCATATTTACGATTAATAAATATCTTATAGAAAGAAGGAAGTATGTATTAAGTAAAATTTAAAAAAAAATGTACAGATAGACAGGTAAATTTTCGGTGTAGCGTATAATTTAGCTGGATTCTTATAGTATTAAGAAAAGATAATCGTTTCCTAACGGAATTTAATTATTTTTATGATAATAATGAATATTAATAAAATTAATGTCGAAGGATGAACAGGATATGCTATCGGTCTCGACAAGTAAAAATTTTAAAAAATGTGTTTAAAAACCTTGATACTTAAGTATTTATTCAGGCCATCCACTGCAATTGCAGTACTTACCTGCTCACATGAATGTATTCCACAGTGGGCATGGTTTAAATTAGAGTAAATAGTTCCAATAAATACAATTAAAAATAGCATTACGTAAATGCATGCCAGAAATTAAAATCGTGATCAAAGAGCTAGCGTTTATATATGAAAAAAGGGGGTAACTCGAAATTTCATGTTTTCTTTCTAAATAAAAATATTTTTATTAAAATGAAATGTATAATTTCTGACCACTACAGGCTAATCGTTTTTAATACAGAGTAAGCTTATTGGACGATAACCGTCGAAGCGAGTGATATCCTTGCCTGGTTTTGCGAGTAGGATAACTTTGGCAGTCTTCCATCTAGTCGGAAAGTAATTATTCATTAGGCATGCGTTTAGGATGCCCGCGTATTTGGTAATTATGCTTAGAGGTAGATTTTTAATGGCCAAGCTTGTGATGCAATCATATCCTGGGGCTTTTCTGTTCTTCATGCGCTTAATAATTTCTAGGATCTCATACGGTGAAGTGAAAATTATTCTGTTATGCGCCGTAGGGCCACTAATCCAATCTTTAACAAAATAAAGTACGTCATAAGCGAAAGTAAGATCGCAGGAGTCGGAATTCGGCATGAATTGATCTGCTAAATGCTGAGCCGTGATGCATACTTTATCCTTATTAGTCAGAGCAATGCAATTCCCACTATAAATCGGCTTGTTACAGTGAGGCTTACGTCGAAGATTTCTTGCAAAAACAGTGAGATTTACGTCGAAGATGTCCAGAAAGAATTCTCGGGCTCATTAAAGCTCAATATTTTTTTATTCCACGGTCTCACCTCTATGTGACTGAATGCGTTCTTTATCTCCCGATTAAGTTTGTTTAGCTCTATCTTAATACGTAGGTTCCATGAAATATGATACCTTTTCCTCAGTTGATTTCTGTTTTTAATTAACTCTCCAATAGAGCGTGGTAAAATATCTGCATGCTGATCAGCAGGAATTTTCTTTGTGGCGGAATTGTAGGCGCTCAGAATAGAACTTGTCAGTGTATCAATAGCGTTGTCTATATTCTTGGGATTTTTAAGGTTGCTAAAACACGGGCCATTTATATTCAGATACTCGATATAGGCATTCCAATCCGTGCGATATATATATTTCTCTTCAGTGCACTGGTTTGTATCTAAAGTGGCGATGACTGGCAGATGATCCGACGTCATTTCTACTTTGACATCTAGGTACATTGGGATTGCGGTGGTAGTGAAGAGAATATCAAGAATATCCCCTCACCTCGGATATTCAGGAACATAGGTGAACTCAGATGGGGCGTAGAAGTAAATTGGGTAATTGTTAATAAAGTCCAGGAGGGTCTCACCGTTATAATTTGACCTCGACAACACCATTCGATATTTTTGGCGTTTAAGTCGCCAGCGGGAATCACATTTTTGTCATTTGGCAAGGAAATTTTCATCCAGCGAGTTCTGAGGTGGGTTGTAGAATGCAGTGAAATATACTACCCCGTATAAAGGCAACAGAACAGAAACTGTGAGCGCTTTAAAGCCGTTGATACGATAGTCTGCAATATGGCAAGATTGCAGCGAATTTTTTACGTAAATAGTCACGCCCCCGCCCCGATGGCTGAGCCTGTCGCAGCAGAAGCATCTGTAGTTGGCAATCTTAAGACTGAAGCAGGGAGTAGTAAAAGTCTCTGTGATTAAAGCGATGTCTGTATCATAGATCAGTAGAAAATTGTGGAGTTCCGTAATTTTATTAAGCATACTATATACGTTCCATGTCATAACTTTTATGGGCGCCCTTTTAATTTTGCTTAGACCCATTATGATCTGTTTCAACATTTTCTATTTCCGGATTGTTTTTGCTCAAGTTTTTGACTTGCTGGGTTAATTGCAGGAAACCCGCACTTTTAATAATACTGACCAGCTCTGCCAAGTCGGAGAATACCTTCTTGGCTTCTTTGATCGTTTCAGAGTAGATTCCTGTTGAAATAGCTTGGGAGTACGATTTCCATTCTGTGATCCTTTGGAGAAAATTTTAGGTTTCTCGGTTTTATCAGATTGATTTTTAGGGTACTTTTCGCACCCTTTAAAGCTAGAAGTGTGATTCCCATTGCAATTTGCGCAACAGAGGTTCTGATCGGGGTTATTTTTGTCCTGGCAGTCCTTAATATAGTGGGGGCTGCTGCATCTGACACATTTGGGTTGATATCTGCAGTAATCCTGTGTATGGTTAAACCCCTGACAGCGGAAACACTGGACAGGGCACTGTCTTCCCTTATATTCAACAATCTTGACAATTAAATCATCAAGATATTTTTCATGATAGACTTTTCTCGAAACTTCGTTCTTGGGAAGAGTTACGAGAAATAGAGGAAGTTTCTGCGCTTCTCCTCCTCTGCGTCTCGACATTTGTTTCACATCTAATATTTTGTAATTTTTATTTTCCAATTCTGATTTAATATCCTCAATTGCGGTGGAAAAGAAGAAGTCCGTTAATGACGACCTTTAGGTTTTTGTCCTCCGGTAATATGTAAGAATGGTGTTCAACCTCTAAATCTTTTAAGACTTTTACAATACCTCTATAGCAGTCTGGTTTGGAAGTCATGACTTTAATTCCTTCACGGAGTTTAATCCGTACGAAATCAAACTTGTTTTTATGAAATATGTCTTTTATATGGGCCCAATCAGATTTGATCTCTCTTAAGACAATAGGCGGCAGTCTAGGGTTTTGTTTGACTGGTTTTGCATTTTCTTGGTTCTTACCATTTGGCTGTTCATCAGCAGCATTTGTATCCATGACTTCGTTTTCAATATGAGTACAGTCAAAAGTCGTTAATCCGGACTCGTCGGGACTTCGGCGATTCCGGATTATCGATTTTTCCGGTTTATAGATCATTAGTTTAAATCTCGTAAGATGGCATGCAGAAATTCTAAAATTAAAAATATGAAACCGTAATTTATGAAATAAAGAACAATTATGATCTAAAGGGTATCAAAATTTACAAAAAAAAAGCTTAATATTTATTTTTTTACTTTATTAAACATTTCTTTCAATGTAAGTTGTTTAAGTTGCTTCGTTTTATGTGATAATACTTTCTCTTTAATTCTATAAACAGACATAATTTCTTGTTCAGTTACGAAGTTCCGCTGTTCAAGTCCCGTAATTGCTGTGCCGAGAATACCGACTAACTTGTCAATCGAAATTTTTCGTTTTCACTAACCTCTCTGTCACCTTCTTCATGTCTTTATCCATTTTTTGCAGCAATTCCACTTTTTGTTTGATGGACATCAAAATACTTTCGTTTTGTAGATCGTTTGGGAGCTCCAGCATCGAAAATTCTATTTGATATAATCGAAAGTTCAAGTTTACTTGTATAGTATTGCTCTTACAGTCTGCAAAAAATAATAAGCCGGATCCAATTCGAAAATTAAGGAACAACACAA
Organism: Stegodyphus dumicola; assembly: GCF_044657685.1. Classification (NCBI taxonomy): domain Eukaryota; kingdom Metazoa; phylum Arthropoda; class Arachnida; order Araneae; family Eresidae; genus Stegodyphus; species Stegodyphus dumicola. Next base: position 123,874,549 of record NC_140778.1, read on the forward strand.
TCATCAACATTAACTGAAATAGATAATTAGCTTATTCCGTCCGTTATACATAAAACGCGCACGCGAAAACGTATTCTACACTTACGCACACGCATATGCGCAGACGTAAAAGGTCTTACGCGCACGCGTAAACGCGTATGCGCATGTGTCAACGCGGCGCATGCGCAGAAAGTTTTTAGCTTTGAGGTCCGGATTATAGATCATTCCGGATTATGGGTGTCCGAATTAACGACTTTTGACTGTATCAGCGTTTGCATCTGAATTATTTTGATTAATGGTATTGGTGTCTGTGTTTATGGGTATATTATCCTGCTTTATTTTATTTGCGGGTGAGTTTAATTTTTTAGATTCCAGTGCGGAAGTTTTTCGTGCGAACGGTCTGATCGCCGCGGCGGCGTTTTGGTTCTTCGTCATCAGAACTCGTATCTTTGTCAAGAATTTTCTCTTCCTCACTGTCTGTTTCCTCATTTGTCAAATTAATAGGACTCCTGGCCCTAACATTATCTTGTAACTGTTTACACGTGTTTTATCCTGTAAAATAACATCGTGATTCGTGTTATTATTACTAGCATTATTTGCATTCTGTGTTGTAGAAAAGTATAGAATTTATTTTCTATATCAGATAATTCACCTTTCTCAGCCCTTGTCTGATCCAATTCTAGAATTTGCGCATTATATATCTCCAGTAACCTCTCCATGGTCACGTATGAAAATCGAATAAAAAAAATCCCTCGCCCGAGAATTCGCAAGTAGTAGCCTGCGTCCCAGAACCGGGCCCACTCAATGGTGTCCCGGCAGACGGATGGGCAGGCGGAAACACACAAAGCCCCTGCCTCTCACACACACAGCGAGAGCTTGGGGTAATTATGTGGGTTGTACGACCAATTCAAAGAAAATAATTAAATATTTAAAAAAAAAAATTCTAAGCTAAAAATAATAGAAATTTATAGCGATAACTAAGCTATCAGGCGATGCTAAAGGATAAGTAAAATATAGTGTCGGATGTATCACGTGGCTGCGTTCAATAGCACATGGTCAGACAGGAACTGGTGGCAGGAGCAATCGATCAGTTATCTGATTTGAGCCGCTTTTAGCAACCCAGTGCTTTAACTGCCTGTCATACATCGACCTTATAAGAAATAGACTAACCCAGTGGGCGGGGCGTGCGTCACACACATGTCGGGAAGAGACAGTAGGGACGATTTAGTTTATCGTAACATTAGAAACATATGGCGTTTGTATCACATAACTCTTTTTAATTATTAAATGTGACACGTTGTATAAATGATGAGATAATAAAAATCACAGTTTTTGCTAATAAGATTTTATATATCTCATGAAACCACTTTTTAGTGCATTTTGAGTATTTTTTTTTACTGCATTTTGAGCATAAGCGTAATTCTTGTGTAAACATCATTACCTTGATAAAACGGTAAAAACTATAAACAAAAAATTTATGAATTTACTTTTGCGTACAAATAAAGTAAAATTAAATAAGATTGATAATACATGATGCTATGAAACAAATAAGGTAAAATTAAACAAGATTTGGTAATTTTTTTTTAATTTTATGAACATTTTCAGGCAGTAGTAGGAAATATTTATCATTTCAAATGTTTATAGAAACCAAGGATTGTTTCATTTATTTTTTCTGTTTTCAAAATTATTATGGTATTAAAAGATGATCATTTATGACAATATTAATAACTCATAAAATTCGGAGCATAAACGTTTCTGAGTGTAATGAGAAATTAAAAAAAAAATTCGCAGTAAATAAAAAAATCTTATGCGGAACTAGAAATAAATTTAAAAATTAATTACTATAAAATACAAGATATTATATGTCCAATCTTAAATTTTTATTAATGCGCCTAAAGTAACCTTGTAATTTTATATACCTGTAAATACTTTAAGCAGAATGACTATACATCCATAAATACATATGTATGAAAGTAAATCATTTAGGATATTTGTAGCATTGAAAAATTCGCTTACTTCACATTTTATTTCAAATATTTGTAAAAACAAGATTATATCTATTTATCTATTAATGTAAATACACACACCTATATATATATATTTAGAGAGAGAGAGGAAGAGAAACAGATAATATGGTTTATTGATGCTTAAATAAAATTAATTTAGTAAATCTGCTTCGAATATTTTCTCTCTGTTTAGATTCATTGTAACATGCAACTGCATGATGCATTCTGATTTTTAAATATTGAAATATCACTGCTTTAATTAATTTAATCAGGTGTTTTTTATCTGGCTCATCATCATAAATATGGTCTGAAGAGAAGGAAATATATGTGTACGCTTTTTAAGACTTTTAGAGTCATGAAATTTATAATATTTTTTTTATTCAATTCAAACTCCTTTTCAGTCTGCCTAAAAATTATTTCTGCATTTTTGCAGATCATTCGGACGTCACTGGAAGGAGAAGTCAAACCTTTACATCCAGACTTATAATATTTGAAACCTAGCAAACCAACATATGGTTCTGTTGAAACTAAAGCTGAGAAACAGATATTACATTTTATTTTATAAGCTAAGTTTTTAACAACAAAACCAGCTATGTAAGATGTATACTTTTCGTTCTTAAATATTCTTATTTTTGATTAGTTATAATGCTAGGAATTAAAATTTACCTATAATTTAAAAAAGCAGCAAAAAATTCTAAATTTTAAAGAAAAACTTTCAAAAATTCATTTTTAGGCATTTTAGTATTTAGCTATAGTTTAGTATGAGTTATAGTTTTAGTAATTGTAAGAGAAAATTACTTGGTTGAATTTTTCTGTTAGTTCATATTTAAAATATTATTTTCTAAAAGAAGAAGTTACAAATTCGCTTACATCAGAGGAAAAGCTAAAAATATATACAAGCCTGAAAGCATGCAACAGCTTTATAATTATTTAGAACGTTAATTATGCTTGAAAAACATGCTAAGTATTTAAAAAGCAATCTCAGTGTCAAAAATAAAAATATTTAAAAATTCTTCCTTGTGAAATGAGGCACTACCACCAGCTTTTTCGTGACAATTGTACGCGCTGCAATAGCCAACCATTGGTAATTTCTGGAAGTCGTCCCTACTCCTCCGGATGTGATCAAGGTGACAGCCGGGAAGCATATTTCACAAGTGCACATCAGCATAGCCACTGAGGGAGGGGTTTCGAAAATGGACCAATGAGCTTTTATTGCTCTTGTGACGCTAAATCTTCATGCATGTGAGCGTATGTCGTTTACGTTTTGATTTGCATTTGTTTCGCTGTAAAAAGTGTATGGCGCAGTAGAAAAAAATTTCTTAGAGCATTCGTTTCATGAGTTTAATTAATCGCTGACATTTCACTTTCGCGATTTTTATTACGCATTAATATTTGGATTGATGTTCACGGCATATTATCGCTCTTTACATCGAGAAAATGACTCTATAAGCTATAATTAGCCTCGAATATTATGCATTTACTTAACACCTGTGCATTAAGAAAATTCGAGTGTATAGTTTTTTTTTAAAATAATTTTTCATATAGACTGCAATAAAAAGTGCTGACTTCTATTTACATGTATAATTGGTGTAAATATTTTTCTCTTATGCATAGTTTTATGTAAAGATAGCATTTGGGCTCAGATGTTTATCACATATTTCTTTCTTCATCTTATTTACCACTTATTAAGTAATACTTCGCATGGATATTTTTGCGGAGTATCCAAATTCTGTTTCCATTTATTTTAACTTCGCAATGAAAATTTTCGGAAGAAATCGACGATGCTTTAATTATTTTGTACGAAAAATTGCGTAGCAAAATATTCTCAACCATTTTGCTTAAATCTTAAAGCACGCGAAAGGTCATGTGACATGACAGAAATATTCCTGAATGCCCATTGGTCCATCCTAGAAGCCACACCCTCGGTGGCTACACAGATGTGCACTTGTGAAATATGCAGCCGGGAACGCCCCAGACAAGGGAGAAAACGCAATTGGGTTAGTCTATTTCTTATAAGGTCCATGCAGCACGCAGGCTGACGTCATAAACAGCAGCGCCTCGCGCCGGTTATTACTTCAGTTCATTTCACAACATCCTCCCCCCCCTTGAGACTCAGGTTGAGTCTCAAACTCATAACAACCATTATTTAAAAGATCAAGTCTTTTTGGAGCTTTTACAAGTCGTCCAGAGGAGGAATATTGTTGCATCACCATTTTATCAGGTGCAATTCCCCTTTTTATCATACATCCAGCATGACAGTTCTTATTATGTACATCTCTGATTAATAACTTAGTAAAATCACATTTTTCTGGTAACAGTATTAGATACATAAAAGATTCATGGTCATCTCTATTTAGTATTCTCGTTTTAACTCTGAGAATACCATCATCATCAATGAGCGTTGCGATAAAATTATAAGATTTCTTATCAGTCAGATAATAATTTTGAACCAAAGGAATTAAATTTTTCTCAGAGTTTTCAATTTCATACTGTGAAAGTTCAATTTTTCCATTCTTTTCAGAACCACCTTTACAATATTTATAAATTTAAATATCCATGCAAATATTCTAATCATTTTGTCATAATTGGATACATCGACTCGATGCCAAGGGGGTGCGTCTTTTGATAGATCAATATTCACTATTTTTATCTTTTTCCTCTCCAATTCTACTTCTTCATGCAAACGAATAATCTCACCAGTGGGCCAGTTTTCAGGGCCTTCTCGCAACCACAAGGGTCCTTCCCACCATCTAGACCGAAGCATTTGCTTCGCAAAACATCCGCGCCATAACAAGTCGGCAATATTCAGTTTCCCTGGGACATGTCTCCACGAATGGCCTCGCTTCAACTCTCGAATCTCTTTAACCCTATTTTCGACGAAAACGGACCAATTTCCTTGCTCTGTTATCCACCAAATGGCAGTGGTTGAATCAGACCAGAAGGTAACTTTTAAATCGGGCAAACCGAGAGCCTTGATAATAGAATTTGCAAGTCTAGAACTTATACAACAGGCCATTAATTCTAAGCGAGGAATGCTTAAAGATTTCCAAGGCGATACTCTAGACTTCGCCCGTACGAGATTTATTTTTACTTCAGAATTAAATACTGATCGAACAAAGACGCACGCTGCATACGCCCCTTTGCAAGCATCCACAAATACATGTAGTTCAGACGTGTCATTGATACACAAGTATCGAGGCAAAGTAACATCTTTCAAAACATTAAGTTCTTTAAACCAGTTCAAAAATATATTTACATCATTTGGAGACAATTCATCATCCCATGCAATTTTCACTTTCCACAATTTTTGCAACAACAGTTTTGGAAGCAATGTAGTTGGCGTTAATAAACCAATAGGATCAAAAATTGTCTGCACAATTGCCAAAATTGTCCTCTTTGTGATTTTCGTATCACAGGTCAATGTATCTGTATCTGTGCAGCACCTCAGCATATCATTATCCAAATTCCAAATTACCCCCAAAACGGAAGTATCCCCTGAATGTTTGTCAACATTTGAACCAGCCACATTGCTTTCAAAACCGCGCAAGTTAAAACATCCATTTGACATGATTAATTTGGAATGTTCAACAAACGTAAACTATTCATCAATACTAAAAACACTAGATAAACAATTATCCACATAAAATGACGATTTCAATTTTTGAGCAACTTCACTATATTGACGTGGACAGTTTTCTAATAGATGCATTATAGATGCGTTCAACAAGTAGGGGCTTGAAGAAACTCCAAACACAACTCTGCAATGCCTATAAATTAATTGCCCTTCATTGCACGGGGAAAAAAATCAGAAAATCTCTATCATTAGATGCGACGGATAACATTAAAGAAGCTTTTTCAATATCGGCACTAATACCTATCGGATACATTCTAAAACGATCTATATAATATCAGGTATTAATTCAATAAGATTTGTTCCTTTACACAAACATTCGTTCAAAGAGAGTTTCCCTTTCTCAGATGCAGAAGCATCAAAAACAGGACGAATTTTCGTGGTTTCACTTCCTAATTCGATTACAGGCCTATGCGACAAATAATGGCATTCATTATTCAGTTCGTTTTTTGGTACGCGTTGAATAATATTCAACCTTTCCCATTCCTTGAACACATTTTGATAATCACCGAAAAATTTACTGCATCTGAGTTTATAGATCATCTTTTGATACCTTTTCCAGGATAATTCTTTATTATCGGTTAAATGTGTCGTATCACATTTCCATGGAAGTTCTACTTCATATCTTCCATCTGGAAGAATTTTCATTTTATTCTCAAATTCAGATAAATTAAAACTTTCATTCATTTTAACAGTTTCGTTTGGAGCGCATCTTCCTATTTTTTCAAGTTCCCATAACTCATTCAGAGGAATTATCCTGACATGCATTGAAAATGTTTTCAAAATATTATTCTTTTCACCCGAATTTCGTTTTCCAAATACCGTCCACCCAAGTTTCGTTTCGACAGCCGTTACCCAGAACTGTAATTCAATAAAATTTTCCGTCAATAATTTTCCTATAACATCTGCTCCGCTTAAAAGGTTAATTTCAATCTCCTTTCGCAATGGATCAGAAAATTCGATTTTTTTTTCTTTTAATTCATTCAAAGTCTGTTTATATTTAACCTTAGGAATAAAACCGCAAATCTTTTTCTCAGAAAGTGCTTCAAAACTGCATGCAAACGTTCCTTTTAAATTTCTGACGTCGACCGAAAACACTTCATGTTGTTTAGGTTTCGTTTCGTTCCCCCAAAACAGTGCATGTATAACTGTCTCCTCCCGAAGTGAAGATGCTTTAAGCTGACTCATCATACTTTCACTAACGTAGCTACTTTGGCTTCCGCTATCAATTATGCAGCGAATAATTTTCTCGCGACCTTGACACCGAATTCGAACGCAAAGCGTTTGCAAAAATACAGTTTCGTTTCTGCCACAGTTAGAAAGAGAACTCTCTTTTGAAACATGTATCTGATCATTATTTTTTAGCTTTTGATTACACATTACATCAAAATGATTACAACTTTTGCAAATAGAACAACTTAACTTACCTTTCAAACTCGCTCTTTTCAGACAAGAGAAACAAGCACCTTTTTTCTACAACAATTGTTGTTTTTCAGCTAAAGTCATTTTTTTTTTTTTTGCAGAGTAATATTTTTCACTAAAATGTTTCTTTTCACAAAAATTACAGTTCGGAACACTCTTACCTGAATTCTCTAGACTTACTAGAGCTGATGCTGTTACGGGTTCATTTTTCTTTACCTGTTCGTGGTTAAAGTCTTTCTTCCGATGGTTCTGTTGGGAAGCGAAACCAGTTCTTGCGAGTTGAACCATCTCTTGCCCCTTAACTTCCTGTTTTAAGAAATTCATTAAATGATTCAAGGATCGAGTCCCTTTAGTTTCAATGGAGTCGTGATTTCTGCTTCTTTCCCACGCCATCAATACTTCTTCTGGTAAGAACTTTCCATTGAGGGGGTCAAAAAATCCCCATATTTTTCTTGGGTACTCCCCAAACTTTCCAACGCTCGCAATTTTCCTTCTAGTTCATCATACAGGGAAGGTAGATCCGTTTTTGCTCTTCCGGTTACAGCGTTCTTCATCACTAGGCTTAACAAGTCTCTCACACAGATTTGAACAAGTAAATCTTCGCGTCCAAAGCGCTCTCTTAGCTGTTCGATGGGTTTAGGATAATTAGCTGCCGTTGCCGGGGAGCTAAGGACTAGGCGTTCTGCTTTCGATTTGGGTTCCATAGCCTGCAACAGATACTGCATTTTATCTTCATCCGCGATACTTTTGTCGTCGTGGATTTTCTGGAACTGACTCCAAAAAGTCAGGTAATCTTTAGCTTCAGCACTGAATTTTTTAAGCTCAATTTTAGGCAATTTAAATTTCCTAGATTCGGAATTACTTGAAAGAGAGGAGGCTTGTATTTCCGCATCTATTTGAGCACACTGTTCTAGAAACTTATCTCGGTAATCCTCCGCTTCTTGAAAATCATCACTAAATAATTTTTCTCCATCTTCAGTCTGCAAAATCTGCTGCGATATAGCATTCTGGCATACGTCAAGTCTCTGGAATTTATCACAAAGTTGACACTTCAAAATCGAAAGTATTTTTAAATCTCTTACTTCTTTAGTTAATTCACTTTCGGTTTTCCTTGAGGTTTGCGAAAACGCAATTCTAAGTCCTTTTCTTTGGGCCTTTAAAGCGATCAAATCCATCTTCAAAGTATATTCAAAATCGAAATTCAAAATCAAAAGTTTCAAAATCGGAAAATTCTAATTCACAGCACCCGGTCCCACCGAGGGTACCACTATGTTGCGAAGAACACAGAAAATATATACATCAAATATATTTAAAACAGTTCGTTCAGTTGCGGGCTGCCTCTACCTGAGGCTGGGTGCATTATGAATAAAGACAAAAAGTTCTTAATAAGTCATTCTGTATTTCCATCAAAAACAGTATCACTCTTCCGAGATCAGCTTTCGTTCGTCTACAAGCAAAACATTCGAAACACTCAGCACGCAGGCTGACGTCACAAACAGCAGCGCCTCGCGCCGGTTATTACTTCAGTTCATTTCACAACATATGTATTAACAAATTTTAGATCATCATTTATTAATTTCTTAATTACATATTTAATAGTGGCTCCAAATTATTTTGTTGCACAGGACAACTGATATTAATACGATGAAAATTTTGCACTGAAATAGTTTATGTTCTGAAGCTACCTGCTCACTTCGTACTATATAAATAATTTAAAAGTAAAACATGTGCTTTGACCCTTTCAGGGGCGCAATGATATGATTTTTTAAAAGTTATAAAAAAAGTAAGCATAATGACATGCAATGGTTCTATAGACAACATAAATGAGTTAAAAAAAAATTTTTTCGGCCCCCTCTAGAGCATTTAAGACTAAACATTTGCTTATTTATCTTTACTTTGCTGAAACGTCTCTGAACGTAACCCAAATTGCAGACTATACTAGTAAATTACTGAAAGTAATATTTGCATAAACATGCATTTTTAATTATAAATAAAAAATTTAAAACGGGAAACAAAAAAGTATGAGACAAAATGTAACTAATAATGCACTAAATTTATAAAATATATTGTGGAAAAATTAAAAATTTTTGGGTTTTTTGTTTTTAAAATGGGTCAAAAAGAGTAGTGTGAAAAAGAAGCTATTTTTTAATGATTCGTATCAATTAATGGATGCCCAGAAAGATTTGGTGCTGCCATCTGTTATCAGCTTTAAGTAGTAATTTAATTTTAGCAGCGGTTTTGAGGGAAAAAAACCAAATTTTCTAAATTTAAAAAAAAAAAAAAAAAAAAAAAAAAAAAAAAAATGTTGAAAATGCGGTTTCAAGGCGAAACCACCGCCCCTGAGAGGGTTAACTTACCCTTAAATTAGAATAAGTAACTCAAATAAGTACAATTAAAAATAGCGTATATCTAGATGCAAGCAGGAATTAAAATCAGAATCAAGCAGTTGAGGTTATATACGAAAAAAAAAAAAGGGATGACTTGAAATTTCATGCTTTCTTTCTAAATAAAATATTTTATTAAAAAGAAATGTATAATTTCTGACTACTGCAGATTAATCGTTTTTAAATTTTGCATATAACAAAACAATTATTTTTCTGGGGTACCATTCTGCTCATTGTTAACGTCGCAAAGCGTAGTGGAATAGTAGCGCCCTCTTGCGGTCATAGAAATTTCACGGAGGCCACCGAAAACACAAAAGAATATTTTCACACTGGCAGGCTTTGAGTATAAGTTGGCTTTGGGGAGTGCACAATAATAGCCGTGTGTTCAAAGCTGGTTTTGCATGGACATTATAAGGTCCATGTGGTTTTGCCGTTGAGTCTAAAAGTAGTGGAGTGAATATAATTTTTAACAAGAACCATAGTCCCTCCTCCTCTATTCTGAGATCGGTCGGTAAGATAAGTCGTAAATCCCTGTATTTTAAATTTGTCGCATGCTCTGAGGTGAGTCACGTTTGCGAGAAAAAGTCAATACCATGACGATTAATGTAATTTAGTATCTCGGTATTTTTATTTTTTATACCATTTGCATTAAAATATGAGACATTTAAACTACTCGAGGCAGTGATGTGATAACTGGTAACATTGATATAAGGATTAAAATTCATAGTTAATATTGCTTAGAGTTCAAATACTTCAAATCCAATTTGAATTTTGTCGAGTAATGGTTTTGCAGTCATAAATCTCTGTAATTCCTAAATCTAGGATGTGCGTGATTTTATATATTCTTGTATTTATATGTATTTTTCCCTTCAAGGGTTCTTTTTACTTCCACTAAAAAGACGGGCATTTTAACAATTTCGCCATTAATTTTCTTGGTGAATTGCTTTACAGCTTAACTGGGATTCCTTTTCTCTGTTAACTCTTCGAAGATATCTTCTGTTTTAGTGTGTGCTGGGACTTTTTTTTATCACAGCGCGTTTGGGTTTTTCTGTTGGCAGAAGAAAGGTGTTTTATCATCTAAGAATTTAGCGATTATTCTGTAATCATCTGAACTTTTAACCTTGATGTAGATATCAGTGCCTTTAAAGTTGCATTTCCGAGTTAATTTTTTAAATTTTATCACGGAGTTCTTTCCAGTCGTTAACGTTCGAAATGGTTATTGGAGGTATTCTTTTAGCTGTTTTTTGGGGTTTAACGAATCCTTCGTTATCCTGTGAGTTCTGAGAACTGATGACCTGGACATTTGTTTTTAACAGATGTGGTAGAATGATTGCTATCTTCGCTAAGATTGCGTTTGTGATTTTTTTTTTTTTTTTTTTTTTTTTTTTTTTTTTTTTTGCTAAAAATCCATTCATCTTTCTGTTTATCGGCAGCAGGCTGCTGATTATTATCTGGAGGTGTTAGTATGCTTTGCATATTATTTGAAGTAGTTGGTTGACTTGCACTAAGTTTACTAGTAGGGGTCTTGAAGTTGGAGATTTATTATTAATGGGTAAATTTTCCTTAAGATCATCAGTACTTTTGAACATTTTCATGTCTAAATTAAGAACTTCAGTGAGACTACAAATTTCTTCAAGAATATCAGGAGCGAGAGTAACATTACCATTCAGAATTTGGTTACAATGGGTATTTAAGTTAATCCATAACTTATACTTATCCTCGGAAGTGCCATTATCAATAATATCATGAAATAATGAATCAATAATATCATAAATCAATACATCATGAATCAATAATATCAATATATCATCATGAATCAATAATATCAATATATCATCATGAATCAATAATATCATAAAATAATATCATGAATCAATAATATCATAAAAGAAACCATTCGCTAAGAACAAAAATCTTGAAAATGCTTACCACGAATCCAGCTCAAAGCAAATTCAAAACTCGAATCCCAAAAGCCCAAGCAAAAAGTGTCCTCCAATACGTATCCGAAGAGGTCCACGTTTTTGTCCGTAATTTATATGGGGAGCTTGCCGCCCGGTTAAAAGCAGTTCAATTTTTCCATTCTTGTGCCCGATTGGTTGTGATTCAAACTAGATAATTTCTGTTCCGGTCACGAAAGATTCAGTAGCCATGTACAGTTTTGTACCAGTGCCATACACTGTATTATTTTTCGTTAATAAATAAAAGTGGAGACCTTAAATTAAAAAATTCGAAGTTTGTTTTAAATTTATGCTAAATAAGGATATCTGGAATAGCAATTTTTAAAGAGTTATCTTGCATTTAACACTAAAAAGAAGATTAATAACGTGCTGAAATATTTCATAATTTGTTAGTCAAAGGATTTAATTATTCTGAAAAGTCGACAATTTGATAATCTATCAAATGTTAGGGATAACAACATTTTTTTTTTTTTTTTTTTGATTCTTTTGATTCAGCTTTCATTTACCAGAAAGGAAAGAGGGAAAATTCTGTAGATTTTAATACTAATTCAATAAATTAAAAATTCATTTGAAGCAAACTTCCATCACTAGAATTAGGAAGTTTATATGCTCTAAAGTTGCCTTTACTTTTGTTTTAATTTTATCAAGCTTTATAATCAGCAAAAAAGAAACTCTGTAAAACGTTGGACGTTTCCAAGAAGAAGCGGAGAAACTAACATTCGAAAAAATTTATAAATTATTTAACACGACTAATTCACTCGAAAAATTTTAAACCATAAACGAAACCAATAACAGATATCCCGCTATATAGTATTTACCTCATGCTGGAGAATTACCACCGCTCTGCCTGACATAGGAAAAGCAGTTTCTTTAGAAAAGTAATAAAAGTGTTTCAGTAAATGTTTCAGCGATCTAAAATTTCAATATACAGAGAGCACAAGAGTATACGAAAAAAACAGTGAGTAGCAAACACGTTATAATTTCTATGATAATAACTATAATTTCAAACTGCGAATACAATATCGGAATAAAAGGAATAGTTCTAAATTTAAGCATTGAATCGAAGGAATATTCATAAAATTGAGGTTAATTTATCAAGCATTCGAAAGTATAAGATTACTGAAACATCTTTCTCTTAAAAAAAAAAAAAAAAAAGTTTTCTTGATATTGATAATTTTTATTTGCTAGACATATCGGAAACTTTTATACTGATAAACATTTCTAATACATAAATTAGTAAAATCATGTGATTTTTCATGTACTTTATTCCTTTGCTTATTTCCCGATAACGTTTAAAAAATGATTTTTTGAAAAAAATTTATACGATCTAACCTAAGCTTCATTTGACCGAAACAGTAAGCATAGTGTCTTAACATTTACGACCTAGCTTTTGTCAAAAGTGAACATGATTTATCAAAAATAGTTTTGCCATTCACACTACGGTCATTCCATTCGCTGTTTCGCATCGTTTAAATGCTGAGATTCATCTTAGTCCAAGGAGGTTAGAATACATGGAGATGGCGTCCCTGCTATTGGAGTACAAAGAAAGTGAAGCAGGGGGAAGGAAATAAGCCACGCCACGTGAGGGCAAGAAAACGATTATCTCATTAAGGGAAGTGAGGTAAAACGCCAGCTGGTTTCAAGTTCTCAGTGTGTTTTCTGATTTTGTATGCGTAGATGTGAAAGGCCTAAAAGGCACAGAATTGTTGCAGCGAAATAATGTCTACATTTCGGACTTCATGTCCATGTAAAAGAATGTTTTAAAACGTGCATAAACAAGTAGAATAATCGAAATGTGTGTTTCAATGGCCTTCAAGAAAGAGTTTGAGTATTTTCTTTGTGTAAAGTACACGAAGAAACATATATAGTTCTCATATTTACCTTTTCATAGTAATAATAAAACTGATATTCGTAATTAACTTATATGAGATGGCAAAACGATAAGTAAACAAGTGGAGGGGGCGTGGCTAGCTCTCCATGGAAAAGAAAACAGTTTACTTTAATGTCTGATCATAATTACATTACAGGTCTGACCTTTTATGTGTTTAATTACATTTTATTTTGTGCTCAAGTAGATATAAAATAACTGAATTTGATTTTTAGTCACATTTGTCGTGTGAGTTTTAAAATAACAACGTAAAGTTTAAATATTTCTATCATTGTTTATTCAAATTAAGTTTTTTCGAAACATAAGGAATATTTATAACATGTAAAAGTTGAGAATTATATAGACATAGAATAAGTAAATTAGAATCAAATAATAGTTTGAGTACATAGTTAGTGTTCTGTGTTCACAATACTTTTAATGCTAGCATTCATTAATTACAGGATGCAATTGCATAATGCAGAAATTATTTCAATTACATAATGTAGAAATAAAATGAAATGGCGAGAAAAGTAAGGGAAAGAGGACGTGAAGAATCTGCTATCCTTTACGAGTACCAGGAACAAAATTGGGTGTGGTTAGATCACGTCAATCTTTCTAAGCCACGACTACTAAGGGCATGCTTTGCCCCTTTTTTGGCTTCCTCTACGAGTTCTAACCTCCTTGTCTTAGTCACTATTGCCTTTCAAAGATATTAGATGGCGCCCTCTCATGGGATTTATATGAAATACATTTAGGCAAGTCATCGGAACTAGTCCAAACTTTTCTTACGGGTCTGAATCCGAGGTAAAGAATGGCTTTACTGCAGTCTATCAATCTTCGTAACAACACAATGAAAAATATGCAAAATGTATTTCTTTCCGCTAAAGTAGAAAAGAATATTGTAAAAGGATTCCTTTAACATAAAGAAATGGTAAGCTGGTAGCATGGTGTTTTCCACTCATTTTTTTATTATTGGTGAGAGAATTTATAGAATACGTAATTGCTGTTTAATGTTATTTAATGGACAATAAAATTCATTGCTCACTTTGTTGAACTTTTATATTTGTTTAAGTTTCTCAACATGGCTCATTCTTGCGCCTGAATCTACTTCAGCAAAATATTAAAAATATATTAGAACATAATAATTACATTATTAACTATACTATTGCGTATTAGAGGCACATAGAATATGTAACAAAAAATATACAATAGGACTTACATGCCTTTGAAAAGTACTTTTAGGAAAATGTTTCAGAATATTATTTGTAAAAATTCTTAGTTTCAGATCAATTGTGTATATTTTCACCATTTGCAATAGGTAATTTTTCAAAAAAATTTTAGATTATAGAACATAACTTTCTTTACTTTTTTGGGGGGGAAGGTGAGATAAAGATTTCTTTAGTTCTGCTATATAATTTAAAGCAAGTTCTGATTTTGTACAGTTAAAATCTGAGTAAATCTTCGAATTATGGTAACTTCGCGATTTATATTTGATGAAAATTTGTGGGCTGACCCTGCTATGGCAACCTGCGATTTTTTTTGGGGGGGGGACGCCATTTTGTTTTCACGAAGTAAAAGCCCTTTTTTAACTCAGTATTTTTTTTTTTTTTTTTTTTCAACAATCTGTTAGCTGAATTACGCTTATGCTAGAGCTTTTTTGAAATAAAAGTGCTTAATCATTACGAAGATTAGGTGCGAAATTGTTTCTAAGTGCTTTTTAGCTGAAATCGCGATCGGAATTTTTCGTAAAGTAGTGGAATAAAAGTGTACAGAAATCGTAGGATAAATTTATTAATGTAATATGTAAATAATCTCTCTCATAAATTAGAAAAATTTGCACAAAAATGCAGGAAAATTTTGTGAATCTCTGAAATCGGTAAAAAGGACATATATATGAAAATACCTTATCGTTAAAAAATATGTATTCTATGCAAGTTTTTATATATTTGTCATGCATAGATCCTTATCCAAGGTTGAACATACGCACATATAAAATGAATAAAATATGCATTAAAAATATTTCATTCTAAATTATTCATTATAAACGTCATCTGGGAATTTATAAGGAAAACATTAAAAATAATTTAAAATACACAATTTCAAATATTGAACTTATTTGCATGCAGCTCTATTTATACTGACATCTATTATGAATAGCTATGAACGCATAATGTACAAAAAAGCACATACATTAAATTAACAAAATGAGTTTAAAATCTTAGTTACTTTAAACTAAATTTACTGCTAATAAAAATTTTTCGAATAATAATATATTAATTTCTTTATATTTTATATTTAGAACAGTGCATAAAAATGATTTCTGCAAATGATTAAAAATACTAATTTACCTCAGCTTCTTCAGAATCTTGAGTGTATAGCAGATAAACTTTTTTAATAGATTCAACAAAATTGTTGAATGATTTTTTTTTTTCTGTTAATTTTTTCACCATACATGTTCTGCTAAATAAAAGCACAATTTTGTTTATCGCAATGCGCACAGCACTTTTATGCACTTTTATGGCACTTTTATGGCTAAACAGCACTTTTATGGCACTCCATGGTGCCCTCCAATCGTATTCGTATGTGCGCCTGTCTCAAGATCCTTGAAATAATACTTATGGTTAACAACAAGATGCTGAAAACCTTCATCCTCCAAACTGGCGTATGATTTCCAGCAATCGAATATTATTATAGTTCTTGGTCAAATATACTTCTTAATGAAACTTAATTAGCAGTCTTTATTTTTATAAGGTTGTTCCAGATAGAAATCCAGATTTTTTAAAATCACTAATTACTTTCTTTTTCCAGTCCCCCAAACTCCCATTTTCTTTCCACTGCCCTATCTCTCTGATACTTCCGCTTGCCAAGCTTAACTTTCATCAGGTTCAACAATACCATCCACACCATCAGGCTTAACCATATCATTCTCGCAAAATTCCACGCGCACTTCTCTACAGAAACAATTCCAATCGGCTGCAGCACTACTATCAATTCCTAAATGGGAAATCCAGTAGTCAACCGGCAGTCGATTATCCCAGTAATAAAAAATTAATTAAATTTCTCTCATTCTCAAATGGCTTTCTGCAAACCAGGTACCCTTCCTTACACTCCGCTTCACAAAATGAACACTTTTACCAGATTTCTTTCACCGTCATTAAAACTCTATCTGTTAATATCCTTCCTTTCACACAATATCATTTCATTCCCATATGTGGGACATTCATACTTATTTACAACCAATCTTACTCTCAGGCACCATTCAAGCAACTCTTGAATCATAAGTGCAATAAAAATTTGGAATTTACTTTGGAGAGTCAAGCCACAAAATGGTAGGAAGTACTGCAGATACCGTTGCAAATTTTCCCCCCTTTAGGATTAAAGAACTGTGATTCGTCTATACACCATGACATGTTTCATGATCTCTGCTTTGTGTACGACAAAATGAATTGTAATTGGTAATTGGAAGTGTGTACTTCTCAGGTAGAGTCCTAGCTAGCAACCTTTATCGCCTTACCAAAAAGTCGCCAAACTACCTGTTACCATTTCCAAAGATTAGCCAAAATCTGAACTAAAGTCCTTGTGACTTAAATTCTTTGTGACTTTGTTTACTTATATTCATTTTAATTCAATTAAAGATTAAAATAAGCTGCTACTATCATCGGAACTTACAAGTGGTTTAATCAACGGGGTATCATTTGCTGTTGAATATTGTAGAACAGTGATCTCAGACTCGAGGCCTCTGAAGTGGCCTCCGAAGCCATTGCACATGGCCCGCGAACTTATTTCCATTGTATATTTGTTGTAAATAAAGTTTGTATTAGAGACATAGCGATATGGATTAATCTTGCCAGTACCACAGCTCCGCATGTAATAACGTAGACAACCTCTATTTTCATAATACTAACCGAAACATACAGATGTATGCAAAGAGTGACATTCATTTCATTTTGCATCTTGTCCTCCGGACACACTCATGCATTTGCTATACCTGCAATGTACTTTTTAATTCATGACAGCCGGTATACAGCTTGCTATCAGCAAGCTACACACGGCAATAGTGGGAAAAGGAAAGGAAAGTGACATTCATTATTTTAGCTCCAAGCGCCGCTGTTCGCGACGCTTTAATGATAAGTTATTGATACATATCTGTTGTTTCAAATGAGTTGAAAACTACACACATGGGCCACATGTCATAGTCCCGCAAGTTTCTCCTCTCCTGGAGAACCCATCTTTTAGGTATTCCACGTAGATCCAATTAGGTCACTTCATAGAACTCATAGATCGTAGATTATCACTCGTTGAAAATATCGACTCGGACTTCTTTGCCTTCATACATTTTAAGCCACGCCCTATATTGTAAAAACGCTTCTACCAGTAATCGCATAAAACTATCTTCCAGCTAATGAATTCTGAAGTGATATTTTCACATGAGACGTTGCGCGTATAGGACGCACTGTTGAGTAGCGGTAGCGTACACTTAGCCGACAAACACTTAATCAACATCAGTTAGCCGACAAGCCAGTTAGTCAGAAATTATACATTTCTTTTTACTAAGAATATTTTTATTTAGAAAGAAAGCATGAAATATCAAGTTATCCCATAGTTCGTTTTTCATATATAACCGTCGAATACTTAATTCTGATTTTAATTCCTGCTTGCATGTAGATATACGCTATTTTTAATTGTACTTATTAGAGTTACCTATTCTAATTTAAGGGTAATTTAGAGTACATTTTTACTTTAAAATTATTTATAGAGTATGAAGTTAGCAGGGAGCTTCAGAACATAAACTATTTCAGCGCAAATTTTTCATCGTATTAATATCAGTTGTGCTGTGCAACAAAATGATTTGGAGCCACTTTTAAATATGTAATTAAGAAGTGCTGAAAGTAAATTTGTTAATACATAACAGAAAAAGTATTTCTAAAAGAAATTTGGTTTTAGGTACTGAAAATTTTTCTCTTTTTTAATTAATATAAAATATATTTATAGGAAATATTAAAAAATAAAATTTTAAATAATGCAGATTGAGAGCTCTGAAGAGGAAACGTAACACTACAGATATTCGAAATAATACCAAGCATTTCAATATCACCGACAGTATATAATAAAGACATACATGAAATTAATCACAATGAATCTTATATAAAATTTTGAATCTGTTAGTGATGAATACCAAGTATTTCAATATCACCTACAGAATATAATAATAACATCTATGACATTAATCACAATGAATCGTATATTCCCTCTGTGCCAAATTAATTGCGACCTTTGAGTACTGATTTGTGATTTTGAAGATTTTATGATTTTGCTTGCACATTTTCCAGAAATTTCAGGGTGCTACGTTATCAATCAACAACAACTTTACTTACCAAGCATTCCCTCCTTAAATCATTACCAAATTAGTTTCAAAAATCCAGCTTTGGCACACCCTTAAGCCACGCCCCATTTTGTAAGGACTCTTCCATCAGTAATCGCTTAAAATATTCAGGCTAATTAAATGTAAATTCAATTATCTGTCTTGTCTATAGGAGCCAGTTCGCCTTAGAATTCCTTCCACAATGGCATCCCTCATCACATAAACACGATCTTTCTGAAATACGGCCTTATAAGAAATAGACTAACCCAAACGGGTTTTCTCCCTTGTCTGAGGCGTTGCTGGCTGTCACCTTGATCACATCTGGAGGAGTAGAGACGACTTGCAGAAATTTATCGTTGGTTGCCTATTGCAACGTGTGAAGAAAAAGCTGGTTGTAGCGCCTTATTTCACAGATTAGAATTTCTACATATTTTTACTTTTGAAATTGAGATTGATTTTTAAATATTTAGCATATTTATCAAGCATAATTAACGTTCCAAATAATTATATAGCTATTGCATGCTTCCAGGACTGGATATTTTTTTAGCTTTTCTTATGCTATAAAGAAATTTTTCTCTACTTCTTTTAAAAAATAATATTTTAAATCTGAACTAATAGAAAAATTCAAATAAACAATTTTCTCGTACAATTTTTATGCTGTTTATTAGTATATGTAAAACACACTAAAATATAAAAAGGCATTTTTAAACGTTTTTGTTTAAAATTCTTCACTGTACTGTTTTTTTAAAATTATATCTGAATATTATAACACAATTTCTATAGAGGAATTTTATTTCAAATATATTTCATAATACATCATAGTGATAAACACTTTTGACTCCTTAAAAATTTTTATACATTTAATTCTAATATTAAAATTGCATTTAACCATAATAATTAATTTTGCTTGTATTTTATAGTGATTATTTTTTTTAATTTATTTTTAGATCTGCATATGACTTTTTTTATTTATTGTTAATTTTATTTATTAGCCCAAAGGGGCGGTAGCCTAGAAAGGCTGTTAGTTTCGAAGCGGCCTTTTGCGCTGTTTTACTATAAATGTTCGTGTCTCCTTGCAAATTGTTGTTACCAAATATTATCGCCCTGTATTATATTTAAAGAAATTAAATAATGAAGAATCTACATGAATGCATGTATGTTTCTCACACTGTGACTAAAACGAAAGTATCTAGTGTTAAGTTTAGGATTGTGTATCCATAGTTGCCAATAGATGGCGGTAGTGTTTGTTTGTGAAAAGAAACTGTGATGTCAATTATGTAACTAGCGTCTACGGAGAGAAGGCAACTTTTGGGATCGTGATCTGATCCTCCCGTGCGCATCTCAATTTGCGCATATGCTGCCGTGCACTTCGTGAAATTTTGTTTATTTACGTGAAGTACTTTGTGGTTTTGAAATTTGCGTCATGTGTTGAGAATGGATGAAATTGTATTACATCTGTATTTGATCTACAGTGAAATACAGTTATATTAATAAATCGGTGTTTGTTAAAAAAATTAATTTATGCTTGGAGATAAAAAAATAAAATTTTTGCTAATGAAAGTTATTAAGTAGTGCACTTTTCATTAAAAAAGTTTATTTCTTTTTATACATTAAACATTAAATTAATTATATACATTAAATAATAATGAAATATTACCTATGATTGTTGTTAATTAAGCATGCCTATCTTCTGTAAATTATTGCTAAAACATGTGCAAATAATGAGGAAATATACGTTATGCTAGTTTATTTCTTAGCAGGTAATCACAGGACCATGATAGAGAGTGTCTATTATTTGTTCCTGAAATTTCTTTATTGCTTATACTAAGCTTATGCGTTAAAGTGTATTAAAAAGCTTATTTACGACACATATGAGCACATTCTGTTGCATCAGCTATGTGATAAGTTGGTGTTACAACTGGCATTTCAACTGTGAATTAAATTATTGACATTTCATCATCTGTACAAGAGCAATGAAGTGCACTGTTTTTCCATATATCCTGACTGTACTGTATTTTAATTATATCATTAAGTCGTGCATGTGAGACAAATGCATTAAATTGTTATTACAATAGTGTGAAAACAAGAAAATTAAAGTCAATTTCTTTGAAAAAACTGTTACTTTTTGGAAAAAATAAATACTTTAGACATTCATATTCATCATGTTATTCTCAATATATTTACAATGTCAAGCTAATAATACCTAAGTATTATTTGTGATAATTTATCATTTTAAAAGAGGTATATTATATGTCAAGGACAAGGTTGACAAAGAAAGTATAAGAATTCTTTCTGTAACTAAACATGATTCACTACTCAGTACTAAAATAAAGAGGTTTATCAATCCATGAATAACATGTTTTTATGTACATCATCTTACTGGATGGTTGCTGCCAATGAATCGACTGTCTGTGTAACAGCTGGAGAACAAGGTGCTCAGAATTATCATTGATGCTCTGTGTTTTGTCTTAAAAAACACACATCAACCTGGATTTTAAAATGAAATTAATAGACATGAAGCTTAAATAGAAGTATCTAATTTTAAAATAACTGTAAGAGCCATAGCTGCAGTTTACTTAATAATTCAGATATTTGTGATTTTATCATTGAGGAGCTTTTCAATGGCTAAGGATTATGTAACATAACAGTATAGTAGTAGACTACAGTTAGTAAATTTGCAACATTTTTATTGCTAGTTCATAGTTGAGATATTAGTAAAGACCATTTCAGGTTGAATGTTAGCTATAACATTCTACCTGAACTGCCTACAGTACTTCGATCTTGCATGTATTTTCACTTACTGTCTCCAGAGGCAGTATTTTTTGTTTTTACATCCAGAGCTCTTTGATAGTGTTTTTTCCACACATGACAGTTCAACACAAATCGAAAACGGGGGACACTTCTACATAAAAGAAACATTCAATTGTTGGATGGATAATAGTACTTTGTACAGTTTGGTGGCATTTATGTAAAAATTATGTGTTGGTTATTTTTCAATAACTTGCAACAGTGATTTTGATTATAAATTTGTTTTAGGAAATTCTAAGCTACTGGATAACAAAAATATAGATTTTAGCAAAATGTTCATGTTATGCGTAAAGAATGAGAAATACCTTAAGATATATAAAATTATTAAAAATGATATATAATTATAAAATGATAAGATATATAATTATAAAATGTCAAAATTTCGGAAAAATATAACACTCTTTAAACCTCAGTTTCCTTACATCTAAATAGTATTAAGTGTGAAAATTTGTATAATTTATATATTTTTAATTACTTGTATAATGTATGCATTTGTGAATTCAGATCAATTAGTTGTTTTAACTGTTTTAAAAAATGAAGCAATATTATGCAGAGTAAGCAAATCAAGATTGTGATCCGATGACAATGAGATTAATGTTTAAATGTGAAATGGAAAGTTGTTATTTATTATATTATCAGAGAATTATTAAACTGGGCATAATCGCCAAGGAAGGTATTGAATGCTACGCGAAAATATGTTTACTAAAAAATTTGAATTTCATAATGAATGTATCCAAACACATGTTTTGAGTCAAAAGTTTGAAACTTGATGGCTGAGTGTAAATATAAAATTATGGATGTTTAAATACTTTGTAATTAGGCACATAGGTCAGGTTAATCTTTTTAAATAAGGTAAGGAATGCAAGAGCTATATGCCTAAAGGAAAATATGCCTTCATGGAGGAATTTCAAGGCAAAACTGAAGTTTGAGTGCATATTAAAAAATAATACATCTAATTTTCATTCAATTTATACATATTTCATATGTAAAAAATTCTGATATATGCTACATTACTGTTAATTACTTTACTTGAAAAATATAGTAAATACACAGAAATTTAAGATTTGCACATTTCGAAAAATATTAAATATATGAGTATACATTATCCTTGTAAAAAGCATGAAATACATAAATATTTATTAAATTATTATAAATGTATTTGGAAATGAAGGATTTATTCTTTCATAAACTCCTGTTAACTTCAGTGATTCCGGATTAGGGGTTTTTCCAGATTATAGATCATAAATTTAAATCTGGTAAGATGGCATGCAGAAATTATACAATTAAAAATATGAAACCATAATTTCTGTGTTGACGCATGCGCAGAAAGTTTGTAGCTTTGAGGTCTGGATTATAGATCATTCCGGATTATGGACGTCCAGATTAAAGACTTTTGACTGTAAGTATCAAAAGAATTCTTTCCTTACATTTTGTAATAAATCAGTTACAAGTTTTAAACAATATTAAAAATAGACTTTTTTAATCCATTTCAAAAATACTCATAGAAAGTTAAGTACATGGAAATCAGTAGCAATATTTAACGTATTTTACTATGGAAATAACAGCTGCTCTAATTTGAAATTAACCGAACTGAGCATTAATTATAAAGTAACTCTGATTTTTAAAGGATGCCTCAGAAGCTAAAAAATCATTCTGCATTTGAGAAGGTATTTCAGGAAGAAGCTCTGTAAAAAAGAAAGAAATAATGCATAATTTTGATTTTAGTATTATAATAAACTTTGATCTTAATTTTTGTAATCATTAACCAAATAAAATCAAATTAACTTAAAATTTCTTTGTAATGTAATTAACAAGAACTTGTGAAAATATTTCATTCAAATTAAACTTTTCTGGGAAAGTATAGCATTTAATTCCGTTCAGAATAAAACATTGTTTTAAAATATTTTCTTTTTACATACTTATGACTTTGAAGTATTACGGAAAAAGAAAATATATATATTTATATGCATAGGTGCACTACTGCTTCAGGGCAGTACACGAGGAAAACCAGTTAAGACCTCTCCTCTTATTTCTACCTCCATTATTTAAATTGAGGATTTTGGATCTTTAGAGAGTGTTTCTGGCATCTGTGTTGGATAGTCAGATTCTTCCAGCTCTAGTATAATTAAAAGTATCAGCTTTGTGTTCTCATGCCACCGATACTTTGATCTGATGTGCCAGTAAATTAGTGGCTAGCTTAATAATTAACTATGTAGTCTTAGACTACTGATCAACATTTTTCATTTATTTGATTGTTCGCATTTATTTGCATCGCCACTAGCCGTGGTTATGCTCTAAGTTCAGGCCATGCTCTGTTTTGTTAAAAGTTCAGTTTAAATAAAAAGGTTGTTTTAAAATCTTTCATAAAGCTTTGTCATAATATCTCAAGTGATGATTATATTAGGGTTATAAGACTAAAATTCCATTATTAGACCAAGAATAACCTTATAACTTAATGGAAGTTTAAGATATTCATAATGACTAAATATGTAAGTTTTTTAAAAAGTTAATAGAGACAGAGCTTAAATTGCACCGGAGCCTGGCTCCGGTACTTCTTAGTTTTTGGAATAAATCATAAATATAGCCGGAGCCCTAAATAAGAAGGCTCCGGCACTTCTTTTATGCAACTGAACAAAAATTTGATCTCAAACATTTAATTTTTTGCAGTAAAACTGTATTACGAATCGCTTATTAAATTTTAATTTATCTCTTTACATTTTACTTAATTTTAATTACTTTAATGATTTAGCTTTTTTGATAATAATTTATTTAATTAAATAATAATCATTAATTAAAAATAATTGATAATTATTGATATTAATTAAATAATAATTTTAAAAAGTTAATAGAGACAGAGCTTAAATTGCACCGGAGCCTGGCTCCGGTACTTCTTAGTTTTTGGAATAAATCATAAATATAGCCGGAGGCATAAATAAAAAGGCTACGGCACTTCTTTTATGCAACTGAACAAAAATTTGATTTCAAAAATTTTATTTTTTGCAGTAAAACTGTATTACAAATTGCTTATTAAATTTTAATTTATCTCTTTACATTTTACTTAATTTTAATTACTTTAATAATTTAGCTTTTTTAATAATAATTTATTTAATTAAATAACAATCATTAATTAAAAATAATTGATAATTATTAATATTAATTAAATAATAATGAATTAATTTGGTATTAATTAACTATTTAATTTTTAAATTATTAATGAGTGTAACAGTCATTTTATTTATTTATTTACTTTTCTTCCCCTTTGCTGACAGTTTAGCATAGGGTTCTGGCACTTCTAAGTTTAGAAATTAAGTCCTGAATAAGGATATTTATTAATTATAGGAACTTGATAAGTAACCTTCACCAGCAATTTAATAGCCAGTTGATTGTGTTGTTGCCAAAGTAATTTTGTCATGATTTGAACATGGTTATCTTCCACTGTCGGGGCCGTTCCTAGCACGGTGCAGCTGTAAAATTATGCAACAGCTGAACACTCGCGATACCACGACTAAATATTTTTAATTCATTGTACTTGTCACATGTAAATACTTTTTATACAATTTGTCACATATAAGTACTTAGTGAGTATGAAATAAAAATTCAACTAATCATTAAGAATTTTTTTTTTTAAATTTGGGCACTGTATTCTTAGGAAAGTACACAGGCAGCCAATGGCCTAGGGACGGCCCTGTCCACTGGTGTAAATCTGTGGTGTTAGTCCAGCTGACAAGTATTTCATATTTCTGGTGTATAACTCTCAAGCTACGTTCTGCACTAGAATTGCGTAAAAGTAAGAATGAAACAGGGATAACACATATGTCATTCATTTGCTGCACAAAGTATAACTCAAGATATTTGAAGTTAAAGCTCAGTTATATTCACTGCATTGCAACATGTCGAGAGAAAGGCAATTTTTATCCTTACCGTCCTACACCAGGGATGGCCAACACACGGCTTTTACTTTTTATGCAGCAACTACTGAAAAGTATATCATTTTTAATAAAATTCCCAGCAAGTCTGTAAATTACTTCCAGAGAACAGGCTCTAAACAATAATGATATTGCTAATATGAGCTCTAAACAATCATGCATACTGCTTTATTTCAAGCCTTTCACATTAACTATTACAGACTTTGATTTAATATTGAAGCAAATAGACATAGAAAATATGCAAATTCTAGTGATCTGTTTGCTCTAATGCGTACCAATGATGGTGATATGTTACTTAGGGTTATCATGTTTTAGGTTTGAAAATGCTAGACTGTAGGAATCTGCAGGAAACGGGAAAATGAACACTTGCCCCCTTCTCCAGAATTGAGTAAAAAATATATTTTTGCATCAATATAATATTGTATATTTCATAATCTGCTATAAAATCTTCAAAATGTGTGCGTGTGATTATGGCAAAGCCTCGAGGGCTATCTGCCTAAGAGGAGGGATGCCTTCGTGGAGGACTTTCTATGGAAAACTGGCTCCTATACACATTACACATGGGGAAAACCACGAAAACGCCCATGCAGCCAGCCCGTTCACGGGATTCGAACTTCAGACCGAACTACTAGTGTTCAGCGACTTTATCGCTCGCTCGGCCGCTGGTGGGCCCAAAAATCTTCAAATTAAGTAGTTAAATAACAATGTGTTGATTTGATTGTTGGAACTGGAATATGGGAAAGATCATGTGGGGGAAGAAATACCTTCATGGAAGACTTTTTAATCAAAACTAGTTTGTTGGTTTGGTTTATTTTATTATGGCAAAGCACTTGATGGTCATCTGCCTAAGGGGAGGGATGCCTTTGTGGAGGACATTCTAAGGGAAACTGGCTCGTATACACATTACACATGGGGAAAAACATGGAAATGCCCATGCAGACAGCCCGTTTGAGGGACTTGAACCTCGGACCAAACTACCAGCGTTCAGTGACTTTACCGTTCGGCCGCTGGTGAGCCAAAACTAGCTTGTATTCATATTCATAAATACTTCGGGTGTTAACTGACATACTTTATCTTTCAGATGTGCAAAGAAAACAGACAAAACTTCCTGCTCAGTTCTGTTTGTAATAATAAATGCACAGGGAAAGCCGTGAAGCAAAGCATCAAGTAAAAGCAGTGTGGTTAATTCAATTCTGTAACCGTTCAACCTATGTGTACCATTTATACATATATAGTCTGATCCCAACTTCTGAAGAAAGTGCCTCTAGGAGTCATTCATTTTCATTAATGTGAAATCATCATTTTAAAATTCAGGATAACTTTCTAAAATTCTATTTTAAGGCTTATAAAATAAAATAGAGTTGTTATCCTCACTAGTAATTTCATTAACCCCAGGCATTTCATTAACATTTATACAATCATTTTTATGCCTTACAGCATTTGATTGTGGATTATAAGAATTTTCGGTACACTTCTGTTACTGGGACCAGATTCAGAAATGTATACATTCATATGTACACATATATATGCATACATGAACACATTCATCCAGCCATACATGCATACATTTCTGATTCTGGTTCTGATAACGGAAGAGTACCGAATTTTCAATATTCCATAAATCATTCTTTCTCAAAAGATGCAGTATCATATACAGAATCTTGAATTTTATCTAAAATTTCATCAAAAGATACTTTTCCAGCAATTTAAGTTACATAAATTAACATTAGAATGGTATAACTACCATTCTAATTTTGTAAGAGACAGATGCCCTATACCCTTTCTATGACTTACAATGGGTTTTTCTATATAAGCAGTACATTTTCCATTATTAAACTGGCTTACTGGGCAATAAGAATTAATTTTATTACTCCCTTGTATTTTTAAATGTCCCATGCCTTGCACTTTAGATATAAAATAATGTCCTGAATGATGGCATATAAAATAAATATCTTTTACATGTAATGGGTCATGTTTCTTTGTAAATTAAAAAAATTTAGATTATGTTTCCATTTCAAAATTCTCCTTTCACAACATGAAATCATTAAACACAGAGAAATCTCTCTCTTCTTTTTCAATGACTATTTCATGTTCCATTTGCAAATGTAATGAAAAGTTTTCCTTTGGAAAACCTTCATTACATAATGTGCATTTATATAATTTTTTAATGATGAACACTCAAGGGCAGTAAATGCACTATCTGATTGTGAAAATAATAAATTTTTATTATTGTTGAACTGACGACTATATAAACTGCATTTAAATTGGAAAACTTTATTTTTACTTGCTTTGAGTAATGTTGTTTGTTGTGATATATGCAATTTCATGCAGTGACATTTTAGATTGTTACTTGAGAAACATTTTTTTGGAATCAGGGCAGCTAAAAGTTTTTTGACGTTATACTGGATTTTGAAGCAAAAGTATATGAAATCGAATTACCATTGACGACTTTATAAAATGCATGATCTGAATTGGAATTAAATATTTCAGCAGTAGAAATATGCTTTTTATTGGAATGTATGTTCTTCAAATGATGCTATAAATTGCTGGCATTTGAAAAACACTTTTTGCAAATAGAACAGTTGTAAGATTTTGAAATTACAGTTTTCTGAAAGATGTTACCAATCGTAATCAAAGCGGAAATGTGAATTTCAGATCTATTGTCTTGAATGATCATTGATATCACCACCCAGCTCATTTAAATTGGTGCTATATATTCTAATATTCTGAAGCAGAATCCTCACAATATTCCTAAGTATTTGTCCGTGAGAAGGGTCTTTTATTGAGAGATTCTTCAGTTCATTATAAATATGTGAAAGCAAAATTCACATACTAACGAAGCATAAAACGCACGAAGTCAAATGCAAAATGTAAACAGACACATTTTTGACGTATCTGTTAACGTCACATGATGCGCAAACTGAGATGCGCGTAAGACGGGAGGATCAGATTCATGATCCCAAAAGTTGCCTTCTCTCCGTAGACGCTTGTAATTATGTATATGTATCAGTTCGTCTTTGGTGTGCGTGAATAAATGTTGTGTGGAAGAACGCTCCTCTGTTTATTACTTTAACTGCGATCCAGTCTGATTTATTAGATATTTACACATATTTTGTTTATCTAGAGCCATCAAATTTTGAATAATGTAATCCTCCACCCGAACATGGTCATCTGGATGGCTGAATTTCGAATTTCTTTTAATCTATTTCATAGTTTGTAAAACTTTAATGAATTTTTTATTAACAAACTCAACGAGTTCAGAGACAGCAATTTACGGAAAGTAACACTTTCATCTCCCAGTGCAGAAATTCTAAAGATATGCTTTGTTCAAATGTATGTGGTTTACGGGTGAAGAACATGATATTCAGTAAATATAGTAACACACAAAACGTTACAAAAAGGTTCCTTTTTCGCGTAATATAAAATCTGTGTGCTTCTAGATTTTATTTTACCTTTTTTTTTCCTTCATTACACTCAGAATATTTTATGCTCCGAATTTTATAAATTACTAAAATAAATATCCCATTTTAACGTTAATAATTTAATGATGATATAAACAAATAAATGATTGTTTTGTAATGTTATTATAGTTTTGAAAATCACTGCCTGAAAATGGTCATTAAATTTAAAAAAAAAAAAAAAAAAAAATATCAGATCTTATTTAATTTTACCTTATTTATTTCAAAGCATCACGTACTATCAATCTTATTTAATTTTACGTTATTTGTACGCAAAATTAAATTCATAAATTTTGTGCCTAGAGTTTTTACCGTTTTACCAATGTAAAGATGTTTGTACAAGAATTACGCGTGAAAACATTTAATAATTAAAAAGAGTTATGTGATACAAACGCCGTAGGTTTCAGTGTTAAAGTAAACCAGATCGTCCCTACTCTTTCTTGCGGACATGTCGGTGACGCGCGCCCCGCCCACTGGGTTAGTCTTTCTCTTATAAGGTCCATGGCGGTATAGTACTTACAAAATGGGGCGTGGCTGAAGAGCATGCGAACGCTCTAAATTTGTGTGGATAAAATTGTGCCAAAGTAAGTACTACATTTGCGGAAAGTAAAAACTGAGAATGAAAATTTAGTATGCAAGCATTGCATTCCTTGTAGTACACCTTATAATTTTACTGATGTCCATGCACTAAACTGCATCGAAAGTTATTTATGATTCCACCTATTTGAAATTTAGCATCATTTGAGACAAAACTTTCAACCGAAGTGTAACAACTAGTTTAGGACGAAGGGAAAAAACAATTTTGAGACTGCTAATTTCAATATCATTGACAGCATATTTTAAAAAAATAAAACCATATTCCCTAAAACAAAAAGTATTACCTCTATTAATTACATATATCTACGGATTCGACATGAATCTCTATTACTTCAAGTGCAACCACAAAACACTCAACCAGGTAGATAGAAATTCATATACAGCATCACACTAATTAAAATGAGATATGCGCTTTAAAATTTTGAAGCTAGTACAGACAGCATTCAAATGTTTCTGGATCAAAGATAACAAATATGCGAGCTATAAAGTAATGAATTTCGTAAAAAAGCTAACGCAATTAGCATTTCTTATGAAATATATACGTGGATGCATTCTTAAATTTTAATTGCATTAAATTAATATACAGGGTGATTATAATTAAAGTTTAAGTTTCAAAACGCTATAAAAAAAGAACCACTGATGAAAATGATGTGAAATTTGAAAGGAATGTTATTGAAGAAGGCGGAAAGCGTATGGCAGAAGAAAAAATTTAGTTTCAAAAGTTAGCAACAGATGGCGCTGCAAGCGGAAGAAGACGTAAATTAAAATATTAGTTAAATTTCAGTGTTATAAAGCTGCCAGGTACCAGGCAGTTCATCATTTCGAGTCTCGGACTTCGCCATGGGTGTTTCACTGCAGGACCGCGCTCTGCTGGTAAAGCTGTATTACAAGAATGATGATTGTGCCAGAGTAGCTCTGCAAAAATTCAGGACACTGAAGGGTATGAAAGAAAGCGTTGGTCCAATGAGTGTCGTAGGTCTAAAGAAAATGATGCAAAAATTCGAAACGACAGGTTCGTTTTATGTGCAATCTGGTAGAGGGAGAAAATGAGTGCATTCGACTGTAGTTGAAGAAGTGGCCACAGCATTACAGGAGGCGTCGGCCGGTGGTGTGCAACCGTGCAGTGCACAAGGAATTGCCCGAACATTGGACAGGCCTACGAGCACGGTGCTGAAAATTGTATGAAACATCCTGCTATGCTATCCGTACAAAATTGGTCATGTCCGTCTGACCTGACAGCTAGGAAGACGTTTGCGTTAGAATTCCTGAATCGCATGAAAGTGGATAATGAATGGCCGTGGAAAATTTTGTGGACAGATGAAGTCCATTTCCATCTGACAGGATACGTGAATACCCAGAATTGTCGAATATGGGCAACAGAAAATCCACTGGCAACGCTCCCCGTACCACTTCATCCTGAAAAGGTCACGGTATGGTGTGGCTTTACGGCATCATTCATCCTACAACCATATTTTTTTGAGCAGACGGGTGCTTCCGGTCCTGTTACCGCAACCGTCACTGGTCAGAGATATGCGTCTCTTTTGCACAGCCACGTGATTCCAGCTCTGCAACAGCGTGGATGTGTGGATGAAATCATTTTTATGCAAGATGGCGCTCCTCCGCACATTGCACATCCCGTGAAGCAGCTGCTGAGGCGCCATTTCGGAAATTCTCGAATTATCAGCCGTCATTTCCCTACAGCCTGGCCTTCCCGATCGCCTGATCTTACTCCGTGTGATTTCTGGCTGTGGGGATATCTGAAGGATGTTGTGTTCCGTGCTCCAATTGCAAATTTAGCGGAATTAAAGGCACGCATTTCGCAACACATTCTGAACATCACCCCGGAGACACTGCGATCTGTTGTGGAACATGCTATTTGTCGATTTCAACTTGTTGCACACAACGGTGGACACCATATTGAACATGTTTTGCGCCAGTCTCGCGACAGTTCCGAACTTCTTTGATGAATGGTTCTTATGCTGTATGTCGGGGCAAAACTCTTGAAACCGATTTGTACCTTTCGATGTGATATGTACAGTCATGCAAATAAAATTATTCAACAATTGTAATTTGTCAATGCGTTTTAATGTGTAACTTCCACCTTAGCCATTGTTTTACGATTCATTTCTCGTTTCTCGTCGTGATTCTGTTGCTAACTTTTGAAAATAATTTTTTTCTTCTGCCATACGCTTTCCGCCTTCTTCAATAACATTCCTTTCAAATTTCACATCATTTTCATCAGTGGTTCTTTTTTTATAGCGTTTTGAAACTTAAACTTTAATTATAATCACCCTGTATATATATATATATATATATATATATATATATACGAGGGTTGGAACTTTAATAGTGGCAACTAATTATTTACAAGGAATACAAAAGTGATTCATGTCACCATGTTTTACAGTCCTTCAATATAGTCGCCAGCATTGTGTACAACCCGTTTCCAACGATGTGGAAGTCGCAGAATACCTGTAGCAGCGCCTGTTTTGTTGATTGAATGGACCGGTCTACTGGCGCAAGAATCTCAGGAACAGTTTAGAAGCGAGTGCCACAAAGTGCTTCCATCATCTTAGGAATTAAGTCATAGTCACAAGGGCTTAGATCTGGGGAGTATGGTGGATGGTAAAGCACTTCCCAGCCCCATCGCTTCAACAAATCAGTCACAGCTTGCGCTGCATGCGGCCGAGCTTTGTCATGCAAAATGAGAGGAGCGTTCTGCAGAATGTGTCGCCGTTTTTTCCTCAAAACTGGTCGGAGATTGTGCTCCAAAAATGAGCAGTAATACTCCCCAGTGACGGTCTGCTGTGGGGGAACGGTATGCGTTAGGATGACACCATCACAGTCGTACACGAGAAACACCATAAATAACTTTCACATTGCTGGGGTTCTGACGAAATTTCGAACGTCGTGGTGACCCATTCTTTTGATTGGCATTTCAGTTCTGTCTGGTACGATCGGGCCCAACTCTCACCCAGCGTAATGATACGGCGTAAAAAAGCATCTCCTTCGCGCTCATAGCGCACCAGGTGGGTTCGGGCAGCATCGTATCGTAGCCATTTCTGCATTTCCCTCAATTGATGTGGAACCCATCGTGAAGCAATTTTTCTCATGGACAGGCGTTTCTTCAGAATATGCAGCACAGTCGTATGCGCTAATCCTGTTTGTCCGGCCAGCTGACGAATCGTTTGGCGGCGATCACTGTCCATTAGTGCGGCAACAGCTTGCACGTCTGCATCGCTGACACTCAGACGACCTGGCCGCAGCATGTCTGCCACGTTTTGGCGTCCTTCATTGAATGCTTTCACCCATCTTGCTACATTTCTGTTAGGCAATGCAGATTCCTCGCAAGCCTCTTGAAGCCCTTGATGACACTGTCGTGCTGTACGACCTCTGGCACATTCAATCTTTATCCAACATCGTTGTTCTTGTTTTGAAAACCTCCTGACAACACTTACTTTAGACCGCGAGCTGATACAAGGATCCGTTCTTCGCGTCACTCCGCATGCATGGACCTTATAAGAGATAGACTAACCCAGTGGGCGGGGCTCGCGTCACAGACATGTCGGCAAGAAAGAGTAGGGACGATCTGGTTTACTTTAACACTGAAACCTATGGCGTTTGTATCACATAACTCTTTTTAATTATTAAATGTGATCCGTTGTATAGTGATGAGATTATGAAAGCCACAGTTTCTTCCAAAAAGGATTTAATATAGCTCATTAAAGCACTTTTTACTGCATTTCAGGCATTTTTTTCATGCGTAATTCTTGTACAAACATCTTTACTTTGGTAAAACGGTAAAAACTCTACGCACAAAATTTATGAACTTAATTTTGCGTAAAAATAAAGTAGAATTAAATAAGACTGAGAGTACGCAATGCTTTGAAAAAAATAAGGTAAAATTAAACAAGACCTGATAATTTTTTTTAACATTTAATGAACATTTTCACGCAGTGATTTTCCAAACTATAATAACATTACAAAACGATCATATTTATTTGATTATATGATCATTAAATTAATTATTAACATTAAAGTGGATTAGTTATTTTAATACGTCATAAAATTCGGAGCATAAAATTTTCTGAGCGTAATGAAGGAAAAAAAAGATAAAATAAAATCTAGAAGCACTCTTATTTTAAAGTTTTGTGTGTTACCTATATTTATTGAATATCATGTTCTTCGCCCGTAAACCACATACATTTGAAAACAGCATATCTTTAGAATATCTGCACTGGAGATAAAACTGTTATTTTCCGTACAGTGCTCGCTCTGAACTCGTTGAGTTTGTAAATTAAAATTTCGTTAAAGTTTTACAAAATATGAAATAGATTAAAACAAATTCAATGTTCGGCCGTCCAGACGCCTATGTTCGGGTGGAGGAATACATTATTCAAAATTTGATGGCTCTAGATACTATCGTTTTTGTCACAGTGCGAAAAACATACATTTATTCATGCAGATTCTTCATTATTTAATTTCCTTACATATAATACAGGGCGATAATATTTGGTAACAACAATTTGCAAGGAGACACGGACATTTATAGTAAAACAGCGCAAAATGCCGCTAAATTAAATTAACAGCCTTTCTAGACTACTGCCCCTTTGGGCTAATAAATTAAATTAACAGTAAATAAAAAAAATCTTATGCAGAACTAAAAATAAATTTAAAAAAAATAATCACTGTAAAATACAAGCAAAATTAATTATTACGGTTAAATACAATTTTAATATTAGAATTAAATGTATAAACATTTTTAAGGAGTCAAATGTGTTTATCACTATAATGTATTATGAAATATAATTGAAATAAAATTCCTTTATAGAAATTGTGCTATAATACTCATCTATAATTTTAAAAAAGCAGCACAATTTAGAATTTTAAAGAAAACTTTCAAAAATTCGTTTTTAAATATTTTACTATTTTTTACTTATTTACACCAATAAAAAGCATAAAAATTGCAAGAGAAAATTGCTTGTTTGAAATTTTCTATTAGTTCAGATTTAAAATAATATTTTCTAAAAGAAGTAGTTACAAATTTCCTTACAGCATAGGAAAAGCTAAAAAAATATCCAGTCCTGAAAGCATGCAATAGCTTTATAATTATCTGTAATGTTAATTATGCTTGATAAATATGCTAAATTTTTAAAAAGTCAATCTCAATTTCAAAAATAAAAATATGTAGAAATTCTAATTTGTGAAATGAGGCGCTACAACCAGCTTTTTCTTGACAGTTATACACGCTGCAATAGGCAACCAATGTTAATTTCTGCAAGTCGTCCCTACTCCTTCGGATGTGATCAAGGTGACAGCCGGCAACGCCTGAGACGAGGGAGAAAACCCGTTTGGGTTAGTCTATTTCTTATAAGGTCCATGTCCGCATGCGCGTGACGTAGGCAGGACGAGTCTTTCTGCTGAGAGGTACGGTAGGTATGTAGTTTACGTGTGGTATATGCGATATTCTTTGGTTTTGTTGCGTAGCGTTTTTTCAGCTGTGTTGCCACTATTAAAGTTCCAACCCTCATATATATCATCATCATCGATATTGCCGGCATATTGCACGGGCGGCTAAAACTCGCCGGGAACTGAAGAAATTCAACCAATCAGAATAAGCTACCGCCGGAGACTGTTTTTGGCGACCAATTTTTATGCCAGCAATTGAAGGGTTTGTTTTGGATTTATTTTCCGCTCATATTCCTCTTTTCGTATCTTTTGATTACGTCTTTTTCGCATCAATTTATAATAGTTTTCTAACTTTTATTGCTATAGAAGACAATGTAGTGAATACGGAAAATTCGGTGGATTATCACGTGAAAGGTGTAATAAAATTTCTAGCCTGTTCCCGCAAAAAAAGGTGTACGGTGTTGTATCGCAAAAGTTTTATGCTAAATTGTACATTTCACTTTATTTTGTGGCACTGAAAATTACAGAAAGAATTTATTTACAGAAGAATTTATTACAGAAAGAATTTATTTATCAAGAAAAAAATGCACATGAAAAAGGCTTATTAATTTGGCCTGTGCAGAAGATGTGTTGCTTTTTTCTTTCTTTCTTTATATATATATATATATATATAAGTATTTATTAGGTACTCAAATTTAGCTAACAAAGCCACATGCAGAACATATATATATATATATATTAGAAGATTCCTAAATAATAATAAATAATTTGATTGAACTTTTTCTAAAATGCATTACGTTTTTGTGTGATATTTGATTTTTAAGAAATGTAGCATGTTGAATAAATTGATAGTAAAAATCTCAAACGTACTGTATTTTTGAAAAGGTTAATATGAAATTTTATTAAATTGTTTTGTTTATCTAATAAAATCTGGAATTCTTTCCCAATTTCAAAAGAAGGATGTGTGAAGTATTAATGCATGTAACAAATAGATTTTTAGAAAAATTGTCATTAGCATAACATGAGGAGTGTAAAATGGGAAAATCTTTATAATGTAATATAATGCAGTTGATAATTATCTGAAAAAGAGCCCATGAATGGTAAGACTGCTGAACACTGATAGTTAGGTTTATATCCTAACTATATATTTGGACACCTTTTGCTTAGCTTATCTGGTCTGATGATCTGTATAAAATGGTAAATGAAAAACAAAGTATTTGTACCCAATATTAAGTCTGATCTGCAAACAAGATTACTGTGGCTGAGGAAACTGACATGCCAGTGAAATATATGTGTCATGTAGATATTACACAAAATACATCAGCTAGAGTACTCTTATCAAGCAGTATGGGGACAGGTACCATATAACCAAATATGTACATATCAAACATTTGTAATTATGTATTTTAAAGTTATAGGCTTCCAATACAATTAGAATTTATATTTCTGT
Source organism: Stegodyphus dumicola (assembly GCF_044657685.1). Lineage (NCBI taxonomy): Eukaryota > Metazoa > Arthropoda > Arachnida > Araneae > Eresidae > Stegodyphus > Stegodyphus dumicola. The sequence goes on from NC_140778.1 coordinate 123,910,806, forward strand.
AATACTTATGAGTCTTCTCTGAAACATACTTATTTTGCTTAAATCTACTTCCAAAGTACTTTATTTTGATACAACCCATGGTTTAGAAAAATTAATGTTTCTGACATTCAAGAGCAGATAAAAGTATGTCATACTTAACTGACAAAAACATATAAAATTAAAGTAAGGCAAAAATAGCAGCTTAACATAAAATCTTGTGTCAGTTTTAAGAAATAACTGACGTAGGTCCCTCTTCTTCAATAAAAATGAAAAAAGGTTTTTATTCCTGGCCTTTTGAAGAACAGATATCAGATAACACTCAAAATTAATAAGAATTATACAAATTCTGCATCATTCTAAGCCTTCTTGATTTATTTTAATCTTGAAATTCATGACCTGACAAATTTTGTGACAACTATATATTTTTGAGAACCTGGGACCACAGGTGGATTTGTTCGAACAGCATTCCAAGTTCTTCGATTACATGCTCAAAATGACTCTGCATGAAAAATTTACAAATTAAATTCGTCAAAAGCTTTAGAAAGTGAAATCTAATGCACTCAGTAAATTTTTTCTGTGTGAGGGAATCAGCTTTTTCATTACCATCAGTTCTACAATGGAAATGAGCCTGCTTGGCAATTAGTCTGAGTTGAAAGTGTCTTGAAATTTCTAAAGATGTTTGCAAATATAGCTTTGATATATATACAAGTGAAATCTATTTAGCCTATTCTTAGTATCAGTAATAGTAGGTGTTTTCAACATTAAATGGGGTACAAAAAGTCCATTATGATATCTTCAGTGATGAGATGTACGAAGTTTGCACGCGTCCTTTGCTCAATTTGTCCTTTGTTCTTTTTGTTTGCTTATTACTTATTCCAGGGAAAAATGTCTTGTATGTTGTAACCGTACTTTAACATACGTTAAATTTTACATTAAAACATGAAATATAAATAAATTATTTTAGGATTTCCATCAAGATGGTTTTAACATGAAAACTGCATAATGGAATTCCTAATAGTGTAAAGGAAGGTATAGTTATTATAAAGACTATTAGTATTAATATAGGTGAAGCTAAGCAGGCTTTAAGCTTAACGAAAAGTGTTTCCACAATAAGACCTTCTTTGACTCACATGAAGTTTTAGATTTAAAGACAATGCTAAATGGGGAAACCTTTAGCAGAATAGAAAATTTTTGAAAAATCTCTGCTGGTTCTTAAAACCTTACAAATGATCAACTGATGTGAGAAGAAAAGTGAGGGGCAACTTCTGGCACAAATTGTGCACATCATGAAATTTATTTGCTATTTTATGTAATTTCCATGATATTTCTTATTTAATTTTTTTCATGCACAGTTACTATTTGTTTTCCATTTTTGTAAAAATTAAAACATTTAAAAATTAAACATAATTTGGTATTTTGAATTTTATAAAATAAAGTGTGTGCTCTTTGTTAATATTTTAATAGCTCACCACTAGATATTTTAATCAAAATTTTATCTAGGTTGATAAATTACAATTTAATATATATTGCTCAAAATATCAGATTATGTAGCATAATATGAATATTTTTTAATAAATTTTTAAACTCTGTAAATTTTCTTTTTTAATACTATATTTTAAAATATTTTTTGCGCATGGATCATATGAATAATCACAAAATATAACTTGAAGTTCAAAATTTCAAGTGTTTGTTTTCTATGTATAAGTAAGTTGTTTTTATCAATTTAACACTTCATCAGTCATTTCTTAACATATTAAATATAGCATTGGTCCCTAGGAACCAACCTTAAACCAAGCAAAATAGAATTGTTATTTAACATGTTAGATATTAGGAAAACATAACATTAATGTAAACCATTGTAAAACAATAAATGATTATTACTAATTATTGTAACTAAATGCACACTTATACTCAGATACCACCCATTTGTCTTAAAGCCGTTTTTGACTCTTATACAACACTGGTATAATAAACTGAATGATGTTAATTTATTAAATCTCCTTGGAGAATAACAATTATAAACAGAGTCCTTTGTGTGCAGTTATTCTGCTACTAAGAACAATTATTCCAGATGAAAAAAAAAAAAAAAAAAGAAGTTCCCCAATCAGTTTCAATATAAAGAATAAATTATGATATATCATGTAATGATAACTTCATCCGAAGATTCTGGAGCAGACTACAGTGAGAAACTTTCTATAAAATAGTCACAAAATTTTCACACTGAGAAAAATTATTACTATCTTCCATAATTAGTATTCATCAGCAGTCGAGTGGATAAGACTAAGAAGCACTAATAGTTTGAACACTGGTAGGCAGGCTAGCTGCATGGGATATTTCTCTTGTGCCGCATGAACAGAAGTCATATTCTTTTAAACATATACTTCATGAAAGTCTTCTACCCTTAAGAAGATACTGTTTTCCTGCTTTGCAATAATGAATTAAATAAATTACTACCATTGATACAGAACTTTTTAAAAAAAAGAAAGAAAACACTTATACAATCTCTTACCAATTGAAATATTTTTATGCGTGCTCTAATATGCATAATACAGAATTATGAAAATTCACCACAATTCCACAATCAGAAATGATAGCAAATTATAGGAACATAGGCAGCAGATGTGTAGACTACAATATACAATTTGTTGCTCTTTACAAAATAATAATTAGAGGCATCCATTGGTGATAGCTGTTGTTGGAATATTTTATTTGTACAGAAAAAGAAAATGCTTTGGATTTCAAGAAAACTTATACAGAATTTCTGCTAGGGATTAATACATGACATCTGAAATCATAAGCAAGTGGAATTAAAATTGCAGCTTAAAGACTGTGTGATTTCCTAAAATATAATTACAAACCCTGGAGACTAATGAAGGTGATAAATTACTGCATATTATTCAGAAAAGTCTTGGCAATGAAAGAAAATAATGTACATAGTAACACATACGGTGTAATATAAAGTGTAAAATACCCCACAGATTCATCATGAATAAAATTACTTGATTGTGCTAATGTTCCAAGACTTTAAAAATTACATCTTTATTTTTACATAACACAATGAAATGAAACAGAATTATTTCGATGGAGAATAATGCATAAACAAGTTTCATGTTAATTTTTTCAATTATTTTTTTTTCTTTTGGGAGTTACTGGGTTACCTGGGTTATTTTATGAGTTATCCCACATCAGCATTTTAATATACAGATTCTCTGAATAATCATTGTATTTTCTATATTTCAGTAGGAGCTTTTGTTAATGTGATTTTTGCCTACGGAAAAATATACAAAAGAGAAATTTCTAAAAGTTTTAAAAGTAGTTTAAATAAAAAAAAAGACACATTCTTAAAATATTTTTCTTTATTGAATTTCACGATGTTTAGAGTACATGAAATAATATGAACCTAGATATCAACAAGCATTTTCAAATACACAAAGAGCCCAGAAATCTCACAGTAAGTAATTTTTATCAATTATTATTTTCACCCTTTATTTAAAAGTAAAGAAAAGTTATTGGGTATCGAGTTAGACAATTGAGTGGAATATAAAGTTGTATTTGTTTTCGAAATTGAGATTTACATACTTCACTTATCGCTTCTACAGTAAATTAAATATTAAATCATATCAGGGCAACACAAAATAACCAAAACAAATGAACTACTTCTACCCAAGAAATACGAACAAGTTACCATAACATTAATTGCTTTCTTGTATACCAGTTTTGCACAAAAATTGCGTTTGGCGATTGGAAAAGACGCCAAAAGTTCCTGGCGCAACGGTTGTCTCTGATTGGTTGAATTTCTCCAGTTCCCGGCGGGTTTTAGCCGCCCGTGCATATTGCTGTTTTTACGCAATGTTTCCGGCTCATGACACATAGGTCCAAAGGGCGCATGACGGTAGAAAGCAATGACGATTGAAAGGAGGCGTCAGTAGTGCGAAGAGGGGGTGACAGCATGACATCACAAGTCCAGTGAAACACACAGACGAAGCTCAGAACCAGGAGAGGCAAAGACAGGGTGAGAATCAGACTTGTTCTGTTGTTCATGATAGGTACATACACAGTGCGTCTGAGCACTGTGTATTGAGTAACCGCCTCATATATATATTATATATATATATATGAAAGGTTAAAATATCATTTATGCAGAAAACAGTGATTATCTCAAGAATGTTAAAAAACAATTATGTGATATTTTTATTTCAGGAAGACGAAAACATAACATGAAGCTGAACACACGTACACACACATATTAAGAAGCTTGTTTATATTCAAAAGCTGAGCGAAAGGAATATATGAAAAGAAGTTTAAAGCTTTAAAATTTTACGTGATGATTGCTTTTGTTTAAGAAATTTTGTATTATGTATTTGTATTAAATCTGTATTGCATGAAACAGATGGAAATGCTTCCAACAGTTATATGTTGCGAATGATTATTTCAATACAATCGTAAAATTTTTTAAAAGGAAGAAAACTTTGCTGTATAGCACGCAACAGTATACCATTCTATGTTACTGTTAGTTACAGTGGCACGTTTTAATAAAATACACTTTTTGTCAATAACGAGCCACATTACAAATAGAGAACGTATAGGAAAAGTGTAGCAGAATGCGAGCGACACCTGGTGATGAATTTCGCGAAAACCACTGAAAACTGGGAACCGGAATTTCGTTCAGTCTGGCAGGCCTTGAGTATAAGTCGGTCTTGCTTGCCTAAATGTATACAAGCAGAAAATTCACATTTTTATAAAATCTGAATAAAAATGGAATTACTCTGGAATCTTCTCAGCAACTTACTCTCTTAAAATTAATATGTCGCGTGTAAGGGTGTCTTTGTTTAAAACTGTAAACAAACTGTAAACTGTTTTATTTAAAACATTTTATATATTATAGTATATAAAATGTTTATTAAATTAAATTGAATCATTAAACTAAACAGTTATTAATTTAAATTAACTAAATATAATACGACAAGATATAATACAATAATGTAAAAAAAAACATGGCTTAACGGCGAAACGTCCCGACGGCGAAACGGCCATACGGCGAAACGGCCACGGTAAAATGGCAACGGCAAATAGTCCTAAATAGTCCACGGCAAATACTCATAAGAAATCCACAGATTTATTTCTTTAAATCCTCCAGAAAGTTGAAAGTGAAATGCTTGGATATGTTTCAGAAAAAAGTCTTTGCAGGTATTTTCTGGCATCTTCTTTTCTCTGAAGAAAGAGAGAACGTGTCTGTTTGTTTTCGAAATCAACAGAATTATTAAAAGTCTGCGCCGGACTAAACAAAAGGTTGCTTGCTTTTTTGCGTAACTTTAAATAGTTGGCTAAAAAAACACCAAACACTTTGTTGACTTGATCCCTTGGTGACATTATTCAGTCAGAGGCAATTTTAATGGAAAATTAATTATTTTGAAAAATTCATTCTATTATTTATTTAAAGCATTAATTGCACTGTTGATCACAATAAATGATGTGTTTTCACAGTTTCGTATATAAACTGGCGAGATTTCGATAGTTTGAAGACAATATCCGTATTATAACCTTAATCGCGATCACATAAAGCAGCATTTATTGTACTGACTGACCCAAAATTAACACTTGGAAATTCAATAATAATGTAGGTAGAGAGGTAAAAACCGACGACACATATCCTTGAAATGTCATGGGGGTTTAGTGAAAGAAAAAAAAAAAAAAAAGGCTTACGTTCCCAACAGATGGTGCTTCGTATAATAACAAAAGACCATGTTCTTTATAAGAAATGTTCAACATGTAAACCACCATTCGTCAACACTACTTGTAGTCGAGGGACAATGTTTTGAACACCACTGTTGAGCATATATGTAGTCGAGGTATATAGGCATGATTAAAAGGTAAGAACCAGATTGTTTATTGAATGCTTTTTGCAATCCACCTCTCACGAATCAGAACAAGACTTCATATCACGTGATCTTATTTACTCCCATGTATTTCTGCTCATTACTGCCTCTCTACAGCACCGAATTAAGCTCCATGCACTTACTCTGTATGCAAATTATTATTTCTACCCTGCAATATGTTACCTCACCTTATTTAATACCTTGCTTTGCCAGCTATGATGTTTCTCGCCCGAGGGCACAGTGCTTACGCACCTCTATTTAAAAATTAAAAGCTAGTGGCTGAGGTCGAATAATTATTGGTTTATACTCTCATGTAGTAGATACCAAGAGCTAGAATGACGACTTGACTTGACTAAGAAAGAGATTGTTGCTGTCCTATTTTTGGACATCGAGAAGGCTTTTGACAAGGTTTGGCATGCCGGCCTCCTTGTCAAAATGATAAATTATCAATTTCCTCCGGACCTTATTACGACAATATTCATATTCAGCTACCTAGACAGTAGAACTTTTCAGGTTAAAATTAAAGATACTTAATCCATCAAGAAAATTATTCAGGCCGGTCTTCCGCAAGGAAGTTTACTTTCGCCAATATTATTTTGTCTATACATCAACGATATGCCAAATATCCCAGATACTAATTTTGCTCGCTATGCGGATGACACGGCAATCATGTGCAGGTCTATTAGCCCATCAAAGCAAGAGATAAGCTTCAAAAAGCCGTTAATATCCTCACCAAGTGGTTTTACGCTTGGAAGATAAAAACCAATGCAACTAAGTCTCAAGTCGTATTTTTTAGACACAACCTCAAAGAAGTAAACAACATCACACTAGATGGTGCCACAGTACCTACAGTTAAAAATATTAAATACTTGGGTGTAATTCTTGACGATAAGCTTACATTCAGGCCGCATATTATGTATACTCGTGAAAAAGCTCACAAAGCTTTTAAGTCTATTTATGCCTTAATAGAGAGACATTCAAAATTACAACTAAGTACTAAGAGAATTCTCTATCTTCAAGCTATAAGACCGATTTTATTGTACGCAGCACCAGCATGGGTCGCTACAGCCAGATCAAATTGTCAGATTTTGCAGATTGCAAAATAAATTTCTTAGAACTATCACAGACTCACCGTGGTTTCTAAGAAACACTGCAATACATCGTGAATGAAAATCAAACCATTAGATAGCGAGATCTTAATTGCTTCACATAATTTCTACACCAACTGTGATAATCACGAAAATGAAGCTGTACGTAGCATAGGAGATTATGACTATACAGTCATTCAACGCTGCAAAAGACCAAGAACGATACACCATAACGAGTTATGGTGATCGATGTACATAGTGAATTTAATGTTTTTTCTACTTTTCATTGTTTACTCGTATTTATATTTACTTAATTATTGCAAAGCGATATGGACTTTGCGCCCCCGGAGGCAGGACTTTGATTTGTCTTATGTGTATGAAATTTCAATGGTTGGTCAGTGCAACTATGCTCCCCCCACTACTGTTATATGCCTCAACTATTATGCCCACGCTATTCTGTTGCTCCAAGACACGGAGGAAGGAGGACACTCAGCCGTAGTACCTACGAGGAGAAAGTTATGCCAAAGTTTTTATGCTACAGATGTGTTAAATTTCTTTTACGATGTGAAAGTTATGCTACAGATGTTAAATCGCTATTTTACCAAAGTTATGCCACTGTTACATACTGCCACATTGGATGTCATTTAACACTTCAAGTGTACAGGTTTATTCCAATACTTAGAATTTTTTTTGTCACTTTTAAGATTCCTATTAAGGACAGTTATAGATAGGTAAAGACTTCAGGGTCGTATACCTATTGAATAAGCGAGGACCTAAGACCTAAGACCTAAATGCATCGAGAGAGACGTTTATTTAACGTTTTGCTTGTTACCTTTATTTATGGAATATCATGTTTTTGTAAAATTCAGTTTAACCGCAGTATAACAAAATAATTTTAAAAAGAGTATATCCTCAGACTTTTCGATACAGAATCTGGTGCGCTGGTAGATAAAAATATTTTTTCACCCCCGTACAGTGTTGCCATTACTCGCTTTGAAATCATTGAGTTTGTTAATCAAAAAATTCGTTAAAGTTTTACAAAATATGAAATCTATAATAAAACAAATTCCGAATTTGGGCTTTCAGCTGCCCATATTCGAGTGAAGGACTACGTTATTCATAATCTGATATGTCTAAGTACCATTGCTTTTTCACAACGCGAGAAACATACATACATTCATGCAGATTCTTCATTATTTAAGTTCTCTAAATATAGTACAGTGCTCTAATATTTGGTGGCAACAATTTGAAAAATGAAACGCCGTTTATAGTGAACCAATGCAAAATGCCAAAACGAAATTAATAACCCTTCTGGGCAAATGACCCCTTTGTGCTAAAAAGAGAAGGTATTGTCAGATGCAGTTTAAAAAAAATGAGGTGGATGACCGGATCAAAGGGATTGATAACAGATTAAAGTCCTCTTTATATTTTCCTTATCACCGTCAAAAAACGCGAATGTATCATTCACATATTGAATTCGTGTTCCACGAAGATAAATCGTACAAAATTGCGTTCTATAAAGTTAACTAACTATGGGAAAAACAGATTAGGCACCATTCAGATTAAGTATGCATAATTTATTCAGACTTAAGTATGATTGTAATTAAGAAGGGAAATGGAAACAAATATTCTTTGAAAGGACTCAAATTTCTTTTTAATAAGTAGGTACATGATATAATTGCTTTTTAAAATAGCAGGTGATTTTTCCATGAGACAATGTCTCATGCAACTCGTTAAATGTCTCGCGGTAAGAACTGCAAAGTTTTTCAGTACCTTTTGCAAAATATTCTCTTCTATCTCCATTTGCGTCGATCTCTTTACAAAATCAGACAATTCCTGTGTCTTTTTTTAACAACGTTTAACATCTTGTACGTCAAAGTCTCTGCCGCCCAGCCGGTATAGTGCTTAGTGACCCTGACGGCCATAGCGATGCGCCTCGGCGCGGCTTTGCCTCGGTTCGAATCTCAGAAAAGGCGTGTTTGTAACTGTGAATCCCAGAGAAGGCGTGCTTGTAACTGCATGGAAGGCAACGGCGGCCGTTTATAGGTGCTTACAGAATGAAATGGCGGCCATTTCCGGCCCTTGTAGCCAAGGAGGTTAGAATACATGGAGATGCCCTGCGCGCAGTCCAAATGAAGCCAAAAAGTGGGGGAAAGCATGCCCTTAGTAGTCGTGGCTTTAGAAAGATTGACGAGCTCTTCAGCCAATGAGGCAGAACCTAGCCACACCCAGTTTCGTAAATTAAAGACCGTGGATTCTTCGCGCGCTTTTTCCTTCACTTTTTGCCGCCATTTCATTTTATTTCTACATTTTCTATCATCTTGTAGACGGCTGAAATATTGTTCCGAGAAGCAATTTTTATTCCTGCCAAAATGGTAAATTCCTGCGTCGCTTTCGGCTGTACAAATAGAAGAATAGCAGGATCCGGTATTACATTTCAAAGGTAAATATTCTTTTAACATATATACTATCATTTATTTAATTATACTTTGCTCAAAGTTAGATAAAAATTTGCTGTGCATGTTTAAAACATATCCAAGGAAACGGCTGCAAGTGCTGATAATTGTATCAATTCTAATGATTATCAGGATATGCAGAGGGAAAATATATGTACAAAGGGACTGATTCCATTAAAATGAGTTAAATGAGAAATGCATTATGTACTTATATGCTGTCATTAATGAATGCTAGCAATAAAGGTATTGTGAAAATAAATAAATAAATACTCAAACCATTAATTGATTATATTTTAGTTATTCTAAATATATACAGGTATAATTCTCAATTTTCCATGTTAGAAATACTACTTACGTTTTGAAAAATATTAAATTGCATGAACAATGATAAAAAATAATATTTAAATCCTGCATTGTTATTTTTAAAACTCCCACAAATTTCACCCCAAATTAAATCCTGTTATTAAATATTTACTTGAACAGAAAATAAAATTAAATACATAAAATATGACTTGTAATGTAATATGATCGCACCTTTAAAATAACGCGTTTTCTTTTCCACGATGAGCTGACCACTCCCCCTTCCCTTGTTTACTTACCGTTTTGCTTTTACAACTCAGTTAATTACGAGTATAATACTCAAACCATTAATTGAAGAAAAATCTGAGAATTATAGATGTTTCTTCGCGCACGTCACACCGAGAAAATACTCAAACTCTTTGCTGACGGCTTTTCAAACGCACATTTCAATTATTCTACTTATTTATGCATGTTAAAGAAACATTCTTCTATATGAAAATGAAATCCGAAATGTAGACATTATTTCAATGTAACCATTCAGTACCTTATAACCCTCTCACGTCTTCACATAAGAAATCAGAAAACACACTCAAAACTTCAAACAAGCTGACGTTTAACCTCACTTCACATAGTAAGGGAAGCGTTTTCTTGCCCTCACGAGGCGTGGCTTATTTGCTTCCCCCGGCTTCACTCTCCTGGTATTGCGACAGCAGAGACGCCATCTCCATGTATTCTAACCTCCTTGCTTGTAGCGGCGCAAGCCTTAGGGCTTTTAAATAACGCATTCGGCCATTATTAAAAAAAAAAAAAAAATAAGTAACAGTTTTATCCCCAGTGCGGAAATTCTAAAGCTATTCTGTTTTCAAATGTATGTGATTTACGGGCGAAGAACATGATATTCAATATATATAGGTAACACACAAAGCTTTATAAAAAGAGTGCTTCTAGATTTTATTTTATCTTTTTTTTTTCCTTCATTACGCTCAGAAAATTTTATGCTCTGAATTTTATGAATTATTAAAATAACTAATCCACTTTAATGTTAATAATTTAATGATCATATAATCAAGCAAATGTGATTGTTTTGTAACGTTATTATAGTTCGGAAAATGACTGCCTGAAAATGTTCATTAAATTAAAAAAAAAAAAAATCTGAAATGTTTCAGATTTTAAATTACGTCCAAAGGGGCGTTTTTTAACATTTTGTGTGTTACTTTTCTTTATTAAATATCATGTTCCTCGCACTTAAACCATAAGATCCAGTGCAACAGCAATATCGCCAAATAGTTTTAAAACGAGCATATCTTTAGAATTTCCGATACAGAGACTCACGCGCTGGAGATAAAAATGTTTTTTCTGCACAACGTTGCCATTGCTCGCTTTGAAATCCTTGAGTTTGTTAATCAAAAATTCGTCAAAGTTTTAAAAAATAGGAAATCGATCATTAAACAAATTTCAAATTTGGTCTTCCACATGCTCATATTCGTTGGAGGATTACGTTATTCAAAATTCGATGACTCTATGTACCGTTGTTTTATCACAATACGAGAAATATACATACATTTATGCAGATTTTTCATTATTTAATTTCTTCAAATATAATGCAGGACTCTAACATTTTGTGGCAACAGTTTGAAAAGTGAACCGACATTTATGAGTCCGACGCAAAATGCCAAAACGAAACTAATAGTCCTTCGGGATTCAAATCCCTTTGGACTAAAAAACTTTTTATCTTCTACACTAGCAATGCTTTCACCATTTACTAGTATTATAAGATCATCCAATTCTTTGTTTATAATTTCATGATGGTCATCCTCGACTAGTTATCTGATTTCTCCTTCTTCCATATCTGAAAATTCTTCGTCGCCTATTGGTTTTGCAATTAGTACGATCTCCTTAGCTTTATTTTCAGTCGACGAAAATCCTTTAAAATTTTTGACAATTTCTGGCAAGAGTTGATATCAGCAAGCATTCATTGTTGATGAATTCACTTGCTTGCGAGGTTAATCGTTTCTGTGCAATGTCTTTCTTTCGATTGCTTTCATGATGCCATTAGTTAGTCGTACCTTCCTTCATCTATAGTACTTTATTTGCAAATATGCAATGCCTGACGCTATGAATGATTTTAAAATTCCTTGATCCATTGGCTGGGTTAAGGAAGTGGTATTCTGTGGAAGGAATGAAACCCCTCCACGCTTGAATTGCATTACTGTGAGGGCCTCAGCAATAGAGCATTATCGAGAAATATGAGAATTTTAAATCTCAGGTTTTGGTGTTCTAAGCAATGTTTGTCTTTCTTAATGAATGAATTTTAAAACTAGTCATTAAAGAGAACTAGCGCATTGCGGCGTATGCTCTGCAGCGTACCCTGTATAATTAAAAATTCTCGTGTTGGACCAATTAAATGGAAATAGTTAAGATAACGGGTATGTACTACAAAATCGTGTTCAGCAAGTGCGCGTCCAGCAAAGGTTTGCTGTATGTTCATTTTCACTAAAAATAAGGAGGAATAACGTATGAAAAAAGAATTAATTAATTTCATTTTTAAATTTTGTGTTGTTCACTCTAAACGGCTTTTCACTTTTTAAATTGTTGCCACCAAATATTAGACCTTTGCATTAAAGAAATTAAATAATGAAGAACCTGCATAAATTTTTCGCATTGTGAAAAACCAACGGCATCTAGAGACGTCAAATTTTGAATAACTACATAACTCCATTCTGCATGAACGTATGCATCTTTCTCGCATTGTAAAAAAACAACGGCATCTAGAGACGTCAAATTTTGAATAACTACATAACTGCATTCTGCATGAACGTATGTATCTTTCTCGCATTGTAAAAAAAACAACGGCATCTAGAGACGTCAAATTTTGAGTGACTCTAAGTAATAGCTCCAATCGAATATGGGCATCTGAAAGCCCAAATTCGAAGTTCGGAATCTGGGATCTGTTTTATTATCTACTTCATATTTTGTAAACCATTAACGAAATTTTGATTAACAAACTCAACGATTTCAAAGCTAGCATTGGCAACACTGCGTACAGCAAAAAAGACACTTTTATCTCCAGAGCGCGAGACTCTGTGTTGGAAATTCTAAAAATATGCTCTTTTAAAATTATTTTGTGATATCACCCTTTAATTAAATTTTATGATTTAAGCGCGAAGACCATGATATTTAATAAATAAAGGTAACACACAAAACGTTAGAAAAACACCCCTTTGGGTGTAATACAAAATCTGAAAGCCTTCAAATTTTTTGTTACTAACGTTTATTCGTATTTGTCAACAAACAAATTAGCTCACCAACAAAATTTTGCTTTAAGAATAATCCCTGTTAGAATACATTTATACGTGAATAGCATTTTTTCACAATTGAAATTTAATAAGAAAGTAAAACCCAATTGAGCAATGAGCATCCACAATTCGTGATGAAGATAACTTCTAGCAATTTCTCTCCGAAGCTACAAACTTTATCAGAATCGGAACTCCATGAAGTTACAGTAAAAGACAAAGAAGTTTATAATTATTTACTTACAAACATACGAATTTTTATTTAAGCTTGGAAGAAAAATTTAATAAATAAAGAAAAATAGATTAGGTTATCATTATTTATTCTGAAATTTAAATTATTATTTAAAATATTTAAAATTTCAAATTCGCGTCTTTTTATTCCTTTGATGGAAAAAATTGCTTTTCGTCAGCTATTTTCAACTCTTGCATTCGATCCACGTGTAGTTTGAACATTCTCGTAGGTGTCCGCGTTGCCAGACGACTAAATGTCACCAAATATTGTATTTAACAGTAATCTTCATTCAAGTAGTAACATGGTTTGTACTATGTGTAAGGATGTTTGTGTTTATTTTTTTCAGACGTGTGAAATACTAGCTTTTCGGATAGCTTTCCGTAGATGTTATCAAAGAATATGTATTGTTAAGAAGGAAAGCTTCGCAGCCGCAGGAGTGGCTCCCTCCGAACGAAAAGGGACACAACTGCGCATGCGTGAAATATCTGTCGCCAAAAAGCGCCAAAGCTCGAAGCTGATTTCGAAGTTCAAACAGGTTCGACGGTCATGTTTATCAAGAGTTTAAAGCTGTGTGACTCCCTTTTTTCCCTACATATTGATAGATATAAAATCAGACATCAAACCGCGATATGGATAATACAAGTTCAATTAGTAAAGCAAAAAGGCACGAAAATTCGAGTTTAAATTATCGCGAAAAGTCAAAAAACGCTTCATCTTAACCCGTATTCCTCAATTTCCTGTACACGTGGCGGAGGTGGAAAATCTTGGCCTGGTACATCACAAAAGGGGAAATTCTCGCCAACAGGTTCCGTCGCCAAACCCCTTGGCGAATTGTCCTTCTTCTTTCTAGCGGCGTAGAAGACAAACTGGTTTACATTATGTCTATGGAGCCTTTCCTTCTTTACATAGACTTTCTTTGGTTTCATACTTCCATAGGCAAGGTGGCTCATATGTTTTTCACCAGCTATCAATTCCCTTTCATCTATGCTAATGACAGATCAGCAAAGAGTCAGGCCAGTCAAATAAGGCAGAAATTCCGTTACGCTAAGAATGGCAACGAAGGCAAAAACTTTATTATTCACGTCCTATGATGCATCTATACGCTCTTGCAACACCTCGAAAGGTTTGTAAAATTCCTAATCTTTTAAGTTACAGCTAAAGTTGAGGAACCTTAAGAACTGGTAAGAGAATAATCGCTTTAGTTCAGTAGACAGAGAACAGATACGCAAGAAGGGTTAAATACCCTTTATTATTCCAAATAAAGTTTAACAGTAGACTCCTTCTTAGAGTTCACAATACAGTCTCTACTCGGGCTGGAACTCAGGAAACTAAGGAATAAAGTTTAAGTAAACTTCACTAAGGAGATATAACCGAAGCTATCAAACTTATACAAGAGTTCGCCCCTTAACGGCGAAGCTATCAAGTGCCCAAAGTACGGCCGATCGGAAAAATAGCTTTAGAAGTAGTATAGCAAAAACAGTAACGCGCGCTGCATAGAATCTCTGGCTCTCTCTCTAAGTCAGTAGAACTTCACAGTTAAATACTCTTTCTCCTCATTTGCATTTGACCGCGATTCTGAAAATACATTCTGGCCAGAAGTTGCAAGCTGAAATTCAGAAAGGACAGGAAAGTAACTTAACTAAAAATTAACTATTAGAGAAATTAAGATAAACCTTAGAGGGTGAATACATATATATTAAAACTTTTGAATAAGCATTTGCGAGTGCATTCAGTATTCATAACAATATTAAGGAATTAAGGAAATCTCTATTGCAAGATTAATAGCCTTTTTTTACTAAGTGATCTTCAGTAATATATATAGTTTTGAAAAGAGGAATGAAAAATTAATTCTGATTTTGATAATTCTGAAATGTTTTTCATATGTTTGGTATAATCAATAGGTTATCTGAATTCAGTGACTTTTTCTTGCACACCTGATACAATTTTTCTTATTGTTTATTTCGATAGAGACTTTATAGTGTCTTATACAGGGTTTATCATTTTCCCTCAGATGATCGTTATAACATGACCTTATTGTTATTAATATAGATGTAAAACTAAGAGTAGATTGTAAAATCATATGAAGTCGAGATCATATTCGAACAGCTAATGTCTTCGTATATTTTTGTTCGTATTTGACATTTATACGTCAAAAACATCTATAGTTCCTTTTGTACTTCTCTTGAAAATGCCGCCCAGTCGGTATAGTGGTTAGGGAAGCTGACTACGATGGCGAAGGGCTTGGTTCGAGTCCCGGAAAAAGGCATGGTTGTAACTGTCCCCGTCCCTTCATAGGAGGCGATGGTGGCCCACTTATTAGGTGCCTCCATAATAAAGAGACTTCCACATCTTGCCTAGTATAGATTAATGAAGTGTGTTACACTATAACTGTTCGGAATCTGCCACTGGGGACAAAAAAATTAAAAAAAAAAAAAAAAAACTGAAATGTTTCAGATTTTAAATTACGTCCAAAGGGGCGTTTTTAAACATTTTGTGTGTTACCTTTCTTTATTAAATATTATGTTCCTCGCACTTAAACCATAAGATCCAGTGCAACAGCAATATCGCAAAGTAGTTTTAAAACGAGCATATCTTTAGAATTTCCGATACAGAGACTCACGCGCTGGAGATAAAAATGTTTTTTTCTGCACAACGTTGCCATTGCTCGCTTTGAAATCCTTGAGTTTGTTAATCAAAAATTCGTCAAAGTTTTAAAAAATAGGAAATCGATCATAAAACAAATTTCAAATTTCAAATTTGGTCTTCCACATGCTCATATTCGTTGGAGGATTACGTTATTCAAAATTCGATGACTCTATGTACCGTTATTTTATGACAATGTGAGAAATATACATACATTTACGCAGATTTTCATTATTTAATTTCTTCAAATATAATGCAGGACTCTAACATTTTATGGCAACAGTTTGAAAAGTGAACCGACATTTATCCGTCCGACGCAAAATGCCAAAACGAAACTAATAGTCCTTCGGGATTCAAATCCCTTTGGACTTAAAAAAAAAAAAAAAAAAAAAAAAAAAAAAAAAAAAAAAAAAATCTGAAATGTTTCAGATTTTAAATTACGTCCAAAGGGGCGTTTTTTAACATTTTGTGTGTTACCTTTCTTTATAAAATATCATGTTCCTCGCACTTAAACCATAAGATCCAGTGCAACAGCAATATCGCAAAATAGTTTTAAAACGAGCATATCTTTAGAATTTCCGATATACACAGTCTCGCGAGCTGGAGATAAAAGTATTTTTTTTCTATATAACGTTGCCATTTCTCGCTTTTAAAGCATTGAGTTTGTAAATCAAAAATTTGTTAAAGTTTTACAAAATATAAAATCTATAATAAAACAAATTCCAAATTTGGGATTTCAGATGCCCATATTCGCAGTAGGATTTCGTCATTCAAAATTCGATGGCTCTATGTACCATTGTTTTATCACTATGCGAGAAATAGACAATCATTTATGCAGATTTTTCATTATTTAATTTCTTCAAATATAATGCAGGACTCTAACATTTTGTGGCAACAGTTTGAAAAGTGAACCGACGTTTATGAGTCCGACGCAAAATGCCAAAACGAAAGCAATAGTCCTTCGGGACTGAAATTCCTTTGGATTAAAAAAAAAAAAAAAAAAAAAAAAAAAAAAAAAACTTCTCTTGAAAATAAAGTTTTAAGTCTGTTTCATGGTAAAAGCGAAAGCATAAAATATTATCCCAAGCAGCCAAGATCAAAGAAATTTTTATAACCTCGAAAACAATTTAAAATTACTTTCCGTAGTTAAAGCAAATTATTTTCAAACCAAGAAAAGCTCTTCTCATAATTTATTTTGCATTTAATTAAATGGTTATTTTTTTTCGAAAGAGAAATTGAAGGAAGTGTCTCACCCTCAGCAGAAGTTTTTCTGCACTGACAACATTTTGGTTCTCACTATGAAAATTAATAGAGATTTTATGTATATCGAAGAGAAATATTGCAGTTCATGCTCTGGACGTACCTGTAGAAAGATTTAACTTTCAAAGATTAAAAGCGTAGCTTAAAATAAGGGGGGGGGGAGGGGCTGCAATCAACGCGGATTTTTTTTTCTTTTATTAATTGAAGCAAACGAAAACAACATAAAAACCATATTTTCTGCTTTTATTCGCAAGCCAATTTTACTGCGACAATTTTTATTTTTTAAGCTTCGTAATTGTTTTTATTTGCATTTTTTTTCATTCTTTTTAAGGACCTGTGAGTTTTAAAAAGCTCATTTGAAGAGCATTAAAAACAAGATATTGCATAATTTTGCTAATTCGGCAAAATAATGATTCAAAATAAGTTTAAGTTAATATTAAAAAAATTGCGTTAATTTTATGTCAAGGGAAATCTCAAAATCCTTTTATTAACAAATTTTATTCAGCTTAACTGCAAAATGACATTCTAATCTTAAATAAAAATAAATCTGTGAAATAAAAAACGCAACCATTAAAGGGGTTGTATTACAATTAATGAAAGAAATTAACGTTTAAGAGAAGAATTATTAAGTGAAATTTAAAATAAACTACACGATTTGATATTTGTATTTAAATAAATCCGCGTAGATGCATGTAAAAATATTTTAATAATTTATTATAATCCGCGTAGATGCATTTAAAAATATTTTTTCTCCTTTCCTTTTTTTAACATACATTTCAAGAAGGAATATTATTGCTTCAAAAATTAACAAAATATTTTTAATTCGTTTCTTACTCTTTATATAATTTTAAAAAAGAAGCATTTTGCAGAGTAATTATTAATTTTAGCATGAATTGGATAGGCTAATTTTACAGGATAAGCTAACTATGATTAAAAGGTGCTACTTTGGTAGACGGTTGCACGGATTTTGGCGATTTTTCTTTTGGCGAGTAATACGACTTATAGTAAACCCATTGCTGGATAAGTTATTTATGGTAACCGATACTTGGTTCTCATTTTATTTAAAAAACAATGCGTTTTATTATGCAAAAATTCAGTGTTTTAAATATTGTTTATGGCTTCTAAATATTAAAAATCAATTTAATTTTGCATTTTTATTTGAAATAAAAATTTTATTGTTTATGATATTTTATGAAATTTTATTTTATGGATGATGTAATAAATGACGTCACATTATTTTAAAAGTAATTAGTTTTAATATCTGTAAATTTAATACAATGTTTTAAACATTATTTATAGCTGTTAAATATTAAAATA
Organism: Stegodyphus dumicola; assembly: GCF_044657685.1. Classification (NCBI taxonomy): domain Eukaryota; kingdom Metazoa; phylum Arthropoda; class Arachnida; order Araneae; family Eresidae; genus Stegodyphus; species Stegodyphus dumicola. The sequence continues at coordinate 123,929,250 of NC_140778.1, forward strand.
CAATTAAATTTTTCATTTTTTAAAATGATTTATTATGAATGATTATTTAAATAATTTTAATTCTATGCGTGATGTAATCAGCTCCCTGATTGGTTACTGAATATTGGTGCATTACCGCGCCATTTTAAAATTTTATTATTCATCTCTTCGAATTTCTCAGATTTCAAAGCGAATGGATATGTCCGTTTCGAATATGAATGTTGTTCTTGGTAATTACCAAGAATTATTGGTACCGGAATAAAAAAAATTGCCCTTTGAAACCTTATTTTGGCCAACCTGTCTTTCTTAATCAAAGATTTATTTATAATTTGTAACAAAGAATCAGAGGAAATTTATTTTAAATTTTTGGAAGAAACCTTGCTAATTGCTTCTTCAGTGAAGTGCGAGAGATGTGGATGTGAGATGAAGATTTTTTTTTTTTTTTTGGTGTGTGTGTGGTACTTATCACAATACGAAAGGTAAAAAAATGTAAGTACATATTTTTATTTTACTTTATAATTGTATACTTCAATTTTTATTAAAAAATTAATACATTGTTTTAAAAAATTCTTGAGATATTTATTGCCACATATGTTTTAATGTTAAATAATTATATCCTATGAAACTTATTTTAAAGTATTTGAATTTAACTAATATTTTAATTCTTTTAAAAGTTGGTATGATGTTTTTAATTCGATATTCAATTTAGTGTAATATTTTAATCCAATTAAATATTGGCGCAATGTTTTTATAGCGGTGTTTTTATTCTATTATATGGAAGTAATAATTTAACTTTACTTTAGCATTTTATACTCTTAGTAAATATATTGTTACGAATTTGGTATTTAAAAAGCTAATGTTAGTTCAATTATAAATTAAATGGTTTTATTTCTCGCGCAGTGCAGCGCGTGACGAATATTAAAAGAAAGCTAAGCCGGAAAATTGAAAATACAAGAGCGCGTGCATTAAATAAATAAATATCTCTTTTGATTTCGAGAAAGTACTGGAAAATTCTGGCGCGTGATTTTAAAATCTTATAAAAGGAGGAAAACATCTCAGTTCGTAGTAGTTGCTTAGTTTGTTGTTGTTTAGAAAACTACTGTTGTTGATTGTAGCGAATTCGCGGATTAGCTTTCTTTAGCTGTTTTGAATTACGTTCTATTGGACATTTGAGTAGTTAAAGGATAACTACTGTGAGATATCGTAATACTGCATGATAATTTGAGAAAATTTAAGCATTTTTGTTATGATAATAATAAATTTTTGTTCATTTTTCATCGGACATGTGCATTCATTTCGTAACGAACCCGTACGCACGCAACAATTTTTGGTGTCAGGAGTGGGATTCGAATGCCAATAACAAGAGCGATGGAAGAACAATTGAGACAGCTCATTAGTGCTTTTGCTGCATTCCAAGAAAAGATGGAAGCTGGCCAAGCATCATTTAAAGAAGAGATGAAAGACTCTGTTAAAGCAGAGATTAGATCCGTTAAAGCAGAAATGAAATTGTGCCAGGAATCCGTTAAGGAAGAAATGAAATTGGGCCAGGAATCCTTAAGGAAGAAATGAATTTGGGCCAGGAATCCGTTAAGGACGAAATGAAAGCCGTTCAAGCTGGTCAAGAAGAAATGAAAAGAGAAATTACTTGCATAATAGAAAATAAATTTGAAGCTATGGAAGGCAGAATTGACGCAGTTGAAAATAAAGTTGGACATATTGAAGAAAGAGTTTCTTCGGTGAAAGAAGAAATAGAAGAAAGAGTTTCTTCTGTAAAAGAACATATAGAAGGGAGAGTTTCTGCTGTGGAGGAACGAATTGAAGGAAGAGTTTGTGCCGTTCAACACCAAATCGAACAACAAATTGATGAGAGAGTTTCTGCAGTTGCCAAAGAAATGGATACTTTAAAGAAATTCGTAGCGTCGGCAGGGAGCAGGAGTGATGATTTTAAATTCTTACCAATGCCTGCTCGCCCACCCCTGAAGCTATCCACATATGATGGGAAGACCTCCTGGCAGGTGTATAAGACACAATTTTCTATCGTGGCGGATGCGAATGGATGGGATTCCCAAGCTAAGGTCTGTCATCTCGCCGCTTCTCTAAGAGCCGACGCAGAGGATATCCTTCAGACTCTTCCCGAAAACAAAAGGTTAGATTTCGAAGCTCTGTCCGGCGCCTTGGAGTTGCGCTTTGGGGAGAAGTGTTTAAAAGACTACAGGCTCCAATTAAAATCTCGTCAATAGAAGCCTACCGAAACACTTCAGGAGCTCGCCGCGGATGTTGAAAGGCTGTCCCATCTCGCCTTTTCGGAATGCCCGACAGAAACAATGGAAATCCTGTCCTTGCAATACTTTATCGACGGCATCCGAGATACTGAAATACAGAAAGCTCTACGAATGGCGGATGTAAAAGATTTAAAAAGTGCTCTAGTGTACGCCATGAAATTTGAGGCAGCCCAGCAAGCCACTCGTCGAGACCGCCACCCAGTCAGAGCTGCTCAAGTCCAGGAGCCAGGGGATCAAGTCACCGCTCGACTTGACGATTTAACTAGACAACTGAACGCCTTGAGACGGAATATTGGTGAGAAGAAACCGACCGTTAAGTGCTGGAACTGCGGTGCTGAAGGACACATACGACGAAACTGCAAAACACCTTTTCCCTAGTAATAAAAAATTATACCTGAAAGTACTGCTTTATGTTTTCTGCTAATTTTCATTCATTGTATGGTCAGGTGGTAACGCTAGCGGATGGGGCCGCTTCCGTCCTGAGGCTGTTGCCAAACGGAATTAAGAGCCTCCCCACCGAACTTACAATCTACCCTGTTGCGACCCCACAGAGCAAGGGTAGACAAGACAGTACCCGTACGGTCCCTGCCAGCCTTACTTTGTCCCGAGAGCCCTCAGGCCTTCTGTGGAGTCTGTTTTTATACCTTCGTAGTTGAGACTGCCTAGGTACAGATCCTAACCAGTACTTTCCAGGCGTTCGGCTGAGTTAATCTCCCGGGGGGGGGATTGGTCAGGTGGCAGAAACATTAATATCAAGCTTTATGTGAATAATTTCTGAATATGAAATAAGGGCGAGGAGTCATTCATACATATTTTGAAATTCATGTCCTATCATAACTTTGTTCCATTTTAATCTCTGAATGGAAAGGCTTTAGTCTTTCCTTTCAGAACCGCTCTTATTCCTCTTATCGGAACCATCTAATCCAACCATAGTTAAAGATTGAAATTGAAATTTTTTCAAAAAAATTGATCTGGAAAAGCATGAAATGGAACACTTCGCACAGTTCTATTTAATAGCTAATAGTTTTATTTTCTTTGTTGATTCATTTTTTTAGTGATGTGATTTAGTTTCTTAGTGTTAACTTCGGTAATCTACTTTGTTCAATGTGTGCGTGCGTAAACATGCACATATTGAACATTGAAGGAACACCCTGAATGCTTGCTTATGCATTTACGAAGTTCAGTAGACCTTAGGAACCTTAAGTCCTATCTGACCTTCGGAAAATTATTAATAACATTTGAAAAATGAGTGTATCCAAAACTGAACCCAAGCTGTAATGGGAAGGGATGAACCCAAGCAAAAAAAAAAAAGGGACTAATAGTAATTTTGGGGCAGAGTAGGGAAATACGATGACAGTTCCGTATATACGAGACATACGGCAAAAACAACTATGAACTATGTTAAAATAGAAGTGTGAAATTATGTGCATCAAATAGTAACATCGTACCGAATTTTAATATGTAGTGGTTAAGTAACCATTTGAATGCTGGTATATTTTTCATGGATTTGACTCCTGGTACTAAAAGCGGAGCTTAAATTGCGACGGAACCCAGTGGAGCTCGGTTACAGTTCTTCTCAGTTTTTGAGATAAACCATAATGGGGTGTAGTGGCCTAGACCGCTACGCAAACCCTGGGTTGTGACACAGGGTTGAAATGAACTTCAGACTCAAGTTTTAAAAATAACATGAATTTAAATAAGATGAAAACCTTAACAGTTGCACATCTTGACATGTGCTATTGCTAATATGTGCGATGTTGCCGGCTCAGTTATAATTCTGCCTTATAGGCACATGATGTAACAGTCGGACGGGAAAGTTCTGTCTTCTCAGGAAACCACCTTATATATTTCCCTGTGTTTACTTGCGCTGAACTACCAGGAGGAAAAATGGTTATTTCACTCATACATAACAAAGTATCCATCCATCCTGATGAAAAGATTTCTTTTACTTCTTTGTCCACTGGAGTGACCTTCGAGGCTGCAACTGGAATCATTAACGAAGGCACAGAATTTCACCACTGATATGAAAACTATTGCACTCTGAAATCAATCATCCTAGACAAAGAATCTTTATGCCATCTTATCACAATAATTTGAGACGTAGCGCACCGGTGCCCTATATAAAAGCACTCCACCGCTTCTTTTATGTAGGTTAACCACGATTTCAACAAACAAATTTTATTTAATTATGAAACGTGCCTTAAAAATTGATTCTAGCTCCTGAATACAAGGCTGTCTTTCCCTTGGACGCAAACCTTGGACAGGGTTTGAGACTTTTAAGGAAGGAAAAGCCCCCACCTACGTGCTAAAGTTTTCAAAGACGTATTTTTGAGGAAATGCAATTAATTTATGAGAGCGGGTTAATTTTTCTTTCCTGAAAGTGCTAAAAGGCATCACGCTGGTCGTGTACGTGCCACGCTAGTGGCTGCCTACTGCCGAACTCCTGTACATTTTTTGAATGCTAATAACCAAACGTGAGAGACTACCGCTTTCACTTGCATTTACATTTATTCTCACGTTGTTATCGGATCGTATTCAAGGAAAATTTCTGATTGGCAGCTAGAATCATATCGACAAGGCATCGCGATCAGAAGGTATTGGACATTTCCCTGTTTATGTACAGTGCTACACTTTTCTGTTAAAATTTCCTTCCATATCCTGATACTGCTTCCAGAATACTCACTATTCTCCTTTGTGACGTTTTGATTTGTTTTATCATTTTTCATTGCTGTGTTGAGAAACAGAATGGTTTTTGTATCTATCATTCCTTGAAATAGTGCAGCATATGTATGCTCAGGGCTTTAAATAATGGAGACCGGCTAAGATACTTAGCTTTTTAGTAGAATTGCAATTTCAATCGGAGCCCGAAATAAGAGGAGGTCCGGAGGTATTTATAATCAATTTAATAATTTATTAAATTTCTATTTATCTTTTTACATTCCCTTTAAAATTAATTTAATAACTTTATTATTTTAATGTTGTGTGATTTCCTACCTGAAAATCTTGCATGGGGAAAGAAAAGAAATTTTAGAAAGAATTTAATCCCTGAATGAAAGGTTTTAGACTTCTTAGAAGTTAAGCCCTGACTAAAACGTTTAAAGATTTCTTTTACGATTATTAAATCTTCTAATATCTGCTTGCTTAAAAAAGTCTTTCGCGAACAAGTAGCCCATAAACAAAATAACCCTAAGCAGCTGTCAAATGTATTATACAATTTCCTATCCTCTTTTATTTTTCGGTTATTAACTTGCTACTCAGGACCTACCATTATTAATAAACTCGGGCTGAGAAAATTCGACAGGTATGACCAAAGATGGATGAGTTCGGAGTTCAGTATGTCGTTTTCTGACTACCAAGTCGACGAAGTTATGTTGTTACAAAGTCCGACGGCAACTTCGGTCCTTGTAAATCTGCACTCGCTCACCCCCTGGGAGAAATTCCGGATACGTCCGCTATTTGTTACTGTCTCTTTTATCGGATAACGGGTCCCCAGAGGGGCGTTTGTCATAGACGGACGTGCCCACGCTCCGCCTGCACGCTAACGACGTTTGCGTGCAAGATGAGAGTCTTCCACCCCTCTTTTACGTTCCTGGGGGCGTAGGAAGCGATATCCAGATTTCTAGCGCGCCTTTGACAAATCCTCTACTGAAGAAAGTTTTCGACTGTGGAATATACTACTTCAGCGATGAAAGAGAAAAAACTCGTATCCTACTTCATGCACGACCGATTGTCTACGCCACATCTCTTCAGAAGGAAGTCGGTTTATGCCTGATATCCCCATGAATATTGATGGTTTTTTTCTTCTGTATACTTCATTTTCAGGAGTGCTGGCATAAACGTCGATATGCATGTATGTTATATATTTACATACACATACAAACACACGAAATAAAGATGAATGTGCGGTTATGCTTGTCACACTTATTCTAATATTTTTTTTTTTTTTTTTAAATCTCTTAGACCTGAATGTGCGCAGATTTTGAATTCTTATTCCTGATTAGATTAATCCAATTTAATTATTTTTTTGCTCATTTTTATTGATAGTTTCTATCTTTTTCGTTCAATACCATTCATTCTCTATTTTCTTTTCTTTATTTGCACCTTTAATTCAGTATATTTCCCTACGGCTTTCTGATATAAATCCAGTGACATTCAAAGCATATTTAACAGGAAAATTTTTATATTCAGGATACTTCACACATGACGGGACATTTCACCTGTGACTAAAGAAGTAAATTTATTTACGGGAGGGGGGGGGCGCAAAATGGGTACTGAGATCGTGAATATACAGTTACTTGAAAGTTTCGTTGTTTGGGATTTATACTAACTAGTTTGTGGTAGGAAAATTTACATTTTCGGGATGGAAATGCATAATAGGAACGTAACAGGATCACAAAATAACTAAATAAATATTCCACACATATTTTTCAGTTCAAATTTACACTGATTTAGATTTTATCTGATTGGTTTCTGGAAACACATTCACAATCATTAGTTCATATCAAGATTAACGATTAATAGCCCGGTGTTTTTCACATTATACTGTCGTATACAAGTTTTCTTCATTAAAAATATACCCCCAAAAAAGAAAAATATGAAAGTTTTCAGATCTCCTATTACTACCAAAGGGGTGTTTTTTTAACATTTTGTGCGTTACATTTATTTATTAAATATCATGTTTTCCGCATTTAAGCCACACAAAATTAAATTCAACACCAGTATCAGAAAATAATTTAAAAAGAGCATATCTTTAGATTTTCCGAGAGACACTCTCGAGCGCTGGAGATAATTTTTTTTTTTTCGTATAGTGTTGCCATTGCTAGCTTTGAAATAGTTAAGTTTGTTAATGAAAAATTAGTTAAAGTTTTACAAAATATCAAATAGATAATAAAACAAATTCGAAATTCAAAATTCGGGCTTCCAAGTACCCATGTTCGGGTGGTGGATTAAGTGATTCAAAATTCGATGGCTCTAAGTACCGTCATTTCTTTTCCACAATGCGAAAAACGTGCTTGCATACATGCAGATTCTTCTTTATTTAATAGCTTTAAATGTAATACAGGGCTTTAATATTTGGTGGCAACAATTTGAAAAGTAATTAAGACTTTTAGAGTGATTCAACATAAAATGCCGTTTGGAGACTAATAGCCTTTCTGGGCTTACGCTCCCTTGGGCTAAAAAAGAAAGGGTAGATCGGTTTTGAAATGTTTTTGATATTAATGTACAACAGAGGACAACTTTAACTAACTTCAGGAAACGCATTTTATACCTCTAACGAAATTTAAAGTGATTGAAACTAAGTCTTCTAGTTTGGATTTAGCATAGATTGTACTTTTACAGGAATTCTAATAGGAAATACTACAAAAATTATCAATATTTTAAAAACATCTAATGGTTAAAGCAGAAATTTAAAATGATAGCAGTAAATATGAAATTGGCATATATAAGCTCTCAAGCATTTTCCATTTCACTTTTTTCTCTTTTTTTACAAAATTAGCAATACAGCATATATAAATGACTTTTATGATATCATTTATTGTTATAAATAAGTGAATGCTTAAATGTGCGTAATTGTTTTATTTGTTTCATTGTTGAAATCTTTCGCTTGCTAATTGCTCTGGTAAAATTCCACATATCAGATACCGAATTTGGGAAACAAGCCCCCATCTAGCTATTTTCTTAATTTATCAAGCACTTTAAGGTGGCATTTCTACACTAAGAATTGGGACAGAGACTCAAATTATATATTTTTGAACTTAGGTAAGTGTGGTCATAATTATACTTCCCAGATATACCAACCTCTAGGGGCCTATCCGCTCAATGAGTTGAGATGAAATTTCAGATATTGTTTGTTAAAGGTGTGTACTCGAAATTAAGAGGATTTAAGACAATAGAGCTGTCACAATTACGATTACAGTGAAAAAATTCCAAAATTTTGAATGGCAATATTCACTATTTATCTGTGCAAATTAATCAGCCCATTAATCATAAGCGGGATTGGAACGATACACGTATGACAAATTTTACCAGCATAAAACATTTGCAAAGAAGAGCATTGTAAAGGGCCAATGACAACAGAGAGAGGAGATGTGTTAGCACACTTTGCATATTTCGCAGGAATACACAGTACAAGCACTAAACACAGACCACCATTTGAAAAGAACTGCTTGTGGAAAACCTTTAACAAGCAGTGAGGGAAGACTGTTCCTTAAATCAGGTTTTCGATGTGTTAACAAAGTATACTTAGAAGGAAATAACGAGGTGAATTGGCAAAGCTGTTAAAACAACTTTGCCGATTCACTTCGTTGGTTGCAAAAGATTAAAATGCTGCAGAAGCGATGCAAGTTTGTCGGCGAAATCCTAATCTAAGACTAAACCATATTTCATAGAAACTGTACGTGATTTGGTTAAAAATTTTAAACTGGAAGACACTAGATGCACATGTGATAGATCACGATCCGGGGACAACCATGTGGTCCCGCTGAAGTTGATGTGGAAGTGCATAATACGATTACTGCAGGTCAATTTAATAATGCAAGCAGTATTTTCTGAAATTTGTATGTACCGAAAACCCCAGTCCTAAAAAAAATTGGATGCCCATGTGATAGATCACGATTCGGACGACCATGTGTTCTTGTATCATTTTTAATTTCGAAGTTGTTGTGAAAGTGTTCGATGTTAACATGCGATTACTGCAGCTCCATTGAATATTGCAAGATGTGTTTTCCAAAGTTTGGATGTACCGAAAACTCCAGTCATTAAACATTTGAGCTATGTTCTGCGGAAGTTTCTTTGCTGATTCCAGCGTGTCGAGATGTTGCAAGATGAAGACGGGCAACAGCTGAGAATTTTTTTCTTCATCAGATACGATGTAGATAGCAGGTGGCCTCTGCAGACATTATTGGAAGGATGAGGCGCATTACTTTTTAACTCTTATCAGAGAATTGCTTTCACTAGGATAACGAAAATTCTCGCGATGGGGTCACCAACGCCTTTATACGAAGCTAAAGTGACTCTGTGGTGAGGCACCGCAAGAACCTTCTTCTCGGTGCATTCTTCTCCGAAGAGGTCTCCATCACAAATTCTCGGTATACAACGGTGTTGCAGAACTGCATAATTCCTGATTTTTAACAAGGAAATGTATTTAATGGCATTGCATGGAAGCAAGATGGGGCTCCTCCACACGTCACCACATGTATTCAACAAGTACTGCAGCTCGTTAGAGATAGGGGCATGTCTTTAACTTTGCAGTTTCATGGCCACCGCGATTCCCTACTTTATTTAGATGGATTTCTGGTTCTGCGGTTATCTAAATTTCATGAGAAGAATTGAAAGATGCCATAGAACTTGAAGTTATACAGATCTCTCTTGTGATGTTATTCTCGTCATGTTGTCAACAATATTCCGAATCCAATGCGTTATCGTCTCCGATAGTAGGCATGGTGACAACTTGTAATTCCAATAAAAGTTTCTTCCCTCTTCTTTCTTGTGTTGTCTTTGGTTCTTTACAATGCTGCTAGTTGCGAATGTTTTACGTCGGCAATTGTCGTCATATGTGTATCGTTTTAACACCATTTATAGTTCTTCAATGTGCTAATCAGTTTTGCATAGGTAAATAGTGGGTGTTGCCATTCGAAAATTTCGAAAATTGAATGTTTTTATCGTAACCCTGAGAGCTCTATTCTTTTAAATCATCACAACCTTGAGCGCATAACTTCAAATAAATTTTTTTTCAATTGGTTTATTTCAATTTCATACCTGATATTCTATTTCAATTGGTTGAGCGCATAAGCTGATAGGAGCTCATATATCGGGAGGTTTTTTTTATGACTATTCTTGTATTTTCCCATTGACCACGAACTTTGCCAGGGATCCTAAATTCTATTTCAATTGGTTGAGCGCATAGGCTGCCAGGAGCTCATATAACGGGAGGATTTTATGACTATTCTGTATTTTCCAATTGACCACGAACTTTGCCAAGGTTCCTACCAAACTTGCTCCAATCATTCCAACGAAAGTATGAAGACCGAATTCTCTGTTTATTTAGATAGATCGTCAACGGATTCAATTTACGGAAGTTGCATATAATTTTGATTCACAAAACATATTTTGTTTTTGAATGCACATCCGCTTATCATTGTTTATTGATGTTTAAAGAAGTCTCATAGTGTGCTTATTAAGGAATACTTTTTTGTGTCAAGATCGGGAAACTTTGAAATTACTCCTTTGCAGGCTGTTCCGTAGAAGGTAAGTCCAAGATTTTAATCATGTTTTTCAAAATGCGAGACAGAAAGAAAGGAGTAGCAAGTAATTTACATCCTTCTTTACAAAAACTTAATTGGCTTTTTGAAGAATTGGGTACATAAAACTAAGGTGCAGATGCTACGAGTGTGCTTTAACATTAGCCCAATCCAATATTTACTTTAATCATACTGTTTAGCAACAGGTTTTTCTTGACGAAAATAGTCGACAGGAAAGTATGTTATATCTATATTTCTAAGGAAAAAAATTGCTGAAATATGTCTAGAAAACAGGATTTATAATCTAAAATCTGAAAATAAAACAGTAGAGTATTAATACAGAGGATACAAATTTAGAGACAGAGCATTAGTTCATTAAAAATTTGCAGACATACTTTTAAATAATTTAGTGCGATGGAGAAATTCTCCTCATGTAGACAGTTTAGGAGTTAAAGGTTATACATTTTCTTTTACTTCAACTGGTATTATGCTGTCTTAAAACTTAATTGCATAATTATACATGAAATATTTCTATCACTTGTTTCTATTTTTTAGATAGAACTGATCTCAAAATTTCTGCCACGTTCTGCCTCCAAGGAAACCCGCGCACGAAACTTTAATAAAATTTATGTATTTATTGCCTTTAAGGAATTCTATAAACGAAAAGAAAAGCTTAGAAAGCTATAAATTGAAAACAATAACAATTAACAATATTTCACAATTTAAATTTGTAAGCTTATTCATTTTGTAATATGAATTAAATTTTAAATTAAATATGCTGTAGGCGATTTCTAAATTTGATAAGATATTTATTTTCCTTTACTTCTGTGTCATGTAAATAGCTGTAATAAAATACTATAAAATTTTAACAAAATAAACTTGCGTTTTAATTGTAACCTGTTATCTGAGATTCATGAATCTTACAATACTAAGTATTTTAGCTGAACCTTTCATCAAGATTCGGATACGCTCGCAGCATAAGGTTACCCCCAATTTCTGCGTAAATTTATATTTCACCAATTCATCTGATAAGCTTAACACGCATCACATTTCCCGCCCTTCCAAGAATGCCTTTTCACGCTCAATCGAGAAATTAAACGATAACATGTTAAATCACCTTCAGCGTATCGATTGAATCGGAATCGTCCATCACGTTGCGAATCATCAATCGACGAAAAGGGGCGCTGGGCCGTCGTTTAAAACGAGGCGTTAATTCTGGATCAGGCTCACGCAAATTTTCCCTGCAATTTAGCCTCTATCGGAAGCGAACCTGGCCCCCTTAATACCCGCAAACAGTGCCGTGACAAATGAAGATTATAATTAGTACTGACCCAGTTAGAACCCCTTGCGATGTGGTCTGCGGATTTAACGTGTGATTATTCCCGGAGAACAACTGCGTGAGACAGACGCCATTACAGAACAAAAATTAATGAAATTTTCCCTGACGCTGATTGGAGGCTGAAATTATTCATGGCAAACAGGTGCATCTGTGCGCCCTCGCCGTAATAATTTCCAAAAGTCAGAAATCCTGGATAAGACGTCCACATGTTTGGGCTGTAATTAAATCTTAAGTGAAGATGAGACGAACGTCCAAGGATAGTTAATTCGTTTTAAACCGTTTTGCCTCAAGTGATGTCAAGCATGAAGACGATAACTTGCTATGGAACTGATAGGAGTCATTAACTTCGTGTGACCTATAATGGCCAAATTGAAGTATCTGAAGTTCTTAGTTGTTAGGCTTGAACTTTCCATATGATGCGTCGGGCGAAGTATACGTAAGCTTGTTGCCAGGATTTCGGAAAGTTGAAAACAAAGCGATCAGAAAATATACATTTGGGAAAGATAATAAAGGTAACGCTTTTTAATAGATAAAACTGTAATTTGTTCACAAAATTTCGTTAAGAATCAGAACAATAAAAGTTGCTAAGAAAAAGACATAATGTACTTACAAGAACTTTGACTTCGACTGGTCTTAATTAATGATTATATAATTGGTAATCACCTTGACATCAGATCACATGCAACATAAAATGTTAGAAAGCCAGAGTTTATGTTTGATATTTTTAAATAAACCAGTTTTTATAAAGTTAGAAACATTTTTTATGTTTTTTTTTTTTTTTTTCCAAAATTGTTTGCGATAAAACGAATGAATATTTGTAGAGTTCAAATTCGGGGCACGAGATAGCTGCATGGTGGAAGTTTTCACACTTTGCTTCTGTGTAACGTTAAATACAAACTAATTTTCCTTAACCTTTTCTGCACGAAGATATCCATTCCCTTAACGAATAGTTCTCATGGGTTTATCCAAATCTAAACAATTCAATCCAAAACTTCTTTGGACAATTACATTATGATATACTATTATGTGTATAACATTCATTCGTCTTGAGGAATGTTGTCACTGAGGGTAACAAAAGATGTCAGTTTAACTTCCTTGCGCAAATATATTTTTTAGGATGTTCCATTTGGCAAGCGCTAAAAAGCGTGATTTGGCAAACTTTGAAAAAATGCAATGGATCTGTAACTGCTAAAAAATTAGCAGTTTTTAAAGTAATAAAAGTATTTCTTTATTTTCCTTTTTAACGATACGTGTATTTGATATAAGTTAAAATGCACTACTATATATAATAAGAGATATTCCTTACGCCGTACATTGTGTATTAGATAAATAATAATTATCTTCGCTAATTTCTTTTGAAATGTCTTCCACAGATATCGCTTAATTAGGTAGCCCTAATGTACTTTGTCACAATCGTAATGCCAATAGAGATTTCCTCAAGACTTTCGAATTCAGTTTATGTCATAATAAAAAGACTGAGCGTAATTCATTACGCTTTACTAATAGTTATAGGCCCACCAGCGGCCGAGCGGTAAAGTCGCTGAACACTGGTAGTTCGGTCCGATGCTCGAACGGGCTGGCTGCATGGGCGTTTTCATGGTTTTCCCCATGCGTAACGTGTATACGAGCCAGTTTCCCTTAGAAAGTCCCCCACGAAGGCATCCCTTCCCTTAGGCAGATAGCCCTCAAGGCTTTGCCATAATCACAAACACACACACACACACACCCAATAATTATAATAAATAGGGAATGGAGACATGATGTGGCCATCACATGAATTCCTTGTATGATCTATTAAATTCTACGCATTGTTTTCTGCACTTCATTTATTTTCATAAATTATTTTAACTTAATTAACTACTCCTTAAAAGCACGTTGAAAATGACATAAAAATTTACAAATTTTTGAAATTAAATATCTAGGTTCCTTTTTTCCTTAGGGGATTTATTTTTTCTTGACCAACTTTCCAAAATATTATTATATATAAGCGAATCAGCGGCCGAATGGTAAAAGCCGCTGAACACTGGTAGTTTGGTCTGGGGTTCGAATCCCGGAGAACAAGTCGGCATCATGGGCGCTTTTCTCGTGTGCAATGTGGTTACGAGCTTAATTCCCTTAAATGTTCTCCACGGGCACCCCTACCTTTCCCTGTAATACCTATTGGCAGAGCATGTATAAAAATTTATTAAGAATAGAAACCAGGTGACCGCATTAAAAGTTAGATTTCATTAGTTGGCCAACATTCATATTTTCCTAAATTTAATATTGCCAAAACACAAATACTATTCAAAACATTCTGTAATTGAAAGTATATTATTGAGATCAACGATTGCGAAAATAAAGACAGAGTAAGCCGGTACAGGTATATATATATATATATACCTACGGTACAGGTATATATATATATATATACCTTTTAATCCGGTACAGGTGTATATATATATTTGGTGCTGCTGATCGTAATAAAAAAGAAGCAACTAGATGCTATAACAGTCCCATATATGTTATGTTATGTTATGTAGAAGTGAGGGAGCCACCTAATATTTACCCTAAGTAAGCAGGTATTAGTCCCACACACTAACTAGAAAACTAACAACATTCTGGCATCATTTTCCTCGAGTCGTGATGGAAAATGTGACTCCAGTGAGCACTATAAGTACTGCCAACCGGCGGCGGCATCAACGGTACTCCTACCTTTCAGCGTTAAATTAGCTCAAGTAAAAGGGATTGAATTACATGATATACATTGCGAAATACATAGTTGTGCAGGTGCATATTTTGAAGATGTTATCTATTGTATTGGGTACAGGCAACATGTTTCAGGACATTATATATTGCATTAAAAACAGGCGGTATATTCCCACGTTACAAATCATTTTTGTAAACATGATCTGTTTACTATCATAATTAATTAAGAACTATAAAATTGTTTATAAAGCTTACATTTAAGTACTGATGTAAAGTTGTGCAAAACTTTAACTTTTTACGGCTAATTATTTTTCAGTTATGCGAGATACTTCTACGGTATGCTAATAATCTCTTCATAAATATTTGCGCCGTTTTCATTTATTGGATAAATTGTTGATTGCTACTCTACCTGAAGAAGAATAATCAATGGAAGAGAGAGCACGTGAAACCAAGAGAATTTAGTAAACGTAAAAGAATCAACCAACAGAAGAATTATCCAAGACTTACAAAATTCATGTATAAGTCTTCCCTTGATAACTTCATCACTAAATACCTTTTTCTCATATGTATCGCTGACCAAGCGGCATAATGGTAAGGAGGGCATCTGTCTGTAAACTCGGCCAGCATTCGAATCCCTGTGAAGACATAGATGCTTATAAGCATGTGTTGCAGAATGGGGAAGAGCATTTAAATAATTTCGAATCTTCCGAGAGGATGGTAGAAAAGAAACTGGGATGACAGAATTTTCGGATCCGTCCTCTGTTTATTTTTCTTCAAAAATAGGATACAGCTAGACAAATTCGTGCTCTCAACTCAACACAGTCTTAAGAGTATTAAAAATGTTAATAGCAAAGCTTTTATTTTGGCCATCAAAGGTTTTAATTTTTGATTATACATTGTTAACGCCGAAATGAAGCCAACATAATGTTTTTGTATTGTTTGACTTCTTTTTGGATCTGGCAACTCAGTGTAGAAAAGAATAGGACAGTGGTGGTGAACCTTTTTGGGTCGCGTGCCCCAAACCTTTTTTTTGGGGGGGGGGGACTGGCGTGCCCGAAACTTCTTTGATTGAATCCCCATCGGAGAGCGGTTTACCATGTTTTGCCAGGTACAGTGAAATTTGAAAGCTGGCTGTTGTTAGTTGTTTATTTTAGAAAGATAATTGAAAAACCCAACTTTTTGGTAATTATAATTCCTCAATTCTCTTCGATAAACATCTTCCATTCAGCTTCATCAAGTTCAGCAGCAATCTTGTAGGTGTTAACGTATCGTAAGTAAATGAAAAGTAAGCCGTAATTAAAGATAAGTAAGTGAAACGTTCAAGAACAGACTAAAACACTTATTTAAATTACATAGTATGATGGTTAAGGAAGTAATATTTCAGTCGCGTGCCCGCTAATGAGGCTCTGCGTGCCGAGTGTGGCACGCGTTCCATTGGTTCGCCATCACTGGAATAGTAGGTAAGCTAGCCACCATTGACTTGATATGTTCTAAATGAGTATTCTAAGGCCGTTACACTTATAATCTATTAAGCAAGTTAGGCTAGAGATAGCTAGAGAGACCATTCAAGTAGAAAATATGAAGTTCTTATTGTGTATGTAATCAACGTTAAAATATTAGAATGCAGTCCGATGTGTTTTGTGTTGATTTACTATAGAACATTCTAAGGCATTTGCTAAATCAAGAATAAAACGACCTGTGTGCGATAAAGACCGACCATCTACTGGTTGGAGACACGTTCTGTAAACAGAGTGAGCCTAGTCCCGGTAAGCCAAGGATGTCAAACTCGCGGCCCGCGGTAATAGTAATTTCTACTAGTGCTAAAACTTAAAAATGAAGATTTGACGCACTTCCCGACGTGCAGCATGAACAAATCAAGTTTAGATGATACTTGTTCCTATCAAAAATACGCAGAAAAAATTGCAAATTTAACAACTGAATTTGAAACGAGGTTTAATAATTTTAGTTCCCTCGAAGACAAATTTTTTTTTGTTTTCTTCGATTTTCTCAATAAGTATTGACTCAGTACCCATCCATATGCAAATGGAGGTGATCGAGATTCAATGCAACTCAAATTTGAAAGCAAAATTCATTGAAGTGGGGGTGCCTGAATTTTACAAATATTTACCAGCCAGGTTTGAAAATACTCGAAAATTCGCATATGAAATTATTTCCATGTTTGGTAGCACTTATCGGTGCGAGCAGTTATTTTCAGTTATGAAAGGTAATAAGTCTCCTATTAGAAACCGTATGAATGATGCTCACCTTGGGTCAGCGTTGAAAGTTATCCCTGCAAACAAAATTTCTCCCGAAATAGGAAAGATAATAGCAGAGAAGAGATGTCAAGTATCAGGACGTAAACATTAAATTTTTCTTGTTCTTTTCGATATAAATATATATATATGTTTATTATTGTATTATTCGAAATAAATCTACGTTTCTACGAATATTGATTTTTTTTGCGGCCCGCCTAAAGTTAAATCTTGTTTGTTTGGCCCAAGTGTACCTATGAGTTTGACATCCCTGCGGTAGGCGATTCCTTCCACTTCAACTGAAGAAATTGCAAGAACATTATAATAGACTTGAGAGTATCTTCAAGATTGGCAGTAATTTCATTTCGCTCAGTCGAATATAACTATCAGGAACTAACACTGGTGGCAGGCGCACTTTGGGATAGTGAAATGGAAAACGAATTAGTAGATATTTCATTTCCTAAGTTTAGCAATGCAGTGTTGGCAGCGTTGATACACCGATGCATTTTGTGCACTGTGGTATCTTAGACTTTGCTTGTACTTCTTGCTAAACTCTAAAAAACATGGAGTTCGTTCTGTACGCATCGATTATTAATGGTTGTTATTGCGAAAGCTCTGGTGCGTAGGTATCTGCTTGCGCAAAATATTTTATTGGATTCGCTGTCCGCATTGCGCTTGGCATCCACAGTATTTATGAACAATTCCCCAATTCTAAAACCAGCACAATTTTTTTTTCTTGAAGCATTTGAAGCAGCTTGCACTGTATTCCAACTTTCTATTTATGTCGTCGTTTTCATAGTAATTTTGGTCCTACATTCTGAAGT
Organism: Stegodyphus dumicola; assembly: GCF_044657685.1. Taxonomy (NCBI): domain Eukaryota; kingdom Metazoa; phylum Arthropoda; class Arachnida; order Araneae; family Eresidae; genus Stegodyphus; species Stegodyphus dumicola. The sequence goes on from NC_140778.1 coordinate 123,946,854, forward strand.
GCTGCTAATACTTCCTTCTGATAATTTGAGTAGCAGTATTTTTATAGATTACGTAAATAAAATTGTCGTACCTCTCTCTCAAAGCTAGTCTCCTTTCGTGTATACTTTGTGGCATCGTTGGGTTTTGGATGTCGACTTAAAGAATTTCTTCTTGACATTGCAGTATCTGAGGAAATAAGGAAAAATAAAGAAGTGGCAATCAGTGAAACATACTTTACATACTAGAAAGGAATTAAAGAATAATTGTATTAATATTTATTATTCTGAAGAATATAGCAGTTGACCTTTTGTTAATTTTTTCCACAGGAATATTAAGAACATTTTCCTTCCGTGTTTACTCCTGCTTTAGTATTTGTTATAACTAAGAAACACTTTATGTTTTTCTACACTTTTGCTTATTAAATTAACCCTACTTTCATCATAGTCTGTCTTTTCAACAAGCTTAATATAATCTCTGAATCAACATTACTTTCACCACTGTCTCTCTTTTCAAGCGACCTGCATGCAATCTCTTTGAATTCAAGACCGTCATATCTCACACTTATTATACTGCGCGGAAAAAAAAAACCTTATTTTTGGATAAGAATATCACGCTATGGTATATATCACGAAGACGTCTAACGGTTGAAGAAAAAATCACAGTCAATTTTTAAGACCATAAGTGGGCCTTTAACGATTATCACGAACAAAGAATGGTCTGAAATGATGAACGTCTTCTGAACAACTGCATTTTACCTAATTTAAGATTACATGTAGCGTCCTTTCTTAAAGGCTACCGAAATTTAAAAAATGTTAAACTAAAATTCCGTAGCATTCTTGGAAACTGGGTGTGGACATTAAAGTAAAAAAATCATACCTCATTTCGCTCCACCTTCCCTTACACATACACAGTTGAGTAATCATTTGTTATCCGAAATTTTACTTTTCACTTTTGAACATTACATTTACTAACTTACTGTTATCGTTACCTACCTATCAACTTTTTCACTTCGAAGTGCTGATCATATAATATCTAAAATGCTGTCTTTATGTTCTTCACTAGATATATATTGTTGCGTTCTACAGGTTTGTGGATTTGGAGTGATTGATGGTGAAGAACCAAAACACAATTTATTCGTCAGTATTACACAAGACAGTTCCAGAGACACGTTAGAGTACTCCAGAAACTGCAAGAAGCACTCTGAAACAACCAGCAGTAAAGCTTTCAGGCTATCACGGTGAAGACAGCTTCACTGCAAAGCACTAAAGCTTCCGACTCGGTCGATCGCTCTCGAGCTAATCTTCGAACTCAACAAGAGTCAACTCAACAACTATCAAGACACTCTTCACGATAAAATCCCGATGCACTGTTACTCCGCGTACAGGCAGGGTTTATATAGCTTTTGACCTGCTTTCGAGAACATTCTGGGAAAAAAACGTTAAGAATTCGTTCTAGAAAGTTCTCGCTCCGTCTATGGCATAGCGCCAGTTTTGTCGCTTTATGGGCGATTTTGCGCCAAATATGGCAATCCTGCCTTTTCTTGCCACTTTCTGGCAACCCTAAATCACTCTTACCGCATCGGAAGCCATCTTACCGCAGCTGGGCATTTCGTAACAATATTAATAGTTTGGTATAAGGCCCACCAGCGGCGGAGCGGTAAAAACAGCTGAACAGTGGTAGTTAAGTCCGGGGTTCCAGTCCCGGGAACGGGTGGCTGCATTAGCGTTTTCATGCTTTCTCCATGCATAACGTGAATACGAACCAGTTTCCCCTAAAAAGACCTCCACGGGGCATCCCTATCTTTCCTTAGTGCCTAAGGGCAGAGCACGTAATAAGTTAAAAAAAATAGTTTAGGATAGTGTCTTGGTTCAGATATCAATTTCACGTGACCTTCAGCCGCCTAAGGAAAAAAAAAGTCATTTGAGCACATCTCATGCATTGTTTTGTAGGAGACCATCCTTTAAATTATATGAAATTATTCGAGAACTTTCTTACTAAGGGAAAGGATGCCTGAGAGGATAGTTAGGTTAGGTTCTTTAGGTTAATACTGCAAAGCACACGATGGATGCATTCATGGGAGACTTTCTAATTGAAACGGACTTCTCTTTACATTACACATGAGGAAATCACGAAATCTCCCGTGAAATCATCCCTTTCGTCTATATTTAATTCCTGAGTGGAAATACTAGAATTAAATGAGTCAGAATTCGGCCGCTAGTAGAGTGTAGGAGTTCCTAATGTAACGAAGTTAGTTTTCTAAGGAAAGTTCTTTCAGCCAGTTTTGTGCAGGTTGCTTCCCTAAAGGTCATAACAATATTTTTGTATGCATTAGAAACTAAAAACATTTCATTGTTAAATTATTTTCTGTACTTATTTGTTTAAAGTACAGAAAGGTTCTTCCATTTAAGGTTAGATCATTACATCAGAAATTCTCTGCAAACTTTATTATTATAGAACTGACTTCAAGAAAAGTAAAAAAATTAATGCATTGCGTTCATAGGTTCAAGCTTCGTGATTCGGATTGCTCAATCAGGATTGATTACTGGATCAAAACCTGGATTTTGATTGATAACCCAGCTGGTTGCAATTCCAGCTCCGTATTTTTTAACATTTTACTGCTAATCACATGAATGTCATAACGTAATACAGCTAAAAATAAAACTGGATGTTTTATAACAGATATTTGTCATCCTAGATCACTATACTAAATGTAAAGGCTGCTTTTCCTCTTCAGAAATGGAATGATTCGCCCAACACGTACTGCGAGTCAAACACAAAGCCATGTCTTAATAGAGGCGGGCATCTGTATCTGACGTCCGGTTAATGCAGAATGCCGGGGCGGAGAATGCTTTGCGAGAAGGGGCGATGATGCTAATAGCAACAGTGGCGGAGCGAAGCAGAAAGAAGACCCATTGTGTGAAGGCGCTCTCATTAGTGCCTCATTGTAGGCATTGTTTCTCGCTCTGCAAGGCCTGGAATATCTTTTCTGGGCCAAACTCGGGCCACGGACTTTGATCTTCGACTGAGGTTTTGGTTTATTTGTACTTTCAAGCTTGTTGGAGGTTTGATTTCGATTACGCCTCGGCGCAGAATGATGGATTGCGAAACAGTGGATTGCATTGTGTAATGAGCCAAAAGTATCTCCTCTTTATCTTAAAGGGTATTGAATATTATCACTACGTTGGAACAATAAGATAATAAATGTTACATAGAACTTAATAGTTCATTGAAATGATTAAATTACGCTATGAAATATTCAAAAGGCTATCCGTCATCCTAGAGTTTAGAAACATGCATGATTTAACTGAGGGTTTCATTTTAAAAGAAAATTATTTATCTGTACAGGGTGGTGCAAGAGTACCTCCATGATTTTAAATTAAAGAGAAGTATATGAAAAGTTAAGTAAATGTATATTTTGAAACTCATAATACAACATGTGTTTCTAAAAATTGTTATTTACGAAAAATGATGTCTAACATATTGTCCCCTTTCGCGATGATGAATAATAAGCTCTTTTTAGCGCAAACGATTTTGCTGTTCGCGGTTTTCCTGCCCTCCTTGCGTCTCCTACTCATCCTGTCTATTCCAATTTAGCTAGAAGTTGCAGTATCGTATTGTTAGAAGGAGCATATCTGACATTAAAATATCGTCGAAAGTTTCTTTGCTTAGGAGTCATGCTTCTTCCATTTTCTAACTAAAAAGTTATTACCTTTATCCTATCTACATATGTCCATTGCTCCATATCGAAACTACCAAGTATTCATTTTAATCTAGAAAATAGAAACTGAGTAACTGTTAATTCCAGAAAAGAATTATTGAAATTAAAAATTGTGAAGTACTTTTGCGCCAGCCTATACCGAGTTCTCATTGTACTTCTATTCTCTGGTTCTAATATGACCATAAGCTTTAATGCACCCTTTCGAAAGTCATTACAGCCATGCATTTAGGTTAACTTCTTCTGAGAGATAAGCGCTAGGCTACTGCAGGTATATTCACTTTAGGATTCTTTATAATTATGAATAATCTGAATAAAATTTGAGACAAAGATCTATGTTAATTAAATTTAGTTTAGAAAAATTGCTAGTTAATAACTTTTACCGAAAGGGTAAAGTCTCAATTCATGCGAATACTTTATAAAATTTTTTAAAAATTATACCTTTATTATACAAACAAAGAAAAATGGAATAATTTATGGATATGATTTTCGTAACTCGAAACTGGCTGTTCGCATACATAGTTTCGCAGTTTTATTCGTACATAAAGTTGTATAGTATTATAACTCTTCCTAATTTACAACTTTAGAATCATTTCCGACTACCTTTGCACTGTCAATTTTCATACTTTGGATAATATTCCATCGAAAATGGGTTTACAAATTAGGAAAAGACTCAAACTCACCTCATTAGTTGTGATGTTTAATGCGCGGATTCGATTCCCATCTAGAGCAAGCAATACGACAAGCCCAAGGACGAAGGACGGTTGAATTCTTCAATAACGATAAATTAAATAAATATTTCCCACGCGTATAATTTAATTTGCCTACTGTAAAACAAGTTTTCAGAAATAAAAGTAGTTATTTCTAAAATACTTGTAGCCATTAACTAAACCTTTGTTAACTAGTCTCTTTGGGTAGCAAAAAACTTTGCTTAAAATCAAAGACAACAAATAAGCGCTTTGTAACATACATCCCTTCACGCTTTTAAATAAATAATTTAATTTTCGTTACTTTGATTCTCACCTTTGTACGTACAGTATATAGAATGCTTTAAGCATTATCAAAAGCAGTCTATGTATCGTTTATAAATATATGCGCTGTTAGATTGCTTTGCAAAAGCATTTCAGTTCTAGTTTAAATTTGTGAACAGGTCTCAAGAGACCGCTCAAATGCTTTAGAAAAGTGGAATTAGTATTTCGCTTGTACTAACATTTATAAGATGGTTCTAAGATTTAATTAAGATTTTTAAGAGTAGTCTCATGCCGTTTGTCTTTCCTGACAGAACTCAATTAAGTCATAACTGAAAAAGTTTAATGCTAGCTTTACGGAAATAGTACAGTGCAGTATATTGTTCTGTGCAGTGGATAACTCGCTTAAGTTTCAGTCCAAAAACTCACTTTCATTATTACTTAACACTCTCAGTATTCCATCTTTCCTACAGAATGGTTGGATTTGTTAGATATGGAAAACCACACTTAGGCTATCTGTCTAAAAGTAGGAATGTCTTCATGGAGGACTTTTTAAGGGAACGTGGGGTGTATTCATGTTCCACATGGACAAAAACACGAATACACCATATCTTATGTTAATTGTTTTGACCAGGGCTTCTTAAACGTTTTTCAATCGCGACCCCTTTGTATCACTGGAACTTTTTTCGCGATTCCAAGACCCCATAATTTTACGAAATTTGTGTGGGACTCCATAAGCATTACGCAAATCCGGCACACGCTTGACGAAAATCGTCAATTTTTTGACTTATACTGTAATATACTATTGCAATTTTAGGTCATCAACTTTAATTTCTAATTTTAACACATAGAACAATGTGAAAGCTTTAAATAAGTAGCAGACGAGGTGACAGCGTCACGTGCAAAGCAAGGAAAATGAACGTTTATATTATAAAAAGAATGAGTCGGAATGTTTTCGCTTTATCTTTGTCTGTATTGTCTTATCTTTATCTATTTTCAGATGCATGGTTTAAAAATATTTGGTAATTGTAAAATTATTATAATAACTTAAAGAAATATGAGAACTGCTGAAATTTTTGGCGACCCCTTGCTGCAGGTCCCGCGACCCACAGTTTAGGAAACTCTGGTTTTGAATATAAGCAGCGAGCATCAGCTAAGTATTTGATAAATTTAAGTAAGCAAATAGTACTAGACTTCGGGAAAAAAATCTGTTGTAGACACCACGTGACTTCCTTGTACGGCCCTATTAAATTATACACAATTATTGCTACAGTTCATTTAAACTTATTTCCTCCAATTAAGCTAACTTCATTAACCGACTTTTAAAAGCAAGTGGAAAATGACATCAAATTTTAAAATTAAATAACCGACACGAATATAGTTGTAGAAGCCGGGAACAGCATTAAAGGTTAGATTTCGTTATTTATTGAAATGTTCTTTAAAATTTGACATTGCCAAAACATGAATATTTTAACCATTTCAAACACGTCTATAGTTGAAAACTTGACTATGACCAACGATTGCGAAAATGTAGGCTAAGTAAGAGCTTTCTAAGCCAGGTAAGGAGGTGAGTTGGTGTGTGTGTGTATATATATATATATATATATATGCTTTGTTCTAACGATTGTAATAAAAGAGGGAAATGCACATCTAGATATTACAGCAGTCCCATATACAAAATGTCAACGTTCTCTGAGGTTAATCGTTTTTGAATAATGCGAGATACATACATAGGTACGTATATGTATACGCACAGACGTCACAAAAATCCCTTTTTCATCCATTTTACAGATTGTTTTGGAAAAAAGAGTTCTTTATTCTGTCCATACGTACAGATGTCACGCCAAAAAAAAAAAATCATTCAAATGGATTCGAGAGCGGACAAGATGGATATTTTCGTCAAAATATGATAACCCAAATTTTTCGCGATTACAGTTCTTCCTTTACTTTGTACAAGGAAGTAAAAAGTCATACATTTTTATTGACTTTATTTTCTCTCTGTTTAAGGAATCTTACAATATTATTATTATCCTAAACCGTAAATTACTGCAGTACAAAATTCTCTAGTCTAACAAGCATAAAGGAAAGGAAGCTAAAATTCCCCTCAGTGTATACAACTCTGAAACTGTGACCGTTTTAATTTCATTTTAGTGCTTGAAACAGAAAAACATGATATCCTCAATTATTTGAAAGGCTATTTATATGTGTTCTTTCATACGATGAAAACACCGCTAGTGTTTATTAGTATTTTAAGCAAGTTTTGCTTAATTTTTCAAAAATAGTTTATGAATGTTTAAATTTTTCTTTCGTTAAAAGTAAGATGCCCATTCATCAGTAAACATTCTAATTGGTGTCTCACATTTTTTCTTGATCCACCTTCGGCCCAAGTCGTTAACATTAGTAGTTCAGCTCGAGGCTCGGCTGGCTGATGGAGATTTTCGTGGTTGTTTTTTGCATGTATAACATGTGTAGGATCCAGTTTCCCTTAGAAAGTCCTCTACGAAGGCATCTGTTCCCGTAGGCAGATTTGTGCGTTGATATAATTAATTTAACCAAGCGAAACCCTTAAAAAGTCATCCAGGAAGGCATGCATCCTGCTAGGAAGATTCACCTCGAGTGCCCTACCATAATTAGGCAATCCAAATCGAACTTTATTTTTACTTGTTGTAAAATGTGGAAAATATTTTCATTTGCGACTGATCGCCAACTACCACAAGAACTTCAGAGAACGTTCAGTGCAAGTGCTTCACAAACGTGTAGGGAACGTTCAAGCAGAACGTTCAAAATGCCGTCACAATTCTAAGACGGGCAATAACAAGTCAAATACTTGTGTTTTAATACTTTCATGCAACGTGTCATTAACGTTCTAGTACAACGTTTTTGGCACGTTTTACCTGAACGTTCTGAACCACGTCTATGTATCGCAGTTCAATGACGGACAGTAGGACGTCAAAATTGAAGTGGTACTACTATCACTTTTTTATAACGTTCTATGAATGTTCTTCTAACGTTTTAACAGAACGTTCCTTTAACGTTCTGGCAGAACGTGGTGAATCACGTTAATATGTAACAGTTCAATAACGGGCAGTAGAACGTGAAAAAATGGTGTTAATATCAATTTTATAAAACGTCCCTTGAACGTTATATGGAAGCTCCGTTAACCTTCTCACAGAACGTTCCTTCAACGTTCTAGCAGAACGTTTCTTTAACGTTCATGAAAAACGTTCTGAACTACGTCTGTAAGATGTAGTTCATTAATGGACAATATAACGTCAAACTGTGGTACTAGTAACAATTTTATATAACGTTCCTAGAACGTTCTATGAAAGTTTCTATAACGTGCTAGCAGAACGTTCTCCTAACGTTTGGGCAGACTTTCTGAATGTCGTCTATAGATTAAAGGTTTATAACGAGCAATAGAACGTCAATTACTTGTACTGTTAACAGTTCTGTATAACATGCAAAGAACGTTCCGAATCACGTTTAACTAGAACGTTTCGAGTTACGACTAACTAGAACGTTCTGAATCCGGTCTATATGTACAGACTCTGAGAAACGTGAAATATTTGTGTTATACGTGAAATATTTGTGTTGTTTGTGTTGTACGTTGTACGTGAAATATTTGTGTTTGTAACACTCATAATGGGGGATGAAGGCAAAACATAGCACTAACTAATGTTATTAAGTTGCGAATCATTTGTTGTGGTGGTTCTAGTTCAAGAAAATTTAATTCTTGATCTGTTATCTATGCAATCAACGATCTTCATAACTTATCATTCTCCAACGGAATTGTATTACTAACACCTCCAAGAAAATTAGAAAATTTGCAGTACTATTATGAAAACAGTCAAAACAAACCATTAAATGGCAAAACTACGGCAGTTTTATTCTTTTGCTTAAAGAAATGCCCCATCATTTACTCCTAAACAAACTGAGAAAACAAGCAATTAACTGTAATTTGTAAACATGGATTATATTTCATTGTTAAAGTCTGAGATATTATATTTAGCAAAATATTTCCTTTATACTGTGTATTCCAAAAGTTCTAAAGAAAGTAATCATTTAATGTGCTCCAAACTACGGTATGCCTTAATAAAAGATAATTGCTATTATTAAAATATTTACTTTTAACTATAATTTTTTACTTTTCTTATGGGAATTATGAAGGTGAAGTGCTTAAACAGTAAAGAATTTATTGCATTATTATGCCTGTCAGACTATATAAGTATGGGCCTGGCAGAGGAAAATTAACAAACAGAGAAAAAAGGAGGGGGGGAAGAAAAATCCTGCCTTTTTTCCTGAGCAAGGCACATGGAAAATTAAGGAAAGTGTTAAACTTCTGCTTTCATGTAATTAACATTACTGCTGTTCGGAAATAAGAAAGTACAAAGTTTGTTCATGAACGTACTAACACTACTCTCTTATAGAAAAGATTAGATGTAGTGCGGCCCCGGCGGTAGCCCTAAGTGGTTAAACCTGCTGAATACTGGTAGTTCTGATCTGGGTTCGAACTCCTGCAAACGGGCTGACTGCGTGGCTGCTGTTCATGCTCTTTCCCTTGTGAAACGTGAATATGAGTCAGTTTTATCCAGAAAGCGCCCTCTAGCAGCCGAGCGATAAAGTCGTTGAACATGGATAGTTCGGTCCAGGTTCAAATTCCGGAGGACGGGCTGCCTGCATATTCCTTTTTCGTGGTTTTCTCCATGTTAAATGTGCATACGAGCCAGTTTCCACGAAGCCATCCTTTCCAATACGCAGATAGCCCTCGAGTGCATTGCCATAATTAAATAAACCAAATAAACCAAATAAACCAAAACAATTTTCTCAGGGCTCACTAGCGGTCGAACGGAAAAGTCGCTGAGCACTGGTAGTTCCATCCGCGGTTTCGAATCCCAAGAGCAGGCTGACTGCACGTGCGTTTTTATAGTTTTACTCGTATGTAACGAGTATGCGAGACAGTTTCCCTTAAAATGTCTTCCACGAAGCATATCTTCCTCTAGGCAGACAGCCCTTGAGTGCTTTGCCGTAATCAAACAAACCAAACTAAACCAGTTTCTCAGAAAGTCATCTAGGCAGACATCGTTTGAGCGCTTTGTTATACACTGACTACCAATAAGTATTTGGACACCTATGCAAAGGACGATATCTGCGGTCTTAAGGTACGTCACGGACTCCGCCGGTATATATCGTGTAGGAAACAGCATCGGCTTTAGTCGCATGCAAGATGCCTCGCAGTTCGGAGCTCTCTGATTTAGAGAAAGGTATAATTATCGGGTATCACAAATGTGGCCGATCCTTAAGAGACATATCTAGCGATCTGAAGTACCCAAAAATCGACAGTGGCCTATGTGATTAAGAAGTGGAAGGGGAGCGATGATTGTCGGAATGTGCCCCGAGTCGGCAGACTAACGAAACTGGGAGATAGAGACCGACGAGTGCTGTCCAGAGAAATTCGGAAGAACCGCACCCAACCGATGGCCCTCATCCGCGAGGAGTTTCAACAGGCATCCGGGAGTATTGTTTCAATGATTACCATCCGTAAAGAAGCACATCTGCTTGGTGTTCATGGTCGTGCTGCTGCCCATAAGCCTTTGATCACAAAGTCCAACCGCACTGCTCGGTTAATGTGGTGCAAAGCACATCGAAATTGGACCGTAGATCAGTGGAAACGGGTTCTTTGGAGTGATGAATCAAGGTTCACCCTTCACCTTTCGGATGGCAGTGTCTGGGTCCGGCGTCTACCTGGAAAACGTCTCCTGCCAAAATGCATTGTGCCAACAGTCAAGTTCGGCGGAGGTGGAATTATGGTCTGGGGGTGTTTCTCCTGGTATGGGCTGGGACCCTTGGTCCCCATTCATGGTAAGCTCAACTCCGATGCCTACTGCACTATTTTGGATGACAATGTGCTTCCTACGTTGTGGCAGTTTTACGGGTGGGACCCCTGTTACTTTCAGGACTACGATGCCAGTTGTCATGTTTCGACGTTAACAAAGGCTTGGTATGGCGCCAATGGAGTTCATCGAATAGACTGGCCTGCCTAGAGGCCAGACCTGAACCCTATCGAGAACCTCTGGGACGAGTTGCAGCACCGAATTCAGGGGTGCACTACTCGTGCAAAATCGGTGAAGGAACTATTACGTCTTCTCCAAGCCGAGTGGAAGAAAATACCACTAGCTGTCATACAAAGACTTGTGGAAAGTATGCCACGGAGGGTCCACGCTGTAAATACCTCTCGTGGAGGCTCTACCAACTATTGATTTTGAATAAAGTTAGTTTTTCTTTTCTATCACAGGTGTCCAAATACTTATTGGTAGTCAGTGTATTCTAGCAACCATAACCATAACCTAGATCTGGTGGAAATGTATTAGATATGGTGGGACGACACAGAATATATTTTTAAGTAAATTTGTTGATTGGCTAGAAACTGTGTTTTAATCTGAGATTTCAAAATATTAATTATTAAAAGAAATAAAAAAAATATATTTTATATAACTTGGGCCATATTTAACAAGCCAGAGAAGCCAGAGAAGAGCATACAAGTGGTCGCACTTATTTATACTTTAAAATTTTTAAAATTTTATTTTTTGCAATTTGCGTTGTGTTTAAACATGATTTGAAGTTGATTTAATTTTAGAGATATTAAATCATGTTTTAGTCTTTGGCATTGTGAGTGGCACGACGTTTCGAATTTACACTTTAAAATCAAAATTTAAACAGCTGCTGTTAGCTAAATTTTTATAATTACTTTATTTTAATCTCTGTTTTCGTAAACATCTATTCATTAAAACTGCATTAACATTATGAAAGAGATTAATGAAAATATTTTGAATATATAGGGTAACATAGATATAATAAAATATTTTGAATATATAGGGTAACATAGATATAATAAAATATTTTGAAAATATAAGAAAGCAAAATACTTTAAATTATAATAAGAAAGCAAAATACTTTAAATTATAACAAGAAAGCAAAATACTTTAAATTATAATAAGAAAGCAAAGTAGTTTAAATTATAATAAGAAAGCAAATACTTTAAATTATAGTAAGAAAGCAAAATACATTATAATAAAAAAGCAAAAAACTTTAAATTATAATAAGAAAGCAAAATACTTAAAACTATAACCTAACATGTGGGGGAAAAAAAAAAAAAATCATGACCGGATGAAAGCGATCATGGTACTCAGGGGCTAAAATGCTTTGTATTTTATTTAGTAGCATTCCATGTATAGTGTTCATAGATATATTGTTGTATATCTGACAATCTGTTACTGATTGTTACTATATTGTGACAATTCCTAGTGTAAAAATCCCTCCTTCTTGATGAAACCTGACTGAAGTTAAACAATTGTCATACAGTTTTCACTGCAGAAAATGTGAACGAATAAATAAGCAGTAGCTCAGCAGGGCCACATGCTCGTAAAATGACTTAATGAACTCGTATACCAATAGTGAACCGCAGTTTGGCCACACACGAAATATTGAATTATTTTTAATATTAGCCACTTGCACGGCAAGCCCTTGCTTTTGCAAAATTCGGATGTAAACAGAGTATAGTGGTGCTGAATACTGAAACACAAAAGTTTCCAACTGCAGCGAATTTTTCGAACATTTTAATCTTTTATTTCGAATAACGTCACATGCATATGCTCCTCCCAAGGGCAAGCCAAGCAAGTTTAACGTTCTGTTAAAGCAAAGAAATTATTCAAAAAGATCTAAATTGAAGCCATTAAAAATCACAAACGTTTCAATTTTTTTAGGTACAGATGTTAAATAAAACTTATTAGAAATATCTAATACTTAAGATAATATATACTAGCGGGCAGATGAGACTTGCCGAAGGAGCTTGCTCCTACTTGGTCGTATCGGACGTCAAACTCCGTCGACCTAAGGTCTCGTATCCCCTTGGCCGAGAAGCGCACCATTTGAGAGGACGCTCGAGGGCGGGAGAGACGATGCATAAAGATTCTGAGGACGGTAGAGGGAGCCGTAACCTCAGATAAGAAATACTAGCGGGCAAGCCCGCTTTTCATTGTTCGTGTGTATAAGAGTTCCCATTGTAATTTCGCTGGTATTCAAAAGTTGGACCGAACTACAAGTGTACTGCGCCCGCTTTGTTCACGTACGCATGGAGAAGATACTGTATAAACGATACACATGCGTAAAACCAAGAAAACACCCGTGGACCCAGCCCGTTCGCCGGGACCGAAAGCTGGACCGAACTACCAGTGTTCATCGGTTTTGCGCAGGCTGCGCCCGCTTTATTCACATATGTATCCAGAAAACACTTTATACACGATACACATGCAGAAAATCACGAAAACACCCATGCAGCCAGCCCGCTGGCCGTGATTCGAAAGTTGGACTGAACTACCAGTGTTCAGCGGTTTTGCGCGGGCTGCGCCCGCTTTATTAATGTATGCATGCAGAAGATACTGCGTACTCGATACACATGTGTAAAATCACGGAAACACTTATGCAGCCAGCCCGTTCGTCGGTTCTTCTCGAAATTTGGATCGAACTACCAGTGTTCTGCGCCGGCCTTATTCACGTATGCATTCACAGGATACTTCATAAACGTTAGAAATGCAGAAAATCTCGAAAACAAACACCCATGCAGCCAGTCCGCTCGCCGGGATTCGTAAGTTAAACCGAACTACCAGTGTTAAGCAATTTTGCGCGGGCTCTTTTTCCTGCCTTCATCAATATTTAATAATTAATAATTTGAAAATAATGTTGGCAATTGTTTTCATTTTCTGTGAATATTTTTCCCAAAATCCTACAATGTCCAATTTTTAAAATACGTCGGCAATTAGTATATATTTCGTCTTAAACATAAATGATTAGAGATCAGGATGATATAAAACTTGACATTGTGGAATGAAGTAATGTCTCTGGATGTGAAAAAATATCAAACTATCTAAAAATTCGCACGATATATGAACTACATAATAATCAACAGGCTTACAGATTCATGCATTCGCTTTCAGGACTATGTGTGTTTAATATCTGGCGGCCGTAAGTACCACACCTTTCCACACGTGCGACGTACTCCCACGCTCTCTGAAAACTTCATTTTGTAATAATTGAGATAAAAATTGATTTCCTTTGAAAAATAAAATCCTACAATGTCCAATTTCACAATTGGACACAATTGGACTACAATGTCAATAAAAGTCTATTTATTTATGTTGCTATTTAAGAAAAGAAGAAACTATCCAATATTTAAAAAACAATTAATAATTTTGAAAGAACCTATACCTTTACTCTGCCTTTCAACACGATTTCATTTTGACTACCGGCCCACCAGGCGGCAGAGCGGTAAAGTCGCTGAACACTGGTATTTACAGCCTGGATTCGAATCTAGGCGAACGATCTGGTTGCATGGACGTTTTCGTGGTTTTCCCCATGCGTTTTCACTTAGAAAGTCCTCCACGAAGGAATCCCTCCCCTTGTTGAGCCTAGTGTGCTTTGCTGTAATCTGAATAAGCCAAACCAGTTTCATTACCACTCTACTGAGAGTTATATCTGTCGTTGTTTCTAGCTATAACATCATCAAAATTTAGTATGAATTTCTCGACTTTAGTTATAATTCCTTTTCGGCATATTCCGATATAATTTTCATTATTAATGAGACCAATAATTGTTATTTTATTTTGTTATGTATATTTTTATGCATATCTGCTTACAGATATTTTGCACATAAGTGCCGAAACTCTCATTTACTTGAATTGATTCCTCAAAATTCCCTTCCCTCTAATATCTTTAGTTTTGCGTGTTGAAATTCTACAGTAATTCGCTGACCTTTCAACCTTCATTTCTCCCTCTATCTTTTAGTGTCTTACACTCAAAATACTATGACAAGATTGCACTATTTAATTTACTTCCTAATGGCGCATCACTAATGACAAGAATTTCAAAGTAAAGAAAAAAAAAAAAAAGGTTTCGGTTTTATCCGGTTTTCAAAAAGGGCCAAATCGAAAAGCTTCTAATAATTTATGGTACAAGAAACAATTAAAATTTAGTCTATTTAATATTGAAATGTTTTTAAAATAATTACACCGAATAAATCTGGAAATTAAGTAGCGCACAAAATCTCTTCAGGTCGTAATTTTAATGACGCCGTTGCCCACCAGAGGGCGTCACCGCCGCCACGAAGTCCTCTTAACCCCGCCCTCTGAACTTGCGATCCATCAACAGAAGTCGGGTGACAACTTAATTGGAACTCTGGAGTCGATTACCCGCTCTTAAAGATTGGGGCTTATTTAAAAATGAAAGATTCACGGTGCGCCCCGGCAATTACCCAAAGCTCTAGGCTTATCATTGGCTACTTTACCATACTTATCGAAATTTCCTTTTCAGAATGTAGGCGATATCGTCCAACAAAACGGCGCATAAAAAGCAATTAATGAACTGAAGTCGTTTAAAAAAATTTCACTTATAAGGAAAGCAAATCAGCTCGTACTTTCATGTTTGGAAGAGGGTATACTTTTATTCTTTTTTTTTTTTTTTTTTTTTTTTTTTGCTTAATGTATCTGAAGAATTTTCTATCAATCATTTTAAAGTCTCTGACAATGTCAGTGCAAATGCAGTCGGAGAAAAAGATAAGAAGAAATAAATAAGTAAAAAAAATCGGAAAGCTTTCAAGTTTTATATTACGCCCAAAGGGGACTTTTTTAGGGTTTGGTGCGTTACCTTTATTTATTAAATATCATGTTCTTCGCACTTAAATCATAAAATTCAGTTCAGCAATATCACAAAATAATTTTAAATGAGTATATCTTTAGAATTTCTGATACACAGCTGGAGATAAAAAATGTTTTCTTGCCTCCCCCCGTACGGTGTTGTCATTGATCGCTTTGAAATTGTTGAGTTTGTTAATCAAAAATTCTTTAAGGTCTGAAAAAATATCAAATAGATAATAAAACGAATTCCAAATTTGGGCTTTCAGAAGCCCATATTCATGGGTGGAGACGTACGTTATTCAAAATTTAATGATTTCAGGTCGTTGTTTTATCACAATGCGAAAAACATAGACAGATTTATGCAGATTCTTCATTATTTAATTTCTTTAAATATAATACAGGGCTATAATATTTAGTGCCAACAATTAAAAAAGTGATTCGCTGTATGTAGCGAATCAACGCAAAATGCCGAAACGAAATTGATACCCCTTCTGGGCAAATTGCTCCTTTTGGCTAAATACAAAAGTTTGTTTTAAAAATGAACGAATTTTAAATGGCTCCTTTTAGTCATGCTTAGCATCGGATTTATAATTTTATTAATATTATTTTATTTTACAGCACCGTTAGTAGCACCGTGTAGAAATTTTCGCAGATGTCAAAACAAATGACATCTGATCTTTATGATTTGGTTTGCAGAGATGGCATCAGTGGTGATATACTGAATTGCTTTACTCAGTGCTGAATGTGATTCTGTCCTTGTCTCCCAGGACTTTGCTAGGCATAATTGATATTATGTAGTTATACGTAATATTGCTTACATTCAATGTTTAATACAGTACAAAGTCCGAAATCGGACTGGTCCGGACTTCGGCGATTCCGGATTTGGGATTTTTCCGGATAATAGATCATCAATTTAAATCTGGTAAGATGGCATGCAAAAATTATACAATTCAAAATATGAAATAAAGAACAATTACGATCTAAAGGGTATCAAAATTTACAAAAGAAAGCTTAATACTTATCTGTTTACTTTATTAAACATTTCTTTCACCGTAAGTTGTTTAAGATGCTTCCACAAAAAATTTAAAAAGTTCTTTTTTCTTGTGTCATATATAGTGGACTTTCCAATGCCATACTCCTCGCATAATTTTGAGACGGATATGCCTTTATCCATTTTTTGCAGCAATTCCACTTTTTGTTTAATGGACATCGAAACATGGTTTCGCTTTGTAGATCCTTTGCCAACTCCAGAATTGGAAACTCTTTTCGACATAATCGAAAGTTCAAGCTTAGTTTTTATAAAATTACCGTAATAATAAAAGTCTGCAAAAAATAATAAGCTGGATCAAATTATAAGATCAGGAAGCAGCGCAATCTGCTACTTTAATTGAAATGCCTTAGAATGAGTAAAGATAATTTTAGCCTAGCTTTAATAGCGTCCGTTATACATTATTGGCTGTGTATCGCAAGATTGGCGATGAAAGCCAAGTTGTTTCGCTAAATTTTGTCTTGCTCTTATTGCGTACTGAATTGTATTAGCTTAGTTATTTACTATATCTACGTTTATTTCTTGCACATGTTTCAAACTAATCCGAGTCCTGAATAAATAAACTCCCACATGTACTTAAGGCTTTATCTAGGGCTGGCGCTCGATACCGCCTAGTGCAGTCTCTATGGGTCCTAAATTCTGCTACAAAGTACTTTTCTTAGTTCTAAATTTTCACCGTGCCTAAACTTTGGATCCCAGTGCTTTCCCTAAATCATATATACTTCACATCCCTTAATTTTGCCGCTCCGTGCGTCCCCTAATTCCAAAAATTTCGTCTTCCCTAAATTCAGCCGTCCAGTGCCGACATATTCTGCCGCCGCTTCTGAGTTTATAGTGAATAACATATCAGTTATTCTTAATTAAAATAGCGCTAAATGTAAACTTTTGGCTTATGAGTTTCATGAACAAGATCTATTTTTAGCATATGAAAAGAAATTTTTGTTGAATTTTTCCACGTCAACATTTCTTAGAGAGTTTAAAAATCTATAATCATCACCAAGCGTAATGTAGCATAAAAGGCTTCTATACTCTTGTTATTCAATTACTAAGTTTAGACATCACAGCATGATTTATTACTGAAGTTGTCATGTATTGATAAACATGCGGTGATGAAAGCAAAATATAATAAATAATGACTCGCCAGGTCGGCGTTAAGGATATAAAATAGGTGAACTACTCAAACCGAAACGTTCACCTATTTTATACTCAGCCAAGTAGATACTCAGCTACAGAACCAAATTATTAATCTCACAAATTTATACTTACATGATTGTTTTTTAATAACGAGGTATTTTATTTAGTGCCTAAGTGAAATTAAGAATCGGAATTTTTAACTGAAAATCTCCACAGTTTTTATTATGGAAGAAAAAATCAAATGCACATGCTTAAAGCATTAATAAAAAAAAATGTTTGTGGCTTTGAAGCTCGGATTTTAGATCATTCCGGATAATGGACGTCCGGATTTCGGACATTGTGCTGTATATATATATATATATATATATATATATATATATATATACCGACTTCCGAATATCCTGCGACAAATTAATCAAAACCTTGTAGAGAAATTAAACTTTTTTATTACAGAAGGATGGTAAAATTGCTGTCATAAATCATGAGCATGAAGCAACACTATGCATGGGAAATACAAATAGTGAATGAAAATAAAGAGATAACAGCGGCTATTGCAAATAGCATCATAGTATTTGGGACTTCTTTTTAACCACAGCAAGGCGTGTGTAATTTGGAATAGAAAACCGTTGTTGAATAGTCAGTTAAACGTATATTGTTCAAATATAAAAATTAAGCATGTGTACGTCCATTAATCATCTGTTTCACATTGGCACCTATAAAAATACAAGTGTAATGTGTAAAAAAATAGCTATGAAGAGAGAAAGGGAGAAAGTCCCTCTCTCTCTCTATGTATATGTACGAAATATTTACGAATTTTGTTAGGTAATTTTAGTGAAGCTATTGTGATGAATTCAAAAGGCAAGAGGTAGCGTAAATAGATTTATTTGGGTTCTTTCTAGGCTATATGCAAAAAAATAAAAATAAATACACTTATACAGTATTGTTCTCACAGTAGGGTGAGGGGGGAAAAAATATAACCAGTTCCAGACGGTGTGAATAAAGTTCCTGTTTAGAACTCAGCCAAGATGAAAGTTCTTGTTTGGAATTAGTTCAAGCTGGTGGTTGGTTCAAGATAAGACTATTTAGAATTAATGGACTCTCTAAGCCGGTGGTTGCCGGACTGAGCTGTGTCTGAGCAGGATGCTCTTCGTAAGTTAGCGGCGAATCCGACTAGCTCGCTGTACATCTCGTGACAGAGATATTGGTGAATCTTTACATTAGGTAACTTGGCGATGTTTTGGCGAAAATTTGGCGACCAACCCTGCTACAGCAACCTGCTAGTTTTGTTTTGGACGCCATTTTGTTTTCCCGATGTAAAGGCATTTTTTTTTTTTTTAACTCAACATTTTTGCCAACAATCTGCTAGCCGAATCACGCTTATACCAGAACTTTTATGGAACAAAAGTGCTTAATCATGACGAAGGTTAGGTGCGAAATTGGGAGAAAGTGCAGAATCGCAAATTGCTTGCCGCGTTTTTAAGAATTTCACATACACGGTATCCATGCACACGTCGACCTATTTTCACTTAAAAAAAACATCCCAGAATTGCACAAAAATGGCATTGCGCACACTTTTGACGTTATCTATGTACACATCGACCTATTTTCACTTAAAAAGTCAAAGAAAATTGACAAAAATCCTATTCTTCTTACTCTTGTAAAAAGCGCGAAACAAATAAGTGGGCGATTCTGCACTTTAGCAGCGAAATTGTTTCTAAGTGCTTATTAGCTAAAATCACGATTGGAATTTTCCGGAAAATGTCACATTACATGTCTCATGATCTCTCATTTCTCTGAGACAAAATAATCTGTGATTCGAACTGTGTACTTCTCAGATTATTGCTAAAGTCCTAGCTAGTAACCTTTATCGCCTTACCAAACTGTCGCCAAACTACCTGTTACCATATTCTAAAGATTAACCGAGAAATTAATATCACTCTATACAGAGCGAAACAAAAATTTGCTCGTGGCCGAGCTGGGAAAACCGAGAGAAGGTTTCTCTCTCTACTTACTGCAACTAACTTTCACTCGATCTCTCTGGAATTGCGTTTCCTCATTTTGTTCAAGTTGTCATTGGGCGTGTTGAAACGAATCCCAGTATCCTCATTTGTCCGTAATTTCTAGAAGCGCCTCTTGATTGGCGAAAGCACTTTAATTAACAACTGGATATGATGAAGACAGCCCAGGAAAAGCTCGTGAGAACTTTGCGGTTTCAACTGAGGATTCAAACCGGGTGGTCTGAGACACTGAACCTATAAACTGATGAAAGGGAACGGAACAATGTCTCCCTTCGAACAACTATATGAGGAACAAAAACTTGAAATTGTTTTGTTACTGCTGGTCACTTCATCTTTTCGAGAATTCGTTAAGAAATACTCTGTCCGTGGGAACTTTCGAGGTGGCCATTCTTTTTCTCAGAACTTTGTGGTGGTCGATAAAATAGCTTAAAACGTTACACTATATGTGAAACTCTTGTATTTTTCTGCATAATGCAACATGAAAAGCTCAGACAATTGACCCTCTACCGAAAAATTGAGAATGCAGGGGCTAGTCTATTTAACATTGAGTAAATGGCTTTCTCCCTAATTTGTATAAAGCTACAGAATGTGAATCTGGAAACTAAGATTTAACGACTTTTTTTATAAATTGATTTTGAACGTTTTATCAACTTTAAAGTTTCTGTAACTACCTGGATTAACTTGTTTTAACAAAACACTGGTTTAATCGTTTTTTTTTTTTTGGGGGGGGGTACATTTTGCTTGTTTATAAACTTTTTAAAAAGTAAAAAGTGTATTTTTTTTAAAAAAAGATTTATTGCTTTGGAAGAAGCACTTTAAGGTCATCTCAGTCCTCCTGGCCTCCCTCGCAACCATGGTAACGAGTGCTGAGGAGGACCGCTGAGTCTTGAAAATTTGCTAAATATCCCTAATCTCCTCTGAATCATGATGACGGAGTACGTTAGGAGTCTTAAACGACCTTGAAGTGTTAAGTTTAAAATAATACGCTATAGAAAGACACCGAAACAATTGTTCCATAACATACACATTTAATACATATCATAAATATATATTATATACAATAATAATGAAAATGTCTATGAAAGTTATCATTTAATTAATACGCTATAGAAAGACACCGAAACAATTGCTCCATAACATACACATTTAATACATATCATAAATACATATTGTTACGAATTTGGTATTTAAAAAGCTAATGTTAGTTCAATTATAAATTAAATGGTTTTATTTCTCGCGCAGTGCAGCGCGTGACGAATATTAAAAGAAAGCTAAGCCGGAAAATTGAAAATACAAGTGCGCGTGCATTAAATAAATAAATAACTCTTTTTCATTTCGAGGAAGTACTGGAAAATTCTAGCGCGTGATTTTAAAATGTTATAAAAGGTTATAAAGGAGGAAAATACTGAGATATACAAACATCTCAGTTTGCAGTAGTTGCTTAGTTTGTTGTTGTTTAGAAAACTGCTCTTGTTGATTGTAGCGAATTCGCGTATTAGCTTTCTTTAGCTGTGTTGAATTAAGTTCTTTTGAACGTTTGAGTAGTTAAAAGATAACTACTGTGAGATTTTGTAATACTGCATGAATATTTGAGGAAATTTAAGCATATTTCTTGTGATAATAATAAATTTTTGTTCATTTTTTTATCGGACTTGTGCATTCATTTCAAACGAACCCGTACGCACGCAACAATTTTTGGTGTCTGAAGTGGGATTTGAATGCCAATAACAAGAGCGATGGAAGAGCAATTAAGGCAGTTAATATCAGCCTTTACATCATTTAAAGAAGAAATTAAAGAGAAAATGGATGCTGGTCAAATATCCGTTAAGGAAGAAATGAAATCCCTTAAAGACGAGATGAAAGCAGGTCAGGACGAAATGAAAGAGAAATTACCTACGCAATAGAAAATAAATTTGAGGCTATGGAAGACAGAATAGACGCGGTTGAAATTAAAGTTGGACAAATTGAAGAAAAGGTTTCTTCTGTCAAAGATGAAATAGAAGATAGAGTGTCGGCTGTGGAGCGACGAGTCGAAGGAAGAGTTTCGGCCTTCCAACAACAAATTGAAGAAGGAGTTTCTGCCGTACAAGGACATATTGAACAACAAATCGAAGAGAGAATTTCTGCTGTCGTCGCAAAAGAAGTTGACACTTTAAAGAAATTCGTAGCGACGGCATGGAGCACTTCGGATGGTTTAAAATTTCTACCCATGCCTACTTGTCCCTCTCTGAAGCTATCGACATATGATGGGAAGACCTCCTGGCAAGTGTATAAGACCCAATTTTGTATAGTTGCGGATGCGAATGGATGGGATTCCCAAGCTAAGGCCTGTCATCTCACCGCTTCTCTGCGAGCAGACGCAGCGGATATACTGCAGACGCTTCCCGAAAACCAAAGACTTGACTTCGAAGCTCTATCCGGCGCATTGGAGCTGCGCTTTGGCGAGAAATGTTTAAAAGACTACAGCAGGCTTCAATTAAAATCCCGTCAACAGAAGCCCACCGAATCACTCCAGGAACTTGCCACGGATGTTGAAAGGCTGTCCCACCTCACCTTTACGGAGTGCCCGAGAGAAACGAGGGAAATTCTGTCGGTGCAATATTTCATCGATGGCGTCCGGGACCCTGAAATACAGAAAGCACTGCGAATGGCAGATGTTAAAGATGTAAAAAGCGCTCTGTTGTACGCCATGAAGTTCGAGGCAGCCCAGCAAGCAACTAGTAGAGATCGCTACCCAGTTAGAGTTGTGCGAGTCCATGAGCCAGTGGATCAACTGATGGCTCGTTTAGATGATTTAGCCAGACAAGTCGACGCTTTGATACGGAGTAGGAGCGAGAAGAAAGTGGCTCTAAGGTGTTGGAGATATGGTAGTGAAGGTCACCTAAGACGGAATTGCAGAACACCCCAGGGTACGGAATATAAAGCAGATGGTTTTACCAGACAAGTCAGTGGCTTGAGACGGAACAGAAGTGAAAAGAAACTAATTCTAAAGTGTTGGAACTGCGGAGTTGAAGACCACATACGAAGAAACTGCAGAACACCCCGAGGTACGGAAAATAAGACCATTTCCCAGCAACGACGCAGTAAACAAATTAGTGACCATATCGAGGAACGGAGGTTGCCAGATAATGAAAAACCTTGTTTTAAAGCGCTTAAAATTTATACAGTGAGTGGCAACAGTAACGGACTGTCCATTAATGGGAATATCGATGGAGTTCCTTGCAATATTATCATTGACACAGGAGCTAATGTTACCATCATTAGGAAAGATTTAGCTGAACAGTTTAAAGATAAACTTATTTGGACGCCATCCTGTGTTACCCTTCAGACTGCGTCTGGTGATAAGATCGACATAACTGGGAAGTTAAACGTAAGCATCACGTTTGGAAATGCCGCCTACCATCACACGGCTTATGTGGCGGATATCACAGATCCATGCATACTCGGATTGGACTTTTTAAGGAAATACAATTTTTCCTTAGACTTGAAAAACAACAAACTGCTTTCAGCATCTGATGGCATGATTATCCATCCTCAAAAGGGATCCTCGCCTGGAAATGTCGACGCCTTGTCCGAAAGATCCAGCTCGGGAAGCTGCCGAAATCATACTAGGGTTGAAAAGAAACGCAAGGCTACCAGCTATTCTCCATCTCAGATGCTCTTCGGTCGAGACTTTCGTCTGCCTTGTGACCGCCTGTTTGATCGCCATACGGATGCGCCTTCATCGCCTGAGGAACACATCCAAGATGTCCAGGCCCATTTTGAAGTGATGCATCGTTCCGTACGAAAGCAAGTGAACTTGGCGACGGAGAAAGTGAAGACCCGATACGACACAAGAGCTACTGAACATCAATTCCACGAAGGAGACAAAGTGTGGTTGTGAAATCCGACTCGACGGAAAGGACTTTGTCCGAAATTACAGTCATCTTGGGATGGCCCGTACACAGCCCTAAAAAGGCTGAATGACATCGTGGTTCGGATTCGTAAGTCTTCGAACTCTAAACCTAAAGTCGTTCATTACGACAGGTTAGCTCATTACTATGGCCATAGTACATAATGTAAATAATTGTAAATAGTATAAGACCATGGTCCTTTTTTGTTTTTAAATGTGTATTTGATTTGATTTGTATTTAGTATTTGATTTGCATTTAGTATTTGCTTTGTATTTAGTATTTGATAGCATTTGATTTGTTTAAGTTAGTTATTGCATTTATTGTTCCTGTTGTTTGATATTGTAATGTAATGTTTATGCCTCAGTTGTAAGTTTGGCTTCCTGTCCAGGGATTGTACTGCCCGGGACGTGCAGTCCTTGGGAAGGGGGCAGTGTTACGAATTTGGTATTTAAAAAGCTAATGTTAGTTCAATTATAAATTAAATGGATTTATTTCTCGCGCAGTGCAGCGCGTGACGAATATTAAAAGAAAGCTAAGCCGGAAAATTGAAAATACAAGAGCGCGTGCATTAAATAAATAAATAACTCTTTTTCGTTTCGAGAAAGTACTGGAAAATTCTAGCGCGTGATTTTAAAATGTTATAAAAGGTTATAAAGGAGGAAAATACTGAGATATACAAACATCTCAGTTTGTAGTAGTTGCTTAGTTTGTTGTTGTTTAGAAAACTGCTCTTGTTGATTGTAGCGAATTCGCGTATTAGCTTTCTTTAGCTGTGTTGAATTAAGTTCTTTTGAACGTTTGAGTAGTTAAAAGATAACTACTGTGAGATTTTGTAATACTGCATGAATATTTGAGGAAATTTAAGCATATTTCTTGTGATAATAATAAATTTTTGTTCATTTTTTTATCGGACTTGTGTATTCATTTCAAACGAACCCGTACGCACGCAACAATATTATATACAATAATAATGGAAATGTGTACGAAAGTTATCAATTAATTACTATGTTATAAAACATAAGAACTCGATTATGGAATATATTTTCCCCTTATACATTCGTGTGAAAAATTAACAGAATTTGCAAATTATGTCGAAGTTCTGATTTTAATGAAATTTGGTGTAAATATACATTTATAACAGAAAAATAGATGTACCATTCAGAAGTCATTTTAAATAGCTATGAGTATCAGTAAAGCTCATAGCCCAACAACGTTGACAAATGCACGTTGTGAAATTGAAATGAAAATGAGTTTAATATGGGGCATGGTCCCCTCTCACAGCCAGACTCACGCAGCCTGACGACACACTGATAGGAGGCATTTGAGGAGTCGCTGTGGTAGTTGATTCAACTCTTGTAGTAAGCCGGTTTCAAACTCATGGATGGTTCTCGGAGGGAAAAGGCGAGATGAAGTTCCTCTGCCAAGAGCGTCCCATACATGTCATATAAGTTTAAGGTCAAGAGATCTGGCTGGTTATTTTATGCGGCGAATATTCTCACTTTCCATGCAGTCATCGACAAGATAAGCCCTATGTGGACGAGGGTTATCGTCCATTAGCAACAACTCAAGACCAACCGAGGCTATGAGAATTCAAAAATATTGCTCTAACATCTCTTCTTTATACTTCACAACAGTCAGGGAGCCTTTTTCAAACACATGCAGAGGGTGTGCGGGCATTCAACAGAATGCCAGCACAGTAGTGGGTTTTAACCTGAACATTTTAACATTTATCCTGAAAAAGGCCGGACTTTTCTTAGAAAATCCTCTACAAAGATATCTGTCTCCTTAGTCCTTTGGGTATTTTTCCATATTCAAATAACCTAATTATCGACATTAGTTTAAGATCAATAATTGTTGCGCCACTATTGCTCCAGTGTCCTTGAAATGACAAGTGAAAGTCGAGTTGACAGTTATTCATCAGTTGTCTTCTCAATCAAATTTAAGTTTTGGACCAGCTAGTTTTTAGAAATGAAAGTCATTTTTAAATGGCTTGGAGCACTTAAATGAATACAGATAATTAAAAAGCCGATAAAAGTAAATTTAATGGTTATAGACTGTTAATTTATATTAAGCACTTCGAGGCAGCTACCAGCTATCCCCATTTGCGATCGCAGCACGGATTGTCACCACCACACGGTGCTAAGTTCTTCCATCTGATGTGAGACTGTAATTTAAGTCAACCTCTATTCCAGCGCTTCTTTTAAAGATAAATATGCTAAATAGAAATGGAGTGGAGGCAAAGGATAAGGAGCTTAAAATCATCTGCTGGAGGTGTCATACCCATGGTTGCAAAGGAAGTCCGTCGTCTTCTTTGAAATTCCTCTTTAAAAGGAACAGATCATAAAAGTTGTACTCTTAAAAATTATAAGGTATTTCTCCCACCTTCTTAGCATGCCTTCGTGGTGTAATGGTCAGCATGCTCGGCGCGTATTCAAGAGGTCCGTGGTTTGAGTCCTGGCGAGGGCATTGCTTATTTCACATGTCTCCTGCTTCGAAATAACCTAATGTCTCTACAAGGTAAAGTATGATTGTTTGCGATGTTAAATCATACAAGAATAAATTTAAAAATAAAAAAATGAAATGAAACGTAAATGTGCATACGGAGATATCATATCAGGAAATAAAGCCACAACTAGAAAAAAGGAGGAATTTAGTTCTATGATGGTCAGTTTTAACGGATGATATTAATTGAAGCCTTCAACCTCTTTCTATATATACTATTTTAAATCTATAATATATAATGGTACCTTAAGATATTTTGGTCTCTCTAGGGACTTATGCAGAAAGTACTGATACGTGCACTAAAATTTCTTTAGCGAAATGAGCTTCTTCAAGAAGAGAGTTAGGCATCTTAAAGTCATGATGAACTGTATGAGTAAATCAAATTACAATTTGATTAGACAAAATTTGATTGTCAAATTGCGTTTGACATCACAGTGCACGTTAGTTTTAATCCGTATCTGCTGTTTATTTCTTAGAAACGCATGTCACATTTTAAAGAAAATGCTCAGCGTTTCAAATAACGTTCCAAAAAAAGCGCCAATTCCGATTGTGTTGTGTAATTTGAAGAAAAAGGCTAGAGGGCGCTGTTGCTCGCTTAGTTGTAAGAGAAAAGTTTGTTCATATTGAAGGCGGCGGCCTAAGAATACGCTCTGTATATAGTAATTAAAATATTGTTTAAAATGTAAAAGTGTTAAAATTAGTGAACTCACTGAACCACCATCATCTGATTTGGAGATGCACAAAAATATTATATATGGTGCATCGGCCGGGAATTAAGGCTTTGTGAAGATTTTAGGTGTTCGATCCAAGTGTTTCGATTTCAATGGATATTTCATATTCAAGGGACAATGGAATTCCAAATAAAGGTAGCGAAATCTTAAATTAATTATTTAGTGATTATTTGTAGTAAATTAGTAAGTATTTATTATTGCTGTCGTGGGTGTATTTAAATTAAATAAAATGGAAGAGAAGTTAGATAGATTGAAACGTAAACGTTCCACATTGAGATTGTCTGTTACTAGGTTAATTAAAGTGATTGAAGATAAATTAAAAATTGAAGGGGAGGAAAATTCGATTAAAGAATTACGAGAATTGTTTGAATTATTAACCGAAAAGAAAAATAATTTGAGAACGCTTGATGATGAAATACAAGAGTTAATTGATGTTAACTTAATTGAAGAAGATTGTAGTATAAGCGAAGAATACAATGACAAATGTATAATTACTTGTAGTCAAATTAAGCAGTTTCTAGGTGCGGTTACCGCAGTACCGCCAGCGAGGAATCCCCAAAGTTCTGATTTAAACCAGTCTAGTGGTAATGGAAATTTGCATGTAAGTTCCAGTTCTAGTGGGAGTAGTACGATGAAATTACCAAAATTAATGATTGATAAATTTTGGGGAGACCCCAAACAATGGAATGAATTTTGGAATAGTTTCGAAAATTCGATACATAAAAACGAAACGCTTTCAAAAATACAAAAATTTGTATACTTAAAAACATTCTTAACGGGACAAGCTTCGAATGTTGTGTCAGGCTTTCAGTTAACAGAAAGTAATTATGATAGTTGTGTAGCATTACTAAAGAACAGATATGGTCGAAAAGACCTGATCATTAATTCATTCATGAATAAAATTCTCAATTTAGAAGCTGTTAAAAATTCTGCTAACGTAAAGGCTTTACGTAAATTATATGACGAATTAGAAGTTTCGATTCGTAATTTGGAAACTTTAGAAGTAACTTCTGGCTCATATGGACATTTATTAATTCCAATATTATTAAAATTAATTCCGGACGATTTAGTTTTGGAATTTAATCGGCAAAGAGGATCGAAAGATAAAGTTGAAGTTTCGGAATTAACACAATTTATTAAAACGGAAATAGAATGCGGGGAAGTTTCAAATCTAGTATTAAGCGAAAGGAAAAATCCTGTGCCTCCGCGAGTCGATCAATCAAAATATGAAACTAGAAAATATGTAAAAAATACACCCACGGCTGCATTTCATACTGCAGTTAACCGAAAATGCATCTTTTGTGATAATTTGCACGAGTCATTTAAATGCGAAGTGAATGTCTCTGATAAATTAAAGAAACTAAGATCCGAAAACCGCTGCTTTTCTTGTTTTAAAAAATTCCATACATCAGAAAGGTGCAGAAATAAAACTAAATGTAATAAATGTGGCGGTATGTATCACAATGAATCGATTTGTACTAATGAATCCTTTGTAAACAAAAAGTCGGAACAAGGTTATTCCAAAAATGAAACTGAATCTCTGACTTTGAATTCTGAGGAAAGAAATAAAGTTCAAAACTTAAAATTGATTGCTTCTGTTCCTCAAGGTGATAATAATAATGACTGTAATGCCAGGGAAATATTATTACAAACTTGTACAGTTTATGCTTGTTCTAAGTATAAATCAAAATTAACTAGATTAATTCTTGATCAAGGCAGTCACAGATCCTTTATAACGAAAAAATTGGCCGACCATTTAAAACTTACTCCAATCCGTTATGAAAGACTTTCTGTTTATTCATTTGGTGCGACGAAGGCAATGAATCATTCCTACCGGGTTGTTGAAATCGAAATTCAGAATTGGAAACAAAATAATAAAATAAAAATTGAATGCTTGATCTCGGATGTTATTTCCTCGGCGTCCATCAGTGTGCCTAGTAAACAAATTACAGACTTCATGGAACATATGGGGTTGCAGATCGCCGATTGCGCAAGAAAGTAACATAGATGTTGAGATATTAATTGGGGGATGAATTCTGGAATGTAGTTTATTCTGAAAGAATTAAAATATCTGAAGGGTCAGTTCTGTGTTTGGTTGGGTTGCCGCAGGAATCGAGAAAAATAAAACAAACAAAAATTGTTCTGAAAATTTAGCGGTAATGACAAACACTGTTGTGTTAAAAGATTTAAGAAGTTTTCGGGAATTAGAACATATGGGAATTAATGATTCTGATGATTATTCCGATATTGACTGCGAAATAGTAGACCAGTTTGAAAGAAATTTGCAGTTTAAAAACGGAAGATATGAAGCAAATTTAATCTGGAAATACAGTCCGAATAATCTAGGAAATAATTTTGAGGTAGCTAAGAAACGATTCGCAAACCTTCACAATAAACTAAGTAAAACTCCGGAGATTTTTCAGGAATATAAAAATATAATTGAGAACCAGATATTAGAAGGAATTGTGGAGGAATGTCCGAATAATGATACAAATTTGGGATATTTTATGCCTCACCGAGCAGTGATACGACCTAGTGAAATTACTAAGGTAAGAATTGTGTACGATGCTAGCTCAAGGACAGAGGACACGAATTCGTTAAATGACTGCCTTGAATCGGGACCTAATCTAAATCCAAATATACTAGACATTATGTTAAATTTTCGTAAGTTTAAGATAGCATTTTGTGGAGACGTTGAAAAGGCCTTTTTGATGATGGGAATTGCTGAAGGTGACAGACAATTTCTAAAATTTCTTTGGTTTAATGAAAATAATGACTCCTTTAAGATTATGCAAATGTGTCGCGTAACTTTCGGTTTGACTATATCTCCTTTCATTTTGGCCGCCACTATAAAATATCACATTCGAAAATATAAAGATAAAATGCAGGACAGTTTCCAAATGTTAAATTCTTCTGTCTATGTCGACGACCTATATTTTGGAGCAGGAACGGTTGAAGATGCATATCGGTTATCTGTAGATGCGGTTAACATATTTAAGGATGCTGGGATGAATTTCAGAAAATTAAGAACTAATTCTAAAGCATTAAACGATTTATGGGTCTCAAATGGGATTAAGGAATCAGATAACAAATTAACTAGTGAATCGAATTTCTTAGGCATGATTTGGAATTCCATTGAAGACAATATAAAGTTAAATTTAAAAAATTTAATTGACTTTTCTACTGGAAGCGATTTTGCTACAAAAAGGAAACTTTTGCAAAGTATCGCCCAAATATACGATCCATTTGGATTTATTGCACCCTTTGTTATTCGGGCGAAAATTATTATGCAAGAAATATGGTGTTCCGGTTCTGACTGGGATGAGGTCCTTCCTGCAAAGATTAAGAACAAATTCAACATTTGGCGGGAGGAACTTAATGATTTAACTGAAATATCGATACAGCGAAATTTCTTTGATGACGATCCAATGAATATAAGCCTTCACCTATTTTCGGACGCTAGTCCTAAAGCATATGGGGCCATCGCATATTTCAGATATTGTACGAGTGATTATAAAATTAAAACTTCCTTTATTATGTCAAAATGCAGGGTTACACCTTTAAGAGCAATCACG
This sequence comes from Stegodyphus dumicola, assembly GCF_044657685.1. Classification (NCBI taxonomy): domain Eukaryota; kingdom Metazoa; phylum Arthropoda; class Arachnida; order Araneae; family Eresidae; genus Stegodyphus; species Stegodyphus dumicola. The sequence continues at coordinate 123,977,103 of NC_140778.1, forward strand.
CTTCCTCGTTTAGAGTTAATGGGAGCACTCATTGCTGCTCGAATGTATAAATATTTGAAAAAATTGTTTGGTGATTTAATTGAGGATGTTTATTTTTGGAGTGATTCCGAAATCGCCATTACTTGGATTAAAGGTTCGCCAAATAATTGGAAACCATTTATCGCCAATCGTGTTACAGAAATACAGAGTATATGCAACAAAAAATTGTGGAACCACTGCGAAGGAAAACAAAATCCTTCCGATTTACTAACTCGAGGAATTAGTGCTCAGTCACTAATTAAGAATGATCTGTGGTGGCATGGGCCACACTGGTTACGTTTTCCTACAGAAAACTTTCCAAAACAAAAGAAATTAAAACCAAATTCAGAATCGTTGGAGTTAAGAAAAAGTATTATTTTGACTGCACCTGTAATTAACAATGATTCCCCAATTTTGCATATAGAAAAATTCAGTTCTTTAGGAAAATTACTTCGAATTGCTGCCTATGTATTTAGATTTATTGGGAGGCTTCGGAAAAGGTCTACAGGGAATGGACCTTTAAGTGCTTTTGAGATTAAAGCAGCTGAATATTATTGGGTAAAAATTACGCAACGAGAATCGTATCAAGCGGAAATAATTAAGTTAGCAAATAAAAAATCAATTCTCGATTCTTCCATCTACTCCCTTAATCCAAGGCTTGATGAGGAGGGAATTCTTCGGTTGAAAGGTCGCATTCAATTTGCAGACTGTCACGAGAATTTAAAACATCCTATTCTATTACCCTCAAAATGCAAGTTTACCGAGTTGATCATCATGGACTCGCATGAAAGGGTATTCCATGCTGGAGTTAATTCGACACTAACTCAGATCAGAGACAAATATTGGATCATTAAGGGAAGACAGCGTGTTAAGACTATCATCAGCAAATGTGTGATATGCAAACGATATAGTGCTCGTCCTGGGGTACAGGATATCGCTCCACTTCCTCCAGACTGAATCCAAGAGGCGCCTCCATTTACTGTGACCGGGTTGGACTTCGCCGGTCCATTTTTTACGAAAGACAGGCAAGGTAAAGTTTACATGCTGTTGTTAACGTGTGCGGTCACTCGTGCATTACATATAGAGATAGTAACTGATCTCAGCACTGAAAGTTTTTTGCTAGCTTTCCGAAGATTTTTAACTCGCCGAGGACTGTGTACCACCGTGTACTCCGATAATGCCAAGACTTTTAAAAGAGCTGATAAAGAACTAAAACATATTTTTAAAACTTTGAGTGACTCATCTGTGAAAGAATTATTTTCTGCTAGAGGCATAAATTGGAAATTTATTACTGAGAGGGGTCCATGGTGGGGAGGGTTTTGGGAGCGTATGGTACGAACCATAAAATCCAGCTTATGCAAAATTATTGGTCGAGCATCCCTTACTGTGAAAGAGCTTGAAATCCAGGCAATGATTAATTGTAGACCAATTACCTACGTGTTTACCGATCCCAATGAACCTTCTCCACTAACGCCCTCTCAATTTCTGGTTGGTAGACGATTACTATCTCTGCCCTACTAATCAAATAACATCCCAGAAATCTCTGGACAATAGGGCAAATTTTGGAATTAATGCCAGGCAGAGATGGTAAAATAAGATCTTGCATGATTAAAACACCTACTGGTACCTTAAAAAGGCCTATACAATTGTTATATAATATGGAACTTAACTAATGTTTGTATTTTGTATTTTTAGGTTTGATTCTCCTGACCTTGCTGATAGGTATCATTTAATGTTTTGTAAAATTTTATGTGTTTATAATTATGTATGCATGTTTGTTATATTTAACCATTTCTCCAGGATTTATTTTCGAAATATTAATTGAATATTCTAGAATATATTATTGAAAGATGAACTCTCCACCGAGTTCAGGTGGGGAGTGTTGTGTAATTTGAAGAAAAAGGCTAGAGGGCGCTGTTGCTCGCTTAGTTGTAAGAGAAAAGTTTGTTCATATTGAAGGCGGCGGCCTAAGAATACGCTCTGTATATAGTAATTAAAATATTGTTTAAAATGTAAAAGTGTTAAAATTAGTGAACTCACTGAACCACCATCATCTGATTTGGAGATGCACAAAAATATTATATAGATTGTAACGGAACAGAAATTTTTATACAGAGAGGAATGCTTTATCACAAAGTATGCATGACTTTTTTGATGATACGTAACTAGTAAGAAAATCACCAGAAATTGGCTTTTAACACTTAAAAGATAGGCAAATCAATTAAGTTTCTTAAGCTTTATAAGGGAACGCCAACTGTCATTAAAGATTTCGGAATTAAGATAGAGTTTAATAATTTGAGTCAGAGAGATATTTTCCTTTACAAAACAAGTATGAAGAGATATATATCTGCATCAAATTGTGTCTATTACAGCTCAAATAATATAAGCATAGCTTCTATTGCATTCTGTATATATAAAGAAGAATGTCTGTTTGTGTGTTTTGTTTGTTTGCGATATACTCCGTCACTGCTATAGCTATCGTCACCAAACTTTCTACAAATTTCTTTATGGATCCTGAGAGAAGTCGTCGTCCACTTTTTTCAAATAAATAAATAAATAAAATAAAATAAATAAATAAATAAATAAATAAATAAATAAACAAAAATAAAAATAAATATATACATTCTTAGGAAAAAAAAAAAAAAAAAGATTAACCAAGAAGTTATCCGAATGGGACTAAAATCGGTAGAAGTGATGTACATGTACAGAAAAACAAATGATTACAGTTTGAGAAAAATTGGATTGTTTAATTGAAGTGATAGAGCTTCACAATGTGAAAAAGTAAGTAACGCATTTGTCCACCTCTGGCCCTTACGTGCAAGAAGTTATTTGGCTTGGCATCAATTGATGGCAGGTGCAGATGTCCTCCTGAGGGATATCGTGCCAAATTCTGTACAACTGGCGCGTTAGATCTTCAGCGTCCCGAGATGATTGGAGGGCCCTGCCCATAATGCTCCAAACATGCTCAATAGGAGAGAGATCCGGCGACCTTGCTGGCCAAGGTAATGTTCGGCAAGCAGTAGAAACATGCGCAGTGTGGGGGCGGGCATTATCTTGCTCAAATGTAAACCCAGGGTGGCGTGATATGAAGGGCAATACAACTTAGAACTTCGTCGATGTACCGCTGTGCTGTAAGGTTGCGACGGATGACAACCAAAGGGGTCCTACTATGAAATGAAATGGCACCCCAGACCATCACTCCTGGTTGTTATCACAGCTGTCAGGTTGGTATCACACCGCTGTCTGGTGCGTCTCCGGACTCGCCTTCGCTGATCATCGGGGCTCAGTTCAAAGCGGGACTCATCACTGAAGACTATTCTACTCCAGTCAGTGACATTTCAGTGCGAATGAGCCTAACACCACAGCAAACGGGCTTGACGTTGTACAGAGGTCAATGGTAGTCGGCGCAAGGAGCGCCGTGATCTCAGCCCCCTTTCTATGAGCCGTCTATGAATGGTCCTTGTGGTCACTGAAGCACTAGTTGCACGTACAATCGATGATAATGATGCATCTGGGGCTGTGAGTGCCGCTCTGACGATTGCTTGGTCTTCACGTTCTGTCGTTTCTCTAGGCCTACCGCTTCCTTCTTGACACTGTGTGCGGCCATGGGTTACCCATTCCTGTCAACATCGTCTAATAGGGGCATCGCTCCTGCTCAAACATCGAGTTATTCGCCGATAAGACCGACCGGCTTCTTTGAACCCGACTACACGACTTTCCTCAAATTCTGACATCTGTGCTTTCTTCTGACATGTACGCATATCGTTCGCGCACCTGTACACGAGTCATAATTACTGTCTACCGGAGTACACGGAACGAAATTAGTGAAGAATTTATGACCTGGAATCGTAATTTCTTCTCTTAAATATCCTGCCAGTTGCGCAGATCAGATGCGCTCTATCGACAACCATTCATTCATTGGCAGGCAAAATGTAAAATTTTGCATTTTCTGTCGAAAACTTTTTGCATATCAATTTGTGTCCAATTTGCTTTATATCTTCTCAGTGCGTCATGGTGCGTCTTTTTTTTTTTTTTTTTTTGTTGTTGTTGTTGTTGTTGTTGTTGTTGTCTAATGTTACGCGAATTTAACGAACTACTGAATAAAAACTCACTCAGCCATCTGAAAGCTTTGCATTACCACTGTGCAAAAGCGTAAGATGTATATGCTTCAAATTTAATTAGAATACTCGGCGATATAAAAAAAAATTGCGCTGTCACTCGGAAGAACGCAATTTGTCTCGAATTTAATAAAAACTCGGCTGTTTAAGAGAAATGTGTTGTATTAAAATATTTCAAAGGGTGTTATCGATCAGCAAAGCGTAAAATATTTAATTTTTTATGCACACGCATTTTCTTTGTTTTTCAAAGAAGTAAATTTGTAATAGTCGTCACAAAGCGTTACTTTTGCTATGAAATTAATTACGCCACTAGAGTGAAAATCCGTTGCTGGATTTGAACCTTAAGCACGATGAGAAAAAGGTATCACGAACTTCAGAAACGAACTGGCGACGGGAAGCAAGACTGGAAAATGTTCAAACACATACTGCTCAAACCCTTTCGTATGAAACAAACGAGCAACGGGATGCAAGATTAGAAAATATTCGAGTACGCAACTGCTCGATCTAGACGAACACTGCATGCTGATTTAAATCTTGGTGCATTCCATTACAATGCTAATTATGATTACAGTCTTCCTCCAAGTGTGGTCATTGGAAAGATGGATAAATGATAATGTATTACAGAGGCCTCAGATTTAAGACTGAAGCACCAGGAATGTGGGTAGAAAAGTAAAATTGCTTGCACCAGATTGGAAAGAAATATTGTGTACCTAAAAGCTTTTTAATTAATAGAATTTAAAACACAAACACTTTCTTCCCTTTAAGTAGCACTACAACGCATGCCTGGTAACAGGTAGTGAATAAATAAAGTGACTCATGATATCCAATTTCATTTAAAAATGTACTAATATTCCGGTAGTCAGTAACATAGAGGAAATTAAAGAAAAATTGTTCAAAAGAAAATATCTCGTTATCAGATAAGCAACTCATTTGACACCGAGCTGGGTAAATCAAGAAATTTCCATTTCATTTGATGCCGAATGCAGGGAAAGAAAAGATCATGCTTAACTAAAGGCACGTGCTAAACCCTAGAGTCCGTGTCAGAAAACTTTGCCTTTATAGAAAGCTTATTTCGCGTTATAGATTTCCGAATTTTGGACATTCACAACACATGTGCTTCAAAAAGTAAAATAAATTCAAGAGCAAAATTACCTTTACATGTATGTAATCACGGATTTGTCAGCAACAGAGAGCTATAATTTTATTAATTTGTGCGGAATGATACATAATATCATAATACATAAGTACAAAGAGAAAACCTTTAAGATCTCTATACATGATACAAAAACCAAGCAAGATATAATAAAAATGGTAATAATATGCTACAAAAGAAGTTAAAAAAAATAGCTCAGAAAAAAAAAGTAAGGCTTAAGAATTTAATACGGAATGTGATCTCCCCTCACTTGTAAGCTCATGCAACAACGTGTTTTCATGCTGGCAATAACATTGTTAACCACAGTTTGGAGAATTAAGTTGTACTTCTCCAGCAATGCGATTTTCAGAGCATTTATAGATCTAGGAGGAGGATGTCTCCATCCAACTGCTTTTCCAACGCACTCATCAATTCTCTACTGAATTAAGATCAGAGATTTTGCTGGCCACATTATTCGCTCAGTGTCTTCATTTTCAAGGAATTCACAAACGATGTGGAGGAGTATTATCGTCCATAGATAATATGTCAGATCCATATACACAAATGAAAAGTCTTACATAAGGTTCTAAGGCCTCGTCTCCATATTTCTGGCCTGTCACAGATCCGCTGTTAAAAACGTGTAGGGTATTACGTCCATCGATCCTGCTCATATCATCAAATCTATTTAATCGAAACAGAAACACATATTCGAAGAAATATTTTGTTTTCCTGACTCACTGTAGATGTAAACAGGCTTAAAATCGATAAACTAAACTTCTGTTCACCAGTAAAGAGAACAAGGAACCATTGGTTTTCACTCACGTTTATGATCTTGTTTACACCAATTAAAGCAGTCCTGGCTTTTTGTAAAGATTATAAAATACTTGACTTTCTGGCATAAGATTTTTCATTGAGTCTGTTCACCATGAAACAGCAACTCCAGTGGTGGCTGAAACTCTGGAATTAACTGCCAAGTAGTCTTTCCATTACAGCCAGCAGATATTGATTTTCAGAAGCAGTTGTCATTCATTTGTGACCTTTTCCATGCTTCCTTACAACAGTCTCAGAGTTCTGAAATTGTTTCCAGATCATAGAGCATAGATGTCTTGAAATATTCACACATCTGAAAGCTTCCATGATTGTCTGCCATGCTTATGGCCAATTATTCCCGACTTCACATATATTTCTGAATGATATATTGGAACCATAAATAAAGCATTTCCAATCCTTATATACTGAAATCACATGACAGAAATTCACTGGATATTCGCTTTCAGCAAAGCACCTAACCGTCTGATCACTTTTGATTAGATAATGCTAATTAGACTTGTCTTTCACACACTCCTTGCAAAAACGGAATACATCGGTTGAAATTATATTTCATGGAATGTCTTTATATTTGGATATTAGAGAGATAAATTTAGATGTAAGTATACGTCTACTATCCGTGTTCTAATGGCTACAAGTTTCTACAGCTGAGTCGATAACGCATGGTGCTATGTTAATACATGATGTCAAATTTTAATTAAACAAGAAAATGTAGCTCTGCTGCAGTATATCTGCTTACGATTTAGTCAACAGCTAAAGAGACAAATTTATGTAAAAGTTCACCATTGTTTGGAAAGGTCCAAAACAGTTCAGTATGCGTCAAAGGTTATAAGCAGGTGATAAAAGTAATAAAAAGTAATAAGCAGATAACTAACAGGGCCAAAAGGGAAGCAAAATGTGAGATGAAAACTGGAAATTACGTCATCGATAGTTGGAAGCGATGCGCTGCTAAACAGGTTACAACTGCTAAACAGGCTACGCCACAGGCCAGGTGGTTCAAATGACAGCACTTCCGATATTGTCACGTGATTCAGAATGGTGCCATTTTTTATGGTGTCGAGTGGTCTGTGATGTCCCCTCCACCCTTGGAATATAATTGTTTGCCACTTCCGAGAAGATGAAATGCTCGAAGACTATATGATCTTTAAATGTGTGTCAGGAAAATCTCATGGTTTAAAGAAGGTCATTTATTACGAAGTAAAAGCTCTTTTTGTATGTTGTCAGATATACAGCCAAATGAATTCTAATTACCAAATACTAAACTTTTCTCTAACACAGTTAAGGGTCAATAATAGTAAGAAGTTATGCAGCTAATTTCCTGAAGCAATAAAACAGGTTAAGAACATTCTGACTAAGTACTTATTATATTTATAGTTCTTTCATAGGCTTAGTATTATAGCTAAAAGTTTATGACCTGATGAAGGTTACGAAAAAACACCCAGGAACTGTTTAATGGAAGGGTAATTGATTTTTTTTCTTTTCTCCCGAAAACAAAACAGTATCATAATAGAATGTTTTTGCTTCAAATGTAAAGCATTTGTGTAATACCCTACATATTGCATTGCCAGTCAAATAAAGAGAAACAGACGTTTATTTGGTGTGCATTTAACACTGACTGTATCCGCTGCATTATCATTTCGGAAGGCTGATTGTAAAATCATTAGGTTTCTGAAGCAGGAGACATGAAAAAATGTGCACTGCCCTCTCTAGGATTCGAACCCTGGGCATCTCGAATACGCGTCGAGTATGCTTGCATAACGAAGGCATGCAGAAAGGAGGGAGAAAATACCTTTTACACTCCCCCTTTTAAAGAATGACTTTAGAAAGTCCTCCACGAAGGCATCCCTCCCCTTAGGCAGATAGCCCTCGAGGCTTCGCCGTAATTAAATAACCTAACCTAACCTTAAAGAATGACTGGGGATTAGGGGATCCAATCGCCAAATCCTGGTGGTGACGAATTATTACCCACCACCGTTTAGTGCGAGCTCACACTTGTAGAGTCATTAGAGTTTTTTGAAGCTAGAAATGTGAAAAATGCGCAGTGCACTTGCCGGGATTCGAATCTTGGACCTCTTGAACACACGTCGAGTATGCCTTCAATTACACCACGAAGGCACGCGGAAAGGTAGAAAGTACCTTTATATGCTTGGTTTGGTTTATTTAATTATGGCTAAGCACACTAGGGTTATCTGCCTAAGGGGAAGGATACCACTGTGGATGACTTTCTAATAGAAACTGGCTCGTATACACGTTACACATGGGAAAAACCACGAAACCGCCCATGCAGCCAGCCGTTCGCGGGATTCGAACCTCCGACCGAACTACCAGTGTTCAGCGACCAGTACCACTCGGTCATTGGTGGGCTTTTATATGCTTGGTTATAATATCCAAAATAAGAAAGAAAGAAAGTGATAAGTTGTTGTTTATAAAAAATCTCGTTGGAATTGCATAATTATTCCTTTTCAACATAAATCGCTTTTATACAAATATATTTCTCATGCGTAATTTGAATGTGAACCAAAAAATAGCAGATGCTTAGTGGGCATTTCATATAGATAAATACGTTGGGTATTTCCTATTTATGAACATGCTACCATTATTCTTCTTCAACAGAAAACATTCTATTTTGTTTTCCGTAAATAAAGTAATTATATGTCAGCTTTGAAAGGTCCAGATTGTCAGCTTTTAAGAAAAAAGTTGGATACGTTGAAATTCTTCGTGGTGTAAAAATATTACGCTTTTATGCTTAGCATGCGAATATTTTAAACCAAGGCAGAATCTCAAGACGGTCGCAGCGGCAGAACCTGAAACAAAAGAAAATTTCTAACGCAAAAAAAATTATATATTCAGCGGTCATTTCTGCCTTGTTTAAGGCGATATTAAAGCTGTTAATTGCAAGGAGCTTAAGAATTGGGCTGGGAAAAGAGAGAGAAAGGCGGAAAAAAACTTTATTTTTAACTTTTTAAAGCCGCGTCACAAAAATGAAGTCAAAATTAATTTTCTCCCATGTGCGCAATTAACGTAATCGCGCCATCAATCCCGAAAAGCCGTGGAAAAAAAAAAAAGCACATAAACATGGCGCCTGAAGATTGCTTTGAAAAACGAAGTGAAAAAATTACAGGAGGTGGGGAAGGAAGAATTTTGAACGGAAGAAGAGTGAAAAAATTCTTCATTTACATTAAATGCCAAGCACATCTGGCAACGGAGCCTGACCTAAAAAGCGCAACTCTGGTTTATGAAGAGACAAAGGATAAAGTTTAGAAAAAATTGCTTTGAAAATATGGATAAAAAAAAACAAGGGACTATATAAAAATTTTTAGTCATATAACCTAATGAGCAAGGACCTTTTCTGATTTCTCGCCATACCTGTACATCTCTTCATATATATTATCCTTTATTAATACAAATTTAAATACAATTATTCATTAACAGTAAAATTTTATTTTGTCTGTGTAAATTTTTACTGAGAATGATTTTATTAGAAAATGAAGTAAAAACGTTTTGCTCTTTACCAGATGATTGATTAGAATTAAAGCATTCTTCTATAAATAAAAGACCACTTCCTGTATTTCTAAATACAGATTCTCACCATTTAAAATTCAGATGTATAGATATTATTTGTAACAATTAATTTAAGCTAAGTTTATTATATTAATATATTAACTACTAACTACCTCTCGGTTGGCATGCTGGTAGGAGAGTCGAAGCCTTAGCCTTATACGCAGGCAAGATAGCCTGAGAAGGAACGCTGTGTACAAAAAAAGGGGGGCAGTTCTATATTTCCTCTTCTACTGGGCTGCTTGATGAAATTCCTTAATTCAACCCTAACACTTACATAACTCGAAATTGATACTTGAAAATTGTATTTGATTTATGTATTGCATTTTTCTAATACAGACATTTTGACGCAAAAGGCGACTTTTCTCAAATGAGATATCGATTTTTTCCATATTTAGATTCTACGACTCAAATTATGCCTAAATATTAAATTTTGTAAAATTTGGTCATTCTTGACATAAAGAATATTATTATGGACTGTGCAATATACCAGCTAATTCTTCTTATCCTTTTTTTATAGCGCATACCCAATTACACAGCATTTGCTGATCTTAAGTTTAACTTTCCAAAATTTGCAATTATAAAATGATGCTCATACGCAGTTGAAGTTTATGAATTACAAATTATGTATTTATACACATTGCTCGAATTTCGGCATCATAAGCATATTTCGTGACCTGCGGTGATTGACGCAACGGCAAATAGTTGATTTGAATTTTGAAATCTGTTGAACATAGGATTTAACTTGAATTTATGATATGCTTGCTTTATAAGGTATCTCCACATCTGACCTGATAAGTTCTATTTTTTAGGTAAGAAATCAAAACTTGATAAAGTTGATTGGCAAATGAAAAGACTTATGAATCAGTCGCTTATACCAAACAAAGTGGAACGCATTCTTACGCTGAGAACGCATGCCGCGACTGCAGCTATTTTAATGAAAGCCTCTGCAATATTTTTTATTACTTTTAGTATTTCACAGGTGAATGTAGGGTCTCTGTGATAGCTGAACTGACTAGATTTCAGTTGATCCCACTTTTCGAGAAGACCGCAGAGTTTAAAATTTTCTCAAAATTTTACCAATACAGAGCAGTAGGCTGACCAGTCTTAAGCATGGGATTTTACAAGATTTAGATAATGGGAAGCTCCTACTGTTTTGGGAAATAGTTTTTATTTGTGCAAACTTAGCAAATGCTGGTTAAGATAAAGATCTTCGAGATAGGTTTTGAGAGTTTTGTTTGTGATGCTATTGAATCCCTTCTTGATACCTAGTTTTCTCACAGGCCGCCCAACCGAGACAGTGGATATCCACGCTGACTGCCGTCAGAAAAGCCCAGTTTTGAATCCAGGAAAGGGCATGGATGTTTGTAAATGTATAGTGTCTATCATTCAGTCAGCAAGTATAGCATTATCCGTATACTATGTTACTATTGTACTATATGTTAGGTCAGCTAATGCAAATACCAAGGAGATATGGTCCTCTGATAAAATGGGTATTGAGCTATGTCGTCTAATAATGTCTGAAAAACGATTTAGGTTCATTTTGTATTATTTGAGGTTCGACAATAAGGACACACGAGAGATGAGAAGATAACTGACAATTTAGCGCCTATATGGGATGCGTTCTCTTCATTTGTTGAAAATTATAAGAATGCTTATTTATTTGGAGGGTATTGTACAACTGATGAAAAGTTAGAAGCTTTTAGGGGTAAATGTTTCTTCGGGCAGTACATCCCTTGTAAACCAAATAGGTATGGGATAAAATTATTTGCATTAGTAGATGCTAGGATGTACTACACTGTAAACCTAGAAATATATGCTGGCAAGTAGCCTGCAGGTCCATTCGAAATTAGCAACAAACCAGAATATGTTGTGAAACGGCTGAGTTTTGTAATCTCAGGAACAAGTCTCAATATAACTATAGACAATTGGTTTACCTCGTTAGATTTAGTTAACTTTTTGCTTCTTACTTTGATTGGAACTATGAGGAAGAATAAGAGAGAAATTCCTCCAGAGTTTACGCAAACAAAGAATCGGGAAGTAGGAACATCATTGTTTGCGTTTGAATGACTCAGCTCTAATATCTTATGTAACTAAGAAGAACAAGGTAATTCTGATTCTCTCGGCTATGCATCATGATGATGCAATTGACGAATTATGTGAAAAAACGCTTTATATACCTTGACTTTATATACTGATGATCTATAATCCGGAGAAACCCCTAATCCGGAATCGCCGAAGTCCCGAGGAGTCCGGATTACGGACTTTGTACTGTATTAGTACAGCAAAAATATACCTGGCGTCTCGGAGACTGCGCGCGACCTTTAAAGTAACAATATGGTATGCGAGCACTGCAGAATTAAAAAAAAATCCCTGGCGTCTGTGGAACGCCGCGCGAGTACTGCAAGGTTAATAAAATGAAACACGTTGTCTCTGAAGACTCACTGGCAGTGAGAGTTTGAGGAGCTGAAGTCCAATCAGGAGAGCGAGAAAATAGTCACTACGCAAACGTCAAAAAGAGGTAAAGTCCTGAGTATGTTCGATCAGGTCTAGAGTATTCAACATTTATAACGTATCTGATTAATATGTAGTGTATTTTATTAAAAATATCACTTTTGGCTACTAGTAATACAGGATAGTATTCGTGGCATACTGCAAAGTTTTCTTCCTTTTAAGAAATTTTTACAGCTGTATTTAAATAATTATTTGCAACATGTAACTAATGGAAATGCTATGCATAATACATAGCATTGCATAATACATAGCATTTCTATCAGTTATATGTAATACAGATTTAATACAAATATGTAATTCAAAATTTCTTAAACAGGAACCAACATCACGTAAAATTTTAAAGCTTTAAAATTCTTTTGAAATGTTTTCTCCCATAAGTTTTGTATATAAATAAGCTTCTTAGTATGTGTGTGTGTCAATTCAGCTCAATACTTCTTATCTTAAAGGTATATTTTTAGGTATATTTTTGCTGTACTAATACAGTACAAAGTCCGTAATCCGGACTCCTCGGGACTTCAGCGATTCCGGATTAGGGGTTTCTCCGGATTATAGATCATCAGTATATAAAGTCAAGGTATATAAAGCGTTTTTTCACATAATTCATCAATTGCATCATCATGATGCATAGCCGAGAGAATCAGAACTACCTTGTTCTTCTTAGTTACATAAGATATTAGAGCTGAGTCATTCAAACGCAAACAATGATGTTCCTACTTCCCGATTCTTTGTTTGCGTAAACTCTGGAGGAATTTCTCTCTTATTCTTCCTCATAGTTCCAATCAAAGTAAGATTATTCTGAAGCAAAAAGTTAACTAAATCTAACGAGGTAAACCAATTGTCTATAGTTATATTGAGACTTGTTCCTGAGATTACAAAACTCAGCCGTTTCACAACATATTCTGGTTTGTTGCTAATTTCGAATGGACCTGCAGGCTACTTGCCAGCATATATTTAGTAGTTATTGTAGTGTGCTGTGAAAAATCTCTTTGTCAACTCCAACTTAGTTTGATCTTTATTAGCCAATTTATATTTATACCTGTTTTTTAAAATTTATTTCATTTACTTTCATACCTGTTTTTTAAAATTTATTTCATAGTTACTGCTCCCTGTTTCTAGTGATATTGCCCTCACAATTCTCATGGAATAAATGAATCTATCACTAATTCCTTCAAACTCACTGTATACTCAGTTTCTGTGAATTGAATCTAAACATAGTCAAACAATAGAAATATTTGTGTAAATTTTTATTCTGATTTGCAGTATAAACTTTTGTAATGTGTATTTAGTATATGTTAAGACACTTCATGCTAAGTGCATATTCAGTGTATTGAAATCTCAGACAATGAGTATACCTATACTTTATAAACACTGATTACATTGCATCATTTATTACGTTTCTTAAATCAGATATTTGTTCATCGTCATGTTAAAAATCTATCAAAAATATTTTCTATCATAATGGAGATAATCTGTTTTTTTACATAAATGATATTTTAACCTGCTATGTCTAAATCTATATATATGAGATGTGTTTGACTTTTTCTGAACTATTAACACTTCAAGAAGTGAATTTAATGCAATTAAAATTTAAGAATACATCTATGCATATATTTTATAAGAAATGTTAATTGCATTTTTTATGAAGTTACTTATCTTTTGGCTCTTCTACTAAATCTTTGATCCAGGAATATTTGGATATTCTCTGTACCAGCCTCAAAATTTTACAGTGCATAGCTCCTTTTAATTAGTGTCATGTATGAGTATGTTGTACGTGAATTTGTGTTTAGGTTAGTTGAGTGTTTTGTGTTTGTGCTTAATGTAATGGAGATTCCTGAGATATCCATATCTATATGTAATTAATCGAGATAATACATTTTTGTTTTATAGAATATGGCTTTATGATTTATTATGAGCTGTTGATGACATTGAAATACTTGGTATTCAGCACTAACAGTCTCAACATTTTATATATGATTCATAGTGATTAATGTTATGTATGTCAATATTATTTGCTGTCCGTATTTTGAAACACTTGGTATTGAGTTAACAGTCTCAAAATTTTATATGTGATTAATTGTGATTAATGTCATGTATGTCATTACTGGATTTGAACTCACGGCTATATGTTTTTGGGTTTTACTTATCCTTGAAAAATTTAAGAGGCATGTCTGTAAATAATAAGCAATACTTATATCACTCTCTTTGTTTTAGAGTCCATGGGTGGATGATGCACAGTGCAGTCGTCTCATGGTAGGAGGAGCTTAGAAATAAGGTGGAACTAAAGTTTATTAGCTACTTTTTAGCTACTTTTTGCGGAATACTGAGTTTGAAAATTCAGATTTTGTAAAACTTTAAGCATATTGTTATGGAAAACACTGAAGAAAAATCCTTAATAGTAATAATATATGAGTTGAGCTCTTTCAAAACTAATTTTTTTAGTAATATCTAATGTAAAGGCGTGGTCATCAAAAATGACACAGGCTCTGATTTCATGACTTGTATGCCATCCCAAAGAGTTGAGATGATCATGCTTTTAAGTCTTTTGTAAATTTATAATAATGTAATGTATTTAATTGGCTTGATACGTTAGAAATAGCATTCAAATATTGCGATGAAAAGTAGCATTAAGTTTACCAAATGCCGCTATATATTTTTAAATTTGTATAATATACCGCTCACTCGGGAACATGGAACTTTCGGGAATGTATGTGCACTTTTCTGAGTTTTCTATCTACTCATTAGAACTTGCAAACAGTACTCCGTCCTTTACAGGAGTTGAAATGTTAATACCTAGTGAAACATTTATAATGATTTTTGTGTCGTTCTCTCGCTAAAAACAGTTTAGAAACCTGAGCTTAAAGGGCATTTATTACGGCATTCAAGCTTCAGAATCAAAGCATTCAAGATCACAAGCGTTAGAGGTAGAAGTATTCTTTAATGTAAAAAAAGGGGAAAAAATGCTTTATTTTAATGCTACTAAATTAAAAAAAAATTATTGTGATTATTTTAGCAATATTTTATGTAGTATAAAAAAATCTTAAAATCAGCAAAGCAGATTTAGACACAGCTGAGAGAGAAGGTGGTTTCAATATTAAATGCAGAGTATTTTAATTTCATATAAGGAGTTGAAATAATGCTCATTTTGAATGTGCATTCGATTTTAAATTAATGGTGTTTGAAATATTAGAATTTCGTGAAATAACTGATAACTGAATGAGACATTTTTAAGTTTCTTTACATTTCAAAATATGCATATATGATCATTAAATATCTTATAAAAAGAAGAATATATGTACAGTCAAAAGTCGTTAATCCGGACTCGTCGGGACTTCGGCGATTCCGGATTATCGATTTTTCCGGATTATAGATCATCAGTTTAAATCTGGTAAGATGGCATGCAGAAATTACAAAATTAAAAATATGAAACCGTAATTTATGAAATAAAGGACAATTATGATCTAAAGGGTATCAAAATTTACAAAAAGAAAAAGCTTAATATTTATTTGTTTACTTTATTAAACATTTCCTTCAGTGTAAATTGCTTCGTTTCATGTGATAATACTTTCTCTTTAATTCTATTAAACAGACATAATTTCTTGTTTAGTTACAAAGTTCCGCTGTTCAAGTCCTATAATTGCTGTGTTGAGAATACCGACTAATTTGTCAATCGAAATGTTTTCGTTTTCAATAACCTCTGGGTCACTTTCTTCACTATCGGAAGCGAATTATAATGACGAGGAACTTGATTTAAATCATATCAAAGACGGAGTATATCGAGATGAAATACTACACTTAGTACGGAATTATAAACCAAATAAAATAAAAACATCTGCTCTGAAGATAAGGATAGTGCTGACAGATCAACTTCCAATCCGCAGCGTGAAATTGATAAACAGATTTCGGATTTCAAAACATACTTTCGCTTTGTAGATAAAAATTACATATTAGTAAATATATATCGGAAATTCTATTTGACATAATCTTTCTAATCTATCATAATCTAATAATGACGTTTCTGCCCCCCCCTCTGCCGCAGAGCAGCGTGAAATTGATAAACAGATTTCGGATTTCAAAACATACTTTCGCTTTGTAGTAAATATATATCGGAAATTCTATTTGACATAATCGAAAGTTCAAGCTTACTTTTATAAAATTGCTCTAACAGTCTGCAAAAAATAATAAGCCGGATCCAATTCGAAGATTAAGGAACAACGCAATCTGCAACATTAACTGAATTAGATAACTTTAGCTTAGCGTATAACTCCGTTACACATTAAACGCGCATGCGCACAAACATATTCGCAGCTGTAAGGGTCTTGCGCTCTCGTAAACGCCTGTGCGCATGCGTGAACGCGACGCATGCGCAGAAAGTTTGTAGCTTTGAGGTCCGGATTATAGATCATTCCGGATTATGGGTGTCCGAATTAACGACTTTTGACTGTATTACCTAAAATAAAAAGTTTTGTACTGTGTACGGACAAAATTTCGGTGGAGGTTATAATTTAGATGAATTCGTATAGTATTAGGAAAAGATAATCTTTTCCTAGCTTAATGTAATAATTTTATGTGATAATAATGAATAGTAATAAAATGAAAGTCAAAGAATGAATAGGATATGATTTTGATCTTGACAAGTAAAAATATTTTTTAAAAAAATTCTTGCTACCTTGATACTTAAAGATTTATGCAGGCCATCTACTGCAATTGCATTACTTACCTGCTCACATGAATAATTTAGAGTAAATAATTATAAATAAGTACAATTCCAGGTAGCGTTATCTAGATGCAAGCAGTAATTAAAATCGTGATCAAGTAGCTGGCCTTTATATATGAAATAAAAGTGGGGTAAATTGAAATTTAATGTTTTCTTCCTAAATATAAAAAGAAATGTATAATTTCTGACCACTACAGCTTAATCATTAATTCAGCTTAAATTTTACATATCACAAGAAGATATTTGTTTCTGGTAAGGAGGTTAGAATACACAGACATGGCGTCTCTGCTATTGCGGTACGAAGAAAGTGAAGCCAGGGGAAGGAAATAACCCACGCCACGTGAGGGCAAGGCAACGATTACCTTACTAAGCGAAGTGAGGTAAAACGTCAGCTGGTCTCAAGCATGGACCTTATAAGAAATAGACTAACCCAGTGGGCGGGGCGAGCGTCACCGACATTTTGGCATGAAAGAGTAGGGACGATCTGGTTTACTTTAACATTGAAACCTATGGCGTTTGTATTACACAACTGTTTTTAATTATTAAATGCGATACGTTGTATAGTGATGATATTATGCAAGCCACATTTTTTTTTTTTCAAATAGGACTTAATATATATCATTAAAGCACATTTTACTGCATTTCGTGCATTTTTTCACGCGTAATTCTTATACAAACATCTTTACTTTGGTAAAAGGGTAAAAACTCTAAGCACAAAATTTATGAACTTAATTTTGCGTAAAAATAAAGTAAAATTAAATAAGACTGATAGTACTTGATGCTTTGAGATAAATAAGGTAAAATTAAACAAGACCTGATAATTAAAAAAAAAAAAAAAAGTTAATGAACATTTTCAGGCAGTGATTTTTCAAACTATAATAACGTTAGGAAACGATTATTTATTTGATTAAATGATCATTAAATATTAACATTAAAGTGGATTAGTTATTTTAATAATTCATAAATTTCGGAGCATAAAATTTTCTGAGCGTAATGAAGGGAAAGAAAAAAGATAAAATAAAATCTAGAAGAACTCAGATTTTATATTACGCCCAAAAGGAACCTTTATTTAAAGTTTTGTGTGTTACCTATATTTATTGAATATCATGTTCTTCGCCAGTAAACCACATATTTTTGAAAACAGCACATCTTTAGAATGTCCGCACTGAAGATAAAACTGTTTTTTTTTCTGTATATTGCTCGCTCTGAACTCGTTTGTTAATCAAAAATTCATTAAAGTTTTACAAAATATGAAATAGATTAAAACAAATTCGAAATTCGGCCGTCCAGATGCCTTTTTATCGGGTGGAGGATTACATTATTCAAAATTTGATGGCTCTTGTTATTGTCGTTTTTGTGCAGTGCGAGAAACATACATGCATTCATGCAGATTCTTTATTATTTAATTTCTTTACATATAATACAGAGCGATAATATTTGATAACAACAATTTGCAAGGAGACACGGACATTTATAGTAAAACAGCGCAAAATGCCACTTCGAAACTAACAACCTTTCTAGGCTACCGCCGCATTGGACTAATAAATTAAATTAACAGTAAATAAAAAAAAAAAAAAAAAAAAAAAAAAAAAAAAAAAAAAATCTTATGCAGAACTAAAAATATATTTAAAAAAATTAATTACTATAAAATACAAGCAAAATTAATTATGATGGTTAAATACAATTTTAATATTAGAATTAAATGTATAAAAATTTTTAAGGAGTCAAAAGTGTTTATGACTATGATGTATTATGGCAGGCAGGTTTTTCTTGACAAATATACATGCTGCAATAGGCAACCACTGTTAAGTTTCTGTAAGTCGTCCTTACTCCTCCGGATGTGATCAAGGTGACAGCCGGCAACGCCTCAGACGAGGGAGGAAACCCGTTTGGGTTAGTCTATTTCTTATAAGGTCCATGTTTAACAGTGGTTGCTTATTCCAGCGTGTATAATTGTCAAGAAAAAGCTGGTTGTAGCGCCTCATTTCACAAATTAGAATTTCTCCATATTTTTATTTTTCAAATTGAGATTCATTTTTAAAAATTTATCATATATATCAAGTATAATTAACGTTCCAAATAATTATAAAGCTATTGCATGCTTTCAGGGCTGGATTATTTTTGTTAGCTTTTCCTATGCTGTAAGGAAATTTGTAACTACTTCTTTTAGAAAATAATATTATAAATCTGAACTAATAGAAAATTTCAAACAAGCAATTTTCTCTTGCTATTTTTATGCTTTTTATTGGTGTAAATAAGTAAAAAATACTAAATTATTTAAAAACGAATTTTTGAAGGTTTTGTTTAAAATTCTAAATTGTGCTGCTTTTTTAAAATTATAGATGAATATTATAACACAATTTCTATAAAGGAATTTTATTTCAATTATATTTCATAATACATCATAGCGATAAACACTTTTGGCTCCTTTTTATACATTTAACTCTAATATTAAAATTGTTTAAAATTGTATGTAACCGTAATAATTAATTTTGCTTGTATTTTATAGTGAATATTTTTTAAATTTATTTTTAGTTCTGCATAAGATTTTTTTTATTTACTGTTAATTTAATTTATTAGCCGAAAAGAGCGGTAGCCTAGAAAGGCTGTTAGTTTTGAAGTTGCATTCTGCCCTGTTTTACTATAAATGTCCGTGTCTCCTTGCAAACTGTTGTTACCAAATATTATCACCCTGTATTATATTTAAAGAAATTAAATAATGAAGAATCTGCAGGAATACATGTATGTTTCTTGCGCTGTGACAAAAACTACAGTATCTGAAGCCATCAAATTTTGAATAATGTAATCCTCCACTCGAACATGGGCATCTGGGAGGCTGAATTTCGAATTTGTTTTAATCTATTTCATATTTTCTAAAACTTTAACGAATGTTTGATTAACAAACTCAACGAGTTCAGAGCGAGCAGTGTACAGAAAATAACAGTTTTATCTCCAGTGGAAAATAACAGTTTTATCTTATTCTAAAGATATGCTGTTTTCGAATGTATCTGGTTTATGGGCGAAGAACATGATATTCAGTAAATATAGGTAACACACAAAACGTTTAAAAAAAGTTCCTCTTGGGCGTAATATAAAATCTGAGTGCTTCTAGATTTTATTTTACCTTTCCCCCCCTTCATTACGCTCAGAAAATTTTATGCTCCTAATTTTATAAATTATTAAAATAAATATTCCACTTTAATGTTAATAAGTTAATGATGATATAATCAAATAAATGATTGTTTTATAATGTTATTATAGTTTTGAAAATCATTGCCTGAAAATGGTCATTAAATGAATAAAAAAAAAGTTATCAGATCTTGTTTAATTTTACCTTATTTATTTCAAAGCATCACGTACTGTCATTGTTATTTAATTTTACGTTATTTGTACGCAAAATTAAGTCCATGAATTTTGTGCCTACAGTTTTTACCGTTTTACTAAAGTAAAGATGTTTGTACAAGAATTACGCGAAATGCAGTAAAAAATGCACGAATTGAAGTAAAAAGTGCTTTAATGAGATATATTAAATCTTATTTGAAAAAAACTCTGGTTTTTCATAATCTCATCACTATACAACGAATCACATTTAATAATTAAAAACAGTTATGTCATACAAACGATGTAGGTTTCAGTGTTAAAGTAAACCAGATCGTCCCTACTCTTTCTTGCCGACGCGCGCCCCGCCCACTGGGTTAGTCATCTATCTCTTATAAGGTCCACGGTCTCAAGTTCTCAATGTGTTTTCTGCGAAGATGTGAAAGGCCTAAATGGTACTGAATTGTTATAGCGAAATAATGTCTACATTTCCGACTTCATGTCCATGTAAAAGAATGTTTTAGAACGTGCATAAAAAAGTAGAATAATCGAAATATTTGTTTGATTGTCCTTCAAGAAAGAGTGAGTATTTTCTTTGTGTAAAGTGCACGAAGAAACATATATAGTTCTCAGATTTACCTTTTCATAATAATAATAAAAGTGATATTCGTAATTAACTTATATGTGATGGCAAAACGATAAGTAAACAAGGGGAGGGGGGAGTGGCTAGCTCTCCAGGGAAAAGAAAGCAGTTTACCTTTTTTAGTTTTAAAGAAAGCAGTGTCTGAGCATAATCGCATTTCAGGTCTTACCTTTTATGTTTTTAACTACATTTTATTTTGTGCTCAAGTAAATATATAATAACAGGAATTGATTTTTGGTCACATTTGTTGTGTGAGTTTTAAAATAATAACATAAAATTTATATATTTCTATCATTGTTTATTCAAATTTTTTTCGAAACATAAGTAATATTTATAATACGAAAAATTTGAGAGTTATGTATACTTAGAATAAGAAAAGTATAATTAAATTATAATTTGAGTACATAGTTACTATTTTGTGTTCAAAATACTTTTAATGCTATCATTCATTAATTAAAGGATGCAATTACATAATGTACAAATTATTGCAATTACATAATGTAGAAATAAAATGAAATGGCGCGAAAAATAAAGGAAAGAGCATGGACCTTATAAGAAATAACTAACCCAAACGGGTTTTCTCCCTCCTCAAGGTGTTGCCGGCTGTCACCTTGATCACATCCGGAGGAGTAGGGACGACTTGCAGAAATTTAACATTGGTTACCTATTGCAGCGTGTATAATTATCAAGGAAAGCTGGTTGTAGCGCCTAATTTCCCAAATTAGAATTTCTACATATTTTTATTTTTGAAATTGAGATTGAATTTTTAAAATTTAGCATATTTATCAAGCAATAATTAACGTTCCAAATAATTATAAAGCTATTGGATGCTTTCAGGACTGGATATTTTTTTAGCTTTTCCTATGCTGTAAGGAAATTTGTAACTACTTCCTTTAGAAAATAATATTTTAAATCTGAACTAATAGAAAATTTCAAACAAGCAATTTTCTCTTGCTATTTTTATGCTTTTCATTGGTGTAAATAAGTAAAAAAATACTAAAATATTTAAAAAGGAATTTTTAAAAGTTTTGTTTAAAATTCTAAATTGTGCTGCTTTTTTAAAATTATAGATGAGTATTATAGCACAATTTCTATAAAGGAATTTTATTTCAATTATATTTCATAATACATAATAGTGGTAAAGACTTTTGACTCCTTAAAATTTTTATAAATTTAATTCTAATATTAAAATTGTATTTAACCGTAATAATTAATTTTGCTTGTATTTTATAGTGTTTATTTTTTTTAATTTATTTTTAGTTCTGCATATTTTTTTTTATTTACTGTTAATTTAATTTATTAGCCCAAAGGGGTGGTAGCCTAGAAAGGCTGTTAATTTCGAAACGGCATTTTGCGCTGTTTTACTATAAGTGTCTATGTCTCCTTGCAAATTGTTGTTGCCAAATATTATCGCCCTGTATTATATTTAAAGAAATTAAATAATGAAGAATCTGCATGAATACATGTACATTTCTCGCACAGTGACAAAAACTACAATATGTAGAGCCATGAAATTTTGAATAATGTAATCCTCCACCCGAACATAGGCATCTGGACGGCCGAATTTTTAATTTGTTTTGATCTATTTCATATTTTGTAAAACTTTAATGAAATTCTGATTAACAAACTCAACGAGTTCAGAGCAAGCACTGTACAGAAAATAACAGTTTTATCTCCACTGTGGAAATTCTAAAGATATGCTGTTTTCAAATGTATGTGTTTTACGGCCGAAGAACATGATATTCAATAAATATAGGTAACACACAAAACTTTAAAAAAAGAGTTCTAGATTTTATTTTATCCTTTTTTCCCCCTCATTACGCTCAGAAAATTTTATGCTCCGAATTTTATGAATAATTAAAATAACTAATCCACTTTAATGTTAGTAATTTAATGATCATATAATCAAATAAATATAATCGTTTTGTAATGTTATTATAGTTTGGAAAATCACTACCTAAAAATGTTCATTTAATTAAAAAAAAAAAATTATCAGATCTTGCTTAATTTTACCTTAGTTATTTCAAATCATCGCGTACTATCAATCTTATTTAATTTTACTTTATTTTTACGCAAAATTAAGTTCATAAATTTTCGTAAAATGGTAAAGTGAAGATGTTTGTACAAGAATTACGTGTGAAAAAAAGTACGAAATGCAGTACGAAATGCAGCTTTAGTGAGATATATTAAATTCTATTTGAAAAAAACTGTCACTTTCATAATCTGATCATTATACAACGTGTCAGATTTAATAATTTAAAGCAGTTATGTGATACAAACGCCATAGGTTTCAGTGTTAAAGTAAACCAGATCGTCCCTACTCTTTCTTGTCGACATGTCGGTGACGCGCGCCCCGCCCACTGGGTTAGTCTATATCTTATAAGGTCCTTGGTATAAGTTAGCCTTGGTCTAAATAATATTCGCGAAAAAGGCATAGAGAATGCGCCCCGTTTGCAGTATTATGTCAAATTTTATCAAACGCCTATTTTACGTCTATGAAGCACTCAGCAACAGTTTCTCTTTTAAGATTGTCAATAAATTTAAAGTGGAATGCTCACTCGCAGAACCTAAATTGCAAATATTTGATCATATTGTGGCTTTCCAGACAGATATTCAGTCTGTTATGTATCACCCTTTCGAATACCTTTCTAGTATTGAGGAGTGGGACTAATTGGACGATGACTATTATAATATTTCTTATTTCTTAAGACTGGTAAAATCATCGAAGATGAAAGTGTCGCACAGAAAATACAAGAAAAAATTCCTGGCATATAGGAAAAAGCTATAAGAAATCTGCGTAGTTCTAAAACATCGCGGTACAAAACATACTTTGTAGAACAGCCGTACGGAATGTGAACAATCACCCATCACTGAATCGGCTGATAGTGGGCGGCACTGACTGCCTACCCACTGATAGAAATTCTTGAGATGTGTTTGCAATTTTTCCGTCTGATTACATCAAAAGAATAAAATATATTATTACATTCAATATCACTTCTTTTTAAATTTAGCATTTATTTGAGGGATGGATATTAAAAGCAGATTTACTTTAATACTAATCCGAAATTGTGTGGGGAAAGGTAAAAGTTTTAAACTTATTGATAACGTTAATTTATCATTGCTAACCGTAGAGAATAGCCTCCTTTTAGTCCAAAGGAGCACTTTGCCCAGAAGGACTATTAATTTCGTTTTGGCATTTTGTGTTGAAAACTTCTATAAACGGCGAATCACTCTTGAAATTGTTGCCACCAAATATTATAGCCCTGTATTATATTTAAAGAAATTAAATATTGAAGAATCTGCATGAATGTATGTATGTTTCACCCATTGGGATAAAACAACGGTACCTAGAGCCATCAAAATTTAAATAACGTAATCTTCCATTGAACATGGACATGTTTGATTTTGAAATTTGTATTATTATCGATTTCATACTGTGTAACACTTCAACAACGAATTTTTGATTAACAAAGTAAACAATCTAAAAGCGAGCAATGGCAACACTGTACGGGAGGGTGGAATTTTATAATCCAGGGCACGAGACTCTGTATCGGAAATTCTAAATATATGTTTGTTCATCTTAAAATTATATTGCGCTATTGCTGTTGATTTGAATATTATGGTTTGAGGACGTAGAACATGATATTTAATAAATAAAGGTAACAGACAAAACGTTTAAAAAATGCCCCTTTGGACGTAATATGAAATCTGAAATCTTTCAGTTTCCCCCCCCCCCCTCTTTATTTTGCATATGAACTTCTATTTACAGGACTGACTGCACGTTTGCTATAATGTGACCTTAATCACCTCGGTCACGCCTCCTGCTTATCATATTAACAATCAGGTTAATACCGAAAGGACAAAAACGCTGCATTATATGGTTCATTTAAGGAAAAAGAAAAAAGGGTATTAAGAATGCTGCTTCAGTTTCGGCAGGCAGTAAGTTTGTCTTCTCAATAAGGCTAGGAATTCGAGTTACTTCTACATTTATTTCTAGGCTCCGCCTTCTAAGGTTAAGCGCAACATTGCGAGAAGTATTGCTACACACAAATATAAAGTTGTTTACACTCAGTTAATCAAATACAGTTAAATATATAGAATATTAACAATATAAGAAAGTTAAAAAAGAAAAAAAAAAAAAAAAAAGAACACTTTTCGTCTCTAAATCTTTAAAGGTGCCTTAAAGTTAAATGAGTATGCTTCTTAAAAGGAAAAAATGTGTGGGTGAAAGAAGTCAATTTAAACCATCAAACAGAATTGAAATTACTGCGAATAATTTGGATATTGTAAGCACTTGCTATAAACGCCATCTAGTTTCAAAATCCGATAACCAAAATCAGGGTCGTTAATTCCACCAAGGCTAACTTATATTCAACTTATATTCAGTATGAAAATATGAAAATATTCTTTTGTGTTTTCGGTGGCCTCCATGAAATTTCTACAGACTGCAAGAAGGCGCTATTCTTCTGCTACACTTAGCGACGTTTCCAATAAGCAGAAATGTACCAGAGACAAATATTGTCTTGTTACATGTAAAATTTAAAAACGATTAATCTGTAGTAGTCAGAAATTATACATTTCTTTTTTAATATATTTTTATTTAGAAAGAAAGCATGAAATTTCAAGCTATCCCATTTTTTTTTAAATTTTAATTCCTGCATCTAGATATACGCTATTTTGAATTGTACTTGTTAGAGCTACCTATTCTAATTTAAGGGTAATTTAGAGCATATGTTTTACTTTTCAATTATTTATATAGTAAGAAGCTACCAGGTAGTTTCAGAACATAAACTATTTAAGCTCAAAATTTTCATCGTATTCCCATCAGTTGTCTTGTGCAACAAAATAATTTGCTAGCCCCTATTAAGTGTGTAATTAACAAATTAATAAATTATGATCTAAAATTTGGGTAAAATTTATCTATTTTTAATACATAACAGAAAAAGTACTTCTAAAGGAGATTTAATTTTAGGTAATGGAGATTTATTTTTCTTTTTTTAATTATTAAAAATATTTTTTTAGAAATATTAAAAAATTAAATTTTTAATTATGCAGATTTAGATGTTTGAAGTTCCCCACATTATAGATATTCAAAATAATACCAAGTATTTCAATATCCCCGACAGCATATAATAATGACATTAATCACAATGAATCTTAAATAAAATTTTGAGCCTGTTAGTGATGAATGCCCTACTAGGCAGGAACTCCAAACTAAATCTCAGCACTGAAAGAATCTTGTACCGGCAGGCCATTAGGCCTCTTTTACTCTATGCAGTGCCAGCCTGGGCTGCCACTGCTATGTCAAACCGGCAACTTTTGCAGAGATTGCAGAAAAAGATACTCAGAATAGTTATGGATTCACCCTGGTTCGTAAGGAGCACAGTTATACACCATGGAATGACAATTAAACCCATAGACAGTGAAATCTTAATTTCTAAGCCACTTATGACAATCACGTGAACGATACTGCGTGCAGAGTAGGTGGATACAACTATACGGTGCGTACAAATTAATTATCTAAATTATTAGGGGGGACTACTCTTTTAATATCAAGAATCAAGGTAGCAGTTCCCCCCCTTCTCCCTCTTCTATTCTGTCCTTCTGGACTTACTGTCTTGCACTCATTCTACTTGAAGTGCCCTTCTATGGGATACAAAGTTCTGACAGCCGGAACACAGCATGAACTTTTTATGCTAATCTCGTCATACAGCGGAATTTGGAGTTAGTTGATAATATTCAGCCCTTGCTTTGATAATTAACTTGTTGCAATCGTTTGCGAGGTTGAGACATTGCCAACCAAATATGTGTATTTGAGTGTTTACCATCAAAGTCTGAGCTCGAATTAACACTCAAACGCTAAGTTATCTGTTTCGTGCACTCTTTGGGAGTTTTCACAGTACTGATTGCCCAACTTTTGGTCTTGTTCATACGCTCTCCCAACGCTGTTGTAAGTTCAGGTTGGAATTCTAATATTCCTCTTTTCTGCCTCTTAGAGTAGATTGTGATCATATGTTTTATGGAATTATTACTCATCTGGATGAGTACCATCAGGCCTCTTAATTTGTAAAAACAATTTAGAATCCCCCTGTATATGGTACAGTACAGGGGTTCTGAATCTTATTCCCCATCTGGGCACACCTGACAAACAGGAAATGCTGGTGGGTGCAGAAAATAAAAATAAAAATAAAAATAAAAATAAAAATAAAAATAAATAAATAAAAAATTTATAAAAAAATTATAATGATTCTTAATATTTCTTTATTTTATTGCAATCATAAGCATCATAAACAATACCCTATATTAAAAAGGTAACAAAAAATTAAAAATAGTTGCATTTAATACGATTTTTGGCATTGCGTATAGTATATAGTGGACAGTCGCGGGCGCACAAATATAGCTTCGCGGGCACGGGGTTAAGAACCACTGGTATAGTATATATATAGTATATGGAAAGTTTTCTTATTATAAATAATTATGAATTATTGGTATGGTAGGTTAAAATATCATTTACGTAGAAAACAGATATTATCTCCAGTTGTAGGGTTTTTCTTAATTTGCATAACAAATTTATTTTAAGTTTTCCTGTTCTCAACTTCTCAAGCTTCCCCTTCCATTTTCTCGCCAGGACGTAAATTTGTGTTACGTTTAACTCGTTGAAATCCAGACCCTTCGCTAAACTGTATCCTCAAAATACCGAACCGGCCGAAATACTTTTTCAGTTTCACAACAATTTCCTCCCCTCCCAGTCCATTAACGCAGAAAATATGTGTGAAGATTTCGAATGACATCCTTTGTACTTTCTAACAAAGATTCCATTAGCCTTTGACCCCGTTCTTTATAAAACTATTCTGAAGGTCAGACTAACAAGCTTTTCTGGCTTTGTTATGATCACAACTTAGATTTTGTTTATTTCTGTTATTTTTATAGGAGGGAATAAATTGATTAAAAGTAAATTTTTAAACTGCAATTTTATTGCTGTTTAAAGCTTAAAGGGACACTGTACCACAAAAGAATCGACAATGAAATGTCACTAGCAAGCAAAAGATATGAAACCTCTTAGGAGAAGCTGTCTTGAGTAAACTGGTACAATGCATTTGTGGATACTGCACCTGCTACTGCATACCTTAGGAGGAGGGAAGAAAACAAGATTACAATCTCGGCCGTTTTCAGGCGGTTCTGGTTGGTTCAATTTAGGGCCGTGTTGGGCGGATTGGTTGTGAAAGTGTTAAACGTGTGATTATCTCAGTTTATTCAGAGCGTGTTTCGCTAGCCTAGAGCACGTTTCGTTGTTATTTCTCGGTCACGCTAGTAAGCTTCTTGACCATATCTGTCTAGTATCACGCCGGTTAGATTTCTGTGACTCCATCTCTTAGGAGTAATTTTAAAGTGCGTTCTTGCACTCGTTTATTTTTCAGATTTTGATTTGTATTCTAGTCTACTTCAGTTATCGCCACAAGTGAATGGTGTTTTGTAACGCACAAAGTCCATGCTTTCTGTTAATTTAGTTTGAGTTAATAAAGGGTTATTTTGCACCTTTCTTCTGTGCTGGTATTTATTGTATGTGGACAAGTAGAGATAGGTCTTACGCAGTATGATAAAAAAAATTATGATATTTTTATTATGTGAAGATGAAAAAACTTATGAAGCTGACACGTACATATACATATTAAGAAGTTACTTTATGTACAAAAGCTGAGGGAAAAACATTTCAAAAGAATTTTAAAGCTTTAAAATTTTACATAATGATGGCTTTTCTTTAAGAAACCTTGTATTATGTATTTGTATTGAATCTGTATTACGTTTAATTGATGGAAATGCTATTCGTTCAACATTATAATAATATTTTAAATACAATCGTAAAAAAATTGTTAAAAGAAAGCATACTTTTCAGTATGGTATGCAACAAAATACCATCCTGTATTACTATTAGCAAACAGCAATACTTTTTAATAAAATACACTTTTTGTTAGTGAGCTACATTACAAATGTTGAATGTATAGCCAAAGTATAGCAGTTTGCGAGCGCCACCTAGTGATGAATTTCGCGACACCCACTGGAGACTGGGAACCGAGTTTCGTCCTGCCTGATAGGTAGTATAAAGCCAACTTGAGTATAAGATGGCCTTGATTCAACAATATCTTCAGGAGTAGTGGTTTACACACAAAGTTAAAGTTGTTTAGCACTTTAGACTTGCTGATAGAATAATTTTTCTGCCAGATTGATAAATTTATAGCAAATAGTAACCGTGAAATCAAATTACTAAATTTCAAATACTATATTCTAGTTTGTTTAATCCTTAATGTTTACTCTTGTTTGTTAAAAAAGTGTTATTTCTCTTTATTAGTATATTATAAAAGTTTATTATAAAAGTTAAAAAGGAGTTTACTATAGAGGAATTGCGCATGAAAGCGAAGTAAATCCAGAACGTTTGCATAAATTCATGGAAATTTAATCTTGAAATGTTTAATGTTATATATCGTACTTTGCCATTGCACAATTTTGTCTATATATGGTATGTTATATGTAAAGTACATCGTAAATTTTAGATTTCGCTTTGGATTTCCAAGTTAATGGGAAATAAGATGACTTTTATAATTTTAGAGGACAAACGTTTTTCATTCAATTTTTTTTTAATCATTTGAATGCCTCTTTTTCATACTATCAGCTATTCAGAATTTTCACTTATCCGGCATTCTGCCTTTTGCCAAGCTCTCCGGATAGTCGAACTTTTACCGTGAATCAGAAATGTTATGGAATTATTTTAAATATTTGTTTGAACTGAGTTTTGCATAGTGAAACTATTAGACAAATATATTAAAATAAACTGTAATTTTATGAAGAATTTAGCTGTCAAAGATAGCTTAATGAAAGAAATTCTTTCTGTTACTTTTAAAAACTGTTTAGAATATATTGATGAAACTTTTAATATAGACTCAGTCTTTTGACAAAAAAATTTGTAGCCGAAATTTAAGTTTTAAACTAGGAATATTCAGCAAACTTACAAAGGGCAATGACCTGTCAATATCCAGCTTCCTGTACTTTTATTTGCAGCCAAATGTACGAATATGTTATTTAACTTCACATTCCTAGAATCATTTATAAAAAATTAATAAATATTTCAAAAGTATGCTATCAGCCACCAGTGATTTCATTAAGAAAAATGCGGAAATTTCTATGTATATTTTGAAAGTGCAACAACCGCCACCAGTTATTTTATTCAAAAAAATCGTAAGTATCTTTTACGTTTTGACAAACACATACCGTCGCGTACGTTGTGTGAACTGTGTTATAATAAACGGCTTTTTCCAATCTTGCGATTGTGAACTAGTCGTTCGAAGTGAATAAAAAGGATTCTTTATGTCTGATAACGTAAATTTTCAAAATTATACGTAAATGAGTTGCCTATCTCTAAGGAGAAGAAGTAAAGGTTCCTCGAGGCAAATGAGGCTCCGTCACACCGAACGGACACATTGTGTATACCCCTGAAGCTTATTTTAAAGGGGCAATCCAGACACCCTCCACAAAGAATTTGCCCTCCGTTCCTTTCTGCGCATGTGCGAAATAGCATCAGACGGCAACAAAACGGCATGTCATCGGCCATATTAGCAATCTTTTACCGCGTTGTTCGAAGACATTCTTTTAAAGTTTTTTTCAGTTCTTTGTTGTTCCAGTTATTTAGATGGATGATTCGCAAGACGATCACCGGAATTCACCCGATTCTCTTTCTGCAAGGTAAGCTTGCTTTTTTAATTCGAATACTTATCATAGATTTTAAAAATTGATTTTGTATAGTACATTAATTTTGATTCCCAAGCTCCAAAAATATTTTGGCTCATTGCATTCACAGCAGCTAGATTTTCATTCTTACTATATTAACTTTGCATTTTAGTATAATATAAAAATAAAATATTAACTTTGCATTTTGGCATATGAATCATCTCAATTTGTATAATTAATCATATGGCAAACAAATACTATAGTGTTTGTGCAGGCATATTGGTATTTCTTTCTAAATTTTTAAATGAGTTTTAAGCCAACGAATAATAATATTACGACAAAACGAGCGATCAGGAATAAATTTGCCATTTATAATAATGCTGCAGCTAATGGCATGTATGATTGCATAAATTAATTTTATTAATAAATTGTGTTATGGTTTATTCAGCTTTAAATTTATGCTATAGATTACCAAATATTTTATCTGAGAAAATTTAAACTTATTTAATATTAGTGGCCGCTGAAGATATTACAGTATTATTTTTAATTTAGTATATTGATAGTTATATACAATTTTTCACATTTTATGATCATTTTTTAAATTTATGTTCATCATTATAAAAATATAATTTTTGAGTTCTCTCAATATTTGATGTGATGTGGTGAATAACAGACTAACTCGGTCTATCTATCTTTTACTTAGCAAACGACCCAAATCCTGGTATCGCTGTTGTGTTTGTGGGACAACGTCGTGAAAAACACCAGAGAGGAAATTCTTCAGATTTCCTATTAGGTAAATCATTTCAAAGTTTAAAAGAAACTAAGCTTTGATTATTATTAATATATATCTCCATTTTTGATAGAGCAACAAATATTTCATGTATTTGGAATAATTTAAATAAATAGCTTGTGTTTTTCCATTAAGTGTTCCTCATCATAGACAAATAGTTCAGTGTTCTTCTGTAAATATCCAAGATAACTGTGCATGTGATACAGTGGCTCCCAAAAGTGTTCATACATTTTAAGAATTTGTAGAAAATGCGCTGTAGCCCGGAATTGAATTTGATTATAAAGCCCAATATTTTCTCATATCTCGATGTGATTTTGAGTAAAACCAAATTTTTTAAAAAAAATTTCTTCTAATATTTTAAAAGATAATTTTTGTATTACAAACAACTTACATTCTTGAATACTGCAGGATATCCTACAAAACTGACAGAAATTTAACTGCAATATTTCGTAACAGTATATGTAGATTTTTTTAAAGTGCACGAAGTTTTTGTGAGGTAACTTTTTTGTTACTTTTTAATTATTTATTCCCCCCCCAAAAGTTTTACTGTATTCTTAAAATACTTTTATATAGTTTTGCTAAGATAAATTTATAGGTATTATTAAAAAATTCTCACAGCAATATTTCACTGAAACTCATAAGTGTACGAACACTTTAGGGAACAACTACATATTGGTGTGAATAAGGAAGGAAACATTTAAAGACACACTTTACGAACAATATGTATTTTTTATTGGTGCCTTACCCTTTTTTACTCATATTGTTAACACCACCGTACAAACAAATGCTGAATTGTTTAACCAGATACTATGACCGGTAAGTACAATTTAACACTGAATATCTGCAAAATTATTGGTTTTCCTAGATCAAAATAAAATTACATGAAATGAAATTATTTCAGAATTTGTTACTAATGTAAAAGGGATTTTTTAACAAGGCTAAATTTCTAGTAACACTGAAAATGGATTCTTTGAATTAAATAAAATAAAATTGTTTTTTGTTTTCATAGGTCAAAATAGTAAAGAATTAGTATAAATATGTCAGAAATGTAATAAATCATATTAAGTTTATTGTTTTATAACATTGGGCTGCCACATGCAGTAATGAAGACTTGTTAAATAAATCACCTACTGATTTGTATAAAACTGCATGAATATGTTCATCACATTTCAAACATCACGATTACTGTTCACCAAAGATTAGTCGAAATATTGACTGTTACTAAAATTTTAAGTTTCGGAAAAAAATCCCACAGATTGTTTTAAATTTCTGAAAAATTTCTTGTTTATATTTTTATTATGTTTAGTAATTACTTTTGGGTTATATTTATTATTTATTATGTATTGATTTTTATGCTCATTTTTTTAAATTGTGGTCAGATAATGATAATATATTTCAGTGTTTTCAATTTATTTAGAGATGCTTTTAATTGTTCTTTAATTATGTTTGTTTCTTATATGCAAATTTTGCTTGTAAAATTTTAAATATGGATTTTTCTTTCTTAAGCTTACAGAATAAAATGTACTCATTGGTCAAATAATTCTGGATTAAATAGATTTCTTTCAAAATTAAAATTATGCAAAATCCAAGCATACAGCATTTTTAGAATTATTATATGTATAGTGAAGGTGGAAAATAGTCATTTTTATAATTTCTATTTAAAAAAAATTAATTTCTAATTTCATAATTTGAAATAATCTTCATCAGGATGAGCTGCAACAATATTTATTTGATTCAGTTGATTATTTACAAAACTTCTTAATACCTATAGGTTTGATTTTTAAGTTAAGTATTTAATCTTATATTAATAAATGTAAGAAGTATTGAATATTTTATGAACCAAAAGAATGAAATTAGTTATTTTAATAATTTATGTGCAATTTTTATAAGACTTTTTATATGTAATCTTGTACTTGTTAATTTAAGTGAAACGCTTTTGGCTCTTGGTTTTTATAATGGTCATTCCAAATAATTAAAATTTCTTGGTAATTACTTTTTTAAAGTTGAGGTCAGGTAATTATAATGTATTTCAGTGTTTTCAATTTATTTAGGGGTACTCATAATTGTCTTTAATTATTGTTTCTGTTTCAGTTAGTTATATGCAAATTTTGCTTGTAAAATTTTCACTGTAAACTTTTAAATATGGATTCATAAAAATTCATTATGTATTGTATGGTATGTTTTTTTTTTCTTCTCTTTTAAGCTTACAGAATTAAATGTACTCATGGTCGAATAATTCTGGATTAAATAGATTTTCTGCAAAATTAAAATTATGAAAAATCCAAGCATATAGGAATTTTAAAATTATTAGTTGTATAGCGAAGGTGGAGAATAGTCATTTTTGTAATTTTTATTTAAAAAACTTAATTTCATAATTTGAAATAATTTTTGTCCCAGTGAGCTATAACAATATTTATTTGATTCCATAAATTACTTACAAAATTTCTTCCCAGCTTTTAATAATACCTGAAAGGTTTGATTTTCAAGTTAAGTTGTTAATCTTATATTAATAAATGTAAGAAGTATTGAATATTTTATGAAAAAATAATGAAGTCACTTATTTTAATAATTTATGTGAAATTCTTTAAAAGGCCTTTTAAGTGTAATTTTGTATTTGTTAATTTAAGTGAAATGCTTTTGGATCTTGGCTACAAAATTTATTCATTGTTTTCATAATGGTCATTCCAAATAATTGTCTAAAACATTTCTTGGTATTTGTGAAGATGCTGAAAACTATTTTGCATATGTATATTCTGAAACTTGAGAAATGTCAATAAATATCATTGTTTTACTTCTAATGTGTTATTTTTTAGTTTAATATTTAATAATATGCTTGATATGAAAAGATTTACAAAATAGCGTTATTTATGTAATTAACTGCAGATTTGTTAGAAATCTAACATCACGGCAGTAGTTAATTTTGTTTTCTATTAATTCCGATGTTAGTTAAATTAATGCTGGATATTATATCAAATGAAAAACAATTATATGAATTTACAGAAAGAAGGGTTAAGGGGGGAAAATAAGGAAAATAAAAATAATCAAATTTATTCATCTTTTTTTCATTTATTTTGCAATTGAACTTTAGGGTGTTCTATGCGAAACATCTAGACAATTAAAGAAGATTAGAGATTAGAAGATAAAATATCAACTACACAATTTATCTGAAACAAAAGTCTCTGGAATCCCGAAAAGTATTAAGAAATTTATTTCATTTAAATAGTGATTCATTTAAATTCGCTTTTTAAATTGAAATTAAAAATTGGGTGGTATTTCTATAATTCGAACTAACGGAAATTCCAACTAACATCATTTTGCTCATAAAACTTCGGAAATGTATGAAAATAAAACATTTTGAGGAATTTCAAAGTAAAAAATTTACTATCTCCTCGAACTGCGCTATTTAAATTCCACCCTGCACTGCTATTTCACTGCATAGCCGTGGCTCCTCGGTACAGCGGCGCAGAGGCGAAGCAGGTTTACATTGCGTCTATGGAAGCTTTCATTCTTCTCCTTAGATATTCTTTGTTACATCGCCTAACTTTGCAGGAGAACGTCTGGAATATACTATGAAAATTAAAATGTAGCTGCACCCGTCTGAAGATTAATTTCTTCGAGCCGAAATTTGAATCTTAAATTAAGAAAATTCCGTAACAAAATTAAGAGTTCTCAAATTTAATACAGAACTCTAATAATACAACTTGTTCTATTTGCATTTTTGATTATTTATAAACATTAATAATATTAAAATTAGCATGAAACCGTTTGAAATAGCGTTAAATGTATAAAATATTAACAATATACGCAAGTGGAAAAAAAAAAAAAAAAAAAAAACTTCTCTAAAACTTTAAAGGCTCCATAAAGTCAAATAAGTATGTTTCTTAAAAGGAAAAACTGTATGGGTGAAAGAAGTAAATTTAAACCTTCAAACAGAATAGAAATTGCTGCAAATAATTTGGAATATTGCAAACACTTGCTATAACTACGCCATCTAGCAGAATCTGATTATCAGATAACCGAAACCAGAGCCATTAATTCCACAGTATCTTCTGGAGCAGTGGTTTATGCACCAATCTAAAGTTGTTTAACACTTCAGACTTGCTGATAAGATAATTTGATAAATTTATATCAAATAGTAACTGTGAAATCAGATTTCCGAAGCAATTTCCGTAGACTCACGATTTCACTATAGAGTTCGTCAGAGGCAAAATATGAGGAGGAATAAAATGCCAGCGAAGCCGTTCTCTGCTATGCCCTTAAAACGGACCAACGATGCTGGATGCGAAAAAGTCCTCAAAAACTTTCAAAGAGACTCCTAAACTAAGAAACTCGCCAGTACGCCTACCCCGGGAGCAGTTCCAGAAATAGCGACGAAAATTAATTTTGAAGTGTTAGATGAAACTCCTTCTGTTCCAAGTTCCTCTTTAGGCCGCGATTAGCACGTAGAATTACGTGCTCAGTTATCTGATTTAGACAGCATTTAGCAGCCCACTGCTTTAACTGTCTGTCATGGTATTGTCCTAAGGCTTGGAAAAATGAGAATAAGGCGATAACCGCCGCGCCACTATAGGCGGAGCTAGAATAGTACATGAGTAGACAATGAAATTTAGAATTTAGAAGTACATCTGAGAAAACTGTTAGAGCTGGCAACAAAATATCAAAATATATTAAGTTATGTAGTAAACTAGTGATGAACAATCGTAACTAAATCACTAATATTTTGAATTTCATGATTTAGTTGACTCGCCAAGTTGAATTGCAATGAGTTCTACCCAGTGGGTGTGGCTTGAAACGTCGTAGGTCTGCGGCAGTCACGAGAGGAGTCACCCTCCCGTAAACTGACCTCGGCCAATGCGTCTTGAAAGTTCACACACCGATGTAAAAAGAAACAGTACTTGCAGGTAAGCACTGTCAAATAATAAAGTGAAAATAAAGAATACTCACTTGAGAACCCACAATACTTGTAAAGTATTAGTAAATTAAATGTATACACTATGAAACAGAAATAGAACACTTGATGAAAAAACAACTCAGTGGTTTTAGTCTTGTACTCTATAGCTGTTATTCTCAAAACGCGAAGTGATGAATTTCTCTATATACACAATATGTACACAAAAGCAGATACCTATGAGCTAAGCCATTACCCATTTGGGTGTCGCAATGTCAATCATAAGTAGTAGAAAACAAATTGAACTTAAAAAATATAAAAAGCTACCAAAGAGCAATGCCATTATCCATTAGGATGTCGCAATGTCCATCTGAGGTAGTTGAAAATACGAAGAATAAGTGAGCTTTAATCCAAAGTCTGATGCTGTGGGATATTGTACAATCTCATATAATAAATTTTTTTATATACACTATTTAGCTGGGCGGTGCAGGATAGCTAAAGTGGCGAAGGGGGTGTGACCAAAAACTCCGGTCCGAACCGGACCAGTGGTTCTTAACCGGGGGGGGGTGCGATGTATTTTTGGGGGTGCGGGAGAAGCCCCTACCTAATCATAAAAATTATTAAATATCATTTATTAAATTTCTTATAATAAAATATTTGAAATCTGCAATAGTGTCCCCAATATTGAAGCTCATAAAAATTGGTAGCACCTAGCTCACTTATCGGCAAAAGACACAGAAAAGAGCCGGTGCCTATGGGCGTATACACTATGCTACGAAAAGGCATGAAACGCTACAACAGCTAGGTGAGGGAGAAAAGAAAAAAAAACTTTGTGGGAATCAAGGAGGTTAGAACTCATGGAGATGCCCTCCACGCAGTCCCAGTGAAGCCAAAAAAGGGGGGAAGCATGACCTTAGTAGTCGTGGCTTAGAAAGATTGACGTGCTCTAACCACACCCATTTTTGTTCCTGGTAGTCGTAAAGGATAGCAGATTTTTCACGTCCTCTTTCCCTTACTTTTCTCGCCATTTGATTTTATTTCTACATTATGTAATTGCATTCTGTAATTAATGAATAATAGCATTAAAAGTATTGTGAACACAGAACAGTAACTATTTACTCAAACTATGATTTGATTATAATTAACTTATTCTATGTATATATAATTCTCAACTTTTTCATGTTATAAATATTATTTATGTTTCGAAAAAACTTAATTTGAATAAACAATGATAGAAATATGTAAACTTTACGTTGTTACTTTAAAACTCACACAACAAATGTCACTAAAAATCAAATCTACTTGAGCACAAAATAAAATGTAGTTAAACACATAAAAGGTAAGACCTGTAATGTAATTATGATCAGACATTAAAGTAAACTGTTTTCTTTTTCATGGAGAGCTAGCCACTCCCCCTCCCCTTGTTTACTTATCGATTTGCAATAAGTTAATTGCGAATATCGCTTTTATTATTGTTATGAAAAGGTAAATCTGAGAACTATATATGTTTCTTCGTGTACTTTACACAAAGAAAATACTCAAACTCTTTCTTGAAGGCCATTGAAACACACATTTCGATTATTCTACTTGTTTATGCACGTTTTAAAACATTCTTTTACATGGACATGAAGTCAGAAATGTAGACATTATTACGCTGCAACAATTCTTTGCCTTTTAGGCCTTTCACATCTACGCATACAAAATCAGAAAACACACTGAGAACTTGAAACCAGGTGGCATTTTACCTCACTTTCCTTAGTGAGGTAATCGTTTTCTTGCCCTCACGTGGCGTGGCTTATTTCCTTTCCCGTGCTTCACTTTCTTTGTACTCCAGTAGCAGGGACGCCATCTCCATGTTTTCTAACCTCCTTGGTGGGAATACAAGCGGAGAACGTTATCCCAGCTTGCGCATGCGCTGAGTTCAATATGTGCTACTCCAATGGAATCTACGGATTCACAGATTTGTATCTGCATCTACTGGGCCTGTGTTAGGTTGAGTCAAGTTGAGTCAACTATTGTGTCTGCGACATGTGTATTGGGTATTCTGACTTGTCCAGAAACCTCTTGAGTAATTCTTAATTGCCCGTTCAAGCCGAATAGGATTCAGTGATATTACGTAAGAACTATATATATATTATATTACATTATTTCTAAATAATTAAACCGATTATAGTGAACCCCACTATTTAAAAAAAAACGACAATGGAACGATAAGTATACCGGTTATGGATTTACCTACACAACCGAAAAAGATGGCACGCAACGACCGCAATGCATCTTGTGTTACAAAATATTTTCAAACAGCAATCTGAAACCATCAAAGTTATTAGAGCACTTCAACAATCTGCATGGTGGCGAAAAAGCGCATAGCATGAATAGCTTGAAGTCAAAGAAGGCTCGGTTTGATACCAGTGGAACTATCCTAAAATTATGCGGACCAGCAATTCAAAAGCCTTTATTAGAAGCGTCATATCAGGTGGCATATTTATGTGCAAAAAAAAGAAACCTCACACGATCGCTGAAGAGTTGATTAAACCTTTTGCTTTAATTATTGCTAAAGCAGTTTTAGATTCGGAAGCACATAAAAAAATCCAACAGATTCCATTATCGAATGATATTTATACGATCGCGAATACAAGATCTCTGTGAAGATATTTTAATGCCAGTAATTGAAGACATAAAAATCAGTCCACCAAAAATAAGCATGCAACTGGATGAGTCATCTGATGTTGATAGTTGTAGCCAAATTTTAGTATTTGTCAGGTATGTGAAGGAAAAAAAGGTGATAGAAGAATTTCTATTTTGTAAGCCATTGGAGGTGAATACGAGAGGAATTGAGGTTTTCAATAGCATCAAAGATTTTTTTACTAAATATCAATTACCAATAAATGTGATTGGTTCAATATGCACTGATGGAGCCCGAGCAATGTTTGGCAAAAATTCAGGATTTTTTTCACACATGCACATGAAAAGAGAATTACCGGAAGTTATAATAACGCATTGCATGTTGCATCGTAATGCACTTGCGTCGAAAGCATTGCCAGAAAGTTTAAAACAACATCTAACTACAGCAGTAAATGTAGTAAATTACATCTGAGGGCGAGCGCTTAATCATCGCATTTTTCGTGCATTTTGCGAAGAAATCGGTGCTGATCATACCGTGCTCCTATATCACACCGAAATACGATGGTTATCTAAGGGTGGCATGTTTAAGAGTTTTTGAATTGCGTGAGGAAATTATTCAATTACTGATTAGTCAAAACTGTTATTTAGTAAAAGATTTTGAGAGTAATGATGCAATGCTGAGGCTGGCCTACTTAGCAGGCATATTTAGCCATTTAAATGAATTGAATCTATCAGTGGAAGGATTTGGTATAAATATAATATTTAGTGAAAAATTATCTTCATTTATCCCAAAATTAGAAATTTGGATACGTCGAGTAGAAAAGGGGAATTTTGCAAAATTTTCCTTGCTTGATTCTGTTATTGCGAAAAATGAAAAGAATACAATTATACCCGACATTGTAATACATTTGAGACGATTGAGCGAATCATTCAATGGATATTTTCTACCGGAAGTATTACCAAAACTCAGAGATGGATGCTGGATCCATTTCTATTTGACTTAAATTTGATGGATGACAGTGATCTGAAAAAAGATTAACTTATTGAAATGCGAGCAAATGGACATGTTCAAATGGAATTCGAACAATTAGAATTGTAACAATTCTGGTGTTCACAGTTACAACGTTATCCAGAGTTGGCGAACGGAGCACTGCAGTTACTCTTACCCTTTGCTACCACCTACTTGGGCGAAATGGGATTTTCATCGCTTTTGCATATAAAAACTAAAGCAAGAAATCTCTTAAATGCAAGTGATGACTTACGCGTATGTCTTTCAAAAAACGAGCCTCGCTTTACCAGTATAATAATGAGCAAACAACAACAGACTAGTCATTAATAAAAATAATATTTTTTTGTATTTATATAAAATGTACAATGTTTTTCAATAAACAATAAGTTTCGCAAAAATGTATTTTTCTAGACTAAAGAAATTAAAACACATTTTTCAATTGGGTGCGGAGATATATTTTCAGATTCAATGGGGTGCGACTCGCTAGAAAGGTTAAGAAACACTGCTATAAACTGTGTAGCTGATAATCAAAGCAAAAATAGTGGATCTTGGACTTGGATCATATCTTTACTGCTGGCTTTAGCTACTAGGAGCTCTTACCAGTATATTATCATTTTACCATAGGCCATATAGTTAAAAATTTAAGAGGTGTATTTAAAAATACACCGCGCCCGAAGGCGAGATCAATAAGTGAGAAAACTCATAAAATAAGTTTTGCTAAGTTGCATATCATGACATAACATGGGTGATTATGTAAATGGTGGCGAGAAATGAAAGTCTAAGCTTCTGGGTGAATCAAGAAGAGCAGAAGCACGTGATCAGCGTCCGGCATTTAGATTGGTCGAGGAGTCAGAGTTCGAAAAATGAAGTTTTTTCTAGATTTTGGAAATAAATAAAGTTCGAACATAGTAAAAGCAACATCTATTTGTGAATTTAAGAGTCCTATGTCTTTTGAAACACTTGAAAATCTTCTAAACTTGCGATATAATCATTAAATGAATGGTATTGTAAAAGGCGAATATGAGGTCACGTAGCTCACTAGGGCTAATGAGTGAGAGTAAGCACTTGGTGTTACCACGAACTTTGATTTTAAAACACACGATATGAAATAGTAAAAATAAAAAGTAAAAGTAAAAATCTTGGTTAAAGAAGTAGTAAAACGAAGAATTCATCGATGAAAAATAAAGTCCTAACTTTGCAAAGTTCATCTTTCTTGAATAGCAACTGCAGAGGATTGTAAATTTTTTTTTTTTTTTTTTTTTTTTTTTTTTTTTTTTTTACATTATATACACTACCACCGCTTAGAATTGTGGTGGATCGTTCGAGGTCTTTTCACTACGTGCTCAATAGTAGGGTCATAGTCTGTAAGCGATTTAATAGCTTCATAGGGAGAATTTCTCATATCTTCAAAGAAGTTGTGTGCAGAAATTAGGACTTGGTCGTGAATTGGGTTGATATCCAGGTCTTTGTGAATTTGAGAATTTCGCACGAACCAGGGTGCGTTCACTATGCTACGTAAGATTTTGTTTTGAAGAACATTTAATTTTTGTCTGTCTATTTTTCGGGCAGTAGCCCAGGCTGGAACTGCATAGAGGATTATTGGGCGAATAAGTGAGATGTAGATATTTTTCTTGATACAGAGGTTTAACTTAGAGTTTCTTCCAATTAATGTGTAGAGAGAAATGAAAGCAGCGTCAGCCTTATTTGTAACATATTGAATATGATCTTTGACATTTAGGATTTTGTCAATATAGACACCTAAATATTTATAGGAGTTGGGAACAGGAATATCTTGGTTATTGAGTCGGATATTTATATTCACTGGGATATTTTTTTCTGTATCTGCGGAAGAGAACTACGCAGCATTTATCAGTATTTAGTTTGATTTTCCAGTCTTGACAAAATTTGTTAATAATGTTGACTTGGAGCTGAAGTTTCTCTAAAGCATTATTTGGACTTCGTGAACTGGTGAGGATGACTGTGTCGTCGGCATATTTGAGTATATTAGAATGAAAAGGTAGAGGCATATCATTTATGAATATTGTAAAAAGCTTCGGTCCTAAAACGCTGCCTTGAGCTACTCCACTGTAAATCACTTTTTCTGAAGAGGTTGCTTCACCACAGCGCACTTGAAGAGTACAATGTTTAAAATAAGAATGCATAAGCTTGATAAAGCTGTTTGGTAAAAGGAAGTTAGATAGCTTATGAAGTAAGCCAGCATGCCACACTCGATCGAAAGCTTTTTCGAAATCGAGAAAGCATGCCGCTACTCCGTTCTTTTTTGTAAATTCTTGGGCAATAAATTCAACTAAATTTAAAGTGTGGTAGTGTGGCCTTTGCGGAATCCAAATTGATGCTTGTCT
This sequence comes from Stegodyphus dumicola, assembly GCF_044657685.1. Taxonomy (NCBI): domain Eukaryota; kingdom Metazoa; phylum Arthropoda; class Arachnida; order Araneae; family Eresidae; genus Stegodyphus; species Stegodyphus dumicola. The sequence continues at coordinate 124,019,341 of NC_140778.1, forward strand.
ATTAGATTAAGGCGTTCTAGATGATTGGTGAGCCGAGCACTAAGTACTCGTTCGAAAACTTTTCCAAGCGCTGGCAGAAGACTGATGGGTCTATAATTTTTTGCTAGCTTTGGATCTTTTCCTGGTTTCGGGATGGTAACAATGATCGAGTGTTTCTACTGCGATGGAAAGTAGCTGAGTCTAATACAAGCATTAAAAATATTTGTAATTAAGACTATGCATCTTCTAGGTAAAACTTGCAACGCTTCATTAGAAATCATGTCATATCCTTTAGCTTTGCGCTTCTTTAATTTTTTAATAATTTGCTGAACTTCGTTTGGAGATGCAGGCGTAAAAAAAATAATGCTGGGACTGTTGAGGATGCTATTGACAGAGTAATTAATATCTTTTTCGTGATCAGAATTATTATTTTCATGTTGTTTAAAAATGTTTTGTAATTCTTTTGCGTGAATTTCAGCAATGGAGTTTTCGGAGTGGTGAAATTTGCCCATGTGATACAGGGGGTGAATTTGATTGGGTGAAAGATTTCTGAATGATTTAGCTATTTTCCAAACAGAGTTTGGGTAAAGATCCATGTTTTCTAGGAAATTATCCCACGAATTTGATCGATGGGTGGCGATGTCTTCTTTTATTTTTCTGTTTAAATAATTAATATGACGTTTTTTAGTAGGATTGCGAGTAATATGCCATCTTTTTCTAAGTCTATTTCTTTCTTGTATAAGGGATTTAATTTCTTCTGGGATGCCATAGAGATTTTTATTCTTGACTGTATAGGTAGCATTATTGATAGCGTTTTGAATTTTGGAGTCTAATCTGGTGATTTCCAGCTCAATATCGCAGTCATAACGAAGTATGGTTCTGCTGTTTAGAGGAATTTAGCTGTTCGGTAACCATATACCAATTAACTTTTGTATGAGCTTTAGGGAGAGGGGAATAAAATCCATAGAAGTTGAAGACTATAGGGAGATGGTCAGATGAAAGTTTTGGGAGAACATCAAGGTTAGGAATATTAGGAAGGTTTTTCATCATAACTATATCTAAAATATCTCCAAGTCCGTTGTGCGTATAGTGCGTTGGGTGATTGGGAGCAATGAGATTGATGTTACTATTGTGGATGAAGTTGTTTAAATTTTCTCCATTTCTATTTGTGACTCTACAGTTCCAAGAGGAATGTTTAGCATTTAAATCACCTGCTATAAAGGTGGGGTAGTTATTTTCAGTAAGTAGTTTCAGATTATTGAGATCAAGAGTGCTTGAGGGGGGATTGTAGACGGAGATAAAAAGAAAAGGTTCTCTAAAACCACTATAGATAAGTACTGCAGCATCTTCTATAGTACAAGCAGGATTTAAATCATATTTGGCTGTTTTGATATGGTTTTTAATGAGAATTGCGTTTCCTCCTCCTCTATTATGTCTTCTGTCTTTTCTGTAGATGCGGTAGCCTTGTATTTTAAATTTGTCGCAAGAGCGGAGGTGGGTTTCATTTACTAACATGTAATAACATCAATGTTATGTCTAGTAAGAAAATTTGAAATTTCCACTTGTTGGTATCTGATGCCGTTTGCATTATAGTAACAAATCTTTAAGAAGCTATTTGTAGCTGAGATAAAATTTATTTGACTATGCGTTTGATTAAAATCCATAGTTTAGATTTGAAAAATATTCTAAGGCCGCCATACTGACCTCTAGTTTGTCAAATATTGTGTTTGCTGTTTTAAATTTCTGGAAGAATTAACTTGAGTGAATTGGATTTTTATCCAGTTAAAAAAGCCAAGTGGGTTTGAGTTTGTGTTTTCTGTTTTATTATTGTTTTCATTTTCCTTGGAAGTATTCCATGCATTTTTTGGTTTGTTCTCAGGGAGTGAAGGAAAATCCTTTTTGTTAAATTTAAATTGTTCTTTTTTCTTTTCTTCTTTTAAAGCTTTAAATTCTTCGATTTGCTTCTGAACATTATAAGGATGTTTACTGCAACCTTTGAAGGAAGAAACGTGATTTTGCCCACAGAGGGCACAGACAGGGGGTTTGTTGTCATTTTTTGTTTGTTTACAAGTGAATGTTTCATGAGGCTCTGCACATTTTAAACAGCGAGGTTTATAGTGACATTTGTCCCGTGTGTGCCAGTACCTTTGGCACTTATGGCACGGCACGGGTCCAGGGCGAGATTTAAAAGGCTCGATAAAGACATCCAGACCTCTGAGTTTCTTTAGCTCATATATTATTTTACCTTCTTTATTTCTAGTACATTCTGCTATAAAAATAGGAAGATGAACTTTCTTTCCTTCAATAGTGTGAATTACTTGTCGAATTTTTTGAATTGGGATACCGTGTTGGGCAATTTCGTTTTTGATTATTTCCATATTAGCTGTTTTTGGAAGTTTTTTAATTATTGCCTTGATAGGCTTTTCACTGTTGAGTTTAAAAGTATGAAAAGGAATATGTAGTTTAGTTACGTATTCAGTAACTGTGCGGTAGTGATCTGAGTCATAAACTCTTATGGTCAGTGTACCTCCACTTAGGTTTTCACGATATTTTTTGATATTTAATTTCTCTTTAAAGTCTTCTTTCATCTTATCCCAATCCCCCGTGAAGTCTGCTAAGACTATAGGGGGAATGTGTCCTGCTTTTTTGTTGGGTGTAATAAATTCACCTTCCTCTGCTTCCATATTGTCTTCAGGGTTTAGTTCCTCGAATTTATTTTTTTGAGCTGGTTCTTCAATTTCGGAATTTGATAGAGTTCTTTTATGAGTTTTTCTAGGGGTTATGTATCCTTCTTTATCTATTGTGGTTTTCGTTTTGATTCTAGAATTTTGACTAGCAGTAATATCAGATTGATTTGTTTCCTCTGTTGGATTATTTAGGGTTTCTTTTTGTTTCATTTCATTAATCTATAATTCTAAGATTTGTATATCCTTTTCCATAGCATTGACGTGGGCTAAGTGAACTTCAGTCGCATTTTTTGGATTAAATGAATTTTGATAAGCATGAAACTCAGAAAGCCTAAGTTGCTTAAGTTTTTCTAAGTTATCGCAGGTAACTTCCAGATTTCTGTGATCACATACAGATTTGATACGGTTTTCGATCGCCTCCTTGTCCATGATATGCATGAATACTAACTTTTAACCTAATGGCGAAAAGAATAAAGAAAACATACTTATCGTGAACATCAAGAAGAGACGACAGCAACTCAGGATCAGCTTCAGTAGTGAGAACAATGTCGTTTTCCCTTGCTTCACAAAATCGCAGGAATAAAGCAACGCCGTAGACAGAAAGAACAATTTCTCTAATCAACAGCAACACCTCATGCCAACACTTCCAAATCTCGTCGCGCATTACAACGCAGTTCGAAAAAATAGTGGCCAAGTTATGGAGGAACTTAATCCGCAGAAAAGAGAGAGGTTACCACTGATCATCTGTCCCAGGCCGGATGTAAAGTGGAGCGACATCAGAAGATTATTTTCCAAACCTGATGTTTAGAATTTCACAACTATTATCGTTGACTCAGCAAAATACCGAGATCGTGCTTTAGCCGTGCTGATGAGGAATGAAGTACAATTTAGTACGTTTAGAACCAAAAATGAAACTCCGATTAAGGCCGTGATACGAGACAGAGATACAGACGACTCGACCGTTGCGGAAATCAAGGCGGAGCTATTTAAAGATGGATTTCCAGTAATTAAAGTCTCCCAATTTACTAGGAAAATTGAAGGTAAAGAAGAGAAGCTTCCAGTATTCTTTCGTTTGCCTTAGCAGAACAGATGCTGGTAGAGGTATCTGTAGGAAGCAAAAGTTATTGGAGCAAAAGCAAAAGTGACTTTTCGTAAATATGGAGGGTAACAGGAACACCAGACCTGTTTTCGCTGTCAAAGGTATTCATAAAACTGATTGAATAATTCGATGCGAAATTTATTCATGAAACTTTAATATTGATCTACTCTTTTAAGGAAAAAAAAAAAAAAAAAAAAAAAAAGGTTTTAGTTGAAATTAGAATTTTAAATTAGGAATATTCAGTATTAAAATTAAGAAATGATAAACTTACAAAGGCAATGAAGATCTGTAATTATCTAGCTTCCTCTACTTTTCTTATGGCAATTTAGAAATATTATTACTTAGATTTAGAAAATCGTAAATTTACAACAATTACTATTAAAATTAGATTCATTAGCTGCAAATTTTTCAAATTTTCTTCAATTTTACAAAGAGATCAAATGTGCAAATTTTGCAAATATTACTATTCAGATTTAGATTTATTAACTTCACGCACCTTTAAGAAATAAAATTATTATTATCAGAAATAAAAATTATTGTGAATTAATCAAAGAAAGAGCAATAAAAATATAGAATTTCAACGATATATGCAAGCAAATTTAAAACACAAAAGAAGAAAACAAAAATCTGAAAATTTCCAGATTTTATATTACACTTAAAGAGGCTTTTTTTTTTAAACCTGTTTCGTGTTCTTCGCATTTAAACCATAAAATTCGATTCAACAGAAATATCACAAAATAATTTAAAAAGAGCATATCTTTAGAATTTCCGATACACAGTCTCACGCCCTGGAGACAATTTTTTTCCCATACAGCCTATGCCAATGCTCCCGTTGAAATCGTTGAGTTTCTTAATCAAAATTTATAAATGCTTCACAGAATAGGAAATGGATAATAAAGGAAATATAAATAATCCCAGATTAGGAAATATAAATATTGGGATTCAAGATTGGGAAATATAAAATCCAAATATGGGCATCTCGGGTGGAGACGTACGTTATACAAAATTTGATGGCTTTATGTACCGTTGTCTTATAACAGTGCGAGAAACATATATACATTTATGCAGATTCTTCATTATTTAATTTCTTTAAATATAATAGAGCGATGTTATTTGATGGCAACAATTTGAAAAGTGAAACGCCACAAAATGCCAAAAGGATATTAATAGCCCTTCTGCGCTAACGTTCTTTGGGTTAAAAAAAAAACCTTTTCTTTCCAAAACACAAGGCTCCACAAGGATTATTGAGGGCTCGTAGAAATTTGGTATATCTGGATAGTTCATGGATGGGGACAATTTCTGAATCATCTACTGGTAAATACCGGTGCCCCCTTACTTATATCCGAACCTGCGAAATATTCAAGAAAAAGAATTATACAGACACGCAACTAAAATTATGCATCTAAGAAATGACTTTCCATTCCATTCCATTTTCCACTGTTACACTGGGCTTAGCTTGCGTGATATTGCAGGCTTTTTGCAGTTGTCATCACATATGACATTCCTGGAAGTAAAAAGCTTTAGAAAGGTATCCTAGAGACAAGATCTGAAAAAGAAAAGACTATGTCTATGTCTATGTCTTATCACTTAGTAAGAGGCAATCGATCATTAACGGCCTTTACGAATATATTATACTTGACTTTTAAATGCGTGAAAAATAGAATAAGTTGTATCCAATAATATGGAAGTACTTGTGCACATGCTGTGCTAGAACTCAGAGATTGCTAGCAACGGAGTCTCCTGTACCACCGTCCGTAGAATAAGTAAACTTTGAACAAATTAGGCGCTTGTGTGGCGCCATCTCTTAGTAGGGATGGAAAGCATTTTAGTTGAATGAAGTTCTGGTGGCGCCATCTCTTGCAGGATGTATTGTAAGACATTTTTAAAACTTCATAAAAAATATTCTTCTAATAAGCAATAATTGGTAAGTAAAATGATGAAAAACACAATTTGCATTACATTGAAAAGTTTCACAAGAGTAAAAAGTATTAACACACAAAGTCTACCTGCTTTGGCAGGAACAAAGTCCATCGCGCCTTGTAATTTGATAAGTAAAAACTATAGGTAAAGAAAATGAAGTAAAATCTTGGCTACATAAGAAGAAAACGAAAATATATACACTCATGTCCCTAAATTAAGGATAATGCAAAATCAGGCAAAGGAAGAGTTAGAAGCAAAACAAATTTGACTTATTTGTAAAGCTTATTTATTAAACAAAAGGTAAAGAGCAAAAAAAGATGCTATATGTTTGATAGTATTAAAAAAATTAGCGATTTTTTCTTCCTAGAGCAAATTGCAAAACACACCTATTTACAAAAAACCAATATTACATGGTTGGTATGATTGTTAATATGTTGTATGTCTCCCAGACGATGCAACACAGTCCGTACAACGCCTAGGCATGCTGAGTGTCGAATTATTGATCTGCTCTTGGGGGATATTACACCACTCAAAAAGCAATGCTCTCCGAAGTTCCTGTTGTCATGTACGAGGAGGTTGACGGGCTGCAACTCGTCGGCCAAGCATGTCCCACACGTGCTCTACTGGATTCAAGTCCGGTGAAAATGCTGGCCAGTCCATACGGGTGATATCATCCGATTGAAGGCATTTGCTTACGATGTTTACACGGTGAGGACGGGCGTTGTCATCCATAAACACAAATTGTGAGCCCATGGCGCCCCAAACAAACGTACATATTGTTCCAGAATGACGTCCCGATAGATTTGGCTTGTCATGGTTCCATTTTGAACATGCAGGCCAGTTCAGAAACCCAGAATAATTCTACCCGAAACGAGCACTCCTGCACCACCATAACGGTGTCGTTCAATGATGTTTTCTTGGTGGTAACGGGTACCTGGAGCTCTCCATATGAAAGTCCGGCGAGAATCAGACTGTAAGCTAAACCTGGACTCGTCGGAAAACATCACACAAGCCCACTGTTGCGATGTCCCCAATGCTCTCTACTCCAGGCCTACTAACCGTAGGCGACAGTGAGTTGCAGTAAGTGGAACGCATCTGACAGGTCTACGAACATATAGACCAATCTGCCCTAAGCGTCTGTACACGATCTGCCTTGAAATTGTCTTACCAGTGGCTGAAGAGAGCTGACGAGGCAGGTCTGAGGCTGTGCTCCGCCTGTTTCTTTTGGCAGTAACTGCCGAATACCGGTCCTCATTCGGCGTTGTAACTCTGGGGCGACCTGTGCTGTAACGTCTACTCACATTACCATCATCTTGGAATCGTTGCCAAAGCCTGGAGATGACACTCTGGGCAATTCCAAGTTCGTCTGATACTTCCAGTTGAGTACGCCCGCACTCCAGACGGCCGATAATTCTACCACGTAAAAAATCATCCAAATGCGTCCTTTGTGTCATAACTATTGGGTTATTGGACCGAAATGCTTATAAAGCGCTGAGAACAATTTTAATTCTTTGCCTGTATTCCTTATATATCACTCTCTTACACTCTTGTCATTGTGACGTAGCATCGGTATGATCTGGTTACTTCCTGAAATTTGCATATGATTCTTGAAGATGTGCGTAGTGATTTTACAGGTGATATATTTATTTTAGAGTTCGATTTCTGCGTGACTCCGAATTATCCTTAATTTATGGACATGAGTGTACATTACCACCGGCTATTATTGGGAATAGGGCTCCTGTGGCGTAAAGAAAAGACATTTCTATTCCGTTCCATTTTCCGCTTACTAAGAATGATACTAAGAATGCAGGAAATAGTAGTCATAAGCAGATTCGGATATGGACTAAGGGGGAGGGGCGCAAGGGATGCTTTCAAAATCATTACTGTTGAGAGAAATAACCAAGAAAATGGGCATCCTGGGAAGTACGCATAAACTCTGGTATAGTTCGATAAAGAGAAAATTAAGTGAGTCTTTAATTAAGAAAGCAAAGAGTAAGTGACAGAGTTGACATAAATCAAATGTTTCTTTTAAACAAGTTATATACACTCTTTTGCAAAAAAATCGAAGCACAATGAAGGAAGCCGTTGTTTTTGATGAAACTGAATATGTGTATAGGTCATACACATGTAATTAAAATGATTAAAAAATTAAGGTCATAGTACCTGTTCACGGCTCAAAATCACTCGTTGGGTGTTGAAAAATTGGTCAAATCTTTCGGCATTTTTGAATTCGTCAATGCAGGGAATGGTAGAGGTTCCTAATGACATCATGCGACACATTTTGCCAGGCATCCATCAGTTGTCGCTCCATATCTGCGATATTTTGTGGTTCCCGAATCTGGCGGCCTACCATGTCCTAGACATGCTCGTTGGCGAAAGGTCTAGTGACCTTGCCGGCCAAGGAAGTATATCAACCGAACGGAGGCAGTCCAGAGATTTGCGAGCGGTATGTGGCCTGGCATTATCTTGTTGGAAAATGGCCACAGGATGACGTGCTACGAAAGGTAATGCAACCGGCCCGAGGATGGTATCAACATATCGTTGAGCTGTTAGTGATGTACGGACGATGACTCAAGATGACCTGCTGCCATAAGAAATAGCACCCCACACCATCACACCAGGGGTTATGGCTGTATGCCTTTGTAAACATCTTGATCGAACATGCCAAACGCTGATTGGGACCTCTGGTCCCGTCCTCTCCAGAAATGAACACGGTGGTCCTCTGCTTCAAGAGTGAAGCGGGATTCATCCCTGAACACTATACGATGCCAGTCTGATGGCAGCTATGATGATCGGCTGAGACACCACTCCAGACGACTCCGCCGATGTCGTCAAAGGGAAACGTCTTAAAGACCTCTTAAAGCGTAATCCCGCCTCAGTCTACTCCAGGCTACTCCAGGCCTACTAAGTCCGTTGGTTAGTTGTTTAGTTGTCTGTAAGATGTTCTATATCATCGTAATGGCAGAGTTGCTTTTTTACAGAATTACAATGGCAGCAACAAAAAAATGTAAATTTTCCGCCTCTGTTACTGGTTTTATACTTTGCGAATTGCGCGCTATTCTTGTTCATTTGCCTTGAAACTCTGACAATTTGCATGTTCGATCAAGATGTTTTTGCATGCCAAATTTCGTCATGATCGCAAAAGTCCTTCTTGGTGCTTCGATTTTTTTTGCAAAAGTGTGTATTTTCAAAATCAACGACCTTCACCTTTCTTTTAAATGAAAATTTGCTTTTGGAAAGTTAAACTGAAACAAATTTAAACCTACGTTTTCAAAACAATTTCAGGAAGGGGGATTTGGCCTCACTTGTTTCGAGGTTGCTATATTATATTCTCATGACTTTGTAGAGACATTAAGTTAATTGTAAGCAAGAGAGAGTGAAAAATTAGCTACACCTTCGCCGGGAATCGAACCACGAACCTCTCAATTACTTGCTGAGCGTGCAGCCCATCACACCACGAAGGCATGCCAAGAAGGTGAGGAGAAATACCTTATAACTTTTACATTGCGTTTCCGTAAAAGCCATGAGAATGCGAGTTCATACTTTAGCGATATCACGGCTGTGACTTATACAACCATTTACTTGAAAGCCACGGAGGTTGCAGGAATAGCATAAACACCGGTCACCCTAATATAAGATTTAGTTAGTTTTATTAAATTATCGATTGCTATAATAATAAATTTTGCTTTTTATTTAAATAAAGCATTCTTCAAATCACGAATACTATTATCAAATTCATTAGTCCTATCAGTCCGTTTCGAGCTCTGTCCTTCTTAAAAATAATCTAAACCAAAAATATTAAACAAATTTAATAATTATAAAAGAATAAAAAGGCCTGATTTACAGATCGTTCTTACATGAGGATCGTGGAGTTCTTTTGTGTTCTTTCTTACCATTCATATATCTGTATCCATATACACGTATTTTTATTATAATAAGTCGGTCAGCTTTGTGGACCTCAGTTCCTTATATGCTTTATTCTGTATTTAGTGGTATGTTTTGTTCATTGACACCTTTTAACCATATTTTATGCGTTGCATCTTGACACAGTGATGTGCCTTTTAACAATTTTATCTTTGACAATATCACATAGATGTCCTACTGCAGATTCTTACTTTCCGCAGGAAAGCTGTGGTTCATTCTTTCAGCTTGGCAACAACTTTATTAAAATAATTTTGGAAAATACAGAAATTTGACAGAATTAGTGAAATGCTGAATATTTTTCCTGGTTGGAAATGGTTTTAGCGTTGTCGATCTAACTGAAATTCTTGTATTCCGTTGTGTCAAAATATCTTGCCCTTTTTGTTTTAAATATCGACGGTCTCGTAGCGTATGAAAGAATTCGTATTCTTGTGTGAGCGTATTCTCGTATGAGAATGATATGCAAGATCTGCGTGATTAGTTAAAAGATAAAGGTTATAAGTTAAAAGATAAAAGTCATAAGTTAAAAAGATAAAAGTTATAAGTTAAAAGATAAAATTTATAAGTTAAAAGATAAAAGTTATAAGTTAAAAGATAAACTAAAGTTTCGACTAAAGTAAAAGACTTACGGAAAAAATTGCTGACAATACTCACTGTACAATGCTGTTGAAAATCTCGTCTGGACATTTTTTTAACAGCCGCATGCTTCACGTCAACTTATTCAGGTTTTTCTTGAAATACTCGTACATCCAATAATTAAAATTGTCAGAAGTGAAAACCGTGAAATTTTCTTCAAAGTGATGGTGATCGCTGTTTTCCTAACTTTGATGGAATGCTACTCGTATCATCCTCGCAATTATCCTCAGCATATAACGGCAAACAGACTTTGCTGTAATTGTCCATCACGAATGGGCTACCTACGTTCAGGAAAACAAAGACCGTAAAATAACCCCGTCCGTTCTTCAGTGAAACATCATTCACTCTAGTCAGCCCATTAACCAAATCTATAATATTCTTTATGAGAAAATGTTTTTCAGAATTTCCTTCATTTACTAAATTAGATTTGTTTAAATCTTTTCACATTTAAAAACCAAACTTTTTGTAATTAACATTGAGCCATAAAGTTAGTAGACACATTATATTTTTAGCAAAGCAACAATTTTGTGTTTGGCATAGATTTTAGACAACACTCTATCAAATTCGAGGGCAAGAAAGTACAGATCCCTATTCATCAGGAGACAAGAATTCTACAAATCCTGAGTAAATTCATCTAAAAGTTCTTTGATATTTTTTTTTTTTTTTTTTTTTTTTGTCCAGAGGTGAACATGAGACAATTATTCTTAAATTTTTCTAATATATAGATATTAGTTAAACTCTATTCTATATTTCTTAGGTTTTGTCAAATATTCGCTCAGATCAGAAAGCTATGCAGAGTTAATAGAAAGTGGCATAGTTTAAAAGTTTAAAGGTTCAACCTTAACCGTGAGACTATTCGGACATCATCTCACAAATGTGTCTGACTAAACGTTGTTTCTTACATTGTTTGTGAGTGTCCTAAAGCTCTAATCGATACTTTAGAACAGGTACTTCAAAGCTATTTCTCCTTAAAGCACGTCTCATAACCATGGTAACGACTGCTGCAGAAAAAGTTGAATGCTTTAATTTGTGAAACTCTCCTCATTCTGCCTTTGTGTTGTGACGATGACAAGTGTTACGATCATAAATAAGGGAGGGTAGCTTTGACCTTGAAGTGCCAATTCTAAAGTAATGTACTAAATCGTTGTGAAGTGGTAAATCTTTTAAAAATAATGTAGCCTAACAGGTACTGCTGTTTTGAATTAAGATACTTCTGCAAGACTTTGGTCTGCTAGGGAACAGGGCGATGCATCTTTTGGGTAGTGGTAAGACAGTTGTGTTAGTTATTAACATTTTAATTTGACAATTGTCTTAGTTATTAACATTTTAATTTGACAGTTGTCTTAGTTATTAACATTTTAATTTGACAATTGTCTTAGTTATTAACATTTTAATTTGACAGTTGTCTTAGTTATTAACATTTTAATTTGACAGTTGTCTTAGTTATTAACATTTTAATTTGACAGGTGTCTTAGTTATTAATATTTTAATTTGACAGTTGTCTTAGTTATTAACATTTTAATTTGACAGTTGTCTTAGTTATTAACATTTTAATTTGACAGTTGTCTTAGTTATTAACATTTTAATTTGACAGTTGTCTTAGTTATTAACATTTTAATTTGACAGTTATCTTAGTTATTAACATTTTAATTTGTAGTACATCAGGTATGCGTATTAAATATTTATTTGATTTTAACTTCGCTTATGCTTCTATTGGCAGTTAATTACCGTTAAAGCGAATATCCACCAAACAGTTCAGACAATGCTGTGACTGTACAGTGGTAATTAATAATTCGTTAAATATTGCATTTTAAAGACTGACCTTGGCCCACCAGTGGATGAGCGTTAAAAGCTGCTGAATACTAGTAGTTCTGTCCGAGGTTCGAGTACCGGCGACAGGGCTCTCTGCATGGGTGCTTTCGTGGTTTTCCCCATGTGTGACGTGGATACGAGATAGTTTCCCTTAAAAGTCATCCACGGGACATCCCTCTCCTTCCGTGTAGTATTTAAGGGCGGAGCACATAATAAGTTAAAAGACTGACCTTAAATTCCGTGCTTTGCACAGTCATATATCAACTTCTCAATCAAACGTCGATGGGGAATTTGTTTTTTGTTAGGCGATAATCTGTTTTCGCATAACATTGTTCTTTTCCAGCACTTTAATACAAAGAAGAGCACAATTGCTTTCAGTCATCCTACTTACTCGCCAGATTTGACACTTATAAGATCCATGCTATTCTCTTGAAAGGTTACCTTAAAGTGTGTTTTTCTTTAAACAATCAGGAGTAACATAACTGCAGAATTAAAGTACAAATCAAAACCTGATATCTGCAGAAGCGTTTGGAATTTCGATAAATTCCTCAATGTTTGAAGAGTATTAGAAGAGATGTATGTGGATGTTAAATGGGGAATCTTCGTAAACTTGCTTCGTTACTTTCAGAAGTAGTAATTACATTTTTATTTTGTGTGAACACAAAAAGTCAGAAAGATAGAGGTAACCTGAAACCTGAAAACTGTTTAGCCATTTCTTTCCAACGCGCGCAAAATTTACACTTCGCTAGTAATATTTAAAATTGTCCTTAGACAAATTTGTTTTGCCCGGCTGTAAAGTTTTTCCACTTTTTAATTCCTCTCAGTTGTTAAGATTGATTAACATTTATACCGTCCCTCTTTTTCCAACAAGATGACGGCAGTGACAACTCCTATATTAAACTCTTAATAAAACTGTGACCTACCCTTTTTTTTGAAAGTGAGTGAAGTAGAAAGCAAAAAATAATGAAATCAGAGAAAGTTCAAAAAAAAAAAAAAAAAAAAAAAAAAAAAAAAAAAAATATTGTCTCTGCGAATTTTTCATTACGGTCTTGTCACAAGTGTTTAAAATCACAAAATTCTCTTATTTTACTTTAAATTGATTTAAAGCTCTAACACCGTTAAAACATAACGAAGAAAAATAAACATAAACTTTTTTTTTTTTTTTTTCCAGGGCTATAAGGAAAAAGGTAAGGCAGTGAGTGGCCTTTTGTGGCATGTGTGGAAGAATTCGATGGAATGAGTTCGAGCTAAACTTTTAATATACGAAGAAATAGAAAGTGAAGTTAACTGCGATTATGTCTTCCGTACTAATCCGTTTTGAGGGCCGTAAAAAAATTGCAGCGAAAATGCATGCGCCAAAGCGCCAAATCTAGCAAACGCGCCCATTTAACAGCGCGCCAAATCTAGCGTACGCGCTGATTTCACAGTGCGTAAGTTTATATAGTTCCATAAGAGTTAGGAGGAAACTGGTCGCCGAGCATTTGCCCATGTCCCTAAAGTAGATTTAGACCGATTAATCATGCCACCACAGCTGATATTCTACATTACGGGCCACGGGCCTTTTCCCTTATATTTCGAGAGACATGGACTCTCTTCCTCAGCACTCTGTAGTTGTGGACAACTGGGCAATCCAGAACACTATCTAATCGATTGTCCACTTACTACTGAATTCCATATTCCTTTTCCACCAACGGATAGGACTGCCTTTAGTCGTTTTTTGATTAAGCAACGGCATCAAGTCAAAAAGATAGTCCGTTTAATTGACAAACTGATGAATCTGGGACTTGATCTTTGTGCCTTATAATATCGACATATGATTCAACTTCTTCAACTGCTTGTATATATTATAACCCATCTACTTTTATGCTCTGAAGTGTTTGTAACCATTGTAATCTATTGTAATCCATCTGTTATAAGTCGCTGTGTATAGCAGCAGTCAAATATTTGTATATTCTCTCTCAGCATCTTTTTCTAAGTGCAACCAGGTAATATTGTCTATAACAGCTGTCCTTGTACCTATGGTACATTTAATACCAGGTGCTGTTTAGTATCTGTATATCTTGCATTTGCCTATTTACCGATGAATAATAATGTTATCTTTTGCATATGCACATTTATTATCAAGTGCTGTTAAATATCTGTATATATTGAATTTGCATATTTATCTGTTGCATATGTATTGTCCTAATAGTCTCTTTGTTGTCCATAGCAGCTATCAATGTACTTATGGTACATTTATTACCAGGTCCTGTTAAATATCTGAATATATTGAATTCGCATATTTATCTGTTGCATATGTCCCGTCCTAATAATCTCTTTGCTGTCCATAGCAGCTATCAATGTACTTATGGGACATTTTTTACCACGTGCTGTTAAATATCTGAATATATTAAATCTGCATATTTACCTATGAATAATAATGTTATTGTCTTTATTTTTATCTTTTGCCCATGTATTATCAAACATATAACTGTCTGTATTCCCTCATAATGCACTATGATAATATCTACGTATTTTGCGTTTTTCACTGTATAATAGTATATAATATCTTGGCATATCTAGTTGTGTGTATTAATGATACATTGTTTGCCAGTTGCTGGTAAACATCGGTATACCATATACTTGAATATTTGGCTATACATTATACTGTTACTGTCTTCTTTTCATCAATTGCCCATGTAATATCATACATTTAATTCTCTGTGTAATAATAACACTGAATGTATTGGGGTCGCTAGAGATTTTCATTGTATAATATATCCAACCATTATCCATTGTTTTAAATATATCCATTGTATTTATACCAACATTGAATGTATTTTGTGTTTTTCACGGTATAATATATGTTCATAATTTGTGGCATACTTAAGTCTATATTTCATCCTTTGCAAATGTATAGTAACCCATTTAACTGTCTGCATCAATTTATTTGCTGCATAAGGATCACAGGTGTCATGACAATTTTAAATGTATATTTTTGTTACCAACACTGAATGTATTTTATATTTTTATTGTACAGTATCTACTGTATCGTATCGTATTATGGTACTGTTTAGTATTGTATAGTATCTTATATCAGTTGGCTTTATACAGGTTAAATATGTTAATTTTTATTCATTATAATCGTTTAATTAGCTTTTGTATTGTATTGTATTGTAGTATTGTATAGTATTGTATGGTATCTTATATTAGTTATCTTTTATGCAGGTAACTGCATCAATTTATTTGCTGCATTAGGATCACTGGTGTCATGACAATTTTAAATGTATTTTTGTGTCACCAACACTGAATTTATTTTGTATTTTCATCACTAGTGTCATGACAATTTTAAATGTATTTTTGTTCACAAACACTGAATGTATTTTGTATTTTCATTGTATAGTATTGTATAGCATCTACTGTATCGTATTATATTGTGGTATTGTATCTACTGTATCGTATTGTATTGTGGTATTGCATAGTATTGTATAGTATCTTATATCAGTTGGCTTTTAGTACAGGTTAAATATGTTAATTTTTTTTGTATTGTATTGTATTGTAATATTGCATATTATTGTATGGTATCCTATATTCGTTAACTTTTATGCAGGCTAAATATGTTATTTTTATTCCTCATAATCGTATAATTAGCCTTATTGCATGTTTTTCCCACAGTACCACGTGATCAATTGTATTGTACCGCTATTGCATTCTGTTACTAAGTTTGGTACGAATCCTGTACCATAATTGGTAGTAACCGATGTATCGACCTTTATATATCTTAAACACAGTTGCATGCTAAATATATTTTGTATAACATATTGTAAATATATTTTGTATAACATATTGGGATACATTGCATAGCCAAGTTGTATGTACTTGGCTATGCAATGTATCCCGATCCAGTTGTTAGTCTTCTGAATTAAGTCGAATTCTGAATGCTTTACGCATTTCCCATGTATCAGTACTTCCAGTCACACACTGATGGCTATTGTATTATTTTATTTTTATTTCTTTTGGTATATCCTCTGTGTATTGCTGTAATCATTTACATTCATTATGTCACTATGTTCTCTATTTTTATGTTATATTGTCATTAAGTCTAATTCTACTGTCTATATTTTACTCATTGTATATTATTGGGCTGCCCAACATCAGACTGTACTTTAGCTTATGTATATTCTATATTTGTGTGTATTACACCTTTGTAAAATTTTTGCTTACTGTCAAAACTCGCCCTTTTTGGCCCTGCATGCTTTTGTTATTTTATTTAATAAATGTGGGACCTGGGCGGTTGTTGGGACTGTCTTTCGGGGGCATTTGGTCTGTTGGACTGCCCCCGGGTTGAATTTGGCTCTGGGTTTGGGCGCCCGGTGCGTGGCGTCTTGTGATTCCTCTTTAGGCTCTAGATGTAGGTGGACGTGGTGCTATACCGATTAACCTTTTGGTAAAGGGACAGTGCCCACGTCCTCCGTTGCTTATCGCTTATATTTCTTATGACGCCAATGAAATACAAGTTTAATTTTTAAATCCTTTTTTGATATCCTATGGATTTAACAATTTTGGAATTGCCCATGACGAAAAGTCGGCAATAGAATTTTGGGTAAAGTGCAGAATCACCCACTGTTTGACGCGTTTTTAAGAATTGCACATACTCGGTATCCATGTGCACATCGACCTATTCTCACTTAAAAAAAAATCCTAGAATTGCAAAAAAATGGCACTGCACGCACCCTTGACATCTATGTACACATCGACTTATTTTCGCTTAAAAAGTAAAAGAAAATTGACAAAAATCCAATTGTTTTTACCCTTGTAAAAAGCGGCAAACAAATAAGTGAGCGATTCTGCACTTTACGGAGAATATTTTTTAAAGAAAAGGCATCATTCATTATAGAAAATTACGTTTGAACAACCAACGAGATGAAATTATGCTTTAGCGATAAGTCGGTAGCGAAAGAGCGATGCAGGCATCCATTCAGTTATGTTTAGCAATTTTTATATAAATTATAAGAATGATCTGAAATAGTTATTTACTCTTATGCTTCCATTCAGTCATGTTTAGCATTTTTCATATAAATTATAATAATAAAAAAGTATGATGTGAAATTAACCTTTCATCTAAATTAAAACATCATTCTTAGATAGTTATTTACTATTATACTTCCTTTCTTGCCGCAATTATTAGGGTTGCCGCAATTATTTTCGGCAGCATTGGCATCAACAATAGTTTGGCGATTTTTTACGGCCCTCGAAACCGAATAGGACCATGTCTTCGAATAATGTTCAAATTTGATTGGCGTTTCTTCTTGCGCAAATATTATTTCCTTTAGTAAGTTCTTTGGCTCTGATACCAAATTTAAAGGTTTAGTGTTATAAGGTATTTCTTCCGCCTTCTTGGCATGCCTTCGTGGTGTGGTGGTCTGCATGCTCAGCGCGTAATTGAGAGGTCCGGTGTTCGATTCCCGGCGAAGACGTTGCATATTTTTCATCTTGCCTGCTTCCAGTTTACCTAATATCTCTACAGTGGCGCCTCAACTAAAAATGGTGTTCGATGATGATTCTCCTCACTCAGGATTTGGCGATTGGGTGGAAGTATATAAGGTATTTCTCCCACCTTCTTGGCATGCCTTCGTGGTGTGGTGGTCTGCACGCTCAGTGCGTAAATTGAGAAGTCTGTGGTTCGATTCCCGGCGAAGGCGTCGCATATTTTTCATAATTCCTGCTTCCAAAAAATACCTGACGTCTCTACAGTATATTTTAGAACGCAAAACCATTCTCCAACTTGTAGTAACAGTTATTCTAAACAAGTGCATTGATTCTTTGAATCTTAATACGAGGCAAAAAATAGTGCAATGTTTCATTTTTTAAGACACGAAAAGCGAAATATTAAGCGAAATATTTTAATGAATAATGAATTATTTTTACTGATTAGAATTCAATTTGCATGCTTTTATCAAACGAAGAGAGTCATTGATTTTACACAAATTCGGCATAGTAACCTAAGACGTTAAAGTAAATGTATGTTGAAAGTAAGAGGGCTTATTAAAATATATATATATAAAGATATTAAAAGATACATTGGTATTCTTGATTGCAAATCTACTTTTTGGACAGAATCCTGCTCTTGTTAACATTTATTCGCCAGTAATTTTAATAAATTTAATTTAATTTTATTTTGAAAAATTTATTGCTGAAAAGTATCTTTAAGTGAATGATATGATATACAAAGCAGTGAAGAAATTTTATCTTGAACGCACTCTTTATACCTTCCAACAAATTTACAAGTGACTTATAAAAACGCCCATCAACGGCCAAGGGGTGAAGTCGCTGAACAGTGGTAGTTCGATCCGAAGTTCGAATCCCACGAACTGGCTGGCTGCATGGTCGTTTTCGTGTTTTTCTCCATATGCAAAGTGTATAAAAGCCAGCTTCGCTTAGAATGTCCTCCACGAAGGCATCTCTCCCTTTAGGCAAATCTCCCTCGAGTGCTTTGCCGTAATCATGTAAACCAAACCAAACCTAATAAAAACATTTCAGATGTCCAGTAGTAGTATCATAATATGTTATATAATGTTAATACATATCATTCATTACGTGTATCATACTACATACATAATGATTTATCAAACTAAAATTTTTATTCAGGTTACGTATTCGTGAAATGCAAAAATACAATAGAACACAAAAATGACTTCATTAATGTTACTAACTATATGATTATGAAAAATAATAGAATGAGGTTTATGATAGTTAATGAAAATAGCTTTTCTTTTGAAAAATTTAAGAATTGCTATTCCGAAGAAAATTATAATAAACCACCATTTCCCAAGGTGCATTTTGCCAATAATATTTTGTTAGGAAGCTATGGAAATATGCAATAACTAAGAAGTGTTAATCCCTTAATAGTACATCCATCAAAAAATGTCTTTCAAATTAAAATAACAATAAGTAATACTAAAAAAATATTATTATATGTTTTAAAAGTAAAATTAGTTAAGTTTTAAAAATATGTGCTTTATAGCAACTTATGAAAAGGCATATATTACGAATAAAAATTTAAATTGTGACAAAACATAAAACACCAAATACATTTAAAAGAGACGATTAAAAACAATTTTTACAATTACAATTAGAGTTTCTACAAAAAAACAAGCAAATCGGTCAGAAGGCAACAAGGCAGATTTTTCAGTTCGCAAAACTGAAAGATTCCTTTCTGTTCCACTCGGCAAAAATACAATGAAGGTGCAGAAAGACTTAATACACTATTCTGCTACGTTTCAAATGTAAACAATAAGGCTGTTGTGGTAAAAAAATTAGGCTCAGCCGCACTTAAAGAAATCTTAAGATAATTGTACAACTATTGCATGCAGATTAACTAAAGGCATTAAAACCTTAACCAGAATATAAGAACAACATAATTCAATCATTTTTAAAGCAAAAAATGGACAATTCATCAACATATAAGACTAGAAAAAAACTGAGCTCACCCAACCGAGTGGGCTGAACTTCATGTTTTAGCAGTCCTATATACAAAATTTCAACGTTCTTAGGCCACTCATTTTTGAATTATGCAAGATACGTACTTACGTACGTACGTACTTCAGAAGTCACAAAAGATCTCTTCTGAATCTATTTTTAAATGAATTTTATAATCCGTTTGGTAAAAAAGAGTCCTTTATTCTGTTTTTACGTACAGATGCAACGCAGAAAGATCGTTAAATTGCACTCGATAGCGGTCAAAATGGATATTTTGGTTGAAATATGATACCGGGAATTTTTCTTGATTACAATACTTCCTTTACTTTGTACAAGGAAGTAAAAAACTGAAAGCGAGTTCCAAAGTTTACATTGTTGCAACTTAGCATTCTCTATAAATCACTGATGTTTGCGTTACCATTCAGAGGCAGAGAAAAGTGTGTATTCAAACTGGAGCAATGGTAGTATTTGCAGCAAGGTCTCATGAATACGAACGAATGCCAGGGGAAATCCAATGAGAACATTATGACTTTTCAAATTCTATATCTCTATAGCAAGACAGATGTGTATAAAAACCTATTAATTTCCCCGAAATTTTAGAATGTAACCTCAGACATCTCACGTAACCACAGCAGAGTAAAAATGCAAACTAAGGTAGAGATGCTTTCCATAGCACGTGAAATGCAAGAGGTACCAATTGTGAAAGAATCAATGTTAAAAATAAAATGTAATTATTTCTTTTCAAACCTGATAAAAACCTTGCTAAGAGGTAGAGCGAGGGCAGAGCCCCCAGTTTGCAACGCAGCAAATGCAACTCTGAAACCTCTTTGAATTCTTTGGAGTCCAGTTTTCTGGATAATTTACGTCGGTGCACAATACCTACATTACCAATAGCTAAACAACTTGCGCCCAGCTTACTTTACGCCATCCATATCTCATTTGCTTTAGCCGTAATAATCTCATCACCCGATGCAATCAAACTTGCAAGCTGATAAATTCTGAATCACCCTGTATATAATATGGTCTTATCATTTGAAAGATAATATTTTTAGTCCAAAGGGGCTATGTCCCTGAAGAACTATTGTTTTCGTTTTGCGATTTTGCGTTGGTTCACTATAAATGTCCTTTTCACTTTTCAAACTGTTGCCACCAAATGCTAGAGTCCTGCATTATATTTGAAGAAAATAAATAATGAAAAATCGGCATAAATGTATGTATCTTTCTTGCATTGTGATAAAACAACGGTACATAGAGCCATCGAATTTTGAATGACGTAATCCTCCTACGAATATGGGCATGTGGAAGACCAAATTTAAAATTCGAATTTGTTTTGTTATCGATTTCATATTTTGTAAAACGTTAACGAATTTTTGATGAACAAACTCGAAGATTTTAAAGCGAGGAATGGCAACGTTGTACAGAAAAAACATTTTTATCTCCGACGCGCGAGCCTCTATATCGGAAATTCTAAAGGTATGCTCATTTTAAAACTATTTTGCGATATTGCTGTTGAACTGAATTTTATGATTTAAGTGCGAAGAACGTGATATTTAATAAATAAAGGCAACACACAAAATGTTAAAAAGAGCCCCTTTGGACGCAATTTAAAATCTGAAACCTTTAAGATTTTTTTTTTTCATTTATTGTTTTGCTTCCTACGTTGATGAAATATTTTATTAAAGTTTGGAAGTATGTTTTTACATTGGTTATTTATTCCAGTGTATGTTACTATTATTACTTCTATTATTGCATTTATTTTCGCTCTGTTGCTTTTGACAGTTTTGAATGATAATTGGTAATCATTGTAATCTATTCCAAGATAATTAATAGATTTTCCCTTTCCTCAAGCTATTTTCCAGTTACAAAAAATTTGGATCTCTTGTTCAATTTTATAAACATATTTTACAGAATCTTCTAAGGAAATTTCTTCGTATAGTAAAACATTCTCCGTACCCAGTAAGGTGAAATTTTATTAAACATTCCTTAACCGCATTATGTTGGCGAGAAAAAATCTATTCATAAATTCCTCGGCAGAAAACAATACCTTTAGGTGTTGGAATTTGGCGCGAAACAGGGAACTCACATCTCGGAGATGCTGGGTGAGGTGAATTGAAAAAAGAGCCTTTGCGTGAAAAGTAAAGGGAAAAAAATAAAACATCGATGCCGATATAAGTGTTTCATCCAGAAAACGTTACGCTTAGTTTCAGCATTATTGGAAAACCATTAAATAAAAGAAGTTATATTTCTAACCGCAGACAGGGTCGGATATTGAGGGAATAGTTTAGACGTGATTCAGGAATGTATGATAAATTTTTGTGGCTGCTCTATACTAAATACCAAAGAAAAGAAAAGTGTTTGAATTTATTGCTGAAATTTGACACGCGATAAAAATAAAATATACATAAAGCAAATTTGTTATTAATTATGTAAACCGAGGAGAAAATATTATTAAGAAAGGACATAATTAAAGGAGTAAACATACAACGTTGTTACCAATCTAACTTGCTTAACAATGGTCAGCACAATTCAACGCCATTCATCGTGGTAAGGAATCAAATGCGCCTGTCGTTATCAAGAGCCTTGAGCACCACATAGGGGACATTAAAATTTGTTATTAATTATATAAACAGAGGAAAATATTATTAAGAAAGAATATAATTAAAGGAGACAACATGCAACGTTGTTGTTACCAGTATAACTTGCTTGACAATGGTCAGCACAATTCAACGCCATTCATCGTGGTAAGGAATCAAATGCGCCTGTCGTTATCAAGAGCTTTGAGCACCACATAGGGGATATTAAAATTTGTTATTAATTATATAAACAGAGGAAAATATTATTAAGAAAGAATATAATTAAAGGAGACAACATGCAACGTTGTTGTTACCAGTATAACTTGCTTGACAATGGTCAGCACAATTCAACGCCATTCATCGTGGTAAGGAATCAAATGCGCCTGTCGTTATCAAGAGCTTTGAGCACCACATAGGGGATATTAAAATTTGTTATTAATTATATAAACAGAGGAAAATATTATTAAGAAAGAATATAATTAAAGGAGACAACATGCAACGTTGTTGTTACCAGTATAACTTGCTTGACAATGGTCAGCACAAATGAACGCCATTCATCGTGGTAAGGAATCAAATGCGCCTGTCGTTATCAAGAGCCTTGAGCACCACATGGGGGACATGAAAATTTGTTATTAATTATGTAAACCGAGTATAAAACATTATTAAGAAAGAATATAATTAAAGGAGACAACATGCAACGTTGTTGTTACCAATCTAACTTGCTTGACAATGGTCAGCACAATTCAACGCCCTTCATCGTGGTAAGGAATCAAATGCGCCTGTCGTTATCAAGAGCCTTGAGCACCACATAGGGAACATTACAATTTGTTATTAATTATGTAAACCGAGGAAAATATTATTAAAAGAATATAAAAGAGGCAACATGCAATGTTGCTGTTACCAATCTCACTTGCCTGACAATGGTCAGCACAAAGCAACGCCATTCATCATGGTAAGGAATCAAATGCGCCTGTCGTTATCAAGAGCCTTGAGCACAATATATGTGACAGTCCGACTTCAGCTCAGTTCTGCCAACAGTTTTATGAGAGAGCACCCCGGCAGGGGGAAAAAGTTCCGAGGGTCTCTCACAGCTCTTCCCGTACCCCCAACTTCTGTGGAAGCCGTCAAATTTTGAAAGATCTATAGAAGATTTCCCTATTATTTTAATAGGTTTGCGCTTCAAGAAACGTTTAAATGTAAGTGATGCAATGTGATTGAAGATGCTCGTCATTTTGTTGAAGAATGTGCTATTATTAGAGATATAGAAGGAGCAGATAATAAATTTAAAACATTGAGTTAAATTAATGTAACAGTGAAAAGAACTGAAGAGAAAACTGTGTCAAGACTAGGTCAAAATAGGCAAAATATGTTAGTTTGCATGTGGGTTTTGTGTTTTGAGTGTTTTTCTATTATTCTAGTTTAGTTCCTAATGCTTTGTTTTTCCCCTTCCCTCTGCTTTCCTTTGTCAGTGCGTGAAATATAAAAGGAAGCAGAGGTCTATATACTAGCACCTTCTGGTTGTAGTTTATGATTTCTTTTTTGTTATGTTGTCTAATTTTGTTTTGTTGGAGCTGTTGTTGTTTCTGCCCTGCTCTGGCGCTGCACACAAAAAGACCACAGGGTGACGTAAAGTGTGCTAGGGAAGTCGGGTTGCTAGAGAAATATAAAATTAACCAGAGGTCTATATACTAGCACCTTCTGGTTGTAGTTTATGATTTCTTTTTTTTGTTATGTTGTCTAATTTTTTTTTTTTGAGCTGTTGCTGTTTCTGCCCTGCTCTGGTGCAGCATTCAAAAAGACCATAGGGGGACGTCGGGTTGCGCCCCTCACATCAGGTCACCCCAACCTCTCGAGAGGACTTTCGGCTTGCCACATATTTAGGGTGTTCCGAAGCCGCACATACAATACATATTTAAAAACATGCATGCCTTCTCCGGGATTCGAACACCTGCCCTTCAATATGGCAGTCTGAGTCACAAACCACTATCCGTTTTGGGCGGCGCACGTAGCGAGATATAACGAATTAGAAATTATTTCTTTGTAGTCCCCGTTTTGGTGAGTGTGAGCATTTATAAAGGAAGCAACTTAGTCTTTACTTCTAGGTAAAATGGTTCTGTATTCGATACCTTATAGAAATAAAAACTTCGGAAGAGAGAGAATATACTTTCTAATAACTTTTATTCCACAAAATAATCCAAACAGCTTTTCAGGATATGGGCCTAAATCTATGCAGTTGACATAAACCGAAATTTAAGACTTATTTTAATGTAAACGGATTCTATATGAAAGGCAAATCCAATCGCATAGGTAAAGGGGCTATTTTAATTGCAAGTGCAGAAATTCTATGGGCAAAAGTCCTTACGTAAAGATATCTAAGCAGGAATGAAATACAATAAAAAATACAAATAAAAAATATCAGACAGGAAAAAATACAAAAATTCAAAGGTTCATCAAGCGTCCTGACGACATTTCGCAGTAAAGACTAACAACAGATAAGGGAGTTAGGTACCCGCAGAAATGGAACGAGGAACAAGAATTTCACTTTTAGTCGCACAGGTATGATCCTACTGCACCAACTGTGCACCTCAGCACAAATTGTGATGCAGAATTCCACAGAGGAGAGAGATCTAAAATTGCCGAGGGTCCTTTTCCTTTTATATTACCATCAAACCATTTAAGATTACACTTGCCTAGTCAGTATTATAACTGTTCCATCCCCACGGATTCCTTTAAATAATAAAAATAACCCAAAAAGAAAGGAAAAAAAAATCTGAAAAGTTTCAGATTTTAAATTACGTCCCAAAAGGGCGTTTTTTTAACGTTTTGTGTTTTACCTTTATTTATTAAATATCACGTTCTTTGCACTTAAACCATAAAATTCAGTTCAATAGCAATGTCGCAAAATAATTTTAAAATGAGCATACCATATCTTTAGAATTTCCGATACACAGTTCCGCACACAGGAGATAAAAAGGTTTTTTCCTCCCCCGTAGACTGTTGCCGTTGTTCGCTTTTGAATTGTTCAGTTTGTTACTCAAAAAGTCGTTGAAGGTTTACAAAATATGAAATCGATAATAAAACAAATTTCAAATTTCAAATTTAGTCTTCCACATGCCCACGTTCGTAGGAGGATTATGTCATTCAAAATTCGATGGATCTATGTACCGTTGTTTTATCACAATGCGAGAAATATACATGCATTTATGCAGATTTTTCATGATTTAATTTCTTCAAATATAATGCAGAACTCTAACATTGCGTGGCAACAGTTTGAAAAGTGATTCGCCGTTTATAGTGATTCCACGCACAATCGCAAAACGAAAGCAATAATCCTTCAGGGACAAAGCCCCTTTGGACTAACAATTTTCACAGTGTTTTTATGTTACCCTGTATATATAATTACACATTCTTTAGTAACCATTTAGTTTCATATACATTTTTTTTTTTGAAAAAGCAAAGGTTTCAGATTTTATGGGTTGCCCAAAAGGGTTTGTTAAAGTTTTTGTACTCTTTCGCTGAGCTCGTAGTTTACCAGTCTGCTATTTCACTCACTCCCACTAACCCATTTCTTGTCTTTTTAACTTTATTATAAAGCATTATTTTCTTCGTATGTAAACTATATGCAATTTAATAGAAAAATTACATAGCAGCATGCGTTTAGAATTCCAGATGTACAGTTACGTTTTGGCGTAAATATAGCGCTACTTTTTTTTCAGTGTTTTATCAGTTCCTCTTATCTATTTCCAGTTTTCTTACTAAGATGGCTTTATTTTTAACTTTTTGTCTTTTTATTATTAATGTTTTGCGTGTTTATTTTATTTTTTATATTTAACTTTCTTGGAGCTTATGCCTTATAAAATTCGATTAAACAGCAAAAGCACAGAATATTTAAAAATAGCATATCTTTAGAAATTCCGGTAGGCAATCTCGAGCTGAAGATAAAAAAAGTTTTATTCCGTAGTGTTGCCATTGCTCGCTTTTAAATTATTGTGCCTGTTAATCAAAAATTCGTTAAAGTTTTACAAAGTACACAATAAAACAAATTCGAAATTCAAAGTTCGGGTTTCCAGGTGTCCATATTCGGGTGGAGGATTACGTTATTCAGAATTTCATGGCTCTAGGTACCGTTGTTTTTTTATGATGCGGAAAATATGCTTACATTCATGCAAATTCCTCATTTTTTAATTTTTTACTTCCTTGTACAAAGTAAAAAGGAAGTATTGTAATCGCGAAAAATTTCAGGCAGTATATTTCAACGAAAATATCCCATTTTGACCTCTTTCAAATGCAATTTAACGATGTATTTCCGTGATATCTGTATGTAAGGAAAGAATAAAACACTCTTTTCTTCCAAAAAAATTATAAAACTGTTTTAAAATGAATTCTGAAAAGAATTTTTCATGGCGTCTGTACGAACGTATGTACGTACGTATCTCGCATAACTCAAAAACGAGTAGCCTCAGAACGTTGAAATTTTGTATATAGGACTGCTATAACATGCAGATGTGCACCTCGTATTTTGGTAGCAATCGGCCGCACCAAACGTATATAAATATATTTATATATATATCCACTCTGTTACCCGGCTCAGTGATCTCAGTTCCTTTACTCTTATATGTTTGTAAATTGTACATTTATTGCTTTAAAAATGATTGAATTATGTTGTTCTTATCTTCCGGTTAAGGTTTTTATGTCTTTAGTAAATCTGTATGCAATATGTTTAGAATTATCAACAATTCTAAAATTGTTAGAGTGCCGCTAAGCCTATTAATGTTTTTGATGGCGGCCATTGCTCTTGTTTACATTTGAAACAGCAGGATAGCGGATTTGTTGCCAATCTAGAGAAACTTAGCTTCGCAACAACAAAGATAACGCCTTCATTTATTATTTAAATCATGCTTAGTCCTTTCTGGAATTTTTTCAAGGAGATAAGCGTTTAAGATTTACTTAATAATTTTTAATACAGATATTTTGAGTTTTTTTGTATTTTTGCCTTGTCGCGAAGTGAAAACTGAATTAATTGAATGAGAAATACTCAATCGTCTGTGAAAAACTGTTTCTTTTTTGTTTTGTTTGCTTAATTTCTTTTATACATCGTTCTGGCTTTGTTATATTATTTGAATAGAACATGTGGCAACGATTAGATAATTCTTTAAATGATATAAATTTTGTGCATTCTGAGTTATAATATTAACGAAATATAATGCTGTTAAGTAAACCTAGCGCCAGAGTGTCGCTATGGTAAACAAAGTGAATTTTAAAGAATGCATTTATTCTATTGTGGTTTATGCGCTGTCGGCAAAGTAGGTTTAATTTAATCTAACAAGTTTAAATGAAATGCAAGAAAAAATGCGTATAATTTATTATTCCGTACAAGGAAGTCATGTGGTGTACACATCAGATTTTTTAAATATAATACAGGCGATAATATTTGGTGGCAGTAATTGGAAAAATGATTTACACTTTTATAGTAATTCAACACAAAATCCTGTTGTCAGACTCGTAGCCCTTCTGCAATAACGCTCCTTACAATTTTTTTTTTTGTTATTGATACATACCCGAACTGTGGAATTACTTCATTTATCTCCTAATTTTATCTTAAATACAGAATGATAAACTACCCGCTTCTACCTAATATACTGAATTTAATAAAAGCCTTGTGACCTTTTCCTTGCAATATGGTTGACTCTATGACTGTTCCTTTAAATTTCCCTGTGACTCCTGTGCGCCATCTGGTGGTGACATCAGCTGCAGAAATTAAGGCGTCTTCTTATTGCTCTGAACAACAGCTGGTTCAAGAAGACAGCTGAAGTATATATTTATACAAAATATAAATTTATTTTCTATCGCAATAATCCAAATGATGGAAGAATTTCTTCTAAATTAATTTAATTCTTTCGCTTTCGAGTTTCGTCAATAAATATGTTCGAATTCATAATTAAAACTTTTCTCTTTTATCGACAGGAAAAAGAATTAAAAACAGTATTGTTAGATTAAGTCCGAAATATTTTTATTGCCGATTTATTTTTATTCTATTCCTGTGGCAAGCGTACGATTTAATATTTCTTGATAACTTTATACAACTAATTTATAAAAATTTTAATATTTGCTCGCATAACCCTGTGATACAAATTTTTTATGTTAGGAATTAAAAACTAGTGAAACTAGCGCAGCATTCAACAACTAATCTCTAAAAATCTTAATATTTGCTTGCATAAACTGTGATTCTAATTTTTATATTAGGAATTAAAAACTAGTAAAACTAGTGCTGTAATTTTAGT
Organism: Stegodyphus dumicola; assembly: GCF_044657685.1. Taxonomy (NCBI): domain Eukaryota; kingdom Metazoa; phylum Arthropoda; class Arachnida; order Araneae; family Eresidae; genus Stegodyphus; species Stegodyphus dumicola. The sequence goes on from NC_140778.1 coordinate 124,047,707, forward strand.
TCATTTTTAGTACTTTCCTCTCAATATTATTGCAAGCAATTTATTGTATACTTTGTAAAATTTTAACGAATTTTTGATTAACAGGCATAATAATTTAAAAGCGAGCAATGGCAACACTACGGAATAAAACATTTTTATCTTCAGCTCGAGATTGCCTATCGGAATTTCTAAAGATATGCTATTTTTAAATAACTGCAGACATGTAAGGAATAGATGAATCTTTAATTGTCTTTTACATTGTTTCTGAAACGGCAAAATTCAAAAAATTTATTGATTTGACTTTCCGAACCACTAGACATACTTTTGAAACACCAAATACGTACCATTTTATACAAGTACATTATTTATGGCGTTTTAGAAACGTTTTTGCTAATTAAAGTAATGCAGCAAACGCGCGTGATTATAAGTTGGAATACTTAAAAAAATTAATCAACTGTATTATAAACACATAAAATAAATGTTTCGTTCTTTTAATTTCGAATGACATTCAGATTTCATGTATTGCTCCTTCACAATAAAAATTGTAGAACTATTCAGAAAAACCTTTAAAGCCGAATTTAAGTATGTTTTCTACATGAATTTAAGTATGTTCTTCATGAATTTCTGAAAAACGGTGAGAAAATCGATCAAAGCGGATGGTAATTTTCCGAACGCTCATTTCCGTAAAAAGGTATAATCTGTAACAAAGCAAGGGCCATTTCCTGCTAAGTGCGTTGCATTGTCCCGTATTAGTTCTACAACTTTCGACAGGTTTAATCGAATCTGATAAAATTAGTAGAATTCGCCTTAATATTAAATAAAAGGAAAGTCACTGTCTACCTGCGATTTCGAAAATCTTCCCTCTATCCCCCTAAATGACTCTTCACTGTAATAAAACCCGGGCAAAACGCAAGGTAATTCAGATAGTAATTAATATACTTGTACACAAAGTTAATTAGATTAGAGTAGCTTTAATTAAAAACACTATCGATTTCAAGGGAGCCTAACTGTAGATAAATTTTAAATCCAAAGAAAACTTTTTTGCTGGAATGGAATCTATCAAAGGAGAGTGGAGGGGATCACTGAGTACTGGTAGATCTTCTCGAGTTAAAATCCTGCTTGGAGGCTAACTGCATGAGTTTTTGTGGTTTTACCCATGTGTAATGTGATTGCCAGCTAGTTTTCCTTAGAATGGTCCCCCAGAATGCAAATTGTTGCAGGGCATATATTGATTAAATAATGTATAGTTACCATTTAAAAGACTTTTAGTCGTCCATTTAAATAAAGCTAAAATAAATGTAATTCGTCTATCTAAAATAAATGTGATGATGTCGTGTCTATGACAAAGTGCAATTATATAGCTCTGAAGCTGTCAAAGACGGCTTTTGCAACCTTGGCAGCTCTATCAGTATAAAGTAGGTCCACTGGGTCTTCAATGCCGATGTCAAACAGTCTGGCCTGGATTGCTGGGCAGTTGAAGATGTGATGGCGAGACAGTGGGATGTCATCTGGGCAATGAGGACAAATGTTGGTGTAACTACGCTGTCTGTCTGCAGAAATCCTCATCCCTTTTAAGTGATTTGTCCAAAATCTGGTTATGATAGTTGATATGGCTCTGTAACAGTTCAATTCCGGGATGGATTTTCCTTTAACTTGACCGATTAGTCTTTGGCTGGCAACTGCATTGGCATCAACGAGGGTTAGGCAGTTGGATGGCTGAGGAGAATCACGGGATGCCTTTGCAAGCTCATCGGCCTTCTGATTATCAAAAATATTTACATGAGCCGGTATCCATTGTAAGATGCAGGATCTTTGGGCAGCAATAATTTTGTGAGCTCAATGATCCTGATGACTGAGTTGACATTTGCCCTTCTGGATCGTCATAGAAAAAGAAGCTGCCAGAGCCTCGAAGAGGTTGGACCTGTTGGTCCGCGGGAGGTATTTTATTTCCCTTCTACCACCCAAGGATAAACCTATGGAGGCATTCCCCGATCCGCCACCTGGGGACGCGCTCTCTAGGAGTTATAGGCTCCCCCGAGAGTTATATTGTAAAATAAATGTAATTGATGATTGTATGCTATACTACAAAAGTAAATCAGGGAAGATGATATAATTCACATTGCTTTTACATTCTATTGAGGGGTGGCCGAAATTCATGTCAGCGAGAGCCGCATGATGGAATTCTGAAAAATGCGAGAGCCAAAGCAGTCAGTCCATATTTGCATCATATAAATGTATTGAACCAAATTTCAAATAGAAAAAAAATTCTGTAACTTTGTAATAAAAAATGAAGGAAATTAATGGTTTTCTTTTTTCCATTGAGTAGTTTTAGTTTACCATATTTCATGCCTATATTTTATTTGGGTAAGAGCCGCACCACTCGCCTGTCTCAGCAGCTCGCGAGCCACGCTACAGCTGCTTCTTTCATAATAGAGATCTCGAGAAATTATGCCAGCAAACTAAAAATTGAATGGCAGAATGAAACATAAATAAAAACTTCGAAATTCGGAACTCGAACAGTTAATATAAACCTCCTAGAAAATATTTTTTAAGATATCAGTATTTACAATTTAAACATCTTTTAAAACCTGATCTTTCTACTAGTATACCTATGAAATTCAGAAGTCAAACAACAAAAATCAGAGTTATATTTTCAAATTTTCACAGGATTAGTTTCGATGATTTAACCGAACCATTATCCTTAGCTGCAAAAACGCAAATCAACGAGATAAGGTATAATGATTAGATAAGATAAGAAAGCCTGGACAGGATACAAACCACTGGCGCCATCTGTTGATGAAACCAGAACTAAGACATAATTTCTTTAAAGGCTGAAGGCAAAGATGGATTGGAATGAGGGTCGTTAACAAGAACAGAAAGATTTTTTTTTTGAATGTGAAATGTCTCTAGAAAATCCAGTTCACCAATGGAAGAAGTTTCTTAAAGCCTTTTTGCAGCTGAGGATGATGGTTCCGTTAAACCATCGAAACTAGTCCTGTGAAAATTTGAAAATATAACGCTGATTTTTGTTGTTTGACTTCTGAATTAATATTTGTTCGGCGTATTATTGTATCTTAATTATACCTATGAAACTTTAGATCGAGAGACTATGTTCTTTAGCATTAAAACTTCATCAAATGAGTTGCTGTATTAAATGAAATTAGCTTACAAGGAATTTGCACTTTCCTCACTCACTGCATGCTCACGTGATAATACATTCGGTTAACACGGGGAGATCCAGAAGTCCTCAGGATAGCAGTAATCCCGGCTGGGGCGTAACTAATTTCTCATACTTCTGGCTTCGAAAGAACAGGAATAACTCTACAAATTTATTAAATTACCAACAAAAATAATAATTTCCTCAAATATAGCTAACTGAATAAAAGAAATTCTTTGAAGAGTGTTAAATTCTTAATATAAGTAATGCAAAAGATTGCGCAAAAACTGTTAGGAAAAGGTAGAAAAATTACTTTTTATTTTTAAAAAGACTGCAAAATATTATTCACAAGCAAAACAACATATTTTGGTAAATAAATAAATTTCTAAAAATTTCGAAATTAGAACGTTCATCAAGTTAATTCGAAAACAGGAAAGGATTTATTTGGAGGTATGCAAACATTTCATGTAATGTCTTCGAAATAATAAATGCAAAAATTTGCAAAGGATGTAAAAGATTAAAAATGTTATTCCTCATTTTAAAAGTACGTTTAAAAATATCTCTCAGCTTAGAGACGCTACAGAATTCTAAACAATATGTTGTCAAAATATTAAAACAAAGTTCATTTTTGTTTGAGCTCCAAAACAAAGCGTTGCATTACGGAAATTTTCCCTGCATTTTTATCCAGTTCTAGGAATTGAGCCATTTTCAAAGCATTAAATATTCAGCCATAGAATTTCCAAGCTAAGTGATGAAAAATTCACTTTCCTCAATTCCGGAGGCTAGAAAATTGTTTCAGGAACACTCTATTACGATGCCAACAGACAGAATAGAAAAATTTGTAAACAAAGAAAAGGGACAGAGAATTTCTTCCGAGGATTTCGACGGCGAATTTCGTAGAAAGGGAAAAAACAGCAATTCTTAACGAAGAGAAGGGAAACTAGAACGGAGAAAAAGTTCCACTCTCTGTTTTGGCATCGGTAGAAAAGCGTGACATAAAAAAACAACTAAAAATAATATTAAAAAAGTGCAATATGCAGTGAAGAAAAGAGGAATTTCTTGCTTGCAGAGGAAGTCTGACGCGTTGAAATGAATATGAAAGCCAGGAAAAACAAAGCATGTTTTTCGAAAAAGCAATATCACCAGAAGATTTTGCATATAAAGCCTTTCTGAGCAAAGAATTGTAGAACGTTTTCAGAGTTTAGAATGATTTCATTTTGGTATCTTCATGATTAAAAGTTCTGCATGATTTCAATATGACACGTTCCTCTAATTTCAAGGATCCAGAAAATAGGCTAATATTTATGCTAATTTCTAAAGTAAGTTATATTTATCCAAAGGCCGGCACATAAGTGTTTCCGAAACGAGAAGGCTTCAGAACAGTAAAACATCATTTATACTTATTTTTTGGTATGTTACAAAAGTAAACACAGTATTAAAATAAGTAAAGTAATAATATTTGAAATCGATTTTGAATTTGAAATCGGTTTAAACAGTTAGAGAAAATTATTTGAACGCAAATTTATTGTTATTATTCAAAACGGAAATTACTGTTGCCATTATTTACTATTATTCAAAACTGTTATTAAATTCCAAAACAGAAAATTGCATCCAGTTCCAAAATCGAAAACGTATTACGTGAAATTAGAAATTCAACTTTTGAAGGCCATTTGAAAATGTATAGGGTTAGTAACAACAAATGTTACAGCGGAAAAATTTCTTATAAAAAAGGCGAAAATATGTATGTAATTTACAAAATAGAATTTTTCTCTGACACGTTTTATGCAGCGCAATGAATCTTAAGTATTTCACATGAAAGGAAAAAGAGTGTGTTTGAAGTTTCTAAGAGTGATTGCAGATCAGTGCGTTTGAAATATAATTTAACTCTCGTAATAAACAAAATATAAAATAATTAAAAATATAAATGGCAGCTCTACACGTTCTGGATTAGTTTGAAGCATAACTTGATTCCACACATTTTGTGTAACAGTAAATATTTTTCTAGAACACTTCCAGTTAACACTCAGATTTATTTAACAAATTATTTTTTTTTTGTATAAACAGCAGAAATTATTGCAATATTTATTTAATTTATAGGCTATTCTCTACATTTCTGTAGCATAGATTATTTTTCCAAATGTAAGTTTTATTTAAGTTTTTGATACTTTTCTGTTAACGGGAGCCTCCATAGTCGAAGATAGTAGCTTGTTTTTGTCGCTTCAAAAACAGCTGGGCTGTATTTAACATGAACAATGTGCAGGTTTTGAGCGATACCGAATTTGCACAATTCTTTGATTTTTTTAACCAAAAACAGATCGCTGTGTACATAAAAAGAATAGTGGCTGTGCACAAGTGAGGCATCGCGCACAGCTTTAGCATTATACGAATTAAGCATTATATATATATATATATATAATAATAATAAAATTCCATAGTCAAGAATACACTTAAAATTCTAACTGTATGTTCTTTTCAATTTTAATGGCGACGTTCTCTTATTTGAAAGTACGTGGAATTAAATCCACAGCCCCGTAGTCAAGTTGTTTTTCCCGCCTTTTTGTACACGTACAGTTTTAGAATGTTCTGGCATATTTAAAGCGAAATGGATTGGCTGACGAGGCTGACGTCATTTCTCGGAAGCTCTGCCTTTCCAGAGGCTATAAAAAGACTCGCTAAAGAATATCGGGGCTTTTTCTTAAATGTCACGATGCAGTAAACTTCGTACAAAAAGTTATTAGTAATTCTTTTTATTTACTCCGGATATCTGATTTTTGTAACTGATATTTCTCCTGAATAATAATAAATGGATCCTGTTTTTTAAAACTATCGTCTGATTATTTAAGCTACGACTAAAGCTGATACATCACACACACACACACACATATATATATCATATGTTGAATTTGAGCATAATGTATAGTAACGTTTAATAATAACAGTAAGCATATACATATGTATTACATATTTACTATGATTACAAGTTCATGTTTTTTATGACAATTTATGCATCTTTAGGGTTGTCATCAATCAGTTAAAATTCACCCTAACCTTTGTGTTTGGCACTAAATAGTGGCCAGTTAAAATAAATGCATTTTTAATTGAAATTTTTTAAAATTAATTGAAGTGTAATTGAAAGCAGAAAGCGTATATGGTTCTGAAATTATAATCCTAGAAATCTACGGTATTTTTTGGGTTAAAGTTCAAAGAAGCAGAAGCTTTGTTCAGTACTATAATCACAGAAAGAAAAAGGGTGCTTAATCACTTAAACTCATTTTCGTTAGTATGACATCTACGATGTTTACAAAGTCATCCTTAATCAAAATCTGACAATCATTTTCATCATATTGTAACAGATTTAAATAATATTAAAATCTTGTAGTTTAAATAATTTAAATAGATGAACATTAAGGTATTTGTGAATGGCAATATTTGAAACCAGACTCGAGTGCCTCGTGCGACTCTCGCACGAAGAATGTAATTTATTTTTAAATGTTAGAATATGTTTTATCTTCTTGTTTGTATGTCGCCATTTTTTTTGAGTGTTAAATAAAAGTTATTGCTGTGTTCCATCATTGGAGTTGCTTCATTTCGCCAAAGAAGTATTACAGTCTTAATTATTTTGGAGGCACCGACTGAGATCGAATAATCGTGCGTATTTTTATTTTATTAGTTCATCATTGAACATAATATTAGTGATGCCAGATTATTACCTCCTGTTAATATTGAATTGCTTTATGTTATTAGTTCATCACTGAACGCAATATTAGCGATACCAGATTATAACTTCCTGTTGATATTGAATTGTCTTATTTTATTAGTTCATAACTGAACATAATATTAGTGATACCAGGTTATTACTTCCCGTTGATATTGGATTGCCTTATTTTATTAGTTCATCACTGAACGTAATATTAGTGATATCAGGTTATTACTTCCTGTTAACACTGAACTGCCTTATTTTATTAGTTTATCACTTGAACGTAAACTTAGTGATACCATTTTAATGCCATTTCTACTAGAGCTCAAAGGAAAAGAAAAATAGCTGAAGAGCAGATCTTGGAACCGATGAAGGAAGAAAATAAAGCATCGAGAGATGTATTTGAAGAAGAAGTTAAATCACCAGAATTAAACGAGGAAGATGTTCACGAAAATTTAAAAAATGATAAAGAAATTAATATTGAAAATCATTTTGCAATGCAGCGTTATCATCATCTTTCGGCTTTTGATTTAATATCAAAGCCGCTACTAATAGACGAAGAAAACAATTGTCGAAAGCAAATGACAAATGAATATTATCCAAAAGGCACAGATGATTTGAGGAAACGCTTTGCTGTGAATTATAGCCGAGGAACTTGGAAAAAATCTAGGCGCCGTCAAGGAAAAAAGGAAGACTAAATTGATCATTTTGCATCTTTTTCTACTTAAATGTGGTATAAAAATATTTGTTTAAAACTTAAACATTTTGGCCTGAAATTTGGAAACTTATGAGAGAAGTTATCTTTTCTCTTTAAGCATTTGAGCAAGCCGAGCTTGTATACTTTCGTAATTTACAGAACTTTTCCCTTCGGTAAAAGTCTCTCCGTTGGGGGAGAGGTTGTAACAGATTTAAATAATATTAAAATCTTGTAGTTTAAATAATTTAAATAGATGAACATTAAGGTATTTGTGAATGGCAATATTTGAAACCAGACTCGAGTGCCTCGTGCGACTCTCGCACGAAGAATGTAATTTATTTTTAAATGTTAGAATATGTTATATCTTCTTGTTTGTATGTCGCCATTTTTTTTGAGTGTTAAATAAAAGTTATTGCTGTGTTCCATCATTGGAGTTGCTTCATTTCGCCAAAGAAGTATTACAATATGAAGATAAATTCACTTCCACAAACATTACTGTTAGAAATATAACACTTTCAGCGTACCATTGTATATTTGGTCACGCAAAGCTTGTAACACATCTACATATGTGGAAATATGTATGAGTATGGCAAAATATGAGTGACCAAATATAGTCTTATACTATATATTTGGTCACATACATACATATTTCCTAATATATGCGAGTGTACATATGTATATGGTCACACAAATATTCACATATTTTGTCAGCATAATATACACATTTGCTCGTAATTCATACCAACATGAAACCTAGTGATGCATAATTAATTAAAGTAATAATAATATAATCATTTTATTAAATGGGCAGAAGAGTGTTTATTAGAATAATAAAAAATATTTCTCTCAATTCGAAATGCAATAAAAAAATAATTTTGAGATGAGAAAAACCTGCCCTTGCTCACAAACGAATGAACAAAAATGTTTGAAGACGGAATGTTTTTGATAATTCTTTTGTGCATTTCCCGAACCAAATGTATTTTCTAAGTAGAAATGAATCCTGATTTCTTACTAGGAAACAAATAATTTTTTTTAGCCAGTGTTACTCGAAGTGTTAGAAATCATCCTAAATCTCACCGGATTTGAAGTGAAGTAATAAATGAATTCTTTTGTAGCAGTGTAAAAGAACTGAACTGAAGAACAATTTTTATTTTTGATTTTCGACTGTGTGCATTAATCCCTTACCTACAATCGAGCCCGGGCTCAATTATGAATAATCTATCTATCTATATGTATACATCATTCAGCTTCTGTTCCGTTACGTACAATCGAGCTTGGGCTCAATTATGAATAATCTATCTATCCATATATATACAGCATTCAGCTCCTGTTTTGTTACCTACAATCGAGCCCGGGCTCAATTATGAATAATCTATCTATCTCTATGTATACATCATTCAGCTCCTGTTCCGTTACGTACAATCGAGCTTGGGCTCAAATATGAATAATCTACGAGGCGTATTCGGAAACTAAGTACCGGTTTGGAAAAAAAAAATTGTAAAACAATTTTTTCGAATCCAATTTTATTTTTACATGAAAATACATGTCTTAAACTATTTGTCAACATAGTTTCCGCCAATGATCAAACACTTGTCATAGCGGTTGACCAGTTTTTGTATACCATCGTCAAAGAAACTTCCCGCCAGTTTCGATAACCACGACTCCACAGCATTTTTCATGTCATCGTCAGATCCAAAGCTCTTGCCACCAAGCTCGCGCTTCATGTGCAGGAACAAGTGATAGTCGGACGGCGCCAAGTCCGGGCTGTACGGCGGGTGATCGAACTGCTTCCAATGAAACTGTCGAATTAACGATTGAGTTACACCAGCAGTATGGGGCCGAGCATTGTCATGGAGCAACACAATTCCTTTACTGAGCATTCCTCTTCGTTTGTTTTGAATGGCACGCCTTAGTTTTGTTAAAGTCTCACAATATCGTGCCGCATTAATGGTTTCACCTCTATGAATAAATTCAGTAAGAAAAACGCCTTTCCTATCCCAGAAGACAGTGCACATGAGTTTTTGTGATGACATTGTCACTTTGAACTTTTGATTTTTCGGAGAATGAGTGTGTCTCCACTCCATCGATTGTTGTTTAGATTCTGGTGTGAAATGACACACCCAAGTTTCATCACCTGTCACAATTTGGTTTAAAAAGTTTTCTCCCTCATCACTGTACCGAGTGAGAAATGTCAGGGCACTACCAAGTCACTTTGTTTTGTGAACATCAGTGAGAATTTTTGGAACCCATCGGGAACACAGTTTGCGATAATTCAAGCGGTCAGACACAATTTCGAACAAAACTGTACGTGAAATTTGTGGAAATGCCTCTGAAAGAGTTGTCATTGTGAAGCGTCTGTTCTCATGAATTGCTTCATCAACTTTCCTTACCAAATCATCGGTGACAACAGAAGGCCGACCACTCCGAGCCTCGGTGTGGACATTTGTTCGACCTGCATTAAACATTCTTACCCACTTTCTCACCATTCCATCACTTATCGCATATTCACTGTAAATTTCTGTCACTTGACGCTAAATTTCGGCCGGTTTAACATTCCTCGCGTTCAAAAATAGTCAGCGGGAGAACTAATTGTCTTAAACATTTTGAATGTGCACAGCAAACTGAAAACACAACATAGAGCAACCAAAATGGCGACAATTGAAAGTCAGTGAACAAGAAAGACTAGTGCGCATGCGCGGGACGCCTACCACAGCGCTGCGAGGGCGCTAGAATGAAACGGTACTTAGTTTCCGAATACGCTACGTATCTATCTATATGTATACAGCCTTCAGCTCCTGTTCCTTTACCTGTAATTGAGCCTGAATTCAATTATGAATAATCTATCTATCTATATATATACATCATTCAGCTCCTGTTCCGTTATGTACAATCGAGCTTGGGCTCAATTATGAATAATCTATCTATCCATATATATACAGCATTCAGCTCCTGTTCTGTTACCTACAATCGAGCCTGGGCTCAATTATGAATAATATATCTATCTGTATGTATACAGCCTTCAGCTCCTGTTCCTTTTCCTTCAATCGAGCCTGTGGCCAATTAACAATAGTCAGCCTTAACGTCTCGGCTGATGGTGCGTGCTCGGAGAAAAGAGTCATGGAAAACAGATAACTTGTTTATGTTAATGAATTGTTTTGCTTCCGATAAATTTGACAAATTGTAGTTAATATATATTTCATATAAAAACTAATTTTTATATGCTATTGAAGCGAAAAGCATTGAAATTCAAAGTATTGCAGTTTGGACTTTGCATGTTTGATTGTCATATTTATTACACACATTTCAGCATAAGTAAACAGGCTTTAGATTCCCTGTCAAAAACCTTTCCCTATATAGATAGCTGTCAATCCAAGTAAGTTATGATCCTTATATTTTTAAATCTTTGTTGTGTTTGCAAGGGAATCACGTAGACCAAAAAGCTTTGTAATTTCTTAATATTAAATGAATCATTTAAAGTTCTCATTCTATTCAAAAGTCTCCCTAATGCAGGCTATGCCTTCTATTTCTTTTATTTCTATTTTTAATCTTACGTGTGAAGAAAACCAAGAAAATTTTATGCTGCAAGACTTAATCATTCGACCACTCTCAGCCTGATAAATGTAATAGTAATACTTAAGAATAGTACTTATAGTAATAGTAATACTTAAGAAAAATGTACCTTTATTAACAAGATGATAACAAAAAGGACCGTAGTTTAAATAAATAATCAGGTAAGAATTTTAATAAATTATTAATTATATGTAAATCTGAATTACTTAATGTTAGTCTTTTTATACAAAAATTAAAAGAAAATGTCTACATTTATATTTTTCACAAATATACATAAATTACGCTTCTGTTTTAACATCTCTTACCTTGAAAACGTGTTTTTGCTCTGAAACAACTGATCATACGTACTAATAAATAAACCTAAAATTATATTACTCCGTTTAATAGCGACCCAGAATTTTTTTCCAAATTTGTGCCCACAAGATATACTTGCCTTGTTACTGATTCAAAATAGTGATTTTTACTTAACGATAGTTGGTATCACCCCGCCTACGACTCTCACAGAAACACGAGAAAGAAGCAGCAACATGTTTCTAACTTCGAAACAGTGCCTTAAGCAATAACAGTTAAGTGTTACCAGTTATCTGTTTAGTTAAAAGTTGAAATACAAACTGGTTTATCATCAGACGAGAATTCAGTATATTGGCAGGTTATTTGGTATGGTGACAGGTTATGAGATGTAAATGAGTATTTGAAAGGACAGCGAAGATAAAGATCGATGTTACTAGTATGAAGGATTCTGATCTGCTGGCTCTTACATTCACGGAAGATAACATTGCTGGCAATGAAAACGTAACACAGAAAAAACTCGGCATATCGCAACCAAGGTAAGTGAGATTGAAATTCAACATAAGCACTGGATACGTTCATCGCATCATTCATAAAGGCTTATCATTCATTCAGCATAGTTCTTCATTCATTCCGGAAATTTTGAAATTTCGAAAAATTTCTGCTTGGTGAAAATTGGAGCGCTTCATTCATACTTGAAATGAAAGAGACACATACCGATGATTAATTATCAAACGCTTCTTCAATAGGTGAAATATTTTTACAGTGTTTCATCAATGGCGATAACATTTCAAAGTGAAGCAATAATCCGGGATAAAGATCAGGAACAATTTAATCGACATTACAAAAGTGTTACGCACACATCAAATTCTTTTCCCCAAGCTTTGGGAGTTCAATCCATAGTTTTCACAGTTTAGACCCATTTTGATAAAGTTAGACATGTTTCAATAAAGAATTTAGAACCTTTTATTAATTATACTTATTTTAGTAAAAATGCAGAAATTTACAGTAAGGAAACTTTCAATAAATAAAACAATTTTCTTAGCTTGAATTATCAGAAAATTATCTTGCTTCTAAGGTAAAAGTTACCCACGTTAACATGACTTGACAACAAAAATGTAATCAAAAATGGAGCCAAGGAAATACCGACAACATGACGTCATGACTTATCATGTCTGCCTGTAAGGATGAGATTACAAAACATATCATTGAATAAAATTACATTGACTTTGAGAGCAAATATCAACGTACAGAGGCACAAAAAAGTTCCTTTAGGCATAATTTGAAAAAAATATCATTGAAATTTCTTACGTTCTACGTTTTATGGTATGGTTCTATGGAACGTATAGTTACCATTTACACATTTGTCATATTCTTAGATTTTACCAAATTTGAAACAATTATTTGCACTCCTCCTGAGTGTTTCATGTACTATGTAGAAAATCATTTATATTAAGTATTAGAATTAGAACGGGAGACTTGCCAACATTCAATGATGAAAGCTAGACAACATCTAATTCAGAAGTCAAACAACAAAAATCAGCGTTATACCTACAAAATTTTCACAGGACTAGTTTCGATGGTTTTACCGAACCATCATCTTCAGCTGCAAAACCGCAAATGACGGTCATTTGCGGTTTTGCAGCTGAAGATGATGGTTCGGTAAAACCATCGAAACTAGTCCTGTGAAAATTTTGTAGGTATAACGCTGATTTTTGTTGTTTGACTTCTGAATTAGTATTTATTCGGCGTGTTATTGTGTCTTAATTAGACAACATCTATTAGAATCTATTAGACAACACCTAAACAAAACCAACCATATGCTTATCTAAAAATGCCAGCGGCCATGATAATTCACGAAGCATACGGAGGAGGTTTACTCCATTTATTCTAACCTCTTTGCCAAAAATGCTTTATTTTGAATTGTGTTGCCATTTTTCGTTTTCAGATCGTTGGTTTGTTAAATAAAATTCGTTGAAGTTCCACAAAGTCTTAGATAAAATAAAAGCATATTCGAAATTCATACTCTGAGGCTTCAAGAGGCCCAAGTTCGGATGGAGGATTACAGGTATTAGAATTTTGGTAGCTCTGGGTGATATCGTAAACAGATTCGTCATTATTTAACTTTTTGTAAATAATATATCAATGTAAAATTTAGTGGCAACAATTTGAAACGTAATTAGAAGTGAAAAAGGGCACGAACAAGAAGACAGTTTCTATTGAAAAAAATTGTAAATGAAAAGAAAAATCATCAAGGATCGTAAAAAGTTAAATTTCATTCAATAAAAATTTTAAAAGTCGGCAATTTTATAAATGTTCATTCACAATCCAAACTTAATATGTTACAGAACCTAAAGCGACAAGCAGTAGCGTCAGTTGCATAAATTTGAAGGATTTCAGTTGCATAAATTTCGATACTTTTATTGTCTAATTGTTCTTCGGGGTGTTATTTAAATTAAATTTGATATACTCATATTTTTTTCAAATAGTACTGTTTAGAAATTTTTTGCTAAGAAAAGGAATTTTGATTTTTAATACTAATTCTATTCAATAATATCTAGAACAAAAGTCAGTGAAATTCTGTGAAGAACTGTTTTTAGCCCAAAGGGGTGCTAGACTCAACGGACACTCTCAAAAAGGCATTTTCCGTCGTTTCACTTTCTGCCTTGGTTCAATTTTCAAACTGTTGCCACCAGATATTATCACCATGTATTATATTTAAAGCAACTAAGTAATGAAGAATGTGCATGAATGTTTCTTGCATTGTAAAAAAACAATACCTATTAGCCATCACATTTTAAATACCGTATTCCTCCAAACGAACATGGATACTTGGAAGCCTTAATTTTGAATTTCGAATTTGTTTTACTATCTATTTCAAACTCTGTAAAACTTTTACGAATTTTTAGTTAACAAACCCAACGATTTCAAAGCAAGCAATGGCAACACTACGGAAAAATTTTTTTCCCCTCCAGTGCGCGAGACTGTGTATTAGAAATTCTAAAGATATGCTGTTTTGCTGTTTTTAAATATTTTCTCGTATTACTGTTGAATTCAATTTTATATGATTTCAATCCAAAGAACTTGATATTTAGTAAATAAAGGCAGCATACAAAACGTTGAAAAATTCCTTTGGGCGTACTATAAAGCCTGAAAGCTTTCAGATCGTTTTCGTATTATTTTTATTTTTTTAACTTTGATTTTTGACTGTATTAATATTTTTCATATTTGTTTCACCACTTCCTTTACGAAAACATAGTTTAATTTTGCTGGTTATTTGAATATGGAGAGTTATCTGCTTAAGAAAACGGATACCTTCGTGTAGAATTTTCTAAAAGAACTAGATTGTATTCACATTTCACATTATACATAGAGATAACAGCAAAAACCAATCAGGCAGCCCGTTCAGCAAAATTTGAATTCAGAACGAAAGGCCAGTATTGAACAGTTTCTAACAACTCTGCCACTTATATGGCGAAATGCTTTAACAACGCGGACTAAGAGAGCTATTTTAAGATAATTTCAATATTATCTTAAAAAAAAAAGGCTTATAAAAAGGATCAAAACTTCGTCATCTTATATCATACTGAGAAACTAATATAAAGTATGTAATTAGAAACGGTAAATGAAAAAAAGAAAGTATAATTCATGTTCTTTTTAAATTAAACGAAATATAGTTTTGATTGCAATGAAAATTTTTTAACACATTTTTCTTTTATTCTGAATAAATATGAAACGACACATTTCTGAATTTCTCTTTCTTGGGAAAAATATCAGCAGTATGAGAAATTTTTTCAGTATTTGCACTTTATTTTTAATTAAAAAAGTCAGTTTCATGCCTTTAAAAATATTGAGTAAGGTATATTAAATTATTATTTAATTAATTCACTATGTTAACTAATATTTAAGAGAAAAAATGAAGCTCTGGTATTGTTATGTATACAAAAAGGAGATCATTATTTTCTCAGCTTTATTATGCAGTATGTTTTCATCCCACGTAATAATGGTGAAAGTGCAAAATTTAGCTGAAATTGTCTTACAATATGCCGAAAGGACATTATTAAATTCCCACCATTATTATGCGAAGTTTATTTCAATATTTATTATTTCATCAAGCTTTAGAAATTATTTTCGTGCAAGTTAAAAAAACTATTATTGATAACTAAACATTTTTTTTTCATATTGCTATAAAAAGGAATTTTCTAAAGCTTTTATCTAGAAGAATACAACCACATTTTAAAGCAAGTAGAACATGAGGGTGAGCAATGCATGTTTGTTTCCATATGAATATGTGTGTAGTATATAAAAGTAGAAATAAGAGTATATTATAAAACAATAAGTAGAAAACCGTTGAAGTCACCGTGCTTGATGGCTGAAATCAATGAATATTGATTAATGAGAGGCTGAAATCAATGAATATTGATTAATGAGAGGCTGAAATCAATGAATATTGATTAATGAGAGGCTGAAATCAATGAATATTGATTAATAAGACGAATAACATAGAAAAAGAATCAGGTTCCCAAACTACATGAATAGGCTAGTGAGAAAGTATACGCGGAATGTGCAGAATACGTGGATAAAAAGATAGGTGGAATGTGCAGAATAAATCTCAATGGAATTGGGCAACTACATATATGTCTCACATAAATCGACCTATTCTGCAGTTTGTTTCCACATTCATATCACCATCGAAGAAATGGACTATCGACCCTACGTGAGTCATGGCTTTAAATGTAAGGCAATTTGTTTACGCTTTGAGCTATTGAAGAAGTTAAAGCGACAAGAATCAGTATAAATTTCATAAATCTGCGATACTAGTTTCTAAGGTAAGAATGCTGCATTGCACGAAATTCCTTCAAACCCAAATGTCGTCATTTCAAAGGATGACAAAGATACTACAGATAGTTGTTATGAACAAAAACACTTACACCAATACTGTCGCTAAACTCTTAAACGAAAGTCTATATAATCTGGTCAACAAAGACCCTTCAGTTTAGGACCTCCCCAAATTAAAAAATTCTATTAAATCTGCAGAAATCCCTCATCCACTTAAAAAGTCGCCTATCCAATCCATCCATCGCTAATTGTGGCATATTATAAGTTCAATCCAAAATTCTTAAAAATGGTATTACATCTATATCAAATTTTGGCACTGCCTTGTACTCCTTAGCTAAATATCTAGTTTCTAGATTTTTTACTTTAGCATTTACACTGTAAAAATTTCAAAAAATTTCATAAAAAATGTAAAAGCAGTTCCCTTAGAAATTTCATCATGGTTTCTTTTGATGTAAAAACATTATTCCCTTTAATCATTATTCTCTATATCATTATTTCCTTTATTCTACTATTGTTCTACTGAAAGGTGCACTTAAATGGCTAGAAACGAGGATTTAAGAACTTCACTTCCTAAGAAAAGTTAATTTTCTTTGCTCAGCTCTGTCTCAAATAAACTCATTTTGTTTTCCAAAATAAGTACTACAAGCAAACTGAGGGGATAGCCATGGTCCTATTCCTGCTGTCAAGTCCTTTTAATAACGAATTTCATTCATCTTGTCAATAAATTCTTTTTTGAACTCGAGATATCCAGTTCTCTTCCATTTCCCGAGATTTTTGTATCTTGTAACATAGCCAACTTAATTACTACTGTTTACGTTAGCCATCATCTATTTGCCTCTCACCACTTCACATCATATCATTCGACTAGACAAAACTTAGTTTAATTTTATTCCTTCGTTTACCATGCACTTCTGAATTGCTCCTGCAAGTCGGTTCTTGATCAAGAACTACACTCATGTCCATAAATTAAGGATAATGCAAAATCAGGCAAAGAATGAGTTAGAAGCAAAACAAATTTGACTTATTTGTAAAGCGTATTTATTAAACAAAAGGTAAAGAGCAAAAAAAAAGATGCTATGTGTTTGATATTATTAAAAAAATGTTTTTCTCCCTGGAGCAAATTACAAAAAAAAAAAAAAACTATTTACAAGAAACCAATATTACATGGTTGGTATGATTGTTAATATATTGTATGTCTCTCAGACGATGAAATACACTCCGTACAACGCCTAGGCATGCTGAGTATCAAATTATCGATCTGATCTTGGGGGATATTACACCACTCAAAAAGCAATGCTCTCCGAAATTCCGGTAGACATGTAGGAGGAAGTTGACGGGCTGCAACTCGTCGGCCAAGCATATCCCACACGTACTCTACTGGATTCAAGTCCGGTAAGAATGCCGGCCAGTCCATACGGGTGATATCCTCCGATTGAAGGCATTCGCTTACGATGTTTGCAGGGTGAGGACGGGCGTTGTCATCTATAAACACAAAATGTGCGCCCATAGAGCCCCGAAACAAACGTACATGTTGTTCCAGAATGACGTCTCGATAGATTTGGCTTGGCATGGTTCCAATTTAAACATGCAGGTCAGTTCTGCAACCCAGAATAATAATTCCACCCCAAATGAGCACTCCTGCACCACCGTAACGGTGTCGTTCAATGATGTTTTCTTGGTGATAACGGGTACCTGGAGCTCTCCATATGAAAGTCCGACGAGAATCAGACTGCAAGCTAAACCTGGACTCGTCAGAAAACATCACACAAGCCCACTGTTGCAGTGTCCACAATGCATGCTCTCTACTCCAGGCTAACCGCAGGCGACAGTGAGTTACAGTAAGTGGAACGCATCTGACAGGTCTACAAGCATATAGACCAATATGCCCGAAGCGTCTGTACGCGGTTTGCCTTGAAATTGTCGTACCAGTGGCTGAAGAGAGCTGACGAGACAGGTCTGAGGCTATGCTCCGCCTGTTTCGTTTGGCAGTAACTGCCGAATACCGGTCCTCATTCGGCGTTGTAACTCTGAGGCGACCTATGCTGTAACGTTTACTCACATTACCATCATTTTGGAATCGCTGCCAAAGCCTGGAGATGACTCTGGGCAATTCCAAGTTCGTCTGATACTTCGAGTTGGGTACGCCCACATTCCAGACGGCCGAGAATTCTACCATGTAAAAAATCATCCAAATGCGTCATTTGTGTCATAACTATTCGGTTATTTCACTGAAATACTTATAAAGCACCTGCGAACAATTTTACTTCTTTGTCTGTATTCCTTATATATCACTCTCTTACACTCTTGTCATTGTGACGTACCATCTGTGTCATCTGGTTACTTCCTGAAATTTGCATATAATTCTTGAAGATGTGTGTAGTGATTTTACAGGTGATATATTTATTTTAGAGTTCGATTTCCCCGTGACTCCGAATTATCCTTAATTTATGGACATGAGTGTAAATTACTTAAATGGAGTTACTAGTGACAGGATCTTTTCGACTAACATTATTGACTAAGTAGTTAAGTAGTTAAAAAATTCTCAATACATCAAAAAGCACCCTCTCGTTTTAGGAGATTATAAGAATTCTGTTTTCACTCCTTTCTTTCCACCGATTAGCTATAATATTGGGCGCAATTTTACAGAAATGAAACTTTCGGATTGTTTTTCTTCTGTCAGAAAAATTCGCAGTTCCATACTTCATTACGGATAAGAATATCCGGTGTACATACAGGATTCCTTGCTAATGTGGTTTAATTTACATTGCTCAAATTAAGAGAGCCTAAAAATGTTACGCTGAGGGACATGAGGCATGCATTAGAAAATAAGAAACACAATAAATCCACTGTTGCCTAGCCCTGTTGGTCAGAAAATCACATTTTCCAATTTTCTGCGTTAACATTATTCAGAAACATCTTCCGTTGGTGAATTATACTTTCTAGAGGAAATTCAAATTTTTAAAAATATTTCAGTTTTAGTTAACGATCCCAATGTGATACATTTAAAGGGTATTTTCTCCTTCTTTCCAGCTAGCACAGTTAGTACACTCGACGCGCATTCGAGAGGTCTAGCATTCGAATCCTGGCGAGGCAGTGTTGATTTCTAACATATCCTGTTTCAAAATAGCGTTCAAAATAGCAAAATAGCCCGAACAAAAAGGTGGGGAAGATAATTCGCCATCACCAGGATTTGGCGAATGTGTTCCCTCATCCCCAGTAGCCCTTTAAAAGGGAGAGTATATGAGGTATTATCTTCTTCATTCCAGCATGCTTTGTGGTGCAATGGTAGCACACTTGCCGCGTATTCAACAGGTCATGGGTTCGCGTCCCTGCGAGAGCATTGCACATTGTTCAAGTTCCAGTCTCGGCGTAACCTAATGACTCAACACATCATTGTCAAGCTGTAGCACTCAGCAGTAATATTACTTACAAGCGGAACTTCTTAACTGGTGATTTAACTATAGATACAATATTTAACTACAACTTCATCAGAAGTCGACTGAAAGTGTACTTAAGTATGGCATTTTATGACAATGGAGAGTCTTGAAGCGGGGGAGACATATCAGTCAACAATATTCCTTAATGATTTGAATTTTTATATAGCCATACTTCTTGGAAGATCCATGCTGATTCATCTCAAGTTCGGATCATGACTACCTTGTAAAGAGCTACTTAGTCCATTCTTTTCAAAATCACAATAATAATTTAAGATATTAGATGACCTTGCCAACATTACTGACTCTGCCTTACTAACAAGCGCTACTCTGTCTGATAACGCTTGAAGTATCAGATGTGATTCGTATGAGACGTCGAGAAGCCGTTGAATTTGAGATCTGAAAATAAAGACATTTTTGTTTCTTCTCCTGTATATAGAGCGTAAGTATGAGTTATAGTGCTCCACACAGGTGCTAAATTCCAGGGCCGAAACTGTGTTTTTTTTTTTTTTTTTTTTTTCATTAGTCAAATTCTGTATAAGCATTTTGACAATTACCAAAATGTTGATACAATCCGAAAATAATTTTCAAATTCACCTCATTCTGTATAACTATCCTGACACCAGTAAAATTTAAATCTGTTATCATATGTAATCTACTATTTACAAAATTTAATAATAAATTATTTCATAATAATCGTAAAAAAATTTCTGATGTTTAAATAATTTGTAGAATTTTATATTCAGTTTAGGCATCAGGATTTCAGATCACGTTACAGAAGTTTTGATTAAAAGAGTTTAATATTAGGATTAAAACTTTTGAACCTAAAAGCATAAATCTTTTATTCAAAATTTTCATTCTGCATAAGCATTTTGACAATTACCAAAATGTTGATACAATCCGAAAATAATTTTGAAATTCACCTGATTCTGTATAACTATCCTGACACCAGTAAAATTTAAATCTGTTATCATATGTAATCTACTATTTACAAAATTTAATAATAAATTATTTCATAATAATCGTAAAAAAATTTCTGATGTTTAAATAGTTTGTAGAATTTTATATTCAGTTTAGGCATCATGATTTCAGATCACGTTACAGAAGTTTTGATTAAAAGAGTTTAATATTAGGATTAAAACTTTTGAACCTAAAAGCATAAATCTTTTATTCACAATTTTCATGCAGTAAGAAGTTAAGCAATCGAAAATGAGTGAAGTTTTGCATTTTGAATTAAAAAGATGCAAGAAGAACTCAGAAGCAGTACTCATTATATATCGCTTCCAATCACTATATTTGAAATCTGGATTATTGTGCTAGCAAGCCGGCATCTACCTTCAGACGATATCGTTTCAAGAATCGTCATCGTATCGTCCAAGCCTTTGGTGGCAGTTGTTGGACCGGTTTTTTTTCTCTTCGGCTGCTGGCGTTCGAGGGTGTAGGACGGGCTTTGGTCTGTCCTCTCCCTGGCCAAGATGATGTGCGATTTTTCCTGCTTCGCTTTGCTATTCCTTCGATGCTGTCTGCCATAGATAAAAATCCTTTTAGTGAGATTTTTACATGAAGATTCAAGAAAATAATTACTCCTGTTTCCTGTTCATCATTGCAGAAAATAATTTTTTTGAGCTTCTTCCTCCTTTCCAGAACTCTTCGCGCGCACGTGTTTGTGAGATCTGAAACTTCCTGATTTAAAGAAGAAAATGCAGAAATACCAGGATTGATCAAGTATGCTTAATGATTGCCATCAAATTTTGATTGTTTCTTTTACACCAAGACTTTGTTTCGAGCGGATCGAGAAAGATTGACTTTATTCTCAGTGCAATGTTAACTCTAGTGATGCGCATCACTCGTGCTTGATGTTCAAATTTATTCGTCTGTCTGGTAGATAAAGTTATTTATATTAATGCTTATTTCAATATCAAAGATGAAGAATAAAATATAATTGATTTGGTAACATACAGTTGTCATACTCTGGGGTAAGTACTTTATTTTGCTATCCTCTGTGGGTCACATATTTTATCCCTGTCATTCGGGTTATTGCGGAAACAACGTGATGTACTCTTAATCATTGTTATAATTTCTTCGCTGATAATTACATAAGAAATTAAAATATATAAACATTTTTACTGCCACAAATATTTTCACTACTTATAGCTTTTCTCAATTAATATTTTCACCACATATGGTGCCGTAATTATTTTTACTACACATGCTAATATTTTTACTACATATGGTGCCGTGACAAAAGAAATAACTTAAAATCATTTAGTTCAGGTTGAAAATTCAAATAAAATGTGTGACCTATAGTATATTTGCTACACATATGATTTATATTGTTGAAAATTTATGATAAATGATAGGTAATATGCCATGAAAGAGTAATTCTATTTTGGATAATTCAAAAATTCAATTTTCATATGTATTGTTATATATATGTGCATATTTAAAGAAAGTTTTAAGATATTTGAATCAAAAGCTGATTTCAGTAATTTCATTGGATTGTAGTATGTAATGATAAAATAATGTTCAGCAGTATTAGAATCCAGAAGTGTTAATGATCATGTACTTATATTGCATCACTAATTTGATATATGCATGGTTGAAGTTACAGGATATCCTAATTAATTAATAAAAAAAATATAAAAAAAATTACCTTAACTTTGCTATCTAGTCTTATATGCATGTTTGGTAAATGTATATGTAAATTATCAGAGAGAGTGCTAAGTGTTTGTGTAAAATAATGTAGATCTCAATAACATTAAAATAGATATAGCAGATTGTAAGGTAATGCAACATAAGTAACTATATTTCTTCATCCATGTCAAAGCTTAAAGGTAGATCTAACACTGGTATGGCAACTTCCCTAGCTTCTGCTCTGCCCACATTTAGTGGCAACTTATCTGAAAATGTAAATTTCTTTCTTGATCAAATAAATAGTGTTGCTAAATTAGAAAAATGGTCAGAGGAAAAGAAAATAATCATTCTGAAAATAAACTGTAGGGATAAAGCTCTAGATTTCCTAATTAATGATCCAAGAGTGGCTAAGGAAAATAAATTTGAAAATTTAGAAAAATTATTAAAGAATAAATTTGCACGAGTTGAATCCTTTCAGGACATTCTACAGCAATTCTCAAACATTTCTCAAAAGTGTAACCAATCTGTTAGGGAATTAGCTGACGAGATTACTACAATAGCGACAAAATACATAAATGAAGATTCGGTTGAGGATTCTAGTTTACATAAATTAAAAGAGAAAATGAAGCTCACTAAATTTCTTGAAGCCCTCAGAACAGACATTAGGATTGAAGTTAAGAAATGAGGTCCATCTTCCTTTGATAAGGCTGTAGAATTGGCAAGTAATATAGAAAATGCATTGAATGATGAGAAAACATAGTTGAACAGTATAAATGTTGAGCAAAATTTAGAGATTAATAATCTTCTCAAAGAAAGACTTGAACAGAATAAAATTATTCAGGAGCTAACAGATAACCTCTGGAACTTGTACCTGCGGTGTCTGCCGTGCCGGATCCTGCAAAAGATCTGAAAAGATTTGCATTTTATTACGATCGAAGTAGGGCTTGATTTGATCAATGTTTGCGGAACAGGTTTCACCATTTCTGGCTTTTAACCCTACAACAGCGTGAGTTATTTTTTCTATAACATATGGTCCTTCAAATCGTGGAAAAAATTTAGCAGTTTTATCTTCTGGTGCTGAAGAAAGTGAATGCTTAATTTTTAAAACTTCATCCCCTACTTTATAAGTTACTCCCCGTCGTTTCAAATCATAATATAATTTCTGTTTTCTTTGTGCTACTTCCGTATTCTTTTTTGCTTCTTTTATTAGTTTTTCTATATCAACCATTTTAAATTCTGGGGCTCTTTGTTGCACATAAAATAGTTTATCTAACGGTGTTATAATCTTTCTGCCTAGAAATAACTCAGCAGGAGTTTTGCCCGTTGTATCATGTTTTGCGGTCCTAAGGGCGAAAGCAAATTCATTGACATAGTTATCCCAGCTTTTATGAAAATTTTTAACATAACTACGGATAATTTTCACTATATTTCTGTTGACCCGTTCCGCTATATTTGATTGCGGCCGATACGGGACCATTTTTAAATGACGTATGCCCAGTTTTTGGCACATGTCTTCAAATATATTACTTACAAATTGAGGACCATTATCCGATATAACTTTTAGGGGCGCCCCGTATTTTAAAATATATTTATTTAAAATAGAATCGGTAACCAATTTCGCGGAGGCTCGTTTTAAGGGAACAATTTCGGTCCATTTACTAAAATGATCAACCATAACAAGGAGATAGCGACTTTTATTTAACTGACTTTTTGGGAAAGGGCCCAATAAATCGATGCCAATTATTTCATTTGGAAATTCGGATTTAATACTATTTAGAAACCCGGCCGGGCGGAAATTAATATAATTAACGGCTTGACATGTTGGGCAGGACTGGACATACGCCCTTGTTAACTTTTGCAGTTCAGGAAAGTAGACTGCCTCGCGTACGCGTTGGATAGTTTTTCGAATACCAGCATGAGAAGCTAAAGGGCTGTCATGGAGCTCATGCAGGATATTTAATCTAAGACTAGCTGGTATAACAGGTCGAAATTCGTTGTTGGAATTCGTAGTTTTTGTGTAGAATAATAGACCATCTATTAGTTCGTAATAGGCCGCTCTATTTCTTATCGCCACAATATCTTGGTGGCTAAAATTTTCAGGATCCTTCAAATACTCATAAATACTTCCAAACTCAGGATCCTTACCCAGTTCTGTTATTACAGTTTCTCGGGAATTTATTGTACACGCTGTAAGCATTGCAACTTTTACGGTATACCCTGTTCGTCTAATTTAATTCGTGATAGGGCATCTGCTACGATATTTTCCTTTCCGGGGGTATGCTTGATTACCAGATTATATTCTTGCAGCTTGAGTGCCCATCTTATTAACTTTGGGGATAAATTTTTCCCTGAGTACAATCTAGTTTCCGCCGCATGATCAGAGTATACTGTTATCGGCGCCTTTCCAAAATAGACTCGGAACTTTTGCACTGCTAACAGAACTGCAAGTGCCTCTCTCTCGGTCGCGGAATAGTTTCTTTGTGTTTGATTTAAAGTTCGGCTAAAAAATGCCACGGGCTGCTGATTTTGCGAAAGTACCGCTCCTACCGCATAATCCGAAGCATCCGCTGAAATTTCTAAATTTTCATCCTTTTCAGGAAATTTTAACACAGGGGCTTGCGTTAATGCTTGTTTTAATTTTTCGAAAGCACTATTGGCTTCGGCCGTCCACGAGAATCTTGCCTTTTTCCTTTTTAATTTTAACAATGGCTCAGCGATAGCCGCAAAATCTTTTATAAAGGACCTATAATATGAACAAAGTCCTAGAAAAGAAGAGAGCTTCTTTGCCGTGTTTGGAGTCGGATACTTTTGTACAGCGATTATTTTTGATTCATCTGTCTCGATCCCTTTTTGCGATATTTTGTAACCTAAATATTTTAATTCAGGGGCTGCAAATTTGCACTTTTCGACATTAACTTTTAGACCGGCCTCATTTAATAAAGAAAACACCTGTCTTAAATCCTGTATATGTTGGTCGAGATTATCACTAGTAATAATGATATCGTCTAAATAGATAAATGTGGACTTTCCAAGAACAGGTCTTAACACAATGTCCATGCATCGCTGAAATGTTGCCGGGGCGCCTCAAAGGCCAAACGGCATACGCAAAAATGCATAAGTGCCAGACTTGGTTATAAAAGCAGTCTTAGGCACGTCCTCAGGCCTCACCCCTATTTGAAAATAACCAGTCGTTAAGTCTAAAGTCGTCATAAATTTGGTTGATTTTATGTTCCTTAAAATTTCTTCTATGATCGGCAACGGATATACCGGATATTTCGTTATGGAATTTAATTTACGGTAATCAATAGCGAATCTCCACCTTTTTGGATGCTCCAAAGGATAATCATTATTTTTCTTACATAAAACCACCGGGCTAGCATAACTACTTGAGATGGGCGTTATGATCTTTTTACGTAGCATATCGGTAATATGCCATTCTATAATTTTTTCCTTATTCTTATCGTACCGGTATGGTTTTTGACGAACTGGCAATGCATCTCCGGTGTCAATACTATGGTTAGTAACCTGAGTAAATCCTGGAATATCACTAAATAACGAAGCAAATTCACTTACCACTTGTCGGATTCTATCTTGCTCGTCATTAGGCAGGTGGTCAAGATTTAACCTTGGCGGTTCAACCTTTTCTACACGCACTGGTTTCATTGTCAGCTTAAGGGACGCTTCATTAAAATCCAGTGTAGCTTGTGCGCCTGAAAGAAAGTCTATTCCTAAGATCAAATGTGCTTGCAAATTCTTTACTATAAAAAACATCACCTTTACTTGTTCGTCCTTGATACGGATATACAAAGGTACTTTACCTACGCACTTACATTGTTCTCCTTGCGCCGCTAATACTGTCGTATTATCCGCATTATATATGCGGTATTTGCGAAAATACTTTCTAAAAAAGACTTCTGCCACACAGGAACACTGCGCGCCGGTATCCAGGAGTGCGGTGGCCGGGATATTATTCACCAAGACTTCAATCTTCGGAAGAGTCACATTTTTCACCATTACTGTATTTAACTTGTAGGAAGAGGGGTTTTCGTGGCCTTCGGATTTCCGCACCCTCTCGTCAGCAGAAATCCGTTTTAGTTTAAATTATTTTTCCTTTCGGTGCTTTCCTTCTTTCTCCACTGGCCTTGAGACTTTTTTCCTGGGTTGCTATTGAACTGTCGACGTTCGCCGGCTGTTTTTGAATGCTCGGGTTTCCTTGCCCACTGATTCGCTTTTTCTCCGTAGCCATGTGCTTGAGTTTGCTGTAGTCTTGGCGTACCAAATTGGTTTCGCTGTTGATATTGGCGTCTTCTTTCGACGTCCGCCGTTCTTCTACTTTCAAACTGGATTGCTAGCTCAAATAATTTTTCCAGTGTAGTCGGATTTCTCAATTCAATAAAGTCTTGCACTTGGGGTAGTAACCTCGGCAAAATCACTTGAATTATTTCAGGATCCAGACGGTTTCCATACAAGAGCTTGAAAACGTGAATTTTTCTTAAAATAAAACTCGAGAGGTTTTCCATTCTTTGTTGATATATACTGAAAAGTTCTGTTTCTAATTTCGCACGATCCCTTACAACAGGGAAGGCTTTTAGTAGGGCAGTCTTGAAATTTTCGTAGGTATAGGTGGGACTTCCTGCTTGACCCAAGAGACTTCTGCCGATACATTTGAACCAGTTAAGCGCTTGGCCCCTCAAAGCGCTGGTAGCTAAGGTAACTTTTTGAAACTCGTGCACGGGGTAGAGCATGAAGTGGTCATCCAATTTTTCCAAAAAACTGGTTACCGGTGAGTTTCCATTAAACGTTGCTTCTGGTTTCATCGAAGCGAGCATGGTCTGGACGATGTAACCGAATCCTTCCAGGGCGGCAGCTGGCATTTCTGGATTCTGAGCCGTTTCTGCAGGCAGCAAAGGTTCTTCTTGAAACTCGGCCATGGTTATTCTTCTTCGTTGGGCGCCACTATCAGGTTCAATGTTCCTTCTAACCTTCTTCGGGAACATACAAGGACCTGACTCGGAACAGAGAGCTTACTAAAGCTATGTTCACTAATTGTGGTAAGTAGACAGGATACAGACGAAGGGTATACAAAACCCTTTATTTTTCTCTATATACAATAACTTCCGTACTTCGGAATACACTGACCCTCCACTCGGGGTCTAACGTAAAAAAGTATAAAAATAAAACTAAACTCTAATTTAACTTTAGAATAATACACGTGGAAGATTGGCCTTATAATAACAGGAAGCGTATGTAGCACAGAGACTGTGAACACTACAATACGTTTAATTTATCAAGAGGATTAAAACCTCTGGCCTGGAAGGCAAACAGCAACTGCGTAACTTCTAAGGTAAGCGGCCTGCGTTGACTTACTGCTTCCTCCCTTTCGCTTGGCAAAAAGCCACAACTTAAGTACTTGGCGTTCGCCAGACAAACTTTGCATAGAATCCTTCACGCTTATAATTCTGGCCGGAAGTAGAAAATAAGAAGTGATAGTAAAGATTTAAAATAAAATAAACGTTAGTAAAACTTAAGATCCTTACACCCTTGCAAGAATCCGCAGAGACTGGGGTTATAAAGAACACCTGTATAGACCTCATAATCCAAAAAAGATCCAAACTAACAGCAATAATGTCCAACACAAGTTTGCAAAAAATAAAAGATGTAATAATAGAAACTGAATCAAATTGCTGATGTCTTGTAACTCAGAAAATTCTAATTATCTGCCAATAATCAAACTTAAAATTGGTTCTC
This sequence comes from Stegodyphus dumicola, assembly GCF_044657685.1. NCBI lineage: Eukaryota > Metazoa > Arthropoda > Arachnida > Araneae > Eresidae > Stegodyphus > Stegodyphus dumicola. The sequence goes on from NC_140778.1 coordinate 124,075,750, forward strand.
AGACTTATGAAGCTCTTCTTGATAATGGTGCAAATTTATCTTTAGTACAACCAGATGTTATTGAGGAAATTAAACAATTCACTAAAGTTGAATTTGTTTCTCGGATGGTAAGAATAAAAACTATTGAAGATTCATGCATCCCTTACATGTCTGCAGTTAATTTAAAATTCAAAATTCAAAGTAAATGGTTCACTAATTTATTTTATGTCACCCAAAACAATTGGAATTCTACTTATCAGATAATCCTAGGTTATGACTTCATTCAAAGTAACAAAATTTTGTTAGATTCCATAAATAAGAAACTCATAGTAGATAATACTCATTTGGACTTTGAAGAAAATTATCCCAATAAAAAATTAAGCAACTCAGTTAATGTAAGAAGAAAAAATTGTAATTTAAACTCATTAAGAATGGTTTCTAACATAACTGTCCAGCCAGGTCAATCTCAAATCATTTCTTTAGCTGTTCCTGAAGCTTTAAAACAATTTAAAGAAATTTTGCTTTCTCCAAAGCCATCAAAAAATAAGTTCCATATCAATGAATCTTTACATATAGTTGATTGTCACAACCACATTCAAACTATTGTTGAAAACAACACCAATGAGAAATTAATTCTTAGGAAGAATTCTGTTATTGGAACTGCTGTGCCATTTCACTTTGAGGATATTGTTAGTCCCAAAAATCATGAGACTTTACAAATCAACACACTAAATCTGCAAGAAGTAATTAAACTTAGAAAAGAGGAATTAAATGTATCAGACTTTAAACTAGATCATTTAAATGAACAAGAAAAAAATGAAATGATAGAATTGCTAATGAATAACTATGCTGTGTTTTCAAAATCATATAATACTTTAGGATCTACTGATAAAGTTGTACCAGAATTTAAACTTCTTCACAATTTCCCAATTCAAACTAGACCTTACCCTATTCCTAAAATTGCAAAACAGTATGCTCAACAAGAAATTGCAAAATTATTAGAAGCAGGCATAATAGAACCCTCTTCTTCAAGTTATAGTTTTCCTGTAATATTTGTTAGGAAAAAGAATTTACCTGGTGAAGATAAAAATGCACCAAAATTTCGTATGGTTGTAGATTATCGTCTATTAAACTGTATCACAGAATCATACAAAATTTGTTTACCAAAAATTTCTGAGATTTTGCATAACATTGCTGGTAGGAAATTGTATTGTGTATTGGATTTGAAATCAGCCTTTTTCCAGATCAATTTGCAGGCATCTGATAAAGAAAAGTTGGCATTTTGCACCGAACTGGGTAATTTTCATCCTTGTAGACTTCCCTTTGGAGCTCGCAATAGCACTTCTTATTTCCATACATTAATTTGAAAATGTTTAAATGACATTAAAGGTAGTAATGTTCAATTTTTTCTAGACGACATTATTATTGCAGCTGATAGTATGAGTAAGTTAAAAGTAATTCTTCAAAAAGTGTTTGACAGATTAAAATCATTTAATTTAACACTAGATCCAGCTAAAGTGCAGCTCTGTAAATCTGAAATAACTTATTTTTGTTTCAATATTTCACAAGCAGGTTTTTCTCCTTCTGAAGAAAATATTTCAAAGGTTACAAGATTTCCTATTCCAAAGGATGTAAAACAAGTTCAGGCTTTTCTTGGCATGAAGAACTATTTTAGACATTTAATCCATAATTTTGCTGAGATCACTCAGCCAATAGTACACTTAACTAAAAGACATGTTCCCTTTGTTTGGAATCAAGATTGCCAAGATGCTTTTGATAAATTACAATCAATAATGTTGGACAAACCAACTATAAGGAACATTGATGATAATCATGAGATATTTTTGATCACTGATGCTTCTAAAGTAGCTATGTGTGGTATTCTGTTACAAAAGATTGATGATAAATTCTTTCCTGTAGAATTTTATTCGAAACTTCTCACTCCTGCTGAGTCTAGATACCCATCGATCAGGCGTGAGCTTTATGCTATTTTTTCTTCTGTCAAGCATTTTTATGAACATTTATATGGCAAAAAATTTACTATTTTAACTGATGCTAGACCACTCACTTTTCATATGCAGCTGGATAAGCAGCCTGACATTGTTGCCAGATGGTTGTTGTATTTACAAGATTTTGATTACTCTCTAAAACATATACCTGGTTTTTCCAATCCTGCAGATTTTCTTTCTAGAGTTCCTGAAGCATCTCATAGTGTAAACAATATCAACTTATTTCATTCAGATAATACTCAGTTAAGCATGCAAAATATAGTTAATCACCAAAGAAATGACAAAAATATTAAGGCTATCTTAAGCCAAATTAACAATAATAAAGCTGATATTTGTGGAAAATATTTTATTGATAAAAAAAATGGTGTAGTAATGATAAAATTAAGACCTAGAGCACATCATTTAAAGACAAGGCATTTAGAAAATAAAATTCTACTTCCAAATTCTTTAGTAAAACCTTGTTTAGAGATTGCTCATGCTCCGCATTTTGGTACTAGTAAAACTTATGAATTCATTAAGAAAAAGTATTTCTGGAAGGGCATGTTTTTAGATACAAAAAACTTTTGTGAAAAATGTCAACAGTGTTTGGAGAATAAACCAAGATCATGTAAAACAATTACAAGCAATATAAAAAAATCTGATTTAGCACCTGGAGAAATGTTAGCAATTGACATGGTAATGTGGGTAAATTGCCCAGATCACATGATGGCAAATTTTTCATTCTAACTATTATTGATCACTATTCAAGATATTTAGAAGCTACTCCTCTGGCAAATATTACATCTGCTACAATAATAAGGTGTATGAATCTTTATTTTTCAAAATTTGGTATTCCAAAAGTAATTTTATCTGATAATGCTTCAAATTTTTGTTCAGCTGAATTTGAAAAATTTCTAAAAGATCTCAATATTGAACACCGAAAAAGCTCCATTTATTATCCACAGTCTAATGGAATCATAGAAAGAGTTCATCGAACTATGAAAGAAAGCATAGCTTCTTTATCCAATAAGGTAATCGAATGGTCAGATAGATTAGCTTTTTTCAAACTATATTACAACAATTCTAAACATATAGTGACAGGTTTTACTCCCGCACAGTTATTTTTTGGGTGAGAACTCAATACACCTCTAGATACAAATAATGAACCGGCAACGGTAGATAATCCTTCACAATACTTGTTACGTCAGAGAGAACACATTAAAGCAACTAGAGATTTACTGAAACAAAACGAAGAAAAATATTTTCAGTCTCAAAATAAAGTCGTTAAAGGCAGAGAACCACCAAAATTTAGTATTGGAGATGAGGTATTTTTAAAGGCTTTACAACCACCTCATGCTTTTCAGCCAAAATTCAATGGACCTTTCAAAATAATAAAAATTTTTCGAAATAAAAACTACTTAATTCAAAACATCGAAGACAACAAAACAAACAAAAATTCATTGTAGCAAACTATTTAAAAGAGTTGATCCAAGGTTCAATTTGATTAATTAAGAACATTTATTTCATCGAGCTTGTTTTTCTTGTTCACTAAGTTAGAAAAAATAAATAAATAGAAAACATACACACGTTTGTAAGTGTTAGGAAATTAGTGGATTTATTTCCAACAAAAGAATTTTTTTTTGAGATTTCTTGATCAGTGTGGGTGTCGGTTGGCCACCTTCACTCACACGTTTGGTTGGCTGCAGGCTGGTCCGGGTTGACTAATGTCATGGGGAAAAAAAAAAAAAAAAAAAAAAAAAAAAAAAAAAAAAAAAAAAACTTACACTTAGTGATTATTACAAGTAACGAGCTAGACATGAAAATTGTGCTACTAAAACAAGCTTGAGTAGTAAAATATATATACATATATAACAATAATAAAAAGAGGAAGAAGAAAATTAATGTGTTAAAAAATGAAATTGTAGAGTAATTGGTCTAGATGAATTTAGTAATTTCAAGGGCAAATTGATGTCTTCCAGAAGAATTTATAGAATCTGTATAATTAGAAACTTATCAAGAAAATGATCATTAATGCAGAGTTGTGTTTAACAGTGAAAATGTATGAATGTAAAAATAGGCATTAGCTTACAATTTCCATTTACAAAGAGAAAATTGTAACTTGACTACAGATTGTAATGAAAGTGTATGCTGTAATTATATGAGTAACTTGTATGATATCTATTAGTTATTAATTTTTGATTGTACTTCATATGTGTAGCACTTATCCCAGACAGTGAAATTATGATAAAATAATTTTTGACTATTTTTCATTTGATTTAACTATTATACCAGATCATACATGTAATGAGTGTTGTGCGTCAGTAAATTTATCGTGCAATGAACTGTGTTTCGGTGAAATTTATCATACAGTGCTCAGCGTCAGTGAAGTGCAGTGTTCATGCGGTGATCTGTGCTTTTTCTTTGGCCGGAGGGAATGTGCTAGCAAGCCGGCATCTACCTTCAGACGATATCGTTTCAAGAATCGTCATCGTATCGTCCAAGCCTTTGGTGGCAGTTGTTGGACCGGTTTTTTTTTTCTCTTCGGCTGCTGGCGTTCGAGGGTGTAGGACGGGCTTCGGTCTGTCCTCTCCCTGGCCAAGATGATGTGCGATTTTTCCTGCTTCGCTTTGCTGTTCCTTCGATGCTGTCTGCCATAGATGAAAATCCTTTTAGTGAGATTTTTACATGAAGATTCAAGAAAATAATTACTCCTGTTTCCTGTTCATCATTGCAGAAAATAATTTTTTTTGAGCTTCTTCCTCCTTTCCAGAACTCTTCGCGCGCACGTGTTTGTGAGATCTGAAACTTCCTGATTTAAAGAAGAAAATGCAGAAATACCAGGATTGATCAAGTATGCTTAATGATTGCCATCAAATTTTGATTGTTTCTTTTACACCAAGACTTTGTTTCGAGCGGATCGAGAAAGATTGACTTTATTCTCAGTGCAATGTTAACTCTAGTGATGTGCATCACTCGTGCTTGATGTTCAAATTTATTCGTCTGTCTGGTAGATAAAGTTATTTATATTAATGCTTATTTCAATATCAAAGATGAAGAATAAAATATAATTGATTTGGTAACATACAGTTGTCATACTCTGGGGTAAGTACTTTATTTTGCTATCCTCTGTGGGTCACATATTTTATCCCTGTCATTCGGGTTATTGCGGAAACAACGTGATGAACTCTTAATCATTGTTATAATTTCTTCGCTGATAATTACATAAGAAATTAAAATATATAAACATTTTTACTGCCACAAATATTTTCACTACTTATAGCTTTTCTCAATTAATATTTTCACCACATATGGTGCCGTAATTATTTTTACTACACATACTAATATTTTTACTACAAATATTCATAACAAATCAAATTGTTTTGCCTCAGAATTTATGCGCAGAAAACGATTATGGAAAAACGTTTTCTTAATTCTTGGTGATTTCAGTTAAATGCCTAATTCTATCAATTAATAAAGTTTTTTTGGGGAAATCTTTTCCGATCATACAATAAGAGCTATTTCTCTAGCTCATTACATATGCTTGGGAATATGAAATATGGCAAATCATCCTTATTACACCACCATAAGAGGGATGATTTGAAAGGTCTGTTTTAATAGCGCTGTCATACATAGCAAATTCATGAAAATACAGTACAAAGTCCGTAATCCGGACTCGTCGGGACATCGGCGATTGCGGATTAAGGGTTTTTCCGGATAGATCATCAATTTAAATCTGGTAAGATGGCATGCAGAAATTATACAATTAAAATATGAAACCGTAATTTATGAAATAAAGAGCAATTATGATCTAAAGGGTATCAACATTTACAAAAAAAAAAAAAAAAGCTTAATATTTATTTGTTTACTTTATTAAACATTTCTTTCAATGTAAGTTGTTTAAGTTGCTTCGCTTTTTGTGCAAAACGCGCATGAGTAAACATTAAACGCGCATGCATAGCATTAAACGCGCATGCGTAAACGCATTACACGCATGCATAAATAATAATGGATGTCCGGATTACAGACTTTGTACCTGGATCCTGAATTTTATAAATATAAATGCCGTTCTCTGAGTACATATATATAAAATATGCATTATAAAATTCATTGATCTTTTCTTATAATTTCATTCAAGTCTGTTTTAATAGCGCTGCCATACATAGCAAATTCATGAAAATATATGTTTTAAAACATCTACTGAGTTCTAAATCCCCTGGTGCATTTTATTCTATTTATAGCACCACGAAGAAAGCTTTCAACGCAGCCGGTTTTAGAAAATAAAATACTGCTTCTATGAATCTTTTGAAATGTAATTCTTTTGTCTAATTGTTCTAATCAGAAGTATCATATTGTAAAAAACGTTTAAATCTTTTATGACGGAAACATCGGATTTGTCTTTTTTGTGAATTTCTTCCGGCGTTGGAAGATTTATTTACATTTACGAAATAATAAATGGCATTTTGATATGCATAAAAGAACCAGAAACAAAAGTGAAATGAAGTGAGAGAAACTTAACTGGAAATGGATCACTTGGAACGAGGATATACGCAATGGGCTCTGTAGTCGAGACTGCGGTAGTTATGCGCATGCGCCGTGAGATACGGAGATTCATTTATCATTAAAAAGTTGGCAGACTGGGATTTTAAGTGACAGAAGTGTTTCAGGTTTTCAATTTTTTCTGAAATATTTGTCACTATTTTTCGGACACAGAATATTTAAAGTATGGAAATATACGAAGTTTTCTTCTAAGGAAATCATATTAGCTATTTTTTAGTTTACACTGTTGTTACGAGGCTTTAAACAGGGTGAAGAAACTCTTCATCGTTTATATGAAGCTTTTTGAAGATTACTTTTATCATTTATTTAAAGTTTTTGAAATTTGAACATTTTCTGTCATTTAAAATCTACATGATTCTGAATAAAAAGCAGCTTGATGTTGTTATTTCGTGGGCAATTATTAATATTTGTTATAGCCATAATATCAAATAATTTATCACCTTTAACAGAATGCTCCATAATAATATAACTGATATATGCATGCCAATATATTACTTACAGCTGCATGTTATCAATTACTAGCAGCTACGCTGCCAGCCTTCATTTGGCTTTTAAATTTACCGTAAAAATGCCTGAAGGGAACACCAAACGTTAAATTTAAAAACTGCGCAAAATTTTACTCTGTAGAAAACTTCCGAAAAAAAACCCACAAATTTTAAAAAAATATATTACATATAAAAAATTAACCAACTTTCCGTTGAAGAAAAAAAAATCATGCAAAACTTTTCAATATCTTACAAACAACGAAATAAGCATAAAATATCCGTGCTTGAAGATGCGTGCGATGTTAATGTTAATGGAACTCTTTGAAATCGTTCAGTTTCTTAATCAAAAATTCGTTTTTGATTTGAGCTTGTTAATCAAAAGTTTTACAAAATATGAAATAGACAATAAAACAGATTCTAAATCCCGAATTTGGTTTCCATATGCCTATATTCGATTCGTTATTCAAAATTTGATGTCTCTAGGTACTACTGAGTTTTCAAAATGCTAGAAAAATACGTACATTCATGCAGATTCTTCATTATTTAATTTCTTTAAATGTAATACAGGGCTCTAATATTTGGTGGCAACAATTTGAAAAGTGACTCAGACTTTTATAGTTAGCGAACGCAAAATGCCAAAACGAAATCACTAGCCCTTCTGGGAAAATTGGCCCTTTCGGCTAATAAAGAAGCATTCGAACGAAAAATAAGTTCTTAAAGAAAGTTTCATTTTGAAAACGTTCCCGAATAATCATATGTTTTAACCGAAGATGAATAACAATTATATATTTCTGGCTTTGAGAAGGACAATTGGATTAAAATTTAACTAAGTTGACAGGTTTATGGAAAACAGTTTGCCTCATTTACCTATGCTTTTGTAGCACAAATTTTATTGTTATCCAAGTCGCACACCGGAATGAAAGTTAACGGGTTAATAACTTTTTTTTTTAAGAAAAGAGCTAAAAATAAATCTAATATCTTGGCTACAAATATAACAAGCTGTACGTTTCAGATACAATTATGCAATTAACAATATCTTATACCATTATGCTGTACGTTTCATATACAATTATGCAATTATGTAACATTAGGAATGGGCTTTATTAGTTAATAAAGCCCATTCCTAATGTTATATAATATAAATGTCGGCTTAGCTTTTTTTTATAAATTTGTAAAACTTATTATCCGTACCAGAAAACTAAAAATGTAACATATAGTTATGATTAGCATCTTTAGGACTGGTCTTTACGTCGAGAATTTGAAGAAGAATGAATTGGCCTAAATGTAGTAATAATCTAGAAAGTGTGAGTGAGATTATGAGACATCGTATATTCGGCGTCAGACTCTAAATAAGAAGGAGGGTTGGGCATAAAGTTAAATTAAAAGTTGAGAAGTTGCTGTAGGAATTAGGTACTTTTTACAGTAAGATTTATGCTGCTATATACTTCCTTAAGTTATCAAAACTAACGGAAACTATTTGTTCGCACGACTAACTGCTGAGCATAGATGTTACGTAGAGAGATTAGCGAGTTTGTCTGTGTCTACACACAAGATAAAGTTCAAGTACTGATACACAAGGTAAAATTCAAAGTCAATAGTAGTGCTACATAAGATAAAATTCAAGGTGAATAGTAGTGCTACATAGATAAATTTGTGGTTTTGTACACCGTTAGGTAGTGTTGTAATGTGACAATCTATCTAACTATATACCTACAAATATTCAATCAATTTACACGTGCCCAATATTTGCTGGCCTGGAATCAAAAATGAGTATATTGCGTTTTGAAAACTAATCTCGAGAATAATAAAATGCTTTACTTACCCAAATACCTTGCATAAATACCTCAGAGAAAACACTTCTTTCATCCATCTCTTACATATTTCATCAAAACATTTTCTGGATTAAATATATCAACACAGCTTACAAAAAAATAATATCACAAGAAACGAAATAAGAAGAATGGAAAAATGGCGCCGTTTAATTGAAGATAAAACACAAAATCACAATCTGCTCGCATCGTTCATTTTATGCACTAGAAATCTTTTCACGTTAAGTACGTACGATACGAATATTACTTCACACACGTGCAAGAATTTCTTTTTCATACATTCTTCTGTTCAGCACACGGAAATCACTACATGGAGACACACCGATGATAATGCACTTTCTTGATGCGAACGCACATTAATAATTTACTTGACGATGTTTTAAATTTTAGCACGGTATCAAGACAGATTAATTTTCAACCTAAACATTTTCATCTAAGTTTTGCAATCTTTTGGCTACTGTTTCTTTTCCATTCAAAAGAACGACGACACTCCATGAGCTAGATATGCAGCGGCGAAGTCCCGCACGTCGTGCGAAACCGACGTCAGCCAAGAGAGAGGGAAAAACCCGTTTGACTGCTGACTGGCACGTGCAGTTCGGCGATTACGATTAATGTTACGATGATGATGAATTGCGTGGTGTGAGAAATTTCTATTCTCACAGAATTCAAGGTAGTGCTGCACGAAATAAAATTCAAGGTCAATAGTAGTGCTACACAAGATAAAATTCAAAGTTAAAAATCCAACACAAACTTTCTTAGGCGTGACTTGCAGGGTAATAATTTTAAAAATAAACGAATTAAACTTAATCACTTCTCTTTAGCTTACAATAATGCTCCTGCGTAGAACGGCGCTACTAATGGTCGAACGGTTAAAGATAGAAGTTTGACTTAGGTCCGATCCCCAGGTGAACGAACTGGCTATAAGGTTGATTTCCGTAATATTTGCCTAATGTAAAACTTGAATACGAACCTGTGTCTCTTAGAAAATCATACACGAAAGCTTCACCCTTAAGAACATAGCCCTTAGGTGCTTTGACATCCTTAAATAACTTAATCTAGTTTAACCTAGCTGGTGTGCAAAATTGATTGGAAAAAAAAATACTTACGTATATCTAAGACACATTTAGGTTCAGAACGAAATTTAGCTCATCTTCTAATACTTTCTGAATTCCACCATGTCTTAAATAGCCTTAATACCTTTTGTTGTATCATAAATTATAATACGACGTTTAGCTTAAGAGAGCTTCTCCTGACGCATGCGCCGTTCGCGTTTATCCGCGCGGTGAATGATGACGTAACTGTTTATTACGTATGTATGTATATGTATACCATTCTTACTTCTTCGCCTTTTTTCTCTGCTGTACGCAACTATGTTTAAGTTAATTTCTGTCATTAAAAATGTTCATTGATATTACAATCTATTTAGGCTTATTTATTTCTTCACCTTTTCTGTGAATTGCTTTTGCAGGAAGACTGCAGTGCTCGGAAACAAGTTCTGGCGAGTTCTCGATTAAAATTGCTGGTTTAGATGATTACGAAAAAGCGCAGCCGCCCAACCGGAATAGTAGTTAGTGAATCACGTGCCTAAGAGCCCGGGTTTGAATCCTGAGAAGGCATGAATATTTGTGAATGTACAATGTCTGTGCGCATGGGGGCACACGAAAATATGCGACGAGCCGAAAGCCCTCTCCAGAGGTTGGTGATAGGGAAAGAGGATTGGGAAACCGTTGCACCCGCCCTCTGGGCATTTTCTTCAAAATTGGGGGTGGTACTGAGCAAAGTCGTACTGCCACCTGCATTCTCTCTTGTAAACGAATGGCGCAATTTTGACTCCTTGCGCGATGAATTTCATGGATTTCCTCTTTTAGACAAACGAGATTTGTTGCAATAACAACAGCAAGGCGCGCAAGGGTATCAGTGCAAGAGAAGGGATGTCTTCGGGTAGGACTTTTTAAGGGAAACTAGCTCATAACCCGGATCGAACTACGACTGCTGAGTGACTTTTCAGCCTCGGTTAAGATTGCGTCATAGTTAAAAACTATGTCGCTTGCCGTAAAACTTGCATATACCATTGACCTAAGCGAATATTCTAACGAGACAGAGAATGTATGAAAAAAGAAACATATTAACATAAACTTAATAGCTCTTAAATTTAAATCATGAATGTCATAGCTATTTTTTTTAATCCAAAGGGATTTGAATCCCGAAGGACTATTAGTTTCGTTTTGGCATTTTGCGTCGGACTCATAAATGTCGGTTCACTTTTCAAACTGTTGCCACAAAATGTTAGAGTCCTGCATTATATTTGAAGAAATTAAATAATGAAAAATCTGCATAAATGTATGTATATTTCTTGTATTGTGATAAAACAACGGTACATAGAGTCATCGAATTTTGAATAACGTAATCCTCCAACGAATATGAGCATGTGGAAGACCAAATTTGAAATTTGAAATTTGTTTTATGATCGATTTCCTATTTTTTAAAACTTTGACGAATTTTTGATTAACAAACTCAAGGATTTCAAAGCGAGCAATGGCAACGTTGTGCAGAAAAAACATTTTTATCTCCAGTGCGTGAGTCTCTGTATCGGAAATTCTAAAGATAGGCTCGTTTTAAAACTATTTTGCGATATTGCTGTTGCACTGGATCTTATGGTTTAAGTGCGAGGAACATGATATTTAATAAAGAAAGGTAACACACAAAATGTTAAAAAACGCCCCTTTGGACGTAATTTAAAATCTGAAACATTTCAGATTTTGTTTTTTCTTTTAAATATGTTAAATTATCAACAATATAGATGGTAGCATATAATGCTATTTTCAATGAGGTACATGGAAAAGAAAAGATTAAATATTTATTGTCTCGACACAGCTTTTTAATAAATATTCTAAGAATAATGCGTAAATATTGCGTGCGTAAAAATTTGCTACGATTAGAAATCAGATTCATATATTTCGGTTAGCAAACTAGTGTTTTGTCACTAAGCTATCAAAACTCTGCACTTCCTTTAATTTCTACAATCTTTTGTTAGCAAATTTTGAAGTTATTGCACCAGAGGCAATAAATTTTCATTTTATTTGACGAAAACGCGGTAATTATTTCAAGCTATTGCTGCTCTTTTTTAAAACATTTTGAGTTGAAGGAAACTAATGCTTTCTTATTGTTATTATTAGCAACATTTTAAGAGATTTTTTTTTATATGCAGCAACAATCTGAAATTACTAATCGTAACCACAGTGTATCATTTGCTTGCAAGTTTAAAATAAACATAAATTATTATTTTTTTTAAAATGCAGTCTTTGAATTTGTTTTTGTGCTAACCGCAAAAATTTGTTCTTGAGTCGTTGTTTAAATGGCAGAAGTTAAGACAACTGATAATGGCTTTAAAATGCTATTAGAGCAAGCTGTTTAAACTTCGACTTGTTGCCAGTTTGCGAAAGCAAATAATTGTTTTGTGGTTACGACGGCAATTAATTCTATTTCACGGAAAGTAACCAAAAAAGAAAACGTTCCAAATCATTGTTTAAAGAATCCCGACAGAAGAGATATGTTGCCCTTCGGCGTTAAGGTTACAGTTAATTCCTTGTTTTCTTGCAGAGACTTTTCCCAGTGCAAACTTTTTGTTGTTTTTGTTTGTTTTTGTTCGAAAAGCTCATTAGCAGAAAAGATTTTTTTTCTTCTTCGAAGTTTTCGGGGCACAAAGCAAACCTTTCGAATGATTAAAAGTAGTAGTAAACAACTTTCAATTCTCGGAAAAAAGATCTTAGAACTTCGAGTGAAATAGATTTAACCAACTATTTTCAGAAGAGCTGATAGTTTAAAAAAGTATACGTATTTAGAATTCTATAAATAATATAAATATCCGGTCTTTTTTCTTTTCTCTAGGCATTCGATAATTATGAATATACTAGTTAAATTCAAAGATTTCTTTAATTTTGTCAAGTCGTCTTTTGAAAAGATCAAGAATCCTAAAAAATGTTTAACTGTTGAAAGGTTGACTATCAATTTGCTTTCATTAAGTTTCAGAATGCAATGAAATGAACATAATTTTTATTTTGAAGTCAATTGAGGAAAAAAAACTACAAAGAATGCACGTTTAAAATTAAATAAAGTAAAAGCCATGATTTTGAGGAGTGGAATGAAGAGGAAGACCAAATGAAGTTAAATAAAAATGCCAAAAATACCCTGCAGTTTTCGACTGACATCAGAAGGAAATAAAGGAAAGTCACATTTTATCAACAGTTATAGAGAAGATCTGAATACAGATATGAATCAACAGACCGGAAAACAGTTTCAAAAGTCTTCTTAAATTTTGACTTTATTCATTTGTTAATAAAAAACGAAATCACATATGTTTTACTCGCGATCTTATTTCTTTTATATGCAATTGAAGCTTAAGAATTAAATGAAAGAAGCTTAATAAAGTAAACTTGATGTATTTAAAATTAAATGTCTTAAGTGTAGCGACAGTCAGAAATTATGCCCTTAAGTCATCAGAATCGGTAGAAACAAATTAAGATTTAAAAAATGCTTTTAGAACCAGCTTCTTTAAAAGAACTGCAAACACAATCATCAAATAAAATTAGCACAAACATGTAAGGGAAATGTAAATCAGGACACATGCAATGATACAGTGTAGCATGTGGTGGTAAAAGGAAAGAAAAATTGATTATTAGAAGAAACACAGGCAAACACCAAATACACTAGAGTTTAGGTCAGACGCAACATTCCCATGTCATAGGAATCAAAGTTGCAGATGCAAAACTTTGTTGCCAAACGATAATAGCTTATTAAGTCATCAACTGGAGTTCAAACGATTTGGCTTAAAATTTCGAAGTTTTTAATATTATGCTACGACTGGCACAGAGGAAAGGAAATTTAATCAATCCTATCGAAATCCTATGTGTTTGAATGGGATAGTTCCCAAATTTCGATATTCTATTTCTAATGGTACTAAAACCTAAAGAACATACGTTTTTATACGATAACAGCGCATATTTTGTTTTCTACAGATGGCAACCAAGAGAAAAATAGAATTTGTTGATGAAGTCGTGAACAGAAAGTTGTAACTCGGCGAACATTTAGGAGGACACAGGTCCTCGTATGGCTCAGGTTTCTGGATTGGCTACGATTAAATATAAATATCTTTAAAAGTTTAACCCTTTGAAGGTCAAAACGCCAGAGACAGCCTTTCATTCAAACGACCACAACCTCCGTAAACGACCGAGATTGCGCTGCCGTTTTCTTCCCTTCTCTAAGGTATGAAGTAGCAGGTGCAGTTTCTCCAAATGTATTGCAACAGTTTATTGTAGACAGTTTGTACTAAAAGCTAATGGAAGCTTCTTTGTTAGGAAGTAGAAAGATGTCATTTAAAATCGTCACATCTCTTTAGTCGTCAATGGATAAGGAGAGGAGCAAACGGACGAGATGAGTAATGGAAGGGGATGGGCGTTTCAGTATTTTAAACATACAGGTTAGCGAAGGCTTCATTTTCAAAGGGTTAGCTGATGTAAACGTTGCTAACAACAGTTACAATTTTGATGTTAAATGCTTCAAAGACATAAAAGTTTGTAAAGGTGGTTTGAGAAACTGGTAAAACAAATATATTTCAGAATTTTTTTTAAAAAAATTAAAAGTATATGTTTTCTATGATGTGTTTCTTTTAAATGGTACTTAAAAGTCATTTTGTAAAGTCAGATTGTAAGCATTCTGTATTTTGGTTAAAAGAAAAAAAATCAGAATTCGTAAAATACAATTTTTATTAGATTCAGATTTCATTTTATTGTGTTGCGATTTTAGAAAGAATTGACTGGATAGTGTTAAAGTCGTACGAAAATGGGAAGAGTCGAAATGGCTTTTACGAATTTTTGGAATCGGGAATAATATAATTAGAGTTTGGTAATGCTATTTTTATTTAATATTTTGTAAAACTTAAGAGATTTTTTTATTAACAAACTCTTTGAAAGCTAGCAGTGGCAGCACTTCCCGATATAAAGCAGATTTGTATCTCCAGCGTGCGAGACTGTCGCCACTCGGACAAAAAATGAGGGCGAAAATTAGCATTTTCAGAGTTTTTAATTTTTATTTCCGCTCATTAAAGTCGTACGAAGATGAGAATGATCGAAACGGCTTCCCACGAATTTTTGGAATCCGGGGTACCTCTTTCGAAATTCAACTGCATGCCGTTCCAGAGGAAATTATGTCACAAACAAACAAATGGACGTGCACAGATATTAATAGTATAGATTATCGACTTCACCATGAATGATCTAATTGACAAACTTAAGATTTAACCCCCTTAACTGCCGTGGAAAACATAGAAGATTCATTTCCCAGTGTTACGGTTTTTCATACAGGCGCGCGTAGTTATGCGATGTATTAGGGGAAAATAAGGGCAAGTTTTACTTTCTAAAAACTGTTTACTTTCACAAAATAAAGAATAAAAGAAAAAAATGAATGCACAAAATTTAATGTTTTGAGTAAAAGTATAATAAAAAGATGTAAGTATAATAAAAATGATGTTTTTATAATAAAAAAGATCCCCAAAATGGAGTTTCGATCAAGTCATTTTTAGATCAGTAAAGTGTAATATCAGGTTCCTGTGTTATTCCTTGTGAAATCAGTATGCCTAAAAAACATATATTTATTCCGAACTGGCTGAATGCCACGATTTTGTTTCATTATAAGGTTTTTCGTTTGCAAGGTGTTGGTTCATATACTCGTCTACAAAACGGTTAGTTTCAGTAACAATATGAAGCACGAGCAGTTCATCAAAAAATAATTCAAAAAAGATAAATGGGTTTGAAAGATCCGTTACATCTTTCTTTATTATGCTGCAACCTACTACAAAAAGTAAACGAAAACGGAGGACACAGAATAAAAAAAATACATTTTACTCAAACAACACCAGCCAATACCGCGCAGTCATTACTTTCACCTCTTTAGACACACCCCTCTCTCTAATTTCTCCCCACACTTCTCTGAAATAGTATAGTTCTTCACATACGTTGTCAAGGTCGTTGTGGTGCATTCCAAAGCTTTGCGAATAATTTTGCGGGTAGCATCACAAAGCAAATGATAGTATTTTGGAAGGGCGTATATATACGCCCGGGGCAGTTAACGCATCGGCTGAGCAAGGCGTATATATACGCCCGAGGCAGTTAAGGGGTTAAACATGAATAAAAAGACGCGAGAGGTCTTATGCCTTCTGTCCGAAAATATTCCATACAGTATCTCATCAAATGATTTCTGAACATCTACAAAGAATTTAACTCTCTGAGCGTTATGACCGGATTTAGGCGGTCAAGACGGCCTACCTCAAAAGCGTTACCGACGCTTCTAGGCTGTCACTGGAAAAGTGTTCAAAAGCGTTACTGACGGTTCTAGGCGGTCAATGGTGAAGACCTCGAAAGCGTTATGACCGCCTTTAAGCGGCCGTGCAGATGTCTCCCGCCCCCTTATTTCTGGAACCCTGGAGATTTCTAAATGACAACTCTCAGTAGGAGTTTAAGAGGGTTGCTCTTCTTCGTTTTAGACCTCTACGTTTTATCGCCAAGAAAGTGGTTAGACATATGACAAACTGATGCGAACATTCTTCACTAAATAAATAAGCAGCGTGTAAAAATTTCCCAATACTATGCTTAACTACCGTTCCATGTTTGTTCACATTGTTTCCAATATGTTTATTAACTTCAGCCCTATATAAACCCTTGTCTTCTTTTTTGAAAACGGAACATTTTACTTATGTTCAGCATCTCCAGCTCTTGATTATAGGTAGCTGATTTCTTTTTGGAAGCCAAATTTGTTTTGACAATTTATTGACAAGCTTCAACTTATGATAGGTTGTTAATTATCCATTGCGGAATCTCAGCTTGTTGCTGTTTATGGTATGTCTCCAATAAGGAAGTTAGTAAGTCGCCATATGATGGCTGATTTAAAATCTTATATAAACATAGAAGACTAATAGTAATATAGACAGATGACATATTTTCCCTTATCTAGCTTTGAAAAAAGAAGAGGCAATGGTGGTCCACCTATTAGGTGCCTCCATAATAAAGAGACTACATCTGGCCTTGTATAGATTAATGAACTGGGTTACAATGTAACTCTTCACAATCTGCCATTGGGAAAAAAACTTTGAAAAAAGATGAGTTATTTTAACAATGTTTTAAGCACTGGATAAATATCAGGAGAAGGCAGGAACTAAAGAAGTCATTGATCAGGATTAATGATTCGTTTAATGATTTATATGAAACATGTTGAAAGTTGACGTGGCGCTAACAGACTACATAAGATTTCATCGCCAGGTATAAAGATCAATGTTTTCCTTAGACTGCTGAAATTGAATATGAATTAATTTTGCGTTATGAGGTAGACACAGATTGTTTCAAAAGGAAGAAGAGGATTTCGCTCGCTTGTGAAATTCTTATTTCCGATGGTACAAACAAATTACCTAACGGTACAAGATAGCAAGTTTGTAGGGTTATTGCTAGTATTTTTCACTCACCAGTTATTTTATATTTGGGGTCTTTATTGTCACTTCTCATTTTTATTTCCGTACCAGAATGTAAATGAGGTAAAATGAGATAGTAATTAAAAGAACGTTTCGGGAGTTTATGTCAGTTATTTGGCGAAACTGTGAACCGTATAAATAATGAAGTTATCTCGGGACTATCATTTAATAAAAGCTCACATCACTGTGTAGTCTGTTTACTTTCCATATTAAGTACGTCATAAGGAAAGGCTATGGTATCGCTCACCAACTTTCTGCATTCCTAAGAAATAACTCTGGACTGCCTATCAACAAAAGAGAAGGATATACCTATGCATTATAAAGCCAATTCTATAGTCCGCATCTGCAGCCTGGGTGTTAGCCTCAAAGACAGTCTTCTGCATAGTTCAGATAGTACAGAATAAGATTCTGAGAAGAACTGTAAATGCTCATTACCTGATTAGAAACAAATTGATCCATGATGACTTGAAAATCGACTCTATCGTGGACCACATTCATAAAATTTAATAAGCGTTTCTTCAAGACTGGACTTAGCTGAGATGTTGCAAATTTTTCAGAAGCTCTTTGTTATTAAATTATTCCAGAAGATAATTTATCACTCACCTGCTCAGTAACCAGAGCTTCGTAACCTAGCTTTGACAGCCGACGTTTCCTGCTTTCTTGCGCGGCGTGACTTTTGTACCCGTCGCTTTCTATGTGATTGGCACGCGTGTAATACATAAGGGGGCAATGTTCTCTCTCTTCTCTTTTACCTTACTTCTTTTACCATTCACGGAATGCTAGCTCATTAATGTCATACTCCGTCAGAAGCTTAATTTTGTTATCTAGTTTATCAAAACCCCTTTGGAGGGACACATAAGGAACTTCATAATTCCTGTCTACTTCCGTTTAATCCAGAGTGTGCTCTGTTTCTCGAAGCTACGCTACTACGTTAGCTAACGCAGATAAGATTGCATTATTCGGCTTTGCATTAAAGTTGCAGATATTTAAACTGATACGCCGGTAAGAAGTTTTGAACCGAATTCGCGTTAAATTCCTTGTGTAGCCTTTGACTAATACACTTCGTTTTCATTTGAAATTTGAATTTAGTTTTTCTTTAAGTTATATCACCATGAGTGATGGCTGATTTGTAAGCACAAGTCGTACATTTATGTTCAAAATTCTGCTTTGTTGCTGTTGTTGCGACTTATCTCACTTGTCTGACAGTAACACCAGAGCAAGACCACGAAATTTAGCGAGGGAAGGAGTCAAGATTGCGCCTGTCGTTGGTAAATGAATTCAGCATCATATAGGGGGCAGTATAAGGTATATCTCTCGCCTTCGTAGTGTAGTGGTCTGCATGCTGGGAGCATGTTCCAGAGGTCTGTGGTTCGATTCCGGGGGAAAGGCGTTGCTGATTTTTCATGACTCCTGCTTCCATAAAATACTTAAAGTCTCTACAATAGAACGACTTTGCTCATTTACGCCCCCCCCAATTTTCATTGAGAGCACCCAGGGAGATGGGTCCGAGGGTCTCTCACCCTTTTTCCTCTACTTTCAACTTCTCAACAGTGCTTCTGTCTAACCGAATATTTAGAGTACCCCCATGCCTCGCAGACACTATACATTTACAAAAATCCATGTCTTCTCCGGTATTCAAACGCTGGTTGTTCCGTACACCAGTTAGCGTCCCTAAACGCTGTCCCTATTAGGCGGCAAAGTTCTGATTTAATAAAAAGGGTTGTTTAAACCTTCTCAAATCTCTGTCGTGAACTTCAGAAGCAGCGACGATCTACTCATAGTCTATTAGGAGTTTGGTCTTAGTTTATGTTATAAGGTATTTCTTACCGTGCCTTCGTGGTTGTGCGGTGGTCTGCACGCTGGGCGCGTTCTCCAGAGGTCCGCGGTTCAATTCCCGGCGAAGGCGTTTGCTCGTTTTTCGTCTTGCCTGCTTCCAAAAAAAAACCTAATGTCTCTACAATACTACCAAAGCAAGTCAAACTTTATATTTTTTAGATACCGCAATCCCGCGTACAGCAAAGCTAATACCAACTTCGTATATCACGTATTCATGCTGAAGAATACTTGTGGAATATTCGATAGCTATTATTCGCTGCGTATATTTGCTGTTATATGGCAATACAGACAGGAACGCGTAAAGTATTTTTAATAAATTCCCACAGAGAAAAGTCACCAGAGCGCAAGTAAAGAAATAAAGTCTGGAGTTCTTAGACTTTCTGCACACTTCTATGGAATCAAAGGAAGAGAAGTTATGTTGCCAGTACGTAACAGATCAACTGAAAGTGATTTTGCCTCCTCATCATGCTACGTGATATTTGTCATAATTTAATACTGCAGGAAATTTAAATTTTACAAGCAAACAAAACATTTTTTTTTGAAACACAATTTATATTAATAAATATGAAAAAAATCGCAACTCTAATTTAAAATGTATCAAACAAACGTTTTGGTAATTCTTGCAAAATGCTCTTATTAACTTCGGAATACAGGAATATATTAACTTTATCTTTCCAATTTAGCTTGTAATTTTCCTCAATTCAAAGCAAAAGTTAAAGAATTCTTTCAAAGAGATGAGAGCATAGTGTCCCGTCATGGCCAGAGTCACCTCTTCATTGTCTCGTTCAAACAGTGCCTCTGATAATAATAAACGACCTCATAACACCAGCCATAAAACTTTCCATGCAATAAATAGGCTGACATTTCCCAGACTACGCTACGGAAAGTACAGGACAGAAAGATATCCAGGATTACGAAACGAGTGTTTTCCCCTCTTAAATATTCTATTCGTAGGCATAAAACTTTTATAGGGATAAGACAACACTTCCAGCAAGAGTTTGCATTTTATCCTCGAAACTTCGCATTTCGCCGCTGTGATGAAAGAAACACATCCCTCCATGCTACTTCAGAAATGCCAAACTTTGCAGTTGGAAAGCTTTACTGGCTTCAATTTAACAGGCATACGATCTAAAAAGATGAATTCTAACAGAATAGAAAGAAAGCTGATTTTTATTCTCTAGCACACTGTGCGGTCAAAAATATTTAAATAAAACGTTATAGAGATATTAGGTATTTTTTTAAAGCAGAAGAGATGAAAAATGAACAAATCCCTCGCCGGGAATCTAACCACGGACCTCTAGAATACACGCCCAGCGAGCAGACCACCGCACTACGAAGGCTTGTTAAGAAGACGGGAGAAATACCTTATATAATCCCCGTTTTAAAGGGCGACTGGGGTTTTTATGGGACCCAATCGCCAAATCCTGGGTGTGGAGAATCATCATCCACCAACCTTTTAGTTCGGGCGCCACTGTAGAGACATTAAATATTTTTTTTAAAGCAGGAGAGATGAAAAGTGAGTAACGCTCTCGCCGGGAATCGAACCACGGACCTCTGGAATACGCGCCCGGCTTGCAGACCACCACACTACGAAGGCGGGAGCAATATTTTATAAGTCACCCCGTTCGCCGGGTTTCGAACCCCGAAGAGAGCTAACAGTATTCAACGATTTTACCTCTAGGCCGCTGATGGGCCGTTAAGTCAGGTAAAATACCATTAAAGTTGTTCTGTTGAAGATTTTAATTATTTTAAATGTTAACTTTGCGGATAAATAGTCAAGCTACTAATCACCCACTAAAGTAAAAGTCATGCAGAAGAGATTTAAAATGAACATTTTTATTACTGCGTCAAATGACAAGCTTTAAGCTTTTCGGATTTTGATTTTAAAGTTTAGAACGAAAGAAATCTCAAAATTTCCTGCGGATTTCTTAATTCAGGAAAATTACACTAAGGCTAACTGTAAATGGAAGAAACTCTTTCGAAGAGGACTTTTAAAGGGAAACTGGCTAACGTTACAGACGAGGAAATGCACTTTATTCTGTGTCCGCCGAAAACAGGGCTGAAAAAACATTGCGATATAAAATGTCATGATAAAGTCAACGCAAGGGGAAAACATCATCATACAAAACATCCTGGGAGAGAAAAAGGAAGGAAAAAAACCTCTCAATTATATAACATTGTGATATCGTGATAAAAAGTAAAGCACCTACAAATCATCGCATCCCAGACATGGGGTTTCCTGGCATTAAAAATTTCAAAAGCATTTTAGCACTGCTAATTCATTAAACATTTCAAACTCATGTTAGCACAGTTAATTCAGCTTTATAAAAAAGGATTGCTAATTGCTAGTGTTGCTATTGCTCGCTTTGAAATCGTTGAGATTGTTAACAAAAATTCGTTAATGGTTTACAAAATTTGAACCAGATAATAAAACAAATTCGAAATTCAAATTTCAGGCTGTTGGAGGACTACGTTATTCAAAATTTAATGGCTCTATGTACTTATGTATTTTTTTTTCACAATCATACATTCATGTAGATTCTTCATTATTATTTTCTTTAGATATAATACATGGTGATAATATTTAGTGGCAACAGTTTAAAAAGTGAACCAACGCAAAAAGTGAAACGACGCAAAATGCCGTTTTGAGACTAATCGCCTTGCCCTTTGGGTCTAACGCCGCTTTGGGGGAGGGGGAAAAAAACCTTATGAAGGAATACAATAATCTATGATCAATTTACATTAGGCGAATTACTAAAAACAGCATTGCCAATATGCTATTGCCACGTTAATTGTTTCATTAATATTGAAAAAAAGTTGTTATATTACTATGAATTTAAATTTTGGCAGTAAAAAATTATTTACGAATTCGTTGTTGCTTGGAAAGACTAATCTATCTTCATTCATATTGCAATTTCTTATGCACTTACTTTTGTAGTGTATATAGAACTCATAAATTTTGCTTTATTAGTTATTTATTATTTTATTATTTATTATCATATAAAATCTAGATTTTATATGAAAACTATGGTATAAAATGATAATAACTATAAAATATAAATCTTATAAATATAAGATAATTATTCTATATAATATATATAACTATAAAATATAAAGCTTATAAATATATTATAATTATACTATAATATATATATAACTATAAAATATAGCCAAATTAATAGTTAATTTTATTTTTAGTTTTTCAGTGCATAGAACTAATTTTTGTCGGCGAGCTTTATGCTGTACTGTAAGTCCATTGCTCTAAAATATGACAGTTAACTTATTGAGACTCTGATATACCCGCCTATGGGGTGAACGCAGAATAGTTTATGTTTGATCTTTAATAAATGGGGGCTAAGAACTTTATTTCCTTAAATGACTATTTTTCAATATAAGTAAAGGTTTTCTTAAAATACCAGAAGAAATTTTCTCAGACTTGCTTCAATATAATAGGTTTCGTAACTGTAAAATCTAGATTTTATATGATAATTATGCTATAAAATATATATAACTATAAAATATATATAACTATAAAATATAAATCTTATATATGATAATTATACTATAAAATATATATAACTATAAAATATAAATATTATATGATATCAGTTAAGTAAAAATCCCAGTTACTTAAAATATTAATTATACTTTGTTTCACGCTTTGCAAAACTCATGGAGGTATTTGAGAAAACAATTTAATGATTTAGATGACCTTCAATGTTTCGAAATTGTGGGTTGAAACTGCAATAAAACTGCTCCTTGTTTGTTGCAATAAAACTGTGTTTAATAGTTATTTACTGAGAAAAATCTTAATTTCTTTTATATATGTAACCATGAAAATATTAATAATTCTAATCTGTGTAAAAGTTACGTATAAAATATAGAGAACATTTTTGTATGCATTTTTAGAAGCCTATTTTATGGAACTTAAAGTGCACAGCTAAGATTTCACTAATTGTAATATGCTTGACATGGGTCATATGAAAAGTAGAATTCAAATGTCTGTTTTGTTATCATTATATTTGTTATTTAGGTTAATAATTTTATTAGAAATCCTATAATTAGTGTTATCAACAATAAAACACTACTGATATTTTGTGGTAACAAAACATCACCAGTGTTTTTCATTTTTATCATAGGGCGAACAACTTGGAAACAGGTAACTGGAATGTATTTTGCTAAAAATTCAGAAAATTAATACTTATGTATTACATTTTGTACTAAAAATGAATGCATTTTTATGCAACTCTGTTATATTGAGAAACTATTTGCCCAATTTTGAGTATTATTTTAATTGCACATTAGTAAAAATTCCATATGAATAAAATACTCTAAAGAAGTGCTTTTGTATCAAATAAATTTATTATCGAATAAGAACAGTGTTTGAATAGCATAGAAAAGAAGATTTTTATGTATTTGTAATTCGTCATGAAATTTTCATTTTCCAGGAAAGCCCGAGATTTCCGATTAATTTTCTAAAAATATTTATGTTACTATTTTTTAAACAACTACTTACTCTTCATAAAAAGCATTTAATGATTAGTTTGAGAACTTTCAGTTTCAGGTCAAGAAAGTCTTAAGAAAAGAATTTCGTCTTATTTAAAATTTAATCCACTGTTTTAAAAATTTCATTCTGATCTTAATGATGGGATCTGAAAAATAAGGTTAAAACCCAAACACGCAGAATTAACGTTTGCTAACAAGAAAACAAATTTTGCGAAAGTTGTGTTTCCTAGTTTGAGTTCGTTGTTATTTGAAACGCAATGAATTACAGAAAGGTTTGTTTGGGTTTGGTTTATGTGATTACCACAAAGCTTTAACGGCTATCTGCCTGAGGGATGCCTTTGTGGAGGACCTTCTAAGGGAAACTGGCTCGTATACACGTTACACTAGGGGGGGAACCACTAGAACACCCATGCAGCCAGCCTATTCGTGGATTCGAACCTCTGACCGAACAACCAGTGTTCAGCTATTTTACCGCTCGCCGCTGGTTAGCCCCGAATTACGGAATGGAATCACAAAATTTAATCACTGAATGTAAATTAGGTACTTTACTTTATTCAAAGTTCACCAGAGACCGAGCGGTAAAGTCTCTGAACAGTGGTAATTTGGTTCGGGATCCGAATCCCGGGAAACGGTTTGGCTGCATGGATGTTTTCATAGCTTTTGCCATGTGTAACGTGTATACGAGGCAGTTTACCTTAGAATGTTCTCCAATAAGGCATTCCTTCTCTTAAGCAGATATACCTCGAGTGGTTTGCCATAATTAAATAAAGCAAACCAAACCATTTTGTTTCATTTATACTGAATTTTGAAAAACGGCGAAGTTTTGCTCCTACTAAAATACAGCGGTGTATTTCAGTAAATTAAGAAATCTTACTATTCACCAGATT
Organism: Stegodyphus dumicola; assembly: GCF_044657685.1. NCBI lineage: Eukaryota > Metazoa > Arthropoda > Arachnida > Araneae > Eresidae > Stegodyphus > Stegodyphus dumicola. The sequence goes on from NC_140778.1 coordinate 124,100,332, forward strand.
AAAAAAAATTGAAACTTTCAGGATTATTTTATTAATAAGAAATACCTGAAACTGAAACTATCGGTTCTCTGCAATTTTATTTTTTGATCACAGGTAAAAAAAAAAATCTGATGTGTATACCACATATATTTGGAATATTAAATTATACGCATTTTTTCTTGCATTTCATTTAAACTTATTGGATTGAATTAAATCTACTTCGCCGACAGCGCATAAACCATAATAGAATAAATGCATTCTTTAAAATTCACTCTAGTATTTGTTTACCATAGCGACACTCTGGCGCTAGATTCACTTAACAGTATTAATAAATATATATCAGTTAACTTATATAATAATTATATAACGGAAACTAAGTTAACTGTTATATAATCCAAAAATTATATAACAGTTAACGTATATATTTCGTTCATATTATAACTCATAATGCACAAAATTTATATCATTTAAAGAATAGAATTATCTAATCGTTGCCACATGTTCTATTCAAATACTATAATAAAGCTAGAATGGTGTATAAAAGAAATTAAGCGAACAAAACAAAAAAGAAACAGTTTTTCACAGACGACTGAGTACTTCTCATTTAATTAATTCAGTTCTCACTTCGCGAGAAGGCAAAAATACATAAAAACTCAAAATATCTGTATTAAAAATTACGAAGTAAATCTCAAACCCTTATTTCCTCGAAAAAATTCAAGAAGGAATTAAGCATGATTTAATTGGCAACAATAAATGAATGCGTCATCTTTGTTGTTGCGAAGCTAAGTTTCTCTAGATTGGCAACAAATCCACTAGTCTCCTGTTTCAAATGTAAACATCAATGGCCACCATTAAAAACAGGCTTAGCGGCAATTAAACAACTTTAAAATTGCTGATAATTCTAAAAATATTGCACACAGATTTACTAAAGGCATAAAATCCTTAACCGGAAGATAAAAACAACATAACTGAATCATTTTTAAAGCAAAAAAATATACAATTTACAAACATATAAGAGTAAAGAATCTGAGATCACTGAGCCGGGTAACAGAGTGGATATATATATAAATATATTTATATACGTTTGGTGCGGCCGATTGCAACCAAAAACATCGTTAAATTGCATTCGATAGCGGTCAAAATGGATATTTTCGTTGAAATATGCTGCCTGAAACTTTTCGCGATTACAATACTTCATTTTTACTTCGTACAAGGAAGTAAAAAAGGAAAATTCCTTGTAAAAGAAAGGAAAAGATAAAGTTGACATTGTAACCTGAAGATTTTAGATTACAGTGCAATCTGAAAAGGTTTTCTTGTTAAATGTTTCAAATTAAAGAACGAAATAAAAAAAAATCATGATAAAAATATTTAAGATCATTTGCAGCAATTACTTAATTTATAACTTTAGAACACCTTTTATTTATTAAAACAAAGCTGCATATGCTGATAAAAATTTATTGGCTTATTTAATATAAATTAAACCCATTTCAATTTGCATCAACCATATACATTACTAGATTATTATTAAAGGGATTTAAATTAATAATAAGCAATTTTTATTACTTTTTAAGTCGCTCAGTTTATCAATCAATAACAAGGAGATTAAAGTTCAGAAATAAATTAAAGATCTTAACCATTGTCGAAAGGCAATACTGTGAGAATTCATTATGCATTAGGACGTATGGAAGACAAATTTAAATATCTCCTCTTTTACGTATTTATAATATACTTCTTTTAAATCTCTCAGTTTTTTTTAATCAATGACAAATAGTATAAATTTGAAAGATAATTTAAAAATCTCATACTGTCCCGAAAAGTAACACTTTAAGACTTTTTAACTTAAAGAATCCTGTTTGCGTGAAGATGTTCGGAAGATTTTTTAAAGATCTTACGTTTTACTTAGTAGCAACATCTGTTAAGTATACTTTTAGAGTCTTTCCATTTTTCTCCATCTATGAATTTCCTGGTATATACAGACTTTATTTTGGCAGGACAGAGTTTTATATGTTAAGTGAAAATAATATTTCCCCTTCGAAGTGCAATAAAGAAAGATAAGTCTAGTAAATATATAGCCATAGGATAAGAATTAGAATAAAGTAGGGCATATAGGGCATAGCGTAGACAGAAAAGAGATATGGCGTGAAGCATCGGCAAGAAAAGTTACATAACTCAGACAAAAATGAAATAGTAGTGTTATTATAGAAAATAGCAATGGATAAAGAAAAATACAAGAGAAACTGCAATGAAAAAATATGGAGAAGTAGAATAGAATATGCAACTGATATGAATAGATTTAAAAATAAAGCATGAACAAGATAAACCTGAAAACGGATTAAAAGATGAAAATTTATATCTAAATTACTTTGAGTATTATTTAAACATTACTTCAGTGGTTTTTTTAATAGTACACACATATGTAGGCTACGTTGATGGAAATATATAGCTAATTAGCTTTAACTCAAAAAGCAACTACCAATGCGTTTGTAATTATTATACATATTTCCTTTCAACATTAAATATATGGAAAAAGTATCAGGAAACACAGAAAAGAAAGCTGTTGAACTTCCAGAATTGTTAAGAGGAAGTAATTTCCACTCAATTACAAAATATTTCATTTTAACAATTTTATTTCCTTCCATTATGATTAAAATATTCAAAATCAGTTCCGGAATGGATGAATGATAATTAAAAATACACTCATGGACAAAAAAATTAGCGCACCAAGAAGGAGTCGTCAAAATGAAACGAAATTCTACATACGTAATGACTACTTTGATAAGAAAAAAATGATAAGAAAATCAAAGAAAAAGGAGAATTTATTTCAGAGAAAAAAGCAAAAGAAGGGAGGAGTTAATACTCCGTTGGACCCCCTTTACCGCGAATGCACGATGAGATACGATCGGGCATTGAGTCATACAAGTTCTGTATGATGTCTTGAGACATTTCGTTCCATATTTGCTGTAACCTTGCCTCTAGTTTGTTTGCCAAACTCGTGGGATGCCCAACTCGTTGTCCCAAATGATCCCAGATATGCTCGATTAGAGACAAATCTGGGGATCGGGTAGGCCAAGGAAGGGTAGTTACAGTTCGCAGACAGTCTTGTGACACCCTTGCCGTATGAGGCCGAACATTATCTTGTTGAAAAGACAAGACACGCAGGATTTATGAACATACCGCTGGGCTGTCATGGTGCCACGGAACAATGCTAGGAGAGACCGTGTATTGTAGGCAATGGGACCCCATACCATCACACCAGCTGTGGGAGCGATGTGTTACTGTACAGCAAAGGCAGGATTGAGGCGTTCACCACGGGCTCTCCACACACGAACACGATTGTTATCACTGCCGAGATTGAATCTAGATTTGAAGCTAAAGACGACCTGGTTCCATTCCGCTGCAGTCCAGTTTCCTCGTGCTCGACACCACTCCAAACGGAGGCGTCGATGGGTGGGCATCAAAGGCAGCACACGTAATGGGCGCCGCGATACCAACTGTCTTTCAGCTAGGCGACGCCTTCGTATGGTTCGAGAAGACACAGGGGCCCCTAGTGAAGGTGATATCTGTGCCTGGATGGCGGCCGATGAAGCAGTTGCCTGTACGCGCGCATTTCTTACGATGTGGCGGTCTTCTCGACGACTGGTCTGTCGAGGGCGTCCTGAGCCTGGTCTTTATGTACATGGAATCTCTCGGGTCCACAGGTCCCAACACCTCCTCACAACACAATCAAAGCGGCCTAATTGACGAGCTACTCGCCTAGCTGACCACCCAGCTTCCATCATTCCGACGATTCTCCCCCTCTCAAAGTGCGACAACTGCTCATATTGTCTTCGAATATGGCGTAATGGTATGTCTGCCTCAGCTCTTCCTTTGTAAATGATTCAGCATATTCAAACAAACTTTGGTTACCTGTTTTATACTCCACAGAGTACGACGTTCAACGCCCTCTAGCGGCTATACGTAATGCGCAATCAAGCTGCATTCTAATCATTTGCATACCCCACATGTACCTTCATTGCAAGTTTCGTTACGATCCCGCAATTATTTGTTGGTGCGCTTAGTTTTTTATCCATGAGTGTAGTAGCAAACAATCCTTCACATGAGCAGGCTGCGGCCAAAGCAAAATTTATAAGTTCCATATACACCTGGAAAGAAGAATCATAAAAAAATTTCAATATGAAGAAAATCTGATTATTCTTTCCAAGCAATAACCAAGTAATACATAATTTTTTTGTTGCCATACCAGGAAACAAAAACCTTTGACACTTCAGGTTAATACGTATACGTATGATGTCATGATTTAAATTTAATGTAATATAAAAATGTTTTCTCAATATCAATAAAAGAATTAAAGTGGCAATAACATATCGTGTCAATATATCGTCTGATAGCATGCAGGTTTGGAATTCTGCTTAATCAGAGCCATGGAAAGTGTAACTGAAAGTTAGCTTATTAGTGATGTTAGTTTGTTTTCCCGTCAGAATTATGGACGTAAAATTCTGTATTGAAAGGTGACGTTCTTATTCAGTTCAACATGAAAATTTCTGCCAGCTTTTAATGTATCCGATTTTATGCTGGATGTATGGAAGAGGAATCAAGATACAAACTGAGAGTCCTTTTAATTATAATCAGAGAAAATACCATTTACTCATGACATTTAGAGGAACTTTAAAATGTTAGTGCTAAACCCGCAACACTCGGAAGGTTAAGAAAACCCCATAAGGAGGTATGGTTATAGTCGATTATTTAAAATAGGCATAAGCTCTTCAAAGACGTGTGATCCTCCCCTCATTTACGATCGCAACATATGTAATCATCAGCATGAAGAGGGAAATATAGGATTTTAGGAAATTAGATGATACGATCTTTTATCTCAGCAACGTTACCATATTAAGCGTCATAGTTTGGTGGGAATATTTAACCTTTAAGTACCTCTTATAAAGTAACAGACTACAGTAGTTGTCAAATTTAATTTTTATTATGTAGTTTTATGTATCGTACTTAGTTTCAATGCGTGTCGTACGTAGTTTAAACAATGATTTTAAATTACGCTTTCCTTTTTTCTGCGTTGTTGAAATTTAGTTTGTGTTTAACTCGAAGATGAAAATAACTGAGAATTTCATCTACATATGGAATTTTACATAGCTATAAAATACGTAAGATACATAGGGGAATATTGATAGACTGAACCTAAAGAGCAGCGCCAAATTTGTGGAATCAATGAGTTTAATTATGATTATTAGCATTGGCCATAACGTACATGGAGAAAATATAAACAAATAAAAAAAATCTGAAAGTTTTCAGAATTCAACAGCAATATAAAAATATAAAAATTCAACAGCAATATCATAAATATTTAAAAGAGTAAATTTTTAGAATTTCAGATACACAATATCGCGCTGGAGATAAATACATGTTTTTTTTTTCCATACAGTGTTGCCACTCCTTGCTTTGAAATCTTTGAGTTTCTTAGTCAAAAACTCATAAATGCTTTACAAAATATGAAACAAATAAAGCAAATTTTAAATTCGGGCTTCCAGATGCGCATATTCGGATAAAAATGTAAGGTATTTAAAATGGGATGGCTCTAGGTACGGTTGCTTTACCACAATGCGAGAAACATATATAAATTTATGCAGATTCTTCATTATTTAATTTCTTTAAATATAATACAGGGCTCTAATATTTGGTGGGAATAATTTAAAAGTGATTCGCCGTTTATAGTGCATCGACGCAAAATGCCAAAACGAAATTATAATAGCCTTTCTGGCCAAATTATCCCTTTGGGCTAATAAATAAAGAAAAGCTAAAAGATAATAAAGAAACTTTCAAGCAATAAGATAAATAAAGAAACTAAAAGATAAACCTGAAAGATAAATAAATAAACTAAAAGATAAATAAATAAACTGAAAGATAAACCTGAAAGATAAATAAATAAACTAAAAGATAAATAAAGAAACTAAACGATAAATAAGATAAATACAAAAGACAATAAGATAAGATCTAAAAGATAAATAAATAACTTTCAAAATGAGTGTAGCTTCCTCGGAATTAAAACAAAATTGTTCTATTTTAAAATAAAATAATTCCTTCCATTATGATTAAAAGACCCAAAATCGTTCCGGAATGGATGAATCACCTTCAGTGCTGTTGCTTGAAATTGTGATGATAGTATTCGTATATGGCAAGTATCAGGCTTGCCCTGCAATTGATGTATACATCACTAAGTTCTCGCGCCCTCGCTAATGACGAACACAAATCATAAACTACCCGGAGGGAGTTAAGACGTGGATTAAGGTTTATGGACAGATCCTCTCTTAGTAGCAGCTACGGGAAGGGACTACGTATCTGACAAACATAGCTTGATATGATAGTTGCTGATGATGGCTTTCTCCCGGGTTTACGGAGCATGTTCCAGGGCATGTTTTTGTTAGGTTTTACGGAGGATTTATCATAATCCTGACACAGATACACGACTCAGATTGAGATATCTTTCACCTGTGTGTTTCCGTAAATAGCGGGATTAAACTCTGATTTGAATGGACTCAGAAAGAGATAGGTGTTGCATCATTTAGGCAAAGTTGAAGCTATTCGTGCAAAATACGTACAATAAATATTGTTGAATAATTGACAATATTTTGCTTTTGTTAGCCCAAAAGGGTGTTAATCCGAACGGGCTATTAGTCTCAAACGGGATTTGGCGGCACTTTAAATGTTTGAATGCTTTTTAAAATTGTTGTTACGAAATCCTTTGTTCTGTGTAATCTTATCTCCTGTGTGAAATCTTATCTTCTGTGTCAGTTATAAAAGAAATGAAATAATGTAGAATCTGCATGAATGGGTGTATGTTTCTCGCACTTTGAAAAAACTTTGGTAACTATGGTCATCAAATTTTGAATAATGCAGTCTTCCACACAAACATTTAGACCCGGAAGCTCCAATTTTGAATTTCGAATTTAATATTTCATATTTTGTAAAACCTTTAATGAATTTTTCATTAACAAACTCAACGATTTGAAAGCGAGCTGTAGCAGCACTGTTCGAAATAAAGTATTTTCATCACCAGCGCTCGAAGCAGTTTGTCGGAAATTCTAAAGTAATACTCTTTTAAAATATTTTGTGCTTTTGCTGTTGAATTGAAGTTTATGTGACGTAAGTTTGAAAAACGTGATATCTAAAAAATAAAGATAACACAAAAACATTAATAATAAAAACACAGCAAAAGTTTTATAAGCAGACTTGCTAAAAAAACTGAACACTGATATGATGAATTGAGAAAAGACTGAAAAAATTTAAAAACATAGGCTAACACTGCATCAGGAATTCTAAATATATGCTGCTATAGTTTAAATTTTTTGCATTTGTGCTGCGATGCGCACTAGCACGCTCTGTGAGACTAGCTGCTCAGTCGCCAAAGAGATATATAAAATATTTTTGCATTACCATGGTTGCGGAAAATAAAATGAGAATATATGTTCTGAAGATCTGGAGTTGTGTTTTTAATTGTTTTTTCGGATAGCGTTTTTTAAATAGCTATTAAATTTTCATAATTTTACTTTGAAATCGCATATGGCGTAAATGGGAAGAAAATAGTGCTTAATAATAAAGCTAGTAGCTATCAACTGAGAGTGCAACACAGACTGGTAGACTGCGAGCTCAGTAAACCTTAACAAACCCTTTTGGGCGATCATTAAAATCTGAACCCTTTCAGATTTCTTACAATATTTTCCCTATTATTACCATTATTTTTATATTGTTTGATCCCTCGTCCGCCGAAAATATAGCCGCCAAAACATCGCGGACGAAAAAACGTCGCGAAGAAAACAACGCCAGACGAAAATGTCGTGGTACAAAACATCGTGGGAGACAAAAAAGCAAAGAGAAAACTTCTCAGTTCTAAAACATCGTGGTACAAAATATCGCCCTTGAAAATAAAGCAATTCAAAAACTTCGCAGTTTTAAAACATAGTCGTCGAAAATATCGTATTAAAAAATAAAGTACCTACAAATCATTCCATGACGATAACATCGCACACATGCGTTTAAAAGTTGTAAATGCATTTTCATATAATGATTTCGGAGCTCAAGAAGGAAAGAGTGATATTTTTACTTTTATATTCCATATTTATGAATGAACTAATAAAGTTCTGCTGAAAAAGTAAGAAAGAAATTTAAGCATTTAAAAATTGAAAATGAGTAGAAAATTAATGCAACTTATAGCACTTAAGAGAATTTTAAACTTACATAGTTAATTAAAAAAGGTCATTAATAATTTAATCATTTTTATAAAATTTTACTTATAATGTTTCATGGACAATACAGCGTAATAATGTTTAAAAAATCTGATGTGTACACCACATGACTTCCTGGTACGGAAAATTAAATTATGCGCATTTTTTCTTGCATTTTATTTAAACTTATTATTATTTATATATTATTTATAATATATTATTTATTTAAACTTGAATTAAACCTACTTCGCCGACAGCTCATAAACCACAATAGAATAAATGCATTCTTTAAAATTCACTTTGTTTACCATAGCGACACTCTGGCGCTAGGTTTACTTAACAGTATTACATTTTATTCATATTATAACTCAGAATGCACAAAATGTATATCATTTAAAGAATTATCTAATCGTTGCCACATGTTCTATTCAAATACTATAATAAAGCTCGAACTACGTATAAGAGAAATTAAGTAAACGTGTGTGTGTGATTATGGCAAAGCCTCGAGGGCCATCTGCCTAAGGAGAGGGATGCCTTCGTGGAGGACTTTCTAAGGGAAACTGGCTCGTATACACGTTACACATGGGGAAAACCACGAAAACGCCGATGCAGCCAGCCCGTTCGCGGGATTCGAACCTCGGACCGAACTACCAATGTTAAGCGACTTTACCGCTCGGCCGCTGGTGGGCCAAATTAAGTAAACGAAACAAAAAGAAACAGTTTTTCACACACGATTGAGTATTTTTCATTTAATTAATTCAGTTCTCACTTCGCGAGAAGGCAAAAATACATAAAAACTCAAAATATCTGTATTAAAAATTACGAAGTAAATTTCAAACGCTTATTTCCTCGAAAAAATTCCATAAAGGATGAAGCATGATTTAATTGGCAGTAATAAATGAATGCGTTATCTTTGTTGTTGCGAAGCTAAGTTTCTCTAGATTGGCAACAAATCCACTAGTCTCCTGTTTCAAATGCAAACATCAATGGCCGCCATTATAAACAGGCTTAGCGGCAATTAAACAACTTTAAAATTGCTGATAATTCTAAAAATATTGCACGCAGATTTACTAAAGGCATAAAATCCTTAACCGGAAGATAAAAACAACATAATTTAATCATTTTTAAAGCAAAAAATGTACAATTTACAAACATATAAGATTAAAGAAACTGAGATCACTGAGCCGGATAATAGAGTGAATATATATTTATATATGTTTGGTGCGGCCGATTGCAACCAAAATACGAGGTGCACATCTACATGTTATAACAGTCCTATATGCAAAATTTCAACGTTCTGAGGTTACTCGTTTTTGAGTTATGCGAGATACGTACGTACGCAAGAACGTACGTACGTACGTACATACGTTCGTACAGACGCCACGAAAAATTCTCTTCAGAATTAATTTTAAAGCAGTTTTATAATTTTTTTGAAGGAAAAGAGTATTTTATTCTGTCCTTACGTACAGATATCACGCAAAAACATCGTTAAATTGCATTCGATAGCTGTGAAAATGGATATTTTCGTTGAAATATGCTGCCTGAAACTATTACTTCCGCGATTATAATACTTCCTTTTTACTTTGTACAAGGAAGTAAAAAAGGAAGATAAATAACTGCATGAGGATACGTCTATAAAAAGTGCTTAGATAATCACCAAATTACTTTCTTTTACATATGTTAAACTGATAATTATTTTGGTGAAAATTATATCTTGTCTTGATTCCGTTTTTTGTTAAAGTTTCGTTAACATTTATTGCGCTTCCAAATTTTTATGCGAATATGCATTTACAACTTCAAAAACCTGAAAAACGCATGTGTACGATGATTTGTAGCTGCTTTTTTTACTACGATATTTGCGACGACGATTTTTTAAACTGAGAAGTTTTTGAACCGCTTTATTGTCGACGACAATATTTTGCACCACGATGTTTTTAGAATTGCGAAGTTTTCTTTTTGCTTTCTTTTCTCAACGATGTTTTGCACCCTGACGTTTTCAGTTTTGTTTTTTTTCTCCATGACGTTTTCGTCCGCGATGTTTTCTGCTGAATCGTTTTATCACTCTATTAATAAAACAACATAAGTTCAAAGAAAAATTTTAAATCACTTCTTATAAAAAATTGAAGCAGTTAGAGTACATATTTTACGATAGGTTTTGGTTTCATTTTTGAAATGATATACTGGTTGTATTGGTAACTTAAGCTAATATTATTAGCAGATAAAGGAGAAAAACTACTACCTGTATACTAAACAAATAATTAAATGTTATGCTTAGTACTTTGCGTTTAATTTTTGTACGGAATTTTAATAATAATAAAGAATAACGTCTTGGAATTTTGCAGATAAAATGAGATATTGGTTTTAATTATAAAAACCTCAGTTTCTAAAATTTTGAGTCTGCTTTTCTAGATTGTAGATATAAATATTCTAAAGCTTTTTCGTTTTAAAATCGTACATTATAGAATAAACATAGTGACTAGGATACAATATTAGAATTATAGAATAAATAGTTTAAGACAGGGGTTGTTAACTGGAGGAATTCCCTATTGGGGGCAATTTCATTGTTTTTTTTGGGGGGGAGCGAATGTGGTCAACCTTTTATTTAGCTTTAGATGTTATGTATTTAGTTTCATTTTACGAATATGGAAAACTACTTTTATTCAAGTTTTGGTATTTACTAACATTTTCTATAACTTTTGCTTTTAATTTACAAAATACTTCTAAACAAAATAAATATCTAAATATAAACAAAATTTTTGGCGAGCTCACTACAATTTATCTTCTTCTTATTTCCTTAATTTTGCAGCATATTGCACAAAAAAGTTTTAAGACCAAATAGGTCTTACTGCACAGTACTTACTACCTAGCTTTTTAATATAAACATTTATGTATATAATAATTTATTTCCTAAACAATATTGATTGATTATATTCTCTCCTAAGTTTAATTAAACTAGAATTATTTTAAAAGAGTGAATCCATACTGGTAAGTTATATTTTGAAAGATATTTTGAAGTAACTTTAAAATGTTAATAATGTTTTAACGGGGACTGGAATTAAATCATCATGAAGAACAAAATTTCAATTGTAAAAGGAAAAATTAAAAACATGTAATCATTGTCATTGATCGGAAATTAGTTGACTTTTCAAGGGGAACAAACCAACTCCCGTTCAATGAACAATAATTAATAAAAATACGTAAATACGAAGGTGTTTCGTCTTTACTCGAGTTATTAGGTAAAGCCAAACCGGCAATATATATATATATATATATAATGTTGTATGATCTTAAAATTCACTTAGTTTGAAAAGAAGTTATTCTAATACTTGCGCAATAACTGCAAAGTAAGATAATAATAATTTATTTACTAAAGAAATATTGATTATATTATCTCCTAATATTAATTTTAGTAGAAGTAGCTAAAAAGAGTGAACCCAGAGGTAGGAAGTTTAATCCCGAAAATTGTTTTAAAGTAACTTGAATGTACGTTGTTAAAAGGAGGAAAATTACTCGAGCATTTTATCAATTTTACTACATAAATTGCTTTTCACTCGAAATTTGTATTAGCGAAAATGCTTAATTCAGAATGAGTTCTTTGGTACTCTACTTTGGTTCTAAATACCTTCACTTCACGGAACTATTTGGCCTAACTTAATTTGCCAATTTGGCATCCCCATTATTACTTGAGTAAAAGACGAAACACCTTCGTATTTATTTCTTAATTATTGTTCATTGAACGGGAGTCGGTTTGTTCCCCTTGAAAAGTCAACTAATTTCCGATCAATAGCAATAATTCTTTGCTTTTAATTTAATTTCTTTTTCAAAGTTTGAAATTTTGTTATTCATGATTTAATTCAAGTCTCCGTAAAACATTTTAAAAAATTTACATTCAAGTTACTTTAAAACAATTTTCGGGATTAAAATTCTTACTTCTGGGTTCACTCTTTTTAGATACTTCTATTAAAATTAATATTAAGAGATAATATAATTTACATTTTACTTAACATAACTTAAAAACTGGAGTCCTATTTATAAATCACGATAATAATAAACAAAGTAATCAGTGAAAGACATGTAAATACCAGCCATCAGTACTCGGATAAAGCGCCTGTTTTCTCAATGGACTAGAATCACAGGACTGCCAGTTACCAACTTGTTTCCTGGCCGCTAATGAAATGGCACCAAAACACGAATGCTCGTTTCGCTTTTGATATTTCCTTAATAAATTCAGCTATTATCATTTCATAAAAGTCAAATTGTAGACATATAATAATTAAGTATCCATACATAAATGCCTCATAATAATCCGATAAATATAGTTCAATTCGGTTCATAGTTCAGTGAAAACTGAAAAAAGTGCCCTAAGATAAATGTTTGAATTTCTCAGTTTAATTAAAAAAAATCTGATGTGTACACCACATGACTTCCTTGTACGGAATATTAAATTATACGCATTTTTTTTGCATTTTGTTTAAACGTATTGGATTGAATTAAATCTGCTTCGACGACAGCGCATAAACCACAATAGAATAAATGCATTTTTTAAAATTCACTCTATTTGTTTACCATTGCGACACTCTGGCGCTAGATTCCTTAACAGTATTATATTTCGTTCATATTATAACTCAGAATGCACAAAATTTATATAATTTAAGGAATTATCTAATCGTTGCTACATGTTCTATTGAATTACTATAATAAAGCTAGAACGATGTATAAAAGAAATTAAGCAAACAAAACAAAAAAGAAACAGTTTTTCACTGACGATTGAGTATTTCTCATTCAATTAATTCAGTTCTCCCTTCGCGACAAGGCAAAAATACACAAAATCTCAAAGTATCTGTATTAAAAATTACAAAGTAAATCTTAAAAGACATATTTCCTCGAAAAAATTCCAGAAAGAATTAAGCATGATTTAATTCTCAATAATAAATGAAGGTGTTATCTTTGTTGTTACCAAGCTACGTTTCTCTAGATTGTCAACAAATCCACTACTCTGCTGTTTGAAATGTAAACAAGCAATGGCCTTCATCAAAAATATTATTAGGCTTAGCGGCACTTAAACAGCTTTAAAATTGTTGATAATTCTAAAAATATTTCATACAGATTTACTAAAGGCATAAAAACCTTAACCGGAAGATAAGAACAACCTAATTCAATTATTTTTAAAGCAAAAAGTGTACAATTTACAAACATATAAGAGTAAAGAAACTGAGGTCACTGAGCCGGGTAAGAGTGGCTATATATATAAATATATATTTATATAAGTTTGGTGCGGCCTATTGCAACCAAAATACGAGGTGCACATCTACATTCTATAGTAGTCTTATATACAAAATTTCAACGTTCTGAGGCTACTTGTTTTTGAGTTATGCCAGATACGTACGTAAGTACGTACATACGTTCGTACAGAAGCCACGTCAGAATTCATTTTAAAGCAGTTTTATAATTTTTTTTTGGAGGAAAAGAGTCTTTTATTCTGTCGTTATGTACAGATATCACGCAAAAACATCGTTAAATTGCATTCGAAAGCGGTAAAAATGGATATTTTCGTTGAAATACGCTGCCTGAAACTTTTTGCTATTACAATACTTCCTTTTTACTTCGTACAAGAAAGTAAAAATAATATTTAGGCATAATTTGAGTATGTAGACTCGCAACATGGGATAAAAGTCGGTATGCCATTTCAGAAAAAGTCCGGTTTTGTGTCAAAATACATATGTCAGAGCAATGATATATATAAATATAATATATATCCTAAACTGCGCTTTCGAAACATTGAAAACGCAAGTTGAATTCCGTCGATCAGCCCAATAGAACGGGAGATATAGAACTGTCAATTTTTATAGCACAAAGGGGCGTTAGAACCAAAGGGCTATCAGCTTGGAAACTGCATTTTGCGTCAACTTTCTAAACTGATTCACTTTCCAGACTGTTGCCATCAAATATTATCGCCTTTTATTGTATTTAAAGAAACTAAATAATGAAGAATCTGAATGAATACATGAATGTTTCTGGCTTTGCGATAAAACAACGGTACCTAGGTACATCCAATCCTGAATAACGTACGTTGCCACCCGAATATGGGCATCTGAAAGCCAAAATTTGGAATTTGTTTTATTATCTATTTCATATTTTGTAAAACTTTAAGGAATTTTTGATTAAGAAACTCAACGATTTCAAAGCGAGCAACAGCAAAACTGTAAGGAAGATAAAACATTTTTATCTCCAGCGCGCGAGACTGTGTATCAGAAATCCTAAGGATATGCTCATTTTAAAATTATTTTGAGATATTGAAGTTTAACTGAATTTTACAGTTATAATGCAAAGAATATCATATTTACTAAATAAAGGGAACACACAAAACGTTAAAAAAAAGCCCCTTTGGGGGTAATGTATTTTGGGAAGAATGTGCCTTAGTATGTATCTTCGTTTCGGCGTTATTTTCCAGTGAGATATCTGTATGTGGCGTAGAAACTGTTAATCTTGTAAACATATATTAAAAGCATTAATCGACATCTCTTTATAAACGGCGGTTGGCCAAAATTTTGAAAAGTTTTGAACGCTTTCTCTGAATTACGTCTTCAGTCCTCTACATACTATTAACTGTTGAAAGGAGTCACGACAGATAATTGGCGCAAAATTTAACGCAGTGCTTTTTGGTTAAATGGCAATTTAAATTATCTATAAATTTCAGTTAAAAACAGTGGAATATGAGGGGGAAAGAACCAAATTAGAAAATCAGTTACACAATTATTGACAAGTTTGATAGAAAAATGGAATAACTAGTTTTAATCGAAGTGAAGTAAGAGCATCTTCTCCGGATTTTATAAATGCTAGTGGAAAGGCCTTCGATCCTCTGCATAGATTTCTATGAAGCTATCATTCCTCATTAAACCTGTCTGCCTTAACCATTAGTTCAGCCTAATCTCTATCTGACTACTTATCATCTAAGTACCTGCGTAATTTCACTGGGTGATAATTATAATTATCATGTTATCGGAGGATATTATGTTACCAAGGCATGTATACAATACTGCAAGACTGAAACAATGTGCAAACAAGCTCGAATGTTTGAATTTTTGTTTTTGAAGCTCGAAAGTTTGAAATGTTGAAATTTTTATGGGTTTGTTTTTAAATGTGAATCAGTGTATTGCAAGCGACCAGCAGTTGTATGTATTTGATACACTATATTTCCTGAATGTTATCCTCTTTCCCATGGTAATGGAATAAAACTAAACTTAGTGGTGCAGCAGCCCTAGTGGGCCATGGTCTGCAGTGCCCTGATATCTGCTTTTCTGACCGTGAGCCAAGGGGTGCGTGAGCATATGCCCACTGAAAATAATGGAAATACAGTTAATCTGTTCCGCACGCCCAAAAATATAAATGTAAAAATAAATCTTTCTTCTAAATAGCATTGGTAAATAATATAACCGTATCTTATCTTTATGATAACCGATCTTTTAGCTGCTTCTCATTAATCCACACCAACAAAAGCTTTTTAAGAGTTAAGAGTTTTTGACGGTGCTTGGAAGTAACGATAACTCCTTTGGCTACATCAAGTTTCTTAATTTCTTCCTTCTTCTTCAGAATAGTGCAGATCGTCGTTTTAATTTCTTCCTTCTTCTTCAGAATAGTGCAGATCGTCGTTTTAATTTCTTCCTTCTTCTTTAGAATAGTGCAGATCGTCGTTTTAATTTCTTCCTTCTTCTTCAGAATAGTGCAGATCGTCGTTTAAATTTCTTCCTTCTTCTTCAGAATAGTGCAGATCGTCGTCTTAATTTCTTCCTTCTTCTTCAGAATAGTGCAGATCGTCGTTTTAATTTCTTCCTTTTTCTTCAGAATAGTGCAGATCGTCGTCTTAATTTCTTCCTTATTCTTCAGAATAGTGCAGATCGTCGTCTTAATTTCTTCCTTCTTCTTCAGAATAGTGCAGATCGTCGTTTTAATTTCTTCCTTTTTCTTCAGAATAGTGCAGATCGTGGATGTCGAAAGGCTGTAAGTCTTCACCAATTCTGCCACTCCTACACCACGCATATGTTTATCTATGATTTCGTTCTTAATTTCAACGGCCATGGCTTCCTTCGTTTTCTTTGCAGCAGCATCTGAGGCAACAATCGTTTTGGGAGGCATCGTGAAATAGTTAATTTCACATTAAATGTAATAAGCAATTGACTCACAAGGCCACAAACACGTAGATCAAAGGACACTGAGTGATCTGACGAGGGGATTTCCGGAGTCGAGCCGGATCGGGAAATGGCGCCATGCATACCAACAGCCTAGCTCATTGCTCGAGTCAGTGCTCGCATTTAGAGACTAATGTTTCGGTCATACTTTTCTCGTATCTCGGATTTCTCGTATATAGAAGTGCTCAGATCTCGAGGCTCCACTGTAATACGTAAAAGTTTTTTTGTTGTAAATTTGTTGTCCTTGCTTTAATCGTATTCTGTATGTTTACTCCATGAGGAAGTGACTCAGATTCAATTGCGCAAACGTACACATAACGATGAAAGGGATTCCAAATTTCTCCAATTTTTTATAGGAATAAGGAAAAAATACTTAATATTTAATGAAAGTAAATTTGAATTCTAAAAAAAATGTTTAAGAATACAAAATTTCAAAATTAATTGACCTATATTTATCAAAGAAATGAAAATTATACATACTAGAAGAAAAATGCATTTAAAAGATTTGACTTTTGGATGTTCCTTTGTTCAATGAAATTTGATAAGAAAAGCAATCTGAGCAAGAAGTCAAATCTTGTTGTTAGCTCAAAAGAGGCTATTACTACTGTAATAGGATTTTGCATTGGTTCACGGTAAATGATGCATCACTTCTAAAATTTCTGCAACCAAATATTATCGCCTATACTATTTTTAAAGAAATTAAATAGTTAAAGATTCGCATATATGTACATATTTTCCTCTCATTCTGAAAAAACGATGGAAAAACGAGTCATGAAATTTTGAATAATGTAGTTCTCCATTCGAACATGTGCACTTAAAAGCCCGAATTTTAAATTTCGAGTTAATTTTATCATTTATTTCTCATTCTGTAAAACTTTAATGAATTTGTGATCAATAAAATCATATATTTGAAAGAGAGCAGTGATAACAATGTTCGAAATAAAATATTCATATCTCCTACGCGCACTATTGTTACTAATTGGAAAAATGGAACTATCATGTTCTTCGCACTTAAACCATAAAATTCAATTCAACAGCAATATTGTAAAATATTTAAAACAGCATATCTTTAGAATTTCCGATACACAGTCTTGCGTGCTGGAGATAAAAAAGGTTTTTTTTTTCGTACAGTGTGGCCATTGCTCACTTTGCAATCTTTGAGTTTTCTAATCAAAAACTCATAAATGCTTTACAAAATACGAAATAGGTAATAAATAAATTCCAATTTCAAAATTGTGGCTTCCAGATGCCCATATTCGGGTGAAGACGTACGTTATTCAAAATTGGATGGCTCTAGGTACTGTTGTTTTATCACAATGAGAGAAACATACATACATTTACGCAGTTCTTCATTATTTAATTTCTTTAAATATAATACAGGATTGTAATACTTGGTGGCAACAATTTCAAAAATGATTCGCCTCTTATAGTGAATCAAAGAGAAATTCCAAAACGAAATTAATAGCCATTCTGTGCGAATTGACACTTTTGGACTAATAAAACGTAAAAGTAAATTCTTTGCAATAATTTAAATTCGTGAACAGAAAATATTAAGCATTAAAACAAATAAACTCTGAACATGTAATGTTAAACTAACTCTCAAGATTACAGTACCCTAAACGATGTATAATTTTGGAAAGGTAACCAGAGTATCTAATAAAAACTATGTTTCAAATATACTCAATAAAGCAAGAGGAAATTACTAAAATTACGTTATACAATATAGCAAGAAACATGTCATTTCGTTGGTACCATATTCATGCTTGGTTTATTTACTTATTAAATGTTCAAGAGTTTTGAGTTTGGATTTCTATTTTTTCAATATTTATGCATAAAATGTTTTAAATTATTAGTGCCAGATTATAATTTTATCTGCAGTCTTTTCCTCAAATGGAGTGAAATTAATTAAAACTCTAAACTCATGCCAGTTCTAGAATTCCTTTATTGAATACGTAAGAGTCCTCATTGCAATAATGCTGCCACACATGAATTTTTTAATACGGACGTATCAGTATAAAAGGTTTATTAAGATGACAAATCGCTACTTAATGCCCAAGTGTTACATAAATGTACTCGGACTGTTAAGTAGTAGTCATTCTAGATCTAGACATACGGAGCTTGAAGGAAGTCATAGTGGGCTCCTTATCAGCGTTTAGAATACTTTTATGGTAAATCTTTTAGGAGCACTCAGAGTAACAAATTTTAAGAAATCTTAATCTTTCAGAAGGCATCAAAAGTCGTGTTGAAAACAGATGGTAAACTGAATATCAGCGTAAATGTTTTATTAAGCTGACAAATCGCCACTTGATGTCTAACTGTTGTATAGATGCAACTCGGACTGTTAAGTAGTAGTCAATCTAGATCTAGACATATGAGCTTGAAGGAAGTCATAGCGGGCTCCTTATCAGCGTTTAGAATGCTTTTATGGTAAATCTTTTAGGAGCACTCAGAGTAAGAAATCTTAATCTTTAAGAAGGCATCAAAAGTTGAAACATTGAAAACAGATGGTCAACTGAATATCAGCGTAAATGTTTTATTAAGATGCCAAATCTCCACTTGATGTCCAACTGTTGTATAGATGCAACTCGGACTGTTAAGTAGTAGTCAATCTAGATCTAGACATATGAGTTTGAAGGAAGTCATAGCGGGCGTCTTATCAGCGTTTAGAATACTTTTATGGTAAATCATTTAGGAGCACTCAGAGCAACAAATCTTAAGAAATCTTAATCTTTCAGAAGGTATCAAAAGTTGTGTCGAAAACAGATGGTCAACTGAATATCAGTGTAAATGTTTTATTAAGATGAAAAATCGCCACTTGATGTCCAACTGTTGTATAGATGCAACTCGGACTGTTAAGTAGTAGTCAATCTAGATCTAGACATATGGAGATTGAAGGAAGTCATAGCGCGCTCCTTATCAGCGTTTAGAATAACTTTATGGTAAATCTTTTAGGAGCACTCAGAATAACAAATCTTAAGAAATCTTAATCTTTAAGAAGGCATCAAAAGTTGAAACATTGAAAACAGATAGTCAACTGAATATCAGTGTAAATGTTTTATTAAGATGACAAATCTCCACTTGATATCCAAATGTTGTATAGATGCAACTCGGACTGTTAAATAGTAGTCAATCTAGATCTAGACATATGAACGTGAAAGAGGTCATAGCGGGCTCCTTATCAGCGTTTAGAATATTTTTTTGGTAAATCTTTTTGGAGCACTCAGAATAACAAATATTAAGAAATCTTAATCTTTAAGAAGACGTCAAAAGTTAAAACATTGAAAACAGATGGACAACTGAATATCAGCGTAAATATATTATTAAGATGACAAATTGCCACTCGATGTCCAACTGTTATATAGATGCAACTTGGACTGTTAAGTACTAGTCAATCTAGATCTAGACATATGAGCTTGAAGGAAGTCATAGCGCGGAGTCAAACGCATGTGGATGGAACTACAGCTTGGATGCTCCAGCAAATAAAAAACAAATACCCATAAAGAAATCAGTTGTTATCATGTCTCGGAATGGGGAGAGGCTTAAAATGGGCTAAAACATTTTGATTTTTGAAGTAAGCTTAAGTCAATCAGCTAAAATAATGTGATAGTATCTAGTCAAAAAGAGATAGTAACTTAATTTACTCGTATCGGGTGGCCAAGATAAACAAAATCTAACGTGGAAGATTTCACTTGCTTTGAATTCTCATGCCACCGGTTGTATATCTCATGCCACCGGATAGTATACTATTGCCGAATTGTTGATTAATATTTAATGAAATGCATAGTAACTTTATATATTGATTGTGGTTTACTTAGGATGTTCACGGCATGAATAAATTATGGATACCTTCGATTACTAGCCTTCCATTACTTTAAATGCTTCTTGGATTTTTAATAGAAAACTTTGTCGGGACGGAGACTCTCAAGAACTTCAAAACCACCGTCGGATTAAATAAACCTCGCCTGTATTCCTATTGGTCAAGAACATTTGACGTCATCTCTCACGGCAGGATAAAATCTCTCACCGATTCGCCGTCGGAATCGATTCGCGTGTGGTAGCCCACCGAGTCGAAGTTTCAGAACTAGACAGTAAGCAGATTTCTGCTGCACGGTACGATTTTCTTCGCAAATGGAAGTTTATTTTCCCGGCGCTATCCTTCGACTTTTCCGGTAACGGTTTGTGCATCTTCCGTTACGGTTCTCGAATAGAAAACCCGAATTCATGAACGGTGTGTGTTGTGCAGTGCATTAATACTGGACTATACCATTATTAAAATTACGAGAAACAATACTTTAAAAAATTGTATATCTGGTGAGTTTGGGATATAATATAAATATGCTACACTTTTACTCTAACTGAAATCAGAGGAAGGATCTGTTTGGATAACAGAAACATTTTAAAACTTTCTCTGCGTCAAGAATTTAGAAATATTTAATAAATCATTATTCTCATAATCGTGCATACAGTAATAAGTTTGTGTATAAGTAAAGAAACACACTTATAGCTCAAAGTATGACAACAAGAAACTTGCATATTTGGGATTAATAAAAAATAGTATAATAATATTTTATAATATTCAGACTTTTTCCAGCGGAAATCTTCAATATCTTTTCATTACGCACTCCAAAATTAGAAGTTTGCCATACTTGCGCTATCGATGGTAGTTTTTTTAATAACATATTAATAACTGTTTCTTAGCGTAATTCAGAAATAAAAATATCGGTTCGGGGACGAGAATTATTGTAAATGCTTTTATATTATCTTCCTTCCGTAATAAATTTGAGAGACTTGTATTCAAAGTTTCTTATAAAGTTTATCTGAACTAAGAAACTATAAAAACTTCTATATTTGAATTGCTACAGCTATTTGTAAGGTTTTAGTTACATTAAACTTCCAGAAGCTACTCCAAAGAATCTTCAAACTTTGCACAATCCAATCAATTTCTATGTAGAAGTAATCTTATCATATGTCTCTTAAGATATCTAACTGAACTTACATAACCACATTTACTGAAACTTCAGATACTCTGTGAAAAGTAGTTAATATCCGACTATCAGCTATAGTAAAACCAGTTGAAGAGATTTGTGAACAACGTGTGAACAGTAAATTGTTGATATATGATATAAATGTTGTGCTAAACGGTTAAACTATTTAAATGTAAGTTCTTGTAAGTCATCAGTATTTCTTGTGAACTGAAAGTGACATAAGTGAAAAAGAAAAGTACTATTTCAGCATGGCAATTTATAAGTATATATTACCCACAATCCTCCTTCTACAGCATCTGAACACCGGCGTTCATTTATTGGGTAAGTGATGATTTTTCTTGTATTTGAAAAAACTCAGTTTTCTTTTTCTGTGCATCTGCTATAGTTGAAAGCTTGCGGTTACTAAGTACAGTTATTAAGAATTTTTACAGTAATTAAGGAGAATAACGGAAAATATTTCAAGGATTTCTATATATAAACATATTCTATATTCAAGGATTGTAAATTAATGAACTAAAAGCATTTTTATACCTTTACAAGCTCGCGAAGATCTTCAAAATGGATGTTCAAAATTGTCTTTTATTACTCAAACTATTAAGTTTGTAGGTAGTCTCTTTACTTATGGTGAAATTATTTCCTGTTTCAGTAAATTTTAGTTACTAAATTGTAACAAACGCTTTCTGAATTAGGAAAATTATTCTGCGCAAACCGCAGAAAGTTAGGTATTTATGATGAAACTTTACTTTTACTAATGAGAAATTTAGATATATTTCCCTTGAACAATATTAAAGAATTAAGGAAATATAATATATTAGCTATTATATTGCTTTAACTTCCAAATGTTTTAGAATAAATTTAGAAAGCAAATTTTTCCTTGTCTTATCTAAAACTATTAAATTTGGGGTTAGTCCCTTCATTTAGGGTAAAATTTTTGTTATCTTCACAAATTTTAATTGCATCGGATATTTTTTAGCTTCTTAAATCATAATCAACGCTTTATGATATAGAAATATTGTTCTGCGCAAACCACAGGAAAGTTAGATATTTATGATGAAACTTTACTTAATCATATTTTCACGAACACTTTAAAACGAATGGACACGTAAATTTGAGAACTTAGAAATATTTTTGATTAATATTAAAGAATTATAGAAATATAATATATTAGCTATTATGCTAAGGAAATACAACTATTGTTAAAGAATGAGAAAAAGAGAAGAAATCTTCCTGAGAATAAACGCTACAGCGAACCCTTTCTGAGACATTAACCTATGGTTGCAGGTAATTTCGGTCTTCTATGGAGATGGTCGGCTTAGAGAAGTAATGTTAAATTATGTTGAGAGAAATATTTATTACTTTTAGAAGTGGTTATTTTGGGGAGGAGACCGCCACGAGATGCTTCACGATGTTCAACTTTCCTTGATTTTTGTGCCTTCTCCATATAACTGCTAAAAGTGTTGTGGCAAATTGTGTTCTAAACATAGGCACAGGCTATGCTTAGGGGGAGAGGCAAATCTTGCGTTATAATGGATATCCCGTGTTGCTTCTTGAGCCTTTTTTATTACATCCCAAATGCTTCATAATAAATATGAACAGAATCATTTAAATTTTCAAGTTAAGGGGACTCGTACACCTTAAAACCCATAAGATCTTCGAATATGTGACTGTTGCAAGAATTGGGATAACTTATTTATTTTAAAAGCAATTACTTCCAACTTTTTACAGCTGACTAAATAATATAGCTGCTTTCTGAAATAGTGATCAGAAAGTTTGTGTTGCCACAAATATTTTTATAATTTAATCCGCTTTTTGACAAAAATTTTCTTCATGTTTCCACCTTGCGCGCACAGTTTAAAACATTCTGTTGCATAATTTAATTCCATATTTAATATATAGCTTTTATAACATTTGGAAACTACTGTGAACCAAAAATTCTGAGAATTTCATGTTAAATTTTTATTTTATTTGGAGTCGAGTTTATAAAATGTATTTTATTAAAAAAATCTGTAATGTTTTCGTCCATAAAATTTTTTAATATTAAAATATTCATCAGATTTTAGGTTCAGTTAAAAATAAGGGCTCATATAAAGAATTCCATCGAATTTCAAGTATGTGCCATTAGCCATTTTTAAAATATCGTGCGCGCAAGGTGGAAACGTGACGAAAACTTTTGTCACAGAGCGGATTAAATTACAAAAATATCTGTGGCAACACAAACTTTCTGGTTACTAGTTTCCAAAGCAGCTATTTTATGTAGTCAGCTGTAAAAAGTTGGAAGTAATTGATTTTAAAATAAATAAAATATCTCAATTCTTGCAACAGTGACATATTCGAAGGGTGTCAAGGGGTTTAAGGTGTATGAGCCCCCCTTAAAGTTTTGTATTGTTATACAATTGCATATAAATAGCATCAAGTATAATCATGTTGTGTTTCTTATTTAGGTAGATGTTTTCTTTTCTGGGAAAACATACAATTCTACAGATTTATTCAAAGCTCTAAAAGAAACTTTATTAGTGATTGGTAATTACTTTCTTTATAAAAGTTTATTATTTTAACGCCTGCCCAAGTTGGCTTGAATTGCTTACTTTCCTGACTGTGTTTGCTTCTTATAATTCCAAAACTTCAAAGAACATAAATGTAAAACTTTAAAATATGCAGGTTTTAAAAACTTTTATAAAACCAAGATTTTGATTTTAGATTCATGTAATTTTCATTTATTACGGATAAATTTATGCGGTAAATATCGTATCAATGTAGTAATGATTGTATACTGCGCAAAAAAAGGGGGGGACACACATCTCCCATTCTACTGAGTCGATTGACGAATTTCAACTTGCGTTTTTCATACCTCGAAAGCGCGACTTAGGATTTGTATTAGATTTATATATAGCATTGTTCTAATGTAGATATTTTGAAACAAAATCGGAATTTTTCTGTAATGTCATGCCAATGTTTTTCCATATTTCGATTCTACGACTCAAATTATGCCAAACTGCCAAGGTTTGTAAAAACTGCAGGAGTATTTTTTAAACAATCAGCTCTCAAATTTTTAGCTCCTCAGTGTTAATCGAATTTATCATATATTTGTTAATATCTCTTTTTTTTATTTTAAACTTATTTTAATCTTCCTTTCACATTTCAAAATTGAGGTTCATTCCAAATAAAAATCGCCCATTTTTTTATGATTTATTTTTAAAATTTGTATTTTAAAATAATTTTTATAAATTTTTAGAAAAAATTTTGATTTATAACCTATCAAAGTTTAACATCATACTAAAGTAGAATGATTTCTAAGCACATATGCAAAAAGTTAGAATTTTCATTCAAAATTTTCTAAGATATGCATGAATTTACATATTGACGTGTTTTGAAAGTTGGCATATTTGTTATAAGCGATAATAACACACTTGGTTAAAATTATTTGAAAGTATCAACGATGAGTTTTCCCCCCCCCATCCATCTGCAATGAAATAAAGGAAAGAGTGTGTGTCAAAATTTTAAATAAAGGAAATAAAGGAAAGAATTTGTGTCAAAATACCTATAATCAATCTATTTAATCAACGCTATATATAAATATAATATATAGCCTAAGTCTCACTTTCAAGACATGAAAAACGCAATTTGAATTTCGTTAATCGGCCCAGTAAAACGGGAGATATCGAACTGTGCCATTTTTTTTTGCACGGTGTATATATTACAAATGTTTCTGAATTATATTCTGAATTCTGAATTGAGGTTGCTATAAATTAAGAAGTTCGCCAAGTGAATTATACTTTGTGCAAACTGAAAAAAATACGCAAAGGTAAATTTTTGAATTTCTCCATAAGTTTTGCACCACATTTTACAAAATTTAGTATTAAGGCATACTTTGAGTCGTAGAATCGAAATATGAAAAAACATTGCCGTGTTATTTCAGAAAAAGTCCGATTTTGTGTCAAAATACCTATAATCAATCTATTTAATCAACGCTATATATAAATATAATATATAGCCTAAGTCTCATTTTCAAGACATGAAAAACGCAATTTGAATTTCGTTAATCGGCCCAGTAAAACGGGAGATATCGAACTGTGCCATTTTTTTTTGCACGGTGTATATATTACAAATGTTTCTGAATTATCTATCTCATTTGCATCGAAAGTCTGTATTTGTTATCTTCCTCTTATTTAAACTAATATAATTTAAAAGATAATAAAAAATGAAACAATTTGGAGTTTTTGTGCTTGTTGCTAATAGTTTATATCAAAAGTTTAATTATGTTTTTTGTAAAAAAATGTGCATAACATTAATAAATGTTTTAAAAAATGCACAATTTTTTTTACATATTTTAAATCTTAAAATGCGCCATGTGTTAAATAAATGGCTGAAGTAGAAAAACGTTCAAATTATAGCTAACCTCGCAAGTTAGTTTTATGACAACAATTAAATTTACAATAATACGTTGGATAAAAGGTTTGCTGCTAAAAATAATGGATTATACTGGTTTTAAAATTAATCACATTTAAGATCATTTTTTAGCCTAACGGTAAAAATAATTTTTTAAATTAAATAAAATAAGTGACTAATATAATGTAAGTGTACATAAAGATGGGAATTTCTTCTCGAGATAAATTAAAAGATAAAGATGGGAATTTCTTCTGGAGATAAATTAAAAGATAAAGATGAGAATTTCTTCTGGAGATAAATTAAAAGATAAAGATGGGAATTTCTTCTGGAGATAAATTAAAAGATGAAGATGGGAATTTCTTCTGGAGATAAATTAAAAGATAAAGATGGGAATTTCTTCTGGAGATAAATTAAAAGATAAAGATGGGAATTTCTTCTGGAGATAAATTAAAAGATAAAGATGAGAATTTCTTCTGGAGATAAATTAAAAGGTAAAGATGGGAATTTCTTCTGGAGATAAATTAAAAGATAAAGATGGGAATTTCTTCTAGAGATAAATTAAAAGATAAAGATGGGAATTTCTTCTGGAGATAAATTAAAAGATAAAGATGGGAATTTCTTCTGGAGATAAATTAAAAGATAAAGATGGGAATTTCTTCTGGAGATAAATTAAAAGATAAAGATGGGAATTTCTTCTGGAGATAAATTAAAAGATAAAGATGGGAATTTCTTCTGGAGATGTAAAGAACGTTACAAAAACTACTTAAGAAATAATAACCCCAAATTTAACAAAAAATGTAGCAATGGAATTGAAACGTAGTTTTTGATGTGCTCCTATTAGAGAACAATTTCATAATGCGTATTTCTCTGGCTTTATAAAAGCTCAACGTTCCATGAAACTTTTGCACATCAAAATGGCTTATAGCGAAGATATAGGAAAGAACAAAAATCATGTACCATTATCCTTTTCGTATTTTGTATCTAGCAGGTATTTCATGCATATTTTCTACGCCTGTCTATCTAAGGTTGAAATTCGTTATTTGTAGTATATTCTGGCTGATGTCTTATATTTCACCTGATATCGGATGTCCTGGCTCGTGAAAAGTGATGTCAAATATTCTAGCTGAAATTTTGACGTGAGAAAAGTATTCATGATGGTTAAAAATAGCACATTTTTTTTTCTATCGTACGATTACTTCGAAATCATTATATTATCTTTACTTATGCACATGCGTGCTTGCTCGTAATTGCAGTTATATTTTCGTGCAGTTATTGCATACAATAATCACACTGGACAGTAGTTTATCAGAAGCGATTTTCTCTTTGAATATTTGTCCTTAACCAAAAAGCATAGCAGTTTTTAAGTCTCCAGTAAAAAAGAAATACAGTACGCTGAAGCAGGAGATACAATGAAAGTAAACGAAAAGCTCAAGCGCTGTTTATAGTTGAAAACTAAAAAAACTAAAAAGAATGCATGGAATATAAGTACCCACTGGGTTTTGCAATGTAATTAAAAGTATTTGGAATAAGTTTCTTTTTAGGGGGAAGAATTTTACTTCTAGCAAATATTATTTTTTTGGGGGGGATACTTAAAAACCTTTAAAAAATAAACATTCAGTTGATTAATTTTAGTCCAACAGATAGTACCATTTATCAGTTTGTAGAGACATTAGCCATTTTTGGAAGCAAAAGAGATGAAAAATAAGCAATGCCTTAGCCGGGAATCGAACCACGGACCTCTGGAAAACCGGCCCAGCGTGCAGAACGACTACACCACGAAGGCACGCTAGGAAGGTGGGAGAAAAACCTTATATACTCCCCCTTTTAAAGGGCAACTGTGGTTTTTAGGGGACCCAATCGCCAAATCCTGGGTGCGCAGAATCATCATCCAACACCCTTTTAGTTCGAGCTCCACTGTAGAGACATTAGGCATTTTGGAAGCAAAAAAGACGAAAAATGAGCAACGCTTCCGCCGGGAATCGAACGACGGATATATGGAATACCGGTCCAGCGTGCAGAGCCACTACACCACGAAGGCGGGAGAAAAACCTTATAAATTTACTGCTTTCATTACACACCCAATTTATATTTTGCTGCAAAACTTCAATAACTGAACTCTATTTACTTCAGAATACATTCAGGTTAACAATATGTTCCCAATAGACTTTACATAAGAAAGTTAGGAAAATTTTTAAGTTAAAATAAGTGGTTAATATAATATAAGTGTGCAATCAATGCATTGCTTTTCAATGCACACTATGATCTCTTCTTAAGGGAAGAAATGTCTTCGTAGAGGATTTCCTAAGCGAAATGTGCTCGTATTCATGTTACACATAGGGAAAACCATGAAAACCATCATGAAGCAAGTTAGTTCTCTAGATTGAGTCCATCAGCGACCGAGAGATAAAGTCAGTGAACATTCGTAGTTCAATCCAGGTTTGAATACCGGCTAACGGACTGCCTGCATGGACGTTTTTGTTGTTTTCTCCATGTGTTACATGCATACGAGACAGTTTTCCTTAAAATTCCTCCACGAAGGCACTCCTCTCCTTAGGCGGATAACTCTTGCGTGCTTTGACGTAATCAAGTAAACTAAACGAAACCTACCTCCACTGTTCACTAGAATAAGTAGTTTCAATAGCCGGTGGGCGTAGATCGGTTGGTTTATTTTGTTATGGAAAACACATGACAGCTATTTTCATAAAGGCTGGGAAGCCTTTATGAAGTACATTCTAAGGGAACTAACTCGCATCCACGTTGCACATGGGCAAAAACACGAGAACGCCCGTACACCGAGCTCATTAGCCTGGAATCGAAATCAGATCAAACTAGACTAGAAGAGAAACACGCTAAGGTGACAATCAAAATCGTAAAAACAACCTTGTATTTAGCGTAGGTATAATGAAACACTCAATCGATTTCGAGGGCAGCTAAAGGTCCCTCCTCATCAGGAGAAAGAAATACTTAGAAAGAAGAAAATAAAGGAGTCACAGAAACACGTGGTCCTTATCAGCACTGCACGTGGTTATACTAGATTTTTTAATCAGAGTTGCACTGGCCGCCTACTTTTACTGAGCCAGGCTATCTGATCAAGCATAAAGGACAAGAAAAAATTAGCGAAGTTAAAATAGGGAGCGAGGGGCAAATGCACCTTACGCTCAAAATCTGAACTTCAAATAATGGAAAGCAACCACTGAACGGATTTTTATACCCTCTGGTAATACCAAACGCGAGGAGGTAACGCCATCTATCGGCAAAAATAACTGAATTAAGAGAAGAATTTTAAAGGCATTAGGAAGGACTGGATTGGACTTCAAATCATTAACTAAACCTGCTAAATCTTTGTGAATGTGAAAAGCCTCAAGAAAATCCAACTCACCTATGGAAGAAGCCTTTCGGATAATTTTTGCAGACCCAAAATCAAAATTATGGTTAAAAGTCCAACTATGATACGCTATTGAAGACTTGTTAATTTCGCCTTTTCTGACATAAGATTTATGTTCCTTGATACGAAACTTCAACGCTCTTTTTGTTTGGCCAATATATCTTAAACCACACTGATACGATATACTATAAATTCCCCAAGAATTCAAGACAGAAACGCAATCTTTTAGAATCGAAGGGTGAATTTTATTAATAGGGGAGAAACCGACTTGAAAATTGAATTCCTGAAGAATCCGTGTACCACGTGTTTCTGTGACTGCTTTATTTTCTTCTTTCTAAGTATTTCTTTCTCCTGATGAGGAGGGACCTTTAGCTGCCCTCGAAATCGATTGAGTGTTTCATTATACCTACGCTAAATACAAGGTTGTTTTTACGATTTTGATCAGATCAAACTACCAGTGTTCAGCGACTTTACCATTCGGCCGTTGGTAGGCTCATTGTACGTAGAAACAATTCATCAAATGCACATGAATTTGCCGAAATTAAGTATTTGTCTTAGTATTTTAAACCATTTCTTTCGCAATTAAATCTCAAAGAATATTTGGATTTTAATATTTGACTGCATATTGCTATAAAGAATTCTTTCCCCTTTCCTTTCTGACAAATAAATTTTTAGCTATGGATCCAGAAACTCTAATCGTGCCAGTCTTTGAGTAGTTTGGATTTGCTATCAAAGTCTTAGATTATGTTCCATTCATTTAGTAAAAAATTACTAGAAAGTTCTGAAATATAGTTCTTGTAGTATAATTAATTTTCCATATTGCCTCTTAATAAATGTTCAGCATTGCAAGGAAATCTGATTATTTTAAATTTGTCACGTATTTAAGAATGTGCAGGTTTTGGAATTGACGCTCATTAATCCGTTTCTGTTTTTGTTTTACTTGTAAGCTCAAATTATATTTTCGCAGTATCTGCAATAGTTAATTAGTATAATTATTAAAATTAATGAATGTTTAGAATGTAAAACGCTTACGCAGAGAAATGCCTTAAATTATCGACTTTTATGAAAAGTTGTCAAATACGACAGCACTTTTCAAAAATTTTGATCATATATATTAATTAATTTTCTTTGATTGGGAATCTTATTTATTGCCTGAGTAGCAAATTTAACCATCTGTTGTCATATTAAGTTTATACACATAGGTATCATGCGGGCCGGACTTCCTTGAGCAAATAATAACACATAATATGCAATATTATGAAGTTTGTTGACTTAATACAATATAAGATCAATGTGCTTCTTTGTTGTGGTGGCTGAGAGTAGACATGCGACTGAAACAGTAAAAACGCTTTGGCATCTAAGAACAGACATATGAATGGAAAGGTAAAAAATCTGATGTGTACACCACATGACTTCCTTGTACGGAATATGAAATTATATGCATTTTGTCTTGCATTTCATTTAAAGTTTTTGGATTGAATTAAATCTACTTCGTCGACAGCGCATAAACCACAATGGAATAAATGCTTTCTTTAAAATTCACTCTATTTGTTTACCATAGCGACACTCTGGCGCTAGATTCACTTAACAGTATCATATTTCGTTCATATTATAACTCAGAATGCACAAAATTTATATCATTTAAAGAATTATCTAATCGTTGCCACATGTTCTACTTACATACTATAATAAAGCTAGAACGACGTATAAAAGAAATTAAGCGAACAAAACAAAAAGGAAACAGTTTTTCACAGAGGATTGAGTATTTCTCATTCAATTAATTCAGTTCTCACTTCGCGACAAGGCATAAATACACAAAAACTCAAAATATATGTATTAAAAATTACGAAGTAAATCTTAAACACTTTTTCCTCGAAAAAATTCCAGACAGGATTAAGCATGATTTAATTCGCACTAATAAATGAAGGCATTATCTTTGTTGTTGCGAAGCTAAGTTTCTCTAGATTGGCAACAAATCCACTATTCTGCTGTTTTAAATGTAAACAATCAATGGCCGCCATCAAGAATATTATTAGGCTTAGCGGCACTTAAACAGCTTTAAAATTGTTGATAATTCTAAAAATATGGCATACACATTTACTAAAGGCATAAAAACCTTAACCGGAAGATAAGAACAACATAATTCAATCCTTTTTAAAGCAAAAAGTGTACAATTTACAAACATATAAGAGTAAAGAAACTGAGGTCACTGAGCCGGGTATATATATATATATATATATATATAAATATATTTATATAAGTTTGGTGCTGCCGATTGCAACCAAAATACGAGGTGCACAGCTACATGTTATAGTAGTCTTATATACAAAATTTCAACGTTCTGAGGCTACTTGTTTTTGAGTTATGCGAGATACGTACGTACGTACGTACGTACGTACATACGTTTCTCCAGACGCCACGAAAAATTCTCTTCAGAATTCATTTTAAAGCAGTTTTATAATTTTTTTGGAGGAAAAGAGTATTTTATTCTGTCCTTACATACAGATATCACGGAAATACATCGTTAAATTGCATTCGAAAGCGGTAAAAATGGATATTTTCGTTGAAATATGCTGCCTGAAACTTTTCGCCATTACAATACTTCCTTTTTACTTCGTACAAGAAAGTAAAAAAGCTTTGGCGAATGAGAGCAGACATACGAGTGAAAGGGCAAAAATGTTTCGACGCTTGAGAGCAGACATACTATTGAAATGGCAAACAATGTTTGGTGCTGAGAGCAAACATAAGACTGGAACAGTAAAACAACTTTGGTGGTTGAGAGAAGACATACGACTAGAACGCTAAAAGAGTTTGGTGGCTGAGAGCAGACATAGACTGGATAAGTAAAAATACTTTGGTGGCTGAGAGCAAACATATGACTGTAGAAGTAAAAAAGCTTTGGTGGTTGAGAGCAGATTTACGCCTGGAATGGTAAAGAAGCATTGGTAGCTGAGAGCAGATATATGACTGGAACGGTAAAAAAGGTTCGGGAGCTGACAGTACACATACGACTGCAAAGGGTTAAATATAGATCTGGTACGTTTACCTTTTAATATCTAAATACTTTAAATTTTGAATAATTCTCAAACTGAAGCGCTTTTGTTTCAGAAAACTAAGTAAATCGTAGAAACTAGGTTATTAGCTCAGTGATCCCTATTCTGTTTTAACTAATGAAATATAAAGATAGGAAAAAATGAGTCTCACATTTCAGTACCTTGAAAGCTTGCTTCACTTAGTAATA
This sequence comes from Stegodyphus dumicola, assembly GCF_044657685.1. Lineage (NCBI taxonomy): Eukaryota > Metazoa > Arthropoda > Arachnida > Araneae > Eresidae > Stegodyphus > Stegodyphus dumicola. Next base: position 124,132,722 of record NC_140778.1, read on the forward strand.
GAAATATACAGAGAAACTGCGCAAATGTTAGAGAAAGACACGCTCAATACAAGCTCGCCGTGCTTTCAATTCTTCTGACTTCTCTAAGCCATTTTCTCCCTTCTTATGGCATGGCTTTCCTGGTTTAATTAAAAACTCCTTTGGAGGCCAGTCGGTAGGTCCGGAATTCGAATCCTAGTGGCAGCTCTGTTGATTTTTCATACCTTTTGGCTCTACTAAATACCTGATAATTCGACAAGGTATTTCTTTATAACCCATGTAACATTTAATGCATCAAAGACTACAATTCAAATAGATGATTGATTGATTTATGGAAAAAAATAGGAGAGCTATTCGCTAAGAAGAAGCGGCCTTCAAATATGATTATCTAAGAGACATTTTCCTGTATTTGCTTTACAATTTGATAAAAGCACAAAAACAAGTTAACAATGAGCATGCTCTTCGGGAGTCAAAGCTAGATCGAACGACCAGTGTTCAGTAGTAATTAGATGGTTATAATTTCACATCCACGGATGTAACGCCGTTGGCTTTAGCTGCGAAATTGTGGTAAGCTCATCCTTGATTTAATATCTGGTTCCAAAGCAGACTTGGAACTTGCATGCGATGTGTGGTTGTTTCCAAGTATAATACAGATGTTAGAAAATTTCCTTTAGAAAGTTAGATGTCTCTCGGGCTTCTTAGAAAATGCCAAAATCTCTTCCCAAAAAGATAATCCTTTTATACTTTGCTCAAGTTAATCGCACTACAGCTCCCGATCGCTGAAACGGCGGAACACTGACAGTTCGACTCTGTTCAAATTCCGTTAAATGAACTAGATACTTACGGTTGTTCAAGGTTTTTTCCTTGTGTAATGCAAATACGAGCTTGTTTCCCTTGAAACTTCCACCATGATGGCATATCTACATATAGGCAGACATCATTCGCATGCTAATAATCCAAATAAATAATCAGCCTACATTTATGGGAAACCGCTTGTTGATTTCCTTTATATTTATGTTTTCAAGTAATAGGAAAAAAGGTGGCATTTTGAGAAAAATAAAGGTTTTAATCCTATTACTATAAAACATGATTTGACCCGCCAACAGATTCAAATGTGATGTCAGGTTCTGTTTTCAGCATGTGTGTTTAAAGTTGGTTGCTGAATTTTCTTAAAGTCAAGCTGCTATCAAACCTACGAATTAGTTTTGTTAGCAAAGGCATTTTCCCTGTAACCGCTGACAAAACAAATCTGCGTTTGAATACCATTGTGAAAGTATCTTATTTTTGTTGCCAAACTAACGGAAGAAATAAATCTGTGATAGAGATATTATTTTAATCAAAATAGCTTTTACTGAATAATAATGAAATGGTATCATTTGCTATTTTAAATACGTCGTTCAAACAAAATATTTCAAATATCGGGTTTTTTTGATGGAGAATAAGAGTTAGTGAATAAATTGATTGATAATTTTACACGCATTTTTGCTCATGTATTATGTTATTGAAACACTTTTATGAAGATATATTTATTTTTCATTTTATGAGCAACATTAACGTGATTTCCTATTTTTCCTCCATATTCATGTGCTCGTATTAACTTTTAAACTTAAAAGCAATTAACTTAAATTATACCATTTTGTAAATAGTAATATATCTTTTTAGATTCTTAGTTATTATTTCTTGTGTCTATGGAAATAGTCTCAACTATTTATGAACAACATTAACGTGATTTCCTATTTTTCCTCCATATTCATGTGCTCGTATTAACTTTTAAACTTAAAAGCAATTAACTTAAATTATACCATTTTGTAAACAGTAATATATCTTTTTAGATTCTTAGTTATTATTTCTTGTGTCTATGGAAATAGTCTCAACTATAAAAAGTAGTAATTTTAATTAATTTAATATATCTAAAATCAATCTAGTGTAATCACTAGCAATAAAATAGGTGTGTAATAACGGTAAACACCTGTTGTATAATAACATTACTTACATTTAATTCTTGCTTTTAATTTATTCCTTTTAAATTTGTCATTCATGATTTAATTCCAGTCCCCGTTAAACATTTTTAACAATTTACATTCAAGTTACTTAAAAAAATCTTTCGAAATAGAACTTACTAAGTATGGATTCACTCTTTTCAGATCATTCTACTATGATTAATCTTAGGAGATAATATAATCAATTTTATTTAGTAAATAAATGTTGTATAATAACGATATACTAGAATAACGGTAACCCCAGAGTGTTGCAAAAGAAAACACGTATAAATGGTTGTAAACGCATTTTTTACGAAGATACATGGAAATAATTTAATCCAAATTAAAAAACAGAACCTTTAATAGTTAAAATTTTTGCAAAAGCATAAAACGGATTAACTTTCTTTTCTACGCACTTTTGATAACAGAGAACATGGAGTTATAAATATCACGAATGTTTGTATTTGGTAAAATACGCTATTTATTAGCAATAAACGTTTAATTGCAAAAATAATATTTGATGCTAATACATTTGTAAGTTGTAAGAAATACACACACGTGCAAATTTACATATATATGTATGTGATGTACCAGCTTTTGTCCGGAATAAATAGAATGGTGAATAATTATAAATGTAGTCGTAGCTTAAATTATCAGACGATAAGTGTAAAAAACAGGATCCATTTATTATTATTCAGGAGAAATAGCAGTTACAAAATCAGATATCCGGAGTAAATAAAAAGAATTACTAATAACTTTTTGTATGAAGTTTACTGCATCGTTACTTTAAAGAAAAGCCCCCGATATTCCTTTGCGAGTCCTTTTATAGCCTCTGGAAAGGCGGAGCTTTCAAGAAATGACGTCAGCCTCTCAGCCAATCCAGTTCGCTTTAAAAAATTCCAGAACATTCTATAACTGTACGTGTAGAAAAGGCGGGAAAAACAGCTTGACTACGGGACTGTGGATTTAATTCCACGTACTTTCAAATAAGAGACCATCGCCATTAAAAATGAAAAAGAACATACAGTTAGAAATTTAAGTGTAATTTGACTATGGAATTTTATTATTACATGTATAAATCAAGTAAAAAAGCAGTTGGAATAAATAAATAAATACAACAGAGGAAAAAAAGTCAGAAATGGTTCAGATTTTTAACGTTCGCCCAAAAGGATTTCTTAAGGTTTTTCTACGCTCTGGCTGAAGTCGCAATCTACGAGTCTGCTATTGCACTTACTCATGCTAAGCCATTTCTTTTTGTCTTTTTAGCTTTATTATTAAGCAGCATTTTCTTCGCGCTTATGCCATTTGCAATTCAACAGCAAAATTACACGAATTTTAAAAGCAGCATGCGTTTAGAATTTCTGATGAAATGTTAGCTGGCATTCAGTTTTCATTTCTTTTTATTCTTTTCTCAGATTATCATATTACATACAGTTTTCTTAGTAAGGTGGCTTGCATAACGTTTTTTGATCATTTTATAATAAAAGTTTTATGTGTTAAATTTATTAATTAAATACCATGTTCTTCGAACTTACGATACATAACATTCAGGTAAATAGCAAAATCGCAAAAGATTTAAAAACAGCATATCTTCAGAATTTCCAACAGGCAGATTCGCTCGCTGGAGGTAACAGTGTTTTCCTCCGTAGAGAGTTACCACCGCTCGCTTTCAAATCGTTGAGTTTGTTAAAAATTCTTTAATGGTTTACAAAATACGAAATATAAAATTCGAAATTCAAGTTGCAAAACTTTTTTTTAATCATTTTATAATAAAAGTTTTATGTGTTAAATTTATTAATTAAATATCATGTTCTTCGAACTTACGACTTATAACATTCAGGTAAATAGCAAAATCGCAAAAGATTTAAAACAGCATATCTTTAGAATTTCCAAAAGGCAGATTCGCGCACTGAAGGTAATAGTGTTTTCGTCCGTAGAGGGTTACCACCGCTCGCTTTCAAATCGTTGAGTTTGTTAAAAAATTCATTAATGGTTTACAAAATACGAAATATAAAATTCGAAATTCAAGCTTCCAGTGGCAAATAGACGGGTCCAGGATTACGCTATTCGCAATTTGATGGCCTGTAGAGTCATTAGGTTAATTGGAAGCAGAAAAGATTAAAAATATGAAACCGCCTTCGCAGGAATCGAACCACGGACCTCTGGAATACCGGCCCAGCGTGCTACCGTTACACCACGAAGGCACGCTAGGGAAGCGGGAGAAATACCTTTTAGGCCTACCATCCATTTTTTACAGTGCGAGAAACGTACAGAAATTCATGCAGATAGATTCTTTACTATTTAATTTGTTTAAAAGTAATACAGGGCGATAATATTTCGTGTAACAATCTGAAAAGTGTTTCAGACATTTAAAGTGTTACGCCACCAAATCCTATTTTGAGACTAATAGCCCATTCAATGTATAAAACTGAATAAATACAATAATGAATAAGTACATCTAAACAAGTAAAATAAAGAATAAATACAAAAATGTATATATACAAAAAAGAAAAAAAAATACAATAATAAATAGATTCAAAAATGAGAAATGCAATAGATTATGTATATAGGTCTTCCCAGGATAATATAATCTATTTCTCCTCACTTACAAATTTTAAGTTTTGATACATATAATTATTAGGTACTTGTAAGGAATTTTTCTTCCCTCGCAGCATGAATTTGCTGTGCATGTACTTCTAGGAGTCAAAAGATATGGAGTTGGAATCCTGGTGAAGGCACTGTTGATTGGACACTTTTCATCCTCCACAAAGTCTTGCTGTTTCTACAAATGTCACTCGACCAAAAAGTAATGGATGCTAATTCGTTACCATACGGATTTGACGACTGGGTTTTGTTTCCTTTCCCAGTCGCGTTTTAGATGACATATAATAAAAGAAATTTCCCCCTTCCCTATTTGGTTCTTTTATGGTATAAGTGACAGCACGTCTGGTTGGAAACCAGAAGATCTGGAATTCGAATTCCGCCGAGAACACGGCTAATTTTCTGTGTTCCCTACCTGAAATACCTTAATAGCTTAGCAGACTCTACATATCTTGCATTTTAAAGTATTTTATAATTGTTTCCTCTTGTCCTTTATCTTACAATTGTCTAAATGACTTGAAGTAGAAAGCTATCGTAAGTAATGGCTTAGATTTTAGTGGGTACTTTCCCGTTTCACCGGCGCAAATCTCGCCAAGCAGACTTTGTCGGCGACAGCATACAGTATAGACATAAAAAAATTTAGTTCTAAGAATTTTTTTATTTTGAACGCATAAACATATTAATATGATTTAAAATTTTTTAAAAAGCCAATAAATAAAGACAATAAATTTGTAAAAAGACATTCATTTAAGAATTTACTATGCTTTCCTGGTTCAACATCCTGATTCGCCGGTTCGTATCACGTGACCCCAAGTGATCTTATCTCACGTAAACTACGCTACAAAAATATAATTCTGTCAGTAATTATCTACATTAATTCTAAGTTAAATTTTAATTTGGAATACAAGTTTAAATGCAAGAATTATTTCAATTTGTACGAATAGCTTACTCAGAAATTATGTAAAACCGCAGTGCTTTACTTCGCTAGTGCATTCTCATTAGAACTGATGAATTTTACCTTTAGTTTTGACTTTTCTATATTTACGCCTTCGCGTGAGCGGTGTGATTGCATCCTAATTGACTTAATTACCGCAAATGGTCTTAGGATATAAAATTTATCTATCTTTTGTAAAAATTCTATGTAATTGTATGCCAGTATTGAAACAAACAATCAATCTGATGAGAAATGGCTGCGACTTGTTTTGAAAATGAAGCGTAAAAGGTTACCAACGAATATATTCCGTTTGGCATTAGTTGTACCATTATTGGCGACTTTATCGCTTGCGCCGGCAAAACGGAAATCGTTTCGTGGTTTCTCATGTGTAAGATAAATAATCCTGTCAGATAAATCATTCGTCTTAAAAAGCTTTCTTAAACAACATAGCTTTACAAGTTAAATATTCTTTTCTATAATTGTAAAATGTGCTGAAATCTTCACCCTATTTCTGGGTCTAGTTTTAGAACCTCAAAGGTTGTACAAATATGACATGCTGTTGAAGAAAAGGAATATAGAAACTGAAGAATATTAGATTCCTTTATAGTTCAACCAAAATATGCTTATCTAAAAAGAGCTATGTGTTTATAAAATCTTTACTGGGTCCAAAATTTTAACATATTTGCTCTTATCTTGATAAATTCACCGGAAAGCTTTCTTTGTAAAAATGACACAATTCCTAGCTTAAAATAAATATAGAATTCTGAAAATGCCTTTAAAATATTTGATTAATGTTTAAAAGTAATATTATTATAAAATGAGAAAGATAACAGAAAAAATCAATCAATTCCTTGCGATATAATTTGTAAAGTTACCTTGCGTATCATATAAGTCACTCACACTTAGTTGTCCTGAATCTCTTTAACGTTGATAGTTTCCATGTTATTTTCCTCAGACTAAACGTTCCAGGAAGACTTTTTCATCAATAAGAGAACGATATAAGGTTTCAGAAAAGACGTAATGAAAATACTACACGCAAAAAAGAGTGGAATAAATGTTATGTACTTGAAACATTACATTACGATGGCAGTTTGTTACGTTTCACGACATCGCAATAAATCTGAGTAAGAAAACATTAGTGCTGTAACTTGCTAATTTTCCTCTCGAAATATAGCGATACTTCGAATTTACAGTCATTCTAACATTGTTCGAATATCATTTCCATAATTTCGAATTATCGTCTGAATTTTTTTGTAAAATGATCATGTTTTAAACCGTAAGAAAAAATTTCATTACAGTTTTGACACGTGTAATTTTAAACTTGAAATCAAGTCAGAAGTTAAATTTTGCTGATTAAGAATATGCTATCGTCTGCTCTTATGACACCTACCAAAAACGACATATTGAATGAACAGCGTCATCAATAGAAGTTGCATTTACACATGCATTAATTATCTTTCCTATATATAACTAGGTATTTTAAGGGGGTTCATACACCTTAAACCCCTTATGATCTTCGAATATGTGACTGTTGCAAGAATTGAGATAACTTATTTATTTTAAAAGCAATTACTTCCAACTTTTTATAACTCACTACATAATATAGCTGCTTTCTGAAATCGTAATCAGAAAGTTTGTGTTGCCACAAATATTTTTATAATTTAATCCGCTTTGTGACAAAAAGTTTCCTCATGTTTCCATCTTGCGCGCACAGTTTAAAATTATCTGTTGCATTATTTAATTCCATAGTTTATATATAGCTTTTATAAAATTTGGAAACTACTGTAAACCAAAAAAACTTAGAATTTCATGTTAAATTTTTATTTTATTTGGAGTCGAGTTTATAAAATGTATTTTATTAAAAAGATCTGTAATATTTTCGTGCATAAAATTTTTTAATATTAAAATATTCATCATACTTTTGGTTCAGTTAGAAAATAGTCGCCATATTAAGAATTCCATCCAATTTCAAGTATGCATCATTAGCCATTTTTAAAATATCATGCGCGCAAGGTGGAAAAATGACGAAATATTTTGTCACAAAGCTGATTAAATTACAAAAATATTTATGGCTACACAAACTTTCTGGTTACTAGTTTTCAAAGCAGCTATATTATATAGTCAGCTGTAAAAGGTTGGAGGTTATTACTTTTAAAATAAAGAAAATATCTGAATTCTTGCAACAGTCACATAATTCGAAGCTCATAATGGGTTTAAGGTGTATGAGCCCCCTTAAGAATTTCTCTATGTTTTTCCAATTCTAAATATCAAATTTTGAAAACCCTTCAATTTTTATTTTTTACTTACATTCGATGAGACTTATAGAGAAAATATTTAGGTAGAAGTAACAAATATCACGAAATTTGAAATCATTTAAGCATTTTAAAATTACAATAAATTACATTGTTAAAAATGTCCAAAGAATTTTCTTTTGGAAGCAGGAGACTTGAAAAATGAGCAATAGCCTCACCGGGAATCGAACCACGGACCTCTCGATACGTGCCGAGCGTGCAGACCACAACACCACGAAGGCACGCTAAGAAGGCGGGAGAAATACGTTATACACTATTTCTTTTCTGCATATTACTACATTGCAGATACCAAACTGCAGAATTAATTTCGGTACCATATAGCTAATCGAATCTGCATGGGAGTGAGGTGTGATAGACGTGAGATGTAGTTCTACGCGTTTAATTCAGTTTTAGGAAATAATCTTAACCTGAGAAAGTTAATACCAATCTTTACTTAAAATATTCCAGCACTTGTCCAGCATAGTTTCAAAACCTATAGCACGCATAGGAAATTGATTCATGAAATCAATTCTTTCAAGAAAACAGAAATATCAAAATATACACAAATGAATTTACATAAATGAATTAAAAGGTATTTGCCAATAACTACCTCGCGTGCGTAAGGGCTCGTAATAAACTGAATGCACATGGAACCTATGATAGCTTAATGAAATTTAATTTACGAGAAGAAACACTTTGCAGTTTTACAACTGACCGCACAAATACTCGATCAACTCCTCACAGTATCACAAAGTACAATCAGTAGTTACACTTCACATTAATGCCAATGTTAAACACAACGCAGTGCAAGGCACATCTAAAGAACGTAGCTAACACGGAGATATCTAAATACTCCGAACTCACATCAAAATGAACATCTACTACTGAGAAACTGATGCTCTGACCGGTTTTATACAGTTTTCTTCCAGTCTCCGAGAGATTTCTAGTACCGTCTCGAAATTGCTGGAAGGCATATGAGTTTACAATTGAGATACGGTTAAAGATACACATAGAATCAATAACATTTATCGAATTATAATATCCATTTCACTTACACAGAGACCGGGCAAAATGTTGCCAAATTGGTCGGCAAAAATTAGTCGCCAAAATCGTCGCCAGCTTGGCGATATCTTGCCAATTTAGCGAGATAGCTATTCAGTCAATGTTATTGCTCCTGCATTTCTTGCTTTTCCGGCTAAGCTTCGCTTCTGTAGATTTTGTGTTAAAAAGTACTACGATTTCACATATAGTTTCACTAGAATTATTTATATATATAGAAAAGTCAAAGCAATATCGCTTTGCCCCACTTTTACTTTTGCACAAGAACGAATTAACAAAGATAATCAATCTACAAAACGTTACAGTTCATATTAACGTATCACTAACCCTTTACGTCCCTACTTTCAGACCATTTAACGATCGCTTCCAGTATTGCACTACGTTTTAGAACTTTTAGCGATCGCTTCCAATATTGCACTACGTTTCAGAACATTTAGCCATTGCTTCCAATATTGCACTACGTTTCAGAACTTTTAGCGATCGCTTCCAATATTGCACTACGTTTCAGAACTTTTAGCCATTGCTTCCAATATTGCACTACGTTTTAGAACTTTTAGCGATCGCTTCCAATATTGCACTACGTTTCAGAACTTTTACTAATCGCTTCCAATATTGCACTACGTTTCAGAACTTTTAGCGATCGCTTCCAATATTGCACTACGTTTCAGAACTTTTACTAATCGCTTCCAATATTGCACTACGTTTCAGAACTTTTAGCGATCGCTTCCAATATTGCACTACGTTTCAGAACTTTTACTAATCGCTTCCAATATTGCACTACGTTTCAGAACTTTTAGCGATCGCTTCCAATATTGCACTACGTTTCAGAACTTTTAGCGATCGCTTCCAATATTGCACTACGTTTCAGAACTTTTAGCGATCGCTTCCAATATTGCACTACGTTGCTAAAGATTTGGTAATAAGCGCGTAATTGAATATTTAACTAACGTTCACTTGATTTTTGTTAATACAGTCGAAAATAAGCTTCCTAGGTAAAACAATTTGAGTATATTGGTGGTTCTGTTTACTAAACTATCTACTACTACTACACCAACCAATTCAAAACAGAAGAAACCAGAGATTTAGCTAAAACTTATACATTTTAACGAATGGACGATAACTCGAACACAGTTATGATAAAATGTATGACATATTTGAAACTACCATAAAAGGCAAGACCTACACCAGGTTAAAAATAATCCAAGGGAACACGGTAAAATTTAATGAAAAGCAGCTAAATGTTCTGTTAAAAATAGGTTAATATAAAGAATAATAAAGTTATTTAAATCGATAAATTGAAGAACATTGTTGCGTGCATACGGTTTCTTAGAGATAGAATGCACACAGGTCCGATGATAGCTTGATAAAATTTATTTCACCAAAAGAAACACTTCAGAGTTCTGGAATTTTCCACAAAAATACTCGTGGAGCTCTTTCCACAGTATCACAAAATGCAATAAGTAGTTACTATTCAAATTACTAAGAACGTTAAACACAACTCAACGCAAAGCGTATCTTAACAGTGAAGATAAGATGTCTATAGCATTATTCCATAATCGCTCTGAATTAACAATCAACAACTGAGAAACAAACTCTGCTCCCATCTAGTTTTCACCCAACTGCCGAGATATTTTTAGTACTTTCTGCTTCTCGAAGTTACTGGAAGACATATGAGGGCCAGACCGCTATTAGCGGTAACTGTATCTATTACAGTTATCTCAATCTATTACAGTTACTCAATTATATTAATTCAATACAGTTATACAGGAACGGGACGAAAATGTCGCCAAGATTGGGACTTTTGGCGAGTTCTCGCCAAGTAAATGTACGTATGTCTCTAGCATTGTGATACCACAACGGTACCTAGAGTCATTCAATTTTGAATGACGTAATCGTCCGTCGAATACGGGCATCTGGAAGCCCTAATTTCGAATTTGGAATTTGTTTTATTATGTATTTTATATTTTGTAAAACTTTAAGGAATTTTTGATTAACAAAGTCCAGGATTTCAAAGTGAGCAATGGCAGCACTGTACGGAAAGAAAGCCATTTTTTTTATCTCCAGCGCGCGAGACTGTGTATCGAAAATTTTAAAGATACGATCATTTTTAAATTACTTTGCGATATTGCTGTTGAATTGAATTTTGTGTTATTTAAGTGCTAAGAACATGCTATTTAATAAATAAAGGTAACACAGAAAACATTGAAAAAAATGTAAAATTTAAGAGGACTCGTACACCTTAAAACCCATAAGATCTTCGAATATGTGACTGTTGCAAGAATTGGGATAACTCAAATATTTTAAAAGCAATTACTTCCAACTTTTTACAGCTGACTACATAATATAGCTGCTTTCTGAAATAGTGATCAGAAAGTTTGTGTTGCCACAAATATTTTTATAATTACTCCGCTTTTTGACAAAAAGTTTCCTCATGTTTCCACCTTGCGAGCACAGTTTAAAACATTCTGTTACATAATTTAATTCGATATTTAATATATAGCTTTTATAACATTTGAAAACTACCGTGAACCAAAAATTCTAAGAATTTCATGTTAAATTTTTATTTTATTTGAAGTCGAGTTTATAAAATGTATTTTATTAAAAAAATCTGTAATGTTTTCGTCCATAAAATTTTTTAATATTAAAATATTCATCATATTTTAGGTTCAGTTAAAACATAGGGTTCATATAAAGAATTCCGTCAAATTTCAAGTATGTGCCATTAGCCATTTTTAAAATATCGTGCGCGCAAGGTGGAAACGTGACGAAAACTTTTGTCACAGAGCGGATTAAATTACAAAAATATCTTTGGCAACACAAACTTTCTGGTTACTAGTTTCCAAAGCAGCTATTTTATGTAGTCAGCTGTAAAGAGTTGGAAGTAATTGATTTTAAAATAAATAAAATATCCCAATTCTTGCAACAGTCACATATTTTAAGTGTGTCAAGGGGTTTAAGGTGTATGAGCCCCCTTAAAAGCTTTCGGATTTTTTTTTGCTTAAATTATATATACTTCCTACTTACGAACTAAAAGGTCAAATGAATATAGAATGCAAGAAAAATAATCCTTGAGTAATAAGTAAATTTCGCTAAATGCATTATGAGTTGCGATACATAAAGATTGTTAATGATGTTTAGAATTTTTCTACCAAACTTCATATATCACACAAGCTTCATATATCTTCCACTTCGCATCATCACAAACAGGCCGTCATAATAAATAAAAGTTGCATAACTGTCTACATTTAACCACAATGAAATGCGGAATGCGTGTGCAGATAGACAAGCACGTTTCAAGTCTTAAATAAATAAACGTCAGGAAGCTGTGGTAAGTGCGGTTACGAATGGAAAGTCCATAAACTGCTTCGTGTCATTCTGAACTGAGTTACTACCGGAATTACAGCATTACATGAACATGCCAGTCCTCTTTGGAAGCAGTGCAATAAAATTTATTGTGGCCTCCAGCTCTTAAACCCAGGCCCACCTTGCTAGAGCCGAAAGTGCCATTAAATGTGGTCCGGACTGTGCCTGTTATGGCATCAAATGCTAATTAAATCGTAAAAGTAGGAAAGCTGCTGAGCCACAGAAGACATGAACACTTATTAAAATTGCCTGCATTACGATATGTAGCATTAAACATGAGTTGCCTCAGTCGGATAGTGGACAGACTTAATTCCTATTTGTAATAAGAGAGTTTAATAAGTATGTCGTAAGTTTAAGTGCCGTTGAAAGTTGGATATGTTTGCAAACATAACTCGGTAAATGTGGCTACGAGAAAATTTGTTTTGTTCATAATGCAATGAATGCCCAATTCAGTGAAATTTAAATGACTATAAACTATTCAGTAACAGTTATATACACATTAACATGATGAATGTTTTAACTGCCGGTAGTACTGTAGAGGCATTATGTTAATTTTGAAGCAGCAGGCATGAAAAATGTGCAATGCCCTCGCCGGGATTCGAACTTGAATCTTACAAATACGCGCCAAGTGTGCTTACCTTTACACCACGAAGGCACGCAGAAGGCGACCCAAATAAAATCGTAAGATTTTTTTTTTAGATGAGGAGGATTGGGTGGTATTCCTCTCACTTGTAACCTTATATACTCCCCCTTTTTAAGGGGCGACTGGGGATTAGGGAACCTAATCGCCAAATCCTGGTGGTGAAGAATCACCATCCACCACATTTTTTATTTCGGGCATCACTGTAGAGACATTAGTTTATTGTGAAGTGGGAGACGTGAAAATTGAGCAATGCCGTCGCCGGGACTCGAACCTGAACATCTCGAATATGCTCCGAGTGTGCTACAGTTATAAAGTATTTCTCCCGCCTTCTTAGCATGCCTTCGTGGTGTAGTGGTCAGCAAGCTAGGTGCGTATTTGAGGGGTCTTTGGTTCGAATTCCGGCGAGGGCATTACTGATTTCTTAGATTTCCTTGTTGCAAAAATCCTCAAATGACTTCAAAGTGGCGTGCGAACTAAAAAAAAGGGGGGGGGTGATGATTCTTCATGAAAAGGTTTTGGCTATTGGGTCTCCTAATCCCCAGTCACCATTTAAAAGGGGGGAGTATATAAGGTATTTCTCCTACCTTCTTAGCATGTCTTCGTGGTGTAGTGGTCAGCACGCTCGACGCGTATTCCAGAGGCCCGTGGTTCGAGTCTCAGCGAGAGCATTGCTCAATTTTCATCTCTCCTGCTTTCAAGAAATGCCTAATGTCTCTACACAGTTACACCACGAACGCATGCAGAAAGGAGGGAGAAAATATCTTATAGTACTCTTAAAAATTCCTTACTTCCCCATTTTGTGTTAGTATTAAGGAGTTAAAATTGTTACCTCAGTAACTAGGAAGATTATTCCTCTTCAGAAATAACGTGTAAAAGATTAGTAGTGAATTTCAGTTTGGTTTGACGTGTAAATTCTCGTCAAACGAAGTTCATATTGTTGCCAGCGTACGGGTTCGTAATGGATTGAATGCACACAGAATTGAAAAGAGTTTGATAAAATAAATTTTTTCCAAAAGAAACGCTTTATAGTTCTGGAACTTCTGACAAAAGTACTCGTACAGCTCTTCTCAGTCAGTATGTCAGAGCATAATGAATAGTTACCATTTCAAACTACTAAGAACGTTGAACACGGGTGATAGGTGACGGAGGACGGGGACACTTGATGTTCAACAGAGGTAAGCAGGTATATATCCCACGCCCTCCACGGCTTGCTTCGGGAATGCATTTGCTTCTCTGTGCAGTCGCATGAACGAACAGGGACCTGGTTGATGTTAAAACCTGGATAACGTTAAACACAACGTAGTGCAAAGAGCATCTAAGAAGGAAAGCTCACACGGATATCTCAATATTTCGAATTCAATTCTGTATTAAATGCTGTCGCCGGTTTTATATAGTTGTCCGTCGGCCGCCGAAAAATTCCAGCACCTTCGATTTTTCGGAATTGCTGGAAGGCATATGCAGATACAGTTACAGCTCGGGATACATTTACAGTTACGCATAGGGATCAGACCAATTACAGTTATACAGAGGTCACACCAAAGTGCTACGAAAAGATCTCCAAGTTTGGCGACTTTTAGTGATTTCTCGCCAAAGTTGACAACAGAAATTGAACAATACATAATATTAGGTGAGTCCGGTTTCGTAGTGGATTAAATCCATAAAGAATCGATAATAACTTGATGAAAATTTTTTTCGAAAACACTTAACTTGTCCAGAAGTTTTTACACGAAAGTACCCACACAGTTTTTCTCAGTACGACAGAGCAGAATCAATCGTTACCACTTCAGACTGTTAAGAACGTAGTAGTACACTTAGGAGCATAATAACCTCTCAATACTCAATGCTCAGAACACTCAATAACCTGAGTACTCAATAACCTGAGTATTGAGTACTCTGACCTCTCAATATTCTGAACTAAACTCTCAAGTAAAACCGGAAACCGATGTTTTCTGTAGTCTTATATAGTTTTCTTTCGGACGTTGAGAAATTTCCAGTACCTTCGGCTAGTCGAAATTACAGTTACATACGCCCGGTTATAATTACAGTTACATGGGGATCGGACAAAAGTCGTCAAATGGTTGTCACGTTTTTAGACATTTTGGGATTTATCGCCAAGTTTAGGGACAAAAATTAATTGCCAAAACCGTTGCCAACTTTGCGTTATCTCGCCGATTTTTCCGAGACAGCTTTTATCCCAATGTGAAAGCGACTTACCCCTGTAACACTATTTTTACTTCCTTGTACGAAGTAAAAAGGAAGTATTGTAATCGCGAAAAGTTTCAGGCAGCATATTTCAACGAAAATATCCATTTTGACCGCTAACGAATGCAATTTAACGATGTTTTTGCGTGATATCTGTAGGTAAGGACAGAATAAAATACTTTTTTCCTTCAAAAAAATTATAAAACTGCTTTAAAATGAATTCTGAAGAGAAATTTTCGTGGCGTCTGTACGAACGTATGTACGTACGTTCGTATCTCGCATAACTCAAAAACGAGTAGCCTCAGAACGTTGAAATTTTGTATATAGGACTGCTATAATATGTAGATGTGCACTTCGTATTTTGGTTGCAATCGGCCGCACCAAACGTATATAAATATATTTATATATATATCCACTTTATTACCCGGCTCAGTGATCTCAGTTTCTTTACTCTTATATGTTTGTAAATTGTACATTTTTTGCTTTAAAAATGATTGAATTATGTTGTTTTTATCTTTCGGTTAAGAGTTTTATGTCTTTAGTAAATCTGTATGCAATATTTTGAGAATTATCAACAATTTGAAAGTTGTCTAAGTGCCACTAAGCCTTTTTTATATGGCGGCCATTGATGTTTACATTTGAAACAGAGACCAGTGGATTTGTTGCCAATCTAGAGAAACTTAGCTTCCAACAACAAAGATAACGCATTCATTTATTATTGCCAATTAAATCATGCTTAATTCTTTCTGGAATTTTTTCGAGGAAATAAGTGTTTAAGATTTACTTCGTAATTTTTAATATAGATATTTTGAGTTTTTATGCATTTTTGCCTTCTCGCGAAGTGAGAACTGAATTAATTAAATGAGAAATACTCAATCGTCTGTGAAAAACTGTTTCTTTTTTTGGTTTGTTTGCTTAATTTCTTTTATACATCATTCTAGCTTTATTATAGTATTTGAATAGAACATTTGGCAACGATTAGATAATTCTATTCTTTAAATGATATAAATTTTGTGCATTATGATTTAATATATAAGTTAACTGTTATATAATTATTGGATTATATAACAGTTAACTTAGTTTCCGTTATATAATTTTTTTATAAGTTAACTGTCATATAATTATTAATATTGTTAAGTGAATCTAGCGCCAGAGTGTCGCTATGATAAACAAATACTAGAGTGAATTTTAAGAGAGCATTTATTCTATTGTGGTTTATGCGCTGTCGGCGAAGTAGGTTTAATTCAATCTAATAAGCTTAAATAAAATGCAAGAAAAAATGCGTATAATTTAATATTCCGTACAAGGAAGTCATGTGGTGTACACATCAGATTTTTCCGGCAGGGCGTTCCATTTTTGACGCCTTTCGTGTGACATTGTACAAGAAATATTACAATTTACATGTAAGTTAACTGAAAGTATTTACATATGAACAAAATTCGTAGCAATATTTACATTGATATAAAAATTTGCGATAATTGCTGACGTGAATGTAGTGATAATAATTAGTAAATTAATAATCATTTTATATCCTGAAGGACTCAGGACCTAGGATTTTGAAGTATTGTAATTCCATGAAAGCCACATGATTCGTTATTGCTATGGTGGTGATTAGTTTCCCTTATCTGATAACACACGAAAGTCATCGAGGCAAGGGAGCAAGATTGCGCCTCTCATTGCCAAGAGCCTTGGCCACCATACAGGCGATAATACGAATTTGCAAATTCTCACCCCCCAACTTTGCAGGAGAATACCCCTGGGGGGACGGTTAAGAGGGTCTTCCATCTCTTTTTCCCTATGGCCAACTGCTTGAGACGACTTACGGTTCGCCGCAAATTTATAGTGCCCCCATGTCACATAGGCACTATACATTTACAAACAACCATGGTTCATTTATTAATTTAGTAAGCTGTTTTATGATGTAATAATCTCAATCAAAGAAACAGAAAGATAATTAATCAATTTTTCTTAGCAAATATCTTCGAATAAAATACCACACTGTATTTCGAAACAGAGTTTTCATTTCACTAATCTCTTTTACACTTTCAGCCTGCGATGGACATTGAGGACACATTAAACACTTAAAAATGAATTAGGAATTGATATCCAAGCGTATGCTGTCTCAGATTCCTCGTTAAATAAAAATATCCAAAGCTGGGAATAAAAGCGAACTCATATGCAATGTTGCAAATGTTTGAGAAAAGCATTTTACACAGACTATAATAACAACAGTCGTATGTGTACTTACTTATATACATAATGCGAAGAAAGAAAAGAATTGGGACACTTCTACTAGGCAGATTGACGAAATTCAACTCGTGTTTTTCAGGCCCCGAAAGCCCGACTTAGGATATGTATTAGATTTATATATAGCATTGTTCTAATATAGGTATTTTAACAAAAAATCAGACTTTTTCTGAAATAACACACCGATTGATTTCCACATTTCGATTCAAATTACGAAAAACTACCAAGTTTTTGTAAAAATCGCATGAGTAATTTTTAAAAAATTAGCTCCTCAATGTTAATTGAGTTTGGTATATATTTATTAATCTCTTTATTTTTAAGCTTATTTGATTTTTTCTTTCACATTTCGAAATTCAGGTTCATTCTAAATAAAATTCATCCATTTTTACTTCCTTGTACGAAGTAAAAAGGAAGTATTGTAATCGCGAAAAGTTTCAGGCAGCATATTTCAACGAAAATATCCATTTTGATCGCTTTGGAATGCAATTTAACGATGTATTTGCGTGATATCTGTACGTAAGGACAGAATAAAACACTCTTTTCCTCCAAAAAAATTATAAAACTGCTTTAAAATGAATTCTGAAGAGAAATTTTCGTGGCGTCTGTACGAACGTATGTACGAACGTATCTCGCATAACTCAAAAACGAGTAGCCTCAGAACGTTGAAATTCTGTATATAGAAGTACTATAACATGTAGATGTGCACCTCGTATTTTGGTTGCAATCGTGCAATCGGCCACACCAAACGTATATAAATATATTTATATATATATCCACACTGTTACCCGTCTCAGTTATCTCAGTTTCTTTACTCTTATATGTTTGGTATCTATTGGTGTAATACAGACCTACCTCCTAGCACTGCACCTTGGTGATTTAGAAATACGGCTAACTGATCTGCAAATTCAGCATGTGTCGCCATATGAATCAACAGAAATGAATATAATAATTAATATTGTTACGAAATATACAGGCTCGGTAAAACTTCCTCGCAAAGTAGGTTTAGGGGTGCCATAAAAAGGGGCAAGAGAGGGCAGGGTTTCCACATATGGCGACAAAATTGGCGATATGCCAAGGACGGATGGAGAACTTTCTGGAGTGAATTCTTACCGGTTTAGCCCAGAATGTTCTCGAACACAAGCCCAAAACTATATAAACCCTGCTGGTACGCGGAGAGTCAGTGCGAGATTGTTAGTCTCGAGTTAAACGATCTGTGTTAGTCCGTGCGGAGTCGATCGAGTTGACAGCCGGGCAGCGAGTGCCGAGAGGGTCGTCGAATGCACCGAAAGTGTCTCTTAGTGTATCGCGGTTAGTGCAGCGTCGAGAAAGTGTGTTGAGCTCCGGGAACGACTGAATTGAAGAGTCGGTAGATGTGCTCTATGTGTTGTCGAGTGCATCGCCCGTGGTAGCGTGGAGAGTCTCGAGAGTAAGTGGAGTTCCGAGAACGACCAAGCAGAGTCGGGAGATGAACTCTGGTGCTTTGCAGTGAAACTGTCTCCACCGTTATAGCCTGATAACCTGAAGGCTGTGTCGCTGATTGTTCCAGCGAGTGTATAGTAGATCTTCGAAGACTGTAAAACGTAATTTTGGAGACGTCCTGATTCATATTTGCTAAGTAAAGTGTGATTTGATACTTCATCAAGTGTCGTTGTTATTCACTGCAAATCTACGAATCCGTGCGTACAATATGTGTAAATGAAGATAAAAACTTAACAATATTGTTAGTGTAACTGAAAAATCACCAAAACTAAGATTAGATTCCTAATTATCCCATTTTCATTAAATTATAAAACACAGTGGTAAATACGTGAAATCTAAAATCTTACAACCCTTTAAAAATCACTAAAATTGCTTTCAGCTTCTTTGCAGGAATAGTCAACCTATTCGCTAACGCCTACTAGTGGGCGATCTAAGCTTTCATGGTGGCGGTAGAGGTTTTTGTCTAATGATGAATATCGAGAAAGACTGAAACAAAATCACACAACATGGATGCATATATATGTAGTAAAGCAGACTTAGATGTGAAGATGGAGGAATGGTGATTGCGCAGATGCTGAGATTATGATCCATAATAAAGAGAAAACTTAGTAGCCGAGGCAGATAATATATTACCTTTTATTTCAGTTGACATTTGGTGTTACAATTTACTTGGCACTGCAATCGCGCCTATTTCAAACATTTTGCATTTTTGACAGTTTTGCGGTAACACGAGAAGCAGCAAGCAGAAGTCTATCTAGACCGGAGTGCAGAAAGCAAGGGCATTGTGATCAGGATGAAATCGTAATTCAGTGAGTTGGTTTCGCTTTAAATGCATGTAATTGGATAGTTAATAATGCTGTATGGTTGTTTGATTTTTAGTTTAATTTACTACCCAGCTTTATTTGAAAGTCATGTGATATGGATTCGTCTTGAGATGACGCAGTTCAACAAAAGTTGTTACTATTTTCAGAATAGCGCGTTGAAATACTCAAATTAAAATTAAGCATTAAGGGATTACTTCTAATTTAAATTACAATTTATATTTAAATATTTTTACCTTGCATGCATATATATATATATAAGATATAACAGAATATGATAGCTGTTTTAAAAAAAATAATTGCCGACCTCAAAATTAACATTCTAAATTTGGTGATCTGCCTCTAAATTCATATCTTTTCACGGGCTTCAGATTTTTCTATCTTAACTAACGTTTTAATGAAGATACTTCTTGTCCAATCAAATTAATTGTAAACCAAAACTCTGAACTGAAACTTTTGACTCCCTCCCTTCTTTCTATGAACTGATGCATCACTTTTGCTTGTGCTTTCCTCTTGGCCAGACGTCTTTCTGCAATCATGTGTATACTGCTGTATTCACTTTTATGGCAATAATATCAAAATTGCAAATGTTATTTAACAGGAACGAGTAGAGTGTCGAGTGAATTGGGGCCACCAAATGGGAATTTAAATAAAT
This sequence comes from Stegodyphus dumicola, assembly GCF_044657685.1. NCBI lineage: Eukaryota > Metazoa > Arthropoda > Arachnida > Araneae > Eresidae > Stegodyphus > Stegodyphus dumicola. Next base: position 124,152,975 of record NC_140778.1, read on the forward strand.
AAAAGGAATTTAATCCAGCTGGACTACTTCTTCAAAAATGGATGGACGCTCTAAGCATCAAGTACCTACGCAATCAGTACTTTTGCGCAATTACATCTCAGTGTTCTGATTTCAGCGCTTCCGAAATTGTTCTGCCATTACATTCTTCGGCAAGTTCTAATTATGAAGAAATATAAGGGTTTGTTAAGCTATGTTCACAGTGAATCATGAGAAAAATCCTGTTTCACCGAAGATTTTTATGCAAGTTTGTGCCGCATTCTCAATCAAATCATTCATGTCGTGTCATCGAGCCACAGTTTCATTACATATATATATATATATATATATATATATATATGTGATGTACCAGCTTTTGTCCAGAATAAAAGATTGTTGAAGAATCATAAATGTAGTCGTAGCTTAAATTATCAGATGATATCCAAATCATGCGGTTCTAACTATGAGACGCGCTCAAAATGCGGCAACAAAGCTGTATCACAATTCACAATTCTTCAGTTGTAAAAAACAGACACAACTTGCATTTAACAAAAGTTCTTTCTCTTCCATTGGAATTATTTTCCTTTTGGGTACACCACACCTTTTGGGTGCTTTTGTCCAGAATAAATAAATCGTTGAAGAAATATGGATGTAGTCTTTGATTTAAGTAAGATTTTGTATGAAGTTTACTGCATCGTGACATTTAAGAAAAAGCCTTCGATATTCATTTTGCGAATCCTTTTATAGCCTCTGGAAAGGCGGAGCTTCCAAGAAATGACGTCAGCCTCGTCAGCCAATCCAGTTCGCTTCAAATATTTCCAGAATATTCTATAACTGTACGTGTAGAAAAGGCGGGAAAAACAACTTGACTACGGGGCTGTGGATTTAATTCAACGTACTTTCGAATAAGACACCATCGCCATTAAAAATGAAAAGAACATACAGTTAGAATTTTAAGTGTATTCTTGACTATGGAATTTTATTATTATTATATATATATATATATATATAATAAAAATTAAGTTCCCTACTTGACATCCCATCCCGCGCAGTGCTTTCCTGTTTTCATGCATTTTTATACGCATCTGTCATTTTTTTTTTAAGTGCTGTTCTGTGACTATACTGCTCAAAATGGAGTTCACTTTTCTGACAATAAGACTAAGAAAAACTTATCCCAGAATCCCAGAAACGAGTTTATCGTTCTCCTACTACTGAAGAGTTTATAGCGGAAACAGTTCCTCTGGAACCTATGTCCCGGACTCGGAACATCAATTTTCTCTCCATTATGTACGCAAAGCATAATTAAATGGATAAATTAAATATATATTTATCAGTGAAATTCCACTCAAAAAATTACTTTGCAGTTGATCTGTGTTAAGTTACTGCAGACCTGGTGGACGGTAAGGAAGGGAAGGCCAGTAAAGTGGGCGGCAGATATTAAAAGGTTGACTACACCGGTTCTCACGCAACCTTAATGATTTATAAATACCATCATATCATTCTAATTACGAACGGATAAATATATAAACGAGATTTGGGTCCTTGAAAGATAAGAGTTTATTGATCAGAGGCAGTAAATTTGTCTTTGTAGCTTAAAAAGAATTATTTTTCTTCGTTTCGAACTTATTCACTCTAAAAGAAAATTATTCCAAAGATAGAACATTTTATCTTATAGATCATTTGATCTAATTAAGCTATTTTCTATGAACTAAATATCTTCCTTTCAAGTCGCTGATTATATGTACTTCTCTAACTTCCGTATTATGGTTTCAATAAACGAGCCTAAGAGTTGCATTAGTTCAACAGTTTTTTACAGGGAGGAATGCGGTCATTACGTGAAGAAGAGTTGCTCTAAATTATGCACATAGGATGTATCTATTTCTATAAAGAATTATTATAAAAATCATTTAATAATTTTCTATGAAATTGATTAATATAAATTCTGATTGATTTGGATTGATGGAAAAAATTGTTATTATACGTTTTCAAAGAAAATACACTCATGTCCATAAATTAAAAATAATACAAAATAAGGCAAAGGAAGAGTCAAAAGCAAAACAAATTTGACTTATTTGTAAAGTTTATTTATTAAACAAAGAGCAAAAAAAGATGCTATATGTTTGATATTATTAAAAAAATTAGCGATTTTTTTCTCCCAGGAGCAAATTAAAAAAAAACCTATTTACTAAACACCAATATTACCTGGTTGGTATGATTGTTAATACATTGTATGTCTCCTAGACGATGCAACACAGTCCGTACAACGCCTAGGCATGCTGAGTATCAAATTATCGATCGGATCTTGGGGGGTATTACACCACTCAAAAAGCAATGCTCTCCGAAGTTCCGGTAGACATGTAGGAGGAGGTTGACGGGCTGCAACTCGTCGGCAAAGCATGTCCCACACGTGCTCTACTGGATTCAAGTCCGGTGAGAATGCTGGCCAGTCCATACGGGGGATATCCTCCGATTGAAGGCATTCGCTTACGATGTTTGCACGGTGAGGACGGGCGTTGTCATCCATAAACACAAATTGTGCGCCCATGGCGCCCCGAAACAAAGGTACATGTTGTTCCAGAATGACGTCCCGATAGATTTGGCTTGGCATGGTTCTATTTTGAACATGCAGGCCAGTTTTGGAGCCTAGAAAAATTCCCCCCGAACGAGCACTCCTGCACCACCGTAACGGTGTCCTTCAATGATGATTTCTTCGTGGTAACGGGTACCTGGAGCTCTCCATATGAAAGTCCGGCGAGAATCAGACTGCAAGCTAAACCTGGACTCGTTGGAAAACATCACACAAGCCCACTGTTGCGGTGTCCACAATGCATGCTCTCTACTCCAGGCTAACCGCAGGCGACAGTGATTTGCAGTAAGTGGAACGTATCTGACAGGTCTACGAGCATATAGACCAATCTGCCCTAAGCGTCTGTACACGGTCTGCCTTGAAATTGTCGTACCAGTGGCTGAAGAGAGCTGACGAGACAGGTCTGAGGCTGTGCTCCGCCTGTTTCTTTTGGCAGTAACTGCCAAACACCGGTCTGCATTAGGCGTTGTAACTCTGGGGCGACCTGTGCTGTAACGTTTACTCACATTACCATCATCTTGGAATCGTTGCCAAAGCCTGGAGATGACACTTGGGGCAATTCCAAGTTCGTCTGATACTTCCAGTTGGGTACGCCCACATTCCAGACGGCCGATAATTCTACCACGTAAAAAATCATCCAAATGCGTCCTTTGTGTCATAAATATTAGGTTATTGCACTGAAATGCTTATAAAGCGCCTTCGAACAATTTTAATTCTTTGCCTGTATTCCTTATATATCACTCTCTTACACTCTCGTCATTGTGACGTACCATCGGTGTCATCTGTTTACTTCCATAATTTGCATATGATTCTTGAAGATGTGTGTAGTGATTTTACAGGTGATATATTTATTTTAGAGTTCGATTTCCGCGTGACTCCGAATTATCCTTAATTTATGGACATGAGTGTAGTATAAAACTGGTTCCATGGAGAGTTAAGCAACACTAAGGACGATAGTTTAACTATACCAACTGTCATAGTCATAATCAGTAAAAATTATTAGCTCGTTTACACAAGTAGAAAAGTGTCTAAGCCGGGTCCAATCAAGGAAGGTAAATTGTGAATGCGTGAATATGCAGCTAACGGAGCTAAATTGTCGAACGGATATCAGTTCGTATTTGCTTCTTTGTGACTGGTTGATTTTTCCGTTTACTTGTCATAAAGTTGAAATATTAAAAACATTTAGACAAAATCTTTTCCGCAGTTTCTGTGATATATTCCTAAATAATAAAATTATGAAGCTCTCATTTAACATTCCCTTGTCTAATGACATTACGTAAAAACCTTTGTACAGTTCTAACCGAAATCAAAGTGCTTGTAACAATGCCTACAGATGACGTTGTAAGAAATCCGCCGTTCGAGGGCGCAAACCTGAGTACGAGACTAGAGAGAAGAAAGAGAACGAATGTAGTAATCGTACATGTTAAGATTCCCATCATACTGCTGGATGGATATATAGAAATAGTTAGTTCTTATAATAAATTAAAGGTAATAAAATATGTGACATTTTTTAAGAGTCATGCAAGGGTGAACACATCACCAGCTAGCAGAGGTACTTTAATTCTGTTTCCAGATGATTAAAAATTACTAAGAGTTTGGCATAATTGCTATTGATACTGATAAATATCACGAAGTTATTTAACTACATTTGCTGACAGATAAAACAGATAACAATTCAAAGTTAAAATGAATAAAACCTCTTGATTGCTCTGCGATTATCAGTCCAAAGGGGCTTTGTTCCTGAAGGACTATTGTTTTCGTTTTGCGATTTTGCGTTGAATCAGTATAAATATCCGTTTCACTTTTCGAACTGTTGCCACCAAATGTTAGAGTCCTACATTATATTTGAAGAAATTAAATAATGAAAAATATGCATAAATGTAGGTATATTTCTCGCATTGTGATAAAACAACGGTACCTAGAGCCATCGAATTTTGAATGACTTTATCCTCCTACGAATATGGGCATGTGGAAGACCAAATTTGAAATTTGGAATTTGTTATATTATCGGTTTCATATTTTGTAAAATACTAACGAATTTTTGATTAAAAAACTCAACGATTTAAAAGCGAGCAATGGCAACACTCTACGTGGGGAAATTAAAACCTTTTTATCTCCAGCACGCGGAACTGTGCACCGGAAATTCTCTAAAGATATGCTCAGTTTAAAATTAATTTGCGACATTGCTATTGAACTTAATTTTATGGTTTAAGTGCAAAGAACATGATATTTAATAAATAAAGGTGACACACAAAACGTTAAAAAAACGCCCCTTTGGACGTAATTTAAAATCTGAAAACTTCCAGATTTTGTTTTTTTATTAATAGATTAAAACCAAATATAAAATTTAAATAAAATAACCACTGTTTCTTTAGTAAAATAAACTTTCAACTATAAACTATTTGCTCTCATGTGAAGACAAGGTAAGCAAAATTTCCGCTTTCCTATTACGAGCTGTTCTGCTAGTATAGAATTAAATTCAACCATCAGACATTTTACTCAGCTCCAAGTTAGCACGCATCCCGGAACCGGAACTGACGCAGAAATAAACTGGTGGGCGTATCAGGCAATCCCCACCGTCAGCTTTTTCATCTATTATTTAAACAACCTTTGCCTAATTTATATACTTTGGAAACGTTGAACAGAAACAAGTTAATAATAGGAGGTATTAATAAAAGTAAGACTAAGCTAGTTAATTATTTCCAAAACATTGTATCATTATTATGCTGCACATCGTAAAATGCTTTACTAGAATGACAGATTTCTTTATCTTCGTAATCAAACATATTCCAGTTCTGTTATTATTTCACAAAATTGTTTTGCATTTTTTGTCTTAAAATTAAATCTTTTTTTGCATAATTATTAACATTTCAGTCTGTTCTTTGAATCATTCATATAATTTTATTTTTTTAATTTGTAAAATACAAATTTACTGTTTTGCACTATGATGGTTTAAAAAAATACAAAACAAACAACAGCAACAAAAAGCGCAGTTCATCTCCGTTTCTGAATCATTTTCAGCATATCTGAAATTATTGTCTTCACCATAAGTTTTATAAAGTATTTCTCCCTCCTTTCGGCATTCCTTCGTAGTTTAAAGGTCAGCACGCTCGCCGCATATTCCAGTGGTCCAGGGTTCGAGTCCTGGCAAGTCCTGGCATTTTTCATGTCTCCTGCTTCACAATAAACTAATGACTTTACAATGTAACTATATATTGTAAATGGTTAACGTATAGAATAAGTGATTCCAAAAGTAATATTTGATTCCCTAGTTAACATGAATCGCTTTAACATGATCTCTTGATTTTTCGGTCCCTAAAATTGTGTTAACTGTATATATTATGCGTTTTATTACTAGTTCTTTGCCGATTTTGTTCAGTATTTCCATTTTCTCAGGATTATTGTACTCGTAGATCTGGTATCATACTACACTGATACGTGGAGTAATGACAATAAAAACAAAAATGTTAATATTTTAGAAGATCTATGAAATGTCAAATCGCAAGATAGAAGGTAAATAAAATACATATGACACGTCCAACTGCAGCACCCTTAAAACTTGCTATTTATCATATCATGTGGAATTTAAATTATGTATCTAAATTAGAGCCTTGAGCAGTGGCAACGATGACAAATTCTCGTGCACGATAAATCAACTGGCAACGCAACGTGGTGTAGCATGAGTCTTTTTAATCATTGCTGAAGATCTTTCTAAAGCCAAAGAGTTTTGATTTATTTTCACCGATTTCGACCTTTCAGGAAACATAAATGCTATTATTTTACAGTCCAATACTGGTGTGATTCTTTCTCAGCCAATCTACATGCGCGCAGAGCCAAAGACGCACGGCGACAAGTTGAACAACAATGTCGCCCTGCGTCGTTGGCACTCCACGCCATTGTCTTTGCCAGTCGAGGAATTTTTTTTAAATCTTTGTGAAGCTTATTAATGTGTTGCACAAATTTATAAAGAATTAGAAATAGAAGATCAACCATATTTAAAGAAATGCCTTATTGAGAAAATAAAGAGTAGTTGTGACGCGAAAAAAGAAGACGCATTTTCGAATGTCTACGGAATTTATGCATTCCAATGCTACGGAATATATTTTTGATTCTTTTACGTAGAGACGCAAGAAGAGGAGACAGCAGACAGGAGCTCAGCGTAACACGATTTGCGTCTCCGCTTGATCAGGCAATTCAACAAGCTACATCCTATTTTTATTCCCACTGTGTTTAGGGTATTATTTATGAAATATGAAAAGGCGTTTCAATTTAAGCTTTATATTTCAATGTATGCAGAGAGAAATTTTTTGTTATTTTGGAGACTTTTCTTTTTAGTATGCGGAAGGTGAATTGAGCTTATTAAACTCAACCCCATCAATGATTTTTGATATCGTGTACAATTTTATTGTGGCGTAAAACTGAAAACGAGTACTATAAAAAGATAAAGGTAGTTCAAAAAGTATTTTTTAAATGTAAAAAACCGAGAAACTTATTTTTAATTCAAAAGTCGGGAGTTTACCTGTATTTATGCACAGGTACACGTAAAAGTGTTTTTTCGCTTTTTCTGGGGGGGGGGAAGTGTCTGTTTGTGTACCAAATAATATCATTTTTAAAGGATTAGAAGTTGATTTTAAATGGCATATATGCTTCTGTTGATGTAAAGTTTCCAGAACACTAAAATACATTATGAACTATTTTATCAGTCTAAATTATTACTCCTAACTTGAAATATATTTCCTGCTGCCTTTGGTTCTTTTTACTCAAATGTATTTCAAGACACATTTCTCTCGAATAATGAATTAATTTCTCCTGAATGCTGATGTGGTCACCACAGGACTTCCTTGTACGGCTTATTTATTATACATATTTTTTGCTGCATTTCATTTAAACTTATTTAAAATAATTTTTCGATTTAAAATAAGTTTTATTAGAGATATATTTCATTAGAGAATTCTCTTCCAATTTCATTAGAGATATATTTCTCATTCAATTATTTCAGTTCTCACTTTTTTCACTTCGCGGTAAGGCCAAAATACATAAAAGCTCAAAGCACCATCATTAAAAATTGTAAAATACAAAAAAGTGTAAGACATGAAAAACAATTTGTACAATTAAAATTAGTATTTCTACGCAAAAATAAGCAATTCGGCTAACGTGTAGGAAGACAGTTTTTTTTGGTGCACAAAACTGAATGCTTACTTTTGATTATACTGGGCAAAAAGGCACTGAACTTGCTGCACAAAGTTACTTCATTCACTATTCCACTAGGAGTTTCAAATGCAAACAAATTTGGGTATTGTTTGGCTTAGCGCCATTTTAAAATTATTGATAATTCTACAAACATTGCATGTAGATTATCTAAAGGCATAAAATCATAAAAAACTTAACCAGAACATAAAAAACATATAATTCAATCATTTTTTAAAGCAAAAAATGCACAATTTACCAATATATGAGAATAAAAAATCAAGCTCACCGAACCAAGTAACAAAGTGTGAATATCTATATCTATATTTATCTATCTATATATATATATTATTGGTGCAGCCGATTGAAACGAAAATGGGAGGTGCATAACTATATGTTATAGCAATCCCATATATAAAATTTCAAACTTCTACGGCTACTCCTTCTTAAGTTATGAGAGATACATACATACATACGTGAAGAAAAACATCTCTGCCGAAACCATTTTACAATCCTTTTTGGCAAAAAGAGTCCGTGTTCTGTCCGTACCTACACATGTCAAGCAAAACCATCGTTCAAATGGTTTCGAGAGCGGTTGAAATGGATATTTTCGTTGACATATTTTACCCGAAATTTTTCGCGATTACATAACTTCCTTTATTCGTACAAGGAGAAAAAAAATTAACTTTTCGAGAGGATCGTTACAACATAAGCGCTGACGCGCAGACAGACAGAGATCATTTTAAATATAGTTAAAACGTATTTTGAGGAACTTAGTTCCGAAAAATTACTAATTAATTGCTTGATATTACTAATTATTTACTGAAAACACACTAAAAAAAGTTTGGATCGGAAATATTACATCACTTACCTATATATAGGTTGGCAGAAGATAAAAAAACTATTATAAAAATTATATCTTATCGGGATTTTCATTCTTTTCTCTTAATCTAGAAAAAAAATTAATGTCTAGAATGTATTTAAAATACAACAGACTTAAAACATTACGCAATGAATAGGTTCAAACTATTTAATATGTATAAATCAATGTACGAGTATATATATGTGCGTGTGGAAGTATATATTGTTATTAATGTATATGTAAATTAGGTTTACCACAGTTGTTACGGTGAAACACCGAAATTTGGAGAATGTCGACTCTCACCGGTGAATGTCAACATTCACATAGTCGCTTGGTGTATGTCCGAAATATTTTCCAAATACTCTTATTTCTGACTTACACCGGTCAATGTCGACATTCACCATGTACTAATGGTGAATGTTGAACATATAATAATATTATATTTTCTTCTCCGTAATTCAGTCGCGAATAAACGTACTTGAGACTTGAAATAAGAACTTAAGAACATGAGAACCTAAAACACACAATACATTCAAAATGAGAAAGGAAAATAATAGAAGTTAAAAACTTACTCAATTATACAGTACGTTCTAAATGAGAAAATAAAATAACAGTAATAAAAAACTTACTAAATTATGTAATTCAAATCTTATTTATTGCAACAACGTAAACCATTATGGCACTTTATGACCTCTCTTTTCGACTTTCATCAGAGCATATCTGTGATTGTCGACATACACCGGTGAGGGTCCGAATATACAAGAATGTAGTGAAATAGTCGGTCTTTCACCGACGTACATGTTGATATTCTCCGGTGAAAGTCGACATTCTCCAATTTCGGTCTTTCACGGTAACATAGTGACTAAATCTAATCCTCATATGGTAAAACTGTAGTAAACTAAATCCATTAATAGCAATTTATCAAAAATAATATTTCTGTTTCACAAGCAGCAGAAAGATTCCTTCCTCCAGACATCCTCCAGCAAACCAAATTTTTATATTCTTCCTTGCAACGTTGGTCTGGCTTTTTTTTTTTTTTTTTTGTTGATATAATGATAACCATTAGTTGGAACTGTTTTACCAGCATAACTCATTTTAGGTATAATATTCTAGAGATCTGGTAAATGTAGACCTTTTCTTTCTTGAAAAGCAAGAAGCTTGCCAATTGGATATTCTATCTTTTCATATATTTCATATATCTAGCCATTTATTTTAATATCAGTAATTTTATTATGCTATATAGTTCTTGTAATTTACACTTTACAATAAATGTTTAAGGGAATATAAATTGAAGGCGGAGAAAAGGCCTTTTTTTTATGAAATCAGATATGCGTTTTATTTTATAATAGTTGAAAGTATATGCTTGAAGATTTTGATCTTAATTTGAATGTTGATATTTACTCTGTTGATGATTTGTGTATAGTTTTCGTTGATGATTTGTGTATAGTTTTAGTTGATGATTTGTGTATATCTTAGCAGTTTCTTTAATGTACACTGTGAAAAAAAATCTCTCGTTCTACAGGGTCAATTGATGAAATTCAAATTGAATTTTTCATGTCTCGAAAGTGCGGTGTAGGATCAATATTAGATTTATATATAGCATTATCCTAACACAGGTGGTGTTTGACACAAAATCGGACTTTTTCTGAAATGACATGCCAATGTTTTTCTATATTTCGATTCTAAGACTAAAATTATGCCTAAATATAAAATATTGTAAAATTTGGTGTGAAATTTACAAAGAAGTTCTGAAGTTTATCTTGGCGTATTTTTTTCAGTATGCGCCAAGAATAATTTACTTGGCCGAACTTCTTAATTTATAACAATCTAATTTTCCTTTCTTTTTTACTTCCTTGTACGAAGTAATCGCGAAAAGCTTCAGGCAGCATATTTCAACGAAAATATCCACTTTGACGCTTTCGAATGCAATTTAACGATGTTTTTTGTTTGATATCTGTACGTAAGGACAGAATAAAATACTCTTTTCCTAAAAAAAAAAAAAAAAAAAAAAAAAAAAAAAAAAAAAAAAACCCCTGCTTTAAAATGAATTCTGAAGAGAATTTTTCGTGGCGTCTGTACGAACGTATGTACGTACGTGCGTACGTACGTATCTCGCATAACTCAAAAACCAGTAGCCTCAGAACGCTGAAATTTTGTATATAAGACTACTATAGCATGTAAATATGCACCTCGTATTTTGGTTTCAATCGTCCGCGCCAAACGTATATAAATATATTTATAAGTATATCCACTCTGTTACGCGGCTCAGTGATCTCAGTTTCTTTACTCTTATATGTTTGTAAATTGTACATTTTTTTTGCTTTAAAAATGATTGAATTATGTTGTTTTTATCTTCCGGTTAAGGGTTTACGCCTTTAGTAAATATGTATATATATTTTTAGAATTATCAACAATTTTAAAATTGTTTAAGTGCCGCTAAGCCTAATTTGATGGCGGCCATTGATGTTTACATTTGAAACAGGAGACTAGTGGATTTGTTGCCAGTCTAGAAAAACTTAGCTTCGCAACAACAAAGATAACGCATTCATTTATTATTGCCAATTAAATCATGCTTAATCCTTTCTTGAATTTTTTCGAGGAAATAAGCGTTTAAGATTTACCTCGTAATTTTTAATACAGATATTTTGAGTTTTTATGTATTTTTGCCTTGTCGCGAAATGAGAACTGAATTAATTGAATGAGAAATACTCAATCGTCTGTGAAAAACTGTTTTTTTTTTTTTTTGTTTTGTGTGCTTAATTTCTTTTATACATAGTTCTAGCTTTATTATAGTATTTGAATAGAACATGTGGCAACGATTAGATAATTCTTTAAATGATATAAATTTTGTGCATTCAGAGTTATAATATGAACGAAATATAATACTGTTAAGTAAACCTAGCGCCAGAGTGTCGCTATGGTAAACAAAGTGAATTTTAAAGAATACATTTATTCTATTGTGGTTAATGCGCTGTCGGCGAAGTAGGTTTAATTCAATCTAATAAGTTGAAATAAAATGCAAAATAAAATGCGTATAATTTGATATTCCGTACAAGGAAGTCATATGGTGTACACATCAGATTTTTTGCATTGCAGACGAGAGGAAGAAAAATCATCGTTCATACCTTCAAATAATTTTAACAAAGTGCGTAGAGCACATTTGGCGTTATTATCGCTCAAAAAAAGATGCCAAATTTCAAAACGAGACAATATGTAATTTCATGTATATTTTATAAAAATTTTGAATATAACACTCTAATATTTTGCAGATGTGCGTAAAAATACATTATTTTAAATGCATGTTAAAACTTTTATAGGCAGCGAAATTTTAATGAAAGTTTGTGCCGCTTTCATAATCAAATCATTCATGCCATATCATCGAACTGCAGTTTTATTACATTTTATTACATTTATTTATTACATTTTTAAATTACATTATTACAAGGGAGGTGCACAAGTACATATTACAGCAGCCCCATATTGAAAATTTCAACGTTCTATGGCTACTCGTTCTTGTGTAAGATACATAAACATGTACGTACGGACGCACAGACGTCAAGAAAAAAAATCTCTTTTGAACCCATTTTAATTCTATTTTACAATACCTCTTGTCACAAAGTATTTTATTCTGTCCGTAAATATTGATATGCAGAAACATCGTTCAAATAGTTTCGAGAGCTGTTGAAATGGATATTTACGTTGAAATATGATACCCAGAATTTCTCGCAATTACAGCACATTCTTTACTTTGTACAAGAAAGAAAAAAATCATTAATGTACGGGTGTAACTAATTTGATAGTTTATATAAATTTTTAATTCAAGTAAAAAGTTTAAAAAATTTCTCCACTTTAAAAGAGGATGTCTTTATTTATTTGAAAGTTTTCATTACTGGAGCAAGAAGTTTAAATTCAAAAAGTTTTGAGTTCTATGAATCATTAATAATAAAGGGAGTTGTTTGAATGGTTACTTACCACAGACCTGAAATTTTATATGATAAAAATTTTACAACTACCTACGCTTATAACATGCAAACTTTATTAAGCTTTAATTATGCAACCCAAAACTTCCAAACGAATTTATCAAATAACCATTTTTGAACATCCATTCAAGTTACCCCATCGTCGCTCAATTCCCACAGCACACAAATTCTAATAAGCCTGCACAATTATTTTCGTTCTTAATTTAATCTATAAACTCCAGACGTAAAAAAGGAAATAAAAGTCTCCAAAGCAATCATTATAAGAGCATCTAATATTCAGAACATCCAGATATGTCATCTGTTCCACAAGCGGAAGTCTAACGAGCAGTTTCCTTTTCGCACTTCGACCAATGTTGGGTCTGCTTGCAAATTGGATTACCCTTGTGTCGTCACATTCCCTAGTCTGTCTGTCACTCAGGGTGGTCGCACGACGAGATGACACTAATTATTTGGCACTTGGCAATTGCCTGAGTTTGAGACACCAAGCGCTACACTCTGACGAGTTGAAAAGCGGGTATGGGGACATGGGTATTAATTGTAGTGCTCCGTAACATTGCTGGAAGCTTTAAGACGGGGCTCTCTCCAAATGTATGTAGCAACGTTCATACATTTGCATCAGTATATATATATCTCGCTATCCTTGTCTTGAAAATGCCCTATGTGCATAGAATTCCCCCTAGACTCATTAAATCTGGCGTTATCTTTTGCTCTATATATGCAACACAAACAAGTACGTGGTTCACGTGAGAGGATCTAATTTACTTTAAGTGAAAAGAAATGAAATAGCTTAAGCAGGTGGGTAAATAGCATCAACTAGTGCTTGTTAATTTTTGGAAAGTGTGTGGCAACAGCTTGAGTGTAACCTACGAAAGGCCTTGACGTCAGTCCAACTTCAAGCGAGAATATCTGGAACTGAAATAGATAGTTATTGTTTATTTTGGGAGCTTTGTGAAACAGTGAAAGTTTGAGTTTTAATTATACAGAGCTCAAGACTTTCGCTGATTAAAATATAGGTGAGCAGAAAATCTTTTCTTGCATACAAAAATACACTGCGCGGAAGGTATTATAGTTAAGCATATATGGTTTTCCAGAAATTTTAACTGCAGTAATTTATTTTATGAACATTAGCAAATTTCCATTTACGTCCGCTTTGTTAGTAGGGGAAGTAAAAATTAGCATTCCAGCTTTTGCACATGTTTATCAACATTTGCTTTGACATACTTGCACAGCATCTGTTATTTTGGCCTTCAAAGTATCAGCATGAAGAACTGATGTGAATGATAATAGGTCTTAAATATATTCCTTGTCCCATTAACCGAATCTTCTGGAATCTCATTACTCAAATCTCTCCTGTCACTCTTTGGAAGGAGGCAAATGGCACCAAGCAGCCAATTAGTTACCTTGCTTATAGAACAGCGCGAGATTTTTTACGCTTAAAAATATCGATTGTATGATTATTACGAATTACCATATTTCCTATACATACGTTGTATATATACGCAGTATTATCCCTTTAGTTCCTTGTTTCCCCTAATTTGATAGTAACCAGTAGTTTATATATAAATATTTTTCATTTATTATTTTTGTACTTTATTTAGCATTACTCTTCGCAATCGCTCGGTCAATTATACAGTCTAAGTCTATAAATTAAAAAGTCTAGCTATTAAGCTAAGAGCGAGAGATAGGATCTAAGGGGGAAATATACAAGAAATACGCTGTGCCGTTTATATGTTAATTGCTGGTAATAAACTAGTATTGAGTATTTGACGTCGAACAGAAACTTCGTTTAAAAGAATAACAAATATTAAAGCAGTTCTTACTGCTTTAATGCTTGTTATTCTTTAAAGAGATTCATGTTCATCAAATATAAATAAATAGAAAGTATAACAATGAGGATATGAGGACGAGGTAGGGGATAAAAGGAGCAGAAATATGCGGAAAAATACGGTATGCCGTTTAAAGGTTAATTGCTGGTAATAAACTAGCAGTCAGGGTTTGTTGTCGAACGCAAACTTCTCTTGAAAGAGTAATAAATATTAAAGCAGTTATGTAGAGACATTACGTTATTTTGAATCAGAACACATGAAAAATGCCCTCGCTGGGGCTCGAACCATGGACCTGTCGAATATGCCCCGAGAGTGCTGACCATTACACCACAAAGGTATGCCAAGAAGCGGGAGAAATACCTTGCAGTTCTTAGTGCTTTAATATTTGTTATTCATTCAAAAGATTTGAATTATTCAAAAATAAGTAAATAAAATAAATAAATAAAAAGCATAACTAATAAGGTGTGAGGGAGAGGGAAGGACTAAGAGGGAAATATGCGGGAAAATAGGGTGTATGCTTTAAATGTTAATTGCTGGTAATAAACTAGCATTCAGGATTTGATATCGATCACACACTTCTTTTGAAAGAATAACAAATATTAAAGCAGTTCTTACTGAAGAAATATTAAACCAGTTCTTACTGCTTTAATATTTGTTATTCTTTCAAAAGATTCAAATTATTAAAAAAAAAAAAAAAAAAAAAAAGAATTAAAATGTAACAAAAAATCTGAAAGCCTTCAGTTTTTATAATTACGCCCAAAGGTGCGTTTTATTTAACGTTTTATGAGTTACCTTTATTTGTTAAGTTTCTTGTTCTTCGTACTTAAACCATAAAATTTAATTCAACAGCAATATTACAAAATATTTAAAAGAGCACATCTTTAGAATTTCCGACACACAGTCTCTTGCGTAGGAGATAAAAAAAAATTGTTGTACAGTGTTGCCATTGCTCGATTTGAAATCGTTGAGTTTCGTTGATTTGAAATCGCTGAAAATCGTTGATTCTTAATCAAAAACTCATAAATGCTTTACAAAATATAAAATAGATAATAAAACAAATTCCAAATTCCACATTAGGTCTTCCAGATGCCCATATTCGCTGGAGGATTACGTTTTTCAAAATTGGATGGCTCTAGGTACCGTTGTTTTATCACAATGCGAGAAACATATATACATTTATGCAGATTCTTCATTATTTAACTTATTAAATATAATACAGGGCTCTAATATTTGGCGGCAACAATTTAGAAAGTTATTCGCCGTTTATAGTGAATCGACGCAAAATGCCAAAACGAAATTAATAGCCCTTTTGAGCAAATTGCCCCTTCGCGCTAATAAAATAAATTAAAGTATAACTGTTAAGGTATGGAGAGGGAGGCGGTCTAAGGGGGGAATTAAGCGGGAAAGTACGGTATATGATTTAAATGTTAATTCTTAATAATAAATTGCTGGCCTGCAAGATTTGACATCGAACACAAACTTCTTAAAAGAATAACAAAATACTAAAGCAGTTCATACTGTTTGAGAATGAGATTGATTAATTTTAATTAATTAATAACTTTCTCAAAAAGTAAGACTTCAACTTTCTTGCAGGACAGTTATACATATAAACAACTCTTTACTCTCGGCCCCAATAGTTTATTCAAGCCGCTCGGGGAAATTTAATCTTGTCGACAACAATTGATTCTAAATGACAGCAATTTATATGAATTAGCGGTTGCTGATACCATCAGCAATTACGAATAATAGTAACAATTAATGATTCTTAATTCAAATTAGTGGTAGTGATGCTTTTATCTTGATTGGTAAATATTTATATTAGTTAGCTGTACTTAATGATTATTTCTCGTTTTCTAACATTAGCGTTTCATAACATAACAAAAAATCTAAGTATTACATTTTATCTAAGATTTTTATTATCCTTTTCAAAATATAAATATTATTTACCGCTACAAATATTTGCGAATTTTGCATATATTACAGACTAAATAATTTTTATTTCTGACTTGTCCGATTGGATTGTCTTGCTCCTTTTGGTACTTCTCTTCTTCCCCTTATCTCCGTTTTCTCATCTGAGATTTTCTCCACGTCCGGATTTATTTATGTCAAGTGCCCTTGGGCTTTAATTTTTCAACCGGCAACATTGCTCTTCGCAATAGCTCGGTCAATTATAGAGTCTAAGTTTTATTTCTGTACTAACTTAGCTCACTGAAATTGCTTGCGGCCGATAAATTTCACTTGAAATTAGGTATAAAAACTGAGCCATACCTTTAAGTCTCAGGAAGCCTACAATGAACAATAAAATAATTTGCTCTACATTTTCCTTATAATAATTTGCTCTACATTTTCCTTATAATAATTTGCTCTACATTTTCCTTATAATAATTTGCTCTACATTTTCCTTATAATAATTTGCTCTACATTTTCCTTATAATAATTTGCTCTACGTTTTCCTTAGTCATTTTTGGTTACTAAACTCTTTTATTAATGTTCATAAAAATATATAAAGGCGTCTTAGAACTCTTTTGCCGATTGTTGTTTAGAATCTGAAGTTAAGAAGTAAGCAGAAAATAAATAGACACAAGCCAGAAATACACACATTGCTTTAATAGTACCATAAAAACTTTAAAATATTATTTACTTCCGCTGCTTTCCTTAGTGACATTTTGAAATCTCACAATATTGTACGCATAGACATTACGATGACCTCAGAGATCAAGTCACTTATGTATAGATAATATAAAGAAACTAGGCCATTCTTCCTCTTCTTCTTGTGGAATGTATCTCATTCCGTTCCGCTTTCGCTTCAAACCACAAATGCATAAAAATTCAAAATATATCCATAAAAAATTGTAAAATAGAGAAAACATAAACATCAAACACAGTTAAAGAAAAGAGGTAATTTTTTCTTTTTTCTTTTTTTTTTTTTTTAAATTAGTGTTTCTGAGCAAAAACTATCAATTCGACCCCGGGCAGGAAGACAGATTTTCCGGTGCACAAAACGGAAAGTTCACTTTCGGTCCCACTCGGCAAAAAGACATTGAAGTTGGTGTAGGAACTGACGTAAACTGCCAAGAGTTTCAAATGTAATCAAATGGCGGCTTCATTAGGTTTAGCGGCACTTAAACAACGTTTAAATTGTTGGTAATTCTACTACTATTGTATGCATATTAACGTATGGTATAACAATATTAACCGGATCATAAGAACAATATAATTCAATCCTTTTTAAAGCAAAAATGCAGAATTTATCCATATATAAGAATAAAATATCTGAGCTTACCGGGGCGGGTAACTGACTGGGTATATATATGTGTCATAATAAAAGCACAGGAAATGAAAAGACAGAACACTGTAGATGCGTAGTTATCCTATATTGAAGAGGAAGTAATCTGATTGCGTCGTAAGCTAATGTGTTGACTTCGTATTTAAAGAACTTGGCAGTCGAGGCAGTTTTAATTCCATTTTTATTTCCAATTGATATTTGTGGCCACAATCACTTGGCACTCTAGTCGTGCCTTTCCACAGAAGATTTACATTTTTGATATTGTTGGGATAGAAAGCAAGCCAGCGAAATTACATCTTAGGACAGTAGAGAGCAAAAGCTGAAGTGCGTAGTTATGAAAGATGGAAGCACGCGAAGAGAAAAGTTTTGGTTTACAATTCGGTAATTGGTTGTCAAGAGGCATCTGGTATTAACGGTTACGTAAGATCGCATGATTAATTTGAATGACGCAATGCAGATTATTACGATTTTAGAATAGAGAGGAAGAATTAATGTTTATAATTATATTATAATTCTGATTCATACATTTTTATCTTACATATATATATATATATATATTGTTGCGTTTTTCTTTTCCGACACCAGTTGTTACGTTATATCCGTCCTTCACGTTCGTACGGGGTTCGTAGATTTGGAGTGAATAACGAAGACACTTGATGAAGTATCGAAACACACTTTATTAGTCAGTATTGTCAGGACAGCTCCAAAACATGTTTTACAGTCGTCGATGAACTACTATAAACACGCTGGAACAATCAGCGACACAGCCTTCACACTGTCAGGCAATAACGGTGGAGACAGCTTCTTGCAAAGCACCAGAGTACAGCTCCCGACTCTGCTTGGTCGTTCTCTGAACTCCACGTACTCTCGAGACTCTCCACGCTACAACTCGTGATGCATTCGACGACACACGAGCACAACTCCCGACTTTCGGTTCAGTCGTTCCCGGAGCTCAACACTCTCTCTCGACGATGCACTAACCGCAATACTCTAAGAGACTCCTTCGGTGCACTCGACGACCCACTCGGCACTCGTTGCCCTGCTGTCAACTCGATCGACTGCGCACGGCTCGCTAGACGAGGTACACTCTCTGAGACACACTGACTGACTGCGGACCAGCAGGGTTTATATAGCTTTCGGCTTGTGTTCGAGAACATTCTGGGCTAAACCGGTAAGAATTCGTTCCAGAAGGTTCTTCATCCGTCCTTGGTATATCGCCAATTTCGTCACCAAATGGGCGATTTCTCTCTAAATGTGGCAACCCTGCCTTCCCTTGCCATTTTATGGCAACCCTAAAACTGCTCTGAGGGGAAGCTATCTTACCACGCCTGCACATTTCGTAGCACTGTATAAAATTTTGGTACTGCCGATTGCACACAAAAGTAGAGCTGAACAACGACATGTTATCCTATTTGTGTTATCCCATGTGCAAAATTTCAACATTCTGAGGTGACTCGAGATAAGCGAGATACAGACATACGTACGTAAGTGCTATTAAAATACTTCCTTTACTTTGTAGAAGGAAGTGAAAAGGATTATACAGGTAAACGTAAGTGGTAAAGAAGTAGGATGATCTAAATGATGACATTTAAATTTTGCAGGTAACCAGATATCTGCGACTACACGAGTGGCATAAAGTCCACAAATTCTTGCAATCACTGCAAAAATACTTCAAAACACCTACTCTGTTGCAGTCTATGATGTATTGTTTATTTTTGTGGGTATGTATTATCGTGTTAAATAGTGATTTAGTCACTGAACACCGCTAGAAAAGTTAAGTGAAATTTGCGTGGAGTTTCATGAGTAACTCAGGTTCCACAAAATCTTATAAACCTCCAAACGCGGTCTGGCCACAGAGTCCCACCGCCCGTAGAATCACACAAATGCAGGTACATAATTTGAGGTCTGGAAGCTGCGTTCCCTGAAAAGGTTTTATCTCACTGATGCACGTATGGAAGAGCTCTATTGTAACATACCGTCTTCACTGAAAACCGCAGCATTCATGAGTTCAGTATTTAATGCTCTGCGTTAAGATCTGCGTATGTTACTTCTATTCATTCTTCGGTGTTACTCTGTGCATTCAAGCTTACAGTATGTGTTTTCAGTCTTACAGTGCTAGCGATACTTGTGTGCTATAATAGAATATGAGCCATACCATGACAGATCTAACACCAGCTTAATATTGGCTGATAGTTTTATGGTCTCACGGCTGATAGTTTTACGCTGATAGCGGTTTTACGGCTGATAGTTTTACGGTCTGCACCGGAATATCACACTACTTAAAACATTTTTTTCTCAATGGCGGGCAATTAGCCGACTTAGGCTTGGGCACTACTAAGGCAAAAGTGGTGGCCATTTTATTGTGGAAGCACGTAATAGGTGGGCCACTACTGTTACCTGCTACGAAGAGACAGACAATTACAGCAGTAGGATTCCTTAACCACTATACCCTCTTAGCGGTAACTTAAAACAGTTCCAAATAGGATTTTTTCGATCAGAAGATGCAGAACTGGCAGGTGTCCAGGTGAGGGTAACAGTGTATACTGCACAATCATTTGATTACGTAAATGCGATATAACACAGAAGTAGTATTCTTTTAGGCCCCACTTTTTGTCGAGTCCGATCTCAAGTGAATAGGCTAGCTGCGTGGTTAATTTTCACTGATTTCCCTGTGTGTAAGTTTGTAGAGATATTAGGAAATTTTTCGAAGCAAAAGAGATGAAATAAAAAGCAACACCTTCGCCGGGAATCAAACCACGGGCCTCAGGAATACCGGCCGAGTGTGCAGAACCATTACACCACGAAGGCACGCCAGGAAGGCGAGAGAAATACCTTATAAGTTTAATACGAGTGTCTCTTTGAAAACCCTCCTCGAAAGATTTCCTCGCCTAGGCAGATAACCGTCGTCTATTTAACCTAATCTTCTTCAATTGCCATAGTCTTCGCCATATTCAACCTAATGTTCTTCTTTTGGTGATTATCACCTTTCTCAAGTGCTTGTTCACGCCTAGCATCGCCTGTTCACGCCTAGCAGTTTCGTTAATGTTAACCACAGTTCACATGTTCATAGTATAATTTGTTGTTGCTCTTCGTGAAAGCCTCACAATATTCAGTTGCTTGAAGATAAAGTATTTCATCTTTATACTTCTTTCAGTCCTCCATCTGTTAAAAAGCGATAAAACAGTTACGCTTCTCTTGTGTATCAAATCTGCCCCGAAGTGCAATTACTAAAACTTATAACTGCTGTTTCCTGCATCTATCAGTGTGCTGCAATTGTACTCGTGGGGGAACGAATTTGGAAAGAGTAACCCAAAGCGGGAAACCTACAATCCAAATTGCTCCTAACACATATACGTACCTTTAACGTTATCTAGGTGAAGCAATTAATATTTGCTTGCATCAATCTGAACAGAGCTTTATTTAACAGTATATGAGTTTATCAGTAAATGAACAGATTATATTTACCTGGTCGTTTTTATCAGCTGCTTATCTTTCTATTTCCAGCAATCCTGCGAAGTAAGTTACTGTAGAAGTTAAACATGATTTGCAGTATATTAAATAGAAAATTCGTAAATATTTGTACCTGGAAATAAATTTTAAACTAAGTAAAAGGTTCAAAAAGGTTATAAGATAATAATAATCTTAAACAAAATTTAATACTGAATTTCTTTCTTATTCTATTAAATGCTTTATTCGAAGAAGGATCATTATGTGTAGCTAACTAATATAAATATCTGCCAGTAAGCATACGCCACTGCCACTAATTTGAATAAAGAATTATTAATTGTTATCATTATGCGTAATGGTTGATAACATCAACGAACGCTAATCCGTATAAATTGCTGCCATTTAGTATTAATTGTTGTCGATAGGATTGAATTTTCCCGAATGACTTGAATAAGCTGTTAAGGCCCAGGGAATAGAGTTGTTTATCAACATAACGTCTTCTTTTAATTAATTAATCTCTTTCTCAGACAGTAAGAACTGCTTCAATATTTGTTGTTCTTTACAAAAGAAACTTGTGTTCGAGGCTAAAACTTGAATGCTACTGTATTAACAGCAATTAACTTTTCAATGATATACCGTATATTACCGCAATTTTTTTTCTTTTAGTTCCCCTTTCTCCCTCCTCATAGCCTGTGGCCCACATGCGGCCGAGCAAAAAATTCGCTAAACACTGATAATTCGGTCTGAGGTTCGAATCCCATGAACGAGCTGGCTGCATGGGCGTTTTCGTGTTTTTCCCCATATGTAATGTGTATACTAGCCAGTTTCTCTTTAAAAGTTCTCCACGAAGGCAGCATTTCCCTTAGGTAGATAGCCCTCGAGTGCTTTGCAGTAATAAAATAAATCAAACCAAACTTTCTCCCTTAGCCTAATAGTTACCAGTATTAATTTTTATTTCAACGAATCAAGCTGTCATTCGATCATTTAAATCCAAAGCTGTTTCCTCTAAAATATATTTTACCAAATAAATATAAATATATTTACATAAGCTTAATTCAATTTGAAGTAATAATTTCTTATAGTACTCGTATAAAGGGGACTGCCTGTCCCGTGCGTGCTTTGGTGCTGTAACTGGTAGCACGTCCAGAGTTAGTATGTGGACATAGCTAATTTACTACGTTTCTGGTTCCGAAAATGTGATATTTACGTTGGCAGCCGAACAAAAATGTAACTGAAGATAACTTGAAACTACATATATTTTGGCCGACTAGTCCTCCTTCTCGACCGTAATTGCCCTGTAACATGATTCGATAACTGTAACTGTTATTGGACAGTACCGGCAGAAAAAATTGAAAGTTATTGAATTTTGCTGTGGTCTCCTTCAGAATATGCATGCTTCAAATTCTGGCAAGAACGTAAGCGATTTCTCACAAATTTCATTGCGAAAGTGTAACCTACTCTGCTATTTATTATACCGATTAACCAATTATTGCATATTTTATAATTTAAGTTCATTAATTCGAGAGCAATATTTGCTTTCCAATATTTATTACGCGCCGCCTTGACTTTATAGTGGTTAGGGAAGCTGACTGAGACACTGACGGGACCACGTTCGAATCCCGAGGACGTATGGATATAAATTACCTGTCCTTTCATAGGAGGTAATGGTGGCCGATAATTAGGTGCCTCCATAATAAAATGACCACCACCTTTGTCCTCAGTTGTGGTGAAAGCCTAAAAAATACTAGTGCCGTCATAAAATAAACGAAAGATTTCAGATTTTATATGCTTCCGAAACGGGCGTTTTTTTCATTTACAGACACAAACACATTTCGAGAGCATTTGGGTTAAAGCCATTTTGGGATGAAAATATTTAAAAACAGCATATCTTTAGAATTTCTGATAGGCAATCTCTCGCGCTGGAGATAAAAATATTTTATTCCCCGCAGTGTTGGCACTGCTCGCTTTGAAAGCATTGAGGGTTTGATCAAAAATTCCTTACAGTTTTACAAAATATGAAATAGACAATAAATCGAATTCTAAATTAAAGCTTCCAGGTGCTCATATTCGGGTGGAGGTATAGGTTCTTCAGAATTTGATGGCTCTGGGTACTGTTGTTTTTCACAATGGGAGATACAAACATACTTTTGTGCAGATTCTTTATTATTAATTATTTTAAATAAAATACAGGACAATAATATTTGGTGGAAACAATTTGTAAAGTGATACAGACTTTTATAGTTATCCAACGCAAAATAAGACTAATAGACTAGTAGCCCTTCTTGCCTAACGCTATTTGGGCTGAAAATTATACGCGAATCTATTCATATATCACTATACTTATTTCCTGATTTCTATGTATTTAGGATAGACACTGAATAATTTAAAATGCTGATTTCTTTCATTACTTTTATCATCAATTTATTTGCCTTTTACACTATGCCAATATATCCATAAACTTAATGCACACATGAAACATTTTTCATGTAAGCTTATGTATTGAAATATAATGAACTTTCCTTGTCTTTTAATATCATTTGCTTGTTGCTGCATCTATTACTGAACCTTCATACGCTGTCTTATTTCGTATATTTATCTTGCGTGTATTACATTTGCTTGCCAGTTCAGTGCATTTATATAAAATTTTTGACAGTGCGCTGTTATGAATCGATATGTATAAAATATAATCCCAATACACGATCATCTATCTTTTCTCTAAATTATTACTCTCTCGTAAATTTTAATAATTATTATATATAACTAAAGTAGCTGCAAATATTAAGACGTAAAATATTTTTTCTCTACATGATACACCACTTACGTTTCGCAAGGAGAAAAGGTTAATTTTATCATTTTTAAAAATACATAAACGGTGGAAATCCAGGCTCTCTAACATCACATTAGTCTTTTTTTTTTTGGTGCACTTTTTCCGGTTTTTTTCCTTATTTCCTGGAGCAGTTAATTTGGAAATCTTTTTCCAACTAATACCGCCTCTAAGCGGAGGGAAATAGTCAGGGGCCAAATAAACGTCAAAATGAGGGGGGAAGGAAGAGAGGGAAAGATCTTCTTCTCTTCCCCTTTCTCTTTTCTTCTACCTGTTCCGGACTAATGAAAGAAAAAGAAGAAGACGGGATTAGCGGCCGGATAATTCGTTTAGTTTTTACGCTCCGGCTGACTTCAACCCAATCCCCGGCTCGGACAGTCGTAAAAAAAAGGCTTTTATGGGGGTGCCCGGATAGTTTGCTTCGTTAAAAGAAAGCTCCATGAAAGAGGGAAAATTGTCCGAAAACTTTAAGGTAAAATAAGAATGGGTATAACATTTCCATTGATAACATCTGAGGAGCTTGGTTACGTTTTTCCTTTGTTTCCTTTTGAAATGATTCTACTACTTATAAGCGATATAATAAGAACTAAAAGTATAATTTATATTCACAAGCTTATTATATTAAACTTGTATGGTATGGCTTTGATAGTGCTGATATCAATATTCAGAAGAAAATATTTATTGCAAACGAGAGGAATAACACTTGAGCCACAAGACAGCAAACCGCTTCCTCCAGAGTCACTTAAAAAGCATATTTTTAAAACATTAATGGATACTCTTAAATACTTGACCATAAGTTAACTATTGCTGCCTCAAAAACCCAAGGTATGCTTATCTGTCCAGGTAAGCGCCATCGAAGAACCCCGTGCATCAACCTTCATGGGAAAAATATTAAAATAGTCAGAAACTTGAGGTACCTTGGAGTTATAATTGACGACACATTGACTTGGATGCCGCATTTAAAGGAGGTCAAGGCACGACTTCACAGGATATTTCATTCCATGCTCAGAACAGCAGCAGCAACATGGGGAGTTTCTTCGAGGATGCTTAAGACGTGGTACTCTGTAGTTGCTGAACGTATTGCACTATGTGGAGCCTCCATGTGGGGCATAACGATCACTACTAAAATGGAGAATCTGTTACGCTCAGCACAAAGACCATTCCTCCTGAGCATTACCCGAGGATATAAAACCTCGCCCACTAATGCTCTAAACGTGATTTCAGGACTACCGCCTCTGCATCTCTTAGCTCAGCGCGAGAGTGCAATAGTGCGAGTGCTCCGACTCAAAGAGACAATAAGTTTATGGGACAGGACTTATGTTTATACTGACTATGAGCAAAGCATTCCCGAGCCACCTTGCCACCCGGCCGAATTCAATATCTCGATTAACTGCAGGTCACCAACGTGGTTCAACGCCACTGCAATCTACACCGATGGTTCCAAAGGAGAATGTGGCACCGGTAGCGGCTACTGTGTTCTTCTTGGGAACCAGATCTTAAAAACCTGGGAAAGAAAGCTTAAGCACCACAACTCAGTTTTTCAGGTTGAACTGATTGCATTAAAAGCTGCACTTGTCTACGCACTGGAAAATAACTATTCCAGTATATATTCAGACTCAGCCTCTAGCCTCCAGGCAATCCAAGGCACATGTAGTAAAAATCCACTCGTCAGGGCCATACAAAAACTCTTACTAAAAACACCTAAATACTATAGGCCTGAACTCCAGTGGGTACCTGCCCACACTGGAATACTGGGTAATGAAATTGCAGATGCAATAGCCAAAAGAGCAGCAACTGACCCCCACGTTCGCACACTTGACGTGCCTCTCCCGGGTTCGTTCTTAAAAGCTGAGCTCGAGAGAGAATTACTCAAACGTTGGCAACATCTGTGGGAGACAGAAACCACCGGCAGAAGAGTTTACAGATTTTTTCCAAAAGTCTGCCGGCTTCTAAAATCTGGCTCGTCTCACTTCACTCAGTATCTAACAGGACAAGGTCCCCTCATGACTTACCTGCATCGCTTCAGACGACGCGAAAACGAGCATTGCTCATGCGGGATGGTAGGAGATCCGGACCACTATCTGTTCGCTTGTAGAGAGACCGCCAAATATCATCTTAGGCAACCAGTAGCAAACCAAATCCATGCATGGGCCGAAGCTACTTCAAAAAACCGCAATGCATTGAAACGCATATGCGATTGCATAAACATTGCAAGCAAAATCTCAGACAGGCTGGAGTAATTCTCAGCCACCATCCTCGTCACCAGCACAGCCCCTGTATGCTTTTCTTATTCCCTGTATATATTTATCTCCTTGAACTGTAAACCTTGAATTATGAACCTTGAACTATGTATTTTGCCTTATTTTATGTATTGTTTCCACTGTTTTGCCTTTTTTTATTTTATGTATTGTTTTACTTTCTAGTATTTTACTTCTTATTACTTTTAGTATTTGTAACCACCTATCCATTACTCTGTAAATATGTAACTGGAATTGTTCTTCACGCCCGCAATGCACCCTTCTTCCATCTTGCACTATCGTCTTCGTCCAGCATTTGTTTGCACTGCCCCCAGCAGTCGTCTTGAGCACAATATGTATTTATAAGTGTGTCTTTTGTTCAAGTTATTTCCGTCAGCGGGGCTACCTGGCCGATATGCTAACTACCCAGTGGACCGGCTGCCTCGCTGTCGGTGGAATGAAAGGATACTCTTAAATCTAGTCAGGCAGCAAAATCAACAGGCCAATCCTGGGCTAACATTCAAGAAACATGGCAAAAGGTTTGTCAAAACCCCGGTGATGAGGATACGACAAACTTCAGATTTCAAACAGGCCACGATTGCATGGCACATCATCTTAATAAAATTGGCATCCTTCCATCTAGTCTATGCCAAATTTGCAATTCGAGCATCATCAATGCAAAGCATCTTCTTATACGCCCACCACTAGATAAAGAGTCTCAGGAACATCGTGAGATAAGTAAACTATACCGAAATGCGAGAGCTTTCACGAACTCCTTGTAAAGACTACATCTCTTATGTTCCTTTCCTTTGTTGCTTATATTTTTTACTTTTTACTTTTGTTTCCACGTTCGTTTATTCTGATTCTTACATTTAATGTTTTTTCTTTTTTATTATATATCTTCTTTGTTCTTGTGTGATACTTGAGCTGTTTTTATGTTTGGATTCATCTTTTCAGTAGAGCCATATGTAACAACAACATACTTACTGCAAGAGGTTTTGTTCTTCCTAATTAACTCATAAACCTTGTTATGAAATTAATTCGTAACTAACATAGCTCTTAGTTACTTACGAAATTTAAAAATACGTACTTTTTGTGTCATATGATATTACAGAAGGTATTGAAAATTTATGCTTATTCTTATTTGTCGTTGAGCTAAAATGATGTCATGAAGACCTGATGCAAGTGCCAGCAGCCTTCAACTCTAGCTTCAGGTGATACGTTGTGCAAGTATTGCACAACGTGTTTCAGCTGTCTTGAAATGGTTTCGAGTGGGGGGACTTGAAGTAAATAATTACAAGATCTAAGTCCGTGGCGAGCAAGTCAAAGGTGCAGGAAAAGATAGTTACCATGGTCACGTGAACAAGTAGAGACGACAGGTAGGCTTATTCCGTATAAAGTGCCAGCAGCCTCTTTATGGCAAAGACATCGCATCTGTTGCGATGTGTCCCGACTCATTGAAATTAGGCCCGATGGGCAGTGATCGTGATCGTGATCGAATGAGAGAAGCAGTGAGGGGAGTGTGAGCAGCGTAGGTAACGTGCAGATATATCAATGCTATGATCTACATCCTACTTGTGAGCACCTTGTGTTGTTTTTGAAAAGTATTATTTCCATGGAAGTACAGATGTTTTCCGTGCTTAACTGGAAGAGACTATTGGAAGGTAGTCTTTCCAAGCGGAGGTTTATGTATGAATGTCTTAAGACTCAAGAATTCGACATGACAACAAGCCGAGTGCTGAACCTACACTAAAAATACAGAATCCCAGAGATGGCATGACCAGTCCCTGCAACCAGACATTGTGTGACAACTAAATCTTGGTACATATTCTTTGTAATCATGTCCTCTGGTTAATTTAGACAGTTTAAAGTTTAAATTCAAAGATTTTCTTCTTATGTTTTTCTTACGTGTTTGTTTCCCCTATAGAAAAGCAAACAGCGAATTGTTGGCCACTAGATTTAGCAGAAAACCATTTTAGAGTTTTTATAAGCAATTAATTAAAATCTAAGTTTGATATACGCCTTGTGCTTTTACTGAGGTTGCGATTTACACATTCAGCCCGCAATATATCCCACACCAGTCTAGGCCACTGCTAATGCTCATATATACCTCGTTAAAAATTTTTTCGTCTTCGCACATGGCACACGAATTAAAATTTTTCAGATTATAACTCCACCATCAGTTGGGATTTATCAAGTGAAGGTTCATTCCATATCCGCCACAGTCCTAAGGTTGAAGAGAATGTAAAGAAATAATATATTATTCCTCTGTATTTTTATGACAAAAGGTCAAGCCATCGAGAAAGTTTATTTACTGAAAGCGATATGGTAAATTCTTTTACAATTTCTCTGTGTTTGCATTATGGATTTCGTTTCTATGAACCATCATAAAATCTGTGCTTTCTCTTGTAGTGTAATCATTTTCCTTAACATCTGGTCGAATAAAACATCACATACAAAAGTACTAGAACAAACACATCAAAAGTAAACATAACATTGCAATAATTGCCAAAAAAAGAGAGAAAAATGCAATTAATAAGCAGACGATATTTAGAAAAGTATAGATATTTAGACTGGGAAATGAAACTATCTGAAATTAACCACACGCGCAGACGATATTTACAAAAGTAAAGATATTCAAACCTGAAAAGGAAAATATATAAGTTTTTCCATCAATAAGTGCCATAAGTTTGTTTATATATTCATTATTTTATGAGTTATTAAACATCAAAATGGGTCCGGGACTTTATAAACACCCTGCATTTTAGACAAAGAACTGCGCAAAAGAAGGAATTGTATTTTTTCAATGTTTTATATCAACGAACATAATACAATCAGAAAACAATAAAATTCTTTTCTTTCCATAAAATAGAATGAGGAATGCATTTAATCTACGTTTTAGAACTACGAAATTACTTTTATTTGCATTAAAACGCAAACCTTTTGTATTTCAAATAAGGTAGATTGAATTTTTATTTACCAAGATCCCAAACAGAAATGCATAATTTACTTCGAATTTTTATTACACTAAAATTAAATAAATAAATTATATTCTATTTGCGTCAAATGAAAGTCATAAACAAATTATGTATCTAAAAGGAAGATGGATATTTGTTACATTTACTTAGTCAGTTTTTAGAAAATAAATGCTTTTTGCGATCTTAAGCGGTGATTTTCGAAGTAGAGTGTCTCACAAAAGTGACGGGACACTTGTGCTTTACAAAAGGAAACTGTAGTAAAATAAATTAAAAAAATATGTAAAAATTTTTTTGTGAGTGTGTTTCATACTTAAATTTAGTAACAATTATTACACAACATACATTTTCTCAAAATATTAAAATATTAATTTAATAAAAATACAATTGTTTAGAACGGAGCAAAAAATGGCTCACATAAGTGATGGGACACGTACTTTTCCATCAAATATTTATCCAAAAATTTTACTTTTTAAAAGGTTTTAATATTTTGTTGGATTTCCTTTTACTTTTAAAATATGATTTAATTTTCTTGGGATGGATTCGACTAATTTTGTTTTTTGATTTCTGGAGTGATTTTACCCCATTCTTCTTGAAGCACCGATTTTAATTGTTGTTTTGAAGAAATGGTGTGTTCGCGAATTGTTGATTCCAATTCTTGCCAAATATTCTCTATGGGATTTAAGTCTGGAGATTGTGGTGGTGTTTTTATTATTTCAGGATAGTTATACAGCAGTCAGAGTCTAACGTTCAAAGCAGTGGGCGTGGGGTCATTGTCCTGGTAGAATTTAAAATCGTTATGAAAGTTCAATTTTCCTGCTGAAGATTTCATATTTTGATTTAAAATGTCAATATACTTGTAATGATCCATTATACTGTGAATAAAAACAAAATTACCAACTCCAGCGGACGACATACACCCCCATACCATAACTCCTCCTCCACCATGTTTTACTGTTGGCACCAAGTTCTGTTTGCGAAATTCTTCCCTGGGTTTTCTCCACACCAAGATTCTACCGTCAGAAGCAAATATATTAAATTTACTCTCATCAGCAAATATAACTTCATTCCAGTAATCAGAATTCTTATTTATGTTGGATTTTGCAAAAGCCAGTCTGAGTTTTCTATTCTTTTCACTTACGAAGAATTTTTTCCTGGCTGCTCTACCGTGATATCCAGTAGATCGAGTTACTCTTCTAATAGTCTCAGGATTAACAATTACTCCATATAATGCTTGTAAATCAGCAGCAAATTTAGGAGCACTCATTCTTGGATTTTGTTTTAATATTTCGCACGATAATTCGCTTTATTCCATTGGATAGCTTTGATGGTCGGCCAGGTCTTCTTTTATCCTGAATCATATGATTATTTTTATATCGTTTAATGATATTGAAAACTGTTGAATGACTCCAGTTAACTGTTTCAGCAGTTTCTCTAATAGATTTCCCACTTTCAATATGCAAATTAATAACTAATTTTCGAATTTCAGGCAAAGTTTCTTTTCGTTTAGCATTCATGGCTGCACAGAGCTAAAAAACACAAAAATTCCAAAACAAACTGGACAGAAATACTGCAGATGATTTTATAAATTATTGCCAATTGCTTTTGAGTAAAAATAAAAACCCCAAAGAATATTTCTATTGTAGTACGTAGTAGTATGTAATGGTGTCCCATCACTTATGTGAGCCATTTTTTGCTCCGTTCTAAACAATTGTGTTTTTATTAAATTAATATTTTAATATTTTGAGAAAATGTATGTTATGTAATAATTGTTACTAAATTTAAGTATGAAACACACTCACAAAAATGTTTACATGTTTTTTAATTTATTTTATTACAGTTTCCTTTTGTAAAGCACAAGTGTCCCATCACTTTTGTGAGACACTGTAGATAATGAACAGCACAGTCAATACATAAATGCTATTTGTCAGTGTTTACCAACTGCATATTTGCCAATTATGTACGATGGTTTGCAGCGTGACATATATATTTAGAAAATGATAAAAGATGATGTGCTATTGATATGTGTTAACATGTTATTACACTGAATGCACCAAATATATAACAAGTTTATTCGACATTATATGCAAATTAATTATTTTATGCACAGTTTAATTTTTCTGTATTATTTTGTTAAGTGAAAAGTATAAATGTAAGTAATCAATACGAAATTTTAAAATTTAAATAATTAAATAATAGTTTAAAATTTAAGTTGCATCAATAAAGGAACAAACGAAAGTATTATTAAAATTCCAGTCATTTGGAGTTATAGTGCATTTAAAACTTAATAGTTATTACTAGTCGAAGAATAAGATTTGCCCCATGTTTGATTCTCCACATAATTTTAGTCACATTTAGCAAATAAGAATTTAATTAAAAAGCAGATTTTTGTTAGACACGAACAAGGACATTATGATAGCTAAGATTTATTTTTTATTTTTGATAGTGTTTAAGTAAAATGATGCAATGTTAAACGTCTTTTGAACATTTATTAGGAAAATACAAATACAACTAACTTTTAGCTATAAATAGTCACTTATAATATAGATGTTTGTAACATCGAAATTACACTGGCAGGTAATTCAGAAGTGAGGTAACAATGTTCAATTACCCTCTTCTCCGTGACATGAAACAGGACTTGGATAATTACTCACATAATGGGTTTCAAGTAGTTAGAGAACTCATTATTAATTCCCATTCAAGTTCTGTTAGATTAGTGTACACTAAATGGAATTTTAAATCAAACTGCGTTTTAAGATTCCTTCCTTGTGCTTAAACTTAAACTCGCGTAATAAATTAAAGATGACGCGAATTATTTTAATGTGATGATTATGTTAAGACCACATTCCACACAGAAATCTTGGTTTCGCTTTACCGCAGACGATCAACTGAACCTCCTCCACGTCTTCCACACACATGGCACATGCCCATCCCATTTAAGCCGAATTCCAAACCCTCACGTCAATCCAGATGCGGTTCACAGTTAAGAGCCTACCGAATACGAGCATCACTCAGACGGCGCTATTAGCGGACATCGTGCTCGACATACAAACGACGAGATGCGATCGTCTGTTTCCGGTCATTAAGCTGGAGAGGTTCATCCGGGAAAGGATATCCGGCTGACCACTCCTGATGCTGCAGTGAAAGGCTCCACGACTGTCTGGCTATGGCTCACTAGGCAATGGAGTGAATTATGGAATTATCAATGAATAGGGGTCCTAATAGGAGCTGATTAGTTCTCCAAACATTAAAGTACTTAAAGAGTGCTTCTGCAATTCGTGTTATAAGTCATCACTGGAATTAGCTGAATTGATTACAGAAGATTTATGACTCAATTCATTTAGTGAAGGACTCATGTTTAATTTCGCGTACTGAAATTACAAGTATAATCGAAAAGGCAATGTATTGTATGAAACTAACCTCACAAATTTGCTTCAGCAAACAAATGACTTCCTTGCATTTTAATCGCAATGTCAGTGATCTTGTATGAACCCATTTTTTATTATTTGTCATAATTAGTTCATACAAGGCTCTTGCAATAATTTATATAGTTCTTTGCATCGATATCTGTTTAAAACATCAAGTAAGTTATTTAACACATACTTTGATATTCTCTTCATCATATGAGATATATTTCCCTTTTTACTACAGTGCAGAGAGGAACATTGCAATTAGCCTAAACTGACGACAAACACTAGGTTTCTTTGCATTTTAATCGCAGTGGTTTGATACACTGTCAGGACTTGTGTTTCTCTTGATTTGCTTTGGAAACATGATGTATCCTGAATAGGAACAGGGAGCTTACTCAAGCTATGTTAAAAAAATGTGTGGAATAGACGACACAAGCAGGAAGGGTATACGAAACCTTTTATTTTCTATACTTTACAGGTACTTCCGAACTTCGGGATACAGAGACCAACCACTTGTGGTCAGAACGTAAGAAATATAAAACTATTAACTAAAACTCTAACTAAAAGCTAACTTTGAATTAGTATACAAATGCCTATCACTAAGACTGGCCTTTATTTAAAAAAGGAACGTATGTAGTACGCCGAGCTGCTGAAACTACAATACGTTTTTAAATATCAAGAGGGCTAAACCTCTGGCCTTAAAGGCAAACAGCAACCAAGTGAAAACTCGTAAAACTGCAGTGGCAAGTGGATCGCTTCCTAAATCTCCTTCTCTCTCCAACTCTTGGCAAAAAGCCACAACTTAAATACTTGGGCGTTAGCAAGACAATTTGCATAAATAAGTTAAAGCTTTTAATTCTGGCCGGAAGTTGAAAATAAGAAATGATAGTACAGTTTTAAAATAAAATAAACGTTAGTAAAACTTAGGATCCTTACAACACAATTTGATATTTGCTAGTTAATATTTCGCAATCGAAAACAAGATTAAGATACTATTAAAAGTAAGACACATTTAGATTCCAAGATTAAATAACTTGCCCTTTAAAGAGAGATGAAGTTACAACAGATAATTTCATATCTTAATGCATGGATGACATTCCATAGCCAATTTAGTAGCATTCTTGAGTCCTAAGCACTTCTAGAGCTGTTAAACACATGCTTCATAAGTGCGCATGATTTCTGAAAGATAAACGATGGAGCTCCGTAGCAAAACATTAAGAAAATCTAGAAGGCGGTTCGCCGAAAACATCCCGGAGAAAGCAATGCTAGAGGAAAATATCGTCGTACAAAATATCATGGAAGAAAAGAAAGCAATTAGAAAACATCGCAATAAGAAGAAAGTAATATTTTTGTATTACCTAATAAATTTTTAATTAAGAAAATTAGAAAGTTTTCGGATTTTATACTACCCACAAAAGGCCTTTTTTAACGTTTTGTGTGTTACCTTTATTTATTAAATATCATGTTCTTCGCATTTAAACCATAAAAATCAATTCAGCGGCAATATCATAAAATCATTTAAAAAGAGCACATCTTTAGAATTTCCGATACACCATCTCGCAGGCTGGAGATAATTTTTTTCCCGTGCAGTGTTGCCATGGCTGGCTTTGAAGTCACAGAGTTTGTTAAACAAAAATTCGTTAAAGCTTTACAAAATATGAAATCGATAATAAAACAAATTACAAACTCCAAATTTCTGCTTCTAGATGCCTATATTAGACTAGAGGACTACGTTACAGAAAAATTTAATGTCTTTAGGTACCTTTGTTTCTTCACAGTACGAGAAACATACATACATTCATGTAGATTCTTCATTATTTAATTTCTTTAAATATAATACAGGGCTGTAATATTTGGTGGCAACGATTTGAAAAGTGATTCGCCGTTTATAATGAAACACCACAAAATGCCAAAATGAATTTAATAGCTCTTTGAGCTAAGAAGTCAAGAAGGAAATGCGAGCATTAAAAGTATAGAAATTAGTAAAAATGAAGGCTACGATAATAGTTAATACAATTTTAAACTTAATGCTGCTAACTGTTAAAAACCATTATTAAATTAAACACCTTTCATATACCCACATTAATAGATTTTCATGCAAATTATAGTAAATGAAAGATAAAAGAGAGACAGATACATAAGTTTCATATTTACTGCTAAACGTAGCATTAATTTTTAATAATTTCTAGATTTTTAATGAGTACAATTCGTTCTTAATTTTTCAGGAAAATTTTATTATTTAATACAAGAGTATGAAATATAGGAGTAAAAATATAACTTATTTATTTTTGGGCTCAGAAATTCATTGCACGAAAATTCACGTACTTTGTTTTTCTTTCGAGAAACGCATGAATGTGATGTTCTCATCATGGGGGTGATTTACAGGTGCTTTATTTTCCCTATGATATTTTATATGACGAAGAAGCCAAGTTTTGGCGGGCTGAGCAAATTCTAGTGAAAATAATTTCAGGATGTTTTACACCATGTTATTTTATAACTGCGACGTTATCTTTTTGCTTTGTTTTCTCTCGCGATTTTGTAACAAGGTCGTTTCCCCTTGCGTTGCTTTTCTGCTATGTTTTTGTTAGGGATATTTTTGCCATGATAGTTTTACCTGGTTCCGTTAGAACAGGATATAAAGTATTTCTCCCACTTCCCTAGCTTGCCTTCGTGGTGTAACGGTAGCACGCTGGGCCGGTATTCCAGAGGTCAGTGGTTCGATTCCCGGCGAAGGCGGTCGTTAATTTTTCATCTTTTCTGCTTCCAATTAAGGTCATTATGTTAATTGACTAAGGATTGGGCAAATAAGACAAACAAGAAAAAGATTACAAAGCGAGTTCAAAAGACTTCTTTTTAGTGCATCGCCCGGGAGGGTTGCGATGCTCAGGTGAGTGTTTCTAGAACGCGAGAGGATAGAAATACCCCCTCCCAATATAATTTAAAAAGAACAATATTGAAATTAAAAAAATACAATTTAAAAAATTTATAAATACGCTCAAAACGCGATCTTTTCTTATTGACCACCAAACAATAGACATGTACACTGTTTCATTTCCAAATAACAATTCAGATGTAAAATGTTCTTTCCTTCCCTTTTCGGAGCACTTTTCTTTATCTCATCAACACTCATAGGTCATTTTCTAATTTTTGAACTAAAGTAGCTAGAAATGATAAGACTATATTCTTCGGTGGATGGGCATGACTTCGAGCTCATCTAATGTTCTTAACTTAGGTTGATAGCTAATACCGCCATGCGCATATGCATTGTAACAATAGATGTTCACTCGTTCAGCTGCTTTCGGCAGTTTGTAGCCAAAATTGGGCAGAAAAAAGAAGAAAATGCTGTTAGACAGGATTGCATAACAGGTCGGATTAAGCAGTTAGAAGAGCCACAAGCCCGCTTCTGTGCTAGAAGGTGAAATAGATGATGAAAAGTTCTTTACTGCTTTATAACAAGCAGTGTCGAACATAAAAGGATAGCAACCATAAACAGTTCGATTTAACACTCAAATATGAAATATCAATATTAGAGAGAAAATCTTGAACTGCATAGAAAACATAAATATATCGTAGAAAAGCGTTTTCATGCAAATATGGATTCCTAATGACGCAGATCCATAGTCCAGGATGTCAAAATAATTGACCAGCTTGCAGTTTTTGAAATTCGAAGAAAAATTATTTTTCTATTGATTTTACTGAGATATTCTTACTCAGAGTCCTATTTAGATCGATGTAAAAGGTAACATATTGTTACGAACTTGCATTTAAATAGATAATTTTAGTAGAATTATTATTAAAATTATTGTATTTCCCTGTGCAATGCAGCGAGAGAAAATTTTAAGAGAAAGCTATGCCGGTAAAATAAGAATACGAGGGCACGTGCATTGTGTAAATGGATATCTCGGCAATTTGCGTGGAAATTGAATAAATGAAATTGACTAGTATGTTAGCTGTAACCATAATTCCATCCTCTTATTGCTTTCCAGTAATTTCGAGAAATAAAAGGTACTAGAAATATCTCGCGATCTGTTAAAAGCTATAAAAGGCAGAAGGAGTGTCTGAGTTCAGTTGCTTAGATACTGTTGCCGCGAGTTTAGTTTGGCGTGAACTGAGATATCAAAGTTAGCTTCTTCTTTAGATGTGCTTCGCACTGCGTTGTATTTTAACGTGTTTCGTAGTCTGAAGTATAACTACTGATTACACCGCGTGATATTGTGAACACTTGTATGAATATCTCTGAGGAAAATTCCAGCGTTTTAATGTATTTCTATTGATAAGAATAAATTTTATTAACTTATTATCGGACTTCTGCATTCAATCTATTACGAACCCGTACGTACTGAAGAATATATTTTTTTAAAATAAAGGTGGAAGGAATATTTTTACCAAACATACGAGGAACTTCGTTTGCATTACTTGGAAACCAACCTTCTCACATGTACTAATTCAGAAGTTAAACAACAAAAATCAGCGTTATATTTTCAAAATTTTCACAGGACTAGTTTCGATGGTTTTACTGAACCACCATCTTCAGCTGCAAAACCGCAAATGAACAAGATAGGAAATGATTAGATAAGATAAGAAAGCCTGGACACGAATAAGCAAGTGGCGCCATCTGTTGGTGAATTTAAGTAGTTGTATTATTAAGATTAATCCCTTGATAGATAGTTTGTTAACTTTAAGAGCTTAATTTCCACGAGTAGCAAATTCTCTTGTCTTAATTTGGGATGGAACATCAATCAATAAATCCCAAGAACATCAATCAATAAATCCCAAGAAGCAATAAATCCCAAGAATCTTGAAAAGGATGTGGGATTAGAAAATTCGAATCTTCATGCTTTTTTCGTCATTCGAATCAATTGATCTTTCTCTCAATTGATCTTTTCAACGTCTTATTTCGGGAAAGATTCCAGATCTGGAATCTCGAATCTTCGCGTGCTACAAAAATTCTAATCTTTCGAATGGTAAACTAAGAAGAAGAGATATCTTAATTCTGTGAAAATCGGTTTTATTGAAATAAAACAAACGCATTTGTTAAGAAAGGAAAGAGATTGTTGCAGTTTTCATGATTAAAGATTCCCAGTGTCTCCTCGTGGCAGCTATAAATAAATTTCCAGATAGAGTGTACAATTTAATATGTAATGTCTGTGTGTGTCAGTTCTTGAAAAACGTCTTCATCTACACTGGTTTTGAATGAAAAAGTTATTGAAAGACATACGAAAGATCTTAACTGTTACTCAAATATTTTCCCCAAATTATGTAAAGAAAACCTTTAAAATTATAATATTTTAATTATGTACTTTAGTACAAGTCAGTCGCCCACCAGCTGTTAAGCGGTAAGAGCCGTTGAATACTGGTAGTTCGGTCCAGGATTTGAATCGGTCCGGCGAACGGGCAAGTTGCTTGAGGGTTTCGTGGTTTTCCCGATGCGTAACGTGGATATGAGCCAGTTTTTCTGAAGAAGAATGAGAACGAATTTTTACAATTGAGCATTACTTCGCAAAATTTCCTACGGAAAATTCTTAAGCGTTTAAAAAGAGTTCATAAACGTTCATGAACTTAAGAAGGCAATAAGTTTGCAATTGGTAACCTGATTTCAAGAAACTGGAGGAGCTCCATTATCAGAAAGGTAGAGGATTTTTGTCTCATCTGAGTTCTGAAAAAAAATTGTCGAAGTCAGAAATAAAATGTTGCGATTTCCAACGACGAATGTGAGGAAAATTATACCACATTTCAATTTATACACTACGAAGTAATGGTAAGTCATAAAAATTTGTTCTGCTTAGGAGAACTCATAAAAATTAGACTAGAAGAGAAACACGCTAATGTGACAATCAAAATCGTAAAAACAACCTTGTATTTAGCATAGGTATAATGAAACAATCAATTTCGAGGGCAGCTAAAGGTCCCTCCTCATCAGGAGAAAGAAATACCTAGAAAGAAGAAAATAAAGGAGGAGTCTCAGAAACACGTGGTCCTTATCAGCACTGCACGTGGTTATAACTGGATTTTTAATCAGAGTTGCACTAGCCGCCTACTTTTACTGAGCCAGGCTATCTGATCAAATATAAAGGACAAGAAAAATTAGCGAAGTGAAAATAGGGAGCGAGGGGCAAATGCAGCTTCACGCTCAAAATCTGAACTTCAAATAATGGAAAGCAACCACTGAACGGATTTTTATACCCTCTGGTAGTACCAAACGGGCGGAGGTAACGCCATCTATCGGTAAAATTAACTGAATTAAGATAGTAGAATTATAAAGGCATTAGGAAGGACTGGATTGGACTTCAAATCATTAACTAAGCCTGATAAATCTTTGTGAATGTGAAAAGCCTCAAGAAAATCCAATTCACCTATGGAAGAAGCCTTTTGGATAATTTTTGAAGACCCAAAGTCAAAAATAAAACCTAAAGTTAATAAAATGCAGACCCAAAGTTAATAAAATTCACCCTTCGATTCTAAAAGATTGCGTTTCTGTCTTGAATTCTTAGGGAATTTATAGTATATCGTGTCAGTGTGGCTAAAGATATATTGGCCAAACAAAAAGAGCGAACAAAAAGAAACAAAAAGTTTCGTATCAAGGAACATGAATCTTATGTCAGAAAAGGCGAAATTAACAAGTCTTCAATAGCGTATCGTAGTTGGACATTTAACCATAATTTTGACTTTGGGTCTAAGCCTGTTATCCAAAAGGCTTCTTCCATAGGTGAATTGGATTTTCTTGAGGCTTTTCACATTCACAAAGATTTAGCAGGTTTAGTTAATGATTTGAAGTCCAATCCAGTCCTTCCTAATGCCTTTAAAATTCTACTATCTTAATTCAGTTAATTTTACCGATAGATGGCATTACCTCCGCGCGTTTGGTACTACCAGAGGGTATAAAAATCCGTTCAGTGGTTGCTTTCCATTATTTGAAGTTCAGATTTTGAGCGTGAAGGTTCATTTGCCCCTCGCTTCCTATTTTAACTTCGCTAATTTTTCTTGTCCTTTATACTTGATCAGATAGCCTGGCTCAGTAAAAGTAGGCGGCCAGTGCAACTCTGATTAAAAATCCAGTTATAACCACGTGCAGTGCTGATAAGGACAACGTGTTTCTGACTCCTTCTCCTTTATTTTCTTCTTTCTAGGTATTTCTTTCTCCTGATGAGGAGGGACCTTTAGCTGCCCTAGAAATCGATTGAGTGTTTCATTATACCTACGCTAAATACAAGGTTGTTTTTACGATTTTGATCATAAAAATTAATTAATAACTATTATAATGTATACCAAATCAAAACGATGGGACTGTTCTATGATTCTCGTTCAAGTCAGTAATCATCAAAACTGAACTTGCTTTTTTTCTCTCTCAAAAGCTCAATTTAGAAGATGTGTAAAAGTTATACATAGCATTGTTCTAACATAAATATTTTGATATAAAAACAGAATTTTACTGAAATTACATGTTGATATTTTCATTCTTCGATTCGTCGCCTCAAATTATGCCGAAGTGAGGTTTTTTACTTCCTTGTACGAAGCAGGGGAAGTATTGTAATCCCCAAAAAATTTCGAGTATCGCAATTAGCACTCAAATGTTCTACTGTGCATTGTTAATTCGATTTGGTATATATTTAAAAATATCAGTTTTAATAATAACGCCTTTATTTTCTCTTAACCTAAGTTTAAACTTATATGCATTAACATTAATCTTCAAGAACTTCCCTATCGCTATGTAAAAAAACTGCAATCTGATGACTACCAAATTTGGTAATCCGATTTCGCAATATTTTCAGCCCCATTTGTTAATTTAGCGAAAGGTGTTGCACTAATTTCCTTGCGTAAGTACTAGGTCAACTGAGTGCCAGCATCAACCATATGTTAACGGAATGACTATAGAAGAATAAAATGTTTCTAGAATCATTTCGTGCTGGAGTTATATGAATTACAATGATAACAATCTGGTCTCTTATCATGCAGAAGTGTAATCTGAAGTGGACAAATAGTCATTAAATTACACTCACGGCATGTTATCGTAACAACACTCTGCTACGCTAAATATAAACGCAATATATACCATTATCAGTCATAACATCATTCATACAGTCATTCTGAAATTACTTTTTGTTTTATTGCATGCTTGTATTTCGTTACTTAAATATGGATGCACTTTCTTATTCACATAAGAAGTTTAACCCTAAATTTAGATATTGTTTGCTTCTGAAATTGTATGTGATTAATTCTAAGTTTTAGATAAAATAGTACTTTTATGGAAAGTACTGCTATTATATAGATTTCCCGTGCTTTATGACTACTAAAAATAATTTAACACTCTTCGTTAAGGTATAAGATGTACTTTGTAGTTCTTCTTTCACTAATTATTAGCAAAACTCATAGTCAATGTGTATTTTATATATCGGGTAACGCAAAGTCCTTTAACATTTGAAAATTCAGTAATTCGAGTTTTATTGAAAGGAAAAAATAATAAATAAATAAAAAAAATGTAGAAATGGGAAAAAAAAGGCCAAAATAAAAAATGTCGTTGAGCAGGAAAATGTCAGTGACTCCGCATGAGAATCGTGTATGAAATGAGCTGTAGTGAGAAAGGGAAATCAGTCCCTTCATTACTTTGTCACTTTTCTATTGTCACCTCCGGGTGTTAGTTATGCTGTGATGTAGATTTATCATATTAATTGCGATCGGACCCTTTTTCTTCGAGGAAATGCGTGGTTCTGCTATGCAAACTGTGAGTGTGACCTGCGTCTTTCATTCTTTCACTCATTCAGTCATGCTTTCGTTCATTCTTTTATTCATTGTTTCATTATTTCTTTCTTTCCCTCATGCCTTCTTTTTCAAATTTTATTAATTTTTTCATTCATTCTTTCTTTCATTCCTTCATTCTTTCATTTTCTTCTTTTTTCTTTCATTTTTTCTTAAATTATTTCTTTAATTCCATCTTTCTTTCATTTTTTCCTGTTTCTTTCATTCTTTAATTTATTTTTCTTGCTTAATTTACTTTTTCATTCATTCTTTAAATCATTCACTCTTTTGTTTAATTCTTTTAATCATACTGCTTTTCACTCTTTCTTTCTTCATTCTTTTATTCAATTTTCATTCCTTCCTTCTATCATTCGCTATTTCTTTCATTCTTTCTTTCTTTCCTACTTTCTTTTATTCCTTCTTTCATTCATTATTTGTTTCATTAATTCCACCATTCTTTTATTAATTTTACTCTCCATTCTTTCTTTCATTCATTGTTAATTTTTTTTATTATTGTATTCATTCTTTTATTTAATTTTTATGTTACAAAATCTCCTCATCGCTAATCTGGCTGATAAATATTTGTTGGAAGATGTGACTTTTACGGAGAATGGTGCTCCACCCCATATTGCTGCACGAGTGAAAATCTCTTGTATACATCTTAAGGTGAGGATCGCGTGCTGAGTCGCCATTTTCTTCATGCTTGGCCTCTCAGATCCTCAGATCGTAATCCGCCTGATTATTGTCTTTGGAGTTAACCTGATATTGCAAGTCCACCGAGATCGTGCGACCTCATTAGGGATGCTAAAAGACAACATGCGAGAGCAGTTTCTTCCCATACCTAGAGATATACGTTGCAGTGCTGTTCACAACATTACCCTTCGACTACAGATATTATTGATGAATGACGACAGACATGCTGAACACTTTTTATAAAGAATATAGTCTTTGCTAAAATTCAATTGTGAAAAGATTTATTTATTTATTTATTATTATTTTTTTTTGTTGCTTTCAGTAAAATCCCGTGATACTTCAAGCATGTGAGTCAGTTTTTGCCTTTCTACCTACGATATCCAGTGACTTATTTTCAAATGTTAACGGACTTTTGGTTCACCCAGTACATTACCATTAAATCTACTGTAACGTATAATATTAAAAACATCCCAAAACAACTAACCACTAAGAAATCTGAGGTTTTTAATTATTTTAACACAGAGCTAAAGCAGTGTCTACTCCAAATTATCTCATAAATGTGAAAAGAATGGTATTTTTTCATAAAATAGATGGCTTCGGTACTAAATAGGAGCCCCCTCCCCCCAAATAAAAGAAGAGGAGATCTCAAGCTAACAAATTAACTATAGTCAAATTTAATCTATTTTATTAAAAATTTCTGTTTGTTACTGAAGCTATATCTGAAGTCAATGTATAAGTCATTTCTCCCACGTTCTTAGCGTGCCTTCGTAGTGTAGTGGTCTGTATGCTGGGTGCGTAATCAGAGGTCCGTGGTTCGATTCCCGGCGAAGGCGTGGCATATTTCTCTTCACTCCTGCTTCCAAAATACCTAATGTCTCTAAAAGTGGCGCCCGAACTAAAAGGGTGGCTGATGATGACTCTCGACACCCAAGATTTGGCGATTGAGTTCACTTTAAAAACCCCAGTTGCTCTTTAAAAGGGGGAGAATGTAAGGTATTTCTCTCCCCTTCTTAGCGTGCCTTCGTGGTGTAGTGGTCTGCATGCTGAGCGCGTGTTCCAGAAGTCCGTGGTTCGATCCCCGGCGAAGACGTTGCATATTTTTCATCACTCCTGCTTATGTATGTATTATATGCATAAACTAATATATCTAATAATACGGTATAAATATCTAATGTCTCTAAAACGATATATCTTGAAGCATCTAAGGAATATATCATATTATAGTGTCATTATTATTTGAAGATTTGTTTATTTTGAAGAAGGAGACATAAAAAATGTGCAGTGCCCTCGCCGGGACTCGAACCTCAGCCACTCGAATATGCGCCGAGTGTGCTACCGTTACACCGAGAGAGGAGAAAATACGTTATAACTTAAACAGTAATCAAACTAAAATTTTATTGCCATGACCTTTAAATTTACAAAAACTGCCATCGTCAGGTCCAAATGTACAACTTACATATTCAAACAAATGCAACCTCTTTAATATGAGCTTCTAGAGCTGCACCACTTATTCTGTTCTACTAACAATGAAAATTCACAGTATACAGTTCAGCTGGTAGCCAAGGTGAAGTAATCGCAGCAGTAATTCTCTTCAATACAAGACAATCAGTTGCAGTTACTAATACGCGTTGTTGGAATCAATCACTAACGTATTCTTCTACTGTGAGCTTTTATATATGTGAAACAATAATGGATAAGAAATAGTAAAACAATTAAAAATTTGGTAAGAACTTAGAACGAACACTAGGACAACAACTACAATGAAGAAAATACACATAGTCTACGCTGTAGATGAAATGGAAGAAACGTCTTTATGAACAGTGGGCTTACGATTCAGAAGAATATTATTAGCTATAAATTCTCTGAAAGTTACTCTAAAAGGCTTTGAATGTCTTGTATGACCATTATATGTCCATATATGTCCATTATATGGATATATATGGACATACACATCACGGTCATATAATACATACAATACACGGTCATATAATACATACATATCACGGTCATATCACGGTCATATAATGGACCATTATATGTCCATTAT
Organism: Stegodyphus dumicola; assembly: GCF_044657685.1. Lineage (NCBI taxonomy): Eukaryota > Metazoa > Arthropoda > Arachnida > Araneae > Eresidae > Stegodyphus > Stegodyphus dumicola. The sequence goes on from NC_140778.1 coordinate 124,197,045, forward strand.
ATGTCCGTGATATGTATGTCGTGTATGACCATTATGTTTTAGTAGTTCAGCAACAAGGTTGCAGACAGCAAAAATGCTATACGTGATGAAAATGAAGTTTATGTAAGATATTGTTTAACAGTTTTTGATGTGCTATATTTTATTTATTTCAAGCATTCTGTATTTATTAAATACATGGAAATTAGCAAATATCCATTTCATCAAAGAATAAGCTTCTGAGCTTTCGTAATTTGGAGAACCAAGTGCCTCCTTGATTTGATATAAGTTTTGTTATTTTTGATTGCTAGCGCCACTGTTCACTCCACCTCAAAGTGAAAATTGCTGAATAGCGGTAGTTCTAATAAACTGAAAATCCCTGTGAACATGTAGATACCGCTTAGAATTTTCCGAAGCTAGAAAACTGAAAAAAAAAGAGGAAGAAACCACTTATATTCTTGTTGCCAAGAGGGAAGGAACTCAGTCGCCAAATCCCGGTAGTGACGAATTATTGTTCAATATCTTTTAGTTCGAGCGCCACTTACAGGGTGTTCGGGATAAATGTTACATATTTATAATTGACTATATTTTTCCGTAGGTTGGAGGTATTGACACACACTACTCGTCATTTAAAAGTTTGGACCCTTCTTCATTCATATACAAGATGTGAGAAAGGATGGATGACTGGAACCCACCTGAATCATGGAAGAAAATAACTTGCATCATGATGATTCGTGCCGACCATCAAAATAAGGATATTATGACTGCTGCCCAATGCTCCCTGAACACAGTAAAAACAATCAGGCATAAGCTAGAGACTTGCAATTGTGACTACGAGGATGTAGCAAGAAGAAAGATCCCTAGCAGACGATCTGATTGCGTTCGTACAGCAGAATTCCTCGCAAATCTGCAGGAACAGCTGTTGAAGGACCCTGGCATTGGATTTCGGGCTTTGTCACGCGAAATGAATGTTGCAGCATCTACTATGAAGCTTGCAGTCAACGAAGACCTTCGCTACTACTCAGACAAGTGGATTTTCGTTTTCCTTACGAAACTGTCAAATTTATCCCGAACACCCTGTATAGCTTATATTTAGAATTTTTTGAAGCCAGTGCTAAAGCTAACAAAAGTGTGCAGTGCGCTTACCAGGATTCGAATTCTTGTTCTCTCGACTACTAGCCGAATGTGCTTTCCAGTTGCACCACAAGGTTCTCGGCAAGGGGGGAGATAGTTATGCCGTTTTCGTGGTTTACGTCGTGTATGACGTCAACACAAACCAATTTCCCTTGGAATTTCTATGAAGACACTTTCCCCAGTAGATTGCTACCCCTCTTGAATTGCACCATGATAGATAAACCCGATTACATAAACTAAAACATAATTTTGGCGAATAGGAAACTTACCTCGGGTGGAATTGTGAATAAATTACATATGTGAAAATGATTAACAAATATTTAAGGAGATTAATTTAATCATTTGTCTCAAGTTTTAAAATGATATTGCAAGTTTCTGATGTTTATGAAGTTCGTTTCGTAATAAAGCAGGCACTGCCGTCAAATAACTGTAGTATTCTATGTTCGAAGCGAAGCAGAAACTATCCTGTGAACACATAGCAGGAAGCGCATTATTAATAGGTTACAAGACACTGAGTTCTCAAGACAAGTGGATGCGAATGGAGAAAGACCAAAGGGCCATCAAAGGCATGTTCAGTGATTCGTAAACAGGATGTTTCCTGTTATAAGCTCATCTTCTGCTGTAAAACGCATCTCTAGCGTTTGACGAAAATGTTTTTGAGCCATCCTGTTGGAAGAACCTTCAGTTACCAAATTATTCATGAAAAATAAAACTATTAATCATCTTTACAATTCCAATAATTTTCCGCAAGCTTCCCATTGGTTTTTCACTCTTGCTTTAGGAACCCCAGTGGTGAACATTACTCTCATCCTTATATGACATTGAAAAATGCCTTAAAGATTATATTTATACTCCGAACAGAGCAATGACAACCTACTGGATAAAAACCATCTTTCTGTAAATTGTATGTTCTACAGCAGCGTTTGAACTGTGTAATGCTCTGCAGCAGGGGGTCGCCAAACAATTTAGCATTTTAATATTTAACTTATTATAATAATTTTACAATTAGCAACTATTTTTACACAATGTATCTGAAAACCAATACAGACAAAGAAAAAAGGAAAACGTTTCGGCACATTCTTTTTATAATAGAAACGTTCATTTTACTTGCTTTGCACGTGACGCTGTCATTTCGTCTGTTACTTACTTAAAATATTCACATTGTTCTATATCTTAAAATTAGAAATTAAAGTTAATGACCTTATAAGGTATTTCTCCCACTTTCCTCGGGTGCCTTCGTTCTGCACGCTGGGACGGTATTCCAAAGGCCCGTGGTTCGATTCCCGGCGAAGGCGTTTGCTCATTTTTCATCTCTCCGGCCTCGAAAAAATCTTAATGTATCTAAAGTGGCTCCCGAACTAAAAGGGTGTTGGATGAGGTTTCTCCACACCCAGGATTTGGCGATTGGGTCCCCTGAAAACCCCATTCGCCCTTTAAAAAGGGGAGTATATAAGGTATTTCTCCCACTTTCCGAGCATGCCTTCGTGGTGTAGTGGTTCTGCAAGCTGGGCGGTATTCTTGAGGTCCGTGGTTCGATTCCCGGCGAAGGCGATTGCTTATTTTTCATCTAGCCTGCTTGCAAAAAATACCTAATGTCTCTAGAACCTAAAACTTCAATAGTGTATTACAGTACAAGTGAAAAAATTGACAGTTTCACACACGCATGTGCCAGATTTGCGCAATGCGTATGGGACCCCACAAAACTTTCGTAAATATTATGGGGTCCTGGGGGTTGAGAAAGAATCTCAGTGATAAAAAGGGGTCGCGACTGAAAAAAGGTTTAAGAAACCCTGTTCTATAGTAACTACCGTATGACAGCTACTGTAAAATTCGCTTTTTGAATCAAAAAAGCGAATTTTACAGTAGCTGTCATATACGGAGCCCATCAGAGTGGGGAAATCTCTGAATACTGGTAGTTCATTCCGAGGTTAGAATCCGAGTGAACGGCTGGCTGCATGAGCGTTTTCGTGGTTTCAACCATGTGTGATGTGTCTACGAGGCAGTTTCCCTTAGAAAGTCCTCTATTCCTAGACTGCTTTATCATGATCGTATAAACCAAACTTATCATGTCTGAGCAACTGTAGCGAAACAGACATAAAATGGTACGGCAAGTTGCAGTCAGAGAAATAAGTTTTATATCATTGAATTTACAGCATATAAGAGCAGGACATGAAGAGCACCAAGTTACTCGAATGAACAAAAAGATAAAAAAAAGTAATTGAATTTTAATATTTGAAAATGTTTTCCAGAAAAATCATCGAAATCTTCTGAAGTTTGAATACACCATCTTCTGTTATTTTGCATGAGACGTTCTTTTAAGTTCAATTTGCTTGTTGGAAAGTTTTCGTCAGTTTCAACAATTACGAATTATTTTCTGATATTTTAAACATTTATTCTGTCTATAATTAAAAACATTTTTTTCTTTGCTTGTAAGTATATTTTTTTAACAATTTTCTTTTAATTTTACTTGATGTTTTTCCTATAAGTTCTGTAACTGTATTTGTTTTTTAGTTTTATGTTCTGATATGATTTTCATTCACGTTCTTTAATTACAAAATTACTTTCTATTCTAAATATCATGTGCTTCATTCTATCTCAAGTGATATGTTGCTTGATATTTCCCCCTCGAGGTTACATTTAATTGCAACTGAATCATATTATAATCTACTCCTAAAATGCAACGCCCTCAGCATCGCACGTTTTTAGATTTATAGCTTTCAAATAATTATGTCAGAGAGTCATAGATACCAAAAAACAACAGGTGTAGAGGAATAATTAAGTGTAAAGCAATCAACCCAAACTAACAAAGGCGTTTTCAAACAAGTAAAAAAATGAATGACCAATAGTTATTTGAGAAATTCCGGAAATCAAGCAGAACTTCTCAGAATAACTCTCCAAACGAAAGCACTTTCTTCACATATTTTGTACAGAATAATTTTTATCCAGAACGGTGTTTCATTTTCAAGAACTTCAGTCAAACATATTTCAACTCTTTTACATTTAAAGGGACTACATTATTTTGAAATATCAAAGGATAGCTTTGGATAATTCTTTGAAAACAACGTATCCTCTCAAAACAGAACTTTTAATAAATTTGTAAGGTATTCTCTACTCTCCGTTTTCCTGACAGAATGCAAATTTTAGCTAACGTATATTTAAGTGAAGACTTGAAATTGCTGTTTTCAGAGCGTGTTCTGCCTGCTGAAGGCCACGTTAGTAGTTTCATTCTACGATAATCGTTCCTGTCTACGGCTTTGATTTATTATGCTGATAGTGCTGTCACGTCGGTGTAGGTTAAGAGCCAACTAGCGCGCTTAAATATGTCTGCGTAGCCTATGGCTAAATAAGACTTCGATTTAGTTTAAATTTAAAAATTCTGTGTTTAATTTCACCCTATAAATGTTGGCTGATTCGTAAGTACCGGGAGTGACTTTTGTTCAACGTTTTTGAGTTCTTAATAAAAGAGTGTTTTACATCCTTAGTACATCTCTGTTATACTTCGAAGATTTAGAGATAAATCCCTGGCAATCTTCGTTAAGAGCCCGGGATTAGTGTATGTAACCGAAGCATGTGTGCTAGCAAGCCGGCATCTATCATCAAACTATCGCTTCAAGAATCGTCATCGTTTAGTCCAAGCTTTTGGTGGCAGTTGTTGGACCGGTTTCTTTCTCTTTGCTGCTGGGAGTTCAAGGGTGAAGGACGGGCTTCGGCCTGTCTCTTCACTGACTGTCTCTTCACCTACGACCTCGTTTCATGATGCACGTTTAACCTTCCTGAAAAGTCCAATGATATGGACTCTGATTTATAGAAAGCCAACTGTAGTTTTTTATTGAATATATTCATTCTATATGCAGTTGCTGAAAATTCATCCTGAGTGGAATGATGTTTTTTAAACAAGAATCATGAACGATCTCATTGTGTAATTTAAGACTTATCCATTGTCTATCGCCACGTGGTGCACTGCTCCAAATTAATTCACTGGTAGAAGCTTCAAAATCAAAAGAAATTTCAAGATAAGTATATTCCTGGTCCACATATATCTTCGATTCCAGGTTTTTCGTGATTTATAGAAAGTGATGCAAATGGATAGTGCTCTGTAGTGTATCGATAAACGAGTGGACGTTCTGTATTTATAGTAGGACTATAGTTATGATCTGATCATTTAATTTCTTGTTTTATTTGTGTGAGCTCAGGAATAAAATTTTGATAGGAAAGATAAATAGAGTAAATTGTAGATGAATAACTTGTATATTCTTCTTTAACTATCACAATGTCTGGGGTAAGTACTTTATTTTGCTATCCTCTGTAGGTCACATATTTTTCCCTATCATTCGGGTTATTGCGGAAACAACGTGATGTACTCTTAATCACTGTTATAATTTCGTCGCTGATAAAATTGATATTTAAAATTTTGGTTATCACTTATACACCAGAATAATTATAATAAATATTTCTCATAGCCTACAGAAATTAACACATTTTTCATTACATAAGAAATTAAAATATATAAGTACTTTTACTACATACAAATATTTTCACTACATATATTAATTTCACAACATATGGTGCCGTGACAAAAGAAATAACTTGAAATCATTTAGTTCAGGTTGAGAATTCAAATAAAATGTGTGACCTATAATATATTTGCTGCACATATGATTTATATTGTTGAAAATGTATGATAAATGATAGGTAATATGCCATGAAAGAGTAATTCTATTTTGGATAATTCAAAAATTCAATTTCATATGTATTGTTATATATATGTGCATATTTAAAGAAAGTTTTAAAATATTTGAATCAAAAGCTGATTTCAGAAATTTCACTGGATTGTGGTATGTAATGATAAAATAATGTTCAGAAGTATTAGAATCCAGAAGTGTTAATGATCAATGTACTTATATTGCATCACTAATTTGATATATGCATGGTTAAAGTTACAGGAGATCCTAATTAATCACTAAATAAAAAAAAAAATTAAAAAAAATTACCTTAACTTTGCTATCTACTCTTATATGCATGTTTGGTAAATGTATATTTAAATTATCAGAGAGAGTGCTAAGTGTTTGTGTAAAATAATGTAGATCTCAATAACATTAAAATAGAAATAGCAGATTGTAAGGTAATGCAACATAAGTAACTATATTTCTTCATCCATGTCAAAGCTTAAAGGTAGATCTAACACTGGTATGGCAACTTCCCTAGCTTCTGCTCTGCCCACATTTAGTGGCAACTTATCTGAAAATGTAAATTTCTTTCTTGATCAAATAAATAGTGTTGCTAAATTAGAAAAATGGTCAGATGAAAAGAAAATAATCATTCTGAAAATAAACTGTAGGGATAAAGCTCTAGATTTCCTAATTAATGATCCAAGAGTGGCTAAGGAAAATAAATTTGAAAATTTAGAAAAATTATTAAAGAATAAATTTGCACGAGTTGAATCCTTTCAGGACATTCTACAGCAATTCTCAAACATTTCTCAAAAGTGTAACCAATCTGTTAGGGAATTAGCTGACGAGACATTACAACAAAAATTTTAGACCCCTTGCTGGAATCCGCAGAGACTGGGGTTATAAAGAACACCTGTATAGACATCATAATCCAAAAAAGATCCAAAGTAACAGCAACAATGTCCAACACAAGTTTGCAAAAAATAAAAGATGTAATAATAGAAACTCAACCAAATTGTTGATGTCTTGTAACTCAGAAAATTCTAATTATCTGCCAATAATCAAACTTAAAATTGGTTCTCAGACTTATGAAGCTCTTCTTGATACTGGTGCAAATTTATCTTTAGTACAACCAGATGTTATTGAGGAAATTAAACAATTCACTAAAGTTGAATTTGTTTCTCGGATGGTAAGAATAAAAACTATTGAAGATTCATGCATTTCTTACATGTCTGCAGTTAATTTAAAATTCAAAATTCAAAGTAAATGGTTCACTAATTTATTTTATGTCACCCAAAACAATTGGAATTCTACTTATCAGATAATCCTAGGTTATGACTTCATTCAAAGTAACAAAATTTTGTTAGTTTCCATAAATAAGAGACTCATAGTAGATAATACTCATTTGGACTTTGAAGAAAATTATCCCAATAAAAAATTAAGCAACTCATTTAATGTAAGAAGAAAAAATTGTAATTTAAACTCATTAAGAATGGTTTCTAATATAACTGTCCAGTAAGGTCAATCTCAAATCATTTCTTTAGCTGTTCCTGAAGCTTTAAAACAATTTAAAGAAATTTTGCTTTCTCCAAAGCCATCACAAAATAAGTTCCATATCAATGAATCTTTACATATAGTTGATTGTCACAACCACATTCAAACTATTGTTGAAAACAACACCAATGAGAAATTAATTTTTAGGAAGAATTCTGTTATTGGAACTGCTGTGTCATTTCACTTTGAGGATATTGTTAGTCCCAAAAATTATGAGACTTTACAAATCAACACACTAAATCTGCAAGAAGTAATTAAACTTAGAAAAGAGGAATTAAATGTATTAGACTTTAAACTAGATCATTTAAATGAACAAGCAAAAAATGAAATGATAGAATTGCTAATGAATAACTATGCTGTGTTTTCAAAATCATATAATACTTTAGGATCTACTGATAAAGTTGTACCAGAATTTAAACTTCTTCACAATTTCCCAATTCAAACTAGACCTTACCCTATTCCTAAAATTGCAAAACAGTATGCTCAACAAGAAATTGCAAAATTATTAGAAGCAGGCATAATAGAACCCTCTTCTTCAAGTTATAGTTTTCCTGTAATATTTGTTAGGAAAAAGAATTTACCTGGTGAAGATAAAAATGCACCAAAATTTCGTATGGTTGTAGATTATCGTCTATTAAACTGTATCACAGAATCATACAAAATTTGTTTACCAAAAATTTCTGAGATTTTGCATAACATTGCTGGTAGGAAATTGTATTGTGTACTGGATTTGAAGTCAGCCTTTTTCCAGATCAATTTGCAGGACTCTGATAAAGAAAAATTGGCATTTTGCACCGAACTGGGTAATTTTCATCCTTGTAGACTTCCCTTTGGAGCTCGCAATAGCACTTCTTATTTCCATACATTAATTTGAAAATGTTTAAATGACATTAAAGGTAGTAATGTTCAATTTTTTCTAGACGGCATTATTATTGCAGCTGATAGTATGAGTGAGTTAAAAGTAATTCTTCAAAAAGTGTTTGACAGATTAAAATCATTTAATTTAACTCTAGATCCAGCTAAAGTGCAGCTCTGTAAGTCTTAAATAACTTATTTGGGTTTCAATATTTCACAAGCAGGTTTTTCTCCTTCTGAAGAAAATATTTCAAAGGTTACAAGATTTCCTATTCCAAAGGATGTAAAACAAGTTCAGGCTTTTCTTGGCAAGATGAACTATTTTAGACATTTAATCCATAATTTTGCTGAGATCACTCAGCCAATAGTACACTTAACTAAAAGACATGTTCCCTTTGTTTGGAATCAAGATTGCCAAGATGCTTTTGATAAATTACAATCAATAATGTTGGACAAACCAACTATAAGGAACATTGATGATAATCATGAGATATTTTTGATCACTGATGCTTCTAAAGTAGCTATGTGTGGTATTCTGTTACAAAAGATTGATGATAAATTCTTTCCTGTAGAATTTTATTCGAAACTTCTCACTCCTGCTGAGTCTAGATACCCATCGATCAGGCGTGAGCTTTATGCTATTTTTTCTTCTGTCAAGCATTTTTATGAACATTTATATGGCAAAAAATTTACTATTTTAACTGATGCTAGACCACTCACTTTTCATATGCAGCTGGATAAGCAGCCTGACATTGTTGCCAGATGGTTGTTGTATTTACAAGATTTTGATTACTCTCTAAAACATATACCTGGTTTTTCCAATCCTGCAGATTTTCTTTCTAGAGTTCCTGAAGCATCTCATAGTGTAAACAATATCAACTTATTTCATTCAGATAATACTCAGTTAAGCATCCAAAATATAGTTAATCACCAAAGAAATGACAAAAATATTAAGGATATCTTAAGCCAAATTAACAATAATAAAGCCGATATTTGTGGAAAATATTTTATTGATAAAAAAAATGGTGTAGTAATGATAAAATTAAGACCTAGAGCGCATCATTTAAAGACAAGGCATTTAGAAAATAAAATTCTACTTCCAAATTCTTTAGTAAAACCTTGTTTAGAGATAGCTCATGCTCCGCATTTTGGTATTAGTAAAACTTATGAATTCATTAAGAAAAAGTATTTCTGTGAGGGCATGTTTTTAGATACAAAAAACTTTTGTGAAAAATGTCAACAGTGTTTGGAGAATAAACCAAGGTCATGTAAAACAATTACAAGCAATATAAAAAAATTCTGATTTAGCACCTGGAGAAATGTTAGCAATTGACATTGTGGGTAAATTGCCCAGATCACATGATGGCAAATTTTTCATTCTAACTATTATTGATCATTATTCAAGATATTTAGAAGCTATTCCTCTGGCAAATATTACATCTGCTACAATAATAAGGTGTATGAATCTTTATTTTTCAAAATTTGGTATTCCAAAAGTAATTTTATCTGATAATGCTTCAAATTTTTGTTCAGCTGAATTTGAAAAATTTCTAAAAGATCTCAATATTGAACACCGAAAAAGCTCCATTTATTATCCACAGTCTAATGGAATCATAGAAAGAGTTCATCGAACTATGAAAGAAAGCATAGCTTCTTTATCCAATAAGGTAATCGAATGGTCAGATAGATTAGCTTTTTTCAAACTATATTACAACAATTCTAAACACATAGTGACAGGTTTTACTCCCGCACAGTTATTTTTTGGGCGAGAACTCAATACACCTCTAGATACAAATAATGAACCGGCAACGGTAGATAATCCTTCACAATACTTGTTACGTCAGAGAGAACACATTAAAGCAACTACAGAATTAGTGAAACAAAACGAAGAAAAATATTTTCAGTCTCAAAATAAAGTTGTTAAAGGCAGAGAACCACCAAAATTTAATATTGGAAATGAGGTATTTTTAAAGGCTTTACAAGCACCTCATGCTTTTCAGCCAAAATTCAATGGACCTTTCAAAATAATAAAAATTTTTCGAAATAAAAACTACTTAATTCAAAACATCGAAGACCACAAAACTAAAAAAATTCATTGTAGCAAATTATTTAAAAGAGTTGATCCAAGGTTCAATTTGATTAATTAAGAACATTTATTTCATCGAGCTTGTTTTTCTTGTTCACTAAGTTAGAAAAAATAAATAAATAGAAGACATACACACATTTGTAAGTGTTAGGAATTTACTGGATTTATTTCCAACAAAAGAATTTTTTTTTGAGATTTTATGATTAGTTTGGGTGTCGATTGGCCACTTTCACTCATACGTTTGGTTGGCGGCAGGCTGGTCCGGGTTGACTAATGTCATGGAATTTAAAAAAAAAAAAAAAAAAGTGTGCAGTACACTTAGTGATCATTACAAGTAACGAGCTAGACATGAAAATTGTGCTACTAAAACAAGCTTGAGTAGTAAATATATATATATATACATATATAACAATAATAAAAAGAGGAAGAAGAAAATTAATGTGTTAAAAAAATGAAATTGTAGAGTAATTGGTCTAGATGTATTTAGTAATTTCAAGGGCAAATTGATGTCATCCTGAAGAATTTATAGAATCTGTATAATTAGAAACTTGTCAAAAAATGATCATTAATGCAGAGTTGTGTTTAACAGTGAAAATGTATGAATGTAAAAATAGGTATTAGCTTACAATTTCCATTTACAAGGAGAAAATTGTAACTTGACTACAGATTATAATGAAAGTGTATGCTGTAACTATATGAGTAACTTGTATGATATGTATTAGTTATTAATTTTTGATTGTACTTCATATGTGTAGCACTTATCCCAGACAGTGAAATTATGATAAAATAATTTTTGACTATTTTTCATTTGATTTAACTATTATGCCAGATCATACTTGTAATGAGTGTTGTGCGTCAGTAAATTTATCGTGCAATGAACTGTGTTTCGGTGAAGTTTATCATGCAGTGTTCAACGTCAGTGAAGTGCATTTATCATGCAGTGTTCATGCGGTGATCTGTGCTTTTTTTTTAGCCGGAGGGAATGTGCTAGCAAGCCGGCATCTATCATCAAACTATCGCTTCAAGAATCGTCATCGTTTCGTCCAAGCCCTTGGTGGCAGTTGTTGGACCGGTTTCTTTCTCTTTGCTGCTGGGAGTTCAAGGGTGAAGGACGGGCTTCGGCCTGTCTCTTCACTGACTGTCTCTTCACCTACGACCTCGTTTCATGATGCACGTTTAACCTTCCTGAAAAGTCCGATGATATGGACTCTGATTTATAGAAAGCCAACTGTAGTTTTTTATTGAATATATTCATTTTATATGCAGTTGCTGAAAATTCATCCTGAGTGGAATGATGTTTTTTAAACAAGAATCATGAACGATCTCATTGTGTAATTTAAGACTTATCCATTGTCTATCGCCACGTGGTGCACTGCTCCAAATTAATTCACTGGTAAAAGCTTCAAAATGAAAAGAAATTTCAAGATAAGTATATTCCTGGTCCACATATATCTTCGATTCCAGGTTTTTCGTGATTTATAGAAAGTGATGCAAATGGATAGTGCTCTTTAGTGTATCGATAAACGAGTGGACGTTCTGTATTTATAGTAGGACTATAGTTATGATCTGATCATTTAATTTCTTGTTTTATTTGTGTGAGCTCAGCAATAAAATTTTGATAGGAAAGATAAATAGAGTAAATTGTAGATGAATAACTTGTATATTTTTCTTCAACTATCACAACGTCTGGGGTAAGTACTTTATTTTGCTATCCTCTGTAGGTCACATATTTTTCCCTATCATTCGGGTTATTGCGGAAACAACGTGATGTACTCTTAACCACTGTTATAATTTCGTCGCTGATAAAATTCATATTTAAAATTTTGGTTATCACTTATGCACCAGAATAATTATAATAACTATTTCTCATAGCTTATAGAAATTAACACATTTTTCATTACATAAGAAATTAAAATATATAAGTATTTTTACTACATACAAATATTTTCACTACAGCATGTGAGATTCTAAAAGGTTTTTTAAAATTTCGAAAGAAATTGATGTTAACAGCTATGTGATTAACGGTGATGAAATGGCTAATTTGTTTCCGTATTGCATTCATGAAAGGAAATTGACAAAACGTACAGTGAATTATTAATGGCAACAACGGTGAAGGAACGGTTAAATTGTTTCTGTATTGCATTCATGAAAGGAACTTAACAAAGTATTTAGTGAATTATTAGTAGCAACAATGAATGAATGGAATGTTTAAATTGTTTATGTATTGCATTGATGAAAGGAATTTAACGAAACATTCAGTAAATTATTAGTAGCAACAATGAATGAATGGAATGTTTAAATTGTTTATGTATTGCATTCATGAAAGGAACTTAACGAAACATTTAGTGAATTATTAGTAGCAACAATGATGGAATATTTAAGTTGATTCTGTATTGCATTGATGAAAGGAATTTAACGAAACAGTCAATAAATTATTAGTAGCAACAACGGTGATGGAAGGGTTAAATTGTTTCTGTATTGCATTCATGAAAGGAACTTAACAAAGCATTTAGTGAATTATTAGTAGCAACAATGGTGATGGAATGTTTAAATTGTTTATGTATTGCATTGATGAAAGGAATTTAACGAAACAATAAATTATTAGTAGCAACAACGGTGATGGAAGGGTTAAATTGTTTCTGTATTGCATTCATGAAAGGAACTTAACGAAATATTTGGTGAATTATTAGTAGCAACAATGGGGATGGAATGTTTAAGTTGTTTCTGTATTGCATTGATGAAAGGAATTTAACGAAACACTCAGTAAATTATCAGTAGCAACAACGGTGGTGGAACGGTTAAATTGTTTCTGTATTGCATTCATGAAAGGAACTTAAACATTCAGTGATTTATTAGTAGCAAAATGGTGATGGAATGTTTAAGTTGTTTCTGTATTGCATTCATGAAAGGAACTTAATGAAACATTCAGGGAATTATGAGTAGCAACTTCAATAACTGTGAGTCCCTAAACTACAATTTATCTGTAAGCAAATAAAAATGGTACAGCTTCTTAAAAGGAAATAACATACAGAACAGACTATGGCTCAGTATTCAAAACTTTTAAATTTGCGATTAGAATAGTCTTGGAGAAAGAAATTCAAAAGATCGTTGAAACTGATACATCCAATCTCCAAAATAATAAAAAAGTTCCAAGCATATAGCTTGATAATGACCATCATTTATCAACTTTAAAATCCCCAAAACTAGATCTCGGTTCACCGAATAACCTTTGGAAAGAATCACACAAATCCTCAGTATGTACATATCTTGAAGTTGTGTTGCAGGAAAGAAAATCTGTGCGGAGCTTTTATTTTCTCCTTTCCAGGCTACATTAAGATATCCACTTTTCTCCTAAAACTGTTTTTCCACAGAGCGCGAAAGAGAACCGCATTAAATCCACTTTCTGTCCTTTTAGGAAAAGCGGAAACGGACGTTATACCAGTTCTTTTCCCTTTTTACTATCGACCTTATCTAATCTCAGAAAAAGGAGATGGTTTTCTCTGCAGCAGACACAGCTTTAAGCAGAGATAGTCCAGCGTTATCAGAACCTGGCATCCGATTCTTTTTTTTCCGAGAAAATATCTTGTTTTTGGAAACACATGTGCTCCTGAATATCAACTAAATATTGCATGGAATGTTACACAAATCTAGGCATTTTAACCCGGACAGTCATAGAAGAAGTTTTTCTGCTGTCTTATGGACTATATAATAGTTCATTTGTTTTGGAATTTCTTAGTGGGAGTTATAGAATGCGCTGTGAAGAGTTTTTCACTTTAGAAAAAATGCAAAAAAGCATACCAGTTTTTTGTATTGTGTACTGTGGTGTTAATACTCTCGCAAAGATTTATTCATTATTTGGTTAAAGCATGTTCTCTACTTCCTTATACGAAGCAAAGGAAGTATTGAAATCGGAAAAACATTTGGCCATCATATTTCGAAGGAAAGATCCATTTTGATCTCTTTCGAATCCATTTGAACTATGTTTTTGCGTCAAATCTCTATGTACGGGCATAATAAGGAACTCTTTTGCCCAAAACTGATTTTAAATGGGTTTAAAATAGGTTCAAAAGAGTTTTCTTTCCTTAGCATCTGTACGTACGTATGCATGCATCTCGCATAACACAAAACCCAGTAGCGTCAAAATGTTGAAAGTTTGTATATGGGACTGCTATAACATGTGAACCTAACATTGTGGTTGCAATTGGCTACACCATAAGTACATATACGTCATAATTCGAGAAGCATAGAAGAGGAATTAGTTTGCCGTTGTCGTGGCTGACAGATAGAAGGCTTACAGATGAAGATAACAAAAGATGAACTTGAAGAATTTCCAGGCTTTATTTCCGCGCATATAAAATCATCACAGTAGCTGTTTATCTAATCATAATGAAATCCGAGACATTTCTATGATTCAGTCATAAACGAAATACGATGAATTGTTATGTTATGTAGATTCATTCTTAAAATTAAGAGCAGGCAGTTTAGACGGGAAAGCAAAGCGAGGAGCTATTAGCAAGGTAGAAGCTAGCCGAAGAAGTAACGCAGAATTAAGATTTAGTTAGATATCCAGAGGAAAAAAAAGAATACCAGAGTAGATGCGATTCAAGAAACAAGCTACGATTGGTCAATATTAGCTTTAGTTACCTTTTTCAAGCAGTGTTATGTAACTTCGAGATCTCAAATTTGGGAGAATAGATGAATTTAAAGGGAGATCAAATATAGAATGTTAATTTTGAAATCGCCAAAGGAGTTATATATATATATATATAACCTCTCTGTTATCCAGCTCCGTGAGTTCAGTATTTTTATTCTTATATTTTGATAAATTTGGCAGTTTTTGCTTTAAAAGGGATTTAATTATGTTGCTCTTATGTTGGGGTTAAGATATTTATGTCTTTAGTTAATCAGTCTGAAATCGTTGTAGAATTATCAACAATGTAAAAGTTGAAGTTCCTCTAGGCCCGACGAGACCACCTGTTGCAGAAGCTAGCACCAAAATTCATCTTTGCAGGCTTATAAGAACATAACACTACTTTGAGTGAAGTTCCCCGAAGTAAGCCTGTTTAGTCCGTTGCAGGCGACGAAATCGAGGTGTAATAATACCCGTTAAAGTCATTAATTTTTTTTTCTGGAAAAGACGGCAAAATGCCACTTTAAAATGATGCTGGTTGTTACTATTAGGGTATTAGGTGGGTATACGTGCTTTTCATGTGGTCGAAGATCGTGACTTGGAAGTGAATGATGTAGATAAAACTGCGAGCAGTTTTCAAAATGTATTTTGATTGAAGGTTTTGATTTTTAAATTGGTATGTAATATATTTCAAGCTCAAAGTTTAATTTAAACAAATACTAGTTTAAATATTTTAAACATATAACGTAATACGGATATGTATGAATAGGGACTATGATCCTAAATATATATTTTTAACAAAATGTTATGCACAGTCATTTTTAACTATTGAAAATAGTTTTTATTTTTTGTTTAATTTGAAATTTGTGTTATTTAAAATGTTTTCACCTTCTTATGTTATATCAGCTTTTCACTAAAAGGGCATTCTAGCGCAAATAAAATAGTTCCATTTTCGAGAATGATAGTGAAAACTGATGAAGGTAGACCTAGAAAACATTGGAAAGAACCTAAAGAGTAAGAAAAGTAAATCATGTTTTTATAACAAAACATACGAGAAAGTAAGTGGTAACTAAGGACATAAACGTATATCAAACTCTTTGTTTTAATAACCTTTGAAATGTATGTCTCAAACCTTAAGAAAAAAATATGTTGTAACAATAATTACAATGCAATATCTATATAGAGATATTATACAGAAGAATACTAGGTATTCGGAAAATTTGTTCTTCACGCCGAAGTAAAATTGATTAATAATTACGATTGTAACCACACGGCTCTCAAGCGCGCCACCTGGCGGCCATCTGAGGGTATGTCGGTCTAAGAGACAATAGCCGTTCAGTCTGAGTATTGGAATCAAGAAGTTAAACATGATGTTCTGCCCTGAGAGTTATTTTGTAGCTTTAATGTTTAAATACCTTAAATGTTTTGTACTTATAAATTTTTGTGTCAGTAACTGATATGTCTTTAACTGTGTTTCATAATTAAACATAATTAAAACTCAAGTGGAGTTCTTTTGTACAGGTAGTACTTCTTTTTAATTAGCTGTTAAGCCTAACAGAATTACGGTGTCTAGGTTTCACGATGAATTATTGCATTAATAATTACGATTCAATATATAGAAAGAGATGTTATACAATACAATACTAGATATCCGGAAAACTAGTTATTCCTTCATGCCTATGTAAAACTGTTTAATAATTACGATGCATTATTATATTCATAATTACGATGCAATACGTAGAGAGAGATATTATACATTAGAATACTAGATATCCCCCCCCCAAAAAAAAACCTGTTGCTCGTTCATGCCGAAGTAAAACTGATTAATTATTACAATGCATTATTGTATTAATAATTACGATGCAATATATATAAAGAGATATATTATACGGTAGAATTCTAGATATCCAGAAAACTACAAGTAGTTATTCGTTCAAGAAGTAAAAATGATTAATAATTATGATGCATTATTATAGTAATAATTACGATACATTATTGTAGAATAATTATGCAATATATACGGAGAGATATTATACAGTACAATACTATGCAGATATCTGGGAACTTGTTTTTCATCCACGCCGATGAAAAACTGATTGATAATTACGATGCATTATTGTATTAATAATTATGATGCAATATGTATAGAGAGCTATTGTATGTATAATATCCACAAAACTAGTTATTCGTTCATGCCGACGTCAAACTGATTATAAGTACGATGCAATGTGTACAGGACATTACTAGATATCCGTAAAACCTGTTTTTCTTCCTACCGGAGAAAAAAGAATTCTTTTGTTAATTTATCTACGTGTTCCCAATTTATTTTCAGATTTAAATAATATAAAAATTAACACATTATATATATATATATATATATATATATATATATATATATATAAAATGTTGTACGATCTTAAATTCATTTAGTGCGAAAACCAGTTACTACTACTTGCGCAATTGCTGCAAAGTTAGTTAATAATAATTTATTTTCTAAATAACATTGATTAATTGATTATATTATCTCCTAAGTTTAATTAAAGTAGAATTATCTTAAAAGAGTGAATCCATACTGGTAATTTATATTTTGAAAGATGTTTTGAAGTAACTTGAAAGTAAAAAGTTAATAATGTTTTAACGGGGACTGGAATTAAATCATCATGAAGAACAAAATTTCAATTGTAAAAGGAAAAATTAAATTAAAAACATGTAATCATTGTCATTGATCGGAAATTAGTTGACTTTTCAAGGGGAACAAACCAACTCCCGTTCAATGAACAATAATTAATAAAAATACGTTTAAATACGAAGGTGTATATACTATACTAGGTGTATATAATATACTTTATTCTGCCACGTAGTTATCTTAAATTTTAAAATGAATTATTGATAGAACATTCCTTCTTTCTCTAACTGTTATTATAAAGAATCCAAATGTTTTTATTGTCTTGTGACATCGCCAATACGTTCAAATGTCTTCAATACAGAACCTAGCAGATTTCATTCTGAAAAGCTAAACATTACTTTAATTTTATGAAGTTTTTGAAAATGGGACTTCAAGAAACGCTTCTAGAGCAATTGCATGTTACAGAAGGTTTACAGTTTAATGCTTAACCGTTAAATAACTGCATAAAATATTGCTTATTTTATGTAATGAGGTTTATAGCACCTGCCATAAATTTTTAAACGCATTTCCGCGTCGTTTTCGCTTCACTAACCGTATAAATCTTTTGATGTATACGTAAAATTACTTCAGAGTTTCACCTTTATGATGTGCAACATTATTAGTATTATGAAGTCCTTTCGAGCACTTATACTTGCTTTTTATGGTACCTTAGAAGTTTGAAGGCCTTGTATTTGAATATAAATTAGCCTTTATTGCATTAAGCTTCATTCTGAAAATTTTATTAATTATCTGTTCATAGTTTGCTGTCTGTATATTAGTATGGATTATTCAACGAAATATCAATCTTTTGAGAGCCAATTTCTATTTTTTGGTAAAATGTTCTAGATCTATGAGAAAGATTTCAGGTCTAGGATAGAATTGTAGAGTAGTTGTAGAATTTTTTATGCAGCAGACGGGAAAATTGCTGCAGTGCACTTTCTGAGACCCGAACCCTGGACTTTTCGAATACGCGTCGAGTATGCTACCAGTTACAGCACGAAGGCAGACGGAAGGAAAGGAGAAAATACCTTATATACTCCCCCTCTTAAAGGGTATCAGACACCCCTATACCGACAATGTTAAATTGGCCATTTTTGATATACCTTTTTTCAAAATCTGCTGTAGATACACGCTTGAAATTTTTTGTGTAATTAAAGTATACCTGTGTGATTATACTGAAATGAGCTTTTGAAACATTTTGAGTTTTAGAGTAATTTACAGAATATTTTGTTAGGCATAGTAAAATTTAGCACTTTTCTCACACAAAAAACTTTTAAAATTTTTTTATTTTAAGTTTATCACAAAAACCTCATTTCAGTAAATATTAGAAAACATAATAAATAATTCATAAAAAATTTAGATATCTGTAAGCAGTAATTCCTGAGAAAAGGTACGTCGAGTATAAAAAATTCACGTTTGGAGAAAAACGCGTTTTTATGTAAAAATTCTCATTGATCAAAGCAGTCGATGACATATTAAAACTGGATTTTTTTACAGTTCTAATTTTCATAGAGATTAAAGAATGGTATTTTTAGAAAGATAAAAGTGTAGAGATTTTGAAAATGCAAAAATCCGAAATCATAATTTTTTGAAGATTTTGGGGTTCCCATACCCCTTAAAAAGGGACACAGTCGCGAAATCCTGGGAGTGACGAATTATTGCCCACCATCTTTTAGTTCGGGCGCCACTGTAGAGCCATTAAGATTTTCGATGCTGGAGACGTAAAAAATGGGCAACGTGAAAAACTTGGCAACGTGAAAATGGGCAACGTGGAAAACGTGCCCTTGCGGGCGGAACTCGAGCCTGGGACCTCTCGAATACGCGTCGAGGATGCTTATAGTTACACCACGAAAGGAGGAGCGGAAAGGAGGAAGAAAATACCTTATACGGTTTTATGAATAATTTAGAATCTTATTACCTTAATAAGGGATGTTTTTGCAAAAGAAAGCACAAAAATTCTTAGATATTTATGAAAGATTACGCCAAAGCATCTTACTATTCTAACATGTAATATTTTAACATAATACACTTAGTCATTTTAAAATTCCTTCTGCGAGATTATAATTGAAATTTGTAAACACACTTCAAAGCTCTTCAGGCACGGCATTGAATGTGTTTGCGTCCGAAACACGATGAAACCGTTTTGTGCCTCAGTGCACCAGTAGTTCAAAGGATACCTCCAGGTATGGTATTCGATGTTGATTATTAACGGGTCTCTGTTGACTTTGCGGTGAGGAACACGTTTTGAATTCCTGATGCTTTCGTTAATGTTTCATTCTGAGGTAACCTAAAATTATTCTGCTATAAAAGCAATTACCTCCAGGTATAATCCAATTTAGCCATCTATACAAGCTCCTTTCTGGTATACAAGCGGCGAAATGGAGGACTTTATTATAAACAAAATAAAGATCATGACTGTTAAATCCCTCTAGCAGAGGTTTCAAAAATGTATTGTGACTTTGTTTTAAACTTTGAGAATTTTTATTATTGCTTTTCATTTGATTTTAATTTTGAGAAATCAAATTTGAAATACGTATTACCCACAAGCCTGCCAGATGAGCGGGCTGCGGCCAAAGCAAAATTTGAAAGTTCTATGTAACCATGAAAAGCAAATATAATTAGTTTAGACTTTTGTTACCATCTTTTATATACCGCAATACAATAGCTAAATTTGATTTCCTTGTGCTCAACAAATGTGAAAAAGTGTACTGTATTCAGCTTCTTAACACTTTATTATAAGCGGATAAATGTTGCACAAACGTATTAGTTATCTCAAAGAGCGGTAGGTGTGATATGGGTTTTAACAATTTGGATAATTATAAAATCAAAACTTCATGTTTCTGCATTTTATCTGTGAGATGTTGTATTTTATCCATAACACAAGGGCATATATTAAGAAAGCTGAATTTAAGTGAAATAAACAATAGTTAGTAGTAAGCACACTACCCCAGAAATATTAAATGAACCGTTTCTCTGAAAACTAGTTTCCTATTCCGGTTATTTTTAAAGATGAGTCAGTTTTTTTATATTGCAATATACTTATAATTAAACAGCTGTTACAATTTTGATCTGTACTATGACTTCTTCTTTCCGTATTCCTCACCAGAAAACAAATTAGCTTTAAGCATACATAACATGAGGGTTTTGAATCTTAAAGACACAGAACTCACTTACTTGCGTAATGCTGTTAGAATTTAGGCAACTATCTCTGGCTTTGGCATTAATTGGCTTTGGCATCTTTCTTTAGCGGAATGCTTTAAACCAGGGTTTCTTAAACCGTAGGTCGCAAAAAATTTTAGCAGTTTTGATATTTCTTTAACTTATTATAATAATTTTACAATTACCAAATATTTTTACACAATGTATCTCAAAATAGATAAAGATAAGACAATACAGACAAAGAAAAATATTAAAACGTTTCGACGCATTCCTTTTATGATATAAACGTTCATTTTTCTTGCTTTGCACATGACGCAGTCATTTTGTCTGTTACTTACTTAAAATTTTCACGTTGTTCAATGTCTTAAAATTAGAAATTAAAGTTAATGACCTAAAACTGCAGTAATATATTACAGTACAAGTGAAAAAATTGACGTGTGTCGGATTTGCGCAATACTTATGAAATTTGTGTGTCACCTTTTTTTACGCGTGTGTCGCGTGTTTTCATTCACGCGTGTGTTGCGTATTTTCATTCCCGCGTGTGTCGTATTTGCGTCCCATAAAATTTTGGTAAATATTATGGGGTCCTGGGGGTCGCGAAAAAATCTCAGTGATAAAAAGGGGCCGCGACTGAAAAAAGTTTAAGAAACCTTGCTTTAAACTTATGCACTGGTAAATTTAGATACTTTGATACTTTGATACAGATGTATTTATACAAGAGTTCTACTGCATTCGCAGTACTTCCTTGTAAACCTGAAGTAAGTCCACAATGGGCATGGTGATGAAAAGTACCTGGATGAATCCCATGGAGGGAGCAGTGAGTGGGAGGAAAAGAAAAGAAGAAAAATAGCGAGCAATCAGATGTGTAGCCCTCTGGTGGCGGTGATGGAAGTTAGAAGAAGGTCCAAATCCTGGATGTGGAGAAGCCTCGATCAGGAACTGGCGAATCAGGAGGCAGCGCTGGTAGATAATGGTAAATTTAATTGTCTATGTCTATGTCTCATCACTTAGTAAGAGGCAATCGACCATTAACGGCCTTTACCAATATATGATACTTGACTTTTAAATGCTTGAAGAATCGAGTAAGTTGTATCCAATAATATGGAAGTACTTGTACACATGCTGTGCTAGAACTCAGAGATTACTAGCGACGGAGGCTCCTGTGCCGCCGTCCATAGAATAAGTAAACTTTGAACAAATGAGGTGCTCATGTGGCGCCATCTATTAGTAGTGATCAAAAGCATTTTAGTTGACTGGAGCCGTGGTTGCACCATCTCTTGCAGGATGTATTGTACTGCATTTTTAAAATTTCATAAAAATTATTCTTTTGATAAGCAATAATTGGCAAGTAAAATGATGAAAAACAATCTACAGTACATTGAAACGTTTCACAAGAGTAAAAACTATTTACACACAAAGTCTACCTGCTTTGGCAGAAACAAAGTCCATAGTGCTTTGTAATTTGATAAGTAAATCTAGAAGTAAAGAAAATGAAGTAAAATCTTGGCTAACTAAGAAGAAAACGAAAATATATACATTACCACCGACTATTATGGTGAATAGTGCGGGGCCTCTTGTGGCGTTGTTCAATTGTGAAATCATAATTTCCTAGTTTTTTGATGATATTCTTAGGGGTAAATTTAGTTGAGCCAGCCTATTCCTTAATATATTCTTGTTTAGTTATTGACTACTGATCAACTTTTAAATTAAACTGACTGCTATTTCTTGATATAGATCTCCACAATTAGTGGTTTATCTGCAGCACAAGTCGTGCCTTTTATGTTAAAAGTCAGATTAAATAAAAAGGTTACTGCTGATCACCTTTTAGCTTGAATTGACTGTTATTTCTCGATATATTCCCCAAGTAGTGGTTTATCTGCAGCACAAGTCGCGCCTTTTATGTTAAATTGTCAGACTAAATGGAAAGGTTATTTTAATCATTGCCATGCTATTTCTGAAGTAACCATACTTCGTTAATTTGTCTAGTAGAGCTGTATGACTTAAATTCATTATCCAGATGAATAGCAACCTTAAAACTTCAAGAATCACGTGAGAGAATTTACAGATCAAAACCTGGAATATTTCTCTAATCAATAAGTGATTTATATAATTTTTAAGTAAAGTAAATATGATTTTTAACAAGAACAAGCATAAAGTATCATGCACATAAAAAGGAAATTTATTCCCGAGGTATAAAAAAAATCTACGTTCCGTTTTCAAGTGAAAGCAACAATATATTTATAAGTGAGCTATAAAGGATTTCTAGTATTTTCTAAACTTTATTTCTTCCTGGTAAAAGACAGACAATAAATTCTAATGTTTTAAAATAAAGAATTTCCAGTACATGTGGCAGGTATAAATAACTAACAGTTTAAAACTATTTTGCTCTTACAAAACATTCCTTTAGAGCGACAAGAATACGAAATATTTCGTAGTAAAGTGTTCTAAATATTTTATTCTTTTGTGTAAAAAACATAAAAATTTTCAGCTGACATAAACCATAAAAATATGAGAATAATTCAACAAGTCTACAGACAGCTACTTAATCCATTTAGGGAGGCAATATTTCAAAATATTATTTCTTGCATGCTTATTAACAGAGATGTATTACGTAATCTCGATTTCATGAAAATTTAATGAATTATTTTAAATGTTTTGTAACCTAATACGAGTAGAAACCTTCAAAAATAATATTAAATCCATTTAGATCTTTTCATTTAAATATTAAACCGTTTAAAATTTTTCAAATACAATAAAATAAACCAACATTCCATTGAATGAAAAATGTAATATACTGAAGAGGATTTTGACTCAAAATATCTTGGAGATTATTATAAGTTTAATGGCTTTCAGACTAAAGATAAAGAAAACTCATACATTCTGATTTTTAACAGTTGAAAAAAAATTAAAAGTGATTTTTTTAATTTAGTCACATTATCCTCATAAATACTTTATGATACGAATGATTTATTTTGATTAGAATTCAAGTTTTTGTGCTTTTTCTAAGAAGGATTTCGTATGACCTACTGGATTTTTGCTAGAAATTTGCTACAATAAGTCATAAGTTAACATTTAAAATTTTTCTTTGAAGGCAATGGAAAGATTTATTCTTATTACTACCGAGATTTATTCTTTGCACGAATATTCTAAAATGAAATGTCATATTTTTTTAAAAATTTTGCTTTTCATCGAATGCCTTATAACGTCTTCTGATTCTTTTTTCAAATTCTTCTTTATTTACTTGTCTATTCGAATACGTCAAAGCACATAAATGGCCACCAGCCAGGAAAGGATGCTTTCATGGACGATTTCCTTAGATTACGTGTTTCGTTTATTAACTAGAGGAGCTTACTTTGTTACCAAAGGGATTGGGTTCGAATCCCGGAGAAGGCATGGATGTTTGTAAATGTATAGTATCTGCGCGGCATGGGGGCACTCTAAATATCCTGCGAGCCGAATGCCCTCTCGAAATGTTGGTGGTATGAAAAAGGAGTGTCAGATCTTCAGACACGACCCACAGAGGTGCTCGTCTTCAAAATTGGGGGCAGAAATGTGTGAAATCGTACTATCCCCTATATGGTGCTCAAGGCTCTTGTCACTGCCCCTATATGGTGCTCAAGGCTCTTGCCAATGACAGGTGCAATCCTGATCTCCTTGACAAGACGAATTTCATGGGCTTGTCCTGATGGTATTATCAGACAACTGAGATGAGTCGCAACAATACGTTGCTTATAGGTGTTGAAAAATTTGCATTTTTCACCTACGGATGCGCAGTGCTGAAGATGCGTAAAGTTCAACGCTGTATAGTCCTGCGATAGAAGCCAAGAAGGTGTGTGTGTATGTGCGAGAAGGCTGTGAGTCCTCCCGGCGTCCTCTTTATCCAATGTGCCAGTAGCTGACGATGAACATTATGAGAATGAAAATATGCTTGTTTGCCTTTTCAAGATTCAAATCAACATTAATCATTTTCTTTGCAGCTGACACTGAGCATTTTAATGATTATACAACTGCTCTCTGAC
The DNA here is from genome assembly GCF_044657685.1 of Stegodyphus dumicola. Taxonomy (NCBI): domain Eukaryota; kingdom Metazoa; phylum Arthropoda; class Arachnida; order Araneae; family Eresidae; genus Stegodyphus; species Stegodyphus dumicola. Next base: position 124,221,793 of record NC_140778.1, read on the forward strand.
TTCACAGATTTTCGTTTAGCATTAAATTTCTTACCTTTGCAACATTAGAAACATTTTGTTTTTACTTTGATTACAATTAAAGTTGCGATTTCAATAGAACATGTGGATTTCAAAACGCTCTAACTTTAAAACTACAGGTCAGAATGACTTGACATTTTACCAGAAAAGTCCTGAGGTAATAGAATTTTATTTGGCGAAGGAAAACAAATAGTTCCAAAATTTGTCCATAGATGGCGCTATCAGTGTCCACATTGCTGTTGTCGATGCATAACGGAAAGAAAACAACAGACTTCCAGGGTTTACGACAATTTTATTAGCGAAAGGATAAGAATACGTATTTACGGAAAAACTGCTATAGTGACAAGAGAAGCTCTTAAGGCAGGGAAGATTTTTTCCCCTAGCACTTCCTAGAGAGAATAACACTAATTTATGGCTTGTGGATATTGCACCTGAGACCTTGCAGGACGTACTTTCTGAAGAAAGAGTATTCTTCAGATCAGCTCCTGCCCTCTCAGACCATATTATAGAGTTATTTGCTGTCATAACTGCCAAGAGTTTGGCCACTTCAGAAAAAACTGTACCAACGCTCAAGTTTGTGAACGCTGTGGAGGCGGCCATTCGCCGAAGGAATGCACCGCAGAGGAACACTGCCACAACTACGAATAGGCCAGCCTGACGGAAGGAAAGACCTACGTGACTGCACACAAAGCCAGCTCGAGGAATTCCTACGCATACAAGGCGGAGATTAGGCAAATGGCCATAACGAAAAAAAAATGAACGCTCCCCGTTAGTACTTACTCTTCTACTAGTGTAACCTACAGCGCTCAAGAGCGGCTACGGCCAACATGATGCAAAGCATGCTGGAATAAGAAGCAGACTTCGTGCTCCTGCAAGAGTCATGCACTTCTTATGGTAACATCTGTGATGTTGCAGCATCCAGCCGAGTTCGCCCATCCAGCAGCAATTATTTACAATGGTGGTCCTCTCACTCCTCTTTTCCATACACAGAACATACAGTGACAGTACTACTGGAGACTCACAATACTAAAATCATGCTGACCTACAATTACTTTCCTTCCAGTGAAAATATTGATGCGATCCTAAGTGAGTTAGGCCAAGGACGTTTCTTCACGTCCACCTTCAAAAGCGTGGCAGAAGATTTTAACGCGACTAGCCCTCTTTGGGTTTCAGATCGAGAGAACCAGCGTGCAATAGTTGTACAGGTATATATGGCATCAAATAGGCTAATGGGGTTGTCAACACTCAAGTCTCGGCACCAAACTTCTGGACAACCCGTTCACTGTTACTGATACCACCACCCTCAGTGACCACAGACTCATCAGATTCAGTCTGGGTACCTCACTTGAGTACTCCATCAAAAGCAGACACAAGACCGCGTACGGAGGTGATTTTAAATTATTTAAAGAACTTGGACCGCAAGTTTCTCATCTTGTAAGTATGCTCCAGAACTGCACTGTTCGTGAATCTTTGGATGAAGTTTACAATAAATAACTGAAGCAATTACCACATGTGGAGCAGCGTACAGATTAAAATTCATATGCGCTGCTACAAGCACCCATTGGTGGACTACAGACCTGACCACAGATTGTAGCAGAGTCCGGGCACTGCGACGACGAGCCCAGGTTACGACGGAGGAGCAGCTGCGTGAAATAAGAATGCAGCATTACAAGAAAGCACCGGCACTTTATAAGCGCAGTATTCTTAATGTCAAGCATGCATCATGGCGCAAATACTGTACAAATACTACTAAGTAGTTTGGTCTTGCCTTCAAAATTGCAACTGATCAGGTTTTTTGCCCTACCGCACTCGCAATGGATCTCAAACCCACAGCAAGTTCCACAACAGAAGTAGTACAGCATGTACTTGATAACATCTTTCAAGATGAGCTTGCCGAAGATTCATCTGAGAGACAGAGAGAAGTCTCTATTTGAGGTGAAGGACTGGAGTAATATATTTGGCACCGAATGTTCCCCGACTGAATCAGAGCTAACAAGAATCATTAATGCCCTGGCTCCAAAGAAAGCTCCAAGTCCAGATGGTGTGGACAACATCATTATCAAGGTCCTGCACGAAAAACCCATCGAGCTCGTAAAAGCACCTGGTGGAAGCCTGTAGAAAATTTTAACACTTTCCGAAGGGTAGTAAAACTGAAGAAGTGGTCTTGTTTCTGAAAAATGGAAAAGATCCAAATGTCCCAACTTCCTTTCGCCCAGTCTGCTTTCTTCCTGCACTCGCTAAAGTCTTTGAGAGAGTGATTCTGACTAGACATAATTTTTATATAGCCTTACGTAAAGTCATACACAAACAGCAATATGGTTTTAGGCGCGGCAAGTCAACTGAGCATGCTCTCCAGGATCTTATAACAACTTTAGTCAACAACAGAAGACAGGATATGCACAGCATAATCATAGCCCTTGACATGAAGGGTGCTTTTGACACACTGGGGTGGCCAGATGTGATCCACAGTTTTGTGGCACAGTTTGGTGTCTATAAGATGTCCTGGTACGTTAACTGACTTTGTTCGCAGCTACCTTCAAGATAGGAGGATACAAATTAGTAGGCAGATGATTTCCTACTTGTCGTTGATTGAATTGATGTCACTAACAGAGCACAGCCTGTCTTAATATCTTTGGCGAATGGATCAAGGAACACAAACAATTTCAGTTGATAAAACACAGGCAATGGTGACTGGATTCAAAAGCGCCCTGAAAAAAATCCCAGCCTCAGACTTCAAGGCTCAAGAGTAAAAATTATCCAGCAACTGAAACACCTTTGGCTGACTATAAATAATAGGTTGTCTTGGATGCCACATGTCAAAGACCTGAAACAGAGGGTGAGCACTCTCTCAAACAGAATGAAGCGCACAACATCACTCAAATAGAGAGTGCCTACAAAACTTCTTAAACTGTGGTACAAGACAGTTACGAAGAAAGTCGTACTTTATGGCTTGTCTGTATGGGGCACGAACCTTACGAAACAAATGAAGCGCAGTCTCATATCTATGCAGCGACAGCAGGTTTGATTTGTAGAGCTTATAGGGCCACATCGACTGCAGCACTACAGGTCTTAGCCGGTATACCACCAATACACCTGATAGTTGAAAGACAGGCGGCTGTAACACACATCATTTGGATGAACACATCATCTACGCTATGGGATAAAATTTACTTAGACACAGACTACGAAAAACTTAATACAATTGATTGGTGCCATCCGGCGAGCTTTGACCTGGAAAGATTGATCCCTCAATCTACATTGCACGTAGAGTATGATATAACCATGTACACAGACGGTTCGAAAGCGGAACTCGGTGCGGGAAGCAGCTACTGTGTAATGGTTAAGAGTAATATAACTCCTAGGAACACAAAATAGTTGAAATAAATGCCTAGGAGCACAAAATTCTGTGTTCCAGGCAGAACTGACTGCTCTGGAAGCAGCCATTCGCTATGCTCTCCATCTTTCTAAATATAGTACCATCATATATAGTCATTCAGCTTCAAGCTTCGCAGTAATAGCAGGAACTCGCAGTAGAAATCCTTTAGTTCAGAGTGTGCAGAGATTGCTGCTGAAAAGACACCTGGGTCCAAGACCGATCTTGTTCTGGGTTCCTGCCCACACAGGAATCCAGGGCAATGAACATGCTGATATGTTAGCAAAAGAGGCAGCTAATAATGTGTCAAGTAGGGAGCAGACAATGGCACTTCCCGTTTCTTTCCTGAAAAGAATGAGGTGGAAACAACTAATGTGTAAATGGCAAGCGCGCTGGCATTTAGCAAACACGGGAATAAGGCTTTATCGGCACTTCACAAAAGTCACTGTAGAAATAAGGAGTAACTCCTCTTATCTCACACAGCTGCTCATTGGGCATGGGCCCTTTCCATCGTACTTGCATCGCTTTAAACTCAGTAATTCTAACAACTGTGAGTGCGGTGATGAAGGTCATCCAGACCACTTTGCATTTGAATGTAGGAATACTTCGAGCTTTCATATACGCAAGCCTTCTCATGAGCACTGACATTAAGATAGCTAACTATTGCATTGCACGTCATATGTGTTATCCTTTTGCAGCCCATCATTTTATAGCAATTCTTGATGGATACTTGTAGGATAAAACATATGCCTTGTAGGATTCCCCAATGTGTAATTCTAAGTTACAGTTGAAAGTGAAGAATAATATTAAGAACTAGTAAGCGAATAATCGCTTGAGTTCGTGTACAGGAAACAACAAGATAGAAGAGTGAAATAACCTTTATTATTCCAACTAAAGCTTAACAAAACTCCGTCTTGGAGTTGTACAATAAAGCAGACACTTGGGCTTGAGCTTAAGAGACTAAGAATTAAACTAAACTAATCTTAACTAGAGGTATATAGCCGAAGCTAACAAAATTCTAACCGAGTTGGCCCTTAACGCTAATTGACTGCGAAGCTATCAAGGGCCTAAAGTACGGCCGAGGGTAATAATAGCTTACGAGAGAGTAGCCTAAAACTGCGGACGCGTGCAGCCAGAATAACTGGTATCTCTCTCACTCAGACTATAGAACTTCGCGGTTATATACCGCTCTTCCTCATTAGCATTCAGACGTGATTCTAAAACTATGTTCTGGCCGGAAGTGGTAAGTTGAAATTAAGAATCGATAGGAAAGGAAGCTTAACTCAAAATTTAACTGTTAATAAAATTAACATAATTCTTACAGCCCTAAAATATAATTGAACACTTTGAAGTGAGATGTAGGCTTTAAATGTTTTAAACATATGATTTATAAATGAGTGTTAACATTTACTTGTTTTGTCCTTTGCTTGTTTAAAAGTGCTATTTTGCAAGAAAAGAATATCAAGCAGTAAACGATAATTTATCTTTTCAAAAGTTAAGTTAAATTTTTTTTTTCCAACAAGCGATTTTTTTTATAGCAACGCAAATTCGTCTACAAAATGAGTGAACAAGCTCAGTATTTTAAGAAAATTTTTATTATTTAAGTAATTATTTGACCACAGAGATGCATTCTGTGTTAGATAGCACCAATACAATTTTTTATAGCTTACGAGACAGAGAAAATAAAGCATACTGACCTGATTTAAGAAACATTGAACTGCATCTACGCGAATAAAATTTCTTTTAAATACACAGTATAGCTACATAAAATGATAATGTAAATACCTCGCAAATAAAAAATGGGAAAATAAATCCGGTTATGAAATGTGATCTAAAAGTCTTATGAAAAAAAGGATAACAGCTTTTAGATGTCTGGGAGTAAAAAAGTGTGCTTAAAATATTTTAACCGCAACTACCACTGAAGATACGAGAAAATTACTAAATCTTAAAAGTTTTCTAAATATACGATGCTCCTGGTTTAATCAGGATAAACAAGAGAAAAAAGGGGGTATATATAAACTGCACGTGCATTTAAAATTATTTTAAACTGAATAATTTTCAAACCTGGATTTTAAATGAAAACTTGAATAAAATAACACCAAAACATATTAATTTATTGTGAAAACTATTTATTGAGTTGGTGCTTTAACAATTGCCTAAAAGAAAGTACGTTAAGTCTAACTACTGAAAGGAAGTGCTGCCGTTGTGGAGGACTTTTTAAGAATAACTAACTTATATTAACGTTACATAAGAAAAAATGCGAAGATGTGAGTGCCATTTAGTTCACTGGAATCTGAGCCCGGATCGAAACATTAGTGTTGGACGATCTTAAGTACTTGGCCATTAATGAGTTTATGGGAGGGAATGCTACCATAAAGGATTTTAGAAGGAAAAAGTGCTTTTTTTTCCATGCTGCATATAGATGAGTGTGTGAAAAGGCTAATGTAGCAAACCCATTCAGTAAAGTTTAAACGCTGATATAACCACTAGCGTTCAGCGGTATTGTTACGTTATTTTCTTCCTTCACGTTCGTACAGGGTTCGTAGATTTGGACTGAACAACGACGACACTTGATGAAGTATCAAAACACACTTTATTTAGCCAATATTAATCAGGACAGCTCCAAAACACTTTTACAGTTGTCGAAGATCTACAATAAACACGTCGGAACAATCAGCGACACAGCCTCCAGGCTATCAGGATCAAGCTATAACGGTGGAAGCAGCTTCACTGCAAAGTACAGAATACAGCTCCCGACTCTGCTGGGTCGTTTTCGGAACTCCACGTACTGTCGAGACTCTTCACGCTACAACTCGCGATGCACTTGACGACACACAGAGCACAGCTCTCGACTCTTCGGTTCAGTCGTTCCCGGAGCTCAACACGTTCTCTCGACGATGCACTAACTGCGATACACTAAGACACTCTTTCGGTGAACTCGACGACCCCCTCGGCACTTGCTGACCGACTGTCAACTTGATTGACTCCGCACGGATTAACGAACTCAAGACTCTAACTATCTCGTACTCACTCGCCGCGTACCAGAAGGGTTTATGTAGTTTTTGGCATGTGTTCGAGAACATTCTGGGCTAAACCGATAAGAATTCATTCCAGTAGGTTCTCCATCCGTCCATGGCATTTTGTCGCCAAACGTCGCCAAATGGGGGATTTCTCGCCATGTATGGCAACCCTACCTTCCCTTGCCATTTTATGGTGACTCTAAACCTGCTTTGCTGGGAAGCTATCTTACCGCGCCTGGATATTTCGTAACAGTATTATCCACTCGGCCACTGATGGTTGGCTAGCTATTGAGAAGTCTATTATAACAAATTAACCTTTGTTTTTTCCTTAGTCGGATCCTACAATTAGTGTCCATATATATGTGTTTTCTCTTTTCGGCAAGAGTATTTGCACTCAGTATGGAAATTATTATGTCTACTGAAGATAAACATTGTTATTCACTACAACTAAGTAATTTTGTTAAAGGATTACTAGTTAATGATCCAAGGAAAAAATATTGTTGCGTGCGTACGGGTTTGTAATAGATTGAATGCCGACAGATCCGAAGGTTCTGGAATTTTTCACAGAAATACTCATACTGATGTTCGTATACTTCGTATATTTTCACAGAAATACTCATACTGATGAAAATATTGTTCTAAGATTTATTCCAGGTATTGCTAAATTTAATACTCTAAAGGATCTAAGTAAAAATACAACGACTAAATTGAAATGTCAAATTTCATAAAATATGTATCTGTAAATGAAATGAATACATATGATTGTGTTTAAAATTTTCCTGTCTGTTTTAAGGAAAACCCAGATGTTTACGATATTCCGTTATTTTATTTCTTTGTATATGTAACATATTTTTATGCATGTAAGTAACATGTGTTATATTTTACAAAGTATGTAATAATGTGCTTTTGTTGGTGTAGCTGATAAATCTCACCAGCTTCTAGACTACTTTAAGTTCATATTTTAGTTGTTTTTTCTATTTAAAGCTATTGCAGGTAGTATGATGGTAGTTCTACTGCTTAATGAGCCTGATTTAGGCTTTGTTCTAGATCTCAATATTTCTTTAATTATATAGATCTACTAAGTACTGTTAAACCTCTAATGGCGGTACAGGAAGTTTGACCAGTTATACTGATGTGCGCATTATCACAAAGTGCAATCAGTAATTACACTTCAAACTTCTATGAACGTTAAACACAACGTAATGCAAAGCGTATCTAAACAGAAAGCAAATCCGGAGTTATCTCAGTTCACGCTGAACTAACAACTCGCAACAAGATTAACTACTACTAACTCAAAGCAGATGTTCTCTCCGGCTTTATCTAGTTTTGAACCGGGTACCGAGATATTTCTAGTACATTCTGCTTCCCGAAATTAATCGAAAGCAATATGAGGGTCGAGTTACGGTTGCAGCTAATATAGTGATCAATTAAATTTTATTAATCAATTGCAATCTTTTAGAGGATCGGGTCGTATTCCTCTCATTTGTAACCTATTAAGGTGATTCAGGGTACTGATCAAAATGTTGTGAAGTTTGGCTACTTTTTGGCGACAAATTAATCCGCCAAAACCGTTATCAGCTTGGCGACATCTTTTCAGATTACCAAGATACCAATTTTCTGTAGTCTTACCTTTCCGGCATAGTTCGTCTCTTCAGATTTTTCATGTTACATTAGATCCCAATCACGTTATGTTTCAGATACGCGGTACTTAACGTCGAAAGGGACAATTCTCAGAACCCGCACATTTCCAAGAAACCGACATAGCCAGGTTACCATTTTCACTTACTACAAAGACTTAAACGACAAACAGTAATCGATTATCGCTCGAATTGGGATCACTTGATCCTTCTGAAGGAGGACATTTGCCTGACTGGTTGTCTCTACCCGGGACAGAGGTCGAGCCGAGACATTTTTGGTGGGGTTTGAAAAAATCCCGCGTAGCCGCAACATCGTTTCCGTAGCTAGGCGAGATTTCGCTTCTAGCAAAGCTCTTTTTTCTAGGAATCCTCCCGTTTAAACCAGTGCTACCGGAATCTCGTTTCTCAAAATAGTACCGTCTAACAGGGACCGTCTCTAGAAGTGATAACCTCTTTACGCAGCAAAATTCAACAATTTCACAAATGATTGCCCCAAATTCATCTATCTATGTATGAAATTCGTAAAAATATCTCTGATAAAAAAACTGGTTTAAAGGAATGATGTTGATTTTTAATATTTTATCTCTCCTGATAAGGCTTCTCCTGGTAACTTTACATGCTTAAACTGCATGGACTGGTTTTAGCTGGCTCTGTTCAGAAACATGCTTTGAAAAGAATTTAAATCGCATCAACGTTAAATTCATAGCATATTCGGTGATTTAAAAATGCCAAGCGAATTCGATTTTAGTTCGTTTACTTACGACCGACGTACAACTTACGTAAAATTTCGTTTTTACATGCTGCCAGCTATCTTCGCGAGATTTTCTTGTTGCCAAAAATTTCCTCATTTTTTCCTGCTTCGAATAACCTAACCCCTGCACAGTGGGGCCCAAACTAATAAAGGTGGTGGACGATAATTCGTGACCACCAGGATTTGGCGATTAATTCCCCTAATCCCAGTCGCCCTTTGGGGAGTATATATCTGGTTGACTAATACGTCACTCATATATTTTTCAAGATTATTTTACTTCATCTCTTGTTGTTACAAATGCCATACTTAGGCAGTTAAGAATGTGTTAAAGCTATTATGGAGCTCAGTGGACATGTATGCAGATTTAGAACTCATAATGGAGTAATCAGAGCAAACATTTTGGATAGGTTGATCATGCCTACTTTTGAAACTTTCTGGCAGAAAATGAAGTAGAAAAATATTGAAAAAATTCAGGAGTGATATATTAGCGAAAACACAACTTTTAAAGGTACTGCAGTGGTTATATGACTTTTATATTTTGCTCCACCTTATTGCACATGCCTACAAAATAATGAACAAGAAGTGTCTGTAGCTCCTCAAAAGAATTTGATATTTATTACATGCGCGAAAATTCAGTCAATAATATATACTTTAGCTTTGATATTAAATGCCTATTACAGATTTTGGTAGCAACGAATTCCTATAATACAAGCATTATTTATTTCACAACTGGCTTAATATTTTCCTTCAGCAAGCAATTTTTTTTAGTTAAACTATATGTCCTCCCTCATCATACCATTATTATCCAGCTTTGTTATATTCTCTATTATTTACTAATTAGATTTACTGAGAGAAAGCTGGAAAAGATAACACTCCTAATGCCTCTAATCATTACTCCAGCTTTCAGTTTTTGGGAGTAAACCCTCCAAACTTGGATATAGCAAACACATATTTTCTCCCTCCTTCCGGCATGTTTTCATGGTGGCGCACTCCGCGGGTATTCGAAAGGTCCAGGTTTGAGTCCCGGCTAGGGATCTGATAATTTTTTCACGTTCCCTGCTTCAGAAAAACCCTGTGGTTCTACAAAGTAACATAAAATATCTTTTATATTTAAGACTTTAGGTACGTTATAGTAATAATTTCTATCTCTATTTTCCCCCTAAAATGCAATATAATACCTTTTCTTTTTAACTGGTTTCTCTCAAATATTTACGTTCTTCGTATGCAATGGCGCTAAAATACTTGCTGTTTTCATCTTTGGAAGTATGCTTCAAAATTCTCATTTAAGTGGTCTAGAACTGTACTATAGTAAAGGTCCAGGTTTGAGTCCTGTCTAGGGATCTGATCATTTTTCCCGTTTCCTGCTTCAGAAAAGCCCTGTGATTCTGCAAAGTAACATAAAATATCTTGTATATTTAAGGCATTATTATAAATTAACCTTATATTATTATACCTTATAATAAAAATTTCTATCTTTATTTTCCCCTAAAATGCAATATAATACCTTTTCTTCTTAACTGGTTTCTCAAATATTTACTTTCTTCGTATGCAATGACGCTAAAATATTTGTTGTTTTTATCTTCGGAAATGTGCTTCAAAATTCTCATCAAAGTGGTCTGGAACTGTACTATAGCAAAGGTCCAGGTTTGAGTCCCGGCCAGGGATTTAATCATTATTAACGTTTCCTGCTTCAGAAAAACCCTGTGATTCTAAAAGGTAACATAAAATATCTTGTATATTTAAGACTTTAGGTACTTCATAATAAAAACATTTCTATCTCTATTTTTCCCCTAAAATGCAATATAAGATAATACTTCTTCTTCGTAACTGGTTTCTCAAATATTTACGTTCTTCGTATGCAATGACGCTAAAATATTTGCTGTTTTTATCTTCGGAAATATGCTTCAAAATTCTCATCTAAATGGTCTAGAACTGTACTATCGTTTTTGAGCAAAATTTAACAACTAATTGAACGAATTTTCTTTATTACTTTCGTAAGCAATCGATGCAACCAATAAAACATTTCAAAAATTAATCTCCCAAAATTAACCTCACAAATTCTTTTAAACTTCACGTGCATTCACGCTCTATTTCATTACTAAAGTGATGGTTTAATGTACATGCTTGAACCACGAAGATTAAGACGACTTTTCTCTTCTGCAGAGTCCTTTTTTGCCTGGAGCTACGTTTAGTTATCACTTTCTCCGAAATATCCTTTCCTCAGGTAGGCTGAAGGATTGAAGAAGAGAAGCATTTCCCTGTTTCCTTTTAGCCTTGTTGACAGCCACTCAGAGGGTATTTCGCAATTACGAGAGGAATACGAAGAAAATAATTCTAAAGGTTGGAGAAGTTCTTCCTATTTCTAAGAGCATACTTACGCTACCAGAATGGTTGTTATTCTTTAGTAAATTTGTGAGTTCCTGTCTTTTAAGATTCCTTTAAACTTTTTTAAAAATCTCCTTTTGTTTCTAGTGGCTGTATCCCACTTAAAGATGGCGGCAGTATCTCTGTCACAAGAATACTTCCATTTTAATGGCAATTAATTAAACTGAGCAGTTTCTCAAGGCGCGTAGGAAAAGTTTACTTCGGTGTTTGCAAGAAAAGAAAGCGATTAGATTTTGAATGACTGCATTTTGATTGCATTTGATTTTGAATGATTGCATTTGATTTTGAATGATTGCATTTGATTTTGAACGATTGCATTTGATTTTGAATGATTGCATTTGATTTTGAACGATTGCATTTTGATTTCATTTGAAGAGATTGTATTTTGATATCTTTGCTTGCTAAAATTTGTTTAAACTGAACAGTTTCTTAAAGCGTGTTGGAACGTTTGGTTTGCAAGGAAAGGAAGCGATTGCATTTTGATTGCATTTGATTTTGAATGATTGCATTTTGATATCTTTGCTTGCTAAAACCTGTTTAAAACAAACAGTTTCTCAAAGTGTGTAGAAAACGTTTACTTCGGGGTTTACAAGAAAAGGAAGCGATTACATTTTGATTGCATTTAATTTTGAATGATTGCATTTTTACTGCATTTGAAGCGATTTTGATAACTTTGCTTGTTAAAACTTGTTTAAACTGAACAGTTTCTCAAAGCGTGTAGGGAACGTTTGGGGTTGCAAGAAAAGGAAGCGATTGCATTTTGATTGCATTTGATTTTGAATGATTGCATTTTGATATCGTTGCTTGCTAAAACTTGTTTAAACCGAACAGTTTCTCAAAGTGTATAGAAAACGTTTACTTCGGCGTTTGGCAAGAAAAGGAAGCGACTGCATTTTGATTGCATTTGATTTTGAATGATTGCATTTTGACTGCATTTGAAGCGATTGCATTTTGGTATCTTTGCTTGCTAAAACATGTTTAAACTGAACAGTTTCTCAAAGCGTGTAGGTATAGGAAACGTTTGGGTTTGCAAGAAAAGGAAGCGATTGCATTTTGATATCTTTGCTTGCTAAAACTTGTTTAAACCGAACAGTTTCTCAAAGTGTGTAGAAAACGCTTACTTCGGGGTTTGCAAGAAAAAGTAAGCGATTACATTTTGATTGCATTTGCTTTTGAATGATTGCATTTGAAGCGATTGCATTTTGATATCTTTGCTTGCTAAAACTTGCAAAATAATATTATTCATATTAGTTTTTAAATGTTTTAAACACAATGAAAGCGTGATATTTGGACTCTTCTTAAGGGTTAACAGATACAAATTGTGATTTTAATCCAAAATGTTGTTGCAGTGAAATCCAGTAAACACCAAGCAAATTTCGGCATAAACTGATGGAAATAATATCGCAGAATAAGAAATCACTTTAAGAGAAATGAAATGCTGGCAAATAAGTCAATTATCTAACATATATCAAACTACATATTTGTTTGATTAACGTTTCAAGATCACACGCGCAAAAGAAGTGTCATTTCAAATATGCATTGGTAATTCATTAATTACCTCTGCTGTCCCTACGAACGCACTGCATTGTGTAGATGCTGTATATCAGTTTGTGGAGTGCAGTTCCATGCTTATTACTCTTACTCAATGAAATCAACAACGCAATTTCCGGGAGTTTTACAAAAATTCCTTCTCACAAAAATGACGGACGTCGAAGCAATTAAGTGTAGACTAATTTTTCCAAAAATTCAGTGTTAAAATAAGGGGCTTATATCAGTTAATTAATTTTTCCAAAAAGTTAGGTTCGTATTTATTTTAATAACATTTCCATATGAATAGAATTCAATGCCTAGCAATTCCTTGAGATGCAAAGACTATTAGCATCTGTAAATATGTACAATTTATGTCATAGTTACGAACTTAAAAATTATAACATAGTTGTGAGAGAATCTTTGTTGAGAGAAATTCCGCATAAAATCTGTACTCACGCAAACCTTTATTCTTTCTTGTTGAATGAAATATGTTTTATTTATTTATTTATTTATTAGCACCAAATGTGTTGTTATTATACATCCTCAATTTTTCGTTGATTAATTTTTGTGTCCGAATTACTTTTCGAATAAAACAATGTTGCCACCAAATGTTATCGCCATGTATTATTTTTAAAAAAAATAATATAGCGAATGAAAATCGATAGGAACAATTAACACCGTTTTTAAAACACAAACATATATAATGTTGTCTTCATTCAGGAATTCTAAAGATATGCTGTTTTTAAATATTTTAAAACTTTACTGTCGTATTTTATGTAAATTGCTGTTAAATTTTATATTAGTTCGAAAAAAGTTCTATTTAATAAATAAAATTAAAAAGACAAAAAAAAATAGTGAAAGTCATCTTTCTAAGAAAACTGAATGATGAACTGAGAAACAATTAAAAAAGATTAACGGCAACACTTAATATTGTATTGGATATTCTAAACATATGCCACTTTTAAAAACTTCGTGATTGCATTGTTGAATTTATATGATATAAGTACGAAGAAAGCGCTGTTTAATAAAAGAATTAAGAAGGCAAAACGAGTTGTGTTAGTAAGCGTGATTGTAAAAGAAGCCTTGTAAATTGTGAGTTCAAACAGAGCATACAAATTTTAACAAACCCTCTAGTGAAACGCTAAAATTTCCTTTCAATTTTTTTGTATTTATTTACTTCGTAATGACTTCTACTCACTATTCGTCCAAAGGAGTTTATCAGATATCTGTGTTATAACATATACTTAATTTATAAATATTTACTTGACAATTATAGTAGTAATAATATTCAATAATTACATCATTATAGTTAATAATTATATTATGATATTCAATAATTACATAATTAGATAATTATAGTAGTATAGTATTCATTAAGCATTTATAAATACTTATTGAATAGTACTTAAATTTAAATATGATTTTGATTAACCATCTTAATTTTATACTACAAGCTTAATTGTTGCTAAAAGAATCCTGAGCTTGTTATGAACAATTTTTGTATTAAAATTGTGAATCATTGAAAATAAAAAATCTAAACTTATTAAGTTAACATATCATACATAAATGAAGCATTTTTTTCAGATTTTATGTATACTGACAGAAATATATGTCAGAATGTTGGAGTTAAAAGAAAAATCCAAAGTGATTACTGTCTGCTACATAGCTTGATATCCATTACTGAAATAATTTTCTCTCGATTATTTTGCCATCTCATTTATTTTAATATTTAAAATAATGAAATGTTACAAACATTGTCTTTGTTATTACTAGTAATTTTCAATGTTGTTTTCCTTAAGCTTAACTCTTCAAATAGGAAAGGTTATTCATTCCGTCGTTCCCAAGTACTGCAGTGGCTTCAGAGACTTTTAATGCAATGCATAACTCTCAGAAACCTCACCTGTGAGAACACTCACATCTGGTAACACTTTTACTCTTATGTAGATGCTTTCCTTAATTGAAGTTTGTTATCTGTGGGAATAGGGTCAACGGATGGAGAAAACCTTTAGCTAAAGGCTAGAGCCGTGTATCTTTATAGCTCCAGACAATCTAGTGAAACATCTTGTCACTATTTCCTATTAATAAAGCAATAATATATTATTTTTGTACGTATTAACGATAACACAAAGCTTATTTATTCATTTTATAAGGAACGATACAATACATGGGAATTTACTTTTAATGATACACATATATTACTCAAGTTATTTAAACTAGAATTTAATAATGGGCCTTATATGACTGGTTAATACTTTGTTCGCTCAAAGGAGCGTTAACCCAGAACGGTTCAGTCTTGATATGGCATTTCGCGCCGGTTCACTTTAAACGACTTGTCACTTTTTAAACTGTTGCCACCAAATATTACCATCCTGAACTATATTTAAAGATATTGAACAATGCTTTCTCGCATTGTGAAAAACGACGGTACCTACAGGCATCAAATTTTGAGTAACTTAATCGTCCACACGAACATGGGCACCTGGAAATAATCCGAATTTTGAATGTCGAATTTGCTTTATTACCTCTTTCATATTTTGTAAAAATTTAACGAATTTTTGATTAAAAAACTTATTTAAACGGAGCAATGGCAACACCGTACGGAAAAAAAGACATTTTTGAATCCAGTGCGTGAGAATGTCTGTCGGAAATTCTAAAGATATGATGATTTTGAATATTTTGTCATATTACTATTGAATTCGAGTTCGAGTCTCGGAAACTGCATGAATGTTTGCAAATGTATAGTGTCTTTGCGGAATGAATACAGTTTAAATATATGGTGAGCTGAAAGCCTTCTCGTGTGGATTGGTGGGTGTAGAAACATTAGGACTTTTATTGGAAGCAGGCAAGACGAAAAACTAGCAATCGCCTTCGCCGGGAATCGAACCACGGACCTCTGAAATACTGGCTCAGTGTGATGACCACTACTCCACGAAAGCACGCTAGGAAGGCGTGAGAAAAACCTTATAAAGGGAGAGGAATGCTAGACCATCGGACTATTTCCCCCTTCTGTTGTGCTGTTCCCCAAAATTGGGGTGGAAATAGAAGTCCAACCTCCTTGAGGCTCTGATAACCATTCTTCAATGAAATTCATGGACAAGACCACAAAAACTCATTATTTGAGTTTTTGTATTAAATTAAAACTCATTATTTGAGTATTCGGATTATTATAAGTTAGTTTCATGTTTTTTTGTTTGTTTGTTTATTTGTTATTTATACACCTGAACCATCAAGCCCATATTCGCCCAGGATTTAAAAAGTATTTAGAAGGAAACTGGAATTTATTTTATATACATTATAATTTGAAATTAAGACAAATTAAACTATTTGTTATTATACGTTTCTTTAAGCGATTAAATTATAATGCTCCCTTTAAAACATTCTTATTTGCCTCACTGTTTACGTTAGTTTTCTAGCGTAATATTTTCGCCGTTTGATGAAAAAGAATTGCTAATTCTGTAGAGCACTAGGATTTTTTAGAAGTAGGAGATGTCAAAATTGTGCAGTGTCCTCGCCCGAACCTTGACATCTGGGATATGCCAAAAGTGCTAGCATTACACTACGAAGGCAGGCAGAAAGGAGGGAGAAATTACCTTATATACTCCCCATTTTCTCCAAGACAGAGACATGGTATTTTATTTGATTGCAATGTATTGCCTACCAGCGAATATGAAATCTATACAGATGGGTCCGGTTTCGAGGGAGGTGTGGGATGTGCGTTTGTCGTATATTTTTATGGTTTGGAGATCCATTATCAAAAATACATACTGGATAAACATAATTCAGTTTATCAATCAGAGCTATACGCCATTTATAAAGCCTTGGAATGGATTAAATCTAATTTGATCTATAAATGTACAGTTCATATATACTCGGATGCCTATTCAGCACTCGTCGCCCTCTCTCGGCCGGACCATAAAAATGATATCATGAATAAAATTAAAAATGATTATATGAATTTAAAATATAAAATGTCAATCAATATTCATTGGGTAAAGGCCTATATTGGTATCACTGGGAATGAGAGGGTGGATTCCCTGGCAAAGGAGGCAGCTCTGGGGGATGGGATCTCTGAAGGTGATCTACAACATTCTAAAAAGGTTACAATTAGCAAAATGAAAAATCACATGTATAAAACCTGGTCTGATCAATGGAATGTGTCTCCTAGAAGATCACAGGCCTTGTCAAATATAATAATTAAGAAGAATATGCCTATATTTTGCGATAAAGACTATAATCAATTAGTAACAGGGCATGGACGCTTTCCTATGTACTTACAGAGATTCCACCTCCAGGGGGTAAATTTATTCCTTAAATGTGATACTGCTGGTGACTGCATTCATTTTATTGAAAGTTGTACACTCACCGGGGGGGGGGGGTAAGAGCCTTACATGGAATCGGAAGTGTAATGATTCAAAATTATAAAAAAGGAGTAAAATTTGCACAAGACATTATGAAAGTCATCAATTCTCATAAACATGTCATCTGTATCTCTGATTGATCGAGCTAACATACTGAAAGCGTTCAATTTATGGTGTGTGATTATGGCAAAGCCTCGAGGGCTATCTGCCTAAGGGGAGGGATACCTTTGTGGAGGACTCTCTAAGGGAAACTGGCTCGTATACACGTTACACATGGGGAAAACCACGAAAACGACTATGCAGCCAGCCCGTTCGCGGGATTCGAACCTCGGACCGAACTACCAGTGTTCAGCGACTTTACCGCTCGGCCGCTGGTGGGCTCGTTCAATTTATGGAAACTACCCTTAAAGGGAGAGAAAGACTTAATATGCAAAGGTCCAGGGACAGCTTAAATGTTTTTGTGTTTTTATGTGCCGTGTTATTCTTTTTAGTATACTAACCTAATTTTCTTTTCTTTCTGTTAAGCTGTAAATTTTTTTTTTTTTTTTTTTTTTTTTTTTTGACACGGCCGGCTTGCCGGCTCGTGTCGTTTGTTGTTGGAAGGGTTGCACCTGCTTTACTTCATAAGGTTCAACAAACCAGGCGGAAGGGCTGCGCCCGTATAAAACAAAACAAAACAAAACAAAACAAAAACTCCCCCTTTTAAAGGGCGACTGGATATTGGGGGATCCAGTCACCAAGTCCTGGTGGTGAAGAATCATCCTCCACTTTTTAGTTTCTCCATCCTTTTAGTTCCACATCCTCCATCCTTTTAGTTCGGGCGCCACTGTAGAGGCATTAGATATTTCTAGAAGCAGGACATGTGAAAAATTCTGCACTCTCCTTGCCGGGAATCGAACCTGGATCTCTCGGATACGCCAAGTACCAAGAAATACCATGCAGAGAGGAGAAAGAAAATACCTTATAAGCCAATAAATGCAAAAGAAATATTTTTTTTAATTTTCACTTTTATTTTTAAGCGGCTTTATGCTATTTATATTTTTGTGAACTTTATGGCAACATGTCTGTTTCACAAAATATTTCCTTTGTTTTCTCTCGTTATCATATCACCATCGGAATGTACACCAATAATTATCAAACTCTTTATTGTGTCCCAATATTTCTTACGTAAACTAATAATGTTTCTCAATAAAGGTGTGCAATAATTTCTAATTTCTTTGTTACGTAAAATTTTTCTTAGAATCCTAAAAGCTCTCAGATGCAGTTTCTCTATGTCTCGGTGTCTCGAAAATTCATTTTGTTAACTTTCCTTTTCTTACGCCATCAGATTTCTGCTCGTTGAATTTTGACAGCATATCCAATCAAGAATGTCTCGACCTAATGCAAGGTTAAATTTATAAAATAACCCTACCATTATCAATTACCTCACAGAACATGAGAATGGTCTTTAACCCTATCGCGAAAGAAACGAAGTCCGAAGTCTAAGTTCAGCCAAACATCCGATCCAATAATGGCCAATTCACCTCCGTCAACCAAACTTCATGTCAAAGGTGAGGGCACCAAAGGATACTCAGTCCTTTTAGTGGGAAGAAAACATTTTCTCTCCAGCAAAACAATTTATCAACTCTTCTGTGCTAACATTTCTTTCGTATTACTTTATTTTGCCCAGCGCGTGTGTCTGACTTCTTCAGTTCCCGATTGAGTGGTTGGGGTACAATTTAATTAATGGGGGGGGGGAAGAGGAATTTTCTTTCTTCTTTTCTTGTCTGCAAGGGGCGAAGTGCACGAGAAAGCGACAACCGCTGCTTCACCCTCCCTTGTTTGTAAAACAGATTTACCGCAATTAGAGAGGTCTTTGGGGAAAGATTGCAAATTGAATCTCGTGGCGCAGTAGGTGGAACTTTTGGCTTTTCGTAAAACCATGCTAGGGTGTTTTATAGGTAATTTAGTTACGACTTGGTGTTGGAGGCTAGAATGTGTATGCTTAGGTGCAACAAAATAAAAAAAAATTAAATTAAAAAGGAAATCTTCCAAAGGCCAGAAAAGTTGTTTTTGCTTGCTGAAGGAGGATATTCTCTTTAAAAAGTTTCAATTTATTTGGGTTTTTAGAAGTGAAATAACGCAACAGTATAAAAGTCACCCGATTTAAAATTTTTATTATTTTATAAACTGATGATAAAAGGAAAATCTGAAAGGTTTCAGATTTTAAATTACATCCAAAGGGGCGTTTGTTTAACGTTTTGTTACCTTTATTTATTAAACCTTTATTTATTAAAATAAATAAATATCTGTATCTGTGTTACCTTTATTTATTAAATATCATGTTCTTTGCACTTAAATCATAAAATTCAGTTCAATAGCAATGTCGCAAAAAATTTTAAAATGAGCATTTCTTTAGAAATTTTGATGCACAGTTCCGCGCGCTGGAGATAAAAAGATTTTTTTCCCGTTGACTGTTGCCATTGCTCGCTTTTAAATCCTTGAGTTTGTTAATCAAATATTGGTTAAGTGTTAAAAAATATGAAATCGATAATAAAACAAATTCCAAATTTCAAATTTTGGTCTTCACATGCCCATATTGGTACGAGGATTACGTCATTCAAAATTCTATGGCTCTATGTACCGTTGTTTTATCACAATGAGAGAAATATACATACATTTATGCTAATTTTTCATTATTTAATTTCTTCAAATATAATGCAGGTCTTTCTCATTGGGTGGCAACACTTTGAAAATGAAACGGACATTTACAGTGATTCAACGCAAAATCGCAAAACGAAAACAATAGTCCTTCAGGCAACAAAACCCCTTTGGACCAAAAAGTAAGCAATACATAAATATAAAGGATTTTTAGTCCAACGTGGCGGTAGCCTATAAGTTTCAATGCGGCATTTCGTGGGGAATAATAATAAGTGGCGAATCACTTTTTAAATTGTGGTCACCAAATATTATCGTCCTGTAACGTATTAAAAATTAAATAATGAAGAATCTGCAGGAATGTACGCATGTTTCTAACATTGTGTGTAAACGACGGTAATTAGAGCCATCACATTTTGAATAACCTAATCATCCACCCGAACATGGGCAGCTGGAACCCCGAATTTTGAACTTTATGGCAACATGCCTGTTTTACAAAAATATTTCTTTTATTTTATCTCGTTATCATATCACCATCGAAATGTACACCAATAATTATCAAGCTCTTTATTGTGTTCCAATATTTCTTAAGTAAACTAATAATATTTCTCAATAAAGGTGTGCAATAATTTATAATTTCTAAATTTATAATTTCGAATTAGTTTTGTCATCTATAAGGTATTTCTCCCGCCTTCTTAGCATGCCTTCGTAGTGTAATGGTCAGCACGGTGGGCGTGTATTCCAGATGTCCGTGATTCGATTCCCGGCGAGGGCGTTGCTCATTTTTTCATCTCTCCCGGCTTCTAAAGAAACTAATATCTCTACAGTGGCGCTCGAACTAAAAGGGTGGTAGGTAATGATTCTCTACACCCAGGATTTGGCGGTTGGGTCCAGTCGCTCTTTAAAAGGGGGATATATAATGTATTTCTCCTGCCTTCGTAGTGTAGTGGTCAGCTCGCTAAGCGCGTATTCCAGAGGTCCGTGGTTCGATTCCCGGCGACAACGTTGCTCAGTTTTCATCTCCGGCTTTGAAATAACCTAATGTCTCTAAACATCTATTTAATATTTGGTAAAAATTTAAGGAATTTTCGATTAACAAACTCAACAATTTCAAAGCTCAACAATTTCAAAACTCAACAATTTCAAAGCTCAACAATTTCAAAACTCAACAATTTCAAAATTTAAGGAATTTTCGATTAACAAACTCAACAACTTCAAAGCTCAACAATTTCAAAACTCAACAATTTCAAAGCTCAACAATTTCAAAACTCAACAATTTCAAAATTTAAGGAATTTTCGATTAACAAACTCAACAATTTCAAAATTTAAGGAATTTTCGATTAACAAACTCAACAATTTCAAAGCTCAACAATTTCAAAACTCAACAATTTCAAAATTTAAGGAATTTTCGAGTAACAAACTCAACAATTTCAAAAGTTAAGGAATTTTCGATTAACAAACTCAACAATTTCAAAGCTCAACAATTTCAAAATTTAAGGAATTTTCGATTAACAAACTCAACAATTTCAAAGCAAGCAATGGCAGCACGGCACGGAAAAAAATATTTTTATCTGTTATAATTTTTATTATATTTTTTTAGACTGTCTATTAGAAATTCTAAAGATATGCTGTTTTTAAATATTTTGTGAAATTGCTGTTGAATTGAATTTTATGTGGCTTAAATGCTAAGAAGACGACATATAATAAGTAAAGGTAACACACAAAACATTAAAAAAAGGTCTACCATTGGGCGTAATATAAAATTTGAAAACTTTCGGAAATTTTTTTCTCTATTTACAATCATTTAACATAAGTTTCCTTATTTACTTACACATGCCATGTCCAGAAGATAACAAAATTCGTGCCAAACACAATCTACGATCGCGCTTTCTGAAGTAGCAGAAATGCATTCTGGTATCTAGTTTAGGCTTGTGATTTTATGCAGAACGCATACTGATCAAACAGAAAAATTCTCAGGGTTACATTTCTGCTCCGATAATTTATATAGCTAAGAGTTCTGCTCATACCTACCAGATCATCTGATATGTCGCATCCAACTAACACCGTGCAAACGATAATACGCAAAAAACCTTCTATTGTTTAGACACATCCTCGCCTTTTCTAAAAAAAAAAAAAAAAAAACTTTAAACATCTAATTACTCTTTTCATACGATTCGTATACTAAAACTTGGAAATTCCCCCTTTATATTCGCCTAATATATATTATTCTGCGATCGAAATTTTTAAAACTGTCAAAATTTTAATTCTGTAGAATTTTTTTTTCCTGTTCTGTGTTTGAACTAAATGGAACCACAACATGTTAGATATTCGAAAATTTAAAAATCAAGATAATCAGGTTACCTTCTTCCTCTAGGCAAAACATCAGAACCAATTTCTTGTATTAGCAAAACTTGTAGCATATGTTGCGTGCTTCTACAGTTTTCACTATGCTCTGAAGTAGCTATTACATAATTAACTTTCGTGTTCTACGTAAATCATTGCAGGCTCTCAGAAACAACCATTACCATACCTAGTTCTTGATGGGATAGTTGTTAGTGACTTTGACTACTCTACCGAAGGACAGGGGTTCGAATCTCTAATAAGGTATGCGGTATGGGTTTTGTAGATGTATAGTAGCTTTGCGGTACTGAGGCACTATAAGTATATGGCGAGCCGAATGTCCTCTCGTGTGCTTTAGTGGTAAGGGAAGAAGGATGGGAGAGCCTTGACCCTCAAATCGTGCTCTCCCTTCAAATCGGGCGAAACTGGGCGAAATATATGTAACTGGCGAAACGGTCGTTAGTCCAGAATTGCTCTTAATCTCGAAACGGTATTTTGCATTGAATCACCATAAAAGTGTGAATCATTTTTCAAATTGTTGCCACCAAATATTATTGTCCTGTATTATATTTAAGGAAATTTAATGACGAAGAATCTGCAGGACTGTATATATGTTTCTCGCATTGTGAAAGAACAACGAGACCTAGAGACATCGAATTTTGAATAACGTAGGCCTCCATACGAATATGAGTAACTGAAAGCCGGAATCTTGAATTTCGCATTTGTTTCAATTATTTATTTCATATTTCTTACACTTTGACGTGTTTTTGTTCAAGAAACTTGACGATTTCAAAGCGAGCAGTAGGAACACACTGTACGGAATAAAATATTCTTATCTTCAGCGCACGAGACTGTCTACCGGAAATTCTACAGGTATGCTGTTTTTAAATATTTTTAACCTAAAGGGCCTTTAGCCCAAATGAAAGAGAGTATTCATGTATAAAGGAAAACAAAAACGCCTCTTTGGGTGTAATATAAAATCTGAAATCTTTCAGAGTTTTATTTCTAATTATTTAAATCATTCCGATTCAAAGGAAAGGAATGAATATTCTTAAGCAATGCATCTATAGCTTTAAAAAACGTAGTTTGTTAATTCTCAGCAGATAGATTCCATTTGTGAAAGATAAATGTATTACATATCTCCAAACGGCAACAGACTCGAATGAAAAGGGAAACAACGCATTTACAGCAATTCAGCGCAATATCGCGTTCGAGAGAATAATAGCGCTTTTGAACTAATAACATTAAACATAATCTAAATAATTTTAAAATAAAAGCATTTCCGATAACACAGTCTCGCGCTCTGGAGTTAAAAAGTGCTTTTTTTTTTTTTTTTTTCTTTTTTTTTCTTTTTTTTTTTTTAACAGTGTTGCCATTGTTCGCTTTGAAATAATTGAGTTTGTTCATCAAAAATTCGTTAAAGTTTTACAAATTCTGAAATAGGTAATAAAACAAATTCCAAATTTTGGCTTCCAGATCCCTATATAAGAGTGGAGGACAATGTTATTCAAAATTTTACGTCTGTAGGTGGCGTTGGTTTTTCACAGTGCGAGAAACATACTTACATTCATGCAGATTATTCATTATTTAATTTCTTCAAATATAATGTAGGCATCTAATATTTGATGGCAACAATTTGAAATTTGAAACGCAGTTTATAGTGAACCAACGCATAATGACAAAAAGAAATTAATAGCCGTTTTGGTCAAATTGCCCTTCGGGCTACTAATAAAATAAGCTAAAGCACAGTGTAAATAAAAACAAATAGAAAATATAAGTGTGTTAAAATACAAGTAAATCAGAACAAATGTGTAAAAGTACTTACATTAATTTACAGCGATATCAGTATTAATCTTCCTACTGAAATAAAAGTTTCTGGTCTGCATTATAGCAACTCTATGCTTCTTAACTTGTTAAATAAAGATTAATTTTGAAATGCAATCATGTAACTAAACCAAACCATTTTGTGCTCCCAGAGAATCTTTAACTATGAAAGATGGTTCTAATGATAAGAGAGAATGATGAAGATTGCTCTCAGGATCTTTTTCTTACCCTTCCAGAAAGAACATAATTTTTTCCCCAAGTGAGAACTAGAATAAACCCAGAATGACTCTAAGGATTGGAAAGTTTCCTACTTACCCTCTCTGCGTAAGGCACTTTTATCGAATTTCGTTCAAGAGTATGTTCGATAAACCAGAACAACATACCCCCTGAGGATCAATAACAACTGAAAAAAAATCAGTTAGGAAACGAGATGTTTCCCCTTCTTTTTTAATCTTTAGGATTAAAATAAAGTCGGTTAAAATTTAAAGTGTGTTTCTGTTTTCCCCTTGCTGCATAATATATGGTAAAAAACCGAACTCGGAATCGGAGAATTTCATTGATTTACGGATTTGAAAATGTAAATACTCACAGAAAAACAGACATCACTAAAATTTGTTTTGTAGCTGAATATAATGGAATTAGCAATCATATTTATGGAGATTTTTAGCTTCGTTTTGCCATCTTTTATGCATGTTCACATTGATTGTCTTCGCTTATTTTTAAGATATGCGTGGTATTAGGCATTTAGCTATATATCAGTATGCATATAAGGTAAAAAGAATATTCTTAATGCTTCCGCTAAAAAGTGGCTTTGATACTGTGGTTCAAGTGAAAAAAAAAATTATAGTAAAATAAAGTGTAACGAAAAGTGTAAACACAAAATAAACAAAATTATCACTAGAATATTTACAAATAAAAAGCGAATTAAAAACTCAAGTCTAATTGGAAGTAACATGTTGATTAAAGGAAGGCAAGCTTTAAACAATTGAATAAAAATACAACTGTGATAAAAGCAAAAATACAAAAACAAAAAAGCGGTAAATGGTAAATTAGCCCAATTCAAATCTCATTACTGACTCTTCAGGGGAAATACATAATGATTTTCGAATCCAGCTGATTCCACAGCACGTTTCGTCAAAACAGACAATTGAAACTGTATACGAAACTTTTTGAATATTAACTGAAAAAACTTTAGTTTCAATTCTCTGTTTCATTTCCTGACGCGTCCGCTTGAAAATGCAAATAAAAAAACACATTAATGGTGTAAGAAAAAACTATATAGATTGGCCTGGTTAGGCAAATGCACAAAATAAAATAAATAGTGATTTGCTATTAGTCAAAAATAATTTTAGGGAGGACCTACTAGCTTATAGAGTTTAAACTTTGTAAAAGAAATAATTAAAATTAAAATCAAAAGCGAAGAAGAAAATTAAAAGAATTTAATGGGTCTTGCTATGACCAAAAATTAAAACAAGGGGAAGATAATGTTTAAAAAAACAGACCTGGATCGGCGACATCTTCTGTTAAGAGCCAAGTTTACTCAAATAGACAATTGCCTCCAGAAAAGGAAAGAAAGTAGCCAACCAACTAGGCAGGATGACGTAAAAGAGAAAGAAACGTCATGATGAAAGAGCCAATGAAAAGTGACTGACCATTGCCACCAACCTGACTCAGTGTGAGGGGGTGGCAATCTGTTGAAAAATGAAGAAATTGTTCAAGATGGCGTCTTTTTCGACGAGTTTTAAGTAAGTTGGGTGTAGGTGAAAGAAAAATGGCTAATTCCACAAAATGTTAAAAATTGGTCATAGAAAGCAAGTATAAATTTGAAAAAATAGTAAATTGTTAATTAAAGTCGGAATTCTCCAAGCTAGAGGGCTATCAAGCTTCTTGAAGCGAAATAAGGCCCATAAAATCAATAACAGGATATATTTGGCCAGAAAAAGCTTAAAATCTATTCAAGAATAGAATTAGAAGTACTGAGCCAAATTTGAAGAGTAAAATTGAAGCTGTGAGAGGAATTAATTTTACATTTATACATCAGATCTTTTGAATCAGCCATCCACTTAACACCTTCCCAAAGGAATTTAAGCATAAAATTTCATTATCTAACTCAAAAAATCTAAAAGAAAGTTTAATGCCAGCTTTTTTTTAAAGAATTTGTAATGACTGTTGTAGGAATAAGGCTGTTCTGTAAGATAGTAACAAAGTAGAGTACTTCTTCTTGGAGGTGTTTTGTATTATTACAGATTCTTTTAATTCTCAGCAGTTGTGCATTAATTGTATTAACAAGAATTCCAGTTCGTATACAGTTTCTTTTAGAAATATTAGAATTCCAGTTAGTTAATTTAAGTGTTGGAAAGTTGAAATCTCTGCGTTTATCGTAGATTAAAAAAAAATGCAATCTAGAATATGCAAATCAAGGTAAAATATATAATTTTGAACAGTATTAGTAGTATTAAGTTGGAGACAAGAAGGGTAGATATTAGCTTTTTCAATTTTGTTGAAGGCTATTACATCATCAATATAACGAAAGATGTGTTGCTCGTATTTTTGATCTTCAATTTTTAGTGAACGTACAAATGTTAATTCTTGTGCGAAAGTTCACAGACTGCTGTTGAAATGTTGCCGCCCATAGGTATACTCTGTATTTGTTTAAAGGTGTTGTTATTAAATTGAATATAATTGTTAAAAAGAACGCTTGAAAAAAATCGTTGCCAATTTTCAGTAGATAATATTGCTGTAATCTTGGGATACAAATTAGGGAGAGTAAGCAAGCTGCTATGCACTTCTTCAAGTGGTTAAGTAGTATAAAGGTTCTCAAAATCGTACCATTCGATATGTTCTATTTTAAGTGAATTTAAGGTCTTAAGAATTTTTCATTGTTTGATATCATCCAGTTGCAATGTTGATCTTTAAAATCAAAATTATTGATAACGTCTCGAATGAGATGAAGTTTCTGCGCAAAGAGATAATCTATTTCCTTTAAATAACTTCCGGTACTATTGACTATGTATTTGAATTTAACAGGAGTCTTAAGAAACTTTGGAAGTGCATAGAGATTAGCAAACCTGTTATTAAATTTGTTGGGACGGATTTTAAGTCTTTTATGAAGTGCATTAAATTTATTGAAAAGTATTTTAGTGCTGGTAGGGACTTTTTCATAGGTGCAAGTGCTATGTAATTCCTTATAATACGATAAAAACAAATTTAGAAAAGTACTGATGTAGGAACTTTGAGACGTAGAAACGTAGCAATGTCGATGGAGTAGCGCGTAGACTTCACAAAACGTAGTATAGTGGAACCTCGAGATATGAGCACTTCTATATACGAGAAATTCGAGATACAAGAAAAGTATGAGAGAAACATTCATCCCTAAATACGAGCACTCACTCGAGCAACGAGCAATGAGCCAGGCTGTTGGTATGCGGGGCGTGTTTCCCAATCCGGCTCGACTCGGGGAATCCCCACGTCACATCACTCTGTGTTCTTTGATCTACGTGTTTGTGCGCTTGTGAGTTAATTGCTTACATTTAACGTGAAAATAGCTATTTCACGATGCCTCCCAAGATTGTTTCCTCAGATAGTGCTGCAAAGAAAACGAAGCAAGCCATGATCGTTAAGAAAGAAATTAAGAAAGAAATTATAGATAAACATAAGCCTTGGTGTAGGAGTGATGGAACTGGCAAAGACTTACAGCCGTTCAACATCGACGATCTGCACTGTTCTGAAGAAGAAGCAAGAAATTAAAAAACTCGATGTGGCCAGAGGAGTTACCGTTATTTCTAAGCATAGTCCAAAACTCCTAGAAGTTGTTGAGAAGCTATTGTTGGTGTGGATTAACGAGAAGCAGTTGAAAGACGATTCGGTGTCGGAAGCTATCATTTGCACTACAAGTAAGAATCTGTACTTGAGCCTACTCCGAAAATCACCAGGTAAGTCAACTGAAGATGAGATGGTAATGATATTTTTCGGGGTGCGGAACGGACTAACTGAATTTCCATCATTTTTAATGGGGAAGTTTGTTTGTAGATACGAGAAATTCGCTATACAAGCTCAAGGCCGGAACGAATTAAACTCTTATCTCGAGGTTCCACTGTAGATCCATATTGAAGAGGAAGAATTCTCCTTGCAGAATACGGTGTAATGCTGAATTTGTAACGAACAGCTAACATGGCAGTGGCAGTCGAGGCAGATTAAAATAATTTTTATTTCATCTGAGATTCTGTGGCCAAAACTCACGTGGCACTCCAATCATGTCCAATTTAAAACATTGACATTTTTTGAGTACTGTTGCGATAGGACGCGAGCATATCAAACAGCCACCAAGCAGCAACAGACGTTGAAGCGGGGTGCGCATTTATCCAGCCTGAAAGTGTGTTAATAGAAGGGTTTTGGTTTAGGTTAGAAAGGTTTCAATTCTCAGAGTTCAGGTTTCCAATTAACTACGTCATTAGAGTTACGCAAGCCTTGTGACATAGATTAATCTAGAATGGCGCTGTCCAGAAATGTTATTAATTTTAAAATGGAAAAGCGAAATACGGAAGTTAAAAGTCTATTGCAAAATTGAATTATAAAGCTGATTTACGTCATTTTTATCTTACATATTCCCCATTCAAAGAAGAATATTTTATACATATTTAATATATAATTATAATCTGAAAGGTTTCAGATTTTAAATTATGTCCAAAGAGGCGTTTCTTTAGAGTTTTGAGTGTTACCTTTATTTATTAAATATCACGTTCTTTGCACTTAAACCATAAAATTCAGTTCAATAGCAATGTCGCAAAATAATTTTAAAATGAGCCTATCTTTAGAATTTCCGATACACAGTTCTGCGCGCTGGAGATAAAAGGTTTCTCCCATCCCCGTAGAGTGTTGCCATTGCTCGGTTTAAAATCCTTGAGTTTGTCAATCAAAAAAAAAATTGTTAAAGTTTTACAAATATGAAATCGATCATAAAAGAAATTCCAAATTTGGTCTTCCACATGCCCATATTCGTAGGAGGATTACGTCATTCAAAATTCGATGGCTCTATGTACCGTTGTTTTATCACAATGCGAAAAATATACATACGTTTATGAAGATTTTTCATTATTTAATTTCTTCAAATATAATGCCGGACTCTAAAATTGGGTGGCAACAGTTTGAAAAGTGAAACGTAGTATAGTGGACATTTATAGTGATTCGACGCAAAATCGCAAAACGAAAATAATAGTTCTTCAGGGATAAAGCCCCTTTGGACTAATTACAAATATTTTATTAATTTATACATTTAATATGAAGAAAATATTTGAATGTGAATATCGCATGTCTTCCTCGTACGCTCTATTGAATTATACCCATTTTCCTGCTGCATTTCACTTAAACGTATTTCCTCGAATTTCGCTAGAGATATATTTCGTCTTCAATTAATTCAGTTCTCACACATAAAAACTTAAATCATCTTATAAGCTACTTCCTCCATTCTTGCTGCACACCTTCATGTTGGAAAAGGTAGTACACTCGATGTGTATTCGAGAGGTCCATGTTCGAGTCCCGGCGAAGGCATTGCTCATTTTTCAAGTCTCTAAATTCAAAATAATCCAAGAACTCTAAATTCCTCATTAAAAATTCTAACGTATAATTATTAATGAATATAAAACATCAAACATGAAACACCAAATACAGTTAAAAAGTTGAAGGAAAACAATTTTTTCAACTTAAATTAGAGTTTCTACTTAAAAGCAAGCAATTCGACCAGCGGGTACGAAGACAGATTTTTCAGTGCGCAAAACGGAAAGTTAACTTTGGGTTGCAGTGGGCAAAAACACTCTGAAGTTGGTAGCAGGAACTAACTTAATTCACTACTTTACTTGGAATGTAAACAAATAGCAGCCTGTTCAGGCTTAGCCTCACTTTTAAATTGCTGATAATTCTACAACTATTGCCTGCAGATTAACTAAAGGCATAAAAATCTTAACCAGAAAGTCACAGCAACATAAGTCAATCATTTTTAAAGCAAAAAATGTTAGTTTACCAACATATAAGAATTAAAAATCTGAATTATTATTTATACATGTTTGGTGCAACTGATTGCAACCAAAAGGGGAGGTGCGCAATTGCTTGATATAGGAGTTCAAAATACAAAATTTAAATGTTGTACAGCAAGAGTAAAATGGTATGTAGAAACATTCTAATTTACGAAAGACTCGAAAAGATTTTCTCAATCGAAAGAAATT
The DNA here is from genome assembly GCF_044657685.1 of Stegodyphus dumicola. Classification (NCBI taxonomy): domain Eukaryota; kingdom Metazoa; phylum Arthropoda; class Arachnida; order Araneae; family Eresidae; genus Stegodyphus; species Stegodyphus dumicola. Next base: position 124,251,884 of record NC_140778.1, read on the forward strand.
TGAGAAACACTTTTCTAAAAGGAACAGTCGTGAACATTTTCTAAAAGTGAATATTTTCTAAAAGGAACAGTCGTGAACATTTTTTAAAAGGAACAGTCGTGAATATTTTCTAAAAGGAACAGTCGTGAACATTTTCTAAAAGGAACTATCGTGACAGAAATTCATTCAGCTTTAGCAGTTTATAACAACAAACATGAAATTTTGCCTTTCGAAAGATTCTAAATCTTAAACTCTTTTTTCGTATGTGAAATTAAGCAATTTCATTTATTGGGAAGACTACTTGCCGATCTCATTATACTAATAAAATTTAATTTAGGAAAATATAAGCCCTATTGTTGATTCTTTGGTGAGGAATGTATTACATTCACGAAACTATAAGTATAAATCGGTTCTCATAAATCTGGTCATAAAATAGCAAAATAAAAGGAAAATAAAACCAATATATAATAACAGCAGAGAGAAAAGTAAAAACGAAAAATTATCGAACATAAATCGAAAATCAACACCTTCGATACTGGACATTACGTTCTTAAATCAAAATTGCATAAAAGAATGACCTCGCAAAATTAAAGCTTCGAAACCTAGCTGTGGGTGGAGTGCCCCTACTTCAGTTCTTTTCTCTCCTCGATCGTCTGGCTGAGGATTATAATGAAGGGTTTGCGGGTAAAATTTATTAGCCTCGTGCATTAACTTAGAATAAAGGAGTTGGGCAGGAACTCAGGACCATAACTGCTTCAGGTTCAGAATTTATGTTCTAAGAATGGACAGAATTTTTTTTTTCTTTTTGAGGATTTACTGGTAAAGAAAGATCCAGGGAATTCAAGAGATAATATTGGATACTTTTTCGTTTAAAAAATTTTAATAGATGAAATCTAGATTCATTTACATTAATTTTTAAGCAAAAATATATAATGCAACTAACATTGAATTGAAATAAAATCTGCATACCCGGTAACTCGATATTATGTGTTGTTTATACTAAATACCTGTGCTTTGAAATAAATAAAGCCTTCTTAAGTGACTGTGTTTAGTTTACACACTATACATTTCTGCTATGTTGTCACATAACATATGTATTATTAGTACAAAAGGGCTTTGTCCCCGAAGGACTATTGCTTTCGTTTTGCGATTTTACTTTGAAAACTTTAAAAGGCTGTATCATTTTTCATATCCTTGCCACCAATACTATCGCCTGTATTATATTTAAAGAAATTAAATAATGAAAAACCTGCATAAATGTATGTATATTTCTCGCATTGTGATAAAACAACGATGCCTAGAGCCATCCAATTTTGAATGACGTAATCCTATTGCGAATATGGGCATCTAAAAGCCGAGATTTGAAATTTCCAATTTGTTTTATTATTGATTTAAAATTTTATAAAACTTTAAAGAATTTTTTATTAACAAACTCAACGATTTAAAAGTGAGCAATGGCAACACTCTATGGGAAAAAATGTTTTATATCTCCAGCGCGCAGAACTGTGTATCGGAAATTCTAAAGATAGTTCCGATAACAGTAATTCTAATACACTAGGAGACGAGGAGATAAAGAACAATTGCATTTTCTTAGAAATGTAATATTTGATGAAGAACCGCGCTGGTGGCATGATGGTTCGGAAATTGGTTGTCATAGTCTTGGGCCCGGGTTCGGAATTTAGAGAAGGATCAGTTGCTTATAAGTTTTTATCACAACGAGGATCAACCTTTTTCCCCATGCACCCATTTCACCACTGTTAGAAGAACTTCCCTTCTCCTGTTCTAACCTCGAAAAATAATACTATTACGAACTTTGTATTTAAATAGGTGATTATAGTTGAATTATAAGTAAAATTGCTGTATTTTTCTGTGTAATGTAACGCGAGATAAATTTTAAGGAAAAAAAAAAAAAAAAAAAAAAAGGAAAAATACTAACTAAAAAATTTGATGTGTACACCCCATGACTTCCTTGTACGTAATATTAAATTATACGCATTTTTCTTGCATTTTATTTAAACTTATTAGATTGAATTAAACCTACTTCTCCGAAAGAGCATAAACCATAATAGAATAAATGCATTCTTTAAAATTCACTTTGTTTACCATAGCGACACTCTGGCGCTAGGTTTACTTAACAGTATTATATTTCGTTCATATTATAACTCAGAATGCACAAAATGTATATCATTTAAAGAATTATCTAATCGTTGCCACATGTTCTATTCAAATACTATAATAAAGCTAGAACTATGTATAAAAGAAATTAAGCAATTAAAACAAAAAAGAAACAGTTTTTCACAGACGATTGAGTATTTCTCATGTAATTAATTCAGTTCTCGCTTCGCGAGAAGGCAAAAATACATAAAACTGAAAATATCTCCATTTAAAATTTACGAAGTAAATCTCAAACGCTTATTTCCTCGAAAAAATTCTAGAAAGAATTAAGCATGATTTAATTGGCAATAATAAATGAATGCGTTATCTTTGTTGTTGCGAGGCTAAGTTACTCTAGATTGGCAACAAATTCACTAGTCTCCTGTTTCAAATGTAAACATCAACGGCCGCCATTAAAAACAGGCTTAGCGGCAATTAAACAACTTTAAAATTGCTGATAATTCTAAACATATTGCACACAGATTTACTAAAGGCATAAAATCCTTAACCGGAAGATAAAAACAACATAATTCAATCATTTTTAAAGCAAAAAGTGTACAATTTACAAACCTATAAGAGTAAAGAAACTGAGATCACTGACCGGGTAATACAGTGGATATATATATATATATATAAATATATTTATATACGTTTGGTGCTGCCGATTGCAACCAAAATACGAGGTGCACATCTATATGTTATAGCAGTCCTATATACAAAATTTCAACGTTCTGAGGCTACTCGTTTTTGAGTTATGCGAGCACGTACGTACTTACGTTCGTACAGACGCCACGGAAAATTCTCTTCAGAATTAATTTTAAAGCAGTTTTATAATTTTTTTGAAGGAAAAGAGTATTTTATTCTGTCCTTACGTACAGATATGACGCAAAAACATCGTTAAATTGCATTCGATAGCGGTAAAAATGGATATTTTCCTTAAAATATGCTGCCTGAAACTTTTCGCGATTACAATACTTCCTTTTTACTTCGTAGAAGGAAGTAGAAAGTGAAAATACCGGAAAAGTAAGAATACTGGAATGAGTGCATTTACCATTAAATAAATGGGTATCTCAGTAATTTGGCGAGAAATCACCAAAAGTCGCCAAATTTGGCGACCATTTTATGTCATTTTGTTTCTGTCCCTGTATCATTGTAACATATATTGAATTTGAATAAATGCAATTGACCGCTGTGTTATCTGTAACCGTCTTACTGTTTTCCAGTGATTTCGAGAAGCAGAAATTATTAGAAATATCTCGGCGGCAGATTGAAAACTATTTAACGCCGAAGAGAGAACACCTGTTGTCGGTTTCTAAGCTATTGTGTTACGAATTGTAGTTCCGCGTAAACTAAGATAAATCCGAGTCAGCTTTCTCTTTAGATGCGCTTTGCATTGCCTTGTGTTTAACGTTCTTAGTAGTTTGAAGTATAACTACTGATTATTCTGGGTGATACTGTGAACACTTGTACGAATATTTATGTGGGAAATTCCGGAATTCTGAATGGTTTCTTTTGATAAAAATAAATTTTATTAAGTTATTATCGGAATTGTGCAGTCAATCTATTGCGAACCTGTACGCAATAGATTGACTGCACAACAATACATGGATATTTACTTAGATTTAAACAATCTTCTAATCTGATTTACAAATTAAGCAGCAAAAAATGTAGAAAATGTTGATAAACACCAAAACGTGAAGTAAAATAGTTTTTTATATTTATAAACTAAAACTAAACACTTAACAGCTATATAAGAGACTGACCGCCTTCCCACCTTAATATTATGAAATTCCCTCCAGGCAGGGAATTCCGTTCTGGTTTAGCATTTTTACATTTGCAGGACTCTAAAATACAGTCGATAAAAAAGCCCGCTCAGGAGATTGGTGTAGGGAAAGATGGCTCCACAGCCAAACGTTAGTACCGACATAGCATAAAAATATTCTTGGGATCTCCTGAGGATGTTGCTCGCGGGATAGCGCACGTCCTCAGGACATCCCGGAGTATCCCTCGTACATCCTAAACACGTCCTCTTGAGTGCTTAATGTCACATCCCAGTATAAGGTTCTTCTGCGTGACAGCAAAAGTTACACAGCCATGTAAAATGAATCTCTAAGTTGATCCTTTTATAAAGAGTTCAAGGTTTTGGTTTTAAAAATTTCTAACAGTGATGTTTCATTATTGTGAAATTTAATAGAAAACTAGCCTTAACTTGAGAACTCTCTTATGCTATGAGAAGTATACTTTGGGTCTGTACGAGTTCACAGAAATCACTAAACTAAAGTATTATGTTGAAAGACTTAAAACTATTTTCCACCGATGATTGCAGTTCTCGTAATTACTTCCTTTCATACCTGAATTGTTTCGAAAGACAGACACACTCTGCGATCCTGTCGTGAAAGTGAAAGCTTGCATAATATTGCTGAATTAGACTAAATCCCCGTTTCTAATATGTCAGCCAATATCATAGGGCTCATTGTGCAGTTTTTCTTCCACTTTTCCAGTAGTGATTGGGGCTAAATGAAGATTCATTTCCACTGAATAGTCTAATTAATGTTATCTCAGCATTCGCAAACAATAATCATTTGGCAATATTCGGAGATGAAACGGAATTGCAGAATTCGTATAATTCTGCAATTTCATTGCTGCGAGTGTTTTCTTGTTCAGAGAAGAAGGTAAATTCGTCACTCGTTTATTAGGATTTTCCTTGTTCGTTGTTTTACAAAAGTATTTTAGGTAAAACAATGAATTTTGAAATGTTTACATAATTTCTTAAAAATAGGTTCACTTTTACGAGTAAACAGCTTTGCCTTAAATCTACAAGTATATATATGTCTGTTTGTGTGTTTGTTTGTTCGCGATTAACTCAGTGACTACTTTAGCTATCGTCACCAAACTTTCTACAATTCTTTCTGAGTCATGGGATAGATCGACATCAATCCCCCCCCCCCGAAAAAAAAGCTAAAATCAGAGATTTTACATTTAAAACTCGGAAAAACGATAATTTTCGCCCTCAGTTTTCCGAGTGGCAACAGTTTCACAAACTAGAGATGAAAATCTGCTTTATTTCGAAAGTTGTTGCCACTGCTCGCTTTCAAATCCTAGAGTTCGTTAATAAAAGATTTTTAAGTTCTACGATGAAATAAAATTAGCATTGCCAAACATTGAATACATTATTTCCGATTTCAAACATACCTGGGAAACCATTTCCACTATTCCCGTTTTCGAATGTCTTTAATCAGCCGAAATATTAATTAAAAACACCGAAAGAGCTAATTTTTCACACTCATTTTTTCCAGTGGCAACAGTCTCGAGTATTGGAGATAAAATGGTTTATTTCGAAAAGTGTTGCTACTGCTCGCTTTCAAATCGCAGAGTTTGTTAGTAAAAAATTGTAAGTTTTACAAAATCATTATATATATAAAGAAGAATGCCTGTTGAATGAATGAATGAATGTATTGATTTGTGAGCAATTGTGATAAATGTTTTTCCACATTTAATCGACTAAAATCGAATATAGGTGAAATATTGGATGGAACTTGAGTTTTTACGACCATTTGATTAGAATTACGAAGATCATTAAAAACTGCGTGCCATTATTGCTGATACAATGAGAGATAATTAGTTTATTTTTTCTATCAAAATTTTTTATGTGGGTTCCATATCTATCAGACTGAAAAATGTATGACTTTGAATCATATATTTTGCGTCGTTATTAGAGAAGGATTGCAGAGGTATCGTTCTTTCTGTTCTTAGATACATTACTCTCAGCCTAGCATCTGGTACTTTCGCTAGGGTATGTATATTTTACTACCTAGTTTTTCATGTCTCTTAATTTCAAATAACACTTTCGATCACATTCGATTAGCTGATATTTGTTACTTATTAATTTTTGGGGGGGTTTGCGAATTGTTTTGTATGTTTTAAGTGCTTTACATTTATAAAAGCTTTCATTCATAGCCAATAAATTATTTCAATTTAAATAAATTTGATTCTTGTTTTGTTTTTACTGGATTCTGAAGAATTTTCTGCTTGAGACTTTTGATTAAAAGTTTTATAATTTTTCTTATGTACCTCCAAGCTTTATAAATGTCTGATATGTCTAAAGTATTTACTGTTGCAATTAAATCTTTTTCTAAGACAAGTTCCAATTTCTTAATTAGAATTCCTGTACGGATGATGCTAATTTAATTATATAAGGCTGTTCGCACATTTTTCAGACGAATTTGCTTTGCTTTAGAAGGAAATTGTCTGCACGGAAAGTGCTTTTTTAACTGCAACTATATTTTTGAAAGTAGGATTTAAAGGCCTGCTGCTTGTCAGTTTTGTTTTCATACAAAAGGGTATTTGGATGAAGCAATGGATGAAAGGCTGTGTTTGAGCTTTCCCCATAGAAAATTATTCGTTTATAGTTATTAAAACCGGATATAAAAGTAATAATTTATCCACCTCTAAAGCTACGATTGGTAATATTGTCAACAAGAAAGGATTTTTGACTTTGACATTTTTGACATTTCTAAGCGGAGACATTTTTACAGGGACAATTTTTACCTAAGGAAAAAAAAGAATGTTTCCAATATTATAAAGGTAAATCTTTAATATTATACAAAATCCGTCAACTCAAAGAACACCTGCAAAATCATAAAAATCCTCAGAGTTACCTGTAAACAAGGGAATTAACTCATTTGAATCTTAAAAAAGGCGAAAAATACGTAATGCGCATCGTCTGCAGAATTCTTTATGAAAAACATATTGTTACGAAATGTACAGGCGCGGTAAGATGGCTTCCCCGCAAAGCAGCTTTAGGGTTGCCATAAAATAGCAAAGGAAGGCAGGGTTGCCACATTTGGCAAGAAATCGCCCATTTGGTGACAAAATGGGCGATATACCATGGACAGATGGAGAACCTTTCTCCATCCAATAGGGAACAAATTTTTACCGGTTTAGCCCAGAATGTTCTCGAACACAATCCGAAAGCTAAATAAACCCTGCTGGTCCGCAGTCAGGCAGTGCCTCACCTAGAGTGCGAGATAGTTAGTCAATCCGTGCGGAGTCGATCGAGTTGACAGCCGGGCAGCGAGTGCCGAGTGAGTCGTCGAGTGCATCGAAGAGTCTCTTACTGTATCGCGGTTAGTGGATCGTCGAGAGAGTGTGTTAAGCTCCGGGTGCATCGCGAGTGTAGCGTGGAGTGTCCAGAACGATCAAGCAGATTCGGGAGCTGTACTCTGGTGCTTTGCAGTGAAGCTGTCTCCACCGTTATTGCCTGACAGTGTGAAGGCTGTGTCGCTGAACGTGTCAGCGTATTTATAGCAATTCGACGATCTTAAAAGTGTTTTGGAGATCTCCTGACTAATATTTGCTAAATAAAGTGTGTTTTGATATTTCATTAAGTGCCGTCGCCGTTATTCACTCCAAATCCATACGAACGTGAAGAGGAAGGAAAATAATGTAACAACTGGCGTCAGAAAAAAAAAAAGAGTATACAGGAAAAAATGGAAAAATGCTGTCACAATAAATGGATCTTGGGTATATTTAAATGACTGCAATCAAAAGAAATTCATTTATTATCCTCAAAGTGGAAAAAAGAATCTTAAACATGTTTCAAAGAATCTAAATTAAGGTTTTTCAAAGGGATTTATGATTGTTGTTAGTTTTTCATATAACGGTAAATTAAAAATAAAGTGAGTGGGGCAAAATGTTAAGATCAACTCCACATACTATCAAGAACATATTTTCTACACAATTTTCAAATATGAAATATCTTCTGTATATCCACAGTGCCATCACTCCGTAATATTGCATCAAGACAGAGCAGACTGCCACACGTCAAAATCCACTGTTAATTTCTGGGAAAAAAATGCAACTAGAAGCAAGGCAACTCTTCACTCATATCACTAGTGCATCTCTTGATGTACCACTCATGGATTTTGGCGCTTTAACTTTTAGAAACCCTATTGTCCAACGACGACTTACAACCTTGGACTTTGGAAAGCTGTTCAAGAGGATTGGAATAAAATACTTCTTCGGATACTACACAAAGCGTTACTATCTTGGAAATTATGATGTAGAAAGATAGTGAAGAATAAGTGTTACCGAATGGACTGTTTAACATGCAAAACATTTTAGGTAAAATATTTGTGTAAATTCAATGAAGATCGTCTAAAATGTACGAACAGCCTTTGCATTCTAATTATTTCAAGTTTCCCTCAGAACGTCCTCCACGAACGCATCCCTCTCTTTAGGCAGATAGCCATCTATGCTTTGACATAATTAAATCAATCAACCTTTTATTTGTATTATAGTTAGATTGGTGCTATTGGATAGAAATGTACCTTAATTATTAAATTCGTGTTGATTTTGAAGTCCATTTATTCTACTGAATTTCATTTTAACAGTGATTTAGATTCGTGCTATCATTTGCATATGATGATACTTATATAATTTCTAAGATTTATGACTTTTGCATGTAATATTTATATAATTTCTACAATTTATGACTAATTATAAACATTTTGGCTTACTTCATAAGAAAGATTGCATCTGCAATTACACCTCTTGCAAAGTTATTTTTTACAGGTACAGAAATAGTGAATCTGTCTAACCCCCCCCCCAAAAAAATGCACTTATTTGTCCTTTTTTCTGGAGATTTCAGTTTGTATGCTGGTATGTATACATGCAGTCCTTTTCAAACAAAATTCTTAGTTATAATTTAATATTTTAAATTAAGGTTAATTGTAATTCTACATTTTCTTAAACATTTAACGTTTAAGGCTTTTGCATCTGTTTCAGCAACAAATTTTACCAAGGCGGGTTGCTTAAAATTTCTGATGAACAATAAGCTTTGCTATAAGAGCAAACATTCTTTTTAGTGTTATGTAAATTTAAATTAGTTTCTTTGTATTTTTATTTAGGGGAATGTCAGATTAAAAAAACGGAACATTTTTCATTTACAACATAAAAATTATCTTGATTACACTATACATATATTGAGTCCTTTAAAATGTCCGGAACTCTAACTATTTATTAACTTTCTGTTAACTATTCTATTTTTTTGCTGATTTTTAAAAATGGTAGATCACTACAAGTGGACGGCTGTAGAGATTTTTATGTAATTTATCAAGAAAGCGCTTTTCTTCAGCTTGTAAAACGGGCATTAAAAACCTTAAAACATTAAAACACGTGGTGTGGACACCACGTGACTCCCTTGTATGGCCTATTAAATTATATGCAATTTTTGTCGCACTTCATTTAAACTTAATTCCTCGAATTTCATTAAAAATATATTTCTAATTCAATCAAGTCTGTTCTCCCTTCGCTGAAAGGAAAAAACATATAGCACGTATAAACTCAATCTTCGTTTAAAAATTGTAAAATACAAAACAACCAATAACACTAAATCCAATTAAATCAGTTTAATAAGAATTTCTACAATTAAAATTAAGCAATTTTGCCAGCGGGCAGAAAGACAAAACTTTTGGTACACAAAATTGAAAGTTAACGTTTGGTGACGCTGGGCAAAAATCATTGCAGCTGACTTAATTCACTATTGTACTAAGAGTTTCAAATGTAAGCAAATAACGACCTTGTTAGGATTATAGAGTCATTGGGATTTTTGAAGCAGGAAACGAGAAAAATGAGCAATATCCTCGCCGAACTTGAATCTGGAACTATCGAATATGCGCTGAGTTGGCTACCATTACGCCACAAAAGCATTCAGAAAGGAAGAAAATGCTTCATATACTCCTCTTTTTAAAGAGCAACTGGGGATTATGGGACCCAGTTGCCAAATTCTGGTGGTGAAGAATAATCATCCACCACTGTTTAGTTCGGGCGCCACTGTAGAGTCAATAGGTTATATTTTTCTTTTGGAATGAGCAGGAAACTTGAAAATTATACGATGCTCTCATCGGGACTCGAACCTAAATCTCTGGAAATACGCTTCGAGTATGTTACGGTTACACCAAGTTCGCCTGCAGAAAAGTGGGAGAAAATACCTTAGAGGCTTAGCCACTTACTTTTAAATTGTTGATAATTCTACAACTATTTCATGCGGATTAACTAAAGCCTTAACAATTTTAACCGGAATATAAGAGAAACGTAATTCAATGAATTTTAAAAGCAAAAAATTGCGCAATTTACTGACATATGAGAAGAATAAACTGGAGCTCGCTGAGACGAGTATATAATAGGGGGACCGGAAAGTAATGTCGCTTTTTTACATTAAATTCAAAGGAATACATTTTTAACAAGTTTTTATTTTTAATCAATAACACGAGTATAATCACCCTCGTCATCAACAACCTTTTGCCATCTAATGTGGAGATTTTTCAATCCCGGACCGATAAAAAATGAATTGGTTTTGAGTAAAATACCTCAAGAGGACATTTTGGACATCATTCAAATTTTCAAATCTTTTGGCATTGAGAAAATGTTGTAGGGATCGGAATAAATTGAAATCCGAGTGTACGATATCGGGCGAGTATGGTGGGTGATGCAGCACCTCCCATCCCAATTCATTCATTTTTTCCACCATCCGTCTTGCACAGTGAGGTCTTGCATTGTCGTGTTGCAGGATAATGGCTTTTTTATTGACAATCGCCGAATATTTTTCGATTAAAGATTGGTTCACTCTATCCAATTGTTCACAATAAAGATCTGTATTAAGAGTTTGTCTACGTTTCAGCAATTCAAAATGAACAATTCCCGGAATGCTCCACCAAACACACAGAAGCGCCTTTTTGGGATGTAAACCCTTTGTGACCCCTATTAAAGCTGCCTTTAGCGTTTTGTATTATCATACAGAACCCATTTTTCGTCTTCAATAATCAAATGATCAAAAAACGGTTCTGTACGGTGCCATTGAAGCAAATTTTCAGTACGTTCCTTTCTGCTTTAAATGTTCTTGAATGATCGACCAAGGTTGGTTAAGAGTATTTGACATGGATTTGCTTGCACTTCTGCTCTTAGCATGTTGTTGTCGACATGCGCAGAAACGACATTACTTTCCACTCCCCCTATTATATATATATATATATATATATATATATATGTAGGTTGAAAGCGGGACTGGAATGAAAGCAATCATATGTTATGGTATATACAACTATATGCAGAAAATGTTCAACGTTCTACGGCTACTCGTTTTTCAGTTATGCGACATAAATACGACGTAGAGCTGTTGCGAAAAAAATTTCTTCTGAATCCATTGTACAATCCTTTTCGGAACGTAGAGTCAGTCTTTTTCTGCTTGTACGCACAGATGTCAAGTAAAACATCGTTCAGTTGTATTCGAAAGTGGTTAAAATGTATATTTTGGCTGAAATATGATTTTTCGATTTTACAACACTTCTTTTACTTCGTACAAGGGAGCAAAAACAGTAGCAAATATGATTATTTTAATGGCACGTGTCATTTTATTATTTTTTTTCCGGACGTTCAACAACATCATAGACATCAGATATGCAGTTCAGAAATAATTCGAAACAAAATCCACTTTTTTTCCGATCCAATCTACTAATATTATTTATAACATAGTAATTCTATACATTAGATAAACTCGTCACTATTGTTACTTCTAAATTTTGTAGACTTTTCTTTTTTTAATTAGACCTTCTTCTTTAAAAGTAATAACACAACATGCCGTGCCGTTATACATAGCCAATCTCCAACAAAAATACCCAACTGAGATCGGTACCAAAAATTGCAAGAAACCTTCATCCCTCCCAAAATGAGTAGTAGCGGCATCCAAACTTCACACAGTTGCGCACAGAAAAGATTTCCTTAACAACTTTCCCATTTCTCTCTGCACGAATCCAATTTTCCCCGCGGACGCCTGGTACTTCCTTCACATCCAAGACTGAATGTTTGTCCAAATTATCGGCTTGAGAGCGAATGGAGAGGGGAAAGAGGGGAAAAGGGAATTTCGCGTGGCCAGTCCCTGATGCCATTGTCTCTGATTAACGGATTACTCTTTCCTTAAGGAGACTTCATTCCGCTATCTGGATTCAAAAGGGATTTTTCGTGCAGACTTTCCCCACCTAATGGAAACATGCGTAGCCGTGAGAACTTCCGCTAGTTTAATAGTTAAGGGCTTATAAGTCTTTTACGGGTACTTGCAAAATTTGTTACTCTCAATGATAATTTTTAATTCATTGCTATGCCGGATGTTTATTATGAATTTCAGAGCATAGTGTTATGTTGCATTATTTACTGACGTTGGGCCATTGATTATAATTTCCTGACGTTGGGCATTGAGTATCCTTGCTTGTTCATGAACTTTTAACGAAAATAATCATTTCCATTTATTAGATATGGATGCTTGGGACATGCCTTGCAATTTTAAGGAGTAACGTATTCAGTGCAGTGAATTATTTCTCATGAATTAAAAGAAAAATGCCTTTTCTAGTAACTCTGATCCATCCATGCTCTTGTTTAATGGTTCTAATGTTTCGCAGGTAAATGTAATGTTTGTTGTTAATAAATCTAGATCTTTGATTGGGAAACTTTCTATTTAGAAATTAGAGTATACATCTGTATTTTAGTTGTCTTTATAGTTAAATTTCTGCTGAAAGAATTATGTTCTTAAATTAATTTTAAATTTTCTTATTTTGCTTCTAAAATAATAGTTAAAACATTGTCTATTTTCTATACTAATAAAATCTATGCGCGCCTGTCTTTTTTTTTTTTGGTTTATCTCCTCCAGAACGGATGGGAGTGGAGTTTCGAGAGGTGTGCCCTCGGTTTGCAAAAATTCGTGGGAAACTATTCTCATCTTCGTACGAATTAAATCATCCGAGGTACTAATTATAAACTAAAACTCTAAAAACACTAATTTTTGCCCTCATTTTTCCGAGTGGCAACATGCTAGAAATAATCGGCTTTATTTCGAAAAGTGTTGCCACTGCTCGCGTTCAAATCGTAGAGTTTGTTAATAAAAATTTGCCAGTTTCAGAAAATATGAAATCAAAATAGCATTGCCAAACATTAAATACATTATTATTATTCTGATATTGCAGACAGTATGCGATTGCATATGACATTATTGTTAAGTCGAAAATATTTCGTTATTCTCAGTATTTTAAATATACACCGAAGTGACAAAAGTCATGGGATAGCAATATGCAAATATACAGATGGCAGTAGTATCGCGTAGAAAATGTATAAATGCGAAGTCTTTGGCAGGGCTTTCATTTGTGTTCAAGTTATTCATGTGAAGAGGCTTTGACGTGATGTTGGCCGCATGACGAGAATTAACAGACTTTGAACGCGGAATGGTAGTTGGAGTACGCGGAATGGTAGTAGACGCATGGGTCATTCCATTTCGGATATCGTTAGGGAATTCAACATTCAGAGATCCACAGTGTCAAGAGTGTGCCGAGAGTATCTAATTTCAGGCATAACATCCCACCATGGACAGCGCAGTGGCCGACCACCTGCACTTAACGATCGAGACCAGCGACGTCTGCGGAGAGATTTCAATGTTTATAGACAAGCAACACTGCGTCAAATAACCGCAGAAATCAATGTGCGGCGAAATTTGTCTTCCTTGGGGTATGCCAGCAGAAGACCGACTCGAGTGCCTTTACTGACAGCACGACATCGCCTGCAGCGACTCTCGTGGGCTCGTGAGCATATCGGTTGGTCCCTAATCGAATGGGAAACCGTGGCTTGGTCAGATGAGTCACGATTTCAGTTGGTAAGAGCTGATGGTAGGGTTCGAGTGTGGCGCAGACCCCACGAAGCCATGGACCCAAGTTGTCAACAAGGCACTGTTCAAGCTGGTGGTGGTTCCATAATGGTCTGGGCTGTTTTTACATGGCATGGACTCGGTCCTCTGGTGCAACTGAACCGATCATTGACTGGAAATGGATACCTTCAGCTACTTGGAGATCACTTACAGCCATTCATGGACTTCACGTACTCAAACAACGATGGGATTTTTTTGGATGACAATGCGCCATGTCACCGGGCCACAATTGTTCGCGATCGGTTAGAAGAACATTCTGGACAATTCCAGCGAATGATCTGGCCACCTAGATCGCCCGATATGAATCCCATTGAACATTTATGGGACATCATCGAGAGGTCAGTTCGTTCCCAAAACCCTACACCGTCAACACTTTCACAATTATGGACGTCTATAGAGGCAGCATGGCTCAATATTCCTGCAGGGGACTTCCAACGACTTGTTGAGTCCATGCCAAGTCGAGTTGCTGCAATTCGACGGGCAAAAGGAGGACCAACAAAATATTAAGAGGTATCCCTTAACTTTTGTCACTTCAGTGTATAGTTGTTATTGGCAACTTATTTGTTCCAAGTTATGTTATTGCCACGTTAATTCTTTTATTGATATTAAGAAAAAGTTGTTATATTACATTAAATTTAAATCATTACGTTTTAAGTATTAACCTGAAGAGTGAAATGTTTTCTCTTTCTGATTTGAAAACAGAAAATTGTTTACGAATTGGATGTTGGTTAAAAAATATGAACTCATTTTTTACACTAAATGTTTTTATGCATTTTTTTCAGGGGCACATAGAACATACAAGTTTAGCTTTACCCGCGACTTGCTAGTTAGAATATTAATCAGTGGACTCAATAAGTGTTTATCAGTGTGTCGTGGTGATCCTACACATTTCCCAATAATTTCAGATATATCAGTATGTCCTGCAAACGTGGTTTATGAATGGAGGTTCAAATTATATAGTACCATACTCTAGAAATTCCTATACAATTACTTCGGTTGGTTTAAAGTTTTGCCTCCTGTTATCATGACAACAAGGAACTTGAGTTCAAAACTAAACAATATATACTGGCACTTAAAATAGAAGCCTTTGCATAAGAGAGTTTTGCAAAAATATGACGACAAAAAAGAAATACAGAAAGAATTTTTCACTGGTATAGTACCATCAGAGGTACTACAGTATCAAGATACCAAGGTATTAATCGTGATGCGATGCTTTAGTATCAAAAAATCAGATATCAGTACTGATAATTCAGGTGTATAATCGTTTCCAAGATACGCGAAGTAAATAAGAATAAATTATAAATCATATAAGTATTCTCTAATTACAATGAAGATCGTTAGTGCGGTTTCGTTTACACATGTTATGTTATCGCTAAAATGCAGAAATTAGTTATTCTACAGATTATCTATGAAATAGGCATATTAACTAAGGTAATCTGTTTAAGTGCTGAAAATTATTTCAATTCTCTAATTATACGGATAATCTGCATATTACGCACTAAGCATTCGTCAATTTGCACATTACCTACTAGGCACTTTTTAAAGTAAAAATAAGATCTTTTCTAGAACAGCAGCAACAATTATGTACTCTTCAATTAACATAATGTTACTTATTTATTTTTAAGTACGAAAGAATCAAGTCAGTACAATCAAACAATCAATAAATTAGATTAAAGAATCAATCATCAATCCATTACAAAACCATAACTCAAAGAATCATTGCGGGAATTACGGTGTATAAAGACAGTGAAGACTGGGTTATTAATTAAACAGAATATTTAAAATATAAAAGTTTCAAGTAAAATATGTCTGTAATTATAATGAAATTCGTTTAAAAATGTGCACTTAGCACCTATATTTACTTTATGCGTTCTTGATATTTTAGTTCAAAGAGGTTTGGTCCCTGTAGGACTGTTGTTTTCGTTTTGCGATTTTGCTTTGGTTCACTATAAATGTCCGTTTCATTTTTCAAACTGTTGCCACCAAACGTTAGAGTCCTGCATTATATTTGAAGAAATTAAATAATGAAAAATCGGCATAAATGTATGTATCTTTCTTGCATTGTCATAAAACAACGGTACATAGGGCCATCGAATTTTGAATGACGTAATCCTCCTACGAATATGGGCATGTGGAAGCCTAAATGTGAAATTTCGAATTTGTTTTATGATCGATTTCATAGTTTGTAAATTTTTAGCGAATGTTTGATGAACAAACTCAAGGATTTCAAAGCGAGCAATGGCAACGTTGTGCAGAAAAAATATTTTTATCTCCAGTGCGCGAGTCTCAGTTTTGTAAATTCTAAAGATATGCTCATTTTTAAACTATTTTGCGATATTGCTGTTGAACTGAATTTTATTTTTTTAGTGCGAAGAGCCTGATATTTAATAACTAAAGGTAACACACAAAACGTGTAAGACCTATCTCTATTATTCCACATAAACTAACTTAGATCCTACAATGAACCTGGCGAATTCTCGCACAGGTGTGAATTGAATACCAGCAGAGAAGAAGGATGCAAAATAAGCCTTTATTAATTTAAACTAAGTTAACAGAAAGGCACGGACTTCGTGCGTTACAAAAACGCCGTTCACTTGCTGTGGTAACTAAACGTAGACTATAATACAAGTCAAACCTAAAAATAAATAGTGCGAGAACGCACTTCAGTTTACGCCTAAGAGTTGGACTTGCAGAAATCTAACAGGAGTGATACTTAACTGATAAGGCCAAGAGGCTTACTAGAATGACCGCGAAATAACAACAAAACGTGAGCTTAGCTAGCGAAACACGCTCTAAATAAACTGAGATATTCGCACGTTTAAACAGCACTTTAAATTTACATCCTGGCGAGAGAATGAGAGGAGAAATTGAGACGTTTAGAACAGGAAAATCCAACTTAAAATAAATTTGTTATGCAAAATAAGGAAAATCCTACAAATGTTAAAAAATCTGATGTGTACACCACATGATTTCCTTGGACGGAATATTAAATTATACGCATTTTTTCTTGCATTTCATTTAAACTTATTCGATTGAATCAAATCTACTTCGCCGACAGCGCATAAACCACAATAGAATAAATGCACTCTTTAAAAATTCACTCTAGTATTTGTTTATCATAGCGACACTCTGGCGCTACATTCACATAACAGTATTATATTTCGTTCATATTATAACTCATAATGCACAAAATTTATATGATTTAAAGAATAGAATTACCTAATCGTTGCCACATGCTCTATTCAAACACTATAATAAAGCTAGAACGCTGTATAAAAGAAATTAAGTAAACAAAACAAAAAAGAAACAGTTTTTCACAGACGATTGAGTATTTCTCATTCAATTAATTCAGTTCTCACCTCGCGAAAATACATAAAAACTCAAAATATCTATATTAAAAATTACGACGTAAATCTTAAACACTTATTTCCTCGAAAAAATTCCAGAAAGGATTAAGCATGATTTAATTGGCAATAATAAATGAAGGCGTTATCTTTGTTGTTGCGAAGCTAAGTTTCTCTAGATTGGCAACAATCCACTAGTCTGCTGTTTCAAATGTATGCAATCAACGGCCGCCATTAAACATGATATTTAATAAATAAAGGTAACACACAAAACGTTAAAGAAACGCCCCTTTGGACGTAATTTAAAATCTGAAACCTTTCAGATTTTTTTTAAAATTTATTTTACTACACAAAATGCGCTTGCCAGTTAACCACAATGACATGTGCTTTGTAGTTCTTGATTTGTTTCCTACGAATGGGTTAAGTAAATGAAGAGAATGAATGTGAATATAACCATAAAGAAACAAAAAATAGCACAATAACAAAAATATGAAAACTTTCACATTTTTCATTACGCACTAGAGTTTTTTTTTAACGTTTTGCGTGTTACCTTTATTTGTTAAATATCATATTCTTCGCACTCAAAACATAAAATTATATTCAAGAGCAACATCGCAAAATAATTTTAAAATGAGAATATCTTCAAAATTTCGGATACAGAATCTCGCCCGTTGGAGATTTAAATGTTTTTTTTTCCTTACACTGCTGCCATTCCTCTCTTTGAAATCGTTCAGTTTCTAAATAAAAATTCTTTAATGTCTGACAAAAATAGATAAAAAAACAAATTCCAGATTCCAAATTAGGGCTTCCAGATGCCCATATTCCATGGAGGATTACGTTATTCAAAATTTGATAGCTCTAGGTACCGTTGTTTTATCAAAATACGAGAAACATACATACATTTATGCAGATTCTTCATTATTTAACTTCTTTAAATATAATACGTAGCTGCAATATTTAGTGGCAACAGTTTGAAAAGTGAATTGAAGGAAAATGCGAAAACGAAATTAATAGACCCTTCTGAGCTAACCCTAACGCACCTCTGAACTATTAAATGTTTTTGCCGAAAATAAAACATTTCTTTTCCATTTATAAACATTTATAAACAAGTTATTTTTATAATTCAATAGCTAAAATTGATGAATACATCAAAGAAAAACACTCCTGTAGTTTGCTGAAGCGTGATATTAAAGAGATGTGAAACTATTGCAAAACATACTTACTCCATTATAAAAACAAAACCTTTTCTCAATGCGGTTGGGGACTACAGATTCTAAAATGTCGCTATTTTTATTAAGCGGTATGTAACGATATTTCCTCGTATTTCCCAAAACTATGATAAAATACTTAACAAAAATATGCCATCCCTATTCATGGTAGGATAAACATTCCACCTAAATTAATTAATTTGAAATAAAAAATAAATATTTTTCACACCATGTCATGCATCAATGAACGAAGAAAATTATAAAATGTTTGTATCAAATATCCCCGGGGATGTATATTTTAATAAGGATTTCATATCGCATTTATAAATACAAGTATATGCATACATCATTTCAATTTTCTTTTCAGCTAGAGGTTCGAGGTTCCATGCAGTTTATTGACGTTATAGCTATTTAGGAATTTGAGACCAGAGAACATCAAAGCAAGTATTCCTATTCAAATATTTCCAGGCTGTGGTTTTAAATAGCATTTAATTATAGAAGTGCAAATATTTTGAAGACGAAAGTGAAATTCTAGTTTTCTTTCTCCTTAATCGATGAAGTATTTTGAATTGTATTTTCTTTCTTTTATGTTCTTATTACATTTAATTCCATGACCAAGTTTTCTTTAAAGAATGGGTTTTGCTAGAGAGCAAGTACAGTCGATTGTTTTTAGTGGTGCTATTCGCTAATTGGCGTTACTTTTATTTGGATAGGTAAAAATAAACAGTTTTCATTGGTTGTTTTAGATCACGTGTTGCTAACTTCTTAAAAATCAAAGAAATTTTAAAATGCGCGTTTAAAGATTTCGACGCAAAAAAGCTATAAATTCTTATGATAAGTAACTAGTATTAGTTGCATGTTTATAGGATAAATAGGTTGTTTTCTAACTCATTGGAATATACGCCCTATATAGCGAGAAACGTCAAAGATTGCTCTGAAATACACACATAAGACAAAAAAACACCCGTGAAAACGTATGACGTATGTTACACCTGCGGTACAGCCGCGCCACCTGCAACAGAAGTCTGCCACCTAGTGAGCGCGAAGAGGAAGGTATCAGTCTCTCAACGGCAGTCAACAGCAGTTGCATGCTTCCATCGAACTGCGTGTGAGAAGTTGAAATGTCAGACCTGTAAGAATTCCAAAGAGGAATAATAGTTGGAGGGCGTTTTAAGTGGAGCATCGGTTACGGAAATAGCAAACCTTGTGGAGTGTGCAAGGAGTATGGTATCAGCCGTTATGATAGCGTACACGAAAGAGGGTAAGACGACATCTTGGAAGCACAACAGTGGCTAAACGTCAAAGCTGGCTGATAGGGATAGACGGGTCTTGAAGCGCGTAGTAGCCGGAAAGCACAAGCAATCGTTATCCGAGATAACATCCGAAATGAACAGACATCTCCAAAACCCCATTTTAACGAAAACACTTAAAAGCGAACATTATGGCAGAGTGGCAATTCGTAAACCCTTGGTGACAGAGCAACTAATGCCTCAAGTGACGCCAATGGTGCAGAGATCACAAAGGCTGGTCCCCACAGCAGTGGCAACAGGTAATATGGTCAGATGAATCGTCATTCACCCTATTTCAGACGACCAGACGCGTTTATGTCTGGAGAACGCCCAAAGAAGCGTTTCATCCTGACTGTCTCTTGCCGACTGGGAAACATAAGGTAGCGCCATTATGGTATGGGGTGCGATATCTTGGCGCAGTCTTGGGCCACCCTTGTTATTCTGCATGGGAGGATCACATCCAATCACTATTTAAGCATTCTATGATGTCCATCCTTTTGTCCAGACTGTATTTCCTGGGGAGCGACCGCTGTTTCAAGACGGCAAAGCCCCTATCCACACTACTAAGTGTATTCAAGAATGGTTCGAGAAGCATGACGATGCAATTGAACATCTCGCTTGGCTCCCTCAGTCTCCGAACTTGAATATTATTGAACATTTATGGGCATATTTGGAGTCCGTTCCCGATTTCCACCTCCATCCGGACTTTCGGAATTAAAGACCGCTCTGCAGGAGGAATGGCTTAATATTCCTTTAAATATTTCCATTACCTTCATGCATCTATCCCACGTCGCATTCAATATGTACTCTAGTCAAAAGGTGAAAGGTCCAACCCCTTATTAATAAAGATTTTCCATTATTTCATAGGTGTTATTATTTTGTCCTCCACATGTACATCCACATGTTAAAAACAAAATACCTCACCTACCATCTGTTACTTCAGCTACAGATTTTGCTATTAGTCACTCGAAATCAATTTGGAGCAAACTAAGTATATTCCGCATGCATTTTTAACAGTATTGGCTCTATTTAAAAGATTTTGTGAGCGTGCATTTATTACATAAAACAATTTTAATGAACATCAAACAGTTTCTGAAAAGTTTTATCATTATATTGTTTAAAAGGGAAAAGAAAAGATTTAAAAAAATCTGAAAGCTTTCAGATTTTATATTACGCGCTGGCGATAAAAAAGTTTTTTTTTTCCCGTACAGTGGTGCCATTGCTCGCTTTGAAATCGTTAAACTTTTAATCAAAAACTCATAAATGATTTAAAAAATATGAAATAGATAATAAAAAAATTCCAAATCTGGTGGAATTCCATATTTGCTGGAAGATTAAGTTATTCAAAATTTGATGGCTCTAGCTACCGTATTACAACGCGAAAAACATGTATACATTTATACATATTCTTCATTTTTAATTTCTTTAAATATAGTACAGGGTGATAATATTTGGTGGCAACAATTTGAAAAGTGATTCAGACTTTTAAACCTTTCGGCGCAAAATGGCAAAACGAAATTATGGGCTAACGGCCTTTGGGATAAAAATATGGAAGATTTCAGATTTTATATTACTCCCAAAGTTTTTTAATGTTTTTGGTGTTACCTTTGTTTATAAAATATCATGTTCTTCACAGTTAAGTCACATAAAATTCAATTTAACTGCATATAGGGTTCCTGACTTTGTAAATGCTAAGTTATTGTTGAACGTGAAGAATCTTAAAAACAGTCAAGCGAATGAGTTCGTGTGACAAGAAACAACAAGATGAAAAGGGTAACTAATCCTTTGTTATTCAAATAAGATATAACAGAACTCCGTCTTGGAGGGTACAATAAAAGCCGACATTCTTTCTTGAACTTAAGAGGCTAAGAAGTAAACTAAAACTAATTTAAACTAAAGAGATATAGCCGAAGTTATGAAGTTTCTAACGGAGTTGGCCCCTTAACTCTGATTGACTGCGAAGCTATCAAGGGCCTGAGTACGGCCGAGCGTAATAACAGCTTTGAGAGAGAGTAGCCAAAAAGGCAGACACGCGCAAATCAGAAACTCTGATTCTCTCTAACTCAGCAAGTAGAACTTCGCTTTTCAATACCGCTCTTCCTCATTATGTATTCAGAGTGATTCTAAAACTACGTTCTGGCCGGAAGTCGTATGTTGAAGTTAAGAATTTGAGAGGAATGGAACTTTAACTTAAAACTTAATTGTTAATAAAATGAACATAATCCTTACAAGCAATATCACAAAATATTTAAAAACAGCATACCTTTAGAGTTTCCGATAAAGAGTCCCGCACGCTGGAGATAAAAATGTTTTCTTCCGTACAGTGTTGCCATTCCTCGCGTTGAAGTCGTTGAGTTTGTTAATCGAAAATTCATTAAAGATTTGCAAAACATGAAATAGGTAATAAAAAAAAACTCGAAATTCAAAGTTCGGGTGTCTAGTTGCCCCTATTCGGGGGGGGGGGCATTATATTATTTAATATTTGATAGCTCTAGGTACTGTCACTTTTTCACAATGCGAGAAATTTCCTACATTCATGTAGATTCTTCATTATTTAATTTCGTTAAATATAATACAGGGCAATAATAATTGGTGGCAACATCTTAAAAAGTGATTCGCCGTTTATAGTGAAACACCACAAATTGCCGGTTGGAGACTAATAGCCCTTCTGGGTTACCGCCCCTATGGCTTAAAAATAAAAATTTTTATTGGCAATAGATGTATATATTATTGCGTGTGTACGGGTGTGTAACAGATTGAATGCGAACAGAACTCATGACGTGTTGATGAAATTTATTTTATCCAAAGAAAACCGTCACAGTTCTGAAACTTGCAACAAAAATACTCGTATAGCTCTTCATGGTATCACAGAGTAACATTTCTAACTACTAAGAACGCTAAACACAACGCAAGGAAAAATGCATCTAAAAGGGAAAGCTCTTACGGATATTTCAATTCTACGATATCGCTCTGAACTAACTACCATTCAGTAACTAATGGTGTTCTCGGTCTTATATAGTTTTCCCCGGTCGCTGAGAAGTATTTTCTACTTTACTTCTAAATTACTGGAAAGCATATGAGGGCCGAATACGGCTACAGCTACATACGGGATCAATTACAATTATTCAATTGCAGTATGTATTACGATGATTATAGGGACCGAAACAAATGCTGCCAAATGGTCGTCAAGTGTGGAGACTTTTGGCAATTTCTCGCGAAATATGGCGAAAATACTTAGTTAATCTTAACATAAAATGAAAATTTCTTAAATTAACTTCTTAAACTTCTCAACTTAACTCGTCTTAAGTTCTTAAATTTCTTGCATAAAATTAAGGGGACTCATACATCTTAAAACCTATAAGATCTTCGAATATGTGACTGTTGCATGAATTGGGATAACTTATTTATTTTAAAAGCAATTACTTCCAACTTTTCACAGCTGACTACATAATATAGCTGCGTTCTGAAATAGAAATAAAAAAGTTTGTGTGGCCACAAATATTTTTATAATTTCATCCGCTTAGTGTCAAAATGTTTCGTCATGTTTTCACCTTGCGCGCACAGTTTAAAACATTCTGTTGCATAATTTAATTCCATATTTAATATATAGTTTTAATAACATTTGGAAACTACTGTGAACCAAAAATTCTAAGAATTTCATGTTAAATTTTTAGTTTATTTGGAGTTTAAAAAATGTATTTTATTAAAAAAATCTGTAATATTTTCGTGCATAAATTT
Source organism: Stegodyphus dumicola (assembly GCF_044657685.1). Lineage (NCBI taxonomy): Eukaryota > Metazoa > Arthropoda > Arachnida > Araneae > Eresidae > Stegodyphus > Stegodyphus dumicola. The sequence continues at coordinate 124,275,339 of NC_140778.1, forward strand.
TTTTAATACTAAAATATTCGTCAGATTTTTGGTTCAGTTAGAAAATAGTGCTCATATAAAGAATTCCAACAAATTTTAAGTATGTACCATTAGCCATTTTTAAAATATCATGCGCGCAAGGTGGAAAAGTGACGAAAAATTTTGTCACAAAGCGGATTAAATTACAAAAATATTTGTGGCAACACAAATTTTCTGGTTACTAGTTTCCAAAGCAGCTATATTATGTAGTCAGTTGCATAAAGTTGGAAGTAATTTCTTTTAAAATAAATAAAATATCCAAATTCTTGCAACAGTCACATATTCGAAGAACATAAGGGGTTTAAGGTGTATGAGCCCCCTTAAACATACATAAAATTAAAACCCTTTAATACTAAAATTTCATTAAAATTCTTTTTATATTTAAATTTATGCTCAATGCAATATGTTTGTTTAAGTAATTTGTGATGTAAACCCAAAATATTTATGTATTTTACTCTTCCTCTAACGCAATCCAAAAATCCGAGTCACTTATATGTGCATATTCGTAACATCTTGGGAATTTCGTAGCAATTTACGGCCAGGAGAAATGTGATAAATTCATGAAACATTACTACTAGAGTGTTAAATAATCCGCAACGCTAATAGCCCCTGAATATCGTTTCGCTTCTCATTGCGGCCGCTAGGGTGCGCTCGCAGTTCTGCTCAATTAAGCTTCGCAGCAAAGAATGAAATAATAAAGAAATCCGGGAAGGTGTCGTTCCGGAAAAGAATGCAGGAAAAATCTCGAATCTGGAGAAGAAGCTAACGATTGCACATTCCCCAGCGCTAATGAACCCAGGCGGAAAAGAGGTGATTTTCTGTCAAATTCTGTGCCCGCTTGACTATGGATCGCAGGAAGAGAGAGCTGGAGAGCAAAAAATATCTCTGGAAAAATAAAAACAAACTCTGTGTCATCATAATTAATTAAAACAACGCGAGAAATTAACCCAAAGCGGCGCGTTAAAAATTGTCCCTAAAAGTTCGTTAAAATCCCTAATGACGTCCATGTCTGGAATTGTTTTATTCTGGACGGACAGACATACAATGGCGTTCGTAACGAGCGTACAACAATTAAATCAAGACGTAAAAAGGAGAGTTTTCCATGCCTTTCCCTCCCTTCCTCGACATTCCAGACTCTAGGATTTGCTTAATGTTTCCTCAGTTTTAATGAACTATTTGAGGATAGCCGTCAAACAGCAGGAAATAAATGGTTTGTAGCTGCTCGCGAATGCAGGCGGCAAAGCGGAGGTGTTTGTTTTTCGTGTTTTCTTCTTCCGCAGCAGATGTGTTATTCCAAAGCGTAAACTCCACTAGTTGAATTCGGGAAGTCTGAATTGGTTATTTTGAGATATAATACTCTCTAGTATGCGAAACTCGAGAAACATAAACATTTAAACTCTTCCACTGTCAGAATTTTCCTAAAAAAGGCTTACTAACAAAGCAAATATCGAGCGTGTAAAAGAGCTGTGTTTCACCGGAGTACAAAATATTTTTGGAAATAATTTATATTTGTTGTTATTGTCGTGTCCATATTACATGGAAGAACGGTTGCTAGAAGGCTACTCTAAAAAGTGTTCGAACTTCTATGTAACATCCCACTTTTGAGGAAGAACACCCCGGAGGGGATTTCCTGGAGGTCTCCCACTCCCTCCACTTCCAACAAACCACACGAGAGGACTTTTAGGCTCGCCGCATATTTAGAGTGTCCCCATACCACACAGACGCTATACATTTACACACATCCATGTCTTCTCCGGAATTCGAACATGGGCCCTTTGTTAACGCATTAACTAACCACTATACCATCGGAGATTCTCTAACCACTATATAGTCGGAGTTCCCCTAACCACTATACCGTCGGAGTCCCCCTAACCACTATACCGTCGGAGTTCCCCTAACCACTATACCGTCGGAATTCCCCTAACCACTATACCGTCGGAGTTCCCCTAACCATTATACCGTCGGGGCAACAATAACTTCGAATTGTTGTAATAATTAGAAAACAATTCTTAGGTAGTGTTAAAGATGAACGTTTAACATACGTAGAATAATGTTTTTATTGCGGGAAAGAAAGAATATAAAAACAATTATAATCTAAGAATAAATTGGAAATTTTTGTGGCTTAAGATTTAAACTTCCATTTGTAAAAAATTCTACTGGATGAAAAGAATAAAACAAACAACTAGAATTTAACTAGTTTTGAAAATTTCAATATTACCTTCTTCAGCTGCAGGAGTTCAAATCACTATGAGTGCCTGTGCTTTATCGCTATCTGCGACAAACAGAAATCCGCTTAAACACCACCAAACTATATACACTATTTTAACCCTTTGTGGCGTACTGTAGTTTAAATTCGGAATTTCAATAAAAAACGTTGTATGCAAGACTTAAAGGAATATACAGGCAAAATTTTGTAAAAATTGCATTTACCGGTTTAATTCTGTGGATGTTCCATGAGGTGGAACACTGCGTCGCCAGAACTCTTAAAGGTGCGACTAAGCGAGCATTGCAGTGAAGCACGAAAATGAGTACAAGCATTTGTATAGTAATGAAAAAACACTGTATTATGGCTGTACATATGGTTTTCTGGATACAATATACCCGAATATATATGTATATATATATAAGGTAAATATATGTATATACACAAGTCCTATAAACAAAAATATTTACAAATTTTTCGATTTCTTAGCTTCATGAAATTGTTCAAAGCATGTCACACCTTTTTGATAGAAACAGAAACCAACTTTGCAGGTTGTGCACACATGTGCGGCTTCTGTTCCGTGCTACAATATGTTTAGAATTCCAAGTAGGAACTTGAGGCTGCGTTGAAGGGCCTGTGTGAGATGGATTATCAACCTCCTCATCAGATAAATGAGTTTCATCTGACATAGCATCATTGTATTGCACAAATGGTTCAGCAGCGTATATCTCAGTATCGATGCTATGGTCATGCTCCAATTCAGAATCGGAGGGTAATTCATGAAGCACTTCGGAAAGAGTTAGACCTCTTCACGCGATTTATGGAAAATTATAATAAATATTAATTACAATTAATATTAACAATAAAGAAAAATTAGCTTTTAGATATACATACACAAAAAATATCTACACAGTTATTGAAAATAAACTGGAATGAGACTAAAAAGCTACAGCAAACAATTCGTGCAGCTCTATGTAAAGATGAGTCGAACTACTGATAAAATTCCCGCCTGAAAAACTACTTGCGAAAATTTCAAAATGCCCCTATTAGGATTTTCATAGCATACACCACACCTCACCCCTCAATACTGCTTTGCTTGAATTCGTGTCCCCCAAAAAACAATGGAAACAGAAAACGTATACTACACAGGTTATCTCCTAAGACAGATGTTCTGATGCGTAATAGCATGAGATGGCTAAAGGCGCAGTGTTCCCACTGATGAAACACCCCATTTTATTCAATGATTCTGTGCATGCTTTTTATATGAAAAATGTAAAAAAAAAAAAAAAAAATTACAAATAAAATAGAGCACAGCCATTAAATTTATAAAATTTTTTTCAAACAAATTTTTTATATCACAAAAAAAAAAGAGAAAATTACTTGTAAAAAAGTGGATTTTAATAACACATCATAAATGAAAATACTGAGTCTCCTCGTTTTAAGCTGCCATCCAATATTTAAATAGAAAAACTCAAAGTATATTACTGTAAAGGCGTTTTTATCCATTTACGGTTGAATTTAACGGTTTCAGAAGTGATTCAATTTGGGTGTTCCATGTAGTGGAACACTGAGAAACAAAGGGTTTTAACTGTCAAAATTGTGTTTATAAGGCAGTCACAGTCTGGCAATAGTACTGAAGTATTATCCATTTACGGTTGAATTTAACGGCGTTTATAAAGCAGTCACACTCTGGCCATAGTATTGAAATATTATCCATTTACGGTTGATTACGGCAATAGTATTTTATCCATTTACGGTTGAATTTAATGGTTTCAGAAGCGATTCAATTTGGGTGTTCCATGTAGTGGAACACTGAGGAGCAAAGGGTTTTAATTGTCAATTGCGTTTATAAAGCAGTCACATTCTGGCAATAGCATTAAAGTTATTTCACGAGAGAGAATTCGTCTTCAACGAAATAAGTTTAAATGAAGTGCAACAAAAATATGTGTAAGTTAATAAGCCGTACAAGAAAGCCATGTAGTATGCACAACAGATACGTTTTCAATATAATTTTAAATTTTTCATTGGCGTGTGCTTGTTCCAAAATGATTTTGAAATTCATTTCTGGTCAAAAGTATTAATAATTTCGGCAGAATATCACCAATAGTAATTTCTGACTAAAATTAGTGAAACTTCTGCTTGCGTGCATTCAATGCTTCCACAGAGCCATTTAAACCAGTTGTAGCCAGTTGAGAAAGAAAAGCGGGGACAACAAAAGCTTGCATTCATCAATTGATTCCAAGAACTGTTATCGTAAGAGGCAATAAATGCCGTAAAGTTCTAGGATGCATTTTATAACAAAACTAATAATTTGAAGTTATTTCCTGCATAAATTTTCTAATGAAAGAAATATGAAAAATTATTTAGAAATTATAAATTAATGAGAAATAATGCTATAAACTTAAAACAATAATAGAAGTTCTAAAACAAAAAGCAATTTGAAGTTCGTGGCTTTATTCAGCGCTCATAAAAATTTTACAATATTCTCTAAAGTTTGCTTAAAAAATAAACTGCTATGAAATAAGAGAAACAAAATAAAAGATAAGAAAGCTAAAAATAAACGCTAAAGTAAATGAACAGCAGAATTATTAACATAAAAGGAATATCGAGGATCAGATAATACACAACAGACAAACGAATTTACAATATAATGAAAATAATAAAAGAATACAACAATTATTAATAAAAAATAAGAAATTTTGCAGATTTTATATAACGGCCAAAAGAGCGTTTTTTTAATTTACTCATACATACACGTTTCTAGAGCATTTTAGCTAATGCCCTTTTAAGGCTAAATTATTTAAAAACAGTATATCGTTGGAATTTCCGATAGACAGTCTCACGCGTTCGAAATAAAAATGTTTTTATTCCTTACAATGTGGTGCCACTGCCTATTTTAAAATCGTTTAAATTCTTAATAAAAAATTCGTTAAATTTTAAAATACAAGAAATAGCTAATTAAACAAATTCAAAATTCAAGATTGGGGCTTCCAGGGGGACATATTCGGGTGGAGGACTACGTTATTCAGAATTTGATGGCTCTAGGTATCGTTGCTTTTACACATTGCGAAAAGCATACATGCATTCATGCAGATATTCATTATTTAATTTCTTTAAGTATAATACAGGGAGATAATATTTGGTGGCAACAATTTTAAAAGTCATACAACCGTTTATAATGATTCGAGGTAAAATGCTGTTTCGAGACTAATAGCCTTCCTGGGTTAACGCCCCTTTGAGCTAAAACGATATAGGAAAGGTAGTGGTATAACAAAGATGTAATTTATACATAAAAATAAATATAGAAAAACAAATAAAGCATGCAGTATAATATTGAGAATATAATAGTTAACAAGCAAAAAGAGTAAATTATTTTAATGTATATTAAAATAATTATTTTAATATACATTAAAATAAACAATGATGATTTGTCCATAGTTAAAACAGAAACAGGAATAATAGAATTTGGGAAAGTGAGGATCACAAGTTGAAATCATAAATACAACACTGAAGAAAGAACAGAGTGAAAAAGACTTTGGAATGAAGTGTGGCAAAGGTACTCCGTCGCTTACACACCACACATGGAATAAATTAATTGTATTAATCCTCAGAATGCCAAAACGCTCGAGGCAAACTTTCATTCAAACCAGCACAGCCACCCGAAAAGGCCGAGATTGCGATGTTGTTTTTTTTCCCTGCAGATAATATGCAGTAGCAGGTGCAGTTTCCCGAAATGCGTTGTATCAGTTTATTGTGCACACAGCTTGTCTTAAAAGGCTAATGGAAGATTCTTTGTTAGTAAGTAGAAAAGATGTCATTTGAGATCTTTAAACCTCTTTTTGCGTTAATATACGGGGAGGGGAGGAAACTGACAAGACATATAATGGACGAGATGGACGTTTCTGTATTTTAAGCATGCAGGTTAGCAAAGATTTCGGTTTTCAAAGGGTTTACTTACCCCTTCTGCACAAATAAAAATAGAAGTTTCAAATCTATAGCTTATCGTAACTTCTCGAAGGCATAACTAAAATAAAAGGCGAAAACAGATGCCGAAATCATGGGTAGGGAAGATTCTAATAATGCAATGATTGAATGAAATCATCATTGAGTTATACTTTTGTTTGACGCTTATCCTACTTTTATAGTTATCATTCATGTTACGTGGTAAAACATACCTAGCCTGGAAGCAGCTTATAAAAAATAATTTATATAGGCAAGCGTAACGATTTATTTAATAGGACTATGCAATTAATTTTCAATTTTGAAAATTAAATTGATTGTTAAATATTGTCCTTATTTCATATAATTAAATTTATTATTAAATATTCATCTTTAGCTTTTTAGACCCTTTTTATAATTCTTTTTGCATTTGTATATAAATTTTGTACTATAGGAAGGCGAAAACATGTCGGGAAAAGAAATGAATTTTATGAGACTTTTATACAAAATTATTTTTGAAATAAAAGTTGGATTAATTTAAAGCGGTTAAAAGTCTCAAGGAATTTTTTGGAACGAAACCTGTTTTTCGTCACTCATTAATAAATTTGTTTTAAGGCTCCAAAACACTTTTCCCTTAACAAGCTCTGTTTGAAGCGTTGAACAAAAGAAACTGATTACTTTTTATTGTTTTGGTTTTTAATATGTACTAATTTCCCGTTTTTTATAATTTATCCTCTCTGAAATGAAATTTTTGTTTTCAGTTTTGTAATTTTCTTTAATCTGCGTTTTACCAATTTATTTACACAGAGATTTATTTATATTACACGTTTATAGTTTATTACACGGAGAAAATAGGTATAACCTTCAAATATTTAATATGGCATTTTCTTTTTCGTTCCGATTTTCGGGATTTTGATTTGTTATATCATATATACCGTGTCCATAAATATCCTTATTTGGCCTATAGTTTCTCAACCGTTGATCATTGATATCTATTTCATACAGATGTTTTAAAATGTTTTAAAATTATAACAAAATACGCATTTTTGCATATCAAAAGATTAATTTTTGTACAAAACAACCATTGTAATGTTTTGCACGTTTTCCTGATTTCCGGTGATCATATTTAGGGATCATACACAAACAGGAATATAAAATTTTTGCATGTGTACCTAACTAATAATAAAATATCAATAAAAAATTGGTTTCTGAAATTCATGTTCTAGACCAGTGTTTTTCAACCGCCGGTCCGCGAAATATCCAGCTATCTGTCCAAAATCCAAAGTGTCATCGGCCGACAACCGATATTACAACAGCACCTAGATTACAATAACAATACTTTACTAGTTTAGTATTTATTTATGTGAAAAATTGTGGCAATGGGTCGAATTATTAAACTTACTGGTTCGCGTAAACGTACGGAAATATTTTACTGGTTCTTGGAGTAAAGCCAGTTGAGAAACACTGTTCTACACAACTTCGTTATTGGCACGCAGCCCAGATCGTAATATTATTTACACTAATAAAAAAATCTGATGTGTACACCACATGACTTCTTTGCACGAAATATTAAATTATACGCATTTTTTCTTTCATTCATTTAAACTTATTGGATTGAATTAAATCTACTTCGTCGATAGCGCAGAAATCGCAGTAGAATAAATGCACTCTTTAAAATTCACTATATATGGTTACCATAGCGACACTCTGGAGCTAGCTTCACTTAACATGTTAAATTTCGTTTATATTATAACTCAGAATGCATATAAATTTATGTCATTTGAAAAATTATCTAATCGTTGCAACATGTTCTAATCAAGTACTATAATAAATCTAAACGATGTATGAAAGAAATTAAGCAAACAAAACTAAAAGAAACAGTTTTTCACAGACGATTGAGTATTTCTCATTTAATTAATTCAGTTCTCACTTCTCGCCAAGGCAAAAATACATAAAAGCCCAAAGTATCTACATTAAAATTACGAAGTAAATCTGAAACACTTATTCCCTCGAATAAATTCCAGAATGGATTAAACATGATTTAATTCGCAATAATAAAGGAAGGCGTTATCTTTGTTGTTACGAAGCTTAGTTTCTCTAGATCGGCAACAAATCCCCTATTTTGCCAAGTTTGAAATCTAAACAAACATGTCCGCTATCGTAAAATTCATTAGGCTTAGCTGCACTTAAACACTTTTAAATTGTTGATAACTCCACAAATATTGCATGCAGATTTACTAAGGGCATAAAAACGTTAACCGGAAGATAAGAACAATGAAATCAATAATTTTAAAACAAAAAATGCACAACTTATAAACATGTAAGAGACAACTTATAAACTTATAAACTAACAACACAACTTATAAACTAAGAAAACGGAGCCTGTTAACAGAATTGTTCATATATTTATATATGTTTGCTGCGGTCGATTGCAACCAAAATACGAAGTGCGCATCTACATGTTATAGCAGTCCTATATACAAAATTTCAACTTTTGAGGCTACTCGTTTTTGAGTTATGGGAGATACGCACGTACGTACAGACGCCAAGACAAATCCTCTTCAGAATTCATTTTAAATCAGTTTTATATAATTGTTTGGGCGGAAAAGAGTCTTTTATTCTGTCCGTACGTACAGATGCAACGGAAAAACATCGTTAAATTGCATTGGAAAGAGGTCAAAATGGGATATTTTCGTTGAAATATGATGCCTGAAAATTTTCGCAATTACAATCTTCCTTTTTACTTCGTACGAGGAAGTAAAAAGTCTGATATAGACACCACGTAACTTTTGTGTACGCCTATTAAATTATGCACAATTTTTGCTAACTTCATATAAACTTATTTCACATAATTATTCTAAATTAATTAACCGATCCCTCGGGGCAAGTTGAAATTGACATCAAAAACTGCAAATTTTGAAATTCCAAATTCCCTTCAATTTTTGTGGTACGACACAATTTTCATGTATTTTTATTTTTTCATAATGAGTATAAAACTTCCCCAAATATAAGTATAAGAAACGTGAGACAGCATTAAAAGTTATATTTCATTATTTACTCAAAATTAATTAAAAAAAATTTGAATTGCCAAATTACGAATATTATTATTATTTAAAACACATTACTGGGACCTGCAGTTTTTGGAAAGGGGCCGATGTTACGAATTTCGTACATATGTAGATTGTTTTAGCGAAATTTTATTGTGAAATTGTAGTAGTTTTTTTAATTTAACATTAATATGTATTAACGCGATGGTTTTGCCGGAAAAATACGAATACAGGGGCAAGTCTATTTAACATTAAGTAAATGCCTATCTAACTAAATTGGCGAGATATTGCCAAGTTGGAGATGGTTTTTGGAGATAAATTTTTGTCCCCAAATTTATGAAGAAAAGTCGCCAAGATTGGCAACAATTTTGCCACGTTTTGGACCAGTCCCTGTGTCTCTGTAATGGGTATTGTAATTGATTTCATATGGAACTGTAACCGTATCTGGCTTTAATATGCCTTCCAGTAATTTCGAGAGGTACTATAGATTTCTGGGAAGCCGGAGGGAACTGTATGAGATCTGAGAAAGAATCAATTACTGAGTAGATTTTAGTTCAGAACCGAATTCTTACATATCCGTATTAGATTCGCTCTTTTGAAAGAGCTTTGCAATGCATTGTGTTTAACGCTCTTAACAGTATGAAATGTAATTACTGCTGTAATCTGTGATAATGTTAAGAGTTGTACGAGTGTTTTTGTGGAATGTTCAAGAACTATGAAGTGTTTCTTTTGGTAAAATAATTTTATTGAGTTTATGATCAATTTTGTGTGCATTCATTCTATTATGAACACGTACGCACGCAACTGTATAACACAGAGCGATATTACTTGGTGACAACAATTTTTAAAAGTGATCCAAAACATTTAAGTGTTTCGAAGAAAAATGAAATTTCAAATACCTTTTTCGTCTAATAAGTGAACTTGAATGATTTAAAATATATTATAAATATTAAAAGATTAAGAAAAAAAAAAAAAAAGATCATTGAAAAAATTTTTAAAAATTATACAAATAAAACAAAATATAATACATAAAATATGTATCTTGAGTTTTTGCATTAGCTTATGGTTATTCGTTGAAACTTTAAACAAATATATATTTGGAAAAATAACTTGAAATTTAAAATCTTGACTGAAAATTTCTCTTAGCCTGTTAACTCATATTTTAACTTTAAACAAAAATTTGCTGATCAATAATAGTTTAAATCCATTCGGAACTCTTTAAATTGTTATGGTAGTTTATAATAATGTATCTATACGAAATTTATTGATGGTACATTGTTATTTATTATTTTTGATACATTTTATATGAATGTAACTACATAGATTGCTCAATTCCATCTGTTATATATTAAAACAAGCATATGCTTAAGCTCATCATAAATAATTCTGTTGAATTTCGGAACACTTAGGGGAATATTACTAAATTACTTCTTCATTTTCAAATAATTGTTACAATCCTTTATCTAAAGCTAATTTACACATAAGATTTTTCCACATCCATGTTTGCGTTTTTCAGATCTTCTGCAGGTGTCTTTGCAGTCCAGTATCCCCCTTCTTGCATCTATTTTTTCTATCATTCTATCCCATACTATTCCTAGATGTTCTGAAGATTTTCCCAAGAATGACAATCAAAGTACTGCGTTCTGTGGCATGTTTAGAATGCACCGAACCACATCCATCTTCAGAATCTTACTTCATCTTGTGATGTCAAATTTTTGTTCTCCTTCATTCGTTATCAGAATTTTGTTTTTACAGTTTACTTTGAAATGTTTTTCTTAGAGCAGGTTTGTATATCTTTGATTGAAATGTGTAAAATAATTTATCCGCTTTCTTTTACCTAACTTTTAAAAAATATCGTGAACTGATGCCTCATTAGAACAAATTCTTAAGGAGTATAAAAGCATATTACACACATCTGTGCGTTTGCTTAGATTGTAGAGACACTAAGGTTATTTTTGAAACAGAAAGATGATAAATAAGCAACGCCTTCGTCGGGAATCAAACCGCGGAACCCTGGAATACGCGCCCAGCCTGCAGACCACTACACCACGAAGGCATGCTAAGAAGGCGGAAGAAATGCCATATATACTCCCCCCTCTTATAGGGCGACTGGGGCTTTTAGGGGACCACTCTTTTAGTTTGGGTTCCACTGTAGAGATATTAGGTTATTTTTCAAGCAGGAAAATGAAAAATGAGCAACGCCTTCGCAGAGAATCGAACCGCGGACCTCTGGAATACGTGCCCAGAGTGCAGACCACTACACTACGAAGGCACGCTAAGAAGGAGGGAGAAATACCTTATAAGGTGAAATAACAAAACTTCAGTTATACTTAGATTTAGGTTTCGTTTGCATACCAGTATTAAGATATGGGAATCTGAATGAAAGATCTTCCCAGTACGAAGTGGGAATAATGTCGATATTGATTTCTGATATCACTAGCTGTTACCCGGCAGGCATTGCAATGCTACTTAAAGGAAAGAAAGTGTCTGTGCTTTCATTCTGTTACGAAAGTGTTCTCTGTGCTTGCTTTACATGTTTGATTGCTTTATGTCACCTGATAGCAAGGTTCATAATGGTTCGGGTGAAGGTTTTTATTCTAGAAATTTCACTTTTATACCTGCACAGCACATTCCTGGTGCTTCATTCTTAAATTTGGGGTCTCTGCAATACATGCATAATTAATTGATCTTTTCAACTACCACTGTTGAATAAAGACTGTAATCATAATTAGTGGAAGCATCATTCTTATTTAAAAATACAAGGACTGAAATTTAAGTATAGATAAAAGGGTTTAAAATAAAAATCGGATTCATTTAACTTATAAGGTAAGGTAAGGTAAAAGTATGGCGGACGCCAGCGATGTACCATAGGTTAACTGGTAATGTCTTCCCATACTAGCTCTTTGAGGAAAAAAAAAATAGCTCTTTGAGGAAAAAAAAAAAAAAAAAAAAAAAAAACTGAAATGTTTCAGATTTTAAATTACGTCCAAAGGGGCGTTTTTTTAACATTTTGTGTGTTACCTTTATTAAATATCATGTTCCTCGCACTTAAACCATAAGATCCAGTGCAACAGCAATATCGCAAAATAGTTTTAAAACGAGCATATCTTTAGAATTTCCGATACAGAGACTCACGCGCTGGAGATAAAAATGTTTTTTCTGCACAACGTTGCCATTGCTCGCTTTGAAATCCTTGAGTTTGTTAATCAAAAATTCGTCAAAGTTTTAAAAAATAGGAAATCAAATCAATCATAAAACAAATTTCAAATTTCAAATTTGGTCTTCCACATGCTCATATTCGTTGGAGGATTACGTTATTCAAAATTTGATGACTCTATGTACCGTTGTTTTATCACAATACGAGAAATATACATACATTTATGCAGATTTTTCATTATTTAATTTCTTCAAATATAATGCAGGACTCTAACATTTTGTGGCAACAGTTTGAAAAGTGAACCGACATTTATGAGTCCGACGCAAAATGCCAAAGCGAAACTAATATAGTCCTTCGGGATTCAAATCCCTTTGGACTAAAAAAAAAAAAAAAAAAAAGAGAGAGGGGGGTGAATTGCAAGTTTTATAAGAATTTGCATAGACTGAAGCTTTCCAAAAGTTCTAGAGTTTGCCTATTATGGTACGTCGTGCAATCTCACAGTACGCCCCGCATCCAGTATTTATTAAAAATAATGATGTAAGGCATAAGTGCATTACAAAATAGTCGGAATACAATTTGAGATTCACAAGATAAATTGATTATCAAGATAAATTGATCACAAGATAAATTGCATCTGATTTGGTGCAACAAAATAGGAGATAAACATAATTAATAAACAGATAAACATAATGAGATAATTATTATTAGTACTGGCAACACAATGTTAAAATGAATTGTAATAATAATGCTATAGAGGTGGGTGTCCATGGGTTATTTCAGATATATTGGTTTATTGCAGTTATTATAAAGTTCACGAGCGGAGACATTTTGTCCATAATCACAGCATGTAAAAGTTCACTGAGTTTAAACAGTATGTGGACTTACACTTGACAGAGATATAAGACGTAGGAAGAGAGTCTTTGCATAATTTTCTGAAACTTTGGATACTGATGTTTATCTTTCCGCCCTCCAGTATGCCTTCTTGGTGTAATGGTAGCACACTCGGTGCGTATTAGAATGTTCCAGAGTCGAGTCACGGCGAAGGCACAGCTCGTTGTTTACATCTTCTGCTTAAAAAAAAAATCTGAAAGCTTTCAGATTTTAAATTATGTCCAAAGGTTCGTTTTTTAACGCTTTCTGTGTTACCTTTATTTATTAAATATCATGTTATTTATTAAATATCACCTAAACCATAAAATGTAGTTCAACAGCAGTATCTCAAAATAATTTTAAAATGAAGTATATCTTTGGAATTTCCGATACATAGTTCCACGCGCTGAAGGTAAAAAGGTTTTATTTCCCCCCGTCGAGTGTTGCCATTGCTCGCTTTTAAAAGTTGGGTTTGTTAACCAAAAATTCGTTAAAGTCTTACAAAATGTGAAATAGATAATAAAACAAATTCCAATTTTCAAATTTGGGCTTCCAGATGCTCATATTCGAGTGGAAACGTATGTCATTCAAAATTGGATGGTTCTAGATACCATTATTTTATCATAATGCGAGAAACATACATGCATTTTGGCAGATTATTCTTTATTTAATTTCTTTAAATATAGTACTGGGCGATAATATCTGGTGGCAACAGTTTGAAAAGTGTATCAGACATTTATAGTGAACCAATGCAAAATGCCAAAACGAAAATAGTAATTCTTCAAGACAAACTGCCCGTTTGGATTAAAAAAAATCCCTACTGACTCTACAAGTGGTGTCCGAACTGAAATTGGTGGATGATAATGCGCCACTGGAAGGATTTGTCGATTGGGTCCCTTTCTCCCCATTCGCCCTTTATAAGGGGGAGTATATAAGGTATATTCGCCTTCCTTTTAGCGTGCCTTCGTGGTGGAGCTGTAGCACATTCGACGCGTATTTGAGAGGTCTAGGATTGAGTCCTGGCGAGATCATTGCTCATTTTTCACGTCTTTTGCTTGAAAAAAAAAAGCCTAATGACTCTACAAATTAATTAATTCAAACGAATGTTGTTATTATCAAGCACGTATCTCTGTAAGCAATTAAGTTTATATCAGTTGTTAAGTTTTAAAAAAATGTGTAGAGTTAAAGTTTGAATTGCAATAACGACATTTTTTCAAGCGAATGGTAAGTAATAAATACAAAAGGTCGTTACGACTGATTAATCGACTTTAATGTTCTATATTTTTCAAGTTATATACATACATGTCCTTGATTTTCATCTATCAGTGCGAGCTTGCAAACCTTTTTTTGACACATGGCATATAATATGTGAGCTCCATTTTCAAAGTGGATAATTTAGAGCGGTGCGTTTTGTGTTTTAAATATGCCGTTTATTATGGTATTGCGACGTGCAATTCGTTCAATAGTGTCAACAATTGGAGAAGACTGATTGCTTATGTGAGCGAAATACTACGAGTGGCTAAGCATTTCTAACGAAACAGTAAATGCAATATTTAGCCCGTAACCCACAACAATTAACAAATTACGGAAACCACGAACTCTGTATACCGCAGCACATACTTTTCACATGTTCTAATATTAAGAGCCACTTCATTATATCATGGTATACAAATCTTAAAACTGATGCAAAAAGCACTGCAAAGCCGCCAATTTTCTCACCCATCTAAAACTCCGTAATGAAACACTGCACTAATTCTTGGAGTACTAATCCATCACAATATCCAAATATGGATGACAGAAACTGTGTTTCTCTCTTTGAACAGAAAAGGAATTCATCTGTGCCATGTATAAACAAACGTATGTAGACTCTTGTTTTCTTAAAGACATTATGTCGTACCTAAATACATCACTTGTGGTTATTTCCACAGATGAAAGATGGGGCAGAAAATTTGATAATTCTATGATCTAAAACAACACAATTAAGTTACTAAAATGGCAGTCAAATTTAAATTCTAAGTAGGCGTTGTAGTCAAAGACTAAAAATTAAGTTACTAAAATGATAGTGAAATTTATATTGAAACGTAGGCCAATAGTCAAAGACTACACAAATAAGTTACTAAAATGACAGGCAAATTTAAATAAGTATGTAGGCTATAGTCAAAGGCTACATAATTAAGTTACTAAAATGACAATCAAATTTACATTAAAACGTTGGCTAGTAGTCAAAGAATACACGAGCTACTAAAATGGCAGTCAAATTTAAATGAAAACGTAGGCCAACAGTCAAAGACAACACAATTAAGTAATTAAATCGACAGTCAAACTTAAATTAAAATGTAGGCTATAGTCAAAGATTACACAATTAAATTACTAAAGTTACAGTCAAATTTAAATTGAAATGCAGACCAATAGTAAAAGACTACACAATTAAGTTACTAAAATGAAGATCAAATTTAAATTAAAACGTAGGCTATAGTCGAAGACTACATAATTAAGTTACTAAAATGACAGTCAAATTTAAATTAAAACGTTGACTAGTAGTCAAAGAACACACAATTAAGCTACTAAAATGGCAGTCAAATTTAAATGAAAAAGTAGGCCAATAGTCAAAGACAACACAATTAAGTTATTAAACTGACAGTCAAACTTAAATTAAAATGTAGGCTATAGTCAAAGATTACACAATTAAGTTACTAAAGTTACTAAAATGACAGTCAAATTTAAATTAAAACGTTGGCCAGTAGTCAAAGAATACACAATTAAGCTACTAAAATGGCAGTCAAATTTAAATGAAAACGTAGGCCAATAGTCAAAGACAACACAATTAAGTAATTAAATTGACAGCCAAACTTAAATTAAAATGTAGGCTATAGTCAAAGATTACACAATTAAGTTACTAAAGTTACAGTCAAATTTAAATTGAAATGCAGACCAATAGTAAAAGACTACACAATTAAGTTACTAAAATGAGAGTCAAATTTAAATTAAAACATAGGCTAGTAGTGAAAGACTACACAATGAAGTTATTAAAATGACAGTCAAAACCTAAATTAAAACGTAGGATAGTGGTGATAGAACTAAATTTAAATTAAAGTTGGCTCAAAACTCTAACTGGCTAGCAGTTTGAATATCGGCAGCAAAAAACGCAAAGCGAAATAATTACAAACCTAATATGGATGGCTGAACTAAAGTAGCGTGGTCTCGAGAGTCAGAAAAATGCTCTCTATCTCTTAATCCCCAAACTTCAACTTAAATACTTTCAAACTCATTTGTATTTCTGGTGAAGTAAAACTCTAATAAAGGCTGAAATTATATATAACTGGATAATGTAAATAATAGTTCCTACAAGTTATTTTAATTGTTTGGTGAACCTGTCGTAATTAATTGTCCATTACTTACTCCTGAAAAGTGTGATATTTTAATTTATATTGTTGCTTCTTAGATATTTTAAATGCGTATAATATTTCACTTAAAATAATGCTTAATGATTAAAATATCTAATGCATTGTGCTTAAGCTTTCATAAAATGCATTCAAGAAAGGAAAAAACGCTGCTTATAATAAATATTCAGTCTGGTTTCAAATACCTCAAAAAGGCATTTTCCTTCAAAATTAATTTTTGACTGTCTAGCGAGAACTCTTCTTTCACAATCAATCGATATAAACGTCACCGTTTGTTTTAACTTCTTTTTCATTATAACATCGACGATTTTCATTATTTTGTCATTTGTCCGCTGCTGCCAAAAGAAAGTAAACAAATAAAATTTTATTCTCTTAATCAAAAATCGCTTTGCTTTTAAGAAGATTTTTTATATTGCTCGAGACGAAAATTGTGGAGTATGAACGATGGATATATGACAATATTATTAAAATATGTTCAACTATTTTAAAATTTTTGAATGCATGAATGTAATTTCGCGTGTTCAGAATAACAGCAGACAAGAAATTAATCATTGCATTTAGCAGAATTTAAAGCTATTTCAGAATTAATACTGGCAACCGGTTTTACCTTTCTTTGAAATCTTTTAATTTATGGAAATTATATTTTCGTTTTCATACTGGAATTTATAATCATTCCTAGTTTCAAGTTAAATAGAAATAAAATCTAGAAAAAAAATTAATAAAAAGAACTAAAGGCTTTCAGATTTTACATTACGCCCAAAAGGGAGTTTTTTAACGTTTTTCATGTTAACTTTATTCATTAAATATGTTATTCGCTCTTAAACCACATAAAATTCAATTCAACAGCAATATCATAAAATATTTAAAAACAGCATATCTTTAGAATTTTCGATGCACAGTCTCGCGCCCATACAGTGTTGCCATTGCTAGCTTTTAAATGGTTGAGTTTGTAAATAAAAACTTAGTTAAAGTTTAAAAAATTTGAAAAAGGTGATAAAAAAATTCGAAATTCAAAATTTTGGGCTACCAAGTGCTCATGTTCGATTGGAGGATTAAGTTATTCGAAATTTGATGACTCTAGATACCGTTGTTCTTTCACAATGCGAGAAATATTCATATATTCATGAGGGAGGATTCTTTATTATTTAGTTCCTTTAAATATAATACATTGCGTTAATATTTGGTGGCAACAGTTTGAAAGGAAACCAACGCAGAAAGTGAACTACACGAAATGCCGTTTTGAGACTAATAACCCTTCCGGGCTAAAACAAATTGCGACACTTTTCTGTTTCTCATTTTACTGGGCTAATTGACGAAATTTAACTAGTCTTTTTCATATCTCGAAATGCGACTTAGAACATGCATTAGATTTATATATATCTGTGTTCTAACATACTATGTATTTTGACACAAAGTAGGATTTTATCTGTATTGATATATTGATTTTTACTTCGTTGTACGAAGTAAAAAGGAAGTATTATAATCGCGAAAAGTTTCAGGCAACATATTTCAACGAAAATATCCATTTTGACGGCTATCGAATGCAATTTAGCGATGTTTTTGCGTGATATCTGTGCGTAAGGACAGAAAAAAAGACACCTTTCCTCCAAAAAAAATTATAAAACTGCTTTAAAATTAATTCTGAAGGGAATTTTTCGTGGCGTCTGTACAAACGTATGTACGTACGTGCGTACGTATGTATCTCGCATAACTCAAAAACGAGTAGCCTCAGAACGTTGAAATTTTGTATATAGGACTGCTATAACATGCAGATGTGCACCTCGTATTTTGGTTGCGATCGGCCGCACCAAACGTATATAAATATATTTATATATATATATCCACTCTGTTACCGAGCCAGTTTCCCTTAGAAAGTCCTCCACGAAAGGCATCCCTCCCCTCAGGCAGATAGCCCTAGCGTGCTTTGCCATAATTAAATATACCATACCAAAATACCACTCTGTTACCCGGCTCAGTGATCTCAGTATCTTTACTCTTATATGTTTGTAAATTGTACATTTTTTGCTTTAAAAATGATTGAATTATGTTGTTTCTATCTTTCGGTTAAGGTTTTTATGCCTTTCGTAATTCTGGAAGCAATATTTGTACAATTATCAAAAATTTAAAAGCTGTTTAAGTGCGGTTAAGTTTTAAATAACATGGCGGACATATTTGTTTACATTTGAAACAGCAGAATTGTAGATTTGTTGCCAATCTAGAGAGACTAGGCTTCGCAACACAAAAATAACGCCTTCATTTATTATTGCGAATTAAATCATGCTTAATCCTTTCTGGAATTTTTTCGAGGAAATAAGTGTTTAAGATTTACTTCGTAATTTTTTAATGCAGATATTTTGAGTTTGTATGTATTTTTGCCTTGGCGCGAAGTGAGAGCTGAATTAATTGAATGAGAAATACTCAATCGTCTGTAAAAAACTGTTTTTCTTCTGTTTTGTTTGCTTAATTTCTTTCATGCATCGTTTTAGCTTTATTATAGTATTTGAATAGAACATGTGGCAACGATAATTCTTCAAATGATATAAATTTTGTGCATTCAGAATGTCGTTATAGTAAACAAATATAGTGAATTTTAAAGAGTGCATTTATTCTATTGTGGTTTATGCGCTGCCGACGAAGTAGATTTAATTCAATCCAATCAATTTAAATGAAATTCAAGAAAAAATGCGTGTAATTTAATATTCCGTACAAGGAAGTCATGTGGTGGACACATCAGATTTTTTTACATATATCCATTAGCCGATTCAAAAATCGCACGAGTAAGTTTTCGAAAATATCTTTCAATAATAACCTACGAAATTTATCTAACACGTTAAAATAGATGCATTATTAGGCATACCTGCAAAGTATTAAAGTTCCTTATTCAAAATTTCCCATGATATATGCGAATTTATATACTGGTGCGTTTTTAAATTTAGCCTGTTTCATATAAGGGATAATAACGCAAAATATGGTTTACGCGTTATGTTAAAATCATTTGAAATAGCCCATTTTTATATATAATGACATCTTACGTTTGAGAATATATAGTAAAGCAGGCAGTATAGTTTAAACGTAGGAGTTTTAAGCTTAATTATGAGTCTAGTAGCATTTGTATCATTCTTCTGGCAGCTGGCCTATGACATTCTTTGCAGTGATTTTGAACGAAGTACTACATAAAGGTACTGGAACACTTTGCAAATGTTTAAAGCGTTAAGTATTTATTCCGACTGTAGGTATTTGTAGATTTAAGTTATTGCTTTAGTCAAATAGGATCATAGCAGAAGGGCAAGTAACATGTTTTTGATAGTTTTTAAATTCCGAGGATTTTGCAAGAATGCTAGAAAATGTTCCGTACATATTTAATTCTGTAGCTGTATTTTGTGGTTGATAGTTACGCAACAGTTCTGCACATTTTAGATCAACTTCTCTGGGTAGCAGTTAGGTGTTATAGGCAAACGTTTGGTAATTTTCACCAAAAATGTTGCAACCTAATATTTTATCTTTAATATCTTGATGAAACAAACTTATTGCTTATATTTAACTATAAGCATATTGTTTATGTTTTTTTATTTATCAACAAAATTACGGCATGAGAAGTCACTTGCCAAATGTGCGAATTAGCGCCAAATTTGGCAGCTTTTTTATATTACTTCAAATGATGTCGTTGCATATAAAAGCCAAGAATGAACATCAATAAAGAAATTTATGTCACCCAAGCAGTATTTCTTTATTGATGTTCCCACCCAAGCAGTATGTCTTCTCAGTAAATATAAGCTGTACTATGTAATGTGTATAATATGCACCATGCAAACCTGTAAACAATAATGAATGCGTAGTGTTAAACTATGTGTTAACCTAAATACCTAAGATGTAAAGTACCTTTAACATAAGTATTAATCAATCTCTCTGTGTGTAATACGTACCATGCAAGTCTGTAAATAATAATGAATGCATAGAGTTAACCTAAGTATCTAATCATGTATAATTAACGTAAATATTGAACCTTACGGATGCAAAGAACCTTAAACATAAGTCATATTCAATTTCCCAGTAAATGTAATGTGTAATATGAAATGTGTGAAATATGTACCATGCAATATGAATGTAAATGCACCATGCAAGTAGGAATAAGCAAGTCCGAATATGGTACGGCATGTGTAATAGTCGTGCAAGTCAGAATATGGCAATATGTACCATGCAAGTCTGAATGGGTAGCGATAACCTAAGTACCTAATTATGTCATTCTAGATAAGGGCGGGCGTGGTGCTCATACCAATTAACCGTAACGGTAGAGGGATGGTGCCCACGTCCTCCGTCACTCACTCACTCACTCACCCAAGCAGTATACCTTGGACTCGCATTAAATCGCTCATTCACATAGTTTTCTCACATCAAACGAGTTCACAGCAAGACGTGGGGAGTAGCCTTGAGATTATATCTTCTTCTTAGGATCAGCTCCTATCACTATATCGCCCACCAGCGGCCGAACGGTAAAGTCGCTGAACACTGGTAGTTCGGATCCAGGTTCGAATCCCGCGAACGGGCTGGCTGCATGGGCGTTTTCGTGGTTTTCCCCATGTGTAACGTGTATTACCTTAGAAAGTCCTCCACGAAGGTATCCCTCCCTTTAGGCAGATAGCCCTCGTGTGTTTTGCCATAATTAAATACACCAACACCTATCACTATATCATAAAAGGCAAATTTACAGCTCAGTCCTCCGACCTATTCTTACATACACCTCGTCTACCTGGGCAAGCGCCAGCGAAAGTGACATCCATTACCTAAAAAAAATTAAAAACAAGATTCCCCGTGAGCTCCATACTACGTTACAAACAAAAATTTGCATGCTGACCTGAAAGTGAAATTTATTTCTACTTTTCTGCACAGAATAAATGCTAAATTTTATGATAAAGCTACGCAGAACTCGTCCATCCGGCTTTGCACATATTTTAGCTTATGAAATACTTGAAGAATACAGGAAAAATAGGCCGTTTGCAGCTTTTCTCTTAGATAGCGCAAACACGCAGAAACAAGACCAACATGTGGAACCTTCGTATTAATTTTACTGCAAATTTTGGACTTAAAAACTTTCAGTAGCTCAGCAGGAGTCACAGGACTGCCGTCACAATCCTCATAGGACAATGCTAGCCTTCTGTCATCACATCCTCACCCGCCAGTGAGATTTCAGAGATAAAATGTTTTCTTATTTTGACTGTATTTTATTTACAGATACACACCTTTGTGGTGGACCAATCTGACGAGCCCTTATGTGTGAGGCTTCTCGTGGGATTCCGTAATAAGCTCTGGTAAGAGCGGAATTAATTCCTGCTGTTAACCAGAATATGTAACCAAAGCATCAATTCAGAAATTTTCTGTACAAGGTTTTCAGTTTCGTAAGCGGATGAATTGGCAGCGTTTGGATTTGATTTGAAGGCAAGACCCGAGTCCATGCAACCAATTCCTGCTGCCAATTCGATAAGGTCAGGCTGTTATAAACATATTAAAAATTAACCACAAATACAACTTATAAACATCAGAGCGGCATTGGCCGCTACCATCTATATTCTTAGGTCTTCGAATTCACGCAAAGAAAAGTCCCACCAGTGCATGAATGGAAGAAAAAAAAAATACGGATATGTCAGTTCAGCTTGGTTTGGGTTCGATTCGATCCCAGACAGACGAGTTGGCTGCATGGTTGGTTTTCCCCACGTGTAACTTGAATACTAACCAGGTTTCTTCAGAAAGTCATCCACGAAATCATCCCTTATCTTAGGCAGATAGCTATATTTAAATAACCTAACAACTTGGCGGAAGCCGAATGAAAAAATGAAAATGGGTACTTTTCCATTTCGCCGCCGCAAATCTCGCCAAACAGACCTTTATTGGCGACAACATACAATATACACAAATAAAAAATGTTAACAAATGTTAGTTCTGCGAATTTTTCATTTTGAAGGCATAAAAATTTTAATATCATTTAAAATTTTGTAAAAAGTCAATAAATAATGACACTAAATTTGTAAAAAGACGTTAATTTAAGAATTTACTATGCTTTCATGGTTCAACATCCTGATTCGCCGGTTCGTACCATTTCACCCCAAGTGATCTCATCTCACGTAAACTATGTTACAAAAATATAATTCTCTCAGTAATTATCTACATTAATTTCAAGTTAAATCTTAATTTGGAATATAAGTTTAAATGCAAGAATTATTCCAATTCGTATGAATAGCTTACTGAGAAATTATGTAAAACTAAAACCGCAGTGCTTTACTTCGCCAGTGCATTCTCCTTAGAATTAATGAATTTAACCCTTGGCTTTGCCTTTTCTATATTTTCACTTTCCGGTGAATGGTGTGATTGCATCCTAATTGACTTAATTACCGCGAATGGCCTTAGGGCATAAGACTGAACTGTCTGGTAAAAATTCTATGTAATTAATTGTATGTCAGTATTGAAAGGTGAGGCGTAAAAGGTTACCAGCGAAGATATTATATAGTTATCATTATTAGTTATGGCTAATTATGATTTATATATATTTATATATTATATCGTTATTATATAGTTATGGCTAATTATGATTTGTTTGTTATAGGCACAGATGGAAGTTGGGAAGAGTGGTGGACATATGAAGGAATTTCAGGTAAGAAGTTGAACTTATATTTGGTTTGTTACTCATCTCTGTTTGAGTTTATCAAAAGTTTTGAGAATATAGCGTCAGGTATAGTCAACGGATAACTATATAATAAGGGTTTTCAGTATATTTTTACTATAGCAATTGAGACATATGTTTGCAAATTTAAGCCGTATGAGTTTGTAGACATATCAGAATATTTTTATATTAATAAAAAAAAATTTTTTTCTCTGCTACAGTGAACATCTTAAATAGGAATTAATTTTCTTACTTTAAAGTGTAAATGATCTGAATGTATCATATATATGACTTGTTTAGTTACAAAAAATGCTGGAACTTCATACGTGTTTCAGTATTATTCTTTGAATGGTTGGGAAAGAAAACAACATAATAAGGTTTTGTCGAAAAACATCAAATTAATGGAAAGATTACAGATCTTTCGACAGATTATAAAAAAATAGATTTGAGTTATAAATTATCAAAATGTAGCAAGTTATTTCAGTATTATGTGTTACTTAAACAGCAAGTTATACGTACTGTCATCTATCAAAATACAGCAAATTATTTCAGTAATTTACCATATACCTATTTACTGTAAAACAAGTAAGAGAAGATTTATTGTTTTATTTACCTTTCCCTTTCGTAAGCAAGAAGTATATAAAAAGTTTCTCTTAATTAATTTAAATACACCGCGTAGTTTTTCTCGAAAAAATCAGCTATGGGATTATTTGGTATTTGCGAAAGCGAGTAAGACTCATGTATAAATATTACTATCTCCAATACAGACTTATACCAGATCCAGACTTATACAAAAGAATCTTCAGACTTTATGATAAAAAAATATCCTGTCGTGTATCAACAGCTGATAAAAAGTAACTAATCATAAAGATGTGAATATTTACAGAGATATGTATAATTTTACCATGCGTACGAATTGTTTCAAAGTTTCTGATTTTGTTATTATTGGAAATAACGGAAAATGTACTCATATTTACCGGTATTAATGTTCGATTGCTTTATAATAATAATAATTATTGTAACAGATATAAAAATTTCATTTTAAGCATTTTTATATACACTTACAAATTAAATAAAAGTACGAAATGTTTCAGCAAAATTGTAAAACCAAACTTTATAATTGTGTAGTCAATAAAGTTAATGAGCAATCGAATTTAATAATTTTACGGTAAAATTACACCTTTATATATTTTATAAAGGTACGAAATGTTTAAAAAAATTGTAAAACCAAATCTTATAACAGCACAAACGATCAAGTAATAATTTGAGCAATCGAATGTAATAATTTTATGGTAAAATAAGATTCACTTATACTCTTACAAATTAAATAATACGAAATGTTTCAACAAAATTATAAAAACAATCTTTATAATCGTGTAGTCAATAAATTAATGAGCAATCAAAATGTGATAACTTTACGGTACAATAAGACTTAGTTACACCCTTATAAATTTAATAAATATAAGAAATGTTTCAAAAAAATTTTAAAACCAATTTATATATAGCCCAAACGATAAAGTTAATGAGCAATCGAATGCAATAAAATTTAACTAATGTACGAAATGTTTCAACAAAACTGTACAAATTTTATAATAGTGTGGTCAATAAAGTTAATGAGCAATCGAATGTAATAATTCTACAGTAAAATAAGACTCAGTTACACCTTTATAAATTTAATCAAGGTACGAATAATTTCAACAAAAATGTAAAACTTAACTTTATAATAGCGTCGACAATAAAGTTAATGAGCACTTCAATATAAAAATTTTATGGTAAAATAAGACTACACATATTATACAGGAAGAAGTATTACAGAAGGAAAAATTGTTTTATAATCTGATCCGTTGCATGATAATCTAAGGAGACAAACTTTAACGCATCTTAACAAGAACACGATAGAAGATATTTATAAATTTAATAACACAGATCTCTAGAAATCTTATGAAATCATTTGATCTTTGAAATTTCCATTACAAATCTAGTGTCAAGATATTTTAGAGAACTTTGTGAAAGTACCTATCCCAGAATGCATTGTTGAATGCAACAGTTTTATCCTACGCAAAACGAATAAACGAATTCTTTTGGGATGTTAGATGTTGCCACAGCTAAATTTGAAGAAATAATTTCTTTTCCTAATAGAAATATCAGAAGGAAGTGTATACGAAGAAATCGTAAAGTTGCCTTGTATCTCTGAAAACTTACGACATTCCAAACTATCATTACGTAATAATTTTCGCAAGGTTTATGATGAAATAGAATTTATTGCGTCACCAAAGGACAAAGCGGAAAATTTTCAAAGTATCATCTGTTTAGTATATTATAAAATGTCTAGTGTTTATAAATTTAAATCATATTACAAATCATACCGGTTTAGAAAAAAAGGCTTTGTCATATTTTTATTATATGTGCAAGTTATTATCTCAAAGCCTCTTCAATCCCCATAAGAGAGATGTATTTTCAAAACAGCAAGGGGTAAATTTTTCGTTAAGCGTAATCTATATTTTAAACTGAACACTGCTATTTCTTTTGTCTTTCAGGATTTGGGGAATTTCTGTCGGAATTTTTCCATTCCATGAGCTTGAAAATGCGTAGCAAGTGAAAAATGAGTTCTCTTTTCCCACACAATTATTTCCAGCTTGGTTCCTCAAATAAAAATTATTTTCCAAAAGCATTTATATTCGGGAATTTTTAAGCAGCAGGTGATGTAATTTCCACGCAAAGTGAAGCTTTCTTCTAAATCTACGAAGTTGCAAGAGATTTAACTGGCAATTGAGGTTGAGGAAAAAATTTGAAATACTTCAAATATTCTCGTCAGATGGCGCTCTGTGTTGCCTTTCAGATAAGTAATAAATAATTATAGATTAATGCGTTTCGCTAGGCTTGTCGTTTTGAAATGGCACACGCCAGACAGAATGAATGATTTAAGCGAATTTCTTCATATGGCATTATTTTATTAGAGGTTCCATTTAAAAACGTTTCCACGCTGGGTTCTGATTTTACAAGTTAAAACTTTTACAGTTTATGAACACGGATGTAATTTGTTATAAATGATGTCAAAGAATGTTGTGCCCATATTAACTACGTTGCGCTAGCTATATAAATATAATTTAAGACTGGTTTAGTTTAAACAAATATTACGATTTAAGTAAATTAAAGAGATAAATCACTTTATTGATATCTTACTTAGTTTTACAAAGTCATTTAGTAGAACATCAATAGTAATGCACTTATTTAATTACGGACGCCTTTCGAATTTATGTTCGGTATAAAGACAATACTTTTAAATACAAGAGTATTTAAAATTAAGTAAATTAAGCAAGAACTTAAATAAAAGATTTAAAACAAAATCTAAAAGGGTTCAGATTTTAACGATGGCACAAAAGGGCTCTTTTAAGGTTAATAAAATTTATTAGCAGGAATTATCATTAGAGAAGAAGCTCAGGTGGAATGGCAAAACATTTTGTAGGATGTAAGATGATTTTGCATTTAGACTAACAGTGGGAACGCTATATATCTTCTGTATATTTAGAAAATGATATGTAAAGTAATTCTGTAAAATATTTTGTTTTTAATTAGATATACCATGAATTAAATGCCTTTCTATTTAAATCAACCGGTTTAAAAAGTAAAAAAAAATAATTTTAATAATAATAATAAATAAATTAATTAGAATTAATAATAATTTAAGAACTGCATGTATTGCTTTTAAATAGTCTAGTTTATTAATTAATAACAGACAGATTAAAAATGAGAGTAATGTCTTGTATTTTTCCGATTGGTAACAGAATCGAATGGAAAGTGAAACAACGCACTAGAATGAAGAAAAAAAGCGAATTCACGTATCCATATTAATACAGCTTTTTGGGTAAAATATAACAAATATAAAAAATGCCTCTGAGCTTCTCTATTTCAGATTTAATATGTGTCTTATTTTGTATAATACTCATTACGCGTGTATTTACATAAAAAAAATCTTTCAGACAATGATGATATTAAAATTTTAAACCAAAACGTTTTTAACCAATAAGAATAAAGTAAAACCATAACTATACCATTCGTACCCTAAACTTCACATCATCACATACGCTTTAGACATTCGTCTTTCGCTTTGAGTGGTGCTAATATGTAATCCGTTGCTTAATTTCTTACTTAAATACTTTATAAAGATGTGAAATGTACAAATTTAGCTATTTAAGAAGGAGCTTGCAGATAGCGCCAGTTTAAATGTGTTTGTCAAGAACGGAGATGTGTTGAAATGGGTATGTCTGAAATACGCCAATATGTAACTAGCTAGATTACATTATACGTCATTCACATCAACATTTCCATTACATTTATGTAAATCGGGGGCAGACATTTTCGGGAAACATAACTTGACGTCTCTATTGATGTTAAAAGAATCACTATTTTCATTTTAAAAATAATGCAGTAGAACTTTGATCTGTCATTTCCGCAACGATTGTTAGTCCAAAGGGCAATTTGCACAGAAGGAATTATTTTATTTTATATTATTTAATTTCGCTTTAGCATTTTGCGTTGGTTCACAATAAATGTCAGTTTGCTTTTCAAATTGCTGCCACAAATTATTAGAGCCCTGTTTTATATTTAAAGAAATGAAATCATGAAGAATCTGCATAAATGTATGTATAGTTCTCGCATTGTAATGAAATAACGGTACTTAGATCCATCGAATTTTGAATAACGTTCGTCTCGACCCGAATGTGGGTATCTGGAAGCCCACATTTGGAATTAGTTTTGTTATCTGTTTCAGATTTTGTAAAGATAAGTTTTTGATTAAGAAACTCAACAGTAACAAAGCGAGAAATTGCAACACTGTACAAAAGAAGAAAAATTATCTCCAGCGCACCAGACTGTGTATTGAAAATTCTAGAGGTATTCTCAGTTTAAAATAATTTTGCGATATTGCTGTTGAATTGAATTTTATGGTTTAAGTGCGAAGAACATGGTATTTAATAAATAAAGGTGACACACACAACGTTAAAAACACCCCTTTGATCATAATTTTTATTAGTTTTTTTTTATTTTCTGCATGTAGTATTTGCCATTTCTGTACCCGAATAATAGTTCGTACGATATCATTTATCCTTACATCCACTATTTCCCGAACTATCTTTTTATCACATTAATTTTATTGCAAACCTTTTTTCTAGAGCAGTATTTCCATGATGGATAATGTAGATTTGATTTTGATTTGTTAGATAGTTCCAAAACACACTAGGACTGTCTGTTTAAACACAAAGATGACATCGTGGAGAGAATTCTTAGGTAAACTGGTTAGCATTTCATTACACATGGATAAAGCTATAAAAACACACTTACTCACAAAGCGTTCGCCAAGATGTGAATCTGGATTGAATTACCAGTTTTCAGCTGTCTCATCCCTTCGGCTGCTGATTGACCATGTGTCATTTGAAGAGGAAAAAATGAATTAACTGCTTTGTGTTACCTTCTCTCTGAACTATAGATCTGGAAACATGATATTGCATTAAAGCTTTACAAATGGCTCTAAACTTCGTGCCTGATTCATTAAAGTCATTTCTTTACATTCCTTATATTATCCTTGTTGTTTTGACGAATATCGTTTGTCTGAATTCAGAGCAAGCCATGAAATTCATCCTGGCAAGGAGCCAAGATGGCGCCTGTCGTTGACAATAGACTTGGGCACCATACAGATGATAGTACGATTTTGTTAACTTCCGCCTCCAGTTTTGAAGGACATAATCCCGGGGGAGTGGGTTGGAAGGTTTCCCACTCCTCTTCTCCTACCAGCAACCTCTTAGAAGGACTTAGGATCACCGTATATTTTGAGTGCCTCCATGTCGTACATGTCGCGTATGATATTTAAAACTATCTGGAATTTGAACCCCGGAGAAGGCAGCAAACGATATACTGATAATTACTAACCGTATTGCAGTTGGCATAATTCGAAAGTGCACATCTGTATTGCTACTGAGGGAGGGGATTTAAAAATGGACCAATGATCTTTCATTGCTCCTATGACGCTGAATATTTGAGACTGTGCAAATGAGAGCATGTTTTATTTTACATTTGTTTTGCAATTATAAATGTAGGGCGTATAAAGGCTAGTAGTATCATGTTAGCAGAAAATCTCGTAGTGCTTTCCTTTTGTAAAATTATTTAATCATTAACATTTGACTTTCGTGAAACTTACCATGCACTGATATTCGGATTAATATTCGTGGCATATTATTGTTCTATATATCGAAGAAATGACTCAGGTTATTATGCATTTATTTACATATGAGGATTAAGAAAATTCAAGGATATAATTTTTTATTGAGCTGAGAATAAGTCGAAGTGTTACAATGAACGTAGTATTTTCTTACCTCAGTGCTCGCATTCCTTTGATTTTGAAAGTGTAAGATTCAAAATATATTTTTTTTATTATCAGATTATACCTATTGTTGACAATAACATTTATATATAAATAAATTGAATATGTTAGTTATGAATAAAATAAATTCATCCTGTTTGAAGAGTATTTCTTGTGCAGGCAATACATTTAACAGTCAACAATTATTAGTGTGAAATTTAACATACTAAATGTGAAGGAATGCAACTTAGGGAAGTTCAATTTGAATAAAACTGTGCATTGGCTATTATTATAAAATATCTTTTTAACATAGACTGCAATAAAAAATTCTAAGAATAATTATACTTATATTTGATCTAACTTCGCACTGAAAATTTTCACAAGAAGTCCATGATGCTTTAATTATTTTGTACAGGAAATTGCGTTGTAAAACATTTTGAATAATTTTGCTTAAAGGGTAGAAAATATCATGTGAAATGGCAGAAATGTTACTGGATGCTGATTGGTCCATTCTAGAAGCCACTCCTTCCGTGGCGATACAGATGTGCGCTTTCGAAATAAGCTTCCGATTGGGCAGCATTGTTTAAATTTATACTGTATTACTAAATTCTCTTAACGAACACTTTGAATATCTTTGAATACTACCATGTTCAGTTTGCGCATAGTTGAGTGAAATTTATAGCTTTAATGCAATTCTTCAAATAAAATAAAGAACTAGACTAATGAAAAATGATGAGAGATAAGCATTTCCTTGCTTCTAATCTATATATGGAACTTTTCACAAACAATTCAATACACATTTACCCCACAAGGATTTCTTTTTTTTTCTACCTTTATGAAGGGAGTTTTTTAAGCTTTCGCTTTGGGTTGATTTTTAAAGCAATAAGGTAAAGGATACCATTAGTGGGTTAAATTCAGGTCCATCGTCTAAAAGCAAGAAAAGGAAAAAAGAAAATGAAAGAAAAAAAAGTGAAGAAAACGAAATCTCTCTTACAAGGAAGCAAAGCCTAGCGTTGCCTAAATAGAAAGCGGAAGTTCAATAAGAGGAAAATGGCTCTTTTCTACCAAAGGAAATCGGCAAATGTAACAAAAGTAGCACTGTTTCTTTAAGCACTGCTACAGAAAATTCTGATAAATAAAGAGTTCTTTTTCGTAGCTCTATGGGATTGAAAGAATAATATATTTTTTTCGGTCATCAAAAAAAGTTTAACAAATTTACATTTTTGTGCTACCGAGTTGCTTTTAACTTTTAATATTTCTTGGCAAATCTGGCAATAAGTTGCATTTTTCTTTCATATTATCTGGAAAACGGACAAGAATGCGAATCATATGAACGTAAGTGCTGTACCTGTAACATTAATCTGAAGTGCTAAGATAGAGTTATGATTTTTAAAGAGTTATTTATGGTATGTGCCTACCCTAAATTCGTCCTTTTTGGTGAAACCGTTCGATTTTTTCTATTTATTCATTTTATAGGCCACACATTTAGGTTTCCAAAGATGCTTTATTTTTGTTTTTACGATAACTAGAAACAAAGTTATGGTATGAATAATAAACCGAAAGTGAATTTTCGGATGCCGGAAGTTGGCATTTAAATGGTCGTAAAAATGTAAACGATAAGTTTAAACAGCTATTTTCTAATTATTAAACAATATAAAAGCTGTAAAAGCAACATATATTTCACTGTGTGACACTTCACTGCTAAAATGAATATATGGGAAGACTCAAAACAATAATGAGTGTTTTAATAACATTTTGTAGACTATTTTACCTAAAGAAACTTTTTCCCAATTGAAAACATTGCGTTCAAATGCACGTATTGCTGTATTATCATTTAATTCAGGATATTTAGGACTTTTACCTATTTTTAAATATCTAGAAATAGAAATTAATCCCATTATGTTTGAAAGCTACATGGTAATAGACAAACAGCGAATTCAGAAATTGAAACGCCAATCTCTACTTCGATTTCGTTATCCAGAAAAAAGCTAAAAGAAAGTCAAAATTAGTTAAGAATGAAGCAAAAGAGGGCCCTAACATACAAATGTGGCGAGTTTTAAAGGTCTAAAGAGTCTACAAAATTTTTTGTGTTGTATTAAAATCTTTAAATGCATTTTCTGAGAAACTACGTTTTTCGTTACTTTTGATTGCAATTACATTAATTTCTCAAAATGTATTTAGAATATTGAAATGCAATTTTGCCAAAATGATTTATTGATCTTTAGCTGTGTTCTGTAGCAAAATCTGACTTCTTTGTATTTATTTATTGATTTCAATGACAGTAATTTGAAGAAAAGAGGATTTTTTTTGTTTTAATTTGGAGTTTTTGTAACAAGTTTGGAATATTTCAAAAAAATTTATAAGTACAGCAAATATTTTGCTACAGAACACAGGTAAGTATGTTATTTATAAACTGCATAAAAATTATTGAAGCATAGTCATTAGAATCTATTATAGGTGCTCTGGCTTAAACGAAAATTTTCCCTAAAATTTTACTAAATATTGCTTATATTTAAAAAATTAATGAAAATTTCTCTAAAATCCCATGTAATGTCAGAGTTTTATAGCTCATCTTACTCAAAAACTTGTGCGTTTAATTAAAATTTTATGTATTTTAAAAAAGTGCTTCGTATGTAGGCACATGCCTTAAAAGTCAACTTTGAACATATAATTTTTAAAGCAATTTAATACGGATTTTAGTTTCTGCTCAAAAATCATATGTAGTCTGAAAGTTCCTTTGTCGACTAGATCTTTACTTGAACAATGAAGCGACTATTTGCTTAGTTCAAACTGTTTCAGTGACAATACGTAAGAAGGGTTAAAAGACCCTTTTATTCAACTCCAGAAGGAATTGACAGATGGCATCCATGGTGCTTACTAACTAAATCTAAC
The DNA here is from genome assembly GCF_044657685.1 of Stegodyphus dumicola. Lineage (NCBI taxonomy): Eukaryota > Metazoa > Arthropoda > Arachnida > Araneae > Eresidae > Stegodyphus > Stegodyphus dumicola. Next base: position 124,307,873 of record NC_140778.1, read on the forward strand.
TAAGTGCTAACTTAGTTTACAAAACACTAAGTCGATACTTTTGGCTGTAATTCAAAATAGAAATTTAAAATTAAAACTAAGTTAATTAATCAGCCGAAGCTGCACACTGATGATTAGCTCAAAGTAGAAACTTAAAATTAAAACTAAGTTAATTAATCAGCGGAAGCTGCAGACAGATGATTAACTCAAAATAGAAACTTAAAATTAAAACTAAGTTAATTAATCAGCCGAAGCTGCACACAGATGATTAACTCAAAATAGAAATTTAAAATTAAAACTAAGTTAATTAATCAGCCGAAGCTGCACACAGATGATTAACTCAAAATAGAAATTTAAAATTAAAACTAAGTTAATTAATCAGCCGAAGCTGCACACAGATGATTAACTCAAAATAGAAATTTAAAATTAAAACTAAGTTAATTAATCAGCCGAAGCTGCACACAGATGATTAACTCAAAATAGAAATTTAAAATTAAAACTAATTAATCAGCGGAAGCTGCACACAGATGATTAACATGAGCTGGCTCTTAGTCCTACCACCGACGTAGACAAACCGGCAATTAATATGCATGGCGGTGAAATAGCAAGCTTAAACATCAGCAAAACAATTTAGTCAAAAGGCTAAGAACGCTCTATTCTGAAGTCACTCAGATACCAGCTTAAATATTATCTTTTTACCCTACTTTGCATAACGGGCGTAACTGAAATATTATTCTGTCTAAAAAGCGTAGGTTGGAAGCAAGAGCGATGGGAAAGGTTGCTTACAAATAAAATTAACTTTAAAGTAAATTCAATAAATACCCACAAGTCTTTGCAATAACCAGGGAAGTCTGAGCTTTAGTTAGCTCTTCTCCTTAGATGTTCATTGACTTTTAGTATAATGGTATAGGTCAGAAACAAAAGACAGTTGGCCAGCCAACGTGTGAATACAAAGAAAATCATGTATATCGACTCGAAAAAAAAAGTTCTGTATTTTTTTTTTTTTTTTTTTGGTCGCTTGACGAAACTCGCGTTTTGCTTTTACATGTCTATAATGCGCGATTTAGGCTATATATTAGGTTTGTAAGGCGATTTTTAGGCTATATATTAGGTTTGTAAAACTCATTTTTTTACTTCGTCAGGAAGAGGAATCACGTCTCGGTCTCAAAAGACCCAGATTCGGTCCTTTGCTCTTAACGTATCAAGCGATAAACATCAACATTAATACTGTTGCGTTTTTTCTTCCTTCACGTTCGTACGGGGTTCGTAGAATTGGAGTGAATAACGACACTTAATGAAGTATCGAAACACAGTTTGTTTACCAATATTAATTAGACAGTTCCAAAATCACTTTTACAGTCGTCGAACTCTTATAAACACGCTGACACGTTCAGCGGCACAGCCTTCACACTGTCGGGCAATAACGGTGGAGACAGCTTTACTGCAAAGCACCAGAGTACAGATCCCGACTCTGCTTGCTCGTCCTCGGAACTCCACGTACTCTCGAGACTCTCCACGCGATGCACTCGATGGTACACAAGAGTATAGTTCTCGACTCAGCACAGTCTAAGACAAAACTCGACGATGCATTAATTCGCGATACACTAAAAGACTCTCTCGATGCACTCGACGACAAACTCGGCGCTTGACTCCGAGACACTCGTTCAATGACTGATTATTAGCTCGCTATACGAGGCACACACTAACTGACTGCGGACCAGCAGGTTTATATAGCTTTCGGCTTGTGTTCGAGAACATTCTGGGCTAAACCGGTAAGAATTCGTTCCAGAAGGTTCTCCATCCGTCCATTTTATATCACCAGTTTTGTCACCAAATGGGCAATTTCTCGCCAAATGTGGCAACCCTGCCTTCCCTTGCGATTTTATGGTAATCCTAAAACTGCTTTGCGCTGAAGCTATCTGGACATTTCGTAACACTATGAACAACTGAATCAGTTTTCTGAAACAAAAGTTCATATTTTCTAATGTATAAAGATGATATCCTTAGTCAAATATGGCCATTTACCAACAACGCATGTGCCTTATGTTGACCAGTTAGTCTCAAGCACATTATTTAAATTAAAAAAAAATGATCCAAATGAAGTGAGCTTTCAGGCTAAAGCTATTTAAGTGAGATTCGTTTTGCTCCAAAATTGAAAGGTTAAATTATTCACATTGATATAGTTTAATGTAAATTCCTCATACTGGTGTATTTTCATACCCCTTATTTAAAAATAAAATAATGTATTATTTAAAAAGAAAATAATTTATTTATCTAGCTTTGAGATAAAGTAAATAAATTTTATTTCTATTAGTACAAAGTGATAATTTAGTTATATATTCTTATAAATTATTTATTTAAAAATTTCTAATGTAAAATATTTAAATGAATGCATTTTTAACGATAAACATGAACATTAATATAAACAACTGAATCAGTTTTCTGGAACAAAAATTTATATTTTCTATTGTATAAAAGCATATAAATATTTAAAAAGAAAAAGAGCGAATTTCATATTTTTATTATAAAATGTATCGGAGTAATTACTTGTAATACGATATATTTATATGAAGTAATAATACATTTTTAGTATAAAAAACTGAGAGGAGAATTTTCTAAGTTCTGTATTTTGAGCTAAAATTTAAGTACGTACATAAATTCTATTATTATGAAATGTAACGATAAATTACTTACATATTTTTATATAAAATTCATACTCTAATATGTTCGCAGTATAAAGAAATATAAAGAAACTCCTGTTCTAACTATTGTAGTTTGAGCTAAAAATAAGAAAATATGCTTTATTTTACAAAAAACATAAAAGATAAATTACTTATATTGACACGATTTTAACATAAGTTTCTTGCAAATAAACTGTAATTGAATACTGTACTTTGAGAGCTACAGGTAAATACGAGTAAATAGGATTTTTAACTGCAAAATTTTATGTGGACTGCCCTCTCCCCCCCAAGAAAAAGCTTCTAAATCTTCCGTTCTACTGGGCCCATTGACGAAATTCCAGATGCATTTTCCATGTCTCGAAAGCGCTGCTTAGGATATATGTTAGATATATATAGAGAGAGCATTGTTCTAACATAGGTATTTTGACACAAAATCGGACTTCGTCTGAACATACCAGTTTTTTCAAATATTTCGATTGTGTGACTCATATTATGCCTAAATATTAAATTTTGTAATATTTGATGAGACATTTTTGGAGAAACTTAAAAATTTATCTTGGCGCATTTTTTCAGTTGGCGCCAAGAATATTTCAGTTCTCGAACTTCTTAATTTATAGCATTTTCATTGAATAAAAAAATTTAATTTTTTTGCAGGTATGCTTAGAAATACACCTAATGTAAGATGATGGCAAAAGTTTTATAGGTTATAATTCAAATTTTTTTTCCGAAAAATTTATCAAAATTATTTTAAAATACAAATTTTGAAAGTAAATCATAAAAAAAGAGCGAATTTTATTTGGAATGAACCTAAATTTTGAAATACGAAAGGAAGAATGAAATAAGTTTAATAACAAAGAGATATTAATAAATATATATCAAATTCAATTAACAATGAGGAGCCAAAACTTTGAGAGCTAATTTTTTAAAAACTTCTTGCGCGATTTTTTCCAAAACTTAGCATTTTGGCATTATTGGAGTCATACAAACGAAATATGGAAAAAAAAATTGGCATGTCGTTTCAGAAAAAGTCCTGTTTTGTATCAAAATATCTACATTAGAAGAATGCTGTATATAAATCTAATACCTATCCTAATTCGCGCTTTCGATACATGAAAAACGCAAGCTGAATTTCGTCAATTGTCCCAGTAGAACGGGAGATATAGAACGGTCCCCTGTTTTTTTTTTCCTTGCGCAGTGTATATATGAGTTTGATTGATGCATGTTTAATGTCGGTAAATTATCTTGATATATTTTAATATAATTATATACATTGATGATGTATTTTTAACGTAAATTACCTTTATGGGTTTATTTATCAAGTTTAGTCTGACATTAATTTATCGGATGGGGTTCTTAAAAGAGAAATCTGAAGAAACAATACATACTCTTATATGTAAACTAGTGGAATAATTTTATGTTTTTGTTGTTAAATAAGATTTGTGCACATACACTTCTTCTAATGCAACACTTCATAATGTACAAAGACTAAAATACATTTTCTCACAACCTATCCTTATAAATAATTTATGGAGCATTAAAATTACTTTCTTCACCTTCTGAGAAATTCTTAGGAATTTAATGTGTTTATTCCAGTAGGAAGACTTTGAATTTATAAATCTTAGAGATGGAATGCAGAAGTTGTAATTCCACCCCTTTGTCAGCCGGAGCTCAAAATGGAATACTAATTTATTTACAATGTTTCTAGAGGATTGTTTTTGTTAAGCATATGAAATTTTTACTGCCTCAGCTCCAGTCTGTAGAAAGAATTTTGCAAAAAGTGTCTGGCAGATATGCAGGAAAGAGGGTAGAACTATACAGGAGGGAATTTCGGTAAAGCCTATTTTATCGGAGCACTGCATAGCTGAATGAATTACACGGTCTTCAATACGTGACTAATATGCAACCTGTTTTGATAAGTCCCAGTTGGATATTTTGACGTTCAGAAATCAGTTGTACCACTCCGAGTTTTATAAGCGCCTAAAATGAATTTATTAAGCAGCCGTTCTTTTATATTAATTATTAGTGTTCCTTTGTTTAGATTTTTTACTGAAATTTTGCTGGAAATTTCTACATAACAGCTGACTGATTTTATTAACTCGTGAGTTGAACAAGTGATAAGTGTTGCACTTATCCCTGCCAAAATATATCGCTTCCAGTCCGATATTTGAATATGGCCTTCTCCAAATTTTAACTAATCACATCTTGGCTGCATCATTTTGCAATATTACTGTCAAATTCACAGACTGCCATTCAGTTCCATCTGAGCTTCCCTATCATATGAGATTTGCCAATGTCAAGAACTGCTGATTTCTAGAGGTCTCAGCATAACGGTCTTGTTTTACAGAGGATGCCAGGCCATTGCAATATGCATGGTAAACATCAGGCAGATGATTTTCTGGCCAAAAAGGGTGCCATGCTGCTAAACTTTACAAAATGGGAAACATGTTTCCTCATCACTGAACACCTGATAAGACAATTTATGCAGCAGACGTACCAGAAGAACTTGTGTACAAAATTAAAGCCCAATGTGGAAAAATTGTGTTTCAGATGTACCTGGTAAACCAAAACAGAAGGCAATGGCTGCTGTTTAATTACTCACTGGGCATGATTTCCTGGCTATTTATCGGACATGATTACTACTAACCAGGTATGATACGTGATTGCCTACAATTTACGCAGTGGATGTAGCAAGAAAACTCCTGTACAAACCTGAAGCCAAATGTGGAACAAATTGTTTCAGATGTACCTTATAAATCAAAACAGGAGGTACTAGCTGCTTTTAGACTACTTACTGGCATGATTTCCTGGCTATTTATCGGACATGATTACTACTAACCAGGTATGATACGTGATTGCCTACAATTTACGCAGTGGATGTAGCAAGAAAACTCCTGTACAAACCTGAAGCCAAATGTGGAACAAATTGTTTCAGATGTACCTTATAAATCAAAACAGGAGGTACTAGCTGCTTTTAGACTACTTACTGGCATGATTTCCTGGCTATTTATCGGACATGATTACTACTAACCAGGTATGATACGTGATTGCCTACAATTTACGCAGTGGATGTAGCAAGAAAACTCCTGTACAAACCTGAAGCCAAATGTGGAACAAATTGTTTCAGATGTACCTTATAAATCAAAACAGGAGGTACTAGCTGCTTTTAGACTACTTACTGGCATGATTTCCTGGCTATTTATCGGACATGATTACTACTAACCAGGTATGATACGTGATTGCCTACAATTTACGCAGTGGATGTAGCAAGAAAACTCCTGTACAAACCTGAAGCCAAATGTGGAACAAATTGTTTCAGATGTACCTTATAAATCAAAACAGGAGGTACTAGCTGCTTTTAGACTACTTACTGGCATGATTTCCTGGCTATTTATCGGACATGATTACTACTAACCAGGTATGATACGTGATTGCCTACAATTTACGCAGTGGATGTAGCAAGAAAACTCCTGTACAAACCTGAAGCCAAATGTGGAACAAATTGTTTCAGATGTACCTTATAAATCAAAACAGGAGGTACTAGCTGCTTTTAGACTACTTACTGGCATGATTTCCTGGCTATTTATCGGACATGATTACTACTAACCAGGTATGATACGTGATTGCCTACAATTTACGCAGTGGATGTAGCAAGAAAACTCCTGTACAAACCTGAAGCCAAATGTGGAACAAATTGTTTCAGATGTACCTTATAAATCAAAACAGGAGGTACTAGCTGCTTTTAGACTACTTACTGGCATGATTTCCTGGCTATTTATCGGACATGATTACTACTAACCAGGTATGATACGTGATTGCCTACAATTTACGCAGTGGATGTAGCAAGAAAACTCCTGTACAAACCTGAAGCCAAATGTGGAACAAATTGTTTCAGATGTACCTTATAAATCAAAACAGGAGGTACTAGCTGCTTTTAGACTACTTACTGGCATGATTTCCTGGCTATTTATCGGACATGATTACTACTAACCAGGTATGATACGTGATTGCCTACAATTTACGCAGTGGATGTAGCAAGAAAACTCCTGTACAAACCTGAAGCCAAATGTGGAACAAATTGTTTCAGATGTACCTTATAAATCAAAACAGGAGGTACTAGCTGCTTTTAGACTACTTACTGGCATGATTTCCTGGCTATTTATCGGACATGATTACTACTAACCAGGTATGATACGTGATTGCCTACAATTTACGCAGTGGATGTAGCAAGAAAACTCCTGTACAAACCTGAAGCCAAATGTGGAACAAATTGTTTCAGATGTACCTTATAAATCAAAACAGGAGGTACTAGCTGCTTTTAGACTACTTACTGGCATGATTTCCTGGCTATTTATCGGACATGATTACTACTAACCAGGTATGATACGTGATTGCCTACAATTTACGCAGTGGATGTAGCAAGAAAACTCCTGTACAAACCTGAAGCCAAATGTGGAACAAATTGTTTCAGATGTACCTTATAAATCAAAACAGGAGGTACTAGCTGCTTTTAGACTACTTACTGGCATGATTTCCTGGCTATTTATCGGACATGATTACTACTAACCAGGTATGATACGTGATTGCCTACAATTTACGCAGTGGATGTAGCAAGAAAACTCCTGTACAAACCTGAAGCCAAATGTGGAACAAATTGTTTCAGATGTACCTTATAAATCAAAACAGGAGGTACTAGCTGCTTTTAGACTACTTACTGGCATGATTTCCTGGCTATTTATCGGACATGATTACTACTAACCAGGTATGATACGTGATTGCCTACAATTTACGCAGTGGATGTAGCAAGAAAACTCCTGTACAAACCTGAAGCCAAATGTGGAACAAATTGTTTCAGATGTACCTTATAAATCAAAACAGGAGGTACTAGCTGCTTTTAGACTACTTACTGGCATGATTTCCTGGCTATTTATCGGACATGATTACTACTAACCAGGTATGATACGTGATTGCCTACAATTTACGCAGTGGATGTAGCAAGAAAACTCCTGTACAAACCTGAAGCCAAATGTGGAACAAATTGTTTCAGATGTACCTTATAAATCAAAACAGGAGGTACTAGCTGCTTTTAGACTACTTACTGGCATGATTTCCTGGCTATTTATCGGACATGATTACTACTAACCAGGTATGATACGTGATTGCCTACAATTTACGCAGTGGATGTAGCAAGAAAACTCCTGTACAAACCTGAAGCCAAATGTGGAACAAATTGTTTCAGATGTACCTTATAAATCAAAACAGGAGGTACTAGCTGCTTTTAGACTACTTACTGGCATGATTTCCTGGCTATTTATCGGACATGATTACTACTAACCAGGTATGATACGTGATTGCCTACAATTTACGCAGTGGATGTAGCAAGAAAACTCCTGTACAAACCTGAAGCCAAATGTGGAACAAATTGTTTCAGATGTACCTTATAAATCAAAACAGGAGGTACTAGCTGCTTTTAGACTACTTACTGGCATGATTTCCTGGCTATTTATCGGACATGATTACTACTAACCAGGTATGATACGTGATTGCCTACAATTTACGCAGTGGATGTAGCAAGAAAACTCCTGTACAAACCTGAAGCCAAATGTGGAACAAATTGTTTCAGATGTACCTTATAAATCAAAACAGGAGGTACTAGCTGCTTTTAGACTACTTACTGGCATGATTTCCTGGCTATTTATCGGACATGATTACTACTAACCAGGTATGATACGTGATTGCCTACAATTTACGCAGTGGATGTAGCAAGAAAACTCCTGTACAAACCTGAAGCCAAATGTGGAACAAATTGTTTCAGATGTACCTTATAAATCAAAACAGGAGGTACTAGCTGCTTTTAGACTACTTACTGGCATGATTTCCTGGCTATTTATCGGACATGATTACTACTAACCAGGTATGATACGTGATTGCCTACAATTTACGCAGTGGATGTAGCAAGAAAACTCCTGTACAAACCTGAAGCCAAATGTGGAACAAATTGTTTCAGATGTACCTTATAAATCAAAACAGGAGGTACTAGCTGCTTTTAGACTACTTACTGGCATGATTTCCTGGCTATTTATCGGACATGATTACTACTAACCAGGTATGATACGTGATTGCCTACAATTTACGCAGTGGATGTAGCAAGAAAACTCCTGTACAAACCTGAAGCCAAATGTGGAACAAATTGTTTCAGATGTACCTTATAAATCAAAACAGGAGGTACTAGCTGCTTTTAGACTACTTACTGGCATGATTTCCTGGCTATTTATCGGACATGATTACTACTAACCAGGTATGATACGTGATTGCCTACAATTTACGCAGTGGATGTAGCAAGAAAACTCCTGTACAAACCTGAAGCCAAATGTGGAACAAATTGTTTCAGATGTACCTTATAAATCAAAACAGGAGGTACTAGCTGCTTTTAGACTACTTACTGGCATGATTTCCTGGCTATTTATCGGACATGATTACTACTAACCAGGTATGATACGTGATTGCCTACAATTTACGCAGTGGATGTAGCAAGAAAACTCCTGTACAAACCTGAAGCCAAATGTGGAACAAATTGTTTCAGATGTACCTTATAAATCAAAACAGGAGGTACTAGCTGCTTTTAGACTACTTACTGGCATGATTTCCTGGCTATTTATCGGACATGATTACTACTAACCAGGTATGATACGTGATTGCCTACAATTTACGCAGTGGATGTAGCAAGAAAACTCCTGTACAAACCTGAAGCCAAATGTGGAACAAATTGTTTCAGATGTACCTTATAAATCAAAACAGGAGGTACTAGCTGCTTTTAGACTACTTACTGGCATGATTTCCTGGCTATTTATCGGACATGATTACTACTAACCAGGTATGATACGTGATTGCCTACAATTTACGCAGTGGATGTAGCAAGAAAACTCCTGTACAAACCTGAAGCCAAATGTGGAACAAATTGTTTCAGATGTACCTTATAAATCAAAACAGGAGGTACTAGCTGCTTTTAGACTACTTACTGGCATGATTTCCTGGCTATTTATCGGACATGATTACTACTAACCAGGTATGATACGTGATTGCCTACAATTTACGCAGTGGATGTAGCAAGAAAACTCCTGTACAAACCTGAAGCCAAATGTGGAACAAATTGTTTCAGATGTACCTTATAAATCAAAACAGGAGGTACTAGCTGCTTTTAGACTACTTACTGGCATGATTTCCTGGCTATTTATCGGACATGATTACTACTAACCAGGTATGATACGTGATTGCCTACAATTTACGCAGTGGATGTAGCAAGAAAACTCCTGTACAAACCTGAAGCCAAATGTGGAACAAATTGTTTCAGATGTACCTTATAAATCAAAACAGGAGGTACTAGCTGCTTTTAGACTACTTACTGGCATGATTTCCTGGCTATTTATCGGACATGATTACTACTAACCAGGTATGATACGTGATTGCCTACAATTTACGCAGTGGATGTAGCAAGAAAACTCCTGTACAAACCTGAAGCCAAATGTGGAACAAATTGTTTCAGATGTACCTTATAAATCAAAACAGGAGGTACTAGCTGCTTTTAGACTACTTACTGGCATGATTTCCTGGCTATTTATCGGACATGATTACTACTAACCAGGTATGATACGTGATTGCCTACAATTTACGCAGTGGATGTAGCAAGAAAACTCCTGTACAAACCTGAAGCCAAATGTGGAACAAATTGTTTCAGATGTACCTTATAAATCAAAACAGGAGGTACTAGCTGCTTTTAGACTACTTACTGGCATGATTTCCTGGCTATTTATCGGACATGATTACTACTAACCAGGTATGATACGTGATTGCCTACAATTTACGCAGTGGATGTAGCAAGAAAACTCCTGTACAAACCTGAAGCCAAATGTGGAACAAATTGTTTCAGATGTACCTTATAAATCAAAACAGGAGGTACTAGCTGCTTTTAGACTACTTACTGGCATGATTTCCTGGCTATTTATCGGACATGATTACTACTAACCAGGTATGATACGTGATTGCCTACAATTTACGCAGTGGATGTAGCAAGAAAACTCCTGTACAAACCTGAAGCCAAATGTGGAACAAATTGTTTCAGATGTACCTTATAAATCAAAACAGGAGGTACTAGCTGCTTTTAGACTACTTACTGGCATGATTTCCTGGCTATTTATCGGACATGATTACTACTAACCAGGTATGATACGTGATTGCCTACAATTTACGCAGTGGATGTAGCAAGAAAACTCCTGTACAAACCTGAAGCCAAATGTGGAACAAATTGTTTCAGATGTACCTTATAAATCAAAACAGGAGGTACTAGCTGCTTTTAGACTACTTACTGGCATGATTTCCTGGCTATTTATCGGACATGATTACTACTAACCAGGTATGATACGTGATTGCCTACAATTTACGCAGTGGATGTAGCAAGAAAACTCCTGTACAAACCTGAAGCCAAATGTGGAACAAATTGTTTCAGATGTACCTTATAAATCAAAACAGGAGGTACTAGCTGCTTTTAGACTACTTACTGGCATGATTTCCTGGCTATTTATCGGACATGATTACTACTAACCAGGTATGATACGTGATTGCCTACAATTTACGCAGTGGATGTAGCAAGAAAACTCCTGTACAAACCTGAAGCCAAATGTGGAACAAATTGTTTCAGATGTACCTTATAAATCAAAACAGGAGGTACTAGCTGCTTTTAGACTACTTACTGGCATGATTTCCTGGCTATTTATCGGACATGATTACTACTAACCAGGTATGATACGTGATTGCCTACAATTTACGCAGTGGATGTAGCAAGAAAACTCCTGTACAAACCTGAAGCCAAATGTGGAACAAATTGTTTCAGATGTACCTTATAAATCAAAACAGGAGGTACTAGCTGCTTTTAGACTACTTACTGGCATGATTTCCTGGCTATTTATCGGACATGATTACTACTAACCAGGTATGATACGTGATTGCCTACAATTTACGCAGTGGATGTAGCAAGAAAACTCCTGTACAAACCTGAAGCCAAATGTGGAACAAATTGTTTCAGATGTACCTTATAAATCAAAACAGGAGGTACTAGCTGCTTTTAGACTACTTACTGGCATGATTTCCTGGCTATTTATCGGACATGATTACTACTAACCAGGTATGATACGTGATTGCCTACAATTTACGCAGTGGATGTAGCAAGAAAACTCCTGTACAAACCTGAAGCCAAATGTGGAACAAATTGTTTCAGATGTACCTTATAAATCAAAACAGGAGGTACTAGCTGCTTTTAGACTACTTACTGGCATGATTTCCTGGCTATTTATCGGACATGATTACTACTAACCAGGTATGATACGTGATTGCCTACAATTTACGCAGTGGATGTAGCAAGAAAACTCCTGTACAAACCTGAAGCCAAATGTGGAACAAATTGTTTCAGATGTACCTTATAAATCAAAACAGGAGGTACTAGCTGCTTTTAGACTACTTACTGGCATGATTTCCTGGCTATTTATCGGACATGATTACTACTAACCAGGTATGATACGTGATTGCCTACAATTTACGCAGTGGATGTAGCAAGAAAACTCCTGTACAAACCTGAAGCCAAATGTGGAACAAATTGTTTCAGATGTACCTTATAAATCAAAACAGGAGGTACTAGCTGCTTTTAGACTACTTACTGGCATGATTTCCTGGCTATTTATCGGACATGATTACTACTAACCAGGTATGATACGTGATTGCCTACAATTTACGCAGTGGATGTAGCAAGAAAACTCCTGTACAAACCTGAAGCCAAATGTGGAACAAATTGTTTCAGATGTACCTTATAAATCAAAACAGGAGGTACTAGCTGCTTTTAGACTACTTACTGGCATGATTTCCTGGCTATTTATCGGACATGATTACTACTAACCAGGTATGATACGTGATTGCCTACAATTTACGCAGTGGATGTAGCAAGAAAACTCCTGTACAAACCTGAAGCCAAATGTGGAACAAATTGTTTCAGATGTACCTTATAAATCAAAACAGGAGGTACTAGCTGCTTTTAGACTACTTACTGGCATGATTTCCTGGCTATTTATCGGACATGATTACTACTAACCAGGTATGATACGTGATTGCCTACAATTTACGCAGTGGATGTAGCAAGAAAACTCCTGTACAAACCTGAAGCCAAATGTGGAACAAATTGTTTCAGATGTACCTTATAAATCAAAACAGGAGGTACTAGCTGCTTTTAGACTACTTACTGGCATGATTTCCTGGCTATTTATCGGACATGATTACTACTAACCAGGTATGATACGTGATTGCCTACAATTTACGCAGTGGATGTAGCAAGAAAACTCCTGTACAAACCTGAAGCCAAATGTGGAACAAATTGTTTCAGATGTACCTTATAAATCAAAACAGGAGGTACTAGCTGCTTTTAGACTACTTACTGGCATGATTTCCTGGCTATTTATCGGACATGATTACTACTAACCAGGTATGATACGTGATTGCCTACAATTTACGCAGTGGATGTAGCAAGAAAACTCCTGTACAAACCTGAAGCCAAATGTGGAACAAATTGTTTCAGATGTACCTTATAAATCAAAACAGGAGGTACTAGCTGCTTTTAGACTACTTACTGGCATGATTTCCTGGCTATTTATCGGACATGATTACTACTAACCAGGTATGATACGTGATTGCCTACAATTTACGCAGTGGATGTAGCAAGAAAACTCCTGTACAAACCTGAAGCCAAATGTGGAACAAATTGTTTCAGATGTACCTTATAAATCAAAACAGGAGGTACTAGCTGCTTTTAGACTACTTACTGGCATGATTTCCTGGCTATTTATCGGACATGATTACTACTAACCAGGTATGATACGTGATTGCCTACAATTTACGCAGTGGATGTAGCAAGAAAACTCCTGTACAAACCTGAAGCCAAATGTGGAACAAATTGTTTCAGATGTACCTTATAAATCAAAACAGGAGGTACTAGCTGCTTTTAGACTACTTACTGGCATGATTTCCTGGCTATTTATCGGACATGATTACTACTAACCAGGTATGATACGTGATTGCCTACAATTTACGCAGTGGATGTAGCAAGAAAACTCCTGTACAAACCTGAAGCCAAATGTGGAACAAATTGTTTCAGATGTACCTTATAAATCAAAACAGGAGGTACTAGCTGCTTTTAGACTACTTACTGGCATGATTTCCTGGCTATTTATCGGACATGATTACTACTAACCAGGTATGATACGTGATTGCCTACAATTTACGCAGTGGATGTAGCAAGAAAACTCCTGTACAAACCTGAAGCCAAATGTGGAACAAATTGTTTCAGATGTACCTTATAAATCAAAACAGGAGGTACTAGCTGCTTTTAGACTACTTACTGGCATGATTTCCTGGCTATTTATCGGACATGATTACTACTAACCAGGTATGATACGTGATTGCCTACAATTTACGCAGTGGATGTAGCAAGAAAACTCCTGTACAAACCTGAAGCCAAATGTGGAACAAATTGTTTCAGATGTACCTTATAAATCAAAACAGGAGGTACTAGCTGCTTTTAGACTACTTACTGGCATGATTTCCTGGCTATTTATCGGACATGATTACTACTAACCAGGTATGATACGTGATTGCCTACAATTTACGCAGTGGATGTAGCAAGAAAACTCCTGTACAAACCTGAAGCCAAATGTGGAACAAATTGTTTCAGATGTACCTTATAAATCAAAACAGGAGGTACTAGCTGCTTTTAGACTACTTACTGGCATGATTTCCTGGCTATTTATCGGACATGATTACTACTAACCAGGTATGATACGTGATTGCCTACAATTTACGCAGTGGATGTAGCAAGAAAACTCCTGTACAAACCTGAAGCCAAATGTGGAACAAATTGTTTCAGATGTACCTTATAAATCAAAACAGGAGGTACTAGCTGCTTTTAGACTACTTACTGGCATGATTTCCTGGCTATTTATCGGACATGATTACTACTAACCAGGTATGATACGTGATTGCCTACAATTTACGCAGTGGATGTAGCAAGAAAACTCCTGTACAAACCTGAAGCCAAATGTGGAACAAATTGTTTCAGATGTACCTTATAAATCAAAACAGGAGGTACTAGCTGCTTTTAGACTACTTACTGGCATGATTTCCTGGCTATTTATCGGACATGATTACTACTAACCAGGTATGATACGTGATTGCCTACAATTTACGCAGTGGATGTAGCAAGAAAACTCCTGTACAAACCTGAAGCCAAATGTGGAACAAATTGTTTCAGATGTACCTTATAAATCAAAACAGGAGGTACTAGCTGCTTTTAGACTACTTACTGGCATGATTTCCTGGCTATTTATCGGACATGATTACTACTAACCAGGTATGATACGTGATTGCCTACAATTTACGCAGTGGATGTAGCAAGAAAACTCCTGTACAAACCTGAAGCCAAATGTGGAACAAATTGTTTCAGATGTACCTTATAAATCAAAACAGGAGGTACTAGCTGCTTTTAGACTACTTACTGGCATGATTTCCTGGCTATTTATCGGACATGATTACTACTAACCAGGTATGATACGTGATTGCCTACAATTTACGCAGTGGATGTAGCAAGAAAACTCCTGTACAAACCTGAAGCCAAATGTGGAACAAATTGTTTCAGATGTACCTTATAAATCAAAACAGGAGGTACTAGCTGCTTTTAGACTACTTACTGGCATGATTTCCTGGCTATTTATCGGACATGATTACTACTAACCAGGTATGATACGTGATTGCCTACAATTTACGCAGTGGATGTAGCAAGAAAACTCCTGTACAAACCTGAAGCCAAATGTGGAACAAATTGTTTCAGATGTACCTTATAAATCAAAACAGGAGGTACTAGCTGCTTTTAGACTACTTACTGGCATGATTTCCTGGCTATTTATCGGACATGATTACTACTAACCAGGTATGATACGTGATTGCCTACAATTTACGCAGTGGATGTAGCAAGAAAACTCCTGTACAAACCTGAAGCCAAATGTGGAACAAATTGTTTCAGATGTACCTTATAAATCAAAACAGGAGGTACTAGCTGCTTTTAGACTACTTACTGGCATGATTTCCTGGCTATTTATCGGACATGATTACTACTAACCAGGTATGATACGTGATTGCCTACAATTTACGCAGTGGATGTAGCAAGAAAACTCCTGTACAAACCTGAAGCCAAATGTGGAACAAATTGTTTCAGATGTACCTTATAAATCAAAACAGGAGGTACTAGCTGCTTTTAGACTACTTACTGGCATGATTTCCTGGCTATTTATCGGACATGATTACTACTAACCAGGTATGATACGTGATTGCCTACAATTTACGCAGTGGATGTAGCAAGAAAACTCCTGTACAAACCTGAAGCCAAATGTGGAACAAATTGTTTCAGATGTACCTTATAAATCAAAACAGGAGGTACTAGCTGCTTTTAGACTACTTACTGGCATGATTTCCTGGCTATTTATCGGACATGATTACTACTAACCAGGTATGATACGTGATTGCCTACAATTTACGCAGTGGATGTAGCAAGAAAACTCCTGTACAAACCTGAAGCCAAATGTGGAACAAATTGTTTCAGATGTACCTTATAAATCAAAACAGGAGGTACTAGCTGCTTTTAGACTACTTACTGGCATGATTTCCTGGCTATTTATCGGACATGATTACTACTAACCAGGTATGATACGTGATTGCCTACAATTTACGCAGTGGATGTAGCAAGAAAACTCCTGTACAAACCTGAAGCCAAATGTGGAACAAATTGTTTCAGATGTACCTTATAAATCAAAACAGGAGGTACTAGCTGCTTTTAGACTACTTACTGGCATGATTTCCTGGCTATTTATCGGACATGATTACTACTAACCAGGTATGATACGTGATTGCCTACAATTTACGCAGTGGATGTAGCAAGAAAACTCCTGTACAAACCTGAAGCCAAATGTGGAACAAATTGTTTCAGATGTACCTTATAAATCAAAACAGGAGGTACTAGCTGCTTTTAGACTACTTACTGGCATGATTTCCTGGCTATTTATCGGACATGATTACTACTAACCAGGTATGATACGTGATTGCCTACAATTTACGCAGTGGATGTAGCAAGAAAACTCCTGTACAAACCTGAAGCCAAATGTGGAACAAATTGTTTCAGATGTACCTTATAAATCAAAACAGGAGGTACTAGCTGCTTTTAGACTACTTACTGGCATGATTTCCTGGCTATTTATCGGACATGATTACTACTAACCAGGTATGATACGTGATTGCCTACAATTTACGCAGTGGATGTAGCAAGAAAACTCCTGTACAAACCTGAAGCCAAATGTGGAACAAATTGTTTCAGATGTACCTTATAAATCAAAACAGGAGGTACTAGCTGCTTTTAGACTACTTACTGGCATGATTTCCTGGCTATTTATCGGACATGATTACTACTAACCAGGTATGATACGTGATTGCCTACAATTTACGCAGTGGATGTAGCAAGAAAACTCCTGTACAAACCTGAAGCCAAATGTGGAACAAATTGTTTCAGATGTACCTTATAAATCAAAACAGGAGGTACTAGCTGCTTTTAGACTACTTACTGGCATGATTTCCTGGCTATTTATCGGACATGATTACTACTAACCAGGTATGATACGTGATTGCCTACAATTTACGCAGTGGATGTAGCAAGAAAACTCCTGTACAAACCTGAAGCCAAATGTGGAACAAATTGTTTCAGATGTACCTTATAAATCAAAACAGGAGGTACTAGCTGCTTTTAGACTACTTACTGGCATGATTTCCTGGCTATTTATCGGACATGATTACTACTAACCAGGTATGATACGTGATTGCCTACAATTTACGCAGTGGATGTAGCAAGAAAACTCCTGTACAAACCTGAAGCCAAATGTGGAACAAATTGTTTCAGATGTACCTTATAAATCAAAACAGGAGGTACTAGCTGCTTTTAGACTACTTACTGGCATGATTTCCTGGCTATTTATCGGACATGATTACTACTAACCAGGTATGATACGTGATTGCCTACAATTTACGCAGTGGATGTAGCAAGAAAACTCCTGTACAAACATGAAGCCAAATGTGGAACAAATTGTTTCAGATGTACCTTATAAATCAAAACAGGAGGTACTAGCTGCTTTTAGACTACTTACTGGCATGATTTCCTGGCTATTTATCGGACATGATTACTACTAACCAGGTATGATACGTGATTGCCTACAATTTACGCAGTGGATGTAGCAAGAAAACTCCTGTACAAACCTGAAGCCAAATGTGGAACAAATTGTTTCAGATGTACCTTATAAATCAAAACAGGAGGTACTAGCTGCTTTTAGACTACTTACTGGCATGATTTCCTGGCTGCTCATTCTGTGTCATATTGGCGTTTGTTTTTCTATTGATGATGCCTGGCCCTTGTGTGACGAAAACCAACCTATGGACGAACATCATCTGCAGAAATGCAGATGATGTTCGTCCATAGGTTCCTATTATAGGTTGTTTTCCTAGGTTCCTATTATAAGTTGTTTTCCTAGGTTCCTATTATAAGTTGGTTTCCTAGGTTCCTATTATAGGTTGGTTCCATAGGTTGGTTTAGGCCCAATGTAGCTCCCGTGAGCTGTACATACGTGAAGACTGGTATTCAGCAAAGACATTTTCACCCGATGAAGATAAACGGTAGTTAATAAGCAAAATATTATTAAGCGCTACTTGAATATGGAGACTGACATTATTTTCAAGCATTTTAACTGAATATATTTCAATGTTGCTATTATTATAACATCTTTTTTTGTTTTTATTAATTAAATTACACATTTCCTTATAAACAATAGTTTAGCAACATATATATTTCATTTAAAATCTGAATTTGTCTATGAGATCCTTGCTCCGAATGATAAATTCTTTATCATTCGAAATATTATAGGCTAAAGCGCAAAAGTTTGAACCTTTCAGAGAACACTAAATAAAAGATTTGTTTAAGAAGATTTAAATTCTACAGAAAAGCGGACAACGGATTTTCCAAGGGCAATACTTAGTAAAACGTTCGCATTAGGTGATTGGAATAATTTAAATTTCAATAGTGCGTAGGACAGTTTTATATCATGAATTAAACAGCAGACAGCAATTTTTTTCTGCTATAGTATGTGAAAAATATTTTTCAATCAAATAGTTTTTTTTACTGTTTCTTTACATATAGTTAGTATTTGGAGACCTTTGGAAATGTTAAATGCTACATGTTGTAGAATCTTTTATTATGGATAAAGGATTTTGAGAATGAACAAACTAATATTAATGTTGATACTAATAGTAACGTTAAAAAATTTGAGAGTGAACAGACTAATATTAACGTTAAAAATTTGAGAGTGAAGAGACTAATATTAATGTTGAGAAAAATATTAACGTTAAAAAATTTGAGAGTGAATAGATTAATATTAATGTTGAGACTAATATTAACGTTAAAAAATTTGAGAGTGAATAGACTAATATTAATGTTCTATAAATTAATTTTAAGGGTAGATTATAAGAAAGTATTGTTGCTGTTCTGACTAATATCGCTTGGCTGATATCAGAGCAAGCTTACGAAATTCACGAAATAAAATTGAGCCTGTCATTAGCAAAAGCCTTGGGCGCCATGCTAGTGCCAGTCCGCCTCCAGTTTTTAAAGAGATCACTTCGGGACACTCTTGCTCTACCAAAACCTCTCGTGAGAACTTTCTTAGCGCCACATATTTAGAGTGCTTCCCTGTGCCGCACAGACACTATACATTTACAAACTTCCATGCCGTCTTTAGATTCCAACCCAGGCCCTTCGATACGGCAGTCAGCGTCAATAACCACTATTCCTGTTGAGGGGCATAAGAAAGTATATTTTGCTCCTTGTACAGTATGAAGTGTTGCAGGATCAGGAGTGTATACACATAAATTGTATTTAACAACAGAACGCAAAATTATTGCAATCGCTCACATAAAGTATATATATGTATATATTTCCTTCAAATTTCTATTTTAAAAACCACACCCGAAAAATAAATGGCGAATTAAGATTTAAAAATTCACCAATACCTAGGCATTTTATAGAATGCCGGGCGCTTTTAGGCAAAGTATGGAATATGAGAATTGTTATATGCTTTACCTAGGCATTGTATATAATACCTAGGCATTCTATAGAATGGCAGATGCTTTTTAGGCAAAGTATGAAATGTCATGATAAGGCTATTATTAAAAACACATTCATTCATCAAAAAATAAAATGTTATTTTGAAAAAATAACGATAGACTGCCACTGAAAAATTTTTATTCAAAATACGTAAAAAAAATCAGCGAGATGATCTTAGTCCACCCTAATAAATCTGTATTCTCTATCTGGTTGAGACTGTAAATCAGTAAGATCTAACTGACAAGGGCAATTAAACTCAGAAACAATCATGAGTTTCACAACAATGTCCTTCTTGACACCTTTTTTGTTTTTCCTGCAGAGCTCATAAAGGTGGATGTGCAGCTTAATCTCATTCCATATAACGTTTTTGTATTTGGTTGAAAGTTCTTTCAACGTTCTGCCACGTCCTACTGTCCAATAGCCAACTGAGTTTCATGAAGTACGTGAAATAGTAATTCAGTGCCCGTGCCGTAATACTGTATAGTACTGTTGCGTTTTTCTTTTTTCTGACACTAGTTGTTACGTTATTTTCTTTCCTTTACTTCACGTTCGTAAGTACGTGATTTGGATTTGGAGTGAATAACGACGACACTTGATGAAGTATACAAACACACTTTATTTACCAATATTAATCAGAACAGCTCCAAAACGCTTTTACAGTCGTCGAAGATCTACAATAAACACGCCGGAACAATCAGCTACACAGCCTTCACACTGTCAGGCAATAACGGTGGGAACAGCTTCACTGCAAAGCACCAGAATACAGCTCCCGATTCTGCTTGATCGTTCTCGGAACTCCACGTACTCTCGGGACTCTCGGGACTCTCCACCCTACAACACGTGATGCACTCGACGACATACAGAACACAGCTCCCGACTTTTTGGTTCAGTCGTTCTCGGAACTCAACACTTTTCTCGACGATGCACTAAACGCCATACACTAAGAGAGTCTTCGATACACTCGACGACCCACTCAGCACTCGCTGGCCGGCTGTCATCTCCGCACGGACTAACTAGATGAGAAACACTCATTCGCACTATAGGCGAGGCACACACTCTGACTACGGACCAGAGGGTTTATTTAGCTTTCGGCTTGTGTTCGAGAACATTCTGGGCTAAACTGGTAAGATTTCGTTCCAGAAGGTTCTCCATCCGTCCACTGCTTATCGCCAATTTTGTCGGCAAATGTCGCCATATGGGCGATTTCTCGCCAAATGTGGCAACCCTGCCTTCCTTGCAATTTTATGGCAACCCTAAACATGCTTTGCGGGGAAGCTATCTCCCCGTGCCTGTACATTTCGTAACAAAACTAATACCTCCTTTAAAAGGATAAATGAGTTTACCTTTGTTTTCACAAACATTTCGTCATAGCGATTCAGAAACTAATAATTTTGTGATTCTTTCTTAGCAATCATTTTGCCTCTTTTACATCATTTATTAAATTCTGATAAGTATTTCCGGTTATTCGAAAAGAATCGGAAATGCATTTCATACTTTACCAGTTCGTCATTTGGCATTCTATAAAATACCTAGACTATGTGTGAATTGTTTCTTCGTTTCATACATTGCTGGATAGATTTCAGTATTCTATAAAATGCCTAGACATTCTATTAAAATGCCGGATTTCATACTTTGCCGATAGCATATACATAAAATGTTCCTGTTAAAATACATTTTTTTTAGATTTAGCTTTAAGTAAAACATTTATAAAAATGTGCTTTGTTTGTAAAAAAAAATTATATTGAAATTATATTAGTATAAGTAATTTATTTTTTATATTTTACAAAAAAAAAAAAAAAAAAATCATATTTACTTATTTTTAGCTTAAAATATTGTATTTAGAAAATGATTTACTTTATATTCTTTTCTATTCAGATTATATTAGATTATATTCTTGATATAAAAATGAAAATAATTTATGCTTTACATTTTATAATAAAAGAATCCATGTACATTAAAGTTTGAGCTTAAAATATACAAATTAAAAAATCCTTCTCTTTTCAGTTTTTTATATTGCAAATGCATTAAATATACTTCATAATTTATCCATTATATTTTGTCATAAAAAATCAAATTCACTTAGTTTTAGCTGAAGTTATATTATACAGGAAGTCATTTTCTTTTAAAATGTTTTTATGCAAAAAGTATGTCTATTTAAATATTTTACATTAGAAATATAAATAATTTATAAGGTTGTATAAGTAATTTATTACATTGTACTAAGAGATATAATATTTATTTATTTTATCTCAAAATTAGTATTTAGAAATTATTTCTTATTGAATAATTTGCAAGAAACTACATCAGTATAAGGAATTTACATTAAGCGGCAGCAATGTGAATAATGTAATCTGTAAATTTGGCAGCAAAAGTGATCATATCTGCTTAGTCTTTAGCTCAAGCAGTTAGAACATTTTCTTTTAAATCCTTATTAGACATACCATACTTATTGTATGCAAATTCATCGTACATAATCCCATGTATGATGTACACAAAAAGATGGGACAATTCTATATCTACTGTTCTCCTTTGCCAATTGATAAAAGTTTAACTTCCGTTTTTCATGTTTCAAAAGTGCGACTTAGAATATATATTATATTTATATGTAGCATTGTTCTAATATAGGAATTTTGATACAAATCGGACTTTTTCTGGAATGAGCTACCTTTTTTTTCATATTTCGATTTTATGACTCAAATTATGTCAACGTGTCAAGTTGTGTAAAAATCGTAAGAGAAGTTTTTAAAAAGTTAGTTTTCAAAATTTTAGCTCCTCAACTTTCTTTTGAATTTGGTAGATACGTACTTATTAATATCTCTTTTATATTAAACTTACTTAATTTTTTCTTTCATATTTCGAAATTTAGATTCAGTCTAAGCAAAATCGTTATTTTCTGATTTATTTTTAGAATTTATATTAGTAATTTTTATAAATTTTTGGAAAAATTCTTTGAATTATATCCTATAAGATTTTTCCCATCATCTAAAAGTAGATGAATTTATAAGTTAGGATTGGGTATAAATGCAAGGGATACCTATTATTTAGCCTCAAAAGTAAATTAAAGCACCTTATACTCTGTATCCAAATTAACATAGCCTTCTGGCCCCAGGCATACTTGAAAAAAAAATTAGAGTTTTTTTATCCAAAATTTTTTAAAATATACGTGAATTTATACATTAGCACATTGTGACATTTGGCATGTTTGTTATAAGGGATAATAACACTAAATGTGGTTTACGCGCTTTGTTAAAACTATTTGAAATAATAAAGGATGCATCGTTTTTCCGTTCGTGCATAGTGAAAGGAAAAGTAACATAGGTTACTATAAATTAAGAATTTAGCCAATGAATTCTTCTTGGCTCAAACTGAAAAAATGTCTCCAAAATGTTTAAAAGGCCCACCAGCGGCCGAGCGGTAAAGTCGCTGAACACTGGTAGTTCGGTCCGAGGTTCGAATCCCGCGAACGGGCTGGCTGCATGGGCGTTTTCCTCCTCTTAGGCATATAGCCCTAGTGTGCTTTGCCATAATTAAATACACCAAAAAAATACACCAAAATGTTTAAATTTCTCGCCAAATTTTACAAAATTTAATATTTAGGCCTAACTTGAATTACAAAATCGAAATGTAGAAAAACCGTCGGTATGTAATTTCAGAAAAAGTCCGATTTTATGTGAAAGTACCTACGTTAGAATCATGCTATGCATAAATTTAGTATATCTACTATGTCGTGCTTTCGAGACATGAAAAATGGAAATTAAATTTCATAAATCGGCTCAGTAGAACGGTAGATACAGAACTAACTCTCTTTTTTGTACAGTACACAATGTATCTTCGTAATCCACTACTTAAGTACGAACGTTTTTGGAAATCATTTTCATTAATTCACACTTATCTTATATTTAGGACAATATGAAGGAATTTACGGTAAAATTTCGTCCGTCTTATTGTATGCGAAATAGTTAGAATTTGTGTTGGCTGGTGGCAACATAACAAAACTCTTGTGGTATTTTACATGAAGCATCGTTACAAACTGCAAATACAGTGAAAATGTAATATAGGTAATACATTTAAAATAAGAAATGGTAAATGTATTTAAAATTTTCAGTCCACTTTAAGTACATTTTTAAAATTTACGTAGTTTTTTACAAGAAACACCTATAGTGCAATATTCAAGTGCAATCTGTTGTGGTAATACACATATATTTTACTATAAATTATTTGAATTTTCGTTACTAGAAATATTTATAGTTCAGCGTAGCTATGTTCTTGTGATTTAGAGTTTAAAGTTTTCGCTATATGTATTTGAAAAATAAAAAGAATAAAGTTTTGAAAATTTAGCTGCCTTAAGCATACTCAAGCAAGTACAAAACAACATGTAACGCAAAATATCATTCTAACTTCGAACAGTAAACTTTCATGCCGCATTACTTTGCATGGAAAGCATGTGGATGGTATAATAACTTTCCACAATAATGTACAGCATCACTGCATTGACATAAGCCACCTTTATTCTAGCCTCTTCGAACACGTAGGTTTACATTTTATTAAGTTAAAAAATTGCATCTTACGGTAGCATTAGAAGTTATATCCGACATCATCGTATTTCTTTATTAACACAGAAAAAACCTTCATCTCATCAATATGTTATGTTTAGCCTAAAACACATTGGACCCAAAGGTAGGTAAAGAAGAAAAATTCTTTACTGAAGAATAAAAACAGTATAACATAAAAATATGTAATTATTTAATAAGATTTCCTCTTCGCTTGTTTGTGTTTTCGATTTTTCTTTAGTCAGCGTCGTGCGTAAGAGAAAAATGTAATTTACTTATCGAAAAATTTCTATTCTTGGATTTATTTACCTAGGTGTGTTTCCTTTATTAAAAACAAAATTACTTTCTACGAGTTTTCGCTTTGTCCTGTTTATAAGTATTGCCGTGGCATGGATTCGCAGTTCTCACTTTAATTAACTAAAAATATGTATACCGTTTTTGCAGCGTTCATTTTCTGAACACATGTTGATGACGCAACAGAATGATAACCAATTAAAACGCTTTAGAGAGCCTTTTAACGGTGGAGCAGTAAAGTCGCTAAACACTGGTAGTTCGGTCCGAGCTTCGAACCACGTACCGGGCTGGCTGCATGGACGCTTTCGTGATTTCCTCCATTTGTAATATGAATGCGTAGCCTCCATGCGTAACCAACCAGTTTCCCTTAGAAAGTCCTCCACTAAAGCATTCATCCTCCATAAGGCTCATATCACACAGCGTTTTCTTCACACGAACAACTGTTTCGGACAATTTTTCTGCTTGGTTTATTATTGAAAGAAAAACATGCAACTTTTTCCTTCCTTTCCAAAACAAATTGCAAGTTCTTCGTTTTCAACCAATCAGCTATTAGCTTCGAATGCTATCAGCTTGTTTGTAACGGGGAACCAGTTTCATCTGTATTAACCCCAAAGCGATCATGGTGATTAGCCGCTGTGACACAGCAGAATAATTGTAATTGTTCCAAACAGTTGTTCTTCCGAAACAAACCGAACGTGTGACAGCAGCTTTAAGCAGATAGCCCTGGAGTGCTTTGCCATAATCAAATAAAGGAAACCAAATCAAATTAAAATACATTCTAAACTAAATATAATTCACAGAATTCCAAGTGATTGCCTTATTATTTTGTGTAACGTGGTAGTTTTGTCTATATTCTCGCCTTGAAGATGCCTTATTCAGACATATAGGCAATATAATTATAAGGTATTTCTCCCGCTTTCCTAGCGTGCCTTTTTGGTGTCGTGGTTCTGCACGCTGGGCCAGTATTCCAGAGGTCGGTGATTCGATTCCCGACGAAGGCGGTTTCTAATTTTTCATCTCTCCGACTTCCAACAATCCTAATGTCTGTACAGTGGCGACCGAACTAAAAGGGTTTTGGATGAGGATTCTCCACACCCAGTATTTAGCGATTGGGTCCCCTAAAAGCCCCCAGTCGCCCTTTAAAAGGGGGTGTATATAAGGTATTTCTCCCGCCTTCCTAGTGTGCCTTCGTGGTGTAGTGGTCAGCACACTGAGCCGGTATTTCAGAGGTCCATGGTTCGATTATAGGCTAAGGCGACTGCTAATTTTTCATCTTGGCTGCTTCCAAAAATACCTAATGTCTTTACATAATTACCAAAATTATTGATAGGATAAGTACAGGACGCATGTTAACTAATCACTTTAAATGTTGATAAATATTTTCAGAGGTACAGTGATTTCGTCAGTACTACAGTATTTCTCTATTACGTTCATTAGTCAAATCAGAAAGATCAACTTACGTAAGAACATTTGATCTCTTTTGAATTTTGTTTAACCTATTATAATAGAGCACAGGAGGACTATCTGCATATGAAGAAAAATGCTTTTGTGGAGAATATTCTAAGAACACTAGATGGCATTCCTGTTACACAAGAGAAAACCACTAACATACGCATGGAATCGGTTGTCGACTCGATCCAAACATGGTTTAAAGTTCAAGCTAAATTGACTTTACTTTGTTGACTAGATCTTTACTTGAACTGCAAAGCAACTATTCACTAGGTTCAAATTGTATTAAGGGCAAGAGGGTGAAAATACCTTTCTATCGACTCAAGAAGGAATTTACCTTTGACACTTCTGGTGCTTACAACCTTAGCCAATGCTTTTGGCTGCAACTCAGAATAGAAATATAAAATTAAAACTAAGCGGAAACTGCACAGAGATAATTAATGCGAGTTCCCTCTTAGCCCTACCACCGACGTACACAAACCGGTACGTAATCTGCACGACAGTAAAACAGGAAGCTTAAATCTGTGCAACAACGAGCCCGAACGGCAGAACACGCTCTGTCTGAAGTAACTCAGACGCCAGCTTAAATATTACCTTTCTACTCTACTTTGCTAAACACACGAAACTGAAATCATTGTGGCAGGGAATGGACTTAGTTTAGTAGTAGTGGTTAGTTTAAAACTAAACCCTTCATTGCAACACATTAGTTAATTGTGAAACCAACGATGCTGACACAACGTCTTTGTAGAAGCATGTCATTATGGTAGTATGGAAAGCCTCTAACGACATAGACAAAGTGATACCTAAGTCAGATTCTGCCACCTTGTTATATGTACATATGAAGTTCTAATTCAGTTAAAACTGTTTATTAGTAAAAAGGTTTGTAGATCGAAAAGCGGGTGTAAAAAATGTTCGCACTTGTTTAAAATAAATGCTTATAAGTGTCAATTTTAAATAAAGTCGTTTGTGTCTTCAAGAAGCTTTGAATATTACCATTATTCAATAGGCTAGTTTGACATGTAAATAGACATCCAAAATATTTGAGAATGTAGAGAAATTTCATACAAGATAAGGCTCTTAATTTTCGCTTTAATTAATTAAAATAATGTTATTAAATTCAACACTTCTTTCACTGAGACAAGAATTATTTCAAGCACTGGCACAGCAGTCCTATGTTCTGATGATAAGTTACTAATATGTATTGCTGACAACTATGTCATTGTGGAACCATTTTCCCTTTAGAAAACGACCCATGCGTTCAGAAATATAAAAGCAATTTGACGAGATTCCGCTAAATTTATTATATAGGAACAGATACAGAATTCAAGTTGTGTAATTTTTGGATTGATATTGTTACGAATTTTGCACATACATAGATGATTTTAGTGTAATTATATATGAAATTGTTGTATTTTTCTATATAATGTAACAGGGAAATCCAGACAAGCGAATGGCGACTAATTTTTGTCGCCAAATTTTGCGAAAAAGTCATCAGATTGGCGACATTCTGATCCATGAATGTGAACGTGGTTTTGAATCCCACTTCTGACACCAAAAGGTGTTGTGTGTGTAGGGGTTCGTCATAGATTGAATGCATACAGCTCGATGCAAGGTTGATAACATTTATTTTATATAAAGAACACTTCAGAATTCTTGTACTTTCCACAAAAATATTCGTACAAGTCTTCTCAGTATCACAAAGTACAATTAGTAGTTCCACTACTAAGTTAAACTACTAAGAATGTTAATTGTAACACAAATACAAAGCGCATCTAAGAAGCGAAGCTAACTCAGAGATATCTCAGTACTCACGTTGTACTAATAACTGAGAGAAGATGCTCTATTAGTTTTTATAAAGCTTTCAGCTGGCAGACGATATATTTTTAGTATTTTCTTCTCGAAATTACTGGAAAGCATATGAGGGCTAGTTACGGTTGTAGCTACATAGAGCGTCAATTCAAATTCAAATTACAACTGTATACGGAGCGGGTCAAAATGTCGCCAAATCATCACCAAGTGTGGCGACTTTTGACGATCTCACGGTAAATTTGGCGACAAAATTTGGTCGCTGAAACTGCTGGCATTTAGCGATACCTCTCGAAATTAGCGAGATAGCTATTTACGCAAAGTTAAATACACTTGCCCTTACATTATTATTTTTCTGGCAAGCTGGCACTAAAATCATCTGTCTATGTATAACATTCGAAACATTATTCTTTTGCGCTTTCTCACGAAACGCTATAACTGCATGTATGTTGATCGTCTCGGCCAATAACCAGTAATTTTGGATGCATTTCTTTCAGGTGGATGCAGTTATACTCTAAGTATTAATTTGATGCAGAGTACCAGCTGTACATAAGCAAACAATCACCATTAACTTTCTCATGTCAAAGTTCAATTTCAACTTGTGTTTCGGGGTTTCATAAAGTTCCTGTTAATAAATATATCATTAATGGCATTTTGTAAAATCTGCTTTTCGTGACTGGTCGCTATAGTGACCAAACGTGTAAAGTTTATCTTCTTGAAGAGCTGAGAATTTCAAACTTCTCGGCTGTGGGCCAAGTCTTTTCAGTGATTTTATAAATTATCCTTTATCATGTTTCATGATTTTTCTAGGTGCTTACAAATGAAAGGATAATTGCTTAACAGTGCAAAGTCAAATTCTTCGTGATGCGTTTTAGAAGTTTGGCAAAAGTCCGACTCCATTACGTTTCGCAATCCGTCGTCCTCGTCGTCTGCTCTTGAGGGCCCATACTGTTCGTTTTTAAGAATCAACTTTATCGATATATGTAAATTTTTTTAATCAACGCAGTATAGTTCTTTCGTTTACTATGACAGTTTAAAATCGTCTGCTCACTTCTTTCGTTCCGTTATGGCCAAGCTTAAACTCACAGAAGTAAAAGAATCAGTCTTAAACTCATTTACATGCTTTGCCCATTCGATTAGACATCAATCAATAACTCAAATGAACTTAACATTAATGTTCAATACATTGGTACCTTTTGGAAGTATTTTATCGTATGAAAGTCATTTTTTCCTAAAACTGATATTTTATTAGCAACAATTTAGTGCAAATTAAGGCGAGCTTAAACTCACAAAATTAAAATAATTTGTCTTCGCCGTATTTCTATGTTTTGTTCATCCGATCATACACCAATTAAGAACTCCAATGAACTTAACATTAATGTTCAATACATTGGTATCTTTGGGGAGTATTTTATCGTAAGAAAATCATATTTTCCTAAAAGTGATATTTTATGTGCAACAATTTAATACGAATTATGGGCAAGCTTAAACTCACAGAGATAAAACAATTTGCCTATGCCTATTTCCATGTTTTGTCCATCCAGTTTTATATCAATCAAGAACTAAAACGAATTTCTTCATGTTGTATTTCATAGAAACACATGTGTTACTACAAAATGGACTCGAGGCTCTCCAGGAATTCCAAAAAGAGCATAAGAAAAAAAATATCTCAACAGAATTCATTAAAAGGTTGTTGCTAAACTTTTCCTCACATATTTATATGTTATATAGTTGGGTATATGGAAATCCAAGAAGGCTGTAAACCATCAGACGTTTTACAACGTGGTATTTAATACTTGTACAAATATGTAGAAATGGCAACAGCTATCACGGATTAGAATCGCCTAATGTTTGTTCAATGCCATCATGTTTTAGATGTGGCAGTTTCTAAAGCTATGAAATTTTAAATGAAATATTAAACAGTTATGTAATGTTTTATATAATACAAAATTTGTAGAAACTTTTTTAAAGCAGTTGAAAGTTTCCACACTACTTTCAAAATGTACCTTATAACCATACCAGCATTTTGGAACATGAATCACGTGAGAAACTTCCTTTTTAACCCTTAAATGCATGTAGATGCCATTTGGAAATGTAAATAAAATAAAAAAAAAAATTTTAGCATACTGCATAGTGTAACCGATTGGATACATATTGTTTACGTACATAGGTTTGAAATTTTTCGTGTGGTCGCACCACTAACAGTGTAATGGTCATTATTTGTGAGTTGATGCGTAGGGTGTGGACATCGTTTGTGTTTACGAATTTTTTTGATTTTGTGTTTGTTGTTAATTTGATGTATTCAAAGTCTGAACAAATTTATAAAGTATGTATTAATAAAATCGTTATTACACATTTGCCGATCATAATTTTTTATAAAAGTTAATTTGTAAAAGTTAATAATATTTTTTCAAAAATTGGAATAAAAACTTAGTTTAGAATTTTTTAGCAGTTTTCCTATTTTATTCAATAGCAATTCTAATGTATTTTTGACTTTAAAATAAAAATTAAATTTCATGCATTTAAGGGTTAAAAATCTGATGTGAAAACGTACAGCTCGTACAACGACATGCTAAAGATTTGTAATATCAATTCGGTACTATTCCGTTTTGAGGACCGTAAAAAAATTGCAGCGAAAATGTACGCGCAAAAGCGCCAAATCTGGCGCACGCGCTGATTTCAGATTGCGTAAGTTTATATAGCTCTATATTTCTTATGACGCCATTGAAATACTACGATAGTTTAATTTTTAAATCCTTTTTTGATATCCTATAGATTTAACAATTTGGGAATTGCCCATGACGAAAAGTCTGCAATAGAATTTTGGATAAAGTGCAGAATCACCCACTACTTGACGCGTTTTTAAGAATTGTACGTATTCCGTATCCATGTACACATCGACCTATTTTCACTTGAGAAAAAAATCCGAGAATTGCACAAAAAGGGCACTGCGCACACCCTTCACTTTATCTATGTACACATCGACCTATTTCACTTAAAAAGTAAAAGAAAATTGACAAAAATCCAATTGTTTTTACCCTTGTAAAAAGCTGCAAACAAATAAATGGGCGATTCTGCACTTTACCGAGAATTTTTTCAAAGAAAAAGCATCATTCATTATAGAAAATTATGTTTGAACAACCAACGAGATGAAATTATGCTTTAGCGATAAGTCGGTAGCGAAATAGCGATGCAGGCATCCATTCAGTTATGTTTAGCAATTTTTATATAAATTATAATGATGATCTGAAATAGTTATTTACTCTTGTGTTTCCATTCATCCATGTTTAGTCTTTTTTATATAAATTATAATAATAAAAAAGTATTATATGAAATTAACCTTTCATTCTAAATTAAAACACCAATCGTAGATAGTTATTTTACTATTATACTTCCTTTTTTGCATTAGGGTTGCCGTAATTATTTTTGGCAGCACTGGCATCAACAATAGTTTGGCGATTTTTTACGGCCCTCAAAACCGAATAGTACCTATAATTCATGCTTAGAGAAACTTATATTTGAAACAGACTAGAAAACTAACAAAATATTAAGAAAATGCCACCAGCAAATATTTCTGTCATAGAATATTGTCCACCTAATAAAGAGGGATTCATTCAAAACTTCATTTCCATTTTTCTGTGATCGAAATTCTTTCGATTTTTCCATTAAGTCTAATTTAAAGAAAATCACAGTATAACTTCCAGAGCATGCAAATGAATTGTTCGGTCAGCAATTTTTTTCTCCTTTCTCTAATAAGAATTCCAATATAATTTATTAAAGCTGACGTACTTCAATCATTATTACCACCAAAAGGAGATTTTTATGGATTAATCATTACTTATGAATTGCTTTCGCTAGTTTTCAAGTTTGTTCTAAACTATTCTAATTAAGGATAATTTGATTTCGTTCGTTCATTTGTGATGCCAAACGGAAAAACAAAGTAGGAAACTTCAGATTATAGCTAAGAAAATGCATCTTGTTTTTATTAATTAATAAATGATATGAATTTTATTCAGGGAAAATAATATTTTTTGTGCTTTCTATTTTATACAGATGGTTTTCAAATACATCGTATGAAGAATAACTGCTCCTCTAAATATGATAAATTCTTTATATTTGCAGGTCTTTTACACTAAAATGAAATGTGATGAGATAATTTTTTTTAGTGAGGTTAGCTATTTTTTTCAATAAAAATAATTATATAGGCATTTATCAAATAGAAATAAGCATCAGTATCAAATATATTAATCATAAGAATACTGATGTTCATATGTGTACATGTTCTTCATGTGCATTTAACACATTATTTACATGTTTTCTGGCTTCAACACGACGCTTATTTGTATTTCCTTGTACGAAGTTAAGGAAGTACTGTAATGGCTAAAAATTTCGGTATCACATTTCAACGAAAATATCCATTTTAACCTATATCGAATGCAATTTAACGATGTTTTTGTGTGGCAACTGTACGTAAAAACAGAATAAAGAACTTTTCTTCCCAAAACGGATTGTAAAATGGATTCAAAAGAGATTTTCTTCGTATCGTCTGTGGGTACGTAAATGTGTAACTCAAAAACGGTTATCCTCAGAGCGTTCAAATTTTGTATATAGGTCTTCTATACCATGTAGTTGTGCCCCTCCCTTTTCGGTTATAATCGGCATCATCAAACATATATAAACACCCGCTCTGTTACTCAACTCGGTAAGTTTAGTTTTTTGTATTCTTATATGCTGGTAAACTGTGCACTTTTTGTTTTAAAGGTGCTTGAATTACTTTTTCTCCTCTTCCGGTTACGGGTTTTATGCCTTTAGTTAATCTGCATGCAATATTTGTAGAATTATCAATAATTTAAAATTTGTTTAAGTTCGGCTAAACCTAACGGACAATTAATATTTGTTTACATTTGAAACTTAACAGAATAGTTTACATTTGAAATGTAAACTATTCTAATATTTTAAACATGTAAATATGTAAATATTATTACATGTTTAAAATAAAAACATGTAAGAACAGAAAACAAGTAAATATTATCTATAATGTAAACTATTCTATAAATTTCTGTACCTTCAGTGTCTTTTAGCCGAGTGGGACCAAAAGTAAACCTTCAGTTTTGTGCACCGAAAAATCTGTGTTCTTGCACGCTGGTCGAATTGCTTGTTTTCGCCTACAAACTCTAATTTTATTTATAAATTTTTTTAAAAATTATTTTAAGTGCATTTGATGTTTATGATTTTCCATGTTTTTCAATTTTTAATAAAGATATTATAAGTTTTTGTGTATGTTTTTATGTTGGTTTTATGTGTGTATCTTGCCGCAAAATGAGAACTGAATGAGAAACACGTCTCCAGTTAAATACGAGGAAATAAGATAAAATGCAGCAAAAAAGTGTGTATAATTTAATAGGTAGTGCAAGGAAGTCGTGCTTGTATCCACATCAGATTTTTCGTTATTGTAACTAAACAAGTCTAAGGAAATTTTTCTTAAGTGTTGATTGATTTTAGGTTTTAGATCCCAGACTACGTCCTGATAAAACAGAATATAATGAAACTTGAGGGATGTGTTTATTACAAGCCTTCTGCATGAGCGATTCAGTGAAATAAAGGCACAGGTATTCTTGGATATCCCTGTCTTGTTTTTATTAAATAACTATACGATTTCCCAAGTCGTGTCAAATTATGATAACAAACAATTTGGCAATTATTTGGCTTTGCTAATTTGAATTAAATTTAAGATTTTACGTTGCACATCAGAGAAGGGAGGGAACTTATTCTTGTACTAGAAGATCTATCTTAGTTACTTAACTCAGAATTGTTGCAGTTGTTATACTCAAATTTGCATAGCAAGAATGGAGAAACTCTTTTTTAATTTTAGGCTTTAATAGTTTTGTTTTGTCTCTCAGACGGTATAGTGGTTAAGAGAGCCTAATATGGTACAGAAGGGCCCGTGCTCCAATCCCGGAGAAAACATGGATGTTTGTAAATGTATAGTGTCGGTGCGGCATGGGGGCATTCTAAATATACGGCGAGCCGAAAGTCCTCTCGTGCGGATTGGGGGAAGGGCAGAGGAGTGGGAAACTCGCAGATCCCCCCGGTGTATGTCCTCAAAATTGGCGTGAAAATTTTTTAGTCCAACCTCTCTTTGGAGTAGGCTCTGGCAACTATTGTTCAATTTAATATATACAAGACAACAATAACAGTAGCGATAAGTAACGTAGTAAAAGCCACTTCTGAAATTCTCGAAGCTTTCAGTTACTTAATGATTATTCGTCCTTCCCGAAAATTCGGAAATTCTAGTCGACTTTCTGAATTGGCAAAAAACTTTTGCTTAGCTATCTATCTTTATGGTTCACAGGTACTTATCTTTTCATAAATAACAAAAGAAAGAAAAGTATGATTAGACTTTTTTTTCCTAAATGTTAAGGTATATTTATAGTTGCAACAATAGAATTCCGTTTTTTTAACGAAATTTGATCCAACAGTTGCTAAAGAGGTAAAATTAGTTCTCTGTGTCTAACTTGGTATATTTATTCACTCCTTTCCTCTAGGTTTTGGTTCTAGCGTAGAAAAGTGTGCCGTTGATTTGGCGCCTAATACCGACTCTGTTACCGGTTTTCTGGTAACCCATAATCGGTTCTGTTTCCACAATATTATGGCAGACACTTTTTTCTTACCTGCCAATGTTTTTCGTAAAGAGATTATCACACATGGCTACAGTCCCTGCTAGACGAGACTTTTCTGAGAAACGAGATTCTGGTAGTACTGGTTTAAACAGGAGGATTCCTAGAAAAAAGAGCCCAAGTCTCGCCTAGCTACGGAAGCAATGTTGCGGCTACGCGGGATTTTTTCAAACTTCAAAGAAAATGTCTTGGGTCCCGGATAGAGACAACCAATCAGACGAAAGTTCTGCTTCTGAAAGATCACGTGATCTCGATTTGAGCGATAATCGATCAGTGTTTGGCGTTCAAGTCTTTGTAGTAAAGTGAGAATGGTAACCTAGCTACGTGTGTTTCCTGGAATTGTGTTGGTTCTGAGAATTGTCCCTTTCGACGTAAGTCCCGCGTAGCCGAAACATAATGTGATTGGGACATAAGTTTAATCTGATTGGAAGTCCTTAGTTTAGTGACTGGGGGTTACTTGATTTTCATTATGTATGTGTATTAATCATACAATGCCGAAAATGAGACGTAGCCAAGAGCAAAAGAGGTGAGTACTTCAGTTGTTTTTGAAACATACGTTTTTGGCATTTTTTTGGATAACAGCCATCTTGGAAATATTGTTTTTTGACATCAATGTTGGAGACAAAAAAAAAAAAATATATCAAGAGGCACCATATTCTAAACCATATCTAGGTTTCTGAACATCTAGAAATTTCAGTTTTCTTGAATTGTTTATACGATAAAGGCATACTCATATACTCTGTCGACAGAACTCGATTACCCAGTTATATGGGAATGTTATAAATAGCAAATTAATGACTTAATTTGCTATTTTTGGAAGTACAAACTTTGTTTTTCGTCTTCAAGATCTGTAGATTTTTTGTGTTAAATAAAGAGATGTTACATTTCATCATTTGGTGTATTCTTTAACCTCATTAGAAAATTCGCTTCAAATGCCTTAAAACCCTTTAACCGGCAAAGCCGTTTATGTACGGCATAGAATATTTTTGTGATATCTGTAAAAACGTATATGTACGTGCATATGTGTCACAGAAATTAAGGCAATATATTAAAAGTATGCAAATCCAGGTATAAAATACCAAGAGATGTTCTACATTAAAATAAAAAAAAAATGTTTTCATAGTTGTTTTGGGAAATTTATGCTTTCTTAGCGAAAACCTTCGCCGGTCAATAACGTATTTAAAGGCATGTGTGTCTAATAATAATAAGGTAACTAGAATAATTTATATTTATATTCATACGTGGTTTTTGAAGCTTCAGCATTACATAACAAACATAAAAGATCTGGACATAAGTACATAATTTTGGAAACAGCGAAGAGAATCTTTTCCACAAGCACTCGCTAAGAAACGCAACGAAAACTGTAATTAGAATTTTTATGCCATTTTAATGCATTACCTTCTTCAGTATAAATAGTACGAAAACACATCACAAAATTATAAACTATGACTATTAAAGACTACGATAGCATACTCTGTTTATTATATTTTGCTGTAAATGACATTAAACTGTGGAAGTTAAAGATACACGGGCCTACTGAGAGAAAGCAAGAATTGTTCTGTTAGACAAAGTTCCATATAATGGTTAGAAAAACCTACAGTTTAGCATTTTATCGTCTGCTTAATTTCAAGAAACTCAAGTGGAATTAAATCCAAACGCACGCCATTTTTCTTCGAAGAAACAACAGTAGTCGTCTCTACCTCAGTTCCGTAATTGGGCATCCATGCGCCTGATAGAACTGAACTGTTTCTCTCCACCCCCATACAGCGCGAGGGGTCTGCATTCTTCTTCTCTCCCCCCTGAATGCATTGTGCAAGCACTAACCCATCTTCTCATTTCTAAAGAGCTTTGGTCTTTATTAATTGCACCCAACACAGAGAAGCACTCATTAGAACACATTAACAATTCACCTAGCGCTTTCTCTGGGTTAAGCAGAGTTTCTTAAGTAAAGGAAGAAATAGGCGGAAATGCTCCAGAGTGGAGTGGAGTTGAGCTAAGTGGTTGCTGGTGGAATAGGTCGCTCGCTTTAACGAGGTCCGAGGTGTTTCTTTATTGGCGTTGGGGAGTGGAAAGGTGGCGGCTCATAGAAATTTTTAAGGAATAATCGCTGTGATACGGAGGGTAAGGTCAATATTATTTTAACTGAAAGCAGAGACAGGAAGGTTTTAATCAAGTGTTTTAATTGGATTAAATGGACAAAAAAGATATGAGTTGATTTTGGTAGAAGTGTTTGCTATAATATAAGAAGCTATAGTTTTGTTCAAAGCGGAAATTTGCTATAATATATTAAATATATACTTTCTAACAGTATGCATTGTGTACTTCGTTTATTATTTAAAATTTGTTTGTGTATTTTACGCTATCGATGAAACAAGAGAACACCTTAGGTTTATCCTAGGTTTTAAGGGCTATTCACACTGGAATTTATCTTCGTTAACGGAGTCGGTTCTATGTGTGAAGTAGCTCTGTTATACCTGAAGGTCAGATTTTTCAACTCCCTCCGCTATGAAAAAGAAAACTGATTTTGAAGAAGCGTCGGTTGTGTCAGATGTCTGCGTTACTCAGATAAACTCCAAGTATGAACAACCCTTTATGATTTGATGATGTTTAAGAGGAGTTTTTCAGGGACAGGAAAGAGTTATAAATACTAAAATAACGTAAAGTATGGCGATATCTAAACAGTTGTTCAGTACAAATTAAATTGAATTATAATAATTTTTTAAAATTCATATCATATTATCTCAATTTATTTTCAAAGTGGTCTTCTCAAAGGTTAGTCACACGTAAGATTCCTAATCATTTTTGTCACTTAATTTTTTAACTTAATTTTTTTAACATTTATAATCTTGTTGTGCTTCCATTTAATACTTCTGTTTATAATATTGCAGGGATTCTCCACAAGTTCAATTTTCGTGCTATTTTCTCGTCTGTCAATAAAATCTATGTTCGTTTCTTAAAGATTCCATACCTGAATTCAATTCTGACGGAATTTATAGCATATTAAATCAGTGAGATTTGACATACATTGGCCAAACTAAAAAAGCGTTGAAGTTTGGTATCAAGGAACATGAAATTTATGTTCGAAAAGGCGAAATTAACAATTCTTTGATAACTAATCATAGTTGAAAAATTAAGCATAATTTGTCTTTGGGTCTGCAAAAATTGTCCAAAATGCTTCTACCATAAGTGAATTAGATTTTCTTGAAGGTTTTTACGTTCAAAAAGATTTAGCTGCTTTAGTTAATAACTTTAAGTTTAATTCGAACCCTCCTAATTCCTTTTAAAATTCTATCAACGTAAATTTTTAATTTTCTTTACTAATTTTGCCGACAGATGGCGCCACCTTCCTGTACGGTTTACTGCAGTAGAGTATAAATAGGAAAGTTGTTCTTGATGTTTTGCAGTCTTGCAAATTTCTTTGCTTCTGATGAAGAGGGATTTATTTGTCCTGAAAATCTTTGACTTTTTTTTTTTTTTTTGTCTAAATCTACGTCAAACGTAGGTTGTTTCTTTACTAATTTTGAACCCTTATCACTTGTTATCAAGGAAAATTACAGCTCCATTTTATTATTATGTAACTATAATGCGCTGCAGGCCCGAATAAAGATATAACATAAAAACATTTAAATACGCATATGGGTTTGCATGTTTGTGCATGGGTTTCTAATTTTACATTTAGCTGTTGACTATTATAGGAAATGCCTTATTTTGCATTGATACGGATTCTTTGGAGAATGTTTCGATACATAGGTTGAGAATTTTACTCTACAGGAACATCCAGATGCACCTGAATGCAAAATGCTTTATTTTATCCTTTATATTCTCATAATTCGAGCCCTTTGCAGAATGTTTTCATCAAAAATCCTGATTACTTTATTAATGTAACCTTCAAAACTTTCTAATGAACAGTGCAAGTCGAAATTCTAGGATTCCGAGTAAGAGTACCAAGAATCATTGAAAAGGATAAACACTTTTCTTGTGATTGGGTTCTTCTGATTCAAAGAACTCTTCTCGTGAACTACACTGATGGCCATTAAAACTGCAACACCCTGAAGAAAAGAAAATATAAAAAGGATATTTAATGTACGTAAAAAGTATGGCACGAAGAAAAAAATGATTAAATTTGAAACAGTTTGGGGGTTTACGGGAGGGCGAAATTAGTAGAAACAGCTGCCACCTCTGGTAGCTAAGACATCCATTACCAGGTTAGGCATGGAGTCGAACTGGGCTTGGATGGCAGAAACGGGCAACTCACTCCATACTGCTTCAAGTCTATGCCACACTTCATCAACCGTATTAGCTGGAGAGGGGTGGTGTGCCAGACTCTCAGCAACCCATGACCAGATGTCTTCAATGGGTGACAGATCTGGAGACCGTGCAGTAAAGGGCAGCAATTGAATACCCTGTATATTGAGGAAGGTCAGAATACAATGTGCAACATGTGGTCTTGCATTATCGTGCTGGAAGATGGCGTTTGGCAGGCCTCGAAGGTGGGACACAACCACTGGACGTAAGACATCAGAAAAGTACCAATCTGAGTTCAAATTACCGTCGATCCGAAATAGAGATGTGCGTGTCGTGCAAATGACCACCCAAACCATCACACGAGCTGCAGGACACCTATTTCGATATCGAATGCAAGCAGGCGACGTGCGGTATCCTCGGGCCTTCCAGATACCTATACGGCCATCAGAATACTGCATAGAGAACCAGGACTCCTCTGGAAAGATGACATTGTACCACACCTTATAACTTTATCGTATTATAATCGTATTCAGCTTTATAGTATTTATATAAATAAATACGATAAATATAAATAAAAGGGCGGCTGGGGATTAGGGCACACTTTCTCTAAATCCTGGTGGCGACAAATTATTGCCCACCACCTTTTAGCGTGGGCGCCACTGTAAAAACGTTAGTTTTTTTATGTTGAGAAACGTGAAGAATATGGAATGCGCTCACTGAGACTCAAACATGCATCTCTCGAATACACGCCGAGTGTTCAACCGTTACACACCGAAGGTTCGTAATATTACATACAGTGTCTCAAAAAAGTGATGGGACACTCGTGCTTTACAAAAGGAAACTGCAATACAATAAATTAAAAAAACATGTAAAATTTTTTGTGGGTGTGTTTCATACTTAAATTTAGTAACAATTATTACATAGCATACATTTTCTCAAATTAAAATATTAATTTAATAAAAATACAATTGTTTAGAACGGAGCAGAAAATGGCTCACTTAAGTGATGGGACACTACGTACTATGCAACAAAAATCGTCTGAAGTAAGCAATAAAAATATCTTTTGGGGTATTTATTTTTACTCAGAAGGAATTTCCAATAATTTATAAAATCGTCTGCAGTATTTCTCTCCAGTTTGTTTTGGAATTTTTGTGTCTTTTAGCTCTGTGCAGCCATGAATGCTAAACGAAAAGAAACTTTGCCTGGATTTCGAAAATTAGTTATTAATTTGCATATTGAACGTGGAAAATCTATTAGAGAAACTACTGAAACAGTTAACTTCAGTCATTCAACAGTTTTCAATATCATTAAACGATATAAAAAGAATCATATGATTCAGGATAAAAGAAGACCTGGCCGACCATCAAAGCTATCCAATGGAATAAAGCGAATTATCGTTCGATATATTTAAAAAAAATCCAAGAATGAGTGCTCCTAAAGTTGCTGCTGATTTACAAGCATTATATGGAGTAATTGTTAATTCTGAGACTATTCGAAGAGTAATTCGATCTACTGGATATCACGGTAGAGCAGCCAGGAAAAAATTCTTCGTAAGTGAAAAGAATAGAAAACTCAGACTGGCTTTCGCAAAATCTAACATAAATAAGAATTCTGATTACTGGAGTGAAGTTATATTTGCTGATGAGAGTAAATTTAATATATTTGGTTCTGACGGTAGAATCTTGGTGTGGAGAAAACCCAGGGAAGAATTTCGCAAACAGAACTTGGTGCCAACAGTAAAACATGGTGGAGGAGGAGTTATGGTATAGGGGTGTATGTCGTCCGCTGGAGTTGGTAATCTTGTTTTTATTGACAGTATAATGGATCAGTACAAGTATATTGACATTTTAAATCAAAATTTGAAATTTTCAGCACGAAAATTGAACCTTCATAACGATTTTAAATTCTACCAGGACAATGACCCCAAGCACAGTGCTGTGAACGTTAGACACTGGCTGCTGTATAACTGTCCTGAAATAATAAAAACACCCCCACAATCTCCACAATTAAATCCCATAGAGAATATTTGGCAAGAATTGGAATCAAGAATTCACAAACACACCATTTCTTCAAAACAACAATTAAAATCGGTGCTTCAGAAAGAATGGGGTAAAATTACTCCAGAAATCACAAAAAAATTAGTCGAATCTATCTCAAGAAGATTAAATCCTGTTTTAAAAGTAAAAGGAAATCCAACAAAATATTAAACCTTTTAAAAAGTAAAATTTTTGGATAAATATTTGATTGAAAAGTAAGTGTCCCATCACTTAAGGGAGCCATTTTCTGCTCCGTTCTAAACAATTGTATTTTTATTAAATTAATATTTTAATATTTTGAGAAAATGTATGTTATGTAATAATTGTTACTAAATTTAAGTATGAAACACACGCACAAAAAATTTTACATGTTTTTTAAATTTATTTTATTGCAGTTTCCTTTTGTAAAGCACAAGTATCCCATCACTTTTTTGAGACACTGTACGAGCTTTTATCTTGTGTTAATATTTAAATTCCCATAATATTCCAACAATAGATAATTGAAAAATACATATCTATAAGAATAGACCAATTGAAAATTTGTATGATCCTAGTTTTATTTTGGTTTAAATACATTTGTAGCTGCTAAGTCGTTTCTTATTTGCAGAATGCTTTGCTTTATTTGCAAATATTTCACAATAATTTTTTTATGGTTCAGACATCTTATATTAGAAGCGAATCTAAAAAAATTTCATCAAAATAAATACAAACTGCACACTTCCCTTTCCTGTACAACAATTACGTCAGATAGGGAAAAAAACCCCATTGAACTTTATAAAAGAAAGTTTAAAAGGAATCAGTTTGCAAGTCAAAGAAGAATCGGAGTTAACTGTAAATATTTCAGAATAAAATACTGAATAAAAAGAGCTTATCACTTCAGCCGATAATCGAACACATCTGCATTTTACCGACACTGAAAATAAAAAGGAATGGTAAAAATAAATCTAGCTTATGTCCTTCACTGCTGACGAAACACCTCAACTCGCTTGCGGCCGTTTGAATTCCATCTACAAAATCCGGAACTATTTTACTTTTTTTATTTACCTCAGACGACTTTTGAGAGAGTGAGAATTCATATCGCGGAAAAACGAAGAGAGGACAAAGAATAAAGAACACTTGTACAGCGGGATGTCCTCAAGAAGAATAAGAGCAAGGAAGGAATATCGCATGAATTTTACAGTGAGAAATACTGTTAAATTGAATAAAGCGCGCCATTTTCTGTTTCTTTTACATAAATCGATAAATCGGACCAATCGGGGATTTCCTTTCTGTCTGTGGCAACGGCAGGTGCAATGCTATTGATTATTTTTAAGAGCATGAAAATCTTTTTTCTCTTTTGATGTTTGATTTACTTATTTTTTACTTTCAGCTGCTTTTTTTTCAATAGACAAAGAGTTTTTTGCGAGCAAAAGCAGCCTCTAGCTTTTTATGAATTTGCGATTAAAGGTTTTTATAATTCCCGAAGCCCTTTTGAGTTTAAAATTTTTTACAATCTGAATACCAGGGTAAAAAAAAAAGATCGAAAATGATTTTTTTTACTGATGTTTTGAAAAGTGAGCAATAGTTGAAAAGTTCTTATAAATGTTTAATGTTGAGTTACATATTTTTTTAACAAACTAGCAAGATTTACTTCGAAATTTAGCATTGAGACAAAACGTATTTGGGTTATTTGAATTTTTCCAGATTTGTACATACGTTTTAGGTATAAATTTAAATCTAATTTTTCATATCTCCTTAAGATTGCTTTTATTTAGGAATATTTCGCTTTAAATAACAAACAAAAAAAAAAAAAAAAAAAAAAAAAAAAACAGAGCACAGCCATCCCTATAGCAGACAAAAAAGCAAGATTGATTTTTGGCAATGAAATAAAACAAGCGTCATGTTTGTAATTCTTTTTATTTACTTGAACAAAATAAAGGAAGTATTGCAATCAGGAAAAATTTCGGGTGCCATATTTAAACGAAAATATTCATTTCGATCTTTCCCAAAACCATTTAAACCATGTTTTTCGTGATAAGACATAGAACGCTAAAATTTTATGTATGGGGCTGCCATGACATGTAGTAGTCCACCTCCTGTTTTCGTTGCAATGGGCTGCACCAATAGTATATACTGTTGCAGCCAATAGTATATATATATGTATTCCCTCTCTGTTACCTTATTCTGTGAGCTTTGTTTTTTATTCTTATATGTTGGTA
This sequence comes from Stegodyphus dumicola, assembly GCF_044657685.1. Classification (NCBI taxonomy): domain Eukaryota; kingdom Metazoa; phylum Arthropoda; class Arachnida; order Araneae; family Eresidae; genus Stegodyphus; species Stegodyphus dumicola. The sequence continues at coordinate 124,351,063 of NC_140778.1, forward strand.
AATTGGGCATTTTTTTACTTTAAAATTGATGGAGTTATATGGTTTTTATGTTCCGGTTAAGTTTTTAATGACTTTAGTTAAACTGCATGCAATAGTTGTAGAGTTAGCGACAGTTTAAAAGTATCGAGTTAGGCCTAACGAACTGCCATTTGTTTACATTTGAAACTCAGTAGAATATAGAATTAAGTGTTTCTGCACCTTCAATGTCTTTTTGTGGAGTGGCACCAAAAGTAAACTTTCAGTTTTGTGCACCGAAAAAATCTGTCTTCTTGCCTGCTAGCCGAATTGCTTGCTTTTACATAAAAACTATAATTTTAATTGTAAAAATTGTTGTTTTAACTGTATTTAGGGCTTGACGTTTTTCTGCATTTTATGCTTTTTAATGAAGGAGTTTTGAGTTTTTATGCATTTCTGCTTTGCCGAAGTTAGAACTGAATTAATTGATTGAGAAATATAGATCTATTGAAATGCTGGGCAATAAGTTTAAATGAAATGCAACAACAATGTGTCCAATTTAATAGTCCATACAAGGATTTCATTTGTTAGTGAATCTTTTCAATGTCAAATTCTGCTAATTAAGAACAGTATCGGCTTAATGTAACTTAATAATAATTTACAAAAAAATCATATCTTTTGATGTTAGAAGCATGTTTAGCTACTGTCCATTGGTCTGTTTTGCTATGTTGTTGCAACAAACAAACTAGCGCTTATGACCTCCATGAACTGAAAATGTGGAATTATGAATATTGAAAGAGCTACTCTGGTAGCTCATGAAGGAAAGTGCATCATGAGGAATCTGCTGTTGAGACTATGTAAAAAATTCTGATGTCTTACCATGAGCACTGGGAAACTCCTTTTACCTAATAGGGAGCTTTGATTCAGAATGGACAATAGGAAGTTAATCCAGATTGATTCAGAATGGACAATAGGAAGTTAATCCAGATTGATTCAGAATGGACAATAGGAAGTTAATCGAGATTGATTCAGAGTGGACAAAGGAAGTGAATCCAGATTGAACGTGACTTTTTAACTCCTAATTTTAACGAAGCGAAATAGCCTGTAGACGAATTCATTGAGTCTGACTCCTTGGCAAGTATGCACGAAAGTGCTAGAGACATATTAAATGTTTTAAAACTATTAACACAACCCCAGGCTTTCGTTTCGCAATGAGTAGAAGTACACTTGTGAAGGTCATGGACTGGTAATTTAAAACAGGCTAATGCAGTTTTACAAATCTGGAAATTATGAAAGCAAGGATTAGAGGCAGCTTTGCAATAAGTACCTTGCAACAGCAGCAATAAGTATCTTTCTATAGCTTTGCAAATAAGTACCTCGCTTGTAATACTGCTACAGTTTCAAATACGAGTAACTTAGAAAGACCAGCGCAATATTAGAGATCTCCGAATAATCAAAGCAGCGATCGCGGATGGCTTTGCAATAAATATCCATTGCATGTCTGTGAATAAGGCCCTAAATTGGGATAATTTGCCGCAGGACAGTCCGATGCACGAAATCTTTTAAGTGCTACAAATGAATCTCTTGAACATAATCCATTTATTTCCTCACTCTTAAGTAGCGATTAAATAGCATGAGAGGACGTACCACATTTTAGCTCATGGACATCTCTCCCACGATGAAGAGATCGATCAAACGATTCTCTTCTCCCGGAATTCTTCCCATGTTCAGTTCCGACCATCACACGGTTGAATTTGATTAGAGAGAGTGATAAATGAATAAGGGTATAAATGTAAGAGGAAAATAGTAGCGGATGTAGTGAGGAAAACGATTGAATTTTCAACGCGAATGATTTTCTCTCTGTTTGAGGATAAAATTGAATGAAGTTGGGTTTCCAGCAGTAAATGCGCCTGCTGTTGCTTAACCTTCCAGCACGTGCGCTTGGCAATTTTGCATGAGCACGCGCGCGTCGTATTTTTTGCGACATCCGTTATTTTGCCGTTTTTGGCACGAAAAACGACAGAAATGAGTGAATATTGTTAATAAATTTGTTAAGTCATAAAATATTAATCTTATTATTGCAAAATACAAATGATATCACATTCAAATATAAGTAAATTATTTTTAAGTTCTTTAGTGGGATGGAAATGCAATTATGTATTTCATTATAGAAAATTTAAAATTTATTATTTAATAATTATATTTCAAAATCGAAGCTAATTTTAATATTCCCCAAAGGCAGGTATAGACAATAAAAAAGGAAAACACCTTGGTAGGAAAAAAAGTAAATTTAGCCTTACTTACTTTTGCAAGGGAATGTACTTCTTACTGGTTACAAAAACGCAGTTTAAACTAACTTTAATGTTTTTATTTATTTCTAAAAAATAGAAATAAAAGAAGATAAGAAATGGAAATCGCTATTGTTCTCCTATCCAAAGGTTTTCTTGTCTTCCTTTTCATCATCAGATAATTCTTGAAGAATCCGAGCAAAATGAGCTGGTAGCAGATATTTTTTGCCATGAAAACCGATATAAAATTTACAGACTCAAATGTATTCAAATTAAAATAATATATGACAATTAATAACAGAAAATTGCAAAATATTTGAGAAAAAAATATTTTCCTAATTTTAAAACACGACCACGCGCGTGTCGTAGCTTTTATGAAAAAGCTGCCACGTAGCACAAAAGCCCAGTTAAAAAAAGCCAAATGACTTCCTGTTGGCACATTTCATGATATGGAGAAGGGTAGAAAGGAGGAATAGAAATGACCTTCAGACGTCTCAGCTTCGATATGCGAAAAATGTGCATAAAAAACTGAATTTGTTGTAAATTTTGCGCATACGTTCCAGCATAACGCTGGAAGGTTAAATGCTCTTGTTAGTTGTAATCCTTACAAGCGATCTTCTTTACATTTTATAATAATATAGCTATTCAAGAAACAAAAAGGAATGCAAGAAATATAAATCTAAAATGCTTCACTTCTGTTTGCTTCTTCAGCTTAAGTGTTCGGCAGCAAAAGAGATGGCGAAGACAAGAGTTTTTTGTGAAAACATTTAGTACATTCCAAACCTATAATTATTGGCCTAAGTTCTTGATCGTATGTTATAATCTTTGCTGTTCCTTTGATTTCTAGTATAAATGTCAGATAGTTTATGAATAGTAATGAAAAGAGTCATGGAGTGAGTTTATGGGTGGCTAAAGGTCTCAGGCACCTATGGTGTACAGAGGCTGTTCACACATTTTTTAGACGATGCATATTGTATTCACAAAACTAAATTACATAAAATTCTTGTGTTTTAAATGTTCTATTTGACATCCCTTATTCTGAACTATCTTTCGACACAGCAATTTCCAGGATAATAATGCCTTTTGAAGTGGCAGAAGAGGTATTCTATCCCATTCCTCCCGAACAGCTTTCCAGAGTCCTCTTAGGTTTTTGGGACAACGTTTGGATAATGCAGTTTTTAAAAGTCCGAAAGCACAAAAATCCATAGGTGACACATCGGGAGATTTAGTAGGGATATCAGTGAAGGGTATGGCCTTGATACCAGTTTTTTGTTCCATTTCTTTTAGGAAATTTGCAGTGGATTTTGATGTGTGACTGCTAGTTTTGTCCTGATGGAGTCTTACAGATGGATGGCACTGTGGGTAAAGCGATGGTATTTCATTCAGAGAAATTAGCGATAAAATATGTTCCTGATAGTATTTGGAGTTAATTTTGACATTTTTTTGCGCTCTCTTTATTTTTAACTTGCCATTATAAGAAAAAGCAGCAACAATCATGAATCCCTTAGAAAAACTTTCTTTCGACTCTTTGAACCATGTACTTAAATTTTTTCCTCTCCTTTTATGATAATAAATGGCTCTTTTTTTTTACAATCATTTAAATACACCCATGCTTCATCTATTGTGACAATTGTTTTCCATTTCTCTTTGGATAAGTGTTTCTCGTATATTTGCAGCGTGTCCTGCGTTGAGCGATATGCTTTGGAAGAAGACGATGCACATTGCATTTTTTCGCTTTCTTCAGATTTTAATCAACGTTTATCATTTTGTTTACAGTGGACACCCAGCGTTTTAATAATTTTGCAACTGTCCTTTGACTAGGGGGATTTTCTTTTAACATTAAACAACGTACCTTTGCAATAGTCGAAGATGTCCGTTTTTTCCTTGGATACTTGTTTGGAATTTTTGTCCCACTTGAGGCTCCAATTTGACGTTTTGTCCTTTCTTATTGATGATATTGCCTATCGACGCTTTAAATATCACAAAACCATGACTCTCACGTCGTTTTTGGATAACGGAGTATGCATATTTCTCTTCGGAAAGAGCGTAAATGTAGCCTTCGAACCACTGCTTTGTTAAATTCGCCATTTTGAATAAAAACAAAAATTTCAAGCTACAGACGATAATTTTGACTTTTAAAAACATAGTACAATTGCAATTACGTTTTTTGCAGCAAACGATTTTTTATTACCGCTTACCAAAGTCGTCTAAAATTGTGCGAACAGCCTCTGTATAAACGACTTTATGACAGGTTTGATTGAGAAAAGCTTAGACAATGGGACATAAGAATTTCACATCCTTTTCCCTCCCATATCCCCAATCAAAAGGTCCATCGTATCAATATATAAGATTTCATATTCAACGCATTCTAACAATCATAAAGACGACATTCATCTGATCCAATATATCCTATACTAAATACGAATACGACCCACTCGCCGAACGGAGGACATCTGGTAAATGTAGGTACGATGGTGACTGGCTTGAGCTTAAACCTATGTTAATACTAGCACGGTCTCATGCCCCATGATCGTATTGTCAATGCAAAATCGAAAAGAACATTTTAGGTATTAATCCGTTGTAAGAAGTTAGGAAAAAAATAAATAAAATTTAATAGTATAGATTTTATACAAACCGCTGTCGATTTGAAAAAAAAAAAAAAAAAAAAAAAAAAAAAAACGGATTTAAGACACTTTTTTCCAAAGAATAGTTGCCCTTTGATGTAATTAAAAATATTTCAATCTATTTATTGCAACATAATTTTATATTATGCAATCTGAATGTACCTTTTTCATTTCTTATTTACCCTTTATTTACCTCTTTGTTAATTCGATGCTTTAATTTCCATGCATGAGAAAACTTAAACGCACCAACTTAAGGCTAACCAGTCAATAGTACAGTTACATAGTTAAGGTTAATTTCCTTCTCTAGTTCTGTTACATTAGTACATTACACAATTCTATATAAATTAATAAATTTTAGCACTTTTGTAACCAATTATTCTTTTGTCTTCGAATCATTCTTTATAACCCCTCTATGGCGTCCGTAATTATGTAAAGCTTATTAAATAATCAGCAATATTCTACGACCAATAGCAACATCAAAAAGTGTTTTTATTCCTCTTTAATCTCTTGTGAAAACTCGTGTTTTTTCCTTCTGATATGAAACTCGTATTCCTCAAAAATCCCAACTATAAGCCTTTTTTTATGTTTTTCTGATCTCAAAAGTTTATTTTAATTGTGATACTTTCTGATTTTTATTCGTCATAGACAGAATACTTTCTGCCACACGGTAGGATGTTCATCAGTGTGTTGACTCCTGTCGCTAAAACAAATAGATTTGAAATTGGTGAGTTGTCGTCAGACATTTGAAAATAGAAACTGAGAAATACTTAAAGACACGAACAATAAGGTGAAGTACTCTTGGAATAATGCTGTTGAACTTGTAAGGGTCCTAAGTTTTACTAACGTTTATTTTATTTTAAAACTGTACTATCACTTCTTATTTTCTACTTCCGGCCAGAATTAAACGCTTTAACTTGTTTATGCAAATTGTCTTGCTAACGCCCAAGTATTTAAGTTGTGGCTTTTTGCCAAGAATTAGGGGGAGAGAAGGAGATTTAGGAAGCAAGTTGCTTGCCACTGCGGTTCTACGAGTTTTCACTCGGTTTCTGTTTGCCTTTAAGGACAGAGGTTTAGCCCTCTTTATATTTGACAAACGTATTGTAGTTTCAGCAGCTTGGCGTACTGCATACGTCCCCTTTTAAATAAAGGCCAGTCTTAATGCTAGGCATTTGTATACTAATTCAAAGTTAGCTTTTAGTTAGAGTTTTAGTTAATAGTTTTATATTTCTTAAGTTCAGACCACAAGTGGTTGGTCTCTGTATCCCGAAGTTTGAGAATACCTGTAAAGTATAGAAAATAAAGGGTTTCGTATACCCTTCCTGCTTGTGCCGTCTGTTCCACACATTTTTGAACATAACTTGAGTAAGCTCCCTGTTCCTATTCAGGACACATCATGTTTCCAAAGAAAATCAAGAGAAACACAAGTCCTGACAGTGGCGCCCGAACTAAAAGAGTTGTGGATGATGATTCTCCGCACCCAGGATTTAGTGACTAGGTCCCCTATATATATATATGCTGCCCTTTGAAAAGGGGAGTATATAAGGTATTTCTCCCGCCTTCCCTAGCGTGCCTTTGTGGTGTAACGGCAACACGCTGGAATGGTATCCAGAGGTCCGTGGTTCGATTCCCGGCGAAGGCGTTTGCTATTTTTCATCTTGTCTGCTTTCAAAAAAAAAAAAAAAAAAAAAAAAAAAAAATACCTAACGTCTTTACAAGCGTATGTGAAAAATCTTCATGAAAGTTTACCTAGAGTGGCTGTTATCTGAAAGAGGACCCTGACTTTCTAAAATTCTCTGTCTTAGAGGAAAATGCAGGCTAAAGTTGGGCACAGCTACATATGCAAATATTCTGGCTATTTAAGGAAACCGAATAAGATTATACTATTAGGAGACAGTGATAGATAAATTTCACTTAGTTGTAGACTAATTTAGAAATTTTGGAGCAGGAAATGAGTCAATATGCAATGCCCTTGCCAGAATTCGTGCTCTGGATCTTCCGATTGCTAGTCAGATATTCTTACAATAACATCCCGAAAGCAAGCGGTAAAGATTGAGAAATTACCTTAAAATGTTGTACAGTCATTAGGTTATTTTGAAGGAGGAGGCATGGAAAATGAGCAATTGCCCCGTCAGGACTCGAACCATGGACTTCGCGAATACGCGAGGAATGTGCTACCGTTACATCATGAAGGCACATTGGAGAGAGGGAGAAAATACGTTATAAAGTATTGAATGAGAGTTTGCGCATTCACTCCTATTTAAATGTACCTTAAAATGAACAGTTAAGGTAATTAATTTAATTAACTTATTCAGTGTTTATCCTGGACAAGTTCATCGACGTCTGCGCTTTAAACGTTTCTAATAGCTTTTTGAGGCATAATACTGTCATAACACCTGACAGTGGTGACTCTGACTGTCGTACCAAAGGGACTATCGTACCAAATGGACCGGGTTCGAATCGCATGGGTTTTTGTATAGTGTCCCTACGGCATAGGAGCAGTCTAAATATGCGATGAGTTCTCTCGAGAGGTTGGTGGTAAAGAAAGAATTGTAACCCTCGGAACCATCCCTCCGGGCTGCTGTCTCGCAAAATTGGGGGTAGAATTGAGCTAAAGGCGCCCAATGAACCATAAAGTTGCTCATGTTTTCTGGTGCTCAAAGCACCATAAAGGCCAGGGACAGGCACATTTGACTCCTTGCCACGGTAAATGTCTTGAGCTTGGCTGATGATTGCTAGGCAAGTCAGATTGGTAAAAACAACAATAGACATAAGATTTTTAGTCCGTTACTAAATGTAGATATCTTTGTTGACCGTTTTTATGTAACGTTTTAAGTCAGATTGGTAGGTCAGATTGGTAAAAACAACAATAGACATAAGATTTTTAGTCCGTTACTAAATGTAGATATCTTTGTTTGACCGTTTTTAAGTAACTTTTTAAGTTTAAGGTTTTAAGTTTTTAAGAACCAATTTTTAAGTAAATATTTAGAACGAATTTTAATTTGTTGCTTTTGGTTCTGATTGAAACTAATCGTATTTAGCTAGTTCTTATTTTCGTCAAAAGAGACTTATGTACTGGTTAAAGATTTAGAATAATGCAGCAATGTAGTCGAATAAAAAGATAAAAAAATATTTTAAACGCGCAAGTTTATTTTGAATTTTAAGAATGAGAAAAATAAGTAGGAATGCGGCCATTAAATTCTGATAAATTCTACATTTTTATCTTTAAAACTTACTAAAAAAGAATAAAGGATAAAAAAGAAAAGTGAAAGGATTTGGAATGGTTTATTGCGAGTAGGCGTTGTTGTTTTTGTTGTTATAAGGGGTGAAACCCCCGGGCCGAAATAAGTTCCGCCAACAAAGGCCAACGCGTCAAACAATAACGGAGAACAGCGAGCCACCCATGTTCTATCAAATTATCCAATCAAATCAAAATCCCTATCGCTTCTCTGTTCTGATTCATTCTCATTATAATTTCTTCAGCTACTTCTTTAAATTTCTCATAATTTTCAAAATCCTCGTTTATATCAAACTGGTGTCTTTGAACTATGTCTCTGGTAAAAATACAAGATTCAAGGAAAGGTAATTATTACCTTTTAATTTACAAAATTGACAGTTTTCAGTTTTTTAAGACCAAATCTTTTAAAATATTGTGGGAATCTTCTGTGATCAGTAATAATTTGGTTCATATCTATGTTATTCCATATCTCTTTCCTTTTCTCAGTTTTCAAATATCTGATATAACCATAATATTTTTGAGACAACTCCCAATTTTCTTTCATTTCCACAATTATCTCCTTTTTTTTTCATAATATAACTTTCTTTTCGAATATAACAATTCAATATCTTTCGTTCCTAGATCTTGAGCATCTTCCTTTGCCAGCGTGTCTGCTCCCTTATTAGACCCATCATGGTCCTGATCCAGGGCAACATGGTCCTGATCCCATAGTCCTAATATACCCAACATGGTCCTGATCCCATGGTCCTGATATACTCAACATGGTCCTGATCACATGGTCCTAATATACCCAACATGGTCCTGATCCCATGGTCTATACCCAACATGGTCCTGATACCATGGTCCTAATATACCCAACATAGTTCTGATCCCATGGTCCTAATGTACCCAACATGGTCCTGATTCCATGGTCTTAATATACCCAACATGGTCCTGATCCCATGGTCCTGATATACTCAACATGGTTCTGATCCCATAGTCCTAATATACCCAACATGGTCCTGATCCTATGGTCTTAATACACCCAACATGGTCCTGATCCCATGGTGCTAATATATCCAACATAGTCTTGATCTTATGGTCCTAATATATCCAACATGGTCCTGATCCAGTGTAAATTTATATTATATATTTTAGCTAGAAATTTGAAATCCATCAAATATACCTATTCCGTTTGAAATCAATCAATTTGAAATCAAATAGGCGTATGCTGTGTTGGTGGTCTTGTGACTTATCTCACTTGTTTGATAGTAACATCAGATTAATCTCAAGAAATTCATTCTGGAAAGGAGGCAAGATTGCGCCTGTCGTTGGCAAGAGCCTTGAGCAACATACTGGTGACAATACGACATTGTTCAGTTCCGCCTTCAATTTTGAAGAAGTGTACCCCGGAGCGACGAGTCCTTTGGTCTCCCACTCCTCTTCCTCTACCAGCAACCTCTCGAGAGAACCTTCACCATACATTTAAAAACATCCACCGGGATTCGAACTCGGTCCTTCGGTACGGCACTCAGTGTCACTAACCCCTATCCCTGCTGGGCGGCCAGGTATATGTTCATTGAGGTAATACAGTGTTTTATAAAGCAGCCTAATTTTTTAATGATTACAAGTGTTTTACAGCGTAACACCGCTGCATACTGGCAATGTGAATACGAACCACTTTTCTTTAGAAAATTGTCTGCGAAAGCTCCCTTTTCATAAGATGTATTAATTAATTTATCTAAATTCATATTTAAGATAAATACGAAATTTTAAATCTTATCACATTTAAGATAAATAAGAAATTTTAAATCTTATCTAAATTTCACATTTAAGATAAATAAGAAATTTTAAATCTTATGAAATTTCACATTTAAGATAAATAAGAAATTTTAAATCTTATCAAATTTCACATTTAAGATAAATAAGAAATTTTAAATCTTATCTAAATTTCATATTTAAGATAAAACTTATATTCTTTATCTTAAATAGCTTAGATAACGAATTCATTTTTTAAAATAAATTCTTTTTACATTATGCTCTACTCTCTGTGATTTTCCAAGAAATATTATATTACATTCCTCTTATGATTTCTTCTTTGGCCGCTATCAGTTTTGTCCGTAAAAAATTTTTCAAGGTATAGACCAGCAAAGAAAGCATCTTTCAATTTAAAATTTGAAAGATTTGGAAACACGCTAATGCAAACCTACGCTTTCGAGCCTTAGTTTAAGGATATTAAATTTTATTCAGTATATTTTGCTTATTATATATTGAGTAAAATAACTTTACTTCTAGATACTGAGATTTCGCGTAGGATAATATCTACCCACGTAATTTTAGACTTGTTTGTTGTTTCCTGAAAGAAATATTTCTAATCCGGTTGCAGTTATAAACTATGTTACTAAGCTAAGGAATAGATCATAATTCATTACAAATAAACCACATTTTCATTGAAGTACTGTGTTATGAATACGAAGGATATATCTTCAGGTTTCTATAGAATAAGAAATAGCTCAAAGATAAACTATTCGGAAATTTTGAATAAAAATGTAATGTTTTGCAGGCAAGCTTTAGAAATACGTTACTTTAAGAGGATGGTAAAAATTTTATAGATTATAATTCAAAGGGTTTTTTTTCTTTAAATTTATAAAACTTATTTAAAAAGACAAATTTTAAAAATAAATCATAAAAATATGGGTGAATTTTATTTCGAATGAACCTGAATTTCGATATGTGAAAGGAAGAATCAAATAAGTTTAATAAAAAAAAGAGAGATTAATAAATATATACCAAACTCAATTAACTTTGAGGAGCTAAAAGTTTGAGAGCTAATTTTTTAAAAACTACTCGTGCGATTTTTACAAAACTTGGTAGTTTGACGTAATTTGAGTCATAGATGTGAAGTATGGAAAAACATGGTATGTTACTTCAGAAAAAGTCCGATTTTGTATCAAAATACGTATATTAGAACAATGCTATATATAAATCTAATACATATCCTAAGTCGCGCTTTCGAGACATGAAAAACGCAATTTGAATTTCTTCAATTGGCCCAGTAAAACGTAAGATACACAACACTTTATAAAACTGCGTTAAAGGTGGAACGCACATACTACATCTTTGGTCTCCTGTACCATAGATATTTTGTACCAGAGATCCATATATAGGATCTAAAGTGCAAATAGGTACTACACGTCATTCCTAAACTTAATCACGTTTAAGTCTCGGAATGAATAATGCAAATAGGATAAAAACGATATGTATAAATATAGTTTATAACCTAATATAAAACTATACTTTTCTAACTTAAAATCCTCTTCTCAAAAATAACATTTGAAAATATAATTTATCACTTGTCCCATAATTGCTACTTTGAAACCTGCATTCATTACTCAAGAAGTTATTACTCTAGATTTACTCATAACCGTATTTACTTCAGACCAGTTAACTTTATCTGTTATAAAATATTTCTAACACACATATGAGGCTGTTGTGCACGCAAAATCTTCAAAATTGCTTGGTTGTTACACATGCGAAGCTGCTAGTACTCAATAATTCAAACGAGAATGCACAATATTACATGCAGACAACAACAATAGGATTATTCGTATGGTAATGCAGATAAATTCTTTAAATTTAAGAGTCAGGGATTAAACTGGAAAATTACCAACTGCCTTTAGGAATTCTCTAGCGGTTCTGTAGAGACATTAGGTATTTTTTTAAACAGGAGTCATGAAAAATAAGCAACGCCTTCGCTTGGAATCGAACCACGGACCTCTGGAATACGCGCCCAGCGTGCAGACCACTACACCACGAAGGCACGCTAAGAAGGCGGGAGAAATACCTTAGCATCAAAAACAAATTTTCTGCTATTTTAGCAGGGCATGGTCTGCATAACTTCAAAAGGTACGCAGAATTATACTAGCAGCTAAAACAATCAACAATGTGCTTACTCCGCACCACTGAATGCGACTAACTAGTCTACTCAGAACGTTTACAATTTGGTATCGTTTTCCTCTCTCTGGAAACAACGAAGCAATGACAAAATGTGCAAGGCGCAAACAAGGTGTTCGTAGGCTTCAGTACAAGTTTAGTTTTGAGGGGCGTGCATGGAAGCCAGCAGACTTACATATCATATTTTGCCACTGGACACTTGAGGAGTCTCTCTTATGAACAAGGATAGAAAGTTTTAAGACCTGCACCAAGTGTAAATGTTGCTCAGGCATCACCTGTTTATATTTTGTTTCGTCTTGATTTTACGTTTGACGAAGGTTTTTCAAAATTTCATCTCTTGTTAGAGGTATTTGGATTCATGGAATTGGTCTAAATAATGTTGGACCACATCGGATATTAGAGGCAAAAACAACAACAAATTTTGTTTCTCTATGATGCATATAATGTAAGTAAAAATTTGTTTGTAAAACGTTTGTGTTGTAGGTTTCTAAATTGGAGAAGCATATATTGATGGAGGAAACAATTAATAGAAATTTCTTAAAAAACTTGGAGAAGAATGCAACTGAAAGCCATGAACTTTGAAACACATTCATAAAAGATCTACAGCGGCAATGATAAGCATGAGTCATCTGTGTTAAACAATTACAACAAACACGAAAAGACAATTTTATCGATATCACAGCAAGGTTTCCTTAAATGACAAGTGTGGACATAAACAACATATGTATGCAGCTTGGCAGCATGATCGATGATTATCTATCAGAATGGTTGTTTGAGAATTACTATATTCTAGAACAACGACTGATCACATAATTTTAACCTTCCAGCACGCGCGCTTGGCAATTTTACAAGAGCACGCGCGCGTCGTATTTTTTACGACATCCGTTATTTTACCGTTTTTGGCACGAAAAACGACAGAAATGAGTGAATATTGATAATAAATTTATTAAGAAATAAAATATTAATCTTATTATTGCAAAATACAAATGATATCACATTCAAATATAAGTAAATTATTTTTAAGTTCTGATGTTAGGGAGATGGAAATGCAATGATGTATTTTATTATAGAAATATTTAAATTTATTATTTAATAATTATATTTTAAAATCGAAGCTAATTTTAATATTCATCAAAAACAAGTATAGACAATAAAAAAGGAAAACATCTTGGTAGGAAAAAAGTAAGTTTAAGCCTAACTCACTTCTGCAAGGAAATTTACTTCTTAGGCCCATATCACACGGCGTTTGTTTCACACGAACAACTGTTTCGGATAATTTTTCTGTCTGGTTTACTATTGAAAGAAAGACATGCGACGTTTTCCTGCCTTTCCCAAAAAAATTGCAAGTTATATTCGTTTTCAACCAATCAGCTATCAGCTTCGAATGCTATCAGCTTGTTTGTAATGAACCAGTTTCCCCCTTTGTTAACCCCAAAGTGATCTATGGTGATTGGCTGTTGTGACAAAGCAGAAAAATTGTTCCAAACAGTTGTTCTTTCGAAACAAAACGACGTGTGATAGCAGCCTTACTGGTTACGAAATGCACTGTAAACTAACTTTAATGTTTTTATTTATTTCCCAAGAATAGAAATAAAAGAAAATAAGGAATGGAAATCGTTATTGTTCTCCCATACAAATGTTTCGTTGTCTTCATTTTCTTCACCAGATAAATCTTGAAGAATCCGAACAAAATCAGCTGGTTGCACATTCTTTTGCCATGACAACCGATATAAAATTTACAAAGCGTAATGTATTTAAATTAAAATAATACACGGCAATTAATAACACAAAATTACAAAATATTTGAGAAAAATTATTTTCGGAATTTTAAAACACGACCACGCGCATGTAATAACTTTTATGAAAAAGCTGCTATGTAGCACAAAACCCAGTTAAAAAAAAGTCAAATGACTTCCTCTTGGCACATGCCATGATGTGGGGAAAGGTAGAAAGGAGGATTAAAAATGACCTTCAGACGTCTCAGCTTCGATATGCGAAAAATGTGCATTAAAAACTGAATTTGTCGTAAAATTTGCGCATACGCGCGTGCTGGAATTGGAATAAATGTCCTAAACTTGTATGAGTAAATGTCCACGTATTGTCCTAAAATGTTTGCCAGTTGATGGAAAAAGTCAAAGGCGGAAGAGTGATGTGTTTAAGGTCAAATCACGACTTCTTTAATAGAAGGTTACTGTTGATTAATCACAGGTTAATGAATGCAGTGTTGGACACTAAAGATTCAAAGCAGAGTTTGGAAGATGAACTGTAATGTTAAAAATGTTTCTCAAAGGAGTAGGTTCACAATCAAAATCATGACTTAAAGCAACTAAGAGATGTATCTATGGCCATATCTGAGAGGCCATAGTGTATGGCATCTATGGCCACAGTTGTAAAGAAGCAGATGGGTAGTGCATGCAATGCGTCTTAGCATACGATATTATTATTTTTTTTTAAATTACAAGATCTTACTCAACTACTGTACCAGCCAAAATAACATCAAAGTAATATATGCATAACTACGCATTATTATGTAATGTAATACAGTAGTGTACTAATAATGACAAATGCAGTGCAGCAATGTAGTGATTTAATGTGACGTTCTAAAGAAGTTGCGGAGTAATATTGATGTGAAACTGTAAGCAATGTATGTATAATGTGTTCATCTATGTGTTTATGTTCTTCCATGTGTAAATCTTAATGTAGTACTATTCAATTTATCATTATGCCCTTGCTTGGATCCCCCTATGTAGCAATTAATTATTGTTTCAATAAGTACTGTGCCCGGGAGATTGGTTGAGAATGAATTCCCGGGGGGGGAAGCACTTTGGTCGGCAGGACTGCCAGATGGATCAGGCATTGGGTCTAGGCGCTCAATGCGAGGCCTTTATGTGACTCCACATTCTGCCCAAACTCTACATACAGGTGAACGTGGCGCTATACTAATTAACCCCAATGGTAGAGGCATGGCTCCCACGTCCTCCGTCGCATGTCACATGTCAACTACTGTACCTCTGTGTTAGCTACTACTTCTTGAATTGGGACTTCTGTTCTGGGACCATGTGACTTTTCCTTCTTTCCAAAAAACTCCAAGTGATATTGTAGCCTCAGCATTTGGGAAACGTGTAGAACATCAGGAACGAAGTGCAAAGCGATTGCAAGACAAATTGATAGACACTGGCCTGCAACAATTCTTTTAACAAGGGCAATTAAAATTGGCAAATTTCATTAATAATGGAATGAACTGTATCATAAATAACCATTTAACACATATGAATAAATTCAAATAAAAGTTTTACGTACTTTATATACGAACGTTCTGGATATTTGTTTTAAAATGTTAATGTGATTCATTTTATTATGAAGCATATTTTGTTTTCAGGTATCTTTTCAGACATATTCCATGCAAAAATGAATGCCGATATTCTAGTAAACTCCCCAAATTTTAACTCAAAAGTATATAGAATTTAGATCCTGTGTAGTGTAATTAGAACAAAGACTTCATAAGAAAACGATCACGCACAAATATCTTCCATACTTGCATAAAATGACTGTATGTAGTATGCAGCTATTCCTACACACTCATTGCTTAGAAATATTCTCACGAACAGAACTCAGATAAAATCGATAAAGGATACACTTTAAGAGCTCCTATTCTTTTCCAAAATAAATTGCACTTTTTTGCTGAGGTTTCGAAGTTTTTCGTAGTTATTACTTTTCCTCCGGTTAAAGACAAAAGGAGAAATAACGATACGCCTCACAATATCAATCCCATCTCATCGCTTTCAAAACAAAACTTCAGTGCAACAGATGCTGTCAAGATAGTTTGCGCGAAGACTCCCAGACAATATCCGAGGAGCAAAAACAACCAAAAAATGAGATATCCAAAATCAGTAAATTTGCGATTGGTTTAACTGACCGCTTCCGAAAAATCCTTCTCCAGATATATCAACCTTCGTCGTGCATCATCGACAGCCGGAGGTTCTATTTCCGTAAATAACGGGCATTGTGGCCGATACCCCTTCCATCCACCCCAACAATGCCGATTCTCTTTTTCGTGAGAATCGGGAAGAACACCCCATTTAGGACAGCCGGGTTCAATAATTCCGGAACAGACGATCTCCTCACAAAACCGGGAGAACTGATTTATACCTTCGGAGATGGAGAAGAAAGAGAAGGGGTGTTCGAAAAGGTAGGAAGAAAAAAGCAATGAAAATCACCGCTCGGTACTCTAATGTCAGTAGAATAAGGAACCGGGCCTTTTCTTTTATTGGGGAGTCCTAAATCATCCCAGACTTGTTCTTTATGACTGTTACACCCGTTGCGAGATCCTTATGTGAGGGACAAAGGGACGAGGATAAGGAAAAAGAATCCTTTTTTTTTGTGCCGTCCTTTGCTAACCTTCTTTAATAGAGCTTCCATTTTATCTTTGGGATGTATTCCATATGTGTGATGCGGAGACTATATTTTATGTTGTTCTTTAAATATGTTCCTCGAAGAATGTAATATTTAATGCTGGGTTCTTTGGAAGGATTTTTTACTTTTTTCATAAAAATATAAAAATGAAGTGTTTCTTTTTATAATAACAAGATTTATAATATTGTATACAGCAAGCAATAACATTATATACATAAAATGTTTATGAAACAGTGTTTAAATATAAAACATGGTTACAATAATTATGCATAGATAACGAAACCCGCGTTGAACCTCAATTGAATTAATTAATAAAAATGTATTAAAGGGGTTTATAATCGTATGAGAAACAATTAATCATCTTCCAAATGAGGACCGCTGGTAGCTCACAAAGCACTCAATGATGCTCAATTTCATGCAACATATTCTTCAACAAATTCAGAAGTCAAACAACAAAAATCAACGTTATATTTTCAAAATTTTCACAGGACTAATTTCGATGGCTTTACCGAACCACCATCCTCAGCTGCAGAACCGCAAATGAACAAGATAGGAAATAATGATTAGATAAGATAAGAAAGCCTGGACAAGAATAAGCAACTGGCGCCATCTGTTGGTGAAACCAGAACTAAAACATAAATTCTTTAAAGGCCGAAGGCAAAGATGGATTGTAATTAGGATCGTAAAGTAGAACACTAAGATTATTTTTGAATGTGAAATGCCTCTAGAAAATCCAGTTCTCCAATGGATGATGTTTTTTGAATAATTTTGGCAGCAGAAAAATTGAAAGTGTGATTTTCGGACCAACAATGTTGAGCAACAGAAGACTTCTGCGCTTCCTTTTTTCTAACATATGCCTCATGTTCTTTGACGCGAAATTTTAAGGCTCTCCTAGTTTGGCCAATGTAAATCAAACCACACTGGCAAGAAATCCTATAAATATCCCAAGAATTCATATCCGGAATGGGGTCCTTGAGTATGGAACTCGGAGTTTTATTGATGGGAGAATAAACAACCCGAAAGTTAAATTTCTGCAAAATATGTGCAACTTTATAGCTAATTGATGGAAAGAAGGAAATGACAACAGAATTTTTATAATCTCATAAAACAAGAGTGTGCCTTTTAGTGTGTTGAGATGAGAATTTTTTAACTTTATTCGGCGTGTTATTGTGTCTTAATATTCTTCAACAGTTTTGGTACTGCTGTAGGAAGCCAGCAGCACCAGGAACTGTTGAGTGTTACACAGTGCCTTTAAGAAACCGCCAAAGAAACAAATCTGCTGAGGGGTGGAGGGTACGTAAGAAGTGTGTGGTGTGAAACTGATTCTTCATTTTGGATATTTTGCGTCTACTTAAGGTGCATATATGGAAGTTTATTAAATGTTTTCAGTATGATTACAAACTTTGAGAGTATACGCGAACGAGTTCCGTTGCATATTTTGGTATCTGTGCACAATCATAAGTGATCATGGATTGCAATTTGGGTACACATTTCTGCCACAAATAACAAGCACATTATTTATTCTTATCACCACTATCTCAAAACAGATTGCACGTTTTGAATGCTTGAGGATATACAGTATGAGTCCGAGATCCAGAATAGCTGAGACTTTGTGAATTCCAGATTTTAGATCATTAGTTTAAGTATGTTGTCGTTGTTGTTGTGACTAATCTCTCTTGTCTGACACCAGTATAAGCCCAAGAAATTAATCGTGGCAAGGAAACAAGATGGCGCCTGCCGTTGGCAAGACCCTTGGGCACAATACAGGTGACAGTATGATTTTGTTCAGTTCCGTCCCAGTTTTGAAGAAGAGAACCCCGAGGGACGAGTGAAAGGGTGTTCCACCTTTTTCCCCTACCGCAAACCTCTCCACAGGACGTTTGACTTGCTGCGTATTTTGAATGGTCCATTGCCGCACAGGCACTGTACATTTACAAACATCCATGCCTGGCATTAGAACACTGGCCCTTCGGTACGGCAGTCAGGGTCACTAATCACTCTCTCGGTTTGGTGACAAATTAAACTTTAAAAGACCTTTTTTGGGGACCGTTGAAATTTAAACTCTTTCAGAACATTTTCCCCCTTTCCTTTGCTTTTACAGTGTTTTGGTTAATATGCAAAGATTTTAAGTTTTACTAACGTTTATTTTAGCCTAATCTTCGGAATATGGTAACAGGTAGTTTGGCGACATTTTGGTAAGGCGATAAAGGTTACTAGCTAGGACTTTACTAGTGTACATGGATAAAGTCAAAAGTGTGCGCAATGCCATTTTTGTGCAATTCTGGAATTTTTTTTAAGTGCAAATAGGTGGACGTGTACATGGATGATATCGTGTATGTGCAAGTCTTAAAAACGCCGCAAGCAGTGGGCGATTCTGAGTTTTCTCCCAATTTCGCACCTAATGTTCTTCATGATTAAGCACTTTTGTTCCATAAAAGTTCTAGCATAAGCGTAATTCGGCTAGCAGATTGTTGGAAAAAAAAAATGTTAATTTAAAAAAAAAAAAAAAAAAAAAAAAAATATGCCTTTACTTCGTGAAAACAAAATGGCGTCCAAACAAAAACTAGCAGGGTTGTTCGCCAAATTTTCGCCAAAAAATCGCCAATTTACCGTAATCTAAAGATTAACCTTATTTTGTTTTAAAACTTTACTGTCCTCTCTTATTTTCCACTTCCGGTCAGAATAACCCTTTGCAGCACAGTGTGTCCGGTCTGGACACACCTAAAAATTTCCTTCTGTACGCCCAGAAAAATTGAATTAAAAAGGATTGTAGGTTACTATAGGTTACTCTGAACCTTCCTTATTTATAGTAGATGGCAGCTCAACACAAACCAGTCCATATATTTTAGCCATGTTTGGTTTTTTAAGACCCTCATTTTTCAAAGAAATTTTCCAGATTTTTTTAGGGTATAAAAGGAAATTGTTTGAAAAGAAATTTCTATGTTATTTTTTTGGCTGTATGCTAATCTCCATATTCTATATTAGTTTTAAATTTTTACTTTGAAATCTTGCCTGAAATCAAACGGCGAACCCTAGGTGTGCCCAGACCGGGATCACTGATAATCTAGGACAAGTGAGAGTCTGTATTCTTTCTTTCTCCGCATCTCATCGGTCAGTTTATTGACAACAATGCTCGTTTCAGCACTGTGTTCGAAGCTCTATTCAATCAATGTAGTGTGCCACTTTGGGCACACCCACAGAATTAAAACGATAAGTGCTATCTTGACAAAATTTTACTTGTGTACTTCTCTAGGCCTAATTAGACTCCCTACCTTTTTTTTTAATCAAAACTCCTAGTTTAAAAGGTAACGCGCCGGAAAGGGATAAACACGTTTAGTATTAGTTATGCAAATTGAGCTTGCAAACTGTTAAGTATTGAAGTTGGGCTTTTAGCCAAGAAGGAGTTAGTTAGATAGGGAGAGAGACTCTCGGTACTGGTTTCACACACGCTTTTCAGTCAGTTGCTCTCCGCTTTTAAGGCCAGAATTTAGTCCTGTTGATACTGAAGAAGTATTGTGGTTTTCCCGCATTCTGCGTACTACATGCGTTTTGCTTTACTAATCTTTGTAAAGTATTTGAGTTTAGCTTTTATTTAAATTCAGTTAGATTGTAGTTCTTAATTTTACGTTTCAGAGCATAAGTACTGGTCTTTGCATCCCGGGGTGAGAGACCAGTTCTAAACTGTGAAGAATAAGGAGTAGTTAAACCCTTCCCACTTGTGTTGTATCTTCTACTGTTTCAGGAACATAGTTTTGAGTAAACCCCCTATTCTTACTCAGGACTCTAGTTATGTTCACAAAGGCAATCAGTAGTCCTGATAAATAAAAGTTAGCTTTCCTGAAATGTGTACTTTCTCGCGCATATAATCATTTCATACGATGGCAGCTTCCCTTTTTAAACCGAGGGTAAATGTTAGAAGAAAAGGAAAATATCACACAGCCGAGTACTATTTTTTATTGCACTTTGAAAATATTGTTATCAGCTACCACAGGCGACATAAACCTTAATCTCATTATGCATAATATAATCACCTCAAAAAACCTTTTAAGCATCTCTAATGCCATCTCAGCGCCTTAAGATAAACAAACTCCAGTTGCTTATTCAACAAAAGCAACTTCCGAGCTTGTTACATTAAAATGCCTAAGGTAGGAGGCGTTAATCAAGAAATGATTGATTTTTAAATCTCAGAGTTAACAAAATCTGTTCTTCTAAACGTCATTGAAAGAAAGAAGAAAAAAATTCGATATGCTAAGAACTTAGTATAGACACTAAGAAGTTCTTCAGACGATAATCTGTCAGAAAATACCTTATCCACACTGTTCCAACCACTAATAAAGGATCATAGAATTTAACCAAACCCTAAGTTTATCAAAGCCTCATAAATATGCATCATCTGGTTCCTAATAAAGCTCAACTTATGAATATAAAAATTGTCGACGCATCGCGAAAATTAAGAAAAAAGTAATAATTTACGAAGAGCTATTTACCTGTTGCATCTATTAAGCGTTGACTGAAAGGGATAATATGCAAGTTTTTTTTTATTTGATTTATTTTTGTACTTGTCAAAGGAGGAAGTGTGGTGTTAAAAAAACGTTTTCGTCGTGATAAAATGTGTTGTATAAATTAAAGTGTTTAGAGAAATTTAATCCAAGAATCATTGTTTCATGTCGAGAGGTATATTAGTTTAAGAAGTTTATTTATTTATTTTTTTTTTTTTTTTGTAATCTCAGCTAAATTTTTTTGTTTTTGTGCTCAAAAATTGGCAACGGTTCGTAACAAAAGAGTCACGGCTATTAATAGGGAAAAGGAAGAGAATATGAAGAGGGATTTCTTTACATTTTATTAATGGAAAGGGGCTTTTTCTCTTTCACTTTCTCTTTTTCGCTAATGGAGAAATTTATAGATAACAATCAACTAGTTCTTTGATAGATAACTTTTACTTAATTTATTATTTTCCAGCTACTCCTTTCTGCGTTTTTAAACTGTTAAAGAAAACTTTTCTCTGGATAATAACACATGGGAAATATGCGTGTGCCTTTATGATTTTTTATTAACGTTTTTCAATATTAAAAGTATTTATTAGCAAATTATTTTAAATTATTTTTTCATAACTAGTATCTATTTAAACTTTAACTATATAAGCATTTTGATAACTTACTGTTTTGATAAATTTTTCCTTTTCATTACTACTTCAAGCTGGCTATTCGACTTTCAATCAAAACTTTAAGAGTTTTGATTATTGAATCAAGAGTTTTGATTATCGATTATTGGGTGTAATATCGATGTGAATCTAACGTGTTCTGTCAACTCCCAATGTATTATCATTCACAAACATAATTAAGGCTCACGAAAACCTAAATTATAATATGAATTAATTATGTTTTCGAACACCAGAAAAATCTTAATAACACACTTTATTTTATGTACACTCTGCACACACACACACACACACACACACACACACAAAAAAAAAAAAAAAAAAAAAATGGGTCAATTCTAAATCTCTAGTTCTACCTATTGATGAAATTTAACTTGCTTTTTTCATGTCTCAAAAGCGCGACTTAAAATAAGTATTACATTTATACATTGTTCTAACATGCTGACATAAAATCGACTTTTTCTGAAATAACACACGACTTACTCAAAATTTGTCTAAATATCAAATTTTATAAAATTTGGTAAGAAGCTTATTGTTAATTTAAAAAAAAAATATCTTGTTGCACGTTTTTTCAGTTTGCACCAACTAGTTTCAAGCCGAGAATCAACTTCAATTTGCGCCAAGTAACTCGGCAGTATTTGTAATTGTATGCCAAGCTACATTCCTTTTAATTTCGCTCTACACGAACGGAAAAAAAACGGGTATATCGTTATTCTTTCAAATAATTGTCTTTACACTTTTTAAAATCGTAGCTGTTATATTTAGATTCATAAACCAAATTTGGCGTCATTATTGCTTAAAAGGCGCTAAATTTCAAAACATGCCGATATGCAAATTCACGTACATATTAGCAAATTTTGGATGAAAAATTCTAATTCTTTGAAGGTATGCTTAGAAATACATATACATTAAAATGATGGTAAAAATGTTATAGGTTATAATTCAAAAATGTTTTCGAAAAATTATAAAAATTAGATAAAGAAATTCAAATTTTAAAAATAAAGCAGAAAATATTTTCGAATTTTATTTGGATTGAATCTAACTTTCGAGCTGTAAAAGAAGGAATTAAGTAATTTTAATGAAAAAAGCGATATTAATACTAAATTCTCAAGGGCCGACTGTATAAATATTCTCGAGTGAAAATAAAAGGGTAATTTAACTTCTTTCTTGTAGTTTTCAGGAGACCAGCGAATAGTTGCTACAGTCTTCTCAAGTTCTAGTTGCCAAGGGTTGCATTTTAACTAAAACCCTATAACCTGTTTGCCACTTTCAATCCTAGTTGTTTGGAGAACTTCAGTTCTCGGTGATAAAAAGTCCTGCTACTCAATAGAATGCCTTCATTTTATTAATCAGACTCAGGCCTCATTTCATCTATTTTTCTTCTCACATTTCTCCAATTCTGGATATTTATTTAAGATTCCAACTACAAATGTTCATTCTTTATATCGTTATTTTTTTTTAATCTGACGCAAAGTACTATTGCTTTATTTGGATTTCTTAGGATAGTTAATACATTTTTAGCCCAAAATGAGCTATTTGCCTCAAAATGGGATTTTGTGGCTTATCACTACAGTACAAAGTCCGTAATCCGGACGTTCATTATCCCCAATGATCTATAATCCGTACCTCAAAGCCACAAACTCAAAACGCATTGCGCATGCGCGTTTAACACAAAAAACGAAGCAACTTACATTTAAAAAATTTTAATAAAGTAAATAAATAAATATTAAGCTTTTTTTTGTAAATTTTGATACCCTTTAGATCATAATGGCTCTTTATTTCAAAAATTACGGTTTCATATTTTTAATTGTATAATTTCTGCATGCCATCTTACCAGATTTAAATTGATGATCTATAATCCGGAAAAACCCCTAATCCGGAATCGCCGAAGTCCCGACGAGTCCGGATTACGGACTGTACATATGTCTGTTCCATTTAAATGACTGATTCATTTTTCAAATTAGTACCGCCAAATGTCATCGCTCCTTATTAATTTTAAAGCAATTAAATAATGAAGAATCTGAAAGTATGCATGTGTGTTCCTAGCATTTTGAGAAACAAATAGTACTTAGAGCCCTCAAAACTAAATAAAATAATCCTCCACTGAACATGAGCACCTGCAAAACCCGAATTAGGAATCATGGCCGCTAACATATACTGGCAACCGATGTTTTAGGACCACAAACAGGTTATACTGGAAATCCATGTCCCAACGCTACAAACAAATGTTAATGGTACTCTAGGTCCTAAAGCCACCAGCATGTAACATTTGCGATCCAGGCAAAGCAATTTAAGGTCATCGATAAGTGATACTTTAATCTAGGTCCTAGGTCCATCAAAATTGGATATTGGTTATCCGTGTCCCAACGCTACCAACAAATGATAATGGTACTCTAGTTCCCAAGGCCACCAACAGGTAATAATGGTGATACAGGGAAGTAACTGCAAGGTCAGTAACAAGTAATACTTGTAATATAAGTCCGAGGTCCATCAAAAGGTGATACTGAAGATCCAGACCACAAGGGCATCAATAGGTGATGATGGTCTAGGTGTTCCTAGGTCACCAGCAACAGATATTGATAATTTATGTTCTGGTGCCACCCACAGATGATTTTGATCATCAAGGTTCAAATGTCCATAACAGGGAATCTGGTGAATCAGATCCACTGAATCTGGAGTAATAGGAATTTGCTTGCAACGAATGTTTCCACTAGATGTCGATAAACCTAATCTTGCAAAGTTTTGTACTAAAATATTTAACGGTTTCTTAGGTTAGGATTCTAAAAATTCGGATGATGAAAGAAGAGAAAGATTTCGTATTCTTGATCCTTGAATATATTATGACGCAAATTTTATGGGATTTAAGAATTTGAATTTGACCTACTTGATTGCCATATTATTTAATATTTAAACAGCAAATTTGACTCAAATTTTAAGGCGAAAAATTTGGCTGAGGCGTAAATTCAGAAATGACTATTTAAACACCTTATTTCTCCGATCACCTACTCCCGAATAATAAGTTCTTTGTTTTACGTTCTACGCATGTGACGATAGGATTACATTAATACAATATTACAATCATTTTCCAGTATAACATTTTATTGAGTTTAAATTCGAGGGCAACTGTTTTTAGACGAAAAGGGCAATCTGTCCAGAAGGGCAGTTCATTTCGTTTTGGCATTTTCCCTTGGTTCATTATAAACGGCGATTCAGTTTTCAAACTGTTGCCACCAAGTACTAGAGCCCTGCATTATATTTACAGAAATTAAATAATGAGAAATTTGCATGAAAGTATGTATGTTTCTCGCACTAGGAAAAAAACAACAGTACCTAGAGACATAAAATTTTGAATAACGTAGTCCCCCACCGAATATGGACATTTGAAAGCCTGAAATTGGAATTTGTTTTATTGTCTATTTCATATTTCGTAAACATTTAATGAATTTATGAGTAACAAACTCAACGATTTCAGAGTAAACAATGTCAACATTCTACGGGAAAAGAACAATTTTATCTATACCGGCTGTGTAGGGGAAATTCTAAAGATATGCTCTTTTTAAATTATTTTGTGATATTGCTGTTGCAATGAATTTTATGGTTTAAGTGCGAAGAACATGATCTTTAACAAGTAAAGGTAACACACAAATCGTTAAAAAAACGCACCTTTGGGCGTAATATACGAGTAAAATCTGAAAGCTTTCAGTTTTTTTTTTTTTTTTTTTTTTTTTTTTTTTTACTACTGTTTTCAATTTTGTAATTTAAAATCTTACTGCGGCTTTAACTCAAAGTTATACGGTCATAACGCACTTCTATTTTATATAAATTTCCAATTTAAAAGACAGTGCATTTTACCACTTGCTTAGTATTTAAAAAAATTATATCCTATGATATTTTGCATAGCATTCCTTATATAAATTAAGTAGATTTTATTTTTCATTTTTTTCGTAAAGAGAGTTTCGAGAAAATTTATCTCTTAACTAAAATGCAATTTACGAAAAATGCATGTTTTGTTTTCGTTATCACAATAACAAATAGCGCATAACAAGATAACCATTAACGAGAAGAAAATAGATAAATTGTTCCTGAACACAGTTTAAGCTGAAATTATACTTGAATTATCAACAACTAGCATATTCATGCAAAATTACAAATGCTGTCATATCTAGTAGAAATTTTCTTATAAATATGCATTAGAATTAAAACTTCACTACAATGGGAATAATAGCTACAATTAAGCCCATTACGCGAGATTGCTTCTGCAAGATAATACCAGGGAGTGACACATAGTGGTTTTAAAAATGCATCTGCGTGTAAATTACATCATTGTTTGTCTTCGTAATGCATTTGGAAAATAAATTTTCCGCTGCATGGAAAAGAAATGCATTTTTAAACTAAAGAAAATTTCTAAACCAGCAGAGTATAAAATTTTACTGGAAATATTACGCATTATTCTTCCTGATGTCAAGCACTAAATGGCTAGTTAAGAATTAGTCATTGTTTCTAATTAATGTTACGTTGTTGTGTTTAGTGCCCCAGGAGAGATATATGTTAGTTATTATGAAAACAGTATTCAAGGAAAAATATTAAGCAAATATGTTTCATCAGAAATGCACACCTCATTAGATACGTTAACGCTTGCTTATTCGATAGTACAACGTTTAACAGGTATTAATTCGAATTTCATACATTTTTATTTTTAAAAAAAGTTTTATATAGCAGTAAAAATTATTCAACCAGTATTTATTAAAACTAAAAATTTAATTTCAATAAACAATTTAATTTCTGTTTTCAACTAAACGAAAAAAAAGGATAATCTACTTTTTATTTCATTGTACGAAGTAAAAAGGAAGTATTGTAATGGCGAAATGTTTCAGGCAGCATATTTGAACGAAAATATCCATTTTGACCGATATCGAATGCAATTTAACAATGATTTTGCGTGACATCTGTACGTAAGGACAGATTAAATGACTCTTTTCCTCCAAAAATATTATAAAACTGATTTAAAATGAATTCTGAAGAGAATTTTTCGTGGCGTCTGTACGAACATATGCACGTAAGTACGTATCTCGCATAACTCAAAAACGATTAGCCTCAAAACGTTGAAATTTTGTATATAGGACTGCTATAATATGTAGATGTGCACCTCGTATTTTGGTGGCAATCGGCCATACCAAAAGTATATAAATATATTTATATATATATCCACTCTGTTACCCGGGTCAGTGAGCTCAGTTTCTATACTCTTATGTGTTTGTAAATTGCGCATTTTTTTCTTTAAAAATGATTGAATTATGTTGTTCTTATCTTACGATTAAGGCTTTTATGCCTTTAAGAAATCTGCAAGCAATATTTGTAGAATTATCATCAATTTAAAAGCTGTTTAAGTGCGGTTAAGCCTAATTTTTAAATAACATGGCGGACATATTTATTTACATTTAAAACAGCAAAATAGTAGAGTTGTTGCCAATCTAGAGAGACTAAGCTTCGCAACTACAAAGATAACTCTTTCATTTATTATTGCGAATTAAATCATGCTTAATCCTTTCTGGAATTTTGTCGAAGAAATAAGTGTTTAAGATTTACTTCGTAATTTTTAATAGAGATATTTTGAATTTTTTATGTAGTTTTGCCTTGTCGCGAAGTGAGAACTGAATTAATTGAATGAGAAATAGTGAATCGTCTGTGAAAAGCTGTTTCTTTTTTGTTTTGTTTGCTAAATTTCTTTTATACACCGTTCTAAATTTATTATAGTATTTAAATAGAACATGTGGCAAAGACTAGATAATTCTTCAAATGATATAAATTTTGTGCATTGAGTTACAACATGAACGGAATATAACGCTGTTAAGTAAACCTAGCGCCAGAGAGTCGCTATGGTAAACAAATATAGTGCATTTATTCTATTGTGGTGTATTCGTTATCGAGAAATCTAGATTTAATTCAATCCAATAAGTGTAAATGAAATGCAAGAAAAAATGCGTATAATTTAATATTCCGTACAAGGAAATCATGTGGTGTACACATCAGATTTTTTTCATTTTATATTTAAAAATACTTAAATAATATTTATTCCAGTTCTGTTCTTTTTACATCCTTGTAAGATGTAAAAGAAGTATTGTAATCACGAAAATTTTCGGGTGTCATATTTCAAAGGAAATATTCATTTTTCGCTCTCGAGTCCGATTGAACGATGATTTTGCGTGATATTTAACGGACAAAATAAAGGTTCTTTTCCCCAAAACATTAAAAATTATACAGTGTCTCACAAAAGTGATGGGACACTTGTGCTTTACAAAAGGAAACTGTAGTAAAATAAATTAAAAAAACATGTAAAACTTTTTTGTGGGTGTGTTTCATACTTAAATTTAATAACAATTATTACATAACATACATTTTCTCAAAATATTAAAATAGTAATTTAATAAAAATACAATTGTTTAGAACGGAGCAAAAAATGGCTCACATAAGTGATGGGAAACTTACTTTTCAATCAAATATTTATCCAAAAATTTTACTTTTTAAAAGGTTTTAATATTTTGTTGGATTTCCTTTTAGTTTTAAAACATGATTTAATCTACTTGGGATGGATTCGACTAATTTTTTTTGTGATTTCTGGAGTGATTTTACCGCATTCTTCTTGAAGCACCGATTTTAATTGTTGTTTTGGAGAAATGGTGTGTTTGCTAATTATTGATTCCAATTCTTGCCAAATATTCTCTATGGGATTTAAGTCTGGAGATTGTGGTGGTGTTGTTATTATTTCAGGACAGTTATACTGCAGCCAGAGTCTAACGTTCAAAGCAGTGTGCTTGGGGTCATTGTCCTGGTAGAATTTAAAATCGTTATGAAGGTTCAATTTTCGTGCTGAAGGTTTCAAATTTTGATTTAAAATGTCAATATACTTGTACTAATCCATTATATTGTCAATAAAAACAAGATTACCAACTCCAGCGGACGACATACACCCCCATATCATAATTCCTCCTCCACTGTATTTTACTGCTGGCACCAAGTTCTGTTTGCGAAATTATTCCCTGGGTTTTCTCCACACCAAGATTCTACCGTCAGAACCAAATATATTAAATTTACTCTCATCAGCAAATATAACTTCATTCCAGTAATCAGAATTCTTATTTATGTTGAATTTTGCGAAAGCCAGTCTGAGTTCTCTATTCTTTTCACTTACGAAGAATTTTTTCCTGGCTGCTCTACCATGATATCCAGCAGATCGAATTACTCTTCTAATAGTATCAGGATTAACATTTACTCCATATAATGCTTGTACATCAGCAGCAACTTTAGGAGCACTCATTCTTGGATTTTTTTAATATTTCGAACGATAATTCGCTTTATTCCATTGGATAGCTTTGACAGTCGGCCAGGTCTTCCTTTATCCTGAACCATATGATTCTTTTTGTATCGTTTAATGGTATTGAAAACTGTTGAATGACTCAAGTTAACTGTTTCAGCAGTTTCTCTAATAGATTTTCCACGTTCAATATGCAAATTAATAACTAATTTTCGAATTTCAGGCAAAGTTTCTTATCTTTTAGCATTCATGGCTGCACAGAGCTAAAAAACACAAAGATTCCAAAACAACCTGGAGAGAAATACTGCAGACGATTTTATATATTATTGCCAATTGCTTTTGACTAAAAATAAACCCCCCAAAATATTTTTATTGTAGTACGTAGTAGTATCTAATGGTGTGCCATTACTTATGTGAGCCATTTTTTGCTCCGTGCTAAACAATTGTACTTTTATTAAATTAATATTTTAATATTTTGAGAAAATGTATGTTATGTAATAATTGTTACTAAATTTAAGTATGAAACACATCCACAAAAAAGTTTTACATGTTTTTTCTAATTAATTTTATTACAGTTTCCTTTTGTAAAGCACAAGTATCCCATCACTTTTGTGAGACACTGTATTTAAAATGGATTCAGAAGAAATGTTTCCGTGACGTCTGTACGCATGTACACACGCACGTACATGTATCGCGCATAATTCAGAAACGCGCAGTGTAACGTCAGTACACCCGTGTCGGGTGAAAGAAAGACAGGTTGTCTTTTAAATTATTTATTTGATAAACTAAAATAGATTTCTTGATTAAAACATAAAAATAACTGATCATTACAGCCCTAAATCATATAATATCCGCTAACGCAGATTGGACGCAAAAAAGCGTCCTTTTTACTGTAGTTACAGCATAAACTACGTCAAATTACTAAAGGCGTTAAATCATTTTTCGAATTGTTGCCAACAAATATCGCTTTGTATTATATTTAAAGAAATTGAATAACGAAAAATTTACATGAATGTGCATGTGTTTCGCACTTTGAAAAAACGACGGTATATAAAGGTACCGAATTTTGAATAACGTAGTTCTCCATACGAATATGGACATTTGAAAGATTAAATTTCAAATTTCTTTTATATTTTGTAAAACTTTACCGAATTTGTATTAAGAAACTCAGCGATTTTAAAGCGAGCATTGGCAGCACTGCATGAAAAAAAGCATTTTTATCTCCAGCGCGCTAGACTGTCTATCGAAACTTCTAATGATAGACTGCTTTTAAATATTTTATTGTATATTTCAATTTTTTTTTAATTTTAAAGAATTTTTGATTAACGAACTTAATTATTTCAGAGCGAGAAATAACAACAAATGTACGGGAAGAAACATTTTTATCTCCAGGGAGCAAGACTGTCTGTTAGAAATTCTAAAGTTAGGCTGTTTTTAAGTATGTTTAGCCCAAATGCTTTCGTAACGTGTATGGTAATGAAAAAATGCCTCTTTGGAAGCAATATAAAATCTGAAAGCTTTCAGTTTTTCAATTTTTTATTTATTAGTTTTTAATAAAATATCTAATTGATATAAGTTAAGGTATAGTTAAATTATAATGCATCCAACTCATAATTATTGTAAAAAATCATAGCCTCATTTAAATAATAAAAGATAATTTTAGCGCCTACTAACTACTCTGTAACTGATAAATAATTATTGAGTTTTATTATTATTAGCGCGTTTCATTTGAAAATTTAAATAAACTAAACCCTTATACAATGCAATAAATGCAGATGATATTTAGCCAGGGAATAATACGAACAAGAAATTTTTATTACATAATTAGCGCCACGTTTTCGTATACATAAACTGTTAGATGTATTCCGGCGGAACTGATAATATTGTAGATTGATTTCAAAGACTACTAATACTCATGTCTTAGATAATTCAACTGCATCCATATATGCAAAAGAGTAAACGCTTAGGGAACTTGCTTCTAAATTAACTATCGTGGTGCTCATTTGAATAATGCTATGTGAAATGCAGTCTTTCAGATCTTTAATGACATTTTGAGATGTGTATTTAGGCTGTTGGACTGTAGTAATGGTTTAAGATATGCAACCAGTTAGTTGGATCATTGATTTCTGAAGGTAATTTATTTCACTTGTTGGATATTATAAGTTTTAAACGTTGCGTCACCTGTTTGGAAGGAATATTGCTGCCAGTTGGAAGGAAGCGAAGGTATTTCATTACCATTCACATAATTTTCGATGAAATATATTATTCAGTTCAGACCGTTTATGATAACAAAACTTTCTTACAGAGAGGTCGGTTGCAGAGGCTGAGAATATTTTATTCAGAAATGCGGCTTGTGGAATTTCACATAGAAGATTATAATGTTCCTCTCTTCTTGGTCTATAATAAAATGTCGCGGAACCTAGTGAATTGTGTAGCTAATTATCACTGAGTTAAAGTACTAACAATGTAAATTCGAGAAGGTAAAATACCCTTTTATTCACTCAAAGAAATAATCGCAGATGGTCCGTTCTCGGGCTTACAGGAAAGCCTCCACTCGGATTTTAAATCAGGATAAGAAACTAAGCTAATACTAAATAAACCGAAGCTAGACACATGTTAAGGTAGTTGGACGTTAAACAAAATTAGCCGGTGATTGTCACCAGGCACGTACAATACAATCTAGCGTAATATGTTCAAGAATGAAAAATTAAAAGTCACACACGCGCCACTAATGACCCCTAAGCACTCTCTCATGAAATCATTTGAACTACCTATAAATACTACTCCTAATTCATTTACATTCAATGCGAATCTAAAACTAATGACCCCTAAGCACTCTCTCTTGAAATCATTTGAACTCCCTATAAACACTACTCCTAATTCATTTACATTCAATGCGAATCTAAAACTTCATCCTGGTAGGGAGTTATAAGTGGGAAACAGGAATTGAAAGAAAAGGGTTTCAAATTGAAAAAAAAAAATCTGATGTGTACACCACATGGTTTCCTTGTACGGAATATTAAATTATACGCTTTTTTTTCTTGCATTTCATTTAAACTTATTAGATTGAATTAAACCTACTTCACCGACAGCGCATAAACCACAATAGAATAAATGCATTCTTTAAAATTCACTTTGTTTACCATAACGACACTCTGGCGCTAGGTTTACTTAACAGTGTTATATTTCGTTCATATTATAACTCAGAATGCACAAAATTTATATCATTTAAAGAATTATCTAATTGTTGCCACATGTTCTATTCAAATACTATAATAAAGCTAGAACTATGTATAAAAGAACTTAAGCAAACAAACCAAAAAAGAAACACTTTTTCACAGACGATTGAGTATTTCTCATTCAATTAATTCAGTTTTCACTTCGCGACAAGGCAAAAATACATAAAAACTCAAAATACCTGTATTAAAAATTACGAAGTAAATCTTAAACGCTTATTTCCTCGAAAAAATT
Source organism: Stegodyphus dumicola (assembly GCF_044657685.1). NCBI lineage: Eukaryota > Metazoa > Arthropoda > Arachnida > Araneae > Eresidae > Stegodyphus > Stegodyphus dumicola. The sequence continues at coordinate 124,383,452 of NC_140778.1, forward strand.
CCAGAAAGGATTAAGCATGATTTAAATAATAAATGAAGGCGTTATCTTTGTTGTTGCGAAGGTAAGTTTCTCTAGATCGGCAACAAATCCGCTACTCAGCTGTTTCAAATGTAAACAAGAGCAATGGCCGCCATCAAATTAGGCTTAGCGGCACTTTAACAATTTTAAAATTGTTGATAATTCTAAAAATATTTCATACAGATTTACTAAAGGCATAAAACCCTTAACCGCAAGATAAAAACAACATAATTCAATCATTTTTAAAGCAAATAATGTTATTTATTTGCAAACACATAAGAGTAAAGAAACTGAGATTACTGACGCGGGTAGCAGAGTGGATATATTTATAAATATATTTATATACGTTTGGCGCGGCCGATTGAAACCAAAATACGAGGTGCACATCTACATGCTATAGTAGTCTTATATACAAAATTTCAACGTTCTGAGGCTACTCGTTTTTGAGTTATGCGAGATACTTACGTACGCACGTACGTACATGCGTTCGTACAGACGCCACGAAAAATTCTCTTCAGAATTCATTTTAAAGCAGTTTTTTTGTTTTTTTTGGAGGAAAAGAGTCTTTTATTCTGTCCTTACGTACAGATATCACGCAAAAACATAGTTAAATTGCATTCGAAAGCAGTCAAAGCGGATATTTTCTTTGAAATATGCTGCTTGAAGCTTTTCGCGATTAGAATACTTCCTTTTTACTTCGTACAAGGAAGTAAAAAGAAGAAAAATCTGAAAAGTTTCAGGTTTTAAATTACGTCCAAAGGGGCGTTTTTTTTAACGTTTTGTGTGTTATCTTTATTTATTAAATATCATGTTTTTTGCACTTAAACCATAAAATTCAGTTCAACTTCAATATCTCAAAATAATTTTATAATGAGCCTATTTTAGAATTTCCGATACACAGTTCCGCGCGCTGGAGATAAAAAGGTTTTTTTTACCTATAGAGTGTTGCCACTGCTCGCTTTGAAATCCTTGAGTTTGTTAATCAAAAATTCGTTAAAGTTTTACAAAATATGAAATCGATAATAAAACAGTTTTCAAATTTCAAATTTGGTCTTCCACATGCCTATATTTGTACGAGGATTACGTCATTCAAACGTCGATGACTCTATGTACCGTTGTTTTATCACAATGCGCGAAATAGACATACATTTATGCAAATTTTTCATTATTTAATTTCTTCAAATATAATGCAAGATTCTAACATTTGGTGGCAACAGTTTCAAAAGTGAAACGGACATTTATAGTGATTCGCAAAATCGCAAAACGAAATCATTTGTCCTTCAGGGACAAAGCCCATTTGGTCTAAAAATTAAAAAGGTTTCATATTTTAAATTACATCCAAAGGGGCGTTTTTTTTAACATTTTGTGCGTTACCTTTATTTCTTGAATATCATGTTCTTCGCACTTAAACCATAAAATTCAGTTCAAGAACAATATCGCAAAATAATTTTAAATTGAGCATATCTTTAGAATTTCCGATTCACAGTGTCATGCGTTGGAGATAAACATGTCTTTTCTGTGTAACGTCGCCATTGCTCGCTCTGAAATCCTCGAGTTTGTTAATCAGAAATTCATTAAAGTTTTAGAAAATATGAATTCGATAATAAAACAAATTCTAAACTTCAAATCTGAGCTTCCAGATTCCCACATTCGCAATAGACTTATGCCATTCAAAATTGGATAGCTCTAGGTATCGTTATTTTATCACAATGCGAGAAACATCCATACATTTATGCAGATTCTATATTGTTTAATTTCTTCAAAAATAATGCAGAGCAATAGTATTTGGTGGCAATAGTTTCAGAATTGAAACGGATATTCAGAGTGTTTCGACGCACAATTTCAAAACGAAAACAATAGTCCCTGAGGGACAAAGGACTTGTTAAACTTTGTGTGGGCGTGGTAAATAAAAATTATTGCCAATGAGAAGGCTGGTTGTCAACTCCAACATGCCGGCGGAAGAAACTTTCTAAAAGATGCTGTCCTGTGTAAAATCTTAAAACGCGAAAACAAAACTGGCTTTTGAGAAAAAAGAAAAAATACAGGTTATAAAAGATAAAAGTCTTCATTTAATCGGGGTACAGTACCTGTTTGAAACTAAAAGCCGCATTTTTTTTAATAAAAGCAAATTTGCCAGTTTATTTAATTTGACAAAAACGTAGAAATATAGTATAAATAATAATTAATAGGGAAAGAAGCAAGATCTTTTACGTATTTACATTAAATTTTTTATCGTAGTCATCCAACTATTACCTCCGAATAAGGGTTAAGTAATAATTATCATTTCACTTCATATATATATATATATATATATATATATATATATATATATGATGTACCAGCTTTTGTCCGGAATAAATAGATTTGTGAAGATGTAGTAGTAGCTTAAATTATCAGACGATAAGTTTAAAAAACAGGATCCATTTATTATTGGTCAGGAGAAATAGCAGTTACAAAATCAGATATCCGGAGTAAATAAAAAAGAATTACTAATAACTTTTTTGTATGAAGTTTACTGCATCGTGACATTTAAGAGAAAGCCCCGATATTCTTTTGCGAATCCTTTTATAGCCTCTGAAAAGGCGGAGCTTCCAAGAAATGACGTCAGCCTCGTCAGCCAATCTAGTTCGCTTTAAATATCTCCAGAACATTCTATAACTGTACGTGTAGAAAAGGTGGGAAAAACAACTTGACTACGGGGCTGTGGATTTAATTCCACGTACTTTCAAATAAGAGACCGTCTCCATTAAAAAATGAAAAGAACATACAGTTAGAATTAAGTGTATTCTTGACTATGGAATTTTATTATTACAAATATATATATATATATGTGTGTGTGTATGTATAATCTATAAATTATATGTATAATCTATAAATTTATAAAATCTATAAAATTATAAATCTTTAAGCTTGCAGGCCCAGCCCGTATGTTTTTGTATATTTAGGACTAATAGCAGACCGCTATTTATTTTCATTTTTATTTTTATTTGAGTCTTGATTTTAGTTGTAATCGGAATAGTTTTTACATATTTTACACCTTAATGTGTCTTTTCGTGCGGACGCGTCGGGAAATTGGAACAGAGAATTGAGACTAATAAATTTTCCAAGACACTTTGTCTAAATTAAAAAAATTTTGTAGCGAAAAAGTTTCAATTGTCTGTTTCGGCGAAACGCATAATGGGGTTAGCTTGATTCGACGTTCAAATCAGAAATTTCCCTTGAAAAGCCAGTTTGGAAGTCGAGTTCAGCTAATTTACCATTTTCCGCTTTCTTTTTTATCTGATTTTGTTTTTTAATGTTTTACTTGGTTTGATTTTCATATGTATTAATTTTTCGAATGGCACATCCATAGGTATTTTACTGTATTTTTTGCCTTTACTAGTTTCCAACGCTGAGTATTTTACTGTGTTTTTTTCCTTTCTCGTGTAGCATATTTCTCACCCTTCAATGACATTGTTTCTTAAAACGTGTTGAACGTTTTGGAACCACAGCTCCTGGTAACTTTTAAGCGAGCTTACTACAATTTCTAATTTACTTATTTTGCAGCATATTGCGCAAAATGTTTTCTAGACCAAATTGGTCATACAGTATTGTAATAACTACCTTGCTTGTTATACATATGTATATATATAAATGCATGTATATATATAAAATGTTTGCAAGGTTAAAATTTCTTTCATGGATTATATATCCAAACGTAAATTTAAGAATTGATTAAAATAATTTAAGCTTAATTTGTTTCAGTTTTGGTCTCATTAATTATTTTTAAAATTATGTATGCGAAATTAAAATTTTATTCGCGACAAAAGTACTTTAAAAATGTATTTTAATAGCCAAATTGATAAAAATTGTCAGATAAAATACCGATTAACGTTTTGGCCCAGTGCAAAAGTATTATTACTCAGGAAAATAACTCGCGTTAAATTTCAAAGAAAATGTTTTAAATGATAATATTTATATCAGAAAACCCACCATGTATAACAGAACAAACCATAGCAGCAATGAGCGTACGGGATACGACACGCATTTTTTTGGACATCGGAATATGGTATTGCAGGTATTGCCTCGCAAAGCTACTGATCCAGGGGAAAAATGTTTATTCGTACGAATGTTTCAGACCTTAATATATAGTAGATATGTAAAAAATTAATACTTTTTTGCATAATATAATTTTTATACGAACTCGAATGCGGCACGTTCGACATTTTCCTTAAAAGGACAAAAAAGACAAAACAGTTTAACGTCTTGACAGTTTTAAGCATCGATTTTACGCATTAGTCTCGAAAAGATTACCTGAGTTATATAATTTATGCAAAAAAAAAAAAAAAATTATAAGAAGTGTTCTAGGACGCAATTTGCATATATATTAAATTCATGTTTACAATTAATCAAAGGCTTATGCAATGCAAACGATTTCAATAGAAAATTTTGCTTATCTGACTTAAATTATTTTTTAATCTACTAACAAATGCGTATAGAATTTACACTGGTATTGTGAAGCAATTTACAGTAGCTAGAGAGGTGAATGAACCCAAAGAAGTGATATTCGCATCACTGAACGAAATGATAATATTTTTGCGATGAGTATTTGTAACGCAATAATTTATTGCCCTTTATTTAACGTACAATTTACACGAAACTATTTATCCTTCGCATATATCTAATACTTGTCACTTACGATCCTCAGCCTTAATGAAAGAAATGCAAAAGGACAAATTCCCCCTTCAGGACACTCGCTAATCACGTGACACACAATAACAGCCCTTCAGCGAAAGATGGGAATGAACATTCCCTTATCTCAGATTCGATAGTAATTGCCGGGGCACCATGTGACGTCAGACGCAGATTGCCCAATAATAGACGATCCCTGACTAACGAGGATGTTACTCTCTTCATCATTTTGGTGGGCATTTTCACGAAGATTCTTCTTTTTTTTATGCTGTTCTTTTCTGTTATTCGGAATCCATTTAATACGCTTCCTTGTTACCCAGACAGAGTGAGTGTAGTATTTCAGTTATTTTCCTGTGTGACGAATTTCAAGAAGGAAATCTTTGACTTAATGGCCATTAATTAAGATTAAAAGAGATTTTTCTCCTTCGTGATTTACTTCAGTAGGAATTTTGATGAATATTTCTTGCAAAATTACTTTTTCTCTTCTTTCCGCTGTGCACTGGTTACAGCTTCGTCATAATTACAAAGCTGCTAACAAAATATATTCGATAAGCTCCTAAATGATTTATAATGTGCAACTAAATTACATTTTCCCGAAATAATATGAATGGACAATGCTTAGCAACATCAAGCTCGAATGGAACGAAAGTCCACAACTATCCTGAACGAAAACAATTTAGTACATAAATAGTTAAGCTACTATGTACAGAATAGTTGTTAAACATGTGTTTCTAGAAAGAAGTAAAAATACAGTCTGCCAATAATTTTGTTTGGCATAGTATTTAGTAAAGTACATAATTGTTTTCATAATGAAAACACGTATTGATTAAGTTTGATGCAAGTATGAAAGGTTTTTGATTGTTTGGTTAGCTAATCAAGTATGAAAACGAAGAAGTTGTGGTCTGTAAGGAATTATTATATTTTGTAGCAAGCAGTTTGAAGTGTAATTGGTTAACAATCTAACGAGAAACTCCAAGGTACATGTTTCGAAACACGGTTAAGATTTTTTTTAAGTTTGCCATTTCGAAGCTAAGCAGAGATGAAAACGATGAAGTCATGTTATGTAAAGAATTATTATATTCTGTTGCAACTGCTTTCAAGTGTAATTAGTTAACAATCTAACTAGAAACTGCAAGGTACATTTTTCGACATTCGATGAAGATTTTTTAAGATTGCCATTTCGAAGTTAAGCAATGATGAAAACGAAGATGTCATGGTCTGTAACGAATAATTATATTCTGTAGGAAGGGCTTTGAAGTGTAATTCGTTAACAATCAAACTTGAAACTTCAATGTCCGTGTGTCGAAACACGGTTAAGATTTTTCATGTTTCCCATTTCGAAAACCAAAAATCTCTGCAAAGATCCAATCTGGTTTGAAAAGCTGTCTTTAAAATACATCTGAATAGGCAGAGATTAAATAAGGCAGAACTTCGATCAGATTTTTTTATTGCCTATTGATGCACTACTTTATTACGGCAAAACACATTCTGATTATTTTTTGCCTGTGGAAAGACATGCTTTTGATTATATGTTTTTGAGGGAAACTGGCTCACCTTATAAAAAAAGACGCGAGGAAAACCATACTGGTCTGCTCTTTAAATTACGAGTTATATTATAGGACTTAACTACTAATGTTCAGTTATGGGTTTTAACCACCTGCTGGTTTCGATTTTCCAGAATGCTAAAACTTTAGTACTATTACAAAGATAAATAAAAGTAAATTGTGTAAAATGTCGATGAATTTTTCAAAGATTGACGCATAGAAGTGGCACAGTATCCTATTGAAAATATATAGGATAAGTAATGATCATTATATTGCAAAACAGCAAGATTAATGATTTAGTAATCTAATCACTTCGGAGTCTACTCTGATTACAAGCATGTGTTTCCATAGTTGAAGAAAATGATACAGCTTAAGCGTTGCCTACTATTTTCAGATGGGTTGATAATGTTTGCATACTGCTATCGTCATTTGGTCGAGCAAGCTTGCAAAAGACCTCGAATGATAACGAAAAATTATAGAATAAAAGTAAGAGGAATAATGAAAGATTCTAAACGAAAAGATTGTAATTATTTTTTATGCTAGTGCCAGTTATATTTGCCTTGAATGATGATCTAAAATGACCTAACATCAGCAACGACAACAACAAGAAAAGAGTTAAATCTTGCCTGACAATGTTAAGTTTCCCAAAGCTTATCTCGATAGAACTAAGTTATTTAAAATTTTTGCTTTGTGATACACGTTACCTATGATTACTTCAAAAAAATGGTGATGTACAATGGGAAAAGAATATTGGCTTAGCAAAGGTAAAAGATAACCACATATATAGTGCATATTCTTACGATTAATTGTTATGTCATAGAGAGAATTTCTGGTAGTAACTGGACATTAGAATCCCTGAAGCCATTCGCAAATGGAATTGTATGTTGCAACAAAATGAAGGCTATTGTTTCAGAAACCTCCACAACTGGTAACTCGGAAACTCTAATCCAAATACCTAGATACCTTTACAATAACCAAAAATTGTGACAAATATTTTGTCACAGTTAAAGTATCCTTAAAACCTCATCAAAATAAAAAAAGAAAAAGCATACATTTTATTCTAAAATTGCTGAATATAACCCTAGAATGTAGTAAGTAAACTACTGAAATGTGTTCTGTGATCTGGTCCAATGTAATGAATTCCACTGAAATAAATGACAGGAAATAAAAAAATAATTTCAGTTCAACAGCGATACCGGATATACATGTATATGAGGTATACTTTGACCGCCCCCCCCCCCCGCAAAAAATGGGACAGTTCCATATCTAGCGTATTACTGAGCCAATCGACGGAATTTAACTTGCGTTTTTTATATCTCAAAAGCTCAACTTAGATAAATATTAGATTTTATGTAAAGCATTGTTCTAAAGCATAAGCATTTACTACAAAATCCAATTTTTTTCTGAAATGGCATATCAATTTTTTTTCATATTCCGATCCTGCAAATGAAATTATGCCAATGTATTAAGTCTTGTAAAAATCGCCCTTATAGATTTTAAAAAATTAGCTCTCAAAATTTTCTCTCTCCATTGATAAATGAATTAGATATATACTTATTAATATCACTTTTTTAATTAAACTTACTTGATTCCTTCTTTCGCAGTTAGAAATTTTGGTTCAATCCATATAAGCTGACTATAGAATATATTCAGTTTTATTTTTAACATTTGTGTTTTTTAGTAATTTTTATAAATTTTTCGAAAACGTTTTTGGATACGAACCTATAAAATGTTTACAATCACTTTAAAGCAGATGTATTAATAGGCATATATGAAAAATTTAGAATTGTTTTTTCGAAGTTTCTCAAAGTAGATATGAATTTATGCATTGGCAAGTTTTGATATTTGGTACATTTGTTATAAAGATAATAACGCCAAATGTGGTTAACGCAATTTGCTAAAATTTTTGGAAGAATAAGCGATGCATCTTTTTTTGATTAGTTCACAATGAAAGATAAAGGCAAGTAGGTTACCGCAAATTAAGAATTTCACCAAGAATGAGAACTGAAAAATGTGCGCCAAGATAAATTTTGTAATTTCTTGGTAAGTTTTTCATTAAATTTCACAAAATAAATTATTTAGGCCTACTGTGAGTATTAGAATCGAAACGCAGAAAAAAATCGGCATTTCAGAAAAAATCCGATTTTGTGTCAAAACACCTATGTTACAATAATGCTGTATATAAATCTAATGTATATCGAGAGTAATATATTTCGAGACATAAAAAACTCAAATTAATTTTCGTCTGTCGGCCCAATAGAATTGGAGATGATGAAATGCCTTTTTTTCGTGCAAAACGTGCATTTTTGGAGTTATGCATTGTTTCATGTTATAATGAGAGCTTCTGGTAATAAGTTGACATGAAGATCTATGAAACTATTTTCAAATCGTCTGCCAAGTAGAAACAACGTAGTTATGAAACATACCATGGAAACTTAAGGTTTCTAAATGTTCTGCTGCACAGACGGCAAAAACATCCCATAAAGGTGGTCTAATTATTCCTCCTTTCTTACATACGATAACATAAAATAGGGAGGTTTCTAAAACGTTCTTTATTTCGGTTCTACAGGTTCTCAGAAGCGCGAACTCAGTGCTTCTAATAACTTTGTTAAAGTTATTGGTATTTCGCGAAATGTAGCCAAATTCCAAATTTAGGAATTTTAGTGTCTATGAAAAATCGTCATATTTCACAATATTTTATCAAATAACCACATTTGTGAGATCAAATATTTTCATGCTTGCTTTAATTAATTGGTGAAACAACGGTTACAAGCATAACGTTTTTTAAACTATGTTACGAAATGGTTAGGTGTAGCACGTAAATAAATGTACATAAACTAAATTATGTATACAATATTCTATTGCGTTATCAAAAAAATCTCATGTTCCTTGTACGGAATATTAAATTATACGCATTTTCTCTTGAATTTCATTTAAATTGATTGGATTGAATTAAATCTACTTCGTCGACAGCGCATAAACCACAATAGAATAAATACACTCTTTAAATTTCACTATATGTTTTTACTATGACGACACTCTGAATGCACAAAATTTATATCACTTGAAGAATTATCGTTGCCACATGTTCTATTCAAATACTATAATAAAGCTAGAATGATGTATGAAAGAAATTAAGCAAACAAAACAGAAAACAAACAGTTTTTCACAAATGATTTAGTATTTCTCTTTCAATTAATTCAGCTCTCCCTTCGCGACAGGGCAAAAATACATAAAAACTCAAAATATCTGCATTAAAAATTACGAAGTAAATTTTAAACACTTAATTCCTCGAAAAAATTCCAGAAAGGATTAAGCATGATTTAATTCGCAATAATAAATGAAGGCGTTATTTTTGTGTTGCGAAGCTTAGTCTCTCTAGTTTGGCAACAAATCTACAATTCTTCTGTTTCAAATGTAAACAAATATGTCCGCCACGTTATTTAGAACTTAAGCGCACTTAAACAGCTTTTAAATTGTTGATAATTGTACAAATATTGCTTCCAGAATTACGAAAGGCATAAAAACCTTAACCGGAAGACAAAAAACTACATAATTCAATCATTTTTAAAGCAAAAAACGTACAATATACAAACATATAAGAGTAAAGATACTGAGATCACTGAGCCGGGTAACAGGTAGATGTATATATAAATATATTTATATACGTTTGGTGCGGCCGATTGCGACCAAAATACGAGGTGCACATCTACATGTTATAGCAGTCCTATATACAAAATTTCAACGTTCTGAGGCTACTCGTTTTTGAGTTATGCGAGATACGTACGCACGTACGTACATACGTTCGTACACACGCCACGAAAAATTCTCTTCAGAATTAATTTTAAAGCAGTTATATAATTTTTTTTGGAGGAAAGGTGTCTTTTATTCTGTCCTTACGCACAGATATCACGCAAAAACATCGTTAAACTGCATTCGATAGCGTTCAAAATGGATATTTTCGTTGAAATATGTTGCCTGAAATTTTTCGCGATTACAATACTTCCTTTTTACTTCGTACAAGGAAGTAAAAAGGTTATACGGTATTTCTCCTGCCTTCTTAACATGTTTTCGTGGTGTAATGGCGAGCACGCTCGGCGCGTATTAGAGAGGTCTGTGGTTCGAGTCTTGACGAGGGCATTGTTCATTTTTCATGTGTCCTGGTTCGAAATAGTCTATTGTCTCTACATTGGCGCCCGAACTAAAAACCGATGGTGTATGAGTTTTCTCCACCACCAAGATCTGGCGATTGGGTCGCCTTTTAAAAGGGGGAGTATATAAGGTATTTCTCCCCCATTCTTAGCATGCCTTCAGGGTATAATGGTCAGCACGTATTCGAAATTTCCGTGGTTCGTGTCCAGGCGAGGATATTGCACATTTTTCATGACTCCTGCTTCTAAATAGTATAATGTCTCTACAATGTAAACAAATAATTATACTAATTTTTCTGAACTGTTGTGTTATGGAAGATGATGCATTCATACTAGAACTGGAGTAATAAAGGAAAACTCCGAAATAGTTAGAATTCTATAACTGTGCATACTGAACGATAATTCTGCAACGTAAACTTGTACAGAATGAGCAGTACTCAAATACGCTTGGATAGCTCCCAAGCTCAATGCTAAAACGTAACTTACGCAAGCATAGGGAAACTAACTTTCCAACACAAACAATAATAATAATCTCAATATAACTTTTTGACTTTATCCTAGGATTTCTGCTATAGCATTACTCTTATTTAAAAAAATCTTACGTGGACACCACATGCCTTCCTTGTGCCTTGTGCGGTGGAAGGTTATCAGTTATCTAAAAGTACTGGGACAGAAATAAACCTTTCAGTTTCAGTCTTTAGATTCCAGTTTAATACTGGAAATATGTACCACTAATTGATGATTATCTTCCTTTTTAAAGTACCTGAGATGTATGTGTATATTAATGCCCAATAAATTTGGGCCAAGATTCAAAATACCGAATTACAATATATGCAACTTTGCATATGCGCTTGATAAATTACATGGATATTTTTCATAAACACTGAAAAAACAATAAACCACCAAATACAGTTACAAACAGTTAAAATTCAATTTTTGGATTAAAATTCCCCACAAACTAGCAGTTCGCTCAGTGGACAGGAAGACAGATTCTGTGGTGCACAAAACTGAAAGTTAATTTTATATCCCACTGGCCAAAAAGATGCTGAAGGCATGACTTAATTCACTGCTCTGCTTTAAAATCTAAACAAATGAAGGATTCGTTAGGATTAGTACAACTTAAACATCCTTTAAAATGTTGAACTATTATTTATTAAATGTTGAACAACTCTTGCATATATATTAACATAAGGCATACAAACCTTAACCGGAACATAAGACCAACATAATTCCATCACACCTAAAAGCAAAAAATGCACAATTTACCAAAATATAAGAATAAAATCTGAGCTCACCGTACCGTGTAGCAGATCGGGTATACATATACACTGACTACCAATAAGTATTTGGACACCTGTGATAGAAATGAAAAACTAACTTTATTCAAAATCAATAGTTGGTAGACCTTCCACGAGAGGTAATTACAGCGTGGACCCTCCGGGGCATACTTTCCACAAGTCTTTGTATGACAGCTAGTGGCATTTTCTTCCACTTGGCTTGGAGAAGACATAGAAGTTCTTTCACCGATTTTGCACGAGTAGTGCACCCCTGAATTCGGCGATGCAACTCGTCCCAGAGGTTCTCGATAGGGTTCAGGTCTGGACTCTGGGCAGGCCAGTCCATTCGATGACCTCCATTGGCACCATACCAAGCCTTGGTTAACGTCGAAACATGACAACTGACATTGTCGTCCTGAAAGTGACAGGGGTCAAACCCGTAAAATTGCCACAACGTAGGAAGCACATTGTCATCCAAAATAGTGCATTAGGCATCGGAGTTGAGCTTACCATGAATGGGGGCCAAGGTTCCCAGCCCATACCAGGAGAAACACCCCCACACCATAATTCCGCCTCCGCCAAACTTGACTGTTGGCACAATGCATTCTGGCAGGAGACGTTCTCCAGGTAGATGCCAGACCCAGACCCTTCCATCCGAACGGTAAAGGGTGAATCTTGATTCGTCACTCCAAAGAACCCGTTTCCACTGATCTATGGTCCAATTTCGATGTGCTTTGCGAAGCAGGGCGACGAAGCAGCGCTGTTGGACTTTGTGATCAAAGCCTTAAGGGCAGCAGCACGACCATGAAAACCAAGCAGATGTGGTTCCTTGCGGATGGTATTCATTGAAACAATACTCCCGGATGCCTGTTGAAACTCCTCGCGGGTGAGGGCCATCGGTTGGGTGCAGTTCTTCCGAATTTCTCTGAACAGCACTCGTCGGTCTCTATCTCCCAGTTTCTTTGGTCTGCCGAGTCGGGGCACATTCGACAATCATCTCTCACCTTCCACCTCTTAATCATATAGGACACTGCCGATTTTGGGTACTTCAGATCACTAGATATGTCCCATAAGGATCGGCAACATTTGTGATGCCCGATAATTATACCTTTCTCGAAATCAGAGAGCTCCGAACTGCGAGGCATCTTGCATGCAAGTAAAGCTGATGCTGTTTCCTACACGATATATACCGGCGGAGTCCGTGACATACCTTAAGACTGCAGATATCGTCATTTGCATAGGTGTCCAAATACTTATTGGTAGTCAGTGTATATGTAATGAAACGGTGTCCGCCGAAAGCATGGCGGGCTCAAAATCATCGCGGGCGAAAACGTCGCGGAGAAATTAACGCAAGGCGAAAATGTCGTGCTACAAAACATCGTGGGAGAAAACATCGCAAAGAGAAAACATCCTGGTACAAAATATCGTCGTCGGAAATAAAGCGGTTCAAAAACTTCGCAGTTTAAAAACATCGCCGTCGAAAATATCGCGGTAAAAAATAAAGTATTGACAGATCATCGCAGGGCGATAACATCGCAGACCTGCTTTTTTCAGGCTTTAATAATTGTAAATGGATATTCCGATAATGATTTATGATCGCGAGATGAAAAGAAAGATAATTTTTACCTTCATATTTATTAACTAATAAGTTTTTGCTGAAAAAGTAAGAAGGAAACTTAATACTTAAGAATAAACTGAAGCAGAATAAGAAATAATTTTCATTATAAGAGTATTAGATTGACAAAAGTGATTTACAATTATTAAAGCCTGAAAAAAGCATGTCTGCCATGTTATCGTCATGCGATGATTTGTAGATACTTTACTTTTACTACGATATTTATACGACGATGTTTTTAAACTGCGAAATTTTTGAACCGCATTTTTTTGGACGACGATATTTTGTATCATGATGTTTCAGAACTGCGATGTTTTCTCCCACGATTTTTTTGTATCACGACGTTTTCTCCGCGACATTTTCGTCCGCGATGTTTTTGCCGCGATGTTTTCGGCTGTAACCTAATGAAATTGTGGTTGGATGACACGACATGAATGATTTGATAGTGAATGCGGTACAAACTTGCATTAAAATTTCCGTTGAAACAGGACATTTCCTATGATTCACTGTGAACATAGCTTAACACACTCGTGTAGAATTATTCATAATTAGAACTGGCCGAAGAATGTAATGACAGAACACTTTTAGAGGCACTGAAATAAGAACACTGAGATGTAGATGCGTAGAAATACTAATTGCATAGATACTTTGCAATTAGTATTAATTGTATTAGTATTAGTATTAGCAATTAGTATTTCTACGCATTAATACTAATAATAAATTAGTATTTCTACGCATTAATACTAATGCGTAGAAATACTAATTGCATAAATACATGTTGCTTAGAGCTTTCATTCATTTTTGAAGAAGAAGCAGTCGAGCCGGATTAAATTCCATTTATTTATTTAAATTCCCATTTTGTGGCCACAGTTAACTTGGCACTCTACTCGTGCCTATTAAAGAGCATTTACAATTTTGATATTATTGCCATAGAAGAGAATGTAGCAGCACCCACATAATTGGAGAAAGGCGTCTGGCCAAAAAGAAAGCAAAAGCAAAAGTGACGCATCAGTTCATAGAACGAAGGGAGGGAGTCAATAGTTTCAGTTTTTAGTTTTGGTTTACAATTTGGTGATTGGTCAAGAGGCATCTGCATTAAGGGTTATGAAGGATCGCATGATTAATTTGAATGACGCAGTTTAGACTTACAGTGCTATTTTTAAAACAGAGCGATGAAGTTTCCAAATGAAATAAAAAACAAAAGAGCTTATAGTGAATTAAATTTAGAAGTTTGGTTTCATTTTTTTTATCTTACACACACACACACACCAGCTTTTTTCCGGAATAAATAGATTGCTGAAGAATCATAGATATAGTCGTAGCTCAAAGTATCAGACGATAAGTTTAAAAAACAGAATCCATTTATTATTCAGAAGAAAGTAGCAGTTACAAAAATCATGTCTCCGGAGTAAATAAAAAGAAACTACTAATAACTTTTTATATGAAGTTTACTGCATCCTTACATTAAAGAAAAGACCCCCGATATTCCTTTGCGAGTCCTTTTATAGCCTCTGGAAAGGCGGAGCTTCCAAGAAAAGACGTCAGCCTCGTCCGTCATTCCAGTTCGCTTTAAATATCTCCAGAACATTCTATAACTGTACGTGTAGAAAAGGCGGGAAAAACAACTTGACTACGGGGCTGTGGATTTAATTCCACGTACTTTCAAATAAGAGACCGTCGCCATTAAAAATAAAAAGAACATACAGTTAGAATTTTAAATGTATTTTTGACTATGGAATTTTATTATTACACATATATATATATATATATATACATATATATTTATACATGTTGAGGCCAATTACAACAAAAACAGGAGGTGCACAACTACATGTTATAGTAGTTCCATATATATAAAATTCCAACGTTCTTCTGATACTACTCGTTTTTGCGTTATGCGAGAGTGATACATACGTGTACTGACGTCAGGAAAAATCTCATGTAAATGTATTTTAAATCCATCTTATAATCCGATTTTGGAAAGAGAGTCATTTGTTCTGTTCGTACGTACAGATGTTACGCAAAAGCGTCGTTAAATTGGATTTGAGAGTCTTTAAAATGGATGTATTCGTTGAAATGTGATACCTGATATGGTTCGCGATCACAGTACTTCCTTTGCTTCGTACAAGGAAGTAAGAATGTGCGAATAAGTGTGAATAAGTGTCAGTTTGCTTCAGAAAATCCTTCAGTGATGGTATCCCTATCTGTAGGTAGACAGCCCTCCTGTGGTGTTGCCCTTTTCAACTAACATAATAATCAAATTTTATTCCAAATATTTCTACCGTTTAAAGATTATACATATTTTATAGGTTTAATACGAATGACTTACCTACATCAGCGATCATTACCAAATGAAAAATTTTCTTCTTTAGTAATATTATTAAGAGTATCGGAATCATTTCTTTATCAGAAATAAAAATTCCAAATGCCATTGTTTCAAATCTCCTTAAAGATTTCCTTTGCAGCTGCACTCGCGGAAAACTACTCGATAATCGATACATTCCGGTTCGATATCGATGCACCGCAAGTTTCTTCTTTGCAGTCGATACTGCTCTTCAGTATCTACTTAGAGACAGAAAATAGAAGGCATTAACGGAATTGAAAGTGAAATTTGCAATGAATATAAAGGCGTTCATTAATTTGGAAGATACGGAGAGAAGCTACAGCTTTTAATCATTAATTAATTAGAAACAATTTGTACAACTTCTGTTATAAATATATTAATTGAAATTATATCCATTAGAAATAATTCTAGAAGTACTACTTTATACGATATTAATCCTGAAATTTATAAATTGTGAAAAGAATTCAATATAGCGAATAACATTAAAGATAAATTCTTGATTTTCTATTGCTTATTACATTTAGAAATTCTTGAAATTTAATTAATGGTATTGTAAAAAGAAGATATTAAGTTTAGGATCATTATGAAGAAAAAAATTGCTTCTTTATATTGTACAATTGTGTAGAACTTCATGGGCATTTCTGAATAATTAATAATAATTAGCATGCTTCGTGCAATGAATTACTGCATATTCTGGGGTATAACGCCCACTTTTAATGCAAGAAATGAGATAGACATTTACGTTTGCGGATTATATGCCGGATATAAAAAAGGTAAATTTAAAAATAAGGAAAAAGTGAACATAAAAAATTTGCACAAAAAAAGGGCAGTTCTATATCTCAAGACCTATTGGACAGATTGTCGAAATTTAATTTGTGTTTTCCATGTATGGAAAGCGTGACTTAGCATATATATCAGATTTATATACACTGAAGTGACAAAAGTCATGGGATACCTCCTAATATTTTGTCGGTCCTCCTTTTGCCCGGCGAAGTGCAGTAACTCGACGTGGCATGGACTCAAAAAGTCGTTGGAAGTCCCCTGCAGGAATATTGAGCCATGCTGCCTCTATAGACGTCCATAATTGTGAAAGTGTTGACGATGCAGGGTTTTGGGCACGAACTGACCTCTCGATGATGTCCCATAAATGTTCGATGGGATTCATGTCGGGCGATCTAGGTAGCCAGATCATTCGCTGGAATTGTCCAGAATGTTCTTCTAACCAATCGCGAACAATTGTGACCCGGTGACATGGCACATTGTCATCCATAAAAATCCCATCGTTGTTTGAGTACGTGAAGTCCATGAATAGCTGTAAGTGATCTCCAAGTAGCTGAAGGTATCCATTTCCAGTCAATGATCGGTTCAGTTGCACCAGAGGACCGAGTCCATGCCATGTAAAAACAGCCCAGACGATTATGGAACCACCACCAGCTTGAACAGTGCCTTGTTGGCAACTTGGGTCCATGGCTTCGTGGGGTCTGCGCCACACTCGAACCCTACCATCAGCTCTTAACAACTGAAATCGTGACTCATCTGACCAAGCCACGGTTTTCCATTCGTTTAGGGACCAACCGATATGCTCACGAGCCCACGAGAGTCGCTGTCGTGCTGTCAGTAAAGGCACTCGAGTCGGTCTTCTGCTGGCATAGCCCAAGTAAGACAAATTTTGCCGCACCATCCTATCGGACACGTCCCTCGTATGTCCCACATTGATTTCTGCGGTTATTTGACGCAGTGTTGCTTGTCTGTGAACATTGAAATATCTACGCAGACGTCGCTGGTCTCGGTCGTTAAGTGCAGGTGGTCGGCCACTGCGCTGTCCATGGTGGGATGTTATGCCTGAAATTAGATACTCTCAGAACACTCTTGACACTGTGGATCTCGGAATGTTGAATTCACTAACGATATCCGAAATGGAATTACCCATGCGTCTAGCTCCAATACCATTCCGCGTTCAAAGTCTGTTAATTCTCGTCGTGTGGCCATAATCACGTCAAAGCCTCTTCACATGAATAACTTGAACACAAATGAAAGCCCTGCCAAAGCACTTCGCATTTATACATTTTCTACGCGATACTACTGCCATCTGTATATTTGCATATTGCTATCCCATGACTTTTGTCACTTCAGTGTATAACATTGTATTAACATAAGTATTTGGACACAAAATCGGACTTTTTCTGATACAACATACCTAATTTTTTTTCATATTTGGATACTACGACTCAATTTATGCCAAAATGCCAAGTTTGGTAAAAGTCGCACGAGCAGTTTTTAAACAATTACCTCTCAAAAGTTTAGCTCCTCCATGTTAATTGCATTTGGTATATATAGTTATTAATATCTCATTTCCTATTAAACTTACGTGATTGTTCATTTCACATTTCAAAATTTATATTCATTCCGAAAAAAATTTACCGATTTTTTATGATTTATTTTCAAAATTTATGTTTAAATAATTTTTATAAATCTTTCGAAAAATATTTTGAAATATAAACCATGAAAGTTTTACCATCTTAATGTAGATGTATATCTAAGCATGGCTGCAAAAAATTACAGATTTTTTGTTCAAAATTTCCTAAGATATACGTGAATTTACATACTGGCGCGTTTTGAAATTTAGGATGTTTGTTATAAGAGATAATATTGTCAAATGTGGTTGACGCACTTTGTAAAAATTCTTTGAAAGTATGAAAGATTACCTTTTTTTCGCTCGTGTACAATGAAAAAAGGAGAGGAAAATAGCTTGCTGTAAATTAAGAAGTTCGCCAGGTGAATGTTTCGCGGCGCAAACTGAAAAAATGAGCGAAGATAAATTTTTAAATCTCTGTATAAATTTCGCGGCAGAAATTACAAAATTTAATATTTAGGCATAATTTGAGTCGTAGAATCGAAATATGGAAAAAAAAATGTGGTATGTTATTTCAGAGAAAGCCCGATTTTGTATCATAATACCTCTGATAGAATAATGCTATATTTAAATCTAATATATAACCTAAGTCTCGCTTTCGAGACATGGAAACGCAAGTTAAATTTCGACAATCGGTCCAGTAGAACGGGGGATACAGAATGCCCCCCTTTTTTTAACTTCCTTGTACGAAGTAAAAAGGAAGTATTGTAATCGCGAAAAGTTTCAGGCAGCATATTTCAACGAAAATATCCATTTTGACCGCTATCGAATGCAATTTAACGATGTTTTTGCCTGATATCTGTACGTATGGACAGAATAAAGGACTCTTTTCCTCCAAAAAATTATAAAACTGCTTTAAAATTAATTCGTGGCGTCTGTACTTTTTCGTGGCGTTGAGAATTTTTCGTGGCGTCTGTACGAACGTATGTACGTACGTGCGTGCGTACGTAGGTATCTCGCATAACTCAAAAACGAGTAGCCTCAGAACGTTGAAATTTTGTATATAGGACTGCTATAACATGTAGATGTGCACCTCATATTTTGGTTGCAATCGGCCGCACCAAACGTATATAAATATATTTATATATATATCTACTCTATTACCCGGCTCAGTGATCTCAGTTTCTTTACTCTTATATGTTTGTAAATTGTACATTTTTGCTTTAAAAATGATTGAATTATGTTGTTTTTATCTTCCTGTTAAGGATTTTATGCCTTTAGTAAATCTGTGTGCAATATTTCTAGAATTATCAGCAATTTTAAAGTTGTTTAATTGCCGCTAAGCCTGTTTTTAATGGCGGTCATTGATGTTTACATTTGCAACAGGAGACTAGGGGATTTGATCTAGAGAAACTTAGCTTCACAACAACAAAGATAACGCATTCATTTATTAT
This sequence comes from Stegodyphus dumicola, assembly GCF_044657685.1. Classification (NCBI taxonomy): domain Eukaryota; kingdom Metazoa; phylum Arthropoda; class Arachnida; order Araneae; family Eresidae; genus Stegodyphus; species Stegodyphus dumicola. The sequence continues at coordinate 124,402,879 of NC_140778.1, forward strand.
TACCAATTAAATCATTCTTTCTGGAATTGTTTCAAGGAAATAAGCCTTTGAGATTTACTTCGTAATTTTTAATATAGATATTTTGAGTTTTTATGTATTGTAGCCTTCTCGCGAAGTGAGAACTGAATTAATTGAATGAGAAATACTCAATCGTCTGTGAAAAACTGTTTCTTTTTTTGTTTTGTTCTCTTATTTTCTTTTATATATAGTTCTAGCTTTATTAGTATTTGAATAGAACATGTGGCAACGATTAGATAATTCTTTAAATGATATACATTTTGTGCATTCTGAGTTATAATATGAAGGAAATATAATACTGTTAAGTAAACCTAGTAGCTCCGTGTCGCTATGGTAAACAAAGTGAATTTTAAAGAATGCATTTATTCTATTGTGGTTTATGCGCTGTCGGCGAAGTATGTTTAATTCAATCTAATAAGTTTAAATAAAATGCAAGAAAAAATGCGTATAATTTAATATTCCGTATAAGGAAGTCATGTGGTGTACACATCAGATTTTGTTCTTTAAATACAAGATGTACCTAAACGCTGTTACTGTTGATTCTTGCGACTTTCTAGGGCCCAGTTTGCACTAATTTCTTCTAGGATAGGCCATTTTGTTACTCCTTTTCTCTAAGCACATTCATCTTTTTTTAATATTTTTAGGTGGTAATTCTTAATTATTACTGTGGTATTATTTTCTTCCAGTCATGTCTGTAGCTTACACTAGCGCCAAACATCTTTGCTGCCGCATCACTTGAGATTTCCTTCGCAAGTTGAATGCTTTTGCATTTGTCACCAGTACTATGTTTTATTTCATTTGACAGGAACCATACTTACTACTGATGTTAACACTAGATTAAACGTATTTCACCTAAAGCAAATGCAATTTACTTAAGCTTCCGATGTTCACTTCAAAATCACGGCTTCATATGGCTTCAGAAAAAGAAAACATTTAATTCCGTGAATTCATCCGGATCGGAAGTACATACGTATCACAAATTATTTCCGGCTTTTCTGGAAACCCTAGAATTACATTCTTGTTTACATTTTCATTACTCCTTCAAGCATTCGCCCCAACGCACAAATTTTTCCTCTAATCCTTTGTCAATTCAGTAAACCATTATTCGAAAGCCGGAGAACAATCTACAAATAAACGACTACAAAAGATAACAGCATCCTGCAGGTTTCCGGTTTCTTCATAACGAAACGGTTGCTCGTTATATGGCGAATATACCTAAAAATTAAAAAATGCAGTTCAAAATTACAGGTGAACGTTATACGCCGGAATATACGGCATTTTTTCCACAATGTTACTGTAACTTTTCTTTCCAACAGAGCAAAAAATGGCAAAGAAAAAGGTAATGTAAACAAAATAAAATATTATAAAAATGCAGAAATTTTCTGAGAGGATTTTTTGGAGTTTAAAAGTAATTTATTATAGTTGTATTATTCTTAAAAACGTATAGTAAAATAAAATCACTAAAATTAGTTTACATTTAAAAAGAAATGTTTAGTAGCTGGCGCTTATATTATTACATCGACCGTTAAGCTGTCGCCAAGCAATATAATTTAGCGCCAATTATGGATATGCCGTGATGAACCAATACACGTCTAAAATCTGCGCTTTCGTTTTATGAAATCCTGACTGATTCCCGACAGCATATTTCAGAAGTGCACATCAGCGTAGCAACTGAGGGAGGGGTTTCGGAAATGGACCAATGAGCTGCTATTGCTCTTGTGACACTAAATCTTAGTGCATGTGAGCATATGTTGTTTACGTTTTAATTTGCATTTGTTTCGCAGTTACAAGTATATGGCGAAATAGTAAGAAATCTAGTAGTGCTTTCGTTTTCTGAGTTTGATTAATCGCTGACATTTCACTTTCGCGATTTTTATCACGCATTAATATTAGGATTGATGTTCACGGTATATTATGTGGATTAAGAGAATTCAAGTGTGTATTTTTTTAATTGAGATGAGAATGAAAGGGTTACAATGAATCTAGTTTTTTATTATTTCAGTGCTTGCATTCTTTTGATTTTTAAAGTGTAAGATTCAGAATATATATGATCTGATTATATACATTGCCGACATGAAAAATTATATGTAAATAAATTGAATATATTCGTTGTGAATAAGATAAATTCACTCTGTTTCTTGAGTATTATTTCTTGTGTAGACAGTACATTTAAAAGCCAGTTATTAAATGAGAAATTTAGCACACTAAATGTATACGAATGCAAATTAGTAAAGTTCACTTTGAATAAAATTCTGCATTGCTTATTATTATAGAACATCTTTTTCATATAGACTGCAATAAAAAAGTACTGACTTCTATTTACATATACACAGACTACCAATAAGTATTTGGACACCTATGCAAATGACGATATCTGCGGTCCCAAGGTACGCCACGGACTCCGCCGATATATATCCTGTAGAAAACAGCATCGGCTTTAGTCGCATGCAAGATGCCTCGCAGTTCGGAGCTCTCTGATTTCGAGAAAGGTATAATTATCGGGTATCACAAATGTGGCCGATCCTTAAGGGACATATCTAGCGATCTGAAGTACCCAATATCGACAGTGGCCTATGTGATTAAGAAGTGGAAGAGAAGGGGTGATTGTCGGAATGTGCCCCGAGTCGGCAGACCAACGAAACTGGGGGATAGAGACCGACTAGTGCTGTCCAGAGAAATTCGGAAGAACCGCACCCATTCGATAGCCCTCATCCGCGAGGAGTTTCAACAGGCGTCCGGGAGTATCGTTTCAATGAATACCATCCGCAAGGAACCACATCTGCTTGGTTTTCATGGTCGTGCTGCTGCCCTTAAGGCTTTGATCACAAAGTCCAACAGCGCTGCTTCGTCGCCCTGCTTCGCAAAGCACATCGAAATTGGACCATAGATCAGTGGAAACGGGTTCTTTGGAGTGACGAATCAAGATTCACCCTTTACCGTTCGGATGGAAGGGTCTGGGTCTGGCATCTACCTGGAGAACGTCTCCTGCCAGAATGCATTGTGCCAACAGTCAAGTTCGGCGAAGGTGGAATTATGGTCTGGGGGTGTTTCTCCTGGTATGGGCTGGGACACTTGGTCCCCATTCATGGTGAGCTCAACTCCGATGCCTACTGCACTATTTTGGATGACAATGTGCTTCCTACGTTGTGGCAGTTTTACGGGTTGGACCCCTGTTACTTTCAGGACCACAATGCCAGTTGTCATGTTTCGACATTAACCAAGGCTTGGTATGGTGCCAATGGAGTTCATCGAATGGACTGGCCTGCCCAGAGTCCAGACCTGAACCCTATCGAGAACCACTGGGACGATTTGCATCGCCGAATTCAGGTGTGCACTACCCGTGCAAAATCGGTGAAGGAACTTCTATGTCTTCTTCAAGCCGAGTGGAAGAAAATACCACTAGCTGTCATACAAAGACTTGTGGAAAGTATGCCCCGGAGGGTCCACGCTGTAATTACCTCTTGTGGAGGCTCTACCAACTATTGAGTTTGAATAAAGTTAGTTTTTATTTTCTATTACAGGTGTCCAAATACTTATTGGTAGTCAGTGTATAACTGGTGTAAATATTTTTCTCATACGCATAGTTTTATGTAAAGATTGCATTTGGGCTCAGATGTTTATCACATTTCTCTCTTCATCTTATTTACCACTTATTAAGTAATATTTCACAACGATATTTTTGCGAAGTATCCAACATGTGTTTGTTTTATTTCAACCAGGTAGTAAAATTTTCTTAATTGCCTATATTTGATCTAGCTAGAAAGTTTCAGAAGCAATCGACGATGCTTTAATTATTTTGTAAAGAAAAATACGTGGTAGAGTATTTTCAACTATCTTTGCTTAAATCTTAAAGCACGCGAAAGGTCATGTGACATGACAGAAATATCACTGGATGCTCATTGGTCCATTCTAGAAGCCACTCGCTCATTGGCTACACAGATGTGTACTTGTCAAATATGCTTCCCGACAACATTTTGTTTTTATGATTAAGGATATAAATTAACTGTTACTGTTGTACTCGTTTTTTGAATTTTGAAAAAACAAATGATCGAAATTTGAGATTTACCTCCTACAGAGTATCAAGAAATGGGTATTACCAATGTTATGGAAACCTACCATATAAAATGTGTATTAATTGCTATAATATGGTTAATTGACATTGATTAAACAGCTGACTGCGGGAAGTTTGTACATAGCGTTCTGAACAGAGTCACAGCATTTGGCATAGCTTTATAAACAGAGCTTCCGGTAAAATATAGGGATCTAACAAAATAGTAGAAATTCATGGTAGTCTTTTTACGAAGCGCCAAAACTAAACGGATGTAGTAATAGTTATTTTTAAATAAAGAAGCAGCAGTTCCTTCTGAATTCCCCAGGAAAGACTGGCATAATTTTACAAGGACCTCCGGCAATTTTCCTGGATCGATGATAACAAAACTTCAAGGTCGGCGGGATAATACGTAAGTACCTAATAGTTTTATTGAAAAGGCTAAAAAGAATAAATGTGGCTTTTACTTAGCTATTATTTAATTCAATAACCAAATTTAACAAATCTGTTGTGGACAGCATATGAATTACTTGTAGGCATTATTCGTGTGGTCTATTAAATTATACAAATTATTTTACTGCACCTCATTTAAATTTATTTCATCAATTTATTCTAACATAGTTAACTGATCTCTGAAGGAAAGTTCAAAATGATATAAAAAAATTTAAATTTTGAAATTAAATATAAAAACGTAATAATTTACAAAATACGGAGAAAGAATTCAACTCACAGTTACTAAAATGAATTGTTAATTGAGTACAGAAACTGTTATCGAAGTAGGAGAAGTTGGAAGAACAAAAGAACATAATTCAATGTGGAAGAAGAGTGACACTTAGGGTTGCCTGTTTGACGTCATTGGTAATACAAATTGTCGAAGGAAAGTTTTAAACCTCCCCAAAGGTATAGTAAGACTTTATTCAAAATTAAAACTGAAAAGAATTAAAGCAATGTAAGTAAGAAAAGAAAATAAAGGATAAATGTTAGCCATGGGCCTCAGAATAGAGTAGACCCTTAGTAAATAAAAAAAACTAAAGAAAAATTGTCAGTAATTACATAATTTACACTACAAAACTTTTCAATTAATCCTCCCTTATCTTTCTCTTACTTCAGCTTTCGGATAAAGAGATCATTTACCTGAATACAATTACAGGATTTAGATCACTTCAACTTTTTTAAGTATCTGTTAATAAAATTAATTGGAATTTCATTTTCTTGAAAACTTTAATGATAATAAGAATCTCCTTCTATTGTTGTTTAATTTCGGTGCATACTTTTTAACCCTAGCAATTTGATTAAAAATTGCTTTGTGATAACTTTTATAGAGTTGTTAGTATTCCAATTTATAAGTTTAATTGTTGAAAAATTGAATTTTCGTCTTTTATCAAAAAGTTTTACTTCTTTTAAATTACAAATTCTTAGATCTAGATAATCTACATTTAAATTAATTTGCATTAATCCTTATTGGTCTTATTTAGTTTAGCTGGTTTAGATGTTGTTTATTTCAATAAGATTATTATTGTCGAACGTAATTATATCATCTATATACCTGAATGTATATGCAAATTTATTGAAAACATCTTCGGAAAGGGTTTTAAGGAACTTGTACTCTTTAGAAAGTAAATAGAGGTTACATAAGTGCGTCGCGTAAGAACTTCCCATTGGAATACCATTGTAATTCAGGTAAAGAGTGTTTTCATGCTTGATAAAGTTAGTAAAAAGCGAGAAAGCGAGAAATAGAGATATTATTTACATTTTTTAAACCTTTTTTGCATTTCAGGGGAAAAATTGGGAGTTCTAGAAAACTTTCAAAGATTTCTTTTAGTGGAGGAGATGTGTAGAGATTTTCCTATTCATAGCAGCTTATAGAGTAATACTTTAGATTTTTAATTTTCATCAGTTATTTGCATGTTGTTTTAAGTAACCTAGCAGTAGCGGTTTTCATCATTGGCTTTATCAAAAGCACTTGTTATACATTCGTTTGAGCAAATTTGTAAATATACTATCAAAATCTTATTGTAGTTTCTACTACTATTTGTAATAAATCTAAATTTGATATGATGTTTTCATGAAATTTTGTAATTTCACATAAATTGGCAAATATGTTCTTTCCAGTATAAAGAAAATGTTCCTTTTTTTGTGAAAAGCATTTAGTTTTGACGATTGTTGACCTTTCTATATTTTTGGAAACACAGTAGGTTATTGAATTATGGAGCTCCTTTTCAATAAGAGAATTACAGAACTTTTTTCATAAAATGCTAAAATTGTTGCTTGCTTTACCAATTTCGGTAATTCTAAACTATTTTTTCTTTTGAATCTTCTGATATAAATCTTTCCAATTTTTAATTCCTTTAAGGGGACTCATACACCTTAAACCCCTCATGATCTTCGAATATGTGACTGTTGCAAGAATTGGGATATTTTATTTATTTTAAAAGCAATTACTTCCAACCTTTTACAGCTGACTACATAATATAGCTGCTTTAGAAACTAGTAACCAGAAAGTTTGTGTTGCCACAAATAGTTTTGTAATTTAATCATCTTTGTGACAAAATATTTTGCCATGTTTCCACCTTCCGCGCATGATATTTTAAAAATGGCTAATGGTACATACTTGAAATTAGATGCAGTTCTTTATATGAGCACTATTTTCGAACCGAACCAACAATCTGATGAATATTTTAATATTGAAAAATTTTATGGACGAAAACATTGCAAATTTTGTTAATAAAATACATTTTATAAACTCAACTCAAAATAAAATAAAAATTGAACATGAAATTTTTAGAATTTTAGGTTCACAGTAGTTTCCAAATGTTATAAAAGCTATACATTAAATATGGAATTAAATTATGAAACAGAATGTTTTAAACTGTGCGCGCAAGTTGGAAACATGACGAAAAATGTTGTCACAAAGCGGATTAAATTATAAAAATATGTGTGGCAACACAAACTTTCTGATGACTATTTCAGAAAGCAGCTATATTATGTAGTCAGCTGTAAAAAGTTGGTAGTAATTGCTTTTAAAATAAATAAGTTATCCCGATTCTTGAAACAGTCACCTATTCGAACATCTTATAGGTTTTAAGGTGTAAGAGTCCCCTTAAATCCTTGAGATATATATTTTTTTTTGCTTTGATCTAATGTTTCCTATATCCATTCCTTAAAAGGATGAGCTGGTGAACTTAGTAGAAAACTTGCTTTCCATATGAAATTATCAAACTCTGCTGAAGTACTTTCGAAACAACTGAATGCAGAAATTTATTTTACTGTCTAAACTTTGTAACTTTTTTTTCATGAGCTGCTTTAATTCTTGATCCTGTACTCTATCTAGATTTCCTATAATTATATGCTTATGTTGTTCATCCACATAGGTAGAAATTTCAGTTCATCACAATATTAAGTTTCTTCATGGTGGTTGGTAATGTCACTTTACAATATATTTCGGAAAGAAATACTCAATTATTCTGGCACAAATTTCAAACGCCAAGAAAACAAAATCATTCGAGCGGATTTGGGAATGTCAAAATGGATGTTTTTCTTAAAATATGATATCCGAAAATTTTCGAGGTTACAATATTTTCGTTACTTCGCACAAGGAGTTAAAAACACAAATAAATAAATAAATTCTTAGATCTTATAAGTTCTTAAAGAAGTTTCTAATAATATAGTTTCTTATAAGAAAGAAAACTAGTGTTAGTATATTTTGTTTTCTTATCCTTCATGATGTCCGTTGGCTAATTCTCCGTTGGCTGAAGATGAATGTAATATTCGTGAAGTTTTAGTGTTATGTGAGTGAAATACATAATAAAAAGTGCAAAATTTATTACTTATAGTCAGTAGAAATTGAATCCAAATGTCAAAATTATTTAATACTTTAAAATTATTTAAATATTGTTAACTTTTATTACGTAACGTAAAATTAAAATTTTTGACATAGTAAATAAATTATCCCTATATATTTTATATTAAAATAAAACAGAGATAAGTCGGCAACACATTTTTCTCTTTGCTCGCCTTTTTCTTCCCCCTTAAAGTAGTAACTGCACTTTTATCTGGAATAGAAGAGGTATTTTCTTACTGTCTAAGTTTAACATCACTTTTAGTAGTCGCTTTCTTACTGTATTCGGGGTAGAACATTACGGACATGTTATGGTTTCCATTAGAGGAGGTCTCTCTTAGGCGTTGCCATTCTCATTTCCTAAAATGATCATGACCCTATTCAGAGTTCAGAAGTTTGAAATACTTCTTAGAGAAATTCTAATCTTTCTTAGTAGAGAATGCTGGAAAATTTATTTTTCACTCCTTAACTTTTACTTTGTTTACAGTAGAGCGGGATTCATGGCGTCCTGTTATTTGTTAGAATTCAGATCACACTGAAAAGTCACAAGAGTTTGCTTATCTTTTCGATCATCTCGTTTTGAGTAGTAAAGTTTTTGCGAGTTGCTGAGCCTATGTACTTTTTGTTTTAAATATTTGTGAAAGGTTAATAAAAAATTTAATTGAATATCATACACTTTTATTTTTCTTTTAAAGTGATCGAATATGTGGGGAGTGATTTTGTAAGAGCATATATACTTTATGGGAAAGAATTGGGAAACAAATAGATGGATAGTAGTGTTAGCAATTTCCGCAATCTATCGCCAGATGGCGTCATGATATTAAAAGACATTCAAAGCATTTATAATAATACAAAAGAGAGATAAAGAATGTAACCATGGCAACAGACGATATTAATTACTCACGCAACGTTTTAAAATAGTAGCAGAATAAAGTATTTTGGCGATGTGTGAATTTCTGTCCTGATAAATAACTATCTGTGCGGCTTATAAATATCTTAGAGCTTATAAATATCTTAGAGCTTATAAATATCTTATAAATATCTCTCTTACCGAAGAGGCAGGGTTGTTTGGTTTGGTTTATGCAAATACGGCAAAGCCCCGAGGGATATCTGCCTAAGTGGAGGGATGCCTTCGTGGAGGGCTTTCTAAGGGAAACTGGCACATATGCATGTTACTACATGGGGAAAACCACGAAAACGCCAAACAGACAGCCCATTCACGGAATTGGAACCTCGAACCGAACTACCAGTCTTCAGCGACTTTACCGCTCAGTCGTTAGTGGGCCGAAGCCAGGCTGTAGCTGTTCGTCTTTCCATAGGTGGCAACGGTGTGGCTGCCTATTCGGGGCCTCCACAATAAATTGGCCACCACATCTGGCCTTATGTAAATTCAGTAGTAAAAATTATACTACATTAATAAAATTAAAATTCTATGTAAATAAAATTAAAATTTGCAAATGAGATTTTTAAACTGAAATTTTGATTATAGGACGAATTCAAACACTCTCTTGGAAAACACATAAACGGTACTTTTGTAGTAATTGTACGAAAATTAGCTCTGGCGCTTAAATTGTATTTTCTACATAATATACCTTTTATTTTTCATGCAATTAAATCATTCTTCTCAAAATTTTTAATCTAAATACTAGCGATTTTTATATGTAAAATATAAATATATAGAAAGTAGAATGATCCACACAAATAAATTTTAAATATACTGTAAATTTAGCATATCTTTATCTCGAATCTTCAGTTATGTCTGCTGTCATGTATCTGGCTGCGGTGAGCCAGTCAGCTGACTGCTAAAGTCCAGCAAGTGAGAGAGACGACAGTTGCATGTTAGCCTCAGAGGAGGCAGGTGGTAGATTAACTATGTTGTAGGAGCGAGGTAGTGCTCTGAGTTTACCATTATTATTTGAACGTTAATTTTTAATAAATGTTTGTTTCGTTTTCTTTATGGTGCCTTATTCATCCGTAAAGCCATTACATCTGCATTCAAGCTATGCTTCAATGTTCTGAAATAATAATTATAAAGAGCTAGCTAATCTTCTTAGGTAGCTGATTGCTTAGCTAATTGATGCTAAAGTTAGTTCGCATTCTATTCTAATTAAAACTAATTTTGAATTTGTTATTATCTCGCATTATTAATTTATTATTAGCTCGCATTGTATTTTAATCAAAATTAATTTTTTATTTTTTATTAGTTTGTTATAGCTCTAAGTTTGTTTTTAGCTCGCATTGTATTAAAACTAAAAATTTTTAGAATTCTTTTATTTTTAGAGACTAAAATTAGTTCATTTTCTTATCAAAATATGAACTTAATTTTGAATAATATTAAAAATAAACTTCTTTTTTAAGCAGGGCAGTTCTTCTGTGTTTGTACCTTTTAAAAATAAACAAAAAATGTATAAATAAATTAAGCTTATTAGTGGTCGAGCGGATAAGAGTGCTGAATATAGGCATTTCGATCTGGATTATAATTCTAGCGAAAGGACAGGACATAAGGGTGTTTCATATTTTATGTATAGGTAATGGAAATAAGAAAGTCCTCCATGAATGCGTTCCATTATTTAATCGGATAAACTTTGTATTTTTCGTCTAATCAATTAACTTTCAAACAAACAAAAATAAGTGTTCTCTCGCATTTATTTTTGTTGTTTGCTTAGTTAATTGATTACGATCTTTTGGTTTGTTTAGCTAATTGATTGCTTAGGTAATTCATGCTAACGTTTATGCGTTTGTAAACGCAACAAAGATATTTTTATATGGCCACCGTGCACAAAAAAAGAAGGAGGAAGACATTTCTATATCTCCCGTTCTACTGAGCCGATTGACGCCATTAAACTTGCTTTTATTCACGTTTCGAAAGAGTGACTGAATATGTATATTAGATTTATAAAAATATTGTTGTAAAATAGGCATTTTGACATAAAATCAAACTTTTTCTGAAATGACATACGATTGTTTTCCCATATTTCGATTCTACGACTCGAATTATGTCTAAATATTAAATTTGTAAAATTTAGTGAGAAACGTACAGAGAAATTTAAAAAATTATTTTGGCGCACTTCTTTCAATTTGCGCCAAAATAATTCACTTGGGGAAATTTTCAGTTTATAGCAACCTATTTTCCTTTTTCATTTTTTCACTGCGCACGAGCTGAAAAAAAGTTGCGTCGTTTGTTCTTTCAAATAATTTTAACAAGGTGCCTAATACACATATGACTTTATTACCACTTATAAAAAAATCTGATGTGTACACCACATGACTTCCTTGTACGGAATATTAAATTATACGCCTTTTTTTCTTGAATTTCATTTAAACTTATTGGACTGAATTAAATCTACTTCGCCGACAGCGCATAAACCACAATAGAATAAGTGCATTCTTTAAAATTCACTCTATTTGTTTAACATAGTGACACTCTGGCGCTAGGTTCAATTAACAATATTACATTTCGTTCATATTATAACTTAAAATGCACAAAATTGATATCATTTAAAGAATTATCTAATCGTTGCTACATGTTCTATTCAAATACTATAATAAAGCTAGAAAGATGTACAAAAGAAATTAAGCAAACAAAACTAAAAAGCAACAGTTTTTCGCAGACGATTGAGTACTTCTCATTCAATTAATTCAGTTATCACTTCGCGACAAGGCAAAAATACATAAAAAGTCAAACTATCTGTATTAAAAATTACGAAGTAAATCTTAAAAACTTACTTCCTCGAAAAAATTCCAAAAAGGATTAAGCATGATTTAATTCGCAATAATAAATGAAGGCGTTATCTTTGTTGTTGCGAAGCTACGTTTCTCTAGATTGGCAACAAATCCACTACTCTGCTGTTTCAAATGTAAACAAGCAATGGCCGCCATCAAAAAAACGTATTAGGCTTAGCGGCACTTAAACAACTTTAAAATTGTTGATAATTCTAAAAATATTGCATACAGATTTACTAAAGGCATAAAAACCTTAATCGGAAGATAAGAACAACATAATTCAATCATTTTTAAAGCAAAAAATGTACAAATTACAAAAATATAAGAGTAAAGAAACTGAGATCACTGAGCCAAGTAAGAGAGTGGATATATATATAAATATATTTCTATACCTTTGGCGCGGCCGATGGCAACCAAAATACGAGGTGCACATCTACATATTATAGTAGTCCTATATACAAAATTGCAACGTTCTGAGGCTGCTCGTTTTTGAGTTATGCGAGATACGTACATACGTTACTACAGACACCACCAAAAATTATCTTCAGAATTCATTTTAAAGCAGTTTTATAATTTTTTTGGAGGAAAAGAGTCTTTTATTCTGTCTTTACGTACAGATATTACGCAAAAACATCGTTAAATTGCATTCGAAAGCGGTCAAAATGGATATTTTCGTTGAAATATGCTACCTGAAACTTTTCGCGATTACGATACTTCCTTTTTACTTCGTACAAGGAAGTAAAAAAACAGATTAATAAATATATATCAAATTCAATTAGATTTGAGAAGATAAAATTTTGAGAGCTAATTTTGTAAAAACTACTCATGAGAGTTTTACGAAATTTGACATTTTGTCATAGTTTGAGCAGTAGGAACGAAATATGGAAAAAATTATGTATGTCACTTCAGAAAAAATCCGATTTTGTGTTAGAATAAAAATCTTAGAACAACGTTATATATAAATCTAATGCAAATCCTAAGTTGCGCTTTCAATCGGCCCAGTAGAACGTAAAGGTTACCACACGAGAGAACGACAGAAATGTCTCACGTTATCACATTTGCTACTAGGATGTGCCAAATGTTTAGGAAAATAAAAAGAGTGGCTTCAATCGCATAGCAAGAATGAGGACTTCAAAATGGGAATATAAATGAAGCCACAAGAGCGATTCAAAAGAAGATCTCAAAAATGGCAGAACTGCTAAGGATGCGAGACATAAAAGGTCTGAAAGTATTATAATCAAAGTCTAGAATAGCATAAATAAACCTTCACAGTCTCAATGGCCTAGTGTAGATTATAAGCGATTGTGAGATTTCAGTTGAAATGTTCCTGATGAACTAGAAGTGTCCCAAATGTTCCAAAGAATTTTGTTTGACAGTGTGTGTATATTCATTAAGACGTCCCGGAATCCCGAAAATAAACAAACAGGAAAAGAAATAAAGATTAAGAAATTTGAAATACTTCCAAACTATTGAAGAGGTTTAAGCGTTTAAAGTTTAAAATATTGATAGGCACGCTTATTACTTCCGAATGTAATTCGATCGACTCGATTGAGAACTAATAGCATATTTAGAAGAGGAAGAATTAAAAATATGAGTAATATTAACTGTATGACATTACTGAGATTTGGTTTTGTAATTTTGTTTCGTTTTTCGCAAGCAGACGTATGTCCCAATGTAACTCAATTATTATGTGGAGACGTTACGCCAATTTTCTGTAAAATAATTTATATAATAATTGATGAAATCAGTTTTTGAGTTACTGTGAAGATTAAGTAAGGTTGTTTAGCCAATCGATTAAGACCAATTATAATATATACTAGATGATATGATCTAGAATCAAATTATACTGCTATTTAAAAGAATCATCAAGCAGAAGTATAAAAAATGTTGCAATTTATTATTAAAATTCTAAAGATGTTGTTTTGTCCTTGAATATCTTGGAAGAATGCTTGCCAGAGACTCAAGGAGGTTGGACTTCTACTTTCACCCCACTTTTGAGAAAGTGCACCACCGGGGAGGTCTGAAAGTCTCCCCACCCCTTTCCCCTATCACCAAACCACACGAAAGGACGTTCGGCTCGCTATATATTTATAGTGCCACCATGCCGCAGAGACACTATACAAACATCCATGCCTTCTTCGGGATTCGAACCCGGACTCTTCGGTATCGCAGTAGGCTCCTCTAACCACGATACCGTCTGCGCGGCAATTCCAAAGATAAAGTGATTTAGCAAACTAATCAAGAATAATTACCAATAATACTGGATAATTTGATAAGAATTCAAAGGATAAAACTATTTAAAAATTTACCAAAAAACGTTTATCAAAGATGCTGGATGACGACACAAAAAATCAAAAGATAAATTTATTTAAAAAAGGGATCGAGGAGAATTTTCAAAAACGCTGGATTATAGCTTAGTGTATAAAGACATTAGGTCATTTTGAAGGCAGGAGACGTGAAAAATGTGCAATACCCTCACCGGGACTCGAACCTGGACCTTTCGAGTACCCGCCTATTATGCTACCATTACACTAGGAAGGCAAGCCGAAAGGAAGGAGAAAATAGCTTATGAGTATAATTACTCTTCAAAGTTACTCAAGTGCAGTTTTATTCTTAACTCGCAGACGGGAAAAAGCGCTTGTAAAAATAATTCCATTTACAAAATGAACTAAAAATTCGTAACACCTAAGCAGAAATAAATCCTTAAAATCAATTATTTAATGTAATATTTATTCGTAAATGTGTAATAAATTTATAATTTTAATACTGGGAATAAACAAATACCTACTGTTCGATGACCACAAACACGGTTAATTTAAGTATCATAATCTGCAGATAATTTCACAGGCAATAATAAACAGCTCTTACAAGATGGCAGAAGACAATTTTGATTACTACAGCACAATTACGTTATTTTTACTTTTGCAAACGATACTAGGCTAGTAACACTACAATAATAAATCTTTTATTAATAAATTTGGAGCTAAATATGGCAATTAGCAGACATTTACTTGCGAGCTTTACTTGTTATCACACTACTAAAGACTGAAGTTTCAATTTTTTCGAGAAAATTATCCAGAAAATAATTTTTATGCTTTTGAGAGACGAGAATTACATTTTGATGACTATTTCATTAATCGTGTTTATCATCGCATAATTAATGGCAAAGTAATGATTTATTTATCTACAGAAAGGTGTTTAGTGTCTACTTTCGCTCGAAGTTTCGTAAATGATTGCGAAACACTTATTTACCGTGTAAATAATTTGTGGCTTAAAGGCATTTCTTTCCACACCGTGTAATTCATATTTAATACGTAGAGCGTAAGATAATCGGTCACGTTTCATTGTGCATGTCTGAAATAATTAAAAGAATACTTTTTTGTATTATTTGGTATATGTACATACAGTGGTGGCCAAAATTGTGGACACTTTTGGAAATTTTTATGTTTTTGAACTTTGTATGCTTATAGAAATTGTTACGTTTCGCAAAATGCAAACTTGTATATATCATTTTAAAGAGAATTTATTACTGAATTCAATACAAAACACAAAATTCAATTATTTGCAATAAAAAAAAGTTATATGTACTTTAATATAAGTAAAAAACACAGTTATGAAGTGGTTTGTAATGTCTAGCTTTCCTGGCCAAACACTGTTCTTGTTCTGAGAACCAATCAAATGTTAGTAACTGCCAGTAGAAGCTGACATCATGTTTACACTTGAACAAATTCATTATTTTGCTTTGTTCTGTAGAAGGAGGACCTGTTTCTTATACACTGCGATTACAAGTAGGAATTTTTGTAAAAACTTTTAATATTTAGTCAAGAAGCAATGACATCTAATAAAAGAGTAGATTGGACACCTAGAAAGAGATGTATTATTATCGTGTTAAGAGAAAGTGGTCTTTCCTATGCTGAAATTGCAAGACAGGTGGGTGGTTCAGTGACTACATCTGGAGTCCGAAAGTTTTGTTTACGATATCAAGAGACAAATTCAATAAAAAACAAAGAAGGAAAAGGCCGAAAAAGGTGCACCACATCTATTGATGACAGAAGAATAAAAAGACTAAGACTGTCTCCAAGATAGTCAAATGTCATCAGCGGCCATCAGAAGTGATCTGAATGATGCTGGTGTTTCTGTCAGTTCAAGAACAATCAGGAGAAGATTAACAGATGTTGGACTGAGAGGTAGAATGCCACGAAAAAAGCTTTATCTTAATTTTCAGCAACGAAACAAAAGACTACAGTGGGCAAAGGAACACATTAATTGGACAGATGATCAGTGGTCACAAGTTATATGGAGTGATGAAACTAAGATATCGTTATTCGGTAGTGATGGGCGAAAATATGTGAGACGTAGAATAGGAGAAGAGCTGCATCCTGGCTGCATGCAAGCAGCTGTGAAGAACCCAGTTAGTGTTATGATTTGGTCAAGCATGTCAGCAGATGGTTTTGGTCGCCTTCATGTCATCGATGGGACACTGAATGCCAGAAAATACATTGACACTATTCTAGAACCAAAACTTCTACCTTCCATCAGAGATCTCTTTTCCAATAATGCTTCGTTTATTTTTCAGCAGGATTCTGCTCCTTGCTACAAGGCCAAAATATCGAAAGAGTGGTTTCGTACAAAGAGCATTAAATTGTCATCATGGCCAGGAAACAGTCCTGACCTCAATCCTATCGAAAATTTGTGGCACCGTTTGAAAACTTTTGTCCGAATGAGGCGCCCATTAAATAAAAGGGAACTGAGGCTATAATTGTTTCCTGGCATCATGTAATAACGAAAGAAGAGCTTAAAACTCTTGTCAGCTCAATGAAACATGTCGATGTGAAGCTGTAATCAAAAATAAAGGGTACCCTACTAAGTACTGATAACTCACTGCAATCATCACTATCTAATATATATCGATAACTATTATCTTTTAACTTTTTTTGTATTGCAAATAATTGAATTTTGTGTTTTGTATTGAATTCAGTAATAAATTCTCTTTAAAATGATGTATACAAGTTTGCATTTTGTGAAACGTAACGTTTTCTATAAGCATACAAAGTTCAAAAACATAAAAATTTCCAAAAGTGTCCACAATTTTGGCCACCACTGTCTGTATATGTTGTATTCTTTTACAGTTTTGCAATTTGATACAAAACTTTCACCAATTACGTTAAACCATTTAAATTATGTAATTTGCAGGATTATTAACGGGATTAAAAATAGATGTCTCAAGGGACAATCGACAGCGGTATAGTGTAAGCAAGCCAAATGTATGCAGCTTTTTATTGTTTTGGTGTATAAAGCTGAGCATTTTACTTTATTATGAAAAACTAAAAATTTCCATGAAATTTCTCATTCTGTAGATAAATTAGGTTATTTCGAAGCAGGAGACATGAAAAATGACACTCGAACCTCAAACCTCTCGAATATACTCTGAATGTGTTGGTCATTATACCACGAAAGCATGTAAGAAGGCGGGAGAAATACCTCATATACTCCCCCGTTTAAAAGGCGACTGAGTATAGGGAACCCCAAAACCAAATCCTGGTGGTGGAGAATCATCATCCACCACCTTTTTGCTTTAGTTCGGGTGACACTGTAGAGATATCAGGATATTTTTGAAACAAGAGAATCGTAAAAAGTAAGCAATGGTCTCGCCGGGACTCGAACCTCGGACCCTTCTCGAATACGTGCCGAGCATGCTGAACATTACACCACGAAGGCATGCTAAGAAGGCGGGTGAAATACCTTAAATACGTTCCCTTTTAGGTTGATGACTGGGGATTAAGAGGCCCAATTGCCAAATCCTGATGGTGGAGAATCATCACCCATCAAATATTTTAGTTTGGGCGCCACAGTAGATTTTTTACGTATTTTTGATGCAGGATCAGTGCTTTCTCCAAAATATGAAAGTTGGATCTTTCGAATACGGCCGAGTGTGCTAGCCATTACACCACGAAGAGTTGCTAAGGAGAAATAATGTGTAATTCAAGCTATATTTTCACTAATGTGTTTCACTTTTTATTTATTAAATTAAATTATATGTTGACTTTTATGTTAATTGCCTCGCCCAATAAAATAATTTAGCCCATTTATTAGATTTTGCCTGTTTTAATTTAAACGGTTATTTAAAGTTAAATAAAATAAAATCTGTCATTGATAATTGCTAAATCAAATATTACCTATGTTTTCATTTGTTAATGTTTAAAACGTCATTTCTCTATAAATACGTGTATCATTGAGCGAGTTATAAGTATTCATCTATTTAAAAGATAATTTTAAATCTCAGTTATTCAATACCTGGTATTAGAAATATCAGGTAAGTAAAGTCTTCTTTAGATGTTCAAAACGGAAAACCTTTCTAATACCTTTCGTAGTATTTTCTATCATCTTGCAGGGAATTCGAATCAGGTAAAGCCAATAAAAGAATAAAGGTATACGAAAAATTAATTAAAGAATTTTCTTGGTATTTATAACTTAAGCTGGAAGACTGATCTTAACGACTCTCTATGCATACAGTCAGTAATATTCTTTGCTATTAAATGATAGGCTGAAATCCAAAACGATTCTTTTTGTAAAAGGAAAATGTTATGTTCTGAGAAGCAGATAATAACGTCACGAAACTTTAATTTAAATCCATGTGTAAACGATAAGACAGTCTGAGATGTATCAAGACAACATGCTGTTCCTCAATCTTCCATCATTGCCAAGTCTGCTGCTTTAACCGTGCAATACCGCTTCGCCTTTGACTGTGACTGGGCAATCAGAGTTCCCGAGATATTTTGGGAGATCCATGAAGCCGATTTGTCCTACTGGATATTTCTTGCCGTCGAGACTACGGCATACCAGGATATTTCTTGCCGTCGAGACTACTGGATATTTCTTGCCGTCGAGACTACTGGATATTTCTTGCCGTCGAGACTACTGGATATTTCTTGCCGTCGAGACTACGGCATACCAGGATATTTCTTGCCGTCGAGACTACTGGATATTTCTTGCCGTCGAGACTACTGGATATTTCTTGCCGTCGAGACTACTGGATATTTCTTGCCGTCGAGACTACTGGATATTTCTTGCCGTCGAGACTACAGCATACCAGGATATTTCTTGCCGTCGAGACTACTGGATATTTCTTGCCGTCGAGACTACGGCATACCAGGATATTTCTTGCCGTCGAGACTACTGGATATTTCTTGCCGTCGAGACTACTGGATATTTCTTGCCGTCGAGACTACGGCATACTAGGATATTTCTTGCCGTCAAGACTACGGCATACTAGGATATTTCTTGCCGTCGAGACTTATTATTCGGACCATCTGCCAAGATGCAGTTGGATCATCAAGCTCATCGTTATTTCCTAAGACCAAGTGTTTGCTGATGTAGTTCAAACGCCGACGTTTGTGCTTATTTGTGAGACTTTTAGAGGTTGCCGCCCAAATGGAAAGAGGTTAATGACTGACTGCCGTACCGAAGATCCTGGCTCGAATCCCGATGAAAGCATGGACGTAAATTTTCTGTCCATTGAAAGGAGGCCGCGGTGTTCCCCCCTATTACGTGCTTCCATAATAAGTGATCACAGTCTTCGGCCTTAGTAGTGGCCAACGCATATAACAGCTAGCGTCCGCTATTGCAATAACTTTTAGATCATTAAGAAACTTCTTTTCCTTTCTTCTGTGTCAAATTTCATTGGACTCTATTGTTTTATGGAACTGCTTTATGTGTTTATGCTCGGTATGTTTTAGACTAAAGGCAAGGATTCCAGCTATACTGCAGGTTAAACTGCGTTTTGCTACATTATATAATGTAGAAAATTAGATTTCCTCTGACGTGCAATTTGTTGTTGGATGTCACATGTCTGCTCAATTTACAACAGCAGGAAAATCCCAAGCAGCAGCATCTTGCATAAATAAGAGGTCAAGAACCTGGTAATATATGTCATATATACGCCCAATCATTTCTGTGATAGAATTGAGAACTCATATTAGTAAATATAATATGAGACATCCTGTGGGGTTCACTCCAAATAAAATTCGCAGATATTTTCTGATTTATTTTTTAATAAGCATTTATTTAGTAATTTTTCAAAAGCATTTTTGAATTATTCCTTATAAAATTGCTACCATCAATTTAAAGTAGATATATTTTTAGGCATAAGTGCAAAAAAAATTAGAGTTTTTTTACAAAATTTCTCAGGATATACTGTATTTAAATACTGGCGCGTTCTGAAATTTGGCGTATTTGTTATAAGCGATAACAATACCAAATGTATTTGTTAAACTTTGTTAAAAGTGTTAATGCTAAGGTGAGCCTTGTTAAAAGTATTTCAAAGAATGAACCATGCATATTTTTTTTCCGCTTGCGCAATGAAAGGGAAATAGGTTACCATAAATTAGAAGTTTCGCCAAGTAAAATTATTCTTGGCGCAACTGAAGGAACTAATTTTTGAATTTCGCGGTAAATTTCTCACCAAATTTTGCAAAATTATGTATTTAGCTATAATTTGAGTCGTGTAGAGTTTTAATATGGAAAGAAATTGCCATTAATCTCAGAAAACGTTCGGTTTTGCTTCAAAATACTTATGTTAGAACAATGCTATACACGAATCTAATGTACACTGCGAAAAAAAAAGGGGGGGGGGAGAGTTCTATATTTCCCGTTCTACTGGGCCGATTGACAAAATTCAAATTGCTTTTTTCATGTCTCGAAAGCGCGAGTTAGGATATATATTAGATTTATATATAGCGTTGTTCTAACATAGGTATTTTGACTCAAAATCGGACTTTTTCTCAAATAACATACCAATGTTTTTCCATATTTCGATTCTACGATTCAAATTATGCCTAAATATTAAATTTGGTAAAATTTAGGAAGAAAATTTCCCAAGAAATTCAAAATTTATCTTGGCACAATTTGTTATAGTTTTCGCCAAGAATAATTCACTTGGCGAACTTCTTAATGTGTGGCAACCAATTTTCCTTTCCTTTCGATTATTCCGGAGCGGAAAAAAAGGTACCTCGTCCTCGTTCTAACCTTTTTATATTGCGCAAGAGGTCACTGAGTTTCTGCTTCCCAATAAATTTCGCAAAGTGTCTAAACCACATTTGGTGTTAACAGATATGCCAAATTTGAAAACGCACCAATATATAAATTCACGTATATCTTCGGTTGGGTGTATTTAATTATGGCAAAGCACACTAGGGCTATCTACCTAAGGGAAGGGATGCCTTCGTGGAGGACTTTCTAAGGAGAACTGGATCGTATACACGTTACACATAGGGAAAACCACGAAAACGCCCATGCAGCCAGCCCGTTCGCGGGATTCGAACCTGGAACCGAACTACCAGTGTTCAGCGACTTTACCGCTCGACCGCTCGTATATCTTCGGAAATTTTAAATCCAAAATTGTAATTTTTTGAAGGTATACTTAGAAATACGTCTACTTTAAAAAAGCGGTAAAAGTTTTTATAGATTATAATTCAAAATATTTTTTTTTTGAAAATTTATAAAAATTATTTAAAAATACAAATTTAAAATATAAATCATAAAAAATGAGTGAATTTCATTTGGGATGAACCTAAATTTCGGAATGTGAAAGGAAGAATCAAATAAGTTTAATAAAAAAGAGAGATTAATAAATATATACCAAACTCAAGCTAAAATTTTCAGAGCTAATTTTTTAAAAACTACTCGTGCGATTTTTACAAATCTTGGTAGTTTGGTGTAATTTGAGTCTTAGGATCGAAATATGGAAAACCATTGGTATGTTATTTCAGAAAAAGTGATATTTTGTGTCAAAATACCTATATTAGAACAATGCTATATATAAATCTAATACATATCCTAAGTCGCGCTTTCGAGACATGAAAAACGTAAGTTGAATTTCGTCAGTCGGCCCTGTGGAACGGGAGATATAGAACTGTCCCATTTTTTTTTTTCGCAGTGTACATCGTAGGTCGGACTTTCCAGATGTGGGATATTCAAACTAAATTTCCTCATATAACCCAGTATAACGGGTTATATATAATATATAACGGGCCAGTATAACGGGCCCAGTATAACCCAGTATAACACTCTGCACAAAAAAACTGTCCCTTTTTTGTGCAGAGTGTACAGTTTTTATTTCAATAGCAGCTGCAGACAATAAGCTTTAATTATGTTTTTATTTCTAATTATTACCATGCTTATATAGGTTTTTATTTACATCTAGTACCTCTCTATTAAATTAGTTCAGTTGGGTGAATAAATTCTCCTAATTTAATATTGTAATTCAATTACATTTACCAGACGTAATCACTTTAAAATGACGCCCACTATATATGAAACATTCCTGTTTACGAAGACTTTATTTGAGAGCGTTAAAGTAACGTGTAAATAAATTCAAAGGCTCTGTATAAGTCGTCAGGAATATTTGATGAGATTATATATTTTTTGAAGTCTCACAAGAAGGTCTTTGTTCTTTATTTTTAGCCAAAAATATATAGGATTTGTATGTGTAGGTGGGAAGAGAAACATTGCCAGAAAGATGATTATGCCGTGGGTGGAGTATGTTTAAGTGTTTGCATAGGAAGGTAGTTTGTGCCAATAATAGGTTTTGAAGAAAGAAAGTAAAACGTTAAGAAAATAGTTTAAAAAAATATGCCTATTAAGGTAAACACCTTTTTCTGAAGGGATAAGTTTTATTTTATAAACCGTGATTATTTCGCGTCAAGGAACATGAGGCATATGTTAGAAAAAAGGAAACACAGAAGTCTTCTGTTGCTCAACATTGTTGGTCCGAAAATCACACTTTCAATTTTTCTGCTGCCAAAATTATTCAAAAAACATCTTCCATTGGAGAACTGGATTTTCTAGAGGCATTTCACATTTATAAAAATCTTTCTGTTCTAGTTAACGATCCTAATTCCAATCCAAATTTGCCTTCGGCTTTTAGAGAAATTATATTTTAGTTCTGGTTTCGCCAACAGATGGCGCCACTTGCTTATTTTTGTCCAGGCTTTCTTATCTTATCTAATCATTATTTCCTATCTTGTTCATTTGCGGTTTTGCAGCTGAAGATGATGGTTCGGTAAAACCATCGAAACTAGTCCTGTGAAAATTTTGTAAATACAACGCTGATTTTTGTTGTTTGACTTCTGAATTAGTATTTATTCGGCGTGTTATTGTGTCTTAATTAAACCGTGATTAGTTTATTTGGATGAGGTTTACTTGAATGGTAGAATACGGTAGACTTATTTTAATATACTATATATTTATGATGTCCATTTTCAGCATTTATGGATTTGGAAATATGCAAGATCCTTTCCATCTCCTCCATCAGTTCTCAAAAATCTTCAAATCTCCTTTCCATCAGTTAAATAGTTTTAATTTATTAAATATAATAAAATCTAAATTTTAAGAACTCTAGCTGAAACATTCGTAAAATCGAGAGTTCATAAAAGACGACATTTAAAAATGCAGTTTGCACTAATTTTAAGATTCTATGCAATTTCAATTTTTGTTTGTTTCGCAATTACATTTGAGTAAAATCCCATAGAAATCGAGTACAACTGAGCACTGCCAAAATAACGAAAGCCTTTAATTTAACTGCATTGTTAAATATATATATTTTGACAGTTTCAGTCATAATATATACATAATAAAAGCAAGAGGAATGATTATTTTTAGTCCAAAGGAGTGTTAACCCAGAAGAGCTATTATTCTCAAAACGGGATTTTACATTGAAATACTATAAAAGTCTGAATCACATTTCAAATTATTGCCACCAAATATTATCACCCTGTATTATATTTAAATAAATTAAATAATGAAGAATCTGTATGAATGCATACATGTTTTTCGCACTATGAAAAGAAAAGTTACCAAATTTTGAATAACGTAGTCCTCCACCGAATATGAACACCTGGAAGCTCGAATTTGGTATTTGTTTTATTGTGTATTTCATATTTTGTAAAACATTACTGAATTTTTGATTAAAAACGCAATGATTTTCAAAGCGGGCAGTGGCAACACTGTATGGGAAAAACAGTTTTATCTCGAGACTGTCTATCGGAAATTCTAAAGATAGGCTGTTTCTAATTTTTTTAGCAAAAATGCTCTCGAACCGTATGTGTGTATATAAGTGAAAGAAACATCCCTTTCGTCGTAAAATAAAATCTAAAAGTTTCAGATTTTTTTTTATTATCTCTTTTTTAATTTTCCCCTTATCATTGGGAAAATATTCATTTCTTTTTATTTTATGTAGTTATTAAATTATGTCTACTATACTATGCGGGAAAAAGAATAAGACATGCTTATGTCTCTTTGGCACAATCGAATAATAATGGAATTTTGAATTATTTTACTTCGCAGACTCCAGTAAGTTCTACTCTTAGTGTTATAGCTATGGTAATTAAAGGAGAAAACAAATTACAGCCCACTTTCTATCTACAAACCCGTGTGACCAATTTTATGTGTGGTGATAATATTTATGTTATTTTCCTTTATCAGCTTGAAATTTCCTTATCGTAGCCTTGGAAAATGTTATCAGGTCAGTGAAAATGTGGCTTTCTTCATTCGAAATTTTCACCTTAAAGTAATGAAAATATTTAGGACACTTGAATTTGTAAGAAAACAAAGAACGTAAATCTGCGATATCCTTATATTCCGTGTATAACGCTCATAAAAAATTAAGGGGACTCATACACGTTAAACCCCTTATGATCTTCGAATATGTGACTATTGCAAGAATTGGGATATTTTATTTATTTTAAAAGCAATTACTTCCAATTTTTTACAGCTGACTACATAATATAGCTGCTTTAGAAACTAGTAACCAGATAGTTTGTGTTGCCACAAATATTTTTGTAATTTAATCCGCTTTGTGACAAAATATTTCGTCATGCTTCCACCTTGCGCGTATGATATTTTAAAAATGGCTAATGGTACGTACTTGAAATTTCATGCAATTCTTTATATGGGCACTATTTTCTACGTGAACCAAAAATTTGATGAAATTTCATGCAATTCTTTATATGGGCACTATTTTCTACGTGAACCAAAAATTTGATGAATATCTTAGTTTTAAAACAATTTATGCACGAAAACATTACAGATTTTTAATAATAAAATACATTTTATAAACTCAACACCAAACAAAATAAAAATTTAACATGAAATTCTTAGAATTTTAGGTTCACAGTAGTTTTCAAATGTTATAAAATCTATATATTAAATATGGAATTAAATTATACAACAGAATGTTTTAAACTGTGCGCGCAAGGTGGAAACTTGACGAAAATGTTTCTCACAAAGCGGATTAAATTATAAAAATATTTTGGCAACACAAACAAATTTTCTGATTACTATTTCAGAAAGCAGCTATATTATGTAGCCAGCTGTAAAAAGTTGGAAGCAATATCCTTTAAAATCAATAAGTTATCCCTATTCTTGCAACAGTCACATATTCGAAGATTTTATGAATTTTAAGGTGTATGAGTCCCCTTAAGATCGAAATTCACGAGTGCTGATTATACGCGATATATAAAAATGATAGATTAAAAATAAACTGAAAGTCAACAGACAAAAATAACCTTACCTACCTACCTTACATGTACCATAATTTTTATTTAAAAGAAGTGACATTCCTTATTTTCATTATCGGATAGCATGAAAAGTTCGTCATGTTCGTTTGTTCGTTTTCCATTATATCTTCAGTTACATAATCAAATTCTATTTCATTTTCACCATCATTGTTAATCTGATCCATAAATAAATCATCATCATCCATGAACACCACACACCCCTGCTGACCCATGGTTTCCATTCTCTTTCGCAAACGGAATGACTTTGCATTTGAAACCAGCATTGTGTTGTTTCATTTGACAGGAGACATATTTACTACTAAAAGGAATATTAGATCAAATGTATTTCAACTAAATCTAATGCGATTTACAAAAGCCTTCGATGTTCATTTCAAAATCACGGCTTCAGATGACATCAGAAAGGGGAAAAATGAGTCCTATTTCCGTGTATTCATTCAGGTAGGAAGGACGTTCTTACTCCAGATACTGTCCTCCTTTTTTGAAACCTTAGAATAACATTCTTGTGCACACCTTCATTGAATACAACCCAGGCTCTTTGGAGAATTATTTACTGAAGCATTTTCCCTCACGCACGCATTGTTCCTCTTATTGCTTGTTAATTTAGTATTACCACTGCTCGAACAGTGGCGAAAAATCTTCCAAAGATAAGAGCATCGCACATGTATCCTTCAGGTTTCTTGGTAAAGAAAAGGGTACGCGTTATATGACGAATTTACCTAAAAATTAATAAATATAGCGTTATACGCCGGCATATACTGTATTTTAATCCTGTGGGATATGCTTCGGAACCAACGCATAAATTCGTAAATCCGTGCAATTCGTAAATTGAAGGTCAAACAACATAAAGTTAAATCCAATTAACTCTGTAATGACACTGCTCTGATAAATGAATATGATATTTTGTGATAATACTCATATACAGACAGTTGAGTTTTATTTAAAAATATTGGTCAAAGTTGAGACGGCCAATTACTACAGCTGTTAAGAAACTTCTATTTTAAAACAGTAACTATAAATATATTCATGTAAAACAATTACTATAAATAGATAATATATAATTGTTAAGAAACTCCCATTTTAATATTGCATAAAAAACTGTTTTCCGGAAATGATTAGAAAGCTCAACATGTCTAAAACATCTTATTAGTTAATCCGTGATTTTCAGCTGTTTACTTTCCCAGAGTGAATTCTTCCATAATTATGATGACAGTTTACCTGAAAACTTTAGTAAACATGTAATATGAATCTTCCAATGGCAGTTTAAGGGAAGAATGGTGTTTATTTTCTTCTTTGCTCTGTAAATTATTTTCTCAAACCCTTTCATGTGATAGTTTGTGGTAACTTTACGCATATTAATGAAGGCTTTCTATGTTGAAGAATGATTTTTGATCTTAATTTGTCTTTTCATTAGTCTTTTATCAACACAGTTTCTTCTTTCAGCTTTGATTATACGGATATTTATTTGTAAATATTTCAAAACCAGCGTTTTCAAAAGACACAATTCCTGAAGGCTTTGAAGTTTACTTGATAATTATTAAACATAAATAAAATATGGATGTTACTCAAAACAAATTTTGCAGCTGAAGACTACATAATGTTATGTGTGTGTGAGTTCTTTATGAACTAAATGCACACAGAAGCAATGAAAGCTTGATGGAATTTATTTTTACGGAAACTCTTTACTGTTATAGTAGTACCCCTAGTAATTCTAATAGTTCAAAAGTACTCATACTGCTCTCCTCAGTATCAGAGAGCATAATTAGTGATTACTAATCCAAACTACTAAGAACGTTGAACACTTGGTGATGCTAAGAAATTCAAAAGCAAAAGCACGCACAGTAAGCTCTAAAAATTCGTAAGCATGCACAGTAATCTCTAAAAATTCGTAAGCACGCACAGTAATCTCTAAAAATTCGTAAGCATGTACAGTAATCTCTAAAAATTCGTAAGCGCTCACAGTAATCTCTAAAAATTCGTAAGCGCGCACAGTAATCTCTAAAAATTCGTAAGCACGAACAGAAATGCTCTGAATACTCAATACTTTGAGCTAATCTCTCAAGTCAAACTGAAAAACTGATGCTCTCTTCTATCTTTGACAGTTTTCCTCCCTCTGCCGCTAAGAAATTTCCAGTAACTTGGATTTCCCGAAATGGCTAGTTACATAATGTCGGATACAGTTGCAATTGCATAGGGATCGGATCAAATGTCTTCAAATTGTCGCAAAGTTTGGCGATTTGTTTGTGATTTGTCGCCAAGTTTGGTGACAAACGTTAATTGCCGCAAATTAGTTCGTTAGTTTTTTATTTAGGTATCAATCCAGTTCTCCTCTATGTATTTAAAAGCCTTTGCGAATATTCCTTAATTGTTTCACTATTTTATTTAAAGATGGCTTTGAAGTCATTGTTAGCCCAAAGAGGCAGTTTGTTCAGAAGGGCTATTAATTTCGTTTTTGCATTTCGCGTCGTTCACTATAAAACGGCGTTTCACTATTCAGATTGTTGCCACTGAATATTAGAGCCCTAAAAGGAATTCAAAAATAAAAAATCTGCATGAACGTATATATGTTTCTCACATCGCAAGAAAAAGAACCGTATCTAGAAACATCGAATTTTGAATAACGCAGTCCTCCACCCGAATATATACATTTGAAAGCTCAAATTTGTAATTTGTTTTATTATCTAATGTACATAGTATCTGTTTCAAATTTTGTAACATTTTAATTAATTTTTGATGAACAAATTCAACGATTTTAAAGCGAGCAATGGCAACATTGTACGGAAAAAAAAAAAAAAAAAAAAACATTTTTATCTCCAGAGCGCTAAACTGTGTATCGGAAATTCTAAAGATATGCTCTTTTTAAATAATTTTCCGATATTGCTGTTGAATTGACTTTCATGGTTTGATTGCGAAGAACATGATATTTAATAAATAACGGTAACATAAAATACGTTAAAAAGACGCCTCTTTGGATATAGTATAAAGCTTTTGGTTTTTTTACCTTTTCATATATTTTATTATTTTTGTATATTTTTTTCTATTAAAAGCCCACCAATGGTTACTTGATAAAGTCGCTAATCACTGGGAGCTCGAATTCCAGTTGACGGACTGGCTGTGGGGGCGTTTACATGGTTTCCCCATGTGTAATGTGTATACGAGCCTATTTTCATTAGAACGTCCTCCGAGAAGGCATCCCTCCCGTAGGCAGGTAGCCCTCGTGCGCTTTGTCATAGTTAAAGGAAACAAACAAACGCATTTTTTATTAAAAAAAACACATTCTGGAAAAATGGCACAGAATATGCCCATTCATTGCATAAAATGCGTCCTTGATAGATTTTCTTCATCCTTGATAGAAACATTTCTCTACGATAGCATCAGTTTGAGATTTAATATTGTCTGTATTTTAAGTTTAAAAGTGGTGTGGTTTTTTTCCATCTATAGATTTTGTTGCCATTCATAGAGTTGAAATATATTATTAATTATTAAACCGTAAAGTAAAAGAATGCATCTGAAACATATATAATACATAGTTATAGGAAAAATAACCGAAAGTTATCCATCTCGAAAGATATTTAATGAAAAGTATCAAGGGAATAATTTTTGGAAAGAGAAGGGTCATTATAAAACTACGACAACCCATTAAAATAATCTTAAAAAAATAAAATCTTAAAAAAAAAAAAAAAATAATTTTCTCATCTATTAAAATGGTACATCCCAGTTTTTATTATTATTATTTTTTTTTTGCTTCAGCAAAGTTTGTTCTTCTCTAGAAACAGGAAAAAAATTCCACACTAAAGAACAATCTATTGCTTCCATGAAGAACTGGAGTAAAATCCATGAAATGAAAGCAGTTGGATAAAATTGTCCTGGAAAACCATTACTATAAAAGTCAAGGACTATTAAAACCCAAGAACATGCCGAAGAACTGAACTAAATTTAGGACGAAATGATACTCCTTACGGAAATTCATCTCCGTGGCCAATTGGACAGTGGAGGATGATTGACAACCAAAACCACCAATCATGGACTACTTCTTTCACGGTTGAACTCTTTATCTTTTTTTATACTTTTCATGCTTTTGGGCTTATTACCATTTTCAATCCTGAAGCACTGTTCTTTTTCTTTTGTGGGTTTTTATTACTTTCTTTTTTGGTAAGGAAGGAGTTTGATAAAAATTGATGGAGTTCTTTTTATCTGTTAAAGTATTAAAAAATAAATTGGCGAATACATTTTGCATAGTAAAAAGGAGTGAAAAGCTTCTTATATGAAATGCGGAATGTTTGAATTAGTTCCTTAAAATATTGGCATTAATATTAAGGCAATAATTAGATAAATAATAAATTAGACCCATAACTACATGTAAGCCTTAGAAGGCCATTAGACTCCCAACTAAGAAAAAAGCTAACTTAATCGTTTTTGACTAATCGTTTTGCTAGTTAAATAGTTAGATTTGAACGGAAACGGTTTTTAGGTATTACTTTGGAAAACTAAATTTTTGCTAGGAGACTTTTACAGAAATTAGTAGAGATGATGCATGCTGCTATTTCTTCAAAATATCTAACAAAGTGTTTTGAACAGAAAGTGCTAAGAACTTTGATTTATTAACAAAACCGAAAGCAAATAACATTTTCTACGGAAAAAAATGCTGTCTTATATAAACACTTACTACCGTTACAGGAAAGTATTTTGAACATACACTTGAAAATTAGTGATGGAACGAAAAAGTAGAAAATGGGGAAAATTCAAGCTTTTATTGAAAACACACAATGCATTTAGAGAGAAAATAAAAGGTATAGCATTTTCCTATGGGGAAAAATTGTTATTTCCTCTAACTTACAATCATGCATTTTCACATTACTATTTAAACAAAGCTGAAGGATGAAAAAAGAGCTAAAACTTTAAATTAATTTATAAGTGAGTAAAGCTTTCCTTTACAGCTTTAAAGAAATATACATGACTTTTTAAAGTCTAACCTGAGTAAAGCTCTGCTTCATATGACCTGTAATTTTACATGAAAATTATATGCATTTCGAGAGAACCAAGGACAGACTTTTTCTTCAAGAACCAAAAATATTCTATAGACAATATAAGATGGAATTTTGTTTTAAAATGTTCTAGATTTTCAAAAAAAAAAAAAAATGTGCAAGATCGCTAGATGAGCAATTTTTATTTGTTAAATTATGAAATGCTGCTATGTACTGCACACTTAGTTTTATATAGACAATTTTGGATGGAATTCGGTTTGTTTTAAAACGTTCTAGATTTGAAACGAAATAAGTGCAAGATCGCTTGATGAATTAGGTGCACGATTTATATTTGTTAAATTATTGAATGCTGTCATGTAAAGCAGACTCATTCTTTAGCCAAATTAAGATGAAATTTGCTTTATTTTAAAATCGTCTAGATCTGAAAACACTAATAAGTGCAAGATCACTTGATAAATTAGACGCACGATTTGTATTTGTTAAATTATGGAATGCTGTTATATACTACACACTCAGTCTTCTATAGACAAACTAGGGTGGAATTTGCTTTCTTTTAAAATGTACTGGATTTGTAAACAAAATTTGTAAACAAATAAGTGCAAGATCGCTTGATGAATTAGACCCTAGGTTTGTATTTGTTTTATTATGGAATGCTGTTATATACAGCAGAATTAGTCATCTGTAAACTAAGATGGAATTTGCCTTATTTTAAAATGTTCTAGATTTGAAAATACGAACAAGTGCAAGATCGCTTGATGAAATAGATTCGCGATTTGTATTTGTTAAATCAAGGAAGATGGAATTTGCTTTATTTTAAATTTTTCTAGATCTGAAAGCACTAATAACTGCAAGATCGCTTGATGATTTAGACGCACGATTTGTATTTGTTAAATTATGGAATGCTGTTATGTACTGCACACAGTCTTCTATAGACAAACTAGGATGGAATTTGCTTTCTTTTAAAATGTACTGGATTTGTAAAGAAAATTTGTAAACAAATAAGTGCAAGATCGCTTGATGAATTAGACCCTCGGTTTGTATTTGTTTTATTATGGAATGCTGTTATATACAGCAGAATTAGTCATCTGTAAACTAAGATGGAATTTGCCTTATTTAAAAATGTTCTAGATTTTAAAATACGAACAAAGCAGGATCGCTTGATAAAATAGATTCGCGATTTGTATTTGTTAAATCAAGGAAGATGGAATTTGCCTTATTTTAAAATGTTCTAGATCTGAAAGCACTAATAAGTGCAAGATCGCTTGATGATTTAGACGCACGATTTGTAGTTGTTAAATTATGGAATGCTGTTATGTACTGCACACTCAGTCTTCTATAGACAATCTGGGATGGAATTTGCTTTTTAAAATGTACTGGATTTGTAAACAAAATTTGTAAACAAATAAATGCAAGATCACTTGATGAATTAGACACTCGGTTTGTATTTGTTTTATTATGGAATGCTGTTATGTACAGCAGAGTTAGTCATCTGTAGGCAAACTAAGATGGAATTTGCCTTATTTTAAAATGTTCTAGATTTGAAAATACGGACTAATGCAAGATCGCTTGATGAAATAGATTCGCGATTTGTATTTGTTAAATTAAGGAAGATGGAATTTGCCTTATTTTAAAATGTTCTAGATCTGAAAGCACTAATAAGTGCAAGATCGCTTGATGATTTAGACGCACGATTTGTATTTGTTAAATTGTGGAATGCTGTTATGTACTGCACACTCAATCTTCTATAGAGAATCTAGGATGGAATTTGCTTTCTTTTAAAATGTACTCGATTTGTAAACAAATAAGTGAGACGCTCGATTTGTATTTATTGAGTTATGGAATGCTGTTACGTACTGCGGACTCTTAGATGTATTAAAATATTTTTGCATGATTCATCTCTTCGTTTTGGCTTATTGATGGTATAATTCACTACCATTTGACACCGGCATTAAATTTTACAACAACGACATGGCTAATTTTGGACTCTCAAACGATGAGCTTGTTAAAGGAACTTCTTAAAAATATTGGGGCAAAATTTTATTTATTTGTATTAATTATAGGACTGAATTTCTTCATTTGTTCGCTATGTTGTAATAATTTATTTTGTAAATAATAAATAATGATTGCGTTTAATTCTTTGAGCCACTTTGTGTAAAGGTAGCTCTTTAGCACTTGGGTAAAGCTATGAATTCTTTAAGTATGTTTTAACTTTACGAATAATTAAAGACGAAACCAAAAATTGCATTTTAAACTTCTTAGTCATTGTTCTGAAAGTTAAAATATTTTTTCCCGAAATATTACAAGAATAGGAAACCAAAGAATGAGCAGCTGTTCCGTCTGAAAGACTTTCAGCCATTTTTGCTTTTTTAGCGGGTTTTGTTTAAAAGAAAAAGAACAAAAATCTGAAACTTTTAAGATTTTACATTACGTTTTTTTAACGTTTTGTGTGCTACCTTTAATTTATTAAATATCACATTCTTCGCATTTAAACCGTAAAATTCTGTTCAACAGCAATATCGAAAAATGATTTTAAAATGAGCATAACTTTAGAATTTCCGATACACAGCCTCGCGCGCTGGAGATAAAAATGTGTTTTTCTTTTCGTATAGTGTTGCCGTTGCTCGCTTTGAAATCTTTGAAATTGTTCTTTAAAAATTCGTTAAAGTGTTACAAAATATCAAATCGACAATAAAACAAATTCCAAATTCGAAATTAGGGTTTCGAGATGCCAATATTCGGTGGAGGATTACGTTGTTCAAAATGTGATGTTTCTTAGTACCGTTGCTTTATTACAATGTGAAAAACATGCATAAATTTATGCATCTTATTCCTTATTTAATTTCTTTGAATGTAATACAGGGTGATAATATTTGGTGGCAACAATTTAAAAAGTGAACAGACATTTAAAGTTTTTTAACACAAAATGCCAAATCGAAGTTAATAGCCCTTGTGGGTTAACGCGCTTTGGGCTAAAGAAAAAACCTTTGGATGCAAAATTTTGATAGTGGTCATATAAATATTATAGAGAATTTTTTTTTACACTTTTACAAAGAATGTTACATTTTACATAGATTTTGCTGTCAAGTTTAAAATTTTATTACAAGTGTAACAAAGATGTTATAAAGGATTTTGATACTGTAAAAGTTTTGATAAATTAAAGAATATTTTACCGAAGGTGATGCAAAGTTCATGAGCAGAGGTATTAGAGAATAGTTTTGACATACGGTCTGAGATTTCGAGAAAATTTTACGATTGTGACAAAGTATTTTGCAAATTTTGAGATAATTAACAGTTTAGAGAAATAATTTAACAAAATCAAATAATGTTAGAGAAGTAAAAATGAAATTAATAACATAACAGACTAAATAATAAGAAATAGAATTTAAAAATAAAAAAGTAGTAAAATACTATTAAAAAAGTAAAAATGTTATCATTAACATTATAAGCCACTTTTGTGACTGTTACTTACATTAATAACATTAATAGCTAAAATATTATAAATAAAAACGACAATATTACCAAAATAAATTATTTTTCTTTGTTATTTTAAAATTTGTTTAAAAATTGTATTTTAAAAATTCTGTATTCTAAAATATCAAAAAGCATAATCGCCTCTTTTTTAATTGAATATACAAATATTTACTATTGCGGATTAAAATATTCATCATTTTATATATTTAATCAAGAATAATTATCATTTTATAATCATTATGTTGTAGTTTAGTAATTTAACAAGCAGAAAGGTATAAAATATTAGAATTATTCAAATTTTAAATGGTAATATAGTTTCAGTAAAATTTCGAAACTAATTATAAATTGCATGATTCTTTAGTCTACAGCAACTCGGTTATAAATCTGTTTCACGATGCGTATCATCAAACATGCAATAACCATTTATGCCGCAAAACCACAGGGAAAAATTCGTATGAAATGGAGTCCTGATATTTTCCCTATGAACACTTCCGTTTCAGACAATCGTTGAAACCAAAATCCCTAAAAAATTGCATTCACTTATCATGCTTTTAGGAATCCTATTTTTACGATGGGTTGTTTG
Organism: Stegodyphus dumicola; assembly: GCF_044657685.1. Classification (NCBI taxonomy): domain Eukaryota; kingdom Metazoa; phylum Arthropoda; class Arachnida; order Araneae; family Eresidae; genus Stegodyphus; species Stegodyphus dumicola. The sequence goes on from NC_140778.1 coordinate 124,437,116, forward strand.
GCAGGCCATCACTCTGCAGCCCCCTCGACGTTCCACCCTTTAAACTTTGAGGTTGGCCATTCCAGAGACTCCTTCCTACTACTGACGACGGTAATGCGCAGATTATAGGATTCCATATTTCTTTCCTTTTAAAAGGCAAGGAGATGATATTACAATATATAGTACTGGAAAACCCCTTTCACCTTAATATGACTCGAGGCTTATTCCGTATCCAGACGAAAGGGAGAGGCTAAATCTTATCGCTTGGCAGAGAAGGAGCGAGGGAAAAGGGCTTAGCCTCAGAATGACATTGGGATGGAACGATGTTGAGGAAATCCTCTTTGCCCAGTAAAAGTTTTTGAAAAACAGAAAGAGGATTACGACTTTATTTAGAAAATTAATTTTTTTTAACCTAACTTCAAGCAGAAAAGTACAAAGAAATGTCCTGTGATGTACCGAATGTCCTGTCTAGACTACTGATGTTCGAAATGCCCTTAGCTGAGTCATCTGAAAATCACTGAACGTTCCGCTGCCATGAACATACAATCCGCTTGCCTTGAGTAGTGTTGCCACCACGCGAAGCATAAAATGTAATATAATTAGTGTATGATATAATAGGGTTTAAATTTATTTACTCTGCGCCTTGTTCATAATGAACGTTCCATTACCATCTGACAAACCTTAGTATTTTTAATTTATGGTTCGATTTTAAGGGGTCTCATCAACCCCTATACCGAAAATGTTAAATTGGCCATTTTCGATGTATCCTTTCTCAAAATCTGCTGTAGATACAAGCTTGAAATTTTTGGTGTAATTAAAGTATACTTATCTGATTATACTGAAATGAGCTTTTGAAACATTTTGAATTTTAGAGTCATTTAGAGAATGTTTTGTTAGGCATAGTAAAATTTCGCACTTTTCTCACACAGACACACACAAAAATCTTACTTTATCACAGAAAGCTCATTTCAGTAATAATTAGGAAATCTAATAAATAAGCCATAAAAATTTTAGATACCTGTGAGCAGTAGTTCCTGAGAAAAGGTACATCGCGTATAAAAAAAATCTCGTTTGAAGAAACACTCGTTTTTATGTAAAAATCCTCATTTATCAAAGCATTCGATGACAAATTAAAACAAGATTTTTTTTACAGTTCTAAGTTTCATAGAGATTAAAGAATGGTATTTTTATAGAGATAAAAGTGTAGAGAATTTGAAAATGCAAATATCCGAAATCACCATATTTTGATGATTTTGGGGTTCCAATACCCCCTTAGCCAATGGCTAACTGCTTAAATTGCGCAATTTCAATGTAATAAATCACATAATTAAAAATGTTTACCTCTTTAATTTTTAGTAATAATATTTAGCTAGCATAAATTAAAACACACTAAAATACATTACAGTAGTTAATGAAAGAAGCTTCTAATACTGTATGTTGCGCATCTGGGGGAATATTGTTTATATTTTATGAGATTTGAGAGAGTTGTTGCAGCGCATAAAATGATATGAATGCTATTAACTAGCATTGTTTTAAATTATTACGAAGAATTCGAAGAATAACGTAACGTACGGCAAGAGATGTCTTCATGGAGGAGTTCTGAATGAGCATTGGCTTGATTTTAGAGTACACATGGAGAAAATCACATAAACTGCAGAATTTAAGCCTACATGGAACTATCAATATTTAGTGGACTGTGGAAATTTATCAGTTACCTAAAACTGTTATGATTGAAATAAACGCTTCAGTTTAATTCTTTAGATTCGAGTTTAATACTGGAAATAAATACCAATAATTGATATTCCGTTTTAAATTACCGTTTCAAATGTGTGTTATGATTGGATCAAGATTCAGAATACCGAAAACTAAATTTTGCCAAGAAAAGAATATATGGAAAATTTTATATCTTAGCAAAAATACATATTATAATATATGCTATTTACGATACTGTGCAAATTCGTTTAAAAAATTACATGGATTTTATTAAATTGTGGAACAACACTCAGGAAAATATTTTTACAGAAAGATGTGCGTGTTAACATGGAATATTGGCAACAGTTAAATTAAATATGTTGCTCTCAGAACCATTTTCTTATTTTCAAAGTATATATTCTAACTAAAATGTTTTTAAACTGTGCCATTCTTTTTCTAAGAAATTTTATCATTGGAAGTATTAATTTGCGAAAATCGTCATAGATAAAATTGTTTGGCGCACGTTTTCCTGCGGTAAAAAAATAATTATACGTAAATTTCAACTCAAAAGATATGTTTGAAAAGGAAAATTGAACAAAAATTTGTTAATTGCAAATTGCGAGATTTTTAAATATTACGCTGCGGTTGGTTACAAATTATAAGAAATTGCAGACTATGCGTATGTGCTCAAGAGGCACCAAAATTATTAAAACACGGATATGACACCAGCAAGGTTACCACTCCAGTATTCCAGGCAGTATTAACAGCGGCACACAAGGTACTAGTTTATGCAAAAAAAAAAAAAAAATTGCATATTCAATCAAAACTACCAACTGCTTTTCATGAAATTAGAAACACACAACATAGTTGCTCGGTAATGGACAAAATTCAACAGATATTAAGAAGATGCAAATAACGACCCCCTATTTGTGTTTGATCAAAGTATACGAAGAAAATGATAAAAAGGAACGAGCATGTAAACTTGCGAAAGAAGCTGCATAAGACGCAGCAATAATAAACAGCGATACATACCTTGGCCAAGAACTCATCTCATAACCAATTTTCAATAAAGTTAAGTGACAGCATGGCCACAGGAACTGAATATCATACAAAAATGAAGACCCACTTTCAAGATACTTCCAAACTGTGATATCAATAAACTTACAGTGACTCCATTTCCAATAGACGTATACAAACTCTACAATTAAACTGGAGGCTATCAAGAAATGGTCCATTTCCTACCTATGTTTACTATAGATACTACTATGTTTACTTTATCAACAGTTATCGGTGTTATAAGAGGTTCCCATTGTCTATACAGATGCCCAATAGCAAGAGTTTTTCACATTTATTATCCATCACAAATAACTCCAAAAGGATATTTTTCTTATGAAGGGAAAAAACACTGAAGAAACATCATCAATACAATAAACAGACTTTAGGTACTTTTTATAAATAAAACGTTTCATTAGCTTTTATTTTACAAGATCTCTTGTTATCTTGTCCATATTATGTCCTTGTCTTGTCCATGCTATTTTGTCCATGAAAGAATGGTTACCAGAACCTCAAGGATGTTGGACTTCTACTTCCACCCCAGGTTTGAGGGAAAGCACCACGGGATGTGGTATGAGGATGTCCCACTCTTCTCCAAAACAACACGAGAGGAATTTCATTTTTCAGACATGGGGGCACTCTAGATACATGGCGATTCATATGGAAGAAGAATCTCGTTACAATAACGGGTCCCGTTGACTGAACCTGCGTCGAAGATGTGAAGGTCTGTACGACTACCAAGCATGATGCCTCCCCAAACGAGAACACCGCCACCTCCCTACCTGTCCCTTTCAATGATGTTCGAAGGATGATTGCGGCTTCCCCGCTCTCTCTAGATGAGTATGCGATGAGAATATGGGAGCACTGTCTCAAGGACATTATATGTTTCAAATATCCATGTCTCAAAGACATTATACATTTCAAATATCCATGTCTCAAAGACATTATACATTTCAAATATCCATGCTTTCTCCGGCATTCAAACCCAGACTCTTCGGTATCGCAGTAGGCTCCTTTAACCACTATGCCGTGTGGGCGACTAAGATCTCTTATAAGCTGCATTCTAGGCAAGTACTCATCATAGCAAGCTTTGAAAAGTCATATTAGTACGTAGAAGAGTTCCACATACTACGAATTTGTTCTCTCATATCTGTTCAAGCGTTATTGCTGAAAGATTAAGTTCAAGCGTTAATGGTTGAAAAAACATCTAACTTACAAGAAAGTTGCAGCCGAAGGGCAGCATTTGTTGACACCACGGAAAAGCACTGGTACTCACTCTAACCTACTATACACTGTTTATAGCTTCATTAATGGACTTAGCCCATAGCGAAAAGAATATTTTAAAGGCTCGTTTGAAGATTTCACTCTTGTTTTACTTTAGATTTGCCTTGTAAGAAAGAAACTTTGCTCACAGACATAGTGAAAAATAGCCTGCAGTACCTTTGTAGAGAAATTAGGTAATTTTTGGAAGCAGAACAGATGAAAAATTAGCAACTCCTTCGCCGGGAATCAAACCAGGGAACTCTCAAATACCGGCTCAGTGTGCTGACCACTACAACACGAAGGCACGCTAGGAAGGCGGGAGAAATACCTTACATACTCCCCCTTTTAAAGGGCGGTTGGTGTTTTTAGGGGACCCAATCGCCAAATCCTGGTGTGAAGAGTCATCATCATCCACAAAATGTGTGAAGAGTCATCATCATCCACAAAATGTGTGAAGAGTCATCATCCACATCCTGTTAGTTCGGACGCCACTGTAGAGACATTAGGTATTTTTTGGAAGCAGGCAAGATGAAAAATTAGCAACCGCCTTCACCGGGAATTGAACTACGGACCTCTGGAATACCGGCCCAGCATGCAGAACCACTACACCACGAAGGCACGCTAGGAAGGCGGGAGAAATACCTTACACCTTGGCATCTGCTTTCTTGATCGTGGGCCCCAAGTAGCTGAAAAACATGAAAGCAATAGCATATAAAGGTGATGTTTTCACTTTTAGAAATCATAGGTAGTAATCTTATTCGTTTATTGTAAGATAATTTCTGGTTATAATATTTTTTTTTTATTTTGACGAAAGAGTAGTGTTTTTTAAAATGTTTTTTTTTATAAAAATGTGACGTATTAAACATATAACACAGACTTAAATTATTTCAATTAAAAACAACTGAAGAATATCAACTTAAGTTCCTTTCTTAAGAATGTAAAGTATATTTACTAAAGTTTCGTACCTCTAGAAAATTGAATGCTTTTGATTTGAGAAAATACTGAAAATTTTCTAAATTAGACTGATAACAAATTTTATTATTTATATGTACCTCATTCGTTATAAGAAAAACTGAAATACCACAAAATTAAAATTGAGTTGAGGAAGAAATAAGCAATGTTTGGTGTGATTCCAGTGACAAGTAAATAAATAAAAATAAATAAACATGAAATTTAATTTAGAATTTTATAAAAATGAAATTTCAGTCGAAAAGAAATAAGCCTAAGTTTATTTACTAGACGAAGCAAAAGGTTGGATTTCCTTTTCACTGATTTTAGAAACGATGCTAAGGCTCATGAAAATTTAAGATGAATTTAAGAAGAATAAAAAATTATCAGTAAAATGAATTTAAGAATAATATAAATAACTTTATAAAGACCATTATAGGCATTAGTGTGAAATATGTAAAAGATTATTATTACCTGCATACGGATTCGTAATGGATTTAATGCAAATAGAACCTATAGCAGCTAGATAAAATTTATATTCCTAAAAGCAGCACTTTACAGTTCCGAAATTTTTCACAAAAGTACTTATGCAACTCTTTTGAGTATGACAGAGCACAATCAGGACTTGCCAATTTAGACAACTAAAAATGTTAAACACAATGCAATGCAAAGCGCATTTAAACATCGAAGCTCGCACGGAGATCTTTCAGTAATACGAGCTCAACCCTGAAGTAAAACCTGAACAACGATGTTCTCTTCGTTTTATATAATTTTGCCCCATCCGCCGAGTGATTTCTAGTACCTTCCATTTCTCGAAACTGCTGGAAGCCAAATACAGCTAACGGTACATAAAAGGCCGGATACAGTTACATATATGGATCAGAGCAATTACAATTATACTGGGACCGAACCCACATTTTGCCAAATGGTAGCCAGGTTTGGTGACCTTCCGCCATTTTCGCCAAAATTAGAGACAAAAATTAGCCGCCAAATCTATCGCCAGCTTTGCTCTATGTCGCCAGTTTGGCGAGGGAGTCATTTGGATCAATGTAATCTAATTTTTCGGTGAAGCTCCGATCTCTTCGAAGTCTGTTCATATTACATTTTACAAGAGATACTACGATTTACATATAATGTCACTAAAATTATTTGCAGATATACAAAATTCATAACAATATAATTAAGAGAACATTTTAACTGATTACACATCATTTACATGATCCCAAAAGCTAATAATTTTAGTAGAATCATTCTCCAAAAGTTTTATAAAAATTAAAATCTTCAAGCACTAATGTTTTCCGACTGCTGCTATTTCGTATTTTAAGCGAAAAGGAGCTATTTAAATTATATGTTTTTTATCTCTTAACGTTTTGATATGATAAGCCGGAATGTTGATTGCTTTTATCCCTCTTTTTCCCTAAATTTATCTCCACTGCTGAGTGAGGTGCACATGAAGTAATTTAGACTCTCCTGGGGCTATGGCTGGAGCAACGGCATTGATTGAAAACAATATTTCCTGATTTTTCCTTTTATACCCAGACACGATTTCTCTTTTCCTAAAACCAGTAGTGGATGTCATCGCTTCTTTCCTTTCCTCCGGAGGAGGAAAAAAAAGAAGAAAAGAAAACGTAGATAAAAAAACTCTTACTTCAAATTCAGTTGTCGTAAGATGAAAATAAAAAGAGATTCTCTGCCTCAATTCTTAGGCGTTATAGGGAAAAAGTGGTAGGGAATATCGTTCACTGGAGATTTTTACTGAAAAGACATTGATCAATTTATTTCTTCACTTGCAAAGTCCTGAGGGTCCAAGTCTCTGAAGCGAGTTTTGTCTGACCACGCTTAAAGACCTCAGGGGTGTCGTCAAAATTGAACCCCTCAGGTCTTTTCTGCTTCAATGGTTAGCCCTTGAGTGGTTTTCAACTAAAATTTTTGAACTTTAAATTTCGAAACGTATTTTGCGAAGCGTATGACTGACCGCTTTGTTTTTCCATTATACTATACCTAAGTCCGAGTGTTTGATTTAAGTTCTTAAATGTTCAATAAATAGCTAAATATTATGCACAAGATTTTGATTTCTTTTAAACGTTTTACAAATGATGAGTAAAGAAAGGGAAATATTTCGATTTATAGATTCCATTTTATTTGAAACAATGCTGTTATAAAATCACTGGTCATTTCTTGGCAATAGAATTTGTCTACGACGAACGTATAGAAGGCACACTCCTAAATCTACGACTCTTCACTTGTTATTAAACTCCTACTATTAGCTCACATTCTTCCTATATCTTGTTCCAATTTTCAATTGTTAATAAAATACTTTTTATTCAGCCACTCAAGTTCAGATACATTTTTTTAACTTGTAGTTTATGATGACACTTAATTTTCATACAGTTTTTTCACATATTAAATTCAATTCCTACTTGTTTATTCATGTTTATCGGAACTAAAGATATGTTGATTTTATTTAAATATATTAATATTATTAATTATTTAAAGTAATTATTTAAATTGTTTATTATTAATTATTTAAATTATTTATTATTTAAATTATTTATTATTAATTATTTAAATTATTTACTGTTAATTATTTAAATTATTTATAGTTAAAAGACTTAAAAATAATGACCGCTTATTAGGAATCCTCACGTGCCGTAAAAATTAATTTTATAACAACTTATAAATAATAGTACATGACTGTGATAAATGGGATTGTAATATTTAACAAAAATAAATGGCAACAGTAAGACAGAGTTGTAAAGAATTTTAAAGTGTGTGAAATTAAAGAAGTGTAGTTTTATTGAGTTGAATGAAGCGAATGTAATGTCCCATTATGTAGCGAAAAGTCTTCCCATATTTCTATGTTAACGTGATAATAATATATGTTGAAAATATAACCTTTTAAAATGTCCCCTTGCTTCACAAATGGAGAATGCGAAAAGAAACTAGAACGCAACGCAAGCGACGATTAGACTGGATTAGACGATTAGAACTGGATTGCTGGAAACTCACTGTAAAGGTTACCTTACAATAATGAAAATTACAAGAGATGGATAGAAGGAGAAATTATAGTCCACCATCCGCTTTATGAATTAGAAACCAAAAAATGTTAATAATATTATTAAAAAGTAACAAAATAAAATTTTTTTTATTGACCTAAGTAGGAGTTTAGTTTTTTTTGGTACTTTTCCGTTTTGCCGGCGCAAGCGATAAAGTCGCCAATAATAGTACAACCGATGCCAAACGGAATATTCTCGCTCGTAACCTTTTACGCCTCATTTTCAAAACAAGTCGCAGCTTTTTCTTGTCAGATTGATTGTTTCTTTCAATACTGGCATATAATTACATAGAATTTTTATCAGATAGTTCAGTTTTATGTCTAAGGCCATTTTCGGTAATTAAGTCAATTAGGATGCAATCACAGCTCTTACCCGAAGCCGAAAATATAGAAAAGGAAAGTCAAGGGTTAAGTTCATCAATTCTAATGAGAATGCATTAGTGAAGTAAAGCACTGCTGTTTTACATAATTTCTGAGTAAGCTATTCCTACGCATTGAAATATTTCTTGAAATATTTCTTGCATTTAAACTTGTGTTCCAAATTAAGATTTAACTTGAAATTAATGTAGATAATTACTGAGAGCATTAGATTTTTGTAGAGTAGTTTACGTGAGATGAGATCGCTTGGAGTCACGTGATATGAACTGGCGAATTAGGATGTTGAATCATGAAAGCATAGTAAATTCTTAAATTAATGTCTTTTTACAAATTTATTGTCTTTATTTATTGGCTTTTTATAAAGTTTTAAGCGATATTAAAATGTTTATGCCTTCAAAATAAATAAAAAAAATTGAACTAACATTTGTTAACATCTTTTATGTGTATACTGTATGTTGTCGCCAATAAAGTCTGCTTGGCGAGATTTGCGCCGGCGAAACGGAAAAGTACCTTTTTTTTATATTGCTTGTTTTTAATTGCAAGTTAAAAGAGTTAAAAATTACACTAAAAGCTAAAAATGCATATATTATGAAAGAATAAACAAAAAAATATATATACAAGCAAGAAAGTCATAACTTACACGTGATAATTCCTTTTCATCTGCAGATATCTATCGTTTTGTAAAGATCACAACTCGAATATTTATAAATTCAAGCTTCTGTTATGCATTTAAATTCGAATATATTATTAAAAGAGTTTTCAGACTTTTGGTTTGGTATATTACCAAAGATATAGCTGGACTAAAATATTTAAGCAGGAGGTAAATAAGGAGAACGTCCTAGTAAATTAAAAACAATCTGATGTGGACAAAATATGACTTCTTTACACGGTCTGTTAAATTATACACATTTTTTTTGCTGCATTTCATTAAAACTATTTTCTCCGATTATTCTAACTTAAATAACCGATCTCTGAAGCAAAGTTGAATATGACATTAAAACTGCAAACTTTAAATTTAAATATTTTTGCCAATTTTTGTAGTACGGGAGCCAAACTTCTTACAATTTTATTTTTTCATAACAATTACAAGGAGTTCCCAAACATAGATATAGAAACTGGGATATCGCTTTAAAAGTTAGACTTCGTTATTTTTTGAAAATTAATGTTTCTTTTACATACGGCAATGGCAAAACATGAATATTTTCGTTATTTAAAACAGTTCTGCAACGGGAAGTTTGTGATTACGACTAACGAATGCGAAACTAAAGCTTGATTAAAGACTTTTAAGTTGGGTAAGAAGATGAATGTTTGCAAACTTTCAGTTCTGGTGATTGCGAAGAAAAGGGAGGTGCACAACTAGATGTCACATAAGTCTCATATACAAAATTTCTACTTTCTAAAGCTAATCGTTTTCCAGGTATGAGAGATACGTACAGATACACATACATAGGTACGCCCGTACAAACAGACATCACGAAAAAGATTTCTTTTGAATCCCTTTCACAATCCTTTTTGAAAAAACAGTCCTTTAGTCTGTCTGTACATATAGATATCACGCAAAACAATCCTCCAAACGAATTGGAAACCCGTCAAAATATGTATTTCTGTTGACATACGATATCCGAAACTTTTCGTGATTACAGAACTTCCTTTACTTCTTACGAGTACATAAAAATATAAATAAATATATTCCTAAGATCTGAAAAGTAAAAACTATACAAAGTGACAAATTCCTACATATTTCTGAAGTGTGCATGTGAGAACATTTGTAATTTTATGAAATACAATGAAGCGTGTCTAAGATAATCAATTAAGTTTTCAAATTTTTTCTGTCTTCTATTGAAATAGACATCTTAAAGAAGTTGAATAAGGTAATCGTAATTAAGGATTTATATAACTCGATTACTATAACTTAATTGGACCACCTTTGTTTTCGCTATCGTTGGCTTTATTTATATACTTTCAATTGCAGAATAGTTTTAAAGGAGAAAAATATTCATGTTTTGTCAATGCCAAATTCAAATATATATATATACAGTAAGACCTCGCTTAACGCTGTTTCGTTTAGCGCTGTTTCGGTTTAGCGCTCTTTTATTTCAACCCGGGGATTCCACGAAATCGCTCGCAGCATACGGGGATTCCCCGAAATATTATGCAGCGATAAGTTTCAAATACATATCCGAAAGAGTGTACTTGTATTTCTTGTTTGGTGCGGTATTGTACAGACATATTTTGAAGGGGTAAATGTCGAAGAAATAATTCAAGAAGCAGCGGCTAGTCTTTCTAATGATGAGCTCAAGGAATTAACTGAACAAGAAGAAAACAAAAATGTTGACAGCAGTGATTCAGAAGAAGAGCAAAAAGAACTTTCGATGGCGTTTGTAAAAAGGAGTTTGTCTACCATAACTGAAATAATGGATCAATTCATTGAAAATGATCCGAATTTTGACAGGAGCTCAAAAGTAAGGCGTGGTGTTAGAGATGCTCTATCCGTTTATGAAGAACTTTTAAGAGAACAACGCGAAAGAAAAAGGCAAACAACATTAGATGCTTTTGTCACAAAAAGGCAGAACACTGAAAACGCGGAAGGCTAACTAAATATGACTGACTTAGAATTTTATTTGTTTTTTTTAAGAATATTCGTTTTGTTATTTATATTTTGTTTTTATTTTTGCAAGAAATAATAATGTGGTATTAATTTGGGCTTTAAGAAATAAATGTTTGGTTTTATTTTTATTAAAAAAACATACGTTTTAAATTTAATACCTAACCAATTTCCTAGCCATCTTCCCCTAACCCCAATATTTACATGTAAAGAGAGCCTCGTTTAGCGCTGTTTCGCATTACGGTCTACTTTGATGGAACGTATCCCCCGCGTTAAGCGGGGTCTTACTGTACCTCTTATACACGGTTGCAATTATTAATATTGTTCAGAATTTGCATATTAGAGTTTAATTTTAATTTTAGATGATTTAATTTTATATATACTTACATATATATATGCGATGTACCAGCTTTTGTCAGGAATAAATAGACTGTTGAAGAATCATAAATGTAGTCGTAGCTTAAATTATCAGACGATAAGTTTAAAAAACAGGATCCATTTATTATTGGTCAGGAGAAATAGCAGTTACAAAATCAGATATCCGGAGTAAATAAAAAGGAACTATTAATAACTTTTTGTATGAAGTTTACTGCATCGTTATATTTAAGAAAAAGCCCCCGATATTCTTTTGCGAGTCCTTTTATAGCCTCTGGAAAGGCGGAGCTTCAAAGAAAATGACGTCAGCCTCGTCAGCCAATCCAGTTCGCTTTAAATATCTCGAGAACATTCTATAACTGTACGTGTAGAAAATGACGTCAGCCTCGTCAGCCAATCCAGTTCGCTTTAAATATCTCGAAAACATTATATAACTGTACGTGTAGAAAAGGCGGAAAAACAACTTGACTACGGGGCTGTGAATTTAATTCCACGTACTTTCAGAGAACATCGCCATTAGAAATAAAAAGAACATACAGTTAGAATTTTAAGTGTTTGCTTGACTATGGAATTTTATTATTACATATATATATATATTATAAGGTATTTCTCCCGCCTTCTTAGCGTTCGATTCCCTGCAAAGGTGTTGCTCATTTACCATCTCACCTGCTTCCAAAATATACCTAATGTCTCTACAATATAAGTATATGTAAATTAAAATTTTTGGATGATAATGAAAACTAACTTTCAAAGTTGTCTTCCGGTTCCCATATTTATATTTGGTAAAATTTTTAATCATTATGAAAAAATAAAATTACAAGAAGGTTTACTCCCGTACGACAAAAATTCCCCGGGATATTTAATTTCAAAACTTGCAATTTTTGATGTCATTTTCAACTTCCTTTGAGGAATTTGTTAATTAAGTTAGAATAACTCAAGGAAATAAGTTTAAATAAAGGTGTAGCGAAAATATGTATAATTTACTAAACATGATGTGATGTCCACATAGAATTTTTATACTCAGCGAAACAGAATTAACTGCTCTGAACTATCGAAAGTAATGATTTTAACTACTTCAAACTGTATCTCGAATGGTACGATGCGTACCTATCTCTTAAATGCAGATTAAATCTAACCTGTCAAACCTCTTGTCCTGTCCATCTCTTTAGAATTAAGACGGTTCACACAGCATATTTCGGATACAGATCCACGTAATCCACCCATATTACTAGTGAGATATCAGATGTTAATTACTGGCAGACATTCTGAGGATTTAAGATTGCATTTACGTTAAGGCATGAAAATCGTAAGCAGCATTCGTAAAACTTCGTTGCTAGGCAAAGACACGGGCACAGATTGTATTCGCGGTTCATATTCTGCTGCACAAATGCTCCAAGAATTTCAGATTTCTGAAGTCTGAGTAGGTAAGGGAAATGAATACCATTACTACAGTACGGTACTTGTCTGGTTTGTACCGAAACTTCTATCAGGAAGAGATGTATAACAGTTTAGAATTTAAAATTAGGCAAAAGGGCAATTTTAAACTGAATAGATAGACATGGAATTTGACATAGGTTTTGAATATAACTTTCAAATGACAGAATAGAGTAAAAATGCAAAACTAGTAAAATACTGGGAAAATCCTTATATAGAAGACGAGGTAAGTGTCTTTTAATTAAACATTTTAGGATCAATTAAAGTATTCGTGAAATTTCTTGCTATTTTGGAATTTGTTTCCTAGTGTCATTTTGTTTGTGTTTTATACAAAAGCTATCTTAAAATAAATTTACGTTTATTCTTTATCTCAAAGGACGTTAGCACAGAAGGGATATCAATTTTTTTGGCATTTTGCGTTGAATCACTATAAATGTCCGTTTCAATTTTGAAACTGTTGCCAGTAAATGATAGAGTCCTGCATTATATTTGAAGAAATTAAATAATGAAAAATCTCCGTAAATGTATGTATATTTCTCGCATTGTGATAAAACAACGATACATAGAGCTATCGAATTTTGAATAACGTAATCTTACATCGAATACGGGCATCTCTAAGCCCTAATTTTGAGTTTTGAATTTGTTTTATTATCGCTTTCTTATTTTGAAAATCTTTAACGAATTTTTAATAAACAAACTTAAGGATTTGAAAGCGAACTATAGGAACACTGTACGAAAAAAAAAACATTTTTATCTCCAGCGCGCGAGACTGTGAATCGGGAATCCTAAAGATGCGACATTACTCATGAACTGAATTTGTGATTTAAGTGCGAAGGACATGATATTTAATAAATAAAGGTAACACACAAAACGTGAAGAAAATGCCCCTTTGGGCGTAATGTAAAATTTGAAAACTTTCAGGTTCGTTTTAGGCTAAAAATGTTCAATTTTTGCCCTTCCTTCATCGATTTAGGTTTATTTCTTTTTCTGTTTTCTTTTTCTTCCTCCTGATCTCTCTCTATAATTTTAAATTGTTTTGAAGCATTTACTTAAAGTTAAAATAACACGCTGAATAATGATTATTGGAGATGTCAAATAATAAGAATGAGTGTTATATTTGTAAATTTTGTAGAAGTAGTTTCGATGGTTTAACTATAGAACCATATAAAATAGTCCTGCAAAATTTACAAATACAACTTTGATTCTTATTGTTTCACCTTCTCAAATAATTTACTTTAATACTAGCAGTACTTGTATATATAATTTCACAAATAAGTCCCTTTCCGCATGCCTTTTTGCTTTAACGGTAGCACAATCTACCGTTACAGCACAATCTACCGTATTGTTTGAGAGTTCAGGTTCTAGCACCGGCAAGAGCATTGCTGATTTTTCGCGTCTCCTGCTTATATTCTCATCACAAGTGGCCCCGAATTAAAAGATGGTGGACGATAATTCATCTCCACCAGGATCTGACAACTGGGTCCCCTAATTCCCAGGCTCCCTTTAAAAGCGGGAGTATGTAATGTATTTTCTCCTTTCTCTCCACATACCTTCGTGGTGTAATGGTAGCACACTGGGCGCATATTCGAGAGTTTCACGTTCTAGTCGTGGCAAAGGCATTGCTCATTTTTACGCATCCAGCTTCAAAATATACTACTGATTCTATAGCAGAAGATTTGGATTTTTATTATAAGTCTGGTATGAAGTGTCGTATGCTGTGTACGTTGTTTTCGTGATTGGTTATTATGATGGTTTGAGTGCAATTTGGCTATTGGTAATATTTCTGTGAATGTTTGAGGTTTATGAGGCAATGATGTTTCAGCAATTACGCATGCGCATCAGTGATGTTATTATAATTTTGTTTTTTGATTCAATTTGGTAAAATTCTAGTTCTGAAACTTACGGATGCACTGTGTAAATAGTTACAATACATTAGAAATGTCTTTAAAAATTAATTAAAACACGCATAAAGCTGATAAGAATAGAAATAATACAAAAATGAAGTTTAAGAATTCTTCTCTAAAAAACTACATTTTGATTTCTTTTCCTCTGCAGTTGTGCATCTGCTCTTCTAAATCCGATTCGAATCATGCAAATAACAAAATCATCAAAGCTTGAAGAGATTACGCAGAACGATTGCTTCACCTCTCGCTGTGCGACTTATCTCATTATATTATAATGCTTCAAATATGCTATTTTTAACAGGCTTTAATTTGAATTACATGCTGATGCGTTAAGCTTGAATCCTGGATGAATTATTCTCTCCCACTGCGAAGACCGGATGCATTAATCCATTGGTAGCTAGAATTGAGAAATAATTTATGCATTAAACTCAGCTTGAATCCAAATTTCGCATCGGTTATAGTGGGCAGTATATCTAGAAACCTGTATCTGCAGAGGCGTTGGACGAATAGAATTTCTTCTATATCTTAATGATACAGAAGAATCTTAATCTTAATTATATCTAATATATCATATATTATGATATCATATATTATCATTATCATCTAATGATAATGATAATATATCTTAATGATATAGATAATCTTAATCTTAATGATATATCTTTCTTCTATATCTATTTTGATCTATCTAATATAGCTCGACAGCTTTTATTGTTACGTTTTGTCAACTTGCATTAAATATCTTAAAATTTTTAAATACTAATTCGGTGAGAATAGCATATTCATTTGAATTATGTAAAGATGGAATGTATTTAGAGATGGAAGGCAATATAGGTTATTTAGCCAAACCTTAAGAAGTAAAATTGCCGAGAATTGCGGATATTCTGAAAAGGAAAGCACCGAGAAGTAAAAAAGAATTTTGCTAGTTACAGGAACGAAGTATTTTTTGCACAAACTATTATTTTTAGTTTGAGGAAGATGATGAAACTCGTTAAATATTTCATACATATTGTAAGCAACCATTGCGAACATATTCATTGTATAAGCTATGCACTATGTAAACTATACACACCCTTAAACTATGTAAAAGAAACGGACCATGCATTATCTACTTGTTTTTTGCTTGATGAAAGATATGACACTTTCTACAACAGAACAAGAAATCCATTAAGATGTAAAAACATTAGGATGCTTGAAGCAGCAGAACCGAAAAAATGTGCAGCGTCCTCTTCGGGACTCGAACTTGGACCTCTCGAATAAGCGCCGAGTGTGCAACCGTTACACCCCGAAAGCATGCTGGAAAAAGGAGTAAATACTTTATATACTTCCCCTTCTAAAAAGCGACTAGGGATTCTGGGTCCCAATCACCAAAGCCCGGTGCTGACTAATTATTGTCCACCATCTTTTAGTTCGGGCGCCACTGGAGGATCGTTAAGGCTCTTGAAGCAAGATAAGTAAAGAGATGTGCAATGCCCTCGCCGGTTTCGAACCTGGATCTCTCGAATAAAGGCTGAGTGTGCTGCCGTTACACTACGCGGGCATGCTGGGAGAAGTGAGAAATACCTTATAAAGATATAGAAAATATTACGCCAGATACTCCGCATAATTTGTTTGCTTTCATATCCGTTTGAGAAGGAAGATGAATATCAATTAATAGTGGAAAGTTTTATGCAGAGACAGGGCAATGTACTGTATAGTGTCTGGTGAAGGATAAGAAACTCGATAACTTTTAGAAAGACCTTACGTTACGTACAAGACAACCTATTGGATACAGTTTATTTGTCTTCAATTGGTATTGTACGTTCGCTTTTAGTTTGATAAAAAAAATTCCAAGTTTTTAACAGAGGGGATTGCCTTAAGTGCAGCGCAAAGCTTGTGCACGGTCGGTTTGCTTTCGGTTTGTTGGCCGAGTTTGTTGATTAAATTTTAATTATAAGTATTTTGTATTCTGCCGAATGGCAGCACTCTGTCGAGCAGAAGATGAAAATGTTTTACATCAAGTAGTGTTGCTGCTGTTCTCTTTTATAGCACCGAGTTTGTTAATTAAAAAATCATTAAAATTGTAAAAAATAACAAATCAATAAAAACCAAATTCAAAATTAATATCTCGAAGTGGACACGTTCAGGTGTCATATTCAAAACTCGATGGCTCTGCTTTTCCACAGACCAAGGAGCATATAGTATACAAATATTCAGATTCTTCATTTTTTAATAACAGAGTGATTGCTTTGATTTTGTCTTTAGTTTTAAAATTAAAGGTAGTGAATGTGTTTGTTTTGTATAGGTGTGCTTTCTACGTTTTCTGCTATGTTGAGCTGTTGTAACTTATCTCACGTGTTTATCGGTTACATCAGAACAAGATTGCTCATGTCGTTGACAAGAGCCTTTAGCACCATACTGGTGACTATGCGACTTCGCATAGTTCCGCCCCCAATTTTGATGGACAGCATCCCTAGGGGAGGGTCCGAGAGTCTCCCACCCCTTTTCCCTTAACCGCAATCTCTCTAGAGGATTTTCGGCTCGACATATATTTAGAGTGCACCCTTACTCAAAAGACACTGTACATTTACAAACATCCATGGCTTATCCAGAATTCGAAGCCCGCCCCTTTAGTACCACTGTAGGCACCTTTAACCACTATACCTCCTGGGAGGCTTGTTATGTTGTTGTTGTAACTAATTTCTCTTGTCTGACATTCTGTCGTCAGATCAAGATCACGAAATTCATCGCTGCGATGAATACAAGTTAACGTCGGTCATCGGCAAGATCCTTGGTGTGGCGATGAATACAAGTTAACGTCGGTCATCGGCAAGATCCTTGGTGTGGCGATGAATACAAGTTAACGTCGGTCATCGGCAAGATCCTTGGTGTGGCGTTATGGGTGACAATCTATCTCAACGTGATGCCTACAAGTGCCAATCAATTTATATGTGCCCAATATTTGCTGGCTTGAACTCGATATAACTAGTACATAGCGTTGAAAGAGTAATAAAATACTTTACTTACCCATAAACATGTCAAAAGGACTTCAGAGAACAACGTGTTTGCTTAATTTCACTTTATTGAGTTAATCATTAATATTTAATCTGTGTTAGATACTCAACTTGCTAATATAGCACACATATGAGACACCAAAACGTAATACAAGAACACTAGAAACGGAAGAACACGAGTATGGAAAGACGGAAGAACGGCAAGATGGCGCCGTTTAGCGAAGATCGAAAGCAAAATTCAAATCTATTCACATCGTGCACTTTGCTTACTGGAAATATATTCATGTTCATCACAAATATTGCAGATGGAGCTTTACACACGTGCAGATATTTCTTTCACACACATCCTTCTGTTCAACACAAGGTAAAATCCCCGACGAGACGAACTGATGACAAAATGACAATAGATTCTTAATACGAAACACACATTAACACGTTACTTCTATGTAGGTTAAATCTAGCATGATTATCCAATATGGATTAATTTTCAACCTAATCATTTTCAGCTAATTCGTGCAATTTGGTTTAGGCAGCTCCTTCTTTTCCATCAAAAAGAACGACGTCACTCCATAAGTGTGAGTATGCAAGGGCCGCAGCCCCGTATACTCGTGCAAACCCGAGGTCAGCCAAGACCAAAGAATCTCTAAGGAGAAGAATGAAAGCTTCCATAGACGCAATGTAAACTTGTTTCGCCTCTGCGCCGCTGTACCGAAGAGACACGGCTATGCAGTGAAACACCAGCGCAGGGTGAAATTTAAACAGCGCAGTTCGAGGAGATAGTAAATGTTTTACTTTGAAATAACTCAGAATGTTTTATTTTCATACATTTCTGGAGTTTTATGAGCAAAAGGATGTTAGTTGGAATTTTGGGGGAATTATAGAAATCCTGTCCAATTTTTATTTCAATTTAAACAGCGAGCCGTACGAAGACAAAATTTAAATGAAATAAATTTCTTAATTCTTTTCTTCTGTAAACTTAAAAAGGGAGGGAAACACATGCCATACAAATCGTAATAAATTTTTATGGATCCATAGTTAAAATTTTACAGTGAAATTTTAAAAGCAAAATTTGCAATAACTAACTGAAACAGAAAAAAATATTTAAAGACAATTAAAGGCACCCCTAAATACATTGAAAACACTGAAATACATTATATTTATCCGACAACAACTTTAAAAACAAATTATCATGAAAATGTTTAGACAATTATTTGGAATGACCATTGTGAAAACCAAGAGCAAAGTTTTCACCCAATAGCCAAAACCATTTCACTTACAGTATTACATTTAAAAAGGCTTTTAAAAGAATTTCACATAGCTAAAACCAAGTACCTCTGACTACAACAACAAAGAACGTTTTCGAACAACGTGGTAAAAGATTGCTAACATGGCCGACGGCATGCTGCATTCTTTGATGCTGCTTTGTTGCCTCCTGATGTTATTTCGCACATGCGCAGTGAGGTATGGAGGGTGGATAGCTTTGGAATGGTTTGCCTCTTTAAAGTAAGCTTCAGGGATATACATAATGTGTCTCTTCGGTCTGACGGAGCCACAGTTGCCCCGGGGAACCTTTACTTCTTCTCCTTAGAAATTCTTTGGCCAAGACAGAGGGAGAAAAACCCGTTTGGCGGGTGTTTATATACGCACGTGCAGTTCTGCGATTACGATTACTGTTACGATATTGTTCATGCTGATGAACAGCGTGGTGTGAGAAATTTCCATTCTCACACTTGGGGTACCGTATAGGTGACTATTTTTTGTTATGCATATCCTATTCTTATTATATATCTACTGGAATAGTTGCGTAAATTTGTTTCCCAGCAAATTATATACATACAAAATGCTTGGTATTAATTCTACTGCTCAGCCAAACGAACACTCTCCACAGTTTCCTGCAATAGACATTATCAGTGGAATTCCAATTAATTTAATTGTTCTCAACCTTCAACACCTCAAGGATAATCGTAAAATAAAATTCGAAGCCTATCACTGCTAATACGCATACATTGAAACTCTGTTTGGCTATCACTGCCAATGCGGAGTTACTAGAGCGGTGTATTTCATGCACTTTCATAATGCTAAAAACTGTGGCTGAAAATAAAAGAATCCTATCTGATATGAAAACAACAAAAATAATTTAAAAACATTTTGTACCCGGAACAAAAACACTCCGACAGTTAGATCCAATGGGA
Source organism: Stegodyphus dumicola (assembly GCF_044657685.1). Classification (NCBI taxonomy): domain Eukaryota; kingdom Metazoa; phylum Arthropoda; class Arachnida; order Araneae; family Eresidae; genus Stegodyphus; species Stegodyphus dumicola. Next base: position 124,456,987 of record NC_140778.1, read on the forward strand.
ACCGTCATTTTGTATCATCTCTTCCAGCGGAAAACTCGGAAGAGTTCATTTAAGAGCGGACAAAGAACTATTTTTCAGCTGCGAAAACTTTAGTCTGAGTGAATAAAAGACCACTTAAAATAAACGCGGAGAGGTTTTTCACTACTTTTCTTCCCTGCTTTGCTATTTTCTACTTATTTCTGAAACGAGTTAAAAAGTTCTTTAGATAGAGAAAGCGTTTGTTGGAATTGAAGAATATTTCTTCGCTGGACAATGGTTTATCGGAAACGTAGAAGGCGTTAACGTCCAAAAACATAGTATTCATTTATTTTCACTAATCTTGCTCCAAGAAAAGTAGACGAAACAAGCAAGTTTTACTTCCTAGTACGGAATAAAGGAAGTATTGTAATAGCGAAAAATTCTGGGTGCCATATTTCAACGAAAATATCCATTTCAACCACTTGAAATCATTTGAATAATGTTGAGTGAAATCTATACGCACGGACAGAATAAAGGACTGTTTTTGCCAAAAAAAGATTGTAAACTGTATTTAAAATTTATTGAAAAGAGATTTTTTTCCCTTGACGACTCTACCTACATACCTATGTATGTATCTCGCATAAACCAAGAACGAGTAGACATAGGATTTTGAAATTTTGTATATATCGGACTGCCTTAACACTCCTTCGTTGCAATCGGTTGAACCAATCGTATATATATATATATATATATGTATATAATTAGAAAACCTTTTACATACCACCTTCAAGGAAAATAAATTCAATTGAAACCATGAATTATTAAAAGAAAAAACGTTTAATCGGTATTTTAATAATTATTTTAAGATAACATTATCTAGATCTCTACTGCTTAATAATCATTAAAAATCTGAAATAAAAAATCCTTAATCGAAAAAAAAGTAAGTATTGAAAAGTAGTTATATATGTATATCCCTTATGTCTGGCACGGGGAGCTTAGTTTTTTTAAATTTTTATACATGGGTAAATTGCGCATTTTTTACTTTGAAAGTGATCAAATTACGTGGTTTTTATGTTGCGGCTAAGGGTTTTATGACTTAAGTTAATCTGCATGCAGTAGTTATAGAATTATCAAGAAATTAAAAGTTTAAGTGGAGAATCGAGCCTAAAATGAACCGCCATTTGTTTACAATTGAAACTCAGTAGAATAGGGAATTATGCCAGTTTCTGCACCTTCAATGTCTTTATGTCGATTTTGACCAAACGCAAACAACCAAAAAAACTGCCTTCTTTCAAGCTGACCGAATTTCTTGTTTTTGCGTAGTAGCTCTAATTTTAATTATAAAATTTTTTAAACAGTTTGGCTACATTTAGTTCTTCAATTTTTTTTTTTTTTTCATTTTATGATTTTAATGAAGATGTTTTGAGTTTTTATGTATTTTTGCTATGCCATGAAGTGAGAACTGATTTAATTGAATGAGAAATATATCTCTAATGAAATTCGAGGAAATAAGTTTAAATGAAATGCAGCCAAAAATATGTATAATTTTATAGGCCATATAAGGATGTCATGTCGTGTCCAAATCAGATTTTGTTTTTAATAATACCCAAGTCCTTAGCACAGAGTATGTCTAATGAAATTCGAGGAAATAAGTTTAAATGAAATGCAGCACAATGTATGTGTAATTTGATAGGCCATACAAGGAAATTATGTGGGTCTAAATCAGAATTTTTTAGTAAGTCCTTAGCACATACTTTCCATGACTTTTTATTAATAATATACATTACAATACATTATGCTACCGAGAGTAGATGCTATAGATATATTATGCATTCGCTAATTGTTGCTACTGCGCAATATATGAGATGTTATAATTGCATAATGCGTGGACAAACAGAATTAATTTTTAGAGTGTTGCCATTTGAATAAAAGCTACATTTTAATATAATTTGACGTAATTTATAAATTTTAAATTATGGTTTCATTTTAATATAAGGCACATTTTAATATTATTAACATTCTATAAACGTTAATAATTTATAAGTCCAACAGCGCAGTTTGAACAGAAGGACTATTAATTTCCTTTTCGCATTATGCGTAAGTTCATTATAAATGTGGGTTCACTTTTCAAATTGTTGCTACCAAATATTAGAGCCCTGTATTATATTTAAAGAAGTTAAATAATGAAGAATCTGCATGAATGTATGTATGTTTCTTACATTTTCATAAAATAATGATACATAGATCCCTGAAATTCTGCATTACGTAATCTTCCACCGTATATGGGCATCTGGAAGCCCAAATTTGGAATTTATTTTATTACCGATTTCATATTTTGTAAAAATTTAACGATTTAACAAATTCAATGATTTGAAAGCGAGCAATGGCAACACTGTACGAAAAGAAAAAACATTTTTCTCCAGCGCGCGAGACTGTGTATCGGAAATTCTAAATATATGCTCATTTCAAAATTATTTTGCAATATTGCTGTTGAAATGAATTTTATGGTTTAAGTACGAAGAACATAATGTTTAATAAATAAAGATAATGCACAAAACGTTAAAAAATGCCGTCTCGGGCGTAAAGTAAAATCTGAAAGCTTTTCAGAGACTTTTTTTTTTTTTTTTAATCCTCCTGATTTTTTCAGTCTGTAATAGCTTAACACTGGTTTGGTTTGGTTTATTTGATTACGGCAAAGCACACGAGGGCTATCTGCCTAAGGGGAGGGATGCCTTCGTGGAGGACTTTCTAAGGTAAACTGGCTCGTATACACGTTACACATGGGGAAAACCACGAAATCCCCCATGCAGCCAGCCCGTTCGCGGGATTCGAACTAAGGACCAAACTACCAGTACTCAGCGACTTTACCGCTCGGCCGCTGATGGGCGCATAATAGCTTAACAAACTGAGTGATTACAATCAATATACGAATTGTTTAGTATATCAAAACTAAACAATTTATTTATTTTTAATAATTTTTTAATATTTTATAATAATTTTTAATATTTCATATTATTTAGATTTATTTTTAACTATATATCTTATTGATAAAAATAAAAGTGTTTTAAAAATATATTTCTGTACTTAATAAAATATGTTTCTAACATTAAATATTACGTACCTGGTAGAAAATGCGTTTTTTCGTTTGTTTGAATAGTAAATATGGGAATGAATGATTTTAAAACTTAGTTTTGTATAATTGTCATTGAAGTAATACTTGCATTTTAGACGTACAACCTTACTAGACCAGTAGCGAGTTACTGCAAAGTCTAACAAAGAGTGAAGGTTTAAGCAACTTTTATACTACAATCAGTTTTTAAGAATAAAGGCATGGCTTTATCTATGAATAAACCACTACTTGTGGCGATGTAATTTAAGAGATGCTTAAATATAAACGTTCATAAAAGCTTAACTAAAACTACACAAGCGATAAGCTAACTCAACTAGCCTGACAAAGACTTGCAAAAGTTTAAGCAACTTTTATACTAAACTGAGTTTCATCAGTAAAGGCACAACTTTTTCTATGAACAAACCACTGTTTGTGGCTGTGTAATTTTAGAGATGCTTAAATATAAACTTTGATAAAAGTAGTCTAAGACTACACAAGCAATAAACTATATAAGTAAGTATAAACTATATAAGCTTTTATAAGATATTTCAACTAACGTTACCGTCTGAAATAGTCGGACAAAGAATTGCAAAGGTTTAAGAAACTTTTATACTAAACTGATTTTTTAACACTAAAGGCACGACTTCTGTCAACAAACCAATACTTGTGGCGATGGAATTTCAGATATGCTTAAATATAAACGTTGATAAAAGTAGTCTAAGACTACACAAGCAATAAACTATATAAGTAAGTATAAACTATAGAAGCTTCTATAAGATATTTCAACTAACGTTACCGTCTGAAATAGTCGGACAAAGAATTGCAAAGGTTTAAGAAACTTTTATACTAAACTGATTTTTTAACACTAAAGGCACGACTTCTTCTGTCAATAAACCACTACTTGTGGCGATGAAATTTCAGAGGTGCTTAAATATAAACGTTGAATAAAAGTAGTCTAAAACTACACAAGCAATAAACTAAGTTATACGCTAACTCAACGAGCTTTGCTGGCGTGTAAAAGCGTTATCACATTAGCTGTTTGTTGCCGGAACAAAACGTTTGCAGCAACAGTTCTGAGAAACGGTTTTTGGCGAAATAAGGTTACCATCTTCACTTGGCAAACAGGCTGAAAGCCAAACAAGAATCAGTTATCGCTCAGATTGGCGAAAGTGACGTTTCCTTTCAAGTGACATTCGCTTCTTCGTGTTGTTTTGTATCGCTCACACGCTTTTCGTTTTAAACTTTATTGTTAGTAATGGAAGATAATAGAAAGGTGATTGCTATCAAGTTAATCACTTTGATCTCCACTCTGGCACTTCATGTAACAGATAAACACACTTCTGGTTATAGCAATCAATTACATCAGTAATAGCCAAATTCTGTATACACTAAGAATAGTTTAAAAACATGTGCTGGATAAGTCTATTTATCACATATCGCTTATGTGTATTTTCTGTTGTCTGCATTTCAATGAAAATTTGATGGCTCACTGGAAAATTTGTGACCTGGTGAAAGCAATTTCTGACTAACTTTATGGCTCATAATTACTGTTCTGTCCATTCAAATGACAAAAATCTATATGGCTGATATTTACCTCCTCACAGCCAGCAGATACTATTTAGCAAAATGAAGCTCAAATAAAGCATATGAATACATGAGCAATCAAACATGTGCGAGCTGTTTACTGTCCCATAGAACACTCGGTAATATACCTAAAACACATTAATTATACCAACTCTAGAAATTATTTCATAAGAATAAATATAATTTAATTAAAAAAATTAAATTTAAATACGAATTTAATTAAATATTCTTTGCGCCATTGCTGCAAGGAATGAAATTTAAATTTAAACAAATTTAAATTAAATTTTTAACAAATACGTATAAAAGTAAAAAAGCAAATTTAAATCCTAAAAAAAAGGAAAAAAGCCAAAATAATTAAAAAAAAAATGTGCAAACATATAAAAGATTTAATACTCGAACTAATCTGCAATATCATTTAAATTCAGAAGCATAAGCAAATCAAGCGCAAAATCAATCCATGAAAATAAATTTACTAATTTAATAAATTAAATTAAACATTTAAAAAAAATGCATATGTGAATGACCGTTGAGTAGGCTGGAGACAGACTTATCAAGGGGAAGTTGCCTCCAAACCTAACTCTCCAATCATTCAATTCGTTTGGAGGCAACTTCCCCTTGATAAGTCTGTCTCCGGCCTACTCAACGGTCATTTACATATGCATATTTTTTAAAAAAATTTTAATTTAATTTATTAAATTAGTAAATTTATTTTCATGGATTGATTTTGCACTTGATTTGCTTATGCTTCTGAATTTAAAGGATATTGTAGATCAGTTCGAGTATTAAATCTTTTATATGTTTGCACATTTTTTAAAATTATTTTGGCTTTTTTCCTCTTTTTAGGATTTAAATTTGCTTTTTGACTTTTATACGTATTTGTTAAAAATTAAATTAAAATTTGTTTAAATTTAAACTCTAGAAATTAGGTGTTCACATCATGAGTTTGTTTTATGGTTTGGTTTATTGAGATTACAGCAAAGCACACTAGGGCTATCTGCCTAAGGGAAGGGATGCCTTCGTGGAGGACTTTCTAAGGGAAACTGGCTCGTATACACGTTACACATGGGGAAAACCACGAAAGCGTCCATGCAGCCAGCCCGTTCCCGGGATTCGAACCTTGGACCGAACTACCAGTGTTCAGCGACTTTACCGGCCCACCAGCGGCCGAGCGGTAAAGTCGCTGAACACTGGTAGTTCGGTCCGAGGTTCGAATGCCGCGAACGGGCTGGCTGCATGAGTGTTTTCGTGGTTTTCCTCATGTGTAACGTGTATACGAGCCAGTTTCCCTTAGAAAGTCCTCCACGAAGGCATCCCTTCCCTTAGGCAGATAGCCCTCGAGGCTTTGCCGTAATTAAATAACCTAACCTAACCTAATCAGCGACTTTACCGCTCGGCCGCTGGTGGGCTCAGTTGGTTTTATGTGATTACCGCGAACCCTCGAGGGATCCCTTTGTAGAAGAATTTTTAAAACTGGCTCGTATACCAGTTACGAATGGAGAAAACCAAGGAAACGTCATGTAGCCAGCCCGTTCGCGGCATTCTAACCTGAGACAGAACTACCAGTGTTCAACGACGCTTCGGCCACTAGGTAGGCCCGTGCACTTAATTGGAAAGTGCAATTCATTATGTAAACAGACATGAAGGTGATAATCAGTTGTGCGCTGTTTTAAGTAATCAAATGTTATAAATGCACAGCTGTTATATTTCTTATTTTTTATTAGACATGTGTTTATTACGTAGATCATACGTATGATATAATTATGAATTAACCCAATAACAAAATGTGTACACTCTTTAGTACTCAAATACTTATCAATTATTTTTCAATTGATTATTACATACCCATAATAATTTGCAAAGAACTGATAACTGCCAATTACATAATCGTTATCTGAATTAAAAGTAACTTCAAATAAACTTCTTGGCAATGTTCATTTTTGTATTCATACATACATATATATATACACATCTAATAAGTCATATATTTACATACAGATAGAGAGATGCGATGTTTTAGAAGTTGTTAATATATATTTATTAGTATTAACGTAATGAATAAGATTTATATTAATGAATGTATATACAAATGTTTTTCATCATGCATAATAATAAATCCATAAATTTTCAATGTTTCAATATGTAGCATTTCCAATAAAAGTATAGTTTCTAATGTATTTATAATTCAAAAAGTATTTCATTAATAACATGAAAATAATAGACAAATTTAATGAGTATTCTCATTATTACATAAGCTATGCTTTTCTTTTTTATGCATCTTTTATGCTGTTTAAAATGTGTCACTGATTATGCAGTTAACAATTTAAAAGATAAGTAATTAGGAGAAAAGCCGCGCATATACAAACGGATTTTAAAAAATTATTCAACTTAAATTTAAGAAAAAAAATTCTATTATATAACAGTGTTATATACACGATTAGCACGAAATACTACAAATTTGGCGAACTTTTGGCTACGAACAATTTGTAAACAAATCCGAAATGCAAGAACGTCGTAAAATACTGTCAACTCTGAAATTTCCACGATTATATATTTAATGAATATATACACATTTAAAAAATGACTCAGGCAGTTGTATTACAACAAAACAACAATAATTAAATCGGCCTCTATTTCCACCGTCCATCACTTCACAGTGAGAGCCATCGCCATATTGAAAGTTACCCGTGATCCTTCAGAAGCTGACCTTTCGTCTGATTGGTTGAATGTTCGAGGAACACGTCTCCAGCCGGAACATTTTGGGAAAAGTTTTAAAATGTTGCTCGTAGCCGGGACAGGTTCCTCCTAGCTAGACGAAACATTTCTCGGAAGCCGTGCTACTAGAATCTCGTTTCTCGGAATTGTCCCGGATAAGCGCTCGCGTATATAGATGTGATAACAGCTTTAGGTTAAAGCAGATAGATTGCAAAAGACGAGATACTGTCTTTTAGATAGAACTAGTCAAAATTTAATAGAGCTACATGAGTACTGAAAATGTTATTTGTCTTAGACTTTGATACTGATACTGATTTTGAAGTTGCTTATGTGGCCCCAGAATGAGACCTCAAGAAAATGAGATAAAACTGGGGGAAACCGCTGTCGCCTGCACTGCATGTGTGCCAGTCTAATGGAAAGTGACGAGAGACAAAAGTCACGCCACGCAAGAATACCAATAAAAGTTCGTAGTCAAAAACCAGGTTACGAAGATGTGATCTCTAAGCATGTGAGTAGCAAATTGTCTGATTAAATTACTTTCTGGAATGATATGGTAACTAAGAGCTTCTGCAAATTTTGAAACGTCACAGCTAAATCCAGTTTTGTAGAAATGCTTACTTAGTAATGTGGCCCACTATAGGGTCGATTTTTGAAGTCGTCATGGATCAGTTTGCTTCTACTCAGGTAATGTACATTTAACAACTCTTCTCGGAATCTCCCTGACATTTGTAGAAATTTGTAGAATTAAATTATGTTATTTACAAGATTTACAATTTCCTCCAATAAGTAGACATTGTTCAATGCTATATTCCGAATCTAGAGTCTCCTTACCAACAGAAGATTTAACTTTGTGTAAAAACCAAAACTTTAGCTTAGATATACTAAAAGTTAATTTGTATTCTGGTGAGAAATATTGAAAGAAAAAGTTGAAGTAAAGATCAAAATCATAATAACTGGTAATTAACGTAAGAACCTTTGCGTATAATTAATAGTTTTTAAATACCTATTCCTATCAGTATAACATTCTCAGTAAACAAAGCAAATTAAATTTGATAGGTATGAATCATAAGTATAGAATGCTAGAAAGTCCGGCCGTCATACGAAATGACCGCTGTTCTCGATACTATAAATTATAATTAAAATGATTTGTGCAAATGTGTCTGCTAATTCAAATTGAATTACTCAGGGCAGGCGGCGAGGACGCCTCTTTGCTTACTGCTCCACGGGGTTTCCCCCTTCTACTTGCTTAATAGCTTAAAGTACAATGCGATGAAGGAAACCACTGGCGGTACATTTCTTAAGAGCCACCGCTAGCTCAATAAATAAAGGGGATTTAAATAATAAAATGTTAATTCACATGTCAAAGATATCTTTGTACACAACATTTCTTGTGTAGATCTTTCCATCATTTTTAAGCTCGCTTTGCAGATCACCATCAATTATTTTTAATTTTACGTCCGTTCTTTCACGAACTCTTGAAATGCAGGCTCCGCTAAAAAAATGCCAACACGCTTAAGCGTTTGCCCTGAGACTTATTGATGGTCATAGCAAAGGCAAGTTGTACAGAAAATTGTCTACGTTTCAATTGAAACGGCAACCCTGTGCCGTGACAACTTCACCCTATTGGCTAGTACAACTACGCAAGCAACCAATCAACTATCGGCGACAAACAGACACTTAAGCCGCATATAATAAAGATATTTATTTATTTCATTTTACTTGTTTTTTCATCGTTGGCGGTATTTGCCAGTTGCATATTTCCGAATTCTAATATATATAGATGTTAAATACACGTGCTCTTGTATTTTTAATTTTTCCGGCTTAGCTTTCTCATAATATTTGACACGCGCTGCACTGCACGGGGAATAAAACAATTTACAGTTACTCAAGTAACCAATAAACTATGGGCGACAAACACTTAAGCCGCATATATATATATAAGATTTATCAATGCATTTTATACAATAATATTTGTTTTCAGGAAAGAAAAAGAGCTGATATTTAATTTACGTTCTTTATTTCAAATATTGAAAGCATTAAGCCTCATTAGAAATACCCGAAAGCCGCACTCATTGTATTTCCCAAGCTTTAATATATTACAATTTTGCTCTTCTGTGACGTCACAGAAGCCGCCACTGAATCATAGTTTGCTTAAAAGCAATTATTCTCTTCTAGCTTTGTGTCTCCATTTCTATATGTCAAGTGACGTCATTAAACTTAAGATTTGTAAAGAGCATATTCACGTTTGTCTACCTACCTTGGTGTGTCCATCGTATATTCATTATAGCACTGAAAGGTTGTTCCATCCTGAAGATTAATAAATCGACATCAGAAAATACGTAATATAAAAACCGGTGGACAAATTTCGTTCTGTGCGTCTGCAGTAATGTCTTCTTAGGCATATGTGTTATCAGGTAGATTTGCAAAGATCTGATATTTGTAGTAAAACCTTTCAAAATTATTTACTAACAGTAATTGATGTTACATTTCATTCCATGAATGCAGCGGTAAAGTCGCTGAACACTGGTAGTTCGGTCAGCCGCGAACGGGCTGGCTTCATAGGAGTTTTCGTGTTTTTCCCCATGTGTAACGTGTATACGAGCCAGTTTCCCTTAGAAAGACCTCCACGAAGGCATCCCTCCCCTAAGGCAGATAGCCCTAGTGTGCTGTACCATAATTAAATAAACCAAACCATCCCATGAATGCTTAACGCATTACCATTAAGAATTTTGAAGCTAGAAGTTGTAATTTCAGATTTCATTTCGAATTAGATAGATGGCGCATAGAGTTATTATAACAGAGGTTGATTGAATTGGACTTTCAATATTGATCTGATTATAGATTTCATGTCCAGCAAAAATTTCATTTGACTAATAAGGATTTTCTATAATTTAGATTTTAAATTTCTGTATATTCCCCAAATTGCTCATTTATGCAGTGTAAAAAGAAACAGCTGTTTTACTCAAGTAGCTGAAGAGGGGGAAATTCGTTTTTATATATTAAAAGAATATTAAATTATACAAAGTAATAAATCCTTTGATCATACGTAAAGTAGTAAATAATCTGATCATACAGGGTATTTCGAAACTCATGAGCAAATATTTAAGGTGTGATAGAAGATATATAAAGAAGCAATTTTAACCATACAATACATGAGTGGAGACCAAGTGATGAACCGATAGACGGCGCTGTAACGGAAAGCATAAAGCCCGAGTTTATACGTTGTCATTTCTAGCGTGGATTTTAGAAGGTATGTCGACGCGGAGTAATCAGTAAAAGGCGAACATGCATTTTATGCATAGTCTTGGGAATGGGAATGCTGTAGAAGTCGAAACTGATACAGACAGCGTTTCCAGAGAAGACATGTACCAGACCGAGAAATGTTGCATCGGCGCCAGTGTGAAACGGGATCTTATAGTCTTGGGAATGGGAATGCTCTGGAAGCCGAAACTAGTGCAGACAGTGTTTCAATAGAAGATATGTGCCAGACCGAGAAATGTTGCATCAGCGCCAGTGTGAAACGGGATCCTACAGTCTTGGGAATGGGAATGCTCTGGAAGCCAAAACTGGCACAGGCAGCGTTTCAAGAGAAGACATGTACCAGACCCGAGAAATGTTGCATCGTCGCCAGTGTGAAACGGCATCCTATATGTCTTAGGAATGGGAATGCTTTGGAAGCCGAAACTGGTACAGACAGCGTTTCAAGAGAAGACATGCACCAGACTGAGAAATGTTGCATCGTCGCCAGTGTGAAACGGGATCCTACAGTCTTGGGAATGGGAATGCTCTGGAAGCCGAAACTGGTACAGGCTGCGTTTCAAGCGAAGACATGTACCAGACTAGACTGAGAAATGTTGCATCGGCGCCAGTGTGAAACGGGATCCTTTGTCACCGACATGCATCATACAGGACGTGGTAGGAGTGTGCAGACGCCACAAGTTATAGAGGGCATTCTGCAGAGTGGAACATTGCGTGGATATTAGCACGCGAGAGGTTTCCCGTGCATTAAATGTGCCCCACTTAATTGTTTGGGGAATACTGCTGGACTACGGATTACACCCCTACCATGTAGAGAAAGTTTGGACGTTGGTTTTTGCAACAGCTAGCAGCGCAGCCTGATTTCAGTGCACATATGTTATTCACGGATAAATGTACCTTTAACTCGTGAAGGCATTTCTAATACGGGTCTTTATCACCCCTTAAAGTTTTGCCTACGGGTTTCGAAACAATATGTATATAAAAAAACTCCTCATATAAAAAGTAACAAATTATCTGATTACCTATAAAGTAATAAATAACCTAACCATATATAAAGTAATAAATTATCTGATCATCTTTAAAATAAAGTAATAAATCAACTGACCATATATAAAGTAATAATTCATAGGTTTATATATAAAGTAATAAGTCATCTGATTGTACACAAAAATGTATTTAAAAATTTCAAAGATATTCTGCTAAAGCTAGATCCAACATGCATGAATGGAAAAAAAATTTCTTAAATATTTTTGAACAACTCTGAGAAAATTCGTTTAATCAAGCTATTTTTAAATCCGTATTCATTAAAATGGAATTCAACTGTGATCAATTTCTGGATGTTTTCTATGTAAATTAAAGTCAAAATTAAATGAGTTCTGTTAAAGATTATTTTAAATCTAAAGCATGAGTATCATGTAAGTTTGCAATACCCAAGTATTAGTTATAACAAATTTAAAGTTAGGTTCCGTGTTTTAAATGTTAACATAGCTTACAACATATGTTTTAAATATGTGATTATTTTTATTTATTAATCTGATATATCAACAAATACATTACGACTGAAGCTGCTTTTTTTCGTTTTATGTGCAATAAATACATTTATAGAGTCATTAGGCTTTTTGAAGCAAGGAATGTGAAAAATGTGCAGTGTCCTCGCCGGGACTTGAACCCTGGATCTCTCGAATACACCTCGAGTATCCTTTCAACTAAACTGCGAAAACATGCAGAAAGGAGGGAGAAGATACCTTATATGCTCTACCTTTTAAAGGGCGACTGGGGATTAGGGGACACAGACGCAAAATCCTGATGGTGGACGTGAAAAATGTGTAGTGCCCTAGCCGAGATTTGAACTACCGACCTCCGCGTCCTGTATGCTTCCATATATAACACGAAAGCAGGCGGAAAAACGAAGAAAATGCCTTACAGATGCAGAGAAAATCAGCGAAACATTTAGTACAATATTGAGTCTTTTTACATCAGAATAAGCATTAATTTAATGCAAAGGTACAAAATATAAATTACTGAATGAAAATAGCTGCGTGTTGAAACATTATCTGTAGAAATTAGGTATGCGAAATCAAGATGAAAGTAATTCTAATCTCTCATCTATGATGAAAAATTGCGGAAATATTCAGTAATGGCGATTGAAATGCAAACCTTTTTTGTATATATATATACAATATGTAACAATCGCATACAATGTAAAACTTTTTTGTATATATATATATCGTAATATCGTTTTGTTTCCACGCTAAAAATAAAAATTTCCATTAAAATTTCATATAGATAGAAAGAATTTATTCTCTTTCAAGTAATGATGTTGCGAAACTAAATAATGCTCCAGAGAACGAGGATAAACATGTATAAGCTACGCCACAAAGACTATTCTTATTCAAGTATATTAAAATACTGACTCGTCTAGACAAACGCCATTTTTGCCTACACTGTTGTCATGAATAAGTATGTGTAACTGAATAGGTTATAAAACCTCCGTTCCGTTTATTCAGAGTTAATTTTCCTTCAGATAAATCAACGCAGAAAATTAAAGGAGAACAACTCAATTCAGACAAACATAGTTCGGAATAAAAAGTTGCAAAATCTCTTATAAGGCCCGGTATAAAAATCGTCAATCATTATTTTTGTGTGAGTTTCACATTTTTTGCGTCGCTAATTAAATATTCCAGATTATATCGAGGAAAGTAGCACGTTAGTTAGTGGGAAGAAAATACCTAGGGGTGTTTTAATGTTTCAGCTATTTTGTTACAGCGCTGTAGAATCTCACTCTCGTAGGTAGCATCTAGTAAGTGAAGAATGTACTTATGTGTAGATGTTTCACCGTGACCGTTTCGCCGTCGGGACATTTCGCTGTAAGAATGTTTCGCCGTCGAGACATTTCGCTGTAAGAATGTTTCGCCGTCGAGACATTTCGCTGTAAGGATGTTTCGCCGTCGAGACATTTCGCTGTAAGAATGTTTCGCCGTCGAGACATTTCGCTGTAAGAATGTTTCGCCGTCGAGACATTTCGCTGTAAGGATGTTTCGCCATCAAGACGTATCTTCTTTACATTACTGTAAAGAAGCATATCTTGCCCTATTATGCTCGTATTAAATATACTTGGTTTAATAATTCTGTTTACCTTTTGCGTACCTAATAAAGGTTGCTTGTAATATACGTATTTGTTTATAAGTGTGAGATATAAAGTTATTACACATAGTTAGTTGGAAAATTATGTAAGTATCAAAGAGAACTGGGTCTAAGCCTCTGATATAACAGAAGTTATATTATCGATTTTAAAATTATGCGAGAGCAATATTTACATGATTCCTCAAAATGTCTTGAAATTTTAATCGGCTAGTCCAGAGAGATCATTCATAAAAAGCAGGAAATTCCCATTTTTGATGAAATCTGAATGAAAACGGAATTAGTTTGGAATCTTGTCAGCACATCACTCTCTTATGATGGATATGTCATGTGTAACGATGTAACGTATTTGTATAAAATTTTACTCAAAAACATCTTATACATTATTTCATATAAAACATTTATTAAATTGAATTATTACACTAAGTAAAATTTTTAAACTGAATCATCCTAATATAATACTGCAAGATGTAATACAGTCATGTAAAGAAAAATATGTCTTGACGGCGAAACGTCCCAATTGTGAAACGTCCACGGCGAAGCAAAATAAACAACAGAATGATGTAAAAGACCCTTTTATTAAGAACTCAAATAATAGAAGAGAAATAACTTCTTGTGCTTACAAAACCAGCTAGCATTTACGGCGTAACTCAAAGGTAAGTAATTTCAAATTAAAACTAACCTGAATCTTAAGTTAGCCCAAAGGCTACAGAGAAATAATTAGTGCGCAAGTTGTTTAAATTCTGCACCGCGTCGTCAGCAGGCTCTGGAATCTTTACCAGAGGGATCAAAGCCCGTAGAAGACTTGGGTCTGGACGCCGGAGAATTACTACAGCAGCAGGCGATCATTTACTGTTGCTATGTGCAAGAATTTCACAGTAGATCACTAGCAGCGCCGTAGATCACTAGCAGCGCCGTAGATCACTAGCGGGCGTCGTATCTCTTTACTGCTGCAGGACGGCTCATACCGCGTAAAACTGTGTCGCGTCGACTGCATGAAGAAGGACTGTATGCCTGATGATCTGTGGCTTGTGTTCCTTTGTCCCCATCGCATGTCAGATCGCGGTTCAACTGAGCTATCGAACAAAACAGTTGGACACGAGACTATTGGTGTCACGCAATCTTTACGGATGAATCTTGATTTCAAACATCCAGAACGAGGGGCCCCTTCTTTTGAGCTATGGGTAAACTCGTGTCCAGGTAGGCTGAAAAGAGCCTGCAATTCTTACCCAGAACGATTTCCCTAAGGGTGATGATATGGCGAAAGCCACAATTCCTGGTGATTCTGTTACTGCCGTTTAATATAGCGACGAAATTCTACATACTCTTGTGAGTTCTTTTATCGCTGCAATGGGTACCGACGCGATACTTATGGACGATAACGCAAGCCTGCATAGCACGAGTGGTACGGAGTTGTCTGGAGAGTGAAATTATTCCACATATGCTGTGGCCTGCTAAATCACTGGACCAAAATCTCATATAACATGGACGAGACATCGGATTTCCACCAGGCACCCTCTATGAGCTCAGTCATGTTACAGGAATGGGCGCTTCTGCCACAACAAGAGATCAACGACACAATTGCCAGCTTCCACGCCGCTGTTAAGCATGCATTTCAGCTAAAGGATATCATACCCGATATTAGCGTGATGTTTCCATTGCACGTTCTTCGGACCCATTTTGTCTTTCCCAATGTGATAGTCGTAATACATGCGCTTTTGCTTTATTATTTGCTATTAATAATTCCACACAAATATTTGTGATCAGGTTCACGCATATCCATTAAATAGCTTTTGTTTTACTCTGTGTTATAGCTTTTGTTTTACTCTGTGTTATACCTTTGTTGCTTGTTTTTTTAGCAGGGCTGTATATGCAAAGGGAACAAAAGGCAAAAATAAATTACCTCCAAAATAATTAAACATCCACAAATATATCGATGCACACTTTTCCATCAACATGCACTCTTTCATTTTTGTACCTGCATATTGCAGGAAAATCTTTCTATTTTTAAAGTCAAAATATTTTTGCGCTAAAAATTCTTATTACTTGAAAATACCAAATGATACATATTTGACATCTGTATATAGTATTTTGAAATCCTTCTTGATAGAATTATTTTACGCATTGCTATGTTCACATTTACATATATAAAATTTTATTTATATGAAAGTTTTATTAAAGACTAACAAATGTCAGCAATTTCAACTTTTAAAATATTCAAACTCAAAACTTAATTTTCTTAACATGATTATGCAAAACTGATCGTATACTGAGTTTTCAAATGTGAATAAAACATGTAAAATGTATTAGCGCTGAGTATAAACCATACATGCAGAAAACTTCTTTCTTTAAATGTTGGCTCATATATTCAGTTCTTGGTTTAAGAGTTTTAATCATATAGGAAAATTGTTTCTATTTAAAAATTAGACAGAAACTTACCTTCCAAAAATTTCTAACATTTAAAAATAATAAAGCTGTTTGAAATTTGTATAAATTTTGAAATATTGACTGCTGAAAGTTATTTATGCAGTCCCACTGATAGCTTCTTTGTCAGTTGTATTGAAGCATATCACGCAGAATTTGTAATTCTATTGTACATCACTAAATTGTATATCACACAATTTAATAGTTTGCTAACGTCGTTCGACCCTAACAGTTACAAAACTTCAAGACAGCAGAAACTGGAAAAACTGTTGAAATTCAAATCAAATTATCCGTTGATTTTAAGATAAAAAATTTCTTATAAATTTCGAAAATCAAATTACTTACATTTAAAATTAGGACATAAAATAGTCTTACGTTGGCACAAATTTTGAATAAAATTCTATCGATTTTGAGCTTTGCCAGGATTGGTTTCGTTTATTTGATCAGGACGAAGCCCGCAAAGTCCATCTGCCTAAAGTGAGAGATGCCTTCGTGAGTGAATTTCATAGAGAAACTGGCTCTTATTCGAATGGCATATAGAAAAAACTACGTAAACGCTCATACAGCTACCCTCGTTGCTGATATTTTATTACCCCGAATAAGAATTACCCGTGTTCAGAAATTTTATCCCTTGGACGCTTAAAGAAAGATAAAATATGTGTCCGTCTATTTGTGTCACAAAATTGTTTTATGCCTAAAAATCTTTTTCCCTGGGTCAGAAGCACAATATTTTTGGAGTTCAGAAGTTTCTTATCCTATCATCGTCTTTTTGTGCAAAATGATTTTTTTAGCAAGATAACTGGAATTTGCAAACAAAAAATATTCATTTCATCAACTAAAATTCGATTTTATCAATCTATGAGTTCTCTTATGTTCTTGTTTTCCAATGAATTCAAAGTAAATTTAATTTTGATGGATGTGTAACAATTATTAATATTTGCCATTTTATTCCATCTATTAATGATAAAGTTTAGTTTTAAATTAAAATTATTATAATAAAAAATCTTGCTTAGACAATTTCATTGAAAAATTATTTTTAGCAGAATGAAGTATTAGGAATTAACCCAGCAAATGGAGTTGAGTTTTGCTATTTATTAAAAGTCGGTTTAGCATGAATACCATAGATGTATTAAGTCACTCTGAAACTAGCATTATAAAATGCTTTCACTTGGAGAATTACGTCATCAGTTTGGTACCAAAAATGGAGTTTTTATGTCGTTTACTTTCCACATGTTATCGGTTCAAGTTGAAAGGCAATTAAAGGCGCATTTCTTATGATGCGTATCGGTTGTTCTTCAACTTCTAATACCTTCCAACCTAAAGTTTCAGATTAGAAGTCTTCGAGAATGCCCCAATAGCTTCGTACACTCCATTCCCTTGATGCAGGCTATCCATCATGTCCCATAATTGGACCCGTCATCGCTCTTTTGCATGACTCTCAGCTTATTACAGTATTTGGCCCGGCGGAAGGAAATAGTTCAGAATAGGGGATACGCCTTCGAGCCTTCTACGTCTACAGAACTGCGCGGAGGGATTTCCTCAAAATGCCTGTTAACACATAATAAAAGGCAGAAACTGTTTGTGTACATTATGATCAATGCATCAGTGCTATTTTGGTGGTGCGTGTTGTAGCTAATAACATTATTTTCTAAAGTAAATTTTAAAAAATCTCATGTGTACACCACATGACTTCCTTGTACGGAATATTAAATTATACGCATTTTTTCTTGCATTTTATTTAAACTTATTAGATTGAATTAAACCTACTTCGCCGACAGCGCATAAACCACAATAGAATAAATGCATTTTTTAAAATTCACTTTGTTTACCATAGCGACACTCTGGCGCTAGGTTTACTTAACAGTATTATATTTCATTCATATTATAACTCAGAATGCACAAAATGTATATCATTTAAAGAATTATCTAATCGTTCCCACATGTTCTATTCAAATACTATAATAAAGCTAGAACGATGTATAAAAGAAATTAAGTAAACAAAACAAAAAAGAAACGGTTTTTCACAGACGATTGATTTTTTCTCATTCAATTAATTCAGTTCTCACTTCGCGAGAAGGAAAAAATACATAAAAACTCAAAATACCTATATTAAAAATTGCGAAGTAAATTTCAGAAGCTTATTTCCTCGAAAAAATTTCAGAAAGAATTAAGCATGATTTATTTGGCAATAATAAATGAATGCGTTATCTTTGTTGTTGCGAAGCTAAGTTTCTCTAGATTGGTAACAAATCCACTAGTCTCCTGCTTCAAATGTAAACAAAATGGCCGTCATTAAAAACAGCCTTAGCGGCAATTAAACAACTTTAAAATTGCTGATAATTCTAAAAATATTGCACACAGATTTACTAAAGGCATAAAATCCTTAACCAGAAGTTAAAAACAATATAATTCAATGATTTTTAAAGCAAAAAATGTACAATTTACAAACATATAAGAGTAAAGAAACTGAGATCACTGAGCCGGGTAACAGAGTGGATATATATATAAATATATTTATATACGTTTGGTGCGGCCGATTGGAACCAAATTACGAGGTGCACATCTACATGTTATAGCAGTCCTATATACAAAATTTCAACGTTCTGAGGCTACTCGTTTTTGAGTTATGCGAAATACGTTCGTATGCACGAGCGTACGTACATACGTTTGTACAGACGCCACGAAAAATTCTCTTCAGAATTTATTTTAAAGCAGTTTTATAATTTTTTTGAAGGAAAAGAGTATTTTATTCTGTCCTTACGTACAGATATGACGCAAAAACATCGTTAAATTGCATTCAATAGCGGTCAAAATGGATATTTTCGTTGAAATATGTTGCCTGAAACTTTTCGCGATTACAATACATCCTTTTTATTTCGTACAAGGAAGTAAAAACATTTTAAGTTCACATATATTTTATAATTCAAATATTTTTATTCTCCTATTATTTTATTTTGTAAAAATTTATCCCAGTGTTATGTGTACACGATAAATATTTGCTCCTATTACATTTTTGAAAGAGCAGAAAAAATTGATAATTTAATTTGAAAATAATAGCCAACGAGTATATTATAAAGAGAGAATGAAATGTGAACTACTTTGAACAAACTTTAATTGATAAAACGAGAAACATCTTGCCTTCATTTTATCAGACTAAGGTTGATAGAAAACATTCATAGCAGTTTTCATTCAGAAAAGGTAGCATTTTAATAATTATTGACCAAGTAATTCCCTTAACTAGAACAAGGGACTCTTCTGGTTGGCATTTTTAATGTTTCCTAAGTACAACAGCTCATATTTCAGAACTTCAGTAAAAGACGATAAAGTTTTGCATCTGGTCAGCTTAGTTTAATTCTCAAAACCATTTCTGGCAGCTTTAAATCCGAGAATTGCTCTCAGTTAATACGGAATATGTTCTCCAGTTTCAATCATTTAGTTTGTAATAAGAGTATTCAGGCTATACATGAACAATTACTAAAATTGCTTTCTAAAAGGTTTTAGAGATTTAAGTTAAAAACAAGGAGATAAGTATTTCCAGAAAATTGAAATTTCGAAAAATCTGACGTCAAGCAATATGAAATATGCTATGTTAAAAATATTATTTACTTAGATCGTTTTTATTTTATTGTATTGTAATTTTATTGCTATTAAGGTATTATTATTAATATGAATGCATATTAATATTGTCAGTATTGGTGATGAATAATTACCAATACTGACATACCTATGATCACGTATGATTACTGAAAACTTTATCTAAGACTTTATCTAAGACTCATGGTCTCATTTCAAGGAAAGTTATAAAAGAATCTCGACATGCACCGAGTAATTAACTGAATCTGAGATAAATATAAAACAGTTTTAATAATAAAAACTATTTTATATTTAGTTAAGGTTAAAACAGATCAAACGCTTTATTTTAACAATGTATGATTACTGTATATTATGTAAAATGGTAATGTATATCATGTAAAATTATATGCCCATCATGTAAAATGGTGCTGTATGTCATGTAAATTATCATGTTATATATACTATAGAGGTCCACATTAATTGGGGAAAAGCGGTTTTTCACAAAATGTCAAGTTGTTTTGTAGTTATTAGGTTATTTTGAAACTGGAGACGTGAAAGATGAGCAGTGCCCTCGCGAGGAATTGAACCTCTAGATTGCGCTACCTTTACACTACGAAGGCATGTTGGAAGGAGGGAAAAGTACTTTATACAGCGAAGAGATTAGCTCTATACAGAAGAGCAAAATACTTTAAAAATACTATTAAACAGCGACTGGGAATTAGGGGACTCAATTGTCAAACCCTGATGGTGACAAAATGTCGTCCACCACTTTTTAGTTCAGGCAAAGTTTTGAGACATTAGGTTTTTTACGTCCTTGTACGAGGTAAAAAGGAAGTATTGTAATCGCGAAAAGTTTCAGGCAGTATATTTCAACGAAAATATCCCATTTTTACCTCTTTCAAATGCAATTTAACGATGTATTTCCGTGATATCTGTACGTAAGGACAGAATAAAACACTCTTTTCCTCCAAAAAAATTGTAAAACTGTTTTAAAGGGAATTCTGAAAAGAAGTTTTCATGGCGTCTGTACGAACGTATGTACGTACGTATCTCGCATAACTCAAAAACGAGCAGCCTCAGAACGTTGAAATTTTGTATATAGGACTTCTATAACATGTAGATGTGCACCTCGTATTTTGGTAGCAATCGGCCGCACCAAACGTATATAAATATATTTATATATATATATCCACTGTGTTACCCGGCTCAGTGATCTCAGTTGCATTACGCTTATATGTTTGTAAATTGTACATTTTTTGCTTTAAAAATGATTGAATTATGTTGTTCTTATCTTCCGGTTAAGGTATTTATGCCTTTAGTAAATCCGTATGAAATATTTTAGAATTATCAACAATTTTAAAGTTGTTTAAGTGCCGCTAAGCCTAATACGTTTTTTTGATGGCGGCCATTGCTTGTTTACATTTGAAACAGCAGAGTAGTGGATTTGTTGCCAGTCTAGAGAAACTCAGCATCGCAACAACAAATAAGCGTTTAAGATTTACTTCGTAATTTTTAATACAGAGATTTTGAGTTTTTATGTATTTTTGCCTTGTTGCGAAGTGAAAACTGAATTAATTGAATGGGATCTGGGAATCAATAATCAATCGAATAGGAAAAACTGTTTCTTTTTTGTTTTGTTTGCTTAATTTCTTTTATACATCGTTCTAGCTTTAATATAATATTTGAATACAACAATTGGCAACGATTAGATAATTCATTAAATGATATAAATTTTGTGCATTCTGAGTTATAATATGAACGAAATATAATACTGTTAAGTGAATCTAGCGCCAGAGTGTCGCTATGCTAAACAAAGTGAATTGTAAAGAATGCATTTATTCTATTGTGGTTTATGCTCTGTCGGCGAAGTAGGTTTAATTTAATGTTTAAATGAAATGCAAGAAAAAATGCGTATAATTTAATATTCCGTACAAGGAAGTCATGTGGTGTACACGTCAAATTTTTTAAAGTAGGTGACGTGAAAAATGAGTAATGCCCTGGACGTGATTCGAACCTGGACCTCTCGAATACGAGCCGAGTGTTCTAACGTTACATAACAAACGCATGCGGAAACGAGGGAGAAAATACCTTTCAGTTTGACAGCTGGCAGCCGCAGGTCTCTCAAAGCAGTTTTATTTATTTTCATCTGGTTGTTTGTTTGACTACTCCTTTAAGTCTGCTTTTTTGTAACTTTGACTATTTGCAAATCTTTTAGGCAATAAATATTACTATTATTGCTCCATTTTTAAGCTTGGTTCTGTGAGAATAGAAAGTTACATTTGTATACCTTGTCAGTACACTGCGGAAAAAAAGGGGGGAGGACAGTTTTATATCTCGCGTTCTACTGGGCCGATTGATGAAATTCAACTTGCGTTTTTCATGTTTTGAAAGCGCGACTTAGGATGTGTATTAGATTTATATATAGCATTGTTCAAATATAGCTATTTTGACACAAAATGGTGCTTTGAGTTCTGAAATAACATACAAACGTTTTTCGATATTTGGATTCTAAGACTCACATTACGCCAAACTACAAAGTTTTGTAAAAATCGCACGAGTAGTTTTTTAAAAAATAGCTCTCAAAATTTTAGCTTCTTAATGTTAATTGAGTTTGGTATATATTTACTAATCTCTCTTTTTTTATTAAACGTATTTGATTTTTCGTTTCATATTTCAGAATTTTGGTTCATTCCAAATAAAAATTCACCCAATTTTTATGATTTATTTTTAAATCTTTTATTTTTAAATAATTTTATAATTTTGTGAATTATAATCTATAAACATTTTACCGTCATCTTAAATTAGACATATTTCAAAGCATACAAACAAAAAATTACATTTTTTTATTCAAAATTTCCGAAGATATACGTGATTTTATATACTGGCGTGTTTCGAAATTTGGCATATTTGTTGAAAGCGATAAAACATCAAATATGGTTTAGACACTTTGCTAAAATTAATTGAAAGTAGAAACGATGTGATTTTTTTTCCGCTCATGCACAATGTAAAAAGGTAGGAACGAGGTGCCCTTCTTTCCGCTCCGGCATAATGGAAAGGAAAGGAAAATTGGTTGTCACATATTAAGAAGTTCGCCAAGTGAATTATTCTTGGCGCAAACTGAAAAAAAATTGTGCCAAGATAAAATTTTGAATTTCTCTGTAAATTTCGCACAACATTTGGCAAAATTTAATATCTAGGCTTAATTGGAGTCGTACTATCGAAATATGGAAAAACATTGGTATGTTATTTCAGAAAAAGTCCGATTTCGTGTCGAAATACCTATGTTAGAAGAATGCTATATATAAATCTAATATATATCCTAAGTTGCGCTTTTGACAAATGAAAAACGCAATTTGAATTTTGTATATCGGCCTAGTAGAACGGGAGATACAGAACTTTGCCATTTTTTTTTTTTTGTGCAGTGTACGTTTTATCTTTTTTGCATTTTGGTGTACTAAAAATAGATTTAACGCCTAGAGACAGAGCGAACAAAAGTTATTGCACTTAAGTATCACACATCCATGACTTAAACAAATTTTGCTTCCACGGTCGGTGTTGGATAATCGAGAGTTTATGGAATTCTGAGGGCAAACTGGATCTTTTTCACAAGTAATAAAGAGCAAATAAGGAAAAGGAAAGCAATTCCAAAATCTGACACATTCCTACTCCATAATGGCGTCATTATCCAATAAAAACTAGCAATGGCATTAAAAGTTATCTGTTCCCTACTAGTGCTGATATTCATCCTTCATACGTGCAGCGTAGTCTTCTCATTGCTAGTCGGAAAACAAGAAAGCCAATTAAAAACAATTTTTACACGTCACTTGAAGCAAAGTGATTATTGTGAGTCACAAAAATATAAATATTATATCACAAATGACTAGAAAAAATTGAATATTCAGAGAGAGACTCAATTATTTATTCATGGTTACTTAGCTAACGTTGCCAGACGAAGCAAAGGTGAATCAGTAACACTTCAAAATGTCCGACAATCTGTGAAATGCCCTCAAAAATAAATATTATGTTATTTTATTGCAGATGGCACTGACACTATTGACGGAACGATGAAATAATCGAAGTATACAGAATTTTGTAAACATTGGATTGTGCAATTCTCGAAAACCCTTACGAACACATTTCAACTTTACTAGACACACTCCGTTGTATTCCCCAATTCAAAAATCTGCCAGAAGGTTCGTATTGGAAACTACAGTTACCTACTATCTTAGATTGGCCTGGAAATTCACCTGATTTAAATCCGATCGAAAATTCGTGGAACATTTTCAAGAAGCATTTTAGTAGTATGACAAAAAAACTGTGCATGATTAAGAATGTTAAAAAAGTATGCTTCCGTGACCAACATATATGTGCAAGGTTAGTGGAGTCAATGTCTAAGTGCATAAGTATAAGTCATTTGTGTTGCTATATTTTCAATTATCTGTCACCTATATATCCTTACTATTATCACTGTATATAAAGGTATGTACATAAATTATAAAACATCCCTTTGTTCCAATTAATTCGCATTTTTTATTATCATGTATAATCACTGTATATTATGTACGAATGGCTACATGTAGAGTCCTTAGATTTTAAGTAGGAGACGTTAAAAATTCAAATACCTTCGCCGGGCCTTCAACTTTAGACCTCTCGAATACGCGCCGAGTATGCTTCCAGTTAAACCACGAAGGCATGCAGAAAGGAGGGAGAAAACAGCTTATAAACATTGATTGTTGTTGTGACTAATCTCGCTTGTCTGAATTGAGAGTCCGAATTAATCGTAGCTAGGAGTTAAGATTGCACCTGTCGTTGGCCTTGCGTACCACACAAGTGACATTACGAGTTTGCTGAGTTCCTCCCCCCAATTTTAAAAGAGAACACCCGTGAGGACGTCTCTGAGGGTCTCCCTGTTCGACTATCACTGCTCTCTCCTCAGGATTTCCGCTCATATTTTGAGTGTCCTATGCCTCACAGACACTTCACATTTACAACATTAACACCGGTTGTGTACTTTACATTGATTTCTGGGTTCGAATTCTGGCAAACGAGGTAACAACAACAACTATGGGCTGCTCTGTTCCGCTCGAATAATGGTCCGCACCACAGATCCTACCCTCCCTCAAAACCAAGCTCGGAGGTTCAACCTCCTCCCTGGCCCCTCGGAGGGGGCCGACGCACCACCTGGAATTCACCAGGCAGCATTGGTCGTCGCAGTGGGACATTATGCAGCGAACCAAGGTCTCACAACCCCGGCTACTAGAACCATACCGCTCAGGACATGCCAGACCCCGAGGCCGGACAATAAGTTATCTTTCACGGAACCTTCAGAACCACCAAGTTCATAAATTTTATACCCCCGTGGCCGAAACTGCCTAGGTACAGATTCTAGCCGGTAGCTTCGCAGAGTTCTCTACGTCGACCCCCGAGGGATGGCAAACAGGTAATTACATGAGTAGTTACTTGATTTCCCCATGTGCAAATCGAATATGAGATAGTTTTCTGTGAGAACGGAATTTTCTCACACCACGCAGTTCATCATCATGGACACTATCGTAACATTAATCAGCATCGCAGAACTACCACGTGCACAAATACATTCCAAACAGGTTTTTCCCTCTCTTCGCTGACTACCACTCGAACGAGTATGCGGGGTCTGCGGAACTTGCATATCTCGCACTCCTTGAATGTTGGCGTCCTTTTTGATGGAAAAGAAGGAGCGAAGCAGCCTGAAAATTGCAGGAAATATACGAAATGAAGTGATTATGCTGGAAATTAATCTAGCTTTGTTACCCCCCCCCCCGGGGATCACGTAGAGAACTCTGTGAAGCTACTGGCTAGGATCTGTACCTAGGCAGTCTCGGCCACGGGGGTATAAAATTTATGAACTTGGTGGTTCTGAAGGCTCTGGGAAAGGTCACTTATTGGCCGGCCTCGGAGTCTGGCACGTCCTAGTACGGCGTGGTTCTAGTAACCCGGGGGTTATCCCCCGGGGTCGCTGGGTAATGTCCCGCTGCGACGGGCTCGCCCAAGCGACTGGTAGGAGCATTTGACGACCGGTGCTGCCTGGTGTCATATCCAGGTGGTGCGCTGCTCTCTTGGAGGGTAATAGTGGAGGTTGAACTTCCACGATGTGCCCAAAGGGGAAGTGGACCTGCAGTGGGATTGAGTTCTCGGAGCAGGGAAGCCCAAACTTATCTAGCTTTGTTAATCTAACTTTGTTACTATGTGTTTTTGTTCAACAGATTGTCGCCATTGTCATCGGGACGTTACTTCGTGGTGATCAGCTCAGACGGTGTGCATTGAATCCTCTTTGCACGTAGCGTAAATATGCTGGGAATAGATTACGTATTTAAAGGAATAGTCCACGAAAACTGTGTAATGCGACATCCAAAATGTGTGTCCGAATCGCTGAGAAATTTCCAGTAAGATAAAGGAAGATGAACTTAGATTTAGATTGACCTTCTATTTTCACAGGGCTGCACAGTTCTTTTATATTTTGTGCGCTATGCTAGCTATTAATATGATGTATTTAATCCAGATAATGCTTAAGTAATTAAATAAAGTGAGACTGAAAAAGGAAAATTGTCTCCGAACGTCTCATGCATGTATTTTGGGGTAAGAGAAATATTTTATTATTCTCTATATTAGGGTTATAACGCAATGTACGAGATATCGTTTTTTCTTTAGGCCAGCAAATATTGGGCACATGTAACTTTGATTTGATACTCGTAAGTATCTAGTTAGATAGGGATTTTCACACAACACCACATTTTCCTCAAAAGGTCTTCCACAAATATATCCTTCTCCTTAGGCAGATAACCTTAGTGTGTTTTGTCTTACTAAACTAGTACCTGGACGCTGCTGGGTTTCCTTAAATGCATAAAAATGTTATTGACTTAAAACGTTTTTAACGTTTTATAATATTGTACATTTTTATAATTATTAATATATTATTATAATATGAATACATACTAATAACGTCACTATTGATAATGAATAGTTCTATCTCGAGTCCAGTCTACTTATACGGCAGTTATATTGTGTTTATAAATTCGTAACTCATAAAAGGAAGCTCTTAAGTGACTGAAATCGACTCTACAAACGTGCACAAATTTATGTATAACATTTAAGACAGCAATTTATATGTGAACAATAGTCTGTTATGTTAAAATAGTCAATTCAATGCCCTTACACAAATAGCGCGGCAACGTCGCAACGACGTTGCAAACTCGTTGCGGATAGATGTTGCAAAAACATTACAATAGTCCACTTTAAGACGCCCAGATGTCCGCGAAATTCCACTGTTTTGCAACCGTTGCAAAGACGTCTTTATTACGCCTTTGCAGATGAGGCTTTTGCCGCATAGACGTCGTTATTGCGTCTTTCTCGGGTTATATTTCGGTTGCGAAAGCATCGTATCGCGACGTCGTAACGACGCTCAAACAGTACAGTACGCCTAATGATTTACAGTACTTTTTAAAAAAAAGACATTTCGAAAGAATTTTTAATTTTATAATATTATTCGTGAAATTAT
This sequence comes from Stegodyphus dumicola, assembly GCF_044657685.1. Lineage (NCBI taxonomy): Eukaryota > Metazoa > Arthropoda > Arachnida > Araneae > Eresidae > Stegodyphus > Stegodyphus dumicola. The sequence continues at coordinate 124,484,280 of NC_140778.1, forward strand.
ATTTTAGCAAGGATTATATATCAGATTCTTGACAGTACCCTATTATAGTTTAAATAACTTTCCTGGTTTACTTTGAAATTATTTTTATCGATTAGAAAACGTGAAGCAAATGAAAGCGTGCTGTCTATTAGAGGGACTCGTACACCTTAAAAAACATAAGATCTTCGAATATGTGACTGTTACAAGAATTGTGATAACTTATTTATTTTAAAAGCAATTACTTCCAACTTTTTACAGCTGCCTATGCCACAAATATTTTTATAATTTAATTCTCTTTGTGACAAAACTTTTCGTCATGTTTCCACCTTGCGCGCACAATTTAAAACATTATGTTCCGTAATTTAATTCCACATTTAATGTATAGCTTTTATAATACTTGGAAACTACTGTGAACCAAAAATTCTAAGAATTTCATATTAAATTTTTATTTTATTTGGAGTCGAGTTTATAAAATGTATTTTATTAAAAAAAGTCTGCAATGTTTTCGTCCATGAAATTTTTTAATATTAAAATATTCATCAGAGTTTTGGTTCAGTTAGGAAACAATAGCCATATAAAGAATTTCATCCAATTTCAAGTATGTACCATTAGCCATTTTTAAAATATCATGCGCACACGGTGGAAACATGACGAAATGTTTTGTCACAAAGCGGATTAAATTAAAAAATATTTGTGGCCACACCAACTTTCTAATTACTAGTTTCCAAAGCAGCTATATTATGTAGTCAGCTGTAAAAGTAATTGTTTTTAAAATAAATATAATATCCCAATTTTTGCAACAGTCACATATTCGAAGATCATAACGAGTTTAAGGTGTATGAGCCCTCTTAAGGCTTTTACTCATAACTGAGTAATGAATAATTAAATAGTAAAGAGTACGCATTAGATCTTAATATATTAATTATTTAAGCATACACGTTAATATGTGAGAATTTCATGATTCGCATTAATATGAGAATTTAATCAATTCTTAATTGTTTCTAGTTTGCATAATAAGGTATTTCTCCCACCTTCTTAGCGTGCCTTCGTGGTGTAGTGGTTTTGCACGCTGGGCCGGTACTCCAGAGGTCCGTGGTTCGATTCCCGGCGAAGGTGGTTTCTAAGGTTTCATCTTTAATGCTTCCAAAAAATACCTAATGGCTCTACAGCATTAGTATGGGAATTAACAAATATTCATTATGGCTATGAGAGAATTCAATAAGTAATACGCATTCATATGCTTTTGTATGAGAAACATATGAATGTGCAATAATATGAGTAAAGATATATTAGTAAGAGTACGAATTATATTACTAAAGAATACAAATTATATTAGTATAGAACATTAAATTATACAGAAATTAAAAGTATTAACTAATAAAGAATATGCATTAATATGGCTATTAATGCGCGAAATGTTTGCTGATTAATAATTCGATATTGAAAAGTAACTGTAATTTTTCTTTTATCAATAGTCTTCTTTCCTTTCCTTTTTTTAATTCGCATTTGTAACTTCTCATATTAACGATTCTAAGAAAGCCTCAATGTTTTCAGAGCCTGAAAAAATAAAAATAAATTGTTTTTTCTTAATACTCAAACACATTTTACGTATGTACATTCACACATTTCATAAAATGTATTATCATGTGAAATGAGTGTGCATGAGCTCATAATACAGTTCATTATTTTTTTATAAGTTAACCATTTTTAAATTTAAATACTATTCCTATATATAAATTAAATACTTTTAAAACTCCAAACTGACCATACATTTTAAAAATTAAAATTGAATGTCAATTAAGACTTGGCCAAATGAGGGATTTTAAGTTACAATTTATGCTTACCTCATTTTAACAGTTCTTCAAAAATATCCCACGATATTTATATTTTAGCCAAAATTTTGAAGAATTGTATCACCCTTCTGAAATAAGATTTCTCAAAATGTAGAACAAAACTAATTTAACTTGCGAGCAACTTTGCGCAAAATATGAGTTTTCTAATTACGGGGAAGCTCATTTAGAGTTCAATCGCTCAAAAGTCCTAACTTCGTGGAGGAGAATTCAGATCGATTAATCAAATGAAAATCGTATCGAATCTTGTAATTAATGAACTTGGCTTCGAATTGAGTGCTTCGCTCTGATGAAGGAAAGTTAAACAAAGGATTTTTGCTGTCACGTGACCGCGAAGCTAAATGAAAAGAAGATTTACTTCCTGAACTTGAATCTGTTGAATTTTAGCGTGCAGGCTTCTGAAGAACTTAAAGATGTCCACTTATTGACTCAAGTACATTATATTGTTAAATTTACGTGTACGTCCTGTAGATGTGTGTTCTTTACTCTAATAACTCTTTCAAAAATTTATTGGAAGCGTAAACGTACGTCTCAGAATAAAACCTGGGACGTACCGTTTGCGCTTTTAAATTAATTTAAGTAAATAAAAACAATATTTAAAAATCTGAAATCTTTCAGATTCTACATTACTCACAGAGAGGCAGTATTTTAAAATTTATTTATTAAATATCCCGTTCTTCGCAATTATACCATAAAATTCACTTTGTAAGGATCCTAAGTTTTACTAACGTTTATTTTATTTTAAAACTGTACTATCACTTCTTATTTTCTACTTACGGCCAGAATTAAATGCTTTAACTTGTTTATGCAAATTGTCTCGCTAACGCCCAAGTATTTAAGTTGTGGCTTTGTGCCAAGCGGGAGGGAGGAGGAGTTTCAGGAAGCAAGCCGCTTGCCACTGCAATTTTACGAGTTTTCACTCGGTTGCTGGTTGCCTATAAGGCCAGATGTTTAGCCCTCTTGATATTTGAGAATGTATTGTAGTTTCAGCAGCTCGGCGTACTACATACGTACCCTTTTAAATAAAGGCCAGTCTTAGTGCTAGGCATTTGTATACTAATTCAAAGATAGCTTTTAGTTTGAGTTTTAATTAGTAGTTTTATATTCTTACGTTCAGACCACAAGTGATTGGTTTCTGTATTCTGAAGTTCGGAAGTACCTGTAAAGTATTGAAAATAAAGGGTTTCGTATACCCTTCCTGCTTGCGTCGTCTGTTATACACAAATCTTGAACATAGCTTGAGTAAGAGCCTGTTCTTATTCAGAACGCACTATGTTTCCAAAGCAAATAAAGAGAAACACAAGTCCTTATAACTTCAATAGCAATATCGCAAAATAATTTTAGAATGAGCATATGTTTCCGATACACAGTCTCGCGCGCTGGAAATAATTTTTATTTTCATTTTTATTACTTATTTTTTTTTATGCGTACAGTGTTACCATGCTTTGAAATCGTTGAGTTGTTAATCAAAAGTTAAAGGTTTACAAAATATAAAATCAATAATAAAATAAATTCCAAATTTGAGTTTCCAAGTACACATACTAGGGTGGAAATGTATTTTATTTAAAATTTGATGCCTTTACCGTTGTTTTATCACAATGCGAGAAACATACATACATTTATTACGATTCTTTATTATTTAATTTTTTAAATATAGTATAAGGTTGTAATATTTGGTGGCAACAATTTGAAAACTGAACCGACACTTATCGTGAACCAACGCAAAATACCACAGTGATATTAATAGCCCTTCTGAGCTAACGCCTTTCGGGATGATAAAATCAGAAAGCTTTCAGATTTTATATTACGCCCAAAGAGGCTTTTTTTTTTTTTTTTTTTTTTTTTTTTTTTTTTTTCATTTACCAACATGCACGTTTCGTGAGCATTTGGGCAAACGCGGTTTTGGGATAAAAGTATTTAAAAACAGCATACCTTTATATTTTCCGATAAACAGTCTCGCGCACTGGAGATAAAATATTTTATTGCACACAAGGCGTTGCCACTACTTGGTTTGAAATTGTTGACAGTTTCTTAATCAAAAATTCGTCAAAGTTTATAATATTTGAAATAGATAATAAACCAAATTCGAAAATCTGTGCCTATATTCGGGCGGAGGATAAGTTATTCAAAACTGAGATTGCTCTAGCTATCGTTGTTTTCCCAGTGCGAGAAATATACATACATTCATGCGGATTCTTCATTATTTTGTAATACAATACAGGGCGTTAATATTTGGCGGCAACAATTTGATAAGTGATTCCCCGTTTATATTGGGCAATGTTAATCTCGTTTCGAGACTAATAGATAATTTAAATAAATATGTATTAATAATGTGTATAAGAGTACAAACACTCATTCAAATTAGTTTACATCTATAAAGTATAAAGATATATCATATTGCAAAAACGTATAACACAGTGAAAAAATTGTAATTTAAATGTTAAAAAATTAGAAAATATAGTTTGAAAAAACTAAAGCATTTAATATAACTTCCTCAAACATTAAAATCTCTATCAATCATCTCGCAGTTTTAAGGAAACCAACATTTTAAAACAGACTTCTACTTTTAAAACAGACGAGCCAAATATTGTCTTCAAAAATACTTTTAATTACATGATAGTCCTAGTGATGTTTTTATATTTTATATCATGTAACATATGGAAATTTGCACGAAAATAACTATTCTTCCTCAATATTTTCATGTGTGATAGCGATTGTATAGAATGGAATTCGTCGATATTCGTATGCGATCCTGTATTGAAGCTTCTCTGCATACAACATATCCTTGCAAAGTAAATGGATATACAGGCAAATTAACGCCGCAGGTCGCTCAGCTTGAAAACTCCGATTAGGTGTGTTTCATTCAAGTGCCGTCAAATCATGTATATACTTTATGTACACTATATTTGGTTGGTGTAATGAAATCAGAGACTTAATATGAAAAATAAATGGTCCTTGGAAACGAATCGATATTAGTGAGCAAATTTAAGGTGCTGCGTTACACTGAAGTGAGGAGGAATTCATTCAAACAGATAGGAAAGTCGTAGGAAGGTGTGAGGTTGTGGGCTTGTAAAAACAGATATCAGTTATCCACGTAGTTGACAGTTACAGTCAAGTCAATGACATACTCACAAGAAAACGTAAAATATTTGAATTATCAAAACACTCTTTTGATCCTATAGCTTTTCGTATTGTGAATGAATACAGCTTAAGAGGACTCATACACCTTAAACCCCTCATGATCTTTTTTACAGCTGACTACATAATATAGCTGCTTTGGAAACTAGTAACCAGAAAGTTTGTATTGCCACAAATATTTTTGTAATTTAATCCTCTTTGTGACAAAATATTTCGCCGTGTTTCCACCTTGCGCGCATGATAGTTTAAAAATGGCTAATGGTACATACTTGAAATTGGACGGAATTCTTTCTATGGGTACTATTTTCTAACCGAACCAACAATCTGTTGAATATTTTAATATTGAAAAATTTTATGGGCGAAAACATTAAAAAATGTTTTAATAAAATACATTTTATAAACTCAACTCAAAATAAAATAAAAATTTAACATGAAATTTTTAGAATTTTAGGTTCACAGTAGTTTCCAAATGTTATAAAAGCTATATATTAAATATAGAATCAAAGTATGAAACAGAATGTTGTAAACTATGCGCGCAAGTTGGAAACATGACGAAAAATGTTGTCACAAAGCGGATTAAATTATAAAATATTTGTGGCAACACAAACTTTCTGATTACTATTTCAGAAAGCAGCTATATTATGTAGTCAGCTATAGAAAGTTGGTAGTAATTGCTTTTAAAATAAATAAGTTATCGCAACTCTCGCAACAGTCACCTATTCGAACATCTTATGGGTTTTAAGGTGTATGAGTCCCCTTAAGTGGCCAAATAAACGTATGGAATATACAATGCGATTGAAGCTCTATGATGGTGAAGTCTCTCATTTCAAGTCACTTTTATCATTTAAAATAATAACACAATTGTATAGAATTTTTACGATGTGAGTATAAACAGTAGGCTTAATATTTCTGCGTTTTTAGTTCCTTTGTTTTTATTTCAAGATTTCCTTTTCATATACAAATTGTCATTGACAACTCTGCGTTGTCAAATCGCATGTCTAATCATATCCCAGAGTTACTATGTTTATTCCAGGTGCTCAAATTCTCAACAAGTTGCCGAGATTCATCCATAACTGCAAAATATTAATACCTTGTTTCTAAAAGATGCTTGTTCACAATGGAAGGAGAAGTGTTTCGTTTGAATCTGAGCTTAGCACATATTGGGCCTTTTGACAAAAGATTTTCTCGTCATACCTTCTCAAAATATGCCTTGCCAAAGAATTTATTAATGTCAACAAATACATTGCGTTTGTAAATAACAAGAAAGTTGTTGCTTTACAGGTGTGGTTCAAACTGCAAATATTGCATTGATAATTTTGTCCTGATTGAAAATATGACCAGAAGTAAATGCGTTTTTTACTTCCTTGTACGAAGTAAAAAGGAAGTATTGTAATCGAGAAAAGTTTCAGGCATCATATTTCAACGCAAATATCCAATTTCATCGCTATCGAATGCAATTTAACGATGTTTTTGCGTGAAATTGCTCGTTATGAAATCGTTGAGTTTGTTAATCAAAAATTTGTTAAAGTGTTACAAAATATGAAATCGATAATAAAACACATTCCAAATTGGGGCTTTCAGTTGCTCATATTCGGTAGAGGATTACGTTACTGAAAATGTGATGGCTCTAGATACCGTTGTTTTATCCCAATGCGAGAAACATTCATACATTTATGCAGATTCTTCATTTTTTGATTTCTTTAAATATAATACAGGGCGATAATATTTGGTGGCAACGATTTGAAAAGTAAAACGGTTATTTAAAGGTTTCGACCCATAATGCCAAAACAAAATCAATAACCTATGGACTAATAAAATACTTCGAACCTGAGAAAGCCTAGAAATATAGAACGTGTCAGCTCATTTGAGTCTGGTAATTAAAACTCCACTTGTGAAGAATGGTTCAAATTAAATATTTCTTTTTAAAAAGAAGAGTTGTGTTTAACTGAAACCAAATTACAAGAGTCTAAATTACGAGAGGGATTTTTTCTTTATCGCCTCCCCTTTTTTTTAGCCCAAAGGGGCCTCAGCTCAGAAGGATTATTACTCTCAAAACAGCATTCTGCATTGAATCACTTAAATGGGTTGTATAATTTTTCAAACTGTTGCCACCAAATATTATCGCAAGGTATTTTATTTAAAGAAATTAAATAATAAAGAATCTACATGAATGCGAAAAATTAACCATACCTAGAGCCATCAAGTTTTTAATAACGTAGTCGTTCACCTGTATATGGCTCCGAATTTTGAATTTGTTTTATTATCTATTTCAATTTTTTATACTTTAACGAATTTTTGATAAAAAAACTCAATGATTTCAAAGCGAGCAGTGTCAATAAATTGTACGGAATAAAATATTTTTTTATCTCCAGCGCGTGAGATTGTCTATCGGAAATTCTAAAGGCATGCTGTTCTTATAGCAAGGTATTTTATTTAAAGAAATTAAATAATGAAGAATCTACATGAATGTGAAAAAACAAGCATACCTAGAGCCATCAAATTTTGAATAACGTAGTCGTCCACCTGTATATGGCCCCGAATTTTGAATTTGTTTTATCTATTTCATGTTTTTTTGTACTTTAACGAATTTTTGATAAAAAAAACTCAATGATTTCAAAGCGAGCAGTGTCAATAAATTGTACGGAATAAAATATTTTTTATCTCCAGCGCGTGAGATTGTCTATCGGAAGTTCTAAAGGCATGCTGTTCTTAAATATTTTTAGCACAAATGGACATTAGTCCGAATGCTGTCAAAACGTGTACGTGTGTATAAATGAAACCGATGTTCCTTTGGGCATAATATAAATCTCAAAGCTTCCAGATATTTTTTTGTAAGAGGACATTTTTATACAAGAAATACCTAGATAATTTTCACTTTTTTATTAAAGAGAGACAGTTATAATATCGTATATTTATGGCATTATAAGATCCTTATGGAAATCGTTTCTACAGAGAAAATTTTCCAAATCGTATATCATGTTTTAAAATCCTTTTGCATTAATAATGATTTTTATGTATGGCGTTCTAAGGTAAGTGTCGTACAAATAAATACGTAGCAAAACAAAATGAAATGTAAAAACATTTATTATACTCAACAGTCCGTTTGGACTCCAGGGAGGCTAAATGGAAAACAAAACGTCTTTCTCAGCGAATGAAAAAGGCATTCCAATTTATTTTAACCTTTAATTACACAAAATATCAAAGTACATACAAATGTACAAATATAATCCCAAAAAGATCACATAGCGACTGTTTTCATTTCAAACTCAAACTTCATTTCGTTTCAGTTCATAGTTCATCTAAGGCTATGTTAACTCGTTTCCTCAGCTCACGTTAGATTGTAAATGATTGCGACGATTAGCACTATAAAATAAAACGGTCGCCACTGATCCTCTCTGCATTCAACAGTTTTTCTGCTAAAGGAACATAATCTTTAATAATACAATTATTAATGAATATATCTATCCCAAATTTCGTAAAAGATATTTGTCCTTTACGTAAGAGAGAAATGTATCTTTAATAAGGATGCCATACACAGAATAAGTACATTAAAGTAAACATAACTTTAATACACTTACATTGTCTCATGGCGTGTCTCAAATTTCACCTGTAAAAGGAAAGTCGATAATAATAACTTAAAATGAATCGATACAAATCAATACCTTTGAGTGAATCGATGCAAGTCGATAATAATCTCATTCCAGAAAGTGAATCAATACAAATTGTAGAATTTGTTATTCAGAGTATTAAAGAGACTACATAAATGAAGAAATATCTCACTATATATATCATGTAAGGAAAACAAATTATTTGAAACTGTTATATTACTATACGAATTTAAATTTGCAAAGGAATATTTCTGTTTGTATAAGGCAATGTAATGCCATTGTAAGAAGGTTTGTATTAATTGGTGATAAAACTCTTATAACAGATAATAGTCTGCGGTTTTATCAGTGGCTTTATAATGTTAGAAGCAAATTGAAAAATCATTTAGTTAGTAGATATAAGTTCACGTGAATTCAAGAAAGCGGCAAGCGTTTTACTTTGATTAAACATAAAAGTAATATGTTTCACAGATATGTATAGATCCATCTTACTGCTTATCAAGTAACTATTACGTTTATATATTCAAAAAAGGTATAAAAACATTTTATATTAAGTAGACATGATTGAAGCCTTGAAAAGTCTCGAATAAAACCTACAAAACGCAGTTAACTCTAAATCATGTCTGCTTGATTAATAATGAATATTCATCTACAGTAATATATAATATCTAAGAATGCTGTGCAATTATTTTATTACTTACGCTCAATATTTGCCCCTAGGACTATTTTTCAGCTAATTAAATCCTTTGTGAGTTATTTCGCTAATGTTCTCAAAACGTCTCCCGTAACAGCCTGTAAACGGAGGATATACGGCATATATATAAGGCAGTATAAAAGCGAATTCAAGTTAAACACGTTTCAAAGCATATTCTGTGAGGAATGTCACTAGTGAAACTTTTATTGAACGATTTATTTTCTTTGGCTGCTTTATTACTTCAAATTTGTCGTATTACTTACTGGTGGATTTACTATATTAGTAAAGTATTTATGAGATTATTATAAAAGTGTGCAATGCAAATTCAAACGCTGTGGCAGTGGTCATCTAGGTATTGAAGATTAACTCCAGTCGTCATCCCTTGCAGTGATACAACTGCGAGTAAGCTTAGAAGGTTTACCTTTGTATGCGTTCTGTTATTAACCGTTTCCAAGAATGAGACTGATGCAAGCATGAGAGAGATTTTGTTTCACTGCTGTCTTATAGTCACTCTCAGTGGCAGTTTTGGTCTTGAAGATTACCTCCAGTCGTCATCCCTTACAGTGGTACAACTGCGAACAAGCTTAGAAAGTTTACTTTTGTAGCCATCCTGCCATGTTTAACCATCTTCAAGAATCAGACGCCTGATATGTTCTGCGATTGTTTCACTAGTGTCTTATAAAGTGCGCTTAGTGGCAGTTTTGGTCGTGAAGATTAACTCAAGTCGTCATCCCTTACAGCTGTACAACTTCGAGTAAGCTTAGAAGGTTTACCTACGATTATTACATATTGAACCATATCCGAGAATGAGATTCCTGATATTAACGTGCGAGAATTTTGTTTCACTGCTATGTTATAAGCTGCGCTCACCAGCAACTTTGGTCTTGAAGATCAACTCCAGTCGTCATCTCCTACAGTAGTACAACTTCGAGTAAGCTTGGAAGGTTTACCTACCATTATTACATATTGAACCATATCCAAGAATGAGATTCCTGATATTAACGTGCGAGAATTTTGTTTCACTGCTATGTTATAAGCTGCGCTCACCAGCAACTTTGGTCTTGAAGATCAACTCCAGTCGTCATCTCCTACAGTAGTACAACTTCGAGTAAGCTTGGAAGGTTTACCTTGGAAGGTTTACCTACCATTATTACATATTGAACCATATCCAAGAATGAGATTCCTGATATTAACGTGCGAGAATTTTGTTTCACTGCTATGTTATAAGCTGCGCTCACCAGCAACTTTGGTCTTGAAGATCAACTCCAGTCGTCATCTCTTACACTAGTACAACTTCGAGTAAGCTTAGAAGCTTTACGTTTGAGCGCATCCTGACATATTTAACTATCTTCAAGAATGAGACTCCTGATATCAGCGTGCGAGAAAGTTTAAACTGCTGTTTTATAATCTGCACTGAGTGGCTATCTTGGTCTTGAAGATCAACTCCAGTCGTCATCCCTCACAGTGGTACAACTGCGAGTAAGCTTAAAAGGCTTCCTTTTGTAGGCAGCTTGCCATGTTTAACCTTTTCCAAGAATGAGTCTCATGATACCAGCGTGCGAGAATTAACTTTTTCGCCAACACAAATCTCGCCAAGCAGACTTTATAGGCGACAACACACAGTATACACATAACAAAATGTCAACAAATGTTACTTCTAAGAAATTTTTGTTTTGAAGGCATAAACATTTAAATATCGTTTAAAAGTTTGTAAAAAGACAATAAATTTGTAAAAAGACATTAATTTAAGAATTTAAAATGCTTTCATAGTACAACATACTGATTCGCCGTTTCATATCACGTGATCCCGAGTGATCTCATTTCACGTAAACTACGCTAGAAAAATCTAATTGTCTCAGTAATTATGTACAATAATTTGAAGTTAAATCTTAATTTGGAATGCAAGTTTAAATGAGAGAATTATTTCAATTCGTACGAATAGCTTACTTAGAAATTATGTAAAACCGCAGTGCTTTACTTCGCTAGTGCATTCTCATTAGAATTGATGAATTTAATCCTTGACTTTGGCTTTCCTATATTTTAGCCTTCGGGTGAGCGGTGTGATTGCATCCTAATTGACTTAATTACCGCGAATGGCCTTAGAGCATAAAATTGAACTATCTGGTAAAACTTCTATGTAATTGCATGCCAGTATTGAGAGAAACAATCAATCTGATAAGAAATTCCTGCGACTTGGTTTGAAAATGAGGCGTAAAAGGTTACCAGAGAGGCTATTCCGTTTGGCATCGGTTGTAACATTTTTGGCGACTTTATAGCTTGCTCCGGCAAAATGGAAAAGTACCTTTTGTTTCACTGTTTGTGTTATAAATTGTTGTGTTCCACTATGGCGTTTGGGCTTCCCTGCTCCGAGGAAACTTAATCTCACTGCAGGTCGACTCTCCCTTTGGGCACGTCGTGGAGGTTCAACCTCCACTATTACCCTCCAGAAGAGCCGCGCACCACCTGGAGACGGGCCCCAGGCAGCACCGGTCGTCAAGTGCTCCTACCAGTCGCTCGGGCGAGCCCGTCGCAGCGGGACATTACCCAGCGACCCCGGGGGATAACCCCCGGGTTACTAGCACCACGCCGCGCTAGGACATGCCAGACTCCGAGGCCGGCCAATAAGTGACCTTTCTCAGAGCCTTCAGAACCACCAAGTTCATAAATTTTATACCCCCGTGGCCGAGACTGCCTAGGTACAGATCCTAGCCAGTAGCTTCGCAGAGTTCTCTACGTCGACCCCCGGGGGCATGTTGTGTTCCACTGTTGTGTTTTGCTTCACTGTTGTTTTGTTTCACTGTTGTGTTATTATAAGCTGCGCTATTTTGGTCTTAAAGATTAACTCCAGTCGTCATCCCTTACAGTGGTACAACTGCGAAAGAAAGCAAAAGTTTACGTTTGAATTCATTCTGTCATGTTTAACTATCTCCAAGAATGAGACTTCTGATATAAGCTTGCGAGTGCTGATTCTAGCCCCGCTCACAAATGGTCGGATTCTAGTGTCATAGCAACTAATTAATAGTGCTTTCCATCCATGAGAAGCCACTGGGTCTCACAAGAAGCGGGGCCCATTACGTGATGTAAGTAGTGGGATTCATGTAATGTAATTCCTTACCAGAAACGCTACTGTTAACCAAACTCTTTTACTCACCAGATTGTTCTGTGAGCTACAACAGCATTTCATTGGTGAAAGAACATGCACTCATTGCATAGTACAATCCAGTCTCTGAATAGCAATATAAAATCGTGTGTGATTAAAATGATTCGCCAGCAGTTCTAGATGCTTGGATGGGATTTTTTACTTGTTCGCTACATAGACTATATGTATGTGTTACGGTGAAACACCGAAATCTGGAGAATGTCGACTTTCACCGGTGAATATCAACATTCACATAGTCGCTTGGTGTATCTTCGAAATATTTTCCAATTACACTTATTTCTGACTTACACCGGTGAATGTCGACATTCACCATGTACTAATGGTGAATGTTGAACATATAAGAATATTATATTTCCTTCTCCGTAATTCATTCACGAAAAAACGCACTTCAGACTCAGAATAAAAACTTAAGAACTTAAAACACACAGTACATTCAAAATGAGAAAGGAAAATAACAGAAGTTATAAACTTACCAAATTATGTGACTCAAATCTTATTTATTACAACAACTTAAACTATTATGACACTTTGAATTGCACAAGAGGCCCTTGCTTTTACAACTGCATTTATTTGTGGAACACTTCCTTTTGTAATGGCAGCATGTACATATACTCCTCTCTTTCCGACCTACACCAGAGCATATCTGTAATTGTCGACATACACCGGTGAGGGTCCGAATGTACAAGAATGTAAAGAAATAATCGATCTTTCACCGACGTATTTGGTGAATGTTGATATTCCCCGGTGAAAGTCGACATTCTCCAATTCGGTCCTTCACGATAACATATACTAACAGGTAATCATTGTTTCCAGTTGCTGAAAGAATTGAATGAGTGGTTGGTTTTTTATAGCTTATTAATTTGGTAAGTTCTGAAAATAGGAGATCAAAATCTTGCTTAAACTTTGGAAGGAAGGCAACGATACGTATTGTGCCTACGTTCATTCATAATGAACAGCATTTCGGCATCATATAGAATAAAGATATATGGTATTTCTTTAAAGCTTTTAGTACGTTTTTCTAACAACTTAACGTGGAGCAAAACGAAAGCAGGAATTCCATATTGTCAAATGTTAAAAGTAATTTATTATAATATTTCGAAATTTAGGCTTAAATATTAATTTTAGAATGCAGTCAAATGTATCAACTATTAATAAACAAATATTAATCGAAAGAGTATTTTTACTATGTGCTGTACCTATTTTTATTTTTTAATGGAATTTATTTATGGTTCTAAATAAAAAAAATGCTTTTAGTTAGCCATTTGATATGCAATTATAACAACTGCAGTGAATTCGCTGCAAAATATTCAAAGAAGAAAATTCAGAATTTAGGGATTGCCACAAAGTTTTCACATAATTATTTAATTTTTTATTCTCTCTATAGGATATAGAAATTTCATTGCCAATTACATACTCTAGTGTTAATAATAATAAGTTCAAAATTTAGTTTTTAAATTCTTCCGAGATAATTTAAAATTTCTTCGATATCAGAAAAGGAATTCATATTATCAATAATCCTCATAATTGCAAGAGAGATGGGAATCTGCATAGAATACTGCACTAGAATTTTAAATTGATAATAATGTTTTCCGCCATTACGTTGTGTACGAAATTAATTGCCAATAATTTCACATTCAGTTTCACGAATGAAAGCTTCACTTATACATTATATATTAGAATAAATCTCACTTTACAATAAATAAGGTACTTTATTCCTGCAGTATATTAATAATCAAATGCGAATCCATAGATGATAATCTAATTTAAAAGATACAGAAATGTGAATTTTAAATTAACATAATTTTAAGAAACATGGTTCTCGCTTATGGTTTGGATAAAAGTGATTTAAATAAAAGTAATACCAATTTGGGAGAGCTTCCATGAGGGAAGAAGAAGAATGCTTAAGAAGAGAATTCAATTTACTGTTACAAGAAATAAAATGTATTTCTGTATTCTTGGCGCTATTTTGCTTGATTCGTAGTCATTCATTATTAAGCATTTTTAAAAATGTAACGAATCAGATGTTATTAGATCTTTGTAAGTTTAAGTCTTGTATATTTTCCACGCAAGTCATTATAAATTGAATTGATTTATTTTCATTTGGAGTAATTTTAATTATAGCAATATTTAAGTAACAGAAAATAATCAAATACGGCCATTGTTTAATTAATTTCCTGCATTTGCTTCGTAATTAATCTCTTGCTGAAGGATTAACTTTTAGTTTATATAATTTTAAATATTCTAGAGACAGATATTTAAAAAAACAATTACAGTTTACTGGTTGAATTTATGTATAAGTTAACTCCTTTTATTCGTAAAGTATTTGCTTCTTTTTACCGCATGTTTTCATGGATAATTGAAAACATGCTTGGTGTATATTTGGAAGTTGAGTTGGAATCTACGCGAGGGAATGGCGGGTTTTTGCAACTTCTTGACTTCAAAAATTCTTAGAATCTACAAGTGACGCTCGATGAAAAAGATGGCGGACGATGAAAAGATGGCAAAACTAAAAGATGGCGGATGATAATTCTCCAGTTCCAGGACTGGGTACTTTAATCCCCAGTCGCCCTTTAAAAGGGGGAGCATATAAGGTATTTTCTCCTTCCATTTTATATGCCTTCATGGTTTAACAGGAAGTATGCTCGGCGCGCATTCGGAAGATCCAGAGTTCGAATCACGGCGAGGGCAGTGCACATTTTTCACGTTCTTGCGTCACTATAACCTATTGACTCTCCATATTTAAATCACAGTTATTGCTGTTGCCATTATTAAAATTAGAAATAAATAATCTTTAATGAATATAATTTAGATAGCTTAAAACGTTTATTAAAATTAAAATATAGTTATAATTATGCAATATTTAAATCTTAATAGCTACGTGATTTGTTGTTTATTACAGTTTAAGGGGGCTATATACCTTCGAACACTCCTTTTTTTAATTTTAAGTTTGTGCATTTAATTTTGGCTTTAAAGTACTAATTAATGATGAAAAATGTGAAGAAGCTGAGTTATTTAAAGACCATTAATTTTGTATTTTTGGCATAAAGTAAGAAAAACAATCAAGAACACAGCAATATTTACAATAAATTAGAAACGCTGTGTTGAAAAAATATAATACATTTTCATATTTTATAAAATTAAAACCCATTATAATGATATTCTCGAGGAGGTAGACTATTATTTTAAAGTTAGAAAGTTATTTAAAAAATATTTAAGCTAGAATGTGCAATATAACAAAGAAAAAGCATATTTTCTCATTCAAATTCATGTTTAACTCATAATATCTTTATACGAAATGCATTTATCAATTAGTACATAGTCTATCTCCTTACATGAAGTGGTATAAACGTGTATACCAAATTGCATAAGATTTCAATCATAATTTTTAAAGATATCGTGTTTCTCGTTAGCATTAAAACACGAAAAATGAAAAACTAAATAAACTACGCATTTAAAGAATTGAAACACTCGATTAACTACTTTTAATTAGTTTGTAAACTTAAAATTTCCCTGATTTATAACTAATGCCCACTTTTGTTTTCAGAATTTAACTTTTTTTGCTGTCTTGCAGCTTTAAATTTTTTCTCTGCTTTTTAAAGTCAAATCAGAAAATGTCGTTTTGCATTGTCGATAGGGTTAAATTCAAACCTTTCATACTCGTTTGCTGTGTAGTAACCTATATCTATACCTAATTTACCATATCTATACCAATATCTACCTATACCTATAAAAAGTAATAGATATTACTCAGTAATAAACAAAAAAGCGCTTATCAGCAATGTAAACACAGAATGAAAATACGAGTGAAAATGCGTTAGTGAATTCATAACACACAGCTTGAAAATATGCTAGAACTTTGTTTTGTTGCCATCACAAAAATAATTTTTGGTCTTTAAAATGCAATTACTAAATAAAGTTTTAAGCCCCCAAAATAAAAGTAAACAACTCTGACACACCCACTTCGGCCTTTTAAATATCTACGCCTTGTGCACTTCCGGTAAGTTTTTCGAGGACAAGGTGTCAAATAAATTATCATAACTCCGGTTTAAATGAACCTAGGAACAAAATTTAAACAGTTTTGGAAACATACGAAATAAGACTTTCATCTACCGTAAGAAAAAAAAGTAGTTTTTTGACCAGAATCATCTCGGATTTCAAGGTATACAGCCCCCTTAAGCGAATGTATCCTTAACTGATGCTCAGAAATAAGATGTTACCATAATTCTGAATGATTATGTTAACTTGGAAAGTTAATGAAGCATAAAATAATTGGCAATAGCCTTTTTCAGAGTTGTTACGTTTTACATATACTACTTTTGCAGTCATAATTTAGTGTTTGTTTTGATCAAAATATTTAAAGCTCAAGATAAAAATCATGTAGATAGATTTCGAATAGAACCGCACCTTTCTTACCATTGTAATGTTCCAAACATAGAACTTACAGCTAAATGTGTGGAACCTTGAGACTGGAAAGCGAATAATCGCTTTAGTTCAGTAGAGAGCAGACATGCTCAAAAAGAGTTAATTACTCTTTATTGCTCACAATAAATTTAACAGACGGTCCTCTTACAGGATGTACAGAAAAGCCTCTACTTGGGCTTGAACTCAAGAATACTAAGAAATAAAAATTAACTAAAAAGATGTAGCCGTAGCTATGAAACTTCTACAGGTGTTGGCCCCTTAACAACGGCAAAGCTATCAAGGTCCTGAAATATGAACGGGCAGAATCTCTGGCTGTCTAACGAAGTCAGTAGAATTTCAACTTTAAATACTTTCTCTTCCTTCATTTGCATTTAACAGCGATTCTGAAAATACGTTCTGGCAGGAAATTGTAAGCTGAAATTAAGAAAGATAGGAAAGTGGCTTTAACTAAAAATTAACTGTTAAAATCGTACGATAAAACGTACACCCTTTCCGAAAAGAACCAGTCTCATTTTCTGGTAGCAAACTTATGTGAAAATCTTGAACTCAAGACATTTAAAGTTTAAAGTTACATTATAGCAATTTAGGATAAACGACGTTTTGTTTCCACAAACATTACATCATAGCAATTCAGGATAAATGAATTTACTTTTGCTTTTCACAAACATCATATCATAGAAATTCAGGATAAATGAATTTACTTTTGTTTTCCACAAACATCACATCATAGCAATTGAGGATAAATGATTTTATTTTTGTTTTCACAAACATTACATCATAGCAATTCAGGATAAATGATTTTACTTTTGTTTTCCAAAAACATCACATCATAGCAATTCAGCAAGTAATAATCTCGTGATTTCACCTTAGTAGTCATTTTGGATTTTTAAATCATTATTAACTTCCGGTAAGTAGTTTCGGTCATTCGAAAGGAATCGGAGATGTACTTCACATTCTGCCGGTTCGCCATTTGGCATTCTAGAGAATGCCTAGGCAATGTGTGAAATGTTTAAACTTTTCATACATAGTCAGCCAGTTTTTGAAATAACTAAATATATTCTATAGAAAGGCGGATTTCATACATTGACGGTAACATATATAAATGGAAAATAATATTTATGATAAAAAGACTTAAAAAAAGAAAACATCTGAAAGCTTTGAGGTTTTATATTTCGCACAAAGGGGAAGGCGTTTTTTAATGCTTTGTCTGTTATCTTTATTTATTAAAAAGCATGTTCTACGCACTTAAACAATAATTTAAAAACAGCGCCCCCCCGCCCATACCTGTAAAATTTTTTATACACAGTTTCCGGCGATGAAGATAATTTTTTAGTAGAAGGTTGCCACTGCTTGCTTTGAAGTCCTAGAGTTTGTTAATCAAAACTTATTTAATGTTTAACAAAACTTATTTAACAAAATATGAAATGGATAATAAAACAAATTCCAAATTTGGGCTTCCACATGTCCACATTTGAATAGAGAGCTTACGTTATTCAAAATTTGACGTCTGTAGGTAACGTTGTTTTTCACAGTGCGAGAAATATACGTACATTTATGCAGATTCTTCATTATTTAATTTCTTTAAATATAATGCAGAGCTCTAACAATTGGTGGCAACAATTTGGAAACTGAAACTGACATTTATAGTGAACCAACACAAAATGCCAAAACGAAATTAATAGTCCTTCTGGCTAATAATTGTTTTGCTGCATTGATGTGATTAAAATAACTAGTGAATATCACCTATAGTTCTGAACATTAGAAGAATTCTGTAAAGTTGGTTTTACATATTTGCTGTTCTAAATATACTTTACCATTTATAAAATGAGAAATGGAAGTTCATACCTCAAATAAATGCTTCATTTTTAACTATGCAAACATATCATGTAACACGCAAAAGAGCATTTTATTTTAAAACCAATAAGAAAAAAAAGTTAAAGCAAAGAAATGAGCGAAATAAGCTTTATCTTTTTTATCTACGTTGGAGCAGGTATCTTCCCTTATAAGCAAACGAAAATGCAGGAAAAGACAAACCAACAAAAAAAGAAGCAAAGCTTTCTTAAATTTTACAAACATCACTACATTTCTGATCGTTTTGTACACGGAACTTCCCATGCCATCTGATGAAATTCGACGATGTTGTATAAGAAAAGCACAAAAATCTCATTCGAAATGGGAAAGGAGAGGAATAAGTTTAGAATAACATGGTCTTGCTCGTTATAGAAAATTGACTTGAATCTCATATTTCGACTGATTGTTAGATAAAATAAATAAATAAAGACACGAAAGCATGTATCTTGTGTGTGTGCTTCTAAAATGAAGGGGATAATGAATACCATATGTTCATTCCAAGACAGAGAAATGATTTAAGAAAACAGAAATAGCAAACCTTTTATTACTTTCCTTTTTAAACAAAGAAATTTCGGTCCTGTAGCTATACAATTCCTGATAAATTGATTACTTTGTTTGTTTCTCAAGACAGAGAAATATTTAAAGAGATAAATACTGCTATTGCTGTTATCATTCAAAAGAAAATAATGTGTAAGGCTCTTTTTACAGTGAAGTCGTGTTTTCTTTTTTCAGGGACATGGAAGGAAATGTCGAATATTCGAGAATTTATACTAACATTTGATCCCCTTTTCTGAGCCGATTTTTGCACATTTTTGCATAGTTATATACTTCTGATAACAATTCAACCCACTACAATTATTGTTTCAAAAGTAGGCTACATAATATATATTTTTTAGATTTGAATGTCTCGCATATACAGAGCATCCCAAAAATATTGACCTCGGCATTTATTCCTTAAATATGATGGCAGACATATGATACAAACTACAATGTTACGGAAAAAAAATACAGTTAAAAGTCGTTAATCCGGACTCGTCGGGACTTCGGCGATTCCGGATTATCGATTTTTCCGGATTATAGATCATCAGTTTAAATCTGGTTAGATGGCATGCAGTAATTATAAAATTAAAAATATGAAACCGTAATTTATGAAATAAAGAAGAATTATGATCTAAAGGATATCAAAATTTACAAAAAAAAAAAAAAAAACTTAATATTTATTTGTTTACTTTGTAGGGTTTATATTTATATTAACTAACATTTATTTTAAGTTTAAACTATCTTTCCTGTCAAGCCTTACTTTCCCCCGGAACTGCCAATGCCAGAGTATGTAAATTTTAGTAGAACGCGCAAGGATTCAAATTATCAGCGGAAGTATTCTGAGTTAAATAGAAAGGAAACGAGTTCGAAGTGTGCTTTCTTGCTTCACGAGTGTGGAGGTGGCTAGTTAGAAATTGAATAACCACGCGTTTCGGCCTGTGTGCTTGCCTCGGCAAATTGTTAATCTTTCAACGTAATATTCAGAGTTTGCTGAAGTATCAGCGGTAGTGTAAAACGCAGTGAGGTTAGTTACGTTTAGAGAGCCTCGTAGTTAGTTACCTGTTAGTATCTCCTTTTTAGTTTCTTATTTTTATTTTACCACCGGGTCGGCGTAGTTTGTGAGCGTCAAGAGCACGCAATTGTAATTTCTAAAGTTGAATAAAAAGGGACTTAAACCCTTCTCAAGACTCTGTCTACTTTCTAGTTTTCTGCAGTCACCACTTTGTTGCGTGCAGGTTGGAAGCGCGCAACTTTACAACTTTATTAAACATTTCTTTCAATGTAAGTTGTTTAAGTTGCTTCGTTTTTATGTGATAATACTTTCTCTTTAATTCTATAAACAGACATAATTTCTTGTTCAGTTACGAAGTTCCACTGTTCAAGTCCTATAATTGCTATGTCGAGAATACCGACTAATTTGTCAATCGAAATTTTTTCGTTTTCAATAACCTCTGTGTCACTTTCTTCGCTATGGGAAGCGAATTATAATGACGAGGAATTTGATTTAAATCATATCAAAGACGGAGTACATCGAGATGAAATACTACATGTAGTAAGGAATTATAAGCCAAATAAAATAAAAACATCTGCCCTGAAGATAAGGATAGTGCTGACAGATCAACTTCCAATTCATTGCGTCTAGGCGTCACCCCCCGCCTCAGAGCAGCGTGAAATTTATAAACAGATTTCAGAATAGTTAGATAAACAAAGGATATGCCTTTATCCATTTTTGCAGCAATTCCACTTTTTGTTTAATGGAATTCAAAACATACTTTCGCTTTGTAGATCCTTTACATATTAGTAAATATATATCAGAAATTCTATTTGACATAATCGAAAGTTCAAGCTTACTTTTATAAAATTGCTCTAACAGTCTGCAAAAAATAATAAGCCGGATCCAATTCGAAGATTAAGGAACAACGCAATCTGCAACATTAACCGAATTAGATAATTTTAGCTTAATTTATACCGTCCGTTATACATTAAACGCGCATTCCTAAACGTATTTTGCGCATGCGCACACGCATATTCGCAGCCGTAAATGTCTTAAGCGCATGCGTCAATGCGATGCATGCGCAGAAAGTTTGTTATTTTGAGGTCCGGATTATAGATCATTCCGGATTATGGGTGTCCGAATTAACGACTTTTGACTGTACATAATTTTATGAAATTAATTAAACGTTTCAAAGAATTAAACTTAAAGAAATACAAAATTTCATTTTTATATGGCCCCTGTGCAGAAAAATTCTCAGTTAACAAAATGTAGCCGATACACTAATGAGGTCATGTACAAATTTCGGTATTTTATCACAAAAAGCTGCAGAGATATGGAACTGTATAGATGCTGACTTAAACCACTTTTCTGTGCTCGGATATGAGTTTGAAAAGCATAGTTTTGTAAATTTGTAAACAAGATTAAAGAACAGACCCATATTTGATTGACCTTTCCATTGACCGTCATCTGAAATCTATCATTTACATTTTAATTTATGATTAACCCCCTCACCAAATTTTTCTAATCATATCTATGCGACATTTTATGATAAAATGCTAAATGTTTGTACATGACCTTATGAGTGCATGAGACTCATTTCACTAATTGAGAATTTTTCTGTGCGGGGGGGGGGGGGCACAAAAACATTTAATTCTGTATTTTTTGGAATTTCATTTGCTGAAAATTTTAATTGATTTCATAAAATTCTATACTTTTTTGTACTTTTGTAAATAATTTTGCAATTTATATTATATGTCTTCGATCATATTTAAGGAATGAAAGCCGAGGTCAATATTTTTGGAACACCCTGTATGCTTGCTTAACATTCACATTAATCATCGTAAAATTTTTTATCTTTATACTGTAGGATACACCAAAATATAATTTTCCAAATAAATATGTCAAATATTTATATTAACATTCAATCTCCTTCTTCTGAGCCAATTTTTGTGGAATTTGCTCTAATGATAACTAAACATGCCCCAAGGAGTGTTTAAAAATCGACTATATAATATTTTTATTTAGATTTTTATGTCTCACATATATGCTTGCTTAATAGTCAAATTAATCATCGTAAAACTTTCTTCTTTGTACCGTAGGATAGACCAAAACATAATTTTCCAAATAAAATTGTCAAATATTTATATCAACATTCAATCACCTTCTTCTGAGACGATTTCCGTGAAATTTTTCACATTTATAAATTTTTTATGACAGTCCAACGTACTCCAAGGATTGTTTAAAAAACCTGTATAATATTTTCATTTAAATTTGAATATCCCACATATATACGTTCTTAACAGTCAAATTAAGTTTTTCCAATTTGACTGCAATAAGTCTTTTTCCATTTGTTTTAAGTATTGATCAAAAGTGTTGTAGCATATTTTTTCAGATCTATCATTTCTAACTCAGATAATATTTTAAGCCTCCTAGTTTAAAGACAAATTTTCTGTTTTTGTACGAAAATCATTGAATCCTAATATTATACTAGCTGTGTTGAAAAACAAGCATAAACGCAAGCACATGATAAAGTAAAACTAATAAAGACATGCATGATACATTCACTTATATACATTTAGAGAAAACAGACAGAATATTGCATTCTATTAAGTAAAAAATGCAAATAATATCAAGGCATATGCCTATACCATTGAAATCAAAAATTATAAATTTAAGAATTATTATCTGATAACTTCCTTTGCGAAACAAGGTTATCTTTTGGCAACAAATTTAAAAACTTTGACAACAAAACTAAAAGCAGGCCTCTGAAACTGGCAATGAAAATACCTCCCTTTACTCAAATATTTATATAATCTAATTTGCAGCTAGTCGCACAGATTTAAAAAATTTAATATAGAGACCGCGTGACTTACATGTACGGCATATTAAATTATACAAATTTTTAGCTGCACTTCATTTAGACTTATTTCCTCGAGTTATTCTATCTTAATTCATAGGGTATTGCACCCGCCTTCTTAGCTTGCCTTCGTAGTGTAGTGGTCTGCACGCTGGGGGCGTATTCTAGAGTGCCGTGGTTAAATTCCCGGCGAGGGCGTTGCTCATTTTTCATCTGTCCTGCTTCCAAAAAATACCTAATGTTTCTAAAGTGGCGCCCGAATTAAAAGGGTGGTGGATGATGATTCTCCAGACCCAGGATTTGGCGACTGGGTCCCCTAAAAACCCCAGTCGCCCTTTAAAAGGGAGAGTATATAGGGTATTTCTCCCGCCTTCTTAGCATGCCTTCGTAGTGTAGTGGTCTGCACGCTAGTCTCATATTCCAATGGTCCGTGGTTCGATTCTCGACGAGGGCTTTGCTTATTTTTCATCACTCCTGCTTTAAAAAAAATAATCTAATGACTCTACAAATTAACCTGATTTTTAAAGTTGAAAATGACATCAAAAATTGAAATTTTGTAATGAAATAACTATGCCAATTTTTATCATACGGAAGTCAAGCTTCTTATAACTTTATTTTTTTTTTATAACGAGTATACAAATTTCCCGAATATAACCGAGAGAGTGTATTAAAAATTAAATTTCGTTATTTGTCGGAAATTAATTATTTTTTTTAATTTGACATTATCAAAACATGAATATTTTCGTCATTTAAAATACTTCCGTAATTGGAAGTATATGACTACTACCAATGATCGCGAAAAGAGAAGCCTATAACTAATTTTCAAGCCGGCTAAAGGAGTGGGTATATACGTGCAATAATAGCACAATTTTGGAAGCATTGAAATAGGAACACTGAGATGTAGATGTATTGCAATGTTGTTTAGCGTAGATAGTTGATGCTTAGAGCTTAGATTATGGGGGGTTAAATTTCGGTTGCAGGTAATATAGCGATCATTTGCATTCATTCAGTTACAATAGATATTACGTTGGTACAGGGACCGGACCAAAATGTCGCCAAATGGTCACTAAGTTTGGGGACATTTGGAGATATCTCGCCACATTTGGCAATAAAATAAGATATTACGTACGTACCCAGAGACGTCACGATAAACATCTCTTCTGAATACATTTTAAATCCCTTTTACAATCCCGTTTGAGGAAAAACAATTCTTATTCTCCCCGTATGTACAGACGTCACACCAAAGAAAAATTACCCAAGCGGATTCAGGAATGGTCAAAATGGATGTTTTAGTTCAAATATGATACCTGAAATTTGTCGAAGTTACAATATGTCTAATACAAGGAAGTAAAAATAAGAAAACATAAATGATTAGCTTGGAACGTCTTAATTTTGTCATGAATGCAGCATTTACCATTAGACGATGCACACAAACTTAGCAGAATGAAAATATAACACATTGTTAGAGCTACCTTCTAAGAATGCCAAGCTATTTGTTCGATATTAGGATACCCTTCTCAATATGGGGTATTTCATTCGGTATTAAATTTGGAATTCAATGCATAACCAAAGAAATGAGCCGACACAACATCTGCCATTACAAAGCCAAGAATGAACAATTGTTAGGGGAAGAAAAAGATGGGGAAAAAGTAATGATTCAGCTCAGGAGAAACGATCCGCTTTGCTTCTATTGTGTGTTTCGTCTGCGCCTGAAGCCAGTCCCTATTATCAGAATCGTAAAGATGGGAATAAGTACATATATCTCCTCTCACACACATAGGGAAAAAGGATACGCCGAGGATTGATGATAACTTGAAAATGGAGAAATTTCGGGGGAAATGGTACAGATTTTTTGGTGCACAAATGAGGCAAGTCTGGGATACTAGGAATGGAAGACACACTTTACTTTATTTCAAAACATGCAACGGTATATACCATGTCCACAAAAACCTTACCCTGCCATTATTTTCGAAACCGTTACTCGCAGATATATACTTACGAATATAATTACTAAATATATATATGCGACCGCAGTTTACAGTTACGAAAATATTTTAAATGTAGCAAATATTAATGTTTTAGCATTTAAAAATTTAAAACGAATAATTTTGTAAAAATTACAAAATCCAACTTTTCATACGTTCCTCCGGTTTCTAAAGTTTCGAAAAATCGTGTACTATTCGTAAAAAGAGAAAAATCCGAAAACTTTTAGATTTTATATTACGCTCAAAAGCGCGTTTTGTTTTCATTTATAGACATATAGAAGCTTCCAAAGAATTTAGGCTAAGCCACATTCCACTAAATGTATTCAAAAATAGGTTGTCAGGACTTGTGTTTCTCTTGATTTGCTTTGGAAACATGGAATGCCCTGAATAAGAACAGGGAGCTTACTCAAGCTATGTTCAAGATTTGTGTATAACAGACGACACAAGCAGGAAGGGTATACGAAACCCTTTATTTTCAATACTTTACAGGCACTTCGGAATACAGAGACCAACCACTTGTGGTCTGAACGTAAGAATATAAAACTACTAACTAAAAGCTAACTTTGAATTAGTATAGAAATGCCTAGCACTAAGACTGGCCTTTATTTAAAAAGGGTACGTATGTAGTACGCCGAGCTGCTGAAACTACAATACTTTTGCGAATAGCAAGAGGGCTAAACCTCTGGCCTTATAGGCAACCAGCAACCGAGCGAAAACTCGTAAAATTGCAGTGGCAAGCGGCTTGCTTCCTAAAACTCCTCTTCCCTCCCGCTTGGCACAAAGCCACAACTTAAGTACTCGGGCGTTAGCAAGACAATTTGCATAAACGAGTTAAAGCATTTAATTCTGGCCGGAAGTAGAAAATAAGAAGTGACAGTACAGTTTTAAAATAAAATAAGCGTTAGTAAAACTTAACAAAACATGAAATAGACAATAAAACAAATTCCAAATTCGGGCTTCCAAGTGCCAATGTACGGTTAGAGAATTATGTTATTCTAATTTGGATGACTCTGGGAACCGTTGTTTTCTCACAATGCGAGAAACATACATACATTTATGCATATTTTTCATTATTTAATTTCTTTAAATATAATGCAGAATTTTAATATTTAGTGGCAACAGTTTGAAAAGTCAAACGCCACAAAATGGTTTAGATTAAAATAATAAAAATAAAAATAAATAAAAAATTAGATTAAAAACTAAATTAATCGCTCTTCTGGGCTAAAAGATTGTAAAACGTTTGACTTCCGTGCAGCAAATATTGCCCGAGATATTTGCTATTAAAAAAGGGTAGCATGTTTAGTAGCCATACACAGACTGAAGAGCGAAATGCTTTTTGCATGCTTACGAATGTTTGTAAGAGCACGAAATGCTTTTAACTAAAAATAAAATGAAAGAAAACAATCTTGAACGAAATGCTGGTAACTAAAAATAAAGTAAAATGTCAGTTTAAAAAAATCGTTATGATGCTAAGAACCTAACTGACGAGCATAAGTACTGGTCCATATAATTTGTTTCCAAAATGGAGCTTTTACTTACTCAATCTTATAGAAATTGTTTTCTAGAAACCACTGCCAGAATTCAATATTGGTATGCAACCAATTCGTAATATTTTTTGAATTAATTAAAAAATAAACCATATTCTATAGTTAAATTAATTTTTGTATGATTACCAAGTAGCAGTTATAAAGTAACAAAATTCCATGAGAATTTAAGTTACGTATTTTTAGACTTATAAGTTACTGTTATGAATTTTCTACATAGATGTTTTTACTGACATTATAAGTGAAATTTTTGTATTTTTCTGTATAACATAACATGAAAATCTAAGCTACAGGACTAAAGAAACAGGAAAGAATACAGGGGCAAGTCTATTTAACATTGAGTAAACGGCTTTCTCGCCAAATAAATGAGATGTCGCCAAATTTGGCGAAAAATCGGCAAAATTAGGCAAACTTGGCGACATTTTGGTTTGGTTCCTGTATAACTGCAATGAGTAAAATCAACCGTCATTTATTCCAACTTATTTAGCAACCGATTCCTCAATGCAAACTGAATATGATTCCAATCATATTTTGAAATCACAAATTTTGAATTTAAATATTCTTGTGATTTTTGTCGTACGGAGTCGAAAGTTTTGTGGCTTCTTTTCTATAATAATAATAAAAAATAAAAATAAAATCTGGAAGGTTTCAGATTTTATATTACGTTCAAAGAGGCGTTTTTTAACACACAGTCTCAGTCTCGCGCGCTGGAGATGAAAAGCCCCCTCCCCCCGTAGAGTGTTGCCATTGCTCACTTTTAAATATTTGAGTTCGCTAATTAAAAATTCGTTAAAGTTTTGCAAGATACGAAATCGATAATAAAACAAATTCCAAATTTCAAGTTTGGCTTCCAAATGCCCATATTCGCACTAGGATTACGTCATTCAAACACAATACGAGAAACATGCATACATTTATGCAGATTCTTCATTATTTAATTTCTTCGCATATAATACGGGAGGATAATATTTGGTGGCAACAGTTTGAAAAGTGAAACGGACATTCAGAGTGATTCGACGCAAAATCGCAAAACGAAAACAATAGTCCCTCAGAGACAAAGCCCCTTTGTACAAATAAAAAACAATATAATAAATAAATAAAAGAAGATATAACGTTATACAAATTTATAAATCCAAAATACAATCGAACAGATTCAAGAATTTGCAAAAATATATAATAATGTATTATACTTTTACAAAGCATAGTAATATCCCGCCTTAGATGTTTTCTCGTATGCACATCTCGGTGGCTTTCTTACAGTAATAGTGATCGAGGTTTAAATTGTATTAACTATATAGTAATACATATACCATAAGAATACGTCCTATGATCTTTGAATGAATTGGCTTCCTGAAAAAATATGATTCTTTATTTCATAATATAATACTAGATTCATTCTTGATTCTAATTGAATTCAGTATAAACGTAAAACTGATCTTTCTAATTTTCGAATAATATTATATATTACAAGATCATGAAAGTATAAATTTCGCCACACTGTTTCGTTTATTTTAAAAATGTACCATAGAAAAAAACAATAAGATTGCCTTAATAAGTCATTACATAGCACACAACTGTTGTTTTTTATGAGAAGAATTCCCATTTTAATGACATCTTGTGCAACACTATTGAATCCCAAATCTTTTCTTCTTCGTTCCTGTTACAGAATTGCAGGGTATTTCTATTTCGCAACCTCTTCTTTCGCAGAAAGTCCTGAGAATACGCGAAGACCTTCGTGCTCAGAAATAATGACGCACGTTCTCCAACTGTTTGGGAGGCAATAATCTTCCATCCCCCCACATTTTTCATCCCCCGTTGCCATTCTCGAAGCATGAAACCTTATCTTCTTGTGCTCATCTCGAGGAACAGACCTACTTCCCATTTTTCCCCATCATCCCCAACCGTGCATTTGAGGCGAAATATACCTACAGCAAAAAGGTATCTTCCCTCGAAATTTTCCCTTTCAGTAGCTTTGTTTCGGGCATGCAAGATTGGTAGATTAGACGCAATAATCTAACAATAAATTTATTGAGTTGTTCGTGGTCGTAGTGATCTGTGGCAGTTTTTTTAAAGCATTTGATCATGATTTCGATGACTTCATTTCGAAAGCAGAATGTTAAGGGGTTATTTGATTTTGGTAGACTAGGGAAAACAAATAGGGTACTCTACTTAAATAAAATAAATTGGGCTTTGTCTTGTTGATATTGTGAGTTTACTGCAGTATTTGTTTGCGTCAGCTTAGAACTTAAGGTTGAATAGGAAACAGGCGGATGAGAAGTATTAAGAAATTTAATAAGGAAAATGTAAACTTTTTATGTATATTTAAGTTCGATTTTAAGATATTACTTATAAAATGGTAACTTTGCAGCAAAGGCATGCTTCAGGGTTATTTCAGTTCTCATTTAAACTTATATTTTACAAATAAAATTGCAGTTGTAGCTATGGCGATATCTTTGGATGTATAATATAAAAAAATCTCATGTGGACACCACGTGATTTCTTTGTACGGCCTATTAAATTATACACATTTTTTGCTGCATTTCATTTAAAATTATTTTCTCGAATTTCATTAGAGATATATTTCTCATCCAGTAAATTCAGTTCTTACTCAAGGCAAGTTAAAAAGAGATAAAAACTAAAACCATGTTCATTAGATATTGTAAAGTACAGAAAAAGCATAAAACACCAGATAAATTTAAAACAGATAAAAAAACAATTTTTTGCTATTAAAATTAGAGTTCCTACGCAAAAGCAAGCAAGATATGCGGTCAGCGGGCAAGATGACCGATTTTTCGGTACACAAACTGAAAATTTACTTTTTGTCCCACTCGGCAGAACGACACGGAAGGTGCAAGAACATATTTAATTTTCTATTCTACTAACAATTTCTAATGTAAAAAAATGGCTGCTTTGTTACGCTTAGTAACATTTAAACAGCGTATAAACAGTTGATAATTCTACAGCTATTGCATGCAGATTAACTAAAAGCATAACAACCGCAACCGGAACATAAGAACAACATAATTCAATCACTTTTAAGGGGACTCATACACCTTAAACCCCTCATGATCTTCGAATATGTGACTGTTGCAAGAATTGGAAAATTTTATTTATTTTAAAAGCAATTACTTCCAACTTTTTACAGATTACTACATAATATAGCTGCTTTGGAAACTAGTAACCAGAAATTTTGTGTT